>NC_059427.1:107425862-110240029 GCF_021028975.2 Sphaerodactylus townsendi | reverse complement strand
CAAATGGCTCTTGGCCTGAGGCTTGTAGTCTGTGGCTTTCAATTGCCTTGGACTTTGAAGGCAATGTTAGTTTGAGGAAGAATCTGAGATCATTCCAGTCAGCAATTTGAATTACCTTGAAGTAGAATCTCTATACATCTTTTAATGGGTTAATTACCCAAAGGTCTTGGCTCTTATGGGCCCTTCTTACATGCCCAGGGTAATGCTAATAGCCCCTCTGGGGTTAGGAAGCAGTTTTCCCCTTGAACAGATTAGCCAGAGATCTTTGAGAGATTTTTTGCCATCTTCTGGACATGGAGCAGGGGTCATTGTGTGTGTGAGCGTAGGGAGGAAGATTGTTGTGCATTTCCTGTATTGTGCAGGGGGTTGGGCTAGAGCAGGGGTCTGCAACCTGCATCTCTCCAGATGTTCATGGACTACAATTGGCCATGTTGGCAGGGGCTGATGGGAATTATAGTCCATGAACATCTGTAGAGCCGCAGGTTGCAGACCCCTGGACTAGAGAACCCTGGAGGTTCCAATTTCTATGACTTTTGTTCATTGTTTTGGATGTTCCTAAGGAAACATTTTTTGTTATTTTGTGCAGGTGGAACCAAGAGTTAAAGGGTTTGATTGTGTCTGTGTTTATACCTGTTGTGCCTGTGTTTACACCTGTAGGAAAAGTATGCCATCAAATCTTGAACAATTCATGGTAACCTCATGAAACAGAACTTCATGGGGTTTTCCCGACTAGCGATGAACAGAGATGGTTTGTTATTGCCTTCCTCTGCTTTGCAACTTTGGTCTTCCTAGGTCAGGGGTCGGGAACCTTTTCCCCTCAAAGAGCCATTTGGCTCACCCCCCCTCACCCCCCCACTCGCTGGCACGCCCCCCCTCCGCTCCCCCGCCAACTTGCTCGCTCGCGCCCCCCCTCCACCCACTCACACACACACACCCGCCTGCAGGGCAGGCGTGGAATGAGAGCGACAGCTACGACCTTGCCGGCTACCCGAGGCCGAGTGTTTGCTCCGCCCTGCTCCTCGCAGGGCGGGTGAAGAGGTGCCCGGCGGCTCGGCCTTGCCGGCCGCCGGGGGAACGATGCGCCCGCCCTGCGAGGAGCAGGGCGGGTGAAGAGGTGTCCGGCGGCTTGGCCGGGCCGGCTGCCGGGGGAACGATGCGCCCGCCCTGCGAGGAGCAGGGCGGGTGAAGAGGTGCCCGGCGGCTCGGCCGGGCCGGCCGCCGGGGGAACGATGCGCCCGCCCTGCTCCTTGCGAGCCGCGGGTTCCCGACCCCTGTCCTAGGTGGTCTCACATCCAAGTCCTATTGGTGGCTGGTCCTGCTTGGTTCCTGAGCTCTGATGAGACCAGCCTAAACTGGACTGTTAGGGCTGTTGTGTGTGTACCTACCTGCATTTTGATACACATAAAAGTAAGGCATGAAACCCTTTGCCAATTTCTAAATAGAGTGAAAGTACAGTAAATGGTTATTTTCCTTCTCCGAACCCACAGGAATTTACATTACCTATGTATAACTGCTTTTCAGTTCTGGATTATAACTGTCCAGGCCCTTCTGTACCTTCTGACCCTATCCTTTTTGCTTCAGCTAATATAGAAAAGGTTGATCTCACAGTTGAAGTTGTGGTGTGACAGTTGCTTCTGATAGTCAGAACCTGTAAAAACATAATGGACACCTTAAACAAAGGAGTCCCAAAAGGATCTTGATTTAGTGTAACCCATGAAATGTAGTTAGTCTTTTGTAACCTAGGAACAAATGTTCTTGATCCCCTCTGCCTTTTATCAGAACTAGAGCGATATACTGTATTTTGCATATAGCAGCTTGAAGGAAGGAAATAAGGCAAATGTTCCTTTTCTTATGGCTCAGTGCCAGCTCTAAAAGCGGGTCCTCCTGAGCTGCTTGTCAGTGGTAGACTTGTTCAGTGAGGTGGGTTTCTGTGGGAGCTCTCAGTGAATGCTCAGCCAGGGGTGCTTCCTGTGAGACTCCCTGTTCATGTTCTGTGCAGCCTCTGACTTAATTTGAAGTACTTCTCTAGTCTGGTCCCCAAGCATACAGCTCTGCACTGGTTAAAATAATTAAACATCCATATTATTCCTTCTTCCTTTCCTATCCTTTTAGGGAAATTTTGCTGAAGATGGGGCTTGTGTTGTGTAAAGTAGAGAAAGGTAGTCAAAACCCTTCATCACAAATGTTACTAAGTTACATGCCTGTGAGGATGCTATACTAAGACATGTGCCCAGGCACTGTGGAGTCTTGGAAGCCTTCAGGTTATTCTGGTGTTAAGGTGTCTCTTGCTTCATCCACCTAGTTAGGAAGCATCCCTGACTGTGTCTACAGAGCAGTGAACTCACAGTATGGATCTCCTGTAGGAGACTGTCTTGGGAAGAGAAGGTTTGTCCATGTTCCCAAGACCTGTTGGTCTCTTAGAGGGGCCTCTGTTGGAATGGGAAAGGCATCTGAATGGGCAACTAAACCTTCTTTCTCTAAGAATTAACATGTATTTCAAGACATAGGAAGGGATGCGACTCCAACAGCATTCATTTGGCTACCTGCAAAGTATGCTAGGGATGTAGGCTGAACTAACATAATGTATCTGTGAAGACTGAGAATTGGGGGCAGTGATGGAGTCAGGTAATTTTAGATACCTGATGTAATGGATTTACATATCCCCTTTAGGTCGTAATGTATACATGACAAAGTATACTGGGGAGGGTTCATCTGAGCCTGTGAGCCTGGACCTTGGACTTGTGATCCTGAAGGCATGACTCTCTGGGGTCTCAAGCAGCGCAAGTGAATGTCAATTATGAGGTGTTTCTAGCACTGAGCTCAGTCTCCTTGCAGACTGCTGACTAAGGGGTTTGTTCTGATATATGCTTACACAGTGCTTGATGTCTGTGCTGCCTGCCTAATCCCTGCATACTCAAGCAGGAGGGAGTGAAGAGCATCAGGGATCCTTGAAGGCCTTGAAGGTGGTTCTGACTCCCTTTCATCTCGTACAGTTGGGCTGAAGCCAGCCTCCTCCTGGCTCCTTCTCTTTCTTTATGACAATGGAAATGGGAGAAGATCTAGAAAAGGGAGACAGTGGAGAGCCCTGGGGAAAAAATCATCACATTTGTACTCCACCCTTGTTTTAGTCCTGGGCAAATGTACGTGGGACGTGTCCTTTGAGTCTCACAGCAGACAGTGCCATGTTTAAGGCTGCCCACTGATCTTTATGGTTGAACAGTCATTTGAACCCATCTTCCTAAATTCAGTATTCTAGCCATGGTACCTTCACTGATGTGGGGCACTTTAAGAGGGTAACAAAAAGCCAACAAGGGTTAATGAGGGCCAAGGAGGCTCTGGGACTTGGGGTTAGATGTTAAATTTAAATCGGTGTGATATTTTGGGTGGCACAGAATGGTCACAAGTAGTACGACTCTTCCTCTTCCTCTTACAGAGCATGTCCCTGCTGAGCTGCGTGAACCCTTCTATACGGACCAGTATGAACAGGAGCACCTGAAGCCTCCTCTTATCCGCCTGCTGCTATCATCTGACATCTACTGCCGTGCCTGGCGTCAGGCCTTACCCCCAGGCCCTGATGGCACATCAGCCCCAAAGGATAATGCTGCCTTGTTACAACTTCTGGCCCGTCGTGGCTTGGTGCCCACCTTCCAAGACAAGCCTATCAAGGAGGCTGACTTGCACCACAAGCCAATCAGGCTGGTAAGTCTGCAGGGAGTTCTCAAGGTGCCATCTTGATCTGATGTTCCTGATGGTGGCTCTTGTGGAGGGTTCAGGATGTGTACCATTTTTGTGGGAGGGCGGAAGAGGTCCTCTCTAGGTTACCCAAGGAAAGGAGGCTGTGGAGGCATGAGGGGAAGAGAAGCAGGGACATTGTAGTCTCTTATTTCCAGATATTTTTGGCAGCACCATTTTTCTAAATTAAGTATAAGATTCTCTGGGTCGCCCAGGGAATGCTTGCCGTGCAGAGTGATTGAAGCTCAAAGTTTTTGGTCCCTTTTAGACCTCTAAAGCTGCTATTGCTACTCTGCGATGGGGAAGTCTGCAGAATGTGTACCTTAAATTGTGCAACTTTATGCTAAATTGGTATAATGCTGCCTGAGCGAGCAACTATGTATGTGTTTTCAGTATGAGCGGCTGTAGGTGGTGGGAATTTTATTTGCTTTGCAGCTCAATCCAAGGGGGAAGGGGCTGAAAGGAGTTGTGCAGCCCTATGCTGGCAAAAATGCCCTTGCTGGGACACTTACCCTGGCAGAGGGGTAAATCCACTGGTGGGTGGCTGCTGCGGCTCTGAGCACCATGTCAGTGCCTCAGCATCACCCACCAGCCCTTGCCGGCATAGCAGGAGCATTCTGGAGGTGTGACTAGGAGTGAATGTTAGTAGGCTTCTACGCTGGCATCGCTTCTAGGTTTGCATCAGCCCAGGCCAAGGATTTATGCCACCCTTTTGGGTGGCTTGATCCCAGTGGAGGGCTTTTCAGTGGCGGGGAGGTTTTCTTTCGTATTTTGCCTGCCTGCTTCCAAAGAGCCCTCCGGAGGTGCTGGGGCAGTGCAGCAGCGGCGCCATCCTGAGCTACAAAGGGCTCTGGACTGGACTGCCCGTGACTGATACTTCTGTAAGGGGTGGTGTGTGTTGGTTGTTCGATGTTACTAGAGGTGTTTGAGAGAAGTTTTCCTGAAATCAATGAGGCCTGCTATAGATTGGGAATGGGCAAAAGAGCGAGAAGCTCTAATTTATTGCTGTGCGTAAGAAAGATGCCTTCCAGGACTGCCCTGTGCAAGGGACCTGGCGAAGGCCCTGAGGGCAAAAGACAAATCCCCAAACTTATCTTTCATTGCTATCCTGGTAGTAGGAGTGTCCTATGTGGCGCCGCAGCATAAGGGTGAGACCTTTACAAGGTTAGATCCTAGCCACCCGTGGGAACCTCTTTTCTCATCTCCCTGTGGGTGGGGAGGACTGAGGTGTAGCTGAAGCCACCCCGGGAATAGCTTTTCCCAGGGTTTACATTACTTGTTGGGCGAGGAACCTGTTCTAACAGCCTGAAGCATAAATGTTTTTGTAGCTTGGCAGACCAGGGAGCTAAGCTGGGTAATAATGTGCATCAGGTGGCTGCTGTTGCTAGGTATGCTTGAATTCCCAGCTGTGTATAAGAAGTAGGGGGCCTTTGTGTAACGCGTGAGACCTTCTCGACTCTCATGCTTGAGCAGATGATATTTCATGTTTGCACAGTAGCAGTTCCTAGGGATGCTGGCAAGTCTCATATAAGAGTATAAAGCTAGAAACGTTGTTGTTGTTGTACTTCTGCTGCCCCAACCCAGGAGCAAAGGCTGGTTGTAGGTTTGTATCCATACTTCTTGTGCTTGCCCACAACGTAAAGCCGTAAAGGAGCAGCAGTGGCGTAGTAGGTTAAGAGCAGGTGCATTCTAATCTGGAGAAACCGGGTTTGATTCCCAGCTCTGCAGCCTGAGCTGTGGAGGCTTATCTGGGGAATTCAGATTAGCCTGTACACTCCCACACACGCCAGCTGGGTGACCTTGGGCGAGTCAGTTTTTCGGAGCTCTCCCAGCCCCACCCACCTCACAGGGTGTTTGTTGTGAGGGGGGAAGGGCCTTGTAAGCCCCTTTGAGTCTCCTACAGGAGAGAAAAGGGGGATATAAATCCAAACTCCTCCTCCTCCATTTGTTGACACTCAACATGGATGAAGGTGTTTTGTCTTCCTTCCTGGTCTGTAGACGGTGCCACATGTGGAGTGGAGAAGGCTGCAGATTTTTTCCCCTCTGCTGTGCTTAGAAAAAGAAAGAGGAGTGGGGTCCTGATTTCAGTGTGGAGGGGACACTGAAATGCCAGAGGTTGTTATCTGATAGAAGGACAAGTACAACAGAGGGCATCGGTTTGGCGATCCTCTTCCCGCCTGTACGAGGGGTTGGGGATGGGGATTCCAGCAGATAATCTGGTTGCAGATGGCTGAAATTCCCTTCTGCTGTGGGATTTGGTTGGTATTAGTGGGAGGGTCTCCCGGTCAGTGAACGGCTGCACGAGGCTGGAATGGTTGTTTCTCTCTAGCTGGCTCTAAGAAGGATGTTTGAATTGTTCAAACCCTGAAGGTGGGGGCTGGAGATGTCTGCTTTCAGCTCCGAGCAAGTATAATTCCTCGAGTGTGTGTGTATGTGTGAGAGAGTGTATATGGCAAAGGGAAGGGAATCCCAGCTGCTGATGTAGCTCTGCCAGCAGGTGCCTGATGGGATTGATCTGCATTGAACGGGTTGCTGCTGGTTATTAAATTTGCTTTGCATCTTTTGAGCTGGAAAGAGGGAACTACAGTTATAGCTGAAGGGGGGGGATATCCTCTGTTCTATGCTACAGGGGAAATGCTGCCAATTGAGAAAGGTGAAATGGGAGGATTTCATCTTGAGAATCAGAGAGATGACCCTTGATTTTGACATAATTTCTGGAAACTCCCATGGAATGCCTGAGTGTGCCCATAAGGCAGGGTAGTTCGGTAGTATGGCTCTCTCTCATTCTGGAACAGGGAGTTGGATTACCCCGCCCTGCTCCCCCAACCCCAGGATTAAATGGTCTGTGGAGGGAGGCAGCGGCAGCAGTAGCAGTGGTGTTGGCACACTGCCAGTAATGATACTGGAAAGCAGGTGTCCTTGTTTGGTACAGTCTATCCAGCACAGCTCTTATTTAGGTCTGTACAGTGTGGCTTCAGCTAGGGTCATTCCTCTCTCCTGGTGGGATGAGCCCAAACTCTGAAGGGCGGGGGTGGGTCAGAAGTGTAGAGAGAGCCAACAGAATACTGTGCTGCCACTGAAGAATACTGTGCTCCTTCCATCTTGTCTGCTTTTTAGTGTGAATGAGCCATACTGAAGGGCAAGATGCATCCTACCTTCATGCTTAAGCTTGACACATGCTGTATTTCCCCTCCCTGTGTCCTTTGTTTGAGAATGAGCTCCACATTAATTCACTTCCAGTCCTCATTCATTGTCTAGTTACCACCTTTTTCACTGCTGCAATTCTCTCTGCTGTGGTGTTGAATATCAGGCTGCCAGGAGAGCTTTGGGTATAGTATAAATATGCCTGAAGGTTTATATATGACCTGCTAGTTTGTCTTGATGCCTGTGCTTGCAGAACCTGGTGGATGTCAGCACACTTTGGACCCATTCTCTGTAGTACTTCTGCAGGATTAGTTCTGTGTGCAGCAGTGGCGTAGGAGGTTAAGAGCTCATGTATCTAATCTGGAGGAACCGGGTTTGATTCCCAGCTCTGCCGCCTGAGCTGTGGAGGCTTATCTGGGGAATTCAGATTAGCCTGTACACTCCCACACACGCCAGCTGGGTGACCTTGGGCTAGTCACAGCTTCTCAGAGCTCTCTCAGCCCCACCTACCTCACAGGGTGTTTGTTGTGAGGGGGAAAGGGCAAGGAGATTGTAAGCCCCTTTGAGTCTCCTACAGGAGAGAAAGTGGGGATATAAATTCAAACTCCTTCTCTTCTTCTTCTCCCCCCCTCCTCCCCCCTCCTCCTCCTCCTCCTCCTTGTTCTTGATGATCGTCTCTCTCTCTCTCCCCCCCCCCCGCCCCATCTCCTTAGGTTAATACTCTGAAATATTATTCAATGTGGGGATGATATGATTCCACCAGTTATCTTAACACTACAGCCTTGGAGTAGAGGAGCACTTCCCTGGTATCTGAGTGATTTCGACAAAACTATGCGTGAGATGTACCAGTACAGTTGATCAGCAACATGAAACGGTGGCACTCTTCCCAGTCTTTATATCACCTCAAGATGCAAGTAGAACAGGGGCTCTGCAAATTCAAAGTCTCTCCCCACTCCAGCACTTGATCCTGCTGTTGTATAAATTGGCTGTCAGTATAAATGTGGTACTTTCAAAGTGGGCCTTGCTCGGATCTTTGTTCAGTTTAATAAAAAACAAACAGATCAGATTGCTGGGCAGTGTCAAGGGTGATGGAGTTAAAAGCTACTTCTCTTAACTCTTCTGTTCTGAGGAGAGATGAGCCTTGTCTCACTGGAGGATGTAGAATGGTTCAAGTTTGGCTTGCTACTAATGGAAGCCTCACGTGCTCGCAGTTAGAGGGTCTGGTCTTGGCACGGGCAGACTTGCAGCCCCCTTCTGTCTTTCAGTTGAACGGCCCTGTCTGTTTTCAGTATGCAGGGCTGGGGAGGGCAGCAGTGCTCCTCACTCTTGCTCTGTATTGTGTACTCGGTGATGGGTATGGTGATGGCGTCAACCAATTGAGAGTCAAGTTCTGTCAGTTTCTGTTGATATCAAAGGGGGATTGGGATAACCGTTGCATTCCATTTTTTTTCCTTTGGGATGCTAGAAGGTGTTCGATAAAGGGGGTGCCAGGATCTTCCCAGAGATAGCAAGCTTGTGAGTTCTACCATTAGATCTGCTCAGTAATCAAGAGATTCTTGCTTCTAAACCAGCAGTGTTTGGAATCTGGCTGGCACTGTGTGGCTGGCACTGAGAAGCACTGCATGCAGAATTTGGAAGTTATGGCAGGCAGACTCCTTAATGATGATGCCTTGGTAATGAAGGTTGTCCCATGTCTGCTGCCTGCCTTTGCCCCCAGAGCTACCCTTACCTCATCCAGGTTCATGTTAACTGCATTAAAAGCTTAAGATAAATAATCCCAGCTCTCCTGTGGTGTAACACTTGGGTTGGAGTAAGATTGAATCTGCTTGGTCAGAAGGAGAGTTATGATGTCACCAGGGTTTTGCGAGGGTTTCCAGTCCCTTGGTTTTTTTCTTTTCGAACCCAAACTTATGGCAGATCCTTATCCCCCACCCCCACCCCCACCCCCACCCCCAGCCACATAGCATTATCCAGCATATGCCTGTAGCCTGGTTTTCTGCCATATTGCCTGACTGGAAACAGAGTGTCTGCCATGCCAGTGGGATTGCTGTTGCTCCCTAGTGGTAGAGCCCTCCATGGTAGATCTGTGCTTGTGTGAATTGTTAGTAAGATAAATAAGAGAGAGAAGAGTTTTGGATTTATATCCCCCCTTTCTCTCCTGCAGGAGACTCAAAGGGGCTTACAATCTCCTTGCCCTTCCCCCCTCACAACAAACACCCTGTGAGGTAGGTGGGGCTGAGAGAGCTCCGAGAAGCTGTGACTCGCCCAAGGTCACCCAGCTGGCGTGTGTGGGAGTGCGCAGGCTAATCTGAATTCCCCAGATAAACCTCCACAGCTCAAGCGGCAGAGCGGGGAATCAAACCCGGTTCCTCCAGATCAGAATGCACCTGCTCTTAACCTCCTACGCCACTGCCTAAGCCAAGCTAAATTTGATGCAGCCATCATGGCTGAGGATTAAGATTGTTTTCACCTGAAGGTGCACTAGTGTGCACATAGTTCTCCCTTCCGTTGACATTTCTTACCTTGGCAGTAGTAGCAGATGTATGCCTAACTCCATCTTCGGTGTCTAGATGTCCTCATGCTGCTTGCAGGGGGCGTACTGCCCACAGGGACATAGGGTAACCCATGTCCCCGGGTGCATGTCACTTGGTAATGTGGGGGGCGCTGGTCCCTGCGCCCAGCCTCCCCTGTGGCGAGGCAACCTTGTTGGCACCCGGCGGCTCTCCCTGTGCCGGGGCACTGCTCGCCAGCCACAACCGTGAGCTGTCCTCCTGCCCCTCTGGAGTGGATTGCGCAGGACAGTGGTCGCCTCCTCAGGAATCACACCGGGGATCATGGCAGCCACACCGTGGCACCCTGCACCGAGGCTGGGCCCTGCTGCGTGGCCAGGAGCCCCCTCCCCTGCAAAGGGGATGCTTTGGGCTCCTGCTGGTGGGGAGTGCAGGAGCCGGCCTGCCCCCACACTGCCTGCCTGAGCCATTACCGTAAGTGGAGTGCGGTGGAGGGGCACTTGACCAGGTGCTGCCCTGGGGCACCATTTTCCCCCCATGTGCCTCTGCCAGGTTGCCTAAGCTATCCCTTCTCTTTTTTCTTGCAGGGTGTACACCTAGCCTTGATTGACTCATTGATGACAGCATTTGCTGTGGAAGCCACCAGCTCTCTAACTGTTGTGCCAGGCACTGATCCAGCTGCCAGCTCCTGGGACCAGAAGCTACTTCACTGGATTGACATGGTACTTTATTGATTCTGCTTGTGCATCTTCCTTTTCTTTAAGCAACTTAGGTTAGCATGTGTGGGGTTATATTACGTGATCTATGCAATCATCTTGTGAGATAAAGTCCAACACTATGCCCACTACACCGTATTATTTCTGGCTTGTAAAATATGAAGTTGGCATTGTGAGGTAAGAATTGCTCTTGGGTGCTGTCTTAGCCTGGGAGCAGGAAGACATCTCTCTTTGTTTTTGGCGATGTGGATGCTATGACCTATGGGAAAGGGAACTTCAGCAGCAAAGGGATTATGAGTGACGGAGCGTTTTGTGCATCTATGACAATCCCTGCCACCTCCTTGCAGGTCATCCACAAGATGCAGCAAAGCACTGAACAGGAGACCTTGCAACGCTCTGCTCCTGCTACAGATGGCCAGACTCAGGCCTCCGGGAGTGGTCCCAAGGTGCGTGTGCCTCGCTGTTGCACCTTCCTTCGGAATTCAAGGGGGAAGGTTTGAGGATTGGACTAAAATGTGAGGTGAAACCATGGGGTGGTTGGCAGGGAATGGGCCCTGCCCCTTGCTCCAAATGCAGTGGGCAAAGAGGAAGGGGTGGCTGTGTCTATGCTGGCTTTGTTCTGAGAATGAGCAGCGCCCTTGTTTCGTCTCACCGTAAAAGGTAGAGTCTGCTTCCTTCCTTCCTCCCTTCAGAGTTGAGGATTCCCTACTTCCCCCCCCGCTCGACAATCTGTTGCTTCATCTTTGTGATGTGAGATGGGCTCCATCTGTTTTAGGCTTGCTTTGCCCTTTGGATACCCACTGTCTTCCTGGATATTTTCCCTCAAAGTTATTGCAAGGGGTGGGGCACCTCTCCAGTCATGACGGGCGGGGCAACCTCGTCCCAGCCAAGCTGCCTATCTGACTTCCAGTGCTGTGTCTGCAATGCAGTTGAAGTGTGGTACATGACAAAGCTGTCTTTTTCTGCATCTTTTTCCTCTTCGCCTTCCCACGGCCTCTCTCTTTCCTCTGCTTCAGTGTCCCACAAGGTGGTACTGGAAACTGGTTCCTGTAAGTGGGTGGCTTTACTTATTATCTCCCTGCTGCCTCAACTCCTGTGCTGCATGCCAGGGGGGGACCCAGAGCAAAGGATGCTGGGGGCTTAGGACTATAAAGCCCGAGGTGCTTGTGTGTTTCATGAGGTCTTCCCTTGGGTAAAGTTTTGGTTGACTTACATGTGACCCTTGGCGGTGTTACATCCTTCTAACTCCTTTGAAATCGATGACCATAGAAGGGTGTAACTCGCTGCTTAGAGTTTAAACTTGTTAACTGCTCTGTTCTGTGTGGAATGGGCTCTATGACTAAAATGGGAGGCTTTGAGGGCAGAGAAGGAGCGTTCTGTGTGAGATGCCAGCTGCTGGGATGCTGCTATATCCCAGCATCCTTTGTTCTCGTCTCCCTTCCCTTTGAAATATGTGCCTGCTTTGGTCTCTCTTAGCTCTGTATCCCGTGTTGTATGTGTGTGGGGGGTCAGTTTACCTAGTTGTGCGTGCGCGTGTGTGTGTATGCGATCATGCCTCTCTCCTCCCTGCCCAGATAACACAGCCTTCCTGGAGCCTAATGGACTAATAACAGATGCTGTGGTACCTCAGAGGTCAACAAAAAGCCCACATGTCCTTGTGCGGAGGGGTTAAGAGACAGCCAGAGCAGGGCAGCCCATGCTTGGAGCTGCCAAGTAGGAACAGCATGCTAGTTACATGACATGCCTCTACTCCCTCCCCCCTGTGTGTTGTTGCCTTCTGCCCCCTTCCTTTTTGCTTGCTGCCCTGCAGTCCTCGGTGCAGCCTAGACCGGGACCTGTCAATGCTTTGTCCAAAAGGTTTTGTTAGGCCACAGTGTGTGTAAGGATTTGAGATGCTCTATCAGGGGTTTTGTGAGATTCCCCAGTGCATGCTGGAAAGCAGTCAAAGCAAAATGTGAGGCCTCAGCTATCCCCATCTCCCTTTTCTGCGTGCCCCCGCCCCCCAGTCCTGCAAGGCAGCAGCCCTTCCCTCCTTTCTTCCTCCTGGTGGGTGCATTGATCAGGCTCTCTCTTTTCTTTGCTATTGCATCCAGCATGCCATCGCTTTTTGTTTGAAGGAGTCGGGGAATAAGCCTCCTGTGGTAATGTATCCATCGGCGCGTGTGCTTGTCCGCTCGCCTGCACCGCCTTGCCATCTACTTGGGTTGCTGTTCTTGAACTTCTAGCTGTTCCTGCTGCAATGGGCCTGGCCCTTTCCCACGTGCTGCCAAATTGCTTTCCTGAATACTTTACAGGGGCCTTTCCCCTGTTCACAGTAACCAGCAACTGCCTTCAGTAGCCGTTTATTTATTTACTTCATTATTTACCTAACCTTTCTTCCTGATTGGGGTGCAAAGCAGCATACTTACTTCTCTTCTCCCATTTTATCCTCACAACAACCCTGTGAAGTAGATTAGATGGAGTATGTTACTGTCCCAGATTTCTGTGACAGCATGAAGGATTCATACCCGTGTCTTCCAGATCCTTAATACCCCAATAACTGCACCATACTGGTTCTGTGTCACAGGTGCAAGAGATCTGCCATTTGCTCACAGTATTGCCTCTTGCTCTGATAAGGCTAAAGTAGTCTCTGCATCAGTGATCCGTAGTGTGCTTTTCCAGGCCTCATAGAGACTTTAAGACTGCATTTCTCCTTTTTATTTGACACCCTGGGGCCTAGGCATCCATCTTCCTTTTCCCTTCAGAATTGCAAGGTACAGGTTGGGGAGGGAACTGAGGATGAGGGAGTCGACATCATGAAAGACTTCTAGACTGGGAGCTGACCTGCTTCAGCCCCTACAGTCAGGTACCTCAAATTTTATTTGTTTGGGGTCTCACCCCCCAACCCCAAAGGTGTCACTGGAACCTGCTTGGTGGGAAGGCTTTCTGTGTGAGTTTCCAGGCTTCTGTAGGTTTCTAGGAAGTGGAATAAGAGGTAGATCTGCAGTGCTTGCTGTGTATGGCCAATTCTCTAACCCTTCCCCTCTGATACTACCCCCAACTCATTGCAGCAGGAAAGGGGGTGGGGGTTGCCACACAGTCATTTGCCTCTTTCTTTTTTCTTCTTCTTCTTGCTGGCCTGCTGGGTGTCTGTGTCTGTATGTGATCCTCTTCCCCTCCTCTCTTTGCCCTGTCGACGCACGGCCTGCCCTGCTCTGTCTGTGTCCCTGGTGCGGGGGCTGCCTTTGTTGTCTTGTCTGCTGTGTCCTGGGGTGAGGACAAGCATGTTTGGAGTGGGAAATTATAACCTGCGATAGTGTAACAGAAGGAGAAATTGACACATTTCTCCTCTACTCTCTCTCTTGTGTAGTGCACAGCATCCCACTTAGCACCCCCACAACTCTTTTGTGATATAGCTCACTGGTTTGGGTGTGGGGCCAGAACCTCCCTAGGGGAACTGGTGAAGAGCGGACAGCTCTTGTTCTTCGGAGTGAGCCAGAGCTTCTACAGAAGGGAGGGTGTCTCCTTTCTCTTCTTCTCTAGTGGCTGTTCCCTTCCCCTCCCTCCCTCCCTCCCTCCCTGTGCTTCTCTCCCTGGCTGCCTTTGAAGGATTCTTGCCAAAGTTCTCGCCTGCCCCCTTTCCCCTGCTTTATGCCCTTGCCCATCCCAGCATGCACTCTGCTCTTGATATCAGGGTGAGGGTGGGAGGTAGCATATTATGCGTGCGCTGTTTCCTGGTTGGGCCAGTGTCATGTCATCTGGACCCTTAACTAATGCATTGGGAGTTCAACCCTGAGGAGAGTTTGTGAGGGCTGCTGCATGGTAAGGTGGGAGCAGCATGGTGTTGGGCATAGGATGGGGAGCCATGGGTAGCAAGGGCACTGTTGTGGCTTCTAGGGCGGCCCTTGTATAGGGCTAGCTCCTGTCTGTACAGTGAATTCTTCCTGCATCTCTTTTATCCCCAGATCCGCTACCGGAAGGATAAGGCACTGCCCAAGCAGACTCCTTGTTTCCCTGCGATCACAGGCATGAAGGATCTGGCCAATGGGGGAGTCATTGCTGCCACTATCCACTACTACTGCCCCCAGCTTCTTCGCCTAGAGGGTAAGCCTGATCTTGGAGGGGACTCATGTGGGGGCAGATGTTGGTTTGGGGCTTGTCATGTAGTGCAGCCCCCTTGAGGATCCCCAAACTAGTTAATTATTGTGTGCTTCCCCTGCTTTGTAGATGTGTGCCTGAAGGAGACCATGTCAGTGGCAGACAGCCTGTATAACCTGCAGCTGATCCAAGGCTTCTCTTCAGACTACCTGGGCAGCTGCTGTTTCCTGTCATTGGAGGACCTCTTGTACATGCCCCCTGCACTGAGGGTGAGTGAGTTCTGGACCTAGGGAGCAGCTGGAAGGATGTTTGGCCAGGGAGGCTCTACTGCTGGGTGGGGGAGATAATGGTAGCCAGGTTGTGATGTCCTCGGGGGCAAGTGGCCACCCGGAAAGAGTGGACTGCAGCCTTGAGGTGGAGAGAAGAGTCTGGCTCTTCATTTGTTGTGGCTGCTCATGTGGAACTAGTGTGAGATTAGCAGCCAACAGGACTACACAGCCTGCCTTGGCCCTAATGAGCCTTGGCTGGGGCCTCCGGGTGCACTAATTAGAGCTAGACCTTGCAGGGACAAAGGGGCTGTTCTGTGGTGGGTGGCAGAATGCAGTCTGGGAGAGATCTGCTTCTTTGCTCCTTCCCTTGCTTCGGCTCTATCCAGTGGAAGTGGAGTGGAAACTTCAGGTGTTGGGTCTGAGTGTTTCAACAAAAAGAAGGCTGCCCCCTCTGCAGAATGCTGCACTAATTAACTCCTCTGCTTTTCCAGGTAAACGTTGGGGTATTCCTGGCAGAGCTGTTCCTGTGCTTTGAGGTGCTTAAGCCAGAATTTGTGTGCCCCAAGGAGCTGTCCAGTCTCCAAGGTAAGAAGGTGACCTGTGCGGTGTGTGTGTCAGTTCTCTTGCAGCCCAGTGGCTTGCAATTAGCTTGGTGACCCACGAATGAGGACATGACTGGTCGGCTTGGGGAGTGTATCTGCACTTTTTGTGTGTGGGAGCAATACCATGTTAGCGCTGCTGTTATGCAGAAGGGTTAGGCATATTGTCCACCAAAAATTACCATTACCCTTAGAAGCATGCTGATAGCAAAACACACACACACTCTCATGCCAACAACCTCTGATAATGTAGCAAACGTGCTTACTTAACTTTGAGTACTTCTGAGTGTAAGAATTGGATTTTTATAGTGTTTGGATACCTAGAGAAAGGAAGGCTGGATGCCACAGAGAGAAGGGGAGCCCCCAAAGATGCCTTGATTGTAGTCACATCTAGATTCTTGGAGTTACTATGGCATGCTGCATCGTTTTCCTGGCTTTTCACAGCAATGCTGAGGTCCACACTTTTCCATCTTAAAGCAAACAGCTGCAGTTCTCAAAACTTTGAGAAGAGAAGCCAGGCTTCAGAAAGAATCACTTCTAGCTCCCCCCTTCATGATTTACTAGTTCCTTTAACAGGTGTATTTGTGGCAGAGACCACAAAATGTCAGAAGCATAACCAAATATAAATGACCTGGTTTTCTTTTGCACCTAACAATGATCTCTTTCAACCGTGTAAATGAGCAAACAAACTTATAGTTCCTTTCCCCTTAATGACTGTGAAGTCATTTTGTGCATGGAATGTAAATTGTTCTCAGATTGCCTTTTCCCCTTACATTGCATGCTTTGTCTGCAAAGTGCATTGTCTAGTCAGGTGCCCTGACCTGGATAGCCCCAGGCGAGCCCAATCTTCAGATCTCAGAAGCTTAGCAGTATTTGGATGAGCAACCTCCAAGGAGCAGCATCGTTACCACATGGAGGAAGGCAATGGCAGACCACTGTGGGGTTGCCACAAGTCAGCTGTGACTTGATGGCACAGAAAAAAAACCTCCCAAGTATATCCTGAGATTTTGTTTCATTCATAGATTATTTTCCCAATATATTTTGTACATCAAATGGTATAAAATTCCATGTCCAGACAATAAGGCTAAAGTCATCTGTGCTATACAATTGCCCTATGTACAGCACATGCCCATTCAGCCTAGTCTGTTAGGGGTTTATATTTTGTAGTCCACCGCAAGCCAGAGTGCTTCTGCCCTCCCCAGATTGGTGCCCCACTGAATAAGTGGAGCTGCAGCCGAGCCAGCTGGGACTTGGCATGTCCCAGTATTGGAACAATGGCCTCCTGTGTGAGCTGAGATCTGAACAGGTTTCTGTCTTGTACCTCAGTACACGTGGTTGGCATTCCCACCCTCTCCTGACCTTCTGTTGACTTAATCTCTAGCCCTGCTCCTTCCCCTCCCTCCCTGCTTTCTTGCTAAAGTAGCTGCATCTCTTCCAGATTCCCCTGGCGTGAATGACTCTCTGACGTCCAATAGTGGGAACAACAACAGGTAAGCCAGCTTCTCCTTGTACTCCTGCTTAGAGCCCAGTTCAGGCTCTCCCCCTGTGCCAGTGCTGGGACCAAGACTTGGGTTCTGTGTTTTCAATGGCAAGGTGGAGGGTTGTTGTTTTTGTTTTAATAGACTCATTCCAGTGTTGCACTGGGCTCATGGAGTTGTGGGAAAGGGATGATGACTCCCTAGCGAGTCCTCTTCTGCTGGACTGCTACCGTACCTTCTTATTAAAAGAAACTCCTGGCAGAACTGTCCTTTTAAATTGCATTTTTGGTCCATGAAGTGAAATTTTCTTCGCTGGGCATGTACTGTCAGTGGCTAGTAACCTGGTAAACCACACTTTAAGCTTTAAAAATATCAATTCTGAAGGGCAGGGAGGTAAATCTCATTTATTCCAAGAGCCAGATATAATATAAACGTGACTTGGTTGGGCAAGGCTGTGTTGGGGAGTGGCTGCTTCGGCTGCCCCAGATCAGCTCAGGGTGGGTGGTGGTGCCTGGATTGGTTAGCCTGCAGTGGATTGGAAGTGTCTTCCTGACCTGGAGGGTGGGGGGTTTCCTCAGCTGGCTTGCAGACCTGGTAAGCCCCCTCAGGGGGCCAGATCCTGCCCCGAGGTTGCATGTTTGGCACCCCTGCTTGGAGGGAGATACCATCCAGGCAACAATCTGCCAGTCCCATTTGTTCAGGAGGCTCAATATTGGCAAAGGAAAAATGCAGAGAGAAAACAAAACAGTCTTGCGGGCTTTGGGGCTCAGTGATGTCATACCCTTTCCGTCTCAGCTCACCTTAAGAAGGGGAAGGCTGAGTGGGATGTAAAACTTCAGTATAAGCAGTCCTGGGGTTGCAGGAGACTCAGCTTGATAGCCCAGTGCTGTTGTTGACATGGGAGTTTCTGCTCACAGAGAGCCTGGGAGCCTTTGCGCTTGATTGCTGCTTCTTCAGAAGTGGCAGCCCCAGTTTACAAGGATTGACTCTGCTGCTGTTGCTTGCCCAGAGGCCCCTTGACATATTAGATGCTGCTTGGAGAAACTTGATCTAGGAGGAATTATCCAAGCAATTAGGGGAGGGGAAACGCCTTGTGTCTTATCACGGCTCATTGCCTGTTTAGGTTTCAGGCTCTGGGGAGGTGCTCCCTTCATTCCAGGGAGAAAGTTCAGGCCTAGTTGGCTTCATGTGGGAAGAGAGGGCTCCTTGTCCTGGTCAGCTGTAACAACTGGTCAAAAGAGAGCCTTTTTCACTTACCTGAACTGTGCCTGAGAGAGGAAAGGGAAGCTCTCTCCAAATTGCTCCAGGCCAGTAGAAATTGTCGCACTTCTTGGGGGATAGGGAAAGCCTCTGATCTTCAGGTAGGCGGATCTCTCCTCCCATTCCTAAATGATGGGAATGCCTCTAGGCAGCAAATTACAAGAACTTGTTCCTGCAAGTCTGTGAATGTGTGCACACTCTGTTTGCAGAAATTTAAACATGAATGGACAGACTAGCTTTTTGCACAAAACGCAAGTTGCATGTATAATGTACTGGTAATATAACGATTCCAGGGCTGTGTAAATTCTGCCCTGAGTTTCTGTCAAACTTGCCTCCCCAAGCAGAAATTTTGGAGCCCTTTAGGGTCTACCTCCAGGGCTGACCCAGCTCTCCTTGGCTACCTTCCTTGTGTCTGGGTACCACTTTGGAACCACGTACATGTTCTGACCTGATTTGCGCTTGTCTCTTCTGTTCTACCAGCAGCTCGCCAGTGTTCAATTTCCGCCATCCACTGCTGCCTGGAGGTCAGGCCCCATCCCCACTCTGTGGTTCCTTAGGTGAGAAACTCCTCTTTCACCCCTCTGCCCATCCCCTGCTGGGGAAATAAGAAGTCCCTTAATTCTGTTGGGTTATGAGGTTAAACTGACCATAAGCCTCTTGGGAGTCCTTTGCGGCCATTCTTGTGATGACTACAAATATCTTTGGTGACCAGACCAGCTTAAGGGCTTATTGTTGTGGTTTTGAAAGCTCTTGATGCTAGATAGTTCTTCATTTGTCCCCAAGGAAGTGCTGTTTATTTTTCAGGGTTTATGTATGGCTACAGTAAATCTGTATCAGAAGTAACTTAGAATTATGCCCTCTGTTTTCCTTGCTTGTTTTCCTTTTCTCAGTTGCATGAACCAGGAAGGTTTTTATTGAACTTTTAAAGAGTATAACATAATTAAACTGGTCTTCATTGAAAAGATTCAGCACAAGAAAATAAACCTTAATCAAAATCCGGCCTCAAAAAACTTTTTTACATTCTGAGCATTTAAAAGCCATCAGAGTTTGCTCCAATAAATTTTGTATATGCATGTGCAGAAATACTAAGTGCTTTGCTTTCAAATGCTACCCTTGCTGAGGGGAGAAGTCTTACTAAGTTGTTCTTTAGAGTACAGGGATGGTCTGTTTTTCACAGGCGTTCTCCTGACGCTGATTTAACATGGGGGTTACTGTGTCCCCAGCCCCCAGGCATTGATTTCCTCAGATTCTTGGCATCCCCCTGATGAGGGCCTGGAATGCTGTTGCCCTATCTACAGGTAACACTTGTGGTTCCCTAGCAGTAACTTTTCTGTGTGTCTGTTAGGTTCCCTGCACCACTCCACATCCATGTCCCATGTAGAAGGCTTTGGTAAATCATGGAGCAAGAAGCAGCTCAGGTGAGAGTGATGGGGACACGCAATGGGATCACAGACTCTTGCCTGTGGGGGAAGTGAGTTATCCCATTTTCCTCTCCAGCTATAGTTTCGGCTGTAGAATTCTGAGGGAGGCAAATGGATGTAAAATTTCCATAAATTTTGAAAATGGGGAAAAATTGGTTTTTCCTTTTTTCAATGAAGAATGGAAATTTTGGTAAAAAGTAAAATATATGCAATAGCTACTTTTCTATAAAACTGAATATTTTATAGATTTAACAGCATCAAATGCATTCTTTGTAACTATGTCTACATGTAAAAATTATATTTGGCATATCTTCATTTTGTCCTTAAAAATTACACATATACCCAACTCTTGAGAGGATTTAACCTTCTGTATCATATGCTACCATTCCACTTGTTCGCTTAGCTTTTGCCATTTGAGAGGCAGGAAAAATTAAAAGTTGAAGGTAGAAAGCAAATTTTGTAGTAAACAAATGAAGTATATTTGGACAGAAATTTGTTGTCACAATAGATAAGGACTGCCAGCTGAACTTTATAACATTAAAAACACTAAATTATTTGATAATACGTTGAACCACCTCCTACCCAGAGCCAACTTGTGGCCTCTTATTATCTCCTCCCTAGAGATGTGAGGACTCGGGAGGGAAAACGCTTTTCCCAAGGTCTTTCAGTTTTTCTGACAGAAAAACCCTGAAAAAACTCATATTAACTCAATTTAAACCATTTCTACTTAAGATTGAGTAAAACTCTTTGAGTAAAACAGGAAAAGGTTTTACACAGTCAAAATGAATAGCATAAAAACGCCTGAGGACTTTATCAATTCTTCCAGTGAACACATTAGGAGATTTGGAGAAATACAAAAAAAAATGTATTTTCAAGTTTTTATTTAAATGTAAATAATTTTGGCAATAATTAATGTGTTCTAACGTGTTCTAGGATGTTTCAGTTGTTTAGGAATTTTTCATATCCTTCCTGATATGTTCTCCCTTACCTATTTTGTAGCCACCCATTGTCCCAGGCAGTCTCCTTCAGCATCCCCTTTGGTCTAGACAGCGATGTGGACATTGTGATGGGCAACCCAGTGGGCATCCTCCGCTCTGTTAGTTCTGATAGCCTGGCACCTGCCCTCTATTCTTCTTTGCCTCGCTCCTCCCGCCCACGACCCAGTGATTTGGCTGAGACCCCCAATGGGCTAGTAACACCATCGCTTCATGGAGCGGGGCACAAGGGCCAAGATGGCCTGGCAGTAGAGAACGGGCTGAGCGATGGCTACTCTGACCTGCCCACCATTGAAGAGGCACTGCAGATCATTCACAGCAGTGAGCGGCTGCTCCCTGAGGGAGCACCTGATGGTTTTTACCTGCACTCTCCAGAGCCACCCAAAGCCTCTTGCCCAGAAAAGGTACCCGTATCCACAGTTTACCGCTGCCACAATGGGCCTCCCAACGGTGCGGAGCCAGCCCAGGATGGTAGCCTGGATTCTGATGCTGAAGAGCCATCCCGGCCAGTGGGCGGCCCAGATGATTCCACCTCGTGTGTGAGCTCATTGAGCTCACAGCCCGACAGTACAGCTTCATCCACCTCTGGCGTGCGCATGACTAGTTTTGCGGAGCGCAAGAAGAAATTGGCAGCCACTGACAGCAAGTCCAGTGGCATCAGCTCTGAGGGCTCTGAGACTGGGCCTGTGCCAGCAGATGAAAGCCCTGCCCAGAGTCCCGCCCTCAGTTCAGAGATGAGCCAGTTGGGTGCCAGGCTAGAGGAGAAACGGCGTGCCATCGAGGCCCAAAAGAAACGCATCGAGGCCATTTTTACGCGGCACCGCCAGCGCTTGGGCAAGAGTGCCTTCCTGCAGCTACAGAAAGGGCCTGAATCCCTGTCAGAGGATAGTCGGCTTGGTCTGGAGGAACGGCTCGCCCAACTGGAGGCTGAGGAAGATGCTGGAAGTCCCCGTGCTCGTCTGGATAACAAGCAGGTGACTTTCTCCCCAGATATCACCAAGGGAGCGCTTGATGAAAACCTGGGTGACTACAATCGGGCAGTGGCCAAACTGAACACTGCTCTGAGTTCGCTGCAGTTGGACATGCAGCGCCTCAGCGAACAGCAACAGCGCCTAATGCAGGACAAGAAGCCCAGTGCACAAGCTTGGGTGATACCTGCCCCAAGGACCAGCCGAGATGGGGCTCCTCCACGCTCTTCAGTGGATCTGTCTTCGCCTTCCCCATCGCCATCCCCTTCCCGTAAATCTCGATCACCTCAGCCCACCCCCAAGAAGTCTCCAGCACCAGCTCCTCCGAAGAGCCCCAAGCACACACGGCCGGTTGAGCTAAAACTGCCACCCCTAACACGTGTTCTGACCCCACCTCACAATGTGGACACCCTTCCACACCTCCGCAAATTCTCACCAAGCCAGGTGCCTGTGCAGACCCGTTCCTCCATCCATTTTGCTGAGGATGAGGAGGTGCCAGTGCAAGAGGTGGAAGCCCAGGGTAATTTGAGACCTGTGGCTTCTGTCCCTCCACAGGGAGGCAATGGTCGTGTCTCAGGGGATGGCACCAGTGATGTTTCCTCACCCAGTGACCGGCGCAGTAGCCTGATTGAAATTCCTCTATCTAGCCTGAAGGGGGAGGATGAAGATGTGGATGGTGATGATTCGCTGGAGGAATCCCTCACTGAGGCCCTGGATACAGAGCCACGTGCTGGCTTGGGCTTCTTTTTCAAGGTGAGAACTTGGCCCCTTGGGTTATCGCTGATCTAGAGTCTTCCACTTCTGTGTAGAAGTTAGAAAAGAATTTTTGACAAAGAGGGAGAGTTCTTGAAGAAGGATCTGGACATGTTTTTTCCCTTGAATCAGCCAGTTGTAAAGTAGAGCAGGCCACAGGATCTCCTCATTGCTGACCTGTATGTTGATTTGTGCTCTTGCTGATTGGCTGAAGATGCTGGGAATATGATGTCCTGTGTGAGCTCTGCAGTGTGCCCACAGAATCCTCCTTAGAATCTATTAATATATTGAGCCCATAAGCACTCAAACCTTGCAGATGGTACGGAATGTTTTTAGGATGCTGCTTTGTATGTGCACACGAATGTATTCCTTGTTCACATAATCCAGCAGACCCAAGGAGCACCTTTATGGGAGTTGAAGCCACTAACTTTAAATGATGTCGATGAGGTATACATCTTTCTCTTCTTTACTGTGAGCCCATTGGCCATACAATATCATTGCATACGTACCTTCTAAAACTGAAATCCTGCTCTGACACACAGGTCAGGAAATCCTATTTCATAGATTTTGCTGCAGGTGGGATTGAACTGTGTCCGAGCTTGCTGCTCTCTGGTGGAGATGTAAGTCTCTGCAGCATCCTCTGCTGGCTCTGAGCCTGCAATGTGCATACTTGAGCTCTGGAGCAACAGTTCAGACTCTGGTTAGAGACCCTAGAAATTTGCATGCTGACATCTGACAGGACAGCTTAGGAGTTGGGCCAGGAATCCTAGGCGATGATTCCTGAGCTTTCTTCTTGACCTAAGTTTGATACATAATCCTTTGACCCCAATACATCAATACCAGCCATATGAAGTCTATCTCTTATAATTGGGATCCTGATCTTATCTGTGGATGAGGTGATCAAAACTGATGGCTGTCGTAATTATGCAAGAAACAAGCTTACTATGAACAGGTAGAGCAGAGATGAAGCTGGGGATAGAAAGGTACTGTTCCCCCGTATAAGGCTACAACATGAGGCATTTCAGAGGAAATGGCAGAGTAGCACCAGTCCAAGGGAGCGTAGGGAAGTGAAAGCCTTGGCTGTTCATGTGTGTATTTGTATCTATTCATATTACATCTTGAAAACCAGGAGCATTATCACATTCCTTGGAAAGTCCCTTCTATGCAGTTGTGCTATGTTTGTGCAGGATGAAGAGAAAGCTGAGGAAGAGATGGCACAGAAGCGAGCCAGCCTCCTAGAGAGGCAGCAGAAGCGCAGTGAGGAGGCACGGCGCAGAAAGCAGTGGCAGGAGACTGAGAAGGAGCAGAAAAAAGAGGAGGCAAGGTGAGGGGGCGGGCAGGAGTGGACCATAGTCACCTCCCTGTTTTTGGCTCCTGGCGTGGTTTCTCCCTGCTTGCATTGTTGCAGTGTGCACAGGAATGTTGGAGCCATGTGGACACCCAAGCCTTTGTTGCCCAGTTGCTGCCTTCCCTGCTGTCTGGTGATGGACGGGCGGGGAAGACCTGTCCAGTGGGCCATACCCACCGGTCTACAACTTTTGCATGCTTATTGTCACCGCATGGGATTGCACCATGGGAAAGTGGAGCTTCCATAGCAAATATGTAAAATTCTGAATGACTCAGAAACTGAAAAATCAGGATGGCACTAAATCACTTGAATCTGTGGTATTTATTTTGAGAACACCACCACCTTTTCAAGCAGGACTTCGGGTGTTCTTTAGAGCCAAATCAGTCAACTCTCTGGTGGCCCAAGAGGGGGTTTGTTTCCATTGTCTGACAACCTTCAGGGTGGGGAAGATATATTATTTACTTCAAGGAGCCTTGATATTATTACGTTGCAAAAGATTGCTAATTAGCTGAAGGGGGTGAATCAGGGAACTCTGCTGACTCCTTTGATGGTCTGGGCAGGGCTGAGTTGTTCCTACTGACTAGGCATAATTAGCCACAAATGTTTGTCTGGAGAAGTGGGATAATAGATGTTGTTTTTAAGCTATGAGTAGTTTAAAAATTTGGATCAGCCTTCAAAGAATCTGTCCTGTGCGAGCTCCACTGCCTGGAATGGATAAGCGGATATGTCCAGCACAAAGAACGTAGTTTAAAAACCACTGCCATAACCTAATTGCACTTTAGAGATATCACATAGTAATTGCACACAGACTGTCCCATGGATTTTTAGTTAATTAAAACAAAATGGGGCTTGAGTAGTGTACATTTACGCTGCCTTCTAATCCCAACAATGGTTTTTCCCCCTTTCCCATGGGTCTGTATCTCCCTAGGCTGCAGGCAGAAGAGCGACACCAGCAGGAGGAGGAAACGGGGCACAGGCGTGGAGACTTCACCCGCCAGGAGTACCTGAGGCGCCAGCAGCTCAAGCTGATGGAAGATCTAGACAAGGTGTTGCGGCAGAAGCCCACCACAGTGCGTGCCCTAAAGAAGGGGCGACCCAAGACAGTCTTCTGCGATGACTCCGCCCTTGCACGCAGCCCCGTCAAAGGGCTCCTAGGTAACAGCTGAGCTGCTGAGTGGTTAACAGAGCCAGTTGAATGTACACTTCAGGCAGGGAAGAATTTGTAAGGAAGTATGCTTTGTCCTGTGGGGACTTGAGGACAGGATGCTGACTAGCAGAGTAGGGATAGCTCGAGAGAAGGTTTGGCTTCCAACTCTAGAGGTATGTTCATGCAGAAAGGTGCTGCCCTTAACACTGTACATTCTTCTTAGGCTCCAAGCTGAGTAAAGTGTACTCCCAGTCAACACTGTCTCTCTCAACTGTGGCCAATGATCCCACGCTCTCCATCAAGAGATCTTCTCGGTGAGTGTGGATTGTTTCTCCATAACTTTTCCTGATATTTCTGTTCCAGTACAATAAGCAGGGAGTCTACCTATGCAGTAATACTAAGCAGGGACTCTACCTATGCAGTCTGAGTGGGTAAATGGGGCTTGTCTGCATCCAGGAGATTCTGGCTACAGTATAGCCTAGGATTGGGGAGGTTTCTGTCAGGCCTAAAGTGTTCTCTCTCTGTGTTTTTCCAGAGCTGCATCTCCTTCTGGGCCAATGTCCCCCAGCCGGTTCCTACCAAATCAGAACCGGGAGCGCGACTGGGAGAATGCGTCGACTGCTTCCTCACCTGCTTCCATCCCAGAGTACACTGGTAAACTGCTGTCTCCTTTGCTTCTTCACATGCTGTAACTTTATTTCCTGGTCTCTTTCCTAGAGGGTGGCTCCACTGAATTTCCCCTTTCCCAAGTGCACAGGTAAAGCTGGTTATCTTGACCTGGCAGTGCATATGCATTCAAGATTTTCCAAATCTCTTTCTTTGATAAGTGATGGGAGTTCTAAGCCTCTCAACTTGTTACTGCAGGGAGTTGTTCCCCTTCAAGAGCGGACATCCCTTTGATTGCTAATGTTTCTTTCCGCCACATTTGCAGGACCCAAGCTGTACAAGGAGCCCAGTGCTAAGTCCAATAAGTACATCATCCACAATGCACTATCACATTGTTGCCTTGCTGGCAAAGTCAACGAGCCCCAGAAAATCCGCATCCTAGAGGTAAGATAGTGGAGTCAGGCGGAGAGATGGGCTTGGTTATTGTGGGCCATGGAGCAGCCACTTCTTGCATCTCATGTGGTTAACTGGCTTTCCTCACAGCATATAGTTGTGTGTATTAGAGCTGGGACTCAGCCTTGCGCTGCAGACTTCAGTAGATGTTTATGGGTCAGTACCTGGAAAGTGGCAGAACTTAGTGTACACAAAGAGCTTGTTATTTTTAAAGGAAAGATGCTGGTCCTCATACTTGTCAACAGCAAGTGTGAAAAAAATGTCATCTTTTGTTCATGATGGCTCAGAAACAAAAGGGATCTTACTGCGTGAACTCTCTGTTATAGTTCACTTCTCTCATCTTATTCGGTGTTTCTCTGCTTAGCTATACTTTTATTTCAACTGATCATCCCTTGATGAGAGTTTGACTAAAATGTGCAATAAAGCATCAAAAACTTGATACATTTATGTAGACATGTGCAATTGAATTATTTTGGTGCCTAAACTAGTTGAATTCTGTACTGGGGTCTTATGCACATATCTCCCTGTTCTCTTGCCCATGTAAATTTGGAAGTGTAGATTGCTCACTACACTTCCTTGATTTGGGGCTGGGGACACATAACCTTTTGCTTGGCAGGGCAAGACAAGATGTTGTATGTCTGTGCAGATTTACTTTTTCCTTATGGTGTGGTTGCTTCAAACAATCACATCACACAGTGCCACTGGAATGTATCACAGTAATAAGTTCAAAAGGTTTAGGCCAAGGGTAGGGAACCTTTAACACTCAAAGAGCCATTTGGACCCGTTTTCCACGGGAAAAGAAAACACTTGGAGCCGCAAATAATTTTTGACATTTAAAATAAAGACAACACTATATATATAGGGGTTTTTTTTACCCTTTACTCCGCTCATTCTGAGAAGCGCATGAATGCACCCGCCCTGCTGCCTGCAGGGCGGGCAAGGATGAAGCCGGCGGCTCAGCCTCACCGGCCGCCAGGAAAGCACCCGCCTTGCTCCAACAGGGCGGGCAAGAGGGGAAGCCTGCGGTGCGGCCCAGCCGACCGTGGGCTGTTCATGCAGGCAAGGATGGGGCCGGCGGCTCGGCTAGTGGAGCCACAGTGCAAGGGCAGAAGAGCCGCATGCGGCTCTCGAGCCGCAGGTTCCCTACCCCTGGTTTAGGCCTTTTTGACTGGTGGTGAGGCCTACAGGGTTCAGGCAGGCCACTGGGTAAGAGATGGGAGGTGGTGGCTGCCGGAGGATGGCAAGAGCCTCTTCTCATCTGAACTAGTGATTGTCCTTTTACAGCACAACTGGTCTCTTTGCCTTCTGCAAGAAAAAAGGCAAATAGCGTGTGAGGTTACGACTTTTCTAGTTCCAACTTTAGATAGTAGGGCAATTCCCAGCAAGAAGATAGAACTGCCTGGTTTTTAAAAGTAATTTACAGTAAGGCATGACCCAAAGGAATTCCTACCCTTCCTTCCTTTTCTTCCATTTCAGGAAGTTGAGAAGAGCAAAGCCAACCACTTCCTCATCCTCTTCCGTGATTCAAGTTGCCAGTTTCGGGCGCTGTACACGCTTTCAGGGGAGACGGACGAGCTGACGCGCCTGGCTGGCTACGGGCCCCGCACCATTACCATGCACATGATCGAGGGCATCTACAAGTACAGCTCTGATCGCAAGCGCTTCACTCAGATTCCTAGCAAGACCATGTCCATGAGTGTCGATGCCTTCACCATCCAGGGCCACCTCTGGCAGACCAAGAAGCCTGGCACACCCAAGAAGCCGGGCACACCAAAATAACGAGGGTTTGAAAAGCTCCATGTCAACTCCTTGCCTGGACTTTAGGGATGGCTTTCCAGAACAAGTGGCTTGAGTAGGTGGAGGCATTAGGCAAGAGCGTGTATTTAGTCCTGGGCCAGCGCTCACTCTGGCTGGATCAGAGCCAGCTGCCGCACAGGGCTCTCGGCGGGGGCGGGTAGTCCTGGTGCCTGCCTTGAAGAGGAGACTGATAACGGCTTTTGGAGGGAGGTGGTATGAGGACGAACACTCTGGAAACTCCCAAATCCCATAATAAGCCAGAGGCTCAAAGTTGCCATAGTGACACTGCCCTACATCTAGGGCCCTGGGGATTGGAGTCTGGACTTTGCATGCTCCATTTGCCTCCAGCCACCATCTCTGAATGTCAGTCCACAACTGGGGCAATGACAGGGTCTCTTTTTCTGACTCCTGCTTGCCCGGGGAGTGGTGCTCAGACCCTTCCTGGTTGTGTGCCTGGTTTTTCATTGCTTAGGCAGTCCCTGTTTATATTATACATACTATACATATATATATATATTGGAGCTATTTAATGATTTTTTCAATTATTTGTATATAAAAAAAGGATCAAATTGCATTTGGAACAGTGGGGCAAGGTGAATTTGTATATGAGGTTGGCATGATAGGGGTAAGGGAAATAGGACGGAGTTGGGGAATGAATGCGTGTATGTTTTTCCCCTTTGGGGTCTTTTGTTTAAACGTTTTCTTCTTGCCAACTTTTTTTTTGTTGACTTCCCTGTTCACAAGAATGCTCTGGTGAAGGGGAAAGGGCTATTTACACGTAATAATTCTTTAGCAGTAGTGGAGGATGCAGGATGTGAGTAGGGTTGCCAATTTCTAGTTGAGTCAGAGCAAGTTTCAGGTGGTCATTTTTGTTAAGTGCCAGGAAGCTGGCATGGCCTTTGGTTGCAGAGCCAGCCTGTCTGCACCCTGAACTGAGCTGCCAGTAAAGTCTCTCCTTTTCTTTTCTCCAGCCTGCCACTCAGAGCTGTCGCCCCACCCTGAGCATGAGTAGGCAATGAATGTAAGGTACACTTCAGTCCCTTTGGAGGGGCCTGTTAGTCGGGGGAGGCTGAGCACCTAGTGCCACTACAATACTCTCCTCCCACAATGCTGCTTCAGTATCTTTCTCCTCCCCACATCTGTCTCCTGCTCTTCAGGAGCCATAGCTGCTTTTAAAATGGAGGGAAGAGAAATGATGCTGTTCAACTCAAAGCCCCCGGCCTAATTCTGTCTTGTTGCAACTTATTTCTGGTCTCTTGTGGTTGCCTGTTGCTGATTGAATGTCAAGTAGGTGTTTTGGGTGGGTACAGTATAGTGCAGGGTTGGGAGGGGGTCAGTGTAAAAAGCAGCTGGTGACTTCGCCCTGTCTGCTTAATAAAGTAAGTTAAATGATTTTTCTGCTGGTCATTACTTTGGTGGGTTTGAGCAATAGAGAGAAATCTGTGACTGTATAATTGATTAGCCTGTCTGTACCTTCACAAATGGTTAATTGTGAACACTGAATGCACTTGTCAACTGTGTCCACTGATGAACTGTGGGAGGGCAGGAAGGAGAAAAGTATAAAACTATGGAAAAAGCTGCAGAAGTACAGAATATAGTAGCAGCAATTTACATGTTTTTTTTTCAATACAGCAGGAAAACTGCCATTTATCTCTCTCATGTGTCTTTTGGGTTTTGTTTTTAATACTGACTTGACATTTCTGTTAAAATGCGGGTTTTTTTGACATTCCTACTTCTGGCTACTCTCAGGACAGTAGTAATGGATTAACAGGTATATGGTAATTACCTACATTTCTAGTGGGGTATGAGCTTTGGTGAGTCACAGCTCTCCAGTTATTTGAAGAACTAAGCTGTGACTCACAAAAGCTCATACGCTTGTCAGAAATTTTTGTTAGTCTTTAAGGTGTTACTGGACTCTTGCTTTTTTCTGCTGCTGGAGACAACTTGGCTACTGATCAGAATCTGTAATTAGCTGCTTGGATCAAACAAGGATATGATGCTTTTATGTCACTCTGAGTATCATCACAGCCCTCACCCACCCTGGATGGTGATAGGGAACAAGATTTGGAACAAAGATGTGGCCCCTTGACGGGGCTTATCAGACACGTGAGGCAACCTCCCTCTTCCTGATGTGGCCTGGTGAGCTCACAACAGGCTCATTAGTCCAGGCAACCCTTCACTGTGGGCTGCCTAGTCCTGGTGCTTCAGCGCTGCCGCCCGCCCCCAACCCCGCAAGCTCACTGCCGGCTCAACAGCCCTCCCGCCTCCCAGGCCTGGCCAAGTCACATTTATGTCCTATCCAGCCCTCATAACAAATGAGTTTGACACCTTTGAATTAAGCGCCAGAGCTGAACATATCTCCCAAGTGATGCTCATTACTCTTAAATGTCAGCTTAGTCATACCCCCTGGAGCCATTTTATGAAGTGTCTGGTTACCTAGGTGCAGGATCGAATGAGACCATTTAATGAAATATGAGGCCTCCCACTACCGCTTTCAGCCCTGCTTTTTTACTGTAGGACTAGTCATGAAAAAGAAATCCATGCTACTATAAGGATACTTTATGTGCTCAAAAGCTCAGTTTTCTTCACTGGCAAAGCAGAGCTACTGCCACTGGACAAGGATCAAATATTGGAAGGAAGACTTCTTTCCTCCTGCATTTTTCAGTAGAAGAAGGTTGGATTTATATCCCCCCTTTCTCTCATATAGGAGACTCAAAGGGGCTTACAAACTCCTTTTCCCTCCCCCTCACAACAAACACCCTGTGAGGTGGGTGGGGCTGAGAGAGCTCCGAAGAACTGTAGAAGGAATATGATGCAATTTGGGAACTAAACTTACCAAGGGTTAAATCTTATGTGAAACAGCCTGTGAGAAGCACAAGCAGCGGGTGCTGAGGCAGATGGAGTCATGTCCCTAATCACCATTTCCCCCAAAGAACAGCAGCAGCCATTGGACAACTTATTTTATAAATAGTAACTTGCCAGATTGACAAAAAAATACAACAAAAACAATAGCAGAAAGTAAATAAGTAAAAGTGATCCCAGAGAAGCAGTTGCTTGCGCAGAGCTCAGTTCAGTCATCCTTGAGGCCTCCAAACACAGCAGAAGGGACACTCTGCTGCTCCAGCTGAACCTCTGCCAAAGGGAAGATGAGGGACATGTCAGAGTGGACTCATGCAGTGTAGTCAGTTGAGCACAGGACTAGGACTGGGGTCAAGTTCTCTGCTGGCCATAATGATCACTTAGTGACCCTGAGTTTCATCAAACTTAGGCCCATTCCCTCTTACCATCAGGCTCGTTATCCTCACTCTCGTTTCCATCGTCATCCATGTCAATATCTATCTCATCAGGGTTAGCCTGCCGGGAAAGTTCGGCCAGCTCGCTACGGGAAGCATCACTCCTGGAAATGAGGAAGGAAAAAGCGTTGAAGTTCGAGATAGCCCTATTACAGCCTCACTGTGCCCCCACTCTCCCACAGACACTTGAGGGCCAAGCCGTCATCCTTGTTTACTCTTCTGCTGCACTCGAGGGGCCCCTAACTTCTCCAACTCGTGTCTGACACAAGGTGGTGAGTGAGGGCACAAAAGGCTGATGGTGGTGGAAACTGCCGTCAAGTCATACCCAACTTATCATGGCCCCACAGTGTTTTCAAGGCAAGAGACATTCGGAGATGGTTCACCATTGCCTGTCTCTGTGTGGGTTAAGAGAGTTCTGAGACAGTTGTAACTGTCCTAAGGTCAGGCTTCATATGGAGGAGTGAGGAATTAAACCTGGTTCTCCAGATTAGATTCCTTCTGCTCTTAATGCACCACGACGACTTTAACACACAATATTAGGGAGTAAGAGTATGAATAACTGTCAAGGTAACATTTCAGGCAAAAGTTCTGTAGACAGGATGTCTTTCTAAATTAGCATTTATCTACTTTTTGCATACCTTACCTTCAGTCATGCAGTGCTCTAGCAGCAGCTGTTGCCAAAGCAACATTTTTTTAAGCCTGAAAAGCCAATCAAAAGCTCTGTTGGGAGAAAAGCCCCATGGGCACTACACTGGGGACACCTGACCTAACACTGTGTATCAGAACCTCTACAACCCATTACAGCTTAGTAGTTATAACCACTGCCTGAAAGGCCACTGTCACAAACATCACAAAAATAGACAAGTTTGGGTGAGCATTCTAGGGGGCAGCAGGAAACAGCATTCCAGAGTTCCCGTTGCTGCATCATAGCTCCCTGCAAGACACGACTGCTGCCCTCCCTACCCCCTTCCATCTAGCCCTAATCTACCATAGCTCTTAATGGACAACACCAGTAATTTAGATAAAAGCTGCTTTAGTCTCATTTAAGACACTAATGCCTTTCCTAGCTACAGCCAGAACATGAGTACATTCAGTATTTAAAAGCAGGTCTCCTAAGTTTTTGCTAAAACCATAGAGATAATACTTGGAAATATTCATGGCTGTGTTGCACACAAAATACAAAGAAAGGTTTTCAAACAATCCCACAGACGCTTCAGTGCCATCATCATCGAAGTCTTAGAAGGACATCCCTCAAGCCTGGGGCAAGAAATACATTTGCAGATCATTTATATGTACAATTCAGAGCACATCCCACACGAGGAAGCAAAGTTTTAGAAGAGGGACCCAGTTTCTCATGATAGAGGCAGCATCCACACTGTCTCATGTCCTCACAGTCTGCTCAAAATGGCACCCAGGGAACAGGCCACACCCAACCACAGAACTTGGCTCTTGCTCCACCTCTGAAATCACTGAATCCATACAAGAAGGAAACAAATCGTTTTAACCTCTGGCACCCGCACCTGACAAACAGGATCTTCTCCTTCACTCGGGGCTGATCTCGCTCTGCTTCAGCTGCAAGCTGCTCCGCTCGCTGCTCCAACAGCTTCATGTCATCCATGCCACTCTGGCCAGGTGCCAAGTCAGACACTGAAAAACAGAAGACAAACATGAATAGGTTCAGAAAGAGGGCGGAGCTGAACAGGAGAGAAAATTGGCATTCCTCTGTCTCAGTGGCCAAGGCTCACCAGTCCCTGTAGCATTGCTATAAACCTTCAACATCTGGGAAGCCATAAAGTTGACTTGGGTATTATAGGTGGCTTGCACGCTTCGTTTAATGCGCAACATTTCTCTTATGGTGTCTTCATTCCCATGCCGGATCTCGAACTCTTTCCACGTTTGCCAGAAGTTGGAAGTGGTCTGACGAGAAGAATAAGGAGATGGTGATTTTGTAGTTCGTTAGACTGTCAAGTGAAGACTCTCCCTCCCAATATCACAACTCCGTGTTAGTCAATGGGGTGTCTTTGCACAGCTCTGGAGATGGGGGTGCTGTTTGCCAAGGTAGAGGGACCAGATTTGCAGCACAGCTGCTGGTGAGTCTCCTTACACATACCCAATATTTAGTGAAGATTGGGTCAGGAGGTTCAATTCTATTGGCTCCCAAATGGAGAAAAAAATGCCTTTCCCCTTATAAAACTGCTATGGGAAGACCATAGCTGATAGCAAGAGAGTACACAGAGCAAATAGCCACTAAGAGTGGTGAGTGAGCAATACAGCAGCACCTTCTGGGGGAGGCAACACTTTACCCCGCCTTATTCTGTGTGACAACTTCTTTGGGGATCAGTCCTCCAAATTGGGGGTGGGTGGGGGGAGAGAAGGGAGAATATTTTGTTTCAAATCAAGCCATGCTCAATTTAGCATGTGGCCCACTATCCATCATTTTAAATATAACTGTATAATAAGCTATTTGTTTGATACCCTGAGTGAAGTATTTCATTTTGAAATAATTATAGGCACTTATCATTACCAGAAAGAGAGTTGCAATCAATGATGTCAAGAACGTTAATAAACATGGCCCAATATCAGGCAGGACATACTGCTGTATTCTTGCATAAGGACTTGCATGTCCTCACTGCATTGTATTCGGAATGCCAGATGGCCTTTTCCCAATCATGTGCCCAGCCCAGCAGAGCCTATTCCCATCTTCTAGGCTTGCCCTGGCCAGAGATCTTTGTGCAGGGTAGGGCAGACAATGTAGAGGCAGGTACTAGGACCACCAACTTTTGGGGGTTTCAGTGGCTGAAGGAAGATGAACCTGTCTATGTGGCGGCCTCTGTTATGCACATCTGTTCACAAACAGCTCAGGCCTGTTATGCCCAGGTTCACAAACAGCTCAGGCCTGGGCAAGCATAGATGGGATTAGGACTGAGGCACAGCCCATTTCCAGGCAGCCTTGCCCATTGATGGACAAGTATTAAACATTTACTTTAGCGATCCTGCAATACTGACATAACCCTGTTCCACTGAAAAAGAAATGGGATGGTTTTGGAGCAGGGGTGTCCAACTCTGGTGCCCCAGATGTTCATGGACTACAATTCCCATCAGTCCCTGCCAGCATGGCCAATTGGACACCCCTGTTTTAGAGCCAAAACCCTCTCTTTTTTGAGCACTTGGTCATTGTACCATCTTTGCCATCACAAAGTGCATTGTTGCTACCACGAAAGACAATTATTTTGAATTGAATGGGTTGCTAGTGTTTATGAACCCTCCCAGGCAAAAGACAGCGTTTGTACTCCTCACTGCCAGGAAACAGGGGGACTTGACAGTCATTTAGCTGACTAATCCTCTGAATGTGAGTGGGGAGGGGAGGGAGACGACTTACTCGGGGATCACATATTTGTGAGCAATAGGAGTAGACTGCACGAGCTCGGTCTATCTCACCAAGCTTGCTCTCCATGTCGGCAAAGCGGAGGCACATCTCTCGGGCATGCTCATCAGACAGAACCTGGAAACAAGAATGTATTGTGAGAAGGCCTAGGGAGGTAGATTGAGAGTGTGCACTCCAAGGGAATGAAATCCTTCCCCCCCCACCCCCACAAGCAGCGAAGACCATCCCTTGCAAACCTCACTCAAGTCAGTCAGACCTTGGATTGACTGCACGAGAAGAAGAGAAGAGTTTGGATTTACACCCCGCCTTTCTTTTCCTGTAAGGAGAGCTTACAAACTCCTCTCCTTGTGAGGTCGATGAAGCTAAAACTGTGACTAGCCCAAGATCATCCAGCAGGGATGTAGGAATGGGGAAATAAATCTGGCTTGCCAGATAAGAGTCCACTGTGGAGGAGTGGGGAACAAAACCCTGTCCATTAGAGTCTACTGGTCTCAGCCAGTACATAATAGTGGCTCTCAGGATTGCATGCTCAGGTTTGCAGACAGAGAAGAAACTGACCTCAATGGCTTTTTCATAGATGCCACGGGTGTGTGTGACCCCATAGATTTCAGCTGCCCTCTTGATGTAGATGTTGTACATATCATACTGCTCTGAAGGCTGCACAGCCTGAGTAGCACGCTCATACACAGCCATGGCATGACGTGCTAGTCCATACTCTTCCTCCAACTTAGCGTACAACAGGTATATAGCTGTGAAGACAGGGGATATTACATAAATTCTGCCTGCTCCCATTTTTGTGCCCAAACCATGGGGTCTATAGTGCCAGTTCCAGAGTGACAACAACACCTCTGTGAAGACAGGACTGGATCTTCCCATGCCAAAGGAAAATATGTTTTAATAGACTTGGCTTCTGAGAGTTACCCTCCTCCACAATGCCCTCCTCTGAGAAACAGAATCAGTCCTTAAGGAAGATATGCCATTGGACACAGGCCCCCAGTGGCTGGCAACAAAGGAAACTCTGTTGGTCCTGCCTCTTGGGCCTTCTTGTGATTTGCCATCCCTTGGGCCCTCTTGGGATTTGCCATCACTCCACTTCCTAGGACAGTGGGATTGAGCCTTTCTTGCCAACTTGCACCCACACACAGGACAGGTTAGCGTCCCTTCCACGTACTCTTAGCATATTTCTGGGGACAGCCATCCAGCGCTTGTTCAAAGAGGTCCCGAGCACGTTCCAGCTTCTTGCCACCGTAGCGGTCAATGAACTTGGTTAGGTAGGTGTTCCAAATGTCATACACATTTGGCCATTTGAACAAGGAGATGCCTCTCTCGTATGCCTGCCATAGGGAACAGATGGCGGAAATGAGATGTTCAGATCTTTCATGAACTTTTTTTAAAGCAACAGAAACTGACCCACTCTGATTCTTCATACCAAGATCCCTTAATAGAGAATTAAACCTTTGGTTCATTTAGACCAGTATAATCTACTCCAACTTGCAGCAGCTCTTCAGCAGAAATAGGTCTTTCCCCAGTCTGGCAAGCCAAGAATTTGTTGATCAGAAGATGCCAAGGAAGCGAACTTCAGAGCTCTTGCATGCAGGACATCTCTGCCAGGAAATGTCTGCTGAACCCTTTCCACCTCCTTGCATCTATGCTGTAGCCCATCAACTTGTCCCTGCTCATACAGCTCTCAGCATCACTCAACCTAAAATCCAAGGTGGAGTTTATTCATCCATCAGGCCAAGTGTTCTGTTCCTCTTCCTGCATAAGAGACAGCTGGGTGGGAGCAAAGCTCCTCTCTTCAATTGGACATGGTGGCCTTCAATGAACCAAGGCTGGAGGAGGTACAAGGAGGTATTGACAGGACTAACTCACCTTGAAGCTCTCCTCAAAGTAGTTGTGCTCTTCCAGGAAGAGACCATAGTTAATGATGATTTGAGGAGTGGCAATGCGCAGGTCCAGGATGCGGTCATACACAGCTTTAGTAGACTACAGGTGGTAAGACAGAGAAAAATTAGTACCTAGCTGAGCCACTAAAAATAACAGAAGGTCAGGTTCAACCCTCAGCCCCTACACCTTCCCCCAACCACACTCAGGTAAAGGGCAAGGAGACCAGGAGGAAGGAACATATGCCTGAGTCTCTGTTGTCAATATGTGTTTTGCAGCATAGCCTGCAGGGCTGCTACCCACAGTTGGTCAATCCGGACAGCTAACCAAGGGCTAGACAAAGGGTCCTCCATTGACTCCAATTAGATTGTAAGAGCACTTGAGAACAGGAAGGAAGAATAAAGGTACTGAGGCAAGGTGTGGAGGCAGGCACAGCTGAAGGGGTAGGCTTTACAGAGAGTAACCAGAAAAAGTAACAAAGCACAAATAGTGGGAGATAGAAGAGGAAGTCAAGAGACCGAACACATTTATTTAGAGCAACCTGGGCTTCTGCACCCACACAGAAAAACCCCTGGCATTCTGTAAGCAAAGATACAGTTCCTGCAACTGGGAGCCAGAGGTTAGCCCAAGTTGTAGAAGGCTGGCCCAGGCAGTGCGGTAGCATGCCACTGGGCTAGATCAGCTGTATAAAATGGAGGCTAGTTCTCTGGAGTGAACTCCCAAAGTGACGGATCCTTCAGTTCTTCAGGCACTGGGAACCAATGCAGTGCTGCCGTGCTGCAGCCTTAGTGCCTTTTCACGGCATCATTTCACAGCTATAGGCATGAAAGGGCATTGGAGGGCGGCAGTCTGCACAATGGCCTAATGGGGTCAAGGAAACATCCAAGTCTTTCATTTCGGACAACTCCGAAGAACCCTGAATCCAACAACAAGCACAGACATCCACAGAATATCCAGATTCAGCTTCAGGCAAAAGATGAGAAATATTTTATGAATTCAAAATCAACTCACCTCTCCCTCACTGACAGGAGAGAGGCCTTAAGCAGTAAAAGTCATTCACTGCCAGGACAGATTGTCCCGGCAGTTAATCCTTTTGCCTGCTAAACTGGGGCTGGATTTCTAATTTGTCTTTAGTCTAATTCCCAGATGTTGACCCTTATTCTGTCTCTCAGCTAGCTCAAGGAGACCTTTGTTGCCCAGTGCTTGCTTCCTCAGTCCAGACACTAATGGGCAGAAGGAGATTATTCAATCAGCCTTAATCATTAGACCAGCCAGGAAGAATGCACTCCTCTTTGTGACTACAGTAATGAAGATAATGAGAAGGAATCCTTTTACGCATCTCAGCGATGTGGCAACTATGGATGGTCTACCCAGGGCTCCTGGCATTCTTCTTCTCTGCAGGCAAAGTGGACACTGTGGGTGGAGGGAGAAGACAAACAAAGCAGGACTGCTTACCTTGAAGGTACCCAGACTTTCCTCCAGATCAGCCAGCATGGACCAAACTTTGAGGGACTTATATACACGATTCTGCACAGGTTCGGAGGAATCAAAATACTCTGCCTTCTTAGCTGGGATGGCTGTGGCTTTCTGCAGACCCAAGAGATGATGAAGGTGATGAGTGCACAGGAAACAGACCCCCAGCGTGGCGAGACAACAGACTGCCAGGGAGCCCCGGAGATTGAAAACTGGGATCATTTTTAAACCTAGCTGTCCTAGTCAAAGGACAGGCATCAGGCTGGCCTGGCTGGAGGAAGCAGATCTTGCTTTGTTGCCTCTCCCCAGCACCATTCCCAGTGAGCCTGCAGGCTGTACTCTGCAAGACCCTTTCTTGCTTCTTTTAGACTCACTGGCATCAGTGGGACTAAAGTAATAGGAGAAAGTCAAAATTCATTCCCTTCAGCATTGCTGTGGCTTGGGAAGAGAACAGAAACACAAGGGAGGGGGGCAGAGTTGTAGTGCTACCCTGTGCCCAAGTGCCTACTGAAATAGCTGTCACCCTTAGTCTGCACAGGGTCCTTTTCTTGAACAGGAAGGAGGTCCTTCTTAACCTTTTAAGATACAGAAGTTTGAGAGTGCTGGCTTCTCACATCCAATTTCTAACCATGATGTGCTTTTCTGGTTCTAAAAGGGAACCCCAGCCAGCAGATCCCACTCCAGACATTATAGACAAAAGAGTAAAAAAAAAGGTCCCTATGCTTTGACCATAAGTTCATCCATCCATCATCTCAAAGAGTAATTCCTGTTTCCCCTTTTCCTAGCCACCACTCTCCAAAAGATCCCAAATATGCCTCACCCGAAGGATGCGCAGTGCCTGGTCATAGTTCTCATGTCGTAGCTCCATCTCACCATACTCGCACCAGATGCTGGCCAGCTCGTCCACTTGCTTGAAATTCACCTTGCTGGCTTTTTCAAAAATGGTCCGAGCCTGCAACAAGGAAAGCAAGGTAAGAGAAAGGACAGTCCAGCCCAGAAGGAGCTCCCAGTTTCAACCACCTATTCTCTGGCTTGGCTTCAGTGCAGGTCATGCCCATAGCCTTCTGGATAATGGTATGCCACCAGAGACCCTGTAGCCCAATGCTGGCGAACCTTTGGCACTCCAGATGTTATGGACTACAATTCCCCCCCCCCCCCCCACCCCCCCCCCCCCCCCCCCCCCCCCCCCCCTCCCCCCCCCCCCCCCCAACCCCCCCCCCCCCCCCCCCGCCCCCCCCCCCCCCCCCCCCCCCCCCCCCCCCCCCCCCCCACCCCTCCCCCCCCCCCCCCCCCCCCCCACCCCCCCCCCCCCCCCCCCCCACCCCCCCCCCCCCCCACCCCCCCCCCCCCCCACCCCCCCCCCCCCCCACCCCCCCCCCCCCCCACCCCCCCCCCCCCCCACCCCCCCCCCCCCCCACCCCCCCCCCCCCCCACCCCCCCCCCCCCCCACCCCCCCCCCCCCCCACCCCCCCCCCCCCCCACCCCCCCCCCCCCCCACCCCCCCCCCCCCCCACCCCCCCCCCCCCCCACCCCCCCCCCCCCCCACCCCCCCCCCCCCCCACCCCCCCCCCCCCCCACCCCCCCCCCCCCCCACCCCCCCCCCCCCCCACCCCCCCCCCCCCCCACCCCCCCCCCCCCCCACCCCCCCCCCCCCCCACCCCCCCCCCCCCCCACCCCCCCCCCCCCCCACCCCCCCCCCCCCCCACCCCCCCCCCCCCCCACCCCCCCCCCCCCCCACCCCCCCCCCCCCCCACCCCCCCCCCCCCCCACCCCCCCCCCCCCCCACCCCCCCCCCCCCCCACCCCCCCCCCCCCCCACCCCCCCCCCCCCCCACCCCCCCCCCCCCCCACCCCCCCCCCCCCCCACCCCCCCCCCCCCCCACCCCCCCCCCCCCCCACCCCCCCCCCCCCCCACCCCCCCCCCCCCCCACCCCCCCCCCCCCCCACCCCCCCCCCCCCCCACCCCCCCCCCCCCCCACCCCCCCCCCCCCCCACCCCCCCCCCCCCCCACCCCCCCCCCCCCCCACCCCCCCCCCCCCCCACCCCCCCCCCCCCCCACCCCCCCCCCCCCCCACCCCCCCCCCCCCCCACCCCCCCCCCCCCCCACCCCCCCCCCCCCCCACCCCCCCCCCCCCCCACCCCCCCCCCCCCCCACCCCCCCCCCCCCCCACCCCCCCCCCCCCCCACCCCCCCCCCCCCCCACCCCCCCCCCCCCCCACCCCCCCCCCCCCCCACCCCCCCCCCCCCCCACCCCCCCCCCCCCCCACCCCCCCCCCCCCCCACCCCCCCCCCCCCCCACCCCCCCCCCCCCCCACCCCCCCCCCCCCCCACCCCCCCCCCCCCCCACCCCCCCCCCCCCCCACCCCCCCCCCCCCCCACCCCCCCCCCCCCCCACCCCCCCCCCCCCCCACCCCCCCCCCCCCCCACCCCCCCCCCCCCCCACCCCCCCCCCCCCCCACCCCCCCCCCCCCCCACCCCCCCCCCCCCCCACCCCCCCCCCCCCCCACCCCCCCCCCCCCCCACCCCCCCCCCCCCCCACCCCCCCCCCCCCCCACCCCCCCCCCCCCCCACCCCCCCCCCCCCCCACCCCCCCCCCCCCCCACCCCCCCCCCCCCCCACCCCCCCCCCCCCCCACCCCCCCCCCCCCCCACCCCCCCCCCCCCCCACCCCCCCCCCCCCCCACCCCCCCCCCCCCCCACCCCCCCCCCCCCCCACCCCCCCCCCCCCCCACCCCCCCCCCCCCCCACCCCCCCCCCCCCCCACCCCCCCCCCCCCCCACCCCCCCCCCCCCCCACCCCCCCCCCCCCCCACCCCCCCCCCCCCCCACCCCCCCCCCCCCCCACCCCCCCCCCCCCCCACCCCCCCCCCCCCCCACCCCCCCCCCCCCCCACCCCCCCCCCCCCCCACCCCCCCCCCCCCCCACCCCCCCCCCCCCCCACCCCCCCCCCCCCCCACCCCCCCCCCCCCCCACCCCCCCCCCCCCCCACCCCCCCCCCCCCCCACCCCCCCCCCCCCCCACCCCCCCCCCCCCCCACCCCCCCCCCCCCCCACCCCCCCCCCCCCCCACCCCCCCCCCCCCCCACCCCCCCCCCCCCCCACCCCCCCCCCCCCCCACCCCCCCCCCCCCCCACCCCCCCCCCCCCCCACCCCCCCCCCCCCCCACCCCCCCCCCCCCCCACCCCCCCCCCCCCCCACCCCCCCCCCCCCCCACCCCCCCCCCCCCCCACCCCCCCCCCCCCCCACCCCCCCCCCCCCCCACCCCCCCCCCCCCCCACCCCCCCCCCCCCCCACCCCCCCCCCCCCCCACCCCCCCCCCCCCCCACCCCCCCCCCCCCCCACCCCCCCCCCCCCCCACCCCCCCCCCCCCCCACCCCCCCCCCCCCCCACCCCCCCCCCCCCCCACCCCCCCCCCCCCCCACCCCCCCCCCCCCCCACCCCCCCCCCCCCCCACCCCCCCCCCCCCCCACCCCCCCCCCCCCCCACCCCCCCCCCCCCCCACCCCCCCCCCCCCCCACCCCCCCCCCCCCCCACCCCCCCCCCCCCCCACCCCCCCCCCCCCCCACCCCCCCCCCCCCCCACCCCCCCCCCCCCCCACCCCCCCCCCCCCCCACCCCCCCCCCCCCCCACCCCCCCCCCCCCCCACCCCCCCCCCCCCCCACCCCCCCCCCCCCCCACCCCCCCCCCCCCCCACCCCCCCCCCCCCCCACCCCCCCCCCCCCCCACCCCCCCCCCCCCCCACCCCCCCCCCCCCCCACCCCCCCCCCCCCCCACCCCCCCCCCCCCCCACCCCCCCCCCCCCCCACCCCCCCCCCCCCCCACCCCCCCCCCCCCCCACCCCCCCCCCCCCCCACCCCCCCCCCCCCCCACCCCCCCCCCCCCCCACCCCCCCCCCCCCCCACCCCCCCCCCCCCCCACCCCCCCCCCCCCCCACCCCCCCCCCCCCCCACCCCCCCCCCCCCCCACCCCCCCCCCCCCCCACCCCCCCCCCCCCCCACCCCCCCCCCCCCCCACCCCCCCCCCCCCCCACCCCCCCCCCCCCCCACCCCCCCCCCCCCCCACCCCCCCCCCCCCCCACCCCCCCCCCCCCCCACCCCCCCCCCCCCCCACCCCCCCCCCCCCCCACCCCCCCCCCCCCCCACCCCCCCCCCCCCCCACCCCCCCCCCCCCCCACCCCCCCCCCCCCCCACCCCCCCCCCCCCCCACCCCCCCCCCCCCCCACCCCCCCCCCCCCCCACCCCCCCCCCCCCCCACCCCCCCCCCCCCCCACCCCCCCCCCCCCCCACCCCCCCCCCCCCCCACCCCCCCCCCCCCCCACCCCCCCCCCCCCCCACCCCCCCCCCCCCCCACCCCCCCCCCCCCCCACCCCCCCCCCCCCCCACCCCCCCCCCCCCCCACCCCCCCCCCCCCCCACCCCCCCCCCCCCCCACCCCCCCCCCCCCCCACCCCCCCCCCCCCCCACCCCCCCCCCCCCCCACCCCCCCCCCCCCCCACCCCCCCCCCCCCCCACCCCCCCCCCCCCCCACCCCCCCCCCCCCCCACCCCCCCCCCCCCCCACCCCCCCCCCCCCCCACCCCCCCCCCCCCCCACCCCCCCCCCCCCCCACCCCCCCCCCCCCCCACCCCCCCCCCCCCCCACCCCCCCCCCCCCCCACCCCCCCCCCCCCCCACCCCCCCCCCCCCCCACCCCCCCCCCCCCCCACCCCCCCCCCCCCCCACCCCCCCCCCCCCCCACCCCCCCCCCCCCCCACCCCCCCCCCCCCCCACCCCCCCCCCCCCCCACCCCCCCCCCCCCCCACCCCCCCCCCCCCCCACCCCCCCCCCCCCCCACCCCCCCCCCCCCCCACCCCCCCCCCCCCCCACCCCCCCCCCCCCCCACCCCCCCCCCCCCCCACCCCCCCCCCCCCCCACCCCCCCCCCCCCCCACCCCCCCCCCCCCCCACCCCCCCCCCCCCCCACCCCCCCCCCCCCCCACCCCCCCCCCCCCCCACCCCCCCCCCCCCCCACCCCCCCCCCCCCCCACCCCCCCCCCCCCCCACCCCCCCCCCCCCCCACCCCCCCCCCCCCCCACCCCCCCCCCCCCCCACCCCCCCCCCCCCCCACCCCCCCCCCCCCCCACCCCCCCCCCCCCCCACCCCCCCCCCCCCCCACCCCCCCCCCCCCCCACCCCCCCCCCCCCCCACCCCCCCCCCCCCCCACCCCCCCCCCCCCCCACCCCCCCCCCCCCCCACCCCCCCCCCCCCCCACCCCCCCCCCCCCCCACCCCCCCCCCCCCCCACCCCCCCCCCCCCCCACCCCCCCCCCCCCCCACCCCCCCCCCCCCCCACCCCCCCCCCCCCCCACCCCCCCCCCCCCCCACCCCCCCCCCCCCCCACCCCCCCCCCCCCCCACCCCCCCCCCCCCCCACCCCCCCCCCCCCCCACCCCCCCCCCCCCCCACCCCCCCCCCCCCCCACCCCCCCCCCCCCCCACCCCCCCCCCCCCCCACCCCCCCCCCCCCCCACCCCCCCCCCCCCCCACCCCCCCCCCCCCCCACCCCCCCCCCCCCCCACCCCCCCCCCCCCCCACCCCCCCCCCCCCCCACCCCCCCCCCCCCCCACCCCCCCCCCCCCCCACCCCCCCCCCCCCCCACCCCCCCCCCCCCCCACCCCCCCCCCCCCCCACCCCCCCCCCCCCCCACCCCCCCCCCCCCCCACCCCCCCCCCCCCCCACCCCCCCCCCCCCCCACCCCCCCCCCCCCCCACCCCCCCCCCCCCCCACCCCCCCCCCCCCCCACCCCCCCCCCCCCCCACCCCCCCCCCCCCCCACCCCCCCCCCCCCCCACCCCCCCCCCCCCCCACCCCCCCCCCCCCCCACCCCCCCCCCCCCCCACCCCCCCCCCCCCCCACCCCCCCCCCCCCCCACCCCCCCCCCCCCCCACCCCCCCCCCCCCCCACCCCCCCCCCCCCCCACCCCCCCCCCCCCCCACCCCCCCCCCCCCCCACCCCCCCCCCCCCCCACCCCCCCCCCCCCCCACCCCCCCCCCCCCCCACCCCCCCCCCCCCCCACCCCCCCCCCCCCCCACCCCCCCCCCCCCCCACCCCCCCCCCCCCCCACCCCCCCCCCCCCCCACCCCCCCCCCCCCCCACCCCCCCCCCCCCCCACCCCCCCCCCCCCCCACCCCCCCCCCCCCCCACCCCCCCCCCCCCCCACCCCCCCCCCCCCCCACCCCCCCCCCCCCCCACCCCCCCCCCCCCCCACCCCCCCCCCCCCCCACCCCCCCCCCCCCCCACCCCCCCCCCCCCCCACCCCCCCCCCCCCCCACCCCCCCCCCCCCCCACCCCCCCCCCCCCCCACCCCCCCCCCCCCCCACCCCCCCCCCCCCCCACCCCCCCCCCCCCCCACCCCCCCCCCCCCCCACCCCCCCCCCCCCCCACCCCCCCCCCCCCCCACCCCCCCCCCCCCCCACCCCCCCCCCCCCCCACCCCCCCCCCCCCCCACCCCCCCCCCCCCCCACCCCCCCCCCCCCCCACCCCCCCCCCCCCCCACCCCCCCCCCCCCCCACCCCCCCCCCCCCCCACCCCCCCCCCCCCCCACCCCCCCCCCCCCCCACCCCCCCCCCCCCCCACCCCCCCCCCCCCCCACCCCCCCCCCCCCCCACCCCCCCCCCCCCCCACCCCCCCCCCCCCCCACCCCCCCCCCCCCCCACCCCCCCCCCCCCCCACCCCCCCCCCCCCCCACCCCCCCCCCCCCCCACCCCCCCCCCCCCCCACCCCCCCCCCCCCCCACCCCCCCCCCCCCCCACCCCCCCCCCCCCCCACCCCCCCCCCCCCCCACCCCCCCCCCCCCCCACCCCCCCCCCCCCCCACCCCCCCCCCCCCCCACCCCCCCCCCCCCCCACCCCCCCCCCCCCCCACCCCCCCCCCCCCCCACCCCCCCCCCCCCCCACCCCCCCCCCCCCCCACCCCCCCCCCCCCCCACCCCCCCCCCCCCCCACCCCCCCCCCCCCCCACCCCCCCCCCCCCCCACCCCCCCCCCCCCCCACCCCCCCCCCCCCCCACCCCCCCCCCCCCCCACCCCCCCCCCCCCCCACCCCCCCCCCCCCCCACCCCCCCCCCCCCCCACCCCCCCCCCCCCCCACCCCCCCCCCCCCCCACCCCCCCCCCCCCCCACCCCCCCCCCCCCCCACCCCCCCCCCCCCCCACCCCCCCCCCCCCCCACCCCCCCCCCCCCCCACCCCCCCCCCCCCCCACCCCCCCCCCCCCCCACCCCCCCCCCCCCCCACCCCCCCCCCCCCCCACCCCCCCCCCCCCCCACCCCCCCCCCCCCCCACCCCCCCCCCCCCCCACCCCCCCCCCCCCCCACCCCCCCCCCCCCCCACCCCCCCCCCCCCCCACCCCCCCCCCCCCCCACCCCCCCCCCCCCCCACCCCCCCCCCCCCCCACCCCCCCCCCCCCCCACCCCCCCCCCCCCCCACCCCCCCCCCCCCCCACCCCCCCCCCCCCCCACCCCCCCCCCCCCCCACCCCCCCCCCCCCCCACCCCCCCCCCCCCCCACCCCCCCCCCCCCCCACCCCCCCCCCCCCCCACCCCCCCCCCCCCCCACCCCCCCCCCCCCCCACCCCCCCCCCCCCCCACCCCCCCCCCCCCCCACCCCCCCCCCCCCCCACCCCCCCCCCCCCCCACCCCCCCCCCCCCCCACCCCCCCCCCCCCCCACCCCCCCCCCCCCCCACCCCCCCCCCCCCCCACCCCCCCCCCCCCCCACCCCCCCCCCCCCCCACCCCCCCCCCCCCCCACCCCCCCCCCCCCCCACCCCCCCCCCCCCCCACCCCCCCCCCCCCCCACCCCCCCCCCCCCCCACCCCCCCCCCCCCCCACCCCCCCCCCCCCCCACCCCCCCCCCCCCCCACCCCCCCCCCCCCCCACCCCCCCCCCCCCCCACCCCCCCCCCCCCCCACCCCCCCCCCCCCCCACCCCCCCCCCCCCCCACCCCCCCCCCCCCCCACCCCCCCCCCCCCCCACCCCCCCCCCCCCCCACCCCCCCCCCCCCCCACCCCCCCCCCCCCCCACCCCCCCCCCCCCCCACCCCCCCCCCCCCCCACCCCCCCCCCCCCCCACCCCCCCCCCCCCCCACCCCCCCCCCCCCCCACCCCCCCCCCCCCCCACCCCCCCCCCCCCCCACCCCCCCCCCCCCCCACCCCCCCCCCCCCCCACCCCCCCCCCCCCCCACCCCCCCCCCCCCCCACCCCCCCCCCCCCCCACCCCCCCCCCCCCCCACCCCCCCCCCCCCCCACCCCCCCCCCCCCCCACCCCCCCCCCCCCCCACCCCCCCCCCCCCCCACCCCCCCCCCCCCCCACCCCCCCCCCCCCCCACCCCCCCCCCCCCCCACCCCCCCCCCCCCCCACCCCCCCCCCCCCCCACCCCCCCCCCCCCCCACCCCCCCCCCCCCCCACCCCCCCCCCCCCCCACCCCCCCCCCCCCCCACCCCCCCCCCCCCCCACCCCCCCCCCCCCCCACCCCCCCCCCCCCCCACCCCCCCCCCCCCCCACCCCCCCCCCCCCCCACCCCCCCCCCCCCCCACCCCCCCCCCCCCCCACCCCCCCCCCCCCCCACCCCCCCCCCCCCCCACCCCCCCCCCCCCCCACCCCCCCCCCCCCCCACCCCCCCCCCCCCCCACCCCCCCCCCCCCCCACCCCCCCCCCCCCCCACCCCCCCCCCCCCCCACCCCCCCCCCCCCCCACCCCCCCCCCCCCCCACCCCCCCCCCCCCCCACCCCCCCCCCCCCCCACCCCCCCCCCCCCCCACCCCCCCCCCCCCCCACCCCCCCCCCCCCCCACCCCCCCCCCCCCCCACCCCCCCCCCCCCCCACCCCCCCCCCCCCCCACCCCCCCCCCCCCCCACCCCCCCCCCCCCCCACCCCCCCCCCCCCCCACCCCCCCCCCCCCCCACCCCCCCCCCCCCCCACCCCCCCCCCCCCCCACCCCCCCCCCCCCCCACCCCCCCCCCCCCCCACCCCCCCCCCCCCCCACCCCCCCCCCCCCCCACCCCCCCCCCCCCCCACCCCCCCCCCCCCCCACCCCCCCCCCCCCCCACCCCCCCCCCCCCCCACCCCCCCCCCCCCCCACCCCCCCCCCCCCCCACCCCCCCCCCCCCCCACCCCCCCCCCCCCCCACCCCCCCCCCCCCCCACCCCCCCCCCCCCCCACCCCCCCCCCCCCCCACCCCCCCCCCCCCCCACCCCCCCCCCCCCCCACCCCCCCCCCCCCCCACCCCCCCCCCCCCCCACCCCCCCCCCCCCCCACCCCCCCCCCCCCCCACCCCCCCCCCCCCCCACCCCCCCCCCCCCCCACCCCCCCCCCCCCCCACCCCCCCCCCCCCCCACCCCCCCCCCCCCCCACCCCCCCCCCCCCCCACCCCCCCCCCCCCCCACCCCCCCCCCCCCCCACCCCCCCCCCCCCCCACCCCCCCCCCCCCCCACCCCCCCCCCCCCCCACCCCCCCCCCCCCCCACCCCCCCCCCCCCCCACCCCCCCCCCCCCCCACCCCCCCCCCCCCCCACCCCCCCCCCCCCCCACCCCCCCCCCCCCCCACCCCCCCCCCCCCCCACCCCCCCCCCCCCCCACCCCCCCCCCCCCCCACCCCCCCCCCCCCCCACCCCCCCCCCCCCCCACCCCCCCCCCCCCCCACCCCCCCCCCCCCCCACCCCCCCCCCCCCCCACCCCCCCCCCCCCCCACCCCCCCCCCCCCCCACCCCCCCCCCCCCCCACCCCCCCCCCCCCCCACCCCCCCCCCCCCCCACCCCCCCCCCCCCCCACCCCCCCCCCCCCCCACCCCCCCCCCCCCCCACCCCCCCCCCCCCCCACCCCCCCCCCCCCCCACCCCCCCCCCCCCCCACCCCCCCCCCCCCCCACCCCCCCCCCCCCCCACCCCCCCCCCCCCCCACCCCCCCCCCCCCCCACCCCCCCCCCCCCCCACCCCCCCCCCCCCCCACCCCCCCCCCCCCCCACCCCCCCCCCCCCCCACCCCCCCCCCCCCCCACCCCCCCCCCCCCCCACCCCCCCCCCCCCCCACCCCCCCCCCCCCCCACCCCCCCCCCCCCCCACCCCCCCCCCCCCCCACCCCCCCCCCCCCCCACCCCCCCCCCCCCCCACCCCCCCCCCCCCCCACCCCCCCCCCCCCCCACCCCCCCCCCCCCCCACCCCCCCCCCCCCCCACCCCCCCCCCCCCCCACCCCCCCCCCCCCCCACCCCCCCCCCCCCCCACCCCCCCCCCCCCCCACCCCCCCCCCCCCCCACCCCCCCCCCCCCCCACCCCCCCCCCCCCCCACCCCCCCCCCCCCCCACCCCCCCCCCCCCCCACCCCCCCCCCCCCCCACCCCCCCCCCCCCCCACCCCCCCCCCCCCCCACCCCCCCCCCCCCCCACCCCCCCCCCCCCCCACCCCCCCCCCCCCCCACCCCCCCCCCCCCCCACCCCCCCCCCCCCCCACCCCCCCCCCCCCCCACCCCCCCCCCCCCCCACCCCCCCCCCCCCCCACCCCCCCCCCCCCCCACCCCCCCCCCCCCCCACCCCCCCCCCCCCCCACCCCCCCCCCCCCCCACCCCCCCCCCCCCCCACCCCCCCCCCCCCCCACCCCCCCCCCCCCCCACCCCCCCCCCCCCCCACCCCCCCCCCCCCCCACCCCCCCCCCCCCCCACCCCCCCCCCCCCCCACCCCCCCCCCCCCCCACCCCCCCCCCCCCCCACCCCCCCCCCCCCCCACCCCCCCCCCCCCCCACCCCCCCCCCCCCCCACCCCCCCCCCCCCCCACCCCCCCCCCCCCCCACCCCCCCCCCCCCCCACCCCCCCCCCCCCCCACCCCCCCCCCCCCCCACCCCCCCCCCCCCCCACCCCCCCCCCCCCCCACCCCCCCCCCCCCCCATCCCTCCCCCCCTCCACCCCCCCCACCCACCCCCCCCCCCCCCCACCCCACCCCCCCCCCCACCCCCCCCCCACCCCACCCCCCCCCCCCTCCCCCCCCCCCCCCCCCTCCCCAACCCTCCCACCTCCCCTCCCCCCCCCCACCCCCCCCTCCCCCCACCCCCCCCCCCCCCCACCCCCCCCCCCCCCCACCCCCCCCCCCCCCCACCCCCCCCCCCCCCCACCCCCCCCCCCCCCCACCACCCAGGCCTCGGCGACGCGCCGGAGGCCCGCGGACAAGGTAGGTGCCGGGTGGGGGAGTCGCCGTGAAGCTGCTGCCGTTCGCTCGCCAGCGGCTTCACGGCGGCGTTTCCCCAAAAAGAGCGCTGGGAAGCGCTCTGGGGAAACGCCGGCTTCAGGCCAGCCGGCCGGTGCGAGGGCGGCGCGGCTGCGTTGCAGCTCCGCCCCCCCGTGCGAATGGCGGCCTGGAGACGGCGTTTTTACCGTCTCCAGGCCGCCATTTAATGCCTGTGCGGAAACGGCCTAAGTGAACTTAAGCCAGCATTACTATTTCACTCAATCTCTAGGGTTGTCAGCCTCTAGGTGGAACCTGGAAATCTCCAGAGCCAGTGTGGTACAGTGGCTAAGAGCAATGAACTCTAATCTGGAGAACTGGGTTTGATTCCCACTCCTCCACCTGAGTGGCACACGCTTATCGGGGGAACTACACATGAAGCCGGCTGGGTGACCTTGGGCTAGTCACAGTTCTCTCAGAACTATCTCAGCCTCATCTACCTCATAAAGTTTCTGTAGTGGAGAGAGGAGAATTTGTAAACTTCTTTGAGACTTGTTACAGTTGAAAATACAGAGTATAAATCCAAACTCCTCTGCTTGCTATTACAATTTATCGCCAGATGACCAAGACCAGCTCCCCTGTAAAAAATGGCTGCTTTGGAGGATGGACTTTACAGCATTACACCCTGCTGAGGTCCCTCCTCTCCTCAAATCCCACTCTCCCCAAGCTCACCCCCAAATCTTCCAAGGTACTTCCCAACCGTTGTGACCCGCCCTGAGCCCTGTTGGGATAGGGTGGGATATAAATTTGAAAATAAAATAAATAAAAGCCCAGAGTTGGCAAACTTATCAATTCCCCTAGCCCTGCTCTGCCCAAACCTGCCAAAAGGGAATAATACTGGCCTACTTCTTAGGGCAGTTGTATAAATTATTGACAACCAAACTAAATGTTAAGAGAGAAACAGACGTACTACTGTTCCAGTTCCCTTTAATCTTTCTATCCTTCAACTTCTAATGAAAGCAATGCCTGCATCTATTGACTGCCAGGAACAACCACCAGCATTCTGTTCTGTACTAAACATTACAAGTTAGAGTCAAAAGACTCCAGAATCAAAAACAGCACAGGGACTGCAAGTCTCTTATAATATGTAGGCTATTTAGCAGGAAGAGAATTGAAAGCTCTGGCCCCCAGAATACTACCAGTTAACTCCCAAGCTGCTAAACCAGCCATAAAGACAGGTGTATGGAGGGACAGGAGACAGTGGTAATACCATTTGCTGCTAATCCCCTTTGATTAAATTAGCTATTGAGAAGTGTACTAACACAATCAATGAAATAATAGTTAAAATTATACCTTAGTTTTACTTTAATATTTAAGGGAGATGTGAACTTCACAGATGAGCAGAGGGCAAAAATAAGATTCTGGCTGGAGAATGAGAAGAGGTGAACTGGGTGGGCAGAAATGTATGGGTGGGTGTTTGTTAATATAGCAAGCGGAAGGTACCGTGCTTGTTTACTTAATATTAAATTCTCAATACCGAAATAAAGGTTCCCTTTTAACGAACATTTTATACAACCATAAGTACTTCCAGAAAACATGGCTTCTACGTCTGTCCCCACAAAATATAGCCATTGCAAGATTTCGAAGTACATGACAACTTTAGACGTCTGAACCCGGAGAAACACTGCTTTTCTGCTAGAGACTCATGGGACTGTCGTGTCCCACCCCTTGAACAGCAGCCCTGCCCTCGAATGCCACATGTGTGGTCCCAGTTGTAGTCACACATCGTTCAGACAAGTGAACTCGGCACATGCTCAAAGACACCGTCAACTTTTACTTTTCCACATCTGTCAAGGGAAAAAAGCACCCGCGGTTCAACACAGAGACACTTGCGAGACTCCCACTTACAAATAAGAGCTCCCGCTTTCCCAACACGGTCTCCAGCTCGGGCATCACGGCTTCTTCCCGACACAGGCGCGCGCCAATGACGTCACTCCGCTTGCCCGTTTGATTTCCACCTCTCCGCGTGCGTCATCAACAAAGGTCACCAAAAATGGGAGGAGGGGAGTGACTAGATGCCGTGTTGATTTTGGGGCGCCATCTTTGAAGGCGGGGTGAGATCATGCGGGTGGATCCATCAGGGCGGGCGTCATTCAGCTCCATCCCAGCGCCGCCATGGGGGTGAAGCTGGAAGTGTTCCGGGTCCGTGTTAAGTTCATTGCGGGGCCCTTTGGGGCTGGGGGTAGTTTCAGATTTGTAGGCATAAAGCGAAGGAGAGGGAGCCCTGTTCCTGCCCACCTCCAGCCTCGCCCGTGGGCACAGCAAATTTTATCCGGTCAACCGTTGATGCACTGCTTGGCGATCGAAAGTGTCCCGGGCGGGGGGATATGGAGCGGATTCCTCCGGCCTCGTCATGGCCGAATAAATGCATTTAACCTATTCATATCCCGTTTTCTTTGATGGGTCTCAAGGCAGCTAATAAGGCTTTCCAGAGGCAGCTGCTGAGCAGTCCCAGACCTACTTAGATTCGACACGGTGGCTGCATCGTGAGCCTTCCTACCTTGTCCCGAGATATGGAGACTAACTTCTCTGGCAATTCCACAATGGAGGCAAACAGCCGAAGGATAAGCCACTCAGGGGTCTAACCCCTGTCTTGCTTCGCCTCCACCGCTTTTGATTATAGGGTTGTTGAATCTTGGAAGAGCAGACCAGTAGATTGCTTGCTTGAGGGAGCTATTATTATCTTGTTTATTTAATAAATACTGTTTTGTATATGACTGAATACATACAGAAATGTTATGAAACATAAATTAATTGGGTTTGTGTTCAGAAATACCATCCCTGCTCTGCTTCTCAATGAGTCCAGCATCCCAGTAATTTTTAGGCACACCTGTCTGCAGAAAGCCCTACTGGGGTCAGTGAGACATTGTTTTCCCCAGAATAGCACAGCCCGAGATGTTATCAGTGGCTGTTTCCAGGTTCACTTCTCCATGGTGATCTGGAACTCTTTCTTTTCCTTTCTGACATGGATGGGAAGAGGAATCTGTAGGGTTAGTATCAGCTCTTCTTTTCCACTATAGGTTATCCTCTTGTCTTACCAAAAGTAACAGAGGAAGAGTGGCTACCTAACCAGAACCTAATGTAATTCTGTATTGTATTCTTGATTGGTCTTAGCCAATGTATTGATATTTACATTTGAATCTGTTTCCCTTTTTTCAGATGGTCCTGTATTTATCTTTTCCTGTTGCCATGTTCTGGATTTCAAATCAAGCAGAGTATTTTGAAGAATATGTAATCAAACGAAAGGTCAGTTTATTTCCCCAGTGATGGGAGGGGAGGACGCACTGTGTGGACTAGCCTGTACATTTTTTCTTGTGTGGTTTTATTTTTTATTTTTCTTTATTGTGGTGGTGATTTTAGCTGTGACATTGGATTATTTATTTATTTTATTTATTTATTTTTCAAATTTCTAGACCGCCCCATCCCCTAGGGGCTCTGGGCGGTGTACAGCACAATAATGATAATATACAATAAAACAGTTGAAACAATTAAAACCTTTAAAAGCAGCGATAATAAAAACCAAATATAATAGTTAAACTAATTTTAAGATGGCATCCGGTAATCTCATTTTCAGACCCTCTATCAGAGAGGGAAGGGCAGTAAGTCCCAAGATGGCAGAGGCACAGATATAAAGGCCGTGGGAGAAGGTGGAAAAGGGGGGGGGCACCATCAACGGCTGGTACCTCCAAAGGCCCGGTGGAACAGCTCCGTCTTACAGGCCCTGCGGAACTCTATAAGGTCCCGCAGGGCCCGGACAGCTGGTGGAAGAGCGTTCCACCAGGCTGGGGCCAGGGCTGTAAAAGCCCTGGCCCGCGTGGAGGCCAGCCGTATCATCGAGGGGCCAGGGACCACCAGTAGATTGGCCTCTGCAGAACGAAGAGGCCGTATTGGGACATAAGGGGTTAGAAATCCCTTTTCAGTTCATTGTTTCCTGTACTCAATTTGGGTAAGGTTTTCAGTGCCTATTTTTCATCTCTGACCTGGATGGTTCTGATCTACTTTTTGATAGAAGATTGTGTACTTTGAATAATAAAAAAATTGTGTACTGAGCTAAGAGTGAGTGGGAGCCAAAACTCCTGAGTTCTCTCCCAGGGAAAAGTCAAAGTTCCCCCTGTTCTTGCCACATGTTTTTATATAGAATCTGTGATCCTTTTCCTAGACAAGCTTCACTATCAGCTTGTTGAAATTAGGAGACCTCTCTAGTACCCCTTCCTTTGGAGGGGACATGCTAGGGCTAAGAAACTTTTTTTGTCGAGGGTGTTGTGGTGTTTACAGGGTGTTTACAGAATTGAGGATTACAAAAAAAATCTCAGGTAAGATTGTCTAATTTGCTAAGGACGCAACGCTAGATGGACACTAAGCACTAGATTGCTATCATCATAACAACAACAATGCTGCTCACATTAACTATTTGCTATTGGCACACAGTGCCTACATCTGCCAGCAACCTTTGGGTTCACGGTCACGGTCACCCAAAGTCAAACGTGGGTGATTCATTGAGGGATGTCGTAGTTTTGTTATTGATTGCTAGATGGAGTGAGTGACAACTGAAGCTAGCTGTAAGCAAACCCATGGGAGCCAACTCAATTGTTTTGGCTCTTACTTCCTCGCCTCCTATCCCTTTGTCTCTTCCTGTGTTAGGATTAGGTGCCACTCTAACAAACTCTGTGTTTTATAGTGGAGTGTTGACACTGTATGCTGTTGTGATGCCTGGGCTCTGTTGGTGGGTTTTTAGTCAGGTCTGTGGAGAGGTGTATAGGAATGGCACTTTTGATGAGTCCATTTGGACTAAACTTTTGATGAGACTCTGAATGGCTGCTGTAACTATCTGTCTTTCATGGACAATTGTTTTATGGTTTTATTGTTTTATTGTATTTATTGTTTTATTGTATTTATTGTATTTTGGAATGCCAATAAAGGCTATCATCATCATCATAATTTGCTAAGGTTTTTTTTTTTTTAGAATTATTCAGCATTCCTGTGGCATTGCTTGCTTAGTTTTGTGTGTTAGATTTATTTTCCATACACTGCTGGTATCTTTGGAAGATCACTTACTGTAAAGGATTCAATGGTGTTGATGAGCGGGTCAGCCGCCTGGCCTTGACTACATTCCACAACCCGGGCGATGGGCCAGCCTCTGCAGCGGAGACCTTATCTCTGCGAGGGAGATGAGACCTCCATTCCCATGGGAATCCGGGAGGGGGGATGGGATGGACAGAGTTATAACCTGTGTTTCTGGCGGGAGACCTTATTCCTGCCACGTCGTGTATGTGAGCTTTCTAGGATGTCTGAATAAACGGTCTTTTACACCAAAAAAGCCTTTTATTTCTGCTTCTATGGAATTCCTTACACTTACTTTCTGCTTATATGATACAATATAGCCTGGATGTGGACCAATCTTTTTGACATTTTGCTAATACGTATAATTGTATGATACTTTTGTGATCCTTTTCTTGCAGAGAGAGATCTATCCACCTGAAGATGAGTTCCAGGTAATATGCTTCAGTTATAAACATTGCCAATTCCATTTTAATCAGTATTATACCCTTCTGAGACAATTCAGTGGACTTACGAGGTCGTAGCTTTACCTCGAATGACACTGTTTCTAAGAGTCTTGCTAAGAAGGCGTGTCCTAGCACCATATATCTTTTCTGCAAATAATGAAACTTGCACAGCAGTTGAGTTGCTTCTTTGGTTTGATGTTCAGAGCTAAATTACAAATATATGCAGCTGCATATAAATTTGGCTGAAAGGTTTTTTTATGGAGAGAAAAGAAACCAAAAATCAAGCACAAGAGGCTTGAGTCTTGAGCAAAATAGGGGGTGGGGGTGGGGTGAGAAAGAGATGCTTGACCCTTCTCTCTTGAGCCATTAATGAATGCCAAAATCAGCCCTTCTTGGTTTTCTCCCTGAAAGAGAAAAAAAACACAGTCCTGCAGAGTGAAAAGCATCATGTAGGAAGTTTTTTTACCATTAAAATGATCTAGGGAAAAGCATTAAACAGCATGGTGTAGTGGTTCAGAGCAGTGGACTCTAATCTGGAGAACCAGGTTTGGTTCCCCACTCCTCCACATGAGTGGTAGACATCTGGTGAACTGGATTTGTTTTCCCACTCCTACACATGAAGTCTGCTGGGAGACTTTGGGCAGGTCATAGATCTTTCAGAACTCTCTCAGCCCCACCTACCTCTCAAGGTGTCTGTTGTGCAGAGAGAAAGAGGAGTGTGTAAGCCACTTTGAGACTCCTTACGTGATAGAAAGGCAGGGTATAAATCAAAACTCTTCTTTTGGTCTACTTGCTCGCCTTCAACATTCTGGTTTCCAGTAGCTGCTTTTTGTTTTGTTTTTAAAGCCCTGCAGGAGCACAGTTACACACAACTGCACATGGCATGTACTTTGGCTTTAATTTCTATCCCCAGATGACATGACAAGTGGACTTTCCATGCTGGGGAGGGGTGCGACTTTCACAATGTAGGAGGACAGAAGCTTTGTCCACAGGGAGTTCAAAACATTGTTTAGATAAAGATTTCACAGGGTGCATGGGGCTAAATTCTGTTTTTTAAAAAAGAACAATTCTGAAGAAGAAGGGGTAAGACAATTGATGGAACAAAGTTTCCATCCATAGGTTTTGGTGGGACAAACAGTCCTGTAAGGCATGCTGGTGATACTGTTCTTTTAATGCCTCAGGTTTATAGAACGTAGCATGATAGTTCATCTTTTCTTGAAATACCAAAGAAAAAGGTTTCATAAAGTAAGCTGTACTCCCTAAATTGGTGCTAGTAGCTGTGGGGTGAGGTCTGTACTTTTTCTTGATCTTTCCCTCTTTTGTGTGTATGCAGACTCACAATACAATGAGCCAAAATGTATCTTCTCCCAGCAGGAGCATGCACATAAAATAATACATGGGTAGTGTTAAGGGGCGGGAGTCAAGGGAACAGCCTTTACATGTTTGGTAACCCCTTTCTGCCCTGGCTGTTGCCTTCTGCAGAGGTTTTTAAGAATGCTGTGCACCCACGCCAACGTTCATTCTTATGTATTCCATTATTGGTTGTGATTGTTATCCCCTAGGCTGAGAACAAAAGAGTAAATGCTGCCAGGTCCATCTGTTCTGTATGTTTACTTTAGCCTCTATCAGAGGTTAAATTCAACTACACCTATTTTTGCCGTAGAGCTTAGCTATTAGAGGGAATCTAGCATGACAGGCCAAAGCAGAGTTACGCCCTCTAAATATATTGAAGTCAATGTATATTTGTTTAAGATTCCACTGTGAATGACCTTGCACTAGATTGGAGATGCATTTGTGGCATAGAGTCATGGTTGATGATAGAATGGTTACTTTTGTCTTTTCCAGAGAAAGGAGCTGGAAGCCTTCAAAGAACGAATAAGGAAGAAGCAGGAGGAGCAGTTGTTGCTACAGAGGGCTAAGGAATAATAGTGTGGCATCCCCTTCTCCCCGCTGTGTTCTTGTGGGGGAGAAGATGCACTCCTCAAAAGCTGCCACAGCATCATGCTTCTGTTTCAGCCTTTCTGTTGTCAAATGTTCCTCCAAAAGACCTTGTGGACAATGAGATGAAAGTAACTGCAACACAGTTCCACTGTGCCTGGTAAGGCCCTGCAGCCTTTCCTCGGCCGAGGCAAGAATAAGACAAGAATGGCTGTTGGCCTTTTTCTTCTTGGGGCTGCTCTTCTGCCGCTTGCAGTCATTTAAAGTCCTTGATTCAGCTGAAGAAAACTGGCTCGCATGAAATCACTTCCAATAAATCTAGTGTGGTGTACAACCAGTGTGGTCTGCTGGATAGTGTGTCAGACTTGCACAGGGAGACCTGCTTTCAGATCTGATCCCAACAGTGACACTCACTAGGTGACCTTGGGCTAGTCTCTGTATCTTAGTTTAACCTACCTTTCTAGACTGAGAATAAAATTGTGGAGCTGGAGAACTATATATACCACCCCGAGTTCCTCAGAGGAAGGAAAGGAAAGGATAAATTGTGATAGAGGCGATATGGGAAGCCTGATTCTCTATAAAGCTCTCAGAAGAAGTATCTGATGTCTCTAGACTTGTCTATATTGGTTTGCACTTCAGGCTATTTTCCAATGTACCAAAAACCATATCTGTAAGTCCTATTGTGACACTTTTCCTACTTTGAGCTAGCAGCTAGGACTTTATCTCTGGACATAGCTGCATTTTAACTGTAGGAGAGACAAACATTTTTGTTTTATGTAATTGCCCATAACAATTTTATGTAGTGGCAGCCACTTTTCTACTGTGTAATCATAGAGCAGTGAAGATGCAAAGGTCTGTACATTCTCCTTTTCAGGGAGACATAAGATCTTCAAAAGCTGAATAGCTCCCGGAGCAGCTAGTTCTTTCTACTTCCTACACAATCTGACTGGCAGTCATCAAGCTCCCTCCATCCCTTCTCCCATCTGATGGCCTACAATGCCAGTCAACAGCCCCACATGGAATGTGCAAAGCCACTACCCTTCCCCTCCACGTATTGTGCAGTAGTGTTTTAGGTTTTAAAAGGGTGCTAAATGACAGAGCAGGGTACAGGGACTTAAAGTAATAAACACCCTGTTTTCATTAGTAGACATGCAGGGTAGCTGAACAAAAAAGTAAAACAAAAAACCAAAGACTTATCTGAAGCAAGAAGAGAGGGAGAACATTTGTGCTGGTGTTGAAGCCACAAACTAAGAGTGGAGGTTGCCAACTGGCCAGGAGAAAAATGGCCTACCCCTTCAATAGAATTTCAACATGTGGAAATGGGCAGCTGAAGCTCACGGCATGAGGGTAAATAACATCCCATGAAACCTTTGTAAAAGGAACAGGATATTTTTCTCAAGGTCAGATGATAAACCTAATCAGGAAAAGAGAAAATGTAAGAGAAATCAGACCATGTGACAGGAGAAAAAAAAACCCGCACCAGTTCCTAGAGCAGGGTGGTATATCTGTCTTCACCCATGTGATGTGTAGCATTTTTGCTCCAAAGTGAGGCACAGTGATTCTGAGATGGAATTCTGAGATGGAAGAGCTGGCAATGGGACACTCTTGGCTGCTTTTGGGTGATTATGAAACCATCTTTCCCCACACTTCCCTGGAGCAGTTTTAACACACTAAAATATTGCAGGTTGTTAAAAGAAAAATGCTGCTGATGAAAGAATAAGTGTACATGTGGCAATATAAAAATATTTTTAAAGACGTTGAAGGTGGGCTCCCTGGTTGTAACTTGGAAAGGAGGAACAAGACTGAACAGGATTCTCTGGCAGGTTTGTCTTTTGCGGAAATGGTGGTGCTAAAAAGAAGCCTAGTTGACAATGCAAGTGAAGAACTCCCTGTGATTTCTTTTTTTTTTACTTTTTCTTTTAAGTTTGCCCTTTTTATTTCTGAAAATCCTGAATTTTTTTATTTCCAGAACTGTGGCTCTGGCTGTCTTCCTATCCAGTCCCCCCAGTGTTTGTTCTACTTTCACATAGTTCAAACACATTGAAAGCTAGAGTCAACACTCTTCAATCAGCACTTTGGAAAGTACATCTATGATGTTTTGCCATCTCAAGACACAATCCAGTTCCAAAATTAGTCACCCACTGTACATACAGGACTAAAAAAGTTGCTTTTATTGTAATTGTATGCTGAGGCAGAGCTTGCTAAAGCTGAACTTCAGTAAGGAAAACATGGGACTGTGGGGTGTACATAATGTACATAATGCTATGTCAAGCCTTTAGGTACAGAGCTGCATGTGTCCCATTGGGAAGCAAAATAACTAAAAGTATGTGCATGCTTTGAATGGTGGTTTTGTGGGAAGGTGATGTCATTTTGGGTTTTGATGAAGTCAAGAAGAGGAGATTCCAGCAGATTGAAGTACTTCTAATAAGATGAAGCTGGTTATCAAAGGTGTTCGCAGATTAGGTCGCTGGGTCTGAAGCGGTGGAGATACAAGGTTAACATGATGCTTTATCTTGATGAACTAAGATTTGGGAGAGGAGGACTTGCAGATTTCTAGGAGGAGGTGCTAGGATCCTGGACACTGGCATCTTTGCAAGTTGGGTTTTTTATTTTTCCTGTAGCAGCCCCTAGCTGCATACTGTGAATGCGGTTGATGAAAGAGAAGTAGTCATCCACAGGTAAGATAGGAACAACTGGAAGATCTGGAGCAGCAGCTTCTGATAAGGCCAGGCCTGTGCCCTCCTGTTGAAGCAAATACAAACATCAGTTGTGTTTCTAATTTTTTTTTTTTGCCCTATCCTCATGCAGTCTCAATATTTAGGATCAGAATGATGCAAATACACCTCTGACGTGAATGAACACAGCTTATGCCTGCCTGGATATAAGAGTTATAATCTCAGAAATTTGCTGCAGTAAGCAGTCTCTAGTTTCTTAGTATTGTCAGCATCACTCTTTTGGGCAGTTCTTTGGGGCTACACTTTCATTTGGAGGGCTCCTGGCACTCAGCCAATAGAATCTCCAAGTCTTGTGAGAACCAGGGACTGCAACCTACTAGTTTACATCTGATCAGAACTATTTGGAAGAGTTTTGCCAGATGTGCTAAAGTACAATCTTACTGAGATAAGTTTTTGGAGAGTCAAAGTTTGGGTGGATTGGAAGAGAATAATATAAATATAAAATACAAACACCATCTACACTTTGGAATTTCTTTTCAAGGTTTATCACCTTACCAGTGTAACTAAGGTACAAGATTAGAATTCACTTTGCATAATATTTCATTAGGTGCAACAACAGTTATTGCTGATCTTATCGGCATCATTCTCTGTTTTTACCCCTCGCTTATCATAATGCCTAGCAGGGCATGTAAACTGAAGGAGTGGGATTTTTTTTCTGGCTAGATTTGTATTTCCTTCAAGAACCTGAGCTCTACAGCTACTAGGCCTCATGAAATTCTGAAAGAAGAAGGGAATGATAGGGGATTACACACTGAAAACAGAAATCATTTACATTCTTACATGTTTGAAAGAATGTCTCACAATTTGTAAATACCGAGTCTGAAGATGCTGGGATCAGGTGCCTGTACAAGGCAAGATAGTGATAAATTTGACTACAGCCAAATAGTACTAAGTGATCTGGAGCTGTGTTTGTTGCTACAGGTGCTAGCCAGTATCTGTGGCAAGTGGCGAGAGCTTGGAATGACAGCCTCTGCTGGATAATAGGCAAGCTTTTTCGCCAGTGCCCTCTGCTGCCTCCAGATAGAATTCCAGCCCTCTGGTGTGCAGGGGAGTTGAATGTATTAAATAGGACTGGGAATAGGACAACTAGAACATTCAGGGCAGAAAACTTGGGCCACAATGCTATAGAAGCTCATTGGAAAGCAAATGACTTGGCAGTGGTGGAAAAGAAACCTTCCCCACTACCTTTGCATTCATCGAATTGTATCCAGCACAGTTATTCAGACTCATTTGGCAACTGGCAATTCCCAGGAGGGAGTCCCCAAATGTTGGTGTTTTGATATTTAGCTATGATGTTACTGCACAGTTCTTTGCAGATAAAATCTCTCAGATCTGCTGATTTAGTTCTTGATTTAATCTTTACATAGACTACAGAGGTATCGGTAGAACAATCTGGAAGCTATTTGTCCGGCCTTACTGAGAGAAGTATAGTATAGTCTGGTTTTCTTGATGTTGAGAAGGTTCTAGGGATTGGGAGAGCTGCTGCTTCTATATCAGAAAGCAAGCATTGGCAGGAAGGGGGTGGATTTAAAAGGAAAATCTAGGGAAATGCCTGCTGCCAGGGGTGAAATTATTAAGATAGCAGCACCAAAATTTCCGAGTATCTTCATGAGACGCTACTCATGATACCACCCAGGTTTGGTGAAGTTTGGTTCAGGGGGCCCAAAGTTATCAACCCTCAAAGGTGTAGCCCCCATCTCCTATTAGCTCCCATTGGAAACAATGGGGGATGAGGCACTCCCTTTGGGAGCCCATAACTTTGGACCTCCCCAAACCAAACCGCTGCACCAAACCTGGGTGATATCATCAGGAGAGTCTCCTTGAAAATCCCTCGAAATTTTGCAAGTTGCTAGCCTAAAAAAACTGCGCCCTCCTCTCCTGCAGGCCAAAAACAGAAAAACACTGAAAATATTAAAAATTAAAAATCCCACAGATCGGAACCTTCAGTAGCGCTTTGCGCCCTCTGCTGCCATGGCGCCCAGGAAGTAACTCGCCCACTTCCCCGGCCTGGCCAATGGGAGGGAACGCCCCGTTTCCTGGGTCCTAGACAAGACCAAGGTTATGCTAGTCAGGAAAGTAGAATGTTTGATTGGTATTGAACTACCAGACATAGATGGTGTCATGGATGAGAGGTAGATGGACAGATAGCTAGATGGAGCCACACAACCTAGGAGCAGCTGTATTTGTGTTCGAGGGCCATTTGGCCATTTATTTACTATTTATTTATTAACTTTTATAACACCGCCCCCATCCTCTGGTACCCTACGTACAGTATAAAACATGGCAAAACAAGCCGCCAAACCCAAAACAGCGTAACAAACATTAGTAATCCAAAATAGCTTAAAACCTAAAACAGTAAAAACCATAATACACAATAAAAGGCCCCACCCCAATTTAAAAACCCACCTCAGCTGGGATGGGTAGCGGACCCTCAATATGAGGGGACTTTGATAACGCCCTAGGGCAGGCAGTATAAAGTACCCAGACAGCAGCTGGACACCTGCCCGTGGAACAATACATCTGCTGGTGGCCCCCTGCGAACTCACCCAGGTCCCGCAGGGCCCGGATAGCTGGAGGAAGGGTGGCCCCACCAGGCCGCCAGTGCTGTAAAGGCCCCAGCCCGGAGCTGCCAGCCGTGATTACAGAGGGGCCGGGGCCACTAGTAAGTTGGCTCTGCAGAGCAGAGGCCGAAGTTAATATGGGTGACGCGTCCCGGCTGTACGAGGGTCCAGGCCGCGAAAAGCCCGGAAGGTCAAAACCCACACCAAAGATGACCGGAATTCAACCGGGAGCCACCGCAGCTGTCGAACACAGGCTGGATGTGTTCTTCGAAGGCTCTCCTGTGAGCAGGCGCGGTTGCCGCATGTTGGACCTCAGTTTTAACTCCGGAATCAAAACGCTAAGGGAAGGCCGCGACAGCGAAGTTACACAATAGTCCAGCCTGGAGGTGACTGCTGCATGGACTGCTAAGTGGCCAGATCCGGCCCGGGGAGAGGAAGCGGGGAGCCAACCGCTGGCCTGGCTGGCGAGATGGAAAAATGCAGTCCGGCGTTGTATGGGCCACCTGGCCCCATTGAGAGAGACGTAATCCAGGTGACCCCAGACTGGTGCACAGAGGGGTCGGCGCCACGAGACTTCTCCCACACCGGGCAGCTGGAAATCCCTAACCTCACCCCCGCGGTCTAGCTTTCAGAGGATCTCCTGCTCTCGATGGATTCAGTTGCAACCTGTTCTGTTGCAAATCCAACCAGCTACCGCCTTCCAAACAATGCTGAGACGCGAGGCGCAACCGGGCCCTCCATCAACAGAATGGGAGCTTGAGTGTCACTTATATTGGATGATAGATCAGCCTAAAGCTCCGCACTTCAACTTCGGAGCAAGTGGTCGCGATATAGATAGTTAATTAATAGCGGGGATAGCCCTGCGTAATTCCCGCACTGAAGCCGGCACCGGGAGGCTTCATCCCCCCCCACTTCACACTTGTTGACTCCGGGTCCCGGAGGAAACGCAGGTAATCCACTGAAGGATGCCCCTGCACTCGGAAGCGCCAGGCTGTGGGTCAGCGCCGACCACCATATCAAACGCGTAAGATCTAATAAAACCAGGCAGCCATCCGCCCGTCGAGTTGCATAATGGAGCGCGGTCTGTGATGGCGGCTAGAGCTGTCTCATTCCATGCCCAGCACGGAAGCCGACTGGAAGGGTCGAAAGCCGATGCGCCATCCAGAAACCCTGAAGTTGCCTAACACCTTACCTCAATACCTTCCCAGAAACGCAAAGATCTCGAGACGGGCGTAATTGGCCAGGATCACCTGGATCTAACGATGGTCTTTCAAGAGTATGGACCACTGCCTCCTTCAACCCATCCGGAAAGACTTTGCTCAAGGGAGCCATTGATGATGTTCAACAGGATGGGGCCTAGAATCTTCCTCGCAAGCTTTGCAAGCCAGGAGGGCACGGATCCAGAGGATACAGGTAGTAGGTCTAACAGCAGCCAAGGCCCTAATAACAGCGTAGTCGAGAGTAGGGAGAACTGGGCCAAACTTGGGCCCGAAGATGGCAAAGGGAGCCTCCAGTTCACTAATTGTAGATAATCGCGGGCGGGAAGGTCCCGCGGCAACGGACTTTATCTGCAAAAGCTCATGAACGCCTCTACAGCTAATAGCCAATCGATGACGGTGGTGACCTTCCGATAAGGAGGCCAAAGACCAATTATACTAAATAATTGCGCTTCGGCGGAGCTAGCAGGATTGGGGTGAGAGGAGGAGAAGAAAGCCCTCTTCGCTTCCTTCGCTAAGCATCCTCATAGCCTTCATAAACGCCCCATAAGATGCGTTCATTGGCCGCCGAGATTTCCGCCACACTCGCCGAAGCCGCCTAAGCATCCGTTTATATGGCGCAGCTCCTCGGCATACCAAGGAGCCTTGCCAACACGGGGCTTAAGAGACGGGAGCAAATAATCTCGGGCTGCATCGAGAGCCGAGTTCCAGTCCCACCTGCTCATCGAGTGCTGCCGGTTCAGGGTCCTGAGAGCATTCAGGAACCAATCGATCCAGCGGGTCTCCGCTGGCGGCATAATCAGCCCCCTCGCTTGTGATCGGTTTCATGGCAGGGCCATCCAACCTTCAAGGCATAATGGTCAGACCATGGTGCATTCTATCCGTAGAGGATATGACCATATTAACCCCCCAAACCAAAGACCAAATCCAGCGTGTGGCCGGCCTCATGAGTGGGACCAGAACTTACCAAGGAGAGGCCTAGTGCCGCCATGGATGACACCAGGTCCAAGAGTTGACTGTGGTACATGAGGGCGGTAATGGCATGATGATTAAAAGTCCCCAGAACAATAAGACTGGGGAACCGGGTGAATGCCCAGTCCGGCCACACTTCCAGCAGCTTCTATATATTGTCCCCTGCGCGCTTAGGGCGGAATAGACTTGATTTCACAGGGGGAATAGACTTGATTTCACAACTAGGAAGGAAAACATGCCATCTCTTTTATATGTTAATATCTCTCTATTCAATAAGCAGTATGTAAACAGTATATAGTGAGCAAAGATCCAGATTAGTTAATGCCATTTTTGGCACATTTAGGAGAACACCTGAAAAGGAGGTGCCTCTGTGTGTGCTTATGTGTGGACACGTGCCTGCATATGTAATCCTATGTTTATGGCCATGGGTGGAAATACAGAAGGACCAGCATTGCATACTATGCCAGTACCCATCTGTCTACCTCCAGATGCACAGAAACCATATGTCTCAGCAACATTGTCCATGTTCATTTATTTTCTTAGCCTGCATCCTAACTGTGTACTGCATTTATTCTAGGATTGTGCCATATAGTAATAGAACTACCCGTGGATGTTGTACCTCTGGGTGGCACGAAACACAGGAACAATTCAAGGGGGAAAACCAAAGGTGGTGGCAGCTGCTGAAGGAGCATTCTGTTTCCAAATGGGGGTGACTTTGGCTGTTTTTACACTTTTGAAATCCCCTGTGCTATATCCGGGAGCGCAGCTGCTGTGGCGCTCTTTATCCTGCTGTTGATTTCGCACTGCTCCCCAGCTTTCCTCCACTTGCACCATGAGGCAATGACTTCTTGCACCATTTGGCAATGTCTTCTACGAACCTCTTCCCCCACTCACTTTCACCAATTTAGCTGACTCTGCACAAAACAGGTGCTGGGAATCAACACCCTCCCCTCCCGTCTAAAATCCCTTCATGTGCGAGGGAATCGCGGTACTCCACCCCACACCCTCCAGTCTAAACTTATTGCATGTGCAAGGGAATTGCCGCCCTCCCGTTCGCAGTGCCTTCACACGCTGCTTCTCTGCAAGGTATCTCACGTTTTTGCAAAGTTTCTCCTTCTGTGTTTTTAATTCCAATGCAAGGGGGAGGGGCGCCAGTTCATTGGAGGGGTGGGCCAGAGTGACGAGGAAGGAAAAATTGCCTTGTTCTGCTGCCAAGGTTTCTTGGCAGCAGAAGCTGCCAGAGCAATGGAGAGGCATTCCAAAAGGTCCCCAACCTTTGTGGTTCTGGAATGTTCTATAGCAAAATTACTGCTGCGGGGTGGCGTCAGGGCAACAGTGTGCCAGACATGCTGCAGCACCAGGTGCTGTGGAGAACTCCCCATTGCACCGGCGCATTCCCCGTGCCAGCAATGGGGCCCTTTTAATATACAAAATAAGCCTTTGTGCCCTGACTTCCTGGCAGGGCTGTGTCCTGATGAGAGGAAGAAGGCAAAAAATCTGCACAGATGGCAGGCAAGAAAGCCTTTACAGACAACCTTTACAGATGGGGTTAAATGTTCCTTAGTAGATCAGTTTAATCGCTTAAAAGTGCTTACAGACTCAGTCTTGTCGATGAATAAACAGGTTGGTGATGTTGCTGAAAGTGCTCTCTTTCGATTTCATTTAGTCAGTAGGCTGTCCCTTATTTAGACTTTGCTAATCTATCTATGTTGATTCATACTATCACAACTCCAGATTGGACTTCTGTAACATGCTGTTTGTGGGGAAGCCTGTGAAGATGTCTGGAAACTTCAGTTGGTATCACATGGCAGCAAGGCTCCAGTTTGGACAGTCACTTGGAGCACGTAAGTTTAGTGATGTCTTAACTCAACTGGCTACCTATTTGCTTCTAGGTCATATTGAAAGTGCTGGTTATTACCTTTAAAGGGCCTTATACTTATCAAACTGCTTCTCCCAGTATACTCCCATGAACCAGATACGTTCTTCCAGCTGCCCTCTTTCAGGACTGTTTATATGGTTATAGCTAAGTCATGGTCTTTTTCCATGCTGAAACAATCTGTCAGGATGGGCGCAGCGGGAACCTTCACTTGATTCATTTAGGAAGGCATATATGTCAGTTTTATTTCAGAATGTATTTGATGGATGGTAAGTTGTTTCAGCAGATTTTGCAGTGTGTGTTTTAATTCTGTGTGACTTTTAATTTGAATTTTGTTCATTCTAATCTGTTTCTGTTATGTCTTTTGAATCCTCATATTGCGGTTGTTTCTATTGTTAGCCACCTTGAGTCTGAAGAGATATGTCAGGATAGAAATGTTTTAAACAAAAGAGTGCACCATCCCTATGTACTTATTTTTGTGTAATTCTAATATAGTAAATTGTATGAACCCAAATTCCTTATTCTCATATATAAGTTATCCTAACTTGCCTCATGTATATTTGCCTGCATGTACTCCCATTATACTTTCTTGTGTGTTGTGCAATCCATCTTTATCAGTTTGCTTATCCATGTGGGTGTGGTATAACCATCTTGCTACAATGTTGTGTATGCAGCTGAGCGAGTACAATCTCGCTTTTTATTTAAACTTTTGGGCATGCCTCACTGCGTGCCTTACGCCACCTTGTGCCTTGAAACCTGTTGCCCGGGCAACATCTTTTAGAGACAAGAGCATGGCTTGCCACACTCAAATTTTGGCTGCGCATCTGTTTCAGCTGCCATGCCGCCTCCTTGTCTTATAAAGCCCTCAAGACTTCTTGTCATTCGGAATGGTGGGGCACTATGGAAACAAAAATTAACAAACTAGGCTATTCTTTGGATTATCTGGCCATGCTACCATCTAAAGAGACTTTTCAACTTTTGAAGAGAAGGCTATTTGACCAGGAACATCAGATCCTACTTGAAAAGGCTTCCAGGACTTGCTCTCCTTTAGCTCTGGGTATCACTTACATTGGTAATAAGGGGGCTCAATACCTGCACCAGATAACCATGCCCAGTCTCCCTAGAGCAATGATGTTGGCCCGTTGCAATGCCCTTCCATCAGCTGTATCAACAGGGAGGTTCACTAAAACCCCTTACCACCTAAGGCTATGCATATACATTGCAATGGGAACTGTGTAGACTCTATAGATCATATTTTACTTTATTGTCCACTCTATGCTGTACCCAGAGTCAAATACCTGTCATCCCTGCTACTCAAAAAAGAGTATGCATCTGACTTACAAGATTATCTTTCTGTTGGACAGTCCCAGTAGTGATGCAAACGATGCAGTTGCTAAATTTTTGGATTTGTACATGAAACAGCGCTCTAGGAGCAAATCCTGAACATCAGCCTCTTTTCTTGTACATTTTAGTTTAGTTTCCCTCTATTTGGTTAAGTGGACTTGTGTATATAATGTTGTTATGCCAATAAAAGTTCTTTGTTAAAAAAATGTTGTGTATGAATGTACCATCAATGGCTTTTTCTCTATTCTACCTTATATCTTAGTTAATTCCTTTATTCTTACTATGTGCATGTGTACCCACTCCCACAGTGATCATCCCTAGGTATGTTTGAATATGTGGTTTCCCCTACATGTACACAGATGCAATAATCTTTCAACTACCACCCTACTGCAACAGCTTATGCCAGGAGCATCTCAGAGTGGTGCATGTTCAATAATCCTCTGTTCATAGACTTGTTGATAAAGTCTAGAGTTTCTTGGAGGTGCTACAAAGCAATTTTATTTGCTAGATCTTTTAGTAGAGTGTGGGGTTCTGGCATTTATATGGGGTACTGCAGGAGGATCTCAGAGTGGTGCGTGTTCAGTAATCTTCCATTTATACTCCATTTATGATAAATAAATATTCTAATGTCAATCATTAGCTATGCATATGAATCAGCAAATAAGTTACACATTAGTGGTTTCCTTTTCTGGCCAGTCGATGTATAATACAGACCAGGATTATTCTGTGTCTATGGCAGTACTTTAATCATTAGTTATCACATTTACTGAAACTGTGGGCCTTTCCCCACTTACCTTAAACCCCACGCTACTCTCCTCAAGTAGCGCGGGGTCCCGGGGCACTCCCCACGACAGGGGTGGCGACCGCGCAGCTGCCCCGATGCTGCTGCTGTCGCGCCCCCTCAGCGCGCGGCATCCCTGGCGCTCTTGTAAAGGGCGCCTTTTGATGACCCCGCATAGAGCGCGGGGTCGTGGGGATGCCCGGGTGCGCGCCAGGGATGCCGCACACTGAGAGCAGCGCGCGGCATAGGGGGGATCGAGGTGAGTGGGGAAACGCCCCATGTTAATTCATCATTCAGAGCTCATGCTTTTTCCACTGTGCTCCAACCCAATGGAATGAACTGCCAGAAGAAGGAGGTGCCTAGTCTCTAGGAAGAGCTAGAAGACCATTTTATGTGCTAGATCTTTTTGACAGAGTGTGAGATTCTGGCATTTATAGAGGATACGGTATTTTGTATCTTTTAAATTTGTATATGCAGTCTGCCTTGAGTCACGGGGAAAGATGAGATATACATAACTTACTAACATATTTATTTATTTATTACATTTGGATCTCATTTTACTTCTATGGAATATCAAATAGGTAGGGTTCCTAGGAGATCTCTCATTCAGGTGGTGAGAAGCCTCTGACCTAAAGCCTCTTAGCTTTAGGAAGAATTCTGCACCAGCGCTGTCCAACCATGCTTTGTGGTCAACTGCAGTAGATGTGGGTGTGTAATACAGCAATCAAGCAGCCTCGTTTTTTGATCCAGGAATGGTAGTCCCTCTCACTCTCAGTTGGTAGCTTTTTTTGAAGTCTACCATAGAACATGTGTGAGAAATTGCTTTCATGGTGTAGTTACTATATGTACAGGAGTGAAGCAACTCAATGTGACTATGAAAAAGTACTGTGAAAGTATTTCACCATTTTTTTCAAAGAACTCACCTATTTTCTAGATTAGGAATCAGAAGGAGACCTAGTTTATGGTATTACTGTAGGAAGAATGTACCAACCCCCTTCTTTCCATCTGCATTGGGAACAAATTCCAGCTGCTGAAGAAGCTGTTCGCAAAGGATTGGTATTTGGAATATGCTGCCACAGGAGGTGGTGATGGCCACTAACCTGGATAGCTTTAAAAAGGGCTTGGACAGATTTATGGAGGAGAAGTCGATCTATGGCTACCAATCTTGATCCTCCTTGATCTGAGATTGCAAATGCTTTAGCAGACGAGGTGCTCAGGAGCAGCAGCAACAGAAGGCCATTGCTTTCACATCCTGCATGTGAGCTCCCAAAGGCACCTGGTGGGCCACTGCGAGTAGCAGAGTGCTGGACTAGATGGACTCTGGTCTGATCCAGCAGGCTTGTTCTTATGATTGTTCATGGAACAGGAGGTGATCTGAAGTTCCTCCAGGGTTTTTTTTACAGCAGTAAAATATTAATCCTGTCACTTAGATCACATTGTGAACTATATTGCAACCTTTACTTCTCTTTTAACAGGTCCTCATATGTTGTTTTTTCCCGGAAGAGTTTTTGTGATCTAATACGTACCTCTCACAGCAATTAGCTCCTTTGATGTCATTCTTCTTAGGTATTTTCCAATGTTTTTGACACTTGCCAGATGGGAAAAGCTAGTTGTGTCTTTGAAACTGATGGTTGCCATGGTGGAAAAGCTAATTTTGCATTCTCTATTTAAATTAAAGGATTGAAAAACATTGGAATTATCAGTTGCTCGTATGATGGTGACTGCTTGTCTCACAGAATCGCACTGATACAGAATACTTGATAAACTGGAATAATGGGAACCTTGTGGAACAAACTAGTAATGTGTGCCTCACCAGAGTCCCATGCATGGCCTGAACAGTGCAAGGAAATACTGTGTGTACAGACTGCCCCAGTGACTTCTGTATAGGGGCCATCTTTGTGATGCACCCTTCTGTAGGACAACTGTGAACCACTTATATGAATTCAGGTCCCTATGGACTTGGAAATGTGCTGGATTGTGACAATGTTTAGTTAGCTTTTCAGGCTTGGGTTTGTGGCTTTGGGTAATTACTTTGTTCCCTTCTCCTTTGGTGCCTTTTAAAATGTTCCGTGTTAATTCATCATTCAGAGCTCATGCTTTTTCCTGCAGCAAGATTTGTTAGTAGATCTTTGTATTCTCCCTTTCCCCCATTCAAATGCTAAAGGAAATTTGAGCACACATTTTGCTCTTCGAAAGAATCTTATACTTGCTATGGTTCATATGTGTGTGTATATCACACACAATACCATACAGGGAAAAAGCAGTTTAGAGACTGATGAGGAACAGAGAGCAGCGTATACTCTGTAACTGTTCCCCTTTTAAATCCACTTTCCATTAGAACTTTTGCTTCACACAGATGTAGAACATGTCCCTAAACATCCTTATCCTCTGCAGGTGAGAGGAGAACTGGGAAGAGGTCTTCGGAGGAAGAGAGGTCAAATGAGAAGTGTGCGAAGACGTGCTATTTCTTCTGCTTTTCTCTGTGTGGATTGAACAGGTGTTCTGTTCTGGTCCCAGGAATGAGAGCTACTGAACAAGGTTTACACGTGGGTGTATGATGAGAAATTCCAATGCTGTACAGTCTTACCTCTAGCATAGTTAATTCCGCTTTTCTTTATGTACTGGTACCTGCTATTTTGCTTCACCATGCAGCTTTTCTATAAAAAATAATGTCATGATGAATCAACAAGGCCACCAATTCCTGCCCTGATTCCTTCTGTCTTGATTTAAAATCCTTCTGTCAGACACCTGTGATTACCAAAACTCATGGTCATAGTAGTAAACATCTGCTCTAGAAGATGGCATGTGCAGTTAAAGTATGTCAGGCAGTAGGTGCTGGGAAAGACCCTTATTTGATTCAGACTCTCGAGAGGTCCTGCCAGTCAGAGCATGCAGGACTGAACTAAGATGGTAAAGTGGCATAAGGCATACTATGTGTAACTGAAGGTACATAGGAAGTACAAGCTTTTTCAAGGACAGGGCTGTAGGGAAGTAATACAGCACTTGTTTGCATGCAGAAGGATCAGCTTGTACTCCTCCCATTAAAGATTCAGGTAGCAAGTGATGTGAAAAGCTTCTGCCCTGTGGAGTCACCAGCAGAGTAGACAATGTTGAGCTAGACCAGCATTTTCTCAAATGTTCTGGGGACCCTGGGGGTCCACAAGGATATTTAATAGAATCCATGAGTCCTTTGTGAGGATAAAGGGAGTTGTACAGCACAGTCAACCTATCTTACAGTCCTTTGTGAGGATAAAGGGAGTTGTACAGCACAGTCAACCCATCTTACAGGGCCAGGCGCTGACACCCCTATAGAACCTTCTCAGTCTTCTGGAAAGATTTCTTGAAAGGCAGATAGAGCTGGTTTCCCCCTCTTCTGAAGGTTTACCATGAACTTTGAAAGGGGGTGTGTGTCCAGTGCTTGGTGGATGCTGGTGAGGGAAGAGGTTTTTTTTTGGGGGGGGGGGTTGCTTTTGAACAACTTAAAATTGCTGCAGTTTGAAAACTGTGAGTCTAGATGAACTTGATGTAGGGAAGTTTCACATGAATGTGGTACATGAAGTTGATAACTATGCAAAACTATGCTGCCTTTGTAATAAGATGCATTTCCATCTGAAGCAGACTAATATTGCTTTTTAATATTTCTCTGGCAACATTTCTTTTCCTAACTTTACCCTTTTTAAGTTTTTACGTTTTATGAAGATCTGTGGAAATCCATTGCTGGGAGTTGTACAGCACAGTCAACCCATCTTACAGGGCCAGGCGCTGACATGCATCAAGAACACAGATTTTGACAGTTTCAGACAGTTGGAGCATACTGATAAGTCAATTAGAGCCAAGTGCATTGTGAACTCATTCTTGTCATTACTGAGAACAGTAAGTATTGGTGGGAGGTGGTGCTGGAGTTGTTATAATGTTAGAAATACATTTTTTTTAAAGAGAGCTGGATTTTAGTCAAAAGGAGAAAAGGGATTTGAGAGGTAGAGAATAAATGAAATAAATTTTGTGACTATCAAATCTTCTCATAGCAACAGAAAGTATGACTATAGAGTGAAGGGGATATGGGCAAAGCTACATATTATAAAGGTGATTTGCCATCATAAGTGGAGCTGTGCCTTCCTAAGCCCATTTACTTCTAAGTGAACAAGAAGGGAGTAACTCTTCTTATAATGGTACTGTGAGTCTCTCAGCATTTTTGTTCACTTTGAGTGTATTGAGGAAAACATGGTTAATCTTTTTTTTCTGGTTATGTTTAACAACAACTTTACATATATGTGATTTATATTGCGTCCTAAGCAGAATTATACTCTTCTAAGCCCATGGATTTCAGTGGCTTTAGAAGAGTGTAACTCTGTTTAGGATTACATTGACAAGTATGGGGAAAACTCTAGCTGTGTACCCTCTGCAACTGGTTTAAAATACAAATAAAAGTGTGTGGAAATCCAAAGACACAAGCAGTTCACATTTCAGGGAATGGCTGTGGCTCAGTGATAGAGCATTTGCTTTGCAAACTGAAGGTTCAAGGCATAATCCCTGGCATCTCCCAACAAAAGGAACTGGCAGTAGGTGATGAGATGAGGTGCATTCTCTTCATCCAAGACCCCAGAGAGCTGGTCTGGTCAGAATAGGCAATACGGTTATTAATGGACCATTCAGTGTAGAACTACTTCATGTGTGCTCATTGGGCGCAAATTGTTCCAGTATTTCTGATTTCATAGTTCTGATATGTGAGATATTCCAGCTCATGTTTCTTTTTTGCTGACACAAACTAGCACAGTGTTCTGCTGACACAGACTAGATCATGGTGTGCTTCTAGTGGCCAGTACAGAGGGCCTTCTGGGAATGTAGATACCTCTCAACAGAATATTTTCAGTTATATGCTTCTCATGCCACTCTCTGGACATAATATGCCCTGAATGTGTACTATTGCCATGCCTTAAGAACAGATCTAGATAGCAGAGAAAAACTGTAAAACCCTCAAAGCTATAATATGCCTTCGCATGCTTTTTACCTGCTGTTTTTTTATACACCTTTTACTTCTCCATGGCTTTCCTACTATTAAGAATATACATGATTAACTTATGCAGTATAATGAGTTGTAAAAAATTTGGGTTGGGTGGGGGAAATTATGTGTGAATGGAATTAATGTGTAGAGTCAATGATCATCTTGATTCCTTCATTGGTATGTTTCACTTTATAATTAAGAAAAGAATCCATGTGAACTGGGCATGTTAAATTTACTGAGGAGGATCTGTCCTGAAAGGCATCAGTCACTTGTTCCAGAAACACTTTCAAGTATTGAAATGTAGTACAAGTTTATCAGTACTGTGTATCGAAGATGAAGCCCGAATTGGAAGAGAATTCTACAATGTTCTTAAAATGCAGCTTAACAACATGCCTTTCCTCTTGTGAATAGATGAAGTCATTGATCAATAATTAATACTATTGTTATATTTATTTTATGTTGTACGTTGCCCTGAGCTCTTCGGGGGAGGGCAACTAATAAATCAAAAGACTAAATGAATGACTATGGCAAGAAACCAATATGTTCCTTCCTAGTGCAACATCATACCGCGATAGCAGCAATAGTGATTTCATGTGCCTGTGGAATAGCTCTCCTTTCCCATAGGGAGGCTAAGGGCCATCTGCCAAGGAAACTGACAAGGAAGAAACCAACTTTGCTTTTATTGGAATGGCTGGACATGTACATAGAATAAGTGGGGCAGGTACTGCAGGAAGGGATGTTCTAGGGTGAGTGGTGGTGTGCTGTGCTTGGTGGTGGCATCGGCTGGTGTCTTTCTGTCTGTCTGCTGTTTTCCCTGACCAGGGTTGGGGAGATACTCATTTCTGCAAAGAAGAAGATACCATAATGGTAGTGTAGAGAAGATTGGAATTTCTGTCACTGCTATCCATGAAGTTTCCATAATAAACAAATAGATACAAGTACAGACACATACAGATTGCACACAGTTTGAATAAAACTTCCAAGAGGCTGGGGGAAGGAGGCGGTGTGTTCCTGGCTATTTGGACCTATTGTAATAGAGACTATCCCCTTTTTGTTCCATGTTATGATGGGTTGTCCTTTGAGGTTTGCATTCTAAGCATTTTACCAAGGAAACTTACCAACATGACTTTGTCCATGTTTTCAGGGTAAATTCATTGATGCCCCATTCCTGCTAATGCTGCACTTACCTACACAGACCCTCCCACTGTGTCTCACACCCACAGCTGGAAAATCTGGTTGCCCATGTCAGACTAGAATATAATTCTTGGTGGTTAATTAGGCTGCTTCCCCCCCTCCCCCCCCACAACCATACAGACTGGGACCCTCAGGTATGTTGTGGAGTTTCACCTGAGCTGCTACAGAGGTACTGATTTTTGTTGTAGTTTGAAATGTTGCTAGTGTGCCACACCTCCTGTCTCTTTTTGCATGAACTATCAGGGAAGCAGCAGGATGAAGTCGCTCAGAGGAAGAGGAGATGATCCATGACTTTCTCTAACTATGGTACACCTCCTAGTGCTTGGCTTCTGTTTCCTATCCCCAACTCTCTTGATGTGCTGCTTGTGTCCCTGGCTTTGGCCCCAGTGAAGTCATAATTTTGTGACCCTTCTTTCTGTCACATGATTCTGATGCACATGACTTCCTCTCACGTGCTGCCAACTCAATTGGGTTCTAAGTCTGCAAAAGGTGAAGAGCACTATTTTAAGTAAATCAGCTGCATTCTAAATGTAAATAGTGCAAGACTAATATGTTGAATTGCCATCAAAGTATTGGAAGCTCTTGGAGTCCACATCAAACTGGTTCTGCAAAGAAGGTAGCAATAGGCCTCAAGTTCAGTACATGCTACCTTCCTTGAAACCATCCAGTGTGGTAAGATTTGGAGTCTCAATTATGTCAGCTGAGCTCCAAGCTAAAACACAAGCACTGCCTCCAACCTCTGCAGGGGGCCACAGAGAGAATGAAGAGCTCTTCAGTCTGATTATGTCAGTTCTAAGTTTATGTTTATTGTAACTGCTAATGTGATACATTCTGTTCCATAACTGTGTTATTGTGGATGGGGTGAGGGGAATCTGTGTAGCAGCTGCCACAACTCAATTTAGCTACCATCCTTTAAAGGAAATGGGGTCAACTGGTGACTGATACTATGTACCTTGCAGTTCACCAGACCCCTAAATATCCACATGTGTGCAAGAAAAGGGATGGGTGCTATCTGAGTCTTGCAAATGTGATTACTTATCCTAGTATGGTTAAATAATTACTTTTCCCAGTATTGCCTTGGCTTGGTTCATCTGCAGTATGGAAAACACTGCCCACCCAGGCTGGCTTGGGGGGAGTTCATGATGCGGGGGAAAAACTGGGCTTGCCCTTTTGCTTCCCCAGACTCAGCTCCTAATCCCTGTTTGGTGCAGACCCTAACTTTTCATTTCCACTCTGTTAACTCAAGGAAATGCATCCAGATTTGCAAGAGCTTCAAAGTGCCGGGGAATGGTTTCCCCTTCTCTTTGCACCCCTGCAACAAAGTCAACCAGCCTCAGGTTTTTAAAGGTATGCAGATAATGCCAGCGAGGAGCAGTCTTGTGTGGACATGACATGACCTAGCACAGACATGACCTCATGTAGATCCAGCCAGAAAACACAAGAAAGAAACAAAGTTAATCAGTTGAATAAGGAAGATAACATTACGAGAACATCCATAACACAGCAAGGTTAGTGACAGTCAGTGAAAAGAGAGTGAACAGGCAAGGTTAATATTTGCAGCAGGGGTCCACAAGGCTACAGGAAACAGACATAAATGTATATATATGTAAAGAGTCTTAGTCTGGGCAAAAGTGCTGGATTGTGTAGAGCATCTGTCTGTGACCCAAAGTCTCAGTTCCTTCCTCCATCATGGAAGGAAGTTGCAGACTGGGACATCTGCCCAGGAAGGGTTCAACAGTATCATTGGAGAAAGTTGATCTAGGTACCCAAAGCATTTAAAGATAAGAAGCCCTGAGGGACTGGTTAACATACAAAGAGTAGTCAAGATGCCTGCATTTATGTCACGGCTCTGGAAGGAAAGTATGTTTTTCACAGCTCTGGAAAGTGTGCAGTCAGAGAGAGAAAGAGAAAATGATGTCACAAATGTAATAGACCTGGGCCATTGGTAGTTGGCAATGGCCATTCCTAGCTCTTTTCCGTTTGTGTATATGTAGGATATGGGCATGCAGAAATATGGGTCCATGTTACAATTGCATGGTTATAAATAGAATTGAAGCAGACCTGAGTATGATGCCTTTTTTTGAGGTCACACTAAGTGGAACATGCAAACTTTTCTCTTGAGCTTTTTGTGCCTCATACAGTTGCAACTGAGACAGGAGAGAATTTGGATTTAAAATGAAATGAACGCCCCAGTGCAGATTCTACATTGATTTTAGGTATCAATTTAAAAGGAAGCTGACTTGAGGTCTGACCTACACATTCCATTGGAGATATGTGACCGGCGCATGTGTGCATTTGTGCTAGCTTTTAATCTCTGTGCCATTTTGCTGATTGAAACCATCCCCACTTAGGCAGCAATTAATCTGGGAGGGAAATTAATCTGGGAGGCAACCTGTCTTGTATATGAAAATGTCCTATGACTGTCAGGAATGACAGACTTCAGCATCAATATAAGTAATACCTTAAAAGTGAGGCAGTGGCACCCATGTCTGGTTAAATAATCAGCCATACACAAAAAGGGGACAATAACAGTGGAAAGCCCTGACCCGCAGAGCCCAGGATAGCCTAATTGTTCAAGCTCTTGGAAGTTAAGCAGGGTTGGCCCTGGCAGGTATGTGATAGGAGACCTCCAATGAATACCAGGGCTGTGATATGAAAGCAGGCAATGGCAAATCACCTCTGAATGTTTCTTGGATTGAAAACCTCACTAGGGTCTCCTGAAAACCCTACTAGCGTCTCCTTAAGTCAGATGTGATTTGTTAGCAATATATATGCTGGCTCAAGATCCCCACACCCAGACTGCCAGCAGGCATTGCTGTCTCCTTTAAAATGATATACGTGGCAGTTTTCAGGTAGTAAATTTGATCTGGGAGTTTCAAATTTTAGATTTCAAATTTAGTTCAGCCATAGACAAACTGGCTCACCTTCAGCCTTCATGTGAATAATAGTGATCTGCTGTGTAACGTTTGTTGGAAGAACAAGCAAAGCAAGATTTTTTTTTTCCACACAGAAGTAGTAAATTAATGAGATGTTTACAGTTTGCAGCTCAGTATTGATTGCTTAACTCATCACTTCGGTCCCTTCTGACAAGCAGAATAGTGCACTTTAATTCACTTTCACAATTGTTTGGAAGTGGATTTTGCTATTTCGCACAGTAAGATCCAGCTGCAAGGTGGATTGAAAGTGTATTATTCTGCATTTGTGGGCCTTCCTTTCACTCTTGGTGGCCTGTTATTTTCGAATACATCCTTTATCAGTTCATTTTCTAGGAGTGGAGGGGACTTTAAATGTTCTTTTTTCCTTTGCACCAGAAATGGTTAATTAATTGATTTGATGTACAATTGATTGATAAATGAAATGAAACATATTTGAAACCAAAGAGAAATACAGCCATTTACCCCCTCCCCAAAACCTAGCTGCTCATTTATTTTATTATTTAAAACGTTAATTAGCTGCCTTTCTATCTTCCAGAACCCAACACAGCTTACAATGTAGATAAAATATATAAAATAGAATGCATTAAAACCCTAACAGTTAGTGCTGTCCTAAATCAACCAGGATTAAAAATCCATTCAGATCTGGGGTGTCATGGGCACCACAAGTGAACAGATAATAAGCATAATTTAAACCACAACAAGAAAGATTGAAAGGAACAGAAGAAAAGGCTTTCATTGCTGTTTTTCTCTTTGCTTATATGGTGTACTCTCTTTTTTTATTATGCATGATTGCAGTTTGGTGCTTGTGCAACTATGTTCAAAAAATATTGAATAATAACTTTTGTTGCAAAGGGGTAATTTTTTTAGTTCGTAGAAAAACAATCTGTTCAGGAATGCTACGCCAAGCCCAGGAAATAATTGAGCACAGGCAAGAAGAATGTACAGAAGAGATGCTGCAACAGAGCTTTGTCAGGCCCCGGCTCCATAACTTTTTTGAAGTGGGGAGAAAATTGCCCCAAAATTGGACCAAGAAAAAAAAAGGCATGAAAGCAACACAGAAACCACTGGAATGCATTAAATTGATTGTCATGTTGTCTGGAGTACATGAGCAAGTCATGGCAGTTCCAGACTAAATGATACTGTGGAAGCAACTACAGAAGGATCTAATGTAGTAACAAAGGTGGAATTCATGCTTAGGGGGTGTGGCTGCAGGAAGCGGCTAGGGTTCCTTTATGTGCAGGGTCAACTGTGTGGTGGTTGCCCAGATGAATTTGGGGTGTGTGTGTTGAAATGTTGACTGCCCAGATGAATTTTGGCTTATTTATTTATTGGTGTGCATGGAGAACACTGAAGATGACATGTAGGCATCATTGTACTTGATTGTGCATACTCATCTTGCTATTGTCTTTGGTAGATTGCTCTATTTATTTATTTGCTTGTTTAAAAGATATGGGCCCTACCTTAATGAACCTTGAGCACCTTGCCAACAAGATCCTTTGTAGGTTTTTTATAATGCCTCAACAATGTGTTAAAATTTATGTCATGACAGTGAGGAAAAAAGAAAGAAATATGTTCATTATAAGCAACAAGGCCTCGATTTTCACCTCTTAAACTTCTATTTTCTGCTTCTGGTCTTAGTGGCAAGAATTTACGAAAACAGGCCAAGGCTGTAGCAAGCCTACTTGTGTGGTTTACTGGGCATACCACAACGCTACATAGATAATGAGAATAGCTCTCGCACTCTAGACATTCTCTCAATTGACCTCACCTTGGTGGCCCCAGAAGCTGGTTTGCTGCTGGCATTATTTTCAACATTCTGGAAACCTGGGAGGTAGTTAAAGCTGGCTCGTTGATCATCCATCCGCCGGCTCTGTGTGCTTGCCAGCATTTCCATTAAATGGTCCATCTCTGGTGGTGGGCTGGGGCTGTTACCTGTTCAAGGAATAGAGGTCATCAAAGGAAAATAGGCAACGATAATACAGTACTAGTGTTAGCATTCCTTTTTGAAGGATCAGGATTTATTTACATCCTAAGTAGGCTCAAAACATTCCTGCACCCCATTTGGCAATATTACTTTTTGAAACTGTAATTAAGACTTCACAAAACTAGATAATATTCCAGTAGTATAAAGATCCAAATAATTCTGTTGATTGCATAAGATGTCTCTGTGGAGTCAGATCATCTCTGCTACAGGAAGTTCTTTTTGTTAGCATCCAGTTTATGAGAACTACCACAAAAGCCTACTGAGCAAGCAATGTCCAAATTACTGTGTCGACTTGAGAATCCTACAGATCATATTCAGAGGCACCAAATCACCTAGATGGATCTCTGCTAGTGGGGAAGGTGTGAGTGGGATAGGAGAGTCAAATGCTTTGCTAGCATGCACCAATGAACAATTAGTTCCTGAACATTTCCCCCTTGAAAGTGCTTTGGTTAACTCACTGCTCGCAGGTTCCGTAGGGCTTTTGCGATGCACAATCTGAATGTCACAACGTTGCTCATCCATACGACCACTCTGTACATGGGTCAGCAAATTAAAGAATCCTTCCTGTTCTGGAGATCCAGTCTGCAACAGAAAAACCAAGACTAGATATAAGTCCTGACACCAACTGTCCTGAGTCCTCATGGTCCTCCCTCCAAGCAATCCATTGTCAACGTCATGAGGAGCACAATTGTGTAATTATCTGGTTTCTTTTCTCATACAGAACTGGCAGGTGGATTCTTCTGTATAATGTTGAATTCCAAATGGTGAATAAGAAGAGGTGAACTACTTCTGCCTTTTTAAGATCTAACAATCAGGAAGCATGGATGGCTCTCACAACACTATTCACTGGTAAGAGGAAGTCAAGAAAGGTATTTTATGTCAATAACAATATTTAGAATTCACGGATCACGTTTTGAATATATTTAATACTTCAAGCCAATGTTTTTTACCTCTACATTATGTTGGGGGTTGAGGCAGTGAAATAGTAGCTCTATTCACACAGTCAATGTGTCAGATTGACATGTGGACAAAGGAGAGCAGAAGTAGGTGGTAAACCCCAACCATGATCTACACATGTTAATTGTAAAGTGTGATTAGAATCTCTATTTGTGCATATGTGGTGGTTTTGTCTGACTGCTGTTAAATATTGGAAAACTATTGTTGAAAAGTTGCAGTTGGGCTTATATATGTATCCTGAAGTGTAGTTGCTAAGTAATGGAATGAGCTTCACCTAAAGGATTCAAGGACATTGCATTACATATGATCACTACAGCTACAATTATTTATGCTAAATGTTGGGGGGGGGGGGAATCTACATTTATATACCATATGTAGACCCATATCTGTGTGGATGGGAATCTAGGGTTTCCTGATCATGTGAGGAGAGCCTGGTATATGTACATGGTGGGTCTATTTGGACCATAAAACAGACTTGCATAGGTCCAGAACAGAGATTGCTGCTGTGATCCATTCATGTGTATTCCATTTGCATGCTTTGGGTGCAGGAAAAACTAGCAAAAACATCCAATCAGACTCTCGGTCTCTTAAGTGATAAGCTGTAGAGGAAAAAGGATGAAGAGTCATATTGTGGAAGCTGGTTTTGGAGAGCTAAAGGGACAGGAAAATCTGAAAACAGCTTGAGCGGCGCGTGGGATGTGTTTATAACGGAAATGCACAGTATTCCTTTGGAATTAGTATAATTTCTGCAGCACTAACATATAGCTGATTTCACACACAGAAGCATGATTTGCATGAATTTTGAGGCAGAAAATAGTAATAGTGCCTTCTTTGGCAAGAAAAATAAAATAATATAGTCTCCCTTTCAACAGTGACTCAAAATCTGTCTTGTAAAGTAAGTTGCCTCAACTTGCCTAATGGAAGAGCCTACCCGCACAGGGTATATTTACCTGGAATTTGAACTTTGGCTCAGTTGTTAACATTATATGACTGTATCAGCACTGCCTCCTCAAAGTGCTTCTTTAAAGGGCTTTGTCCCATACTACTTGACACTTCTATCCAAGGAAAGCTTTACATGCTGAGACAAATTTCCTGCATGGCTATAACTTTCGTATAGAACACTGTATGTTCATTGTCTTGTGCATCAAATACACATGGATGACTTTAGTCATGTGCTCATATCATGGAAACCCACATCTAATTGGGACTTTCTGATGCAAATGAAAAAAAAAAACATGTGTTCATCATGTGTTATGACATAATTGTGAGGTTCACTAATATCCCATGCAGAAATGGCATCTGTACAGGAAGTGTATGTGAAGCTGTATTGTTGAAGGCTTTCAGGCGCTGGGCTGAAGAGGATCTTTCGATTTTCGGTTGTGATTTGATAGGGGCAGGTGCTGTATTGTATACATAGATATATACTCCACTTGCTATTCCCAACATCAGATCTACCCTCTGAAGATGCCAGCCACAGATGCAGTATGCTAAACGCCAGGAGAGATCTGATGTTGCCAAAACAGTAGGTATATATCTGTATGTAGTGTATCCCTTCACTGCACCTTTATCGTCTCATCTCATCTGCGCATAATACAGCCCGGAAACCACACAGCACCCAACTGTATGTGAAGCTACTTACTTCTGCCATAAAGTGCTCAAACCAAAAACACTGGCATCCAAAGCCTAAAATTTGTACACAGACAGGACTCGTCCCCACCCTGGTTTCTAGACACACCCAATACCTGTGTATTGTTTGTCTTCCTGTATCAGATTTTAATGCCCCTGTCCTTGCTCACAGAAAGTTCTTATTCCCAATCAAGCCATTTTAAAGCTTATTTGAAGAATAAAGCCAAATGAAAAACCTTTATTCTATTGCTTGTGTCCTTCTTCTCAAAGCCCTTTGGATTAAAAATGATGGGATGGTGTTCAGTTTCAAAATATTAAAAGCAGTATAATATATGGTTTTAGTGCATCAAGTGAGTAAGTAAGAGAGTAAGCAGACTTTGACAGCCCTATTAGGAGATTGGGAGAAATTGCCCCAAGGTCATATTTGCCAAGTGACTACTTTCCCCTACTCTTTTCTTGAAAACTCATAGGTTGAGAGTTCTAATCCTTACTTGAGCACAGTCACATTCAATTAGTGGCCTTTGATGAATATGAATATTTCCATTCATATCTCACAAGCTCAGTAGAATGCAGATGTGTCTTGTGATTTAGAAGGAGATGCATACTTCTGTCAGATATCCCTTGCTGTATTAGGAATTTTGTTTTAAAAAATCCTATGACTAGTTTGAATGGGTATGAAGGCAAGAAGAAATGAGAACAACAGAAATGACAGAAAACCTTTAAAAACTCTACTATTAACAAATGTTGAGCTAATAAAGAGATACAAATCTGAGCTGCAATCTTGTATGAGACATAAAAATATTCACAAAATGGTGACTTCGTGGCAACAGACCTTTGTGACAACTCTATCTCAGCCCCCTTCCATACTTGCAGAATAATGCACATTTAATCCACTTTCACAATTGTTTGAAAGTGGACTTTTCTATTCCACACAGTGAAATCCAGCTTCAAAGTGCATTGAAAGTGGATTGCATTATTCTGCACGTGTGAAAGGGGCCTCAGTAGCTTGGTACATCTCAAAATCCGTTTGTTCACAAAACAAAAACATTTAATCCAGCAAAGTCTATGACATATCTTATATCTCATTTTAAGACTGCAAAGTTATGTGCTTGTGTGCTCCATCATGAATTGAAACCTTTCCCCTTCCCCCCTTTTGCTCTGAATATCCATCCTGATAGATAGTTCTGGGGAATTCAAAAGTTATTCTCTGAAAATATAACTAAGGTTTCCTAGAAAACAACTTAATATGAATTATATGATATTTTGTACTTTTCTTTCATCTCCCAGAAAAAAAACTGGAAGATTGTAATACAACAGTCTTGATGCAGTTGTTTACTATGGATGTGTTGTATTGTCTGCATCAACTGATGTTCCATGGAGAAGTAGGAAAACACAGTAATTAAAAAAAATTAAGCAAGGCTGTTCTGCTAGAACACAACATTGTAAAAAAATTGACTTTGAGTTTTACATTTTCCTCAGGTTTTAGATATTGATAAAGTTAACTTTAGAATGCACCTGACCATGAACATAGGGTTGGAAGATTCATAGAATCCAATGCCACTTTGGATTGGGAAATACCAGAGGGTAGGGCTTGGGGAAGGGAGGGGCCTCAGCATGGTATTATGCCCTAGAGTTCCCCACTCTCTCTTTTTTTTCTAGGTGAACTGATCTTAATTGTCTTGAGGGAGATCTCCGGGTACCACTTGGAAGTCGGCTGCCCCTACGTAGGAATCAGGATCAGTGTTAGCTCAAGAAACCCACACGGCTTGAGGAGACAGAATGAGTTGTTTTTAAAAAGGAAGGGAGACAAAAAGGGGAGTTCTGTTGAAGAGACCATCTTTTGGATTCAAGATGTAATCTGAAGATTTACAAGTGGGATCGCTTTTTGACTCAAGTCTTGAGAATTATAGAATGTATGGCATCTTGCAACTAAAGACGATGATCACTTTGTAATTTTTTTTATTAAGTTCACCACTGAACCCCCTGTCAAGTTTCATTCCTTAAAGTGCCCATCTGGTTTCTTCACAGTTTTCTCAAGAAACTGGTGGTAGTTCTACTGAAGCTCAAAGGCATTTCAATAAAGTCTGTTTTTGGTTTTGGGGTTGTTTTTGTAATCCTTCGGTCAGCTGCTGAGCAAGGAAATAGGAAACAGAACTTCCTAGCATCAGCATCCTGTGTTTGGACAAGTGGAAACCTTGTTGGGATGTAGTAGCCAATCCTGCAGCTAGCTGTAATGGAGCAATTAGGTGACCATGGGCATTTTCTCCTGGCTCTTCTAGTCCTTGGATGATCTTGATTATGCCCCAATACATCCCTGATAGCTGCCACTAGTCTTGGAGAGAAGGGACAAAGACATTCCAACAAAACAAGAAATAGGAGGAGGGAACTACTAATAATAACTTCTATATAACTAATTCCTAAGCCCATCTGAGGGTAACTAAATCTATGGACTGGTGCCACACTTAACACCAAACAAACATTTTTGCAGACTTTGAGGATCCCCTAAGTCTGCAGAAAAATTAAGCATTAAAAACATGGGGGGGGGGGGGTTGAGTTTTCCCAAAATAAAAAAGTGTTCTCTGTGCATGAGAATGCACTCACCTTTTGAAATGGCGGTAGCCACAACTGCAGAGATCTGTTCTGGGCTTGGCCACCACAACTGTGGATGTCTGGAGCAGCTGCAGACCACTGGTGGCATTGGGTTCATCCACCATTGCAGTGGATTCCTGGAGCGGCTCCAGGCTCAGCTGCTGCAACATCAGACTCCAAGAGAGACTCCAGATCCACCAGATGCGGAGATGGGTTTAAGGTAAGTGGTGGAGGCCTGGAGCTGTGATGGGTGTGGGGAGATGGTATCCCGCCCTGCTGCAAGTCTTGCAGGCCACCCACTTCTCAAATATAATGCGCAAGTAATGTTTAATATAATATACACATTTCAAATAAACATAACAACAGACAAAATTCTGTGCCATTACTATATGGACCAGGGCTCAAAAACATAAAGGCTGTGGATGGAAAATCTATTAAATATAGTGGACTGAATAATTATATAACATGTTTTTATTATATACTGTTTATTTTTGCTCTAAATATTGGAGAAATATAGAATATAATGGTTTTGTTCAACAGGCAGTTGTCTTCTCTAAGGGATAACACTAATGTGTGCAAGGTACAGGGCACCTATAGTAAAGCGATGTTCGTAGGTACACAGGAACACATGAAGACACTTTATACTGGCTCTGACTTTTGGTCCCCTTCTTCTGCACAAACCTTTTAAAATGTTTTGAGACAGGAAATAAAATGCTTCCTCCATGGAGTTCCAAATTGTTTTTACAACCAAACATTTTATTTGCAGCTTCAAAATGTTTTAAATGAATTCCCTTTCAAAATGATTCTCCAACTGAAATGTTTTGAAAATATCTTCAGTTCCTGTGTGATCCACCAATTACATTTTCCATGCTTCTCTGCTTCCCTGAACTTCTTCCTTGGCAACATTTTCTGAGCTCACTCCATTCCCTCTCACTTGTTCATCTGCAGCATTTCTGTTTGTTTGTTTTTATTTTGGGGGGCCCAATCTTCGAAGCATTGAGTATATGAGTAGAGAATCACAACATGAGACTTTGAAGCACTGAAGCATCAATTCAACACAGAAATTAAAAAAAATGGGGGGGGGGGAAATCACGTAATAGCAGCCATTAATTGTTTTGAGGGGGTGAGTGTGGACATACATTGTTGTAAAAAGGGGAGGGATTGAAAGCGTTTTAGAAACATTTTAGATCAGTGATGGCGAACCTGTGGCACGGGTGCCAGAGGTGGCACTCGGAGCCCTCTCTGTGGGCACGTGCACACAGATTTCGTCATGTTGGGGGCGAAAAATCACCCCCCCACACACACACATATCTAGCCTGGGCTATTGAGCACAACATGCGCACACCGTGGTGACCAGGGAGGACTTGGCTGGTAGGCCTGGTGCCTGTGCTTCAGGTGGCTTCTCCCGAGGGGGGCGGGGGCGCAGAGGAGGCAGAGATGCTAGAGAGGCACAGAGTGGTGCACGCGGGACTTCCTGGAGGCTAGAGCAGGCTGGCCCCTGCTCGAGTGGGTGGGGCGGAGGAAGAGGGAGCCAACCATTTTTTTCTAAATTAAAACCTCAGCATTCAGGTTAAATTGCCAGGTTGGCACTTTGCGATAAATAACTGGGGTTTGGGTTGCAATTTGGGCACTCGGTCTTAAAAAGGTTCGCCTTAAAAAGGTTCGCCATCACTGTTTTAGATAATGGGTGTGGAAAGTCTACTCAACCTAAGAGCATCTCTCCAGGATACCATGTGGAGGCCTACTGTCCTTAAGTTAATTTCCCTCCCTTCCTTCCAAATAAGCTGCTTCAACCTGCCCAGAAGCTAACTGCCTGAGTGCTCCTGGTTTTAGCACAAAAACTGGCTGTGCTACTTGTAATCTGTTGCATAGTTCACAGGGGAAAAGGATTCTCTTGGGCTTTGAGTATATCAGGCCTGGTTTGGATTTTTTGATTTATTCAAAATGAGTGTTACCTTATCAAGTAAATAATTGCTTCACGAGTTATCTTGAATAATTGCTGCTAATGAGTGATCAGAAACACAGTCTGGATTCTAGGGTCAGATGAGGTCTCTTCATATTAGAACAATCCTACCCTACCCTAGAAGTTACAACAAACTCGTGGTTCCTCAGGGATACTTTTGGAAAAGTTTAGAGTTTAAAAAGGTTGCATGCATGCCCAGATACATACAAACCATGTCCAAAAGGTCAATTTCCGAAAATGATCTTATTTCATACCAGAAAACATCCCACATATATGTGGGTTGAATATAGCCTGATAGATTTGTTCCTTGAGTAATTGTAATGTTTACTAACATTCTGTGCCATAACACCAACTCAGCCAATCATTGTCAGATAATTCACTGCCATACAAGTGCAATTCAATATATGGTACATATTAGTCTGATTTCTTGGAACATCCTAGATTTGGACATATCAAATGAACCTTAACCTTTTGGTCGTCAGAAAAAGACACTAAAATAATATTTTGAAAGGCATAGCATGCAAGACTTTGTTGAGAGCTGCTGTCACTTGGCTGGGAAAATCCAGAGGGTTGTGTTTTTTGCCCATTCTTTGGATCTAAGGTTGTTTGTGATACGTTTATCTTTCTTTTATGATTGTTAGACACTTTTCATGACCATTTTTTAGCTGAAATGGTTGAAAGTTTCTTGCCAGCTGGTTCTAACACTTTATCTTATTTAAGTTTATCTCATAATGTACTATAATTTCTTGACTGAATTGCCTACATTTAGAAATGGTGGTGGTGGGGAGATAAACTACAATCCTTGCTACGCATGTAGACTGGCAGAAGATAACACCTATTATTTTTAATAGGTCATTTTCACAAATACTGTAGTAGCTCTGTAAACTCTCCATGTTTCTTTTGTGTTAAGTCTACTACTTGTATTTTTTAAATGCTTCTGTCTTTGGTACTGGTTATGAAGTTACAGCAGAAGTGGTTCTCAACCTTCCTAATGCCGCGACCCTTTAACACAGTTCCTCATGTTGTGGTGACCCCCAGCCCTAACATTTATCCATTTTACAGATGGAGAACACTGATACAGAGAGTCTTAGGCAACCCCCGTGAAAGGGTCGTTTGACCCCCAAAGGGGTCACAACCCACAGGTTGAGAACCGCTGATCCAAACCTATCCCCCAAATCCGGAAAAACTGATTCGCTAAACCAGCCCTTCCTTATCTTAATAAACTCACCTTTAATTTTTTTGCTTTGATTCTCTGATTCTCCAAAATAATTAAAGGAGTCTCTGTAGTAGTTCACAGTTATGTACACCAGGAAACAAGATCTATAGAACAAATGCAAACCTGTCTGTATGAATGATAGTCATGGGATGACACAGACCAAAATGGAAGAGTTGGCAGGTCAATATTAGAATTGTTTGCTTTGGTGCCTAAACTGAATTTGGGAGGGGGAGGGGGGGGGCTTGGCAACTTTTTCTGCCTGATTTCAGTATTAGAACTTACAAAGAGAGAGTTAACATGCATTTGAGGCTGTGGTCCATCAAAGGCCTCTGATGCACAGAGGAAGGAGGTGGGGAAGAGAAATAGTAATTGGTGCCTTTCTGTAGAGACTGGGAACTTCTGCTGTAACTTCATAACCAGTACCAAAGACAGAAGCATTTAAAAAATACAAGTAGTAGACTTAACACAAAAGAAACATGGGATTTCTCCATGTTTCTCTGTCACCTGTTTCTTCTGAGAAGTTTTTGTCCTGACTGAGAGACAAGGTAGAGGCAGAGAACTGAGTGCAAGGTGAAATATGGAGGAGCTACTAATGGAATTTAGGAGATTTCTTGAAGAGGACCTCCTCAGGCAATATATAAGATCAAGCCACGTTACAGAAATGGAAGAGAGAAAGGTGAATAGAGGGACTGAAATGATAGGTTTTTCAGGTCTACATGACAAATGGCCCATAGGGAGAAGGTACAGCACTATGTCTGATGTTACATGTTCAAAGTAGGCCCTCCTTCCTGCAGCTATAATAGAAACCCCAAGGCATGGTTGGATTGTACAAGAAGTTGAGGGTACACTAGAAGCCAGAGAGGACAATTAGCACAGCTTCCTGCTGAAAATCAGCAAACAAAAACTGGCAGGCTGAAGCTGATGCAGAGAGGATTGAGGCTAAATGGTAGAGGAAGCAATAGGACTTCAGGGGGAGGTGGGGAGGAATGAGCCCTGGAACAAAGCCAGCAAGTATTAGGAATTAAAGGCATTAATCTCATCTGGGTTGGCCTTTCTAACAGTGGGCTCTGGTCATCCTGCTGCAGAAAGAAAGGAAATGCATCATGATTAGATAGCTTGTGTGTATGCAAGGCTATATACTATGTCTGGCCATGAGATAATAGATTTGGCTCTGCTGTGACCCTTTTACAACCATGGACTTTGAGCATTAAAGAGTCAATTGAAGGCAATCTAGTGTCTCTTATTTGGGGAGCCTGTTCCATGGCTTAACCACTCTTAATAAGGACACTTCAGTCCTTACTAGGAATGCTTGAACACTTACTTCTTCAATTCACATCCTGTTTACCAGTAGCAAACACCGACCTGATTTTTCAGCAGTTGATTTGATCGTTTGTTGATTGATTTGTGGATGTTTGGCAAGTTGTTTCACTGTGTTCCTTACTAACAAAGCTGTACAGTGCAAGTGGCTTTTCACACACTGAGTCTGCCACCCTCCCTTGCTATGTAGCAGGTCTGCTCAGCAGGTAATTGTAAAAATAAAGTATCAGATCACTCACAAATCATGTAATCAGTCATCAATAAAGACTGGGTTTCAATAATAGTTTACATTTGTCTTAAATAATCTTTAGTTATGCTAATGGTTGACAATTCATTTGAATTGGCAGTACCTTTGTGCATGTGCGCAATGTTAGGGAAATTTGGTGTGAACCAGTTTTTCAGGTACCCATGGCTGCTCTGAACAAACCAAATAGACTGAGCGATTGGCTCATATCTGATTCCCACCTTCAAGCATGGTAAGTTCAACAGTTTAACATGTTCTGGCAAAATTTGCAGCATCCCTATTTCTTATTCTCAGACATGTTTATTTCCTAATCCTAAAATTAAACTTTTAAAACAACTTTTAAAATGAAGGGACTAAGACACTAGTATTTTTAGCAGCTTCACGTTAGTGCTATGTATAGAATTTAGCTTCCTTTCTTACTGTTTTTCACTCTTTTTTTGCACTTGGTCTCTGAGATACATTTGAGGATACTCAAACATGAGTATGTTTGAGGATACTCAAAGGCAGAATGGAATGACGCCTCTACAGTGTCCCTTGAATGCTTTTCAGAATCCTTCTTGCTACATGGCAGTTTCATGTTCAGATTGTGCACCTTGTGTTCTTTATTCCTTGTTTTACTTGAAGCCAAAAAGGCCCCAGATAACTTAGATGTCTGGAGAGATGTAAGAGAACCCAGCTGTCCGACCAATTTGATAGCAATTTTGTTTTAAATTTTCATTTTTGATTAGAAGAAAGTACAAGGGGGTGCATTATAATAATGCTCGGACGAATACTCCAGAACTCACAAACTACTATTTTCCAATTCTCAAATTAATTTTTATGCAATAAAAATGCCACTGCAAATTAATTGCTATTTTCTCATATGTGGCTGGAATGAGTCCAGCTGACCTGTAATCTAGATCTCTCTTAATTTAATCTGAATGCATCTCTACTTGTTTAAATTGGTGATTTATCCTGGGGATCTATCAAAAGCTTAAATTTCCCAAGATCTGATAAATGTCAGGTCTCAGCCCTATTTTAGAAGAAATGAGACCCAGTAATAACATTTCTACACAAAACATAATCACATCTGGTGTGTGTTTCCACCCAGTGTCTTCTCCACTTTGTCCCTATCAATCACATTTCATCCACCTCTTTCTTTAAGGAGCTCAGGGTTCTCTTCTCTCTCATTCCACTTTCTTAATAAATCTGCGGGGTTGGTTGAACCAGTCACTTTTTCTCAGCTTATGATTCTGGCCAAATCCTGCCCCAATTATTTTGAGAGCCTTTTAGCTACAAATGTTGGGGAGTACATGTGGGCATTTGAGATTTTAGGCAGCCACTTATCCCGTCTTGCAATGGCTTTTGGCAGCTAACAACAATGGAGGATTGTTTTACAGTGCTTCCCCTGCCCTGATTTTAACATCCTAGATTTCTCATATGGGATTCAAAAAAGTGACACACAACAAATGGGCATCAAACCTAATGTTGAAGAGTTGGTTGGTGGCCATCAGAACAGGGGGTCATTTAATGTATATGCACCTATATAAATATAGTCACTTTGTTTTGCTGGTTTTATGCCGATGTTTTACTTATTGCTTAAGGGGCACTCAGTGATTATACTACAAACTTGGTGGGTGGCAGTGGGTTAAGAGTTAAGACACACGGGCCATTTACACATGTGTAGTCTCCTTTGCCTTGAGCTTACATTCTCTTTGAGTTAGATTCTTGGCTACTCACATGTTTCCCCCTCTTTGGCATTCAGATCAGAGAGTTCCTGAAGTTTCTGAAAGCTCTTTAAGTGTGTTGTTCCTTTGCATTTTCTCACTCCTCCTTGCCTTCCCCCACTCACCCCATAGTAGTTTCCCCTACTCTACCAGTCAAAAAACTTGGAGAGGTTTCCCTGCTTGCTTACTTTTTTAAAAAAATTATGTTTAAAGACTATCACTGAAGTGGTAGATGGGAGTGGTGAACCTGGTGAAATTGACAAGGCTGCTTCAGCCATGTACCGCCAAACAAAAAATGCCCCACCCCCCAAAGGTGGCAGGCAACCTACCAAATGGAGATTACATGGCAACAACAAGGGGGGTGGGGGATGGCAGGTTAGGGCTAGGGAAACAAAAACCCACAGGGAAAAAAGAGTGGTATGAACAAAAAACCCCACTGCAAAGCAAAATTAGAGAATCAACTGCTTGTCCATGGCGGGGTAAGCAGTGCATGCAGAAATGGTCCCTGATCTAGCTACTGTACTATATCCACACTCAACTTTTCCTTTTTATTCATGAGTTTAATTTAGTGCAGTTTTGTGTCTCAGCACTCTTGTGTCCTGCTTCTTGATTTTGGCCCCCTGCTCATCTCCCCACCTCCTCAGCACACATGGTTTGGTGTCTTCATCTTTAGAAAGAGACCCAAATTCTCTGAACCAACCTTGAAAGTGTAATTGTCTTCAGTGCCTCCTCAAAAGTGACAACGTAAAAAAAAAAGGTGTGAAAGAAGGGAGGAGGTCTCTTTTGCTTCCTTCATTGCTGTTTGCATGTGGAGTTCCTAATTGGCTAATGGTATATCATATACTGAGACAAACAATAGGGAATGGATGGACTTCTCTGGACTTCTTGATCCTCTCTTAATTCTAAATCATGCTCAGTTCTTTATTGAAAAAAAGTTCTGTTTTTGGCCATTTACACACTTGAGGTCTCCTTCGCATTCAGCATACATTCCCTTCAGGTTGGATTCTCAGTTACACACAAACTTCCCCCTCTTTAGAACTCACTGCGCTTCAGATCAGATTCTCTGTGCAGTTTTCAGGACGGGTTAAAGCGCAACCTTCTCTCTCCCTCCACAAGGAGAGAGAAGGGAATCTCCCTCCACAGGGAAAGCAAAGAGTGCATGCAGCCTCTTGTGGGTTCACCCTCTCCTCTCTGCGTTCCCTGTCCACAAAGCAGTAGTTCTGCCCATTCCTCCAGCTGGCATTTCAGGAGGATCAGTGGGGCTTCTTTCTTAAAATTTAAGTGATGTATGTACATCTATCACTGGAGTGATAGACCACTGAAATGGCCCCTCCTGCCAAAAGGTGCAGGCAATCTCCCCCATTGGAAGTTTCAGAAACAAAAAGGAAGCATGGGAAGGGGATGGGCAAAATGGTGGCTTGGCTCAGGAGGAATATTGTTTAAATTAAAAAAATGTGGGAAAATCCCACTGCGGAGCAAACAGCTTTAGGGTAAGTTCTTCAGGAAATAAAGGGTTTATATTTCGTGAGGAGGATCATAACATTATCCAACCTATGATCCATATATATATATAAGCCACTTCTTGCTCTGTGTATTTTTCTTCAATAAAGGGTCTTTGTGGTGTTTCAACTTGCTCTCTGTGTGTAAGATCATGATCTGTTGCTCTCCATAGCAGGAAGAACGAGTCTTCATTGCTCTTGACTAAGGGGAAGGATTTCAAGTGCTGTCCCTCATAATGGGTGCATGCTGCGTAGCAGCCCAAAAGCAGAAGTCCCACTTCAGAGCTCTTATGGGCATCTTTCTGACCTATGCTCAGAAACCAGCTATAGACTCAGTTACTTAACTCACAGATACAGTATTATCCCCTCTCCTTCCCTCCCCTCAAGTATAATATTTTTTCAATGGAAGCAATTCATACATTCAGCACAAGTCATCGAGTGATGTCACAGAGTGGAGAGGCACTGTCAGATCTACACACATATATGAACCAGCCATTGTACCAGTAAGTATGGGCATTGTTGAAACAAAATCACCAGGTTATAAAGCAACAGATATTGGCAAGGCATGCCTAATACCACCATCAGAAGTAAGTACCCCATGGGACATGGTTTCCTTTCTAGCCCAGTGTGGGTGATGATAGGTCTTCAAAAGCTCTCGGACAAACTGTTCTGCATCTTTCTTGTCCCTATACCAGTCTTACATCTTTACATTCTATCACCAAAACTTGCTTTAAGACACACCACTCTTTTTTTCTGAAGCCAAAACTCAGGGATTAGCACAGACCAGCCCAAAACTTCATATCCCACAGTAGTGGGGAAATTGGATCCAGTGGCTGGAATACTCAGTTAATATTCTATCACAACATGTCCTGGGTTAACCTTACCCCACTGGATGGATTGGATCCTGGTGCTGGTTCTGTTGTCAGATCTGATGTTGGCTCTGAATCTGGCTCCTTTTTCTCTTCTTCTTCAGCTTTGGCTTCTACCGTTGTCATTGTGAGACACGTCTCTTGTGTACACTGATGGAAATAGGTTCCTTTCTCCAGAGACAAAGCTGTTTATGCCCTGGGGCTGTTTCTGTAGGACCTCTCAGCACCGAGCACTTTGCTTGCCCTGCGCCCACTGTGACAACCTTGATGCCTGCCGCTCTTAGTGATTTATATGGAACTGCAGCACTAAGTACCCCCTTCTGCTGCTCTGTGCCACCCCTCCCCCACACAGCCTCATTTTCTGCACGGGGATCAAAATCCATATTTTAATAAACACCAGCATCCAATCTGGTCTGCCCATCGGATCCCTGTAATCTGCATAAAGATTATCCTGGATAATTGTATCAAAGGAGCCAACACATACTTCATTAGTGAGTGTGTGTGCATGTATGCATCAGTAGCTACATGTTTGTGTGTGTACATGCACATGTATTTTACTGAAAGGTAATTCGAGGAAGCAGTGTTACTTCCTTTACAAGGCTAGAAATCTGGTTAGGCATTGGTGTCATCCAGGCTGCTGACAGTCTGCCAGACTGTACTTCATTGTCCTATTCCACTAGTGGTCAGACTTCTTGAAAGGCCAGAACACCACCGGGCTTTAAGTCTGATATTACCCCTCTCATTTGAATCCAGTCTTGGGTCAGGTATGAACTACAGTGCTGGGCCAGCAGTTGGAACCCTAACAAGAATACACAGCTTACTTGTTTTCCATGGGCATATAGTTACCACCTTTTCCAGAGGTGCAAAATACCTGGCCATTACCGAGTTCTATGATAATAAATGTTTAGCACAACAACAACAAGAACATGTTGGCACGCACATCAGGAAGGAGCAAATTTAATGGCCCAAATTAAGTTCAGTTAGCATTAATTGCTAAGTTCCTTCTTCCTAGGGTTACTATCCTTAACATATTTAGCCCCTAATCTCAGAGATGAAGAAACAGCTCTGACAATAACCTTTCTGCCCGTCTTCCATTTAGGAGCAAAAGAATTATAGGAAATAACCAGTGTTCCCACAGGGTCTCTTCACTGTGACCTTAGTCTATATTTTGCTTCTTGTGAGAATATCTGGTGATAAACTGAACCAGGGAGGGACAGGTTGCAGGCACCATTTCCTACCATGTATCCTACCAGACTGGAGAGATAAAGAATATGCTACTCAGCAGTCAAGAATTCTGCTCTGTATGTACTGCATGATGCATACAGTTTAGCTTTTAAACTGTTGGAAACTATGTATTGTGCAGCAGCTGAAGTAGGAAGGATGATAGTAAGAACTGTTAATGATACAGTGGAACCCCGGTTTTCATTGCCTTCGGTTTTCATCGGTTTTGGTGTTCATCGATTTTTTCAGTGAAAAATTTGTCTCGGTTTTCATTGATTTGCCTTGGTTTTCATCGATTTGCAGTAAGGTGCAGGGGTTTGTGGAGAAAAATCACCCGGACAAAACTGTTGCAGGCCGTGTATGCAACTTGTTTAATGACAATGTCTTGCCCCATTTCAGACAAATCTTAAAGAGGTGTCAGAAACAGACCTCTTTGGACAGCTTTCTGGTGTGACATTGGTCCACTGGTGCGACAATGGCTCTGAAGCTGGTCCTAGTGTTATTGTTTGTTACTGTTTTCAGCATTAAACACTATGTTTATTCACCAAAAATGTGTTTTTGGTATGTTTTTTGGAGTGCCTAGAACGGGTTAATTGGATTTACATTGATTCCTTTGGAAAAGTTTGCCTCAGTTTTCATCAGTTTCGGTTTTCATCGATTCTTTTCTGACGGATTACCAATGAAAACCAAGGTTCCACTGTACTATTTTTAATGTTGTGAAAAAGGAAAGTTTTGGTAGCTAGAAAACATCTAGAGTGTGGAAGGGAGTTGCTACCAGAGAACTTCTCACAGATACAAACTGGATTAGAGGGAAGGTAGATGAGCAGCCCCCCGGACCTACACCAGAACACTTAGCTTCAGATTTTGCTGCTAGAGTATGAGGAAGAACAGCTTAATGTCAAAAGTTGGTCTGTACTAGCTGATGGACCAACAGGTGGCACACAAGGATGCCAAAGGATTAGTGCAGTTTTGCAAGCTCAACTGTGGCACCAACTTTTGGCCCAGGATTAAGGAAGGACTGCTTCCTTAACAGGCAATGAGCCAAGAAAACTTCAGCAACAGGTCCTAAACAACATCTGGTCAGGGAAGATGAATCAACCCAAGTGGAGGGGGAGTTGGGTTGACTTGCAATGGTGTCTGATAAGCATGGTAGCATGATAGAGAGACATAGGAGAGTCTTGTGCTGTTGTGTCACTCACTCACTGAAAGAGGCATCTTGACAGTTCTAGTGCTGGCATAATGGGTGCTGGTATCACAATCACCAAGAAAAACACTAGGTAGAGCTTGATATTGATGACCAGGCATGGACAGGGCTCTGAGCGAGAACAGGAACAGTCTCCGTGGACATTTGGTACTTCCAAAACTCTTTTTCTTCAGCATCTGAGAAAATGTCAAAATAAGAGGATCAGGTGGGTGATGGGTAGATGGAGGAAGAACTGAGATTTTGGTTCCTTACCCCCGCTCCATTCCCCACAGAATCTCTTCCTCTTCCCTCCTCCTTTGATCCTTTTACTATTGATCATCTGGATTTTTTCTCCACGGTTGTCACAAGAAGCCAGCAATGGACTTTTTGAGGCTTCTACTTTCTTTCTCAGTGTCCTCTTCAAGACACTGGGAGCAATTTTCTCAGAATATATCCCTCCAAACCTCACAGCCATTGACTACCTACCTGGGCAGACATGTTTCTGGTTTGCTAGTGATGCTACGGGACCTCACAATTACAGCTTGGGATCTGGAAAGTGAAAAACAAACATAATTGAACAATGTGAATAGCTGAACAAGCCACAGTGAAACCATTGCTCTCTTGGATATGTCACTAACTTTTTTTCCCTTTCCAGTGCCAGTCTCCCAGGAAGAGTCAGCCTTGAGCTGAAAAAGTTGGCTCAGTGATCCTCATTGTGAAATTCATGGGCACCCTTGTGGCCACCATTGTGCTCATTGGTTTCCCAAAGAATCTGTTCCCAGAACAAAGAGAGAGAATCCTAGCTTACCTCTACCACACTGGAACAGGAGATGCTTCAGATTAACCCAGGAGACATCACCTTTGTGTCTGAAGGGAGCATCCATTAAAAACTAAATCTACCCCTGTTGTTACAGGGTGCCTGGATTGCAACCGCCCAATATTAAGTAAATAGCACCAGCACCCCATGTCAACCATTTTGTTATCAAAAGTTTGAAAGTGCCCGCAGGCTCAGCTGAACAAGATTGGAAACCACTGAGCTTGCCAACTGTATGTGTTCTATTATTAGAGATAGTTTCATGTGGGTAGCCATGTTGGTCTACAACAGTGGTGGCGAACCTTTGGCACTCCAGATGTTGATGGACTACAATTCCCATCAGCCCCTGCAAACATGGCCAATTGGGAATTGTAGTCCATCAACATCTGGAGTGCCATAGGTTCACCACCCCTGGTCTACAACAGACTTCCATATTTCTGTTTTTAAGAGTATAAAGCATTATTCCAGAATATAGTCCTATCTATCATAATATTTATTTAGAATGTTTTTCCATACTTCTGCATAACATGCCTGAGATGGCTCACAACTTCCTCAAAAGTACATTTGGATGAACGTGTGTTTACAAATGCTTATCAAACTAACTGCTGGAGTGGGTGAGGGCAGCCTAGAGGGCATGGCAATCAGCTTTCAGATATAATCAGTATTTGGGAATGACAGAGACAATCATATAGAACAAACAAACATGGATGATCATGTTGGAGGGGGAGAAAACTGAGGGAAATGGACCTAGGCAATGAAGATGCAAACACATGAACATGCCATCCCAACATCCCTCTGTCTATCTTCAAGGTCGTTTCCTTAACATCCCATGAAGTGAGCGTTGTTTTCGGTACTGTCCCAACACTATGGACTCAATTCCTCATATCCTGCTTTATTGTTCGAGGTATAATGATATTAGAACCGATCTGGGAGCTTTACTACCTCTAGAATTTATGTTTTTCTCAAACTAAAAATGTCTAAGCCATTGAACAGCCCTAAGGTAGAAATTTCTGAAGCAGTTGCCACATTTTAAATCCGTGTTCTACATGATGTGTAACAATTATCCTGTTATTGTATTTGGAATGTATGGTACTTCTGGTTTTATGCCTAATAAAGGTTTTTGGATTGGATTGGCCATCCCAACATCACATATCTTGCTGCAGATTGCTATATGTTTGCTAATTCCTTGCCCCTTGACAAACCAAATGACCCAACTTACTTCAAACAATATGGTACATGAACTGGAAAACACTTAAATTCCTAGATTAAGGGGTGGGAATGTCAGCCTGAGTGAGATGTAGGCTACCTCCTATTCCACGATAAGTATCAGTATTCAAGGCAATGCCCCTGTTATTTTTTGCCTACTAGCATCTTTAACAGAGATCACAAACATCATGAAAGGAGAATCTAAGCCAGAGCAGCTAGCAAATAAAAAAGTCTAACAGTAAATCTTCCTAAATCACAGGTATAGGAACTCATAGCAGCATTCTCGTGGTCCATTTTTCGACTCTTACCTGAGATGCTACTCACATCCACTGACTGCAGAGAACTATTCTCCTTGCTGTCTGCTACACTGAGTAATCTTTAGACTAAAGACCCATAGAGCTTCACACAATCCCCAAGAGAACTGTTAGTACCAGCAATTGCTGCATTCTGTCTATCTAAAGCAAGTTTCTATGGTACCGGGCTACCCTAGGGAGTGATGGTAGAAAAGGAAACTGGTCCTAAGGGTGAGAGAGCTCAGCCTCTTTCTTTCTTTAAAAGGGATATAACAAGGGATGAAGAGCTCTCCTGCTGCCTTTGCAAAGGAGAAGAACTAAGTAGAAAAAAAAGTAGAACACTTGGCATTCTTTCAAACAGGTCCTTCAAGCAAATTTACTACAAAATTTGATGATGCCTGTTAATTAACCATGTCTCTCTTCCTCTACAAGTCACTCCATTCTAGTAGTCGAAATGGAACTTAAATGTGCTTTCAGTCTGTTTGGAGACTTGGTACACCCAAAGGTTTTTCTACATGGACAGTGCTTCTGCCCAGTAAATGCACAGTTGCTATGCACAGGCCTCACATCTCCCCTGGAAGTTATAATTCTGTTGCCAGGATGCCCATGTACCTCCCCATGTACAGAGAACATCATAAACTGATGATACAGCTCACTCTGCAATAAAGTGCTATGTAAGTATCACTGGCACCTACCAGAGTGTTTTGCAAGATAATTACTGAAAAGCAACAGGACTTCTTCCTCCTCCTCTTCATGAACCATATGCCATAAGATTGCTTCATTTTTTTTAAAGTTCTTCAGCAGTGGCTTGTTCCTTGGCTGAGCAACCTTCATTCCAGAACACTCAATCAACAGTTTATAGAAAGGAAGGGCAGAGCAGCAAGCTTGCTTTGACAAAGCAGAAATTGCCCAAAGGCGCTTGGTCTTTTTGTCTAGGCACAAAATATTTGGCCTGCCCAAAAGTTTGAGAGGATAGCTAAGCCATTCTGGGGTAAATGATCCGCAACATGAAATGACATGGCCTGAACAGCTATATGCCCTCCCCAAATTCTGAACACTTAAGGGCACTTAAAGTTTTCTTTAGAAGGGGCAGCTAATCACTCCTTCCTACTGTAGTTCATTGAACCCACCAAATGTTGTTCTGGGAAAGCTGGTAGACCCCTGGGAACTGTATAGAAGACCTTTAATAGAAGGGGAGAAACAGTAGGAATAGCTGCCACTTAAGTATTCAGAACTGAATGGCTGTTTACAAGCCACTACGTTAAGTATACAGGGACAATCTGAGGTGCATCTGAGTTGACAACTGTGCAACATAGGTGTGAACAATGTTTGGCTATCACCCTCTGTTGCTGAGTTGGTTGACTTGCCATGGGCAAAAAACACAATTTCCCCTATGTCCAAACATAGGATATATTGCCTTCAAATCAAAAAGCATTACTATGTGACAAGCATGGGCTGGATTGTGATTTGGTTTTTATTTCTGACATTGAAATACTGCAAACGCCCCCCCCCCCCCAAGGAAACGCTGGTCTCATAAATATGGTGATGTGGCCTAGTGAATAACAAATTGGATTAAAAGTAGTTCAAAACTCTTACCTTTACACTGGCCTAGGTCGATTCCCCACAGTCAATTAATCATGTGATACTCACACAAAATATCAAGGATTCAGGAACAACTCCTCACTGCCTGATTGACAAACAAGGATTCATCCCAGTTCTGGCACTCATTCTCCCCCTTATCCCGCATCTTTGCCGAACCTGCTTGAAAGTACTACTTTTTCAAAAAACATGTCTTCAATCCAGTTTGGAGGGGAGGATTGGGGGTCTAATCCTAGTTCAAATTTCCCACTATAAAGCGTGATGCAAATGCCCTACGATCAATCAATGTGCGTGGCGCTGTTCTCGTGAGAGCATGAGAGAACGATAACCAACTAGAAACTTGGGTGGGGGAGAGATGCTGACGTGCTGACATCATAACATGAGCACGTTTTTATGGGAAGAAAAAAAAAGGTCCCGCCCGAACACAGCATGACAGCCAATTAGGAGAGACCCGCCAAACCAATCAAGTGGTTGTGGGGATTGTTACATTTCTTGAATCCGAGATAGGCCTAGATGTCTTCACTGGAAACATGCTGCCAGGGGCGTACCTAGGCAAACTGTAGCCTGGGGACAAAACTTGAGTTTGGCACCCCCGCCCCCATGGGCGGCCACCCTCCCCCATCACGACCAAACAATGATTTTTTTTTTTTTTTTTTTTGCACTCCAGGGTCATTTCTAATCACCCATCACTATTATATGAGACATGCCTCTTACCTAATGCAGCAATAGTCCCTTTTGGCAATTTCACCTTCAGGTGCAGTAAATCAAACATTTTAGAGGCAATTTGTTTCAAAATGCTTTCAAAATGTTTTATCACTGCTGTGAAAACGTTTACAGTGTTATATCCAGCACCCCCAATTGACCCCAGCATTGGAAACACAGCACAGTGCTGGGAGGAAGAGAGAGAGGGAGAGGACAGGGACAAATTTCAAGTCATGTTTTCCACAGTAGTTGCACACACTGAATTTTAATACTGACAAAGGCACTTACTGACATGAACTCACAGTCTTCTGAAAATAACTTAACTTAGAAAACATAGTCTTGGAATAACCTTGAACAACTGCTTTTTCCTCTGAAATATGTTTTTCCAAAGGCTAGAAGGTAAGAAATCCTCATCTATGGCTCATTCCAAGCACATGCAGAATGTAATGCACTTTCAAACTTTCGCTTTCCAATGCTCTTGCTGAAGCTGTGCTTGTGAATAGCAAAAATCCCACTTGCAAACAGTTGTGAAAGTGGTTTGAAAACGCGATTATTTTACAGCGTGCGGAAGGGCCTTAGACACTAAGAAGGGCACCCCAGATTATCTAAACAAAACTCTCAGTTCAGGAACTATTCCATTAGTAAAGAGAGATAGAACCAGCCAGCTTTGCTGAAGTTTGGATGTCTGGGGCACTCCATATTCTGTGGGCAGCAGCTTTACCTTCTCAACTGGGTGCCCCATAGCATTTTGCCCCCCTACAAAGCAAACTTCAGCAAAGTTGACTGGTTCCTTTCAGGGACACTCAGCCCAGCAGCCTCTGGAGGTGAAATTTCTTGGTGCCTCTACCCAGAGCAAGACCCCCCGCAGAGCACTGCCATTGAAATCTCTACCACAGAGACAGCTTTGGCATAACAGCAAGCCTCACCCAATCCCCACACCTCCTCACTGCTTCAAATAGAGGAGAAATAGGAGCATTTTCCCCTCCAGAAGAACAGAAGGCATACACACCCTCTCCCTACTGCCTTCCACACACCTCCCTTTTTTAAAGAATGGAAGCCCACTCCTACAACACCACCCAATGAACTACGCACATCATAGGGGCACATTTTCAAGCCCACGAATCTTCTACCAAATCCACACAGCACTACACCACAGCTGCAGAAACACAACTCTCCCCCCTCCAAAACCTGAAGTGGGAGACCCACAGATCTGCCCAGGGCACAGCAAGAACTACAGGAAAACAAACCACTTCTAAAGAAAAGGTTGTTTTCTTTTTAAAAAGCTAAGACAACAAACTTAAAAGTAGAACCAAAGCTAGTTAGCAAGTAACAGCTCTAGCCACAAAGCAGGGGTGGGGGACAAACTGGGGAGACACCTATATAGAAATTTCAAACCTAAACTAACAGAAGAAGGTAAAATTATGAAACCACAATACAGGGTGCAGTGTGTAACACACTTCTCTCTCTGAAGATGCCAGCCACAGATGCAGGGTGAAATGTTAGGAACAAGATCTAGCCAGACCACGGCCACACACAGTCCTGAAAACCCACAACAACCAAGCAGTTGAATCCAGCCAGGAAGCCTTGGACAATACAAAAAAAAGAATTTTCTTTTGTTTTGTAAAATAAGATGTCAATAGTAAAATCTCTTTTCTCTCTTGCAATAAACAGAAAAAAAGTTCTGGAAGTTATGTGAACACATTAGTCTCAGGAAATTGAGTTTTTTAAGTCCTACTGAGTTATAACCTTTAGCTAAAGATTTTTTAAAATCCTTCTTTTATTAAGAGATTTTTAGCTTTTAAGAATAATTGAATAATATAAAGAGATCCCACCAGTGGTGGGATCCAAAAGATTTTTTAGTAACAGGTTCCCTCGCCAGCCCCCCCCCCCCCTCAGCAAAGGGGCAGGAGGCTGTCACCTAGGGGCAAACCTTGAGCCTCTGGGCAAAATCTTGGAGTTGGATGCCCTTCCCATGGCGGGCAAGCAGTCACCCCACCTCATCTACCCCCCCAAAATTTTTTTTTTGCACCAAGGTCATTTCTAGAAATCACATCATCACATTATAGAATTTGCCCCAACTCACAAATCTGAACACAGCAATGGTGAAACACACAGGTTCTTTGATAGAGACTGATGAGATAAAAAAAGGGTCACCGAAAGGCTTGAGAATCAATGGGAACTGCAGTACCTAGAAAGGGATTAACCCAGTTCAGTGGAGTGACATTATTAGTACCGCACCGAATTGCTATATGGAACCTTCATGTTCAAAGGCAGTATGCCTCCTCGGGGAGGCGAGGGAGTGGAGATGGAAAAGCCGGACCCAATTAGTAACCCCCTCTTTGGCATACACAAATGGTGAATTAGTAACCCCACTCTTGGGAACTGGTGAGGAACCTGCTAGATCCCCTGCAGTGAGAAAATCACAGGTGGGCAAAATCCCTGCAGGAAAATCAAGGTGGGCAAAAAGGTCCTTTTCCTTTACTCCCAGACATCTTTCCTGCTTCCCCCATCACAATAGAGCCCCGCTCAACAGAGACAGAAATGCAAGGGGGGGAGGCAACCCCAGGGGGTAAGGGAAGAGAATCCCAGGGGTGGGTTTTTTTCTATTTTCCTTTGGTTGGGGGTGTTTGGGAATTGGGATCTCATTTTGTTCCTCCTTTTAAAAACTTTTTCAAGCTGCTCTGCATCCGGCAGAGAGCGGAGATCTTGGGTTTCCCCCTTCCTTTAAAAAAAAAAAAAAACCTTTTCAAGCCTCATGCTGCAGCAGAAAGTATCCTGATGCCTCAGGTTTGGGTGTTTTTTTTTTACTTTTTCAAGCTGCTTAGGGAGAGGAAATCTTGCAAACCCCCCCCCCCCTTTTTAACTTTTTCAAGCTGCAGTGTGCCAGCCATGGAGGGAGACTGGGACTCGAGAGTCTCGTCTCAGGAGGGGTTTTTAAAAAAACTTTTTCCAAGCTTCACTGGATGTTTAAGGTATGGCTCAACTTGGGGCAAGGAGGGAAGGGGAGCGATGGGCAGGGCCGGCGAAAACAAACCTCTCTTTCTCCTCTTGTGACGAGGCTGCTGCGAGGGACATGGGCTGCTGGCAGCAGGATTTGGAGGCAAAAGCCGGAGCCTGCTTCTTTCCCCACGTGCCTGTGCTGCCTGCCTGCCTGCTGCTGCTTCCTCCCAGGCCTGCTCTTCCCCTCCCTTCTATGCTACTGCCTGGGCAGTCAGCACCTGAGGAGGCAAGGCACGCTGGGTCAAAGGGAGGCGGAGCTCCCCGTCCTGCTCTGGTGGCTTGCTTGCTTGGGCTGAGAGATGGAACTGGCCCAGTGGGCCACCGTCCGAAGTGGGCGGGGCTAAGGCAGGAAACAGGAAAACAATCTGGTCCACTGCTTTCTCTGCAAAGATCTACTGCTTTCTCTGCAAAGGTGTTCTGTTGGCTTCCCCACGTGACTCAAACATCGTGACCGAAAATTGGTGTACTCAGGCGCCGGGGACAAAGGGTACCCTTTGTCCCTAGGCAGGTCCGCCAGTGCATTCTGCAGTGGGGAGGTTGAAACCTCGATGAAAAGGTCCAGTTTCTTGTCAAACTTGGTTTGATCTAGATTGAATTTCCCGGTGAGGAATCAACCCTAGATCAAGTAGGACTCAGCTCTCAAATGGCAAAATGGGAGGGAAGTGACCAGTCTTACATGCCAAGGCAGATCAAACCTTTAACTTGCCAGGAATGTTCTCGATGGGCCACGGAGGACCAGGAGCAAGCCAAGCTGAGGCCCAGCACCACTGACAGTACCAAAAAGGCCACTCTGCTTGGACCCAGCTGGCAGCAACACAGAGGAGGTGATAAGAGAGCTGACACATGTCATCACCTGTGGCCAGGTCAGAGCAAAGCAATCTGTGCAGTGCTGCAGTGTCACAGGCACCACAAGACTGGCCCTTCCTGACATGTTTTAAGGTCCCAGTCTTCCCCTGCTTACAAAGCTATTGGAAGCCTGAACACAATTGGCTACCATAAAGCACTTTCAAAACGGTGCAATACAAATAAGCATAAATGGCACCATATTGTCTTGGAGCACGAGCATTCTGTTCCTATTTGAATACATTTCACCTTCATGACCAACAACTTCCTTTTAAAGACATGATACCAGTTTAGGAGAAACAGTAAGGTAAGTGGGGTGTGATTCAGTGAGCGAGGTTTAGAATCCCTACTTAGGCAGACCGAACAGGCTTGAATAGGTTCAAAGTCTTGCTGTAATTGAGAAGAGTGCTCTCTTATGCAGAAAAATTAATCAGTGGCATCCCCGCCTTCCTGGTGCGCAGACTGGTTGGCACAGAGCTGAGGGGTCCAGGAGGTGTTGCTGGAGCCTCTCCAGTAATTAGGAAATGAGATTTAATTTTAAGCAAAGGAACATCTCTAAAGTCACTCTTTAAACAGCTTTGGACCCTGATTGCCTACAAGGTTTTAAACAGCATTAATGGCAAGTTGCATAACTGTAAAAATAGCAAAAGCCACCCCCTATCCCTACTCCCAAGAGGAATCAGTTACTGGGACCATAGCAAGTACTAAGTCTCGTCCTAATATCCCTAAAAGGCATGACAGTGTGATCCCTGTAAAAAGGAAGCACTGGCACCGATACTGTTGACTGAAAACAAGAGGACATGGTTATAGAAAGAAACACTGAGAGAGACAGGAAATAATTCACTCAGAGTAATACCTGCAGTCTTAGGTGGGGTTACTCTAATTCCCTTCTGGCTGGAGGTGAGTTCAATACACCAAGTTTCCTTGGTCCTAATCAGCAATTGATTCATGGCTCAAAAATTGCAGCAAAATATTTGCCGTACTTAAAAAGACTGCAGTAGGCATTATTTGGATAATGAGCATGAAATACATTGAACATTTCATGTTATGTAAATAAGTAAGCATCAGTGAGGTGTGTTCAATAATCAGGGGAAATCTTGAAATTAAAAGCAGAGGATTAAATGTTTGCTTCTGCACCACTATAAATCCTACTATAGCTGATTCACTGAAACGGTGATTGACTTGTTAACTTGTTAACAGCACAACAGAACCACTGGGCTTAAAGCATGCACCTGCCTGTACTAAATCTGACATGCAGCGATCTAATTTATTAATGTACCAGTTAAAGCTTTACAGTTTTGTTATCAAGGAAAATAACAAGCTAGATTATCTGTTCTTCACTGACAGCAAAGATCTACCTGCCTTTAAAAAAGTTAACAAAAAAATTAATGAATAGCACTAAAAGATGGGAATGATTGTTTTGTCTCCTTAGTTAGTCCTATGTGAAATGTGAAGGATTGTGCTGGGATCTTGATGAGAAGCAAGACAGGTTGGAGAAAGTCATTCTATTGAGATGGCCAAGGATGGTGAGCACTGAATCTCAAGTCTCCTGTGTTTAATATACCGTTTCCCTGAAAATAAGACAGTGTCTTATATTAATTTTTGCTCCCAAAGATGTGCTATGTCTTATTTTGGGGGATGTCTTATTTTTCCGCTCCACAGCTGCATGCTCTGGTCGACGGGCATGCTTCCAAACAAAAACTTTGCTACGTCTTACTTTCAGGGGATGCTTTATATTTAGCACTTCAGCAAAATCTCTACTACGTCTTATTTTCAGGGGATGTCTTATTTTCGGGGAAACAGGGGTAGCAAGAGCTGGGTAGGCCTGAAGCTGAAGTACAGGTTATCCTTATTGTGCTACACGGGTAAGCTGGTGATGGAAGGCACTCTCTTGCAGGCTAGAAATGCAGGCCAGTTCTGATGTAGACTAGAATACTGATAGTGACAACAATTACTGTTAAACAGAGACTGGAGACTCATGAATTTTGCCACAGGGTTTGGGAAAGTCGTTACCTTTACAGGCATGAAAGCCAGATAAAACTGTGGGACAAACTGTGGGAAAGAAATACATAGCCCCAAATCCCACATCCAGGATTTAATTAGCTCTCAGGGGAGGGGACTTGAGCAGACTTCCTTTTCCTCCACCCTCTTGACCACTCTCAGTATTTCTTCCAGTCCCCATTAGCCATTTGGAGTTTTTGTGTGTGTGTGTGACTATTTTGGGGGGAGGTTTTTTTTGGAGGGGGGGACTATTTACAAAGTCTGATATCTCTGAATATCTGGGAAAGTCCCCAAGCATGTTAAGACCCCCCACCTTGTCTGTGGGTGTCCTGGTTTAGCTACTTTCTCAATTGGCCAGCCATGGTATCTACTGGCAAAGCCCTTATGAACTACCTCCATCAACTGAAAGCTGGAAATTCACCCTGCCAACTGTCCTTAGTGTCAATGCAACAAAGGGCCAATGTCTTCCCAGATACCAAGTCCCTTTAGGACCATGGGGAGAACTGCAGGGGGCTTTCTTGCTTGTGCTCAAGGATTAATGAGCATGGTTGTGGGGAAGAGATTTCCTAAAACACACTCACACACACATACACAATGTTATTGACTTAGTCCTCTCCTACCTCTCATGGCCAGGTCCAAACCTATCCAGGTGTTAGGGCCTTTCAACCAAACACTAACACTAATTCATCACCCCAATCTACTATCCGCCCACACAGCAGCTGCTGTGCAACAATTATCTAAATGGATATTAATTGCAGATGATAATTTCCAAGTAGGGATCAGGACTAAAAGCTCTCCACTGAGCAGATTGTGCTGGGGGTGTCTCAGGCAGCTCTGCAGCAGGACACCAAGTAAACATGCCAAGCCAGGCTGCTGGGGTCCTGACCTTTCTCATCATGCAATGGATGGACAGCAGCCAGACAGCCACTGGTTACCTCACATATCAAGAAAAGAAGCCAGCCCTGTAAGGGGTGGGTGGGGTGGAAGGTGAAATTCAGCAGGCATGAACCAAGACCCGTTTACACACTACAGGGTAGTAAAGCCAGCTTTGCCACCACATACACAGTTCTCAGAAAGTAACAGCCAGTTCTGGGTGTTGATTATAGTACAGGCATGGCAGGCGTAAACGTTACAAACGCATATAAGATGTTAAAAACTGTAGTGTGTGAAGAAGTCTCCAACATTTTGCTTCCATTTTTCTCCCACTGTAAAAGGAGGATGCAGATGTTTTGATAAATGAACTAAGATTATTTTTTTGGCAGTGTTCACACTCCAAGGGGAGGGAAATGCAAAGATGAGAAAAGGATTACATGAGACTATGATGTCATTTGAGATTCAAAAGGGAGGCAAATATTGGTACACACTAAATAGGGAATTGCCTCATTCCTTAGTTCCCCCCATAATGCACCTCCCCCATAGAAATCAAGCCAGTCATGTAATGGCCTAGGTCAACACTGGGGGGGGTGGCATGAACAGTTCTCTCAGCCCATTATTGTATCTGCAGAAATGAAACAGAAGTCTACAACATACAAGTACTTCCAAATTTAATTATTTCTTCCGTTTGCACCAGTCTTACTATTTATAAACTCATAGCCATCTCTGCAAAGGGAAAGTTTTGGTAAAAGTTTTGAAAAATTACAGTAATTACACATAGATATTCATGCACACTGCATTTCATTTTCTTCAAGGATAGTGTTGAAGTTAAACGTTTCATTGTAGTGCAAATTTAATTTTTGCTGTGTGCTGTGGAAACAGGTATTCTAATTCTAGATTTTTAGAAATTATAGCACCTGTTTTGAGGTGCACCAACTGTGGGATATGTGCAGTGATTACTGTCCTAACGCAACATCTTGCAGACAGCCAACGTGAGACTTTTAAACTGAACAGATTTAAAAGCCATCTATACAAGAGACCATCTGGGTCATCACATCTGGAAACAAAATTACATCCTCTCACAAGACAGCCAAAGGGAATGCTTCAGGCATCTTTGCGAAGAGCCCGTTGGCAGCATTATAATGAAAAGTGTTGAATTTGTCCACACTAAACACATCATATAAAAAACTAGAAGCCAAATTAAACATTTTGGAAAACTTATCTAGCGCAGTCCTCCTTCACTACTACACAACGCAGATGGGAGACTGCATGTTTGACTGCCCTTCTATTCTATAGCAGGACATCCTACAGAGAGCCAACAAATCAGGAGAAAACTAGGCTAGAACCCTTTTTCCTGACATGTCAGCTTTCCATAGGCAGAGGGGGAAGTTTTGACCTACAGGCTTCTAATAGGAAGTGACACAGGCAAGAGAAGTATGCATAAAATAACAAAGGAGTGGAAAAGAGTAAAACCACCAAATATTGTGTTGGGACATTCATCTTGGCTGCAGACATGGTTTTGTTACTGTCCAGCCAGAATTATTACCATTTGACTTCAAATTGCAAAACAGATTATACAAAGATGCTTACTTTTCACATTTATTTTACAGACTCTGTACCTCTTAATTAGAGCTATACAATTCTTGTGACACAAGAAATATACATGGCTCTCTGCAGATACGTCAGCTAAGTCATTATGAAGTAGGAGGTGCGACCTTTACTTTTTACAGGCTGTTAACAACGCTGCTAGGTTTGCCGTGTTGAGCATCCAGGGATGATTACGACCTCTGCTGTTCTTTTTTTCCTTTGAGGATTTTGTCAGTGGAATGTTCCTGAATTCATTCATACAGTTTTCCTCAACATCCCTCCGGCAATTTGTTCTTTTACAGAGGGCATTTTTCTTCACAGAAAAAAAATCAGAATTTTGGAGGAGCCTGTCAATCACAAACAGCGAGGAGAGGGGTCAAAGCAGTTCTTTTCCCGGAAGGCAGCTGATATTTTCCTCAGCTGAGAAACAAAAGCATCACTAAGGATGCAGCTTCTGCTCTTCTCCCCTGTTTTGAGGGGGCAAAGGGAAAGAAGGCAAGAGGAGATAAAGTGCAACCAGAAACCTCATCACAGTAAGAGTACAGGAACTAATAACAGGTAGCTGGACCCATCTTGAGACCGAATCTTAGTTGAGCTTCTTCCATGTCAGATTCATTCTTTAAGGAAACACAAGGTGGAGGGCCAGTCTTAAAAGGACCAAAGCAGAGATAGATGCATTGGAGTGGGAATCTGGTTGAGAACATCTTTATCCCAGCAGATAAATACACAGAGCGGCTGTCAGCAAGTCTCTTGGGAGCCAGAGATCCTTTTAGGACTTCAGTGGAGTCTGTTCAGTCAGGTTACGCACATCTTCTAGGAACTGCTTGGGTGTCAAGATGTGGGAGGAGCCTGCGCAGCCAAGAAGAAACACATGTACCCAATTACCATAGGTACCCATCACAGTCCATGCAGTTGTGAGCTCTGCTGACCCACCAGAAGTCACATTAAACCCGCTGGAGTTACATGGGCCACAAAAAACCCCAATCATAATTGAAGAAGAACTGGGGTTTTTATACCCTGCTTTTCTATACCTCAAAGCTTAAAATCACCTCCCCTTCCCCCTCCCCACAGCAGACAACCTGTGAGGTGGGAGGGGCTAGGAGAGTTCTGACAGAACTGTGACTATTGCAAGGTTACTTGCAGGCTTCATGTGGAAAAGTGGGGGATCCAACCCAGTTCTCCAGATTAGAGTTTGCCACTCTTAACCGCTGGATCATGCTGACTCTCACTGTTAGCACCCACCAAAGTCACTTTTCACTAGCCACCTCCCACATAGGGAGCTACTGCTGAAATTTTAAGCATATCCAAGATAACTTGCTCCTGCCTCTAAAACTTTAAAAAAGACCTAGCAAGTAAGTTTCTTTCTGTGAACTGTGAGACAATTTGGAGCAGATTTCAGTTCACCAGCATTAGGGCACACAAAGGAGACAGCCATTCTCAACAAAGCTATGCCTGGGAAGTTGATAAACAAGGTCAAAACAGTTTGGACAGAAACAAGCAGAAGACATTGTAAGCAAATCCTTCCTTTCGCAACAAAATAATTACACCCGGCTAGATATGCTTGGTAGGTGTACTGCTTACTTTCTACAGCCATTCCCAAAAAGTTCTTGTTTAGTCCCAGATAACCTGTGAACAGCCGAACCTTAATGGCATGCATTCTGATCTTTGACTGAGATGATCATCCTTCTGTTTGAGTGGCAATTACATGTCCCAACATATGCAGTAATATTTCTTCTTCTTTGACGAGCATTCTCTGACTCTCCTAAATGGTTCCTACCCTAAAGAGCTAGCTTTGCCTTAGTCAAGCCCCACTGCCCCCATGACACACTTACCAATCAACACCTCCCACTTGCCATCAGTGGCCTCTGTGACTTCATAGGCACAACGCATCTCTGACATGGTAACTCCCCCTACCACATAGAGAATGAGACGGGGTCCTGTCCGGTACTCGGTTGCTGTCTTGGTCTTATGCCAGTGACCAAAGCGAGCACTGTGGAAGAGAGATGCATACATGATTTGGGGACCTGCTACAAGAAAACTGATGGCCAGAAGAAGTTCAGATAGACACCATTTTCTTCCATGCTGGACCAGTTGCTCCCAGGAAGACTGACTGTATCATGAGCTCAGTCTTATACCCATTGTTCCAGTGTCCTTTTACTTCAGATAATGGCATATTAACAGCTTTCAAGGTAGATATTGTGAATTTGAGCAAAGCAACAGATATTACCTCCAATAAAAGAAGAGAAGTACAATGATAAAAAGTTTGGACAAAAGAGGCTTCATACCTACAGCTATAGATCTAAAGCTCTGGAGCCTTGGACAAAGGGTTGATGCAACAGAATTCACAAAATAAGAGCAGTTCCCTTTTGCTTCCTCTTGAAGCCATCCACAAAGACCATTGAACCCCAGGTGTCCCTGAGCTTCATCATATGCCTTCTTTATTTGGTGCCTGAGTAGTCAGCCCCACTGTGTACTCTTATAGCAATATGGCAGCCATTTTCTAGGGTGCATAAAAGTATGGCAGTTCTAGGAACAGGAAAATACATTACAAGGTTTCCCAGAAAGACTTGTGACAATAAACAAGCTGCTCAACATACCATTCCAATTATTTCTCGCATTGGTTCTTAACTGCCCTGCGGCTCAGAAAGTGTTATAGTCTTGCAGAGGCTACTAGCCAGTACATTTTCCCCATTTTCCTCCCAAAAGAAACACCAACAACTAGAACACAAATACAAATGAGTGCTTATGTGTATGTGTATACATGCCGGTGATGAAGTGGGGATAAACAAGCATCACAAATGGTGTCACTTTTGCTCACCTCACAGCAGCTTGAGAGCAGGGGCCTGGGGTAGGGCAAGATACGTAAGGCCACAACTTCTTGTCCAGCTTGTCTTCAATGGCATCCTGTGAAAACACAGAGCACAGATGAGGTCAGCTCCCTACTTAGGTGGAAAACATAAATAAGGCTCCAGAGCTAATTACATCATCCAGTGTGACTTCAAAAAGAGACCAAGGTATAAGGTGAGCCATTCAGTGATCTGAAAAAGAAAAGGCAAGGGTAAACCCAGCTCCTGAATGCTGGAAGACAGAATGGGAAGGCTAACCTAACAACACAGAAAGGACCATAAGGCAGATTATATCCGACATCTTGCACTGCCATTTCAAGGCTTCGTGATTTACCATTTGCTACCCAAAAATCTCTTTGGGTGCAAAAGTACCCTTGGCCCGCCCTGTTCAAAGCATTACTCTCAGCTCATCCCCCAGGAGACGGGATCATTGCTATGCAACTCTCAGCTCATTGGTCTGCATGCTGGCTCTGTGAACGAGCCTAGACTATATGATAACAGAGTAAAGCTTTATAATAGGGACTTTCACATTAATCCTGTTCATTGACTTCATTGAGCTTAACATTTCATCCAGCCCATCTCACAAAGATCCATGGAGCTGGCTGGGAGGTAGGCGGATGAAAAGGTTTCCTTGATTGGATTAACTGGGCCTACTGCCTGTCCACAAATTCTCAAGAGGGCAGTATCAAAATCACAGTCAAGAAAACAAAAGTCCCGGACAGCAACAGTGGCTGAAGCATCCCATGCCTTGAGATGGAAAGTGGCCATGGCACAAGCCCAATCAGATCATATGTAAAAGTCTCATCCATGAGAACACATATAGGAAAGCAATCTCTGATGAGTGCCTGGGAACAGAGCAAAAGGAGGCAGCAAGCACCTAGCAAAATGCAATCTGTGCTGCTTGAATGGGCCAAGGAAGGGAAATACAAGAATCCAGGTGACTTCACTATAGGTAGGCTGATCTGAGTCTCAATCTTAAAGCATTTGCACATTGTTCTAGGAGATGCGATCAAATATGTAGCTTCAAAGTGTTTCATTCATGTCATCCATGATCTCTGGAATTTAGGGGTTAAAGAACTTGGATAAGGAATTAAAGGTTCAAAGGTTACTGATGATCTATCTATCTATCTATCTATCTATCTATCTATCTATCTATCTATCTATCTATCTATCTATCTATCTATCTATCTATCTATCTATCTATCTATCTATCTATCTATCTATCTATCTATCTATCTATCTATCTATCTATCTATCTATCTATCTATCTATCTATCTATCTATCTATCTATCTATCTATCTATCTATCTATCTATCTATCTATCTATCTATCTATCATTTCGATTTTTATACCGCCCTATCCCCGAGGGGCTCCGGGCAGTGTACAACAGAATATGGGAAATTTGTAAAGGGGGCATGCAGACTAAGAAGAATTGCCAAGTTCTGGTCATACGAGACACAGCCATTTACTGCAAACCTTTGGATAAGTATCATCCTCTAACAGGTAGAACCAAAAGAGAATTAATTTGTAGTCAAAACTAGCCAAGGCACCTATGAAAATTAGTTGTACTAGGAATGTTTGGAAATTTGGCGAACTATCTAGTAAATGATTGTTCAGTAGGTAACTGATTGCTATACAACATATATAACATTGGACCGGAAATTCACGCTGGAGCTAGCGAGGACTGTAGATCTTGCTTAAGCTGTTTCTTCATCTGTGTATGTGAATGTCAGCTTATCTTGAACACATGTGGCCTGAGCACATATAAAAGAGTCAGTTGTAGGAAGATGGAATGACTTGTTTTTTGACCTGCCTAATGAAAGCAATAAGAACTCTGTTTTCTGCTATACTTGCCAATGCAACAGAAGTGAAGCTAGACAAAAATGTGAGTGTCTGCTTCTTCTCTGCTATCACAGAGAAGATCCAATCTAATCATGTCCTCTACCACTGAAATGAATGGCTAGCTACATTGCAGCCTTCAGATGTTACCATCAATGCCACTGAGTGAGGTAACGTAACATGTTTTGTATAAGCTTTACCCTATTGCTAGGATAACGGGCTACTGTGTTTAATAAATAAGTTTTGATTCATAAATCTAATCAATATTGTGCATGGTTTCCCTTGGTCTCATTAGAATGCTGAAAAGAACCTGGAGGAGAGTGAAGCACGGTGCAATATCACATTAAGCACACAAGCAAGGGTGCTTTACCGCACAATGGCCTCCTGCCACTCTATTGCCCAAATCTGCACAATTGATCTCTTAATGATCGTGACTGGGAAGGGGGAAGAAAAAGAAAGGTATCCCTTCCTGTGATCCTGGTTCTCCAGTGCCTAACCAAGGACAGGAGATATTGTTTTACATGCCACACAGTATCAAGTCCTCTTTGGGTCTCACCATTTCTTATATAGACAACACTGTTCTGAACCTGCCTATCACAGTGAATCCTCTGTTACATAGCTGCTCAGCCTCTAGAGACAGATGCTTCATCAGTGAATCCCTGAAGCCTCCTGTAACAGGTGATGCAAGGATAATCACTCCCTCCCTGAACCTCCCCTTCCCCTGCTCCCTGTTTACCTCCATGACATCCTTAAGAATGGGGGTCCATCGAGAGAGCTGGTAGGTAGATTCCAACCTCACTTTCCTCACAGGTTTCATTTGTCCACTGTCCTGCGAGGAGAGAATCAGTAATGGGTGATCAGAACCGGAGGTATGTGGAGGCGGGCGGGGGGGGGGGGGGGGTTTGAAGATCAAGGAAATGGAGTAGGAGTGTCAAAGGCAGCAATGAGACTGATGGCTTACCTAAGTGGCCCCAGCTCTTCTGGCCAAAGAGAGATTCAAGAAAGAAAAAGAACACAGAGCAGGTTGAGCCAAGAGACAGACCAGCAGACATAACGGAACTTGCATCCCTCCCTCAGGGAAACCCATCTTCACAGAAAACCCAGAAGTTATTCCCACCCCATACCTCCAGCACTTTTCATGGCCCCCAAATCACACTGGTGATAGTATACACATTCCATGAACCAGCTCTTATTCCTCAGAAAAGCCTTGGTAGAGCTACTTTGGCAGCATGTATGATGTGGCATGAAAATTAAGTACCTCTGGCATGATGGGGGCACCCAAGCAGTGCATATTGTAGAGGACATCTCTCTCCTGCTGTATGTTGGCATGCTGGATGAGCTTCAAAAGGTTCTCTTCATTGATGCCTGTGCCAAGGGAATATAACTGAGAAAAGGGACTTGAAGATTTCATACCTGGTCTTAGGTCATCAGCTCAAAGACTAGACCCCCTTCCACAATACATTTGAGGCATGCAAGCATCCAGCATGTGATGTGTATTGGTGGGTTTAGGAGTCATTTATTTAATGCTATTTATGGTCTGGTTTTGTCACAAGGACTCAAGGCGGATTACACATAGTGAGTCAGTACAATTGACAAAATGGAATATTCAGTAACTGATGCATTAGGATTTTAGAAGTATGGAGACACCAGAAATAACTTATACATCGTATAAGTATTCACATGACACATTAAGACATACAGAAATTACATGAATAGGATCCTGCTTACAATAAGCTATGTATGGCAGTATAGACCATAGTCCCTAATCATTTATTGAAACAAATTTGTAAAATCCTTTTGTATAGTGCAATCTTATTACTTGCCCTGAAAAAAACTCTGGAATACTTCAGTTTTGCATAGTTATGGAAAGTCAGAACAGCAGGTTTCCTGATGCCCTCGGACAAACTGTTCCAGAAGGCTGAAGCACAATGGAGAAAGTATTTGTATGAGCAATTGTTAATTTTGCCCATTTGCTGATTTTCACCGGCAGAAACCCCTGCTGACTTGAACAAAGTTGTCATGGTAGAACACAGAGAGAGGGGTGGTTTGCAACTAAGATGGGCCAAGGACATAAAGGGCTCTGTATGTGACAGCTAATACCTTAAACTGAGCTGGGTGACAGATGGGCAGCCAACGGACTGTCTGCAGTATGGGACTAATGTGCACACTCTTGTCTAGCTCCAGTTATGAGCCAAGCCTTGACATTCTGGACCAGTTCAAGTTTCTGAGTTGATTTTGAGGGGAGACCAATGTACAGTGCATCACAACAGTCTAGTCTCAAATTTACTGTGGCTTGCATGTTAGGAAGACAGTGTCCCTAAGGTCTCAAAACACACTTGAGCCTAGATCTGACAATAGGTTGGCACAAGCTAGGTTGGTGTATTTTTGCAGAGAGCAAGAACAATAGGCTGCATGAAATCTACTTTTCCTTTCTTTTACCCTAGCCCCTATAGTTGCTTGGAGGGCAGAAAGTGAATAGGAAGTACCATTCTGGAGAAAGACACAGAGCAGAATAATGCGAATTTTGTCAAATGCTGACACACTGGGATCCAGGACAATTGGCACAATATTCTTCATAGGATTTTTGACCTTTTCTCCATTCACATCTGTTCCTGTGGCAAGGTCCTAGGAAATAAGAATTCCCCCTTTTAGTTGCTTTAAAGAGCAACAGTTCAACAGGGCTGCAATGTAGCCACAGTCTCATCTCCCCAGAAAAGAGCAAAGTATTAACCAAGAGCCCATGGCATATTTTCTCTGTGTATGCCTGCCTGAATACTGTGAGAGCCTTATGGTTTTTGCAGAGCTTCTCCACTGCTCCCAGGTATTGTCTAACCAGAGCTTATTCCACAAAGAGTGGCTTAGTTTACCATATAAGACAGACCACAGTTTATTTTGTAAATCCTAATTAGTCTACTGCTTGCCTCCTTTCCCACCTCCAAAAATCATCACTGGATACTATGTTCCCTTGCATTGCCTAAGTCAGCTCTAAGTCGGTCACCTGTTTGCAGTTGGTCAGTTGCAATAAATTAGGAATGGGAGTGGGGAGGAGATAATCCTTGTCTCCTCCTTGCTCTTGGCCAAGGGCAGTCAGTCTGTCTCCTTTGCTATCTAGCTGCTTACCGACATCCCAAAATTCTAAACTCTGGAAAAGAGAGACATTTTACAACCAGCCTTTGTTGCTTTTTGTGTTTTCCCTTGGGAGTGACTGTAATCTCTAGAGCACGTGGTAGATAAGCGCTCACTAGCAGAGATAAGGCACAGTTGCTTTACAGAAACTGCTTTCACACACATTGGATAACGCACTTTAGCAATAACTGTAAATGACTGCTGAAGTGCACTGAAAGTGCACTAAGCAACATTTGAGAGCAGCCTTAGTGTATACAGGAGGTTGAGAATACTGGTGCTACTGCACAAACTGAGATTTCTGTATTTAGATATCATGACAAACCAGAGTTAGTACAAACCACAGCTAATGAGACACAAATAAACTGATTCAAAATCTCAGCTTTGCACCCACTAGGCCACATGAGTATTTGGAAAGCCTGCAGTCAAGCATCACATTAAACCAGAAATTATCAAACCATGGTTTAGTCTCCCAGTGGCCTTTTTAACATGCTCACCTGCTCCACACTGCAGAGCCTTTCCACGGTGCCCTTGAAGCTATTCATACAGTCCTCTGCCAGGTGCAGATGTGTGGAATACTGCAGCATGGAGAAGAAAGAATGAATCAGGTTAATTAGTCAGCCACAGTCTTAAGCCTATTCATCCTTCTCCTTTCACTGGCATGCTATCTGTTTAGGTGCAGCAGTGGCAAACAGTGGCAAAGCTGAATTTGAAGAAGGGCTGTTATCTACTACAAGGGCTGTTATCTACTACAAAACAGACAAATCGATTCTTCACTAAGACAACCCAATGTTTGCAAATTAAGCAAGTTTATCTACTTTTGTTCATCTGCATCATTTATTCTCCTTCTGCTACTCAGGGGTACAAGAAAGGCATAAAACTGGGCAATGAAGCATCAGGCATGGGGAAATCCTGTTGAGCTCCTTAGATAAATTTGGAGGTGCTGTTTCCATATTTTTGAGGCCAAGGACTAGAATCATCAGAGAAAGGGTTCTCAAGATGTCTTAATTCTTCTACTCTTGCATTCAGTCATATTCTTGATCACACATAGTTGATTTTAGCACAGTCCAGGGTAGGTTAGTATATTATTATTTAAGAATGGGAGGGTTGGATTTTTAAAAAAAGGTTTTTATAATTGTTTACTAATAATATGTCATTCATCAGATCTGCCAAGTGGTGTTCTGGGAAAAAGTTACCTGGTGAATAGAAACCTGTAAGATTCACAATATAAACCATAGATACCTATGGGAACACCATTTGTTGTTATTTTGTAAGTAATTAGGCCCATCTTATTTAATTTTGATATTTTAAACTGATAGATCTATTTGAATGTATTATTTTTAATATCTTGTTATCTGCCATTCATTAGAGTTCCGTAGGGCCTGCAAGACCGAATTGTTCCACCGGGCCTTCGGAGAGACCAGCCGCTGAGGGTGCCCTGCTTTCATCCTCCCCCTGCTGTATAGGGTCCCTAACATCATCGGGACCCATCACTCTTCTTGGGAGGGTTGCATATGGGTTCGTGGGATACTGTTTTAGAATGAAAATTTTAAACTTTTATATATTTATGTTTATATATGCTTTTATATTGTTCACCGCCCTGAGCCCTTTGGGGATAGGGCGGTATACGAAATCAAATAATAAATAAATAAATAAATAAATAAATAAATAAATAAATAAATAAATAAATAAATAAATTAGGTTTGCCAAGTGGTGTTCTGTGAAACAGTTACCTGATGGGTAAAAACCTGTAAGATTTGTAATTTAAACCATAGATACCCATGGGAACACCATTTTTTTGATAATTAGATTCATCTTGATACATCTATTTGAACTTACTATTTTGAATATCTTGTTGCTATTGTTTTTTGTAGAACTTATATAAAACATACTAGGCTATAAATAGGATTAATGGATTAATAGTAGTTCTATGTATGTGTCAGTTGTTTACTGACCTCTGAAAAAAGATCCAATAGGATTAGGTCTTTACAATTGAGGTTTTGTGGCTGTTCGTCATATATGTTATGATAGTGTGATATTTTACATGTTTTTAGGTATGCATGTATATCTTCTATTGAGATTTTTATGTATAGTGTTTTATTGTTATGAATGTAGTAAGTACAATAAAATATATATTTAATATATGTTAATGGATAGTTTTTACACTTCTCAACGTTTTTGGTTCGTAGCTTCTTTTTCAGGTTGTGTTTCGATTTCCCCCCCTTTTCTGGATGCTTATTCAGCAAAATAACTCAAAAGAGGTCCACGTGCATGGAAGCACTGGTTATACCTCTATGCAGAAACTTCTCAGGATCAGTAATGCCCACAAACAAACTAGGGTTAGACATTGGAGACCTTGTGGGATATGTTGCCAGTTACTACAGGGCAGGAGCTGAAATGGAAGGGGAACAGGGCATCACAGAAATATGCTAAGCTCTTATGTTTGCCAAAAGCACTGTTGAACTTGCTGAAATAGAGATCTTCCCAGTTTTCCAAGATGACATCTGCAAACTCCTGTTTTTCAAATTAGTTAGTCCCTTCAGGTGCCATCGTATAGTACAGCACAGTCCTCTCCGATCTGCCTCACCAAAGGTAGAAGTGGCTTCTGTCTCTCCTGAATTTCCACTTGTAGTTCAGAAAAAGAATAAGGAGCCCATAATTAAGCTCCAGTTTCTTGGCCACTTTACCTTGTTAAGCTCTTTCTGATATTGGGGCATCTTCTTCAGGATCTGTGATAAATCCTTGATATTAGCCTGGATGGACACAGAACAGGCAATAAGTGCAACATAAATTACCCCCAAAGCAAAACAATAATAGGAAATTTCAGATCACCAGTTTTTCATATCCTAAAGATCTGAGTGAAGGCATCAATCTCAGTGAAGCTTGCCCAGGCCCAAGATTCCTGGAACTTCTGGAAATACTCAATACGCTCCATGAAACTGAATGAAGGAACTTCAAGCAATGAAGGTCCCTATCTTACAGTGTCAAGCCAGCTATTCCAACAGCATGCTTGCTTAAGGGCCAAAAGACACATTATGTGCGACAAACTGAGTCACAGGTACCCCACTATCAGTTATATTCACATGGGAATTACCCTTTAAAAATCTTCTCACAGCGGCAGGCAGCTCCTAACCCTGCAAGGCAGAAAGAGGGGCTTACTGCTTCTTTCCCACACTGGAATGGACACATGGAGCCAGAAGGGGCAAACAACTTCCTCATGGCCATTTCTGCTGGCAAAAATAGTATGAGAGGGAAGCCTAAAGGCCATCCTTCCGCCTTGCAACTTTTGGAGCCACATGCAGTGATGGAGTGGTTTTTTCAAACTATACATGAATCTCTGACTAAGAGTTGGTTCAGGCAGCTGTGACTCTCCTCATGTGATACATAGCATGTATTTTGGCTTTGTCAGCTATTTCAGAGGTTAATGCCCAGCCATTTATATCTTGTGATCTATGAGAACATAGGTGGCTGCAGCTTTCCCTGCCCATCCTTTCTGACTGAAAATCTTTCCATGACAAAGCTGGCTTTTCCTAAACTGCCTTAAGAAATAGCTGTTTTACGGATTCACGTAAACAATCTTGTTCTACCTCTCCTGGGTCAAGGTATCTCTGTTACCACTTCTCCAAATGTTATTCCCCTCAAGCCAAGATCTTCCTTGACTTCCTCGCACATTCTGCAAATAAAACCTGTTTTCGAAGCACTGACTTCTCACTGACTTCTCATCTCAGACAGTGAGATGAAGGTACGTAACACGGTTCTGATGTTGAAACTTAAGGCTTGTCTCATAAGCTGACTGGAAAGATGTTGCTTGGGAACCATACTTAAGCCTCTTGGAATTCCATGGAGGAAGAATAACAAATAGACACAGGCCTAGAAACCTTACCTTGTCTGTGGTGAGTCTCTTGCTCTCACAAAAGGTGCGTAGGAGCTCAGTCACTTTCCTGTGGAAGGAAGTTAAATCAAGAAGAGCTATGTAGCCCAACAGAACACCCCACAATGATGGGACTCAGCCTCTGCAATAAAGGACAGAGTTCCATGTGGCTCATGAAGGTTAGGGCTCACAGGACATCAACACTGGAAGTGGTGAGGAAAAGGCTGCTTTCTTTTAAACCTGAACTTTAACTGAAACAGCCCTGGGAAGTGAAGATAAACCTACAGCTACAGGAAAGACCCACTCAGGTACAAGTAGGATGGTCAGAACTGAAGGGTTATGTGCATATGTGTGTGTGTGTGTGTAGAGGGACAAGTGCTCACTTGGAGACATCAGCAATGTGCATGTGGCGTAGCTGCATCCATAGGTCATCATCCTCATCCAGAAGTACCACTTTTTCCCGTGAATCGCTGATACCCGTAGATTCATATCTTAGAGATGGAGAAGCAAAGGGGGGAAAGGTAGATAATACACATACACTTGCTGTTTCAGTGTGATGGCAGCCCTCTCCTCCCCCCTCTTCATGTCTCTCACCTGTAAGTGTCCTGCTCAATGTTAAGTAGGTCATAGGCCATGGCCTGGAAGGTGAGCTCATGCAGAAGAGGAGACACTACATCAAAGCTCCGATCCACAATCAGGAGTTGGGAGCGAGATTTGTCAGGACCCTGAGAAGTGTGACAAAAGGAGGAGGAGACATTAGCTTGTCCCTCACTACTGTATGCTTCAGTCGCAGTTCGGACTGCTTCTTCCCCAGGAAGCACGCTCAACCATCTTATGAATGCCTGTCATAGCAAAAACAGATGTAGGGGGACAAACTGCAGTCATCCCTCCCACCACAACTAGGCTGCTTCATTAGCTACCAGCTGCGTGCAGTCTCTCCAACATGCAGGCACACTCAAATGTGCAATTATTCAAATGTACAAAATCCCTTCCCATTTGACAGCATGCAAATCCCATTAATGCAGGGATGACTCAGTAACTGCTGCACAATCTACAGAGCCAGCCAGCGGTTGCCCATTGTTTGCCATCAATTTATGAAAGCCCCTTTGTTAAGGGGAACCTGCATCACTAGCCTTTTTAGGAGTCCCACTGCTGGCCAGTATGGCCCTTGGGTGAGGCTGATATGGAAGCTGAGGAGCAGCCACAGTGATAAGATAACGCTGCCTCAAAAATGGAAACAGGGGAGGGTGGCAGGTGGTGGGGGCAGGCAACACACACTGGCAGCTGGTGAAAGGTCCAGTTCACAAAACCTTTTATTCTATAAAAAGAACAGCAGCAGGTTGTTCCCCTACCCTCCCAGTGCAACTCCTGTGCTCCTGTTCATGTTAGGCTTTTTCAATCATAGCAGTAAGCTTCAATTTCCAAGCCATGTGCAAAGCTGGTCAGAGTAAGGACGAAATTCCATATTTGTGGTTTGTCCATAGTATGCAATGCACCTTTCAGCCAGTGGGTAGCAGTACACATACAGCTGTATCTTGTGGAAACAAATGCTATTCTCAGGTGAAACAAGAACATAAAATCTTTTAGCCTTTCAAATAAGAATTAAAACACAACCATACAACAACTGTGTGTGTGTGTTTTGATTCCTCAGATGGCAGCCTCCTGAATATACTGTCTCTCTGCTTACTAGAGGATGCAAAGGGGAACTCCTAAGAGCACATTTTCTGGCTATCTGGTAGAACACCCCAGCATTGTATTAAACAGAATAAGTCAGAACTTAATGGTAGTATTTGCAAGATGTGCTCTTCCACATGTTTTGAAAGGCAGTTCTTCTGCAGAGGAGACCTTTGAAGAGGCCACTTTTCATACTCAGTTGTTCATTCTTGCATCTGCCATGTAAGCTGGAGGGCTGCTGTTACTATCCTAAACAGAACTGAGCAACGCAGAGATTGATTTATTGCCTTTGCTTGAAGATCAGGTCATTTGTAAGGATTACTGCCCTCTAAGGGCGTTTTGGAAGCACAACCTCCAGTGCTTGGGAATGGCTCTTCCTGGTTTCCATGCATGGCCCTTGTGAACAGCTGCAGTGCACCCAGCTTTCTTGCTGGCATGGAGAATTCATTTGTTGTTTTTATGCCATACGGCATACATAACCATAATGTGCTTCATTCTCACATATTAATGCACAAACATTCAAAAGGGAATATATTTTATGAAATCCAATGAAAAGAACAAGACAGCAGAGAGACAAAGTTCAGTTTTCATGAGAAAGAAGTCAAATCAAAACAGGGGTTTTGGTCAAACATCGGGGATGAAAAATTGAATGACATTCCTACAGAGCAGCCATCTTACAAAGAACAACATTGTTCTCACTCCCCCCACCCCCTGCCCCAGCTCCTACCACTTTAGTTCTACAGACTCGGAGAAAGTTCCAGCATTGCTCACCTCTCCCATGGTGGGGTTGTCTGCTTTAAAGGCATTCAGCTTGGCCAACACTGCATGAGCCAACAAACAGCTATCTTCAGAGCCACTATAAGAAAAGAACACAAGGCTATATTTAGCACCTGCATTTGCCATCAGATATGTGAAAATGGCAACTCAGTGAGGCAAGGGAGGATTTTCTGTCTGAGGAACTTGAGCCAGTTCTCCCTTGCTGTCTGGCTGTCATCTTCAATCCCCACAGCACAGGGGCCACTAGGCTGCACATCCTAATCCTAACTACCACATTTTTACCTTGCTGTTACTTGAATGAGCTCAGGGTGGCACACATGGTTCTTCCCTATCCATTTTCCCCCTCACAACAACCCTGTGGGTGTAGGCCAAGATAATAAGTGACCACTCAATGAGCTACATGGCTGAATGGAGATTTGAAAGTGGATCTCCCAGTTAGCCTTCTAACAATCTACATCACGCCGGCTCACCCAAAGCAAGAATCCAGATATCCTGCTATTTATTGTTAGAATAGAGTATCTCCTCATCCCATAATCTAGTTGTTATGGATAGCGGGAAAACCTGTTCTTGTTCACTCCTCCACTCAGGCCTTTTTCACCCCTCTTAATTCCATGATCAACAACCAAGAACGAGCACCTCTATATTGCAAATCTACTTGCCCACTCCCTTTCCTCCACATATCATGAGACTGTTGCACTAACTTTCTGTAGCGAATTGACGGGTACTCCTTCAAAGTGTCACATAATGTGGCGATTTGTTCTGCCATCCTCTCCAATTCATTGTTCTTATCTTCTCTGCAGTACGGGCTAAAGAGATGGTGAAAACTCTGGGGACTGTCCAGTGAGTACACCTGGAGGGACAGAAGAGGATCAGAGGACATAGGTAGGTTACCATCCCCAGTGAGGAAGGCACCTTGAACTCGGAAGGCTCAAGCAATGTTTTTTCACTGGAAGCAGCTACAGAATAATCACAGCTGAGCCCATTTATTTTAAACTTTTTTGTCCCAGAAGGAGAGCATACAAGCTCAGCCGCTAGAATTTTAACAGACCATTTTTTACAGACTACCACAAAACAAATTGCATATTTCTGAAAACAAGTCTTCTGGAGGCTACTAATCACACCTCTCTTCTGGGTGTGAACTGATCCATACCTGACAGGGGATATCTGATAGTAGTTCCTTACTTGGGACACTACACCATTATCATTAGGGTAGGCGCTAAAGGTTATCTATGAGTTCTGGATATGCAACACTAAACCATTAAGGGCTGTCAGATTCTTGGCTCAGGGAAGCCTGTAAGGTATTCTAGTTCTGCATAAAGTCCCCAATTAGCATTATTATCTTGAGCTCTTTGGGACTGTCATTCATCACATGTATGGAGCACTCTTCAGCACATTCTGATTGCTTACTGAAGGTGTTAAGAGCAGTATTACAGTCTAGCAGCTGCAAGACAGTTTGATGAAAGGGCTGACAAGCAAAAGTGGAAAAGGGCAATGGAGAACTCCTGAACCACAGATAGCTTTCATCAGAAAATGTAAAACTCCTTGTTCATTTTCTGCATAAAAATCAGAGTCTTAGCTATTCTTAAGCTCCGTAACTAAATATACTCAACATGACAATAATTAAGGTGTGGAGGACTTCATAAAGAAAAAATGTATTCATGATCCCACATCTGAGAGTTAGGGCACCACACTGGATAAAGGGAAAGGTTGAATTGGTCCAGGGCACTAGCAGCTGAACTCAGTTGTGTGTGTATTGGGCGGGGGAGGTCTGCATCTGCTTTCCTGGTCCTTCATTCTCTGACAGGCAACTCAGGCAGCAACATTTGGAATTTAGAGTGCTTTTAGGTTTAACTGGAAATGGGCAGGAGAGTGTTAGGAAGACAAACATTATTAGAAGCTAGAACTGACTGAAATTCAGTTGTATCAATAATTTGATCTTATCCTTGATCATCTTGAATTTTTATTTTACAAGTTTAATTTTTAATGAGTGTCTGTTAAATTTATAATAGTTCACCACCAGCTGTGACATCTACTAAGGAACAGTAATGGGGCCAGAGTAAAAATTAATTTATTTCCCATTTGGGTATCCAGTGCTTGTGACCACATGTGGTGTTCTTTTTATATCTTTCTCCCCCATTTTTTTTGCTTTACTTAATTTTGCAGTTTGGCTTCTTGTCTTGTATGTTACTCATAGTGCTTCAAATGAATTACCCACTTGGTTGATAAAGGACCCGGGCTAAAAAGAGGGATATTTGACTAGTTATGAAGACAGAATATCATTCTTAATGATGTAACTAAGAGCTCAGGTTTGGGATTGTTCTGCTAATCTTCTCAAATTTCACGCAACCATTATAGAAAGCCCCCAGCTCTTTAGCATCCAGTTAAAGGACACAGAGGGCCCGCATTCACACATCCTATTCTCTGCTTGCTCCACTCCTCACCTGTGATTCATAGGGAAGGAAAGCAACATTGATTTCCTTAAGAGTTTTGATGGCTTTGATGATTCGAGACTTGCCCAGTTCATTAAAAAGGTTCTCTGGACAGGCTGAAAGAGAATGAGAAGAGGTTGGTTCTACCCAGTTTCTCTACAGAAATACTCCTCCCCATGTCCCCACGTCATTTTATTATACAGTAAAATTCTAGTAATATGCCCACCCTGACAGCTCCCAAAATGGTGGCAAAGGATTTCTGCTTCACATACTGCCCCAGCAACTATATGTCAACTAAATATCAAGGTTTTGCACCAACAAATAAAAAATGCTGTTTTGAAGCAGAAATTCCCTCATCTCACTGAGCTTTACTGGGCAGATCTTAGTTTTTTCGTTGTTCAAATACACACAGTCCATGGAACCCTGCATTTGATCTCTCAAGAAATTACACAGTGGTACAATATGCACTTGTTATGCAGCCAAAGGCCTGTAGGTAGAGTTCATTTTAAGACGGGATGGCTTTCATATTGCTTAATTACTTCCCTTCATGTGGGGAGTAGCATGGCACACACATTCTTAATGGGAAGGGTTCATGCTGCATGGTGCTCTCCTATTCCTCAAGGATTTCTCATTATAAACCCACCCTGGTTATATGTATGTTTGCAAGCATGTAGCATGTTCATATGCCTGTAAATTGTGTTCCTCGTTTTTGTGCCACCCCCCTAAGTTAGAAATCCATGACTCCCATGACCTGGGAAATGCTGATGCTGCTTGCTCACCTTTTGTTGAGGGGAAAGAGGTAATTATTTAGATTCCATCTTTTAAGTATTCTAGAGGAGAAGAAGAAGAGGGGGAGGAGGAGGAGTTTGGATTTATATCCCCCTTTCTCTGCTTTAAGGAGACTCAAAGGGGTTTACAATCTCCTTTCCCTCCCCCCCCCCCCCAACAAACACCCTGTGTGTGGGATGGGGCTGAGAGAGCTCCAAAGAACTGTGACAAGCCCAAAGTGACCAAGCTGGTGTGTGTTGGAGTGCACAAGCTAATCTGGTTCCCCAGATAAGCCTCCACAGCTCAAGTGGCAGAGAGGGGAATCAAACCCGGTTCTCCAGATTAAAGTGCCCCTGCTCTTTATTTATTTTATTATTTATTAATTAAACTTATAGGCCGCTTCATCCCCGAAGGGCTCGAGGCGGCTCACAACATGACTGTTCCAACGAACAGCAAATCAACAAATCAAATCAACAACCACTCTTAACCACTACGCCACTTAACCACTTAATCCAGGTTTTATAGTTTCATATCAGCTTTATATGTCCTATGCTTTTAATTGAATTATGTATAGTAACTCTGAAAAAATACAAAGGGCAGAGTTTCCCAGTTGCTTCAGCCCTTTGTATATATGCTTGAGCATGAGTGAGTGCTTAAGGCGCATGAGGAGGAGTCTGAATCACAGTCTGTTCTCTTAAACAGGGAAACTTTATTGCTAGGTGATGCTACAGAACAAGACAGAAAACAGCTATCATTCCTAATGGTTACAGATCTAAGCAAAAGAATATAAAACATAACACTAAGCAAAGAGTTACCTCTGGCACTCTCAATGGATGTCCATGGAACAAATGCATATCCTGACCACCACTTGCTTCATGCAGACGAATCTGAATTCTAGCATTTGAACGAAGTCTAATGTATGTTTCCAATTTTATAACTCTTAATCCAATCCAGATTTAAAGAACTTGCCCCACATAGGAAAGGGAACCCCAGTTCTCCCAGTCAACCCAGGGCTTATGTCCCATACAGCTCAATGACCAGACTATGTTTTATGACAGCCATCCATTTTGCCATTCCTGGCAGGTAAAACAAATAGTTTTCTCTCTGTGGAAACTCATCTCTGTTCCCCCTGATCTCTTGCTGCATTTTATGACTCACTTCCATGGGAACGCAAGTCATTGTCAGGGTCTCAGGAACTCCCTGGTGAACTTTAAAACACTTTACATCTTCCAAATCATAAAACTTCCCATTTAGCCTTTTCCTGTATGGTTGAGAGCAGCCCTTGACTTACTGTCAGTGAAGAAGACATGAGCAGCCTTGTATGAGAAGGTAGGTGTTCCTTTGAAGTCGTTTATCAGAGCGCGCACTGACTGCAGAGGGGAAAATAGTGTGTTAGTAGCAAGAACACACATCCTTGAGATTCTGCTACTAGCTTCCCTTGGCTTCAATCAGCCACCAAGCACCCTTAATCATACACAATTCCTGTGGGAATTGCATGAAGCCCATAAAGACCTTAGGAAGTAGTAACAGCCAAAAGTGTCAGCATACACACACACACATACACCCCCACCCCTATCAGTCCTTCCAATAAATTTGTGCCTTCTCCAGAAACTGGCAGTGGATACAAGACTGAGGACCTACCGGCTCAATGGGGCTGAGCAAATAGATGGCTTCCAAGCTGGGGAGGGGCTCTCGGCGTTTGTTAATATCTTCGATAACTGAAGAAAACAAATATGTATCAGGTGGTTGTGTCTGGGATGGGTGCAAGACAAAGGAGCAAAACAATTCTCAGGGCCTGCAGAAAACATGGGCCACATGAACATTCAAATCAATGGCATCAAGATGCATAGTGAAGTGTGTTGGGATGGTGCTAGACAGCAACCTGAGGAGCCTGTTGAGCTTGGATTGACACATAATTTGTGGGATGGAAGGAAGAGCTAATGTTATGTAGAGAAGAAGGAAGGTACCTGCTCAGAAACAGAGCACCAAGAACTTTGCCAAAGTCACTCACTTGTGATTCCTTCAGCCAGAAGGTCTGACATCTTAAAACAGGATGAGACAATGCGTGTGCTGGGATGATCCATGATGAGTACCTATATGAACAAAGAGACTCTGTGGTCTATTTTTCAACTGAGAAGCATAAAAATGGTCATGGTACTTCTGTATGGTGGCAAAACACAGCACATGTTGACTTCTCCTCTGTCTTCTACACTCCACTCCTTTCTGTGAACTAGAATGTTAAAACCTGATGTCCTGACCCTATCCCCAAGGCTAACAAGCCTCCATTCTCTTTACAGAACTGAGCAGACCAGTCTACTCACATTTCTCACTCCACCTGTTTTATATTCGAGTCACTTCCCCACCACCCACCCCTGCATCTGCTCAGAGCTATCCACTGGAGCTGCTTTAAGCATGCCAAAAAACCTGCTTGGTGTAGATGAGGTTAAAACTTTATTGAGATCTCAACATACCATCTGATATGTTTACAAGGTACTTTGCAGATGAATAATTTGCATTCACTGTGACTTTAGCATCACTATTCATGCAGCATAGTTACCAGAGCTTCAGTTATTGCAACCTGAGAGGTCTACAGAGTGCTTGGAGGGGTCCAAACTACCATTTATCCTCTGTGATTACTTAATTACATCTATCCAGGAGACAGTGACCTATCAAGGAAATTATAAATGACTCTTTGGAAAGTGGTCTCAGCATCCTGGAAAGATGTTATCATTAGACCAGTCCCAAAGAAACCCTCCTTGGACTCTCTATTGGCTGTTCGCATCTCCCTCTTTTTAGCAAGACACTATTATATGTGTTGGCTGGACAACTCCAGGTACTTCTTGAGGAGACTGATTATCGTGACCCATTAGCAACTAGTAATTTTTATTTATACAGCCAATGGCCAGTCATCAACAATAAAAAAGATACAAAAACATAGATACAATTTAGTCACATAACCAAATCCTAAAACTTGACATTACTACTTAATAATCACAGCATTCTCAAGCAATGTTGATCTATTGCACCTTTTAGCAAGGAGTTACACTTTTTATAGATTGGAAAACAAAATTTCGCAATCTGAAAGGAGGTCTTGGAAACTCTATCCTGCAGCAAGATTTTTAATTTTAAGCTATCCAAATCTATCCCTTCCTTCCCTGCCAAATGTGATACTAGGGGGTAGATTAAGTTGTTTCTTTCATCTTGATACATTTTACAGTACAATAACATGTGGGTTAAAGTTTCTGCCTCCCCTGATTTACAATAACAGGTTCTCAGATCATACGAGATTCTCTGAAATCTGCCTGTTAGGAGAAGCTGAGAGGAATTAATCAAAGCAGACTCTAGAGAAGGCCCATCTGCATTTTATAGAGTTAATATTGAAAAGGTAAGAGGCTGATGAAGTACCCGACCACGACTTTAAGGATTTGTAAAAAGTGGGAAGTGAGGCATTATCAGTATCGCAAAGACACTGAAAGATAATTGGCATTGCCCTGTTGATGTTTAATTCCAGCAAATATTCTGGATTAAGTTCAATATGTTTAAGTTTGGAGACTATCCTATTAGATCACGCAGGGCAAGGTGTTACGGCCAAAGGGTTTTATGCATTCTAAGCCAGTGCTTAATGGCTAACTTCCAATATATCACTTCCAATTGACCTATTCAAATCCTGCTTGAGGCCCAGGTTGGATATCAAAACTATCCTTGCCACTCTGACTAGTCACTCTGACAGAATAAAAACAGGGAGAGTAATAACTTGTTGATGGTTCAGGTTCTTTCAGCAGTTTTTGAAATAATTAACTATTCATCATCATCATCAAAGATTTTATTGAACAGCTTTAGGCCTTTACAATATAGAATATAAAATAAAAAAAATTAATATATTCTATATTTACAATATAGAATATAAAATTAAAAAACATTTAAAAAACCCCAATATAAGTTACAGAGAAGTATAAAATCAACAATCACAAGGCTTCCACTTCAAAATTCTTCCCAATAACTGAATAGATAGAGTGAAAATCCTTTAAATTTTTTTTGGGGGGGGTGGGTTTAATTGAGCCGTGGACGCCTCTTGTTTAATTTGTTAATTGTTAGCCGCTGTTTTTATGTATTTTAAGATGTTTTATTAATGGAGCCTATGTTTTGTATTATATTGGATTTGCTCCTGCTTGCTGTTTTATATTATGTTGTTCACCACCCGGAGCCCTCCGGGGATCGGGCGGTATAGAAATTGAATGAATGAATGAATGTATAAATGAATGAATGAATGAATAAAATAAATAAATAAATGGTGCAAGACTATGCTAACAGGAAAGTTATTCTGAGCTGACTGCTTTCTTTTGATACCTCCTTGGCTGAATTTAGTGGCTGACAATGCAAACAGAGCCATCGTATAGGATACAAAGGAATCAGTGTCTGAAAGCAAAAAGTTTATCCAAAAACTTTATCCCATTTAAAACACAGGAAAGAAATTTAAACCTTGGTTCTACATATAGAGGGCAATCCAAGACATAGTGAGGTATATCTTCCACCACTCTTTTACAGAGACATTGTTCCAGTGGGTTTAGAGAATAGTGTCCAACTGAGTACTCTGTTAGCATTGTTTGGAAATGTAGTCTTAGTCCTGATGTTATATTGTGAGATATCCACCAAATAAGATGCTCTGAGGTGATCTTTTTTGATTACTCAATACCAGGGAGAGAATTTGGATTGCACAATTAAATTTGCATAATTAATTTTTTTTATCTTTGAAGACCCAGAGTTATTTGCTGACGCATTCATTAAATCGTCTCGGGTGGTACAATTAAGCAGAATGTTATTGAAGAAGTCAGCACGGGTCTTGGTATCTGGTAACTTCAGTTACTGAGCAAGTCTGCATTTGCTGCTCTCTTGTTCTTCCATGATTTTAAGATGACCAAGTGGTTATGGGCTTTAATTGATGGCAGGCCAAGTTCTGCCCTAAGGAGGGCTGCTGATGTTCCCCTTGGCAATGGCAAGACACGCCCGAGAAAGAGATTCTGAACGGTTCCCAGGTTGGCAAGTATTTGCTCATTCCATCCCCAGACCTCAGCAGCATAGAGCAGCATGGGAATTACTTGGCTTACGAAGAGTTTTAATGCAGGGTCAACAAGGAATCTTCCTCTGGCATAGAATCTCATTATTGAAATAGTTCTTAAAGCTGAGGGTCTTAACTGTTGCTAGGTGTCCGTTTCAATTTAGGGTTTCACTAAACATGACTTCTAGATGTTCACTAAACATGACTCTCTCTCCCTCTTTTAACTTCTGTGGCCCTTATTACATCGATGGGCCCCCCTGTCTCCCTCCTGAGAGGGGCTTTTTAGATCATCTGGACACTATATTTTGTACGCTGTGTTTTAAATGGTTTTATTTATTTAATGGCCAGAACCCTAGTTATATTGTATTTTGATTTAGATCTATGAGGGGGCTTTATTTGTTAAGTTATGTTACGTTGTTTACGTTGTACACCGCCCAGAGCCCTTTGGGGGTGGGTGGTATAAAAGTTTTAATGATGGTAATAATAATAATGATGATGATGAAGAAGACCAACAACCAACTAAAGATCTGGCAGCTGTGAAATCTACAATTATAATAATAATAATAATAATAATAATAATAATAATAATAATAATAATAATAATAATAATAATAATAATAATAATAGATATTTAAAGGAGTTACATTAATCAATGGGGATGTTGTGAATACTTCATAGGAATTTTTTGGGCCTTTTCCTAAAGATCATTACTTTAGTTTTTGTATAATTTATAGACAGAGCCTCCTTTCTGCAATATTCTCCCTAACTGAGCAGAAGCCTTTTTAGTCTGATTCTTGTAAGGGAAATCAAGAGGCGTGTCATTTAAATATAACAGAACTGATACTGTCAGTCACCAAAAGTGGGAGCAACAAAATCAGGGCCTGAAAGCTTTGGTACGATGTCATTTATGTATAAGTTGAAAAGCAGAGAGGCAAGTACACACTGCTTCATTCTCTCCTTAGGGAGCCCACCCTGACGCTTATGTACATGTCTATATACAGTTCCTGCATAAGAGATGGCAGACATGTGACAATATTTGGTCTTGTTAATTAAGTCACTCTCTAATGATGGAATCAAATGCTGTTGCCAAATGCCGCATGTATTTTGTGGGACCTCTCATGCCAGCAAAAACTAGCTGATAAAGGACTTGACAATGGTCAGCTGTAGTTTGGACCCTTCTGAAGCCTACTTAGTGCAGGTGTATCATCTGATTTTCAGCAACCCATTCTCTAGCTTTAGAAGGGGATATTTCCCACAGAATTTAGAAGCCATATTTAAAATATATATAGGGTTGTAATTATTTGGATCTAACTTGTCCTCCTTTTTATATATTGGGACCACTATGCTGGTTTTCTACCCCTTAGGGAAATTTCCTGTGATTTCCTGTGATATTGATTTGTGAAAAGAGTTTGGCAAATATTGGTATCCACCATGTCAGGAATGCTTTAAACAGATTTGATGGGATCTGATCCTCCCCAAGTTATTTGTTCGGGGTGAGAGATGTAATTAAGTTCTCAATCTCTTTTTCACTTACTGTTGTCCACTCTGGTAAAGTTTGAAGGTTTATACAGATATTTTATTTAATTCTGAAGGTAAAAGAAGAGATGAAGAAGGTTCAATTTTTTTTGCAAAATGCTAATACCATATTTCCAGGTATTTGGGCATCTAGTAGTTGCAGTTGGCAGCCCATTCCAGATGAGACCAGTTCCCAAAGTTATTGATACTGCTAGGTCACCTCTACCTTGTCCTTTTGTGTGGAGTTTGGCTGCCAGTATGGCAGCCCTGGAGTTCTAGGGAACTTGACTCCTGTACCCAGGTTTCCTACATAAATAGTATATCAAATTACGCAAAAAGCTCAAGAATTCAAGGTGGTGGGATAAAATATAAATAAATCCATTAATAAATAAATCTCAAACCTCAAAGGGAAACCAGAAGTAGTTAATATTGGAGGTGTTTTATACCGAAACTGTTGTCTCCTTTGCTCAAAACAAAAAACAAAGCGAAAACAATAACACCCCCCCCCCAATAAAATTATGAACTATTGGAAAGTTAAATCTTGATTTTAAAAATTAACATTAGTTAAAATGTACGCACTATACCCCCTCCTTCAAAATCAGAACATGGGAGTTCCACTATGGATGCTCTAAAAGCATAATTAGTCACCTTCAGTATCCCAGGTGTCACCCACATTGGAAAGAACTCCATAGAGCTTACAAATTCAGGCTGTACTGCCTTCTTATAGCCTGTGGTCCCTAATATGTAGGACACGGTAACTCCCAACTATGTTTCTTAATTCAACCTACATTATCAGTACAAACTATCATTTAGAAACACAAAATTTGCCTCAGCAAAGATGTATCTCTCCAATGAGACACTGCATATAGGAACTGTGAAGTACTGAAGGCCTCAGGAAAATACACACCCAGCCTATAAGTGACATTAAGCTCTTGCAGAACCAGTGGGGCAAATCTAATTCTAATAGCCTCTTTGATCTGTCTTCAGCCAGTAATTTCATGGCTGGCCTGGCCTACACCTTCACGTCAACAAAAGTTATTGATACTTCTAGGAAATTTAACTGCCTACAGTCAAGGATACAAAAGGTTGAGTGAACACCTGCCACCATATTATCTCTGTGACACCCTAATTGTGTAAACAGTTGAGCTGATTCCACAAAGACAGATAATGCCCTTTTTTGCAAGTAATCTTCAAGATGCAGTTAAAGTTTTTAGCAGTACATTTATTAAGCTTGAGAGTTATATGCAGCTGTCTCTACACTATAGTGACACATGCCTACCTTCCATTCGCCATCTTTCTTCATGCTACGGAGGACATCATTCAGGATTTCTGAAAGTTAAAAAAGAGTTTGCAGTCAGTACTGAGGGACCTTCTATTGCCATTAGAATAGCTGGCCTTTTCCAGTACTGATACCTTGTCGCAATGAAAGATAAAAAAGCAGTCGTATGTGGTATAGCGGAAGTGAACACCGTGTCCTCCCACAGTTCAAAAAAGTCCCAATTCTCTGGTAGCATTTAGTTTGCTACGTCGATAAAAGAAGTATTTTTAGTACATCCAAAGACTATTTGCAGTACTTGTCTTTTTCTTATAACTGCTCTTTTATTAAAGTAGCAAGCTTAATAGTGCACAGAATAAAGGTTTTGACATAAGTGATGCTTAAAATAGCTTTATAAATGCTTACTGGAGAATTGGGACTGGGGGAACAACTGGGCAGGCACTAGGACCACAGCAAAGTACTCAACTGCACAGAAGGTCCAGGAAGTAGCTGTGGATTAATTCAACATTCAGTTTCTATCTTTCATTGAGACAAGATATAGTAATCTTTGCAGCACCTCACAACATCAGCGCAGACTCCTTTGGTGGATTCTAGTAATCAACATATAATGTTAGTGCTCACATGAAGCAAAATGTAGATGTTTTTCTCATTTACCTTGGGGTCTGTGGCACTAGAGACACAAATCTAACATTGAACTTGCTATTCTTTTCAAGTGATTTGGAGATGCAGAAGGAAATTTTGATACAAGTGGCCGGCCTCTGTTGTAGTAATCAAATATTTTCTCTAACTTAACATCAACAGATTTTTTTTTAGATGGGACAGAATTTGGGGTCATCAGTCTCTATGAAACGACACAGATTCTAAACGAAGCGAAACCTGCATTCTGCCTCATCCCATCTTTCTGCATTCAATTGGTCAGCAACTGTGAAAATCAAGGACCGAGCACACTTCTAAAAAAAATGGTACTTCTTGTACTGTTCCAGATATTGTATACTGGCAGCACTAATCACAAATCAAGAAGCTAACACTTTGACTGAAGACATGCAGTATGCATCTTCCAACAGGTGTAGAGTTAACAATACCCAGCACTGTAATACCAATGTATCTTAGCTGCACCAGGACACTATTCATCAGGAAACCTCCCAGATACAGGCAGCTTTAATAAAACCCTCAAGACCTGACTCATACATTAAAAGAGCAGAGTGGGTGCCATTTATCTGTGGCTAGAACACAAGCTGCTTTAGTAACGTGATTGTACGACAGACTTATGTAGCACAGACAGTTCATGTGGAAAGCCCCCACATCATCACCACTCGTAAGGACCTCTGAAAGCCTAGAAACAGTAATTCAGAAGAACAAAATGGAGCAACACTCTGGGGACACAAGATAGTTAATGATAAACAAATAGTCTAAAGTCTTTCAGTAATCCCTGAGTGACAAATGCTTTCGATAAACCTGGGAGGGGTTAGGACTTCTCTGGTGTAAAGAACTGAAGTACAGGGAAGGGAGGGAAACTTTCAGTAAATGAGAGTACAGTACAATTTCACCTTTGCCTCTTCTGCGGGAAGGCACACCTAATAGCATAATCCTATGAAGGGATGCTCCAACCTTGGACCATTAAAGGCAATGGGCTTTGACCAGAGTGCTTCTGCCTGAGATTGCACAATGAACACACCAACTCACTGTGCTAGCCCACTCAACTGACCAGAGAAGAAATCAGAAATGTACAGTTCCAGCTCCGAACTTCATCAGACTGAAACCAGAATTTGCAAGTTAAAAGTTACTCTAATCTCTTATTTATTTATTTGATTGATTGATTGATTGATTGATTGATTGATTGATTGATTGATTGATTGATTGATTGATTGATTGATTGATTGCCCTTCCCAGATCTGGCTCAGGGCGATGTACCAGCGGAATTACCTTACATAAAAACTGTTCTAACATAAAATACGCATAATTTAAAAATCGAAGACAATACCCAAAGTAATTGCATACAACCACAAAATCCATAAAATCAGCAATTGATAAAATAAAAGTTCACTGGAGTCTGCAAAAATGAGACTCGTAATAAATGACAAATGCCATAAATGTCTTATGGATTAACAGGTTAACTTTTCAATGCTACCAACCAGTTTGGATGAACCTGTTGAACCACAATTGCCAGATATCCAATGATACACATAAGCCAAAATTGAATTAGCAGATGGGAATAAGATAATGATGTATATCCAACTTTCTATGGACTTTGGAAAGCAGGACTTTCTTGCTTCCCTTTCCAGTAGCCCATTGCGCACCCCCTCCCCCCAATAACTTGAAGAAGAGTCTGGATTTATACCCTGCCTTTCTCTCCTGTAAGGAGACACAAGACGGATTACAAACGCCTTTCCCTTCCTCTCCGCACAACAGACACTTTGTGAGGTAGGTGGGATGAGACAGCTCTGAAAAACTGACTAGCTCAAGGTCACCCAGAAGGCTTCATGTGAAGGAGAGGGGAATCAAACCAGTTTTCCAGATTAGAGTCCCCTACTTTTAACCACTATGCCACACTGGCTCTAGAATATTTATTTTAACTCTGGACTTTGAACCCTAGATGGAAAATAATATGACTAACCAGAGCTGATTCCACATGGAGTTGTTTCCCTGTTTCAAACCCCTGATTCATTTGCAATTTGTTTTCCATTTCCACATGACATTATTCTCCTCCATTCTTCTACAAATGAAAAGCCCATTCTTTCTGCAAAAAGCTCTATTTTAAAACAAAATAGAAAAAATAGTTTTCCATTATGATGTCAGGATTATTTTTTTCTTGGAAGGTATGGAACAACTTGTCTTTGAATAAATGGAGCATCTTCCTTTGCATTTTTATAGTAAACTGCAAATCAAATAAATCTGAGCTCACGGCATAGTTGTAGTGCAGTTACTTTAGTTTGGCAATACAAAATCAGGGAGGGGTGTGTGTGGGGAGTGGGGGGAGAGAATGATGAAAAAACAATTACCCTATAGGAGCAGCAGTGGTGTAGTGGCTAAGAGCAGGTGCACTTTGGTCTGGAGGAACCAGGTTTGATTCCCAGCTCTGCCGCTTGAGTTGTGGAGGCTTATCTGGGGAATTCAGATTAGCCTGTGCACTCCTACACATGCCAGCTGGGTGACCTTGGGCTAGTCACAGCTTTTCGGAGCTCTCTCAGCCCCACCCACCTCACAGGGTGTTTGTTGTGAGGGGGGAAGTGCAAGGAGATTGTCAGCCCCTTTGAGTCTCCTATAGGAGAGAAAGGGGGGATATAACTCCAAACTACTACTACTCCTCCTTTGATATCTGGAATCTCCACCACAAGTGGAAATTGGCCAATAATTGTAGCGGCAACATGATCACCACAGAAAAAAATCAGCCCAGCAGAAAATAGCTAGATGCAGGATAGTTTAAGTCTGAACTAGGTTAACACAAAAGTTTCTAGACTGTTAACTACTTAATCTCATTCAAGTAGTTATGGACAAATCCTTCTGTTCTCATTTTGCAACTGGGATCAACAGAACAAGCAATTGGTTCATTCCATTCTCCCGACCAAAATCTAAAATTCTGAAACTCCAGTATGTTCCCAATAATATCACCAGGAATGCAATAAAGAACAAATACTCCCTTTCCTCTAACCAAATTTTGACTGATGATGGCTTGGGACACTGACATGGTGGTTTCCCACCAAGGAGTCTAAAACATGACTTTTTCCCACTGTACCTCTGAAGTGGAATTTCCAGGTAACAAGGACATACATGTCTCGGTGCATTTTATTGATCTGCACCCATCTGGAAGATGGATTTACTTTTGAAATTGAACAAGACCTTGAGATCACGGTACTCAATTTAAAACTCAACCAAGCATTATCACCTGGACAAGTCTGTATTTAAAACCAGATAAATACAAACTGCAGTAACATTACTAATTAACATTAATTAACATGCTTGTTGGAAGGATTATGGCAATAAACGACAGAAACTAAGCTGAAGAATATAAAACTAGGCCATAAAACAAGCAGCTGTAGCAAAGTGAAATCCAGAGGAATTCAGCTGCCAAAACCAAGGCTCATATTCAGAACAGCACAAAAACTATGCAAGAGGGAACCCAGCGCAGGGAGACTCAGAACAGCAATTAGACCACCACCTGCCATATAACCAGTTCTGAACATAGCCCTAGAATGCAGATCAATAAATCCACAATATAGTACCATGGACAGAGAAGGAAGACTTGTCAGTAAACCCAGGAGCATCCAAAAATAAAAATCAGAGATTTTAAAAAGGCCACAAACAGAAGAAATTGTGTCTGACCTGTGCAGACACAACTTAAACATAGCCTGTCTCACAAAGAAAATGTTGCAAGATTACAATTTTGGGAGCTGCTGAAGGAGGAGGAGGAGAAGGACAAGGACAAGAAGAAGAAGAAGAAGAAGAGGAGGAGTTTGGATTTATATCCCCCCTTTCTCTCCTGTAGTAGACTCAAAGGGGCTGACAATCTCCTTGCCCTTCTCCCCTCACAACAAACACCCTGTGAGGTGGGTGGGACTGAGAGAGCTCTGAAGAGATGCAACTAGCTCAAGGTCACCCAGCTGGCGTGTGTGGGAGCGCACAGGCTAATCTGAATTCCCCAGGTAAGCCTCCACAGCTCAGGTGGCAGAGCGGGGAATCAAACCCGGTTCCTCCAAATTAGAATGCACCTGCACTTAACCACTATGCCACTAACCACTGCTGCTCCCATAACCATTGTTAACCCACATAACCGTTGTTTTGAAGGGTATGAAATGCATCCAAAATTGGTAAGAGAAAGAAACAAAGTGGGGAAAGTTGTCCCATTTTCCAATCCAAGCAATCCTGAATCAGCTGGCTAGCAGATATGATAAACTTTAATGTCATTGTGCATGCACAACGAAAATACAAACAAGAAGAGTTGGTGGTTGCATGGGCTGACAACCAACTGAAGCAGTAATAAATGGACGAGGTGGCCAGAAGACTGCAGTGGCTGTAGAGATACTATGGAAGGAAGAAGCACATAGCAGTGAGACAGGTGAACAAGTGAGGCAGTGGGAAAGGGAGGAGAAAGTAGCAGTATTGATATGTGGACAGGTAGGCAGCCTGCAGCCAGTCCAGCACTAAGCAACCCCCCACCCCTCAAATCAATGGATGCTACTGGGCAGGGGAAGAAAATGGTAGCCAGATGAGGAAGTCATTGAGTGCCATCTGTGTTTGAGCTGGAGGGAGCCCGTGGCTGGTGGTGTGTTCATCATCAGTCAAAACATGGTGGCAGTTCATGGTGTGAAGAAGTGTTGGAGGCATGAGAAAAACCCAGTAAAAAGAAGACAGAAGAGGGCAAGGGGCAGTGGAGACAAGTTTTTGGGTAAGTGGGGACACACAAGAACTTGAAATGTCAGAAACTTAAGAGACACCTCTCATGGTGTCTCAAATTTCCAGGTGATCAGATGGAACCATGAAGGGTCTGGGTGTGAGACAGGGCCTGCATTAGCATGTTGAAACTATTATTAATTCTCATGGTGGCTGAGTGGACAAGGTTACTAGACTGGAGAACCATGAACACCTGGGTAATCTAGGAGCCACACATATGACTTGCACCTTCTCCTGTACAATTTTGCACAGCATTTTGGGAATGACTGAAATAGGGGGGGAAGGCATAAAGAAGACCTCTCAGGTATGGTGCCATCAGGGAATGCACTTGCTTTCCTTGAGGGAACATGAGAAATATTTTGCTATCCAGGCATTGTTTCTTGTCGCAAACAGATCTACTTGTGGGCAACAAAAGAGAGTCACTATCTGCTGAAACAGGTCTGGGTTAAATGCCCACTCTCCTAGACCTAGCTGGCTTCTGTTTGGACATTTAAATGAGCTTTGCATGCATTCTGCTCTTATCGAGTCAGATTGTGTCAAGGGATTGTGTCATTTTAGCTAGCAGTAGATCTCAGCCAAGTTGCCTGAAATTCCTGGAGACTTCCCCTCACCAAACTGTCCTGGCATCAGTATAATTGGTTTTGTTGCTTTGTATTCCTGTTGATTCCAGCTGATTGTCCAGCAGATCTGGGCTGGTGACTGGGGTTGATCCAGGAATTACTTCTAAAGTCTCCTCTGAACTTAGATAGAGCTCTATTAGATCAAAAGGGCTGAGTTCCACAGCCTTTGGGGTGTTTGTCATCTCATTTGTAGGTGAAATATCCTTAGTTTCTATGAGGATGTAATTTACCCTGTCCCCTAAAAGCTTGCCTCCAAAAAAGGGCCATGTGTCCACATTTGATTTAGAGAGCATAATCATTGCCCAGGACTTTGGCCAGAGGTGCCTTCACACAGGATGCGATAGCCCTTGCTGAGAATTTCATGAAGTTTAGGTTGGCATCAGTCATGAAGACAGCTGCTTTCTCCAACCTATGGAGGCTAGAACCCTCTAGTTCCGTGGTGGTGAACCTTTGGCACTCCAGATGTTATGGACTACAATTCTCATCAGCCCCTGCCAGCATGGCCAATTGGCTATTTCTTGCTGGAGCAATAAACCCTGTGTGAGCGCCAAAGGTTCACCACCACTGCTCTAGTTCATGTCAGGGAACCCTCTTTTGTTTGACACATTATGACAGAAACCATGCTTTTCATTTGCCCCATTTGCAAATGCTGATACACTGGGGAAGCTCTCTCCTCCTTGATTTCCTGCTTTAAAAATGAATTCTATGTCCTAGTTCCTGAGGCCCCATCCTCCTCCTCCTCCTAGATGTCTTGTGCTTGTGTGTTACACAATGTTGTGGTTACTAGAAAATCTGACCCAGAAAACTAGGTAAACTGGACGTTTAGTACCAAAAACATGCAGATCAGGAACATTCCCATTCCCTTATTATCAGCTTCAGAGATCTACCCACTCCTAGTTAACCTTCATCTCAGCACATATGTGCATTTATAGGAGACAAATTCTGAGAAACAGAATGATCACTACCTTTGTAGTTAATTAGGGAGGGACTGTCAACGTTGCCCAAGAATATTCAGATATTGCAAAACACCTTAAAATGTTTTTACTGGAACAAAGAGTCTCTGGACTGATTTGCAAGTAATTGCTTCCTACCTGGCCAGAAGGATACAGCAGCAGTTTCATTTGCTTAGTGCATTAACTACATTAAGCATGCCAAAAATGACTGTGAATTACTTTTAGGAGCTGTTTTATGTTTGCTGAAAATCAAACGCTTTTAGGTGATTACATAACAGTGTCCCTTGGAAACATGGTATTTTGGAAGAGGAAAGCAAGAAGTAATACCAGAAAGTAGATTAGCAAGAAACAGTGGTAAAGGAAGTCAACCTATGTGGCAGGTCAGCCTCTCAATCCATCCCTCACAAAATGAGAAAGCCACTAACATGTCAGCCAGAAAAAGCAGGAGAGGCTGTTCATAAACCACAATCAAACCTTTTGTTCACGAAGCACAGAAGTTAGACAGTTATATGTTCCATGTAAATGTAGTGGTTTTCACTACATGGGGATGGGCTTGTGTGATATCCCTGTGGCTGGTGTGACTGCTGATCCAGCGCAGCATCGGTGGGTCTTCCACAGGACAGGTTTTCCCACAGTTTCCCTAACCCAGACCACCAGCAATGGCCATCCTTCCACTCTCGGGCCTCTGGAACATTTTCAGTTTTTAGAAAATCAGCAACTGAATGTTGCTAGGTCAGTATGACATCATAACAATGTGTGTAAAAGATTCTCTGAATTCCTAGCTTTCTTTTTTTTAAATGTAGTCTCCCTTTCATTGCTAAGATATATCTCTTCAACAAAAGGGGCTAGAATCTACTTTTCTTTAAATGAAATTGGGGATTCAGAGAACCGGTAATGTTACATAGATATAATGACATTTAATTGCCAAACTCTTTTCTAACAAGACTCCCAGTGGAGAGGAAGTGGCTGCCATGGCGACAGCGTCAGGGTTATGACTGCTATGTGGGTGAGAACATCTACAGGTGATGAGGCAAACAGCCAGTTGCAGATGGCCTCTCCTACTCTATCTGGTGTCCAATATTTGGTACATAATAGTAGATGTGGTCAATTAAGCTAAGTAATTCTCACATCTCAGGTCAAGAAGGGTACAGGGGGTAGTGCAAGGACTACTAAATATCACTACCATACATGAATGGTAGATCTATACTGCTAGACACCTACTGAAACCAAGAATAAACATAATATGCGTTAACAGCAAGCCCTCTTCCATCAAGATCTAACCTGTAATGTTGTAACAGAAGATAGCCTTTCTTGGGGAGAGGTGATTCAACATTTTCCATGCTCCCTCACCATTGTAAAGAAAAGGAATCAGCATTAAGCACACAGGAACCAGGTCTCTCTAAATAAATATTACAGCATTCATTTCTCCTGTGCCTTCTTTTGTAGGCAGAATGGTTAGTACAGAAAAAAATCCATATAGTATCTTTGGAATGCAGACATTTCTAGGGCAAAATAGTAGCCAACCAGAGTCTTATCATTAAGAAGAATTTTGGGAGGTGGTGATGCTTCAAGTCTACCCCGACATAAGAGGACTGCCACCCTGTCTGGCATACAAAAGATACCAAGTGGTAATGCCAGCACATGGATACTGTAGAGTTATGAGAGAAGTTCATGAATCAATTTAGCCAGCGAGCAGTGCCAGAAGATCAGCTATTTGCTCTGTGTACAGTACTGTGCACCACACTGCAGTCTACATGAGTTGGCATGAAACATTTAGCACTTCACTTAGAAAAAGCAGCAAAATTATTGAGATTATGACTAGAAAACAGGGCTGACAAGTTGATGGGTGGATGTGGAAACAGGAAATTTGTGGTTCCTACATATCTTCAACCCTAGAAGTAATTAGACCAGGCCAAGGTATAGCTAGCTTGGCAAGTGCTCAGAGTTCAAAGCAAATTGCCTGAAAATCCAACTCCAGTAGGGATAAGTAGGGATTATTCCTTATTGCAGCATTTTTAAAGAATCATATTACTTTTTTGCAAAAGAACTTTTCCCACCATTTTTCTCAAAAATTACACTGGCATTTACAAACCTGGAGTGAAGATATACGAAAAGGTGGCATAAAGCTACATGAAAATTATAGGTTGCTTGTTTGCCAGTTCAGGAAGACAGTAGAACTGATGAGATTTAATAGTCGTACTGTAAGCACTTCACACACACTCTGAATCTTTAAAGGCAATGGTAATGTAACACAAATTACAAATGGGAAACCAAATCCAAAGTGTGTGTGTGTGTGTGAGAAAATCTTGAGAGCACATTTCTCTTAGTTCAGGCTTGTCACACAAAGAAGCATTCCACCTGCAAGAACAATTTGCTCCTCTGCTCACCTTCTTATTCAGATCCAGTTCTTTTTCCATGTAGGGCTCTTCACGTAAATCATTTAGTTATAAATTCAGAGTAATACCACTGGGGCAGTCTCCTTTTCAAGCTGCATTAATCAAAGTAACTGCCTCTAAGGCAGGGGTGTCCACATATGCCACGGAGGGGGATCCGAACCCTTAAAAGGGCTCATCAGTCCCACGAGCCAGCTGAGGCACAACCCTCCTCCCCCCTGCTCCTAATCTGGGCTGACAGGGCTGCTATGGGCTTGCCTGTCCAGGCAGCCCCTCCCCCCCCAGTGCTGATTTGGGCTGGTGAGGCTGCTGTGGGTTGCTAGTCTAGGCAGGCACACACCCCGCCCCCACTCTGGCCTGGCAAAGCCACTGAAGGCTCACTAGTCCAGACACACACCCCCTCACCAGCTGAGATAGCCACACACACACAGTTCTGATTTGGGCTGGTGAGGTCCTGTGGACTCACCAGTCCAAGCATCCTCTACCAGCTGAGGTAGTCACCCCACCCCCAGTGGGCAGGTGACTCTTGGCAGGTGAGGCTGCTGCGGGCTTGCTTGTCCAGACACTACCCTCCCCACTGCCAATGTGACTTGGCAAACCACTCCCCCACCCCCCATCCCCACCCCCAATGCCTCACCAGCTGAGGCAGCCACCCTCACCCCAGTGCTGATCTGAGCTGGTGAGCCTGCTGGGGGCTTGCCATTTAAGGCAACCCCCACCCTCAGCCCGGCCAAATGAGTGCAACACCTCTGATCTATGGCTTCCTGTGGGATGTGTACTTTCACTTACATAGAAAACATCATGAAGACAAATTGGGACCAGCCTGGCATCCAAAATGGTTGTTAGAATTCAGTAAGATCTTCCCATTCTTGCTGCTGATTATATTTGGAATTTGAAATAAAGTTCCTTTACATTGAAAACCTTTGTCTTAGTAACAAATAAACACAGAATCCCTCTAAAGCAGCGATACTCACTGGTTCAAGAGCCACATGCAGCTCTTTATAATGCCACCTCTGGCTTGTGTGCACATCATTCCAACATGGTATCCATCCCACATTTTAGGAAAATGGCCTTGTATGGGTTTGTGTCAGCATAGATTCTACATATTGGACTGCTCAGATATCACAAAGGAATAGTATTTTTATTCTCAGTGTATGTGAGGGAGTACTGTTGGTTGAGATAGAGCAGTGGTTCTCAACCTTCCTAATTCCGTGACCCTTTAATACAGTTCCTCATGTTGTGGTGACCCCCAACCCTAACATTTATCCATTTTACAGATGGAGAACACTGATGCAGAGAGTCTTAGGCGACCTCTGTGAAAGGGTTGTTTGACACCCAAAGGGATCCCAACCCCCAGGTTGAGAACCACTGAGACAGAGTGTCTATTAAGGCCCTGAACATGGTTCTCTCCAAGCTGTAGCTGCAAGGATAGCTGTACAAGCAGTCTGAGGGTGTGGCTTCACACAAAACAAGAGATTTGGATCAGGGTTCCGATCCATCCCCAACTCAAGAACAAAGCAGTGTACAGACTGTTCTATACTGCTATGTCCCATTTTAAAATAACAGTTCAGAGAAGGAGCTGCCCAAACAAAAAGCTTTCACACCAAAATGTGTCAGTTTATTATTTCACACAATAAACTACTTTCTTAGAAATTGCTAAAGCTTCCTCTCCTGTTCCCCCCTCCTCCCGCCCTCACATTTTTCTACTTCTGCACTGCCATTTTCTTATTGACCATACCTGGAAGATCAGATATCTACATTCAGTTCCAGCAACCAAGACACTCCATGAGCAACAACTAGACAGGTTCAGCCAGTTATGGTTTCATTTCCAGCAAATATTGAAGAATAACACCACCAGCTTACTTTTACCAGTCATGTTTCCCCCTTTGCTCTTCTTTTCCTGCTGTCAAGTCACAGGCAAGAGACATTCATATGTGGTTTACCATTGCCTTTCCCTGCATGAATGACCATAGTATTCCTTGGTGGTCTCCCATCCAAAAAGTGACCAGGGCTGACCCTGCTTTGCCTTTGAGATTTGACGAGATTAGGTGAGCCTAAGCTATCCAGGTCACTTTCCCTTAGAAACCTTCAATCCCTATCCTTCCTCTGTATTCTCGCAGATAAAACTTCACAAGAAATCTTAGCTTGAACGTCTAGCATTATTCAGAGTGAAGCTTCTTCTAAACAATGACAAATAAACATTCTGAGGCATGAGGCCTGACTACAGATGCAGCCCTATAAATACAGTCTTCATTAGACTGCTATCAGGTGCAAGTGTCTTCCACAGCAGTGAATTTCACCAGCAGGATGAGGAAGGATCTTTTCTCAATCGATCCAAAATACCACATGTCCATTATTCCTTGTCTTTGTCCCTTCCCAGCCCCAGAAAGTTTGCCCACTATTTTAGAACAAATTGCAACTTGTAACTCTCACTGCTTTTTTCCAAGTGGAATGGAATTCCAGTAGCTGAGAAATGAAGAGCCTTTGAGAACATAATTGCACAAAATATTTTTCCTAGGTTCATCCACTGATTGGGTCAACCAATACAGTGTTGGAATTTTGTGCTTTCTAAGCACACATAGGCCTGATTTGGATCAGGGACCATGGTGTGTAAGGACAAGGAGCATAAGCACTATTTTCTCAACCGGAAACACCCCAGGGGTTGCTATTTGCCCAGCGGGGAAAACTTTATAGATCATCAGTCTGTGATAAGTTTCTCCAGTGAGGCAAACAATCAGGGTAGTTTCAAGTCAGGAAAACAGCATGGGGAGAGGTTTAAGATCCTCCCATGCCATGGTCCCAATTCAAATGTGCACCCAATTCAAATGTGCATCTGCCTACCCAACTTAGGGATATATTTCAGAAAAAAAGCATTGTGTAGTTAGGCTCTGAGAAGATGGGACTGACCAACAAAAATATTAAGTATGCGTTCAGGTTCATGAAGATGGCCTATTGTTGCCTGTTGCTATATGTGGCAGAACAGCCCCACTCATTTGTGAGCACCACTCCTTTCCAACCATCTGAGATGGCTAGGTTGTCCTGAGCCACTATCTGCTAACATGCTGCTCTCCTGGTCCACCTCACCCTTGGAGAGGTTTATCACTCTCATTTTTCCTTCAGTATACTGCCCATATCTTCTGCTACCCAGTGACTGGTTACTTTGTGGATAGTTTACTGCACTTGCACACTCCCAGAGAAATAGCGATTCAGTGACCAACTGCCTCCCTTCCACTGGTGCCCACTACAAATAGCATGGTTGAATGATGGAAAGTCTAACTGGTATAGAGAAAAACTGAAAGCATTTAAAATAATAATGAATTTACTAAAAGAAAAAGCCCCCACACTCTGTACACAGCACTAGAGCGAGCAAGGAAAACTAAGAAAATGAATAAACATGCATTCCTCTGTCCTTTAACTTGACACATTGACCTAGTTGGTCCTATTCTAATACAGGCTCTTTAAGCTCTTTCCATTACCTTTCCATTACTAGAACCAGGGGGCATTCATTGAAAATGCTGGGGGGAAGAATTAGGACTAATAAAAGGAAACACTTTTTCACGCAACGTGTGATTGGTGTTTGGAATATGCTGCCACAGGAGGTGGTGATGGCCACTAACCTGGATAGCTTTAAAAAGGGCTTGGACAGATTTATGGAGGAGAAGTCGATCTATGGCTACCAATCTTGATCCTCCTTGATCTCAGATTGCAAATGCCTTAGCAGACCAGGTGCTCAGGAGCAGCAGCAGCAGAAGGCCATTGCTTTCTCATCCTGCACGTGAGCTCCCAAAGGCACCTGGTGGGCCACTGCAAGTAGCAGAGTGCTGGACTAGATGGACTCTGGTCTGATCCAGCAGGCTAGTTCTTATGTTCTTATACCTTAAGGACTTTGTCTACACAGACCAACCTCTATGTGTTCCATGTGGCAATGGTGGCCATTAAGATGGACCTCAGGTATGAGAGCTCCTTCCTCTAGCTGGAATTAGCCAAAATGGCCCCCTTTCCCTGAGTGCCAAGGGTTTTATCTCTTCTGATGTCCCACCAACAAGGTCAAATAATCCTTTCCTGAAATATCTAGGAAGATGCCATCAATCCTTTTACACTCTGCTAAGCTTTGTGTCCCTCCTAGGTTTCAAATTCCAAGCAGAGTTGAGATGGCTATTTCATTGTTTTTGCCAAGCAGGGTCATTTGTACTTACAAAGCTTCAATGGTTGGTATTTGCTACAGTTATTGGCAAGATGGGCAATGCTGTCTTCTGCCAACCAAATGTGGTGGTTTTGCAAAGCCCAAATCTCAAAATAAAATGCATTTCTCCACACCATATTACTCCCCCACCCCACTCTGCTGCATTTCCTTTTCTTGCCACAGAGAATGTCTAAGCTCCATCATATGATCACAGCAGCCACAGTTTTCAGATGGCTTATACTGATTTCCTGTCACACTGCCATTGTCAAAGCATGCTGTAAGCATGTTGACAGTACCTTATGGATCAGATCAGACCCATATTGGTACACAATTGTAACAGATTTTCAAGGTATGGTGAATAGATGGCAAGCATGAATCTATGCGGAATCAAACATGTGACATTGTCTGGAGCATGGCCAACTCATTCCACAATAATGTACCATCAATACAGGAATGATTGACTGCAGAGTCATTAATTCTGGTCACATAATTCAATATAAACCCTTTCCATTCACTACCATCCCCGTCTGAACAAGTTTATCTCAAATGGATTTGGAAAAAATTACTGCAAGTAACAACCATGGAAATCGCACAATGATTTCCTGTCACAAAGGCGGGCAAACCGACCAATTTCAACCAAACTCTAGACTTGGGCAGAAAGCTGTCTTCAAACTGTGGGTATTTTATGCTCCACCCTTCCCTTTGTGGTCCAGTCAATCAGCCATATATCTAACATACATAGTACAAATTAGATAATAGGCATTAGCCATAACACTGCCCTTTCGAAGTTACTGAAATGTTAGAAACTAAAAAACAACAACTTACTAGTACAATCTTTTCACTTAGGACAAGACAGCTTAATGTTTCTTTGGTAGTTAAATTACTCCTGCTCTTTTAAAATCAGGCTTTCAAATAGCTATTCACTTTATGACCGGCTGCAAAATAAATGGTAGCTTCACACAGCTACCCCTTTCATCACGCTTTTCAGGGGTCCCCACAGTTTTTGAGCCTGTGGGCATATCTGAAATTCATTGCATGGCGAGTGCAGCAACAAAATGGCTGCCTTAAAATGGCTGTTGTGGGAGGTTCAGCCAGTCAGAAAATGATTGCCACAGTTTAGCTTCATTACGACAGTGAAGGTTCTTGTGCTGTGGTGGCAGCTGCTGTCAAAACAACATTTTAAAAAAATCTGTACATCCAATCAAATCTCCAGTAGTCAGTCAGAAGCCTTGTGGACAAGAACCCTACCTGGCACCACCCACTTGCTGAAAAACACTTGGTGGGCACCAGAAGTGTACCAGATATGTAGCAATGGGAGGGGGAAGGAAAACCACTACTTAATATTTGTACAAGACTATTTTAATACATTGTTTGTTAGAGCAATGTAATGTTAGACTCGCATAATATTGTCCTCAATGTGGGCTTGAAAATAGACAGAGGCAATGGATTAATCAACTAAAAAGTAGACAAAGAAAGTAATTGATGAAGAATCTAAAACAGCCCGGAATCTTTACCCTCTTTTGAAAGTAGTACAGGAAGCCAGTGGTTATGGGACACTTTATAGGGAAAGGGAAGAAGTAAAATCTCATGGTCAGAATACTCAACTACCTTATATTGGCAACACAGCCCAAGAAATGAAGCTTCTAAATGAACAGCACTTTGAGGCTTCTAAGGGACGGCTAGGTTTTACATGGTAATTTAAACAATCCTTATGAATCTATTGCAGTTTAAAACGGCCAGAATTGCAAAACATGCTGTATAAAAAATTGCTGATTTAAAATTAACATCTTGAGTAAAATGTGCACCTCTCAAAATAAAATAAAAATCTTCAGTCAGTTGACAGGTCTAAAAATTAGAAAAATCCTTCCAATAGTCAGCAAAAATGAGTTATAAATGTGTAACTTGTTAAGCATGCCTAGTTACACATAAGTCTGGAAGGTTCTACTTTCACCTTTTAAAATCCAAATTTCGATATCTTTTATGAGGGTAGTGAGTACAGCAAAGAAGATTTAGTCAAAAGCTTTTGCTGATAATTACAGATAATGGGTGGGGAATGGGCAAAGTCTTCCATCTTCACTCACATCATCTCTACCGGCTTTCCTTCCTAGGCCATCCAAAGATATTCCCAGATATTAAATATAAATGAAAGCAAACCAATATATCCCTTTGGACTTAATCTATAACTCCCACATCTCCTATGGACTCATTGACTGACCTTCAGCAATAATAATGTATCTCACAAGGTTGTTGTGAAAGCAAACACATCAAAAAGTTATAAAAGATCAGCCAATTATAAGCACTAATAGCAGCAGTAGCAAAGAATGAGGCCTTATTTATCTTAGTTTTCCATGAGGGAAAGGTTTTAACTGCGTCATCCTGTTTATGAGCTCAGTTGCTACATAAAGACTTGAGGATGAAGGCTCGGAGTTTGTAGGGCAGAGATTCCAAAGCATCAATAATGACATAGAGCTACTCACCATTTCCTCATTGCAACAATGACAACGTCACAACTAGCTACTGCATCATGTACAAATACAGCTCAGTGATGACAAACAAAATAGTAATGTGCGTATGTAGAGAATGCAACAGATTTTAACAACAGTCAGTTACTAATGTTTAATCATTCAGCTCCTTAGTGCACTTAAGAAGTTAGGAAACCCAGTCAATGTGGCATTAAGAAAACAGGCGGGGGGGGGGGGTGCATTGTTAACCTTTTACAAAGGTCAGATCCTAACAATGCTTTCGGCTTATTTGTGAATATAAAATAAAGGGTTACATACTGCAACCCTAAGAATGCAGACACTTATGAAGTTTAGTTGGCAAGCACAGCTCCGAGAAGGAAGGAATGAGATTCTAAAATGTTTCCTTTTCTTTCATATGAATTAGTTAAATGAATAATGCACATTAACCTAAACTTACTTTAACAAAACGATATAACATGAGCATTACAAGCAAATTGATCTCCTATCCCTTGCCTTACATAACGCAGGGACCTAACCTGCTGCCAACGATCTTATAGCCCTTACCCTTAGTATATTTAGTCTTTTAGACTTACTTTTCAGAAAGTGTAAATAAGACTGTGCACTTTAGTGTTAAACTGAAAAGCCACTCCCTGGTGAAATATTTTATTTTAAAATGAAGAACAGTTCATTTCTAACAAGAACAGGCTCGGCTAACTCAAAATTGGCATATATGCGAGGACTATGATGGTACAGGAGACTGGACAGAAGAATTTTTAGCAACCTGACCCAACTCCTGCCATTTTATCAGGCTTGTCCAAGCCCCTGTCAAGGAAAACATAACAGACTTATTCAGTCAGATAGCAATAGTGGTGAAATACAATTGAAGGAAGATGGTGATGAATCAGAAAGGATGAGGACCAAATTAGATATGATTGAGTAACTAGCTACATCTTATCAAAACAGCAGTGTGTGTGTGAACACCTGATAAAGTGTCACAGGCCCAATCAGGATCAAGCTGTTGCAGCATTTTTACATCACTTTAAAATGGTAGTGCCAGCCTTGTGGAGGCCATAAAGATGTTGAATTTGACCCTAAGAGAACTACTGAAAGCAAAAAAAGGGAATAAGATGGTTGATCATCCTGGAGACAGCTGAAGCTGCTAATCTTAGAGAAAACAGCACCACAACTAGGGGATCCCTTCGGGCAGGTTCCAAGAAGAAAGAACATAATTCAGTATACCCACTAGCTAAACTTAAATACTTGATAAAAACAAACCCTATAAGAAGTTCAACGACAAAACAACAGTTCAAGATCAATTTCCTACTATTTGGTTGAAGGGGCTAAGGGATATCTGTCAGAGACAGAGTGATTCCAATCTACACTTGCAGTCAACCCGTACGGAAGAAGCTTTGTGGTTAAAACCCAACGAGTTTGTCCATGGGATGTTAGAGGAAAAGGGGCAAAAGAACCTAAAACTACTGTAACGGTGGAAAAGAAAGAGAACGACAGGAGCTTATCAGAACAGGTTCAACCAGTGGCCCAATTCCCCTGGGAAAGGAGGGGCTGCTCAGCCCTGCCCCCCTTCAAGGATCCTCCTATCAGAGAAGGTGACCTGCGAAAACGATCAGAAGTGTGGAGTTCTGACGTGCAGTAAAAGATGTGGGTCAAACACCACCACCATCACCCCCGCCCGTCCCCCCCCCCGCCACACCCACACATACGCGTTTGCCTCCAATGGGACAGGCACGCTTTTTGGTAGGGCGCGCAAAAACAGAGAGATCGGAGGAAACGACACATTTGCAAGTCTTTTGCCCGGGAAAGCGAAGAGACACGCGCTGGTCCAAGCACAGCACAGCACCGCCCGCCCCCCACTTCAATGCCCAGTCCGCACTCACTCTCGCCCACCACCGCCTTCAGGCCAGTCGGCGCCATGGCCCCCGAGCGAGCCCCACTCCGGTTCTCGCTTCCCCACAGGCCTCCACTTCCGTGTCCGAAGACGGACGGGGCGTCACACGGCAGCCCTGGGGACTCCCCCTCCTCCTGAGCCCGCCCCTGGGGACACACCCCTCGTGCGAAGGAGCCGGCTGCTCTGCAAGGAAGGCTGACGCAGCCGCTGACTAGAAAGTGGCCCTGCGGTCCTGTGCGCTGAGTTTCGCCGGTCGGTTGCAGCGAAGCCTTCACGTCAGCTGGCCTTGCTTGGAGCGAGTTGGACTCCTTCGCACAGCAGTGCGCGTGTTTGCTGGGTTGGGCCTCAACAACTCCATTCTTCTGGAGCTGTGTTCTTAAAGGTGGCTGTGGTTTAGTTCCTCACTTATTTAGAGTTGAGGAAAGAAAAGATGGAGTTCGCTTATTTACACATGGTTTTTTTTCACCTACAAGGTGCTCAAAGTGGAATATGATAACAAAATCCTGAAAGAATTCTAGAAGCAAAAAATAAACCACAAGGGACAATTACCTAGTCACAGTTTTTGCATATGTACCTATCACTGTAAATTGTTTATGTCAAAGAGTAGTGCCAGAGCAACTCCAGGCCTTTTTGAATGACACATCTGCCCTAGTTCCTTTCAATAAGACCAGACTATGAAGCAGAGATGATGGGTGGCTTTAGCTGGTTTCTATTTGAATGTAGACAAAGAATGTGCTTCCTTCTTGTTCCTGAAGCTATCAAAAGCCTTTGATAAGGTGGAGAGTTTGGTGTCAGTTGTAGGTATTCATTTACCTCATTCAGCACAAGCTGTACTGAGAGTCGCTTGGTATTTTTTAAACTTCATTTGTAGTGCGCCTTTCTCAATGAGGCTTAAGATGGATTACAAAATATAGGAAACAATTCAGTCAGACAGCATGAGACACGCTGTAACAATGCATTATGACTAGGATTACGTAAAGTAAGGAACAATGCAAACAAAACTGTCAGCGGCATAATATACTGCCAGCAGTGCTGAGAGATGTTTACAGGGGTATGAGAGAGAGCAATGAAAGTAAGTGAAATACAGTAAATATTAGAATAGAATGCAAGCACCCTCCTGGATTCTTCCATTGGACTGCCATTCTGATCCCTTGATTAAAATGATCTGGTGAAGATTTCAGTTTTACTAATTCTATGGAATGATGAAAGCATTGGAGCCTTCCTGACCGCCTTAGGCATGTTGTTCCACAGGTGGTTGCCACCAAAGAAAATGCACATAACCAATGGATAGACTACAAAACAGTTGTTATGTGCATGCTCCACTAATCTCTGGATAGTAACCAAGCTGTTATGTTCTGTATTTGCTGAGTTTTCAAGTTGACTTTAAAGGCCAACCTATATAGAGTACATAACAATAGTCTAGCTGCAAGCTTACTGGGACATGGATCATTTATTTATTTACTTATTTTATTATTTAAATTTATAGACATTGGGGACAGATCAAGATAGGGAGCCATTTTGCAAGCTAAATGAAAGTGGTATTTTTGCAGCTGCATTAACTTACTGCATTAACTTAGAATGCTGAGTACAGTGTAACCTGTGGGCTCCTCACTAAGTCAGTGAGTGTCAGCTAGATCCATCAGCTATGGGGCGTGCAATGCTCTGTAAGATTCTGGCTAATCCTATGTCATGTCAGGCTTCAGCTTCAACTTGTTCAAGAGATGTGCTTTGGAATGGCTTAAATCCGAGATCTCCAGCATTTTGTCTGTGGGTATCATGGAGCTTGACGACACCTTTCTTGGTGCCCACCAAATATTTTTAGAAAGTGATTGGAGCTAGATAGGGTTCTTACCCAGTAGAGCTTCTGATGAGCCACTGGAGAACTGATTGGCTAGGCAGATTAAAATAGTATTATTTCAGTAGTAACTGCCACCACCATTTTGTCTTTATTCTCCTCCACTCCACTTTCACAGCATATTTTTTTAAAATTCCAAATTTTAAAATTCCAAATTTTAAAATTACAAATTTAAAAATTCCAAATTTTAAAAATTCCAAATTTTAAAAATTCCAAATTTTCTCTGCAATTAGACTTTTTCCTGTGTGTATGGCTTCACTTCCTGCAACAGAAATTTTGTGGCTGTTCCCCGCAACGTATCAGAATTTCAAAGGTACCTGCAGGCACTAAAAAGTTGGGAACCCCTGGTTTAAATCAATTCTTATGAATTGGACTAAGATGGTTGCTATTGGAGACTAGCTGTCAGCAGTGTACAACTTGCCTTGTGTGGGCTCCAAAAGGCTCAGTTTCATTTCCCATGTTCAGTCTCAACTCCTTGGGAGAGATCATCTGCAGTTTTGCAGTTGCATGTCATCAATATGCAGATTATTGTGTAGACTGTCTAATAGTGCTGCAGAGCTCCTGAGCCAGTGCTTGGGTACTGTAGTTACATTTTTAAAGGTGAATGCTTATATGAAGGAGGTAATTCTGGTTGGGAAAGATGAGGTCTTGAGGGTATTGAGCTTCCCATGTTTATACTGCCTGCTGACTCTCGCTGATTCAGTTAGGCGTGTGGTAGCTGTACGGGAACCATCAGTACTGAAAGAGAAGCAAGTTAATTCAACTCCAAAAATGCTTTCTTCCTTTCTCAGTTAGGCCTGAGGTTGACTCCCAATCTTAATCTGGTGGCCACAGGGATCCTTGCCACAGTGACCTGAGGGCTAGACCACTGAAACATGCTGCATGTGGGTTGGCCCTTGAAAACTCAGAAACTACAGGATGCCACTGCTTAATGACTATGAGGAACTATATAGAGTATGCATATCACCATCATCATTGATGTCATTCTCCTCTTCTATATATCGAACTCCCACATATGCTCTCTGCCTGCACGTATTTAAATCCACAGATGGGAGGCCTGCTCACCCCAAACAGATGTTTCTGCAGACTTGGGGTTTAAATCCCCCCCTTTTAAAGGAAAGACTGCTCATGTGCAGTGTACTTACCTGCTAAACTGGTGGCCAGGTCCAAGGAGGAAAGCTGCCAAGCTGTTGTGCCATTGCGGGATGGAGGCAGATGCTCTGGGTTTCAGTGTGGCAGTGGGAGATGGAGGTAGCTGCTCTAGAGCCTGCATATATAGCCTCCATCCCCTACTGGCCCAATCAGGCCCACAGCAGCTGCCTCTGTCCTTTGTGGGGCAGCTGCACACCTTGCCCCAGCTGGGCCGGTGAGGGGAAGCTGCCGTTTCAAAAGAAGTTACCAGCAGTTGTTGGTGGGTAAGTGGGAAGAACTTCAAGGGTGGAGGAAAGAGGGAATGAAGCAAAGTGGGGAGGAAGGGATTCACACACTCTGCAAGTTTCTTGTGAGTCCTCACTTATGTTTTAATAGTGAGGTTGCCAAATCTTTGGATATTTAAACCTGGTGACTGGAGCTGTGAAACAGCAAGACAAATGTTTCTACAAACCTGAAAAAGACCCCAGATTTGCTGAAAAATGTGAATTATAAAAAGGTTTTGGGCAAGTTTGGGGATTTTAATAACCCCAAAATGAGCACCTGTAGCTTTAAGCAGTGGATTCCCTCAGTTTCTGTTGCTAGGCAACTACAGCATTCCAAAAAAAATTTCTATCAGCAAAGGGAAGTAAAGGGAAGGGGGGGGGGGTAGAGCACTTTCTGGACCTATCTTTTGCCTATGAGGGAGGACTCACTGTGGTCAGTGAGTACTGCCAGCTCCAGGATGGGAAATTCCTGGATATTTTATGGTAAAGTCTGAGAAAGACAGCGTTGGGAGAGGCCGGGGGGGGGGGGGGCAGATCTCTGTTGTTTAGAGTTCAGTTTTAATTCCAGGGGATCTCTAGGTCCTACCTAGAGGGTTTTTTAAAAATTCAATTTATACCCCTAGGGTTGGCAACCCTGGGCCTGGGAGCAACCTCTCGGTAACTAGATGACTCAACTAGTTCTGGCTGCTTTCTACTGTTTAACAGCAACCACCCTGTGAAAGCCAGTGTGGTGTAGAGATTAGACTAGGGCTTCAGAGAAGGTTCTGTGTGCTGTAGGCTCAAATCCCCATCTTGCTGTGGAAGCTCATGGGTGATTTTGGACCAGTCACATACTTTCAGTGTAACCTACCGCACAGGGTTGTGTGTGGACAAAAAGGAGAGGAAGCTTCTTTAGTCCCCACTGTTGGGAAAGACTGTAGTTTTCCAAGGTAGAGGCTGCAAGGGGAGGAAGGAGACAGAAAAGATAGGCAGATAAAGGTAGTTTGGCTGTTGGATGGGAAGGAGATAAGGTTGCCAACTCCAGCTTGAGGGATTCCTGGAGACTTAAGTGTTGGAGTGGAACCCAAGGAAGGTGGGGTTTGAGGAGGGGAAACAAGAGTGTAATGCCCTAGACTGCACTGTCCAGAGCAGCCGTTTCCTCCAGGAGAACTAGGCTTGCCAACCTCCAAGTGAGGGCTGGAGATCACCCAGAATGTCGTGATCCAAACCGGAAGTCAACTGTGTGTGAACCTTTCATTATACATTCTGCACCCTGTTAAAACAGTGACAATGAGTACACCATGCACTTGATGTCTGCTTTCCTGGAACTTGAAAGGAGGAAGCTGTTCATATTAATATTTGTTGCTGTTTTCGTCTGAAGAACAGGGATCTCATTGTTTGCATTGTTTGCACTGAGAAATGGGGTTTCTTTCAGCAGATCACCAAATTGATATTTCCTGGAAAAAGCCCCGCACTATCATTATTTCCCCAAATCTGCTATCGTTAAGTAAATATTTTTGCTTGTTTTGCATCATAAATATTGAGCAAATCTGGAAATTTTATAAGATTGTGTAAGGAATTGCTTCAGGCATTGTCCAGCTGTGGACAGGAGATTAACGTTGTTTGAAAAGTGTAAGTTTACCTTGTTGAGAAATGCTGCAACTTAGCTGTATTTAAAGGGGACAGTGTGCTTCATTAGTGACACTGAAAGAAACTCTTGCTTCTAGAAGGTAAGTGTGTGTTTGTTAGACAGAGCTGGGAGGGGAAATAATGGGACATAGGAATTTGTTTCATATATGTGTATATTCCAACAGAAACTGCCAATAGAAACTTTGCCAAACTGCCTTAACATGTGATCCATACATTCTGATCTGGGTCATAGGTGTGTTTTAAAAAAAAAGTTTTTAGAATTTTTTGAGAGTTTTTAAAAACTCTCAATAATTTGTTTTTAATGGGCTATATTGATTACCAATTATATCATATATTGATGCAGGTAATGTTTTGAGAACACTGAGTGAAGTATCTGTAGCAGTTTTTTTAAAACTGAATTGCAAATACAAATAAGCAATTGCTAGGAAAAGACCACACAAAAATTAGTTCACCTTCCTTTCCTCCCTGCTGTAGCTGCAGGACTTCGGTTCTACTGCACAGCAGATGGAGAAGAAATACAGGCGATGGATATGTGGAAGAACATGTTGGAAGTGCAGATGCAAAATGCATACTTTATCATTGTTTTGGAGCACTGAAAGTGGTAGGATCTCTGGGGTCCTGGTCATTCTAGCTACATTTCTTTGATGGGTTCATTTGGATGAAATCTCTAAGCTGTTAATGTAACCTCAGCTGATGGGTTCAGTGGGGCAGACCTTGGGAGTGCAGGTTATTTCCCCCCCTCAAAATCATTCCTTCAATATGCTTTCCTCTCAAGAATTCAGGTACAGAATTATTCTTATAAACACACATCTGCAACTCAATAGGAAGAAGAAAATGGAGAGGGGATTTTAAGAAGAAAAACAAACCGCAGAGAAAGGATTCACACTCCAGTGCATGCAGGAGGAGAGGGACTAGGGAGAGTGCTTGTTTTGCATGTACAATGTCTCAAGTTCAGTTCCCAGCATTTCCAGTTAAAAATATCACGTAGTGGGTGGTATGAAAGACCTCTACTTGAGATCATAGCAAATAGCTGCCAGTCAGAGTAGGCAATACCAGTCTTCATAGACTGATAGTATACTCAGGCATCTTTGTGTATTCCAAAACAAATATGGATCTATGTACAAAATCTCAGCCTATTTTTTAAAAAGGAAATTATGTATGTATTATTTGTTTATTTAAAATACATTTACACTCTGCTTGGGTTAAGGCAGATTACAATTTTAAAAAAGCATATTAACATATGATATAATCACAATTATCCCCTCCCTCCCCCCCAAAATAACTGCATCTTAAATCATAGTTTTTTTTTTAAAAAAAAACCTAAATAAAATCATCTATGATGATTTATGGTTTCACATAAAGTCCCTCAACCATTCCCTTTATTTGGCTTTTTTTGGCTTCTTTTCCAACAGTGCGGAAGAATTTTATTAACTTTGTTAGATTTTTAATTGGTTGTTATAAAGTTATTATGTGATAAGGAACTCTTGTCTCCTTCCAGATTCTGCCACCCTGGCATGGCATAGTATATGATGGCTTGACATTTCTCTTCTCCACAGGAAGTTCTGCACCGGGATAATGAAGACAGCCATATTCTTGCTGTTTGTAGCGCTGATCCCTTCTCAGTATATACGTGCTCAGTCATGTGCTCAGTCATGTGCAGTTGATAATGTGATTAACCTGATGATCAAGTCGTCCTCTGAAGCACTAGGTATTCAGTTCTGTGAAACCTTCAGCTTGATAAATTCTTGGAGATTTGGGAGCAGAGGTTTAGAGACAATATCGTGTAGTTAGTTGTTAGTGTGTTGGATTGGGCTGTTTTCACTGTTTTCACACTGCTGTTTTTGGCCCATGCAGAATCCGCCATAGTCCCTCTTTCCCTCCTGCCCTGCTAGCACAACAAATTATTCCTCAGGCAAGGGCCTGAAAGGTCCAGTTTTCATCTTCCCCCCTCTGTAGTCCAGATCAGAGGAGAAAAGCTCTTTTATTGTGGCTAGCTCACTTTCACTCAGGATAGCTATCTGTTTTTGGGTAAGGCACATAGCTGTGCTCTGCCTCCTCCATGCCCTGTGAATTCCCTCTCTATTTTACAGATTTGTATTGCATGCAGCACCCCAAGAAAGAAAATGGAATGAGATATCAGCAACTTGAAGATGCCCATACTCAATTTGTTGTATTTGTCATAGATGAACTGATTTGGTCTGCTATAAAGGATAAAGGAAAAACATATACAAATGTTATTTTTATGACCAGGACAGACATGACCCAGAGTTGTTTGAATGTGATTTCTGTTTTGGAAATGACAGTGAATTTCTTTTACTTCTTGCTGTCAGCTTAGTTATTCAGGTAGTACTTGACCTGAGCACTAACATTAAAGGGGATTTTCCTCCCTTGCCTGCAATTCTGGAGACTGTGGGCACTCATTCAAATTAACAGACCATGCATCTGGGTCTACCAGAGAAGCAGATCGCTGGACTAGGTGGGTCATTAGTCTGATCCATTAAGGGTGCTCTTATGTACTTAAGGGTGACTATGGTTAAAGTAACGATTGTCTTGCCTTGCAGGGACTTCAGCCCTCTCAAAACTTGATATTATTTGTACCAGTGTGACATCACGTGGGGCTGATGCCTTCTGTCCTTCAGGTGAGTCATGTGATAGAGGGGGAGAGAATTAAGAATTGGGAATTGAGGACAAGGTGAAGTGTTCTGCTGCCTTTCCCTTTCACCTCTTTCTTTTCATCCTAGGTTACAAGCCCACTGGCTGCGCCTGTGGAATGGCTTGTGGGTCCTGGGATATCCGTGGCAATTCTGCTTGCCACTGCCAGTGTCAGAACATAGACTGGACTTCTGCCCGGTGTTGCAAACTAGGTCTTGTCGGCAGCTGATAGTGCTTAGAACCATACTGGCTGTTTGGTTGTAGCTACTGTGCTCAATAAAAGCATTTATAATTGCAGAACAGTCTAATGTTTGAGTTTTTCCCTGAATTCATTGAGGAATGGTAGCTCCCTAGCAATGATAAATTGGGAGCATTGCAGAACTAATAGGGCATTGGTGCCATTCCATATTTGTAGTAAGAATTGCAACTTTTATGTGAAGACAGCAGCATGTATCCAATCTTGAACTGGAGGAAGCTTAGGCTTCCATTAGAGGAAGAGCCATTTAAGTTGGAGGAAGGGTCCTTAGGCCAGAAGAAGGCCACCCCTTTCCTTAGTGGAGTGGTAGGATATATGCCATTACCAATATAAGTGATTTGTACTTTAATATATTGTCCCAACAAGACCTCCTAATAGTGAGCCCATCCATCCATCCATCCATCCATCCATCCATCCATCCATCCACCCACCCACCCACCCACCCACCCATCCACCCATCCACCCATCCACCCATCCATCCATCCATCCATCCATCCATCCATCCATCCATCCATCCATCCATCCACCCATCCATCCATCCATCCATCCATCCATCCATCCATCCATCCATCCATCCATCCATCCATCATTCTAGCATAAGACATCATTCTAGCATAAGACACCTTCGACAATACATATTCTAGCATAACTTTCTCCAAAAGGGGCTCAAAGGCAGGCTGAAATAGCAGTCATAATTGCTTTACTTTCTTATAATCATGGTAGACAAAGACATTGGTAGCTGCATAATCCACTGTAAAATCCTAAAATAAAATAAAAGTTGTCATGTAATTTGAGACCAACTGAAATAACACAGCTTTTGAGTTCTCCAGAATTCTTCATCAGGCTAGATACTGAAAAAAGTGGAGGGGGAGATCTTTCGGGCCATGATTTTACAGTCTATGTCTGCATCCTGCCTGGACCAAAGGCTGACTTGTCATGGACACTTGCTGTATTAAATTGCACATTTGGGCTTTGGGAAGAAGATTAAAAAAATGAAAGCCATCGAACTGAAAACTTCAAAAAACAGTGGTTGATTAAATGTTTCTTGAATGCCAAATGTAACACAGAGGTCTCTGTCAGGTGGATGAGAAGAGAAGAAAAACATGATAGTATTTTTATTAATGATACCAAAGTTTAATTTTAGTGCTTTGATTTGTCTAAAGTAGGAAAAAAACAAAATTCATTCCAAAAAGAGAGGGACTATTGAAATGGAGGAAAAAGAACACGGAAAAATGCATTAGGTCCCTCCCAATTAGGTTTCATTGGTTCTGTACCCCAATTTGCACTCTGTTGACTCTTTACAGGCACTCTTTACAGAGTGCCTCAAGTGCATACAAACACAGGATTATGGCCTCTCTTTTTTTGATACCATGCCAGAGATGTGTGTGTGTGAAGTGTTGTCAAGTTGCAGTAGACTTCTACTGACCCCTGGTGGGGTTTTCAAGGCAAGTGATTAAGCAGAGAAGGTTTGCCATTGCCTTCCTCTGCAGAGTCTACCTTGGAGGTTTCCCTTCAAAGTGCTGAACCAACTTAGCTTCCAAGATCTGATAAGATTGGGCTATACTATGCCATTCCACAGACTATGCCAGAGATACTATGCCAATATACCACTGAAAAGATTTTCATTCAAACAGGTGTGTCTGATTGTTTGCTGGGTTCGATTATGGGCACAACAATACATGGGAATAGCAATTCATGCTGGTCTTGAATGTCAGCACGTTCACACATAAATCTGTTATCCAAAGTAAACCAAAGTCCAAAATTGGAGCTTGTTTCATCAAATGCATGATTTGTATATTCTTAGCAGATGTAGTTAGAATCATAGAAACATAACAAGACCGCAAGGGCCATCCAGTCCACCCCCCTGCCATGCTGGAACACACAATCAAAGCACTCCTGGCAGATGCCATCCTCTGTTTAAAAACCTCCAAAGAAGGAGACTCCACCACACTCCAAAACAGCATATTCCACTGTTGAACAGCCCTTACCATCAGGACGTGCTTCCTAATGTTTAGGTGGAATCTATCTTCCTGTAGTTGAAATCCATTACTCCATGTCCTAGTCTTAAAGGTACAAGCAACAGAAAGGTGGGGATACAGAGATGCCACAAAGAGAGGCCACTTTGAAAACCATGAACATTTTATGTGCCTGATGAATGCTATGGATGTATTCTTCAGTGCATCTGATGAAGAGATCTCTGATTCACAAAAACTTCTGCTATAATTAATTTTGTTAGTTTTTACATTGCTGCTGGACTCCTATTTTGCAGCTGCAGACTAACATAACTACCTCTCTGGCATTCTTAAATCAGTTCTCACGTCAGTAGAATTCCAGAGTAAATAAATGACCTGCACTGGCAACATTGCTCTTTTGAATGCAAATTTCTCTTTATGTTCTGCATGATCAAGCAATATTCATATAACTATAGGCTTAAAGGCTATATAATTTACTGTCCTAAGCAGAATCACACTATTCTAATTCCATTGAAGTCAACTGGCTTAGAAAGGTGTAACTCTTCTTAAGATGGCACAGTCAGAATCTAAGGTTGCAATCTTATCCTTGATTTAATTGATTGGATGAGCACTGTATTGCTACTAAATCGTTACAAATGATAATTGAAGTTTAACTCACTTTAAGTGCTACACCATAAAATAGATTAAGAGAGAAAAAATGGCGTAGTTGGCCAAGTAGTGGGAAGCAACAGTGAGTGTTATATACAGTTAATTTGCTTCCAGCTTGTGGTGCTGATTTGAATTAATGGCCTTCAAAAATCATTTCATTAACAATCTGGTTCAGGTTTTATAAAGTGCAGGCTGTGGCTTCCTTTATTGCAGTGATTCCCAATCTTTTTGGTATTGCTGTGACACACAGGTTTAAATTTACTTTAAGCAGTGACCCATCCAAGGCTGGCCCGGGGTTTTGGGTGCCCTATGCAAACTATGATCTTGGCACCCATCTATCCTAGCATCCATTTTCTATAGTGCCCAACCAGGTATTTGTGAGAAACCAACAAACATCACAGAAAGATTACAGCTGCCCCCACTATGTGTTGGAATTTGGTTGAATAAGGATCAGCCCAGCCCAGTGTGTGAGTGCAGTAAAAGAAGTTCTTCCAAACAAATACCGTGTTTCCCCGAATATAAGACAGTGTCTTATATTAATTTTTGCTCCCAAAGATGTGCTATGTCTTATTTTCAGGGGATGTCTTATTTTTCTGTGTTCTGTTCATCCGGCATGCTTCCAAACAAAAACTTTGCTACGTCTTACTTTCGGGGGATGCCTTATATTTCGCACTTCAGCAAAACCTCTACTATGTCTTATTTTTCAGGGATGTCTTATATTAGGGGAAACAGGGTATATGCAAAAAAGGAAAACTTACATTTATTTCAAGTAGCTTTGGATCACAAGCATAGATAGAAACCTTAAACTAAAGAGATAACTTCCCTATAACAAATGGGCATTCTAACATGCCATCACATACGTGCGAGTGTGATCTGCTTCTGTGGGAAAGTCTCAGCAGGCGCAGGTAGCCGTTACCATTGTGCTCAGTACAAAAGAGAAGAAAGAAAACGGCTCCAAAGGTGAAGAAGGAGGAGTTGGTGGGCGGACCCTTAGACATGGAGAGCAAACAAAAGAACAGCTTAAAGATACACAGCCCCCCATTGTCCAGGCGTGCAGAAGTCGCTTATTCCAACACTATGAACCCCAAGCAAGTGATTGTTCATCTCTTCCTCCTCTGCCAGCTGGGGCAAGCAGGAATTTGGAACTGTGCACTCAGAATATGCTGGGTTGAAGAGATACATGATGATGAAAGATGGTGGTAAAGAAGTAGGTGATAAAGGACTCAGTGCAGTATATCTAACACAGCAGGCAGAAGATAGTGAGGCATTGCTGGGGATTGTGTAAGAGGTTGGGCCACTGAAGGAGCAGCACCAAGAGAGCCCATTCACACACATATCTCTTTCTCTCCTCTGGTTTTTCCATGACATTCTTCACAGCTCCCATTTATTTTCCAGTCTCGCAACACCTGCTTGTTCCGGCTGCTTCTGTGAAGTTACTAGTAGCTGAAGGCTCCCCCCGCCCCACTGCCCCATTATTGTCACAGGGGGTGGTGGATGAGAATGTGAGAAGTTGGAAAGAGGAAAGAAAATGTACCTAGGATATCAAAGCCTACCCAAGAAGAACCACTCATTTGGCCCCAGGGCTGTCAGTGGACCCACTTTCAAAGGGATTCACACAGCCAGTGAGTGGGATTCCAGGCAGGTTCAGCATCTCACTTCTGCAGAACCGGTTGTTAAAATGGTGCTTGTAAACAATCAGCTGTTAAATTATTTGAATCCCACCAATGGAACCAGTTGTTAAATTATTTGAATCCCACCACTGTTCACAACCCACAGTAGAGTCCTGACTCACAGGTTGGGAAATTCTGCTTGAATCAGTCTATCTCATATTGAGTTTTCTTCAAGTGGCTCTTCCTCTTCCTTCACCCTGCAGCTGTCGTGGGGGGTGGGGAGTGTCAACCTGCCAGGTGAGTGACTAAGGTGAGGCCTGACTGTTCAGACAGCAATAAGCTTACACTGTTTCTGTCCCAAAGTTATGGTTTCTTTGGAAATATTTTTTCCAGATAGTCAATTGTCCTCTGTACTTTTTTAGGGTGTCTTGGAACAAACCTATTACATCTTTCCCTTCATTTCCCCACTTTGGAGATTTTGAATCATTTTACAGGGCAAAAGCCAGGATGCAGGGTTCCTATATAAACAGAAGAAAGTCAAGCTTACTATAAGTATGGAGTAGCAGCATTTGTCCCATTGGCAATGAAGCCCTCCCCGCCCCCCCGCCAGTTTCTTAGTCTACAAGGAAAATACTCAAACACTGGACTCCTCAAAAAGGGTTTGATGCTTTTATTGGTCGAAGTACTTAGGCCCAGAGAGCCAGCAAGCAGCTGAGGAATTGTCAGATGCTCACTTTGCAACATCGGGCAGATGCCCAGTCCATGACGGCACACTGGCAGTGACAGATATTTTCATTTCGAATATCCCAGGAACCACAAGCCATTCCACAGGAACAGGAAGTAGTTTTGTAGCCTAAGGGGAAAAATGTTACAATGAAAGGCAGTTGAATGCCTGATCCATTACATGTCAGAAGATCTTAATTTTCCAGCATCATCACATACAAATGCTTGCTTGCCCTGCAACAGACTAGCTTGCACTTTATACTCAAGTATTCCCAAGGCAAGCAAATACCCATGAGATCTTTTTAAAACATGCCTGTAGAGTAATTTTCCTTCATGCCCACCTGTTGTAATTACTCCAGCTTTTAAGTTTCTTCCACAACAGCAACATGGAGTGACTCACCTGAAGGACAGACGGCAAGTCTTCCACGTGAACTTATGTTTATACAAACCAGCTGGGCTCTCGCCAGGGCTGCTGACACTGCAAGATAAGATAGGGGGTTACTGTCACCACAAACCACCCTTGCTCAAGCTGAAAAAGTTTACCCCCCCCCCCCCCATTATTATACAGAAAACTAGAAGCAAGTGAGATCAGTTTCATTCCCATACGAGCAGGGATATATTCTGCACAATCACCCATGCATTTTTACTTCTTTATTATTTAAAAAATGTATCGGTTGCCTGCAAGGACATAGGTAAGGGTGGGGTTCTGGGGTTCAACCCCCCCATTACATGTCCAAAGCTCTGCCCCGGTTTGTGGGTTTTTTGTATTTTTTTAGTGTTCTTTTGGTTTTTGACCTGCAGGGGGTGCATTTTTAGGCTAGCAACACCAAAATTGCAGGGATTTGTTGGGAGACTCTGCTGATGATACTACCCAGGTTTGGTGAGGTTTGGTTCAGGGGGTCCAAAGTTATGGACTCCCAAAGGGAGTGCTCCCATCCCCCATTGTTTCCAATGGGAGCTAATAGGTGATGGGGCTACACGTTTGAGGTTCCATAACTTTGGCTCCCATGAACCAAACTTCTCCAAACCTGGGTGGTATCATCAGGAGAGTCTCCTAAAGATACCCAGAAAGTTTGGCGCTGCTAGCTTAACAATTGCACCCCTGACAGCAGGCACCCCCTAAATTTCCCCAGATTCTCCTTTTAAATCCACCCCTTTGGCATGGATTTAAAGGGAGAATGTGAGGTCCCCAGTTTAAACATTGAAAGTTATGCCGTTTAAGGGTGGGGGATAATCCACCCCAAAACAGCATCACTTTCAGTGTTGTTTAAACTGGGGACCCCAGATTCTCCCTTTAAGGTGGATTTAAAAGGAGAACCTGGGTTCCCAGGTTTAAACACCATTGAAAGCGATGTTGTTTGGGGGTGGATTCCAGCTTCACAGTGGCTGCCCAATGGGGGGTGGGGGCACAAACCTCAGATTTTGCACCGGACTCCATTTTCCCTAGCTATGCCTCTGCCTGGAGTGGAGGGCAGAAGGGATTGCTGGCTGGGAGCCCAGCCAGTGGGGGGGGGGGGGGGGGGGGTCTGCCACCCCTGGCCTCGGAGAGCTGCTTTGATAAGCACTGAGGGTAGGGGCGGGGCTGGGGGAAGTGTGGCCCTGCCCTGAACTCCCCCCATAAAAAAATCTATACCTACATCCCTGGTTGTCTGCCTCTCCAGAAACCTGCTCTGATAGAAACTCCATCTTGGGTCCTCTGGATTATACTTGCCTTGGCTACAGATACTTATCTCCTTCCTGATTACAAATTATAATAATGAAAAGGGGAAAACATTAATGAGGACAATGTATTGTCAAAGGCTTTCATGGCAGGAATCATTGGGCTGCTGCGTGGTTTCTGGGCTGTATGGCCATGTTCTAGCAGCATTCTCTCCTGACGTTTCGCCTGCATCTATGGCTGACATCTTCTTCTTCAGATTCTCTGAAGATGCCAGCCACAGATGCATACAGCCCGGAAATCACACAGCACCCCAGTTAATGAGGACACTTTGCAGCAAAGGAGAAAAATATTAATGAAAACCTTCTTCCCCCACAGTCCCCTTAAACTTTTCCTGCTCCTATTTTGAAATAGCTTCCAATTCTCTGCTTCATTAACGACTTCCTGTTGGATTCAGGTGGGTAGCCGTGTTGGCCTGAAGCAGCAGAAAAAAAGTTTGATTTTAGTGACACCTTTAAGACCAACGAAGTTTATCTTGGTATAAGCTTTTGTGTGCATGCATATAAGGTTTCTGTCTATATTTCACCAGGAACAATGTTTGTGATTCACAGTTACTTGAAATAAATGTCAGTTTTCCTTTTTGCAGATATCTGTTTGGGAGAGCTCTTTACTACACTCACACACAGGACTGGGCTGATCCATAGTCAACCAAATGCCAACAGTTTCCTCCCAAGCAAGGAACACAGAATGGTACTTAGGATGGTATATTAATTTTCAGTGTCACTATTAAAATATTCATTTTTACAGCAGGTTAAAAATGTACAGTGGGTACTGCTCTTTAAGGAGCTTTCTACTATGCTCTCTAAAAAGGATTAAGTACACTGAGGAATGTGTCTGACAATCTTGCAGGGAGATGTCTTGAGTGCTTAAAAGTGCTTTTTAAACCCACAGAAAGTGGAAGAAGTCGCAGTTGAGGATGCCAGTTTCTGGACTCTTGTTAATGAGAAATTAGAGTTCAATATTGTCAAGTAAGGTTATTGGCTATTATGATGGGTTTCTCAATTCAGGATGGATCTAACCTGAAATTTATTTCAGCAAACATAAGAATGAACTAGGATTGGTCATAATAGCAGAGTTTTTTGAAAATGAGCTACAGAGGGTGTAAGAGCAAACACAGATTGTAAGTTAAAGCAACCATGGATTTCAGGTCATATGATTGGCCTGTACTGTTTTGTAATTATGTGAGGCCATCATGGTGGGTGATGAGGCTATGAGGTAGCAGCTCCTTCTCAGGGCTGGATCTACATTTTTGAAGAGCGGGCAAAAGTACAAATTGCTCTTCATATATTATATACATTTTTGCTCTTCATATATTATATACATTTTCCTTCATATAATAACAAACAGTGAATGAATAATGGAGAGATCTTAAGTGGCAGACAAAATTGAGTTAAAGCTCAATAAAAGAAGCTGGAAAACTCCTCAGATGGGCAGTCTAATTTTTGAATAACCATCTTTCCATTTATAAGGCACACTCTGCATGAACATTTCACTACTCCACTGACTCCTCCTTACAAAAAGAAGAGGAAGCAGCAGCAGTAGCCATTGCAGTCGCACCTCAACCATGCTTCCTGTGAGGAAGAAGATGAGGTGGCTATTGCTCTCTGCTTAAAAAGACAGTGGTCCAGTAGCAAGTGCAGTAGCCCCCACCATCTTAATCAGGTTAGGCTACAGTTCAAAGCTAATGCATTCACTAGGTCCTAGGTCTAAAACACTAGAGATGGAGGGTTGTCAATGAGCTGTACCACAGTTCCATCAATTTGGACATTGGGATGTGGTTGGCAAGCAGCAGCCTTGGGAGGTTCCTTCGCAGATCACCTTCCTCTTCCTTCTTTCATGGTACAGGGGGAAGGGGAGGAGGATGAGTGTCAGTTCCTTGCAGCTTGCACAGAATGATGGTGGCTTGGGCACCCTTGTGCAGTAGTCATCCAGAGAAACTGCCAGTATGTGAAAATTCAGAAAAGCAACAGGTAACAGTGCTTGACTTTCTGATCTTCTAAGCAAGAACTATTAGTTTTTGTAAGAATCAGACAATTCATTGAAGGAGAAATCAAGAATTGTAGAGGGGCAATGGTGATTTCCACACAGCAGAAATAAAACATCTTTAGGACGTTTTAAAAAGCATTTTGGGAAAGAAGTTTGCACAGCTCCCTCCCCCAAAATATCTTCAAAACATTTTATTTATCTCAACCTGAGTATTTTCAAAAATCACTAAATTAGTAATCTTCCCCGCCTCCCCCCCAACCTGGACTGAAGATGTTTCTGGCCTGCTGAATGAACAAAAACAGGCAGGAAATGCTTTATTTCTTCCCCCTAAACCTCTTTCATTTTCATCATTCACACCCGCCATTTTGTGTGCTGCAGTAGAGATTCTCTGAAGGTTCCCCACAGAAGTTTCCTCTTTTTGCAGCTTATCTGCATGTGATTTCCATGTAAAAAGTAGATGAATAAAGTCTGTTTTGCCTAGCGATCCCACTTACATGTTGTTTTTCCTTTTTTTGTTTTTGTTTTCAGGGGGATGACTGCAAAGCTATTATGTCACGATCAGAGAAGCTGCAATACGTGCATATTTGTGCAGTTGTAACCGTGGAAAACCTTCACCAAATCAATGGCCATACATTTGTTGCCATGGAAAACTTCATCAAATGGCAGACGCAGGAGAATCTCTGCAGCAGCACACAAAATGACAGGCACAACTCTGAAATTGACCAGAACTCCGTCAGCCAGCAGATGGGGGGAAAGGAACCATTTTGGTTGGCAATACTTGTGTTCTCCACAGTGTAAGAACACAAAAAGCCAAAACTGATCTTTTAAAAATGTCTGCAGGATGTTTTATTTCTGCTGTGCAGAAAGAACCAGCAAAACTCAGCATTTAAAGCAACATTAAGGGTCCACACAGTCAAAATACCTTTGGCGGCAACAGATGTCGCAATCTTCTGGTCAATTGCATTATCAACAGCACATGACTGAGCACGTGTGTACTGGCTGAAGATCAGCATAGCAACCAGCAGGAATATGGTAACCTTCATCATTTTGTGCAGAGAATCCTGTAGAGGAATAATCACTGTCATCACATACTGTGATATGTCAGGGCAGTAAAATCTAGAAGCAGAGGAAAGTGACCAGAACTCCTAAATTCACATACATTCACATTTGGTGAAGGTTTTCCACGGTTACAACTGCACAAATATGCACGTATTGCAGCTTCTCTGATCATGACATAATAGCTTTGCAGTCATCCCCCTGAAAGAACATGATTTAGTTTGGCAAACTCTGAGCATCAACTAGCTCATGTTTGAAGCCAAAAGGAAAACAAAGGGGAAAAGAAAAAACAGCAACAGTATTGTTGATGCAGGGAAACTGTGAAACTAGATACAGTTACCATAAAAATAGGGGTGGGGGGAATAATTACGTTTGAACCATACCTAATTTTTAAAAAGTTAAAAGTCTGTAAATATTTATAAACTAATCTCACTCATTCCTGATCACAATAAAACCTCTCATGCTAACATCTAAGAAATTATGTTATGGTTTAGTTGTCACTCTGAACATTACCCTTAAAACACTTTTTTTTTTTTGCTGGGGAGGCTAGCAGCTGACTGCAACCAGCATTTAAACTAAATGGTTTGTTCTAATAGGGCAGTGATGGCGAACCTTTTCGAGACTGAGTGCCCAAGCTGCAACCCAAAACTCACTTATTTATCACAAAGTGCCAACACGGCAATTTAGCCTGAATACTGAGGCTTTAGTTTAAAAAAAAGTTTGGCTCCAAGGTGCGCGTTACTTTCAAGGGGAGAGTAAACGGTGGTGAGGGGTTTCCAGGTTGAGCTTTTGCTTTGTAACGGTCCAAACCGTGCATTTACACTTTGAATGGGTGAATCACGGTAATCCCTAGGAGGGTTAACTCAAAAGCTAAAGTCCCATTGCAAGCAACCAAGCTTACTCCCAGGTAAAGGATCACGCTTTAGTTCTTTTCCCGTAAGTAAATCTAGTAGGGTTTAACGAAGCTGCTTAACAGGGTCACTTACCGCAGACTGCTTCCCCAGGAAGGAAGAGCTAGGGTCTTAGGGTTTTAATGCTAACGCAAAACCCCTGAACAATTGCACTATTATCACACTGGGGGGCCTGGCCGAGGGGAAGGGGGAGGGATAGTAGGGGAGAGGGAAGTAAAACTTTTGCTTTCCCAGTAAACCCAACAACCCCCCCCACCACAAAGATAGGAAGTAAAAAGGCAGCGTCAACAAGACACCATCCTAAGCAAAGAATGCTGTGCAAGGGGTGCAGGATAACTTCAGGGGAAAGCTAAATTGGTGGAGCAAGCCATCTGATTTACAGTGTTTTTCCTTCACATGTCATCACAGCACTTTGACTTCCCACAAGAAATGCAGCAGGAGGGAGAAAGCAATAAAGCATGGAGAATATTTTTTGAGAATGGACCTCTTCTGTCCCACATTTGCTTCTGTCAGGAATGGCCTCTAATTCCTGGACAAGGGAGTGGGGAAGAAGGGCTACTCCACGAGCAGTAAGGGATGCCTCCTCTCCCTTTTCCTGCCAGTTGGATTTAGGGGCGTAGATTTAAGCTCAATTCTTTTTTGCGTGTGAAATGCCTCCTGTCCTTTGGTAATTTCTTTGCTTCTGATCCTGTGAAGGTAACGGGATTGGGCACGTCACGAGCTCTAGGAACCTTTACAGATCTCTCCTCCCTGACCTGGGCCCCCAGGCACTTGAAAGTTCCCCATCATGCTCCTCTCTCCCAGGGGAAGGAGGCCCTTAACAAATGGATTTCATCCCAATGCAGGACGAGCCGCACCGAATCCTCACCACTGGTGTGCTCCCTCGCCTCTGCTCTTGGCAGATGCACTCCTCCCAATGGGAGCCCCTCACCCGGGCTGCCGCTTTTTAACCCTACCCCCAATGTTTTAGTTTGGTCCCAAAAGTTACATGCCAAGAAAAGTGTGCCAGCCTCCAGTTTCCCAAGCCTTTTGGGGGAGAGGAGGTACTCGTGGGGCAGTAGATGGTACTTACAGCAAATCAGGTTGATTCAAGAGGACCTCCCTGAAGCTCAGCTCCAGCTGGCAGAGCGCCTTGTGCACAGTCAGCCTGTGCAGTATGACTCCCAACGCGTCTGCTGGCAGCCACCTCTGGCTGGATGAGGGAGGAAGGGGGAGGGGGAGATGACGGCATGCTTGCCCACAGAGAGGGCTCTGAGTGCTGCCTTGGGCACCCGTGCCATAGGTTCGCCATCACAGTAATAGGGCATAAACAAGAATAAAGGGAGATCCTTCTTATATATACAGTCTGTTGAATTCCATTACCACTTTGCTACTTGGACAGGCCCATGACTGAGAGAGAGTACCTGGTTGGCACGGAGAAGATCCCAGATCTTGTCACCTCTAGTCTATATACATCTCTAGCTACAGAGGAAGAATTTAAGTTTTCCTAGTCAGATATAATTTGAATCTGCAATTGGGTTAAGAAAAACTGCTTCAGATACTTTACTGAATGGTCTGAAGCATTACCTCTGTTGGGCTACTGTAATAATAAACTGGTAAATAATCAATTTAGTCCATTAGAATCAGAGCCAGTGGTTAAGGTGCTGGACTAGGATCTGAGAAACCCAAGTTCTAATCTGCACTCCACTATGAAAACTCACTGGGTGACCTTGGACCAGTGACACTAGGTGACACTCAGTCTAACCTACCTCGCAAGGTTGCTGTGATGATAAAACGGAGAAAAGGAGAACTTTCTTCCCATTGGGAAGAAAGGCAAAATATCACTAAATTTAAAAAATTGTTTTTTTAATTGAGTTTGATAAGATTGAGCTGACAGCCTTTCTTGAAATCTACTTGTAGAAGAAGCTATCCATTTTTATGTCCTACATCACGTTGTCAAACAAGCACATAGTACTCACCATCTCTAGAATTGGGAACTTCTTGCAAGAAACTGAGTGTGCTGCCCCCTTTAAATATAGCTGAGTTTCAAATCTCTCATCTGATTGGTCACTCTTTTAGTTAATTGTAACCACCACACCTTGTGCACACACATACATCTACACCTTGTGCCTATCTAGAACTTATTTTTAAATCAATATTTGTTTCAGAGCAAGAATAGGAGGCATAACCACTGTCCAATGCCCTTGTTTGCATAGGTCCACTGGCTTTACATCAGCAGATAGTCACATAAATCAGAATAATTCAGATTTTCACAGGAAATTATCAGTCGTATGATCTGCTATAAAACTTTGAATCCTATTTATTTATGCAAATTTGTGAACCATGAGTCTTTTATTCTTCAGTGCAAAAAACCACACCTATTCCGTCTTCTGTCTGTCAGGTAAATAGACTTAAGCTAGATTGGCCTTAGTGCAATATATATTGCCTTGATAAGGTACCTTCATTAGTTTGAGCTCCTCAGAAAATGGTTATAGTTTTATTTTACCCAGTGTAGAAAGAGTGTTCAATTTTCCAGCTGCCATATGAATAAACCTCAAAGGAAGTTTAGAGTTTGCACAGATATTTCATGAAAGGGTAATGGCTGTACACAGGATAAGTTTGCACAGAGATTTTGAAGTAATCAGAAGTGCACTTAATGCACATCCAGTGGTGTATCTAAGGTATGGCAGGTATGATCACCACTTGAAGGGGGGTACCATCACTTTCTGCCTTCCTGCCTGCCACAGCCATGCCATTCATGATGAGTATCAGCTATATGAGGAAATTGGATGAGTAAGGAGCTGGGGCCTTGCCTTGAAAGAGTGGAGCTGTGTTGGGCAGGAGGGCTGGAACCCCCCTTCCTCTCTCCAGCCCAAAGCCAAGGCATCTGGAAAGGGTTGGGCTCACTGGAGCAAGTGGCTAGGTGAACTGGCCCCAGGGGAGGGTTGGCTGGTGCCTTGGAAGGAGTTGGTTGTGGGGACGAGGAAAGGGCAGACTAGCATGCAAACTACTTGCATGTTTGTTCAGGGAGTAAACAACTGGGTTCTTTTACCTTAACAGGGGACTATAAGCAGCAAATGTCAGCAGGAAAAGGATGACAGAGATGTGATTTAAAGATTTTAAAATGAATATTGAATTTACTGAGGGATTTATTAAAATTGTGTGTGTAAAGGGGGGTGCTTTATCCTGAGCAAATACAGATTCAAAGCACAGCCAAATAATACATTCCTTATCCAAATTAAGAATATTTATTTGTTTGTTTGATTGATTTTTATTCTGCTTTCCTCTACTGCATCACATTCAGAGTGGCTTACAACAGTATAAAAACAATAAAATAATAATACATAAAATAATCTATCTATATAAAAAGCTAACAGTGACTTTGTTAGTCACGCCCTAACACAGAAACAGCCCTCAAATTTTCACATGATGTTCCTCCCTGTTCTGGGCAGGTAATCAGACCTTCAAATCGCCAAAAGTCCATACCTGAGCCAGGTAAAACGTCTTTTTCCTGGCGCACCAGGCCATGAAGCTGTCTGTGTTTAACTGTCACCCTTAGAATGTTCGTGCAGCCTGTCTGTCTGTGGCCTGAGGGCTTGGGATGAGGGCTTAGAATGTTTGTGCAGATGGGCAGAGATGAGCAGTGAAAACAGTAAATAGGTAATACTGTTAGGTAATACGAGTGGAAGTGAAAACACATACACACTTTGCCGTGTGAGACGTCAGGTGGGGTTCCCCCCCTCACACGCAGGTAACTTTCACTCTCTGTGCCTCACCCACTGCAGGTAACTTTCACTCTCTGTGCCTCATACACATCCAGCTCATCCTCACACACCTCACTCTGCCCTCCCTCACATCCAACCACCACTTACTCACTTCCTTACCCATATTCACCACAGCTCTCTTTTACTAAAAGCTAGCTGGAGTTTGCCTTTTTCTTCTAAGAAAATCCACGGGGTGGGGGGTGAACCGGCTCCGCTTCTTTTGTACATGGCCCTTTAAGAACCCAGAGAGCTGGCCTCGATCTGAGCGCCTCGCCACCCTGCCTCTGCTGCCTGACTGGGATAGCCTCCTTGCCCCAGTTCTGCCTTACCCAAGCCAGGACTATGCATGTCAACCAGCCTCATGGACAGCGGGATTCACACTCTGAACAGTTCCATTGTGGAATGGAAAGGGTTACATTATTCTAAAAAAACAAGACACCACCATATGTCAATGTGAATTGAAAAGGGAAAGAGGGATTCCATTTGACCACCTCAAAAGGCTATGCTGCGGATCATTGGACCTGCATGGACATCTGTATGGGTTGCGGACTGTGATGAGAAGGAAAATTGCCACAGCAACGTGTGGCCGGGCCCCGCTAGTAAATACCGTATATATTCATGTATAAGTCGAATTTTTCAGCACATTTTTAATGCTGAAAAAGCTCCCCTCGACTTATATGCGGGTCATTAAATATTTTTGTGTTTTTACTTTGCCGGCCAGCAGGGGGCACAGTTTTTATGCTAGCAGCACCAAAATTTCAGGGTACCCTCAGAAAACACTCCTGATGATACCAGCCAAGTTTGGTAATGTTTGGTTCAGGGGGTCCAAAGTTATGGACCCCCAAATGAGGTGCCCCCATTCCCCATTGTTTTCAATGGGAGCTATTAGTAGACGGGGCTACCCTTTTGAGGGCCCATAACTTTGGACCCTCTGAACCAAACTTCACCAAACCTGGCTGGTCTCATCAGGAGAGTCTCTTTATGATACCAGCCAGGTTTGGTGAAGTTTGGGTCAGGAGATCCAAAGTTATTGACCCCCAAAGGGGATGCCCCATCCCCCATTGTTTACAATGGAAGCTAATAGTAGATTTTCCATTTCTGATAATATCCCTCTTAAAATCTAAGTTGGGTTACATTTGGGCATACAGATGATGATGAGGAATCCAGTTTTGGAGGATTTTAACTCTTGTGTTTTAGCTTGGTTGCTGGTTGAGCTAAGGTTTTTGTACTTTTAAAGTTATTGTTGATACCATATTGTTCTTGTTGACCCTCTTTTCCACTTACAGAGCCAGTTTACTGTTTTTCTTTGAAATAAATATTCAAAAACATTTAACCGACTGATGCCTCAATTGATGTAATTTTATTGGCATCTATTTTTATTTTTGAAATTTACCAGCAGCTGCTGCATTTCCCACCCTCGACTTATACGCGAGTCAATAAGTTTTCCAAGTTTTTTGTGGTAAAATTAGGTGCCTCGACTTATATGCGGGTCGACTTATACGCTAGTATATACGGTAATAATATGCCAAAGTTCCCAACACTACATCCTAAAACAAATTCAGAATAACTAAACAAAAGAAGCGGAAGAAAGGGAGGCCAGCTAAGAATGAAATATGCCCATTGCTTCCCTGAACTGTAGGCCTGGCAGAACAACTCTTTCTTGCAGGCTCTGTGGAACTAAGATGTCCCTCAAGACCTGGTCTCATTTGACAGAGAATTCCACCAGGCCAGGTCCAGGGCCGAGAATGCAATGGCTTTAGCTGAAGACAGCTGGATGCTCTTTGGTGAGTTAATTAGTAGCAGACCATTCTCCCATCCCAGCAATCAATCAGTATGCAGGAGAATAGTCCAGGCATTCTCTTGGATTCTGATGATTTTTCAAATCTCTCCTATCTTTTTGTTCAACCTCTGGAAAAACAATCATTTTTTTTGTCTCTGGCTTTTCTGCCAGTTTACCTCATACTGCCTCAGGACCCATTTTGAGACATAAATATTGGTCTTTCGGCCATTTATAGTTTGTGTGTGTGTTCTGGATCCATGCACACACTCCCACTTGTGTGTGGGCTCTTTTCTTTGCTCCTGAAAACACTGGTCATTTTCCTCTTCAGCACTGCTTTCCCTGTACATTCCTTCAAGACTAGTATCACCCATCCCTGAAACCCTATCCAGCTTCCTCCCTTTTCTCTTAGTCAGCTCTTATATGCTTTGTGAGTGTATGTTAATTGCATAAAATTCACTGGCAAATTGTTATAGTTCTACTTCATCCGGTGTAGAAATACTGTTCAATTTCACAGCTGCTGTTTGAATAAACCTCCAAGAAAGTTTAGAGTTTGCTCAAGTGTTTTGTGGAAGTAATGACTATACACAGGATCAGAAATGCACTTAATGCATACCTAGCCTCTGAAGCATACCACCTCATTTGGTGTAATGCATACAGTAGATCTCAGAGATGGACGAATGTGATAGACACAAGAAGTTGTGAAGAAGCTGCTTGCATTTGATACAAGCAATGCTTCTCTGTCAGTAAAGTTCCCTTGAACTGAAGAAAATTGTAATTCTGATTGGCTGATGTTGCTAGTAAGAGCTGCAATTATAAGGAGTTTGGTCCCTTCACAATGTTTTGTTTCCTGGTACAGCAGTTGCTGCAAAACAGGTCATATTATACATTGCATAATTCAAAGTGGAAGACAACATTTCTATTAAGTTTTGAAAACTGCATGTTAATACTTCTGTTATATGACAGTCCTAGTGAAGCTACAGATCATGAGGTAGAAATGTGGTTTTCCATGATAACAAAAGTAATTTGTTACTCTACATATTTGTTACTCTACATACTCTACATATATCTATAGTGATAACGTTACTTTTGTGGACAACCCAGAAGTGACAGTGTATACTCTAGGAATCTTTGGAAACTCTATATTTCCAGTGATTCTCAGAGCTACCTTCTGTCACTTCCCCCAACATGTTCCAAATCCCAACTAAAGGCCAGATTGAAATGATTCCAGAAAACCAAGAGCTCATGGAACCAAGAAGCAGTCACCCACTCTGCCACCTTGCCCAAGGGTGGAATATTGGAGATTGGCCTGAAGTTTTCCAACATAGTAGGGATTAGAGGGGTTTTTTCAGAGCATGTCTAATCACTGATTCCTTAAGTGTGGGCAGCACAATTCTCACCCTCAAAGAAGCATTTACTCAGCATTTACCCCTTACTCAGCCAGCCCAAATGCAAGCAGCCCAACTCTGGCAGGTTTTATCAACCAGGAAGGGCAAGGGTCAAGGACATGGGTAGGCCAAACTTTCCCAAGAATCCTGCCCTCATTCTCAGGTGTCACAAGCTGGAAGGTGTCTATATAAGTTGGAGAAGCAGGTGCCAAAGGCACATGATCTAAACATGTGTCCATGAGAACATCTAACACACAAGGATCTAGGCCATTTTGTCTGCAAAGTAATTTGAAAATCAATAATAGTGGCCAGTTGTGTGGCCAGAGTCTAGTTCCCTGCAATACCCGAGGAATTATTGCACTAGTGTCCTTATCTGCCAGTGAATGCAGCCCTGCTTTTGTCCAAAGATCCCTGAGGTGGCAAGGTTGAGATTAGTCTTCTCCAGCAACAAAGCAGTCTCAGGAGATCTATTTTCTTTCAAGTACATAACCTTCTCATTCCATTCACCAGCTGACGCACAGCTACTTCAACATGAAGCAGATACATCTGTCTGTCTTATTTTGTAATAGCCTTGGATAATTGTATTTCTCAGCTTTCTTGAATAAAGATGAGCTCTCTCTCGTTAATTTTTATCACCATTTTGAAGGAGTTATAAGAACATTCTCAAAAGACAACACCAGCATATTTAATGGATTTTGGGTATTCCTCTATATTCACAGGTCTGCAACCTGTGGCTCTCCAGTTGTTCATGGACTACAATTCCCATCAGCCTCTGCCAGCATGGCTACCCTATTAGAAAGAGCCCGGAAATGTATTAATATGGGCTGCAGCCTGCAGAAAAGGAAGGGCTGGGGTGCCTGGGATAAATTGTGCACGGGAGTTGGTGGCAACCTCCCACAAGCTACTGCATAGTGTTCTTCAGCATCTGGCACCATCCATAAATATGGCATGGCTACACATAAAAGAGTTGGGAAGAAATAGCAAAGCTGAAACAAAGAAAGGATCGAGTCATATTTAAAATAGGACATGATAGGGAAATGTTCCAAAAGTCATTAGTAAGTGTAACATATTTTATGGGTAATCTCTTGCGCATCCAGCTTCAGCAGAATAGGTCAACAACAATAAATTAGAACGAGGAAAACTTAGGACTCACCAGGCAAATGATGGAGAATTCATCCAATAGCCACCCTGGTGAGAAAATAAAATGAGACAGCATCCAGGCACTTATTATATTCATATTAGAATCATAGGTATATAGTCACTCCATTTCATTTATTTTAGTCATTAAACATGATGGTGGAAAGCTAACCCCTGATGTGGTCTTCAGGCTGAAACTTGCTAATTGTTTCCTGTTCAGGGTAGCCTGCTTGGCTCCAACTAGAGCTCATGCCTTTCCCATCGTAGCTCCTTTGGAACAGGTTTTCTGAGGAGGTGAGGGGCGGGGATGGGATACAAGTTATTTATTTAGGAAGTGCTGCAAGGTTATTTCATTCACTTGGGTTGTTAATGGTGTATATTTATATACTTACTAGCGGTACCCAGCCATGTGTTGCTGTGGGTTATTGTGGTGAAATGGGAAAAGAACAGATGCTGAGCCTTCCATCTCCCTCCGCTAGGATGGGTGGATCATATCCAGATGCTGGGGCCCCTCCCTCCCCTCCCTTGCATGCCACCCCCCACTCTCTCCCCTCCCTCACTTCTCTTCCCTTGCATGCCACGCCTCCCCCTCCCTCCCTTCCCTCTCCCGCGTGTGTATGTATGTATATGTGTTTCACTTCCACACCAGTTATTGCCTATGTACTGTTTTCACTGCTCATATCTGGCCATCTGAGTGAACATTCTAAGCTGCATGAACATTCTAAGGGTGACAGTTACACACAGGCAGCTGCATGTCCTTCACCATGGAGCGCCAGGAAAAAGGTGTTTTACCTGGCCCATGTGTGAAATTTCAGGTATGTGAACATCTAAAAACGCTCTCACCAGGCTGACTACAGTGGCTCGGAATTTTCAGAGGAATTGGCCCAGCAGTTACTGAGTTATACTATCACTAACAAATACACGGTTTGCTTTTTATATATATATAGATAACCACCTTTGACCACAATAGGGACCAAAAGCAACTTACAACATCATCCTTCCCTAGGCATTTTATGGAGGGGATTTACATGTACAAAAGGCAAGGTACAAATAATTTTAAAAAATAAATAAAGCAAAACAAATACTTGCATAAGGCAGGGGGGAGCTGTTTAGTGCCCCTGTCTGATAGCTCTAAGGTGTTCTCCCTCATCCCTCATTGTCAGGATTGAAAAGCCATTGTTGTTTCTTTGTAAAGGCGTAAGAAAGTTTTAAAACTGTGTAAATACTTGAGCAAAAATACAGCATAATCTGTGATACCTAAACATTATTTTAAAATGATCTTAACATTATTTAGCAAAGAGATTCTTAGTCACTCTCCTAGTAATGAGTCAAAGAAGACTTGGAGAGTGTTGCAAAAGCTGGTAGTAAATTATCTTTAGCATAAGAGAGTCTTGTTAAATCTCCTCAGGGAGGAGGTCATGCCAGCTGGTGTAACTGCCAACTCATCTAACATTAAACTGCTGATTTTCTAATCATCCAATTTGCCAGCTTGGTAATATGTTCAGTGCTGATTAGATCTGAGTCAGAAAAACTGCTATTCTCTTTGGGAGACTGGCAGTTATGTTGAGAGTTATCACACTGACTTTGGTGTTTCATGAGAAAGTCTGGGAAACCCTTGAAGCAGCTCTGTGGTCCAGAGACAGGGTCCATTCTTGCCTCCACACTGGTGTGATAGTTATGTGTGCAGTTCACTGTGGATACTGAAGTATATCACTGCTTTACCACATGCCCAGCTTGCAATTCAGATAGACAGTTTGAAGCATGACAATGGAAGAAATCCATCAGCTGAATCATTCCCCATTAGCCCAAGTAGCAACTTTTTCACTATTCTTTGCAAAGTTTCTGAATTCTAGTTGGGCAGTGACATTAACAAGCTGCAAATTGCATTTGGTTTGAGCTACTCAAATGACTAGTTCAGTCTATACCTACAGAGAAATGGGATAAATTTAGGCAGCAGCTATGGGATTGAATAGGCAAATATTATCCCTACATCAAAATGTCTCTATAGAAAATAACATCTGGGAGTCTATATCCCGATGTGTCGTTTACTACTTTCAGGGAGGGTTTCTACATGGATCTTAGCTCTGTGAAATTTTTTTAAAGGGGCTGCGCACGCATCGTGCACAGCCCACTGCGCCCTGTTTGGATGGGAGGCTCCATATCTCTCACAAGGGCGGGAGATTCGACCCCCGATCCTCCCCACTGCTCCCTTCCATCCTGGATTGATCACAGCATTTTTGAAAAGGTCTAGTTTCATCCAGGTCCAGGAAAAGCACGTGATAAGGGGGAGAAGGAGCGCCAGAACCATGATCGCCAGTGGTGGGATCCAAAAATTTTAATAACAGGTCCCGATGGTGGTGGGATTCGCCGCCACACACGCCGCCACACACACGCCGCCACACACACGCACCTCCAGCCCCTATTGGGCAGGGAGGTTGCTTTAGTAACCCTTTCTCGGCACTCAGAAAAAATGAGTAACCACTTCTAGAGAAGTGGTGAGAACTGGTTGGATCCCACCTCTGATGATCGCCCAGAACGCAGTGGGGAGTTCTGCGCCAAACCTCGTTTTTTTCTGTGAGTATCACATGCTATTTAGTCAGTGGGGAATCAACCTCTGTTAGCTTTTTGTACAGTTGGTAGCAGGTATATTGCTATTGTGTTCAAACAATATACCTACTACCTTTTTAAAGTCAGCAAAAAAGCCTGCTGATGGCAGAGAGAGGAATAATGGGTGTGGGGGCCAGATGTGGGCAGAGAGATTTGGACCCTTCCTATACACATGTGGGAAAGCATCAGGGCCATACCTACATTTTATTTGAAGGGGTGCAAAAATACAAAATGAGACTTCACACACACACACACACACACACACACACACACACACACACACACACACACACACACACACACGTGTGTGTGTGTGTATATAGATATATAATCAACCTATATAATATACATACATAATCAAAAACGTGTGAAGAACTCTGGTTTTTAATAACTCTTGGTTCTCTGCCTTTTGTCAGCTAGCAGCAATGAAGAAAGGGACTCTTTTTGTTTGTGCCTGTGCTAGAGAACTGGGAGAAGGAGGCACCTTGCTGCTCTGAATTACCTTACCAGTTGATTTGAGATGCAGTGAAGCCCAAAAGAAGTGGCAGAAGGGGGTAAAGTGATGGAGGTGGACAGCTGAAGCCACCTGACAAATGAGGTCCTGGCTGCTGAAGAGTCAGTCTCCTGGTCCTCTCTGGTGTTTCATTGGAGGAAAAAAAAAGAGCAAACCAAGATGGAAGGCTTGCTGTAGAAGATGGAGTGGTGAAGGGGGCAGACCTGTGATGTTTGCTAGTCTTTTGGAGCAGCAAAGCAGGATACTGTAAGGTTTCCTATCCACTGCTCGACCTAACAAGCCTCTTCCACCAGCACTAGCTCCCTATTCCATCCCAGAAAATGCAAGTTATGCACATTTTTAACCAGGCAGAATCCCCACTGAAAATTTAATCTAGATACAATCAAGTTTCAAAAGATCCTCTGAAGATGCCAGCCACAGATGCAGGCGAAACGTCAGGAGAGAATGCTGCTAGAACACGGCCATACAGCCCGGAAACCACACAGCACCCAAGTGATTCCGGCCGTGAAAGCCTTCGACAATACAAGTTTCAAAAGAATCGGCACCTTTTCATCCAGGTTCCAACATCCTCACTGCAGCATGTTTCTAGTGAAGACATCTAGGCCTGCCCCTTGCGGTGTGTGTGTGTGTGTGTGTGTGTGTGTGTGTGTGCGCGCGCGCGCGCGCGTGTGGTGTGCGCGTGCCTGCTGTCGGGGTGCAATTGTTAAGCTAGCAGCACCAACATTTCAGAGTATCTTTAGGAGACCCTCCCGATGATACCACCCAGGTTTGGTGAAGTTTGGTTCATGGGGGCCAAAGTTATGGACCCTCAAATGTGTAGCCCCCATCTCCTATTATCTCCCATTGGAGTGTTTTTTCCAAAAAGGTGCATATACAAGCAGGTCCAGGAAAATCCCATGATGGGGGGCAGGGGGAGCGCCAGAAATGGGACTGATCTGTCTTCCGTGGTGAGGAGATCTTGAGGGAACCTGGATATTTTGGGTGACTATCCCAGGATTAATTGCCAGTGAGGATATAATCCAGGTTTCAGAACTGATGCAAAAGAACTGTGGCTACCATTAAGAACTCCAGTTCTTCATTCTCTTGTTTTCTTGGCTTTAAAAGTGATCATGTGAATAGTTAGGTTGATTCATTTTTTATAGCAGTGGTTTTGCATAGTCCATTTCCCTGTGGTTGTAAAGAATAACTTCCTGATAAATTGTGCCCTTAGTCACAGAAACTAAGTCACTTCATTCAAATAACAGAGGTTTACCCACAAAGCACTTATTTCCATTGAACTCATATCTTGATCAGCAGTGATGCTGAAGATAGTTGTGTTGATCTAAGACACCAAGAAAAACTTATTTTCAAAACTACGCTACCCATTCAAACAGTACCAACCAGGAAGCAACGTCTCTTGTGTTTTACCTGCTCGCTTCTCCGCATCTTGTCTGTGAAACTCTATTTGTCTTATAAGTGTGTTTGTCAAACAAAGGACTTCAGGAAGTTTAATATGACATCATGGAGGGTGTTTCACAGGGTTGGGCCAAAATCCACATATTACTGAAGTTAAGTGGCAAGATGAATTGATTGCATTGGATTTCAGATTACTGTGATAATGCTAACCCAACAGATATAGAATCATTCACTCTGATCTCCTCAGTGTTGTCCTCAAAGCTACTCTGGATATTGTCTGCTTGGTGTGTGGTCTTTCTGATTGACTCTGGCTCAGGTCTCTTGGCACATCTAGAAGATGGCCCTGATCTGACCATCCTTGCAAGGAAAAATGTCCAGGGAGCTTTGTTTTAAAATTGGGATGTTAATTTGTTTAGGTGATGACTTTTATGGTAGGTACATTTTTCACAAGGCAGCTCTGTCTGTGTGTCTCTTATAACATTTTGTCCTGCTTGCCAGATTAGCAAAACCAGTCTTGCACAGATGATTAGATCTTATGAAGTGTACTGTTTGCCCTTCACATTGCCCTGTAACTGTCCTGTGAAAACTTGAACCATTGCCTTCCTGTTCCATATATATTCAGTCAGCCCACTGGCGAGCTGCCACAATGCCATGGGACACACTGTTCCCAAATAAGAGAAGTATTATTTGTCAGAATCACCTGGAAAAGACATAAAAAGGAATTCAGATCAGGTTGCTGAAAATTTCCCTACAAGGATATGTTAGGTGCTGAGTTTCAACAGGTGCTGCTAGGTTCAGTAGGGCAAGCAGGTGCTCCGTTCCTTTGAAGCCCATAGGCTGTAGACATTCACCACATTAGGCCAGAACATGTGTTTAAGATGGGCCCCTAACATCTGCAACATTAAAGCTATACCATAAAATAGGATGCTATACCAAAGTTGCAGGGAAATTATATTGATATCTCCAGCAGCTATTCTGTCACTTATATTTAAGATTGATTGTTTATTTACCATGACTCAGATTTAGAAAAGCTGATGTAAAATAAGTCCAAAGATCATTTATTTGATAGCACAGAACTGGGTCATACTTAAATTTCTTAAATTGGACCTAACGTCTGAAAGCAACAGGTGAAGAGCACAATTTTTGCCCCCATGTTTATGGGTGCTAAGCAATGGTTGTGATATAGGGTTGCTAGCCTCCAGGTAGAACCTGGAGATCTCCTGGGATCACAGTGGATCTCCAGACAATAGAGATCAGTTCCCCTGGAAAATATGGCTGCTTTGGAGGGTGGACTCTATGGTATTATACCCTGCTGAGGTGCTTCTCCTTCCCAAATTCTGTTCTCCCTAGGCTGTGCCTCCCAAAATATCCAGGAATTTCCCAACCTGGGGTTGGCAACTTTATTGGGACACATTCTCAACTAGTACTTGTTTAAACATTCTTGCACTAAAGCAGGGGTTGGCAATCTTTACCACCCAAAGAGCCATTTGGACCTGTTTTCCATGGCCCCAAAGGTCTACTGTATGGAGCCCCCTCCGTTCGCCCCCTCCACTCACCTTTCCTTCCAGTGCTGGGAGGTGGAGGCACTGGGCAGAGAAACCCCCTCTGCCTGACTGAGCAGGCAGCCGCCTGCTCCGTGGGGCAGAGGGGGGATGGTGGCTGTGGGGATGGCAGAGGGGGGATGGCAGCTGCTCTGGAGGGACACGCCCACGCAACCCTCCGACCTCCAGGGGTCAGAGGACAGCATGGATGTTCCCTCCAGCTCTCCGGAGCAACACTAGAAGGAGAGCTGAGAGGAGGGGACACAAAAAGTGGCGCCCTGACGCACGGAGCTGCCTCCAGTTTGGCCCCTCCACTCACCTTTCCTTCCAGCGCTGCTCTGGAGGGCTGGAGGGACACACCCATGCTACCCTCTGACCTCCAGGCCATGTGGAGCCGCAGTACAAGGCTGAAAGAGCCGCATGCGGTTCCGGAGCCACAGGTTGCAGACCCCTGCACTAAAGTATTCTGAGGGGAAAGAAAAGAAGCAAGAAAAATATCTCTCTGAAAAGAGACTAAAATAGCTAAGGATACTATAGTTTTCTCCCCTTCTGTATTGTTCCCTTCTCTTCTCCTCATCTCTGCCCTCTAAGGATCCTTTTATCTCCCCCTACTCTTTGTTATGAATATATCTATTTCTCCACCTTTGTGCACTTTTGTGTCTATGGTGCTTTTGTGCATATAGAGGTCCTTATGATAGTATGTCACCATGGTACTGGCACTAAGAGGCCTATTAAAAGCTTTTTAAAATAGATCATAGAGTGGGAAAAGAATAAAGAGACTGCTGTGGTAATTCACAAATGAAGGAGATGATATTGACAAGACCTCAAAGGAGATGAGACACTCATCCCACTGCAACATTGATTCTGTGATATTGAATCAAGTTGAAAAAACCACTTGGACATTTTTACATCAGCCAGTCCAACCTTACCTTACAGTCAGTCCCCTTCAAAAGCATTAATGAAAGGAAAAATGTTTCTTCCTGGGGATGATTACTAGATGATTATAAATCCATTTCCTATTAATAAAACTGAAGCTACTAGGGAAAAAAACAATTACATTACTGAACTAAGGGCTGATTTCAATATGATTAAGGCAAGGCAAAGGAGACCTCCTTCACTCTCACACTGTTTCCTTTGAACTGGCTTGCTACCTGTGCCAAGCTGCTACACTTGCTTAGTGAACACCCCAGTGTTCTAATTCAGCACCTAGGACTGCTTTGCTGGGGCAGCAGCCTGGGTTAAACGTGAAATTACTTGAGTGCAAACGTATCTGGGAAAATTATGTTGCCTTGCCAGTGTGTTATATTTACATCAGGCCTAAGTAGCTTGGGAGCAGATACATCAGAAAACAATAATGTAAGACAAATACTTTTTAACACAACAGAATCCATTTAGAGAGTATGGGTCATAAATAATAAAAATAAGTGAAATGGCCTATGTCACAGTCATGGGGTGAAATACATTTGCCAAGTCTATTGGAGTATGATCTTTGAAATATAGAGCTGGAAGGGTCATCTAGCTCAATCCCCTGCACAATGCACGAAATTCACAACTACCACCTCCCCACTCCCCCAGTGAGTCTTGCTGTATGCCCAAAGGAAGGCAAAAAACCTCCAGGATCCCTGACCAATCTGGCCAGGAGTAAAATTACTTCCTGATTCCAAAGTGGTGATAGGCATTATCCTGGGCATGTAAGAAATGACCACAAAAGCCAAGCACTGATGCAACTCTTTCTGCCCTACCTCTCTTGATCTGCCTAAGTTCACAGAAACAGCATTGCTGTCAGCTAGCCATCTTCTGCATAAACACCTCCAAAGAAAGAGCCCATTACCTCCCAAGGAAGCCTGTTCCCAGTTCTCATGTGACCACTGCAGCCATACTGTACATGAGCTGATCGGTTTGTTTGATGGAAGTTATTTCAGTTGTCATCAGTGCCTTGTTCATATCCTTCATTATGGATGCCAAGTTATTTTTTTGGGGGGGGCACCATTTTCAATGCTGGCAGTCGTTGACTTTCCTAATTTGATTGTGCATATTTAATGAGTTTTTCCCTTAGTTCATTTTGTCTTTCAGTCAGTCCATCAGTTGTATCTATGAGGACTTTCTCTGGTGGTTGCACTATTATTTTGTTTCCTGTACTTTTTCTTGGGGGCATGCACATGCTGTCACTGCTGGTTTTCACTAGCCATGATAAACATGGGTTAATAGGACAGGTGGTATGCTTTGCAGCTGCCAGGGTTCTATCACATTGGCTTGGGAGAGACAGGTGAATTAGTCCAAAATTGGGTCAGAAGCCAGCCAAAGGGCCTCCAGTTCCGTAACTGTATCAAGGTTGGCTGGAGGGTGATGGCAGAGCAGCAAGATTTTACCTGAAAAACAAACTTGCAAATGTCTCACAACTAATAGCCAAATTTCTAATAATTGAGGACGCCTCAGTGAGGATTGTTAAAGACCTAATTACCCTAAACAATTAAGCTGAGCATGAGCTGGCAGATGCAATAAGGCCACATAGAATACTTTCTTTGTGATCTTCATTGCCAACTCAAAGGCCCTTTCCACACAGCAAATGTATAACGGGTTGCAGTTGGGATAAAGTAACCCGTTTTCCTGTTTTCACGTTCACATGCATCCGTGCAGGCAGGCAAGCATAAATTTGCTCTCCGCTTATACAGGGAGGGTTGGAATAGACAGGCCTCCAGGACATAATGGTCTAACCATGCATTTTATCAATTTGCACTGGGCCAATATCTAACTCCAGCTCAAAGATCAAATCCAGGGTGCGACTTGCTTGATGTGCGAGATTCGAGACAAATTGTCCCATGTTACCATGGAGGGCACTGGGTCCGTAGCCCAAATGGAAACAGCAGTATCTTCCTTGGTGCTAAATCTATTGGAGATTGTAGTCTTACCCCAAATGTGCCTGTGTTAATATTTATTGGTAAATGAAAGAAATTTAGGGTGAACGCATTGCATTTATTGTCAGTATGTCAGTATTTTTAAAAGACAACAAAAATGTCAAAATAAATGAGTCAAAATTTATTTTTGATATTTGTACTCAAACCATGGTAAATATTGCTCCTTATAAGTAAAAGAGGAAATAATATAATTTGATAATTTCTGAGGATAGCTGTTTGGCTTTAGATTTACTTATCAGAAATTATTTATTTCACAAGATTGATTTAGACACTTGGATGCCAGCTATGATAAATGTTCTATCATGGTGAGGAATGAAAAGGAAGTTTGTTTATTTGTTTATTGCATTTTTACCCTGCCAAATCTCCTAGAGGACTCAGGGCAGCTTACAATAAAAGCATATAAAACAACAATGCAATAAATAATATACTTATATATACATTAAAAGGCTTTTAAAAACAAGTTACAATAAATAGCATAATTCCATACCTTACAGAAGTACCAATACAATTACAATACAAATCAGTGAGGACGGCAGTAATAAAAACCCCATCAGTGTTAAAATCACTCTGTTGCTATTTGTTCACCAGCCAGGGGACTTCAGATTTACAAGGAACTGTCAACAATAGTTCTCTCAAAACATTTTAAAATGATGGGTTAATATCAGTCTTCACCCAATTTCTTCATCACAACTTTAAAGGGAAAAAATACTATAAGAATTTCACCCTTCTCAAAATGTACTTATGTGAGCTTTCGTCAAATTAGTTTTTTAAACAAATAAGGTTTCCCCTCTATTTTCTTTTTCAGGCAGTGTGCCTGATCTTCACAGCAAATGTTCAAACTGATAAATAAATGCTGGAAGAGAAAAATCAGTAATTCATTCACTTGCATCTCACATAACAAAGAATGAAAATATGCTGTAGTAAAGGAAAATCAGACAAGTTCTTGTTTTGGTGAATCAGTTCTGCTGAAAGAAAAACGCTTGTAATTTCTCTCTCAGGACGGTGCATAGCAGAGAGAGAAAAGAACCCAGCGAACCTCATTCAAGAAAACAATAGCAAAGAATAACTCAGGAACTCTGGGGGCAAGCTGCAAGCCATATGTCCCACTCTTTTAGCAGAGCTTCAGAAAGAACCCTGGAATCCTGTCTGTAATGTCCCTAGTTCTTGCTGTATCCCAAGAGCTTGTTTCTTTATGAGAGGGGTTGTTTGTGAGCAGTATGCAAGGGAGATGGTGCTGGAATGAACACATCCGCATCTCAGACAGGTCCTGTATTGAGCATTTATTTGCTGCTTCCTTGGTCCTCTCCCTCACACAGTTACAAACAGCATCCGTGACAGCCAATCAGAACCACCTCTTCCACCTCTCATCATTAAGTTCGGCTTGCTTAGTGTGTCTCTCCTGTGTTCGGAGACCAGCATCAGTCACAATAGGTCCTGAGATGCATTAAAGGAGGCAAGAGGAAGATAAGGAGCTGGCACAGTAGCTATCCCTCTTCATGGAAGAAAGGCCAGCCAGGAAAAAAAAGGGGAGAGTTCTCGGCATGCTGTGGAGTGAATGAGAAGGACTTGTTTTGGCACAAAGAGAAGATTCTGAAAGCTTTGGAAGACAAAATATCACAGTGGAGATGGGATCATCTCAGAGGGAGCCAACTAGTGCAAAAGGTACTGTCTGGGTAGTCTGTCTGCCCACCTCTGCTCTTACAGCAGCATCTCCTTCTACTAAGGGTAAGGGAACCGGAAACTGGAGGAATTAGTTTAACTTTCCTTTCTCTCAGCCCAAATGCGGTGTAACTTGTAAGTCTATGAGGGATTGTAATCTTGCCCCAAATTTTGCCAGCACGTTCCATTTCTACTAGGACTATCTACGCCATGCACCCCTTTAGCTAAGAGACTGTGCATCCCTGGGACATTAGTAGCTTCAGCACCTCCCACCAATTTGTATTTCCCAGACAAAGACTTTCCAGCCAGGCTCCTCAGAAGGATAGACTGCACATTTCTGGCTGCTGACAAGAGCTGACTTGGTGTTCTGCTCAGAATGGATGCTGAGCCTTTACATTCAGAGGCCTTGCCTAGCTGGACAGCAGAGCCTACATCCTGGCCAGGCAGTGCCAAGCCCAGCACAGGAGCCCTCGAGGGTAGGATGCACTTTTGGATCTTTAACAGCAGTGGAGAAGATACCTCCCCCCCATTTCTAACTGATGCGTGGCTTGTGCCCCTCTTTTATGCTCTCATCATGCTGCTCGGGCTGGTTGGGAACTCCTTGGTCATCTATGTCATCAGCAAGCACCGCCAGATGCGCACGGCTACTAACTTCTATATTGGTGAGTGAAACACCCACCTGCCTCCTCTCGTTTCTAGGGTTGCCCTGTAGCTTCTTGCCTTTCGGACCAATAGCACTTCTGCTCCCCAGATGCTAAACTATGCACTCATTAAACTGATAGAAAGAGACAGAGACTTCCAGCCAGCTGTCTGATCTTCTTCCATCCTGATTTGCAGCTGCCATTAATGACTTCCATCTTTGACTTTTACTAAAAAGGTCAGACTGTCAATTGGTCCCAGTCAGGATTTTAATAGACAGTGTGGTCCTAAATAGAGTTACACCCATCTAAGTCAGTGTGCTTTAAAAAGGTGTAATTGTGCTTAGGATTTTACTGTATTTTAATCCTTTCATTCATGATATTTTACACTGTCAATGACAGTTGTTTGTCATATTAACTGAAAATTAATCTGACGATGAATTGGCTTTGTATTATGTTTCTTCAAGGCTATTTCATTCTCCCTGGATCAGTGCTGCTGAATCACTAGCCCTGTTCCCACAGTTCAGTAAATAAAGTATTCTCTAATATTGATGTTGGCAGGTTATCTCTTAAGATTTGCATCTATGGACCAAAATGCCTTACTAGCTCAGAGGGAGGGGAACCTGGTACACACACACACACACACACACGCACACACACACGCGCACACACACACACGCGCGCGCGCGCGCGCACACACGCGCACACACAGAGCAGTCAGGCTAGAATCTAAGAGACCTAGGTTCAATCCCAAGCTTCTTCTATGGAAACTTACTAACAGACCTTGATCAACCATACACATTCAGCCTAACCTGAGAATGCAGGAGGAAGTCCAGTATAACAATGGTTAAATAAATATTAGCAATTTTCTTACATTTAAATCCTGCCCTTCTTCTATGAGTATTTATTATTCAACAATTAACAGCAATGTCATCTCAGAACTCATATATTAGCAATGGCAGATTTTGTGTAATTTTTTTTTGCAGAAAATAGCAAATATTGTACCCATCACACCTGGTAAAAAAAAAAAAGACTGTCTTCATGCATACTTGTCTCTTTGGTAGTGTGAAGACTGCTTTGCTCTTCCTTGCTTGCCTGTATACAAAATGATTGATATTTATTGAACTATGTTAAGAAATTCCATTCAACCTTGCTAGAATAGCACCCCCCAGAGTTAGATAAAAAGAACTTCTGCATCCTCTTGGTCTCTGTCAAAGAGAAAAGTATCTGGGAAGCACCTGCAAATCATTAGCTTCTGCTGGACTGAAGCACAAAGCTTTGCTTGCTTGATGGGCCATTATATTGCTGTCCAACAGAAATACCTAAAAGGGAAGGCTGTACCTGGTCCCCTATTTTCCATTTTCTTGAGCAACCAAAATGTACATAGTGCTAAGTCTAGTGCATAGACTGATGGATTCTTTTCTTTCTGAACTATTAGGCAAAAATTGCATTATTCCTTCTGTTTCACCATTGAGCATTTTAATTTGTAGAACCATTATAGAAATTTGTTTTGTTGAAAGGTGAACCTGCCTCTTCACAATCACAGTGCAAAGATTCCTCCAGGTTTTTATACATTGCACAAAATGTACTGGTGTGTGTAGATGTCTTGGAGCAATAGTACAAATGGTGTTATTTATCAGAAATTGAACAAAAACCTTTAGTACTCAATGTACAGAAAAGGAAGTCTATACATTTGTGAACTGTATAAATATTTTTACAGGGATAGGGGTAAAATGAAGCTGAACTGAAATGCAACAAGGGTCTTGGTTTTAAGGATATTTATTCCGGAGTACCTGGGACATTTTGGGTGGATCCTACCTCCATTCTCCCTGCCCAATAATAAAGTTTGATTTCTTTTTCCAGCTTAAAGTGGCTTCTTCTGGTTTAAAGAGCATTTCTGTTGGAGGAAGAACCACTTCAGTTGGAAGAAAGCTCCTTAGGCTGGAGGAAGACTATTTGGAGGCTTGTTGAATCTATCCTGTTGGCACTCCAAAGTCTATGTTGACTGGAATCCTAGTTGAGCATTAAGTAGACAACATGAAACAGGATGGAGAATGTTGATAAGAGGAGCATCCTGCTTCAGTTGGTACTGTGTGAATTCACTGCTTACGAATGTTATGTCCACTACACAGAGCTGGATCTAGGGAACTGAGGGAGGTAGCTGCCCCAGCTGGTAGGCAGAGGGGGACGCTGCTGCTGCAGCCAGAGGCTGAAGGGCTGGCTGCCTGCCCAGCTTCTGTGAACACCAGGTGCAGGCAGAGCACACAATGCTGTCCTTTCTCCTTGGCCCATGGAACTGCTGCCGGGAGAGCAAGGTAGCAAGCACCAAGGAAGCATGTGGTGCTAAGGGGGCTGACTCAGAATCTGAGTGCACACAGACACATACTTGGCCTTGGACAGACCCCAGAGGATCAAGGTGAGGTATCCCCAGCCTTATGGATGTCCGGGTCCAGGGCCGCCTTTGCACAATGGCCCGCAACAGCAAGAGGAAGAATGCATTGCCACTCCAGCACTGCCACCTCCAGTGGCTGCAGAAGTGGTCCCTCCACAGAATAGATGGTGTGTCAGTTCACAATGGGGAAGGGAAGGCAGACAGGCAAATCTGATGCTGTTAAATATGATTGGTCTCATTTGGTTCTATTCAACTGAACAGAAATCACCATTCTGAATAAACCAGTGTCGTTAAAAATTAATCAACTAGCAGAGAATTTAGATGCAGTTTTCAGACTGAACTGCTTGGGCTCATTTACAGCCCAGTTTGCAACTACAAACATATTCAATTTACAGCTTATGAAATCCACTTCCTTGGTATTTGTTCAAAGTATTCCTTGGTATTTGTTCAGTGTTTGCATTAAGCAGAATAAATATTCACTGATGCTGCAGATAAGACCAATAGTATTTTACAGTGTATGAACAACATTTCATGTTTGTATTATATAGTTGCAGTTTCGTCTGTGATATTTTTCTCACTTACCATCTGTAAATGTTTAATTAAAACAAAACAAAAAGGACTTGTATCTAATGAAGGAGAGCCTAAGGAACTTTCGGCTGGAGATTTCCTTTTGCTGAGCAAGGGACATGCAAGAAGAAGAAGAAGAAGAAGAAGAAGAAGAAGAAGAAGAAGAAGAAGAAGAAGAAGAAGAAGAAGAAGAAGAAGAAGAAGAAGAAGAAGAAGAAGAAGAAGAAGAAGAAGAAGAAGAAGAAGAAGAAGAAGAAGAAGAAGAAGAAGAAGAAGAAGAAGAAGAAGAAGTCGTCTGTTCATCTATGGATTCAGATCCTTCCTTGAGACCTGTTCATTCGGGAATGCTATGCTAGCCCAAAACATTGAGATACAGAACTTTGGGATGGTTTGGTTGCTACTCAGATTGAAAAATGAGCCAATGAATTTGGTTCTAACAAATTGGCTCCCCTAGACAATAATTCTAAGAGAGTTTTTTCAACCTTTCCTATAGTCTTTGACTTTCTGGAGGATGTTAAGTTATTACGTTCACTTAGTAGTCTAGCAAAATGGAAACAGTTAAATGGTTCTGGAAATGAAAGTGAAATGAAAGTTAACATCCTTGATGGATGTGGCTTCCTTAATGGAGCCAATCCATCTCATGTTAGGTCTTCCTCTTTGACTGCTGCCTTCCCCTTTTCTTAGTGTTATGTCTTTTTCAATTAGTCTTATCTTCTCATGATGTGATGAAGGTACAATAGCCTAAGTTTGGTCATTTTAGCTTCTAGGGAGTATTCAGGATTGACTTGATCGGTGTGTGCCTTATGTGCAGTCAAGTCACTTCCAACTTATGGCAACCCTATGAATTAATCACCTCCCAAATGTCCTATTGTTAATGGCCTTACTCAGGTCTTGCCAACAGATGGCTGCATCTTCCTTGATGGAATCAATCTATCTCATGTTTGGTCTACCTCTTTGCCTGCTGCCGTCTGCTTTTCCTAGCATCATTGTCTTTTCCAATGAGAGAGTATTTCAGAAGTAAACTTGTCTGAAGATCTCACCTACTGGAGTTTTATCACAGATTTGCCATGGAGCTTGAGCAAAGAAAGGGAGATGGGATAAAATTACCGTAGGTGTGATTTATTTATGCACCTGGAAATCTGTCTCAGGTACCTCAGCCTCAAACTGGACATTTTGTGCATTCTTGTATGAGAACGTGGAAGGGGTTGGTTGTTCAGGCCAGATTTGTAGACTTTTTTTTCCTTTCAGCCTTCATACCTTCAGCAGAATGATGAAACATGAACACTTTTGCAGGATGGGATGTATTTTCTCCACACTATTCCTGGTTCATCATACTGTCTAACCAGTATCTAAGCTGTAGGAGTGGAATTGTTTTTCTGTGATCTTTGTGCTAAAATTAGAGATGTTTATTTTAATCATCAACCTACAGGTGAAAAACCTTGTGATTCTTTTATAATGTTGCCTTTCCTCCAAGGAACTCAGGGTGGCACCCTTCATTCTTCCTTTTTTCCCTTTTATCATGTGAGGTAGGTTAGGCTGAGAATGTGACTGGCTCAAAATCACCTAGTGAGCTCCCATGGCACAGTACAGATTTGAACCTGGGCCTTCCAGATCTAAGTCCAGTGTTCTTTTACTACAGTATTCTGGAAGACAATTAGGAAGTGGACAAAAGCTGAATCAATATGCCATTTTTATTGACATACGAAGAGCCCTGCTGGATCAGACCCGTGGTCCATCAGGTCCAGGATCCTGTCTCACACAATGGCCAAACATTTCCTCTGGAAGTTCAACAACAGGGTGTACTGGCTGAGACTTTCCCTTGATGTTGCCTCATGCCACTGGGATTCAGAGGTTGACTGCCTCCAAACATGGAGATTCCCCTTAGTCTCCAAGGCTAGTAGCCATCAATAGACTTCTCCCATGAATCTATCCAGTTTCCTTTTAAAGTTGCCTATGCCTGTGGTCAACCCACCATATTCTGGCAGTGACATCTACATTTTAGTTCCTTGCTGTTTCTTTTTGTCCATCCTGAATCTACTGCCCATCAGCATCACTGAATAAATTCAAATTCTAGAGTTTTGGGAGAGACAGAAGAAGTTTACTTTGTCCACTCTCTCCATCCTATGCATACTTTTATAAACCTCTATCATGTCCCTACTTAGCTGTTTTTTTTCTAAACTGAAGTGAAGTTGCACATGGTGCTGTGCTACCCTGGATATCCTATTGATTAATAATTATGGGTTATTTGTAAATGAACTGATTTCTATGTCACTATGATGTCAGAATTCTTGTGGGTGTCAGTCATTTGTTTTGACTAACCAATAAACATTGCAGTTTTATAGAATAAAGACTTTGAATCTATTTTCTTTATTTGGTAATGGGCTCCATTGGGATTTAAATTTCCACCACCATAGTGAATCCTCTACTACATTTCCATCTTACTGGAAAACTGGTGGCTTGAGCTTGGAAGAGCTGTTGTTTTAGGACAGCCCATCCTCATTTGCTCCCCACCCCCTTCCACCATTCTTGCCATGGAATGACTCTCATCATGCCTCTCTGTTCATTAAAGTTCACCTTCCTAACTTCTAACATACTTGTCTGGCTACAAACTCCCTTGGCTCCCAACAATAAAAGGAATTCCAGGAGGAATTAATAGATAATAGATAGATAAGATTATGTAAAAGCGTAATTATTCATCAACAATTCATAGAGGTCAACAAAATTTATTCTGTTATTTAAATGAGTTGTATATATTTGGGGGCATCATTTTGTCCTCTTGCACCCCTTTAAAAAATGTAAATCTGGCCCTGCCACTGCATCCTACCTCTACCTTCTGCCAGGGAGACCCACACCCCTCTGAGGCAACAAGACTCCAGGTTTAACCTGGGGGTTGTAACTGACAGCCGAAGAGAGTCTTGTACTGAAATAATCTCCATGTCTTTTGCAGCAAACCTGGCGACCACTGACATCATATTCTTAGTATGCTGTGTACCATTCACTGCCACGCTCTATCCCTTGCCCAGCTGGGTTTTTGGGGACTTCATGTGCAAATTTGTCAACTATTTGCAGCAGGTGAGCTTGAGTGGTGGGAAAATCTGTGTGAAATTTAAGTGTACAAGGAGATGTGCTGGTGGGTATGTCTGATGTGTGTGTAACAGCATGACAGTATTCATGCAGATAAATGTATCTATGCAGTGGTCATTCTTGTCCTATGGAAGGAGGGTCAGTGTGCAAATGTATACATGGCCAACTTGTTAGTGGATATAGATTCTAAGTCCTTCACTTTTCTCCTTGTTTTCCTACCAGGTAACAGTGCAGGCCACCTGCATCACTCTGATGGCTATGAGTGTGGACCGCTGTTATGCTACCCTGTATCCACTGCAATCTTTACGTTACCGAACCCCCCATGTAGCTATGGCTGTCAGTTTTGCTATCTGGATTGGTGAGTGTGACCAATAGAAGCTATATGTACACAGCTGAAGGGCCAAGACAGAAGTTTCATGCAGAGGAGCCAGAGATGGACCTAGATCCTAACCTATCTATCTTGAACTTCCCAGGACTAATTCCACAATCCCATATGGAATTCTATATTAAGACCACTATAAGGGGTTTAGTACTAATTCCTGGTCTCACCTCGTCTTCTGAGGAACAGTAATTGCATAGTATCAAAATGAAGTCCCACTGACTTCTTCAGTTTTCTCCTGAGCCCACATTTGGCTTAGACTTCTACAGGTGACACCATGAAGCACTGTCCTTCAGGACTCTAAATTCTGTGTTTTTGGCCTCCAGGTTCCTTCATTCTCTCACTACCTATGGCTCTATACCATCGCACTGAGGTTGGCTACTGGTATGGTCTGCGCACCTACTGTATTGAAGCTTTCACCAGCAAGAGCCAGGAGCGCAGTTTTATTCTATACACTTTCCTGGCTGTTTATCTGCTGCCTCTGTTCACCATATGTCTCTGCTATTCCATTATGCTCAAGCGTATTGGGAATCCTGTGGTGGAGCCCATAGACCATGACTATCAGGTAAGTGAGAGTGTCTCCTTCCATACCATTTATTTCAGCAGTTAAGAAGATCCTCTTCTCAAGCCCTGTGCTCTGTGATCCTTTCTGCAGAGATGAGGCAAGTGATGAGTAGAGACAGGGTCTTTTCAGTGGTGGTGCCTTGCATTCACCCTTGTGGCTTTCAGGTATCAGGCCAAAAACATTTATTTTTCCTAAGTATTTTAACAGGGAGGTTTCATCTGTGTTTAGCTGCATTATGATTTACTTCTTTCTTGAGTACGTTGTATGAATATCATTTTAGTTTGTTTTACCTTGTTTTTATGCCCTTGCTTGGTTTTAATGCTTTGTTTGATTTCAGTGTGAGTCTCCATGAGCAGTCTCTGGATATAAATTTCATATATGAAAAAAAAGTGAGGGAAGTTATTGAAAGATTATACTATTCCAATCATTATTGAGCTTATGCTTCAGCAGTTTCTCTATCAAGCACTTCTAGGACCTGATGAGCAGGATTCTATGTTCTAAGGAAGGGCCAACAAAAAAGATTGAGGGACTGAAGCACCAAAGATCACTATGGGAGACGATGACAGAGATTTATAACATTATTAATCATGTAGAAAAGTAGATACAGCAACCTCTCCATTCTTGTTCAAAATTTTAGAATTTGACACTGGATATAGAGATAGCAATAACAGTTGCCTTCTTCTTAAACATGCACTTCTATTCTACCTGACTAGATTATTTTCCTTACCAAAACTAGTTATGGATCCTGTTGCCTGCCCACCGCTGTTGTAAGGGGAAAAACGAGGACCTTTGTGCACCACCACCTCTAGCTCCTTAGAAGGAGCATAGGATAAGAGTTTACCAAATAAACATTCCCTTCATGACTTTTGGTAGGCCATGTGTACTCTTCTCTTCCATCCCAACAGGTGCAACATCTATCAGAACGCTCAGCTGCCATGAGGGCCAAAATATCCAAGATGGTGGTAGTGATTGTTCTGCTGTTCACCATTTGCTGGGGGCCCATCCAGTTCTACTTGCTCTTTCAGGGCTTCTATCATCACTTCCAGGCCAACTATGAGACCTACAAGATCAAGACATGGGCTAATTGCATGTCGTATGCCAACTCTTCTCTCAATCCCATAGTCTATGCGTTCATGGGAGACAGCTTCCGCAAGTCCTTCAAGAAGGTGTTCCCGTTTGTCTTCCGGCAGCGTGTACAGAACAATGGCATGGACTCAGGCTGCCATAATGCTGAGCTAAAATTTGTCACTTAACTTCGCCCTGACCAATTTGATGGAGAACTTTGTACGTACTATCAAAAGTAAAAAACAACAACTAAGATGATAAAACTGGATGTCTGTTCAATTCTTACAGCAACATGTAATGACTGAAATGTTAAACATCCTAGTTCAAATTCATTCAGTGATCCTATTAGTGGCAATTGATTTAAATTTCAGAATTTTTCATCACTAAGCCTCAAAAGCAAGGCAGTGGCTAGGGTGGGATTACTGGGTTCTCTGTTCAAACTGGAATTTTAATTAACTGCATCTGATAATACTGAGAGCTTTTGAATGTGTAAGGTTTTCATTTAATGAATAATGAACTTCTTTTGAGACTACAGAAATTTCTGGCTAAAAAGATGGTCCTCCTCACCTCCCACCCCTAATAGCAGTACCATTCCAGACTTCACTCATCTGACCAATGTAACTGTCAACCATACTTAAGTGACCTTTCCTTAGCTGCTATGACTGTTAGTGTTGAATGTGACAGAGAAAACAGTTATTTATCAAAGGAGAGTGTTCATCACAAGGATAAAAATCTCTGAGTCAACCTAGGTTATAACTGGAAACAGCAATCTTGGGGGAGCTAAGCAGAATTAGCTAAAAAGCCAGTATGGTGTAAGAATTACTGTCATGAACTTGGTCACCTTGTGAGGCAAGACTAATCACTGTCTTGCCCTTCCTTTTACTGTTTTTGCCACTGTCTTGGATAAAATCCAGCCCCTCCTCCCTTCTGGGTTGTCCAAGGCCCCCCATCATAAAGGTGTATTACTGTAGCATGCCAAGTAGTCAAGGCAGGTAGGTAAAGACCTGTGCAGACTCTAATTAAACAAGTTTACCAATTCATGGTACTACATGAACAGATCTAGATGCACTAAGGAAAACAAACAAAAGGAGAGTTACTAACTGGGTACTTACAATCTGTAGTACATCTAGTCTTCATTAGTTGCAGGATGCTTCCCCCCTCTCTCATCCTTCATGGCAAAACACACAAGAGAGATAACTCCTCTAACATACACCAAAAGCCAACCACTCAAAACAAAGGAAGAGCTCTCCTTTTCAGCCCCTGCCCCATGTGTGCTCTTAGCCAATCTGGGTGTCTGGTCCTGGGCTCAGGTCTAAGAGAAGCTGGGCTCCCCAATCAGGAGATGTAAATACTCCCATGTTAGCATGTTTCTCCCTGCCAGTGTGGACAAAATACTCTATATTTGGAGATGGGCACCTTTCCCACATCCAGTCATGGAGACACCAATGCTCCCCTTCTATCACCATAGCTATCACAGTATCTCCTGCCCCTCATCCATCACAGTAACATTGCAATCCATTGGATAATACAGCTTTTAGATTATATAGCCAATGTGCTCAACTAGTAATGGAGAGACCCGTGTTCAACTCTCCTCAGCCAGGAAACTTACTGGATATCACTGGGCCAGCCACTCCCCCCTCAGCCTAACTTACATCATAGGGCTGTTGTGAAACTAAAATGTAAGAGTGAAGAGCTATGTACACCACCCTTAACTTCTTGGAAGAAGTGTGGGATAAAACTGAGATCTACAGATATAAGTCTATTCTGTGCCTGGAATGGGAGATCTCTTGGGAGCTATCTTGAGTTCTATAATGGAAGAAAGGTGGATATAAATAGCTATTATTCAGACTTTTGATGCCAGTGGGGAATAGTTCCCTGAGATTGTCCTGAAGTATCATGGATAATGGTAAGACCAAAATGAACCACTTCTCCCTCAATCTCAGTCTATCAATACTTCCTTGACTCAGTCTGAGTCAAAGCATTTCTCAGCTCTTTAACAAAATGTAATGGTGCTGTCCACCAAAATGCCCATGAAAACTACTTGCTCTGTGAAAGCACCTGTCATCTTTTGATTTGCAAGCCAATACACAGCAAGTGAGGTCACAAGGAAGATCTTATCACAGCAGTGTGGGTAACTTCACTCAACATTGGGAGGCAATCTACTTGAGTCCTAATATTGCTTTGCTTTTTAATGACCTTTAATTCATGTTGAGCCTTTTATGTATCACACAGGATAAATAAATGCTATAGAGCAGTGGTGGCAAACCTTTGGCACTCCAGATGTTATGGACTACAATTCCCATCAGCCCCTTCCAGCATGGCCAATTGGCCATGCTGGAAGGGGCTGATGGGAATTGTAGTCCATAACATCTGGAGTGCCAAAGGTTAGCCACCAAGGCTATAGAGACATTGATCACCAAATAGAAAGTGAAGTGGTCTTCGCTCTACCACATAGAGAGCACAGAGAGGCTCCATGAGAGGGAGAAAGAGTGCCAGCCACCCAAAATGATTGCCCCATTAGTCTGGTGCTGCTAATAGGGCAGACTGTATTCAGACCTTGTTTCCTTGTGGAGTAGTTGGCTATCTCTGCCTCTAATAATACTATCGCTACTATGTCTGCCTCCCTTGTATCATATTAAATGTGCTAATGGTTTTCAAGTCTGGGATCTAAAAGCTGTATGCTGCTCCATGCACATTGCAAGGGCTAGCTATACACATGGCCCAAACTGGTCCATTTTGGCACATGCAAAACACCAGAAAAGCCCAGCCAAAGCTGAAGGATGCTAACACAAAGCGGCAAGGAATAAGGAATTATCTGCAAAATATTTTAAAGTAGCTCAAGTGCCATAGCAAATAAAGAATCTTTACAATAAACATACACTGCAAACTACGAATCAGTATTTCAACCCACATGAGTAAGAGTTCAAAATAACAGAAGTCATATAATGTCAATTTTTCAAAGGTCTTTCATCAAACCTCATGAAACTAACTTACACAGAGTCACACTAAAGTACTCTAACAACAATAGAGCACACCTGTAACCCCCAGGACTGCCAGAGGGCAATCAATTTGCAATTTAAAGGGGCAGTTTTAAAGGTAGCAACTGAAATACAGGTCTTTATTTAAACCAATTTTATAACTGTTTAACAAAAAAATTCCACTTCGTTTCCTGTTGGAGAACTCTTTTTATATCTATATAGTCCTTATAGTGAGATTGTAATACATATAATACTACAAACCTGAAATCCTTAGGGGACTCATTATTGTCAATAAAGTGTTGAGTTAAAGGTGCATCCATTCGTCTGGTTTTTATTGAACTAATATGCTCATAGAGTCTGCTGCGTAAACAATGAGTTGTTATGCCAACATAGGGAAGATGACAGGGGCATTCCAATAAATGCACTTGAGCTACTTTAAAATATTTTGCAGATAATTCCTTGTTCCTTGCCGCTTTGTGTTAGTGTCCTTCAGCCTTGGCTGGGCTTTTCTGATGTTTTACATATTGCTTGCGCTACACTTTTCGCTTTGTTTTTTCCCCATTTTGGCACGTTACACGCGTGAATAGGGCCTTTTATTCCTACCCTGTTTGGTGTTCCATCCAAGGGAGTACGACTACCTGTTCCTGCCAGTATCTTTGGTGTAGTTTTGTCCCTTATGTATTCAGTATAAGAGCACTGCCCCCCCATGTGGTTTTAACTCTTGAGGCCACCAATGATTGCGCCATGGTTAATTCCACATTCAAAGAGGTGCCCTTTAAGAGCTTGGGAGGTGCTCACCTCACAGGGAACAAGTAGGGGAACAGTCATGGGGGGACAGAATGATAGAATGCCCAAAGGAATACCTGAAGTGAAATGAGGGAGAGAATGAGGCAAACAAACTAAAGGCAAGGAAGAAGGTCTGGACCCTCCAGTTCCTGACTCATCTGGCCTTTTGGCCCATCTGGCCCATTCCTAGATAGGTCAGGCAAGAACCCTTGTGACTGTTGTCCTAGTGATGTAACTGAGAGCCAAGATGTAGCAGCACCAAGATGGTATAAATAATTTAATCACCTCTCCAGAGTCCATGTTTGCTCTGATCAATGGCCATGATCTCCCTGCACGGCTCAATATGCTGAGGTGAGGCAGCTGCTAGGGCCTAGGATTTTTGCCCCCGGCTCAGTTGCTAGAGTCCTGTGCTCCCAGCTGCACATACTACCACTTCCACCACAGAAATGGCTGCAGGTAGTCATGTGGCTGTGAGCATGGGCAGTGGGAAAACCTGCAAGAGGGCAGGGGAAAGATATATAGGCAGGTGAGGGGCATGTGCAGGGGGCCTGATGATGGAGACTCCAAGAAATCTCTGGCCTGGACTCACCTTTGGCATTGTATCCCCCTGAAATCCCCATCCTCCCCAGGCTCCATCCCCAAATCTCCAGGAGTTTCCCAACCTGGAATTGGCAACCCTATCCCCCACTGGTGGCCATGGGGAACCTGGCACCTCAACTGGGGGCCATGGCACTTATAGCTAGCCCTGACTGTGTAGAAGCTTCAGTATATGCCAAATAGGGGAGCTCAGCTCTGCATTCAAAATGACAGTTAAGGCCTGTCCCTCATTCAAGTTTGCTTGCTTTAGTTCACAACAGTCCCATGTGTACTGTTTTGACAACTCTGTTTCTTCAATCCAGACCATGGTTTAGACTGCTGTAGTCCATTGCAGGACTTGGTGTGAGCAGGAACAGAGAAAAGAAGAGTTTTGATTTATACCCCACCTTTCTCTCCAGTAAGGAGACTCAAGGTGGCTTACAAACACCTTTCCCTTTCTCTCCCCACAACAGACACCTTGTGAGGTAGGTGGAACTGAGTCTGAGACCTGTGACTAGCCCAAGGTAGCCCAGCAGACATCATGTGTAGAAGCGGGAAATGAATCCAGTTCACCAGATAAGAGTCCACTGCTCTTAACCACTACACCACATTGAAGTTCTCACAGCCTGAAGACTGTGGCTCCAGACAGAGACGGAACTTATTAAACTGCGCTCCTGTTTAAAACTATGCTGCCTCATTTTTTTGGCCTAGCATTAAGGACATAACACTATGATGTCGCTTCAACTGCTTGTGACAGAGGGCATACAGCAGGGGTGCTGTTTCATGCCTCCAACCAGAATGCAGCCATGCAAAAACAGATCTTCACATATATATTTGAATTGCAAACATAGCCACAAACCACTCCCATGGAGGGAAGGGTGGCTAACTCTTCCCTCTCGGCATTTTCCTTGATTGGAAGGAGCCCACTTTAGGTACCCAGAATGGGAGAGGCAATACCACTAGTATGCTGGTTCTTTTTTTTTATCAGGCAGCTTAAAACTCCTAAACAGGGCAGGAAAAGTTAAACCTTCTTTTGTAGCATCATAGTCCCAATCCATTATCACTCCCTTTCAATGATTTCTTTTTGCAGCTCAATGACATTACATGTCACGAGAGGTTTGGTGGTATGAATAAAATGATTATGGTAACTTCTCTCATTCCCACAGGCGTTTCTGTGTAACAAGAATCTCCGCTCTGACAGCAGTCCATGTTTCAGACCATACATAGTGTTATAATAACTGAAAAGGGAACCACAACAAATGCTCTTGAAACACCTGTTTGCAACGGAATCTTTTCTATATATCCAGGAATAGGTCTTTGCTGTGAAGCTCTTTCTAATGAAATTGCCCCATCACCACCACCAATAGAAATGCATACATGCATACAGTCTGAATCCTTATGGCACCGTTGGTGATTTTGTAACATCTTTAGTCAAACCATCTCCCACTACCAGTCAGGAGACAGATGTCTTGCCATTAGCAAATACAACTACTGATTTCTATGGTTTCCAAGGCAACAAAAGGTGGACTAGGTTCAGGAACAATGGCTATCTTAGGTGATGGCAGTGAAATTAGGTCAAGTGCACAGGGTACCAAATGAAAGACTGCACTCAAGACTTCCAGTAGCAACAGCTGGGGTGAAAAGGTGACCATCTTAATAAAAAAAACCTCCTAGCTTAAAGACTATTATTTTACAGTCAGTAAATGAAAATTGATATTTGAATTCACAGTAGAATCATGGTAGAATACAATTCAACTTGTGTTGCTCTTGTTAATACTACTAAAATGAATCCAGTATTATTTACAACTGTACAATCCAATCAAAAATACATAGTCACAGCAGGCAACAGACCCCTAGAGGGGGATCATCTCCCCACACCTGCAACCCCTCACTTCTTCCATTAATAGTATCTCTCCTGATTTCTTTGAAACTTTGCCGCTGTAGCCTTTGGCAACTGTAATTGAACCCTGGCATAGAGGAAGTGGTGTGTATTGGTATCTGGATGATAACATCTCCCTATGCCAGGGTACATTCAGAATAGGGAAACTGAGCAAAAATAAAAAAGGGCCAGGGTGAAGCAGAAAAGTGATTTAAAAACTATAAATCCATGAGCATGACAGCATAGAATCCAAATGCATGCAGTTTGACTCATTTTATCCTCTTTCTCCTTCTATGCTGCATGATGCCACAAATTCCTCCCCACACTCATCAAAGAATCCACACCACCATAGATCCACTCCATGTGGCAACTGTTCCTGTTTTTCTAGTTACAGTATTTTGTTCCACGGTGACATAATTGAGAAAATAAAGAAAACCAAGTCACAATGACATCAATTCGAGGGGGGATGTATGTGGATAGCATGTCGTATCCCAAGCACCATGATTATTTCAGCAAATTAAGTCATAAAGCCCAGCCAACAGTCTCCATGTTATTTATAACAACAAAAATGACAAAGAAATCTCAATTTTTAGCAACAGCAGAGATAAGTTGGTGAAAGACCAACCAATTTATTGTAATCATGGCTATCTGTGATGCGCTGAGCCACCTAGCACCTTTCTCAAAAGTTTTTAGTTTGCTATCAAGTAGCAATGAAAAGTTTTACCTCTGATGCATAGTTCTCCTATGTTCTTATAATTCTACTAAAGCAACGGTTCCCAAACTTTTTCAGGCTGCCACCCCTGGGCTCCTAGGCCACATCCTTAGTCCCCCCCCCCCACACACATATGAACACACACGTCTTTCATGGTATTAGGTCAACTGCAAATTCAAATCAACTCCTAACACTATAAACACACATATATATTTCTCAAATAAAATATGAGCTAGTAGGATAAGTAAACCAATTTATTGAGCTGTTTTAGCAATATGAAACGATATGTTTGCATCTCACCGATTAAGTCTTCACAATTTTAATGGAATGGATGTGCTTGATGCAGGGATATCAACTTCTCAACAGACTGCAATGCACTAAGAAGTCTTAGATGCCCACATTCAGTAATTTTCAGTCTTTTTCTCTGCTTGGAAGGAAGCTGGGTGACTGCACTGAAGGCACGCTTTACTAAATATGATGTTGGAAAGGTAGTAGAGCACATCTTGACTTTGTCCCACAGGGCAGGTCATGAAGGTCTTCTTGAGAGAACCATGTAAATATTGCACAGAAATTGAGAAATAAAGATGCATTTATACAGCGGAGAGAGCACTGCTGCTTTTCCTTTAACAAAATCTTGCCTTGCAGAGCAGAAGCAATGGGGCTTTTTGCCTTGGCTCTCCCCCACCTCCGCCCCAGGCTACACAACGAGGAGAGGGCTATTGCCAAAAAAAAAAAAATCTTGCCAATAGGTCTTTTTCCCTTCACTTCCCTCCACCCCACCCAGGATACATAGTGAGGAAAGTGCTGCTGCTTCATCTTTAAAGCTCACCAGTTGCCAGGATGGAAGGACAAGAAGGTTTTTTCGCCTGCCAGCTGGCCCAAGAATCCCTGTGCTGCCCCTCCCACTGCCTCAAAATTCTGTGCTGACCCCCTACTGCCCCAAATTTTTTCACTGCCCCCCTTGATGTTTTCACTGCCCACTTTGGGAATCCCTATGCTGAAGTAACTTGCAAAGAGAATAAAGCTCGCACACATACTTCCCCAATGACTGTGTGTTCCTGCCATACACATAAACAGTGTAATGCTAACTACCATCGGTAGCACTGCAAGCAAATCCCTTACCTAATACAGGTGCCATGAATTATTAGAAGAACATGAAAAGACACTGTGAAATGCTCAAAATCCAATTACTATGGCAGTTATATTACACATTTGAAACGATTCCCAATTTCGGACAATCAGGAGTGTTTGCAAGGGTAATTTAACCTATTTGGAAGGGAGGCTTTCACTGTGAAACCAAGCACAAATGCTATGATTACTAGCTGCTTTGGAAAGCATGCTTCCTTTTCATTGAGATACTTTTGGGAAAATGCAGGGAAATAGGCTTTTCAAGAGACATTTGGTTTTGTATACTATTGTTCATAAGGTTTCTACCCTACGAAGTCTTTTTCCTACGATTGTCTTAATTTTCCTCCTGAAATTTAAACCAATTTCTTGTTTTATTCTCAGTGCCAAGGTTCTCCAGCTTTCTGGTAGCCTTTTGAATATAAATATGTTACATGTATTTTTGACATCATGTGTTTGTGAATCTGGATCAGGTCCTCAAAGACCCAGAGTCCTATGAGACTTTAGAGGAGAGAGATGTAAAAGAATAAAATAATTTATTAAACTGCAGCAAAATAGTAGGTCCTCAGACCAAAGCAGAAGCAAAACATACATTTCAGACACTTGGGTTTATGGTGGTTCATACATCAGTCAATAATATATCATCAAGAACCACTAGTTACATCACTTTGTTCGATCTTTTCCCTCAACAATACAGATTAAGACCCTGTTGCACTATTTGTACATCATGCATGACCTATGTAGGTCTGATGTGTTGGAAAGTGCTGCTGAATCTTTCAAAAGGAAACTTTCAGTACTTACCACGTGAGAATTGGAAAAAATGCTTTTAGATGCAGTGTCTTCAGTTTTGAAAACCAGAGTAATAGATCTAGACTGTAGTTGATTTGTGACATATTCACATAAATTTGGAGGGATGGGGGACTAGAATCTAAAATGTTAGACTAGACTCTAACATTTTTCTCTTGGCCTAACCCAGAAGATGATTTCCCCCCATCATTACAAACTTAGTGGAAAGTCCTATCAGATCAAGTGCGACCCATTAGCCCTGATTGTTCTTCTTGATGTTGGGAATCCAGCTTCTCTACCTGACCATGAAGGTATGAAAAGATTTATAGGCCTATTTATGTACAGAACAAGTTTTTCCTTGTTTCTCTCTGTTGAGCCATATCAATGGCTAGGTTTAACGTTCTGCCCTCAGTGCTGGTATATGGTAGATTTTTAAAAATAGAGGGTGCGAACAGATTCTGCTCCTGTAACTCAAATCAACTGGCAACTTTAACCCATTCCTCTTCCATTGCACTAAATATGAGGGAATTAGGGGGAAATATGCAAATGCCCTTCTCTTGAACTGTGACAGGATATCAGATACTCAAAAGATCTTATACTTGCTAAATAATTCTGATCCTGTAGTTTGGAATTGGTGGCCAAGTTTTTACTAGAAATTATATACCCTACAGATAGCTCTGTTCTTTTTTAATTTTGTTGTGCCAATTAAGAGATTCTCTATTATTATTTTCTTTGGGGATTGTTTTTTTTTTTAAAAAATTGTATCCTATCTGTATCATCCTATATGCCAATAAAGACTTGGTGGTTGTTGTTGTTTCTTTGTGTTCCTGATAACTGACCATTTAATTATCTGGCCATGAATTTTGCTATGGTTTTGTTTTGCTGACTAAATTACTTGCATTTACCATTGCAACTATGTTTGACATCTTTGTGATTTTCAATAGATTGAGATTGAGTTGTAAATTGCGGTTGTGCCAGTGAAGTAAGTGTATTGCTGGCAGTTGTGGGTTTTCTGGGCTGTATGGCTGTGGTCTGGTAGTTTTTGCTCCTAATTTTCATGCCACAGAGAGAAACACACCTCACTGTGACATGCCTCTGAAGCTGCCAGCCATAGATGTGGGCAAAATGTTAGGGGCAAAAACTACCAGACCATGGCCTCACAGCTTGGAAAACTCACAGCAGCTAGTGGATTCCAACTGTGAAAGCCTTCAGTCATATTTTAACTGTATTTCTTTTTCACTAGCAGAACAACTAAGGTATATTTTAATTTATTTATCTGATTTATATCCGGCCCTACCCTGACAATGTTCAGTTCAGGGCGGTGTACATGTTTAAAACAACGTACTAATACATAAAAGTTTATAATTATAACAATCTTCAATAAAATATAAAGTGACTGACCTGGCATTTAGTAAGATTTTATAGCTTGGTGGGTTGTTAATATGGTTACCAGCATCACTTTGGCTGGAGGAAGAGCCAGAAAGGACAACAGAATGCAATTGTCTGTTGCCCCTTCCCTTTATCTGGCCTACTTCTCCTTCCCGCCCTCCCCACCACCACCACCACACTATATCTCCCCCTACCACACACACCATGAATCACAGCACCATCTTTCTAAGCACATCTCTTCCACTAGCAGCAAAGAAACTTATAAACAAAAAAAGTAAGGGCACACCCTTTATGGTTATGTAACAAAAACACACACACACAACTAATATTTGCTGTACAAAAGTCCGGACCTTTCACCTTTCTTGGAAAACATAAAACATAAAGCAAACATAAATTGAGACCCACCTCTCACCTGAATATGAACAAAACAGACACACGTACATTAATTCAGCCTTTCAACTCTTGCCTTTTGGCTCACAACAAGCCAATGTGATAGACTATAATCTTGTCTCATATCAAAGCATTGCAAAAACTGGAACATTAAAATCTCAGGGAGCTCATTACCTCATAAATGTGTATATTATTATTATTATTATTATTATTATTATTATTATTATTATTATTATTATTATTATTATTTATTGTATTTATAAACCGCCCTCCCCCAGAGGGCTCAGGGCGGTGAACAAACAAATAGATAGAGCACAATAAAAAACAAGTTATAGATAATCATTAAATATGGCTCTATATATTAAAATCAACCCCCAATTAAAATGCAGCATCTTAATATCAGAACTACCGATGGCGTCCTACTCATGGTCCCCTAAGAGAGGGGGGAGGAAGAGGGAGGGGAGGAACGGCAGGGTCCACAGGTGTTAGAAAAAAGGGAGGGCATCAGCGGCCGGGCTCCCCAAAGGCCCGGTGGAACAGCTCCGTCTTGCAGGCCCTGTGAAATTCAGTAAGACCTCAAGTAGGGCCTCATGCCAGAAGTTGGAGAGGTAGAGCTGCCTCCACCAGGCAGGGGCCAGAGCTGTAAAGGCTCTGGCCCGGGTGGAGACCAGCCGTATCATTGAGGGGCTTTTAGTTCTTACTGGTCCAGTTTTATCACAACTTACTGCTATTCTATCTGTGTCTAGGATCTCACTTTCTTGTTGTGTTAGGTCAGGGGTCCCCAAAATTTTAGAGCCTGCAGGCACTTTTGAAATTCTGATAAAGGGTGGTAGACACAGCCACAAAATTGCTGCTTCAGGAAGCAAAGCCATCCACAAAATGGCTGCCATGGGTTATCATCAGCCACTCAGGCCCTTTCTGCACATCCAGAATAATGCCCTTTCAATCCACTTTCACAATTGTTTGCAAGAGGATTTTGCTGTTCTGCACAGTAAAATCCAGCTGCAAAGTGCATTGAAAGTGGATTGAAAGTGCATTATTCTGCATGTGCGAAAGGGGCCTCAGAGTAGATCCTAGTGCTATAATAACAGCTGCTGCCAATGCAGTGTTTCTGAAAATCTGCACAACCAATGAAATCCCCAGTGGTCAATCAGAAGTCTTGCTGGACAGAAGCCCCACCTCAAGCCTCTCACGTTCTTAAAACTACTTGGGGGGCACCAGGGTGCCCACGGGCACCACATTGGGGACCATTGCTCTAGTTAATTTTATCTGCTGTTTTTGAATTGTTTCTCGTGTTTTTAGACTTCTTTTTATTTGTTCTCGGATAATTTTTAGTATTTTTATTATGATAAACCCTAACCCTAAATAAATAACAAAAATGTTTATGTGAATTGCCATTAATGTGAGCACTATAACTAGTCCACATTTATGCTGCCTCCTGCTTCTGAACTTAATGGATGTTTTTGCCTCATGCTGTTAAGATATTATTTCAATCAACTTTTTAACAATCAACTGTTTGGAAAATGGAATGTATAATTTTGCCTTCATGCATCACTAGTGGGCTTCTCTTTTATCTCATGTGATCGTCCTACATGAGTCATGAAGGCTTGGAATAAGAAGACATTAGCAAGCACAACTTATAGAATAAAGCTCTGCTGCCTATCAACTTCCAGCCTTGGGACTTCCTTAGTCGAAGCCATTAAACAGAATCCTTTCCCCACCCCTGATTTAGGTAACACTAACCCCTGACCTGAATGGCCCCCCTACATTTTCACATTCTAAATACAAATTCAAACAAAATCCATCACAATAAAAGTGACAATAATAATAATTATATAACTACTTGTACATTGATTCAATCATGTAGGAAATTCATTGTCTGAAAATCCATTTGATGGTTTTCCATCCTACATCCTTCTGATGAAGATATATTTTGAAATAGAAAAATATATTGGATACCTGTTTCCTGACAGATTCTTTTTGAATTCGTATATATGTTGGGATTTGCAAGTGTCTGTCACAACTCAGTTATAAAAGGGTTAATTGTTTGTATGTAAACAAGTTGCTGAAGTCACTCTTTATGACCTGATCTATTGATTAGCTATTGGTCAGTCAGATAGCCATTGCTTACATGTTAGTGAGCACATACATCTGAAGTTATAAAGTTAACTCTGTTTCTTTGTTTGAGCAGACAGGACACCAGAGTGGAGACACGAGGTAGACGACATCATGTGAGACAGCAGATAGGTAGCAAGATGTAACCAAACATACAGGATTGTAGATGTGTATCAGGAAAGAAAGAATTTCTTATTTTATCTCCATGTAACCCTCCCTTATACTTAGTAAACTCATTTATAAAAAGCAACTGAGAATCTGTCTCTGTTCTACTCTGCTTATACACACACAAACACACACGCTACAATTTAGCCCATGTGGAAGGACTTTTGTCCTAATTATTATCATGATGGATTTCTGTCTCAGATGATGAATCTGTCTCTGTTCTACTCTGCTTATAATATCACAAATGTTCAATAAACATGCATACAATTCTAGCCCACCCATGTGGGAAGGACTTTTGTCCCACTATTAATACACATGATGGATTTCTGTCTCAGATGATGAATCTGTCTCTGTTCTACTCTGCTTATACACACACAAACACACACGCTACAATTTAGCCCATGTGGAAGGACTTTTGTCCTAATTATTATCATGATGGATTTTGTTTGAACTTATGTTTAACACATGTGAATTCATTCTTATTCTAATAATCATAATTTCCATTGATATCTCTGTCCCAATAATTTTTTTAAACCAATTATGTATCCTGAGCTGTATGACCATAGAGCATGATGCTTCTTAGTATTTCTTTCATTCAGCTCTCCTTCAACTTGGCCAACTCTGGATGGCAAATTCCTGAAGAATTGGGGGTGAAACCCGAGGAGGGACCTCAGCATGGTACTTTTCAGCATAAGTGTTGCCAGACCCCACCAGGAGCAGGGAGTCCACTGCCCCCAGGCCTAACCCCCTCTCACCAATCACCTGGCCAGCAGAGGGATTTACTGTCAACCCTAAGCTGCTGTCCCAGAGATGCGGAAATGACTCCATCACATTGCCAGAGTTATAGCCATCTCTGCTCTTCAGATGCACATTTCAATTGCACCAGCTGTAGAGAATGTTGTAATCACAAAGAGTAGCCACTGGAGGGAGCCAAAAGCACACGTTACATACATCCGGCTGGCAGCCTTTTGCATGCTAATATACTGTTTTCACTATAGAGATGCTAAAGCCTAGAGGTATGCCACAGTGCCCCCTTAGATAACCATAGTCAATTTTAACGGGAAGTTCAAGCTCCCTTTAGACTTTGACTCGTTGCCATAGTGAAACTTCCGGTTTACTGTCTCTTTCATTAGAGAACGTTGACTCTTTTGCAGCGGTCGTAAAGGACGGTGAATAGACGGAAGTGAAAGTCAAGAATTACTGTCTGGTAAATGGAGTGGGAGTGGGAGAGCGAAGCCTTGTTTGAACATAGAGAGCAGGTTAGGAAGTGAATATAAATTGTGATCGCTGATCTAGGCCCCCCCCCCCCCTTCATTCTCTGGTTTTAGCCTCAGTCCTGCTGGCAAAGCTCGGATTCAGTAAGAGTGGGAAGATTCCCCCCGCACCGCCCCGAAAAGAAAACCCCAACAAACCTTGCCGTGATTCCGGGTGCAGCTGTTCTTGGTGAAGGGAATCGTTTCTCACACCTGCACGACGAGCGTAAAAAGGTAGACACTTGGGTTAACTTTCATGGGCATCTGCTAAAAGATGTGTGTGTGTGTGAATTCTTTGGTAATATTTAATTCCTTCACAGAACTACAATTTCCAAAGTTCCCAGAGAATCAAAGTTGATTTGGAGTTGGAAGTTTGGCTGCACTTTTAAGACTCTGCCACTACTTCATACTTGGTTAATTACAGGGATTAGAGTATTGATAACTCGGTGTGTCAAATGGAATTATAAACACAGAGTAAATAAAGTATTTGGACTAGACCAACTAGTTTTAGAACTTAGATTTCTTATTCATCTGACAATGATTTTCAGAAAATAAAATAATCTTATTTGCTGATACATTTGATATACATCGTATGCGTTCTTTGTGCTAGAGTAGCATACATGGGATTTCCCCCTTCCCCTGTTTTTTGTCCCATTACTCTTGTAAATTAAGTCAGATGTAAATAATTAGATTGAGATCATCTGGTGATCTTTATAGATGAACACCTCTTTGAAACAAGAAATCCCCAGTCTATGGGCTGGATGCAGCAAAGTGACAGCAAAAGGCACGGACTGTTGGAGATCTTCCCTTCCCATCAGAAAGGCATTCTGACCTCAGGAAATCCTGATTCCAGGGTTGTGGCCTCCACATGGTGTAGTAGCCATGTGGGTCAGTGAAATGCAGTGAGGAGGGGGATGGGGCAAAAATCACCATCCTTGTCTCTTCCAACAGCAGAGCTGTGCTCCCAGGACAGGAGGGAGTGACTTCATTGCAATTACTCCATTCAAGTCTCCTGGGAAAGTGGGTCAGAAGAAGCTGCTGTGTGAAGGCAAAAGCAGGGAACATTTACAGGCCTTGTGTGAGCAGACTTCTATTTCCAGCCCTGTGTCGCACCTTGCTATATGATAGTATCTTATAAGTCTTTTTAAAAAAACTTGCAAAATACCATTTAAAGGCTACTACATAAAATAATTCCCTGTTTAAACTACTGTTGTACTGATTCAGACAAATGCTTCTGGTGTAAATAATCTTTTCTTTTCTTGATAGCACCATGGATGCACGCTTTACTCGTGGGAAGTCGGCTATTCTTGAGCGGTCGCTCACCCGTCCAAAGACAGATGTCAGTCTTAGTGCCTTTTCACTTCTCTTCTCTGAGATTGTACAGTACTGTCAGAACCGGGTATACTCTGTCTCAGAGCTTCAGAATAAGCTTTCTGAACTTGGCCAGCAGGTGGGAGCCCGCATCCTGGATGTTCTAGTGATGCGGGAGAAAAATGGTAAGCGAGAAACTAAAGTCATCAACATCCTGCTCTTCATCAAGGTGACTGTGTGGAAGGCGCTCTTTGGGAAAGAGGCTGATAAGCTGGAACAAGCCAATGACGATGACAAGACCTACTACATAATTGAAAAGGAGCCGCTCATCAACACGTACATTTCAGTGCCCAAGGAGAACAGCACTCTTAACTGTGCCTCCTTCACAGCTGGTATTGTGGAGGCCATGCTCACCTGCAGTGGTTTCCCTGCTAAGGTCACAGCCCACTGGCACAAGGGCACTACCCTCATGATCAAATTTGATGAGTCAGTTATAGCACGTGACAAAGCTCTGGATGGCCGCTGAGCACATGCTGTCTGAATTAACCTGAATTGCTCTGTATATATGTACTCTAGCAGGATTTTGAACTTGTTGCCCTGGCCATGTTTGGGCTGCATGTAGTGTGGGAAAATCAGTCTATTTCCTGTTGTTATATCTTGTACATTAGTTCTGTCATTGAGTCTTTCTTCATCAGTGTCACTGATTACGCAGGACTATTTCAATTTTCAGAGATCTTCTCTGATTGTGTTCTTAAACTTTGCAAGACTGAATGTTGAACAGGCAGTGGAGATGATACTTTTTGCTGCCACAATGTATCTCAGCCTGTGAGCACGCTAAGCTTTGTGGACATATGTATGATTTAAGGCATCTTTCTCTCCCACTGTCTTGTGTTTCTTTGTTGCTGATCTTCCAAATTTGCACCTAGAGAATAGTTCTGAAGCATGAATGCGGATGGTCTGTGTGCATTTAGAATGATCTCAGAAGTTCTCACTGTCATGTTTTTGTTGCTGCTGAGTTAGCCTCTTTGAGCTGTGAAATATTATGGGATTCTTGCTTCCAAGGATAAGTTGGAACCAAAGCCATTTTATTCTGCTGACACTTGATCAGCTGCTGTGAAGGCATAAAATCAACAGAGTTCTAAATCTAGTACTTCCCTTCTCTCTGAAGTTAGGCTTGGAAGGTGCCAAGCAGTATATGTTTGACAGTTGAACCTTAGGAACATTCCACGCTTAAGTCACAATGAATGTTTTGTTATTTTATTGTTAAAGGAACAAGAAAATACCAAGACCGTATGGTGGAAAGAAGCTTGCTTGCTGAGCTATTTTTTAAAAATAGTTTGAAATTGTTCCATTAAATACAGTTATTATACTAAAGTTTCTGAATTGTCTGTCCTTGTTGCTCTCCTATCCAGTTAATAAAATGTTGAGTACCCATTCTGAGGGGTTTTTTTGTCTGCCTTTCTGATCTTAAGATATTTTAGTGGCAGATTACAGATTATGATCACCTTTTTTAAACAAGGGGATAATAGTGGCATTTGTCCAAAAGGAGTGGACCTGACCCGAGTTATTCACCATAGTGAATAGAACAGCTAATAGGGGAGATCACCAATCAATGAACAATTTGTAAATTTTGGCTGGAATACCGTCTGGACTAGGTGCTTTGTTAGATTTAAAGTCATTAATTAATAACCTTATTTCGTCTTCTGTGACTGGAGGCCAGCAGGGAACATCACCAGTAAAAGGGGAAACATCCCTATTGGTGATATCTGTCTCATTACCAAACAGGTCAGAAAAATACTTGTGCAAGGTATGGGACTCGATGTTAGAGACAGAAGGGACAGATGTACACATTCCATTGGTGTCTAGTCATCAAAAGCCTCTGGAATCATTCAACTGGGCTGCTTGAATGAGAGTGCTCTATTTTATACTAATTTGCCTGCAACGATTTTTACAAAGGAGGAGTGATAGATAGCTCTTGAGTGTAAAATATTCCTCGGGTAGGTTAGCTTCACCCTCACCTATAGGCAGAAAAGATCTTTCTCATATGCTTTTTGGTTGTCTTGCATTCCACAGTGAAGTTGGGACCTGAAGTTGCCTTGGGGGAACATGGGCTTTGATTGGAGTTGCAAGGGCCCCAACCAATGATTAAGTCAGATTCTCAAATTTAGCAATGCAGTCATCTAAGGATAAGGATGACATCAGAGCAGATCTGCATTGCATCAATAGAGGACTGTGAAGAAGAGAGTATTGATATTCTAGTGTACTGAACCATTATTTACTTTTGAACGTTTCGGTGGAAGAACGTTTGCTATATGGTTTTCATGTGATTCTGAAATAACATAGTAATGCCTTGTTATTTGGGAATGTGTCTTTGAAAACTAGAGGGACTGGATGGGAAAAGGTCATTTCACTAACGGTGGAGGTTTCTTCTGATGCAAGGAAACTTCTTCTGTTACCCTAAGTTGGTAGTTTCTACTTTGGTTGGGGGATTTAGTTGGAGACAGAGAGCGAAAGTGGGTAACTGGGAATGGGTGATAGTTACTAGTATTGAAGGGATGTCCAGGGAAAGCAGAGCTGAAGAGGAAAGTGACCAGCGTTTCCAGGAGGAGCAAAGGGAAGAGCCCACACACAAGTGGGTGTGCATGCAGGGATCCAAGACACACACGCACACATTACAAATGGCCAAAGGACCAAAATTTATACTCCAAAATAGGTCTTGAGGGGTGGTATAAGGCATTCTGGCAGGAAAGGCAGAGACAAAGAATTGATTGCTTTTCTGGGATTCTAACAAAATGTTAGGAAAGGCTTGATGAGTCGTCATAACCCAAGAGAATGCCTGGACTAGTCTCTTGAATGCTAATGGATTGCTGGGATGGATGCAGATAGGGTAAGTAAGGGTCTGCTTGGAGCACTGATTAAATCACTTTAGGGCAGGGGTAGGGAACCTGCGGCTCTCCAGATGTTCAGGAACTACAATTCCCATCAGCCTCTGTCAGCATGGCCAATTGGCCATGCTGGTAGGGGCTGATGGGAATTGTAGTTCCTGAACATCTGGAGAGCCGCAGGTTCCCTACCCCTGCTTTAGGGTGACACAGTGGGAATTAACTAGCCCCATTATCCAGCCAGGCACACCTTAGGGTCAAGAGAAAAGTTCACCACCAACCACTTTCCTGCCCAAGCTTGACACACATGATGGATGCCTCTGTCCCAGGGCACCCTTCCACCATCTGTTCTGGCAGTGGAGTCTGTTTTGCCTCCTTGTCTCAGGCAGCACTGCTGGATGGACTGTGACCTGTTCCTTCTTGGCCACCACCAATTAGCCAGCCCCCTGGTCATCTTGTCCAACCTGTAGCCCACGGCCTGGGTAAGCTCTTGCCTCTGCCAGTAAGCTCTTGCCTCTGCCAGCCACTACCTTCACTCTTGGTGACGCTCCCCCTTTTGGTCTGGCAGAAGGAGTCGCCCAGGCTCTCTCTGTGGACCTGACCATGGCCACAACTATCCACTACTGCCTGATCTCCTACAATTTGGCCAGGAGGCCATTTCTTGGGGGAGAGAGGCAAGGCACATTGTTGATGATTCACTTCTTAAAGTGAAGGAGTCCAGGAGCTATTGTCCCATCAGCTCCTCTGTACTAGCGAAGTGGCACCCTCTGGACTATATCTCTCAGACTCCTTCACTTTACAAAGTGAGTTGTTGCTAATATGACTTAACTTTTATACAGTACGATTGTTTAGTGCTCATCACTTAGAACCAGAGCCTTTTTGGCAGAGATTCTGAGGACTGAACCTAAGACCTTTAGGCTTGTGAAACAGATACTCTCTCACAATCTTTCTCCTGAACTCCTTGGAAGAAGGGTGGAATAAAAATTCACTCAATAAATGGTTTGAAGCATTCCTAGAAGCCAGCTTACTCATGGCTTAGCTTAGCTACTAACTCAATTCCTCCCCCCTCCCATCCTTTTCCAAAGAAGATAGTGTAATTTTATATTGATTGACATGCTATGAACATAGCCAAACGAAGGTAGTCAAGCAGGGAATAAGGATAAGTATCTGAATGACTGCCATCCTCTGAATGGTGATGAGTCATACAAGGGCAGGAAAGAGGGATATTTCAGTAATTACCCAAACTCTTATTTAGGATCACATATCAGATCATGAAAGTAAATTTCATGGGTTTAGAACAAGTTTCTGATAAAGGAAACAGTTTTTGATCTAACCTTTCGATACGTTTTTGACATAACTGGACCAAATCTATATATATACAAAGCTAAGCGTGACTTTGTTGGTAACCTATAGGCTCCCAAACGGCGTGAAATTTTCACACGCCATCCAACATGCCTCCTTCCGTGTTCTTAGCTCCTTCCCCCACTGTGGGACCACTCCTGTGCCACGCAAAACCCAAATTTCCACCAAAAACCCACGGCGCATGCCCACAACACAGCTTAGAACGCCTCCTTCAACTGCCAGGCTAACTTGCCCGCAGACCGCCACCACCCACCCACCACCACCTAAAAATGCGCATGCCCACCGTCGCCCAGCACACATGCTGCCGACACACACCTTCGCTTCCCCAAACACATACTCCGTACCGCCGACTTCCAGCAACTGACCTTCCCAGCCCTCAATGACCACTGTGCCGGGAATGGCCTTCCTCCCTGTTCACCGCCTCCTGCTCTTCTGGCCGCCGACTGCACCACCGCCCACAGGCCCCACCCCCACCCTCGATGCCCCATCAGCCAGCCTCCACATCATCTTCTCCTGCACCCAGTGGCAAAGGTACCAGGAGGAGGGGGGTTCGCAACGCGCCACCCTAACCGCTTTTACTCACCTGCGGCCAGGGAAAATCCCCCCCATCCCCCATTCCCTCGTGCCGCCCCCCAACCCTCCCACCACCCCACTTCAAGCGCGGGGCCGCCGGGAGGAGGCAAGCCAGCTCCCATCGCAAAACTCGCAAGCCCAGCCAATTTGCCCCCCTCCAGGCCCACAGCTCACTCCAGTCGGGGGGGGGGGGCAACCTTACAGGTCCTTGCAGGAAGGAGGGATGGTGCAACACCCCCCCCCGCAACACCCCGGGGAGGCAGATCCAGCACAGTCCCAGAGGGAGGAAGCTGCCCTGTGGCCCCCACTCTAATCTAAGCCACAGCTATGTGTGGCCGGGTACGCTAGTTTATAATAAAAACAATGTAAAATAGTATTTTAATAGTAGGATTCCAAGTGTCTTCTTTTACCGTATTTTATTTGTTAGAAATGGTAAATACACAATAAAAATATTTAAATACAGTATTCCATTTCTATAATTACAGATATTTTAACACTAACAATAACTCAGCCCAGCAATCCCTTTTCAATATAACACAACATAGTTCCTAACGCTTAATTTCTCTCTTTTTGTTAGTGTTTCAATTATTATTCAACAATATGTATATATTACATAAATTCCAAAATATAAATATCACAATTATAAAGGGTCTAATATTCCATGTCTCCGTCTTTAACTCTGATCCACTTAAGATCCACTTGTGTGATCTCCTCTTTTAAACTCTTAAGATTTTGCCATAGGTTGTTTTGTGGTTGACTTATTTGCAAAGAGAGTCATTGAATCATGTTTGTTAGGCTTACAGGCATATTTTAAAAAATAATTAGGATACAGTCTCAGAAAATCCACAAGGTGGCAACTATGAAAATCTTCAACAAAGCTGTGGTAGTTATCTGCTTGCAACATGGAGTATAGTATTATGGTAAAAACGTGCCCTTATAACCACAGTCTGTAGAAAACAGTCTGGATATGAAGCTATTTCTAGCCAAGCAACTGGAGAGAAGTTTTAACCAAACTTTGCCCACTGTTGCCATGGCCCCTCTTCCACAGGGAATTTAGGACTGGGATGCCGTTATGGGGGTGGGGGTGGCCTTACAATGTACCCCTGAGAAATTGGTGCCCGGGGCTCTAGCCCTCCCATGCCACTGGACTTGAGAGCACTTAACACACACTTTACAGTTTAACATAACAGTGCCATTACTGTATACTGATTCATAGTCATGTTTTGTTTCTTTTGCAAATTATTTGGTTCATTGCAGCAGGTCTGTCCTGTCCTAGATTAGTCTATGCTTCTAGGAGGTTTTACCAAGTAAGCAAGATCTTTGTCCTGAGGCATGAATGGTTTTGTGGCTTATTAGATAGAAAGGAAACTGGTTGTGATAGAAAAAACAAGCATCCAGTTGCTAAGTTGAGTCTATTTGAAGAACTGCTACGAGTGCAGTCTCACCTTGCCATGGATTTAGAATACCAGAATGACGTTTTTGCTGAGAAATTCTTTGATACTGGAGAAGTGGACTCAGTATTTCCATATACAGGTAATGTTGTGGGTGGGAAGAATTTTGAGCAGTGTTCTCTAGCTTTGTTACAAGGTTTTCAGCCACGGAACTGAAGAGAAACAAACTTCCCTGGGTAAGTGTCCTGACTAAGTTAGGCTTCATGTTGGTGATTGTCTCTCTACATGCCACCTTCATATGGTCACCAGCCTCCAGTTGCCTGGAGATTTCATGGAATTACGACTGATTTCCAGTCTAGAGATAAGTTCTCCTTTGGAGGATGGACTTATGGCATTCTAACCTGTTATGATTATCCCTTTCCCCAAACCCTGCCCTCTCAAGCTTCACCTCCAAAATTTCAACCTGAAGTCCAGGGCTAGCTGAAGGATTTCCCCTGCCCCAGGTGTGTGAACCACAACTCTGAGGCCTAGAGGGGGGTGAGGCCATTCTTGGTACCCATCCCTTTCTAGAGGGGAAGAAGTCTGTCTCCCTAGGCCAGGGGTAGGGAACCTGCGGCTCTCCAGATGTTCAGGAACTACAATTCCCATCAGCCCCTGCCAGCATGGCCAATTGGCCATGCTGACAGGGGCTGATGGGAATTGTAGTTCCTGAACATCTGGAGAGCCGCAGGTTCCCTACCCCTGCCCTAGGCAATGTCCTAGGCCTGCCTAGTGGGAGGGCTGCCCCCACCCATGTCATATAGCCACAGCTGTGAGGCTGGTGTGTAAGATTTCAGCAGGCAGTAGCATTCCTCAAAATCCCAGTGTGGATGAATTCACTTTTTATAATCCATGAACTTTGTTGCTTCTGGATTTTCTTACTACCTATCAACACATTGGAATATGTTCCAAAGGGCTGCATTTTCATTACATGACAGTAGAGCTGGGAACCATGACTGGAGAGGGATGTTGGGGAGTAAGACATGCAATAGATCTGAAAGCAATATGATTTTTACTGATATTAAAATAAGACTAAACATTTATATTTTGGACAAAATAGAAAGTTTTAATATGGTATTTGAAAGGGGGGGCAGAGGGGTACCAGTTGAGCTCCTCGCTGTTACACAGACTAACAATAAAGAACCTTCAATTGCTAAATACTGCTGGAAGGGAAACGAAACATCTCAGACATCTTGCTCTTGCCAGCAATCATATATCGTCAAAACCATAGTCATAGTCAAAACCAGCATGGATTTTTTTTGTCAAACATTTAAAGTTTGTACAGTACAGAGCAGCAAGCAGCAGCTGAGACAGATTTGGTATCAGAATTCATAAAGGTCAGGACTTGCATCTTTTGACTTTTCAAATCTCCTGGTAGGAAGGGTGGTCCTTTGAAATGTGGAGAGTCAAGACACAGGGAAGGGCTTTGAGTAGGATTGCCAATAGATCCAGAGAAAAATATCATGTCCATTTAATAGAGATTTAACTATGGAAATTGTCAGTCAAAGTTTTTCAAGGCATGGAAAAAATAACATCTCACTAAGCCTCTGTTAAAGAGACAGTTCTTTTGACAACCCTTAACTTGTAGGGCATCATGGTGAGCCTTGCAGATTAGTTGATTTTTGCATAGAAAAAGCATAATGTATGTCCTTCATTTCTCTCTGCTGGGACTGCCCATTTTGGGCTTCTTGAAAATAGTTTAATTGAGTGTTAAAATAAACTAACTTGCAAATGCCCAGTTTCCAGGACTGACACTAGGGATCTTCACTGATGCAGAGTTGTCCACTTGTGATTCCTAACTGTGGGATTCCAGAACTGATCCCTGACCATAAGGGTGAACTTGGAGGAGTGTATGATCTGCTGTTTGCTCAGGTGAAGGGATCAATCCCACTTTCTCCACTGGAATAAAACAATATGATAACGGAGCAATAACATTCAAATCCCTAGTTTTAAAAAGAAAACTAGTTTTGTTCTTTGTACTGAGATTGCAGAGGGCATACTCTTCACCAAAATATTTGTCTTAGAATAGCAAACAGACTATATGTCAAAACTGTATTCCCTTATTTCTGTATTTTGCCTTTGAAGAATGTATCAAGACTTATTGGATCCCCCAAGTATTACACATTCCAACTCACATTCTTTTCTCTATTTCCTACACATATCAGTGTGACAATGTTTTCCTTTTGAGCTTGGTACATGCCCAGCCATCTGCCAAATAAAAGCTTGGAAGAAGGTAACCTTCCATCCAATTTCACCTCGCCCCCAGCTATACTGTAGAATCACTCCTTCAAATGTGTAGAGATGTCAGCTGTGAGAAGTCTGATTGATTTAAAGGGGGGATTTACATGCCTCCTGTCTCCTCTTTTGTGTTTGTTAGTGGCAGCATAAGTCCCCCTCCCGCCTTTTTGAGGGTTGTTAGATCCTTTGCCTTCTGAGGGTGGGAACCACCTGGGTGAATCCTCTCCAATAACCACACTGGACTCTTTGCTGGGATAAACATTTTGGCCATAGCCATTTTATTAGCCAACCAAAACAGAAGCGTGAGACGTAGCATGGGTCTTGATCTGGCCTGTCTGCTTCATAGCGAAGCTCCAATGGGCAGATGCCCTGTATTGGACTTCGCTCCGCTGAAGGGCTCTGCCGGGCGGAAGCTCCTGGCAAGAGATGATCCCCATTTGCTGGTTCGGCAGGGTGGTTGCCTCTTGCCGCCATCAGCACTTCCAGATCATTAGCCATGCGCCACCGCCGAACGGCTATGACAGAAACATGCAACAACCGAATCAACCCAGGGAGAGGTGGGTGGCCAAATCGCCGGCTGGCCGAAGCACATGGCCAGAACAAAGGAGGGCTTTCCCCTTTAAAGGGTCAATCCGCCCTCCCCGGGCTTCGCTTCCGCCCTCAGTTAAGTGGAAGCGGTCACCTTGGCTCCACCCATCCCACCCCCAGAGGCAATCGCAGCTGGTGGGTGATTCACAGCTGTCTTTCACCCTGACCTGAGGAGCAAACAATTTCCCCAGTCACTGTAGCCCCACTGATTCAGGTTGAGTGCATGATATAAAGAGAGCATTTTCTTTTGTCTGTGATCCTCATGTGCTGTTCACAAATATCCTGATGTCTAGTTCGACCGTTATAAAAGTCTTCTCTGTCCCTAGAACCAGAGACTGCTGATCAGGAATATGAGAAGGATAATCAGGAATACGAATACATCAAACTTCCTGATATGCGAATGAGGAAGCTTCCAGAGGTGGGAGTGAAAACAGACTCAGGTGAAAAAGTCAAAGTACTTTCATGAATAACATTAATAATGTTTGTCAGTCTATTGGGTGTTTTTTAAAATGTGAATATCTTTCAAACTGCAAGTAAATGGAAAAGGGCCATTTAAACGTCAGATTACAATCCCTGAAATGTAGCTTTGTGATTAAAATGGATTTTGTAGCCATACTTCCCTACAGATGGTTACTGTTTTTTGTGTGCATATTGTCTGTTGCTTTCTCCCCATTCTTTGACCATCCCTGAAATCTGGGCTGTCCATAAGGCATGGTACTGTGACATTTTCGTAGTAGAAAACATTCAACATGGTACAGTTTTCTTTAACAAAAATTACCATTTCCAAGATATTTTATGAATCACTAAACAAGTTTTCCAAACAACTATAATAAAATGATAGTTTTATAAACCATAAGCATATAAACTGAGGTCTTTCCTAAAGACTGGCAAAGTCATGGTTATGTTTGGGTGTGAGAAAGTATGCAACTGGAGTGATTTTGCTAGGTCTGACCATGGATCTATCTTTAGGAAATAACTCTGTTTATATGCTATCTGGCACTCCAGGACCTGGTGTACATGAAGACCTTTGGTGCTGCTCAGGAACTCACTCAACACAGACCTTTTGGTACACTTTTGTGACCAAACATGGGCTAGTTCTTTGGGATAGTGCACACATTGTTTCCCTACTGTACTCAGTTGTCCTTTCTCTATCCTATGCTATTCTCAGCAAGTTTGTCCCCTGCATGGATGAAGAATTAGTTGTTGTAATATCACTATAACATCATAGCAATATAAATACTATGAATTGTTTTTTAAAGTCAGCAAAAGCTGTGAGGTGGTAGTGGCAAGCATGAGGAGGTGCTGAGGAAAAGGTAGAGTATACCTCTGTGTGGATGATCTATTGCATATCATAGAATAATCCACACGCAAAAGCAGCCTATAAATACAGAAGAGATCCAGTGACTAACTTCTCTTGTGACTCACTGGAAGACTGGACAGTAGACAAATATTTTTGTGATTGCTCAACAATGTTTCTAAAGCAAGCAGCGAAAATATTATTTTATCTTTTCCTTTTATTATTAAGTTCACATAACCAAAGGTCTTGAGCATAAAACCAATATATCACAGCAGATCAAATGCATAAACTAATAGAACATGATAAAACAACAAAAAAGATACCAAATAAATAAAATACATCTCTCTCTCTCATATAATCTAAAACACATTAAAAAGTAATATAAAGCAATGAGCCCATGCAGTTTCTTCTAAAACCACAAATAGTGCTCATTTTAATGTTTTAGGGAGATAATTATTGTCAGATATTTTGTGATAGATTGGGTCATTTTTGAATTAAAATCTACTAATAATAACAATACCCCGTGGCCTCAACAGAAAGTTGGTATCTAGACAAAATATAAAAAATCCAGAGAGCTGCAGGGGCAGGCCATTAGTCACAACCCCGCCCCCACCCCCAAATAGTGCACAATATAGACAATCACAAAAACATTGTCTTCTTATTTCTGCAGTTGGAAGCAGTGGTGGGATTCAGCAGGTTCGCATCATTTCGGCAGAACCAGTTGTTAAAATGGTGCTTGTAAACAACCAGTTGTTAAATTATTTGAATCCCAACACTGGTTGGAAGGACATGCAATCTGACAAGTATAAAAGTACATCTAAGGCTAGGCATTATAATGAATTTCAAATATGAAGGAAGGATCAAAGGGAGAGGAATCCCTAATGCAGAAATGGAGCATAGATGCCTTGCCCAAGTTAGTGCACTGGCATCAAGATCAGTCATCCTTGACCTGATCATCCTTCATGCTTCCTGATAATCCATAGTCCTGAGCATAGCAAGGCAAGAACCAAGGGTCAGTGCCAGTGGTGGGATCCAAAAATTTTAATAACAGGTTCCGATGGTGGTGGGATTCAAACAGTGGTGCCACGGCACACACGCACCTCCAATCCCTATTGGGCAGGGAGGTTGCTTTAGTAACCCCTTCTCGGCACTCAGAAAAAATTAGTAACCACTTCTAAAGAAGTGGTGAGAACTGGTTGGATCCCACCTCTGGTCAGTTCTGTTATTTATACACCTCTCCCAAGAACTTCTGAAGTTTTTTAAAAAATATATGTTTATTTTATCAACAAAAAGTTACAGAAAAGTTAAAAATAAAAAATAAACATGGGCAAACATAATAATGATAACAATAATAACAGTACATTTTAGGTGTGACTATATTAAATGTATCTGTATTTATAATCTTGGATAGTCATGCCAATAAAAATAGTTTATCATTAGGTAGTATACTGGATAGAAACAACCTTAATATAATTAATAACTAAGCAATTTTTTTTGTTGCTTCATTCTCATTGATTTTTTTAAAAATGTTATTAGATTCATATATTTTTGTACATAAAAAGAAAACAATGTTATGATAGTTCTTGAAGTTCTTGCTCTAATCAATCTGTTAAAATGATATTTATAGTTCAAATTATGTATTAATATACATGCAATGTTCTTAAGTACAGGCTGTAACATCATAAATTACCACATATTAATAAGTATTTACATTATATGATACGTAAAGTAGAACTTCCACTTCTCTTGGAACTCATGATATTCTGGTTGTCTGTTTGCAAAGTAAGTCAGTTTAGCCATAATGAAGGTGAATTTCTGAAGAAGAACTGCTGATGTTGTCTTCATTTTATCAGCAATCTTTTTTGTTTTCTCTGAAAATGATACTCTGCTGGGGCAAATGGGGGCAGAAGGAAGACGCTTCCTTGCACTGAGCTACTGTTTCAGCCCATTAGTGTGTGATAAGACAAGTTTTGCTGTTATCTTATCAGTAAGAATAGCCTGAAGGAAATAAGAAGTTATATCAGACTGTACAGGGGATGAATTCATCTGAGAAACAGATGTGAATCTGTTTCTTTTTCCTTGTGGGTAGCTAATAATTATGCCCTAATAATGGCCCATATGAAGAAAAATGACCTTCTGTCATTTATATCAATTTGCACAGTTTGATTTTTAAACCTTTTGCCATTGCTAGATTTGGGGAGAAGGGAAGTGGACAGTATTGGGCAGCTGGGTTATTCGGCTGGATTGTTTGCATTTGTAAAAATGGGGACTAGGCTAGGGAACAGCATTGGGTATAAACGTGCTATTTTCTGGTGACAGGAGATCTATTTCCTTTTACCTGACACCACCTTTCCTGTAACACTGGTCATGGTCACAATAACGTCTTTATTTGCTGTCATTATTTGCAGTTCTGTTTGCATTCAAAAGTGGTCAGTGGAGGGACAGTTCCAGAAGACCCTTTATTGCCTTCTCTTTTCTGATGGTTCTTTCATTGATACTGGCAATAGCTGCTCTCGTGCTGGCATGTCTTAGATGTAAGTCTAGATCTGGTGCTTAAGCCTTACACTGGTTACTTCATTATAAGTGCACATATGTGTATTTGAAAATTGATGCAATGCTTGTTCTGATATTCGAAACTGAACACAAATAGCTCCCTGATAAGCTAGTCTTGGTGCATCGTGAAATAGGACATGAACAAAACAGAGACAAGAATGTTTCAGCTCTCTTCCATTATGCTCTGAAAGAAGCAATCGGAAGGTTGTGCCAATGGGAGTGCTTACTTCTTTGGAATAGTTAGAATGGCAACTAAATCCTTTGCATCATCTGCTCTTGCTACGGGTATTGGCTTTTACAATGTCCTCACTCCATAGCTAGTGTCTCTGTTTTACATAAAAACACAAATTGCCACAGGATGTTCCTTTATATCATCACATCGACACAGTGATGGGAGATTAGACACAACTGTACAGGTGAATGCAAATCCTAAACAATAAAAGGGAATGGAATGTCGTGAGGACAAACCATCCACCAGTGGTGACCAATATTCCATCCCCTCCCCAGAGCAGGCTGCCAGAAACCCTCCTGTCTCCTCCCCCACCCCAACAGTGTGCTCAGGCTGGTGGGGCAGTGACTCTGCTGGCCGGGAGAAGCCTTCCTACTTCCCTCATCCCCACATTAACAAGGCGCCCAGGCTGGCAGAGCAGTGGTTCTGCAGGCTGGGAGAAGCCCTACCGCCTCCCCTCCCACCCCAACAGGGCCCCAAGGCCAGCAGAACAGTGGCAACTTGGTTCCCATTGCTCTGCAAATCAGCTCAAGTCCTCCTGTCTTCCCCAAACTCAAGCATCCCCATCCTACCCTCGTCCACCCCAAGTTTCACCTTTCCACCCTCCCTCCACCCCAATACTTACCTTCCAATTCTTGCCCCACCCCAAGCATCACTTTCCAAGCCTCCCCACACCCCAAGCCATACCTTCAAACCCTCCCCCACCTGACCCACACATTCCAACCCTCCCCACCCTATGCCTCCCCTTCCAACCCTTCCCCCACCCCAACCCTCGCCTTTCTATCCTCCCTCACCACAAGCGTCATCTCTCCATCCTCTGGCACCCTAGGTCTCACCTTTCCACCCTAATCCATTCTTTCCCAATGTCCATCAATCCTGACCTTCCCATGTACCCCAACCTAGACCGTTCCAACTTATCCCACCCCCAAGCTGCAGACCCAAGACAAGGTAAGTGGCAAGTCTTGTGCCAGGAAGAAGGGGTCTGGCCGCTATGGCCCCAGTAAAGCCCACTGCAGAGGGAAATCTTCCTCTTTCACCCTTTGCTAGAGCCCATTGCATCTCCCCCACAATGGGCTTTGCTGCTAGTATTAAAAGGTAATCTTTCTTGACATTGGTTTAGATCTCAATTGGATCTATTGCTCTAATGGTAGCACTTTGCTCTGGTGCAAGGGGCCTTCAACTAAAGCAGTGGTTCTCAACCTTCCTAGTGCTGGGACCCTTTAATACAGTTCCTCATGTCATGGTGACCCCCAACCATAAAATTATTTTCATTGCTACTTCATAACTGTAATTTGTCATATAAAATACAATATCAACAATTTTCATATTAGTAATAATGCATTTGAGCATAAATTCTACTGAGATCCAGAGAAACTGGCCTCCACTGTACTGTAATATTACAATCATTTCCCAGGGACCAATACAAGCTTGCAGTTCAGCCTGACTCCATGCCATTCATCCAATGAACCACGGACAAAAGTCCTGTGTTGTTTCAGAAATTTTAAAATGATATACTTGCAGCCCAGGCCAGAAACCCCACCTCCCGGTAAAATGCACTTGTCTTCTCTCATGGCCCCATGCTTGTGTCCTGACCACAGCTGAATAGAAATATATATGTAAAGTGAATGTTTAACTTTACACAATAAAATATCTTAATTTCCTTAACTACTGTTCATTTCTGCTCTTCAGGCACTCCAAAACAGACACATTTTCCCAAAATAGGGTGATACTCTGCCCAGGAAATTCTGCTGCAGATGACTAGGAGTGGCAGAGGGTGGCAAGGGGTGTGGGAAATAGCAAGGGGTGGCAGGGCAGGCCTCTGCCAGGTCCCCACGGGCCCAGCTGGCCTTTGGGATGGGTGGGGGGAATAGAAGGCCTCTGCTGGGCCCTCAATGACCCAGCTGGCCTTTTTGGATGGGTGGGGGGAGAGAGAAGGCCTCTGGCGGGCCCCCAAGGCAAAGTGGAAGACCCAACACAAGACAGATTGACATCATCAAGGAAGCCTTGCACCACCACCCCCCATTTGCAAGATGTAAGTGGAGCTGTTAATTACAGGATGTTTGGGAGGTGGTTAATTCATAGGGTTGACATAAACTGGAAGATACTTGGCTGCACATAATGCACACAAAGATCACATCAAACGGAATCCTTTCTAGCAGCTAAGAATGACCAAGCTGAAGCTATTGACTTTGGCCATATCATGAAAAGGCAAGGCTCAGTGGAAAAGATGAGAAAGACAATAATACTAGGAAAAGCAGAAGGCATCAGGAAAAGAAGACCCAGCATGAAATGAATTAATTCTAAAAAGGAAACCAGAATCTCCTTCTCTTCTCTTCTCTTCTCTTCTCTTCTCTTCTCTTCTCTTCTCTTCTCTTCTCTTCTCTTCTCTTCTCTTCTCTTCTCTTCTCTTCTCTTCTCTTCTCTTCTCTTCTCTTCTCTTCTCTTCTCTTCTCTTCTCTTCTCTTCTCTTCCCTCCACCTCCTCTCAAAAACAGGGCCAGTGACATGTCTGGTGCACTGGGACCTGGCTAGGCAGGGGCCCCAAGCAGCATCCCCCTTAGTCTAGACCTCTTCCTTGTGCTTGGAGCAGCTGCCCCCCTCCCTTCAGCCTTGTTGCAAAGATATGAATAGGAAAGTAACTCATGGAACATGGACTATATTTCAGGAAGGGATTCTGTTTTGAGCACCACCACAGATCTAATTAAGTCAAGGTCAGGAGTTCAGGAGAGGCCGGGATAGCCAGCAAAAATGACGGTGCTACTAGTCCACTGACTGCTAGGTGGGCAGAGCCAGGATGCCTTGCTGACTCCACACCTGCAGCACAGCAGCGACACAACCCCAAGCAGAGGCAGGGGGGCACAGTTTAAATGTCCCGGCATTCACCCTCTGGAGCCTGAGGCTGACTTCAAAAAGGCAGGGTCAGAGGCAAGCCGTGGAGATTGGTGGGAGGCCTTGAAACAGACGGGAAAGTTTAAAAGTGGGAAGGATGAGTTTGGAGGTGGAGAGGCGGTGAGACAGATGAGGAGGTAAGGAAAAAGTGACTAGTGACTAGTCTTAGCCAACCTGTCCTCGGAAGCCCCCGTGAACCAAACTTCACCAAACTTCACCAAACTTGGGGGGGGGGGGGTATCATCAGGACAGTCTCCTGATGATACCCTGAAATTTTGGTGTCACTAGTTTTAAAAATACTGGTTTGTGTGTTTCACCGCTCCTCCACATGAAGCCTGCTGGGTTCCACCGTTGTAACAATGGTAGGCATGAAGCCTTCATTCCCAATAGACACAATGTATAACAGACTTCTCTATGTGATACACCTCTGAAGATGCCAGCTATGATGTGGTGGTGATTTTGGGGTGACCAAGTGAAAAAATCATTAGGATCCACAGGTGCAGGCCAAACTAGAGTTGCAGGACCTACCAGACCACGGCCACACAACCTAGAAAACACACACAACACTTGCAGCAGTTGGTTGCTCCTACTGTTTGGCTTGCACCTGTGGCTGGCATGTCCAGAGGTGCTTGAAGGTTAGGTGACCTAAGCCGGCAACAGTAAGAAGCTTGTGTGACCGAGCAACCTACCCATAGCATTGAACACCCTGAAGCAAAGTCCCCCAAACCTGGATGGTGTCATCAAGAGACTCTCCTGAAGATACCCTGAAAGTTTTGTGACTGTGCCTTCAGAAATGAGCACTCCACAGACACCTCCAGAATTTCCCCATTGACAGCAATGCAGCAAACTCAATGCAGAACGAAGAATCTTGGGCAAATTTGGGGGTGCCTGTCAGGGGTGGAAGCATTAATCTAGTGACACCAAAATTTCCGGGTATCATCAGGAGGCTGTCCTGATGACACTCTACAAGTTTGGTGAAGTTTGGTTCAGGGGGGCCAAAGTTATGGACCCTCAAAGGGGTAGCCCCATCTCCTTAGCTCCCATTGGAAAAATGGGGGATAGGGGCACCCTCTTTGAGGGTCCATAACTTTGGCCTCCATGAACCAAACTGCACCAAACTTGGAGAGTGTCATCAAGACAGTCTCATGATGATACCCTGGAACTTTGGTGCTGATACGTCTAAAATTGTGCCCCCTGCAGGCCGAAATGCAAAAAAAATTAAAAATTTAAAACACAGCTGAGAAATGTATCCTAGCCTGGTGACCCCTGTGAAACGGTCATTCGACCCCCAAAGGGGTTGCGACTCCCAGGTTGAGAACCACTGAACTAAAGCAAGAGAAGGGACTACTGCATCAGGAGAGGGCTCCTTGTAACAGGGAAAGTAGTGTCCTTAGCAGATTGGATGTGTGGGATCTCAACAATTATGTTAGGAAAGTGGTGGGAAAGGGGGCTGGCTAGACATGCAAGATGGCAGGGGCCTGGCAGCCCTACTTCCAGATTTCTTATATTACAGGTTCTGCAGAGTGCCCAAATGGCTGGAAGAAGTTGAGTAAGAAATGTTACCACTTCTCTTCAGAAACTAAGAAGTGGGAGGATGCCCGAAAGCACTGCCAAAATGTGGGTGCAGATCTGGTGGTGATTAACAGTGAAAGAGAAAGGGTAAATATTTTCTGACTCTGCTGAATTCCTCCAGAGACGTTGCATTGGGAACGCCCCTTCTTGCTGCCTGACCTCTGACCTTAAAAGCACACCTCCTGATCAGTGTTGCCCCTTTTCTTCCATCTTTATTGGAGTTTTGTTAGTTTTTCCGTTTCTTTCACAAGCATCCTCTGCTCATTCCTTCTCCCATTTTACTCTTTGACACATACCCCTTCTCCCTCCCTTTCCTGATTTCTCTAAAACAGCATGTTAGGTTTAAAGTGTTTTTCTCATCTCAATCTGCCTCTGCTATTTCTCCAGAGGGATTCTGTGACTTGGCAAATATTTAATATGTCTTCAAACGATAATTAATGGATTTCTGTCCAATACATACTATTAAGCTCTCCCTACTTCTCTGGGTGGTTGGAAATTTCAGGACAGCACTTACCTGGTTGGGTCTCTTCACAGGAAAGAACACCCGAGACTAAGCAAATAGAACTGGAATAATTAAGAGCATCACCAATCCTTTAATCATGCGTTCTGCTCCCTAACAGGCATGCTTTAAGCCAAGCCTGATAAGTCAGTTTACAGAAGAGTATTCCATAACCACAATAGTACATTATTTTAACTGATCTAGAAAAGGATATGATTTTTATTCTTCTTTCCAAATGTTCCAACAACTAATAAAAAGGAAAACCATGCTTATTTCCTTATTTTCCGAATGAAACCTTATTAGGGTGCAATTGGTGAAGATAGTAGGAGATCCATAATCAAATATCCTGTGCTTAAAAAAATATATATGCCAGGATGTTTTCCCTTTAAAGGAAACGGCAAGAAGATTTTCCATTGGGGAAAATGGCTCTGGAGGAAATGAATACCCAATCCCAGGTCCAGTCCCATATTTTCTATCCAGTTCTGCTTCTTCCACATTTTCTTTTGTTAAACACACACACACACACACACACACACACACACACACACACACACACACACACACACACACACACACACACACACACACACACACACACACACACAATAAGAAACTGTTGGAGTTCAGATAATGGATATCCTGCACCAACTACTTTAGCCCTTACATCTAGTTTTATTCACATATAGTTTGTTAGGGTTATCAACCTCCTGGTGAGACCTCTGATCTCCTGGAATTACAACTGATCTCCAGACTATAAAAATCAGTTCTCCTAGAGCAGGGGTAGGGAACCTGCGGCTCTCCAGATGTTCAGGAACTACAATTCCCATCAGCCTCTGTCAGCATGGCCAATTGGCCATGCTGGTAGAGGCTGATGGGAATTGTAGTTCCTGAACATCTGGAGAGCCGCAGGTTCCCTACCCCTGTCCTAGAGGGAATGGCTGCTTTGGAGGGTGGACTCAACGGTGGTATTATACCTCACCCCAAACATCACTGTTTCCATGATCCATCCCCAAATCTCCAAGAATTTCCCAACCCTGTTGATGTGATGACAGAATCTACTACAGGGGTTAAGAAAAGTATATTTCCCTACATTAAATATACTTTGACATTAAGATATACCCTTAATGTTATACATTAAGGGTATACATTAAGGGTAAACATTAAGATATACCCTCACGTGAGCCAGGTCGTTTCCGCATGGCAAAATTATACCTCGTGTACCAGCGATTGTTATTAATGCTGGTCTATTTTATCCCGGGGTGTCTGCATGGCTGCCCATTTTTTGAAGGAATCCAGTGAAGACCAGGAGGAAATGTTCTAGCTTGTTTAGTACGGACCAAGGTCTTCTGTATTTACATTGCAAGCATATCTGAGCATGCTCGGTGTCCCGCGTTCTAATTGGCTGTTGTTTTTGAGTGGCAGCTGCAAGCATATCTGAAAATGCCTGGTGTCCCGTGTTCTGATTGGCTGTTAATTTTGAGTGGCAGCTTGAATGAATGTCAGGTGGGGAGATCAGGTGGCTGGGTGGGAAAAATAAACTGAGTCTGCTCCCGATGGGTGTTTGCACAGTAGCAGGCCCACCCTGGGATTTTTTAAATGAACTTCCAATTTGCCGGTTTCTGAATACGCTGGTATGAGGGAAATATCGCAGGGCAAACCTGCTTTAGGACCGGGAACCGTGTGAACATCTCGGCTGCACAGGGATATTTTTCTTTCTCAACCCAGGATATTTTGACAATGAAGAAATGACATGGGGTAGTAGTATTTTATACTTTCCCACTCAGCTTTACAGGAAATTTGTCTAACCTTCAAGTGATTTTCATTTTTGCAGGACAATTAATAGCAATAATAACTTGACATGATTTACTGACTTCTGTGTAATCCACACTCCATGACAACCAGGACAAAATTTGAGAATTTTGGCTACAGATAAAGTGTATGTCTCTCCTGTTTTATTTTTTCCTAGGAATTTCTGAATTATAAAATGAATAAATCCTACTGGATTGGCTTGTCATATGAAAAGGATAAAAGAGCATGGAAGTGGGTGAATGATGGAAGTGACTTCTACCCGTGAGTAACGTTCTTTAAGGGGAGGGCTGGGATTCAGTGGCAAAGCACATATTTTGCTTGGTTCTTGTACTGTATTCTTGGTTCTCTGGCATCTCCAGTTAAAATATCTTGGGGAGCAGGTTATATTAATTGTATCCTGCTTTTCATCCTCAATGAGAACCCCATATGGTTTAAAACACACACACACACACAAAAACACACACACACACACACACACACACGAAAGAAACAAAGTTCCTGTGGGTCCCCCACTTGTACACTTTTCACAAGGAAATACTCTGTTTTTACTTCTTCCCAAGAGTCTCTGGTGCAATTAGAATTATGATTGCCACCTAACAGTATGTAATCCAATTGAGTCTACAAGGGAATAGGGCTTCCTCACCTCCTCACTCTTGCTGCAGCCCAGAAATGCTGTTTTTGGAGACACTGCACCCTGGGAACAGCATGGATGTCTGAGTTGGAGATATGCAATGGGAGGAGGCAATTGGATAAAAATTGTTCCTTCCATTAGCAGAAGTTGTCCACAAGAGCCAGGTTGAAGTCTTCAACATGAACAACAATGGCTTGTGTAAAGACCCCTCATTTCACAGCAGTCACCACTATTGTCTCATTTAACTCTATGTTCATGGCTGTTAAGTTCTTGCCATGGAACAGAATGACCGGGGTGGGGGTGGGGGGGAGAGAAAATAGTATTCTGCGTTGTAGATCTGTCTGAAATATTTGCTACAAGTAAAATAATGTCTGCTCAGTCACTAACTCTGTGAAAGCAGCACATACCCCTTGTTCATGAGAGGTTTATTGCTTGATAACACATATTTTTAGTTTCTCAGAATGTTCGCTGAAGTCAAGAGCCATGTCTGCTCCTTCCCCTGTAGCATGACTTGCTCCCTTGTTCTGGATTCCCTGTTAGAATGTGACTCAGAGCAAATACTGTTGGTCTTTTTCAGAAACTGGGTTAGCAACCTGTCACCAGAGGGCGGTATGGCTGGCCATGGAAAGTATTGTGTGATCTCGGATGAAAAAAGAATGTGGAGCAGCGTCGAATGCCAGAATCGCCATGGTTTCATTTGTGAAAAGTACAGGCATGTTGCCTGTGTCTTGAGCTCCCCATTTTTGCCTCTCTAAAATTAGTTTTCTTTCAGCTTTTGTGTGTATAGAAAGACAACTGTTATAGGGTGTTCAATGTATTGTTGAAGGATTTCACAGCTGAAATCACTGTGTTGTGGGTTTTCCGGGTTGTAGCATTTTCTCCTGCCGTTTCGCCTGCATCAGTGGCTGGCATCTTCAGAGGATCTGATGGTAGTAAAGTGTAACCTCAGCTTGTGGGTTCTGTGGGGCAGTACTTGGAATGAGTTGCAACAACAATTTTTAAACAACAAAATGGTTTACTTTTCTTTACAATTAACACTTTTAAAACATCAACATTTAATGTTACAATTCAAGGTCCTGTTCAGGTTGCATTTCAAGTCCTTCTATTTACAGTCTACTGATATTGCCAAGTCCAAATTCTTCTTTGCAAGTTGGCTGGCTCCTGAAGACTCCAAGGGCTTGATGAACAGGTTGCAACATGATGAAGGTCTCCAGGAGAACTCTCACCCATTACAACCACAAAAGAAAACCCTGAAACAATAAACTCCAACATTTACAACATAGCAAAAACAACAACTACCTTCCCAGTAGTTTCCAACAATATTGCAATTACCTTAACAAGGTGTTAAGGGCTTATAGAAATCAAGGTCCGAGTCTGGTAGCCTTGTTCTTCTGCAAAAGAGCTCTTTCAGCCTCTCTGCTGCTCCGAGTCTCCACCCCTTACTGGGTCAACCCATTCTGGGCCAATCCATTCAGGGCATGGGGGTTACAAAAGCATGTGGAGTATATATGCATGTGGAATGTCCAGAACATGCACTCTTATGTGAGAGAATCCACACTACCTGCAACGAACTTGCAAACATAGAGAAGGAGCTGTTTTTCCTCCATATCAGCACTAGTAAAAAAATGATCACTCAAGACTGGGATAAAATTGACAACTTCACCTACAGGAAAATGGAGAAAGACATGGCTTACCACTCGGAAAGACAGAAACAAAAATGCAACAAATGCCAAAAGCAATCAGTTGAAACCTGCACTAGACACATCACGGACCATCATCAATCCGACTGAGAGGCAACTTTCTGATGAGGAAATATCCATCTTATCAAAAGGAGGCAATTTTGTGGCTACCACTACCAGAATCCCATTAGAAGGCATCATTGCTGATGTTGAATCAGCAATTTATCATCTCCCTGAGGAAGAAGTGGAGGAAGAGAGAAAGGAAACCGCAAGGATTCTGAGAAAGGTGAAACTTCCCTCCAGTACCATAATGAGGAAAGAAAGAAAAGCCATCAAAGACCTCAATTCCGATTCAAAAATCACCATTCTCCCAGCAGACAAAGGTAATATCATGGTAATCATGAAAACAGAACAATGCAAAGAAAAAATCAGACAACTTTTGGATCCCACAATGTACAAAAAACTGAAACAGGACCCTACCAACAAAATCACCAGAAAAAACAACACTTTGATTAAGAACTTCTCAATTGATCCTAACACATGGCCACATCTATGCAAATCTGAAGCTCTCCCTCCTAGACTTTACGGACTCCCAAAAATCCCCAGGGACTCCACTCAGCTCAGACCTATTGTGACCACCATCGGATCCCCTACATATGATTTGGCAAAATTTCTGGCTGCACAATTACAAATTCATATTGGACTTACTGCACAGTACATTAAGAACTCAGTCCATTTCACAGAAAAAAATTAGCAATCTAAAACTAAAGCCCAATGACAGACCAGCTTTGATGTGGTCTCCCCACAGCAGACACCATCACACTCCTTAACTTGATTTTCCTAAGGACATCACAGCCCTGTTTCAACATTGCCTCACTACAAGCTACTTCCAATGGGATAATGAATTCTATGAACAGAGAGATGGGGTAGCTGTGGGCAGCCCTCTTAGCCCTGTAATAGCAAATTTTTACATGGAACACTTTGAAAACCAAGCCCTGGAAACAGCACCAAAAAAGTCCATTATATGGTTCCATTTTGTGGATGACACATTCACAATTTGGAGCCACGGAGAAGAACTTAACAAGTTTCTGGACCATATTAACACCCAAACATCCAATTTACTATGGAGAAAGAAAGTGAGGGAAAACTACAATTTCTAGATGTCTTAGTCATCAACAAACCCAACCAACAATTGGGCCACACAGTCTACAGAAAAGCTACACACACTGATAGATAACTACATAAAAACTCCAATCATCACCCATGACAAAAAAGGAGCACAATAAAAACTTTGGTAGACCGTGCAAAAAGAATCTGAACTCCACCTCCTTCAAGATGAACTGAATCACCTAAACTGGGCTCTACAGGCTAACGGTTATTCTACTACAGACATCTGAAGAGCTGCAAGACCAAGAACAAACCACAGGAATGATGATAAACAGCCCCCCAGAGGGAAGGTGTTCTTACAATACATGAAGGGAATCACTGATCGAATAGGGAAACTGATGAAGAAACATAACCTCCAAACAGTTTTCAGACCCACCAAAAATGCTGTGTTCAGCAAAGGATAAGACCTCTAACTTCTGCAGGAGTCTACCGTGTACCTTGCAGCTGTGGACAAGTCTACATAGGGACCATGAAACACAGCGCCCAGACATGAATCAAATAGAAGAGTGTTTGTGAATCACCATGGCTGCAGTTACTAAGGAGGGTAGAAGTCAGGCTGGCAGCCATGCCCATTAAGGGCAGGACATCTTGGTGCCACCGGCACCGTGGTGGCATCAAAGGAGGATGGCCAGGGCCTATAAGAGGCTGGCCCGGCTTTTGTCCCTTCTCCAGCTTGAAGAAACTGCTGTTGAGTTGCCCACCCACCTCTCCCCCAAAATTTGATGATGTTGTTAATGCATGCATTCTCTGTCATAGCCATCCTGGCAGGTTGCGTATGCGAACTGATCTGAGGGTGCAGGAGGAAGTTGGAGAGCAGAGGCGTAGCTAGGGAAAATGGAGCCCAGGGTAAAATCTGAGTTTTGCGGGGGGGCCCCATATGAGCAGCCTCCCACCCCCACCACGACCAAACATTTTTTGCACCAGGTCATCTCAAAGTCACCATCACATTATAGAACATGCCCCAACACACAAATCTGAACACACCCAGGGCTCCCTAGTTTAAACAACATTGAAAGTGATGCTATTTTTTGAAGGGGGGGAATCCACCCTGAAACAGCATCACTTTTAATGTTGTTTACACTAGAGAGGCCAGATTCTCTTTTTTAAATCCACCTTAAAGGGAGAATCTGGGCTCCCTAGTTTAAACAACATTGAAAGTGATGCTGTTTCAGGGTAGACCCCCCCCCCCCCGGCATCATTTTCAATGTTGGTTATTGTGGCTTTTCTGGGCTGCGTGGCCATGTTCTAGTAGATCTTGTTCCTAATGTTTCACCTGCATCTGTGGCTGGTATCTTCAGAGGTGTATCACAGAGAGAAGTCTGTTATACACTGTGTCCAGACTTTTCTTATAACAAACTTCTCTCTGTGATACACCTCTGAAGATGGCAGCCATAGATGCAGGTGAAACGTTAGGAACAAGATCTACCAGACAACGGCCACACATCCTGTAAAACCCACAACAACCAGTTGAATCTGGTTGTGAAAGCCTTCAACAATACTTTCATTTTTTTTAAATCTAGGGAGCCCAGATTCTCCCTTTAAATCCACCAAAGGGGGTGGATTTAAAGAGAGAACCTGGGGAAAATTTGAGGGTGCCTGTCAGGGGAGCAATGTTTAAGCCAACAGTACCAAAAGTTTAGGCTATCTTCAGGAGACTCACCTGATGAAACCACCCAGGTTTAGTGATGTTTGGTTCAGGGGGTCAAAAGTTATGGACCCTCAAAAGGGTAGCCCCATCTACTATTAGCTCCCATTGAAAACAGTGGGGGATGGGGGCACCCCTTTTGGGTGTCCATAACTTTGGACCCCCTGAACCAACCTTCAGCAAACCTGGGTGGTATCAACAGAGGTCTCTCTTGATGAAACCACCCAGGTTTAGTGAAGTTTGGTTCAGGGGGTTCAAAGTTATGGACCCTCAAAAGGGTAGCCCCAGTTACCATTAGCTGCAATTGGAAACAATGGGGGATGGGGGCACCTCTTTTGGGGGTCCATAACTTTGGACCCCCTGAGACTACCCTTATGATACCACCTAGGTATAGTGAAGTTTAATTCATGTGGTCCAAAGTTATGGACCCTCAAAGGTGTAGCCCCCATCTACTATTAGCTCCCATTGGAAACAATGGAGGATGGGGTCACCCCCTTTGGGGGTCCATAACTTTGGACCCCTTGAACCAAACTTCACCAAACTTGGCTGGTATCATCAGGAGAGTCACCTGACAATAGCCTGAAATGTTGGTGTCACTAGCCTAAAATCTGTGCCCCCTGCAGGCAAAAAATTAAAAAACACTAAAAAATAAAAGCCACAAACGAACCTGCAATTGTTGCTTCCCCCACAAGGGGCCCCCTGGGACATTTGTCCACGGATTTCCCCATTGTAGCTACGCCTCTGTTGGAGAGTTACCCTCCTGTCGGCGGAATCCAGAGGTGTAGCTAGGGAAAATGGAGCTCCGTGTAAAATCTGAATTTTGCTGCCCTCCCAAGTTTGTTTTTAGTGTTTTTTCAGTTTTTAATACCTTGTAGCTCCGCCTCTGGCATAATCTCCTTGGAGGTTGGGGTGGAGCAAGCCAGGAGTCAGGATGCCTTGGAGGGGGGGGGGGGCTACTGAGGCTTGTGCCACTTAGCGATGAACATGAAAGGCATTGCATATTAATTCAGCCAGAAAAATCAGCAATAGCAGAACATGTGATAAACCATGCTGGACACTGAATGTTATTTGAAAACACAGAAATTTTGGACCACTCTGACAGCCACTATGTCAGACTATACAGAGAAGCCATTGAAATCCACAAGCACATGGATCGTTTCAACAGAGAGGAAGAAACTATGAAAATGAACACAATTTGGCTACCAGTACTTAAAAAAAAAACAAGAATCAAGACAATAGTTAGTGAATACCACCCAGACACAGGATGTCTCTCTGCAAGAAGCAATCAAATGGATTAAAATGCCAGGCAGCTGCTATGCAGATACCCTCACTAATTGATTATGCAACTTCAGTGTTACATACTTATGCTGAAATGGGTGGATTCCAGATGCAAATTACACTTATAAAGTGCACCCTTAACACTTTTTACTAATGCACACTTTTTACTAATTTCTCCCACCCTGGACATTCCACAGGTATATATACTCCACTTGCTTTACTACCATCAGATCCTCTGAAGATGCCAGCCACAGAACTCTGGAAAATTTCCAAGCTGGAATTAAACACACACACACACACACACACACACACACACACACACACACACACACACACACACACACACACACACCTTTTTTCGAAAGGACGAATCAACGTCTCCATGCTTTGCCGAGAAATCCATGTCTATTTGAGCACACACAATATGCATCTATGCCCATGTACGCTCAAAACAACATGCAGACGTGGATTTCTAGCATTAAAAATAAAAAATAAACAGGCTGCGCACGCATCGCGCACACCCCGCTGTGGCCTAATTGGACGGATGGCTCTATGTCACCAGCAGTCAAACCCGGAGTCCCCCCCAGGCTTCCCCACTCCCCCGCGCTTGGCGTGGGGTTTTCAAAAAGGTGCTCGACCATCCAGGAGCAGAAATGACTTGCGCTGAGGGGGAAGAAGAGAGGCAGAATCGGGTAGTGGGGAATGCAGCAGGCCCGCAGATTATTTGCCACAAGTAGCACGCAACAAATGGTGAGTGGGAAAACGACCGATGTTGATGTGAAAAGCCTTAATTCTTTCAGCCTGAGGATCACACTTGAACTTCAGTCCTCTGGCTCTAGCCAGTAATTTTCCTTAATAGGGTATACTGCTTAATTAGATGTTTGTAATACCTGAGGATATGATGCTCAGCCTTTAGTGCAACCCTTTCATGATGTTATGTTCTCAGTGGGGATAGGCTACTGGGAAAGATATTCTAAGCTACCTGTCCTTTCTCCATGGGATTGGTGTAGATACTAATTACCAGCTGATTATATTTCTTGTAATATCCTAAGGCAAGAGGCAGCCGATGGGATGAGTTGCTGCCACTCCCTGTTGGAAGTGGAGTTGGAAATAAAAAAAATCTATGGGTGTTGAGGGAAGCAGTGGATTCAGAATTGCCCTCCCTGGATTATTTGCTGCTCCAAACCCAGTAATTCTGTTTGGTATTGAAAAATTGCCAACCCTTTGTAATGAAGCCAATTTGCATTTTTACTTATTTTAAATAAAGATGGAATATGATTTTAAACAAGTGTCTTGAAAATCTGTGATGGATTTGTGGATCGATAACAGACTAAAATATTGTTTATAACCAACTATGGTTCATTCTGCACAGCACAAAAAAGTGTGGGACGCCTTAAAAAGAGGTAACTGCCCTTGCACTCTGCACACCCAACATAGGGTTTCCTGGGGACCTCTTAGAAAGAGATGGCTTCTGGTGTGCTTCCCAGTCATCAAAGGTGTCAGAGAGGGGAAAAGGCTGTTTCAAGCTTGACTGTTTTGCTCTCCAGTCAGTTTCACCCTCAGCTTGGACCAACATTTTTTGTGCAGCTGAAGGGATTCTCCCTGTCTCCCTGCTGAAGGTTGCCTGAGGATGTTTGCAGTGAGATGTCTTGCAGGCAGGAGACATCTTGCAGGCGGCTTAGGGGGGAAAGGTGTGCTTTGCAGTGTTCTCCAAAAAAGACATCTTGAGCCAAAATAACGTGTCCTGAGAACATCTTGGGAAGAAAGCTGTGCAGAGTGTCTTCCCAGGGCACTTTTTAAAAGCGTCCCCAGGACCTCTGATTTAGGCTATGCTGAATGAACCTCTGAAAGACTTAAGATTTTTCTCAGCCAAGGATATCTATAGATTTGGAATTGTAGGTTATGCTAGTTGATCTTCTGCAATAAGATGAAGAACAAGGGAGAGAGAATGCACCTTTGCTCTGTTATTTTAATGTAAAAGAAAAATACTGCTGCTCAGATGGGGTTCTTTAGGACTGAATAGGATTGAATTTTTTTAAATCTAACCACCTGTGTCATTGGAACAGCGTTATTGGAACCACCTGAGTCATTGGAACAAATAACATCAGGAATCAACTCTGCCAAAACCCACCATAGCACTTATTGGTAGGATGAGGCTGCAGAAACCTACAGACCAATGCGGGTTGGGATGGGGGCTGGTCATAGCACCCAGCTCTACCTTGGTGCTCTCACACTGCCATGAGCTGCACCAGCATGGCAGGATTGCTTCTGAGGATAGAGTCAAAATTGGTTGGCTTTTACTGCCTTTTCAGCCCCCTTGCGCCAGTGGAGCCGGCCTCAGAGATATGCCACAATTTTCATGGCGTAACTTTGCTTTCCTCTGTGGGGATTTTTGGAAATGTTTTTTGTTTACTGTTTGGGCCTCCTGCAGCACAGGAAAGCCCTTGGGAGGGGGTGGTGTGGTGCCAGCCCTACCCACCCGCCCGCCCGCCCGCCCGCCCGCCCGCCCAACAGTTTTGGATTGGGCTGTTGGTTTACTTGCATTTCAGCCAGATGCTCTTGATCCATACAGGCTTGAGGAAATCAAAGGAAATTACTCAGCTCTGCCTTAGATCAAATCCACTTAAATTAATCCTCTCACATTTGTCTGACCTGAGCTTTGAAAAATTCACTGACGAAGATTTTAAAGCATCTGCAACACACACATTCTAAATCATATGATTAGATTTACAGCTGAACCCCATGCAAAGTTACTACAGTCTAAGTCTGGGCTTAGCTTTGAGTAACTCTGCAGAGGATTCCACAGTCTCAGGGGTTTCCAATCGCTTTGAGTCTGGGGGCACCACTGGCATTCTGACACTGCATGGTGGGAACAGCAACAAAATGGCTACCACAAAATGGCTGCGGCGGGAGACAGAACAGGCCATAAAAATGGTTCATTCAACTTACCTTCAGGCACACAATGAAGATCCTTGTGCTGTGGTGGCAGCTGCTGTCAAAGCAACATTTCTAAAAAGCTAATCAAATTCCCAGTGCCTTGCTGAGCAATACTGCTTTCTAAAAATATTTGGCAGGAACTAGAAACGTGTCAGCAAGTGCCATGGTGCCCAGTCTTCCCAACCCAGAAAGAAATATTATTTATCCTTCTGCCTTTTTCAGTCAGTGTCTCGTAAGAAGTGAACCATCCCAGTTTGGCCATGAATTACGCATGACTTCCGGGCCTAAATAGGGCCCACCCCACGAGATTTGCCCTATCCTGCGCCTTTCAAAAAACGATGAAATTGGCGGTTCTTTTGAAAAAGTGCGCATCGATCCCATGCCCATGCAAACACCGCGGGAGATGGGTCGGTTTATTTTTCCTGCCTCGCCAGCTGCAGCCAATGAAAACGCCTGAAAAACTGGACAGTTTGCGCATGCGCGGCATTGCCGGCGAGGAAAATGAAAGTAAACTGGGGGCTGTGTGTAATCACCTGGAGTTCTTCCTCCCAGCCTGAACGTGCTGACGGGCAGCCGTGCGTAGGGAGGAACCGAGATGAAAACATCCTGGTATGTATGATCCCAGTTTCCCACCAGGATGTTTTGGCTGTGGGGAAAACGCCGTTAGCTGGCATATCTTTCGTCTCACTTGACCAGAGCCATTTTAATCTCTGAAGTGTTTTATGCTTTGGGATAGCATTACCCCAAATGGCATATATGTGAAGGACCTGCAATCTGTGATGGCATGCCTTTGCTAGGATGGAACAGACACAAGTATTTGGGGCACTTCAATACTTGCCATCCAAACTGTATATCCCCTCTAGATTCAGACCAACACTTGCTGACACGTTTCTAGTTCCTGCCAAGTGTTTTTAGAAAGTGGTATTGCTCAGCAATGCAATTTAAAGCCTGCAGTTTAAAGCTGGACCTGGCACTAAGAAACAGATGTACGAGGGTATGAACAGTGGGAAGAACTACTGTGGTGAGGGTGGTGAAATGTGGGGAGAGGAGCAAGAAAACCCAGATAAAGGGTAAACCACTGTGTTTGCCTTCACTTTCACTGTGAAGGAAGAGGAAAAGTCAAAGGTAAAGAGCTTTCAAAAATGGCAGGGCTTCTGTAATCTGAGGAAGAGTGAGTGCCCAAGACACAGAAGAATGTGCATTTGCCCAATTCAAACCTGGAGGGAATGAACACTCAATTCAAAGAAGCCTAAAAGTGCGTAATAAACCAATGATGAAACACTTCTGCTTTTCACTTGCCTTGGAAGCCCCTATAAATTGGCTACATCTTGATGGCACTTTACATACACACAAATAATTTAATCTGAATATACTGTTGTTTGATACAGTAATAGGGTTCACTAATGAAAGACATTATCCAATGCAAAGTAGCACTATAATATTGAATTACTTGGTTATCATGGTACTCAAGAATAATTAAAAAGTTCTGCTATTTTTTATTCTTTTAAACTTCTTGCTTTTTAAAGCAATAGAGAAAAGTTCATTAATTACTTCTGTAGCAGAACTTTCAGACAGAATGTGGATCAAGTCCCAAATGATCAAGAATCATTTAAAAATATATAATAATCAAGAGCATTAATCTGTTGAGAGTTAATTATGAAATTTAAAGACTTCCAGTGTTGGAAGGGACACTTTCATATAGTCTGTTGAATAACAAAATTGGCTTTTTTATGGAAGAATACTGGCAGGCAGTTAGGAGGTGTCTGAGATACTCAGGTCTTTTTTCACCAGGTTTTCCCCCCTATTCAAACTTGGTTGCTCTCTCCTTGTTTAGGACAGAAAAATAATTCTTCTTGCAACTTCAAGAAATCAGAGGGACCAAAGTCAAGAGAATAGCAGATGATCAACACACTTGCTGTCAACATTGTATAAGGTATGCTGCATGTTAGTTTTAAGTTGCCAAATGTTAGTTGGACAGGTTGGGGTCATTTTTAAGTGTGTCATGAAGGAAAGTGAAAGTAGCAAATATTTGTCACACATGTTTTGCTTTTCCTCCTTCTGGAAAACCATATTTAAAAGGAGTAGTAATGTCAAAGATAATGGATAATGACTATCATGTTTTAGAAAACCGTTTTAGTTGATGATCACAATGAAATAATTAATTTTTTTCAACAATTACAGAATTTTGAGGGGCAGTTTTGAAATATGCAAAAATGTTTCAGTTTACTTTTCACATTTGTGAAATATTCCCCCCAGAAAAAGAGGAAGGATATTTACTTTTCTCCAATGTTCACCAGTTTATCCAGTCAGGTGACTAGCAGTGTCATCCCAGGCAGAATTAAACCCTTGTAATTCCATTGAAGTCAATGGGTTTAGGTACAAACTAGACTCTATGGTCTGGATCTAGCAATGTGCAGGTGGAAAGAAATATAGACTTAGTTCCATTTTGCTTGGGCAATATCTTGTGCAGCGTCAAGAGCTTTGCCCCCATATATCACAATGTCAGATAACACGCTGTGAAAGCGGAAACACAAGTCAAGATACAATAAATCTGATTAGGCACAAAAAGCTACCCAAGTTGCCTTCTTGCATTTTTGCATGTGCAAGAGTTAACTGGAAATTCTGCATCCAACCCTATGTCAGGCATGTGATGTCGAGATTCCCCTGACCTGACTGTAATCAAGTGTGACAACTTGCAAACCAAAGTTCCTAAATGCACCAGGGCCCAATTCAGCTTGGAAAGATGGTGCAGGGAAGATCAGTTTCAGAAATGGGCTTGGGATCCCCATTTACCCTGCTGTAGGGTTCCATGTGCAGTATGCTGTACACATAGAGCCCTGCAGCAGGTCATACAGACCATTTCAGCTTGGAAAACCACATAAGGCTAAAGACCCAGCTCTTCCCATATCACAGTCCAAACCTGAATCAAGATCTGCTATGCTTGGGAAATTTAGTTCCCTGACATTTTGTTTGGCCGTGCAAAGATCAGAGCAGAGGCGTTCCTCCCATTGGGCAAAGTGGGCAGTTGCCCTGGGCGCAGCCCAGGGGGGGCGCAGGTTTGTTTGTGGGATTTTTTGTATTTTCAGTGTTTTTCCATTTTTGGCCTGCAGAGGGTGCGGTTTTTAGGCTAGCAGCACCAAACTTTCCGGGTATCTTTAAGAGACTCCCCTAATGATACCACCCAGGTTTGGTGAGGTTTGGTTCAGGGAGTCCAAAGTTATGGACTTCCAAAGGGGGTGCCCCATCCCCCATTGTTTCCAATGGGAGCTAATAGGAGATGAAGCTACACCTTTGAGGGTCGATAACTTTGGACCCCCTGAACCAAACTTCACCAAACCTGGGAGGTATCATCAGGAGAATCTTTTACTGATACCACCCAGGTTTTGTGAAGTTTGGTCCAGGGGGCCCAAAGCTATGGACTCCCAAAGGGGGTGCCCCATCATCCATTGTTTCCAATGGGAGCTAACAGAAGATGGGAGCTACACTTTTGAGGGTCCATAACTTTGGACCCCCGGAACCAAACTTCACCAAACCTGGGTGGTATCATTAGGGGAGTCTCCTAAAGATACACTGAAAGTTTGGTGCTGCTAGCTTAACAATTGCACCCCTGACAGCAGGCACCTTCCAAATTTCCCCAGATTTTCCTTTTAAATCCCCCCGCCTTTGACATGGATTTAAAGGGAGAATCTGAGGTCCCCAGTTTAAACATTGCAAGTGATGCTGTTTCAGGGTGGGGGAGAATCAACCCCAAAATAGCATCACTTCCAATGTTGTTTAAACTGGGAACCCCAGATTCTCCCTTTAAGGTGGATTTAAAAGGAGAATCTGGGCTCCCTAGTTTAAACACCATTGAAAATGATGCTGTTTGGGGGTGGATTCCAGCATCACTTGTTTAAACTAGGGAGCCCAGATTCTCTTTGAAACATTGAAAGTGATGCTGTTTCCCCCAATTGGGGGTACTGGATACAACACCATAAAATGTTTTCATAGTAGTAATAAAACATTTTGAAAGCATTTTGAAAATGTTTTCAAAAAATTATTTCTGCTGTGTGGCATGGCTTATTGCTGTGCTCAGATTTGTGAGTTGGGGCATGTTCTATAATGTGATGGTGACTTTGAAACAACCTGGTGTAAAAATCATTGCTTGGTCACAGTGGGGGAGGGTGGCTGCCCATGGGGGGCGCCAAACGCCAGTTTGCCTAGATACGCCACCGGGCGTAGCTACAAGGGGGGGTGCGTGTTGCATTGGGCACATGCCTGGGGGGCATCAAACTCAGGTTTTGCCCAGGGCTCCAGTTTGCCTAGTTACGCCACTGGATCAGAGCCAAGTCTGGGTAAATGTCAATCCAACTGGTACCAGACTTCTTTATATCTAATTATCAACATGGTCAAATCTGTGGATTCTTATATCTAGATAAGAGCCATGAGCAGAAAAGACAGACCTTTCTACAAATCACAAAAAAGCACCCCATCTTTGCAGAAAAATCTGAATATTTTAAAAATTGGAGTTAACCCCCAAATAACAAAGACAATGTCTATAGCGTTATTTGTAAAATATCGATTGTAACCTGGTATAATTGTGCCATGCAGAAATGGCCATAAACAATACTAGCAGGGCCCGGCCACGCGTTGCTGTGGCTTATTGTGGTGGAATAGAAAAGGAACAGTAGCAGCAAATCAATTGCAGAAGCCAGCAGTACGTGCTCATGGAAACGTGCAGGCTGATACTGTGCGATGTCATTGATGTGTGTGACCTCATCCTCCCTCACTTCTTTTACCTTGCATGGCACCCCTCCCCTACCTCCCTCCCCTTTCCCTTTGCTAGAGTGGGTGGGTCATATTCAGATGCTGGGCCCCCTCCCTCCCCTCCCTTGCATGCCACCCCTCACTCTCTCCCCTCCCTAACTTCTGTTCCCTTGCATGCCTCCCCCTCCATCCCTTCCCTCTCCCACCCTCTCTTCCCTTGCATGCCACCCCTCCCCCTCCCTCTCTTCCATCTCCCTCTGCTAGGGTGGCTGGGTCATATCCATATGCTGGGCCCACTCCCTCCCCTCCCTTGCATGCCACACCTCACTCTCTGTCCCCTCCCTCACTTCTCTTCCCTTGCATGCCTCCCATCTCTGTCCCTTCCCTCTCCCTCCACTGAATGTATATGAGAGTAGGTGTGTTGTGTGGTAGTAGTGGGTGAGGCACAGAGAGTGAAAGGTACCTGTGTGTGAGGGGGGGAACCCCACCTGACGTCTCACACGGCAACATGTGTATGTGTTTCACGTCCACTGGAGTTATTGCCTATGTACTGTTTTCACTGCTCATATCTGGCCATCTGAGCGAACATTCTAAGGGCACGAACATTCTAAGGGTGACAGTTACACATAGGCAGCTTCATGGCCTGGTGCGCCAGGAAAAATATGTTTTACCTGGCTCAGGTGTGCTGTCTGACAGCGGGAGGTATGTAAGAACACAGTCGGGGGAATGAGTAAGTGTCTGTGAAATTTTCAGAGCGTTTGGGCCAGCAAGTGCGGGGTTATTCTTGAAGCAACAAACACATGGTTCCATTTTTATATATATAGATAGATTGCAGTGCTGCACTGAAGGAAATTTGCCATGTAAACACATTAATTGCTATTGGCTGCCAATACAACAGGGTCATAAATCCATGCTGTTTCTCTGATATTTATCCTTTCCTCCCACCAAACGAGGAAATATCCTAATTAAAATGTGCTATGCACATTCATGCATGGGAGAACTGCTAGCCAGAGACACTAAAACAGTGGTTCTCAACCTTCCTACTGCCGCGACCCCTTAATACAGTTCCTCATGTTGTGGTGACCCCCAACATTTATCCATTTTACAGATGGAGAACATTGATGCAGAGTCTCTTAGGCGACCCCTGTGTTAGACCCCCCAAAGGGGTCCCGACCCCCAGGTTGAGAACCACTGCACTAAAAGAAGAGTAGGAGTTTTTTGGAAGGGAGCAGAAGAGGTGCTATTGCCCGGCTCCTCTGTAGCTGGGGCAGGCATAGAGCATTGCCAGTAAACTAGTCAGGGTTAAACCAAGATCTGAACAATTTGTAACCCACAGTATTGAATTTAATCTTTGCTAACAGAAACCTTCTTGTTCTCTTTGAAGGTTCAAGGCACTGCAAAAGAAATGAAGAAAAACCAGACATTTGTTACAGAATTTATCCTGGCTGGGTTTTCAGTTTCTCTAGATCTACAATTATTTTTATTTGTTTTCTTCCTTCTTGTATATATTATAACCGTGATAGGTAATCTGCTGATAATTGTAATCATTGGGACTGATAGGACTCTTCACATTCCCATGTATTTATTCCTTTTTGTTTTATCCTTTTCTGAGTCATGTTACAGTTTAGTCATTGTTCCTAAAATGCTAAGAGACTTGCTCGCCGAGAGTAAAACCATCTCTTTTGCTGGATGTGCTGCACAAATGTTTTTCTTCCTTGGATTGGGTGGCACAAATTGCTTCATCCTTACAATAATGGGGTTTGACAGATATCTAGCAATATGCAAGCCCTTGCACTACCCAGTCCTCATGAATACGCACATGATTCTGTGGCTTATAGCTTTTTCATGGGTTGGTGGGTTTCTGCTATCTGTAGCTGAAACAACTCTGATTTTCAGGTTGCCCTACTGTGGCTCCAAAACAATCAACCACTTCTTTTGTCACATGAGGACAGTGGTTAGTTTGGCCTGTACTGATGAGAGTATCACTGAAGTTGTGGTCTCTACTGTCTCAGTTTTTGGCTTATCAGGCAGTTTCTTGTTCATCATATTGACCTATGTCTTCATCTTTTCCACCATTTTTCAAATTCCATCCACTGATGGCTGGCAGAAAGCCTTCTCCACCTGCACCTCTCATCTCATTGTGGTAATTATGCACTATGGGTTTGCTGCAATTGTCTACCTCAGGCCCAATACCCATGGCACTTTAGACAATGACTCACTGATATCAGTACCATACACAATAATTACTCCCCTTCTCAGTCCAGTAATATTTACCTTGAGAAACAAGGACATCCAAATAGCTGTAAGGAAAGCGATCTGCAAAAATGCACATTCCCCCATATTGTGAAAGTGTTGACAAAAAGCCTGTATTAAACACAAACTATATAGTCTAGTTAGAAGCAATGTCTCGTGAGTCATTATTTCAATGTATTCTTATGTTTCCTAACCAATAGCTTCAGGAGTTACCTTGCTAAACTTTGCTGGTAGAGATGGGGAAAAGGCCCTTGTCCTTCTCTCCCCTACTCTGAAAAGGGTGGCTAAAACAATGGGCAAGTAACATGTGAAAAACAGGGAAAAGGAGAATGGTCACTTTTGGATGTGCAATGATATCTCTTTACTTGCCTCAGCATACGTATGAAACAGAAAGAAGATGTGATGTCCAGCAGTCAGGCATAAATCTTTTGGGGCATGACAGATCATAAAATATGTTCAGTACCAAGGGGTTTTTTTCTTACTGTACCATGGTTCCAATTAAACATACAAAATACTTATTTATTTTAAACACTTTATACTGCATTTCCACCCAAATAGGACCTCCAAGGTGGTGAACATCAAAACAAAACATTAAACATATTTAAAATAACATATAAAATAATTCAGTATATCAAATATTTAAAATAATTCAGTGAAACCATATAAACACCAAAAACCAGGGAGGAGAGGCAATAAAAATGAAACCACAACATTTTCCTATCTGGCAGAAGACAATAGATGGAGATAGACAAATCTCCCTAGGAGACAAATCTCCTTGTCATGACCAAGAAGGCCATTTTTCAGCCTCAGATGGCTGAGATTCCCAAAGATGGACCTCCCAAAGATGGGTATATTTGATAGAACAAGGCAGTCCTTCAGGTGTGCTGGCCCCAAGCCATATAGGGATTTAAAGGTCAATATTAGCGTCTTGAATTGAACCCAGAAGCAAATTGGGAGCCAGTGTCCATGAACAAGACTGAAGTGATATGGTCCCTCCCTATGATCCACTCCAGTCAACACATTGGCTGAAGCATGCTGTAGCAACTGTAGCTTTCAGACAGTCAGCATGGGCAGCTCCATGCAGAGTATACTGCAGAAATCTTATCTAGAGACATCCAAAGAATGTATTTCTGGTAATTTCTTTTTTTAAAAATCTCTTTAAATTATTTTATCATTTAGGAATACATATTAATTGGCAGACAATCTGACTTAAAGGGGTTCCAGTAATAACAGAATATGATCTGCCACATAAATTACAATGTACGTAACATTTGCAAGTGATTTAAGATTCTAGTACATAAATACAGTATGAAATATATACATACACACACTCACCCACACACCTACATGGATACAAAATAATAATAAGTAAATTAATAATAATCTTAAGCTAAGCAGATAACAATAGGATTCTATTTTGAGTGTCAGAATTGTATAGATAATGCAATAAAGGATCCCATACTTTATAAAAAGGATCAAGGAATTTTTTGTGTATTAAAGTTGTCAGTTTGTCTGCTGTTCTGTAATCTTGAACCTTTAACAACCATTCGTCATTTCTTATAGTTTATAGTTTAGTAAAAGATAGTGAGATATTGCTTTTCAGTGAGTTTTCTTTGAGTGCTGCTATGTGTATTTGCATACATGGTGGAAATACAACACATACAACAGAAAAATCCTCAGCATTTAGCATGTTAAATGTCAAAGTCAAAATTAGAGGAGAAACAAACTTGCTCCTGAAACTTCTCTGACAGCTACGTAACAGGTTTATCAAATACTTGATATTTGGCCTCAGTACTTGATATTTAACATTTGCACCACTACGCCACATTGAAAATGATGCTGTTTCAGGGTGGGGGATAATCCACCCCAAAACAGCATCACTTTCAATGTTGTTTAACTGGGGACCCCAGATTCTCCCTTTAAGGTGGATTTAAAAGGAGAATTTGGGCTCTCTAGTTTAAACATCATTGAAAGTGATGCTGTTTGGGGGTGGATTCCAGCATCACAGCGGCTGCCCGGGTGTGTGTGTGTGTGCAAAACTCAGATTTTGCACTGGGCTCCATTTTCCCTCTATGCCTCTGCCCAGAGGGGAGGGCAGAAGAAACTGCCAGCTGCCAGCTAGGAGCACAGCTGGTGGGGGGCAGGGGAGGGAAGGGCGGGGGAGTCTGCCATCCCTGGCCTTGGAGAGCTGCTTTTATAAGCGCTGGGCCAGGGGCAGGGCTTGGGGAGGCCTGGCCATGCCCTAGGGGCGGGTGGGGGTGTGGCCGAACCCCCCCAAAAAATCTATACCTATGTCCCTGATCCCAGGGTATTTAAAAACTGCCAAATTGGAGGTTCTTTTAGAGCCTGCTACCATGCAAACATCAATCAGGAGCTGACCTAGTTTATTTTTCCCGCCCAGCCACCTGATCTCCCAGCCTGATGTTAATTCAAGCTGCCACTCAAAAACAACAGCCAATCAGAACGTGGAACACCAGGCTTGCAATGTAAATACAGAAGTCCCAGGCTCGTGCAAAACAAGCTGGAGTATTCCTCCTAGGCTTCACTGGATTCCTTTGAAAAACAGGCAGCCATGTGAATGTATACCCTGGGATAAAATAGACCCAAGTTAAAAAAAATAATGATGGTACACAGGTATAATTTTGCCATGCAGAAACAATCTTTCTTTGTTGCAGACCATGAAATTGACCAGGTCTAGCAAAGTAGCACTAGACCAAAGATAGCATCCCCCCCAAAAAAAGAAAAAAGGAAAGAAAAAGGCAGCAGGCAATCTCACCAAATGGAGGCTGCAGAGAAACAACAAGGAAGTAGTGGGTGATCAAAATGGTAGATTGGCTCAGCTAGGGACATTTTGTAGGGGGAAAATTCCTATATAAACAAAAAAATTGTGGGAAAACTCCCCTGCAAAGCAACCCTGCAATTCTGTTGCACTGCGAAGTAGTACATGCGTAAAAGGTCACAAACTTCCATCAGTGTCACTCCTCTATAGTTCAAGATGATATTATGCAACTGATTCTGTTTGCATGGGCACAAAAATATGAAATAAAATTGTTTCAATAGGAAATATGAATGGACTGCCAGACACAGGCAAGCTGAACATTCTTCTCACAAATGTATCTATATTCAAAATCACACGGAACATCATTCCACTTGAAGTTGAAGTCGTTCTGTAAAACTGCACAGTGCTCATTTTCATTCCAATTGTTCGGTTCTCCAGTATACCAGTTTCTAAAAAACAAACAAACACACACACACACACACACACAAATTATGTTTGCTTTCAATCATAGTCTAAGGAGGCATGCAGAGTATTAGGTAGGGCATGAGGCTAGGGAAAAGGCAATCATGGCTTCTCTTCTGGATTTTCCTCCCAGATTTTCCTCCCTGGTTTCCAAAGGTGATTCCTGAATTTGTAATTAACATAAAGTGTATCTTTGGACACCTTTTCTGAAAGGGATTGGTTGTGACTTTTTTTAATTAACTGCCCTCTGTCCTAATGTAAAACTACCACCAATCAAAACTATGTTGACTTATGGTATATATTAGTGTTTCCATCTATGTTAGGACTGCTACACAGATGGGTTTGGGGGGGGCAAGTGAGTGGCAGAAAAAAACAAGCCCTATCAGAAATGATGACATGAAGGGGCTCCTATGTAGTTGCTAAAAGAATCTCTTCCAAGGTAGTGGACTCTACAACATCCACAGTGACCTAACCATGACTAGATGCACCAATACTCGCCTAGGAGGAAGAGAATGTGGAAGACTGGGATTAGAGACCACTTCTGTAGGTACTTATCTTCCTTGACATTACCATTGAACGTGAGGAGGAGTTTAATCCTGTGCCCCAGGGCATGTTTTCCTCATGTTGTGACTCTTATCAACTCCTTGGAAACCCCTGTTGCTCAGAAAGGCACCCTTTACCTTTCTCAAAAAGCCCCAAGGCAATAAGAGATATTCTAGCCCAGGGGTTTGCAACCTGCAGCTCCAGAGCCCCATGCGGCTCTTTCGTACTGCGGCTCCATGTGGCTTGGGTCCTCAGCCTCCTTCGGAAAGTCACCCTTAGGGTTAATGGGAAAGATTCCCCGTTCCTAGAGAGGCACAGCCTGAGACGGCTATCCCAAGCCACTTCTGGCTTCCCTGTCCCAGCTGCCTAGTTGGCTGATGCCGGTGATGATGGCGTGGAGCGGGGGTGAAGCACCGCTGGTGGGGCCTCTTGAACAGGTGAGTGGCAAAGGGCAGGAAATGGGAGGGAGTTGCAGGAGCACAGATTTTCAGCGCAATCCTAATCTCAGTCTGACCCCCCCCCCCCTTGAATGGGGGATCAGGAGTCGACCCTGCTTTGGGTGGCCTCATTTCCCCTTTCCCTGGGTCCTTCTTGGGGGATGGGACCACATGGGGGACCCTAGCAGTGCCACCTTGGGTTGCAGATTCCCCCCCCCCCCCAGCAGCCCCGCTGAGCTCTAGGGACTTTCCTGGCAGATGGTAGCCTGGCTGAGTCCAGGTGAGAAATACAATGTCAGGTTTTAAAGGAGTTATTACCTGCAGTCCTGCAAGGTTGCACCCGTCATGGCTGTTTGATGGGGAGGCAGGGGTGGGTGAGAATTGTTTGCTTCTGCATTGCCAAGGAGGGCAGGAGTGCATGGAGAAAGCCTTGCACATGGATCTTGGAAGGTTTACTTCAGAGTAAGCAAGTGGAGGGTAAGCTTGTAGATCGTGGAAGGGAGGAAGGCCGGGATCATCCTCAGCCATGGTTGTCGTGGGTTGCCAACTCCTCATGGCAAACTCCCAGGACATTTGGGGGTAGATTCTCAGAAGCTGTGGCTTTTGGGACCAGGGCGGGGGCCATGCTCAGTGAGGAATATGGCTGTCGAGTCCACCCTCCATGGCAGACATGGAGGTCTGTTATTATTTTTTAAGAGTTCATAATGTTCAAAATGTGTTCTTTACATAAATAAAATATAATTTTCTCTGTAGCACTTCATGGATTTCATAAGCAACACACTATAATTGTTTATACAAAGTGTAAAGGTAAAAAAACAATATATACAGTGTTATCTTCATTTTAAATGTCAAAAAGTATTTGTGGCTCCAAGTGTTTTCTTTTCCGTGGAAAACGGGTCCAAATGGCTCTTTGGGCGTTAAAGGTTGCCGACCCCTGTTCTAGCCTCACTATCTTATGTACCTATGGAATCAAGAAACGGCCCTTTAATCTTAAGCAGTTATCTATTTCAAGAGAGGCAGGGCATACAGACATGTCTCTCTGTGGGACTAGTTAAGACCCAAATCAAACGTCTTCCAGAGTAAAACTGTATTCTGCTTGCTTGCCAAGGATCTTGCATCCAGCTTTTACAAGTGTGCTAGCCATGGTTTTTACTGTTTCTATTTACCCTCCTCTCTAGCCACATCTTGCCAGTGAGTTGATATACCCACATACTAGCAGACCTTGTCTTGTCTTCCCAGTACTCTCCTGAGGACAGCACTCTAAAACTGAGGAAAATATAACTCACTTAAAAGTAGGCAGTGTTCCATCTACCCACTTCCAGATTTCTTCTTTCTCCAGGTCACTAAAGCCAATACTGTGTGATTCCTCGGAACTCATCATATAAACAAGAAAATCCTAAGGAAAGATTTTTTAAAATCACATTAATTTATCCCTCACCTTCTGCTAATGGTTTCTCATTCATAAAGTGAGGCCTGCATTCCATGGGCATAGTAACTATAAACTAGGGCCTGCATTCCATGGGCATAGTAACTATCTGCGCAACTATTCTGCTGAGAGCATTCCTTGGAGAAGACAGAACTCCTACAGAAAAGTCTCTTCAAAACTATGGCTCAATAAATTGTGGCATTGTGGTTTTGCTTGGGACGGATCAGTGGTTCAGACCATTCAAGTGTAATGATAATTACAATACTACATCTACGTCTCACAATGCATCTGTGACCTGACTCTCATAGATATTTTCAGGGGCTGAAGAATAGCTCAAATGGAAAAAGCTCAACATTTCCACTTTTTCTGTGCACAAAAAATAAAACCTTTCCCCCATCTTGCCACCAAATGCTATTTTTTTCTTTGAGTTCTGTATGTTTTTTCCCCTTCATCTGGTTCCAGAAATGGTTTCTCTTCATTTTTCCTTCTGTTGTTTTCCCAAGCACTTTAACTGTACCCCTTTCCGCACAGGCCTCACAAGCAGGGGTGCACCGGCATACTTGCAGCCGGTGCACCTCCTGGAGTCGTTCACACGTTGTCCTGTGAACGGCCCCGGTGCTCCAGCGGCCCATGGGGCCACCTTTGCACAGGGCCCGCCACTTCCCCCCCTTACCTCCACTCGGCTGCTGTCATTCAGCAGAGGCCAGGGGACACGCCCCATGGCGACACCTCTGGGAACAGAGGCCAGCAGGCATGTCCCCTGGCCTCTTTAGAGTGATGGCAGCCAAGAGGAGGTAAGAGGTGCTTGGCACCAGGTGGAAGGCAATGTTTCCCAAAAGACTTGCTCATTGAGAAACGCCAAAGAAAGCGCCAGTGTGTGTCGGGGTATTTGCCGCTGCAGCTGCGCTCCAGCAGCAGCGGCGAATACCCCGACATGCACTGGCATTTTTACCAGCTGCACACCATTCTAAATGGCCCGTGCGGAAGGGATCTGTGATTTTTTTTAAATCCATTTTCAAGCCAGTTTCCCTGGAGCATGCAATCATGTTGAAATGGTCTTTATTTTTCTGCCCCACCAAACACCTGGCTCTTATCATGCTCCTTGTAGTTGCACTATCTCCCCATTAGCCATCTTTCCCTCCCTTTCCTCTTTCATGTTCAGAAGGGTTTTAAAAAAAACAATCTTTGTCATATTGAACTAAAGATGTAACATTGAGACAGAGATACAAAGAAGCAGGGGGAATTGAATAAGTGTTGTCAATTTCACATGGAGCTTGCAATGTTAATATTTAGACAGAGAGATGGGCAATTGGATCAACTCTGTCAATTTTACATAGAACTAGCAATGTAACATTAGGACAGAGAGTGATTTTGAAGCTGGGGGCAATTGCATCAATAAAAAAAAATCTGAGATGCTGGAACAATTGAAAAGAGTACTAGGAATAATTGCTGTATGTAATTGGGGATTGCTGCAGCAAAAATCATGTTATACTGCAGAGCAAATTTGGCCAAAGAATGTGGTTTTTTGTGTGTGGAGGTAGCCTATGTGTTTCTGTTCCTTCAAGTAATGGTGCCTGCTCCAGAAGTTGTTTTGGCTTCCATTTTGCATTGGTAATTCTCAGCTGTAGAAATGGAAACTGAAACGTTTTTGAATCACCACTTCAAATCACGTTTTTGAATCACCACTTCAAAAAGTAACCACTTCAAAAAGTAAAAAGCAGTAATGCTAGAATGCCTGTGCAAAAGAAAAAAGAGGGAGGGTTGTTCTTCTGCATCACAGATGAAATCCCACCACCATCAGGAGTAATACACTTTCAGCAATAGTGTGTGGAATAAATGCAACTAAAGAGACAAGTGGAAATAATCCTCAAAACAACAGGAAGAAAAGTATGTGGAATGATTTCACAGAAAATATTTTTGAGACACAATTTTGAGTACTGGGAAAATCTGTTGTAAGTTGTGCATGCGGAAAAGGCCAATATGACAGGACAATATGACAAAAGACTCACATGTTCTTCTTCATGGTTAATCACAGCCAAATCAGCACCCTCCAGTTGGCAGAGCTTTCTAGAATCAATCCAAGCTTTCTTTTCTGAAGAGAAGTTGTAGCATTTCTTATTGAAATACATCCAGCCATGCAGACATGTTGGAAAACCTACAATACATAGAGCCTTGGAATAATGTAGCTCAGATTGAGAACAATCTAAATGTTCTGTTGCTAACAGGATTTTTTAAAAACTGGCACCCAATAATAGTGGGATACTCAAGAATATGGGTGGCTTTAAGGCCTCTTGACTTAGGCCGTTTCCGCACAGCGGCGGAAACGGCTGGGTCGGCGCTTCTCGCGCCGACCTGAAGACGCTGGGACCGTCCGCATGGACGGTCCCGGGAAGAGGCAGGCAGCCGGATACGCGAAGCGCCGGTGCTTTCGCACGATTGGCTTGTCCCTATGGAGCCTCGCCAGCGTCAGCCCGAGCCACTTGGGGACACTCTGGCCCTGCGCGCACCTGCCTCCGGCGGGCGCAGGGCGGGGAGGCGGTCCCCAGGCTCCTCGGCGACGCGCCGGAGGCCCGAGGACAAGGTGAAGATAATGCGAAGGTAAGAAGAGGCGGCATGCAGCCGCTGCCGTTCGCTCGGCAGCGGCTTCATGCCGGCGTTTCCCCAAAAAGAGCGCTGGGAAGCGCTCTGGGGAAACGCCGGACTTTAGGTCGTCAGGCGGCGTGAAGGCGGCAGCGGCAATGCGTTGCTGCGCCCGTCTGGACATGGCGGCCTGGAGACGGTGTTTTTACCGTCTCCAGGCCGCCATGATTTGCCCGTGCAGAAACGGCCTTAGCTTTATTGTGTTTTGCAATTTCACCAATGGGGTTTTACTCAGTGCCAGCATAGTATCTGGTCCATTAGCCAGTCAATGAAATTCTTTATCATGCATGTGTGTTAGTGCCATCAAGTCCCTTCTGACTTAGGGTGACATCCTATCATTAATACACTTGTTCAGGCCTTGCAAATTGAAGGCTGAGGATTGCTTTATAATCCAGTTTTATTTGAGTTCTCCAACATTAACACAACAGGACTTTTATGTTACAGTAGATAACAGAGGAGACATCAGAAAGTTAGCCTGAATTTTAAGGAAATTATTGTTGTTACCACTAGACTTCTAGTAATGGTCAGTAGAATTTGAAATTAAACTCGCCATGGTGTTCCAGGGGTTTTTAAGTCCTTCCTCAATAAACCCTGTTTTAAAAAATTAAAGGAGCCCTTGTATTGAAAGCATGATTATGCCTATTGTATTATTTTCTTCACTCGCCCTGACATGGTTGGTCAAGTACTGAAAAGTTATTTTTCCCATACCTTGTTATAGATTTCTTAAGATGCAGGCTAAAGAAATGCTGTATTTTAAAAATCTGGACTTACATCTATGTAAGGCCATCACGAAAGCAGCTGTTGCCAGTATGAAAGAAAGGAGTATCAAGCCACAGATGATGATAACGGTTATTCTGCTGCAGTCTTTCCATTTGTCAACCTGGGATGCAAACCAAGCTGCAAATAATCAACACCAAGGAAAGATGTTATTGCAGGACAGGATTATTTCAGAATCAAGACTGTAATCTGTACATTGCTTGGATCAAGCACCTAAAGCCAGATCTATGCAAGTTCCTTGTATCTATGTTATGAAAGCATAGAATTTGCTATTATGCAAAAAACCCTATAAACCTTCACCTCCTTACCATGGAAGGAGGCTGGTAGCAGTACAGAAGCCAGAGGGGCTGGATAGAAAAGTTAGTAGTCCAGGACATAACATTCTTCATCCTCTGCTGCTCAGTGCTGTGTCTATCTGTTCTCATCTCCCAAACATATACTCTGACCTTTTAAGGATCTGTACCACTCCCCCTACACTTTTTGTTGTGACATATTTAAAAGGCAACATTGGTTACTAAAATGCCACAAAGTAATTTTTCTTTGTAGCATTAATAGTGGAATTTTCCTAACTTTTAAGATGAGGACATTCAGAAGAGTCACAAATAGATGTGTGTGAAATAACCCCCCTTTCAAGCCGTTCTGGTTAATAAATTAGCATCAAAACTTGTCTTATCATATGCCGCGAGCTAAAGCAATCGAGAGGAAGGGACCTTGATCCTATCTGTCTAGCTGAGACTCTGAACAAAACATGATGGTAATTTACAAACCAGCATTTGTAATACTTTCACATATGTTCATTTTTAATATTAGCAAAAACATTTCATTCCAAACCATCTATGTCATCTAGCTACATCCCATGGGTTGAAACCAGAATTTATATCATGGAAGAACTCAGATTCTGGAACCCTATACAGGTCATTATCAAAACTCCCATGTTCTAGTTAGAGAAATGTTGAAGTAAAGTTCCGTGATGCATCCCAGCCTCATTTGCTGGTTTTCTGCTGAGGTTGCTAACTGAGGTCTAATAAAAGGCAAAAGTTCTAAATGAGGTCTGTGACAGAGATATCTGTGGTGATTCATTCTTATATCATTCTGGCAGCATACTTTAATTTTTCCAGATCCAGAAATGAACATCAATTCCCTCAACTTACAAATTCAAAAGCTCATATTAGTCATGTACCACATGAAAATTCCAACAATACTCTTTTTAATTTCATTTGTTCACTAATGAATATGTCATATACATTTTCAAATGTTATCTCTATTTCTTACAGTCACTATTTTCTAGGAGAGTGCTTCAATCTTTTCTCATCTGTTTTCAAGACAGGTTCTGGGACTAAAACAACCTTGGTTGCGCTGGTAGATGACCTGCTCCAGGAGATGGACTGGAGAAATATCTGTCAATTCTCTTGGACGTTTCAGTAAGTTTTGATACCACTGATCATGGTTTCCTTCTGAGTCACCGCTTGGGTTTAGGACTGGGAGACATATCAGCAGACTTAAAACGGAGCTACTTAGTGTAGAGAAGAAGGTCTAGTAGTCTTTCTGCACACACTGCAGCCTCCTATCACTTTAGGAAAGAAAATTTTCCACACAAGATGTTCTTTCCAATAGGAAGGTTTTACTTAGCAGTTGCAAGGTTACACAAGACTATACTAGATAAGACTACAAGCAGTGGTGGGATCCAAAAAATTTAGTAACAGGTTCCTATGGTGGTGGGATTCAACCTGTGGCGTAGCGGCAATGGGGCTGAGCGGGGCATGACGGGGGCATGGACGGGCATTCCAGGGGCAGGGCATTCCTGGGCGGGGCTGTGGCAAGGACGCAGCTGCTGCAATGGTCCTTGGGCGGGGAACGAATGCACGCAGGCGCAGGCTGCCACGCACGCCAGTGCACCTCCTGCTAGACTGCTTCAAGTTCTGCGCGCTACTACTGAGAGGAGGGGCATAACTAAGGCAAAAAAATCACGTGGCAAAATCACCAATTAGTAACCCCCTCTCGGCACACACAAATAATTAGTAACCTACTCTCGGGAACCTGTGAGAACCTGCTGGATCCCACCTCTGACTACAAGGCTATACAGAACACTTCAGCAATACTATAACACTAAGCAAGAAGAGACTAAAAGACTAGAAGAGAAGAGAAGAGAATACTGTATATATACAATGCACAGCTTTAAACATTCAAGCCAGGTACTTTTCCTGGCAACAGTCTCCCTTTGGACCAGAGCCACAGTTGAATGCACCAATCACATTAAAGGTCAACTGTAGCTGGTTGCCCCCAGACTTCTTGGCTCCTGGCCCCTGTTGCTGGGCATACCTTTTGCTGCCTAGAAGATGACCTTGTGAACTTTTATTTTATATATCATGATAAGCCATAGTTCTGCAGTGGTTACAGCCCTACCTCAAAGGTAAGTTTCTGAGTACAGTGCTGAGAAACAGATGCTCCATAACTTGGCCTCTGTGGTCCCATAAGGTTCTTACTTATCCCACATGCTTTTCACCATCTGGGTAAAGTTGCTGAAAGAGATCATCCAAAGATTTGGGCTGAGTGGCTGTCTATATGTGAATGATACTGAGCTTTATCTTGCACTTCCAGCAGATCCCAGGAAGGTTGTGGAAACCATGAAAAGGTACCTAAAGGCAGTTTTGGAATGAATGAGGACTAAGAAGTTGAAATTTAATCCCAACAAAATGGAGGTGCTCCTGGTCGGGGGAATGTTTGACCCAAGAATTGGAATACTTTTTGTTCTGAATGGGGTTGCTCTCCCTGAAGGAACAGGTTTGTACTTTGTGTGTGCTGCTAGACCCAGGCCTCCTGTTGGATGAACAGGTAGCAATGATGGTAAGGGGTGTCTTTCACCAACTTTGGCTACAGAAACTCTCTTCAGAGGCTGAATATATGTTGTGATGTAGTGGATATGCTGTTTTGTAGGAATGCCTGTTGGCATCTACATGTTCTCCTTCTATATTTGTAAATAAAGTAAATATTGCAAAAACACTATAAGACTCCAGTGTTCTCTCCTCCAAAGTGAGTCAACCCAGGTAAGCGCTGCCTCTTCAAGGTATTATAATATATTATATTAACCTCACCATACAACCAATATTATTTCCTAAACAATTTACAATAATGAATAGCCATTCAGTGTTACAAGCTAAAAGATTAGGAACACATAAGTATGCATAAGGAAGGTTCTTCTGGGCCCTATCAGTTGATCTCATGGTCCAGATTCCATGGCCTTTCCCACAGTGACGGAGTGCAGAATAAGTAGTAAGAGGACCCAGGGTCCCATAAATAATGATGATGCTGAACCAGAAAGGAAGCCCTTTTGTTGCTATATTTTAGAATTCCATGAGTTGAAAACAGCATTTGCAGAAAATGGCTTAGGAGCCATGTGGCTGAATTTATTTATTTAATTAAATTTAATTTCCCGGCTTCCACACACTATCTTAAAACGTTCAACATATACAATTTCAATAAAATAACTTTAAACATTTACTATTAAACACAATAAAGCAATAAAGGTGGTGATTGATCAGTTATCCAAAACTTCCAATATAGCCTAAAATCCATCGTCCCATCATATATCCAATGTTTGACTATTGGGATAGGGAAAAGGTGTGCAGAAAAAGCTGGGAGGCCATTCTACCCATGGGATGTAAATTCAACCTTTTAAAATTCATTAGCACATAAGAAAATAGACATTGATAAAGATGTGGTTTTGAAATGTGATAGTGCAGTTTATTTGAAATATACATTACAACACATGCACGTGCGCACCCACACAGACACACTTTGTCAGATTTCCAAATGTAAAATGTTAGATTTCCAAATGTAATATCAATATTAATGCAAATGCAGTGTGGACATACCTGTGTTTCCCCGAAAATAAGACTGGGTCTTATATTAATTTTTGCTCCAAAAGATGCATTAGGACTTATTTTCAGGGGATGTCGTATTTTTTTCCATGACTTTGCGCCCCACATGTGACAAGATGAGCTATGCCGGGGAATCTGTAACTAGGGCTTATTTTTGGAGTAGGGCTTATATTTCAAGCATCCTTCAAAAATCTCGAAAAATTATGCTATGTCTTATTTTCGGGGTAGGTCTTATTTTTGTGGAAACAGGGTATAAATTAATGTGCAAAAACATACTAGTGGTAGTTTATAATTACTTCAGCAGCTGCCACCCATTGAAAATTGTGGCAGCATTTCCTAATTGACAAAGCACCAGACTATGGTTAGGAATAAGGAAGCCAAAACAGAACACAACACTTACCTAGAAAAAACTGTTTCCCTTTTTCATTGTGCTGATCCAAACCAACCTTGTGAGGAAGTTCTGTTTTCTTCTCCCTCACCTCAGAATCACTGACTGTTTCAGGTACTCGTGGCACTTCTGAGATGTGGTGTAATTTCTGAGTGAAAATGTTGTTTTTATAATCTTCATTTTGACAGTCCACATTATTCTGGTAGTCAACATTCATACTGAGACAGGGTTTTTTCTTTACTCCCTCAGCAACAGGACAGTTCTGCTTTCTTTCTATCTCCAACCACTTCCCTTCTGTTTTATAAGCCACAGAAGAGTCAGACACCCATAGCACTCTAAACCCCATCTGCACATCTCAGCACAAGAGACTTCATATTTACTGTGTAGAAGTCATTGGGGGAAAAACAGCTCCTAATATCAGATCTGTAATTTTAGCAAAGTGAGAAGAACTGACCCTATATGAGGGTCAAACATCCACAACTTGAACACTCACTGGTTCAGCTGATGGTATTCATTGACTGTTACCAAGGAACTGATCATTTGCCAAGCTGTTAAGATATGTCCAGACAAATTTCAATATAACTGTTTTGTGCTATTTCTGCTTCTTTCACACAACATTACAACAGCCACCCCTTCCCTGTACTCATTTTTGGCTGCCTCAGATTTTAAAGGACACATAGGCCATTGATGCATGTACTACTTACTCCATGGGGCTTTCCCCACTTACCTTCTGCTGCGCACTACTCTGGGAAAGTATCACGGGGTCCAGCGGCGCTCCCCACTTGCAAGGGCAGCAACCACGCAGCCACCCCGACGCTGCCGCTCTTGCACCACCTCAGCGCGCGTCATTCCTGGCGCTGAAGAAACCGCTGAAGAAACGGCACCTTTTGGTGGGGAACCCTGAGAGCGCACCAGGAATGACGCGCGCTGAGGGGGCGCGAGAGCGGTGCGCAGCAGAAGGTGAGTGGGGAAAGCCCCCATGTCTGTTCGCTTTGGAGTGGAGTTTTCCTGCAGTTTATTTGCTCAGGGATTCTCCTCCAGCGAAGTGTTATTAGCTGAATGATTTGCCATCCCCCCCCCCCCCAATACCCATGCAACCTTGGTTGCCTGCTCCCTAGGAACAATAACAAAACCTGTTTTGTTTTGGGAGCAGTGCTCTTTAACCTATTCATAAATGACCTAGAAGTAGGGGTGGGTAGCGTGGTGGCCAAGTTTGCAGGTGATACCAAATTATGTAGGGTGATGAGAACCACAAAGGATTGCGAAGAGCTCCAAGCGGACCTTGATAAATTAGGTGAGTGGACTAAGAAATGGCAAATGCAGTTCAATGTAGCAAAATGCAAAGTGATGCACATAGGGGCAAAAAATCCAAACTTTACATACACGCTACAGGGGTCAGTGCTATCAGTCACAGACCAGGAAAGGGATTTGGGCATGTTAGTTGATAGTTCCATGGGAATGTCAACTCAATGCATGGCTGCTGTGAAAAAAGCAAACTCTATGCTGGGGATAATTAGGAAAGGAGTTGATAATAAAACTGCAAGGATTGTCATGCCCTTATATAAAGCCATGGTGCGACCGCACTTGGAGTACTGTGTTCAGTTCTGGTCGCCACATCTCAAAAAGGACATCGAAGAGATAGAAAAAGTGCAGAGAAGGGCAACGAGGATGATTGAAGGATTGGAGCACCTTCCTTATGAGGAGAGGCTGCAGCGTTTGGGACTCTTTAGTTTGGAGAGGAGACGTCTGAGGGGGGATATGATTGAAGTCTATAAAATTATGCATGGGGTAGAAAATGTTGACAGAGAGACATTTTTCTCTCTTTCTCACAATACTAGAACCAGGGGGCATTCATTGAAAATGCTGGGGGGAAGAATTAGGACTAATAAAAGAAAGCACTTCTTCATGCAACATGTGATTGGTGTTTGGAATATGCTCCCACAGGAGGTGGTGATGGCCACTAACCTGGGGCCTTTCCCCACTTTTCCCTCGGCTGCCGTCACTGCACGCCATTCCCAGCGTGTGGCATCCCTGGCGCGTGCCCGGGCGTCCCCACAATCCCACAGGGTCATCAAAAGGCACCCTTTGCAAGAGCGCCAGGGATGCTGCGCGCTGAGGGGGCACGACAGCAGCAGCGTCAGGGCGGCTGCGCTGTTGATGCCCCTCTCATGGGGAGTGCCAGGGGACTCTGCGCTACTCTCCTCAAGTAGCACGGGGCTAAAGGTAAGTGGGGAAAGGCCCCTGGATAGCTTTAAAAAGGGCTTGGACAGATTTATGGAGAAGTCTATCTATGGCTACCAATCTTGATCCTCCTTGATCTGAGATGGCAAATGCCTTAGCAGACTAGGTCAGGGGTCTGCAACCTGCGGCTCTCCAGATGTTCATGAACTACAATTCCCATCAGCCCCTGTCAGCATGGCCAATTCACAAGTGCTGGTGGGGGGGGCTGATGGGAATTGTATCCCCCCCCCCCACCCCCCCCCCCCCCCACCCCCCCCCCCCCCCACCCCCCCCCCCCCCCACCCCCCCCCCCCCCCACCCCCCCCCCCCCCCACCCCCCCCCCCCCCCACCCCCCCCCCCCCCCACCCCCCCCCCCCCCCACCCCCCCCCCCCCCCACCCCCCCCCCCCCCCACCCCCCCCCCCCCCCACCCCCCCCCCCCCCCACCCCCCCCCCCCCCCACCCCCCCCCCCCCCCACCCCCCCCCCCCCCCACCCCCCCCCCCCCCCACCCCCCCCCCCCCCCACCCCCCCCCCCCCCCACCCCCCCCCCCCCCCACCCCCCCCCCCCCCCACCCCCCCCCCCCCCCACCCCCCCCCCCCCCCACCCCCCCCCCCCCCCACCCCCCCCCCCCCCCACCCCCCCCCCCCCCCACCCCCCCCCCCCCCCACCCCCCCCCCCCCCCACCCCCCCCCCCCCCCACCCCCCCCCCCCCCCACCCCCCCCCCCCCCCACCCCCCCCCCCCCCCACCCCCCCCCCCCCCCACCCCCCCCCCCCCCCACCCCCCCCCCCCCCCACCCCCCCCCCCCCCCACCCCCCCCCCCCCCCACCCCCCCCCCCCCCCACCCCCCCCCCCCCCCACCCCCCCCCCCCCCCACCCCCCCCCCCCCCCACCCCCCCCCCCCCCCACCCCCCCCCCCCCCCACCCCCCCCCCCCCCCACCCCCCCCCCCCCCCACCCCCCCCCCCCCCCACCCCCCCCCCCCCCCACCCCCCCCCCCCCCCACCCCCCCCCCCCCCCACCCCCCCCCCCCCCCACCCCCCCCCCCCCCCACCCCCCCCCCCCCCCACCCCCCCCCCCCCCCACCCCCCCCCCCCCCCACCCCCCCCCCCCCCCACCCCCCCCCCCCCCCACCCCCCCCCCCCCCCACCCCCCCCCCCCCCCACCCCCCCCCCCCCCCACCCCCCCCCCCCCCCACCCCCCCCCCCCCCCACCCCCCCCCCCCCCCACCCCCCCCCCCCCCCACCCCCCCCCCCCCCCACCCCCCCCCCCCCCCACCCCCCCCCCCCCCCACCCCCCCCCCCCCCCACCCCCCCCCCCCCCCACCCCCCCCCCCCCCCACCCCCCCCCCCCCCCACCCCCCCCCCCCCCCACCCCCCCCCCCCCCCACCCCCCCCCCCCCCCACCCCCCCCCCCCCCCACCCCCCCCCCCCCCCACCCCCCCCCCCCCCCACCCCCCCCCCCCCCCACCCCCCCCCCCCCCCACCCCCCCCCCCCCCCACCCCCCCCCCCCCCCACCCCCCCCCCCCCCCACCCCCCCCCCCCCCCACCCCCCCCCCCCCCCACCCCCCCCCCCCCCCACCCCCCCCCCCCCCCACCCCCCCCCCCCCCCACCCCCCCCCCCCCCCACCCCCCCCCCCCCCCACCCCCCCCCCCCCCCACCCCCCCCCCCCCCCACCCCCCCCCCCCCCCACCCCCCCCCCCCCCCACCCCCCCCCCCCCCCACCCCCCCCCCCCCCCACCCCCCCCCCCCCCCACCCCCCCCCCCCCCCACCCCCCCCCCCCCCCACCCCCCCCCCCCCCCACCCCCCCCCCCCCCCACCCCCCCCCCCCCCCACCCCCCCCCCCCCCCACCCCCCCCCCCCCCCACCCCCCCCCCCCCCCACCCCCCCCCCCCCCCACCCCCCCCCCCCCCCACCCCCCCCCCCCCCCACCCCCCCCCCCCCCCACCCCCCCCCCCCCCCACCCCCCCCCCCCCCCACCCCCCCCCCCCCCCACCCCCCCCCCCCCCCACCCCCCCCCCCCCCCACCCCCCCCCCCCCCCACCCCCCCCCCCCCCCACCCCCCCCCCCCCCCACCCCCCCCCCCCCCCACCCCCCCCCCCCCCCACCCCCCCCCCCCCCCACCCCCCCCCCCCCCCACCCCCCCCCCCCCCCACCCCCCCCCCCCCCCACCCCCCCCCCCCCCCACCCCCCCCCCCCCCCACCCCCCCCCCCCCCCACCCCCCCCCCCCCCCACCCCCCCCCCCCCCCACCCCCCCCCCCCCCCACCCCCCCCCCCCCCCACCCCCCCCCCCCCCCACCCCCCCCCCCCCCCACCCCCCCCCCCCCCCACCCCCCCCCCCCCCCACCCCCCCCCCCCCCCACCCCCCCCCCCCCCCACCCCCCCCCCCCCCCACCCCCCCCCCCCCCCACCCCCCCCCCCCCCCACCCCCCCCCCCCCCCACCCCCCCCCCCCCCCACCCCCCCCCCCCCCCACCCCCCCCCCCCCCCACCCCCCCCCCCCCCCACCCCCCCCCCCCCCCACCCCCCCCCCCCCCCACCCCCCCCCCCCCCCACCCCCCCCCCCCCCCACCCCCCCCCCCCCCCACCCCCCCCCCCCCCCACCCCCCCCCCCCCCCACCCCCCCCCCCCCCCACCCCCCCCCCCCCCCACCCCCCCCCCCCCCCACCCCCCCCCCCCCCCACCCCCCCCCCCCCCCACCCCCCCCCCCCCCCACCCCCCCCCCCCCCCACCCCCCCCCCCCCCCACCCCCCCCCCCCCCCACCCCCCCCCCCCCCCACCCCCCCCCCCCCCCACCCCCCCCCCCCCCCACCCCCCCCCCCCCCCACCCCCCCCCCCCCCCACCCCCCCCCCCCCCCACCCCCCCCCCCCCCCACCCCCCCCCCCCCCCACCCCCCCCCCCCCCCACCCCCCCCCCCCCCCACCCCCCCCCCCCCCCACCCCCCCCCCCCCCCACCCCCCCCCCCCCCCACCCCCCCCCCCCCCCACCCCCCCCCCCCCCCACCCCCCCCCCCCCCCACCCCCCCCCCCCCCCACCCCCCCCCCCCCCCACCCCCCCCCCCCCCCACCCCCCCCCCCCCCCACCCCCCCCCCCCCCCACCCCCCCCCCCCCCCACCCCCCCCCCCCCCCACCCCCCCCCCCCCCCACCCCCCCCCCCCCCCACCCCCCCCCCCCCCCACCCCCCCCCCCCCCCACCCCCCCCCCCCCCCACCCCCCCCCCCCCCCACCCCCCCCCCCCCCCACCCCCCCCCCCCCCCACCCCCCCCCCCCCCCACCCCCCCCCCCCCCCACCCCCCCCCCCCCCCACCCCCCCCCCCCCCCACCCCCCCCCCCCCCCACCCCCCCCCCCCCCCACCCCCCCCCCCCCCCACCCCCCCCCCCCCCCACCCCCCCCCCCCCCCACCCCCCCCCCCCCCCACCCCCCCCCCCCCCCACCCCCCCCCCCCCCCACCCCCCCCCCCCCCCACCCCCCCCCCCCCCCACCCCCCCCCCCCCCCACCCCCCCCCCCCCCCACCCCCCCCCCCCCCCACCCCCCCCCCCCCCCACCCCCCCCCCCCCCCACCCCCCCCCCCCCCCACCCCCCCCCCCCCCCACCCCCCCCCCCCCCCACCCCCCCCCCCCCCCACCCCCCCCCCCCCCCACCCCCCCCCCCCCCCACCCCCCCCCCCCCCCACCCCCCCCCCCCCCCACCCCCCCCCCCCCCCACCCCCCCCCCCCCCCACCCCCCCCCCCCCCCACCCCCCCCCCCCCCCACCCCCCCCCCCCCCCACCCCCCCCCCCCCCCACCCCCCCCCCCCCCCACCCCCCCCCCCCCCCACCCCCCCCCCCCCCCACCCCCCCCCCCCCCCACCCCCCCCCCCCCCCACCCCCCCCCCCCCCCACCCCCCCCCCCCCCCACCCCCCCCCCCCCCCACCCCCCCCCCCCCCCACCCCCCCCCCCCCCCACCCCCCCCCCCCCCCACCCCCCCCCCCCCCCACCCCCCCCCCCCCCCACCCCCCCCCCCCCCCACCCCCCCCCCCCCCCACCCCCCCCCCCCCCCACCCCCCCCCCCCCCCACCCCCCCCCCCCCCCACCCCCCCCCCCCCCCACCCCCCCCCCCCCCCACCCCCCCCCCCCCCCACCCCCCCCCCCCCCCACCCCCCCCCCCCCCCACCCCCCCCCCCCCCCACCCCCCCCCCCCCCCACCCCCCCCCCCCCCCACCCCCCCCCCCCCCCACCCCCCCCCCCCCCCACCCCCCCCCCCCCCCACCCCCCCCCCCCCCCACCCCCCCCCCCCCCCACCCCCCCCCCCCCCCACCCCCCCCCCCCCCCACCCCCCCCCCCCCCCACCCCCCCCCCCCCCCACCCCCCCCCCCCCCCACCCCCCCCCCCCCCCACCCCCCCCCCCCCCCACCCCCCCCCCCCCCCACCCCCCCCCCCCCCCACCCCCCCCCCCCCCCACCCCCCCCCCCCCCCACCCCCCCCCCCCCCCACCCCCCCCCCCCCCCACCCCCCCCCCCCCCCACCCCCCCCCCCCCCCACCCCCCCCCCCCCCCACCCCCCCCCCCCCCCACCCCCCCCCCCCCCCACCCCCCCCCCCCCCCACCCCCCCCCCCCCCCACCCCCCCCCCCCCCCACCCCCCCCCCCCCCCACCCCCCCCCCCCCCCACCCCCCCCCCCCCCCACCCCCCCCCCCCCCCACCCCCCCCCCCCCCCACCCCCCCCCCCCCCCACCCCCCCCCCCCCCCACCCCCCCCCCCCCCCACCCCCCCCCCCCCCCACCCCCCCCCCCCCCCACCCCCCCCCCCCCCCACCCCCCCCCCCCCCCACCCCCCCCCCCCCCCACCCCCCCCCCCCCCCACCCCCCCCCCCCCCCACCCCCCCCCCCCCCCACCCCCCCCCCCCCCCACCCCCCCCCCCCCCCACCCCCCCCCCCCCCCACCCCCCCCCCCCCCCACCCCCCCCCCCCCCCACCCCCCCCCCCCCCCACCCCCCCCCCCCCCCACCCCCCCCCCCCCCCACCCCCCCCCCCCCCCACCCCCCCCCCCCCCCACCCCCCCCCCCCCCCACCCCCCCCCCCCCCCACCCCCCCCCCCCCCCACCCCCCCCCCCCCCCACCCCCCCCCCCCCCCACCCCCCCCCCCCCCCACCCCCCCCCCCCCCCACCCCCCCCCCCCCCCACCCCCCCCCCCCCCCACCCCCCCCCCCCCCCACCCCCCCCCCCCCCCACCCCCCCCCCCCCCCACCCCCCCCCCAAGGCACTCCAGATGTTATGGACTACAATTCCCATCAGCCCCTGCCAGCATGGCCAATTGACCATGCTGGCAGGGGCTGATGGGAAATGTACTCCATAACATCTGGAGTGCCAAAGGTTCGCCACCATGGATCTATGTAGTTCTGCATCTTCTCTCACATAGTAGCTTACCTGGTGTGTATACGCTTCTGCGTCCTTAAAAGGAGGACACCCCTTTGGTCAGAGTATATACACTTGTGGGCTGTTTGGTTAACAGGCCAAGAACAGGGCATAGAGGCCAAGACCTTTTCCTGATGTTGCTTCCTGGCACTGGTATTTAGAAGTCTGCCTCTGAATGTGGAGGTTCCCTTTAGTCACTATGGATGGTAGGCTCTGATAGACTTATCCTCCATGGATCTATCTAATCCCCATTAAAAATAACTGGGGGAATGGGTTGTTGGATGTAGCAATGTCTAATGTGGAAAGGAACTGAGAAGAAGACCAGCAGGAGGTGAGCAAGTGGTCAGCTAGACAATGCTGTAAGATTAGTGACCCCTCCATCCTTTTGTGTCACCTCTTATTTGTCCTTAGACTGATACTCTTAGGCCTAATATCCTGCTTCTTCTTGGAAGTTAGTTGCAGAAACTGGTGGAGTCTGCACAGCACAAATATAATGTCTTTAGGACATTATAAAAAGTGTTTTGAGGAAGAACTTCACACAGCTCTCTTCTCCAAAATGAGTTCAGCCTATTCTATTTCTCTCAACCCACATTTTTCAAAAATTGCTAAATTAGCGATCTTCCCCCCCAACCTGGGTTGAAGACGATTCCTGGCTGTTGAGCAAACACCACCAGGCAGGAAATGCTTTATTTTCCCCACCCAAACCCCTTATTTTTATTTCCACCACTCATACCCATCATTTTGTGTGCTGGAGCAGATTCTCCGTGGAGATTCCCCATGGAGGTTTCTTCTGCTTGCAGCTCATCGGTTTGCCATTTCGCTGTAAAAAGTAGATGAATTAACTTTGTTTAGCCTAGTGATCTCTTGTTATTTTCCTTTTTTTCTTTTGAGGGGGATGTCTGCAAAGCTATGGCAACATTATTAGGGAAACTGTGTTGCGTAGCTTCACAGACATCCCCCTCAAAACAGAAAAAAAGGATAAAGACGTGCATAGGATCACTGGGATCACTGGGCAAAACAAACTTTGAGGTGCTGTGTGGTTTCTGGGCTGTATATATGCCGGTGAGTAAAGGTCAATAGGTGAGGGCATCTGAATAGGGGTGGCCTGGTAAGTGAGTAACAATGAAGTGTACAGATCACTCCTATTCAGATGCCCTCACCTATTGACCTTTACTCACAGATATATATACTCCACTTGCTTTCCTTTCCTACTATCAGATCCTCTGAAGATGCCAGCCACAGATGCAGGCGAAACGTCAGGAGAGATTGCTGCTAGACACGGCCATACAGCCCGGAAACCACACAGCACCCCAGTGATTTCGGCCGTGAAAGCCTTCAACAGTACATTAAAACAAACTTTATTAATTGACTCTTTTTAGCGAAATAGCAAATGGGCACTCCCCCATTTTTCAGGTACACTAAAATACATATATTGAGGCAGAAGTAAACTTAAACAGTAACATATTTATTTAACACAGAAAAGATGGTAAAAGAAGAAATATTATCTTGGAGATGGATTTGGATGAGGCAAATACCTATCCACAAGAAAGCTTTGCACAGAGACTTATAATTTTGAACCAAGATTACTTGGTACAGTTTATCTTATATGTTTCAACGATGTTCCACAGCAATTAATATTCACCAGATAAAACCTCTGCACATCTGAGCACAATGTCCTTTTGCGGACTGGCTATCTGTTTGTTGTTGTTTTTTTACTGAGGCTTGTTTCATTTTCTTTTGTTACATAAATTTGTTTTTTATGGTTATCTTGTTCTTGATGTTCTAACATTTCAATTTTGGGTACAAATGTAGGATATAATTTTAGGATATAATTGTTTAAAAGTGTTTTGCCATGTAACTGCAGTCCCTCTTTGTTGAAAAGTTGAAGAGTCACCACCCCCTCCAGTTAATAGGATGATCCAGGGTCCCCAGCCTTTTTAAACCAGTGGACACATTTGTTGTTCTGACATGGCACTGTTGATACCATGGCTGCCGCAGGAGGTGGAACAAGCCACAAAATTATTGTCACAGCTTAACTTCAGTAACACAGTATAGATCCTTGTGTTGTGGTAGCTGCTGATGCAAAGCAATATTTTTTAAAAATCTGGACAGCCAAGCAAATCTCCAAATACCAATCAGGACCTTGCTGGATTAAAAAAGCAACTTATTCCCGCCCTTTTTCTAATAACACTTGGCGGGCCCCAGAAAAAGTGTCAGTAGGCGCCATAACACCCATGGGCACCATACTGGGGACACTTGAGATAATCTAACAAGCTGCCCAGTGACCAATTTGAAATATTAGACAGGTTAAAGTGTGTAGTTAGGAAAGTTGCAAACAAGCTCCCAGGTGTATTGAGCATATTTGCTGTTTGTTGCTCACAGAGTCCTAAGGGCATGAGCCTCTGGTGTGTGAAATGCTTTTTTAAAACTGTAACTAAACTTATATTCCCAGCAGGCAAAATCTAGTAAGTTTCTGTAGTAACACTATAAGCTCCTCCAGCCATAATTGTCCAAAAGTAAATCATAGACAGGGAGCTGGGCAGGATGTTAGGCAACTTCCTTATACGTAAGTTGTGATGCAAGTTCCAAACAAAAGATGAATACTGCCAAAGTCTTATTCTGTCATTGTTTTCAATAGAGGATCTGCAAAAGTCTATGGTTCCCAACCTTCATATTAGAGTACAGCGCGATGTTCAGCTACTCTCACATCCTGGACACATTGTTAACTGCTTCTATTTAAAAATTTTTTGCCAGAGACAGAATTGGTCACTTTACCATTCTGGAATTTATTACTTCAAAATCCTCTCTCATGTCCTTCTCCTTTAGTAATATGCAACATCAAATTTGTTCAGTGATGTATGACTACACCTGCATTCAGTGGAAAAAGAAAAACTAGTGGAAAATGCATACACAATGAGAGAGCTGAGGTATGTGGCATGGACATGAAAATGGGACACACTCTCGATTACTCTTTCAATAGGCATAGGTTCTCTGATATTTTGTTGCATCATAACTCCAATATTTCAAACGTCTTTCCAGAGCAACCAGGCAGTCATCCGACATTCACAGAAAGAATATTTCCCACCTCTAGGCCATGTCAGTCACAAGCATTGCAGGGGTCTACAGTTGAAAACCATCTTTATGAAAAGTAGCCAACCCTTTTCTCCTTGGTTCTAATCTGGAAAACTCAATCATCCATCTGAGTAGCAGAGGCTTATCTGGTGAGCCAGAAGTATTTCTGCACTCCTACATTCCTGCTGGGTGACCGTGGGCTAGTCACAGTTCTTTGGAACTCTCTCAGCCCAACCTATCTCACAAGGTGTCTGTTGTGGGGAGAGGAGCTTGTAAGATCTGCAAAAAGATCTCCAGATCTGCAAAAGAATGTCCTATATCTAAACATGGGTCAATTCTCTGGCAGTACTGATCCACATGGGGCCCAGGTTCAACTTTAGATATAGGATATATTATTCACAACAAATCAAAAACCTAGAAAATCAAAAGCAAGACAGTTGATCTAAATACCAAATAAGCTATAAGTTTTTATTACAAAGTATAACAAAATCTATTAACATGAATTAGAGTCAATTAAACCATTAACCCCTCAACTGTAGATGCTATGTTGCCCTTAATACCATATTTTATTTAATCTCTCCATGTGATTAACTCTTTGTGAAGCTGTTAACATATATACACTTCTTCAATGTTATTTACCTACTAGTACGTATAATGTAACATTTCTTGTTTCTAATTTTTAGCAAATGTTTATCTAGCAGTGGGTTGTGGAATGGTATGGTAAAACCCAAACCTGTCAGACCTCAAAATACAGGCAGGGCTAGTACTTGGATGGGAGACTACCAAGCAGTGGCATAGCTTCCATGGGGCAGGGTGGGGACAGGCGTCCCGGGTGGATGCCGTTGAAGTCACGTGGGGGTGGAAAATCGCCTCTCCTCCTTCCCCCCTCACCCCACGTGGCCAGGCCTGGCAGTGGCCACTGTGCACCCCCCTGCCCAGCCCTGCCCCACCAGGGCCCGCTGCCTGCTAAGTTAAGTAGGGTGTGTGGGAACAGGTGGTGCGGGGGGGGGGAACAGCACAGGGGCCCATAAGGGGGCGGAAAACTCGGAGTCTGTGTCGGGCTCCCTTTTCCCTAGCTAAGCCCCTGCTTCCAAGGAAGACTTTGCAGAGGAAGGGAAAACCACCCCTGCTTCTCACTTGTCTTGATTACCACAAGTCAAATGTGAACAGATAGTCCCCATTTTCCATACATGTACATCTTGACCTCAAATTTTAACTTCTACTCCAAATTGGGAAAGCTCTGCTGATGGTTGGGTGTTGCTGCATTAATTGGGATAATTGTGCTTTGGTTTAGTACTGCTAGTATTTGCTTAGAATAATAATCCCTCCCCCAACTATTGTACCAAATCACTTTTTAAATCAAATCTCAGTTATCCTTTTCCCACAGCCACCTCTTTAGGTAAAAGATGCTGATTTGTCACACCCTGCACAAACACGCAGTCTAATTCCCCATGTTAATCTGAATGTAAGTTCACATGTTTGGGTAGGTGTGGAAACACGGCTGCGCTCCTTCAGAGTTTCAATCTTGGAAGTACATTGGTCTTTATTTGTAAATATAAAAATCAGATATGGCATAGTTACTGTATGTTTACACCAATTTACGTGTGACTATCATAGCCTCGTGAGTAAAAATAATTCCCCATAGTCACCTCACAGAAGGTATCAGAATTTGAATTACTAACAAAGGCCCTAGCAAAATGACAGAGTCATGAAGAGCAAACCTTCTGCATTTTGGTTCCTGTTCTTGCTGACCACTATTGGCAGTGCCATGACATTTCACAAATACAGCCATCTACCGTGTTGCCACATGGATAATCATTCCAAGCACCATCTGTTTTCATCATGCCACAGTCCTCGCCCGTGTCATGATCATCAGGTTGAAAAAGTGACCAGTGGCTGTGGAAGAAAAGTGATGGAAGTGTCAGTAAAAGTCCCGTGAAGGTGTTTTTACACAAAATTTGGTGAGCATACATGCCTAGCTGTGTAGAAATGCCCTTCACTTTGGGCTACATCCCTCTATTGGGAGTTTGAGGGCTGCAAAACCTCCACATTCATCCCAAGAACTGAACTTATGCAGTTCTTTCATTATTAATTGCAATAATTATACAGCAGCTGTTCCATAATTATTCCACTGAATATGAAAATGAAACAGATTCCCCATCTAAACATCCTGAAATGAAAAGAATCATGATTTTCTTTCATTTTGTTTTGGTTTGATTAGTTATTGTAATTTCTGTTTCTACTGGTTTCACTTTTACAAAGCAGGTAGTATTTTACTAAAAGGGTACTATGGCACTATGTTCCTTAGGAGGGAAACAGGTTTCTGGTTTTCTTGGCTGACTGAAAGCTGTAGCTACTAGGATTATATATATTCAAATTCTGAAGGATGTAAGGCCTTTCCCTTTCCTTTTAGTGCCTGGCCTCATGCGCCAAATTTTGCCTTGCAAACTAAATTCCGCACTTGCATGCAGCTCTCCAAAACGTATCCCCCCATCCAAGCAAATGTACCTCAAGGTTCTCCTGCCTTGTTACCTTACCCTCCTCGAACCCTCAAATGCCCTTCTCTTATCAGTCTACCTCTTCCTCATGCTACTGGTCTTCAAGCTAAGTGGCTGCCATGCTATCAGTGTTACTGTCCAGAATCTTCCCATAGACTTCAGTGCAAAACATAGGTGTCTTTCATTGACTCAGAGATGTGTGTGTGGTGGGTAGGGCTTTATTCTATCTATCTGAAATTTTGTGATATGGATGTCCTTGGGAATATTACTTAATTTTGTTGATTTTTGTTAATTTTACTTAATTTTCCCACTTATTTTTGTCCAATGTGGATGGAAAACCATGAAGTCATAGACTTGAGAAAAGATGGGGAAAATAAACAATAATAAAACAAAAGCATGTGAAAAACAATGTGTGAAAAAAACAGTGAAAAACAGCCTCTTCCAGACTACCCAGCAATTCTGCCTCAGAGAATCTCTAGGGGAGGAGCCAAGGTCAGTGACTGAGGAGGATCAGAGTGACCAGAAGAGCCCAAAACTGCAGAGCCACTTGTAGAGGATGCCTTGCCAGAACCTGCAAGGGAAACCTCTTCACCAGCCCTGGAGATAGTCTCCAGGCTTCTGCCATGCAGGACTCAAACTCAGCCCTGTATCCTTCTAGGTTGTCTTCTAGTCTGCAGGAATTCTAGTGGTGAAGAGGCAGGGCTGAAGTGACACAAGGAGGCGAAATGTCAGGCTCGTTGCATGCAAGCATCGGGGTACAGCGGTGCGCTAATGGTGAGTCCTTGCAGAATCTTGGCCAGTGTGTAGTGCTACCTAAGGAACCGTAATACCTGTCGGCTACACAGCTGTATTCAGTTACATCCCAGCCTACAAGCTGGGACCTGGAAAGGCAGTTTAGATTAACTGGTTCATAAAGCCACAATCTTTGGCATCTAGATCTGGCTCTAGTCCCTCCCAATTCCAGACTCTAATGTCTCCCATATCTTTACTTTTCCCTGAAGCCTAGACTCTACTTAGTGAGACTTTGCAAAGTCCTTACTCTTGGAGAGACAAGTCAAAGCCTGAGGTAAGAAAATAATCCCTTTTGGAATTAATAATAATAAACTCCCATAAACAAATCTAACAGATAATACAAAAAGGAAAAGAATGGGTTTTCTTATTATGGGTTTATAAAATTATTAAAGAGAAGCTTAGCCTAGGTATATCACCTTTCATCTTTCAGTTGATACTAGATTAGGCAAAAACATCAGGTAACTTATTTTATCTGAGGCTGCCTAAATATTTCTTTGGGTGGCAGATTATCAGTAATACCAACTTAATATGCCAGTAGTAATGAGTCAACTTTCCTGACCAAAACCCCCAGTCTATCCCTAACTTGATTGTTTTTGTTTGGAGTATCTATTTGGATATCTACGGTGCATTGCTTTCTTTAGTAGTCACTTGTAACTCAATTAAAATCATTTGGATATAGAATTTGGACAGGATAATTTGGATGCAAACTAACAAAGGAATTATTTTTTCTGAATTTGCAGGAAGCCTGCAATAATTGCTCTGTAGTGGGGGAACTAATTCATCTCACTCCAGGGCACTGAGTATATCATTCTTTAGCAATGAAATGGGTTCTTAGTTCCCTATCCCAAGAGCTTTTATTAAAAGGGTGCTAAGAGATACATGCACACATTAGTATACCATCAGGACCCACTACCCCCTCCCTCCTCCTTCTAGGAGGATTAGGTTCAGGTGGGACGCCATCTTGAATATAATAACTGCTGTTTTTATTGTAACTATGGATGCTTATGATGATTTTATATGATTTTATGTTGTACACCGCCCAGAGCCCTCCGGGGATGGGGCGGTATATTAAATTAAATAAAATAAATAAATAAATAATATACTTACCGATATGTTAGAGGACTACCATCCAGCCAGACAAAGTTACCTTCACTTTTCATATCGTTTAGACCAATCCAGTACCAAGAGGCTTTTTTATTTGAATCGAGAAACGTCTGAAACATGAACCCATTTACATTATTTGACTGAACTGTAAGTCAGTCAGGTACAATCTGTACCTGACCTCTTGGATGCAGTGTTAATATTTTTGTACTAGGAAGGAGACCACAGCTTTCTATGAATTACATGGATTACGGATATGTGCTTTATCTTGGGCTGCCCTTGAAGACACCTTGGAAACTGCAGCTGATTCCGGATGTTGAAGCTGAATGCTGTCAAAGGCCAGACCATGGGAACATGTCTAATTTTTTTTTAAAAACCTACATTGGCTGACAGCAGGAGTAGATTGGCCATTAAGGCTACCTTAAAAAATCCCAATGAGCCAAAGACTGGGGGGGGGGGGGAAGGTGGCTGTATTCAACTTACCAGAGCCACCACTGCAGTGAGCTGCAGCAGGCCCTTGAAGCCACATCTCCAATGAGCCAATGGTCCTCGCAATCTGCAGTGCAGGAAAGTCACTGCTGCAAGTAAGCCAGCTATCCCAACCCTGGATGAGTTGCTGCCATTGCATTTCCAGAAGCATGCAGGTTGGTAAAAGAATGGCAAAAGGAAAACTACAATGGATGAGTCAACTATCTCCCAAGCACAGTGCCCTCCAGTTCTTCACTAATGTTTGTAATGAATTTTCACATTTCACACAATTTAGTTCTTGTCTCTGCTAGTCAGTATTAATTTCTTTACCAATGAAGCATATCCTGTCCTTTCTTAAGGCAACAAGCTTCATGTGGGTTTACAGCATCATCCCCTTCACTTGTACACAGTCAGCTCACAGTCAACACATACTGACCCTGGACAGTCTGTCCTGCAGTGACAGGATTCTTGTAAAGTGTATGCAGAACCCCAAGGAACCCTGAAATACACCAGTTCTCTTTCTCCATGTGTTTATGTCTTTCAATTCCATCAATGGAGGGAGAAGCAGGATGTACATATTTTCAATTAAATATCTATCATGATTATAAATTTTTTGGCAGAATACAACAACAGGTAAAACAAATAATTCCTAATAAGGAATAGCTCAAAGCCTCACTAATTATGTTTAAACTATATCTAACAGGTGCATGTGGCATTTCCACAAAACACGGTTTACGTAGCTATCGCAATGGCACTGACGTACCATATTTTCAACATTAAAAATATGCTTTGAGGACTCAAGAAATGCAATAGCTCTGCCACAAAACAGCTTGGTTGTGGGGAAATTAACAGGTTGGGCTCAACAAAAGGAAAACATGCTCATTTATTGCAGAACCTTGTTGAATTACCTGCTCAATGTCGTCGTTGATAGAAACCAAGTAGCCATCTCGATCCTCACAGAACTTTTTAGCTGAAGACCAGTGCATCGCCTGTTCATGAAAATAGTAGCATTTCCCTCTGTCCATCAGCCAACCCTCTGGACACATCTTGCAGGCTGAGGCTACAAATGAATTGCAGAGAAAGTATATAAAGCAATCATCAATAGATCTAATTCACGACGTGGCCTAATCTGTACACCCAGAGATTAGAGCCATAAACAGACAAGACAAATCTTTCTACAAATCTGAAAAAATCCCAAGTTTGTGGGAAAATCTGAATTTTAAAAAATGGAAATAATAAAATAATAGAAACAACATTTGTACCATTAAGAAATGAATTACATCTTAGTGGCTGTTTTGGGTGTTGCTAGGTAACCACAACATTATTGCCCACCTGAAAACCTTGGTTTCTATCATTAAAAGAAGGGGGGGGGGGAGGTAGGGTCTTTTCCAGGGATATTTTGGCTTTTGAGAGAGGACTCGGGGGGGGGGGGGTCAAGCCCACATGGAATAACCAGGTGACTTGCTATGATCCAACCTGTGTGATTCTCCCAGGACTGGCTGCTTGCTACTGTTCAACAGCAGTCAGCCCAAAAAAGCTAGTATGATGCAGTGATTAAAGTTTCAGATTAGGACACAGGCAACCCAAATTTGAATTCCCACTCTTCCGTGAAACCTCACTGGCATTAGGCCAGTTACACACATTCAGCCTAATCTATCTCATAGGGTTGATGTGAATGATGAAATGAAAGCCAGGGGAAACATGAAAGCTGCTTTGAGTCCCCATTGCTGGGAAAGATGTGGTATAAATGTAGTAAATAATAAATATAGCTGAAGGGGAGCAGGTAGGAGGGAAGGCAAGAAGGAAGTAGAGAATGTTGAGGATACAGGGGTTGTGAGGAAAAAGGGAAAAGGAAATAGCATGGGGAAAAGGGATGCAGGGGAAACAGAGGAAACTGCAAGTCCTTGTGGGTTGCCACCACACAACTGGGCCAAGGCTGGCAGCCAGAACTGTCCAACTTGGTCTTAGCTTTCCCAGGGAGAGGCTGTTAGGGGAGGGGAAAGGGGAAAACAGGAGATCAAGTAGAAGTAGGTTGGCCAGAATCAGAGCGAAGGGAAACTGCGCCCTGGGCATCCGCACACCCTGCATCCCTGCTGAAGTGGCGCCCGCTCACGCCCCACCCCAGAACGCCACCAGAACGTCACACCACCGCCACAGTCTGGCCACATCTCCACTGCGGTTCTGCCCAGGGCGTCCCCCCACCCCCGTGGATGCGACACCACTGAGGTCGGCTGGTAGGTGGGAAGGAAAAAAGAAAATAGGAAAAGGAGAGAAGCTATGAGAATTTTCATGGAAGGGAAAGAGGAAATAGTGGGAGATGGGGAAGATAAAATGTTCTCCATGTGTCCTTATGGGTTCCCTGCTTGAGAGTCAGCGTGGTGTAGTTGTCAAGAGCAGGTGGATTCTAATCTGGAGAACTGGGTTTAATTCCCCACTCCTCCACCTGAGTGGCAGAGGCTTATCTGGTAAACCAGATGTGTTTCCGTACTCCTACATTCCTGCTGGGTGACCTTGGGCTAGTCACAGTTCTTTGGAATTCTCTCAGCCCCACCTACCTCACAAGGGACAATTCCCCATGGTCAATTTATCACGTGATATTCATGTGAAAAAGCATGGTTTAAGCAAGGACTCCCCACTGCTTAAGTGCCGAACACAGATTCATCCCGGTTCTGGTGCATGCTCTCCCCATTATCACACATTTTTCAGAAACCTGCATGGAAGTGCAGCTTTTTGAAAAACACATGCTGAAGCTGGTTTGCTGGGTTTGGTGTAGCTGCGTAGTAAAAAAAGTTTTTTAAAAAAGTTCCCGCCCCAACACAACACAACAGTCAATCAGGACGAGGAAAACAGACCTGCTGAGCAGATCACGTGTTCGTGTGAAGTGTTACATTGCTTGAAACCACGATAGACATTGAGGTCTCATGCTGCAGTGGGGAGAAAGAAACAGCAATTAAAAAGGTGCTGTTTCTTTTGGAACCAGGATGTATCTAGTTTAGTTTTCCAGTGGGGATTTGCCCCACGTGTCTGTTCTGAGGAGAGGAAGGCAAAGGAATTTATAAGCCACCTTGAGTCTCCTTACAGGAGAGAAAGGTGGGGTATAAATCCAAACTCCTCCTCCTCCTCCTCCTCCTCCTCCTCTTCTTCTTCTTCATACACAATACTCAGAGAAAGCTGTATATCCTCAGCTTTCATATGCAGCAGACTCTTCTTAAAGTGTTCACTTTCACACTAGGGGTGTGCACTCACTCATCATTCCTTATATCCCCAACTTTTTGAAGCATAGTACCTACTAGTAGGGAAGCAAGCAATGTCTTTAAAGGAACAGCATTTTATTAGTCCATCAGCAAGGAAGTTTAATATAGTCTCTTACCATTTATTTTATGAAGTACACTTGCTAGTTTAAACAGCTCATTCCAGATCTTTCCTTTCTCAGATTGTAAATCACGCAATTCGGTGGTCACTAGGAATAATATTTTGACGGAAAATCAAATAGAAGGTGAAATTGGTTTGATGCAATTGGTATCCAGTGCAATTGGTATCCAGTGCAAGAGTTATTCCAAAATAAGATTTCCACATTTTTTCATTACTTTGTAGACTAGCTAATTAGGACTTAAGTCTCACTTTTTCACTGAGGGCCAAATTAATGCAAAAACACCAGATCTACAAATTGGTCTCCAACATTTTTTTGAAACCGTCAGTAGTATTGGAAGAGTGGGGTTGAGATCTGTGATATATATAGAAGTACAAGTACATTTTCCCACCCACCCGATCCCTGTATTTTGAAAATTTTTGTTGTTATTACTATCATCATAGCCATTTGCGGATTGCGCATGGGGGGGGTGTGATCCGCTGGCAGGGGGAGCTCCCTGTTATTACACCTCCTTAAGAGGCAGGGGTGGAGCAAGTCCACGGTTGGAATGCCCTGCGGGGGGCTAAGAAGCTTGTGCCCCTAGCGAGGGATGGAGAAGGGGCTCCAGTCATGGGCACTTCGCCGGTCTGGTATGTCTCACTCCAACCTTCCGCTTGGTTACATTCCTCCAGCAGGCAGGCTGGAAGAATTGTTTTCTTCTGGGAACAGCACTCGGGCTGCCCAGATGCTTGGATCACCTCCCATGCTGCGCCAATTTGCTTTCCTGTGCTTTCTGTCAATAAAATTCTTTGGCGATGGCCAGTTTTTATTACCCACACTACATATATTGTCTGGTGTATCATTTTGGGAATTAGGTTACCGAGCAGGAAGGGCCACACCTCCACCTGCAAAGTAAGTTTTTACTTTGTCTGCACATGCACAAACAACACTTTTTAAAAAATCAGGAAGTTAACCCTGCCCCAGTTTTTTAAACCGAATTTCAGATTTTTCTTCAAACTTGGGGAGTACCCCAAGTTTGAAGAATCATTTGTTTGTGGTTAGTGTGCTCCCTACCTGCAGATTTCAATGTCTGCAAGCAGAAGGCGCCCTTCAGACACAGGTTGCTTTCTGACTATCCTGAATATCTCCCAGATAGCCATGTTTTAAGATGTGTTTAAAACTAGAATAAAGGTTCAGGTTCCGTTAAGACTTTTGGTACATCTGTTTGATCTCTAATTCTGAGAACAGACTTTCTGAGATCTGTTTTATGTGTATGCCTACTCCCTACTGTGTGGGAATATTATAGCAAATGGGCTGTGGAATAGGGGCATAAATCTTTGCCTATTCTGTTTCTGGGGTCTCTATTCCTCCTTCCTCATCTCAGGGGTTGTTGTTTGTGCCATAAGTGAATGAAAGGGGGGATATAGACACCACCTCATAGCCCAATCACTGTATGTCTCCATTAATTAAGTAGTTATATTTCAGGCCTAGTTTTTACTGAGGCGATAATCTATTAGGGAGGCTGTGGAGCTTCAAACTTATGATGACAACTCACAGGCCTTAATGTACTTCCACACACACAAAAATTCCCCCTACAAGAATGTTGGCAGTTAAGGCTAAGCAGCAAATTATCTTCCTAACACAGGAAAAAGGTAAAGGTTCCAGGGGAAGTTTACTTTTGGTACAGGGTAGCATTCAGTCATGTGATTCACTACATGCTGTGTAAAATGATAGTCCAGAGCCTGAGAGAATTAGGTCTGATGCTTGAGTTGAACAGTGGACAGAGGCCAATTAAATTCAATGAATACAAGTTTGAATTGGTAGACTGTTTTGGTTCTGTTTTGAATTTTGGCACTGTTTTAGTTTTGTGGTGTTACCAAAGTAAGAGATTAAAAAAGAAAATATTAAAAGTGGCATTGCTTTTAGCAAAGAATGTTAGATTTGGCTTGTTGAATCATCAACTAGTTTATACTTCCTTTCATATCAGAAAAGTCCAGGTATTAAGGCTCCGGTAATAGGAAAACATTCCTACTTTTAATCAGTAAAAGACATAATTAATCAATGACAACTTTTGATCAGCTGAGCACCCCCACCCACAATCTGAATAGCTATAAATCTCTTCTGTTTCAGAAATTTATGAATGAACAGAAACAGCCTGTCTTGCTGAAGATACCCTATGAAATCAGGCAGTTGCTAATAGTCGATCCTTCATATTTGGTGATGACGTTTGTTTCCAACTGTCAGGAAGAAAAAATATTTTCTAAGATATGATCAACTTATAGTAGAACTTTCAGAAGCTGAACAAGCAACTTTTCAGAAATTGACAATCAATAGGTATGGTGAGTTTGAAAACATGGAAATCTGTTTTGACAGTTCATTGATAGCAAAATTAGGTTGTTCACACTAAAGCAGCTTCTAATCTATGCCCATAAGAAAGCCTGTTCCTGAGATTCCTATCCTGAACTATTCAAACTCTTTCCAACAGAAATTAAATCACAAAACCATTCACTAAGGAAGTGATTCTAGGCAAATCTACCTGGAATTGTCTCATTTTATTTTATAAGTCTTCATCCTAGTTAAGTGTTCTTAGGATTGCTGTCTAAGTGCACTTACCTTGCTGTATTTGTTTAGCCTGAGAATCATTCAGTTTCTGCAGGTTGTTATTTATCTGTGATGCTGGAAGAAAACCAAGGATTACCACTGCATTTATCATACCAATCACCAGGTATAGGGAAAAGATATTATTAAATTCTCCACACTCTCTCCAGAAGTGAAAAGCTTTGGAGTAGCTCTACAGGTTTCAATTTTATTTTGATGACCAGTGAACATTTATAGTGTATTTGTAATTTACCTGTGCTACTTGTAAATATTAAAAGAGTGAATGCAGAGTCCTGCTGCAGGCAGAGCAACTGATAATCCTGCAGCCAATTGAACAGAGTGGGCTCCTGATCCTCTATTGAGCAAGGAGTTGGACTACATGGCCTATATGACCCATTCAACTCTATGATCCTATGACTCCTCACTTACAGTACATACACATACATCCAGTTTTCATTGTAGCTCTGTAACCCCTATTCCCGCCCAGGCCCCTGCCACCTGTTCTCTTTTCTCCTACACTGGCAACTGGCTGGGGAAAGAGGGTGGGGTGGGGAGGAGGGAACTGACATTATACCAATGCCACAATGTCTTTTCCAGCACAAACTCAGAAGTGACATTACTGCATCAGCATGGTCTAGGATTCCCCCCCCCCCACGCACACACACATACAAACCCTATTGTTTACACCAGGAATGCCACCGAGTCAATGGTCATTTCCCCACTTGCCTTTTGTTGCGCACTACTCGCTCCAAGTAACGCGGGGTCCAGCGGCACTCCCCACTACCGTAGTGGCAACAATGCAGCCGCCCTGATTCTGCCGCCCTCGCAACCCCTCAACGCGCGTCATTTCTGCCCTTGTTCAGAATGGTGCCTTTTGCAAAACCCCATGCAGAGCACAGGCAGTGGGGAGCATGACTGCGCGCTCAGAAACACCGGCGGTTAACGAAGCCCTTGCTTTTCTTTTCAAAGTGGGGAAATGGCCAATAGCACGACTCCCCCCCCCCCCAATTTTTTTTTCCTCCACAGCAGGAATAACAGGAGATCTGATAAGTGTGTCTTATAACACATCCTGGCAGAGCATAATCTCAAATCTCACACTGTTAGTAAGTTCACACTCAGGAAAAGCTTCTCTGAATTTACCATTAGCTCCCTGAAGAAATGTCATTTATTGACCATGACCATTAAGTTGGCCCTTACAAAAGGTAGTGGTAAACATACTTAATAAAGACTGAGGGGAAAGAGTATTAATTGTCCTTGGGGATGCTGAAAAGAGCGGGAAGAGCAAAGACAGATAGTAGTGAGGATTTCAGGATCATAGTGAAGTCAATACATACCATAGATGGATTGATTAGAATGAAGTATCTCCAGTTTTTTCTCCATCTGGGTATCTGGAAAAGACAGAGTTCACAGTTGATCGGAGGACCTGGTTAAGAATTGATTTTTTTTTTAGCAATGCCATCATGCCTATGCTAAACAGTTATTCTGGGGCATAAGAAGCTGGCTTTCCTTCAAAGGAAAATTTGGTGCACATAACTAGATAGAATATGGGATCACCTTCACATCACATGATGTATTCTCACATCTCAGTGGGCTAGGGAAAATCTACATCTCCTTAATGCAAACCTGTCTAGTAGGCTGAGACTGGATAAACTAATGGGCTTACCTACTCCAGGAATTTGCTATCTGTTGCAGTGAGTTTGGTCACACTTGTGGCTGTGACTACAGATGACAATAGTTGGCTGTGGGCAGAGACCCAAGACCCTCAGGAATTTCAGGCTGCTACCATAAGTCAGGTGGTTTATGAATCAGACCTTATTCACATTTACTTAATGTAAAGTTGCTGATTTTTTTTCTGTGTGAAAATTAGATTTATAGGCCAATAGTAGAGCAAAAGGAGGGGCAATCAGAGTAGAAGGAAAACACCCAGGCGATTATGCACAGCAAGGTTCCCATGACTTCAAAGAGAATTAGCCATGGGGCATGTTCTGCATTATTACCCACACGGTTTCCGGAGGGGCAGGCATTGCCCATCAGCTGACTTTTTGCTTGCACCCGGGGTGTGTGACGTTTTCGCGGGTTCTCTATTCCGCATGCATACTTTAATTTTCAATATATTTAATTTTTATCTTTAATCTTATCAATAGATTGATATATTGATTGATAGATGGATCTATCGACATGAAAAAGGTGAACTATTAAAGAAAAGTCTTGAATTCGGCATCTGTACACTTTGCCCAAACCCTGATTATCTTTTATGGTGGGAAATAAGGGAAGAGTAATGGCAGCGTGTAAACTGCAAAATCACAAAAGGACAACATGAATTGCTGCTTGCTAAGGTCCCTAGGTTCACGATCATCTGGCTGTCTCCCAGTGTGCTGTAAGCCTATTAAGACCTATGGGCTTTCCCTGGTGTAGTCTGGAATCGCCAATTGCTTCTATATAAAACAACGAGGCTGGAGATATCCCAGTTTGTTGATCAAATGCAGGGGAAAATCAGGTGTTTGGACTGATCAACTAGTCTTATTATTTTGATTTTTTTTAGTGTTAGTATCTTTAATATTTTCTTTAATATTTTGCCTTTTTATGTCGATCTATTGAGCTATCAAAAGATTGGTAGTTTGTTATATCAATCTATTGATAACTTTAAAGATTAAAATTAAATATTATATTAAATATTAAAGCATGCATGTGTGATAGAGAACCCACAAAACATTCCCCTCCCCCAGACGCAAGCAAAAAGCCAGCTGATGGTTAATGCCTGCCCTGCTGTGGGTAATAATGCCAAACATGCTCCAAAACAAAGACTCCCCAACCAGTTCTCTTTGAAGTTGCAGGAACCTTGCCGTGCATAATCGGCCTGTATAAACCATTGCAGGGGCGGGGGGGTGTGTGTGTGTCTAATTCCCAAAATGGCTTTGGCCCATTTTATTCCCCTCCACCCGGAATTTCTGCACAATCCCGGGGTGGAGGCACTCCCATGCTAACATAACAGGCAGGAGACACTTTATTTCCCTCCCTCCAACCCGTTCACTTTAGGTGCCGTAAGCTGTCAGGGAGAATCCACCTGCCTGCCATTTTGTGTAGCTTGCCCAGCATCTTGTGGGCAGATTTCTAATGTCCAACAGTGTTCAAAATCCCCCAAACACATTTTCTCCCCATGGCATTGAGTATGACCAAACAGAGCCACACATTCAGTATTGCCCAGCCATTGAAGGGGGGTCCCTTTTTCTTTTCCTTTTTTGTGTTGCACATGTGCGGCTACGTAGGTGCAGCCAATTAGATTGTGGGAAAATTGGCATGGCTGAGGGGGTTCATTTCTGTATGCCTGCACAGCTACGCATGTGTTTCAGGAAATAAAAAGGAAGAAGCATCTCCATGTGAAGGCATGAAAGCAACCGGGATTGTTTCCATGGGCTCCAATTGCTGCCTGAATGGGTGAAGGGCACACATGTGAATGGGAAAAGGAAATCGGTTCCTTTATAACGACCCAAACCCCATTTATTACCATATGCTGTGCAAGAATCCACCCATGCAAGTTATTTCCAGTATCTCTGTTGTAGTCCTTGCAGTAATATAAGCCATGACATTTTGATACTAAGCTATAGACAACCTAGGAAATGTTCTTCCCCTGGTTAGGAAAAAGCCATATTGGACAGGGCTTTGAACATACTCTTCCCCCATAAGTGCATAGTGATCTAGCTGGAAAATGCCACTTCTTTTCATTACTGGTGCCTTTTTCCCCCAAATTTTGTTATTTGGAGTTTGGTAGTGCATGTTTAACTCTTCACAAACACTGCTAGTTGGAACCCACCTTGCAATAACACAAGTCTGTTTGTGCATGGCACTGTGCCAGAGCTAATGTAAGATCAAGTGCTAATTTTTCATTTCCAACCAATTTTGTTACATATTAACTCAAAAGGATATTTCATGCAGTCATTACAGTCCAGCTTGGATGAGTGACATGATTTGGTAAAAGATCATTATTAGAGTGAAGTGGTTGCTGAAGTGTCCTGCTTCTTCCAGGGCCCTTGCACAAGCAGAAATGTTCCATGGAATCCAACTCAGTGTACAAAATGATGAACAAAGCAGTTTTCTGAAAAGTCATAGTTGCAAAAAGGAAAACCTCAGGTTTCAAACATAGAGGAACTGAAATTATATTTGGGGAACTGTTTCATTCATCACTGTTTTAACTGTTTCATTCATCACTGTTTTCTTTCTGCAATTCTCATTCTGCTTTCATTTTGTCATATTACAGAGAGCAGAACTTATTAATATTGGACTCCAAATGGGTGTTATTTGTCCCTTTAAAAACTGGTTCTTACTTAGGGAATAAGAACAAAGTGGAAGATTAGATTACTGCAATACACTCCACATGGGGCTGCCGCTGCCCTGGAAAAATGTACAGAATTTTCAGCTGGTAGAGAATGCTGCAGCCAGGATGTCGACAGGAGTGGGTTGTAAGGACTGTACCATTGCAGCCTTGGCCCATCCACGTTGGATCCCAGTTTGTTTCTAAGCACAATTCAAGGTACTGGTGAGGACTTTCAAAACCCTATTTGGGACCAACTGTCTAATCTTTTGTGAACCTGTCAAAAAAATTACAATGATCTTTAGAGGCTCTGCTTCAGGTGCCCCCACCTTCCCAGGTTGGACGGGTGGCAACTGAGAAGAGGCCGTCTCAGTCATGGCACTAAAGCTCTGGGACTTTCTCCACAGGGAGATTCATCCGTCCCCTTCTGTGGCTGCCTTCAAACAGTGGGCGAAGACTTTTTTGTTCCATTTGGCATTCCTCGATAGTTCCTCCTTCCTAGCCAGTGCTTTAATTGCGGTTTATGTTTTGTATGCATTTTAACTCTTTTTAAAATTGTTTTAATGACATGTTTGGGGGAGTTTTTTTATCATAGATGTTTTTGGTGCCCCTTGAATGGGTAGAAAAGCAGAATACAAGTTTTCTAAATAAATAGTAATGAATAAGTGATGTCGTCTGCCTATGGGTGGAGAATAAGGAGAGCAGACAGAGAAACATTAAATTGTTACCATTTGAAGTCAGCAGAGTTTGATTGCCATGCAGCTGTTCCATTTCCTTAGCCATCTTGGAATCTAAAATAACAATAAATCTAGTTATTATTAAACCCAAGCAGCAGCCTTTTCTCTTACTCCAAGGCACAGCTAGTCTAGTTTAGCTGCAGCAGTTTATGCAAGTGACTTCAATGCTTCCCAATACCACCTGGCTGAAACTGCTTCTGCTGCTCAGGAGCAGCGGAAGGATGGCAAGGGTGATGCTCAAACAGCTAGCAAGAAAGGACTAGCCACTGGATCTACAGGGCAGCAAGTAAAAGTTGTAGATAAGGAACACTTCTTTCCGTTCAGTCTACACTGCTCCTTCTTTTATTTTCTCTATTTCCTTATTCCCCCTCCTTTTAGCTATGCTTTCCTTTGCTTCTCTTTCTATCCTTCTCCTGTGGTTCCTGAATGGACTGTCAGGCACTTACTGCTGGTTTTCCCCTTAGTCGGGGTGATGGTCAGACAGACTTCAGAAACCCTCATCTTCATGGGGGCCATTGCTATCACATTTTCATGTAGCACATTAGATTCCTATAGTAATTCAATATGTCCTGTATTCTCAGTGCATCCACACGCAGACACTGCTTGTACTTGGGGGAGGGATTATCCCCAATTTTGTTTATAAAAATACTTTGTATTTTTCTGCTAATCTAGGAGTTCCCTTGGGTTTGCAGAAATCTGTATTTTAGCGCTGGATGGCCCTGTTGTGTAGATTTTTCATCCATGTAAGGCCACCCTATTGCTATTAGACATATAGATTATATTTTATATTTAAAATTCTGCAGTTTCCATCCCACCCCATGGCCATGCTTTTCCTTTGTGGTTGAGCTTTCAGAATGGAGTGAAGTGTTTTATTCCAAATCCATACATTTTGCACTTATAATGATGATGGTTATGATCCACAGCAGAAGCAGCACAGCATTTGTAATGTAAAGGATTGGTATGGATATTCCTTTCAAAGAACACCTGCAACTCTGCAACAGGGAACCACCTGTGGACAATAAAAATGCATCAGGTAAACAGTATGCTACAATGGGAGTTTAGCATTCACTGGAAATGAGGAGTAATTTCTGCCTGTAATAGTAAAGTGGGATACTCCATGCTGACAAGTTTAGCAATGAAATGAAGCCCCAGGCTTTGTATATTATCAGAATATCCCAGATACACCAAATTAAATGTGGGCTTGACCCTTCCCCCATTAGAACTGGAAGAGCTGAGCATCCTTTCTGCCTTCATGCGAATAAGAATATCAGTCTGTCCATTGCTTCCTTTCACTCATGAGCTAAGGGAAATCAAGGTCAGGGTTTTTATTTATTTAATGATTATGTCTATTTTCTCCCTCCCTTAAAGAGGCTTAAAGTGGCTTTCTGTTCTCTGACTACAGTTTTTCCCCCTGGATCTTTAAGCCATTAGAGCTCCCCCACCTCCCCCAAGTTATTTGAGGCAGTTACTGGGAATCAGAGGGAAAGTGCTTTCTATAGCCCACATTTTTTTTCTTCCTTGTTTTCATAGGGACACAAAGGGCCTTTCCCCACTTCTCCTGCTGCCGCCGTCACTGCGCGCTGCTCTGAGCGCGCGGCATCCCTAGTGCGCGTCTGGGCGCCCCCACGACCCCGTGGTCTGCGCGGGGTCATCCAAAGGCGCTGTTTTTGCCAGCGCCAGGGATGCCGCGCGCTGAGCTGAACAAGAGCGGCAGCGTCGGGGCTGGCTGTGCTGTTGGGCCGCCCCAACATGACGCGGAGGGAGTGCAGTGGGGGACCCCGCTGCCACTTGGGAAGGAGAGTAGCCAAAGAGAGGGCTTAAAATGTAGAAGTGGGGAAAGGGCCAATGACTGTTCAGACATCATGTGAAATCATGGTTTAATCAAACTAGCTAGGGTCAGTATACTTGTTGGCATGCAAGTGGTGGGATTCAAATAATTTAACTACCTATTCCAAACTTCCAGTGGCGGGATTCAAATAATTTAACGACCAGTTTGCTGCCCTAATGACCATTTTAAATTTTAAAAAATATATACCGAAAGGTAGTTTATTATTTCAGTTAATACTTAAATAAGGACAAAAAAGAGGTGCACAACACTAGATTATGTTATAAGAAAGAGTTTTAAAATATTAATGAAAAAAACCTGCTTGAAAAACACAGATCCTCATGATTTTTGCACTAAGTCAACCCAAAATCACCAGCACATCATAACTCCAGCCATTCCCCACAGTAATAACCTATGCCAGATTTCACGACTGCAGATAACTTTAGTAATAGTGGAGGGGAGGGGGAGAGGTGAGGGGGAGGGGACCCGGCATCTGGACATGGCCACCCACCCTAGCAGAAGGAAGGAAGGGGAGGGAGGGGGAGGGATGGCATGCAAAGGAAGGGGAGTGAGTGAGGGGTAGCATACAAGGGGAGGGGAGGGAGGGGTGGCATGCAAGGGAGGGGAGGGAGGGGGCCGGCATCTGGACATGGCCCGCCTACCCTAGCGGAGGAAGGGGGAGGGAGGGGGAGGGGTGGCATGCAAGGGAAGGGGAGGGAGGGGTGGCATGCAAGGGAGGGGAGGGGCATTAGCCACATGTCTGAACAAACAATCACACATCCCACACTTCGTGGTGCCACAGTGGCACAAAAATGTGCTTGAAAAACATGGATCCTCGTGAATCCTCATGATTTTTACACTTAGTCACCCAAAAATCACCTGCACATCACAGCTCATAGCCCTAGACACATGATTTTATTTATTTAATTAATTAATTAATTACATTTATATACTGCCCTCCCCCAGAGGGCTCAGGGCAGTGTCCAACAATCGTATGCAAACATTTAAAACAATCATATGTGACATTTAAATTAAAACAGTCAATCCCCACTAAAAGGAACCATAAATATATAATTTCCATAATTTCAGACGGCATTAAAATACTCCCTCACCCCTAACTCCCTTTTCCCATGATTTTTCCACTTGGTCACCCAAAATCACCTGCACATCACAGCTCATACCCCTAGACACAAGTCTGAACACAATAATCCTGCATCCCATTGTCCTTGCCACCACAGTGGCACAAAAATGTAGTTAAAACACATGCATTTGGTCACCCCAAAATCACTAGCACATCGCAGCTCATGCCCCTAGCAATCCGTGGCACAGCAGTGGCGCAAAACCCTGCTTGGAAAACAAGGATCCTCATGAATCCTCATGATTTTTGCACTAAGTCACCCCCAAATCACCAGCACATCGCAGCTGAAGCCCTGGCCACATGTCATGGTGCCGCAGTGCTTGAAAAACATGGATCCTTGTGGAGCCACATCACACATTCCATGCCACGTGGCACCGCAGTGGTGCTAAAACCTGCCTTGAAAACTGGATCCTCATGATTTTTGCACTAAATCACCCCAAAATCACCACCTCTCAGAACAATGCCAGCTGAGCTAGTGGGAGGGAAGCAAGGGGAGTCTAGGACTGGGGGGAATGGGGTGGCAGGGGGAAGTCCAACTGGCCTTTTGGAGGGAGTGGGGGGAAAGGAAAAAATTGGAATATGCTGCCACAGGAGGTGGTGATGGCCACTAACCTGGATAGCTTTAAAAAGGGCTTGGACAGATTTATGGAGGAGAAGTCGATCTATTCTATGGCTACCAATCTTGATCCTCCTTGATCAGGATTGCAAATGCCTTCGCAGACCATGTGTGTTTTTGTTGTTCAGAACAAGGAGCTAGCACAGTCCCCATGAGGAGTCTTTACACTTTATTCACATGTGAACTGGCCATTGATGATTGCCCCATCAAATAATTATTTGCAAGTGTGAAAAAACCATCATGTACCAAACAAAACCCAAAACCTAGCAGAGGTTTTTGTTTCACCTAAAACCAAGGCCAAAGCTGGGAATGTGCCAGGGCATTCCACTGTCGAACAGCCCTTACTACAAGAAAAGTACATAACTTTAAGGTTGACAATAATGAAGACATTAAAATTGTTAAAGAATTTCTGTTCCTTGGCTCCATTGTCATCCAAAAGGCAGACTGCAACCAAGAAACTGGCAAGAGATTAAGAGTGGGAAGGGCAGCCTTGAAGGAGCTAGAAATGAGCCAGAAGTGTAAGGCTATGTCACTGGAGACCAAGATGAAGATGATTCATGCCACAGTATTCCCATTACTATGTTTGTGTGTGAAAGTTGGATGATAAAGAAAGCTGAAAGGAAGAAATTTAATTAATTAGAAATGTGGTGTTAGAGAAGAGTTTTATGGATAGTGTGGACTTCTAAAATGACAAATAAGCAGGTTCTATCTAGATCAAATAAAGCCTGAATTCTCCTCAGAAGTTAAAATGATTAAAACTGAGGCTATTATACTTTGGTCTCATTATAAGAATACAAGACTCACTGGAAAAGATAATACTGCTAGGATAAATCAAAGGCAGCAAGGAAGAAGTCCTAACGTGAGATGGCTTGAGCAAATAAAGAAAGCCATGGCCCTCAATTTGTAGTACCTGAGCAAGGGTGTTAGTAGGACCTTTTGAAGGTCAGAAGCAACTTGACAGCATATAATACACACAATAAAGTTTTACAGTATTTTATATGATGATATTTATTTCAATAAAGGCTTTCTCATTACCGCCCAGAGCCCTTCGGGGGAGGGGCGGTATAGAAATTTAATAAAACAATAAATAATAAAATCTGCACAGGATTGCTCGTTCTGTCTCACAACTGGGCATTTTTTTCACTAATACCACTGAAGCAAGTATCAGAGTGATATCATACTTCTCCCTAGAGTAAAGCACTTTCCTACCACAGACCTCAAAGAGAAGAACGCTGTACACAGTGTGCACATATTCCAGAGCCTCCCAGTTGGCTCTGAAAAAGGCATTTAAGATCCAGCAAATCAAGTCCTTTCCTCAAAACCCAGCTAAGATGTACCAGTTTGGAAATCCAATCCAGAGCTGTCGGTTACCTGCTTTCCCTGATGTCCTGTCAAACTTGTTGTCTTTGAGCTCAACTTTGAGCTCAGGTTCTTCACACTGCATGTAAACTGGTGCCATTCTTGCCAACCTCTGTGCTTCTCTGCTTTCATCTACTTTAAAAAACCTTGAGAACTATGGAGCTTTTCTCAAGAAGGAAATGAGTACAGCTAGCCTTCCTCTTTTTAGTTTGGAGTTCTGCTGAAGTCACTTCAGCACTGAAATTCTTTGGAACATCATCTAAAGCAGGGTCTCATGCTCTGCATCATCCTCAGTCTGATTCACACAGCAAGAATTCTACGTTTGTCTACCATCATGACATAGGTAGAAGTAACTCAAGATTATATGCCAAGTAGGGGTTGTGGTTCCAAATCAGGCTTAAAATCACAAGAAGTACAATAATATTCAGATTGGTATAATTTCCTCTGGCCGCTTTGGAGGGTGGGTTCTATGGCATCCCTCCTGCTCCTAAATCCCACCCTCCCTAGGGTCCACCACAAAATCTCCAGGAATTTCTATCCAGAGTTGGCAACCCTGTTGCTGGGCTAAAAGAATCAGGTAGAATGCCTATTTTGCTGCAGCATTAATGTGCTTCAGTAGTAGTGTAAGATCCAGTATAATCCTTAGACTCTAAGAGTCAGTGACTGTCAACTAGATCTCAACAAAAGTGGGAAGCAGGATGGTGCACCTCTGCAATAAAAATGGCTAGAGACTTTTTATTCAGAAAATTAAAACTAGAAATTAATTTTTCTTTATTTATTCTGTAATGTACTAACAGCAATTGAAACAGATTTCTACAAGTAGAGAAGTGTTTACAGTATCCTGGATCATCACTCTAGGAGGCATCTTTGTATAGTCTTCTATGTTGGACTTGGAAGCCAGCCCTAATTTTGTCATGGTAATAGCAATTCTTATAGCGACTGTTGTGGTGGTAGAAAGAGCTGTTAAGTCGCAGCTGACCATTATGATGACCCTGTAGGTTTTTCAAGGCAAGAGACATTTGGAAGTGGTTTGTAAACATTACCACCTCTGCCTCCAACTAAGAGTTTTCGCTGAGAGTTCTAGATGGGATCAAGTGACTGACCCAACACTTACCCAACAGAGGTTTCCATGTGGGAGTGGGGATTAGCTGTTACTATGGCCCTCCAGATGTTCATAGACTACAATTCCCATGAGCCCTACCAGTTGGCCATGCTGGCAGGGGCTGATGGGAATTGTAGTCCATGAACATCTGGAGGGCCATAGTTTGAAGACTCCTGATGTGGAGGAATGGGGAATCGAACATGGTTCTCTAGATTACAGTCTACCACTCTTAACCATTACACCACACTGGCCATCAGTGACTGCTACTACCCAACTGTTTTTTGTTTTGTTTTTTTAAAAAACCTCCATGCAGTTTAAAGGATGTGGGGAATGAGGGTTGGCCTCCTAGAGCTCATGCTTGATAACTGTATATATTTATAAAATCCATTAACCTTTAAGGAAGAAAACCCCTTTGCATTTAAAAGGATTGTAGGAGTGAGCAGTGGAGGAACTGGCCCCAAACACAGGGCCCACACTAGTACTGTTGTCACCCTTTTTGTTGCCACCACGGCCAGGCAGCAAGGCAAGATGGAGAGAGGACAAGCCACGGCAGCACAGCGGTGCCCACCCTTTCCATAAATCATTGTGAAGGCACAGCACAGTAGTGCCTGCAGTTCTTATCCACCCCCTCCATCCAACCCACAATGACGTGTCAAGGCAAGGCAGGGTGCCAGTGAACAGAAGTGGAGTGTCAGCACCTGTCCTGCTTGCCCTTCCCTACACCAGAGCAGGAAGCTACTGCCCACCCCCATCCTCTACCAAGGAAGTGAGGGAAGGAGAAGGAAGCTGGGCCATCTCTGCCCTCTCCCCCCCCCCCAGTTGTGTAGCTGCAATGGGGACATCCAGGGTAGCTTGTTCCAGGCGCCACCATTGCAGTCATATGGGGAGGTGGGGCCAGGGGCGTTTCAGGGGCGGGGAGAGCACAGTTCCCCCTCCCTTCGTCACTGCTCCCCCCACACAGGGAGGGAGGAAAATATCAGGATGTACATGTCCACTATGGTTCAGGGCTGTCTTCTGGGCTGCCGCTTGCCACAGCACACCAGGATACAGAGGGTGTTGGGCATAGAGCTGGTTGTCACCCAGCTTCCTCTGGCACCAAAGGCTATCAGCCGTGGCTGCCTAGCTGATGTAAATTGGGCCTGGCTTACAATGAAGATTTGGAACAGAGACGAGACACAGCCTTAGGGCTGCCAGCTCTGAGCTCAGAATTACCTGAAGATTTTGAGCCTGAGGAGGTGCCTGAGGTGGTGCCTGAGGAGGGCAGAATTTTAGGAGCAGAGGGATATAGCAGGCTCCTTCTGCCTCACAGTGGGAGGCGAGGAGGGGGGAGAGCATGGAAGGAAATGTGTAAAAAAAGCACAGATACACAGAGCCCTTGCAGCAATCATGGGCAGGGAGCAGGGACACAGCCTTTGGACAGGATATAGAACAGTTAGGATGTGGGGGAGAGCAGCAAGAAACAGACAGTTAAATGGAAAGCTTGAGAGGTTTTTTCTGCTCTGCTCTGCAAACTATCAATAAACCAGTGGTGGCAGTGGAGGCTGCAAAAAATGAATGGAAGGCAAAACAAAAAGAAAGGGAACGTCCCCTTTTACCACATTGCAAGCTCTCCCATGTATATGGGAGAGCAAAAGTTGGCTTTGGCAGATATGCATAATGAAAATCCCACGGGAGAGGGAACAAAACACACACACACACACACACATATACAGGGGGGAAAGGATGGTGCAAACAGAAAAAGCAAAGATTGCGGATCAACTGCTTCTCAATGGCATGGTAGGTAGTACATGCATAAAGGGCCTAAGATTCTCATTTGGTGGGTACAGAATTGTGGTATTCCCACAGTTATGGAATAACCTCCCCAAGGAGGTGTGCCTGGCCCCCTTACTGTTGATCTTCTGGAGGTTGCTGATGACAGTTTTATTTAGGACTGTATTGAAATCCATTTAGCTTGTAGTATTGAGAGACCTATTTGAAATTTTTTAACTATTGTTTTTTATGGGTTTTATAACTAATGTTTTAATTGTGTTTTTATAAGATTTTATGTATATTGCAACCCACTTTCAGTTCCACAAGGGAGAAAGGCAACTAATAAATGCTTTAAATAAATAAAATTAAAAAATAATAATTTTAACCCCACCCACAACAGTCTCAAGTTGTTCCCATAAAGCCAATAATAAGTGAAACAATCTGAACAAACAGAATGAACAAAATAGAGATACAGGGTAGGATGGCCAATCTCAGTGGTCAAGATTATTCTGCCCAAGCTTCCCTCGTCACTACTGATTACTGGTGAAATTTCACAAGTTGATTCATGAGTCTCTTTGTCCTGTGAAGAGAAGACAGCACTGCCTGTGAGGGGAAGGCAGCACTGCTGTGGTTGGCATTGGCTTCGATAGTTCTGGAACAGTTGCAGGGTTGGGAGATTCGGGATAATTCACAGCACCATCATGGGACTCTGATCCAGTTGAGACTATGACGACTGTGTGAAAATTCCCCTCAGGTACATTATTTCCTCCACTAGTCGCCTCAGCATTTAGGAACTTAGTGCTGCAAGAGGATCTAGGCTTTCCTGACTCTTGATGCAAGATAGAAGATGGTCTTCAATGCATTTCACAACCATTCCATTCACTTGGACTGTGTAAGAAAGTGGTCCAGTTTGTGATGATGGTAACCCCATCATTCACTGAATCCTCCAAAGTCCTTGACCCGCACAAGGTATCCTGGATATAAGGTCCATGTAGGGTGCCACCTCTCATCTCCTGACCCATTCACTGATTTTGGTGTAATAGCAAAGACCACATTACAAACTGCACATTCTTTGAGGATATCAGATACTGTGTGTTCCTTCCTGTTTGATGGATTTGGGGCTTTCAAGATAAGTCTGACATCAAAACTTGCCATGTGTGTCACTGCTGACAAAGTAAGATTAGATGAAAGAGGCTGTGAAACCAGTGAAGCAGAACTCTTCCTAGAAATTGACTTACTTCTCATTTTCTCAATAAAAAGCAATTTTAATTTCTTAGACAGCCTGGTCCAAAAATTGTATTCCATCAGTGTCAATGATCCCTATCTTTTATTATTATTATTGTAGATTTCACAGCTGCCAGTTCTTTAGCTGGTTGTTGGCCTTCATTACAATTCGAGCCTTACCCAGAGGCCGAGGAAGTTGTAATGTATCGGCATAGTATTTGTGCGGATCCCAGCAGGGCTGCCTTCTGAATTTGACAGATGTTAATTTTGTCAATTCAAAGATGTTTCAAGTGCTGCCCTAGTGTTTTTGGGATGGCGCCCAGCGTGCCGATTACCACTGGGACGACCTCATCATCATCATCATCATTATCATCATCATCATCATCATCATCATACACATAACAACACAGCACAAGTGTCCGGAATTCATCTCTGAGATATCGAGTCCTGTCCCAAGGACCTAGGATATTAGAGGTATTTAGCTAGTAGAATGTAGTAGTACCAGTTACTAGAAGTGCTGCTTTTTGCAAGCATGTGGACCTGATGTTCTGTCCAAGTTCAGGCTTCTCTCAGATGCTTTTCAAGGTTTCTTGGAAGTTCCTCCCTAGAACACCGAACTACTATTAGGGATTACTTTCGTTGTTTACTTTTTATCGGCCAGTTGGTAACTGTCGACAACTTCAAATTTGTATGGGTCCTTGTATTTTCATGCATCTTTTTCCAGCTCTTTGTCCTCTATCCTGCTGTCAACTGGCACTGCAACATTGGGCCCCTCCGCACTGTAGGATTCGACCTTAGTTCGACGTAGGTCCGACCCAGGTACTCCGCACTTTAGCCGTAGCATTCGATTCGTGTCTGACTCTGCTCCCCCCCTCTCACCATCAAATTTTCGAGCTTGACTGGGAGGCGCAACTTCCTGGCGAACTCGGGTTGCACTCAAGCCGAAGCTGGCGGCGTGCAGAGTGCGGAATCTCCCTCTGCCAGCCAATCACAGTACAGTATTTCGGCAATGCGCAGAACGGGAGAGAACCTCGTGGCAGCAGCGAGAAGCGCGCCTTTAAAAAATCCTCCTACATAGCTCCTAAGTCGGTAAACCAAAAAAAAGGGATGCGCACTCACGTTTCCCGCCATAGAATGGCAGCCAATCAGGAATGAGGAGCGGAAGACACGAGGAGGTAATCCCGCCCTCTGAACTCGGCTTCGGAGTCATGAGCCAGCTGCTGTGCGGAGTAACAGAGGAGTCGAGCTCAGGTAACAATTTCCGAAGACACGAGTCGAACCCTAGCTGCCTCTGCTGTGTGGAGGGGCCCATCTATGATCCAAGCATGTTGTTTTTCTACCACTGTTATGCCTGGGGTGTTATGTGCCGGGTGTTTGTCTGTCTTTATTCTAAAGTCCCAGAGTATTTTTGCTTCTTCATTTTCTGTGGTCTTCTCTGACTTGTGCTCGTGCCAGGTCTTGCTACAGGGCAGGCCATACTTTTTGCAAAGGTTCCAGTGCACCATTGCTGCTAGCCTATTGTGACATTCAAGATAGTCAGTTTGGGCTATTTTCTTGCAACAGCAGATGATGTGCTCCACAGTTTCGAAATACATTCTCTTTGCAGAGGTGGCACTCTTGGGTCATTGGAGGACTTTTCAATTCGTGTCTTTATTGCATTTGTTCGTAATGCTTGCTCCTGGGCAGCAAAAATCAGGCCTTCCAGTTTCCTTTGTTTAGAGTTTCCCTTCTGAAGCCACTCCCATGTTTTCGGCTGTCAATCTTCCCTTCAATGAATTTCTTAAAGAAAGTAACTGCGCCATGGAGTGGCTTGTTTAGCCACTGCTCCTTTCGTGTTGTAAACTTGTTGGACTCTATACTCTTCTTTTTGATTTCTTTTTGGCTTTCAGCATCTCAAGCCTTGTGGACTTCTTTTCAATGCTGGCTCCTAGACTTTCTTGGATGTATTCTTTCAGGCCTCTTTTCTCTCTTCTCTACTGATTGCTTGACTTTAGGAGCAGACCTCTTCCTTCTTCTGCTGACCTTTGCTAGGTAGAGTCACTGTCTACATCACTTCTTAGCAAGATTATGCAGTAACCTCAATTTTATGGTTCACATAATTTTCCTTGTTTTCTGTATCAAAGGTGTCGAAAGAGATTCAAGCTTGTGTCCAGTTAATTATGCCAGCAGTGCTAGCATACCAGAGGCACCGCCAAGTATTAGTATTGCCCTTTTATTGTGTTTCCCTCCATTTTAGCTTTGATTTCAAAAATGTTTCTTTACCCACTTCTAAGATATTCCTTCCTAATTTAATGCTTTTGACTTTCTGCATAACTTGATGATTTCCTCTCGCTTGCAGTATCCTCCAAGTATTTTGTAGCTTTTCCATTCACTGGTGAAACTCTTTATTTCTATGGCATTTGTGCATATTCACACCTTCGCATGTTATAGCAAAGTTTTACCTTTGTATTGAGGTTTCCAAAGTTGCACCCATTCTAACCGAGTCCAAAATCCATTACAATGTCGGTGCTAAAGACTCACTGTGTTCAGTGAAAGTGACTCAATCTCTAACGCTTTGATTTTCCAGATCCAGCTTTAGGGTCATCCATGTATAGGAAGGTGTGAAATTTTTTTGAATTGAGAGTTTCTTGCTTGTCTGATATCCTTGACCTGTTTTCTTCAGAATTACAGAGAGCGGAATCCATTGCAATGATGAAGCAAGAGTAGTGGCGGGTGGGGGACAGGGAGTCTCCTTGGAATATTCCTCTTCAGATGTTGACTTCCCCTATTCCTGCTCCATTGACTATTAATTCTGTTTTCCAAGTGTGCATTGCATTCTTGACCCATTTCTTGATGTTTTCACTGACTCCAATCATCTCCAGGCAATGTAGTATCCAGCTGTGTGGCAGTGAGTCGAATGCTTTCCTGTAATCAATCCAAGTTATAACAACAACAACAACAACAACAACAATACTAATAATAATACAAAATACACGGCAGCCAGGTATCACTGTCGGTGTTAGTCTATATCACCATCGAGCCCCAGCCAGGGGCCTAGGATGTTGTGACGTATCGGCGAAGGATGTTTGTGGAGCCCAGCAGCGCGGCTTTTTGAAGCTGAAAGATGTTGATTTTGTCGATGTTAATTTGTTTCAAGTGCTGCCCTGGGTCTTTGGGGACAGCACCCAGCACACCGATGACCACTGGCACCACTGCTGCTGGTTTGTGCCAAAGGCACTGGATCTCGATCTTTAGATTCAGGTATTTTGCGATCTTTTCATGTTGTTTTTCGTTGACCCTACTGTCATTTCTAAGGTATCAATACGATACTCAATGATCCCACACCTTTTCACTGGTCTCGACGACTGACAATGTCCAGATTATTGATGTTGTGCTGCACCTTGCAAGGACTTTGTCTGTTTGTATGCGAAAGTCCCTACAGTATCTTGGCTTGCTTGATTTTTTGAGGACTTTTTCAGTTTTGATGATTTCCCACCAGTTGTTGGAGAGGTGGAAAGCTTCATAATTTTGCCGCAAATGTTCAGTGGACCATTTTGGCCCACACTGTTATTGGCCCGGAGCTTGTAGTCAGTCTGCCTGACAATACTTTTTGCAGGAGCCTGACTACATGGGTTCCCCCAGTTTCCACATCCACTTCTTGGCAGAGTCTCCATTTGGGATCAGTTGAAGTTTTGTCGATTTTCGCTTTGATTTACCATTTTGATTCTGCCGTATCGCCAGTTCTTGAGAGGTGAGAATTAGGCCTTCCATCTCTTTCTTTAGCGTCCCTGATGTTAACCATCCCCATGTTTTGGTGTCATCCACTTTTCCTTTGATCTTTTCCAAAAATTGGCCACGCAGTGCCTTGTTTTGCCAACTTTCTGTCCTTTCTTTCAACACTTTCTGACGATATTCTCTCTTCGTGATGTCAACTTTCAGCAGTTTTTTATTGTTCACTACGCAGTGGCGTAGGAGGTTAAGAGCTCATGTATCTAATCTGGAGGAACTGGGTTTGATTCTCCGCTCTGCCGCCTGAGCTGTGGAGGCTTATCTGGGGAATTCAGATTAGCCTGTACACTCCCACACATGCCAGCTGGGTGACCTTGGGCTAGTCACAGCTTCTAGGAGCTCTCTTAGCCCCACCCACCTCACAGGGTGTTTGTTGTGAGGGGGGAAGGGCAAGGAGATTGTAAGCCCCTTTGAGTCTCCTGCAGGAGAGAAAGGGGGGATATAAATCCAAACTCCTCCTCTTCACTTCTTCTTCTGCTATACTACTTCCTTCTTCTTCTTCTTCTTACTTCTTCTTCTTCTTCTTCTTCTTCTTCTCTTCTTCAAAGTTTCCATTTGTTCACTGTTTTTTATTTGGTGAAGCAGAAGTTGCATGCTTTCTTAACTTCTTGACAGTTGTTTTGCCTTGTAAAAGTCTGCCACCGGATTTGTGTGGCTGGTACAGCCGGTGAATATCACTACGCGGATGTAGCGCATAGTAAATTGTCAGGAGTTTCCTCGTTTTTTGATCCAATTCATCCAAATCAGCCAGAGTCCAGTTTACAATGCCAGCCGTGTATCTGATGCCTGGAATCACCCATGTATTTATCGACTTTATTGTGTTTCCGCCATTCAGTTTATTAGTATTAGTATTGTTTTTATTTTTTTCAACATAGTGAAGGAATAATACAGAAAAAAGAGAGGGGGAAACAATAAAAACAGTAGATGGGTCTATATAAATAATTTGTTAAACTAAAATAAATTGATTATAATTCCAAATAGGAGAGAGAAGCTTGAAGCATTGGAATACCAACCTCTACAAATTATCATATTCATATAAATTATTCATTTAAAATTATAAAATTATAGCTTCCAAACATATGCTGTACTCCTGTCAGAGGAAGGAGGCACTGGAGATGTATGGAGTGGATCGCACATAATGGAGAAAGAGCTAGAAGTCCTGCCCCTTGCTTCTCTACTTCACTCCTCCTGCCGTTTTTCTGTTCTGGTTCTCTTCTCCATAAGCTGCTTTTGTTTTTCTTCCTTTAAAAATGCCTTGTCAGTTTTTAGGGATGAACATTTCCATGCAGCATGCTGTCAGTTCCTGAAAAATCACACTCTTTGAAACCACCAATGATATTGTGAAAACGTTTAAACTTTTCCCCTTTCCTCGACATTGCACTTCTTTGGCTGAAGCCAGAAATGAGGTGCCCAATATTTTATTATCCGATATCATGCCAACAGAGAGAGTTCCAAGTAACTTTATTTGCAAATAGAGGGGAGCCGTGGACAGACTCTGCTTGTTACATACGCAGCATTTTTAATCCCTTTCCCCGAATCTGCCACACTCTCTCCATTCTCCCATTGGCTAAGGATACTTGGAGTTACATTTTTCCAGTACCCTCTTACATACTACTCCTTGATAGTAGTATACCCCACACCCTCACCCGTACAGTATGTGCATTAAAATGAAGGTTGTCGTCAAAGCAGGAGGAGAAGTTAATATGCATTAGCTCATTAAACATGCTCAGTTAACACTACTTGCATAATTTTTGCCCTTTCGTCCACATATTCAACTCTAACTAGCTTTGCAGGTTCTCATCTTATCCAGTCCTACCTAACCACAAACATCCTCATGACTCATCTTCTCGCTGCTAGTAGAAAACACCTTATTATTTATTACAAAAGGAGCTTTTAAGAGCTGAAAATGGTTACAGAAGGTCTATTTTCAGGGTATACATACACATTTCTTTTCTCCTACCATCACCTATGGTTAGGGTTGCCAGCTGGCCTAGAGAAGAGTATGTCCCTTTAACAGAGGCCTAATGGGTTGCTATTTGCCTCCATGTCATGAAAACCTTCAACTATTCATTTGTACACATTTAGCCTTCATTAAAGGTGTAATACATTTTTCCCCAGGCTGTTTGACAGCCAAATGTCTGGCTGAATGGATTTCACATATTTCCTCAAACAAACAAACAAACAAACAAATATTTACCAGAAGAAAATTGGGATCAGTATATACACCACAACTGAAATAACTGCTTCAAACCTCTGTCAGCACTCTAGAAAAGTTATTGTCTATCTCCAGCTGACTGCTAGCACAGTAGTTCTGCTGATCAGAAAATGTCTGCAGCTTCACAGGAAAAGACACAAGCAGCCAGTGGGAGATCTGAGATGATAATATACTGTATTCCTCTTTAAAGAGCAACCCCACACAGCTAGCACTGGGGGAGGTAATGTTTAACCTTTCCTCCCTTGAAGCTGCAATTTGCACGGTCTGACATGAATCCATCTCTCAGATACACCCCAGCTGAAGTGAGCTCCTCAGAGGAGAAATATAGGTGCATCATCTATACCAGTCATTTCCTCACTAGAAAACCATTTGCAGCCAGAAAGGGGTGATCTACAATGCTATTCTAAGCAAAGTGACACTCTGTTGGAGCCAATTGACTTCAATCAACTGAAAAGGGTATAAACACTGCTTTGGGTAACGTTCTGTTCCCCAAGTAAAACAGTCTTAGGTGCCCTGTACTCGGCCAGAACAGAGTGGGAGACTCACAAGCAAGGTGTATCAGTTCGGGAAAAGAAGGTTTATTGCTAGAAGAATTGAGACCCTAACTCCTCCCAGGGTCTGACTAAAATAAAATACTTGCTTGACTAGAACAACTTGAAGCTTGAGACTTTAATTCTTTCCTGACTCCTTCCAGGAAGGTCCACTTTGTATGGGCTTCCTGTTAGTTCCTTCAGTGTCCTTTATCTGGATTCTACTTTTTGTTAACACCTTAACTTTTATACTCCTTGGACTATACACCATAGACTATACACCATAGATGTAAGAGATATTGCAGCCTTCCAACTCCACTGGCTTCTTAGCCTAAATTAAACAAACAGGGGCACTGTATTGTCGAAGGCTTTCACGGCCGGATCACTGGGGTACTGTGTGGTTTCTGGGCTGTATGGCTGTGTTCTAGCAGCATTCTCTCCTGACGTTTTGCCTACATCTGTGGCTGGCATCTTCAGAAGATCCTCTGAAGATGCCAGCCACAGATGCAGGCGAAACATCAGGAGAGAATGCTGCTAGAACACGGCCATACAGCCCGGAAACCACACAGCACCCCAAACAGGGGCACTATTGGGTAATGAAAGGAAGACTGCCTCTAGGGGGATTCTTAAAGGGATAGGGTCTAACGACAGTTCCCTCCCTTAGAACACTATACAAAGGAACTAAACCCATATAGGGACAACTATAGGGACAACTGAAACTTACTGAAAAATAGTAAGAGCTTCTCTGGAGGCATGACAGGTAGCACCATTTAGCCCAAAAAGGGACAATGCTGTGAGTTTCAAAAGCCAGTACACAGGATCCTGATTCAAACCAGGACTGTGCTGTTTTCCTGATCTGAAACATGGGCCAATACTTTTTCCTTCTTTTAAAGCCCAAACACTAGAATTAAAAAATTTTTACTAAGTCCTGCACACAAAGTTTTTACACTATGGCACTTTGTGACTTACTGTTTGTAGTGAAGCTGCTGGCTCTGCAGTGGGATTTTGTCACATTTCTCATTTCACATGCAAGAAAGTGCACCACTGATTGCTCCAAGGCCACCATTTGCCTGCCCCATGCTTCTGGAGGATCTTTGCCACCTTTTCTTCTTTTTTTGCCAAGGGTGGCTTCTGTGATAGACTGAGCTCCTACAATAGACCGAGAATTCAATTAAAAATGAGAGAGAGGAAGAAGCCCCATTGATGTCCAGGGCATGCCAGCTGAAAAGTGGGGCAGGACTGCTCCTGCATGGTGGGAGAAGGCAGGGAGGAGAAGAGAACTCATAGCAACCCAAATGCACACTGGCCTGATACGCTATCCCTGCACAGGCAGGGAAAATGTTGCACTTTGCCTGCTTGTAGGAACTGTGGGGCTTCTCTGATCTGCAGTGTAGTGAATTTGGGAGGGGGGAAAAGCATGTGCACTACCAAAAATCTGCCCCAAAGGAAATTTAGGCTCACTGTGGGACAGACAAAAGTGCACAAATGGCCTACAATTCCAGTTTCCTCTGACATGGTTTTTTCCTGCTTGGATCAAAAATTCAGTCATCTATTTTCTTAACCATACTAATAAAACGGGATATATCTATACACACACACACTAGCAGGGTACCTGTGCTTCACTATGGGGAGTGGGAAAAGCGGAACACAGAAATGCAAATACTCCACCTGTAAGAAATGCAAAGAACTCCACCCATAAGACGGTTGTGGCCAGTAATATCTTGGAGCATCCTATTTAGGGCCTCGAAACTCATGTGTGAGCCATGGTGCAGTCATGGTGCTGGGGTCCCGCCATGAGGCTTCCTATCCTGTGATCACAGTGTCTGTATGAAGTTGTTGAGTCACCCTGTAGCGGGTGCAGCAGAAGGAACGGGTTGCTATGCGTTGAGGAGCGTGGTGTTGGATAGTAGGGCACCCGTGGTTTGGTACGTGTTGGTGAGCGCGGCGTCTCTGTGAACTTCGAGGTGACAGTCAGCATACTTCTGTACAGGGTGGTTGTTAACTGCGGGGTGACATGCAGAATATTTCCTCACAGCCTACCTGTGGAGTGACGGGGTGGGTTTTGCATATGTTGCAGCAGCTTCCTGGCGCTGTCTGTGTGTAATGCGTGTAATGCAATGGGTAAGTGTGTATGTAAGGCATGTTCTCTCTTTAGCAGTTTCAGCAGAAGGAACAGGTTCCTGTGTGCTGAGGAGCGCGGTGTTAGACAGGGCCCCTGTGATAGTGGATAGTGGACTTGGAGCACCAACGTGGCTGTCACTGAAAAGTCCTGTGACATGAAGCTGTACATGTAAACACGGAATACCAATCACTGTTAGAGTGAGTGACTCATCAAAGGAACTGGGAAGCTGTTCTATTAGTGGGTATTCTCAGTGGGTTGTTCCATTCCATTCTCTTACCCGGGAGGCAGGAGGGAGAACCCTGGAAGGGACCCCTTCCTCCAGGAAATAATTCTGATTACCCCTGGGACAACCCTTTATAGGCTTTCTTTGCAGTTGTCCAGTTGGATCCTCAACGTCCACTGGATGCTGCAAAACTAACACATTTATAGTTTTTGTAATTAGAGATAAATCCTCCCCTTTAAAAAATCTGGGAGTCTGTTCTATGTCCTCTGTGAGTGGATCGTCTGTATCTGAAAATTGAGTTTCCTCCTGTAAGCATTCACCCTCACTTAGATCCTCTATACACAAGGGACTGTGTTGAGAGAAGCTAAATGGTCCAGGATCTAATGGAACAGCTCCCTCTGCTGGCTGTTGTGGCCATTGTCTGGTATTCTGGGAAGGCTGAAGTGCTCAACTATAACCCACGGAATGTTCGGGCAGATGGGCAGAGATGAATAGGAAAAACAGAAAATAGCTAATAACTCGAGTTGACGTCAATATTTTTGGAAATCCTTTCTTATTGAGCGCCTTGGGCACATGAGGAACCAGCGTGCCAAATTTCAAGTGCGTAGGTTCGCTGGTTTCTGAGTTCCGTTGGCGAGTGAGTCAGTGAGTGGAATTATATAAAAATGTAAATGTTCGTTTGTTCCAAATCTTAAATCTCTGAAATCTCTTCACCGATTGGTTTGAAATTTTGACACAACATTGCATTTGAATACGTGCGTGTTTTTATATACCTACTATTATACTATGATACAGGTGTCACACCTGTGACAGGTAAAACCATGTTTTTTTACAAACAGTGCCATCTGGTGGACGTTACAGCAACACATGCTATACTCACTACTTTATGATTCCATCTCAATGTTTCCAATTTCACCAGACTGGGCGGGAGGGAAGGGAGGGGTGGCATGCAAGGAAAGGGAGGGGGAGGGGCCCCACCATCTGCACATGGCCCACCCACCCTAATGGAGGGAGGGAGGGAGGGAGGGAGGGGTGGCATGCATGGGAGGGGAGGGAGGGGGAGAGGTCCCGGCATCTGGACAAGGCCCACCCACCCTAATGGAGGGAGGGGGAGGGAAGGGAAGGGTGCCATGCAAGGGAGGGGAGGGAGGGAGGGGTGCCTTGCAAGGGAGGGGAGGGAGGGGATTTTCCCATTTTCTCAATGTTTCCCATTTCACCAGACTGGGCCACAGCAAGGCGTGGCTGGATACCGCTAGTGATATAATATTTATAATATGTAAATTGCTTAAAATTGCATTAAACATTGTAAAACAACAGAACAGAGAAATAAGCAAAGAAAAAGGGTAGGTGGGAAGATTCACAATGAGTAATGCCATATTTGTGCATGCTCCTTGTGGAGTTGCTTATAAGGACAGTCAGAGTAGGACTGTAAACAAGGTACTTCTTCCTAGGGTGAGATGTAAGTTTCCTTGAGCTTTTCCTCTCTCTGTCTCATACAGTAATCCCCAATGTGATGCACACTGATGGGTCTCCTGATGCCCACTTGCTTCTTTGACAAAACCTCCCTGCCCCAAAGCCAAGAGCCTGCCCTGCACTTCCCCCCTTCTCACTGGAGCAGAAGGTACTTGGGAGCTCTGGGGCATGGAATTGCATTCACAACACTTTTACTGGCACTCAAAGAAGCACTAAATTCACAAATATGGCATTCCACAAGCACTAGGTCAACACATGCAATACACATAGGGGAACGTTATACAATTCACTCTTCCTTCCACATGACAACTTTTTTTTGGAGTATACTGTTTTCTATACCCATTTTAGCATTAAAATGTCATGCTAATAGCAAAGGAAATTGCTGTAATGGTGTGTCCCCTAAGAACCCCCCCCCCTTTTTTAATTCAGCAAGCACATATTTAATTTTCTAATAATATAGTAATCAAGCATTTGGCTCAAGTGAAAAGACAAACAGAGCTGATGTTCCAACGCTTACCAGGGTATGGAATATGTTTTTTAAAAGTAGAATGGAAACAAGAGAAAACAGAATACATGAAAGACCAAAGGAGAAGTGAAACCTGAGTCTAATATAAGGGAAATGAGAGCAGTTCTTTTTATCTTGATTCAAGCCAATCCCAGAAAAATCTCATTTTCTCAAGTGGGTATGCACAGACCATGTATGAGGAAACAGAGCCACCACACAGGGAAGAGGAGTGTTCCTATGGGAATTGGCCCCCGCTTCCACCAAAAGGCAGAGAAAAAGCTGGATATGCAGGAGGTAATGTCTGAAAAATATGGGGGTGGTCTCAAGCACCCACCGCTTTGTGAGTGGGTAGGTGGGGTGGATGCTTAAGATTTTAAATTGTTTTAGGGTTTTTAGGATGGGATTTTATTGGGAGATTTTGTACAGTTTTTATTATAACCTGCCCTGAGACCATGGTAAAGGGTGTGGTATTAATCTAAATCAATAAAATAATGGGTGTGATGATGGGTATGCATGCAGATGTCTATAGAAGAGGAATGCTTAAAAGTGGGTCTAGAGAGAACAATCCTAAGCAGGTCCACTTGGAAGTAACTCATATTCTATTCAGTGGGACTTACTTTTGAGTAAGTGACTAGCACCTGGAAGATTCTACCTTGGTTATAAAAGCAAAGTTGGAGTGTAAGTGAACAGTCACAGTGCCATTCGAAAGTAGGCCAAAAGTTCTGGGTGTGTGTTTCCATCCACCAGTTTTTATATTTGATATTTCTCAACTACTTGCATAGAGGCAAAGACCTGGACCTGAACGAGGGAGGGAGGGAGAGGGAGGGAGGGAGACAATTACGCAGCACAGGTGGAATAAATATATGTTGCCCAAAGTCACAACCTTTGCCACTACCCTGAGCCTCCTTTCCCACTGCCAGGAGCAAAGAGAAAGAACCCGGCTGACTGTATGTGCCTTGCTTGCTGTCTACTTAGTGGAGGAGGAGGGAGAATTGGAGGACAGGCAGCGAACACAGCCACTCAAGGATGGTTGCCACCATTTTCTTGAGTCAACCATCTTCTTCTGCTGTTTCCAAGTTTGACTGGCCTGGTACAAGCCTTGTGAACACCATCCAATCAAGAAGAGACCAAATTCTTATTACAAAGTTCGGGATCCTTTACTAAAATACTTGTACAACTCTGATCCCCAGAATAGATCTCTTATACTAGCTACATAGCCTATATTTATTGACGCATAGTTATATTTGGAATTTTTTTTGTAGTTTAGTAACCTTATATCTTTGAATTGAATCATATGACACAAATCCTATCTCACCCATACATTAATTTATATAACACATTAATATGTTTATAAATGTTTATAAAACACATTAATATGTTTAAAATAGGCATTTCCAAAGTAACAAATAGCCATGCATATAATTCATATAGCTTATTATAAATTAGATAGTTGTTATTTTTCCTAATGTCATAATCAGTCTTCTCAAAAAAGATATGGCTTTCTTCTGTATGTCAATGTTTATATGTCATTTATATATACATTTATTATCAAATTGTTGAACTCTTCCAATAGTACTGTTTATAATTAAATTGCTTATATTCTAGGGTTATGATCAGTTACAAAGAGAAAAAAAGATTTAGAATTTCGTTATGTGTACACAATTATATGTCATTTACAAACTACAATAAAAATGTTTTATATATATATAAATGTTTATATATATATGTTTTATATATATATATATTAGGATTTGTGTCACCAAAGTGACAGTGTTCCCTAGAGGAAAAAGCCCATAAAGAGAAAGTGGCCACATATTCTCACCATGGGGATTTAAATCCGTATTTTGTTTTGACATCCTTTCTTCTTTAGTTGTTCTCTTTCAGGCCTTTTAGTTTAGATTGCTTCCATGAGTATACAGATTCCTCCACTGCTAGGTATAAAAGGTCTGGAAACATTTTTAAATGTTGTTTCTTTGCCAAATTAGTCTGGATGAACACTTTTCCTTTTTACTTATTAGACTCTAAACTGTACCAACTGCATAGAGGAAAACTGATTTTTTTCCACTATGGTCAATATTATCGACAAACTCAAATAAATTAGGTTTCCTCTTGGGGAATAAGGGCAGGTGTATTGTGCAGTTCCTTTATATATATGTATATGTTTAGTGCAATCATATTTTTAAAAAATATTTTTTTAAAAAAAGAGACCAAACTGCAGGCAGATTTGGAGAAGGCAGAGTATGTCAATATGAATGAGTATATATGTGAGTATATATGAAAGGTTGTGGGGGAGTAAAAACACTGAGGCTTTTTTGAGTTTGTGGGCACTTTGAAATTCTGACACAGAGTTTCTAGTCTGAAGGGCAATCAGTGAATTTGTGGAAAAGAACTCAAAAGCTCATGTAAAATATTTCAAGGACGTGAACAGCCACAGATTATAGTACATCACAACATGGTTAAATAAAGACCAACACACTTGTATCGTCATCCCTCACTGTCTTTCTAGAAAATGTTTTCTAAATCAAAGTGGAGTTTTCAAAAACACTGTATATGGAACTGCATTGCTTCGTTGGGGACTATGGAAGGCACTGGGATGATTACGAAGGTACCTGAATCATTGGCCCTTTCCGCACGGGCCAGTAACAGTGCCCTAGGGATGGCAAAAACACCGTCCCTAGGGAGCTGTTCGCATGGGGGGCGCTGCTGCATTGCAGCAGTACCGCCCTCGCTCACCCCTAGCGGCGCAAAGCCGCTGTTTCCCAACCTCGCTTTCCGAGCGAGGTTTTCTGGAAACAGCAGCTGGATGGCACCATCCCCCCCTTTCCCGAACGACTTACCTTCCCTCCGACCTTCCAGCGCATCGCCCAGGCCTGGGGACACGCCCCCCTGTCCTGCAACTCCAGAGCTGGGCAACGCGCCGGAAGGTCGGAGGGAAGGTACGTCGTTCTGGCAACAGAGCAGCGCTGCGCTGTCTTCCCTGCCCCTACCGGGACCGTTCGTGTGAACCAGGGGTCCCCAAACTACGGCCCGGGGGCCAAATGTGGCCCCCTGAAGGCATTTATCCGGCCCGCCAGGCATGGCGGCGATGAAATCCCATTCATAAAGTAATGCGGTGGGGGCTCCGAGTGGAGAGGGAGGAACCGGCCCCAATGGCTGTTGATTGCAATTACATGATGGCACCCCCAAATCTCCATGAATTTTCTGACTCAGAGTTGGAAACCTTACACGAGGCAACTCCTGCTCCGCCCTTCCCTCTCGGCTACTCCACGTGTGTTTGCTCTCTCGATGGGCTTTCTATGGTTCCATACCTCACTTCCATTGGCATCAGACCAGGCTATATTAGGTGAGATCGCCTTCGCTGGCTGCTAGGGAGGAAGAACCCAGGCGCAATTGATAATTCTAATCCTGGGTTAGATTGGAATGCTTCATTGGGAAAGTTCTGCTTTTTTTTTTACAGGGGAAGGTATTCCACAGCCTCCCCAACAATATTTGGAGCCCACCCTGTACTTGACATACTTTGGTCACTGTTCTAAAAATAGACCATGACAGAAAGGCTGAAAGGTGAAATCAAACATTTTCATGCAACTCATTTTGTGCATAGGAATTTGTTTCATAGGTTTTTTTTGCAGTCCGGCCCTCCTGTAATCATAGTCTGAGGCAGACAGTGAACTGGCCCTCCTGTTTGTGCAAAAAGTTTTGGGACCTCTAAGGTGTAAGAACAGTCCCTGGGTGTGCATCAGTGTTTCAGTAGACGTCATCGCACCTCCCCAAGCGCCGGGCTTGGCCACATAGCGGAAACAGCCATTGTGAAAAGGTCAACGAAGAGGAGGTAGTTATAGGATTCCGACCTCTAGGAGGAGCCTGGAGAACTCCCAGAACTTCAATAGATCTTAGACTACAGAGAACCATTTTCCTGAAGAAGAAAAAAAGCTTCTTTGGAGGGGGAGGGGCATTCTATGGTATTATGCCTTGCTTTCTCCCCAGGTGCCACCCCAAAATCTCTAGAAATTTTCCAATCCAGAGCTGGCAACCCTAGGAAGTCAGCATTAGATTTGTAAGCCAGTTCAAATGCCATTTCAGTAGAAAAGGTGAAGGGAAAGCTAGCTCAGTTTGATGTGTCTAGGAATTTTTACATCAGTTATATTCTCTTAAGTCCTGGCCCAATTAGAACTCAAGAGGAGTGAGGTAGGGTGAAATAAAAGAAGTGTTTATTGTTACTGCAGCACCAATTTTCAGTTAGGCAGAAGCCCAGAATACCATGGGTTTCCAGGTTTTATGCAGTTTAAAGAGTTATAAAATCAGCATCATAACAGCATTGCTGGTGAGGTGAGATAGACCCTCCCTGCACAAGCTAGCAAATATGAAAACCTTCATACAACCCATGATCTTCAATTGGCCATGCTGGCAGGGGCTGATGGGAATTGTAGTCCATAACATCTGGAGTACCAAAGCTTAGCCACCACTGATCTAGAAGATCATGGGTTGTACCTCCCCTGGGTGGAGATTTTACATTAAAATGTGGCAACAGGGTCATTCAGGTGCCAGCTTGACCCCATGTGATACCTTGTTTATTCTGGAATCCAGGAGGTGGTTTGACAACAGAATATATGGTTCTCATCCTTCAAGTGCTGATCAAAGCAACACTGGCATTATTATACCATGGGAGGAATGAACAAGGAGACCAGCTGTCTCTGTAAGTTACTCAGGAGGGCTTGAGTGTAAATTCTAACACCTGTCTTCCTGACATCTCTATCAACAGCTATGTTAACTGGATGTTTTCTTTGAACATCTTTACAGCAGAGGCTCAAAGAACAACTAGTTGGATAAAAACCAGCACACCTAAAAGTTAAAGTAAAACTTTAAACTATGCATTATTGTTTCTATTTTCCCAACATCTACTCCAGACAAAACTATAGTGTACATTTCATTCCAATGACTGGCCTATTTAGCTATAAACAATGCACTTATAGCCAGTAGCTAGTATTTCAACAAACAAAAAACCTTTTACATTTTGCACACATAGCAGAATACTTAAATGTTTGCAAAAGGGGGGCTATTGTTTATTTTGATAAAAGCTGAAATCCACAGAATAAAACAGTGCATTTGCAGTTGACATTTTCTTCTTGAGAGATAATACCACAAGTTCACATTTTTAAATCCTCAGGTTCCTTTCTATATATGTCTATATGCTTGCCAGTTAACTGTTTCCAACCCTACCATCTGAAATCAGAAGGCTTCGGATATATCACTTCCCCATGAAATATGGAACCAAAGGCAGAGGAGGCTTGAAACCACCAATTATGGAATTTAAAGTTCGTGGTTTTCACCAGTATAAAACTCCCAGGTTTCAGGTGAGTAAATCGTGTTCTCTGATCTGGTACAACAGAATGAAGCTTATGATTCAAGTCTCGGTGTAGCACCTTGTATGCAAGATCAACAAGATTTCCATCGCATCAGCTTTGGAGAGTCAAAGCTCCCTTACAAACTCTTAAGAATGATTGAACAATTCTGCCCTCTGCTGCTAGAAACCATGTAATGGGCTGCTATTTTTTACTTTCATGAATTCATCTATAATCTGCGAGTAAAGCTGCTTTAAATTCCTATTGTATGGTAGTAGTAGGTGTGGTGTAAAAAAATCCTGAAGGGAATAAAAAAAAATTGATCATTGGTATGTCACCATAGCACTAGCTATGCAAGTACCGTAAGAGCTTATTCATCTGCACATTGTCAACTTACAGAAGCAATTTCCTGTCAATGTTGCCTTTCAGTGATTAATGCATGCCAAACAGAAGACTTATCTGCACAAGAGAATGAACAGACAAAAGGCAGAGGGTTTAAAAGAGGACTTTCTGCACACATTGAACCTCTAATCCTATCTCACTATGCTTAATCGAAGGAATGAATTCAGGAGACAGGCTCTTTCTTTCATTTATAATTAAACTGTAAGAGCCAAATTAGATCCAGTAACAGTGGCAGACCCTTGTGTATAAACATTGTTTTGCCTTAATTGCTTACAGCAGGAAGGGAAGGCTAATTTTTAGAACAAAGGAGTTGGGCAGATGGGATGCTAAACTCCTCCATTTTTTCCACATACAGAATAAAATCCTTGCAGTGTAACTCTAAGCAGAGTTGTACCCTTCTAAGTCACTTATCAATAGGCACAGAAGGGTATAACTCTGTTTAGGGATTGTGACATTTTGCATACTCAGTGGGCTTCTTTTCCTAATCCACCAATGAGCTCCATGAGCCTCCTGAAGAGTAAAAAACCTTTGATGGTGAAAAGCACTTTGTACAGAGAGGTGAAAAACAGCTTTCATACCCATGTATCTCCTTTTACTCTAAAAAATAGCCCTAGCCTTACCATGATTGTTATGATCTGGGAAGTCCCAAATTTTTTTAAAAAAAAATCTGCTCCCATCATGTCTGGTTTGGCCTTTGCTTGTTAGCCTTAATAGTCACACACTTTGCTCATCTCTTACTTTTTACACGCCTAACCACCTTTTGCAGTTCATGCTGGAAGACAGGCAACAGCTGAATATTTAGGGAGAATGTATTTTTGGCCTTGGATACCCAGGTTGTTATGGAATGGGCATCACAGTGCATAAACTAGCATTTTACACAGCATGTGGAGGGGGGAAGAAGGAGAAGAAGAAGAAGTTTGGATTTATACCCCACCTTTCCCTCCTGTAAGGAATCTCAAAGTAGCTTACAAACTCCTTCCCTTACTCTCCCTACAACTGAGAGAGTTCCCAGAAAACTGTGACTAGCCCAAGATCACCCAGCAGGCTTCATGTGTAGGAACAGAGAAAAAATCTTCAGATTAGAGTCCAGCACTCTTTACCATTATGCCATGCTGGCTGAAGCCCCAGGCATGTCTGTTAGTGTGGGAAACGACAATGCAGTGTGACTAAATGGTCATTTGTATAGGAAGCAGTTCTAGGAAACATATGGGGTAATCAGAGGCCAAGCTTATAAGGGATTAGCAACCTTTTTGGTTAAGAATTTTATGGAAGCTTCATGTGACTAATTGGTATAATACAGAAGTTTCAGGCCCTCATTCAATTTGAGGATTTTGCTAATACAAATGCATTCTGCCAAGAGAAATATTGGGAGCAATACAGGACTTTCAATGATGACATTTGAGGAATAGCTTCTGTGGCTGTTGCAATTTGGCTTGCAACTCTTTACATCTCTGACAACAAACTATCAGATCATAAAACACGTTCCAGGGGGCAGAAGAATCAGCTTTGGAGATCTTGCTGTTAGGACTGTGGAAAAGGAAGGGACACCAAAAGAGGACACCATCAACAAGATATGGATTGTGGATTCTAAAGGATTAATAGCAAAGGGCCATACCTCACTAACTTCTGAGAATGACACATTACCGAGGTGTCTTCTCTCCAGGGGGGCAAAGTGATCCAGGAAGGTTTAGGTCACGCCCCTCTCATGCAAATCGTTACAGGGCCACCTGAGCAATTGAGGACCTGACCTCTCCAGTCTAGTAGCCCTGCCGATGTTGACAGGAGCTTCACAGGTTCAATTAAAAAAAACCCAGAGGAGATTTTAAAGAGAGAGAACAAGAAAGAGTGGTGCCTCCTTTTACTCATGAAGGGGTTAAGAAGAAAGCCTCTGGGGCAGCCAAAAGAAAGACATACCCCCCCCCCAGCGGAGAAGTAACTATTTGCCCATCAACATAATGAGATGAAAAATCTAGAAGATATTATCAGAAGACTGAAGTCAACTAAACTTATAGGAGCTGCTGTCATTGATGGAGCATCTACAAAAAAAGATTCAAGGATATGGCTTTCTTCAATAAGCAGACAATTATTTCTGCTCTTTGTAATCCAACCAACAAAACAGAATGTTCTGCTGAGGACTGCTATAATCAGAGAGGGGTATTATTTAATCCTGTCACAATTCCAAATGGACACACATTTTTTTTCCTGGACAGGCTGAGGCTAACAATGTCTATGTGTTCCTGGGAGTTGCCTTTGGAGTTGCTTCATATGGAATGAGGCATATAAGTGAAGAAATTTTCTTCACTACTGCAGAGATTATGGCTCAACAAGTTTCAGAGCAGCATTTACAAAAAGACTGTTTACCTTTATTATCTACTACAATTCATTGTGTATCTCTGAAAATTGCTGTAAAAATAGCTAAGGAAACCTACATCAATCGCACAGCCACTTTCTACCCTAAACCAGAAGACAAGGACGCATTCATCCACTCCCAGGTTTACAGCACTGATTATGAAAACTTTCTTACAGACTCCTGGTCCAAAGAAACAATGAAAACACAGAATAGAATAGATTGTTGCACTGCTAACAATATTGAAAACACATTTTGCTCATTGTATTGTTGGTTTTTTTTTTAAGGGGCAGGATAGTAAGTGTTATAGTTCTTACCGTATAAGCTAATTTAGTATGCTACAATAGACTCAATTCCTCATATCCTGCTTTACTGTTCGAGGTATAATGATATTAGAACCGATCTGGGAGCTTTACTACCTCTAGAATGTATGTTTTTCTCAGACAAACTAAAAATGTCTAAGCTATTGAATAGTTGCCACATTTTTAATTCGTGTTCTACATGATGTGTAACAATGATCCTGTTATTGTACTTGGAATGTATGGTACTTCTGGTTTTATGCCTAATAAAGGTTTTTGGATTGGATTGGATACTACAATAGTATAGATAAAATTAATATTGGACAGTTTGGGGGTATTCCTTTTGAAAAGTTATGCTTTTAAAATATAGTACTATAATTTCATATACTTTGACATCTCTGTGACATTTTGGTCCTATATTACATGTTTGCCATTTTCAAGTGAAGCAGAATTACATACAAAGCAATACATCATCACAATAAAATGAATGATTTATAACATTCTTAATTTAACTTTGACTCTCTATTTTTTTTGGTTTTTGTTCTCCATTACTTACGTTTTCATTCTGGTTCCCCATTCATGTTCCCCATTCCCTTGCCACTTCCTCTTTCTTCTGTGCTATGTCCTTTTATTTGAGCTGCATGCAGGACTGACAGCATCATTGCCAGGGATGCTCTCTAGGCTGATCTTGCATTGAGCCAAGGTGAAGTTACGGACTAGATGCAGCCTGGTAAGTGGCCCCTCTCTCCCTAAACTCTCTGATTCTATGCTTAAGTAACTGCATCGTGAAGCTATGTTGCTTTGGGCACTCAAATTCCCAAAAAGCGACTGTCAACTTCCAAAATCAAAATAATTTATGCAAAATGTCAATAGTTACATAATAATTGCACTGTGTAAAACTGAAAAAAGTACAAATGCCTAATAAACATTTTGTTATGATGATGATGATGATGAAAAGAGTTATGTGAAATAAATATTGTGAAAATTTGAAAAATTTATACAGGTAGCAGCACTCAGCCTTCATTGCTCCAGGAATCTTTTTAGATTTTGCCTGGAACACAGATTTTTTGCAAGGGTATGCTAAGGTGTATCAAACACACAGCAATAGCTATAAAAGTGTCCTAGTATACCTCCTACAGCACTGAGATCCACATTGCCTAGATTAGAATCTGAAATGCAGTTGACTACATCTAGAAGACATATTTATTCAGTAAGGTGTGTATAATGGATAGCCATCTCAGATTGCTGCTGTTCTTTATGATGTATGCCAAGTCCCAGACTTCATTCACTGAAATGATAACACCAATGAAGGACCACAAGGGTTTCCTGAGCAGCATTGGAGGCTGAACGAAATCAAACAACTGGGCTGTTTCCAATGTGTTCTTTCTCCCTGCAGCTCAATCCACCTTTCTGCCAACCCAGTGGAAAAGTTGCTGGGGATCCACTATGGCTGTACTGTTCGCTCTTGTTACAAGGTGTCTGTCTCCTGATTGACATCGTTCTTCTCTCTGGGTTACTACAGTGCATGGAGCAAAGTCACTACCTGGGGTAAAAAAGCAGCATACTGGGGTATCGTAGCTCCAAATGGTGAAAGCAACAGGGGAGCAGAACTGGGGACAGAGCAGGATTTTTGGCGTGGTGGTGGGGAAATGGTGCCCAGGGAAAAATGGCACGCAGGCCCCACCCACCCCCCTAGTGCCCCCCGCAGTGCCACACACCCCACCCTTCCCCGCCCTTCCATTTATCTGAGTTCAGTTGACTGCTTTTTGCAGCCTGGTGGGAAAAGCAGCCTGGTGGTAGCTACACTTCCCCAGGAGACCTTGCAAGCCCCAACTCGCTCGCAAGGTCTCCTGGAAAATGGAGTTCCCACCAGGTTGCTTTTCCCACCAGGCTGCAAAAAGCAGTCGGCTGAACTCAGGTAAGTGAGCGGGGCGTAGGGGGACATCAAGGGGGAAGGTGAGGCCCAACCACTTCTGGGAAGGAGGAGGGGCATAGCTGGGCCTTGGCACAACATGTACATGCTGCCAGAGAAGGCCTTGGGTGGGTCCAGCCACACCCCTCTTTATTCCCGGAAGTGTGAGAGCGATTTTTCCGGGGGGGGGGGCACATGACTCCCACGGGGGGACTCAGGGCACTTGTCCCCAGATGTCCCTGTGGCAGCTACACCTTTGGGTGGGTTTGTTTTTCTCTTGGTTAAAGAGGAAAGGCTCAGGAATGGCCTGAATCACACTAAAACACATATTATGTGGCTGTTCTCCTTGTAATACAGAAGTTTCCTGCTTTCTGTGTGTGTGTGTGTGGGGGGGATCCTTGTGTGGCAGAAGCCTTCAATGTGGCAGCAGGCAAGATGAACAGTTTCCTTTTGTCAGGTTAATCTTTGATCTTTGCTCACATGATCCTGAGTGGTTTCTCAGAGGTTACACTGGAAAAGAGGCCGATCTCTTTAGCAGTAGTAATGCCATGAGGGGGCTCTGTGCTTGACAGAACCAACAGCCTCTCCTGTTAAGGGAAGCAGGATCCAGTATGAAATTCCAAGATTCTGGAGGAAGTGGCAAGAGCAGTGCAGCCCACATTTAACCTGTGACTCATTCTGTTCCAGATGCAGCCATGTCCTCAAAGGTCACGAAGCTGAATACCAGCTCTGTCCAAGGCAGCTGCGAAGTTTCAGCTGCCTCTCTAAGTATCAATGAGTTAATGACTGTTATTGTAACCAAACTTGAAATGTTAGAAAAACAAATTGATGAAAAGATTAAAGCAATGGATGACAAAGTGGAGAAGGAAATTTCCCATATACAAGAAAAACTGAACATGTTGGGAAATCAAATAGGTAGGTATACTGAAGGCAGGAAAACTGAAGAACAATGAAGAGAAAAACAGTTCACACAGAGAACCCTCTCACCAAAACCTATTTAACAAGATAGATGTGCCATGTGAGAAGAGGGGAAGGAGACCATCCATATGCACACAACCACCACAATAATCTTTGCCATGAGTTTTCCCCACCCATGAGTGGTCTTAGCAATTCTGGGGCATGGGCAAAAGACCCAGAATGGGGCCCCAGAGTCTATCTCTCCATTGCCCACACTGGTGGGTCCAACGAAGAAGCAGCTCTTGCCCCATGCCAAGTGTGTGAGAATTATTGCTGGAAGCTAGCTGCCAGAGTCCTAGATGGAGCAGGCACAAGCAGTTGCCACTGAACTGTCTACCGGGGCCCTGGATGGAATGTTCCTCAGTGGGTGGCCCAAGCCCCAAGCAGGACAGAGGTAAGAGAAGATGGCAGGAGCCACTAGCTTCTTGTCTCCATTCCCACCCCCTCTCTAGGGGTGGGCTGTGGGTGGTCATTGACCCGACAGCAAGGGACCTGGAGTAGCTGCCCTCATCACCCATTGGCTAAGACCATCCCTGCCCCCATATCGGACTTCCTTGTGTGTACACCTGACCCCACCCCTTCTTTTATAAGGCAACTAAAGACCATCCTTGAGAGGTTGGTTTGAATTTGTGGTTGTGTTGGAGAAGATTTTAATGTTCGCTGATTTGGTTGACTTAACTGCATTTTGGTTTATCAGACATTTTTGGTTTGCATTTTTTAATTCAGCTTTGAAGCTTTTTATTGGATTTTAGATTTTTGTTATACAATAAGTATTTAAAGCTTTAAAAATGAAAAGTCACTTGGAAAGTGCTACTGAAAAACAAGATACCATGTTTTAGGACCATCTATTTGGCCATGTCAGATCTTCCATATATATATAATATATATATATTATTTTATTTTATTAAAGATTAGTATCATATTTGTACAATAAAGATAAGATTTACAATTGTCTCACTAAATTTCTTACTCTGGGGTAAAGAATTCATTATGCCAGAACTTTACGATTACCCCGAAAGTTCACTAGTTATATGCGTATCCTAAGAGCTGGAGCTTTGCATCAATTACATAATATCATCCTTTATAAGAAGAGTAGAAACCCCATCAAATTTGGTGAAGGACATGAAAAAGTTCTTTAGAGTATATCACGAGAACTATGCAAGAGGGAAATGTAAGCAGGCGTAGGTAGAGGGAGAAGGCATTATGTGGGAGAAAGCAATTTTGAGCCTTGGCAAGCAAAGAAGATCAGAAAATAATCGGAAAAAGAAAAGAAAAGATCAATCGAGGAAAAGAGAAAGGAAAATTAGAAGAGAGAAAGAAAGTGATGAAAAAAAAGGGTTTTGGACTTCCTCCTTAGTTCTCTTGATTATATAATATATCAACCATATCTTCTTAATTACATGTTCAGTCTTCCTATTGCGTAAGAGATTTGGTTTCCCAACATTGCGACGGAGTATTAAAGGATAGTTTATTATATTCTTTGTTTGGCGCAAAAATTTTACTAAATGGTTGCCATAGTATCCTAAAAAAGAGATTCTATTGTATTATAATGTAATAAAGCTTGAAGAGTGCTCGCATATCATAAGCCGCTTGTAATTCCAATTAGGCCTGTGTCATCCAGTCTTCTTCAGAGGGAGTTGGTGGTAGATATTCCTTCCATTTTTGGCAAAATTGCCAATTCTTTGCTTGCCACTATCATATACAAAAGTAAATTTTCTGGTTTTTTTCCTATTTTAAACTCGATTATATTTAATAAAAATAGTTCTGGCTTAAACATAAATTCTATATCCAGAATTTTCCCCATAAGACAATTATGCCACCAGAGATGAATAAATGTCCCAGTCTGGACTTGGCATTTCCAACATTTATCCGATTGGTTTTGGTACATTTGGGCTAGTTTACTCGGATATAGGTACCATCTGTGTAGCATTTTATAATAATTTTCTTTCAATCTTATTGATTTTGTAAACTTTGCTTTTTTTACCCAAACTTTTTCCCACGTTTCCAGACTGATTTCTCTATTCAAGTCTTGGGCCCATCTGATCATACAATGTTTTACTTGATCATCTGCCAATTCTTTTTCTAGAATATTTTTATACAATTTGCTGTCAATTCTTCATTTGACAGTTTTTAATGTTTTCATCAGAAAAGACTCTTTTAACTCAAAACCCTTAGTTTTATCGATTTTAAATTTTTCCAGCAACTGTTGGTAATGAAACCATTGGCATTCTATATTATTAATTAGAATATCTTGTCTTTCTTTCATTCTATATTCATCCCCACTTTTTATAATCAAGTTATTATATCTTAACCAGTCAATATTGTCTTCAAACCTCATTTTTATGGCTTCTTGTGGTGAAAGCCAGCCTGGTGTTTGTGTGATATTTTTCCTTTTGTAGTCTTCCCAGATCTTGGATATGGATTTCCTTATTGCATGGTCCATGAACACCTTAAATTATTTACCTTGTGCAAACCATATATAAAAGTGCCACCCAAAAAATAAATCTGATCCCTCTAAATGAAGTAATTCTCTATCTTCTAGTGTCATCCATTCTCGAAACCAAAGTAAACCTGCAGCCTTGTGATATAATTCTAGATTGGGTAAACCCAACCCACCTCTTTTTATATCGTCACATAATACCCTATAACTTATTCTTGATTTTCCCTTCCCCCAAATAAATTTACATAAATCTTTCTTACATTTCCTTAAAAATTTCCCAGAAAAAATAATAGGTAAGTTTTGAAAAAGAAAATTCATTGTGGCTAAGACTGTCATTTTAACTAGCGCAATTTAACCCAATATTGATAGGTTCCGTTTCGATCATTTTTGAAGGTTTTCTGCCATTTTCTTCCAATGTATTTCGTAATTATTTTCAAATAGTAAAATGTTAAAGTTTGTTAAGAATATCCCTAAATATTTAACCTTTTTCACTATTATAAATTTTAAAGTCTCTTCAATTTTTCTTCTTTTATTTGGGTTTATATTAAAGACCAGTATTTTTGTCTTATTTTCATTAACTTTTAATCCAGACAGCTCGCTGTATTTATCTCTTTTTTTAATGCTTCCATTGATTTTTGTGTTGGGTCCAGGAAAATCACCAGATCGTTGGCGAACGCCCTGATTTTATACTCAAATTTTCTTTTTTTTATTCCTTTAACTTCATTATTTGTTTTTATATTTAATATAAATGGTTCTAGGGATAAAATAAAAAGTAGGGGGGAAAGTGGGCAACCCTGTCTCGTTCCATGTCAGATCTGATAGGAGCATCAATCTGGCCATGTCAGATCTCACTGGGTCTGCATTCTGACAATCAAATTGATTTAACATCCCTATTCTGTGCAAATTTAGCTGTGTGCCTAAGCCCACACTTAATTGAATGGGTATTAATGTGTTGTATTGTCGAAGACTTTCACGACTGGAATCACTGGGGTGTTGTCTCTTTGAATTCTCTTCAATCCAAATTTTTTCACAAGATAACTGGACTCCCAAATTGCATGCCCTATGCAGCCCTTTGTTTGGAGTTAGGTCAAAACTCCATGGAATCAGCCACTTGGCTGAGGACTTTTAGATTCTGGCTGCAAATTCATTTTCTCTCGGACTGTAATTCCTTGGTCCACCATCTGCTTTCTGACACCCATTCCAACCCCTGGTTTTCCATAATTGAAAAAAAATTGCCTCTATTGGACTGTCAGTGGATTCACTTTGCCCTTTGTCCTATTCAGAAGCTTTGTAGGAAATTGTAGGTAAGGTCCAATCCTATTGGATTAGAGGAGAGTTCTAATTCTACCTAATCACCTCTGTGAGCCAAGAAAAGTGCTCCCCCCTGTATTTTTCTGTCTCCCATTTTGAACATGGCCACTTGGCACACTACCTGTATTAAGCTTAATAAACCCTGTCTCAAGGAGAGCCTAAGTAATGCTCACTCCAGGCTTTAATTGTTATGCCTTCCTGCCCCTTTGTTACATGGCAGATTTTAATTAAAGCAAGAAAGGCTGCTTGTAAGTGCAAGATTTTGTGCTCCAAGTGTAGTCTATGATGGCTCAGTTTGAATCTCTGGCCCACCTTAATTATTGCTTCACTGTCTCTAGATTCAAAGGAAATCAAGATCCAAGTATGTGAATCTTACTCCTTTTTACATTTACTCCTTGATCTCTCCGATTTAATTAGGAATTACACACTCACTTGTTTGGACAACCCTGATCCTTTTCTCTGTATGATAGTGGCAAGGACTCCTTCTCCTGGAAGATTACTAAGCGCCAGTAGATTTCCTTCATCCCTAACACATGTATTTCCTCTGTGGTATTGTATATGCTTCTTAACTGCCGTTTTATTATTGTTGTACTGCTGTCTATGCCAATAAAGGCTTGCTTCACTGGGGTGTTGTGTGGTTTCCAGGCTGTATGGCCATGTTCTAGTAGCATTTTCTCCTGATGTTTCGCCTGCATCTGTGGCATCTATGGCATCTTTCAGGAAGGATCTCTAGATGGTAGTAAAGCAAGTGGAGATATATATGCCTGTGGAATGTCCAGGGATTGGGAGAAAGAACCATTCTTCCCCTGTTAACAAATGTAAAGGGTGCAATTAGCTTAAGCTTGATTTGTGGCATGTGTTGTAGTGGGATCCACCCATTTTATCAAGTGTAATTTAACTCAATGAAGATTAGCATAACTTCAATTTCAATTGAGGGCATCTTGCATTGTAGTGAGCCTGGCCCTTTTGATCCTTCTTTTGATTGCTTTCACTGACTTTTGTGAGGATGATCGCTTTGTCTCAGTGTGGATGTTCCATTTAGGTCTCACTGTCTCTGATTCCAGTGTTTTTCATTACTGGTACTGCCAAATGTTGTTGTTTTGTTCATTTTCATGGTTTTCCTTCCTCTTCTTCTCTGTTAGAAATTCTGTCCCATGTGTTTCTATATGGATTTCAATCTGGCTTCTCTGTGTAGTCTGCATAGCAGTTGTCAACTGGAAGCTGGTCCTGAGGAATTCTCTGTGGTTTTGAAATAATTATTCTGTGCCAAGGCCTCTTGTTCTTTATCACGTGTACAAATTACTGCTATTTGCTGATTCTTTTTTCCCAGGCTGAATTTTAGTTCTGCAAGAATGCCTGCTGCGGAGTGGGAGCTTGCACAGTGGCATGAGTGGTGTAGTGGCTAAATACAAGCAGTGGCTAAGAGCAGGTGCATTCACTGATTACATGGAGGAACCCGGGTTTTGATTCCCTGCTCTGCCGCTTTTTGAGTTTATGTGGGAGGCTTAGTTCTGGGAATCTCAGATTAGCCTGTACACTCCCACACATGTCAGCACTAGCCAGGTGACTTTGGGCTAGTCACAGCTTTTTCAGGAGCTCTCTCAGCCCCACCCTAACCTCACAGGGTGTTTGTTGTCAGGAGGAGGGAAGAGGTATGGAAGATTGTAAGCCCTCTTACTGAGTCTCCCTGTACAGGAGAGAAATCCAAACCTCTTCTCTTCTCTTCAAATTCCTTTTGAGGGTTCTTCTGTCTGGGTGCATGCGTTTGGTGGTGGAGGATGCCCTTTGTAGAGATTCTTGTCCACAGTTGTTTATGCCACGGTACATGGTAAGGACTCCCTGCAGAAGTTTTTTGTAAAGATCCCTCCTTTATCTCCCTTCTTGCTTGAACATAGTGACATTTGTTGAATTCTTCTTAAGGTGGAGTCTGTAGATTGTTTCAAGGTTATGTTTCTTCATCAGTTTCCCTATATGATCAGTGATTCCCTTCTCTATGTAATTTTTGGTAAGAAACCAATTTCCCCTTTGAAATCGGCTGTTTATCTTCTTTTCTTCCCCTAAAGTGGGTTTGGTCCTTGGTCTCATGGCAGCTCTTCTGATGTCTGTAGTGGAGTAAACCATTAGCCTGAAATTTCTCCAGAGAGCCAACCCAGTTTCTGTAAGTGGGATTCAGTTCCGGTTCCTTTGGAAGGAGGTGGGAGTTCTACAGATTCCTTTTGCCACGATCTAATCTGGAAGCTCTTTATTGTGCTCCTTTTCCTTGTTCCTGGACATAATGTTTTTTGCCCATATGTGGAGTAGATATCTATCAGTGTGTGTAGCTTTTCTGTAGACTGTGTGGCCCAATTGTTGGTTCAGTTTGCGGATGACTAAGACATCTAGAAATTGTAGTTTTCCCTCATTTCCTTTTTCCATAGCAAATTGGATATTTGGGTGGATATTGATATCCAGAAACTTGTTTAGTTCTTCTTCTCTGTGGCTCCAAATTTTGAACGCGTCATCCACATAATGGAACCATGTGGGCTTTTTTGGTGCTGTTTCCAGGGCTTGTTTCTCAAAATGTTCCATGTAAAAAATTGCTGTTACAGGGCAAATTGCACTCATGGCTACCCCATCTCTTTGTTCATAGAATTCATTATCCCGTTGGAAGTAGCTTGTAGTGAGGCAATGTTGAAACAGGACTGTAATGTCTTTAGGGAAAATCTGGTTAATGAGTGCAATGGTGTCTGCTATGGGGACCTTGGTGAGTAGGGAAACCACCTCAAAGCTGATCAGTTTAAGATTGCTGATTTTTTTCTATGAAGTGATCTGAGTCCTTAATGTAGTGTGTAGTAAGTCCAATATGGCTTTATAATTGTGCAGCCAGAAATTTTGCCAAATTGTATGTAGGGGATCTGATGGCTCTCACAATGGTCTGAGTGGAGTGGAGTCCTTGTGGATTTTTGGGAGTCCAAAAAGTCTAGGAGGAAGAGCTTCAGATTTGCATAAATGTTAGGATCAATTCAGGAGTTCTTAATCAAAGTGTTGGTTTTTCTGGTGATTTTGTTGGTAGGGTCCTGTGCCAATTTTTTGTATGTTGTGAGATACCGAAGTTGTCTGATTTTCTCTTTGTATTGTTCTGTTTTCTTCTAAGTGATTTACTCTCATGTGTATGTAGGGAGTTGCATGTGGCAGTTTCTCCCTGAGAGAGCACGCTACCAATTCGCGGTGTTGCCTGTAGCAGGAAAGGAGGGTTTTATCTCCTAGAATGCAAAACCTAGTGGTTTTGGATTAGAATTTGACTGATATAACAAATGCACCAGCTCGTGGGCTTGCCAAGAACAGATAACCTAGAGAGGGAGAACTTATCAAGGCCTTGGGGTGGATCTTCTTTCTAAAATTATGCTCAGAGGTTCTGGCTTTTTTGGAAACTATTATCCAGTCTCCTCTTTGGATTACCTGAGAAGATTTCCCTGGTTCCTGAAATTAAAGTGCTGGCTATTTGGACTTTCTACCTATTTTATCTTGTAGCCAGGAGCCTTTCTTGTCTTGTTTTTATTTTTTGTTCTGGAGGGGGAAACTCCTACAGAGGAGATGATTATTTCTTTGGAAGCTCTTTGGGATGAAAGCTTGACTGGAGGAAGTCAGCAGAAGCCATTTAATCATCATTGGGCATGTAAAGCTAATGAGGGGCCAGAATGACATCACAGGCTCATACACCATGGCATTACCTTTTTTCTGCCAACTTTCTTGGCGAGAATGATAATTTCTGAATCAGAATTGTGGTCTTTGATGCCTTTTCTTTCTTTCCTCGTTGTGGTACTGGAGGGACGTTTTGCCTTTCTCAGAATCCTTGCTGTTTCCCCTGTTAATGTATTAATTGTAAGTTCCCAGGACCATTTCAGTACATGCCATCCAACATAATACAATTCTTCAGTTTCAAGGATCTTTCTGAATGAAATGAGAAAGACTAAGGAATTAACTCAGAAGACTAAGATGACTGGGAAATTCATAGCATCCTGTACTGTAGAAGTAAAGAGTATTGAGCCCAATTGTCTATTATCCCAGCCCCTTGTGTTGATCACTCCTTCCTGCCACTATTGTTTGACCTGATATATAATCTTTCTCTCTTCCAGATATCCTCAATTGTCCTTCATGTTGGCAGGAATTTCAAGGAAGCTGCTATTACTTCTCAGGAAATGCAAAAACCTGGAGCAAAGCTAGAGACATATGTATTACAGTTAATTCCTTCCTGATTGTTATTGACAGTAAGCAAGAGCAGGTAAATGGTATCATTAGATAGAAAGAACAGGCCAGTTAGCTATTCAGTCTTCATGCAATCTTTTGTTTCCTCTTAGACCTATTCACCCCTCCACTTCATAAGAATTCAGGCATTCCAGTGCCTAATTCTACCTTCTCCCTGTCCTTTTCAGAGTCAGAGGAGAACTGGGAAACCAATGTGCTATCACCCAGTTTGGAGTAACCTTTGGGACTTTTCCCTGTTAATTGGATTTTCCTTTAAATTATTGTTAACGCAGGAAGTTGTTAAAATTAGACGGTCCACAAATTCTATGGGCCTAGGATTTAAGATGACAAATGTTTTTTTTCTCCTAGGATTTTGTGGTTAGCAAAATGACATTACCAGTCTGGATTGGTTTGAGTGATGAAGTGGAGGAAGGTCAGTGGCGTTGGGCTGATGGATCACCTCTTGGACAAAGGTATACTGATAATGCCCAAGTCTTCTTTCTGCTTCTTCTGTGACACTTAAGGAGGAAAAGGTGTTCCTCCCCCCTCCTGAAACTGCTTTGCGCCACTGCTCAGTTCCTCCCTGCCACTGTTGAAGAGACCTCGCCTTAGTTATTAGAGCTCATAGAGTTATTAGAGCAAGAGGAAGAGATGTGTGACTGCACATGTGACCACTGGATGAATAACTGCTACAGGTAAGCGCAATACAGACATCAACATATACCTGTGCAGTCCCATTGGGAAAGTAGCAAACTCACTCAAGTCTTGGATGGCACGTGTGAGCTCTTAAATGAATAATGCTTGGGGTAGTGCCTTTCTGACTGCTACATGTTTCCTATCATTAACGTCCATGGAACAGAGTTTGCAAAAGTGTAAGCAAAAAACCAGGCCCCCTTTCTCAGCTTAAAGAAACCCCCAAACACCCAGTCTGGAGGCTGCAGTGCCCCTCTCCCTCTCAGAGGAAGAGGGGAACTGAAGTTTCCAGCCTCAGCGCTTTTTCTTTAAGCTGAGAAAGGCTCCCTTTCTCGGCTTAACCCCCCCCCCCCAAATGCCCAGACTGGAGGCTGTAGCGCCCCTCACCCTCTCAGAGGGAGAGTGGCGCTCCAGCTTCCTCTGCCCATTGTTCACAAAGCTCTCCCAGTTCCCAGCCCATCTCCAGCAAGGTTGCTCTGCCCATGGATCACAGGATCCAATGGAAAGAGCAAGTTCTTCCAGCCCCCACCCCATCCTGCTTACTCTCCCTATGGATCACAGGATCCATGGGCAAAGCAAGCTCTCTCAGCCTCCCCCCACCCCCCCGCATGCATCCTCCAGGTGCTTACCACCTCCCTGGCTCACATGGATCCCCACAGGACCCTGGGATTGCTGTGTTCCTAGATTCTATGATTCTAGGGGCGCATTGGGTTCTCTATAATGTGACATCAACTTTGAAATGACCTGGTGCAAAAATCGTTGTTGGTTGTGGTAGGGGAGGGCAGTTGCTTAAAAGGGGTGGGGCGCAAAACTCAAATTTTGCCCCGGGCTCCATTTTTCCTAGTTATGCCTCTGCAAAATCCCAACACTAAGTTCTGGTCATTGAATATGTATTGCATAGGTCCTCTGAAAGTGGCCTCAGAGGAGACATAGGGGAGTATACATTCATATTTGATGGATATGCTGGATCCAATTTATGACATTACAACAGGGGCGTAGCTAGGGAAAATGGGTGCAGCCCCTTTGGATCGAGAAATCTGAAGCCCCCCCCCCCCCCCCCCCCCCGATATGGGCAGCTGTCTCCACTCCACTCACTTACTACCAATGAATAATCGATTTTTTTTTTTACTGCACCTTATGGCCTCATCTCAAGGAAGAGTCACCATCTCATTATATGGAAATCATTTTGTCCTAACTCACAAATCTGAACAGAACACAGCAATGGGGCTTCATGCTGTACACAGCAGGAAAATTAAAAAAAATGTTGAAAACATTCCTCAAAATCAAGCTTCCAAAATGTTTTATTACTGCTATGAAAATGTTATTTTATGGTGTTTTATATCCTAGCAGACCCCCAGCTTGCACCCCTAAGCATTAGGAAATACAATGTACGAAGTAGCCAGGAGGAAAGGCAAGGAGGGAAAGGGGCCAAATTTTAACAATAACCAACAATCGTAAGGGGTGCACTTACTTGCAACATGAGATTCCAACAGTCTTTAGAAATGCGTGAATCTTAGAAAACTTGGAATTAGCTTAAAAATAAATTATTCTTTTATAAAATAACTTAACTCTGAAATAAAATACAAATATTTCTGTACAATACGTTGGAATGTAGTCTTCCATGGTATAGATTCTGAGTTACAGTCACATGCCTCTCTTATTATCTTTATATAACTGTGGCAACTATTCTTGGAATCATTAATTGATTTCAGCGATGCAAAAACTTCAACCAAGAGTTAGCCATCTTGAGGGATTCTCCCTTCAACAAATCGATACTGCATAAGGTTTACAGATGCACTTTAGAACTCCCCTAGAATCCCATTTTTCAAGGTCCTGTCTCCACACTCCCAAGTCCCATCTTTCCTCAAGGACCTTCTCTTCACAAATTCCTTTGAGATCATTACAGGATCCAAGACCTGGCTGGGGCTCGCCCTCGGCTGCTCTGGGGGTGTTTGGAGCACTCCATGGAGCCGGCAGGGCCTTCTGCAAGGATTTTTCTCTCCGTGAGAGAGCTGGAGACTTTCTTGCAGGCTCTCTTACAGGAGAAAAATCACTTGCAAAAGGCCCTGCCGGCCATGGAGGCCGTGCCAAACACCCCCAGGAGCAACCAACTGAGAAGAAGAGGAGTCGCCCAGGCCACCCCCACCCTCCCAAACAGCGGTAGTCGTTGCCGTCACTCGCCTGTCCCGGCCGGATCGATCCAAGGCCAGTCTGGCTGCTCTGCCAGCCAGTGCCTCCAAGGCGTAGGCTGCCTCTACCTTGGACTCTGTTGTTCGCTCTTCAGGCTCCGGCGGATGTTTATGGGCGCTTAGGGGACTGCTGGTGGCTCACTAGAAGTGGAAAGTGAGCTCCCTTTGCAGCAGCCTTTCCAAGTTGCTCCTTCTTCAAGCAGCCGTATGCTAGCCACAGGTCACACATGTGGTGCCTGTTCAAGCAATGTGGCCGCACGCCCCTTGTAAACTCCCCGCTTAACTCCAGGCAGGCCTCTATGCACGCCCCAACAAGGAGGGGCCTGTTTGGCTATGCACATCCGCCTCCCCTAGCAGTGCCCCAGCCATAACCGGCAGCCAGCGAGCGGCAGCTAAGCCATTTCCCACGTGACCTGGCAGGGAGCCTGCCTGGGAGTGGACTCAGCCTCCTGACTGTCCCCAAGTTGGAGCTTTACGCCAGTGCATGACAACCAACCTTGGATGGCCAACGAGTGCAATCTATAAATGACAAGTTCCTTCTCTAACACCAATGTTGCCAATATTGAAGAATCAGTGTAGGGTTGGGATGGGTTTGAAAAATGGTATGTCAGAATCATGGGCTTATATTGGGAGGAAGAATATGACTTAGATGACTTCAGCAATGCTTTTTCCACATGCTTGGTTTTGTTATGAGCCTTTTATTGGGAAGTCTCTGAAATACTTGTCTTGGGAGATGCCAGGGTAGTAGTGGATTGCACCCCTTTCAGCCTTATTGCCAAAGCCAAAGGCTCTGAAGCTGAATATGTTGGAACCAGTGACATTTAGACCCACCTTTCAAGATTCAGTCTTAGCTTTGTGATCAGACATTTGTTGGAAGCAGTGCTGAACCAATCTCTTTCCCATAGAGCAGCTTTCAAACATGATGCTCTGTCATGTTTCACTTTAGGAGTGAACATTCTACATGCTGGGTACCACAGTAGTGAACAGAATCATTGCCTATTCCTTTGCAGCTGGTAGACAGCATGAAGCTTCTGAATAGGTCACTGCAATGTTGCCATTCTGGCAAGGACGTAGGTAAGGGGGGGTTCTCGGGTTCAACCCCCTCCCATTCATGTCCGAAGCTCCGCCCCACCCCACCCCACCCCGTTTGTGGGTTTTAAAAACATTTTTACTGTTTTTGGGTTTTTGGCTTACAGGGGGCGCATTGTTTAGGCTAGCAGCACCAAACTTTCAGGGATTGTTTGGAAGACCTTCCTAATGATACTACCCAGGTTTGGTGAGGTTTGGTTCAGGGAGTTTAAAGTTATGGACTCCCAAAGGGAGTTTCCCTTGTTTCCAATGGAAGCTAATAGGAGATGGGGGCTTCACCTTTGACGGTCCATAACGTTGGACACCCTGAACCAAACTTCACCAAACTTGGGGGGTATCATCAGGAGAGTCTCTTACTGATACCACCCAGATATTGTGAAGTCTGGTCCAGGGGGTGGTCTCAGTTTTTGCTATGAACTCCTGCAAAGGGAGTTGCTCTCCATCCTCCATTGTTTCTGTAATGGGAGCTTTTAATAGGTGGAGGATGGGGTTTTAAGCTACACCTTTGATGAGTCCCTACTTAACCTCTTTGGACCCCTGGAACCAATTTCTTCCCACCCAAAACCTAAAGTGGTATCTATTAAGAGAGTCTCCCTAAAGATACCCCTGAAGTTTGGTGCTTCTAGCTTAACAATTGCATCCCTGGACAGCAAGTGGTGGCACTTCCTCCCAAATGTCCCTGAGGGATTCTCCTTTAAAATCCAAACCTGCCCCCTTCAGCATGGATTTAAAGCGTGAGAATCTGAGGTCCCTCAGTTTAGGGTAAGAAAAAAGAAGAGTTTGGACTTTATATCCCCTCTTTGTCTCCTGTAGGAGACTCAAAGGAGCTTTGACAATCTCCCTCAGCCCTTCCCTCACAACAACCACCCTGTGAGGGTGAGCAATTCGAGAGAGCCTTTGAAAAGCTGTGATCTAGCTCCTAAGGCTCCCACCCTAGCCACTGGTGGCATGGGCATGGGAGTGCACAGGCTAATCTTGAATTCCCCAGATAGCCTCCACAGCTGCAAGAAGGTGGCATGGAGCCAGGGAACTTAAAACCCGGTTCCTCCTAGATTTAGAGAATGCACCTCCAGAGCATAACCTAACTCATCAGCCTCTACCTTACATTGGAAAGTGGGATGCCTGTTTCAGGGTGGAGGGGATAATCCACTTTTTGGGGCCCAAACAGCACTCACTCTTCTAACTGTTTGCTTTAACTGGGGACCCCAGATTCTCTAAGGTGAATTTAAAGGGAGAATTTGGGCTCTCTGGTTCAAATACCATTGAAAGTGATGCTGTTTGGGGGTGGACTCCAGCATCACATGCTGGACTTGCTTGGGGGGGGAGGGGGGGGGGACAAAGGTGCCAGATTTTCCAGCACTGGGTCTCCCAGTTCTACTCTCCTAGTCCCTTTTGCCCAGAGGGGTGAAGACAGAAGGAACTTACCAGTTCATGCCCGGCTGGGAGGAGGCCTGCTGAGTGGGGGGGCAAAGGTGCAGGAGGCAGGGGCAGGGGAGCAGGAGACAGGGGAGTCTGCCATCCCCAGCCTCAAGAGGAGCTCTTCAAGGCTTTTTTCTTAAGCGCTAGGCCAGGGGCGGGGCTTGGGGAGGCATGGCCATGCCCTAGGGGCAGGTGGGGGTGTGGCCCCACCCCCGAAACCCCCCCATAAAAAATCTATACCTACATCCCTGCATGCTGGCTTGGAAAACCTCTGGAGATTTGGGGAAGGTAGGGTTTGGAGAAAAGAGTGGGTTCAGCAAGGATGTGATGCCATACAGCCTACCCTCCAAAACTGCCATTTCCTCCGGGGAAACTGATTTCTTTACTCTGAAGATCAGTTGTAATTGCAGGAGAACTTTAGACCCCATTTGAAGTTTACAGTTCTATGTGCTGCATCTAATAAAACTACTAGGAGCCTGAATGTCTTCAATTTGTCAGACCCTGGCTCAAGTCTCTAAAGCTAGATCTGCCCTCAAAGATCATGACTTAGAGAACATTTTGCTTTGAGCCAGAAGTATTTTGCCTGTCTCTGGGGCACACGATCCAGCATTAGCTGATGTGTCAATAAATGGTTTCACCTTCATGTCCCTTTCAGGTCTTTGAGATTAATATTGAAAGCAGCTGGTCATTTGTGTGGAGTTTTCATTATTCTGTAGTCACTGAGCTTTTCTTTTTCAGTTTCTGGAAGCCAGGAGAACCCAATAATTTTGATACTGGAGAAGATTGTGCCATCCTGTTGAAAGAGAACAACTGGAATGACTTTAACTGTGAAGGCAAATTCCACTTTATCTGTGAGAAGACAGTAAATTGTGCACAGCCCCAAGAAAGGAAGCAGTGAATCTCTCTGGTCCTGCTGCATGCTTTAATTGGTTTCCTTCTATTATAGCAGTGCCTTTTAAAAATAACTACAGAAATATGAATGTACAAGTTAACGTTTGCTGTTCCATTGTGTCTGGACTGTTTTCCAACTCCCCATATATGGAGCTAATTAACCATTCCCATAGAAGCTGTACGTTCCCATGTTTTATTTTTATTTATTTTTCCATTAAAAAAAACATTTCTAAAAATAAATTGTCTCATGAAATTAGCGAAAATGAAATGATGATATTGTCAATACAATATTAGACAAGATTGGCAGCTTCAATTATTATTGTTTTGCTGCTCATTACCTCTAAGAATTGTGGCAGAGAGTACATGTACATTTTATTGATTTTTAAACAATTTTTTATAATTGAATTGCAACAAATCAAGTTAGGAATTTGCCTAATTGGCTGCAGAGGTCAAATCAAAATGAAAGCTAAAACTCTTGTTCAGCCATAAGAGAAAAGCTTAAGATAAATACTTTAACAGAAGAAGACATGCCGTAATTGAACATATCACATGGAACTAGCAAGAAGCACAGCTGATGAGATGTCCCAGAAATCAATACTGAATAGGTCTACTCAGTATTCTGCTCAGGTTTATTCAATGGGGCTTGCTTCCAGGAAAAAAACTATTAAGATTACATTGCTAGTGTCTTCAATGGATGAAAATTAAATTTGGAACAGATGTGTGCACAATCTCATCCACAGCTTCATTCATAATTCTTTGGGTTTGAACTAAAATGCATGATTGTGTCAGGCAACTGTCCAGTCTTTCTTTGGGGGGGGGTTTTAATGTCAAGGGGCGTAGGATAATGCGGCAAAACTGGACAGATGTTAATGAATCTGTCTCTTCCATGGTAATGCCTGTGCAATTTAGTGTCTTCTAATAAAAATAGTTTTCACAAAGTTTTGAATGGGTTTGAACATGACTTTTAAATTACACTTGCAATTAAGTATTTTGGACATGAAATCAACATGAGGTACTTTTTAAAATGTGTTTTCCAATTTGATATAAGGCACAATAAACATGCTAAATCAGATCATGCACTATTTGGGGAATCAGACTTTTTAAAATTTTAATCAACATAATTATGCCCACAATAAATAAATAAATATTCATTGACAAAAATGTATTTTGTGAAAGGGAAAAAACAGTTTACTTGTATATGTCACCTGTTGTTATGAGACTTCTTCCCCATTTTGCTATTACCAATATTGTCCTTACATCCCTGCCCAATAGCAATTGATATACTGATACTAATACCAGGGGGGGGGGGGGGGGGAGAGAGAGAGAGAGAGAGAGAGAGAGATTTATATATATATATAAATTGATGTCTATTCTAAAACACAGCCAGTTCTAGGGAGATTTCTTTTTTACTCCAAATGATCCCTAGTTCCTATTCCAATTGCTCTAATGTAGTGTCTCCCCATTTTAGTTTCTCATTTTGTACTCAGTCCCGTGCTTCATTTATAAAGATTACGTTAAATTTGAATATTTTGTGCCCCACAAATACCATCTAACTTGCATCATCTGTAAATTTCAGTTCCATGTTATTTGCTAAAATTAAAAACTAAGCAGGGTCTGGAGTTCTTCTGGAATTACAACTCAACTTCAATTCACATCCCTTGGAAGAAAGGACAGCTCCTTTATTACACAATTAATTCTATTACGAATAAAAAGGTCTTCAACTGTCTCCTAAAGACTGACGGTGAGGGGAGTCAGATGCACCTCCTGCTATCTAAGTAGACAGCTTCCACTTTAGTTGGCACAATTCACTGGAGACAAAGAGCAAGAAAGAAAAACATAGAATTGATAACCTATGTATCCCAGGATAGTTTTTGATGAAAACTCTCGAACGAGCAGAAGGCGGTTGTATAATTAAAGTATGGTTTTACTAAATAATAAAAATAGTATCCCAAGAAATATATTTTAAGCAATGAACACACACACAAAGCATACCAGGACTGACTAAGAGAAAACAGGAAAGTTGGAAAGAGTTTCAATTAAATTAATGTTTTCACTCATAAATAGTTCCCAAAATTGTAACAAAAAATAAATTATATAAAAATAAATTAGGGTTAGGGTTATGGCAAGGGCAGAGGCTCAGGCTTGCCTTATTGTGATGATGAGTTCTAGGGTGCAGTCCGAGAATAGGGCTATGGTAAGTTTTAGGTTTTGAGTTTTTGTTACAATGTTGCGAACAATTTATGACTGAATAAATTAAATAAAAATAAAAATGAAATGAAAATAAAAATTGAATAAAAATAAAAATAAACCCCTGGAGGTCGGAGAGCAGCATGGCGGATCCCTGCAGCACTCGAGAGCGATGCTGGACATGAAGGTCAGCTGAGGGGGCGGACCAAGAGGCAACTCCATGCAAAGCCGCCTCTCCAGCTGGGGAGGAAGTGGGGGCCGCTTGCACGTTAGCATGCGAACGGTCCGCAAGCCTCCACCAGCTTAAATTATGCCAGTGGAGGTTCATTTCCACGCGTGTGTGGAAAGGGCCTAAAGCAAGCCTGAGCCCCTGCCTTTGCGTTAACCCTACCCCTAATTTATTATTTTTGTTTAATTTATTCAGTCATAAATTGTTCCCAAAATTGTAACAAAAACCTGAAACCAGAAACTGACTGTCATCCTATTCTCATAATTTTGTCTCCAATAAGATTTTCGGGGTATAAGCGTTTGAGAGTCAGAGCTCCTTTGTCCCAAATCCTTAGTGAAGAAAAGCCAGTCCATTTTAGACCAGAACAGCCAATACAGATTCTGTGTCTTTTTCTTTCTCTACGATGGTCGCCAACCAATCAAGCCATCTCAAAATAAACAAGGCTTTTCTCCCCAGCCTAGCGGCTAGGCTAGGGCCATGCTGGCAGAGGCTGATGTGAATTGTAGTCCGTGCACATCTGGAGCGCCATAGGTCGGCCATCCCTGTCCTAGCCGTTTCAAAGGAGCTCCACTCCCTATTAAAGCACACACACACACACACTCCCACATCCATAGAGGGACGTCTGATATAAAACTGCCTCTCAATTCCAATACAATACAGCTTCACTACAGAAACGTGGAAGTCTAAAACAACACCATCCACAATCACGGTCAAAGGCACCTTTACGTTTTTATCGGAAGTTTAGTCTGCGCATGACTCCTTGAATGACTCTATGGTCTATCTCCCAAGAGCTACTTCCGGTCAGGCGTTGGAGGGGTGGGGCAGGAATGGTGTAGTGTTGGGAAGCAGCTGCGGAAGCGTCGGGGGTTGCAGAGATGGGGGCTCATCTGGCTCGTCGGTATCTCGGGGATGCCGAAGTGGAGCCTGATCCGCTTGATATGCCGACCTTCGACAGCCAATACGGCTTGCCGGAACGGAAGGAGCGCGGTGAGCGGACTGGGGGAGGAAGAGGGGAAGGTCACCTAGACAGTCGTGCAACCTGAACCCAAACCAAAGCCCATTCCCACTCCACCCCCAGTCGGGTGACCTTCCAGGCGGTAAACGGCGACGATGGCGGAAAATATTTGCCGGTTTCCACCTCGGGCGTTGGGGGTGCCTTAAGGCAGCATCTCTGTGTTGCTCACCTACAATCCTGCCCTGTATTGCAATGGTTTACTCGAGTGATGTTTGTCTCTATGGTGCTGCTGGACTCAAATCTAGATGTTGGTCTGTTGAGGAGACCAATGTGAGCCATAGACTACAAAAGCTGATTCCAGTATAAAAACAGATTAATTTTTAAGGTGGCATAAAACTCCTGTTTATGCTGAGTGGATGGGGTTCTGTAGAGCGCAGTTGTCTGTCCCTCACCAGGATCAGATGTGTTCTTGAGAAGAGGCTGTGGTTCAGTGTGCAGAAATCTTGGGTTGCAAGATTTTTGCACATTGAGATGCAAAAAAATCTTGGGATTGATCAGACTTTGTCTGAAGTAGAAAAGACATATTTGCCTGAGACTCTGCAGAGCTGTTGAGTACACTAATCTAGAAGGCAGTTTCGTATGTCCTCCTTTATTCATTATGATTAGCCAATATGTCTAGATCAGGGGTAGGGAACCTGCGGCTCTCCAGATGTTCAGGAACTACAATCCACCCCCCCCCCCCCCCACCCCCCCCCCCCCCCACCCCCCCCCCCCCCCACCCCCCCCCCCCCCCACCCCCCCCCCCCCCCACCCCCCCCCCCCCCCACCCCCCCCCCCCCCCACCCCCCCCCCCCCCCACCCCCCCCCCCCCCCACCCCCCCCCCCCCCCACCCCCCCCCCCCCCCACCCCCCCCCCCCCCCACCCCCCCCCCCCCCCACCCCCCCCCCCCCCCACCCCCCCCCCCCCCCACCCCCCCCCCCCCCCACCCCCCCCCCCCCCCACCCCCCCCCCCCCCCACCCCCCCCCCCCCCCACCCCCCCCCCCCCCCACCCCCCCCCCCCCCCACCCCCCCCCCCCCCCACCCCCCCCCCCCCCCACCCCCCCCCCCCCCCACCCCCCCCCCCCCCCACCCCCCCCCCCCCCCACCCCCCCCCCCCCCCACCCCCCCCCCCCCCCACCCCCCCCCCCCCCCACCCCCCCCCCCCCCCACCCCCCCCCCCCCCCACCCCCCCCCCCCCCCACCCCCCCCCCCCCCCACCCCCCCCCCCCCCCACCCCCCCCCCCCCCCACCCCCCCCCCCCCCCACCCCCCCCCCCCCCCACCCCCCCCCCCCCCCACCCCCCCCCCCCCCCACCCCCCCCCCCCCCCACCCCCCCCCCCCCCCACCCCCCCCCCCCCCCACCCCCCCCCCCCCCCACCCCCCCCCCCCCCCACCCCCCCCCCCCCCCACCCCCCCCCCCCCCCACCCCCCCCCCCCCCCACCCCCCCCCCCCCCCACCCCCCCCCCCCCCCACCCCCCCCCCCCCCCACCCCCCCCCCCCCCCACCCCCCCCCCCCCCCACCCCCCCCCCCCCCCACCCCCCCCCCCCCCCACCCCCCCCCCCCCCCACCCCCCCCCCCCCCCACCCCCCCCCCCCCCCACCCCCCCCCCCCCCCACCCCCCCCCCCCCCCACCCCCCCCCCCCCCCACCCCCCCCCCCCCCCACCCCCCCCCCCCCCCACCCCCCCCCCCCCCCACCCCCCCCCCCCCCCACCCCCCCCCCCCCCCACCCCCCCCCCCCCCCACCCCCCCCCCCCCCCACCCCCCCCCCCCCCCACCCCCCCCCCCCCCCACCCCCCCCCCCCCCCACCCCCCCCCCCCCCCACCCCCCCCCCCCCCCACCCCCCCCCCCCCCCACCCCCCCCCCCCCCCACCCCCCCCCCCCCCCACCCCCCCCCCCCCCCACCCCCCCCCCCCCCCACCCCCCCCCCCCCCCACCCCCCCCCCCCCCCACCCCCCCCCCCCCCCACCCCCCCCCCCCCCCACCCCCCCCCCCCCCCACCCCCCCCCCCCCCCACCCCCCCCCCCCCCCACCCCCCCCCCCCCCCACCCCCCCCCCCCCCCACCCCCCCCCCCCCCCACCCCCCCCCCCCCCCACCCCCCCCCCCCCCCACCCCCCCCCCCCCCCACCCCCCCCCCCCCCCACCCCCCCCCCCCCCCACCCCCCCCCCCCCCCACCCCCCCCCCCCCCCACCCCCCCCCCCCCCCACCCCCCCCCCCCCCCACCCCCCCCCCCCCCCACCCCCCCCCCCCCCCACCCCCCCCCCCCCCCACCCCCCCCCCCCCCCACCCCCCCCCCCCCCCACCCCCCCCCCCCCCCACCCCCCCCCCCCCCCACCCCCCCCCCCCCCCACCCCCCCCCCCCCCCACCCCCCCCCCCCCCCACCCCCCCCCCCCCCCACCCCCCCCCCCCCCCACCCCCCCCCCCCCCCACCCCCCCCCCCCCCCACCCCCCCCCCCCCCCACCCCCCCCCCCCCCCACCCCCCCCCCCCCCCACCCCCCCCCCCCCCCACCCCCCCCCCCCCCCACCCCCCCCCCCCCCCACCCCCCCCCCCCCCCACCCCCCCCCCCCCCCACCCCCCCCCCCCCCCACCCCCCCCCCCCCCCACCCCCCCCCCCCCCCACCCCCCCCCCCCCCCACCCCCCCCCCCCCCCACCCCCCCCCCCCCCCACCCCCCCCCCCCCCCACCCCCCCCCCCCCCCACCCCCCCCCCCCCCCACCCCCCCCCCCCCCCACCCCCCCCCCCCCCCACCCCCCCCCCCCCCCACCCCCCCCCCCCCCCACCCCCCCCCCCCCCCACCCCCCCCCCCCCCCACCCCCCCCCCCCCCCACCCCCCCCCCCCCCCACCCCCCCCCCCCCCCACCCCCCCCCCCCCCCACCCCCCCCCCCCCCCACCCCCCCCCCCCCCCACCCCCCCCCCCCCCCACCCCCCCCCCCCCCCACCCCCCCCCCCCCCCACCCCCCCCCCCCCCCACCCCCCCCCCCCCCCACCCCCCCCCCCCCCCACCCCCCCCCCCCCCCACCCCCCCCCCCCCCCACCCCCCCCCCCCCCCACCCCCCCCCCCCCCCACCCCCCCCCCCCCCCACCCCCCCCCCCCCCCACCCCCCCCCCCCCCCACCCCCCCCCCCCCCCACCCCCCCCCCCCCCCACCCCCCCCCCCCCCCACCCCCCCCCCCCCCCACCCCCCCCCCCCCCCACCCCCCCCCCCCCCCACCCCCCCCCCCCCCCACCCCCCCCCCCCCCCACCCCCCCCCCCCCCCACCCCCCCCCCCCCCCACCCCCCCCCCCCCCCACCCCCCCCCCCCCCCACCCCCCCCCCCCCCCACCCCCCCCCCCCCCCACCCCCCCCCCCCCCCACCCCCCCCCCCCCCCACCCCCCCCCCCCCCCACCCCCCCCCCCCCCCACCCCCCCCCCCCCCCACCCCCCCCCCCCCCCACCCCCCCCCCCCCCCACCCCCCCCCCCCCCCACCCCCCCCCCCCCCCACCCCCCCCCCCCCCCACCCCCCCCCCCCCCCACCCCCCCCCCCCCCCACCCCCCCCCCCCCCCACCCCCCCCCCCCCCCACCCCCCCCCCCCCCCACCCCCCCCCCCCCCCACCCCCCCCCCCCCCCACCCCCCCCCCCCCCCACCCCCCCCCCCCCCCACCCCCCCCCCCCCCCACCCCCCCCCCCCCCCACCCCCCCCCCCCCCCACCCCCCCCCCCCCCCACCCCCCCCCCCCCCCACCCCCCCCCCCCCCCACCCCCCCCCCCCCCCACCCCCCCCCCCCCCCACCCCCCCCCCCCCCCACCCCCCCCCCCCCCCACCCCCCCCCCCCCCCACCCCCCCCCCCCCCCACCCCCCCCCCCCCCCACCCCCCCCCCCCCCCACCCCCCCCCCCCCCCACCCCCCCCCCCCCCCACCCCCCCCCCCCCCCACCCCCCCCCCCCCCCACCCCCCCCCCCCCCCACCCCCCCCCCCCCCCACCCCCCCCCCCCCCCACCCCCCCCCCCCCCCACCCCCCCCCCCCCCCACCCCCCCCCCCCCCCACCCCCCCCCCCCCCCACCCCCCCCCCCCCCCACCCCCCCCCCCCCCCACCCCCCCCCCCCCCCACCCCCCCCCCCCCCCACCCCCCCCCCCCCCCACCCCCCCCCCCCCCCACCCCCCCCCCCCCCCACCCCCCCCCCCCCCCACCCCCCCCCCCCCCCACCCCCCCCCCCCCCCACCCCCCCCCCCCCCCACCCCCCCCCCCCCCCACCCCCCCCCCCCCCCACCCCCCCCCCCCCCCACCCCCCCCCCCCCCCACCCCCCCCCCCCCCCACCCCCCCCCCCCCCCACCCCCCCCCCCCCCCACCCCCCCCCCCCCCCACCCCCCCCCCCCCCCACCCCCCCCCCCCCCCACCCCCCCCCCCCCCCACCCCCCCCCCCCCCCACCCCCCCCCCCCCCCACCCCCCCCCCCCCCCACCCCCCCCCCCCCCCACCCCCCCCCCCCCCCACCCCCCCCCCCCCCCACCCCCCCCCCCCCCCACCCCCCCCCCCCCCCACCCCCCCCCCCCCCCACCCCCCCCCCCCCCCACCCCCCCCCCCCCCCACCCCCCCCCCCCCCCACCCCCCCCCCCCCCCACCCCCCCCCCCCCCCACCCCCCCCCCCCCCCACCCCCCCCCCCCCCCACCCCCCCCCCCCCCCACCCCCCCCCCCCCCCACCCCCCCCCCCCCCCACCCCCCCCCCCCCCCACCCCCCCCCCCCCCCACCCCCCCCCCCCCCCACCCCCCCCCCCCCCCACCCCCCCCCCCCCCCACCCCCCCCCCCCCCCACCCCCCCCCCCCCCCACCCCCCCCCCCCCCCACCCCCCCCCCCCCCCACCCCCCCCCCCCCCCACCCCCCCCCCCCCCCACCCCCCCCCCCCCCCACCCCCCCCCCCCCCCACCCCCCCCCCCCCCCACCCCCCCCCCCCCCCACCCCCCCCCCCCCCCACCCCCCCCCCCCCCCACCCCCCCCCCCCCCCACCCCCCCCCCCCCCCACCCCCCCCCCCCCCCACCCCCCCCCCCCCCCACCCCCCCCCCCCCCCACCCCCCCCCCCCCCCACCCCCCCCCCCCCCCACCCCCCCCCCCCCCCACCCCCCCCCCCCCCCACCCCCCCCCCCCCCCACCCCCCCCCCCCCCCACCCCCCCCCCCCCCCACCCCCCCCCCCCCCCACCCCCCCCCCCCCCCACCCCCCCCCCCCCCCACCCCCCCCCCCCCCCACCCCCCCCCCCCCCCACCCCCCCCCCCCCCCACCCCCCCCCCCCCCCACCCCCCCCCCCCCCCACCCCCCCCCCCCCCCACCCCCCCCCCCCCCCACCCCCCCCCCCCCCCACCCCCCCCCCCCCCCACCCCCCCCCCCCCCCACCCCCCCCCCCCCCCACCCCCCCCCCCCCCCACCCCCCCCCCCCCCCACCCCCCCCCCCCCCCACCCCCCCCCCCCCCCACCCCCCCCCCCCCCCACCCCCCCCCCCCCCCACCCCCCCCCCCCCCCACCCCCCCCCCCCCCCACCCCCCCCCCCCCCCACCCCCCCCCCCCCCCACCCCCCCCCCCCCCCACCCCCCCCCCCCCCCACCCCCCCCCCCCCCCACCCCCCCCCCCCCCCACCCCCCCCCCCCCCCACCCCCCCCCCCCCCCACCCCCCCCCCCCCCCACCCCCCCCCCCCCCCACCCCCCCCCCCCCCCACCCCCCCCCCCCCCCACCCCCCCCCCCCCCCACCCCCCCCCCCCCCCACCCCCCCCCCCCCCCACCCCCCCCCCCCCCCACCCCCCCCCCCCCCCACCCCCCCCCCCCCCCACCCCCCCCCCCCCCCACCCCCCCCCCCCCCCACCCCCCCCCCCCCCCACCCCCCCCCCCCCCCACCCCCCCCCCCCCCCACCCCCCCCCCCCCCCACCCCCCCCCCCCCCCACCCCCCCCCCCCCCCACCCCCCCCCCCCCCCACCCCCCCCCCCCCCCACCCCCCCCCCCCCCCACCCCCCCCCCCCCCCACCCCCCCCCCCCCCCACCCCCCCCCCCCCCCACCCCCCCCCCCCCCCACCCCCCCCCCCCCCCACCCCCCCCCCCCCCCACCCCCCCCCCCCCCCACCCCCCCCCCCCCCCACCCCCCCCCCCCCCCACCCCCCCCCCCCCCCACCCCCCCCCCCCCCCACCCCCCCCCCCCCCCACCCCCCCCCCCCCCCACCCCCCCCCCCCCCCACCCCCCCCCCCCCCCACCCCCCCCCCCCCCCACCCCCCCCCCCCCCCACCCCCCCCCCCCCCCACCCCCCCCCCCCCCCACCCCCCCCCCCCCCCACCCCCCCCCCCCCCCACCCCCCCCCCCCCCCACCCCCCCCCCCCCCCACCCCCCCCCCCCCCCACCCCCCCCCCCCCCCACCCCCCCCCCCCCCCACCCCCCCCCCCCCCCACCCCCCCCCCCCCCCACCCCCCCCCCCCCCCACCCCCCCCCCCCCCCACCCCCCCCCCCCCCCACCCCCCCCCCCCCCCACCCCCCCCCCCCCCCACCCCCCCCCCCCCCCACCCCCCCCCCCCCCCACCCCCCCCCCCCCCCACCCCCCCCCCCCCCCACCCCCCCCCCCCCCCACCCCCCCCCCCCCCCACCCCCCCCCCCCCCCACCCCCCCCCCCCCCCACCCCCCCCCCCCCCCACCCCCCCCCCCCCCCACCCCCCCCCCCCCCCACCCCCCCCCCCCCCCACCCCCCCCCCCCCCCACCCCCCCCCCCCCCCACCCCCCCCCCCCCCCACCCCCCCCCCCCCCCACCCCCCCCCCCCCCCACCCCCCCCCCCCCCCACCCCCCCCCCCCCCCACCCCCCCCCCCCCCCACCCCCCCCCCCCCCCACCCCCCCCCCCCCCCACCCCCCCCCCCCCCCACCCCCCCCCCCCCCCACCCCCCCCCCCCCCCACCCCCCCCCCCCCCCACCCCCCCCCCCCCCCACCCCCCCCCCCCCCCACCCCCCCCCCCCCCCACCCCCCCCCCCCCCCACCCCCCCCCCCCCCCACCCCCCCCCCCCCCCACCCCCCCCCCCCCCCACCCCCCCCCCCCCCCACCCCCCCCCCCCCCCACCCCCCCCCCCCCCCACCCCCCCCCCCCCCCACCCCCCCCCCCCCCCACCCCCCCCCCCCCCCACCCCCCCCCCCCCCCACCCCCCCCCCCCCCCACCCCCCCCCCCCCCCACCCCCCCCCCCCCCCACCCCCCCCCCCCCCCACCCCCCCCCCCCCCCACCCCCCCCCCCCCCCACCCCCCCCCCCCCCCACCCCCCCCCCCCCCCACCCCCCCCCCCCCCCACCCCCCCCCCCCCCCACCCCCCCCCCCCCCCACCCCCCCCCCCCCCCACCCCCCCCCCCCCCCACCCCCCCCCCCCCCCACCCCCCCCCCCCCCCACCCCCCCCCCCCCCCACCCCCCCCCCCCCCCACCCCCCCCCCCCCCCACCCCCCCCCCCCCCCACCCCCCCCCCCCCCCACCCCCCCCCCCCCCCACCCCCCCCCCCCCCCACCCCCCCCCCCCCCCACCCCCCCCCCCCCCCACCCCCCCCCCCCCCCACCCCCCCCCCCCCCCACCCCCCCCCCCCCCCACCCCCCCCCCCCCCCACCCCCCCCCCCCCCCACCCCCCCCCCCCCCCACCCCCCCCCCCCCCCACCCCCCCCCCCCCCCACCCCCCCCCCCCCCCACCCCCCCCCCCCCCCACCCCCCCCCCCCCCCACCCCCCCCCCCCCCCACCCCCCCCCCCCCCCACCCCCCCCCCCCCCCACCCCCCCCCCCCCCCACCCCCCCCCCCCCCCACCCCCCCCCCCCCCCACCCCCCCCCCCCCCCACCCCCCCCCCCCCCCACCCCCCCCCCCCCCCACCCCCCCCCCCCCCCACCCCCCCCCCCCCCCACCCCCCCCCCCCCCCACCCCCCCCCCCCCCCACCCCCCCCCCCCCCCACCCCCCCCCCCCCCCACCCCCCCCCCCCCCCACCCCCCCCCCCCCCCACCCCCCCCCCCCCCCACCCCCCCCCCCCCCCACCCCCCCCCCCCCCCACCCCCCCCCCCCCCCACCCCCCCCCCCCCCCACCCCCCCCCCCCCCCACCCCCCCCCCCCCCCACCCCCCCCCCCCCCCACCCCCCCCCCCCCCCACCCCCCCCCCCCCCCACCCCCCCCCCCCCCCACCCCCCCCCCCCCCCACCCCCCCCCCCCCCCACCCCCCCCCCCCCCCACCCCCCCCCCCCCCCACCCCCCCCCCCCCCCACCCCCCCCCCCCCCCACCCCCCCCCCCCCCCACCCCCCCCCCCCCCCACCCCCCCCCCCCCCCACCCCCCCCCCCCCCCACCCCCCCCCCCCCCCACCCCCCCCCCCCCCCACCCCCCCCCCCCCCCACCCCCCCCCCCCCCCACCCCCCCCCCCCCCCACCCCCCCCCCCCCCCACCCCCCCCCCCCCCCACCCCCCCCCCCCCCCACCCCCCCCCCCCCCCACCCCCCCCCCCCCCCACCCCCCCCCCCCCCCACCCCCCCCCCCCCCCACCCCCCCCCCCCCCCACCCCCCCCCCCCCCCACCCCCCCCCCCCCCCACCCCCCCCCCCCCCCACCCCCCCCCCCCCCCACCCCCCCCCCCCCCCACCCCCCCCCCCCCCCACCCCCCCCCCCCCCCACCCCCCCCCCCCCCCACCCCCCCCCCCCCCCACCCCCCCCCCCCCCCACCCCCCCCCCCCCCCACCCCCCCCCCCCCCCACCCCCCCCCCCCCCCACCCCCCCCCCCCCCCACCCCCCCCCCCCCCCACCCCCCCCCCCCCCCACCCCCCCCCCCCCCCACCCCCCCCCCCCCCCACCCCCCCCCCCCCCCACCCCCCCCCCCCCCCACCCCCCCCCCCCCCCACCCCCCCCCCCCCCCACCCCCCCCCCCCCCCACCCCCCCCCCCCCCCACCCCCCCCCCCCCCCACCCCCCCCCCCCCCCACCCCCCCCCCCCCCCACCCCCCCCCCCCCCCACCCCCCCCCCCCCCCACCCCCCCCCCCCCCCACCCCCCCCCCCCCCCACCCCCCCCCCCCCCCACCCCCCCCCCCCCCCACCCCCCCCCCCCCCCACCCCCCCCCCCCCCCACCCCCCCCCCCCCCCACCCCCCCCCCCCCCCACCCCCCCCCCCCCCCACCCCCCCCCCCCCCCACCCCCCCCCCCCCCCACCCCCCCCCCCCCCCACCCCCCCCCCCCCCCACCCCCCCCCCCCCCCACCCCCCCCCCCCCCCACCCCCCCCCCCCCCCACCCCCCCCCCCCCCCACCCCCCCCCCCCCCCACCCCCCCCCCCCCCCACCCCCCCCCCCCCCCACCCCCCCCCCCCCCCACCCCCCCCCCCCCCCACCCCCCCCCCCCCCCACCCCCCCCCCCCCCCACCCCCCCCCCCCCCCACCCCCCCCCCCCCCCACCCCCCCCCCCCCCCACCCCCCCCCCCCCCCACCCCCCCCCCCCCCCACCCCCCCCCCCCCCCACCCCCCCCCCCCCCCACCCCCCCCCCCCCCCACCCCCCCCCCCCCCCACCCCCCCCCCCCCCCACCCCCCCCCCCCCCCACCCCCCCCCCCCCCCACCCCCCCCCCCCCCCACCCCCCCCCCCCCCCACCCCCCCCCCCCCCCACCCCCCCCCCCCCCCACCCCCCCCCCCCCCCACCCCCCCCCCCCCCCACCCCCCCCCCCCCCCACCCCCCCCCCCCCCCACCCCCCCCCCCCCCCACCCCCCCCCCCCCCCACCCCCCCCCCCCCCCACCCCCCCCCCCCCCCACCCCCCCCCCCCCCCACCCCCCCCCCCCCCCACCCCCCCCCCCCCCCACCCCCCCCCCCCCCCACCCCCCCCCCCCCCCACCCCCCCCCCCCCCCACCCCCCCCCCCCCCCACCCCCCCCCCCCCCCACCCCCCCCCCCCCCCACCCCCCCCCCCCCCCACCCCCCCCCCCCCCCACCCCCCCCCCCCCCCACCCCCCCCCCCCCCCACCCCCCCCCCCCCCCACCCCCCCCCCCCCCCACCCCCCCCCCCCCCCACCCCCCCCCCCCCCCACCCCCCCCCCCCCCCACCCCCCCCCCCCCCCACCCCCCCCCCCCCCCACCCCCCCCCCCCCCCACCCCCCCCCCCCCCCACCCCCCCCCCCCCCCACCCCCCCCCCCCCCCACCCCCCCCCCCCCCCACCCCCCCCCCCCCCCACCCCCCCCCCCCCCCACCCCCCCCCCCCCCCACCCCCCCCCCCCCCCACCCCCCCCCCCCCCCACCCCCCCCCCCCCCCACCCCCCCCCCCCCCCACCCCCCCCCCCCCCCACCCCCCCCCCCCCCCACCCCCCCCCCCCCCCACCCCCCCCCCCCCCCACCCCCCCCCCCCCCCACCCCCCCCCCCCCCCACCCCCCCCCCCCCCCACCCCCCCCCCCCCCCACCCCCCCCCCCCCCCACCCCCCCCCCCCCCCACCCCCCCCCCCCCCCACCCCCCCCCCCCCCCACCCCCCCCCCCCCCCACCCCCCCCCCCCCCCACCCCCCCCCCCCCCCACCCCCCCCCCCCCCCACCCCCCCCCCCCCCCACCCCCCCCCCCCCCCACCCCCCCCCCCCCCCACCCCCCCCCCCCCCCACCCCCCCCCCCCCCCACCCCCCCCCCCCCCCACCCCCCCCCCCCCCCACCCCCCCCCCCCCCCACCCCCCCCCCCCCCCACCCCCCCCCCCCATAGAAAAATATGATCATGTACAGGATCCATTAGACACCTTTGATTAAAAAAAATCCAGAAAAGTTTTGCAGAAATGCTGCTAGAATTCTAGGGTCCCTTCAACAAATGTATAATTGTATTGTCGAAGGCTTTGTATAATTGTGTATATGCAAGCATGCAAATAAAGTCCAGGCTAATAAAATTTAATGCAGACTTCAACAGCCCCAGGAAAAACTGGAGAGATGGAGAAGGGAATTATAACTAGGCAGGGTTCATGTGATACTTCAGTAGCCTACATAGCCTCTTTTCTCTCATTAGTCTTCCATTCTACTTATACCCTAGAGTATTTAGGAAATCTTCTATTGCTTTCTCCTATTTGAAATCTTCTCCCCTTAACACATGTCACCAACAAATGGGAGATCTAGAGTTTGCAAATCCCACAAACATTACAACAGCAAATCAGTCAAATTGGATACATCTATGCAGCATCTGACTTTTCTGTTCAATAGAATTTTCAGACCAGTTCAGATTTCTGCTTGAAGCATAAAAGTTAACCTAAAGACAGTTGGTCTCACTAGCCATGGCCTAACAGCATCTCTCCCTAGAAATTCGATTAGATTCATCTTGTAAGCCCATCATTCTGATGATCTGAACTTCTGTTTAAGCCCTAGGAAACTCTCTATACCCTTTGTTTTCTACTCACCAGCAGGGCGCAGGTTCCGCAAAGCAATGTGGATTGAGAAATTTCCAAGCTGACAAAACTGCAGGAAGAAATGGAGCAAGTGTTAGCATACAGGAGCTAAGAACTGACCTGTTATATCACCCTTCATTACCACAAGCCCAGATCCTGTATGGAACTCTCCCAGAGGCAGTGATACAAATAATCGTTGAACAACTTAAAAGCTAGTTTGGAAGAATAAAAAGACCTGAATGTGGTAAAGGGGAGGGGTGCTGTCTATCCTGTGCATTCCTTTATACTTTCCTCTACACATGCTCTCAGCCAGTCACATTATTGTCACTACTCTGTATGTTCGAAAGAAAGGCCCTAACACTGAAAAATGCCCTAAGACTGTCTGGCTCAAATTAATTAATTAATTAATTAATTATTATTTAAACTTTTATACCGCCCCATCCCCAAGGGGCTCTGGGCGGTGTACAACATGAATCTCAGTACAAATAAATATGGTTAAAACCTTTAAAAACAGCAGTAGGGTAATAAGAGGCGTCCAAGTACCCTAATTTTAAATCCTCCTCTAAGAGGGAGGGAACGGCGAGTCCCATTAGATAGAAGGACCCAGGTGTTAAGAGCTAAAGGAAGGGGGGGGGGGCACCTTCAGCGGCTGGTCCCTCCAAAGGCCCGGCGGAACAGTTCCGTTTTACAGGCCCTGCGGAACTCTCCAAGGTCCCGCAGGGCCCGGCCGGCCGGTGGAAGAGTGTTCCACCAGGCCGGGGCCAGAGCCGTAAAGGCCCTGGCCCGTGTGGAGGCCAGCCGCATCATTGAGGGGCCAGGGACCACCAGCCTAAATTAAGAAAGAAGGCATTCAGAAAAGACAGGACCTCAGTCACATACACAGTAGGACAAGTCAACGAAGAAGAGTTTGGACTTACCCCCCCCCCCCCCCGCCTTTCTCTCCTTTAAGGAGACTCAGAAACTCCTTTTCCCTTTTTCTCCCTACAACAGACACCTTGCGAGGTAGGTGGGGCTGAGAGAATCTGGATTAGCCCAAGGTCACCCAGCAAGCTTCATGTGTAGGGAGTGGGGAAACAAATCCAGTCCACCAGATAACAGTCTGCCACTCATGTGCAGGAATGGGGACTCAAACCCAAGTTAGAGTCCACCATTCTTAACCTCTACACCACACTGGCTCTTGAGGAGCAACTGATTTCTCTCTTTGTTAACCTGGCCATCATTCATCAGGTTTTCATTTTTAAGACATACTGGTTGCACATGCTTTCACCTCAGGATCATCCATAATTCCAACCAAATCCAGTATACTGAAAGTTACCCCACTACTACATCTTTTCCGGCCCACTATCGCTCACCCCTAATCTTGCATAGGACACCTATAATTCATCTTTTAGGGTGCACATGTTCTTACCAGGAATATGATGAGCGCCAGTTTCACTTGTTCATGTCCATATGCTGGGAAACCAGGAAACAAATACATTGGCACAGGTTAGGGGAATTTGTGAAACTAGGAACAGGTACTATGTTCCTGCTTGCAATAAGCTTTGTGACAGAAATCAGGGAAATTTTCCAGGACAGAGGCTTGTGAGAGTAAGAACACAGTTATACCAGAAAGGTTTTGTGTGATGGAACTAGAATTCAGGAATTGGGAAAAGGTTGCAGATTTTTAAGACCAATGCTTCCTTCTTCCTGACCAATAAGACATAGGCCTGGATGACAAATCACACAAGAAAAACAAACAAGAATCCTCTATCACTTCCTTAAAATATTTAAACAGTACAGACCTGTCTATTCTATCCACAGAATGGGACAAGCAGAAAAATGCTCACAAATGAAAGATGTATGGTGCTAAGCACACCAAGGACTCTTGAAACAGAATAGGAAAGGAAATAGAATCCAAGGGCAGATAATCTGTAAAGCCATCCAATCACTGTGCTCAAGATTAATCTAAGAAGGGAAATATTTACCCTGGGCAAAGGGGAGTCACAAGCATACCCTTGGATGAAGCATACAGTTTTTGTGTAGCTCGGGCTTAAAGAAAACACTTCACATCTGTTTATTAGTAAAATCTTAATTCTGCCATCATCAGTGGAAGGTTAATTAATGGGATTCAGCAAATTTGCTTATTTTTGTATTCTGCTGTTATTAGGGAAGCTCACAAAGCAATGTACAGAGACCAAAGTTGTGCATTCCTAACCCCTTGGAATATCTGATCAATTTTCAATCACCCCGTGCTTTGGCAGTATCACCAGGCACTGCCCACACACTTTCAGATCACACTTGAACAGTAAGTTCTAGAAACCTGCATTAAAAAATGAACAAAAAATTATAAGGATGCCAATTATTATATCCACTGCTAAATTCTGGACTTCCCAGACCTACAGCATATAGACCACCCAGATAATACTCCCCCAAAATGTTGAGTTGGCTAATTAACAGCTGACTAACAGAAAATAGAAAGCAACATTAGTTATGCCACAGACAGGCACCATCCTATGTAAACACTATCTTAGGTTCCTTCCAAGAGAATCCAAACCAAATTCCTTTAAAAGATACCTGGGCTCTGCAATCCTTCCCTCAACAACCTGTCACCACTTACCAGGTGGAGTATACAAAGGGTGATTGATGTAGTATGCCATCCATGCAGCAAAGCCCCAGTAGTAAGTACAGTTCTGGAAAAACACAAATATGTTATGAAATAGCTCCCTAATGAAATTATAGGAAAACAGCTCTGACGTCTGCTTCTGTTTCATGGTCTGCAAAAAGTGGTAGTGGAGGTCAAAACCAGCCTTTCCCCTCATTCCCATGAAATGAAGTTTCAGAAATAAATGAGAAGTACCACCTGGCCTTGTCTCCTCATCTCCACTTTAGTACACCTCAGCACTGCTTACCTTGAAGATGTTACGCAAAGGCATTGTGCCATGGGAGAACCTATGGACAAAGAGGGTCTCCAAGAGGCGCTTGATGTAATGGAAAGAGTGGCAGATGCAGGCTAGGCTGGAGGGGAAGATAAACAGCAAGTTACTATAGCATGTACATATTGCAGTATACAGTCTCTGGAGAAATACTAACGTCTGCCATAACAGCATTACCAGGAAGAAAAGCTACCTCTAAGTTTCCCCAAAGTTCTCCTGGTGTTCTGCTTTCCATGTTTTGAGTTTCCCTTAAATCAGGATGACAGATCAGAGACTTTTGCTGCAGCCTTCCTTAACCACTGCAAAGGTTTAAACAACACTTTCAGAACTGCTCTGAGAAAGAATGCAGCATTAACCTTAAACTCTGCCACAGGCACGAACGAAAACCAGGGAGTACTCCCCATGCTCAATTAAGCCCAACAGCCAAAGAATGAGCTCATTATTCAGCTGTGTTATCTTCTGCCTGCTTGAGTACTGCTCATAACAACCCAAGTGTAGTGCAGATAATTTATCATATATTGTCAGGATGAAGAATCCCTACCCTCAAAGAAGGATGTGAGGAGCAGGGACACAATCAGGTAGAAAAATGGGATACTTGCTCTAATTTTTCTTGATACCTGTCCAGTTCCCAGCTAAATTAGAGGGAACACCCTAGCACAAGCCACATAGCAAAATGTGAACACTTACTGTACTACAGAGTATTTGCTGGAGGTGAAGTCATACTTGGGACCATAGATGAAGGGAACCCGAAAGTAAAAGAGCAAATAGATTGACAAGGGCCCGGCGTATTCAGTGAGGAAGACCTGAAAGACAGGCAGAAGGGTGAGGAAGTGTAGGAAACCAGGGTACGGCAGAACAGGGACTATCTTAGGCAAGGAAGAGGCATACTTACAGTCACCCAGCTGATTTGCGCTCCCAGATCCCGAAAATACAGTGTTGCTGTGGTGCCCACTGGCAAGTTCTGAAGAATGTCCTCATCTTTTAGGGATCTCCCCTCTGAAAAAAAGGGGAATTACAATGGTATTCCAGTTCCCTCAAGACGTTCTAGTGGGATACTAAATCCAGTGACTACATCTTCCATTGAATGACAGAGGCTCTGACTGCCAAACATTCAGAAGGAACCCACAATGAAGAAAAAAAAGGTTGCTCATCTCTAACTGACATTCACTCATAAGATCAGAGGTGAGCAACCATTTTTTCCTCATTGTTATCTATGCATTCACACATACAGGCTCCACACTACTCAATCTTTTAGTGCTAAAACTTTTGCAGTACTGTCACTAGCGCAGAGCCTGATGCTCAGTGCATGCCCAGAGGGACAAAGTAATGCCTTCCCATTCAGCTCTTAGAGCAATGCAGCAGGTTAAAAGGACCCATTGTGGGGAAGGCATGTGGGCTGCAAGACCACATACAGCACAGACAAGCACTCGAACATAGATAAGCAATTTGTTCATCTTCCTAATGGTCTCTGTGCAGGCCTACCTATGGGAAAAGATTATCAAGGTGACCTACCAGGGTGATGATGATGAGTGAATTATGAAAAGAGTTAATGGAGCACTGCTTTGCCAAATGCCATATATGGCCTGGTCCTTACATAGCCTTCAAGAAGGTGGAGGCTATGTGGCTGCCCTAGTTATGGAAATTGCATATCTCTACCAAAGGCTGCGATGGAAGCTGCCTCTCTGAAACAGTAAGCCCTGACAGTTGTCAGAAGTGATTTATACACAAATCTGTAATGAGGTAATCAGAACTGAGACCCAGTAACTTATGCACTGTGTGTACACTGTCTGCCATAACAGCCGAACAGCCTGAGATCCTTTCTGAAGGAGGCAGTCCTACCAACACAGAAGGCAAGAGCCCTGCAAACATCCAGCAAATATGGGGCGTTTTTGCCATCCACTGATAGATTAGGAACCTGGCAATTATCTTGGGCAGGAAGGCTATCATAACTAGACAGAGATTTACCTTCTCTGCTTTCTACTTTTTTCAAATGAACATGTCAACTACTGGAGCATCCAATACACTGATGTGAACTTGTGATTTCCACAGGAATCAGGTCTGAGAGGTGGCTGAGAGGTGACTAACCTAGTCTGTCATCCAAGTTGTCTGGGTCCAGAAGGAGCAAAGCAGACATTAAGTAGTCCTGCAGTTATGTCTGCAACAAGAGTGCATGCAGAGCATCCACAGAGAGTTCACATTATTTTGGACATGAACGGGAATGGCAAAGGTCTGATTCTGGTCAGGTGAACAGCAATGCAAAGATGGTTCCAGCAACAAACCCCAGGAGATGTGTTACTTAGGAAATTGTTAGGTGACTGTTTGATGTGCACAGCTTATGCCCAAGAGGCTCTTAGGATCATGATGAAGCCTTCCTCAAGATATTTGGAGCTTCAGCTTCCATAATGTAAGCCACACTAAGGCAATGTGTTATAATGATTACTGCTTCTTCCACCTTTTGTTGAGATAATTGAGGATGCCATCTTCTAATTATTTAGATTTAATTCTACATTGGCTTGTATGTTTTTGTCATAAATGATACAGAATATTGAGAGCCGCTCTGAGCCTGACTTGTTGGGAAAGAACAGGGTAAAAGTCAAAATAAATAAAAACTATGCTTTTCACACCATGAATAAGAATGAAGATGGAGTGGAATATTCTAAAACCACTTGTGTCTTCTTCCAATTATGGTTGAGGAAGTGAGGGGGAGCGCACCAGAACTGTTGGGAAAGTGGCAATCAAACTAAGAGAGGTTTGTATTGTCGAGAGGGGGGGGGTTGAAAAAAAGAAAAATCTGCAAACCCTCTGTCTCAAAGCCTAGCTGACAATGCTCCAGACAGCAATTGTCCACTCCTGCTTCTTGCGTTTGAGGGACTCGCTGCCTCTGGAAAGCACCATCCCATATACAATGTTAGGGGCAAAAGAGCTTTCCAAAACTAGCCAAATTGCTCTGATTGCAGTCTGGGAGAGGAGTGAATGAGAGAAGTGTTGGGAGCGGTGGCAGTCAAGATAACAGACAAGAGGAGTCCGAGTATATTGGAAATACTCTTTACAAACGGTAACCATGTTGGTCTGTGTAGAACAGGTAGATTTGAGTCCAGGAGCACCTTAGAGACCAATAAGATTTTCAGGGTATGAGGTGTCAAGAGTCAAAACTCCCTTCATCAGATCTGGATTCCTTTATCAGCTGGCAAAGAGAGCTTGACTCCCAAATCTCATACTCTGAAAATCTTGTTGGTTTAACATGCTGTTAGGCTTGAATCTAGTTGTTGAAAATATTAGGCCCACAATGCAAATTTTAGTTGCCAACATTTGTTGAACCCCGCTCTAACTGCCCACCTGAAAAAAAAAGCCTGTACTTCAGGAGATACTTCTTGATCCACCGAAGGTGTCCTGGGAACCAGATTCTACCTGTGAATCTTGTCTAACACTACCTATAGAAGGTACCAGTGCCTGGGATGGAAGAAGCTCTGTGTTCTCAATGATAGTAAGGAAAGCCAGATCAACTGTGCATCTCCTGATCCCTTTAATTCCACAGGGGAATGAACCGAGTGCTCCAATTTCAATTTCTCCAGTTTGCAGTTAAAATGTTATGCGGGAAGCAAGCCTTTGTCAACAGAAGAGTGTGATGATAACTGTATTGGGGGCCCAAAAGGGGAAGAGGGGAGAGAGACTTGACAGGTGTTCTGTGGACATTAGAGGAGAATGAATCATCAGCTGAGACTGAGTCATCAAGCCAGATACCAACAAAACACATTTAAACAACAGGCTTTGTTAGGTGAATATCTGATAATGAAGGTAGGGTTTTACATGTTCCTCTCCCAAACACAGCAGGAGATGATTGTGGTGTTTGGGCAAGGCGGTTTTACCTATACAACACAGTCACTTCCTAAAGATGGTTTGTGTGGAACAGATTCATAAGCCAGCACATTTCTGTGTACTGATGGTAAAGAAACTAGTAGAACTGAGGGAAGACAGAGAAGAAAATCTTTATCAAATGCATTTATTAAATGATTCAAGAGGAAAAATGCCTGCTGCAGCAGCTGAAAGGACCCAAGTCCAAAGGCGTAGCTCCACATCTCTACACATGCACACACGCACACTAGCAGCAGACTTGGGAGAGGTACGGTCAGTGCTACCAGTCTTACTTCTAGATAGTTCTGATCAGTGTTCTAGAGAAGCAGAGCCCATAGGTCTCTCCACATAAAGACCAAAGGAAAAAATCTTTCTCAAATGAAGAGGATACATGTTTGATTATGCTGTCAGTTAACTCAGCCATTTTGACTTCCAGAAAATGTAGCTTCTTGCACAACTGTACCACCTTTCAAATGGATTCAGCACATACATTCCCAAGACCCAGTGGTACTATGTCAGTCAGTCACATTCTCTTATCCAAGTGCGTAGCTCTTCAGCCTACTGTTTCTTTACATTTGTTCCTAGCCAAGTTCTACAGGAAGCAGGGACTCCAAATAGAAGAATGCTTCATGATTCCACTTACTAGGATCTAGTCGTAAAGACTGCCGAGCTGGATACCACTGGGGATCTGGAGAAAGGAAAAGATAATGGTATGTAGGAGACAGTTATCCTGGAAGAGATAATGAAGCATCACAAAACAATTTTAGCCAAGGGAAACTATTTTTTGCAAGGAGGTAGATCATGATGGGTAGCCATGTTAGTCAGCCTATAGCAGTAGGAAAGAGCAAGAATCCAGTAGCACTTTAAAGACCAACAACATTTCTGGCTGAGTATGCTCTTTCATGAGTCACCACTCACTTGGCATCTGAAGAAGTGAGTGGTGACTCATGAAAACTCATACCATGCTAGAAATTTTATTAGTCTTTAAGATGCTACTGGAATTCTTGTTCTTTTCTACTATTTTTGCAAGGTAAACTAGACTATGACATGGCCTGATGGTCTGGTAGTAGATCTTAATTTTGGGCTGTCAAATCACAGCTGACTTATGGCAACTCCTGGTGGGGTTTTCAAGTCATGAGACGTTCAGAGATGATTTGCCATTACCTGCCTCCTTATCATAACCTTCCCAACCAATAGTAACCAAGGCCGACTCTGCTTAGCTTCCAAGATCTGATGAGATTGGGCTAGCCTAGGCCATTCAGATCATGGCAAATGGACTAAGCTACATCCTTATAGCTGTTTTCCACACCACAGTGTGTGTGAAATATTGCACAAGGCTCCAGAGTATGGCTAAAGTGCACATGATATGGTAAATTTTCTGAAACTTAGTAGGTCTAGGTTTTATTGGCATGTATGTATCACATACAGTAAACTGCCTATATTTCTGTAACTCAAAAAAAGTGGAATATAGAAGCAAACAAAAAAATAAAGTATTGCGTATGCAGAGCAAACGTTTAACCCTCCAACACCTCTCAAATCCAGCTCTGAAAAGGACATTCGAACCTCATGCCCACTAGTAACTACACACAAAGAATCAGGCAGGCACATATTCCAACAGAATGGGGAAACTCTTCTCAACCCCCTCCAGATGTGATCACAATGTTAATGATGATTACACTTTCACAGATGCTAGCTTTTAGTAGAGGCATATCTAGGGGAAATGGGAGCCCAGGGACAAAAATCTGAGTTTTGCCCCCCCCCCCCATGCGCCCTCCCTCACCAAGACCAAACAATGATTTTTTTTATACCAGATCATTTCAAAGTCACCATCACATTATAGAACATGCCCCAACTCACAAATATGAACACAGCAATGGGCCATGCAACACAGCAAAAATAATTTTTTAAAAAAATGTTTTCAAAATGCTTTCAAAATGTTTTATTACTGCTGTGAAAAAAAATTATGGTGTTGTATCCAGTCCCCCCAATTGTGGGAAACAGCATCACTTTCAATGTTATTTAAACTGGGGACCCCAGATTCTCACTTTAAGGTGGATTTAAAAGGAGAATCTGAGGTCCCTAGTTTAAACAAGTAATGCTGGAATCCACCCCCAAACAGCATCACTTTCAATAGTGTTTAAACTAGGTAACCCAGATTCTCCTTTTGAATCCACCTTAAAGGGAGAATCTGGGGTCCCCAGTTTAAACAACATTGAAAGTGATGCTGTTTGGGGGTGGATTCCCCCACCCTGAAACAACGTCACTTGCAATGTTTAAACTGGGGACCTCAGATTCTCCCTTTAAATCCATGTCGAAGGGGGTGGATTTAAAAGAAGAATCTGGGGAGATTTGGGGAGGTACCTGCTGTCAGGGGTGCAATTATTAAGATAGCAGCACCAAAATTCCAGAGTATCTTCAGGAGTCTCTCCTGATGATAACCAACCAGGTTTGGTGAAGTTTGGTTAAGGGGGTCCAAAGTTATGGACCCTCAAAGGTGTAGCCCCATCTCCTATTAGCTCCCAATGGAAACAATGGGGGAGGGGGCACCACCTTTGGAAGTCCATAACTTTGGGCCCCCAAACCAAACCTCACCAAACCTGGGTGGTATCATCAGGAGAGTCTCCCGAAAAATCCCTGAAATTTTGGTGCTGCTATCCTAAAACTGCGCCCCCTGCAGGCCAGAAATGGAAAAAACACTAAAAAATACAAAAAACCACAAACGAGCATTTTTGCATGCCCCCACAAGGAGGCGCCCGGGGACATTTGACTCCCCAAGTCCCTATGGCAGATACGCCACTTTCAGGCTTTCAGGCCATGTAAGCAACATACTGACATTGCATTTCTACTGTGGCACAACACAAATGCAACAGTCAATGTTCATCACAAGGTCAGATACATGCACACACAGAAAGATGTTATTTTAATGAATACTTTAGGTCTTGGGAACAAGAATTCATTTACAGCAGACAATAAGCAGCACTTTCTTCTCTTTAAGTAGTTCCCAGTGTTCAGTGAGTTGCCTACAATTATTGGTGCAACCATGGGAAGGCAGGCACCTTTACACTGCCCTCATTCTTAGACACCTATCTTTTTCCAGCATTAAACATATTAAGAAGCTTATATAAACACTCAAATCCCTTCGGGGATCGGGCGGTATAAAAGCCGAAATAATAAATAAATAAATAAATTGATAGTTATGAATGGGCAAATCTAGACAGAAAACTCTAGGTATCAATGGTTGTTTCATGTCCTAGACTGCCCTGAGACACTCTATCTCCACATTGGAGTAGTAAAATTCCTAAGTAATAAGAAAAGAATGCTCTTATTTTCAGGAAAGACACGGGCTCTTTCCTGGCAACCTGCTATTTTCGCTAATACTACAGTCAACGTCAAAAACAAGGTTCCATTGGCCATCACTCCTTGACTGGCAGCACTGGGCACCTTTATGAAAGACCAAACATTTTTATTGGTTATGAGTCACAGCAGTCACAGTTCTGAGAACCACAAGGCTCTATCTGTGCTCAGCAATCTCAACTATTCCTTATACCCGAGGACTTGTCATACCACAATAAAGGGTTCAGTATGAAGACAAACTTCAAGAAACCATCGCAAAACTAAGCTGCTGAACATTCTTTCCCTTGCTGAGGTGGACAAGTCTCATAGTAAGGGTAAGACATAAGGGAAGAAACTCTTAATAGATTTAAACACACTTGGATGCATGCAGGAATCATGAAGACCTGTTCCATACATACGTGATCTAGTGAAGAGGCTCTTAATCTCTGCTATGGTAGCATTGGGTTCCACCTGAAAGAAAGAGCAAAGGAAGCAATCAAGAAATCAAAAGCATGTTCATTTTCCTCATATACCTGTCCAAACAGGAATGCACCTTATTAGTAAAAAACATATCTCCCCTTAAAGCTCTTCTTTGTCAGACCTTGTAGGTCCTTAACACAGAAATTTCCCCCCATTCTTTTAAAAAGAGACCAGATGAATTTCAAAGAGGATCACGGCAGTAGAGAGGATCAAGGACTGCAAAAAACCAAGCATCCTTGTGCCTGCACAGTTGAACAAAATACTTCTAAGACTTTATAACAAGTATGTGCTAGCAAAGACAGAATAAACACACAGAGATAAAAGAGAATCTCCAAGCATCTAGAATAGCAGCCTACAGCGAGACCTTCTATTCTTTTCACTGCACAGTTGCAACCAGTTCCCAGATTTTTTTTTCTTTTTCACATGGAAATACTAAGAGGGATTAAAGAACAGGTGGGGGGGGGGGTTCTTATACAAAAGGGGTGGCACCGAAAAAGCAGGCAGGAAAAATACTAAGCAAATTCAGCAACTCAAAATAGAAACTCAGGCAGTTAAATGGAAACATGTTTAGTTTCATTATAGACATCCTATATGTTTTGTTACAATATAAGGAAGTTCTCAAGAACAAAATACAGAAGGCAAAGGAAAAAGTGCTATAATAATTTAAAAAATAATTCTTGATGCATTTCACATCTTCCAGTAAACAAACAGCCAAATATTCCATTGAGTATAACATTTTAAAAAACCTCCATGAATTTTATTAAGCGTAGAAATAGTATTTTAACTTGTATGATGTTGCAGTTTTTATTATCTTTGGTTTTGACTTATTGTAGTTAGTCTTCATAACAATGACGGAGAGAAAAATGTATTATCAGTACTGTAAAATTTGGACAGGAAATACAATTTAGCCTCTCTTGATGCAGTTTCTGTTTAGCATATAGTGCTACCAATAGTTTGTTGATGGTGGGATGGAGTTATGCTGGTTTTGAGTTTACTATGCATACAATAGTTGCTCCTTGAGTTAAACGCAGTTTGATGACACCAAGTCTCTTACGCTGGAGATACAGTAACACTGGATTCACTGAATATCCATTCACAACAGATAGGATGGTTTGTACTCTCGGATTCTGGATTTTTCAAAACATTATTTCTAGCCACTACAGCTAAAAATGTCCCCACTACTTTGACACTCAAACTAGAAAAGGATTTTGTCCCTGCTCTACAAATCTGCCTTTGACTTCCAGCCACAGAGATGTTGCAAGAGGAATTTGCTGCTCAATCCAGCAGATGGCCTAATAGCTAGAGAGCACGTAACTCAGCTTTCAGATCAAAGCAAGAGAGAGATACATGGATTCCAGGGCAGGTGCCAAGCATGGATCAGCACCTCTAATAGCCTGAACAAGCAGCACAACCTGGGAAGTGCAATCCATGTCTTGAATTACTCCTAAACAAGCACATGATCGATGACTCAAGGTCTGGATTCTCTTCTGAATTGGGTATTCTCATTCCTTGCTTTAGCTTCTTAGGGAGTCTCATTCTTTGTATAGGGACAGTTTGTCAAATTTTTAAAAAATCAAGCAAAACAAACAGAGAGATGATCTCTCATTTGCTTTGTGGAGACAGTTCACAGATGGCAAATTACAGGACTGTAACAGAAGTAAGCCACAGAAAATGATACAGGAGGGAATTGCTCAACAGGTGGGGGGGGCCCAAGGGAGCGCCACTAGTGCCTAATAAAATATATAACTGTGAGACAGATGCAAGTTAATGGGAGGCACTTGTTCTGCACCCCTCTGTGAAGCAGACAACCATTTGACCAAACGACCAGGCATCCAGTTTCCATTTAATCTGTTGTGTGGCAAAATTCCCTTGCTACTTGGCAGGATGATACAGCTTATCAACTACACACCATGCTGAGTTGCCCCTTATCGTTCTCTACAATGGATTATATGAGGCAGAGTACTATCTGGAAAATGTCACAGCACATAAAGATTTAAAAAACAAAACAGAAAATGATCCTTGTTTCTGGAGAATGTGGACATCCTCCCTGAATGCAAGTGATTTTTAAAGCATTTCAACTGCATGCAGAGGTTACTGGGAACAACTGGATACTTTTCAGGCCAGGGATCATTGAGATAATGTAATGCTCTTTGATGGATTGGGAGAGGCAGTCTTGCAAATACACAGATATGTTCTCAACTACCGTGTTTCTCCGAAAATAAAACAGTGTCTTATATTAATTTTTGCTCCCAAAGGTGTGCTATGTCTTATTTTCAGGGGATGTCTTATTTTGCTGCATGCTCTGGTGTTCTGTTCGACGGCCATGCTTCTAAACAAAAACTTTGCTATGTCTTACTTTCGGGGGATGTTTTATATTTAGCACTTCAACAAAACCTCTACTACGACTTATTCTCAGGGGATGTCTTATTTTTGGAGAAACAGGGTAGCTGCAATCTGGTGGAATGCTCTGTCAAATGAGACCAGGGCCCTGCAGAACTTATCCAATTCCACAGGGCCTGCAACACCGAGCTATTCTGCCAGGCCTACAATTTAAGGCAGCAACAGGGAGTAATAGGCGCATCATGGCAGGCCTCCCTTCTTCCTCTCCTTTTTCTCCCCCTTTTTTATTAAATGGGAAGGGTGTGGTCAGTTGTTCCACTCTTGTTTAAGTTTTTAGCCCTATCTGAATTTGTTTATTAGATTATCTATTTATATTATTTTATATGACATATTAAGCAATTGTATCAATTAAGTATGTGCAAGCCGCTCCAAGTCTACTTTGGCAGGAGAGAGCGGGGTATTAAATCAAATACATAATACTAAAAATAATATGCCTTCTTCCACCAAATTTTCTTAGCATTATTTATTTATTTATAATTTTGATTTACTAAACTGCCCACCCCTGAAGGGCTCTGGGCAGTGTACAGTATAACATTTCAGTTAAAAACATCATAAAACTTTTAAAAACCAACCCGCCACTTAACCTAACACAACCCTCAGACAGCAAATACCTCTGTGTCCCAGAAACAGTTTTTTTAAAAAAAGTGTAGGGGATGACACTCATCAGCGGCTGTCTCCCTTGAAGCTCGGTGGAACAACTCTGTTTTACAGGCCCTGTGGAACTGCTCAAACCTGGGTAGATGGAGGCAGAGTGTTCCACCAGGCTGGGGCCAAGGCACTAAAGGCCCTGGCCCAGATGGAGGCCAGTCGCATCATAAAGGAGCAAGGGATCACTAGCAAATTGGCCTCTGCAGAACGCAAAGGCCAAGTGGGGACATAGGGGAGGAGACGGTCCTGCAAATACGAGGGCCCCAGGCTGCGGATTGCCTTAAAGCTAAGTACCAACACCTTGAAGATGATCCAGTATTCAATTGGCACCCAGTGCAGATGGTGCAGCACGTGGGAGATATGGTCCCGTATATTTATTTATTTATTTTCAAATTTAACATACCGCCCCATATAGAGGCCCCCGCAAGAAGCCGCGCCACTGCATGGTGGACCAGCTTCAATTTCTGGATCTGCCATAAGGGAAGGCCCGCATAGAGTAAGTTACAATAGTCTAACCTGGAGGTGACCATAGCATGGATCACTGTGGCTAGTCTGGGAAAGATAGGGAGTCAGGTGCCGAGCTTGGCATAGATGGAAAAACGCCACTTGGGTGTTTTTAATTCTTCCAATGTAGAGGATATGTTTTTAGAGTGCTCTTAGCTGTTTTACTTCAAAATATCTTATTGTAAAATGGATTTTATTTTGGGAACAGTCAGAGTCTCCAAAAGTCAAGGATTTAAGTAGAAAAGTAAGAAATATTTATTCAAATATTTAAAATAATATATATAAAATGTAGTTTTATCATCCTACTATCACAGCCAATTATGAAATACTGCTTCTGGCATCACCGGTGATAAAGGTCACTCCACTACTACCACCCACGTACCCAATTTTGCTTTCTTACCCTGGGATGATCAGCAGTGCTTGCATGAGCAGATCTCTGGATTCAACCCACTGATATGTAAGCATACATGTAGCCCATTTAAAAACAAACAAACCCAGAGCTCCTCTCTCATAGAAATAACACCTCACCAATTGTAAAAACTTTACTTTATAGGGGAAAAATTAGCTTTTCTCCCCAACCAGGCTCCCCGTCACCTTTTAATTTCTACTTCACTGTCCCATGCCTCCCATTTCCATTAACAGTTACAATTCTGATGAAAGCACTAACTGGATTTCCTCTGGAAGAAAGAGCCTTTTTAATATTTGCTTTATTTACAAAATATACAAACAGAGAACAGTGGTGTAGTACCTTCCCTCAGCTGCTTTGGTTACCACAGTTCAAGTGCCCTGCCCAATTCCCAAGCCTGGGATTTTCAAACTCTGACTGTGTCTCATGCCACAATCATCATGGTCTAGTTTTCCTGGATGCATTCTGGACATTTTGCTATGAAACTTAGGAGCACTCATCATAACAGATGTCAAACACCACACATACTTTTACAGCTTGTCCCTTTTAAATATATGTACAAAAAGCTGGTAGCAATTTCCAGCTGGTATCTTTGTTTTAAAGAAATACATAGCTAAGCAATGTGTGAAGTTTCATTTGTAACATATTTTCACATGGCAACAAATGCAGAAACTTTCTTATGAGGTGGCCCTGAAGTTAGAATTGCTTCACTTGTAATAGAACAACAGTTATTAAAATATGTAGAAGGTACCAGCTTTAACTCCTGAGCAAGCAAAGAAGCTAAATGTATTTTCCCATGTATAGACTATAGAAACAAGAATCAAGGATCTGGGGCCAATTGTGTATAACTTCTGCTACAACATATGAAATGGTACTAAGACCAAACATTGCCTTGTAAAACATGAGAATGTCTTGGTACATCTGTTCATGTTTAAATTTACAGATTTATAACTGCGTGAAACTGATCCCCATGTGCCTTTCTAGAACAGGAGGACTACTTTTAAAAACAAGAACACTTTTTTTAAAACTATGCAACAACTTCACAGAAAAACCTGGTAAATTTAACTGAGAATTTTTGACAAGGCTCAAAAGCCACCATTCAACAGACAAAGTTTAAGAACTGTTCAGAGTTCGGTTTCTTGCACTGGCTGTATTCTGCTTAGGCACTTACTGAACCCCAGGGTCCAAGTCCCAACAAAATTTCTAATTCATGAATCTCCCTATTAAGAACTATATCAACATAGGACTTGTGAGGGGGGCACAAGGGGGCAGGAACCCTGGCCGCCAGTCCCCCAAGGGATGGGTTTGGGCATCCTCTGCCTCTGTCCTGCCCACCCCCCAAAGCAGAGTGAGGAACTGGGGCACCATTGCTAGGCCTAGGCTCACCCCAGGCGAGACAGTGGAAGCAGCAAAGCACACTTTTGTGGGCAGCAGTTGGTTCAGGGGAGACCCAGTGGCAGGCCTTGCTCGTCAGCTTACCCACCATGCCGTGCTCCTTTCTGTTCAAGAAGCCAGGCAGCCCCTGCACACTGCCAAGCCCATCTAGAGGTGTGGTGCCCAGGTGGGAAGGAAGCACTGAGTCAGGGACAGTTCTTGGGATGGCCAACCTCCTCTCGCATGCCCCTTCCTCAACTTCCTCCTCCCTTCACAGTAAGCCTGACCCACATGGTCCCGTTGGAATGGTTCTTCGGGGATGCATGAAGCCTCCCTGCCCTGTTTCTGAACCACTAGTTTTCCCAAAAGAGGCAGGCAGGCAGGTCTTTCAGGCACAAATAAATGGGATCTCAGGGTCAGGATCCTGCCTGGAAGACGCAACTAGCGGGCTCATCAGCAGGGTTCTGGGGCAGCCAGCTACATGCCACTTGCTGTGTTCGCCTGGCAGACTATGCATGGGTGCCGGGGGCCTCAGGTATGCCCATTTTGCTGCTTCACACACTGCACGAGTCAGGGGATAATTCTGGCATGCTTGACTCCCTTCGCCTGTGCCTCTTTGTTTACTGCTGCCTCTGGAGGCAGCCCTGTCTAAATCCACCAAGGAAATTCACCTCTGTTAGTCCCTTGCCTTGAAAGCCCTGCAGGGTCATTGCTTTCCAACCTCACAGTAGATGTACTGTCTAGAAAGAGAGTCAGCCTTGCTTCTCCCCCTGCCCAAAGTTGTTGGCAGCTGCAGGGGTTCACCCAAGGCCTAGACATCCAATGGACTTGCCCTGTGTTCAGTTTAAACAGCACATATGTGCTGCTGGCCATAAATGGGACCAAGAGTCTGCCAACAGCACCTTCCAGAAGACTTGCAGGGATTCATGGCTGATGGAACAAAGATTCTCTGGTGGCAGAAAGTGTATGAGTTAATCCACCTGCCATGGAGTCAGGGGGAAACCCCAAACTCTTTGAGGGGAGGGGTGCAATTTCAGTGCTTGCCCCAGGTGCCATTTTCTGTAGCCACACCCCTGTATGACAACAGAAGTCTACACAACAGAATCAGTTTCTGATGTACTGTATTGTCGAAGGCTTTCATGGCCAGATTCAACTGGTTGATGTGGGTTTTCCCCCGAACAGTAGTCTGTGTGACAGTAGTCTGGCAGATCTTGTACCTAACGTTTCACCTGCATCTGTGGCTGGCATCTTCAGAGGTGCATCACAGAGAAAAGTCTGTTATACACTGTGTCCTTTTCTCCAGAAAACCCCCAACAATCAGTTTTTGATTTGTTAATGCTATTAACAATAAACAGAAATCTAGATCCTGCACTCATCAAAGTACAAACAGTGCTTAAAAAACCAAGTGCCATTTATTTTCTCATGCTCTGCCACTCATTTCTCCTCCCCTAGCCAAGGAAGGAATCTCAAAACAAGCAAGCTGTTCCTCTTCCCTCCTTGTGCAGAATGTGCTTGGCATCTAAAGAATTGACAGAGGTGAATGAGGAGATGGTGATATTTCAGAAGGGTGTGCCCATCACCATCATAGCCAACCCAAGCAGGTGCTGGTGTAGGGTGTCTTAGGCAGCTGAAGGCCAGCTCCCCAGTGGGGAGGTGTGGTTTTCTTCTCCCTTACAAGGCTGCTTCTGAGATCCAGCACAAAGCTGCCAGAACAGAATAAATGAAACCAGTGTAGCACTGAGTTTAACAATAGTTAATATTTATGCTGCAGGGGATAGCTTGGAGTAAAGCAAAGCAGACACTTACATGCAGCATTATTGACAACAGGCTGGCCAAGCCAAAATTCTGGGTGGGATTACAGGAGCCAAGTCAATGAAATTTGCAAGTCAGCAATGCAACCTGACACAAGTAAGATCCTTCTCACATGACAGGCACTTAGCACCTCCATGGGCATTTCATATGCCTGCCTCACCACACAAGAAAATCTACTACCAAGTTCACAAAAAGGCAAGGAGGCTCAAATAATTGCAAAAGCACAGTGGTGGTACAGCCAAAGAATTAATTATAGGGGCATAAGGCCAGAATCCTGTTGCTCAAGAGTCTCATACTTGATTTACTAATCCTGGTAGGAAGTCGTCCAAGCTATCCATCCTCCAGCAATTTGAGCTGTTCATTCTGCATGTCCCACTTCTCAGTGTGGTGAAAAAGGGAATATATGGCTCTCAATGCTGCTAGATGCCCTGGTAGACTATAATAAATGCATGACAGTCAAGACAGAGATAGTAATTATTGCTCATTTGCAGGTCACCTTTTGAATGTTATTTTGGTCACTTCACTATTTTTAGTCTGGTCTCTTCCATTTGTTCATTTGTCTGAAAGGACCATAGGATTTAAGCAGCCATGGGCACTATGCCCTCTCCTGCCCTGCTCTATCACAATGCTAAACTATATTTACCATATGGATAGAATACAGGGCAGAAGAACAACAAATGCTTTTCCTATGCTCTCATCTTCACACTATCTAAATATATTCACAAATTGGAATGGGGAGGATAATGAAAAGACACTCTTCTGGCCGTCTTGGTACATCTCCATGGGAATCTGTCTCATAGTAATAAAAAACTCTACTTCTGACTACTCTGCACATGTAAAGGGACAACTGTTGATCTTAAGGGCTACATGTGCATGTGCTATCAAAACACATATGGTGTTTTGGTGACCCCATAGAGTTTACAAGGCCAGAAATGTTCAGAGGTAGTTTGCCATTGCCGAGCTTTGCATGGGCTGAGAGAGTTCTGTTCCTGATCCAAGCTCACCCAGCAGGCTTCATGTGGAGGACTAGGGACCTCGTTCTCCAGATTAGAGCCTGCCATTCTTAACCACTGCACCACATTAGCTCCGAAGACTACGTGCCCACCAAATCAGATTGGGTAGAACTTTTGGGGGATATCTCTGTAACATGTGGTGCAGTCTACTGCTTTTGTCCACAATTCAAACTTATTTCTTCTACAGACAACTTCAGGCCTGATACATCATGATTCCTATTTCACTATAATGTTGTTTCATCATATGTTCTACATTTTTATAAAAGCTACATTCTAGGGGTGATTTGGTATACTTCTGTCTTCTGAAAAGTTGTAAACTGATTAAACTAGATTTCTGAATACTTCAGGAATTACAAACGGGTCAATTTTGAACTTTGAAACAGAATGAAATTTAGGAGTTTGGGTGACTTTCTTTAGTTCATCGCAAACAAATGATAATTTAATACATGGCAAAGGCTCATACATAAAGTATTTGGTCGTATAACACACAGATTTCTCCTGCATGAGGGTTTTTTCCCCTCCAAAGATTAAATATTTTTTTAAACTCCTGCATGAAAGAGTGGATATTTATCAGCAATTGGAAAGCGTGTTGACTGAGTTCTTTCCCAAGATGATAACAATCAAGCAAGAGACAGACGAGCTTATTACACTAAGAATGAAAACCTGTCATTTACTAAAGGAGCAAGTTTCAAAGGGGATATTTAGCACTCTACCTTTCCAGCTACAGGGGTAATTCATCTCCCAGCAGCTGCTGTCAGTGAGGATTTAAAGGCGTCAATATTTGCATTTGAGGGTGTCACACATTCTGCTGTCTTTAAAAAAAAGGGGAAAAAAACTCCAGGCCATTCAGTGACAGGCTATTACATGCTCAAAATACAGCCCAGTCAAGGACTTCAGAATTCTCATGGGAGGCATTTCATCTAGTTACAAATACACTTAATGCAACCAGCTCAAGAATGCCCACTGTTTAACCTGGAACCCTCTGTCCAGTTAGCCCCGATGACCATGTAGAAAACTGGTGGGGGAAATGTGCTATACATTATCAGAAGGCAGACAGCAGGGCCACCCATTGATCATGGCATTATGTGTCATAATTTTCAAGTCAGCCCTGAAACTGGGTGTTAAATGTGAGCTTCTGTCACCCTATCTGGTTGAAGTGAAAATCCTATATTTCAATATGCTGGCAAACATGAAGACAGAAATGAAATGTCATTAGGCTGTCTTTTGGGAAGCTCGAATAATTTCAAGAAAATATTTTTATTGCTGGGTCTTCAGGAAGATCTCGAGACAAGATTTCAGACAACTGATTATCATCTTCAACGTACGATGCTGGCTGCTCCTATCACATGTGAGTGCATATTTATTGGAAGGAATCCAAATCCATTTGCCCAAGAGCAATGATAAATCAAAACAGACCAACTAAACAATGTACTCTAATTCATAATACAGGTCCATAATAGATATAAAAGAGGTTTTCAGCACCTGCTTCATTCTCAGAATACAAATACTTCCTTTTAAAATATACAATAATTTAATATGTTAACAAAATTATTTAACATATTCCAGCCCCATTTTTCTTCCTTTCTGATAAGAATTCTTACCTTGTCCAAGAAGCACAGCTTTTCCCGGGTCTTGGCATCAAGAATCTCCACCTCAAAAAAAAGAACAGCTTTTTTAGATTTCTTAGTTGTCTTGGTAGAGACCTTGGGTCCTACACCATTAACATTCCTTTGAAGGGGCTGACCCCCCTCCGCAGACATCACACTCCCATCCATGCCTCTCCACACAGCAACAAGTCCCACAGGGGTGTGGCTAGGATCACAACCACAGTTTTGCCCGCTATATCTGAACACCACACTTGGATCACTCCTGATCAGCAGAGGAGGCTGCTTCTCAAGAGCAGCTATTTGTCCTGCAACTTGAAAAAATAACTCCTGAGGCAGAGACTCCAAGCTCAGCTTTTCAAGCAAGATCCAGTACAGCACACAGAAAAGGTTCACTTCCAATCTCTTCGGCAGGTTGTGTTCCAAGGTGTAAGCTGATAGCATGGGGAGCTGAACCACTACTGTTCCCAGCTAAATATAAAACTGAGCCCAGCAGAAGACTCCTTGCAAGCAGCCTCCAGTCCAGTCAAGCCATACCAGGAAGTTTTTAAAGATCTCACCCTCTTCCAAAGCAATTAGTGTAATCTAGGCCTTCATAAGCCAACCGAGAAATCCCATATAGGGAAGTTTTGCCTTCAGTTTCCCTTAAATACAAGAAGTTTGGTTAACCACTCTGTTCTAGTGTCCCAAAGAGCTAAATCAGCTCAGAGCATGTTGCAGGGTCTAGTAGAACTCTACCAGTAGTACACAGATGGTACTTAGTACAATAATTAAAAATGTGTAGTGGGATTCCTTCACTATATCTTTAATTTAATCTCATTATATTACAGTCCATGGCCTAAAACTAGAGTTGCATGTTCTGGGTTGGATTAGGGATAGGGAAGGACCTCAACAGCCTTTAGCGCCGTAGACTCCAGCTGTAATTCTGGGAGATCTGCAGCCACTACCTGGAAGTTTGCAAATAAAACCACTACTACTAACTATGGTAATTAAACTCCACATGCATGTGTGGGGGGAGGGTTGGGGGGGAGGCAACTGTATACACTTCTGAATACAACAGAAGAGCATGGATACCTTCACGCCCTGTTTGAAGGCTTTCCAGAAGCATAAAGTTGCTCACTGTTTGGACCAGAATGTTAAAACTTTTGGTCAGATTCTGCAATACTCTTAATTCCTATATGATAATTAAGGACAGTCACAAAGCCAAGGTTGAAGTCACTGTTTTAGGGCCAAAATATAAGATACACACAACAATAAATCACGTCATGCATATACAACCTGATTCACAATCAGATGTACATCAGGTGAACCTAAACAATACTTATTTGCTCAGTGATGCTGGGGTGGGCAATAGCTTGTGGCTTCCTTTAGGTGCCAGGAACTTTTGGCCCATTTTTTCTGGCTTCACATACCCTAGGAAAGACACATAGAGCCATAGAACAGTGGCAACAAGCCCCCCACTTTAGGAAGGAACTTTTAAATGCCTTATCCTCCTCACAGCACTTCCAGGTAGCACCAAGAGAACAAGCAAAGCTTAATCCTTGACTCAACTCATGCCAGACTCCAGGATCTAGAGCCAAGCTTTTCCATTGAAGCATTCATTCACCTGGATCAAGTGGCAGCACAGCAGTTAACGGCATCAAGAGAGACAATTCAAGGAAAGAAGGAAGACTTTTAAGGGTAAAGCAAAACTGAGGACCAACATGGAAAACAAGTTAGAAAGACAGCTCGAGCACATTTGTGGCTTGATGACGTTACAAGTGCTTTGCAACTGACATATGAACAGCTTACTTCTCATTAGACTGGAGGTGGCTTTATTGGGGCCAAGGACTAGAATACGTTATTAGTGAGCTATACTTTCTGTGCTTCCAAAACTGACTACTCAGGTTTAGAGGTTGTTCAACTCAGCAACATCTAGAAGCTGACAGAATTCCAGACTCAGAACATGAAGCCTTTTTACATTAAGATCCCCTATGAACTCCTTCCTACACAGAAAGTCAAAGATTTTCTTCTACCTGGCTCAAATGTATTGGAGAGTGACTGCACAGTCACAACGAAGCAGACCACATCAGAGAGTTGTCTTGAGTGGGGCAGCAAGAATTTGAAGCCTGTTCAGCACTGTCGGCAGAGAGCAAGGGCCAGCTCCAAACAGAGGTATTAATAGAACTGTGCCTCAGAGGCTGGAACAGTCATTCCACATGCCTCAGAGCTTCTAGAACAAAGACTTGCTTCCAGGGGAAACAGCACACAGATCATGCTGACCATATTAAGGTGCTGTGACCTATAAGTGGTGGCACAGGCAGAAAGAAGCGAAAGAGCTGCAGTGGGCTCAAGTATGCACACAGTAATCCAGAGAAGAACCAATATGTTCAAGACTGCAGGAAACACCAATGGAGAAACAAATGGATTTGCTAAGATTGACAAGAACAACAGACAATTCAAAATTTAAGCAGAGAATGAAGGAAGACTCTCCCTTTCCCACAGTACAAAGAGGTAAGCAAAGTTGCTGGGTGGGAGCATACACAGCAATACCAATGGGCAACGTCAAGTGGGATGGTTTACTCTAAATGCTATTTCAATCTCAGTAATTTATGCAACTGGTCTTGAAAGCATGAAAAGTTTGATGAAGAATCTACTCACTTTTCAGATGAAAATGAGAAACTAAGCAAATTTATACAGGGAAAGGGCATACTCTTATAGATTTAGGCCATTAGGTCCAAACAATTAATTGATATTTAGAATACTCCCTAGACAGGACCCAGGACTCCAAAACTGGATCATCTTCTGTAATAAACTGCCAACTTCCTCAACAGCTTGTTGCAATGACTTTCATTTATTCATTGCTACAACTATCCATTCCCTGAATGGACAAAATCTGTTCCTGGCAATCTAGTAACTAACAGTATACAATCTAGTAACTAAGGGTATATTCAGTCTGTCAAAGGAAACTATAGATTAAAAAGCTCTCTAGTTTCATGTGAACTTGCGAGAGGAAATCTGACTTGAGTAGTTCATGTCAAGACACGTTAGAAATTTAAATAAATTAATCCAAGCTTATTACATGTTTGGTATAGTAAAACTACCTTTCTGCTCTCCTTAAACCTTTGATTGTCAGCAGCTCTCTAGACACTTGGACCAGCTTGATCCAAATAATTCACAGTCATTCTGCATACTCCCCATATAGAGTCCAGAAGATATTACATCCTAGAAGGAGGAAATCTACCTGTCTCTAACAAAAATACATGCTGCATCAGCCCATTTAAAAAGTAGGCAGAAAGAATGGAAGCTTACTAAACTGTAGATCTAAGCCAAAATACCCACAATAATTTTTGATAGTCAATAATCTACTACCCCTTTTGTTGAGAACCTAGTTCACATAAGTACTTTGAGGGCTAAATCTTTAGTTAGAAACAATATTTGCCTGAGGCTACATAGAGCTCAAATACTACTATAAATTTATCTACCACCACCTCTTCCTCTGAAATTACTGAATTTATACATGCTCCTGGTTTCACACACATTCAACTGGAGGGGGTGATGATTCCAAAAGTAACTGCACAAATTGGGGGATTAATTCGAAATGGCTGTGACAAACAGCCCTTGGGCTGAGGCCAGAAGCTGGTTCCAGCTCTGCACTGGATACGTGGCAACAAGAGCCCTGCTACAGAGGCAGTAGTAGTATAACTGGCCAATCTAAGATCGAACAACTGTTTTCATACCGCAAACATCACAGAAACTCTGATATACATATGTAGCTGGTCAACTTTTTTTTCAGAGAGGAGATTATTAGTGAAAGGAAAATTATTATCTTGAGCCCTCATCATCTTTACATGTAACTGAAGAAAGTGCAGGAATGTATTAACAGTATCCTTTAATCCTTACTAACTGGAAATATTAACAACTTCAACAAGTCAGACTAATTTCCTGATGTTTCTGACCCTCTAATCTGCTAAGGCAAAAGATATGAGAAAGTTCATGCCTGACAAAAGTTTTTATCTGCCAGTTCTGCCCCCAATCTACTTTTCATGAAAGCCGGCCACATCACAAAAAAGTGCACTAATCTTCTTCAAACATTCAAGATACCAAGAGATGAGCAGACACTACTAGCGATTACAATGGGCTGCAAACAGGGGGGAATGCACAAAATCTTCCATCACCAGAAACTTTAAACCACCACCCTTTTTCCAATTACCACCCAAATAAATAACAGGGACATTTTTGCTATTATCTTCTTACAAAACAGAAGCCAGCTCTCCCAAATTTTACTTGGAGCTCCAGGGAAATTAGAGTCCTCTAAATCCATACACTGACTTGGCACTATAATCCTATTTATTGAACATTGTTCAAATAACCATATTTAGGTGTCGTGCTCCAAAGATCTGGCAGTTAAATATATTCCTGCTGTTTTAAAGGCAATTCTCCAGATACAAAGAACTCCAGTAGTGTCGAAGGCTTGTTGTGGGGTTTGGGGGCTGGTTGTTGTGGGGTTTTAGGGCTTTGTGGCCAGTAGATCTTGTTCCTGACGTTTTGCCTGCATCTGTGGCTGGCATCTTCAGAGGTGTATCACAGAGAGAAGTCTGAACATCATTCATGCAACAAACACATGTACCAAACGATGACAAATGCATACTTTATACTGACACTTTTAACCTACTTTTCTCTGCTCAAAATAGACTCAGAGGCTGACAATGTCAGAAAAGAGCAATAGAAAATTATCAGTTGTGCAACAAATTATATACAAGTTATGTGTGTATAAAATGCCACCAAGTTGCAGCTGACTTATTATGGCAACTCCACAGGGTTTTCAAGGCAAGAGACTAACAGAGGTAGTTTGCTATTACCTTCCTCTGCACAACAACTGTGGCATTCCTTGGTGGTCTCTCATTTGGTTACGAAAAGTTGACCATGCTTTGTATCTGAGATTAGCCTAGCCTGGGCCATTCAGGTCAGGGAAAAATAGCAACCAGGACTTATGGCAACCCCAGAAGATTTTCAAGACAATAGACATTCAAGACAATAGACATCCCATTGTCTGCCTCTGTGCAGCAACCCTACTCTCCCTTGGTAGTTTCTCATCCAAATACTAACCAGAGCCAACCCTCTTTAACTTCCAATATCTGATAAAATCAGGCTAGCCTGGGCCATCCAGGTCAGGAATTATACAAGTTACCAGGCAAAATTACCTAATCCACTAGATAAAAAGATGGACAGAGCTGATGGTAACAGCTGTGTTCTTAATGTAAACAGAGTAACCCCCGAACAGGTAGGCAGGAACTCCCTTCTTTGCTTCCAACAAGTAGCTTCCCTTTATGTTCCCAGGAATGGAGTGGAGGAGAAAATCAGGGGGTCACAGATCTGCCCTTGATAGAAACACTTCATACCTGATGTCTGTATTCAATAATCTAACCATGTACAAAAGTACCTCCCATGCAGAAGAAACTAGCTTTGCATATGTAGCAGTATAATTAAGCTGTTCCAATGTAACCTTATCATCACAAACTAACCAACCATTCACAACCGGTGTCTGCTGTTTACAAAGCACTCAAGACCAGATAGATAATCTAACAGCAGTCAACACAGAATATAGACTAATGCTGGAGGTGTGGAAATAAATTAGTGATGATCCTCCAAACTTGGAAATGGATGAATATAAGGACAAGATGCCAAAAAGTCCCCATAAGTAATAGTTAGCACCTTTCAGATGGGTGCAGTAAAGCAAGGATAAGCTAGTACAGAATTCAAAGAACTGCCTTAGCAAACATGAAGTATATTTTTAAAACCCCTATTCCCCCCATATATATATATAGTCTGGGCCAGATGGCATTTACTGTATATACTTGCATATAAGTCGAATTTTTCAGCACATTTTTTGTGCTGAAAAAGCCCCCCTCAACTTATATGCGAGTGAGGTGTATTTTAAAAAATATTTTAGAGTTTTTACTTTGTCGGCCGCCAGGGGATGCAATTTTTAGGCTAGCGGCACCAAAATTTTAGGGATTTTTCAAGAGACTCTCCTGATGATACCAGTTAGGTTTGGTGAAGTTAGATGGGGCTACATTTTGAGGGTCCATAACTTTGGACCCCTTGAACCAAATTTCATCAGGATAATCTCTTGCTGATACCAGCTGGGTTTGGTGATGTTTGATTTAGGGGGTTTGGTTCAGGGGGTCCAAAGTTATGGACCCCCAAGGTGGGTGCTCCCATCCCCCATTGTTTCCAATGGAAGCTAATAGTAGATGGGGCTACCCTTTTGAGGGTCCATAACTTTGGATCCCCTGAACCAAACTTCACCAAACCTGGGTGGTATCATCAGGAGGGTCTCCTAAAGATACTCTGAAATATTGGTACTGCTAACATAAACATTCCTCTCCTGATCAAAAATCCAGTTTTGAAGGATTTTAACTCTTATGTTTTAGCTTGGTTGCTGATTCAGCTAAGGTTTTTGTACTTTTAAAGTTATTGTTGAGACCATATTGTTTTTGTTGACCCTCTTTTCCACTTACAGAGCTAGTTTACTGTTTTTCTTTGAAATAAATATTCAAAAACATGTAACCTACTGATGCCTCAATTAATGTAATTTTATTGGTATCTATTTTTATTTTTGACATTTACCAGTAGCTGCTGCATTTCCCACCCTCGACTTATACGTGAGTCAATAAGTTTTCCCAGTTTTTTGTGGTAAAATTAGGTGTCTCGACTTATATGCGGGTCAACTTACATACGATTATATACGGTAGTTTTTTCCAGCAAATACATAAAACAGAACATTTTCCATTTTTATGACACAGAAAGCAAACAAAAGCTGCACCGCCATCTTCTTAAACAACTACAGGTGTGGGGAAATACACACTCAACGAGGCTGCATCAGCACTCACTGGCAAGATACTAAGTAGTATAGACAGCTAAATACACAATGTCTCAAACTTAAGAGCTCTAATCTCTCCAGTTTACATATACACGTGGAGGCTACCTCAGCCTGTAACTAAGTCTGTAATTCAGACTGTAACTCAGTCTGCTGCTAAGTATTTGGCTAAGCCACTGAAGAAGAAAAAAACATCCAGTCCAAAATTAGAACAAGTATGGGATAAAGATTATTAAAAACTTATGGAGACAGTACCCTCTGGTGTTCACTAAAAATCTTCACAGCTGACAGGACAAAGGATTTATAGCTGCTGCATGAAGAAGTGGTCACTTGAGGTAAAAACATAATTGGCACACACTTTAAGGGTACCTCTGATCGTTCATAAGGCACAAAAACAAGGTTTTGCTTGGAATGTAAAACCCAGCTTTTCTACTAAAAGTATTCAAACTGAGCAGCTTTGAGTGTTTAGTGCAGCAAGATTAACGGTAGAGCTAGGGGAAAAGGGGAAAAGCAACTCTAACAAACTTCCCTCCCACAGATATTTTCAAATAGAAATGCATCAGGCATTTCAAGCATTTTTAAAAAACGAACTGTATCACAACATTCTTGAACAAAAAAAGTTGCAGAATGTGCACACTAGCTGAAACTGCATGCCAAACATTTTCAAAGTAATATCAGTTCACGCAAGACAGACTAAACAAGGATATACCCAGTTTATAAAATGTAATTTCCCCCCCAAAGCACTGAGTCAGAAAGCCATAATGAGAGAAAAGATTTCTTTAGAGTTCTTCTACACTATAAATTAATCTAGAGATAATGAAGTACACTGGAAAATTGATCTGACTTGCACAGCACAATTTTAGATATTCTTTTCTGAATTAGTTTTCCATAGTTGGCTGCCCTGAGGCTAGGGTAACGTTTTAAACAACCCAACCCAAAGATAGAGACCAATTTCACCAATCTCTCTCACAGAATCAATATGCTCTCTTTCCAGAAGGATGTTTATTTTATGGCTGGGGCTGGCACAATAAGTCTCGGACTATGGGGTTGGATCATGTACACCACTGTCCCAAATATGAAGGAACAGTTCATGGAAGATCAGATCCTACGCAGCTAGGGTAATATCTAGTGTTCCCTAAGTTTTACATTCATCCAACGCACATGAGACGCAACATATCAAATTTTGCTCTGATTCTTCAAAATGCCTCACACTTAAAGCTAAATGTATGGACTCAACCCAATACTTTCATATTCCCAAATTACAATAAGTCCTTCAACAAGTCCAGTCTCACAGGGAATTTACAGCTTCTTGCCTAGACATATAAGATGGGGATTTCATTGCAAAGTGAGATGCTAGGACCATAGGTTATCACTTGTAGCACAAGAACTACTGCAGTAGAACTATATTAAGTGGACTGAACTCAGTGAATCCTCAGGCACCTAAGAAAAAAGAGTATGCAACTCCTTCCAACAATCTATACAGTGATAAACCATGAGAAAGTGCAACAGATTTGTTCTGATCTATGCAGGCTCAAGAAAAATTCCACCCTAGTATGCTAGACTAGAGCTTCAGTCACTGACCAGTCATTCCAAAATCAGACACAGAGTTGAAATACATGAATTATTAAAACCGAGATACTGACACACCTCTTGCCAATCAGTCTCTGAGAAGGTACTTCTGGTGTGTCTTGGCCCTGAGAGCAGCTAAATTACACAATGGTATCCAAAACTGGAATTAACAGCCAGAATTACCAGATCATCCATTGCCTCACTTCAGGAGTCACTGCTTTAGGCTTGCCCATCTAATGTTTTCAGATGCAAGAATGATGAAAGTTCAAATCGGAGAAACAATGTGTCCCAACTCTCAGAAGTTTGGGAAATGAAATCCCAGATTGAAGAATGAAGAAACCCTCACATGCATTACTGCAATTCTAAATATCAGTACAAGAGTATTGCAAGATGCAGAGATACGATAACAGCCTTCTGAGTCATAATCACCCTGCCCAGCAAGGTCAAGAAGTGCTCTTGCACTTTTATCGTTCAACAGAATGTGTAGAATAGAATGGTTCAGTAGGGGTGGTTTATAAAGGGAAGAAGACTGCAGTTTTAATGTCTAGACCAGGGGTGTCCAACTCTGGTGCTCAAATGTTCATGGACTACAATTCCCATCAATCATTGCCAGCATGGCTTGGCCACACTGGCAGGGGCTGATGGGAATTGTAGTCCATGAACATCTGGGCTGCCAGAGTTGGACACCCCTGGTCTAGACATTTCAGGCCGTTATTACATCCAACTATATACATTACACTAATTATTGTATTTTAAAAAAACTGTAATCCATCTTGAGTCTCAGCAAGAAAGGCATGTTAGAAATAAAGTAAATAAAAATGAAGAAAATTTTCGGTTTCAGAAACAGAATTGTATACTTCAGAAAACCACAGAGATAAAAGTGACTCAGCGAGCAATGTTATCCCACCATTCCTTCAAAATATTTTGGGCAGTGTACCTCAGTCTTTCTTCCTCCATTTGATCCTCACAACAATCAGGTGAGTAGCTTAGTCTGAGAAAGTGGGTTGCCCAAGGACACCCAGCAAGCTTCTTAGCAGAGTGGGGGTTTGAACCTGGAGTTCTCAGATTCCAGTCAAACATTCTAATCACTTCCACCCTCCTGGCTGTCATCATGGCAGGAAACCTAAAGCATCCGAAACATTTGTCTTGGTTCATTTAATGTATACCCTGCCTTCCTTCACAATGGGGCTCCAAAGCACCCTCCAACATTCTGCTCCCCTCCATTTTCCTCACAACAGCCCTGTGAGGTAGATTAGGCTGAACATGTGACTGGTCCAAGGCCACTCAGTGAGCTTCCATGTTTCCCAGATGCTAGTCCAACACTCTAACTGCTAGACCACACTGGCTTTCTACTTCTGTCCCAATCTGCTTGCAAAGTAGTCTTCTGAAAAAAACACAGTAGCCATTGACAACAGTCCCAATTTTTCCCCAAACAGATTAGAATACCTCACCCTCACAAGATTTTTGGCATCCCCTGAATGCATTCTACCACCATACCAAGTCCCTCCAACTTGATGCACATTTTGTGGTATGCTGTACAGCAGCAGAAAACCTCAGCTCCTTCAGGCAACATTCATCTTCAACAAAATAGTTCTGACTCTAGCAACAGCTACAACAAAAAATGGAACACATGAAGTTGAATTTTGTGGAGCTGCAGCAGCTACATATGGCTCAACAAACTGTAGAATGACATTTCATTCTACTTATTTCATAATGTGTTTCATCAAAGAGAAGATGGTAGTTACAACCCGATTATCTGAAGTTTCAATCTGGGGCTTAACATTCCGGCAGGGCCCTTTTAATTCAGCAGATTTAGCCCCATATGCCTAAATGCCTACACTCATTGTGAGCAGGCAGAACTCCTAGAAGAGAAGCACAAATGCCAGGGAGTTACAGAATCCTAGGAGCTTTTTCCTAGGATGGTCAACCAAGTCATACGACAGGGGTGCAAAACATTGAAGGTTAAATTATAAGGAGTAATTTATCATTTATATTTTTCTGAAAAGTTTTTAAGCTCAGAAAACTTGTAGAGGATTACCTGTGTGTTCCAAGATCACCTGTCCCAATGAAGCATGTGTTTTCCAGTGCTGGCTTTGCTATTAATTGTACAGCAACGAACACAAGATTGGCACCAGTGCATGTTAATGCATTAACTGTTCCTAACAAAAATCAGTGGCAGAACTGATAATATGCAAAAATACATACATGTGCTAAAAAGTTAGCTCATTTTAACAATAATATTTTGGTTTAAGCAGCTGCTGTATTCAATAAAATTATACAAAATAATAATTCACTATTGGGTTTGAATAGGGTAAATGCTACCTCCTCTTCCCAACCTGACCGAAAAAGAACTACTGCTTCATTTTGTGTCAAAGTGAATGAATGAAGTCCTGTTCTGTTCTGCTTATAATGCCAGAGTTCAATTAATGCCCACAGATCCTTGTCTGCAGCAGCAGTTACCTAGACATGCCAAGAACTCGGCACTGTCACTTGTGAAATGTACCAGTAATAGCGGGTGGGAGATAAAGGAAGAAACATATGTAAAATATGTCAAGAAAAGAGGGGATGAATTTTTAAAGTTAAATTTGAGGAGCCATTGTCTAATTCTGCAAAAGAAGTGCTGGGGAAAGAAATTATTAAATGAAGACAATTCTATTAAGAATATGAACCAAAATCCAGATTGACAATTCAGATTCAGGATGTAGAAACTTGGGAATTTCCAAATATCTAGTACAAAAAGGCAAACCACTTTATAAAAGTTTCCCACAGCACTCTGAGCCATTCCCAGTGCCTATGCCAACTTCAAGTTCAAGATGTTGCAAGTACACACAGCAACAGATGCTATGTCAAGCAGCAGAACCAGGCATTAGGAAATGGCAGCAGTCAGGGCATGAAATATGAACAGTGCAAATGCAATTGGGACAGTGGGTATGACACTGGTGCTAAGGAGAGGGCAAATACCCTGGTGCTAAGGTGCTAAGATCGCTGGTGCTAAGGAGAGGGCAAATACCCTGGGCAACACTGGCAATCACCCTTGAAAAGCAGACTGACAGACAGGCACAAATAAACCCCAATAGCACTGGACAAAGCCCACTTGAATATATAAGCATAGTTCTGGAGCAGCAGTTGGAAGAAGGGAATGGGCAGCAAGAAAAGGCAGCAGACTGTAACATGGTACACTATGGACTGGACTGTGTCATTCTCTCTTCCTCAAAGGGTATATCACAGAAGTCCAGCAATGCACCTAGAGACTTTTAACTTGGACTCTATATTAGGAGTGATAGGACCCAGAGGATCTCAATAATTATCAACCTGTCTCAAATGTTCAATTGTTGAGCAAGGTGGTTGAATGGATGTGGCTGGACAACTCCTAGCTTTCCTGATAAGTCAAATTGTTTAGGTTGGTCCCTTACAATAAGTTTAGTCCTGGTTCTGGGACAGAAACAGCTTTGGTTACCCTGGTGGATGACTTGAGCTGGGAGAGGAACAAAGGGACCTTGACTGATCTTTCTAGACCTCTCAGCAGCTTTCAATATGATTGATGATGGTATCCTTCTGGACTACCTATCTGGCCTGGGATTGTTAAGCACCATTCTACAGTGATTCTCGTCCTTCCTGGAGGATAAGTTTCATAAGGTGGTGCTTGGGTACATACTGCTGCTCAGCCCTGTGGCCTATGGTTCCAACTTGTCCCCTATGCTCTTTAACACCACTGGGTGAGGTCATTCAGAAACTTGGGAGCACTCCTTGAGACAAGGTCTACTGCTGGACATACCAGTGGACATTGTGGCCAGCTTTCACTGGCCAGTTGCAGCCTTTCTTAGGCAGAAAAGATCTGCCCACTGTGGTGTATGCCCCAGTTACATTAGATTACTGCAAAACACTCTCAGAATGGCTGCCCTTGAGACAGTTGGTACACTGGCTCTGAATTTGTTCCTGGACACAACTGATGGTGTTGACCTTCAAAATTCTGTACGGCCTGCAAACACCATATCTGAAGGACTGTTATGAACTTGACCAACAATAAACCGCCAGCTTCATACTTAAGGTGCCCCTGAGTTCTGAGATTAGGCAAGTGGGAAACAGCCTTGTCAATCATGGAACTAAAGCTTCGTAACTCTCTCAGGGAGTCCTCTTCTGTTGCCATCATTCGCCAGCAGGCAAAGAGATTTTTTGTTTGTTTCATTTGGCAATCCCTTATTTCTAACCAACAGTTTTATAGCTTTTTAAAAATTTGATCATTTTTACAGTCTATTTTTAATTGTTTTAGTGTTGTGTCATTTGGGGGGGGCACACTTTTAAATAGTTTTTAAATGTGGTTTTATTGTATAAGTTTTAAATTGTAAGCTGCCTTGGTAGCCCTTAAAAGGGCAGAACATTATGAGATGCAGATGTGTCAGATGACAATAGAAAACGTTAACTCTAGAACCAGGAGAATGAGATATACTGCCTATAAAACTCTGTCGAAGGCGGCATCTGCTGATTGATACTTATTGATTTTATAGTATCTTATAAAGGTTGAGTGAGAGGTCCAGGTGGCCACCTTGCACACCTCTTCTACTGAAGCCTGCTTCTTGAATGCTTCATTTATTGCAGCGCTTTGCAGTGACTGTGCACTGATTCCCAGGTTCCTTCCCCATGCACCTATATGCTTCAGAGGTGCATTCCCTAACATATTTGCTAATGGCTGAGCTTGAGGTGAGATTGATATGAATAGAACCTTGGATGCACTTCGTCTGATAGTTTTCCACAGAGATGAAGAGGTCCAGCACTGGAGTTCTGAATCAACTGCTGATCAGATGGAACAAATTCCTATTGAAGGATCATTCCCCTTCTTAGAGAATCGACTGGATGAGCCAGTCTGCCTATATGTTGGTTTTTCCACAAATGTGTTCTGCCTTGATGCTGCTTTGCCGCCACTACTATCTGGTAAGCCTCCCTGTGAAGCACTGCCAACCTCAACCCACCATAGTTGTTTAGGTGGCCCTGGCCACTGTGTTTTCAGTCCTTAACGATTGTGTGGGATTTGCTGATTTGCATTTAGGAAGTGTATCAGGGCTAGACAAATTGCCCTTAGCTCCAACACATTTATCAGTAATTTGGATTTTTCCTTTCCCCACTGCCCTTGTACTGGTTTTCCCTCTAAGGATAGCTCCCCAGCCAGAGAGGCTGGCGTTGGTAAATATTTCCTGGGACTGATGAATTAAATATGTTCTTTCCTGTCTGGAGTTGGAAGGTCTTATCCACCACTGAAGGCTGCGGTTGACTCTGAGGGAAACAGTGACATTCACGTCCATCTTTCGCATGATCTGAGTCTGAAGGAATTCTCAGAAGTTGTTAAAGGATCCTGGTGTGCATTCACTATGTCAGCAGACTCATGAGAGCAAAAGGTGTCATGAGAGGGGTGCATTTGTTCTTGGCAATCACTGAAGCTAGGTCTTTGGTCTTTTGAATTTTCTTTTCTGGAAGGATTAATAGGTTGGTTTTTGTACTGATCATCAACCCCAGTTGTTACGAACTCTGGGAAGGGATAGATTGCTCTTTAAGAGATTGACTATAAAGCCAAAACTTCATAGCAATTGAATGGTGGTTTGGGTGTCTTCCTTCAGCTGACCCACTGAGAAAGATGTGATTAGAATGACCCGTTGGATACTCATTGTGAAGGGGTCTTCTCCTGGGTGGTTGTAGGCCATCTTGTTTGGGTTATTCTCCACCATCAATCAAGGAGGCAGGAAATATACTTTGGTCACTTCCTGTAGGCTGGTCATAGCCATCTTGCCCCAGTATCTGACTAGCCGAGGATTGGACTCACCACAATGAGACAAGAACATGGAACCACAACAACACACGCAATAACATGCTGAAAAAATGAACCTAACCTAACAACTCTGGAAGGGACCAAAGCTCAAAGGAATCTTCACAGGCTCTGAAACTCTCGCTTGGAATGTTAACATTGAAATTTTATATATGAAACACATTACCAGAGAAGAACGAGAACAGGGAGGGCCAAGATGGTCTACAACCACCCAGGAGAAGACCCCTTCACAGTGAGTATCCAATGAGTCGTTCTCCTGGATGGTGTACCCCCCAAGCAGCGACCTGTAGGATGAGTTCTGTTAATCTCCGATAATGTGCTCCAGGATTCTCCTTCCAAAGGAGGCCTGAACAGCATCCAGAGAGGTCAACCTATAGTGCCTCACAAAAGAAGAGGGGGAGGCCCCAGTGGCCGCCCTACATATCTGTTCTAGGGACATGTGCTTGACAAAGGCTGCATTAGTGGCCGCACTACAGGTAGAATGGGCTGTGATTCCACTGGGAACCGGTAGACGGCTGGCCTTGTGCGCCTCAATGATGCATGCCCTAATGCTGGAACTAACGGCCGCAGAAGACATGGCCTCACCTATCCTAGGGGGAACAATGTTAATAAACAGGGACTCACATTCTCTGATATTTTCTGTGTGTATGAGAAAAGCCCTCAGGGACCAACACACATCCAGGTGGTGCCATAAATATTCCCTGGGATGGGTAGGGTTGGAGCAAAAGTTAGGCAGAAGCACCTCCTTGTTGTTGGGTGGTTCAAACTTAAAAATATTTATTTTTGTTAATAAGGATAGTGGATTTAGGCTTGTTGTTCGTATTCCACTGGGATACGATGGGATACGATGTCACCACTGGGATACGTTGACGACTTGTCACCACTGGGATACGATGACGACAGAGAACGAGGGTCATCTTGATGGCACGCTACTGGCCTTCCCCATGGTTTTAGTGATTCAAGGATTATCAGAGACACCGCTCTTAATCCTTTTGACGGTTCCAGATTGGTTATCCCAGGGTCACCTGTGACATCTGTGGCATCTGGTTCAGTTAGACCGCATGGTTCTTGAACAGAACAGTAGGAGAAAGAAGAGCTATTCAAACCACATGACTGAGACGTTGCTAGCCTCATGTTGTCCGTCCATCACCAGGATTCACAGATCTTCCTGGAAAGCGTTTGTTCGCTAGTGCAGGGGGAAGAAGAAGAAGAAGAGCTTGGATTTATATCCCCCCTTTCTCTCCTGCAGGAGACTCAAAGGGGCTTACAATCTCCTTGCCCTTCCCCCCTCACAACAAACACCCTGTGAGGTGGGTGGGGCTGAGAGAGCTCTGAGAAGCTGTGACTAGCCCAAGGTCACCCAGCTGGCGTGTGTGGGAGTGTACAGGCTAATCTGAATTCCCCAGATAAGCCTCCACAGCTTAGGCGGCAGAGCTGGGAATCAAACCCGGTTCCTCCAGATTAGATACACGAGCTCTTAACCTCCTACGCCACTGCTGCTCCTAATCACACCAGGGAAGCTAATCACACCAGAGACTCTGTCACTAGATGTCATCCTAGATTACTCACAAGTTGGTCTCAAGCCCAACCTTTATAGAGCCACCCTACAACGCCAGGTGGAGTTAGACTGAAACTTGCCTCATGCTGTAATGCTTGTTAGTTAACTAACAGACTCAAGGAGAACTGAAATTCCTTTTAGAATTGAGAAGTAATGATTATTACTTCTAAAATCAGTTCTTTATTCTATAAATGAATGGCTGTCAAAGGTAACCCATTCTCTCTTTCCCCCCTTTGTGAAAGATTCCAGGCAAAGTCTGAATGTATTTTTAAGAATGTGGCATATAAATATTTGAAATAAATAACTTGTCAAACTCCGGTTAAAATGCTTAGTGCACCTGAATGGTGATTTCACTGGGGACATCCCCGTTTTTGGGGGGGGCTGTGAAGAAGTATACCTCCTTTCCCACTTGGTCCAACAGCACAGACTCTATGGCCCTGATTAAGGTAAGAAGAGAGATTGCCCACTTCAGCCTGTCCCATTTTTCCAGAGTGAAGCTGCTCGGTGAAGGGAGGAACCTGTCTTGTGGCAACAAACGGAACTCTAAGGAGTAACCGGAAGAAACTATGTTCCGGACCTACTGGGTTTCCGTCCACTGATGACAAAAAAACAGGAGATGCCTGACTATTGGAATGCCCACATAGCCACGCCTTGTTGCTGGCACCAGAGTCAGGCTGAAAGGACTTATTGGACTTGTGCTGGCCGCGAAAATCCTGCCAAATTACTCATCCCTGGCAGGACTAGAACCGGCAAGCTTTTAGATTGCAACACAAAGGCTGCATTATCCAACTAAGCCACAGAAGCTCTAGTCCAAGAAAAGGATTGCGTCTGCCAGCCCACCGTCCTTCCCTCCTGGTATGGGGGAAAGGATGAGCGAGAGGCCCTAAAGTGTAAACCTGGGCTTGTCTGACCTGACAGATCTGGGCATGGCTCTCTTGTGATCTTTGTTTTCAACCAGGATCCTATCAAACTCCGAACCAAAGAGGGTACCCCCCTGAAAATCAAAACTGGAACCACTGTCTTAGAATTGGTTCCACCTGCCATGGCTTAAACCAAGTAGGCGGCGTGCCATCAAGGACGCTGCTATTATACATGAAGTGGTCAAAAAAGCATCTAGGGTGGCATCCACTAAGAAGGCGACAACCATGAGGCCCTGGTCCTCAGGAGGAATGATTGCTAGAAGGCGCTTTTGCCAGATGATAGTAGCTCTAGCTGCCGTTGCAGAGGGGGCGAGGATCCTGGGAGCCATAGAGGTGCCCTCATGGACCCTGCTAAGGCTGTAGTCTGCCTTTTTATCCAGGGAATCCCTTAGTTTTCCCCCTCTGTCCCTCCAGACCAGACCATCCGAGTGAAACGCAGCCACTGGCCCTTCGACCAGTGGGTCTTGATAAGACTGTTAAGGTGGTTGGGAGCCAGGTACAGCTTCTAAAAAAACTGGGGAAATCCTTTTACGTTTCGCCGCAGTTCCCATCCCATTGTCCTGGGTTGAACTTGCTCTCAGGCAAAGGGAAAAACAGGAGACTTCTCCTCCCTCCACTGGGAGAAACCGGAGTAAAAAGGTCCCTAGGGCAACCCTTAATGGCTTTCGCTGCACCGGAGGAATTTGGGTCCTCAGCCACCTCAGAATCCTGGTCTTCCAGCTCTGAAAAGTTATCGGAGGCCAGATCAATCTCCCCCTCACTGAGGTGCTTCAAATGGAACCCCATAGGATGTTACAAATGCTCCTAGTAGATGACCCGTGGAAGTCCTCCAACCGGGGGGACCGGTCTCAAGGGACAGTGAGGGGAACATTAAGGACCCCTCGGATAAGCGTTCGAAGGTGTCCCTCAGAAGAATGGCTGGCCTCAGCTATGAGAGCTCTTGTCCCATCCTACTCAGTAGCCAGGGCAGTTACAGGTTGGATCTGTAGGGTCCTGGAAATGCCTCCACCCACAGAATGCAAAGGAGTTCTGCCTTTATATTTTGGTTTGCCCAGCAGATGTCACGTAGGACAGGATTGCAGAATTCACAGATGTCCTTCCCCATTGTTAGGCCAATAAATTATAGCTTGCTGCCTCACTCAGATTTTGATAATGCCTAAGTGGGCTGACACTGTGGTTTTGTGCGTTAACTCTGGCAGTTGCATTTCAATACTTTCTGGGGACGACTAGCTGGTTTCTAGCTTCCCAAACAGCAGCGCACCTTCTCCTCATAGACACTCTGTATCACTTCTCGGGAAGCTACGGCTGCCTTCAGCATTACAGACTGGCAGAATGATACTCAGTTCACTTCTGCATTCTCCTCTGGGTGTCCCTGTTCAGTCTCCACTGCACTGCCGGAGATTTGGGCCTAGTGTTAACTGAAGCCTTCCTAATTTCCAGAGATTTCATTCATAGATTTAGCTTGTGAAGCTATATCATTCCCAACAGAATTGGGATCTAAATACTTCCATAGACTCCCTCGTCCAATTTCCATGGAAGTCCTTGTATGTTATTGGGGCTTCAGCCAATTTCGCCTCAAGGATGGGCTACTGATCTCTCTGACCTTAATTGTTAGGCCTAGTACTCTCTGATCTTCTGTACAAACTGGGGGTTTATCAGAGTCACCTCAGCCCCTGTATCGCTGAGGCTCCTTAATTCACTGTCCTTCACTGTAATAGGCTCCATAAATCTTACTGATTCCTTCCTGAGCCGTCGAGACCTGTAATACGTTAGCTGCACCGACAGGTTGGGCCTCCTGCGTTTTAGCAACTTGGCTTTGGGTCAGAATCAGCCCATTTGACAGTTTGGACCTTTTTGGTTGGGGACTGAGCGTGAGGTTTCTGAAACTGCAACACTGATATCTGAAATGTCCTTCCTGAACAGGAGAAACAGATTACCAATCCCTTCTTGTGTTGTGAGGGGGTATGTTACTGCCCTCTGAGTTATACACGGGCGCCAGCCAGTTCCTATCCCTCCTACAGGGAATGGGGGATCTGGATCTAGAGCGAGGCCTTTGCCTGTAAGGAGGGAGGGCAGGGGATGGCTGCAGCTACCTAGAGACCTCCTCCCTGATGGAGGAACGCATTAAGGCTACCAGCCGGTGATGGGAGAAGACGCTCCACTCCAAGGGAATGGCATCTGCCATGTTGCCTTCCCTCCCCCTCCTCTCTCCCTCTTGCCTGGAGAATCCAGCTAAATCGGAGGCCTCTGCCGCAGAGGAGTCCATTGGCTGCAGAGTTGGAACACCGGCAGTGGAAACGGGATCAAGGGGGGAAGATGACCCACCATCCTCTCGGTGCCTCCCCTCTTCGCGGCTGCAGCCACAGCTCTCACACCCAGATGCTCCCTGGCACCCTGTACAGGGGCTGGTCGAGCGTGCGCGCCAACCTGTGCGCCGAGAGGGCGATAGCGAAAAGGCCCGCTGACTAGCCCCACGGTTGCTCTTGGACCGCGGCTCTCACGCCCAGATGCTCCCTGGCACCCTGTACAGGGGCTGGTCGAGCGTGCGCACCGACCTGCGTGCCGAGAGGGTGATGGTGAAGAGGCCCGCTGGCTAGCCCCACAGCTGCCCTGGGACCGGCCTGTGCTCACTTCCCTCTCAGCCACAAGGCTGCGCGGGGGAGAGTGGGAGGCTTGACTGGCAGACCTGGTCACTGCCCTCCGTGTTTTCCGCTGCCGAGTGGCAGAATCCCTCCTTGTGAGGAGAAAATGGCGCCGACACCATAACGGCTGAAGGGGAGGCTTTTTTGGCGGGAAAAGGGAAACACAAGGAGGGCAGGGACCACAGACACAGAATTACAAGGAAAAAAGACTACAAACTCTCACAGACAAAGAAAGGCGTTTTTGGGGTCCAAAGGACACAAAGCCTATCAATAAGCAAAGAGCCTATTGAATTTGCTGCACTCCCTGATGAAGCAGGAAAGATACTGGGGCAAGATGGCTATGACCAGCCTACAGAAAGTGACCAAAATATATTTCCTGCCTCCTTGATTGATGGTGGAGAATAACCCAAACAGATGGCCTACACCATCCAGGAGAATATCATGTAGCAGGTGTGTATTTTTATTCCCTGCTCCCTCAGCTCAACAATTGGTTGCTATAAAGAACCTGGAGAACACCCTGAGTGCCATGAACAGTCCAAACAAAAGAATCCTGAATTGAGAGTGTCAATCACCTATGCAGAAACACAGGAATGTGTGATGGCTTGCCTATATCAGAATGTGAAGTACACCTTTGTCAGGTAAGCATAAGCATTTTATTGTCATTGTGCACGCACAACGAAATTTACAGCAGCATTCCTCGATGAACACAATTTCAGACTCATACCCTATCCTCACTTTCCCCTTCCTCTACCCATCCCTACACAGCCCCAAACACATCAACACGAAGCCCCAGAGTTCAGCATAGCCACAGCTCTAGAGTAGAAGCTGTCTCTTTGTCCTAGTTTTGATAGGCCTGTATCGTCTGCCAGATGGTAACAGTTCAAAAAGAGAGTGTGCTGGATGAGATGGGTCTCTCAGAATATTTTGGGCTTTCTTTAGGCTTCGGGAATTATAGAGTTCTTCCAAGGAGAGGAGAGGGCAGCCGATAATCCTCTGTGCAGTAGTGATCACCCTTTGGAGCGCCTTCCTATCTGCCACTGTGCAACTGGAGAACCATACACAGATGCAGTAGGTTAAGACACTCTCTATAGCACAGCGGTAAAAGGACACCAGAAGTTTTCCATTCAGTTGTTGTTTCCTTAAAAGTCTCAGATAGTACAGTCTTTGCTGGGTATATGAGTGTCTGGAATTCTTACAGTTGAAGTCACTCTGCAATTGAGTAAAGAGTTGCCATTCAAAAATGTTTTGGCCATATAAACCTGTTGACAAACTTCAAGTCTAGGATGGCACACCATTGCCATTCCAATTCAGCATGGCAAAACAAACAAACAAACAAACAAACACACTCCTGATCCCTTCTGCAAAGGTGGCACCAGTTCTATGGCTCTTATTTGGAGATGTTGCGTGGCTTGCTCATTTCTGAGACATTTATTGTGGCTCTTGGGCATCAGGCAACCTATAAAGGAATCTGGTGGAGTTTGTGCAAACTATCACATTGTCCTAGGAAACTATTTTGAACATCCGCTTATTGGATTGAGATTGAATCCGAATATCCTGGAATAGCGCAAGTTGACCACCCCACCACCCCGGCACTGAGATCCCATCTGTCTATCTTGTTTGTCTGTCCTATTGAAGGAAGATTCTGAGAATTTATAGTTGAAACCTCCTCTCCTTTGCGGTGGACTGGAACTCCAATTGCTTCTGGAGTCCTGTCTAAACTTAGGTAGAGTATGGTGGGAGTAAAAGGAGTAAGTCCCTGGGTTCCTCCAATCTCACCATCTGAGGGTTCAGGGTAGGGCCTTCTTTTTGTCCATGGTTTCTACCAGGACCTTATCCCCCTGGAAGAGATACAGTGGAACCTCAGTTTTCGTTGGTAATCTGTCCGAAAAGAATCAATGAAAACCGAAACCGATGAAAATCGAGGCAAACTTTTCCATAGGAATCAATGTAAATCCAATTAATCCGTTCTAGGCACTGCAAAAAACATACCAAACACACATTTTTGGTGAATAAACATAGTGTTTAATGCTGAAAACAGTAACAAACAATAACACTAGGACCAGCTTCAGAGTCAGTGGACCAATGTCGCACCAGAATGCTGTCCAAAGAGGTCTGTTTCTGACACCTCTTTAAGATCTGTCTGAAATGGGGCAAGACATTGTCATTAAACAAGTTGCAGACACGGCCTGCAACAGCTTTGTACGGGGGATTTTTCTCCACAAACCCCTGCACCTACTGCAAATCGATGAAAACCAAGGCAAATCGATGAAAACCGAGACATATTTTTCACTGAAAAAATCGATGAACACCAAAATCGATGAAAACCAAAGGCAATGAAAATCGAGGTTCCACTGTATGCTGCTTTGATGGCCTTTAAGTGGTAATCAGCTGGCTATGCTTGTAACCACATTGTATGTCTACCTGTAGCAGCAGAGGCCAGACTCCTGGAGATGAAAATAATGGAGTCAAGAGTGGAATCTTCAGTGAATTCCATGTTTTTTAACAACCTGTTGGCACCCTGTAGCAGACATTTGTTGTCTGGAGGAAGAAACTGAAGCAACTTCCTGGCCCATATGATAGCTGTGCATAAACCTAAAGAAGCAGTGTTGGTTGCCTTAACAGCCATAACTGATGCTCTATGCACCTTGCGCAGAGCAAAATCGGCTGTTGCCATACCTATCTTCTGAATGCAGATCCGAAGATTGGAGTGCTGCTACTGGAGCATCGATTAGAGGGACCTGCAAGAATTCATTTGAACAGTACGGCAATGCATTCAGTTTTGTTAACAAATGCTGGACATTATTTGTTAGCCATTGGTTTGGTCCATTCAGCCTTAAGGTGAGTTTCTAAATATACTGGCATAGGAATCACTTTTTCCATATTAGCTGTTCGGCAGGGGGGTGGGGGTGGGGGGGATTGTTTCCTTTGGGGCGGTGCTTTTTTCCCAAACAGGTAGAGGGTTTTTCTCCCTGTCCCCTTCTTTTATTGTTTTCCTGCAGTTCCGAGGCTGCCAACATCGTTGATAGCAAACAGAAATAATCTTTTGAATTAAAAAACTTGGTTGCTGGTTCAGGAAGGTTCCATATCCTACTCATCAGACAAAAATTCCCTTTTTTCTTTGTCTCACTATTTGAGGCAGCAATGGTGAGAGTCTCATGGGGTTTTCTGGTGCTTGTCACAGATTTTTGGGCTGCCTTCTCTTGGCATGCACCTCTATTTTGGCCAGTGAAGTGTCTGGTGAAGCAACTGAGGCAGGACTGATAAGGACGCCAAATGCAACATAATAGTAGCCACTTCATTTCACTATACAAACCACTCACCTGACCAAAACAACAAAAGGAACCTTTTGCAAATTGGCATCAGAATAAGGGGCCACACAGTGATCTACAGTGAATGTGATTATTCTGATCATACCCTACAGTAAGGAGCCTTTGACTACTATTATCTCTCATCATCCCAAATTCCAATGGACAGCTCCTGAAAACTAAGGAACAGGAACAGGCATCTGTATGGTTTTGGGAATATTAAAGAGGATGGAATGGTGCCTTTATAGTGGACTCCACCAGCAGAAACAAAATCCTACTGAGTTTTTAACAACTTTCTAACCTTCGCAAAGTTCCCAGGATTTTATGTTCAACACTTAATCCCAAGTGGGGTCCAGGCACATGGAGAACATAGTTTGTATGTATCTGTTCCTCATATTCTAGAAAGTGAACCTTCAATGGAAAAAAACAATGAAATAGAACAGAAACACACATTCAAAGACTGCAAACTAGTCAGACTAACTAAAGCTACAGAACATATTCCATGAACTGAAGCCTGAAGCATTCATTTAAAACCTTCCACTTTGAGTTAGACAGTCTCTCTCAATCTCACCTACCTCACAGAATTGTTATGATGATAAAGCAAAACAGGACCATATAAACCTGTCTCAAGGTCCAGAGATAAGCACACAGGAACTCTAAGGAATGTGTAATAAATGTGTTCCTTGCTGATTCTGGTCCTTGAGAATCAAGTCTGCTACTTTATGCATATTCCTATCCCAGCTTCTATTGTATGGGCACAGTAACATGCGGTGACATCTTGGAAACTAACTTGCATGTATGACTTTCTCAGTTATCTAGACTTCCAACTTAAAAGATGTACTATATAAACATCAAACAGTAGAAACTGAATGCTGAACAATGGTAGTTAAAATGGCCTTGGGAGGAGTGCAAGAAGCTATTAAATGAATAGGGTCTTCAGTAACAGGCACAAGCAAGCACATCAGGATAGACAAGAATTCTAGAAAATTTCTACATCTATATCAGCCTGAAGCAACCTTTGTTCCTCACTTATCCTACATGTCAGCAGATTGCAGCAATGGCTGTTGTGAAAGTACAAACACCATGCATGTTGACTAGAATACAATGGGCCAATCTTTCATACTGGTAAAGCAGGTTGAAATCAGAAAAGGTTTAACTTTTGAACAAGAATTAAGAGATAATGAGGCAAGTGTCAAAGTGATCTGTGCTGTAACTCTATCTGCTGTTGCTGCTAACCAGGGACAGTAGGGCTGAGACATTTTATCTGTTGGATTGGGGGAAAGCAACCAAGAATTAACTCTGGAGATGCTTGCTTTATTCAAGACATTTATTCCAGACAAAAATTTCAGAGAGACATAATATCCTGCTTAAAATTCAAATGGGAGGGTCTGCTACACAGAGTACTTCAGAAACTGCTGAGCGGGCCAAGCAGGCACTGCATATAACCAATCTTAGCAGTGTTACACTGTTAGGCATATATCCATTTACAGGACAGGTGCAAAAGCTGCTCTGACCTCAGCTGAAGAGACAGACTTAGCTGCTCAGGTCGTTCTCCAGGCTGTTGTAGGGCATTTGCATGGCTGCCCCAATCTCCATTTCAAAATTACAAGATCTTGGTACTTTCAAACAGCTCAAGAAAAAGCTAAAGTTCATCATTCTCCACATTACCTAATGCTTTATAGTTTTTACAATCACTAAACCTGGCATAATTCAGCTGTTTCCTGGACAGGAGTTCAGAAGAGAAGATTAACACTTACAGGAATATATGGACATTTTACTTCAATGCTGCATTTTTAAAAGATCAGATCCACACTTTACTTTCAGAGATCCCTTCCCACACTGACTAAGCTATTTTAGGGATCACAGCATATCACAGAGAATGGACTTAGCAACATGTTCTAGGCATATACTCTATTCACTCTCCTAAAGCATGACCATTATTCCACATGAGTACAGTCTAAAAGCATACTCAGTGTTCTCCTGCAGTTACATGCTTTCTATGAAATTTGATAAAACTGTATCTTGGTAAAGCTTGTCTGCCATTATAAACAGCTAATAAATGCTCTGAGAAATCTAGGTTTTCAAAGGACACTGTGAAAATCTCCATTTTAGAGAATGGCGATAGTGGGGCTTTGAACATTCCTGTCCACCTAGAACACTAATTCACAAACAGCACACAAATCACTAAGCAGCGCTTCTGGGAAAATTAAACACGTGATCCTAAAGATCTTTAAGCAACTAAGTTCCTAGGCACCCTCAAACAAAGCTTTAAAAAACATATGTCTCCAGAAGCTAATTGGAATTCCTTCATACTCTGAAAAATATGTAGACTATGAACCTTAATAAACTTCCTGAGCAAGAATAAAAATAAGCAACAAGAAAACAGGCATTATTTTCCTTATACCCTCAAGTAATGGAAAGTTAGTGTTTTGCATTGTTCTCAGGCAACAAATGTATAGAAGTGTGGATCTCAGTGGAACCTGAGTAGTACTTCTCAGTGGTCTGAAGTATTAAAACTTTTCCTTTCAAAAGCTATGCCTAAGACAGCTAATAATATCTGAAACAAGTAGAATTCCAAAAAATAACATTCCTAATAGTAAAACAATCCTCAGTAATTTAAAGCACACCATACTGATGGGCATTAGTGTCCAAGAGGTAAAATGGTCCAGCAAGGGAGACTCCAAAGCTGCTTACCATTAAAGTAATTGTTTGCTTTTTATAGTGGTTTTTCTGCTGCCTTAAGTGACACAATCATGTAGGTGCAATACAGGCACAATGCATCTGTCCCACATACTGTGCCTGAAAAACATGGATAAGTATTAAATTATGGTGCCCAATAATTTCCAAACCAGGGCCAGCTCAACAGCCAGTCTTCAAAAACTGATAACAACCAATATTACAAAAGAAACACCAAGCTCCTACATTGAGAAATAAAAGACTAAGCTTCCCATTATGAAGTCATTATCCCTGGTTCCAGTTTTCACATCTCTGAATAACCAAGGGTCCTACTTTTCTTGCAGCCTCTTGACTACAAGATTTCAAACATCTAACTCTGAACACCTTGGATATGGATTAACTTTTCATCTTCAAAACAAAACATTTACACCTTTCAGTCGCTATGCATATTCCTACCTCCATTCTTCTCATAATGATAGCTCAGCAAATCATACAACTACAATACACAGCAGTTTGTATTTTTCTAGACAGTTCCATCAAAACTATTCTCGTTTTGAAAGCCCTTTAGGAGTGCAGGGAATTCATAATCCTATACTCTTCCTAACCGCAGACTCTTGGAGCCCTGACTAATATTATTTATTGCATGGGCAAGAGTCACTCATGTTCACATAACTGTTAACTCAGGAATCCCAACCACCTGAAGAGTTTTCATATATTCAGTTGCTAATCACTATGCAGCTCCTATATTGCATCTCTTTCTTGCATCAAGGCACCTGGCCAATTCAGACAAGACAATGTGAAGATAAACAAGTTTCACAAAACTTTCTCTTACTTTAACTGAGATGGAGAAAGGGAGAAATTAACATATTGTGACAGACTTGCACAATGAGAATCCAATCAGATCAAGCTGAAATAAACTCTCTTGGGCAATGAAAAAGAGTGTGTGTGTCATGTAAAAGAAAAAGAAATATCAATCAGTACTAACGAAAGGAGGAGAATTTGCATTTGAAAAGATCACTACAGAACATATACAAGATCTTACAGTTGCTACATTAGCACTAAATATGCTTTACTTACATAATTAACATTTACAGCTATTGTCATTTACATCCTTTCAACGGTCTCCCATAGGCCTTCATCAGCAAGGATTCAGCAACTTGATCAATTTTCAAAAATACATTTATGGACAACGCAACAATACATACAGAAAGGTCTAATTTTGGAGGAGACAAATCAAAATACTGTATTTAGTAAATTGACTTGGAATACCTCTGGTTTAGTTAATTGACTTGGAATACCTCTGACCATTTAATACTCAAAAAGCACAATAGCGAGTTACATGTCAAGATCCCCCATATAATCAAAGGACACAGGATAATTTGGACCCCCCCCCCACCACACATCTCTTTCACCCAGATTCTACGAACCTCTAAAATGATTAAGCAACTTATTTATTTCCCCTATTTCCCTCTTAACTGTCATTCTTCTGTTCTCAACACCTCATCCCTTCTGAAGTATTTTCAGTCATCTCTCTCCCCAACTGTTTTTGGCATGTTGTGGTTTTTTGTGAGAAGGGGGCACAGCTGAATTTCCTGCACACCTGGGACAACCCATTGAAAGAAATCCCTATCTTGTTTCTGGGCAGCGCCATGGTTTAACTTTTGTTATTAACGCAAGGGTTGACTAACTATTCAGTATAATAACTATCTTTGAAAAGCAGAAAAAAATAAGTTTGTCAGCAGCACTAGGAAAAAGACAACACAAAGAATATCACGATATGAAAAAGTATACATCTTATCGGGTCAACCTATCACTTCCAGGTAACTTTATCAGCCAGCAGAAAGCCAGAAAGACCATATTAACAAACTGAGAGGCTGAAAATGGTATCCCCGCCCTTAGTAGACATGGTGAAAAGTTCATAAAAGCAAAGCAGAAACAGGTGCAGGTACCCTAAATCACACAAGCTTCCTTTCAAGAACAAACCCATGTTAATACATCACTCAACCCCTACAAGTGCACGCGCATCTTTATTCCCGCGCCTCTACCCGCCAGCACTCGCGCATGCGTTCCACGCACACCACAATCCCACGCGTGCGTAATGCCTTCCACCTCCCGCCAGATCGGAGCGAGAGCAGCTAGTGTGGCGGAAGGGCAAAAACTAACACCTGCTCTCCCAAAATCACCGTGCTGTGCCTCCATTTCCCTGCTCACCTCGTAGTACTTCATCGTTTCGCACACCCGTCAGCCGCCGTTGCTACCACCTGGCACCCTTTCTCCTCACGTGACACCCTAACCTCATTGGAGGGGGCGCGGCACGCAAAAAAAAAAGGCCAATCACAGAAATCCGGCCCCACAAGCCCAACCAATCAGAGGAACAAGATACACCCGCCCCGCCCCAAGCGTCCCTATAGAAACCCGAAACACATGACAGAGCGTAGTCCAATCAACTGGCAAAGTGAGCTGGAGTGGCAGACCGACAAAACAATCGTAGAGGCTAAGAAAAGTTAGGCGTGGACCAATTACAATGCTCTACACAAATGTAGGACAGTTTTTGCGGACCGGGTTGGTTCTAACGCTTCTGCAGGTGATGCGGCGCGTTGAACAAACAGTCGTGAGATCGAAGTCCTCTATGGGAAACAAGCCCTTCTGAATTTAATAGAACTTACTTCATAATAAACGTGCATAAAATCGTGTTACTCGAAGTTCGAAACGACCAGGATGCAGCAGAGGCAGCAAAAAACCGGGTACACATGCATGTTCCTGAATTCAGGCGGGTTTTTTTCAGTCCACCAAATCTACTATCAAATCACATATCAGAGCCAAGACCACAAACTTAACCATTGAGAACAAACCAAAACAACGGTCCAGTATTTGGTGGACCTGCAATGACGGAAAAACATTGATCCCAATGAATTTTTGTTATTTTTACATTGATCAAAATAAAACCACTATAGATCATATCTTAGTCTATAGGCAGCACCCAAAAACCACACATCCACTACTTAGCATAAGTGTGTAGAGAAAGGATAAGAGGCAAAGTTTTCTGGAAATAATCATGATTTTCATTCATGGTAGAACCATGGTGTATAGGGAGAGGGGAATAACCTTCCCACTGTGTCATTCCCTGATCTCAAATGGCCCCACCATATACACTCAGATAGTGAAACTTTTATGTTCACAATTGATGCATGCCACCTCATGGGGTTTTCAGATAAGAACCACTTACTTGCACATCACAGTACCAATCTGAATCAGACCTGCACCTGCCTGAGAATTAGCTTTCGACATGGAATTCCCGCAGCATTCCTAACAGGATCCAGGATAGATTTATAAAAAGTGTAACATGCTACTGTGGAGGGCCCTTGTGGTCTCTTCCAACTCTATGATTCTATATAGTTAGGTCACATGTTGCCTTAGCCTTTGGCAAAGAAGGGAGGGAAAAGAACATTTTGACTTCTGATACATCTCATCATAACTTTATGGGCCAAATTCAGAGGTGGGATGCAGCCCACTCGCACCTATTCCGGTTACTAAAATTTTCTCAGTTCAGAGAACCGGTTATTAATGATTAATTCCACTAGGGACAAGGGGGTCATCTCTGTCCCTGGGTACAACAAATCTCGTCAAGTGGGGGATGCAAAATCGCCCCCCAGGGCCCCCTGCCCCCCATGGCACCCCCCATGTGTGTATGAACGGTATGAAATAATACAATGTATAGTAATTCTATCTTTTTGTTCATTGGTATAAAGGTTGGGAAAGTATTATAGGTAAAGATTTTTTCTTTTCTTTTTTCCCCTTGAAATTTATATTGGAAAGAGGAATTTAAACTACTCTTTTAGGTTAAGGATTTTGGATCTCTCCCTCTGTTATTTTCTTTCAAGTGGAATAGATAAAGGAGTTATAGGAATCTGAAGGGGAGGTAGAAAGTAGGGAGGGAAATATGGGAAGGAGGGAGGCAATATAGGATGTTTTAGTTGGGGGGGTTGAGAGAGATAGACAATTAGATATGTTTGTAATATGTTAACAATTGTAAACAACTTTTGGTTTCTCTCTTTACTTATGTTATTATTTAAAATCAATATAATTATATAAAAAAGAAATAATACACTGCCATAAGGTATATTGCTTTTTTAATACTTTAAACAGTCATTATTTGACTCTAGAGGCAGGGCAAAGGGGAACTGCACCTGGGGCGCGTGCGCCTTGCGTCTTTGCCACAACCCCGCCCAGGATTGCCCCGCCCCTGGAATGCCTGGCCACGCCCCCGTTGTGCCCCGCCCAGCGCCATTGGCGCTACACTACTGTTTGAATCCCACCCCCATCGGAACCTGTTACTAAAATTTTTGAATCCCACCACTGGCCAAATTGTATGCAACAGCAGTGACGTAGGTATAGATTTTTAATGGGGGGATTCAGGGGGGGCCATGCCCCCACCTACTCTTGGGGGCATGGCCACACCTCCCAAGCCCCACCCTGGCCTCAGTGCTTAAAAAGGCAGCTCTCTGAGGCCAGCTTAATAACAGCAGACTCCCCTGCCTTGCCCGCCCCGCCCCGTCTCACCCCACCCCCCACCGGCTGGGCTTCTCTAGCTGGTATCCAGCAGTCCCTTCTCCCTCCCCTCCAGGCAGAGGGGGAGCTAGGGAAAATGGAGCCCGGTGCAAAATCTGAGGTTTGCGCCCCCCTTCCCCGGGCGGCTGCTGTGATGCTGGAATCCACCCCCAAACAGCATCACTTTCAATGGTGTTTCAGCTAGGGAGCCCAGATTCTCCTTTTAAATCCATCTTAAAAGGAGAATCTGGGGTCCACAGTTAAAACAACATTGAAAGTGATGCTGTTTTGGGGTGGATTATCCCCCACCCTGAAACAGAATCACTTTCAATGTTTAATCTGGGGACCTCAGATTCTCCCTTTAAATCCATAACGAAGGGGGTGGATTTAAAAGGAGAATCTGGGGAAATTTGGAGGGTGCCTGCTGTCAGGGGTGCAATTGTTAAGCTAGCAGCACCAAACTTTCAGGGTATCTTTAGGAGACTCTCCTGATGATACCACCCAGGTTTGGTGAAGTTTGTTTCAGGGGGTCCAAAGTTATGGACCTTCAAAGGTGTAGCTCCCATCTTCTTCTAGCTCCCATTGGAAACAATGGGGAATGGAGCACCCCCTTTGGGAGTCCATAACTTTGGACCCCCTGAACCAACCTTCACCAAACCTGGGTGGTGTCGGCAGGAGACTATCCTGATGATACCACCTAGGTTTAGTGAAGTTTGATTCAGTGGGTCCAAAGATATGGACCCTGAAAAGGGTAGCCCCATCTACTATTAGCTCCCATTGGAAACAATGGGGGATGTGGGCACTCTCTTTGGGGATCCATAACTTTGGACCCCCTGAACCAAACTTCACCAAATCTGGCTGGTATCATCAGGAGTATCACCTGATGATAGCCTGAAATTGTGGTGCCGCTAGCCTAAAAACTGTGCCCCCTGCAGGCCGAAAACAAAAAACACTTTAAAATACAAAAAACCCACAAACCGGGAGGCGGAGCTTCGGACATGCAATGGGGGGTTGAACCCGAGAACCTCCCTTACCTACGTCCTTGTGCAACAGTCATAAAATCACTATTGTGAGGGGAGCATATTGCTTAGGGTGGCCAACTAAGGCTTGGGAAATTACAGGACACTCCGTGGCAGTCCCTGGCTACGATGGGGTTGGGGGAGAAGAAGCTCAGCAGGGATATGATGAAATTGATTCCACCTTCCAAAACTGCTTTTTCCTGCAGGGGAACTGGTGTCTGTAGTTGAGAAATCATTCGTAATCCTGGTTTCGAATTCCAGGTTTACTACAAGTGACTCAGGCCAGGATCCTTGAAACAGGCTCTGGATTGTTGATCAATAGCATTTATTGGAAAGGCAATGAGGCACACAGCTTGCAAGAAGCCAGTTCTGCCAGACCTGGCTTTTGTGACCCCCTTTATCCAAAAACAATCCCCCCTCCCATTTTCCCAAAGAATGTGAGAAAGAGTTACATTGGAGCCTAAGTGTACCCCAGGGTCAGCAACAAATAGAGATAAAGCCACCTGGCCTCCTGCCCCCACGGGAGCAATGGAAACATCTCATTTCCCATGGGAGTAGAATGTGTCAGGGACACGTCTAGTGATCTACCAAGCATGTGAAACCATGAAAGTAAGATCAAGGAAAGAACGTTCCATTAATACAGTGGTTACATCTAACAGGCAGATTACATATGTCTAAAGGCAATTACATTGACAGGAATGCATATCAATCACCTAGATACAATCACCCTCTGTATTTTATATAGCCATGGCCTGGAGTTAAGAATGCACCTCAATCAACAAGGTGCCTTCCCTGACATGGAGTAAATGGCCATATACACTCTAGGGCAGGAGGAGCATGTTTCATGTTTCTACCTTTGATGGTACAACGTAACTTTCTAGATTGAACTCTCTTTTATAAAACTTGGTTCTCATAGGGATATTAGATTATTAAGATACGTCAACAATAAAAGCTTGCAATTGAGGACAACAATGGTGCTCATCCAACTAGCCTCCCCTCCCCTCCTCTTTCCTTTTTCCCCCCCTTCAATTGTTGTGAATGTGGTTTTAAGGGATATGGTGCAATTTTAATGGTAATCACTTTGCGGAGTTAATGTTGCTAGGATATGTTGAAGGATGTACTGATTTTACTGATTTTAATTGATGTTGCACGCCATCTGGAGCCCATTTGGGGAAGGGCTGCCTATAAGACAAATAAATGAAGCTAAAACTTTAGTGTAGTCTATGACTAATCCAGTATGATTGGACAGTCTTAAAATGGTATATTTCCAGGGGTGACTGGTGTCTTGCTTTGCCAACAAGACTGGAGAAAAAAATGCCCTGCCCCTTTAATGTGTTGAAATAGACAGCTGAAACTTTTGGCATAGAGGTATATCACATCACCTCGTAGGCAACATCCTACTAAGTCTCAATTAAGGGGACAGGGCACTTTCTCCCAGCATTTGGCCACCTCACGGGTGTCTCCAAACAATAAGAGTTGTAAAACTCCCACCTTCCCTTCTCTTGCGTCCATCCACTCAAATCTTTTATTTCCTAGCCTACTTTAGTTCTACTGATGACAACTATAGAAGCACAAATACCATAGGAAGCTCTTGCAATGTCTTTGGCTAATGAAATCATGCAAATCCTGAAGAGGGGACTAATTGACCAAGAATATCAGACTCAAATTGAAGAAGCCAGAAAGTTCTGTTCTCTGTATTTCAGAATCTCCCTCAATATTGGCTGTGTGGCTAAGTACCTATTCCAGTTAATGGAACCCAGCCAACACTGGGCTATTACCCACACTAGATCTAATGTACTGCCATCAGCCATTCTTCAAGGGCGACAGCTAAAAATTCCATTTCAAGAAAGAGTCTGTGCATGCAGCATGAATAGTGTAGAGTCACTTGACCATATCCTGTTGCATTGTCCCAGTTACATGATTCTTAAAACCAAGCTATTATCTCCTATACTAGATAGCAAAAAGGACTATTCAGACCAACAAAAATTGTATATTTGCTGAATAATGATAACGGTAATGTATCTGAGATAACTGCTAAATTCTTATCATATGTCATCAAGATGCATGTATAAACAGTGGGTCGGCTATAGGCTGTTCTTGAGTATGTTTTATGAATATTTATTTTTCTTTTCTTGCTTTGTATAATATACCAATAAAAGTGGATTGACTGATTGAACTAAATGCTACCTCCATATATTGAAGCTGTGTACCTATGAATATCATTGCTGGGGGTCATCCAACTAGGAAAAGCTCTTGCCAAACCTTAATTGTAAGCAGTCAAGTTTTCTTTGGGCTGACGATTGTTAGAAGCTGAGTATTTCACAAAACAGAACAAAAATTATTAAGGTTACAAACTGAGTATGAGGTAGAGAAGGGATCAGAGCTCCAAAATACTCCCCAACCAAATTTCCACTTAATTTATCTCAGTGTTTATTTCCCATCCTCCTCCTCCTCCTCCAAATGAATTCTTCTTTAACCCTAAAAAAAAATCTTGTCCAGATTGTATCCAATATTCTCTTAGATATTATTTGTGGCAAATATTTCATCAACTCATTATGTGTCCTGAAGTAACGTCCCACAAAATTAACTGCTCTCAAATCAATTCCTTCAATTAACTTATGTAAAATATTTCCCTTTTAAACAACCTTACAGAAGATAGTGTGTTCTTCTACTCTAGGAACAGAGCTGTGCGCCTGCAGTAGTGCATGTATCTTCAGAGCGGTAAATGGCAGCCATTTGTCACTTTCCCCCTTCAGATTGTGCACGCTATAATAAGTCATAGGGAAACATCTGAACAATTTACAAGTGAAATTCATCCCAGAGCTGTAGTTTCTAATAGGAGTTCCTTTCGCAGAATGGAGAAGAAGTTTCCAACAGCAACCAGAAGAGTACCGTATTGATGTTTGCAGAATAAAAGGCATATTCTACTTAGCATGCCTATTAACATGGAAAACAATAGCAAGAAAGGCCAATTGAGAAGAAAGCCTAATATTATTCTGGTAGCAATTCAAGCAAAATAATTAGTGGGCCAAGGAAGGAAACAATATAGAGCAATATAGACCTGCATAGTGAAGGAAGGAAGAGCCTATCATTAATTATAGCTCCTTTGCTAATTCTCTTTTCCTGGCAAATGGTCTTCACATGAACTGGGAAGAATGCAATGCTATTTCAAGCACGGCTTCTATTAATACAACTTTTGGAAAACTGATATGAGTAAATGCATAATGTGTGGAAATAACTTAAAATGCCAAAGGTTTTCAATACAGCTCCTCTTTCATAAATATTCTTCACTTTAAAGGGCTAAATCACCTTCAGATTACCGTAATAACCTGGATATCTTATAATAAACAGAAGTTCCAGGTAGCCATGTTGGTCCAAAGAAAAAATCCAAAACCAAAAGCAGTATAATACTTTTTATTAGGATCAAATAAAGCCAAGTATTCCATGCTTAGAGCTTCAATGTAAGAAAAGGAAAGGTGTGATCAGCCAGAAAACCCCAAGACTATAAAATGGGAACAATTCCCTAAAACTCATAAACTCTATTCCCCCAAGCACCAAAAATCTTCCTTTGCCCATAAAGAAAAATTCCAGAAGAGCAACTTAATGTAGTAGTAATCTAAACAACCAGAAGGGGGCAAACAACTAGAATATAACTAGAGACATTTTTATTTTTTTGTCTACTGTGCTCAAGGCAAGCTGTTTTTAACTAGAAAAGCAGTTTGTCCATTCAGTGATTAATTGCCATAAAAACTTAAAAGCACTTCTGGATGTGTGTGCTTTTCTTCCTTACCTGAACTATGAAAGTAGGACTGTGACCTAAATTTGTGTCACAGAAAGAGCAAATGTCTGTAGCATTTCAGACATAAAAGCATTAATAATAACACATTCAATGTAACACAGTGGGAATTTTTCTTGTATTTTCTGCAGCAAATGTTGAGTCATTTGTATGGAATCAGAGCATCCACATGGTAATTTTCTCCACATTTTCCTGGCCCCATCCTCTTACTCCAAGGCTGCCATTCTCCCATCACTCAAAGACCTTTTCAGTATTATTTTTTATGATTTATGATTCAGCATTTCTTTATGATTAACATATTGGTATAACGATATATCCAATTCAATTACCAGTTCTAAGCTGTAGAGATACAGAAATGGCTGCAAGGAACAGGGTGTTTTTGAAGCATCAGTGAGTACTAGGAAGCTTTTGGAAATCAGGTGCCCTCAAAACTGGTGAAATTGTGGGCATCTGTGTTTTTTTAAGTTGGTTACATGTAGTCTGGCACTCTGGTGTCCAGTTTATCCTGTAGGGCTTTCTTAGTTAGTCCACAAAGAGGTGTTATTAATGGTACTAAGCTTAGGAATAAACCTCTGTAGTAACCATCCACCCCGATGAAAGCTCTCACTTCCTTTTTGTAGTTGATCTACTTGTGAATGTCCTGCACCTTGATCCAATCTGGTTTTAACATCCCTCCTCCCAGTATATGCCCCAAACATTTCTCCACTGTGTGAACAAATGGTGGACTTGATGGGCCTTGGTCTGATCTGGCATGACTTTTCTTATGTTCTCATGCTCTGTAAGTTCCCTGGCTTACTAGGGAGCCAGGTAATATTGAATGGACTGGAAGGTTATTAGAGCAGTGTTGGCAGAGAACTTGGGATGAATCAGACAGAGCATGCCATGGAGCCCATTTATGATGGTGTTAGTGGCAACAAAGACTTTCTCTTCTGCCACTGTTGTATCAGCATCTCACCCAGCTTGTTTAAAGTGGGTTGTGACTTGACAACACCCAAATCCAAATCCAATCCGCCAGTGATGAAAATTGGGACCCAGCTGTGATGTTTTTTGCAAGGTTGTTTGCTGACAAAATCTCTCTTATCCATTCTGATTTGGAGGCCAAATTGAGGGCAGATCTGGTACCTGTAGTGTAAGAAGCACCTGCTTAAAATGAATACTTTCAGATTGATCCTGCCTATGGATGATGACAGGATTCTTGGGAGTGTGAGAACCACTACCTGAACTCTGGACCCATGCCCATACTGACGTTTAAAATCTTGCCAAGAAAAAATATTAGAGTCAGTTAAAATCATCAACTATTGCTTGATTGTGGAAGCTCTTCCTACGCCTTTGAAGGAGACAGTTACTAAATTTCTACACAAAAAACCTTTATTAGCTTGGGCTGAGACCACCAATTATAGGTCAGTCTCTAGTTTACCTTCACTAGGTAAGGTGATTGAGTATGTAGTGGCAGAACAACTTCATAGTTTCCTGGATGATATATTTGTACTTCAGTCTGGTTCAGGTCTTGGTTTGGTACCAAGATGGCTTTAGTTTCATGGATGGATAATTTTTGTTATTTTTTTTAAATTAAATTTATATCCCACCTGTTCCTAAGCAGGGTTGGGCTCTGGGTAGCTTCAAAAATTAAAATATAATAATACAATAACAAGCAATAAATAATATGATTAAAACCTAATAACATATAAAAATACAATCAATTGATAGCAAATAAAATAGCAAAATCCTAATGTTTCAAGTTGGACAGGGGAAAGTCTTCTGTGTTGATACTGTTGAATCTCCCCGTGACTGTTGACACAGTTGGCAATTCAATTCTTATCCATCAGCTTGAATGTGGAGTTGGTGTTAAGAATATAGCAATTCAGTGGCTTCACACTTTTCTGTCTGAATGGACACATAGTCTCTACGGAAGATGCTAAATCAACTGGGTGCTGGGTGGAATTTATCTTAAGGAGTGCCACAGCATTCTATTCTTTCACCCATGCTCTTTAATATATATGATGATGCTGAAGCTTTGTCTGGAGCTCTGAGTTGTGTGTCATCAATATGCAAATGATACCCCACCCCATATTTCATTATCAAAGCCTCCAGATGCTTCTGTCTTGTTTGTGAACCAGTGCTAAGCTGCTGTGGTCAGATAGCTGAGGCAAAACAAACTGAAGCTGACTTGAGACAGGACAGAGGCAATACTGGTTGGGAAGGCTGTTTTCTAGAGGGACTGGATCCTCATGTCCTAGATGAACATTGGCTTTTTCAGAGCAATTTAAGAGTTTGAGGGGGTTTATGGACCCTGCCTTTCTATTTGAAAAGCAGATTGGAATGATGGCCAGGAGCACATTCTGTCAGCTGTATCTAATTAGCCAACTCTCTCATTGCCTAGTCCAGGGGTAGGGAACCTGCGGCTCTCCAGATGTTCAGGAACTACAATTCCCATCAGCCTCTGTCAGCATGGCCAATTGGCCATGCTGGTAGGGGCTGATGGGAATTGTAGTTCCTGAACATCTGGAGAGCCGCAGGTTCCCTACCCCTGGACTAGTCTCAGCCAAGCTGACCCATGCTTCTGTAACCTCATGGTTGGATTACTGCAATGTGCTCTATGTGGGGCCTCCCTTGACTATGTGGGACTTCCCTTGTAAAGAACCCAGAAATTACAAGTGGTCCAGTCCAGAATGCAGCAGTTTGGCTATTTTCAGGTGCTAGTTGCTGGGAACATGGTTCCCATGTTGAAATAGCTACATTGGCTGTCAGTCTTTTTCTTAGATCAATTCAAGATACTGGCTATGACCTTTGAAGCCCTTCATGAGCTGGGACCAACATATTTGAAGAACTGTCTCCTTCCATAGGTCCTTGCGTGACAACTATGGTCATTAGGCAGTCATCTGCTGGCTATCTGACTGGTTAGGGTGGCCCGTCTGACATCAACCACAGCCCAGGCCTTTTCCATTGCATCACCAGCTCTGTGTAATAGTGATATGAACAAATAGTTTGTAATGTTTTAAGCCATTGTATTTAATCATATAAGTTATATGAGTGTAATTCACTAGGCACTAAGCACTTCAGAAACTTATTTTTGTTGAGAAAAACAAAACTCAGAGCAGCCCGACACTGGCCTTGAGTTGAAAGAGAACAGGGCCCCACCAAGGAGATAAGGAATTAGCAGAAGCTCACAAATACAGATAACAGTAAAATAGAAACTTAGTTGTTATAAAAACCTTTGCGTAAGATGTTTTTAACTTAAGTTGCACCAAATATGGGATGGAAAGGTGTGGTAAAAGGTGGGATGAAATGACCGGGTCTGCACGTCTTCTTGACTCAAACCAATAGTCAGAAGACAAGGAGGAATGTTTGTAAGAAGGTATAAATTATGTTACACAGGCAGCAGCTCTTTGAACCTCCTCCCTGTTGCTGACAGAGGAGAGTTCCCTCTTCTGCGCAGAATTGAACAATAAAACTCTTAACACTGAAGAAGCTTATGGATGGTTATTTGTGAGTAACCGGACAGAGCTTTTGCTCTAAGGACAGGGCCCTGACCTGTCCCTAACAATAGGCTCCCTGAAAAGGTTAAGGGAGCCTGCTCCATGGAAATCTTCAGAAGGTGCTGCAAGGCTTGCTTGTTTGTCAGAGCTCTGGGGGAAGCTGCAACAGCAGGGCTTTTTTAAGGAGGGAGGGAGAGAGATTTAGGGTTTGCTATTTAAATTTGGTTTACACTGAAAATGTTTTAAATTATTATTTTATGCTGCCTTGAACCAGAAGGGAAAATGGGATATAAATGATTTAGAACATAAATAAATAAAATAAAAATCAAACTAAACTAGGTTTGAGAAAAATCACAACAAACGGGGGGAAAAAACTAAGAGTAGATAACTGGGGATAATGTCAAGCAGATGCTCTTCAGAAATCTGTTATAGTTTAGTCACAATCCTCCCATGTGGAAGTAGCCCTAGATTGAATGTCATCAAATGCACAAACTCGACAAAGGTTATGATTTTCTTACTGTATTAAAATCAATGCAAAATATTGCTGTGGGCTTCAGTAAGAGCAAGATTGCCCCCAAGTATGTTGTGCTGGTGATAAAAAAACACACTGATGTGTTAATGTCTTTAAAGGTTCCACAGCCTTCTTTGTTGTATTGATATGGCTCCCTATGTACATACACAGATGTCCCTTCCACATCGCAACTTTCCATATCGCAGGTTCGGCTTATTACAGGTCGGTGCCAGACACCCACCCACCCCCAACATGAGCACCCCCCAAAGCAGGCCCTGGTACCATAATGGGGCACCGATGAAAAGGCCCCCACATCTGCTGCTATTGAGGAGCTGCCAATGCTGCTATCTGCCACCTCCGGAGGACACCCAGAGGAGATAAATAGATGCTGCCACACACAGGCTACTAGAAAAATCTGCAGGCCCGCTGCTTGCCAACACCTGGAGGCAGCTGTCTTGTAAAAAAATTTAAGAAGTTTTTCAGATCATGGGGGATGCTGTGCTCCTAACCCCAACGATGTGAAAGGGACAATTGTACCCACCACACTTCTATGTACTTCACGTAGGTTGACAAACAGCCTATAAAAATGCAACTCAGTAAATCAGTTGATTTTTTTAAAACTCTTCTGCTTCCCATCTCATATTTAGGTGCTCAAAGATTATGTAGAAACATCACCAACCTGGTTAGAATTGAGATTCTTTCCTTTGCCTTAGGAAATTTTCCCTGTTGCCAGGACGAAGGCTCTTGGTTATGTACAACATTCTGATGATGCCTGTTTTGTCAGAACATGTCAAGGATTTGGAAGGCACAGTGGAAGTTATATAAACTTTTGTTCTATTAATCTTTGAATGCTTTGTGCCTGCTCAGCAGTTAGCTGTGTCAGAGCGTGTAACCCATGAAATTTAGACCATTTGCTCAATGTCTGCCTTTGGAGAAATGAAGGTACATATCTTTAAAACTATACCCATTGAATTATTTATGCCTTTCCTTTGTGTGACTAAAATATTCCTTTCCTTCATCTGGAATATCTATCTATATATATAAAAATCTAACCGTGCGTTTGTGGGTGACAGATAATCTTCAAAACTACTCCACCGACCACCCTGCAATTTCCTGACACCATCCCTCATGGCTCCTGCCAGGTTTGCAGCTCCTTTCCCCGATCAGGGACCGTCCCTGTGCCCCATAGGGACGATTTTCCCCCAAACCACCAGCTGCGCATGCCCAACCACCAGCCGGACTCGCAGCCTCCCCCTCCCCCCCACCCCTCCTCATACTCTGGGCCGGCTCCATCCAGCAGCCGAATGTGCCCGCAGTGCACACAGAGGCGTTCCTCCCATTGGGCAAAGTGGGCAGTTGCCCAGGGCGCCCCCTTTTGGGGGGCGCAAAAACTGCAGGTTCGTTTGTGAGATTTTTTGTATTTTCAGGGGGTCCAAAGCTAAGGACTCCCAAAGGGGGTGCCCCATCACCCATTGTTTCCAATGGGAGCTAACAGAAGATGGGGGCTACACCTTTGAGGGTCCATAACTTTGGACCCCCTGAACCAAACTTCATCAAACCTGGGTAGTATTCTAGGAGAGTCTCCTAAAGATACCTTGAAAGTTTGGTGCTGCTAGCTTAACAATTGCACCCCTGACAGCAGGCACCCCCCCAAATTTCCCCAGATTTTCCTTTTACCTCCCCCCTTTGGCATGGATTTAAAGGGAGAATGTGAGGTCCCCAGTTTAAACATTGAAAGTGATGCTGTTTCCCCCAATTGGGGGGACTGGATACAACACCATAAAATGTTTTCATAGCAGTAATAAAACATTTTGAAAGCATTTTGAAAATGTTTTCAAAAAAATTATTTCTGCTGTGTGGCATGGCCTATTGCTGAGTTCAGATTTGTGAGTTGGGGCATGTTCTATAATGTGATGGTGACTTTGAAATGACCTGATGTAAAAAATTATTGCTTGGTCACAGTGGGGGAGGGCGGCTGCCCATGGGGAGGGCGCCAAACTCCAGTTTGCCTAGATATGCCACTGGGCGTAGCTACAAGGGGGCCGGGGGGTGCGTGTTGCACTGGGCACGCACCTGGGGTATCAAACTCAGGTTTTGCCCAGGGCTCCAGTTTGCCTAGTTACGCCACCGAGTACACATGACCCAAAACGAAAAGCGCCCACAACGCTCCCCCCCGTCCTTTGCTTCCATGCCTGCCCCAACACCAGCTGCATATGCCCACCCACCAGCCGGACTCACCCGCCTCACACCAGCAGCCTCCCAGACACCAGTGTGGTCCCGCTCATCAGTCATGTGGTGCTGCTCCAATTGGGGCTGCCCAGCTTCATCCACCTCAGCAAACAGAGCTGCCTCCAGTGTGTTTGCAGGGAGAAGTCAAAAGAAAAAATGCCATTGGAAAGCCGCTGCCACCGTCGCCTCATCCTCTGAGCCACAATGCTCTACTGAGTAACCGAGCGGCTCTCAGCTCGCCTTTTCCTCCCAGCCTTGATCTGAATATGCTTACACACACACACCCCAGTTTCTCTCCCTTTACAATCACAACTCTGCCTTGCTGCCTCGGCGGAAGGAGCTCCTCCCTCCGTACAGAGGGGTTGAAGCAGGCACAAGCAGACCCAAGAGCCCATTCTGAAAACCAGCATCCTCCACTGCGAGGGATGTACAAATATGACAGATCCACAACTAACTTAACATCTAATATATTCAAAATGCTGATCTGGACAGATCAACGCCCCCCCTCCAGTAAACCAGTGGATTTACACCTTTGCAGTTCTGTCATTATTTGAATGCATGGCATACACATGACAGTTACGCATGGATTTATTACTAGATATGTGAAAACTGTTTATAGAAACTGAGTGTAGAAACTGTGTAGATCCGGCCCCATGCCTATTATATGTTGTTTATACATATATATATATACTAGCGATCCCCGGCCACGTGTTGCTCTGGCTTGCTGTAGTGAAATGGAAAAGGAACAGTACCAGCAAATGAATTGCACATGCCACCACTACCTTCTCAGAGAACCGCACAAAAATATGTGTGTAAGCACCTAATTTCACCATGTTATTACACCTTCAATTCACCAGTTCCCTTCACGCTTATAATGGCTGAAGTGCCTATAAGCAGAGGAATGTCAATTCAGAAGACCACAAACCACTAATCTTTACGACAATTCCTCTGGTGAGTTTTCAGCTGATGATGTAGTGCAGGAAAAGGGGGATGGGGGACGATATGCGGAAGGGCCAAATGGGAAATAGGGAGCTGACATCTGGAATTTCCAAGGAGGTTACTCTCACATCCACAATGCTGTGGCCCACACTGGTGAAATAGGAAAGGAAGGAAAGAGAAACTCTGCCACTTGATACAACATTTCATTCCTCTGCTTATAGCCAATATAGTCATTCCAGGTGTGAAGGGAACTGGTCAACTGAAGGTGTAATCATATGGTGAATTCAAGTGGTTACACCAACCCACACATATGTTTGTGCGTTTTCCTGACCACGTCGTGGTGATGTCTGCAATTCATTTGCTGGTACTGTTCCTTTTCCATTTCACCACAATAAGCCACAGCAACGCGTGGCCAGGTCCGCTAGTTAATAATAAAAAGGCTGTGTTCAGTTTGTGTATCCTTCAGGCCCACTGCCAGCCTAGGATTCTATTCAAACTATGAGATGACTACAGTTCTTGCACTGGTGCTTGTAGTTTTTTAATAATTGAAACCCTTTCATAGCCATAATATGAAGATACATTTATGATTCATTACCCACAATCTCTTTTTGACATACCCACATCAAAATCTGTTTGCCCAATTCAGGGAAATTTGGGGTGGTTTTATGTAGGGTTGGGTCCAGACTAAACTGGCAGTTCACACCGATTCCCCTTTTCTGCTGCAGATGCGCCTCATGTCATTCCTCAGGGTCCCCTATCATCCTGGAGCAGCATTTTGTGGAAATCAGTGCAGGAGGGGAAGTTCCTTCCTCTGGTGGAAAGGTTGTGTATGTAAAGTATCATCAAGTTGCAGCTGATTTATAGCCACACAGTAAGGGTGGAAATGTTAGTCTGGATCAAACCTATATTATCAATTGCATTTTTTAAATCCCAGATTCTTCCAGAGAGCTAAGACCAGCATGCAAGTTTGTCCTTTCCTTCATTTTATTATCACAACAATCCAGTAAGTTAGGTTAGGCTAAGAAAGTGTATGACTGGTCCAAAACTCAGCCAGTGAGTTTTATGACTTGGGGGGATCTGAAGCTGCATCTTTTGAGTCCTATGACTAGCAATCATTCTGCTCTGGCACCACTTATCCAATTATTTCTGTATTACAGAAATCTATTAATCTTAGCAGTAACATTAACAGCTAATAATTGTAAAAGAGTGAGAAGGCAATGATCTCTGTCATACATGTTTCTTTCTAACCACCAGCTGCCTTGTAGCTTCTTCCATTTTGCATTATTATATTTAGATTTAGTCGCTCCTCTCTCCATGTAACCTAAGAAGAAGAAGAAGAGTTGGATCTATATCCTTCCTTTCTCTCTTGTAAGGAGACTCAAAGGGGTTTACAAACTCCTTTCCCTTCCCCTCTCACAACAAACTCCCTGTGAGGTAGGTGGGGCTGAGAGAGCTCCAAAGAACTGTAAGTAGCCCAAGGGCACCCAGCTGGCATGTGTTGGAGTGCACAAGCTAATCTAGTTCACTAGATAAATCTCCACAACTCACATGGCAGAGCGGGAAATCAAACCCGGTTCTCCAGATTAGAGTGCACCTGCTTTTAACCACTACACCATGCTGGCTCTTAAGGAGGAATACATGGTAACTACTTTTTCCTTATTGTTCTGGGTTTGTAGAGACCCCATCCCTCACTGGTGTTCTCAGTTGTGAAAAGCCATAGATTTAAACAATCATCACAACTACTGCTGAAGAGCTCTATCTGCAGTTCACCAGCAGTCCTGTCCAGGGTTACAGACAGTCTAATTTTGTGTGTAGTTAAGGAAAACAGATTAGACGGATCTACCATATAAATGGATCTGTATATTATTTGTGGTGTAGATTAGTGTCCATTAAAAGAGTGTGCGACATTTCAAGTTAAACATGCTCCCATTTTTTTTGTAATCTACCATTTAAATTAATCTACTAACCTAGTGAGATAGAAAATGCTTATGTTTTCCCTGTATCATTCCCAGCACCGCACCCAGCTGACTCAATGGAGCTAATTGGTTTCCAGCTTTAAAATGTTCCACTTGAAATAATCCTTCCGAAGTATCTAACAGTCATTAATGAATATCTGAACCTGAATTATGTTGATGCACAAAAAGGCACAGGGACTCATCCAAGGTCAAGCAGTTTAGGTCCATATACTGGCCTTATCAAAACCTAGCAGTACAACTTGTAAAACAGGAATAGGGAGTCCCTCATTGTTCATGCGGAACAGCGGTATGCCAGACAACTGTGCCGGGCATGAAGAGTTGTTCTTCCAGAAAACTGAGGAACACGCCCAAGATACTGGGAGTGCCATTGGGGCTTGCTACTTCCAGATTGTTTATCCAAGAACAACCTTTTCTTCCCCTCCCTGTCTTATTTACTGGTACATCAGCATCTGCCCAGTTGTATTTTTCCTGTACTTTAGCCAAAAAGATTCCTACCTCTGAATTAGAATTTAGAATCCAGCCCAGGCACAACATTATTTGCAATCAGACCCTCAAAATCCAATCTCACAAACTCTGAAAAGAAAACCCAGATTGAATGGGCTGATTCTAAAACAAGATTTCTGTCCATTCAGAAACACCAGAAGTGAATAGTTAAGCATGCCTCGCTTCCCTTAAGTAAAGTTCCTGAGCTTAGTACCAGAGGCAAAACCCTGGGTGGAGGGGTGGAGCCCTTGGCACCACTTGGCCAGGTCATGTGGAGGGCACATTGGTAAGCCACCATGCCCCCCCCAGTGCCACGCCCAAATTCCATATGGAGTTTGGAAGCAGACATGAGTGCTGAGCTGGCCAGCATGGCTCACCCTGCCCCAAATTCCTTGTGGAGTTCTGATCAGGGTGAGCCTGTTAGATGCTGGGCTCAGCTTGCCCGGGTCCAGCTTCAAACTGTAGGCTCAAAGCCACATGGAGTTCAGTGCAGGGTTGACTGGCTCAGCGATAAGAAGTGGATAAGAAACTTTTCTCCCATAGCTGCAGGCTGCCACTCATCTTCCTCTAAGGTACCCATTTTTTCTATCTGTGGTGCTTTCTCTATCTTTGTCCATTCCTCTCTACATCCTTGTTCTTCAGCTAGTGCATAATCCAAGTGCGTCAGCTGCTCATTCAGCATCTTGTGGTCCAAGCTGCCCCAACAGGGTACTCTGAAGTTGACTTCTGAATCAGCCTTGACCAGTTGACACCCTATACTGAGTCAAGATGCATCACTGTCATCTCTCCATGCTGTTTTAGAACCCTCCTTTGCTATTGAGCGTGCTGGTGTGCTGCACAGGACATATGGAGTCAGTCAGAGTAAGGGGCAAACAGCCTCTTCCCCCCAGCATGGAAGGGAAGCATGAAGCTCCTCCTTCCCCTCACAGCTTTTGGAGATGTAGGGCAATGAGCACATTTTTAAGTCCCCATTCTAAGATTTGACATGAAATTGGGCACGTATGTCCCGACACATTGTGTAATCTGTATTTTGGCTAACTGCTGGCTTTGTTGCTGTTGGAACCCCACTTCTAGTTGAGCTGGTGCTGCTAACACACTGTTTTGGTGCAGTGTCTGTCCAAAGAAACACAGTCCCACACTGATCCCAGTGGTAAGTGTGAGCACTGAGAAGTTTCAGAAGCTAATGCTCACCTAGGTTTGTTCTCTTGGGAGGGCAGCACATTAGAAACTTGCGGCATTGTTTTAGCCTTTGTTTGACTTACAGATATGCAGGTATAGCATAGGTGAAGGCATACAAGCATTCCCACAGGGCAATAGATCCACCACCCCACATCAAATTAAGAGAGACCCTATATCCCCCCCACTTGTTCTTCCCTCTTGCATCTTAACCACTTTTGCTTTTCATATAGACACACATCTGTCCAGACCTTCCCTCTGAGCCCTGATAGGCTGCCTGAGCTGTCAGTTCCATAATAATGTAGGATGAACTGAGTGGCAGTAATCAATGATATACAAATACCATAGATAGCAAAAAATTTGAGAGCGTTTTTTCAAGGTAGTACCATAATAGTAATTGTGTGATTCACTTTGTAATCTATGTTAACAATGACAAATTTGCCCAATTTACAGCCCAATCCAGAAGGGGCAGAAATCCCTCTCGGGATGCAGCGTGGGATTATGAAGGCAAAAGCCTGGATTCAGGCTTAATTACTGAAATAGCATTCTTTGCCTGCGGTTTGAGCCTGTTTTTAGCCTGCTGTTGCATAAAGAAAGCAAAACAAATCACACAGAGAATAAATCTGCACTTCAGTTTTCTAAATGGTAATAACAGTGGTAATTAAGATGGTGAGCACATTGTTATTATTAGCAGTTTTGAATTGTGAGCTATATAATGCAAACTACTACTGTGGTAAAAAGAGCAATATTGTCAGAAATGGAATGATACAGAAAAGAATTTCTCATCTGAAAATATCATAAAAGAACATAAGAACATAAGAACATAAGAACTAGCCTGCTGGATCAGACCAGAGTCCATCTAGTCCAGCATTCTGCTACTCGCAGTGGCCCACCAGGTGCCTTTAGGAGCTCACATGCAGGAGGTGAAAGCAATGGCCTGCTGCTGCTGCTGCTGCTCCTGAGCACCTGGTCTGCTAAGGCATTTGCAATCTGAGATCAAGGAGGATCAAGATTGGTAGCCATAGATTGACTTCTCCTCCATAAATCTGTCCAAGCCCCTTTTAAAGCTATCCAGGTTAGTGGCCATCACCACCTTCTGTGGCAGCATATTCCAAACACCAATCACACGTTGCGTGAAGAAGTGTTTCCTTTTATTAGTCCTAATTCTTCCCCCCAGCATTTTCAATGAATGCCCCCTGGTTCTAGTATTGTGAGAAAGAGAGAAAAATTTCTCTCTGTCAACATTCTCTACCCCATGCATAATTTTATAGACTTCAATCATATTCCCCCTCAGACGTCTCCTCTCCAAACTAAAGAGTCCCAAACGCTGCAGCCTCTCCTCATAAGGAAGGAGACATACATGTTGGAGATGTTTCCAGTCCAAAGCTGTTGTCCTACATATATGGCTGAATTTACTATCCATTGACTTGAATGTTTTGATGGAATGGGCATCATGAATTGATCAGCAAAAAATCTGACTCAACAAAGTCAACGTAAGACTTTTTGAAAATGGCAACATCAACTAGGTACACTTAGCAGAAAGAAAAATTAACAAATATTTCAAAATTTACTCTTTATTGACTTTATGACCATGAGATACTTTAAATACCGACATATTGCTGCATTGTTTCCTACTGATGTAATACCATTTTTTTAAAAAAAATTATTTGTATATACAAAAAACAAACATATGGATCGAGTCAATCTCTGACATCAATCGTCATTATAATTTTACACCATCACATATATACAATCTTTAAAAATATAAAAATATATATATAAAAGCTAAGTAGACCTACTTGTAGTTCAGGAGTTAATTTGCCTTTGGAACATGCATACTATTTCATTCAGTAATCTATATCTCATTTTAATCTCTAGGTTTCTTCCTAAGAGTTTTGCTTACATTTTTCAGACTTAAATTTTATCTTGATAATCATCATATATCCAAATACTTGACATTTCAAGATAATTAATACAAGTCCATCCTATGCAGTTATAACATTAATTAAAATCAAATCAAAAAACAGATGACAAGATCAAGCATACAAACAAACAAAAATCATAATCGCTATGCTTATCGTGTTTCATTTTACAGCACACTTATTGGTTATCTAGTTTAATTACAAAGGAGAAAAAAGTAAGAGATTTGATAGTTTTATCAAGTTTACTTTCGACATTTTACATATTCGATCTTATTGCTTTCATTTGTTGTTTCTTAAATTTATTTCATTTCATTTCCATCTTCTTTCTAGGTACTGGTTGAAGGTCGTCCATGTTTTTTCATACCTTGATGTTGGCAGGTCCTTCAGGTAAGTAGATAATCTATCTATGTCAGGGGTAGGGAACCTGCGGCTCTCCAGATGTTCAGGAACTACAATTCCCATCAGCCCCTACCAGCATGGCCAATTGGCCATGCTGACAGAGGCTGATGGGAATTGTAGTTCCTGAACATCTGGAGAGCCGCAGGTTCCCTACCCCTGATCTATGTCTTTGTATTCTACTAATGTCTCTATCCAGCTGTTACAGTTTGGGTTTTTTTATTTTTCCACTTTTTTGCAATTTGCAATCTAGCTGCTGTTGAAAGGTATAGAAATAGATTCATGTTATTCACTGCTAGGTTATCTTGAAAGATTCCAAGTAGATAGTTTTCTGGGTACATCTCAAATTTTTCTCCTAGAATTTTTTGGGTTTTTTTATGCACTTGGGCCCAGAATCTTTTTATTTTAGGGCAATTCCACCAGATATGAAAGTGTGTGCCTATACTCTTTTTGCAAAATGTTTTTGTTTAATAAATTTCATTTTGTTTGCAATTTCCCTCAGCCATTTTTCCTGTATACCTTTTCTCATTATATTTATTCTATCTTTTATTTGGGTGTTTTTTGGTGTTCTTTGCAGTTGCGTTTCTAATATTCGTAATGTTTCCATTAGATCTTTCTCCTCTTTCTTTTGCTTTTGTCTTACTCTATAGACTTTTTGTGAGAGAACCCCTCTTAGATATGCTTTGCTAGCTTCCCACGTTGTATTTATACAATCTACCGAATTGTTATTTATCTCAAAGAAGTCTTTTAATTCTTTGGCTAGTTCATTTTTTTATGTCCTCTTTTTCAAGTACCCATTCTTTCATTGTCCACGGGATATTGTATTTATAACTATTTGGGGAGGCTAATTCCCAGGTAATGGGTCCATGATCCAATATTATTTTGGGTCCAATTTCAATTTTTGCTGTTTTTTCCATCATTTCCCCATTGGCCCGTACCATGTCAATCCTCGAGAAGGAATTGTGTCTCCATTTTTTCTTCATCGCATCTATACTTTGCTAGTTCAGATTTTTGCAGTATTCAAACATTGTTTATTAGTTTTTTTCTTCTTCTGAATTATATTATTTCAGACTGTAATCTGCTTTGAGTGAGAAAAGCAGACTTTAATATAATAAACACATAAGGTTTTGGTATTGAACAAAACCTTAAATGATCTCAGGCCTTTGTATCTGTGAGACTGTCTATCCCAATATTTTGTTCAAAGAGCTTTATGTTCAGCAAGAATCCCCCTACTGATGGTCCCTGGCCTGAAATTTGTATGGCTGTTCTCGACCAGAACCAGATCCTTTTCGGCTCTAGTCCTAGTCTGGTGGAATACTCTGCCAAGGGAAACCCAGGCCCCGCAGGACTCAGTACAGTTTTGCAGGGCCTGTAAGGCAGAGTTGTTCTGTCAGGCTTATGGTTGAGGTCAGCAACGGTATCCATTCCAACTGGCCTCCCTGTTGTTTCTGCCTTTCTGTTTTTCCCTAATATGGGATTTGAAGATGTACAATTTAGATTTGATTTTAAATTGTTTATCCCTTATTGGAATTTATAGTGCTGGGCTTTAGACAAAATGTTTGATTGATTTGTTGTTATCAATTGATGTGTATGATGCCTTGAGCCCCTATGGGGAAAGGTGGCCTTTAAAATCAAATTGAATTAAAAAAAAGTTAATGTGACTGTATGGATATATAAAACATTTCATACGCTGCACGGATATTTCCTTCTCAATGATATTGTGTAAATCTTTATTAATTAACATTTTGAATTAAGGTAACAACCTCGACTTTCCTTTCTGGAAACCACCCCCAACCAAGCATCAGCAATCTGTGAAAACCAGTAATAGCTGACTGGTTGCCCAGCATCAACCTGAAGGATAAGAATTGGAAACTGAGCTCCTCCAGCTGCTACTCGTTGGGTTTTAATTTGGAGTCTGAGACAGAGAAAATTGACATTCGCAGCTGCTGCTTCTTCTCTGGCAAAATATAGTAATTCTCAGCACTTCAGCCTGTGATCCCTCTGTAGCTGTTGTCACCCTGACCCACAGTGGGTGAGAAAAGTTTTCTGTTCAAGTTGTGTGTGTGTGTGTGCGTGCGTGCAGTTGCCAACAATATTTGCTGAGGAATAAGCTAGGATGAAACCAACTATCTGCCACTTATCAAGATGAGCTTTGTGTTCCCCTACCTTGCTGAACTGAATCGGCAGCAGCTCCCAACCATCATAGAAACATTCTTCAGAAAGAGAAGGCCAGCTGGTTCTTCTTAGGCAGCACAGTCTATAAATCACAGGCTTCTTTGCCAAGCCCTTGAGCTCTTTGCATCTGACATTACCTGTATTCTATACAACTTTGTTTTTTTAAGAGAAAGTGGAAAGAAGATACACATGATGCTAATAGAATCCAGATTCCAGATCCCTTTTTTCTGTTTGACTGGTAGCTACTTTTTAGCTCTGACTTCTGAAAGGACAAAATAAACTAGAAACCAGATGGGAACACAATAAATCCTTTCATTATATTATTACCAATCGTTATTATGAACATGGTCCTTTCCTTTTTTCTCTTGACAGCTATTTATCTTCCCAGAGAACATACTGCAGATTTTCAAGGATTTAGCAAGATTAGCATACATTTCATAGCACACATGAAATAGCCATCTGTAGACAAAATGTCACTGAGGAGCACTGCTTTCTAAAAAAGCTCTTTTACTCTAGCAGACTCTTCCTCTATGAGTGGAAAGACCTGACCTCTTCTGTCAATATTCAGGATGTTTTCCCACAAATGTGCCAATTATAGTATGTTCATAATTCATGGAAATGTCCTGTAATTAACCATGATGATCACAGCCTTCACAGAGTTTGCACAGTTTGGATTTGATAATTCTACACTGATGGGATTATTGCAAGTGTCACATCTGAGTGCAGTTTTCTGAAAAAGAGAGAGAGAAATCTCAATGGCCTGGAGGCCACCCTGTGAAGCGAGTGTCATCTTGCAAAGAAAGGCACTATATGAGCTGAGGTGACTCTCACAAGCTGTGCCCCGGCCCTCGGCAAGTTGCCTGCAGCTGCTGTCTCCACCAGTCCTCCTTCCATAAGGAGGGGTGGGTGGGGTGGGGAGGAGAGTGTCTGTGTGATGACTACTTTCTTATTTCTTTGTAAATAAATATGATAGGTGCAAAATAGTGTTTATTTATTCCTTTCTTTCGACATCTTTATATCACTGGCACCAGGAATTTAATTCAACCCCCCTTTTTATTTCCTCCTAAAACAGTGTGTCTGAGCTTTAAAGCAGTTTTGAAGGGCTATGTGGTTCTGAAAAAAATTACTAATGTGAGATTCTAGGTTAAATTTAGCAAATTAAAATTGTAATAATATATGTTATTTAGCTTAATGGTTTCAAGAATAATCTATATTAATAAAAATGTAAGTGTTCCAAATCCCAAATCTCCAAAAGTCCTTCACCGATTGCTCTGAAATTTGGGCACAACGTTCCATGCGACTCCACGTGTATTTTTATGCATTCCTTTCGAATTTTGACACAACATTGCATAAGCCAATCAGGATGCATGCTTCTTCCTTCACATGCTGTTGGTAAATGGACCCTCAAAGGTGTGGCATGCAAGGGAAGAGGAGGGAGTGGCCCACCTACCCTAGTGGAGGGAAGGGAGGCGGAGGGGTGGCATGCAAGGGAGGGGAGAGAAGGGGAAGGGAGCCCGGCACCTGACAAGGCCCACCCACCCTAGCGGAGGGAGGGGGTGGGGAGGGGTGGCGGGGTGGCATGCAAAGGAATGGGAGGGAGGGGGAAGGGGGCCTGGCATCTGGACATGGCCCACCCACCCTAGCGGAGGGAGGGGGTGGGGAGGGAGGGGTGGCATGCACCAGATGCCATTTCACCAGATGAGCCACAACAACGGTGGCTGGGTACGGCTAGTGTATAAATAAAACAATGTGAGACAACAACTTCTGCTGAGGTGACTTTAACTTCACATCAATTCCCTCTCACTCCTTTACATCCTCTGAGGCTATATTAGGATTTGACTCCACTTCTAGACTCTCAAGGTTTCTACCTATTTCTTTGGGCAGTTTTATACACTGTATAACACTGGCCCCTTCCCACCAGAAGATCTCAGTGTAGATGTGGTTGTTTGGTGGAAGTGAAAGTATGTTTCTATAGGTGAAAATAGTCCTGTCCTTTCAGGGAGTAATTCTTCCAGGCCCAGAGGAGGGAGGCCACATGATGTTGTATGCCGGGCTGAATTAATTCAGCCTGATATGCAAGATCATGCTGCCTACAACTCTGTCCTGATGTGTGTGTGTGCAATCCTGCATGTCAGGCTGAATTATCACCTCACTTTTTCATTCACTTTTCACCCCCATTCCTTCTTCAGCTTACCTCTCATTTTAAAGAAACACACACACAATATTTTAAATCATTCAAGGGGGGGTCATAGCTAGACAAAAAGTCCTGTTCCTAGGATCCAAGCACCAATTTTTGCTGTGCTACCTTCAGCAATGCTGTAAACGCAGTGTAGGATAGGAATAGGTACTTATATTTTCATTGCCTAGCTAAATTCAATGCACAACCGTTAAGTAACCCAGGTATCAGGAGATAACAGCAAAGTGGCTGTACTGCAAAACTGAGATTAAAATATGCAGCTATACCCTTTTGGTAAAGGTAATTGTAGTCCCCCCTCCTCTTTTTCTCTTCTCTGTATCTTTTTCTCTTTTTCTCTTTTTGTTTATTTCTCTATTTTGTAAACTTCCACCAGGAATAAAATTCCGAAAAACTCCTTTCTCTTTCATTTTATTCTTCTCTTGGTAGTGTGTACGAGATGTAAGGCAAACAGATGGCATTTATGGTACTAAGGAAAATCAGGTGGGAGTTCCAATATTTAATTGAACCAAAATAAGATGATATTTATAACTGGTTGGTAACGTCAAGGCTACAAATTATTTACAAAAATTAAAATAAAATCTGAGGCACCAAATACTTTTAGTAACTTTTAATCAGCATAAAGTCATTCTGACCCTTTTCACATCTTCTCTCTCTATCCCTTATACTGTACTCTTGGACTAGAATTTAACCTTTTCACTCTTACAATGAAACTATATCACCCTTTGTCACACCCATATGGCTTCTGTCTCTTTCTGAAATACTCCCATTCTTCCTCAGAGAGAGTTCTGACACTGTAACTCTGACAGTTTCTATATTCCTCACAAATTAATACATCTTAAAACTAACTTCAATTTTTCCCTCTCTCCTTGTAAAAACCACAACCAAGATTCCTCTCACACAGCTTCACTCCGTACACACAGATCTCACTTTGACTCTACCCTCTTTTCCCCACCTTTTCCCCCCACCCAGGCACTCCTCACAAAAACCAATCATGGCTCACCTGCCTTTTTCTGGCCACTCTCTTGCTCTCTCCTATTCAGCACTCAGTTTAAAGACACACAAACCTTCAATCATTTCAATCCAACCTTAAAATCATTACAGTAGTCCCTTGTGCAAGTACTAGGTCATTGCTGACCCATAGGGTGATGTCAAATTCCAACGTTTACCAGGCAGACTATGTTTACCAGGTTTACCAGGCAGACTATGTTTACGGGCCATGGCCTTCCACAGTCATCTGCACTTTACCCCCAGCAAGCTAGGTATTTTTTACCAACCTCAAAAGGATGGAAGGCTCCATCAATCTTGAGCTGACTACCTGAAGCCGACTTCTATTAGTATCAAATTCTGGTCATGAGCACAGCTTTGACTGTAGTACTGTAGCTTACCACTCTGCACTAGGGGGTTCTTCACATCCTTTAATAGGTCCATAAGTCAGAGCAAAAAGAAAGACTCTTTAGCTGAATAACTTAGCTGAATAAATCTTGAATGCATCTCTGAGGTAAGAATTCAAAAGAAATTACAAAAGAAAATTAAGTCATGATTTAAAAGCATCAGTTTGGCCTTTCACTTTTACCTTGAGAATACTGGATTTATAGAGGTAGGACAGAAATTTTTAAAAAGACATAAAACACACAAATACTAATCAGTGTGATCCCAAAAGCTCTTTTTAATAGAGCTGTTTTGCAGCCCACTCCTAAAACAAACAGTACCTCTAATGGACACACTATACTGCTGATGGAAGTCCATCCAAGAATATTGAAGCAATTACACGAAAGACTGTGGAATGGTCTGATGCCATATAGCCTTCCTGACTAGAAGAACTGCTAGGAGAAGTTGCTGGGAGGAACACACAGAGGTAAATACTGGGAGAGATACTGCTTCAGATATGTGAGTCCTAGACTGTGATCAAAACCAGTATCTTAACTTGAACCCGGGGGCGGGGGGGGGGGGGGGACAGAAATCCAATGTAGATTTTTCAGGATAGTGTCCAAGTTTAAGATAGGCTTATATAAAGGGCATTATTGTTAACGAACCTCAAGGTTACAACAGCATGAGTCAGCATGGCTTGATCTGCTGTAGTTAGAAGGCATTCCAGTCTACACACCAGGTGTAGAGGATAAGAAACACTCTTGGCAGTAAGACTAATTAAGGATGTTTGAACACCTGCCCATTTGGCACATCTGCTGTTCACTGGCCACAAAAAGGGAGCTGATTTTTCATTACTGTCTGGTTGTTCACAAGTAGTTTGAGCCTGTCAAGATTATTTTTTGCATATTCAAGCAATATCATACAGTGTAATCGGCAATGTTTCATTCATGCATGTTCTCTCACAGCCTGATGAGAGTTCCAGCTTCTTCCCCCTTCCACAGACTTATTTTCACTGAATGCTACTAGGCAGTCAATTGTGTAAATAATTACTGAGCAAATCAGTTTTTATTAGTGCTTTTTTATTGGTGCTTACTTAAGTCTGTGTTGTCTGGGTTTATTTAATGTAAGCACATCTTCATGCACTTGCATGGAAAGCAGAGCTCCCTTCCCATACCATTTAATTATCCGACATGACTATGCATGATTTTGGGGGAGAGCATATTTTACCTACTGTGCAGATGCCAACATGCCTGCCAGTCAAGGAAATGAAACTCCATCACTACAAGATTTTTTTTAAAAAAACCCACAATTGTGCAGATACTGTATAAAAAGCTGTTCAATAGCTGTTTGCCAACACAACGAACAAATGTTCAGCTCATGAGGGATCATGGCTGTTGAACGCCAAACATTCTCCTGCCAGATGTGTTTGCGGTGAAGCTCACAGTATCCATAGAACTAATTTGCTTTTCTAATAGAAAAGAATCCAAAAGAATGTGCAAGCTCTTCACATAGTCAATCACACTGTCTAGGAATGACAATGCAGTCTCCAATGCAGTATCAGCCTTACGAACCAGGATTGCCTCCATATTGTATGGATTCAATTCCAGCTCTTTCCCTTATACTCTCTTGACCATGACATTAAAATACTGGCCTCAGACAGAGATTTTCTCCAGGTGAACTGATCTCTGTTGCCTGGAGACCAGTTGTAATAATAACAGAGATCTTCGGCTACCACCTAGAGGATGGCAACCCTACCTGTTTAGTGTTGATGCTGAGAAAGACTGACTGGCCCAAAGCAAGCTTGTATGACAGCAGGGTTTAAACCTAGATATTCCAGATCCTAGAGACCAACACTCTAACTACTCTATAAAGGTAGCCTCTTTTAAGTTATTTTGTAATAGTGCTATAATAACAATATTTTTGAAAGGAATGGTGACCTTGGTTTGCTTCAAAGTGTTTTTTAAAAAGCAGTTAGCCCCTTTCCCCTCCAGTAATTGCTAAATATCAAACATTTATTCATCAGTGACCAGGAGGAAAAAAGCAAATCATGAGAAAACAGACAGTAACTAACCTAAAAACTGCAAAACAAAAGAGAAATTGCAGACAAAAGCAGGACCTTTTCTGAAGAGAATTACTTCCATGTAGACATATAACAGGATTTTTTTCAGGGGAGAATGCAGCACTTTTTAAAGCTATGTGGAACCCTGTTTCAGTTCTGCTTGCAGTATTGCAAAATATAGAAAGAAATGATCGAGCAGTGAATAAATATCATAAAATGGAATGAGTCTTTCCCTTGCCTTCCCTTTGCCCTCTCATCTTTGCCTAAAGAAAAGTAATAGAAGTATAAAAGAGGGAGATAACTGACGTTAAACTACTGGGTGTCATTTCTTTGCTATGTTTAAGTTCTAGACTTTTGAGTTTCCTGCTCCACAACTTGACTTTTTCAGAATCTTCTTAATGAATGCTGTTGAGTCACAGAATGCTATGATTCACATACTAATACACAAGCAGACATTTGGTATATTTTAAACCTTAGCCTTTTTAGAAAGGTTCTTGCTTTAAATAATAGTGTAACTAGGACTTGGCATACTCTCTTTCCACAGTGATTTTGTAGTCTTTTATTTAACTTACATCAATCAGGATAGGATACCAAGAGCTTATACTCAAACACATACTCAATCTCATTTCATTAATCCTGAGTTCTATTTCAGTTTATTCTGCTCAGGATTGGGGGTGGAGATTGACACAGAGTTCTAGTGTTGTAAGAGTGGAGATGGGAAATTTCTGCCAACTTTTTCCTCAATATATATAATTGTACAGAATTTCCTTGTACCTCCTTGTTCCCTTTTCAAAACAATGTCAATAAAACTGCCCAAATATAATGCAAAGTAGATAGCTTTCAAGTCAGGAAAGCAGACCATGGCCTGTTTACTGCTTCGAAATAATATTCCAGTGTTATGTATCCTGCAGCACCGAATCAAAGGAGTACACTGGTTTTGTGCATGTGATCACTTGAAAGAAAGAAAGAAAGAAAGAAAGAAAGAAAGAAAGAAAGAAAGAAAGAAAGAAAGAAAGAAAGAAAGAAAGAAAGAAAGAAAGAAAGAAAGAAAGAAAGAAAGAAAGAAAGAAAGAAAGAAAGAAAAATTGTGAAGCATTCACAATATGGCAGGGCATTTGGTAATGTGAGAGAAGTGAGCAGAGGAGACAGCCTTGAAGGTTCTCACTAGGTTGTGTACAGGAATTGTATAATGGGCCTCTCCATTTTTATCATTATTTTAACATTAAGTCTCAGTTTGAAATGCCTTAACTTTTAAAACAGTTCCTTAAAATAGTACAGATAGTAGAGATATATGCAAATACCAGAGTACTGCTGTAATGTGCTCCTACTAACAGCCTGCTTGCCATGTAGACTAGAATTTGTTGAAAGCATTCTTGGTTACTGCTGCAGTGCACTTTGATGTCCATTGTCCAACTGCAATTATTAATCCAGTAGAGTTACCGATCTGGAAGCAGATGTGCCCTCACTGAGTGGCTCAATCCCCTCCCTCAAATCGTTTGCAATACCTGCCAATTGTCATTAATTCAGACTCCTATGGATTGTTTCAACATCCATTCTCCAGCTCCATTCAGACGCTGGGAAATCACCATAGGATGACTCAACTGGGAATCCCTGACACACAACTACAGCAGTATCCCTCTGAGCCACAGAAGGACACTTTGACCTAAAGCAGAGATGTTCAACTCTGGTGCTTCAGATGTTCATGGACTACAATTCCCATTAGCCCCTGCTAGAAAGGGCTGTTGGGAATTGTAAGCCATGAACATCTGAAGCACCAGTGTTGGACAGCCCTGACCTACACGAAAAAGGACACGGCTCAGCCACCCAACTCTGAATACAGACAAGAGGTTAAACTCATGGTTGCATGAATTATGAAGCACCATGACTCCAGAGCATGGAGGTTCTGGATTTTTTTTATGGAATGGAGGAACGGGACCACTAGATGTATACAAAGGTTACTCTACATGAAGGGAAAACTCTAACACATTGTTTTGAAAAATTTGAACTCCAGACTGAAGTATGAAGCTCATGGAAGCATTGTTTTGAAAAATTTGAACTCCAGACTGAAGTATGAAGCTCATGGAAGCTACCTATGTAGCTCGGGGACAGGGCGGTATAAAAATTGAAATAATAAATAAATAAATAAATAAATAAATAAATAAATAAATAAATAAGACTGTAATTTCAATTTCTTTCTTTCTTTCCATCTTGTTTTCCATCTTTCTTCCCTTCTTGCTGAGCCCTGGATTCCAGATGCTAAGAGAAATACAGAAATTCCTATGCAAAATCTACTTGCTTTAAACAAGTTCATCTTTCATCTATCTAAAGACGTGTGCATGCAAATAAAAGCTTATACCAAGCATAAAACTTTGTCTTAAAGTTGTCTCTGGACTTTTCCCTCTTTTATGGGTCTTTACCCTTAGACTGTATTAATATCCTCTACCATGAAGGGTCTCTCAAATGCTATGTTGAGATATGCCAGGGTCTGATACTAACATCCAATCCTACTCTTGTCTCATATTCCTAGAGAAGTTCCCCTTCAACACATATACATCCCAAGATTCAGGATTTATTTCAGATGAAAACTACATTCAGATGAAAACAATATTATCAGAAGATAATGAACACTTTCAGCACAGTAATGACATTTAATCCCTGTAAGCCTACAGCAGGGCACAACAGATTTTATCTGCCGCATAACACTTTCATTTGACATGTTATGATGATGTCTATATTTGATTTTGTCATATGCTTATATAGTCTGAACTTTAGAAAACTGAGAGTAATAGTGATTATAGTGGCAGCTCAATGAAAATGTCGACTCAGTGGGTGGCAGTGGTAAAAAGGGAATTCATCCCTCATTTGGAATAATGTATATAGTTCTGGTCATCTATCTCAAAAAAGAAAGTGTGAAGGGCAAACAAGATGATTAAGGGATTTGGTCACCTTTTCTATGAGACAAGTCTAAAGTCTAGGGCTTTTCAATTCAGAAAAAAGTATCGAATGGGGATATCATAGAGGTTAACAAAATTAGGATGAGAATCAGGAAAGACAGAGAATTTTTCTTTGCCTTCTCCTAGAGTACTGGAATTTAGGAAGTACCCAATGAATTTGTAAAATTTGTTGCTACTGAATGTTGCTTTGAAGTGAGATTAGACAAGTTCCATCAATGGTTACTGTCCATGGTGGCTATCCATGGTGGCCTCCATTTTCAAAGACAGTTTAATCTTTATATATTAGTGATAGGAAGCAACATTGCCCTGTGCCCAGTTTTGGGCTATTTTGGGGCAATGGACTAGTCAATGAAGCAGGTTGCTGGATGAAATAGACCACTAGACTGATCAGCAGGGTTCCTCTGATGTTCTTATGTCAAGCTCATGCACACCCCAAACAGGAGGGAGGACAAAACAAGCACTTGTGGTGTTCTACAGGGACATCCCTAGGTCATAGTGAATAAATCTACTACAAATTCACCACCCTTTCTGATCTACTGGGAAAGAGTGGGACATAATGACTAATCATACCATCAAGAAGGCTAAGGTTTATCCTCCCAAGCTTTCCTCCCCCTGCCTGACATTAAAATGATTCTCATATCAGTTGATTAAATGTTCATTGTTCACGGATTTGTCTACCTTGTACTTTTCTCCTCCCAGGCTGAAGATAGGTTGTCTGCTTTTTCTTTTTAAAGCACTATCTGCAAGTTTATAATTTGACATTTGCTTGTAACCTTTAAAAATTCAAATAACTACCATAGTCCTAAGAAGTGAGAAAACTGGATTTGTGATATAACAGACCGCTCAGATAATCAATGTATTGCATAATCTGGTTCTGCCCAAACCCACAGAACCAGTTTCCCTCAAATAATTCCTAGAAAAGGCTGCATGGATAAAGAAAACACAGTATGTCCAAAGGCCCTTCACTTGTCACTCATTTAGACACACCAAAATTATAGGCTAAATTGAGATTATTTATGAATTCCATAAACACATTCATAATATCACACTCAAGATGAAAAGTAGATCAGCAAGGTGAAACCTGATCATACAAATGTAACTGGAGACGCGAGTATGAATCATGGTATAAATATTTATAAATAAATAAACCTTCATTCAGGGTATCTTTCTAAGCAGGGGCTGAATCCAGAATCCTACCTTCTCTGATGGAGGCATTGACAGTCCTATTCATCAAAGAAATAAGCATGAATCCTAACTTTTATCACCAGAATGGGTAACAGTAACAGTTACCCGCATTCCACTCCCTTTGCATTTAGGAATGAAAGACTCATACTAATCTAAATAAAGAAAACCTCTCCAATTAAATTCAAGGTTGTGACTCAGGTAAAACTGAATACAAGTGATTTTTGTAATTTAGAGTAGGTTACAATAGAATCAGTGGGCTGATGATGACTCACTAATTAGGTATAGACTGGTTGGAGTTTACTCATCCTCTTCCTTCCCAAAACAGTCCTGTTGAAAGATACTTTGAGGATAACAGCAATGGAAAAGGAAGAGTTGGCAGTTTCCCACTGTCACAGCATGCAATCCAATCCCATGCACAGTTAACTCAGAAATAAGTCCCACTAGTTTAATTGAGACAACTGCAGTCCTTAGCACACTTACTTAAAAATCTCTCATCTTTTTAAGATAATCTATTTCACCACTGGGAATAGATTCATTGCAAGAGTACATTAGAACAAAGAAAACAAATATCTGCAGTAGAATATTTTAGAGGATTGTCTCTTATTCTAGAATTCCACAACTCCATGGGCAAATATTCAATATGTCAGCATATGATCACCCTGAAAAATTAGAAAAGGTAAGCTTCAGAGAGTTTCTCCATACCAAACATATCAATTTCTCACACAGCAGTTTTTTATTTTATTTATTTTTGGATTTTTAAGCAGCCCATTCCCAGAAGGGTTCAGGGCGGTGTACAAGCAAATTCACAATAAAATACATTTGAATTTAAATACATTTAAAACCCAATAAAAACATAACTACAATACTTCAGCAAAATTAAAACCAAGACGGTAGCTTTCCTACCTAGACCCACGGGAGGCCATGATGAAACTTGATGGCTCAACCCAGCTGGCACAATGAAAAGGCCTGGCGGAACAGTTCCGTCTTGCAGGCCCTGCAGAACTCATTTAGGTCCCACAGGGCCCTGATCTCTGGGGGGAGCTCGTTCCACCAGGTTGGGGCCAGGACTGAGAAAGCCCTGGCCCTCGTGGAGGTCAGCCAGGTGACTTTCAGGCCGGGGATTCCCAGAAGGTTCACCTCTGACAAGCGGAGGGACCTAGTCGGGCAATATGGAGCCTCAGGGGTCAAATGCAGATGACCCGCCATCATCAAAACTAGCTGGGTGTCACCCTATACGAGCGCCTTGTCCCCTCGTCATGTGCCCACTGCCACACTTGCTCAAGCCGTCTCAGCTCCCATTTCATCCTCCTCAACTCTACCAGGGGGCTGATTTGGAACGGGGGCAGAGAGGACGTCTTGGGGCAAGCTCCTTGGTGGCTTTAGAGAGTCTGGAATACCAGCCCTCTACCAGCTCATCAATAGAGTAACCAGGAGGGGGTGACTTCCGCAGGAGATTCTGGAATCTTGTGGGATCCATAAGCCAAAATTTGCCCAACGCCTAGACTAGTAGACCAGAGAACAAAACAGAAAATGTATGAATTATCTTTTACCAAGTGCATTAACTTATGAAGTTGGTTGTTGTACAGCTAAGTACAAGCAAATGAAATCATTGCTAATAGCCACTATTTCTCCAGATCGCTTGTATAGCTTCCAGATCGCTTGTATCTTGTTAAAGCAATATTTCAAAACTGCTTAATCACAAACACAAATAAATGACCATCTGCTCTATGTTCTAGCCACCGTAGATTACTATCAGTGTAATCCTAAGGGCTGCCTGTGCTGCAGTGACTGGCCACTTGTGTAACTGTAGTGCCGCTACTCTGGTCCCTGAAATGTTTGGTTAGTCATGGTGGGGAATGTGGGGTTAGTCATGGTGCGGAGAAGAGTAATCCTAAGGGCTGTGGTGGATAGAGGAGGCAGAACCAATCTTGGAACACAGACTTGGGGTATAGCCTTTGCTCATCACAGCCCAAGCAGGGCTGCAGCCCACACAGTGTCGTTACTTTGGAAAGGGTACAGGGAGATATTGAGGACACTTTGTGCAGTCATGTGTGTCCTCTACTCATAGGCCACTGCAACACCCAGCAGCCTATCCACACTGCCAATGGTGCCCCCAGGCCATCCCTAATGATAGCAGAGCAGGAGAGAGGGGCACCAGGGCAGGGCATTTTGTGAGGAAACAGGCCTCTGCTTACTTGTCAGTGCACGGCCAGCCCTTTGGGTGCTGCCTTCAAAGGTGGGGTACCTGTTCATGTTCTGAATTGGGAAAGGCCAGCTATATAGAATAGACTTTACACTCCCTTTGGGTGTTGAGTCAAAGTCCTAAGTGCCCTGTCTGCAGGGGCAAAACCAGAGAAAATGGTGCCCAGGGCAAGAAGTAAAATTGTGTCCCACAGAAGGGGGCTGGCTCCATCAACAGTCCATTACAGCTGCCCCATACACCCCCATGGTACCTTTAAAATTGAACTTACATTTAGACATCTGAGTGGTGCTGAGGCTGGCATGACATTGGGGGCGGGGACAAGGCCAGAGAAGGGCTGCCTCCAGTGCAGGCTCAGTACAAGATGGTGGGCAGCTGAGCCCAATGCAGCTCCTTCCTCCAAGAGGGGGGGAAGGGGGTGGCCGAATGCATGCCCCCCATGTGACACATTCGACCCCCTCTGTTCTCCCCCCCCCCGCCCGTACGCCAATGCCGGTCTGTGCTTTTCTGGTCACTGTGTGCTACTGCTTGCTTTAAGTTTGCACAGCAGAGAGATCTGAGAGAGTCTGTGCTGCGTACTCTACCTCATGAGTTTTAGAGGACTGGGGGGTTTGCAATTGGATGCTGGGAGGAGGCTTGGCCACCACAGAGGAGGGAGTTGAGCTGCTTCATGGACATAGCTGTAGTAGCGGGCACTTGATTTTTCATTTCAGCTGGCATCTGTGGGCTACGGGTTTGTGTGTGCATGTATAACTTTGCATCTCTGACAGGAAGCCCTGGATTAACCATTAAGCAAAATAGGCATGTGCTTATCGCCTCAAGTTAAGAGGGCCCCAAAGAGCTTTTTCTCCTTACCTCTGCTAAATATTGAAGCAGATTTGTTACATCAGATGGAGGATAGGATCAAAAACTTTGCAATTAAAAAATGCAGGAGAAAACTTTTTTAGTATAAAGTTATAAGTAAGCAACAGTAAATATTATTTTGCATTTTTGATTCATGCAAGTTAAAATGCTATGTATCTTCAAGGCAAGAAAGCAATGGAATAATAGGTATTTTGTTTCATACAAATATTTTTTCATTAGTGTGTGTGTGTATTCTAACAAATAATGTTTATTGCGTGCATATATATAAATGGTTTAATATTGTTGTTACTTTGAATTACACATACAGCACATTGGGGATAGCATAATCTTTTCAGTAAAGGTCTTAATCTGGCCCTGGTTCCCAGGCTGAAAGGGCTTAGGTACCTGACTGACTTCAGCCACATTCTCTGAACTGTATATTGCCATGTTGGTGCAGGGGCTTATGCCTCAGTTGTGCTAACGGACAACTGCTGCAAGGCTGCACTGGTGCCCCAAAGCTGCTGAGCCACACGAGGGGCCTGTGCCAGTGTAACTGGCCCTTGTGCTGGCTTCACTCAGAGATACACGAGCATAAAGGTCAGTTAGCTCCTTAAGCACATTCAGCCCCCTCCCTCTAGGATTGCACTGCAAAAGAAGTGTATCACTGGCTGCCTGTTTGCATCTAGTTCTAATTCAAGGTGTTCATTCTGGAAGTTCAACCCCTAGAAAACTGCTAGGGAGTTTACGAGTTAACAGTCTTGGGTTAAAACTATGGAGAATTGAAGGATGGGAGGTAGACTTGAAGAAGGGAGGCAAAACCAGTAAAAGCCCAAGCAAACAGTTCACAGCAGATGAAGAAGCCAAGCTTTAAAACTTCAAGGCTGACTGTGATGCAAAATGATGAGACCAAGGCAGAAACACACCTCCTGAAAAATAAATAAATGATATAAACTGCATCCCCACTGTATATTATGGAATAGCAAATAGCTGATAGACATGCATAGAATAAAGAGATGATGCTACACAATTAAAACAACGTTAAGTTTGCTGCAACAATTTTCAGGAGTAAGGGGAAGGGGAGTATAAACCTTAACTTTGTAGTTTTGTTTCTACTTTTTGGCTATATAGAAGTCTATTTGTGATCACAAATAAATATAATTCTGCCAAGACGGGCTTTTCCCATCTTCGTCAGGCCCGGCAGTTGGTCCCCTATCTGTATTGTACAGACCTGGCTACAGTGATCCATGCGATGGTCATCTCCAGGCTAGATTACTGTTATTCACTCTACACTGGCCTACGCTTGAGACTGCTCCAGAAACCGTAGCTGGTCCAGAATGCAGCTGGAAGACTGCTCACTGGGACACCAGTGAGGGAGAAAGGGGCACATTAGACCTGTGCTCCATTGGCTGCACTGGTTACCAACTGAATTCCTGATCAACGTAAAGTTTTGGTTCTGACCTTTAAGGCCTTGAGCTTTAGAGCAGTGCAGATGAGCCCCCATCAGTGGTATAGTGCCAATGGGGGGAGCGACACCCTAGGCGCATGCTGATGTGGCGGCATGGCAGGGACGTTTGTCCCAGCCACAGCAGGGGAATGGCGGGGTGCAGGGCACACGTTTGTCCCAGCCACAGTTTCCCCTTGTTCTGTCCCTGGCCCCAATTTCACTTTTTGAAGTGAGACTGGTTGTCACAAAAGAAGTCCTCTTCAGTGGCTTCCTCCACTGCTGTGGTATGTCTTTTCCTATGCTTGATTTATAGCTATCTTTGGATGTTTATTGGCACAAAAGGAGTACTTTCTCTTTCAAAAACCTCAGCTGGCTTTTAAGTGGTGTGCCTTTTTATTTGTTTCCTCTTCTTTTAATGGTGCTTAGATTATTAGATTGCCATATGTTGAGTAATTATAAGCATCAGAGGAGCTTTTGCTTTAATATTCATTATATTACGCATTGAGATTTAGTAGGTACGATAGAACTGCGGGTTTTTAAAAATTAGTTATGGGGTGGGGGTAGAGAGGCAACATTTAACAATTTTTTGGAGGTAATAGTATGGTTAACTGCTCAATTTCTTCCTGCGCACAATTAAACATTTTCGCTAGCTTGTAAACATTTTCCATAATGCGGCTGTCCTTCTCGAAAATGTTTAATTGTGTACAAGAAGAAAAATTGTGCAAGTAACCAAAAATTCCCAATTCCTCAGCCAAGATGTAAGAACCGAAAAGGAAAAATGGGCGGGCTGTAGAGCGCTGCCCTGTTTAAGTTCTCGGTGATTGGTTGGTTAGGTGCTGGCAAATGGGAAGGGCTGGCCTGCAGGTGGAGTTTCTACATTCCATATTATTGGGCATTTTATACGTTATTGCTAAACCCAGAGTAAACTCCATTTCACGCTCGTCGGCCGCCCCGGATTTGTAGCCCCATTCGGTAGCGGAAGCACAGAACTCAGGCCCCAAAACAACACACAACACAACGGCCGTTGGTGACGCTGCAAACATTATTTTACCTTCACAATTCATTAAGGCGGGCTCTCGGCAACCGTTGCTTCCTCGTCACGTGTGACGCACGCTGCACCCTCATTGGGAGGGAGTACAGGGCGTTGTCCACGATTGGTGATAGCGGAAGAGATGGGAGGGGCTTAGGCGGAGATTGTTGTAGTAAGCTCTGGAAGATTCCTCCGCCCGCCATATAAATACAGAGGGAGGACGCGCCGCCGCCGAATTATAGCAAGTCGGTCGAGGTGGTGTGGAGAGCGGCCATGGGGAAGGACTATTACCGCACCTTGGGCCTGGCCCGTGGAGCCTCCGAGGACGATATTAAGAAGGCGTATCGCAAACAGGCGCTGCGCTACCATCCCGACAAGAACAAGGATCCCGGCGCTGAGGAGCGGTTCAAGGAAATCGCCGAGGCGTACGACGTACTCAGCGACCCCAAAAAGCGCGAGATTTTCGACAAATTCGGCGAAGAAGGTGGGTTTGAATAGAGCCAGGTGGGCTGGACTGTGGGGGGTGAGGGTGGATGGGGGAAGAGAAGTTTAGGGTCTGTTTTATTTAGACGTGAGTCCCATTGAATTCGGTAAGGCTTAATCCCGTGCATGTCGGCATTAAATTAGGGCAGTTGACTTCAGGGTAGGAAAACTGATGGAGTCTTACCATTTGTTCGTCTGTATCCTCAGGTAAAGAGAAAGACTAAATCAGAGGGCGAAATTAAATAAAAACACCAAATCTTTGAGGTATCAGAAAAGTAGCGTTTGTGCCTAACTGAACGGCGCTACTGTCGGAATAAAAGCTGAGGCTGAAACTTCTTGAACGTGCTGAGGCGCGAATGTTGGAATGGGGCCCATCAGGAAGCTTCACTGGTGAAAATATTATGTGATTCGTTGTTTTCAATTTTTTTCACGCTACATACTGTTAACGCTTGGTTAATCTCAAGTAGCTTGCAGTTTTGCCCTTCCATTCTTCCCTTTCATCTGCCTTGGTATCCTCTGTACTTGAAAGATACCATTTTCTGGGATTGTGCCGTCTTTGCTTGAGGTTCCACGTTTCAGCAGCCAATCTGCCAGGACTGGTTTCCCAAGAAAAAGTGAAGGGAGGAAAAGGAGAGAAGAAAGAGCAAATTATTTTGCTGTGTCGTCTTGGACTCTAGCCAGATTAGTTGCCATCTTTGAATTGTTCTTGTTACATTAAGGTCACTCCTTAAAAGTTTACCACTACCCTACAGGTTCTTCCTGTCTGGGAAGCCTGCTTTGAAATCAAGTTCAAATACTTCAGGCAGAAAAGAAAATGAAAAAAGAAACTCAGTGTAGAATTGTTGTGAACTCCTGTTGTCTGTAACTCTGTATGATTTTTAGAGTGGATAAGGAATGCTTATATTTTTCTCAGTTCAGTACAGCTTGTTGTGTACCTCAGACATTTTGTGCCATTGTCTTGTCATATTGGTGCCTTTAATTAATGAAATGGAAACCTTCCATTATGCAAACTGTGGTTGGTTTATAGAACTTTTCGTGTAATATCTATTGTGCTTGCAGTTAGTGAATATGTAATAGTTTTTTCTGCTCGGATACTCCTGATAGTATTGATTGGCTGTGTTTGGCTGCATGACAGGCTTTCTAAGATAGGTGGAGCCTTTGCTACAGAACTCTTCTAGGTCTTACTAGAAGATTCTAGGGTGGTTTTTTATTTGGTGTGTACTAACCTCTGTTACAGTTTTAGTTTCATTTGGCAGTTTTGGATCCTTCATATTGCTATTAAATACAAAGTGTAAGAGTAGAACTTTTGCTCATTATGTAATTTTCCTGTACATTCTGAATATAGAACTCCTGAGAATGAAAACAGACAAGGTATTGTGAAGTATTTATACTAGATGCCTTTAGTAAAATAAAACACTCCCAAGATCACATGTGTGCTGGTGCACGTAAAAGTCCGGAATCCTAAAAATAGTATGTTTCAGTATTCAAGTCGAAAGATGCCAAGGAGGAGAGACTTTCAGGATTAGTTGTGCTGTTTTAATATGAGAATTTACTATTGAGTAGCTGCTAATTCCTATGTTCCTTTATTTCAGGACTAAAGGGAGGCGGTCCCAGCTGCAGTGGAGGAGGACCCAATGGCACTTCATTTACCTACACCTTTCATGGAGACCCTCATGCCATGTTTGCAGAGTTCTTCGGTGGGCGCAATCCTTTTGACACATTTTTTGTGCAGAGGAATGGAGATGAAGACATGGACGTTGATGATCCTTTTTCAAATTTTCAAAGCTTTGGCTTTACTCGCGGTCGTGGAGGCCAAGAAAACATGCGCAAAAAACAAGATCCTCCTATTATTCATGACTTACGAGTATCCTTGGAGGAGATTTATACTGGGTGCACCAAGAAAATGAAAATTTCTCATAAGCGTCTGAATACAGATGGGAAAACCACACGTAATGAAGATAAGATCTTAACGATTGAAGTGAAGCGTGGATGGAAAGAAGGAACAAAGATTACTTTCCCCAAAGAAGGAGACCAAACGCCAAACAACATTCCAGCTGATATTGTCTTTGTTTTAAAGGACAAGCCACACAGCGTTTTTAAGAGAGATGGATCTGATATTATATACCCAGCCAAGATCAGCCTCCGTGAGGTTAGTGAACATAAGGTTTGTTGCAGAGGTGGGATCCAGCAGGTTCTCACAGGTTCCCGAGAGTAGGTTACTAATTATTTGTGTGTGCCGAGAGGGGGTTACTAATTGGTGATTTTGCCATGTGATTTTTTGCCTTAGTTACGCCCTCCTCTCAGCAGTAGCACGCAGAACTTGAAGCAGTCTAGCAGGAGTTGCACTGCCGTGCGTGGCAGCCTGCGCCCGCATGCATTCGTTTCCCGCCCAAGGACCAGCGCAGCGGCTGCGTCCTTGCCACAGCCCCGCCCAGGAATGCCCTGCCACGCCCCCCTCATGCCCCGCCCAGCCCCATTGGTGCTATACCACAGTTTTAATCCCACCACCATGGGAACCTGTTACTAAAATTTTTGGATCCCACCACTGGTTTGTTGATAACAAATGAGAAAGGAAAGAATTTTCCTTGATCCTGAAAGTGGGACCACCTTTCCAGTTTGTAGAGTTTAAAAACGCATTCTGCAAATGTACTTACCACATTCTTGACTTGACATAGAATGTCTTCCTTCAGGACATTTCAAATTCCTGTGGAAACAAATTGTTCTTGTGACCTGTTTGAATTGAGATACAATGAGGAGAATTGTGGTTACTTTTTGCAGTCTTTCCCTGTGTTTGCTCCTTGTTAACCCATTCAATCTTTTTTGGGGAGGCTGAATGGAGGTTTAGTTCAGAAAACCCGTGAGCAGAAAACTTATTAATGTCTGTGGTTTTGTTTTTTACATTTAGGCTCTGTGTGGTTGTTCCGTGAATGCTCCAACGCTCGATGGTAGGACCATACCCATGTTATTCAAAGATGTCATTAAACCTGGAATGAAGCGAAGAATTCCTGGTGAAGGGCTTCCATTTCCCAAGGAAGTAAACAAGCGAGGGGATCTTATTATTGAGTTTGAAGTAAAATTCCCGGACAGAATTCCACAGGCTTCAAAAAATGCCCTTGAACAGCTCTTGCCAATATAATGAGACTGTGAAAACTGGGCTGAAATGCCTTCATAGCCGAGGATTTTATACTGTTATCAGGATTTCAGGGTCTCTTGGCAGAAGAGTGGGAGAGTAACTTCATGTTGCTACAGGTTTTCCAGAGAGTCCAAATCTTGCAAGTTGCATATGCACTCATCAGTGATTCTAACTTTATGTTGTCATTGCTTGAAGCATTTATACCAGTTAGCAGCTGCGATGGAAAGAGTTGGCAGAACATCTCATAAGGATGACAACCAGTCACAATTTACTGCCTTCATTTGATTGGCTCGTCCTATTTAGGGCATGTCGTATAGAACTTCCACTGGAAAGAATAAGTCTCAAACTTAAAACTGGACTTCATAGTAAACTTCTCCAACCTCTTCCCTCTGCTGTACTGTGTTATGTTCTGTACCATTCTACATTTAAATCTTTTATAGTGGTGTATATTTGATACTACTTTAGCCTATTTTCTCATTGCTCTGAGAGGTGTCATTCCTAAATAGTGCCATGCACTGATTTTCCTGAGATGGAAATTTGCCCTTTTAGAAAGGGAAGTGCAATTCATCTTTTTCTATTAACCCTGCAGTACCCTGGCTAGTTGCAAAATTTCATGAAGGTGTTTATGGGTTTTTTAATTGAAACTATAACATGTTGTCCTCTGCGCTCTTAGGTCAGTACAGTACGTTATTTGGCCTATTCCAAAGAGCTGGTGAAATATCACAGTGCCGTATTTTGAAGGCTTACTTAAATACACATTTTGTGGGGCTTGATTTTTTACAAAAGAAAGCACAGCTCCAGGTTTCTTTTTTAGTAAAAACAACCCCCTATGTTAAATTGATTTTAAAAATACCGATAGAACTACTGCAAATGAAGGTAAATTGAAGTTAGACTTGAGTGGTTGGTGGAAAGATCTTGAAACCAAGAAATAAAACAAAGATACTAGAGTAATCATAGTAGACCATGTGAAGGATTTGTTTTGAAAATGCTAAGCATCTTGTCCAAGTAAAGGCTAAAGATGGAATCTATTAATATGTTCCAGAATTCAAAGGTGGTCTCCACTGAACTTAAAGATTCCTTGCTTCTATGGTCTCCACATGTACTCTAAGATATCTGAGCCTAAAGGAGGATTAGGTTGGTATTCTTGACAAGCAGGTACAAAGCTGAGATTATTGTAGTCGGTGCAGGCCAGTTTCTTCTGTAAAACTGATTTCCTAGTGGCAGAACTTTTAACAAGTAACAATGGTCACCTCACTACAGAATTCTCAGTTATGGTAAAATATTTCATAAAGCACCTGTGTATTTTTGAAAGGACTTTATGGGCATGTGAGAGTCTAAAAGAATCTTGCTCTTTATGCCTAAGATTGTAGGTATTGTTTTGGACCTATAAAAGTCCTTGTTCTTTTTGATACTGAACAGGCATGTGAGAGAAATGGCCATAGAAATTATTACTCTATATAGACATCTCTTCAGACGTAGCCATCTTCTGGTGGTTTCTCAGACTCCAGAAATAACGATTTCCTTGAGTATCCAAGTTAAACCTTACCATTATAATTTTTCCTTGTTTATCTTTTTGTCACATGTACTTTCTGAACCTCTTTCACCTGAACATTTTTCATGGTTTTGATGGGTTTGTACATAGAACAGAATTGTCCAGTTGGCAGCTAGATGGAGCATTTTGAATGTTTAGTGCCTTTCACAGATAAGTCTTAGTAACCTTTACAATGACTCTGTAAGGTAAATAAGGCAGGTTCAGTTAAGAGTACTGGTTTATCTAAAAAAGATTCTGGGGTGCTCATGGCTTAGATGAGATTTAAACCAGGAACTCATTAGCTCACCATCTTAACTGATATGGTCAACCAGCTCTTTATCAATGGGTTTCTTTATATCCATCTTCTAGCAATAGCCCAGGATGTATTTAGGCTTGGGGAATAAAATTCACCCATTAATTTGTAGATTCCTTAGCACAATGACAGCCATCCTAATGAAAGTATCAAGTCAATAGTTTCTTCATAGACGGGAGTCAGAGCAATAATAAGCTTTCTTGGCTAATTTGTAGCAGTTCTTTTATGGAAAGCAATTACCACATGCAAGAGACTGCTGTAGGTAATTACCTACTTGTGCTCCTAATACTTCCAAGACTAGGCCAATCTGATCCTGTATTTAGACAGGTAGAGATTGAGGGATAAAATAATGCAAACCTTTAAAAAAATGTATCATTCCTACCGTTGGAGTTCATGTGCATAAAGTAAGTACTGTGGGGTAGGGCTGTAGGATTTGAACAAGAGCACCAAATGTGGGGAAAACTTACCTGAACAACTATTTTGGCCATATGAAAAGAAGTATGAAATTGTGTCCAACAAATGGGCCTGTGATACAGAAAAAATTGTGTGGGCTTTAGGTTTGTCTTGTGTAACAAATGTAACTATATATTTTGCTGCATGAGTGTATGTACTCGGAAACTGGCCAGTTGTGGCTTACTAGTGCATGTGTGTACAGTGAAATAGATGTATGTGTGTTTTTCGTATGTGTCTTGTATGCATAGAATTTCCTGCCAGCATGGATGCTATTGTAGGAGGTTGTACTGCAACCAGTCCTATGATGTGCTTAGTAAACTAGAATTCACATACTCTGTTTGGAACATTTGAGCAAAAAGGCTTTTCCCCAGCTTGGCCTACATTATCACTACCAGGGCTTATTCTCTCATGCTTTATCAACCACGATGTTGCCTCACCTTATAAAGTGATGGGGTGCCATTTCTATATCAAAAGTGCCCCTCTGTGTAACAGCCTGTGGCTGTTTGTTATTCACTTCACTAGGAAGTTGCTATTGGTTGTCAAGTTCTGTACCTACACTCCAAGCAATTAAGTATCTGTGCAGTCATGTGCAACATGGGAGTTATGTTCTATATCCCCTCATTGAATGGTATCCTGTGGATCTTTTGCTGTGTTTCAAAGGGTACTGGAACATGGTGCTGTAATGACATATTCGTGTTGGGGTACATGAGGTACAGTATGCTTTAACCCTTGGGGGAAAATCCATGTACACATTGCCACAATTAGTGATTCAATGAGGCTCATGTAAGATGTCATTCAGCTTCCAAAAGTATCATATTTACAACCAGCAATGAAAATAGTTGGTATAGGTCTAATTCCCTTGTGAATCAACACCAGTGTTAAATGTATATTATATGTACATTTCAGCTACAGGTAACTAATTCTTAAAATGGTGATTTTATGTCACCTTCCTATAACTTACAGATGTTTTATTCCAAGTTTGGATGTGTCAATTTTATTGGTAGCCCCCTCGGGTTTTGAAATCTTTATTTTTGGCTTGAATTTGAACATTTACCTCCATCCTTCCCTTAAGGTCATAGAGTACTGATGGAAGATTTCTTAATGCCTGCTGTGGGAGAGATTGAAATTTCTAAAACTTGAGTAACTGGGTTTCAAAATAACTATTAGCTTCTAGTATAGACAAATATAAGTACAGTGAAAGGTCACAGCATAATAAGTTTTTTCATAACCACAGAACAACCCTGCTGGATCAGACCAGTGGTTCTTTTGGTCCAGCAACCTGTTTCACATAGTGGTCAACCAATGACGCTCGAGGGCTGACACGCAGCATAGAGATCAAGGCCCCCTAGCAGTAATATTTGGGTTTATTTTAGTCTCTACCCCTTGTACCTACTGAGGCACTATCCTTGGTGAATTTAACTCCCTCTTAAAGCCACCAATTCTCACCAGCCATAAATTTACACAAGTTTACAATTGTGTTCTAAGCAGAGTTGCATTTTCATGACTTCAATGGTTTCAGTAATGAAGTACTTTTTGTGTGTCTTGATTATTTTGTCTACCAACTTAACATGGATGCACCTAAGAGTTCTCACATTATAGTTGATCACCGAGGCTACCTTAGGCTGTTTCTGCATAGCCGAAAAACAGCACCCTAGGGACGGTAAAAACACTGTCCCCGGGGCACTGTTTGCACAACTGGCGTTGCTGTGCCCTCCCCAACTAGCATGAAAACAATGCTTTTGAAACTCAATCCAAGCGAGTTTTTTCAAAAGTGTCATCTTTCCACTGGCGCAATGCACTGGCATGAGGGCGCTGCTTTTGGCCCCTCTGGTGTTTGTTACCACCTCTCCTCCCTGCACTGCTGTGTACGGCTGGAGGGACATGCTCTCCGACCAGTGGTGGGATTCAGCAGGTTCACACCACTTTGGCAGAACAGGTTGTTGAAATGGTGCTTGTAAAGAACCAGTTAAATTATTTGAATCCCACTACCAGAACCAGTTGTTAAAGAATTTGAATCCCACCACTGCCTCCAACCCCAGGAAGACAGTGTAGGCGTGTCCCTCCAGCTGTCCAGAGCTGCACAGGGAGGAGAGGTAGGTGAACTGGACAAACCTGAGGCGCCTCTGCAGTTTGCTGCAGCTTCAGGGCCGCCCGCACAATACCGTGTGATCGGTCACAAGCCTCCACCAACATTAATTATGCCAGTGGAGAACCATTTCTGCCGCTGTGCAGAAACAGCCATAAAGTAGGAGAAGGAAGTCCGTGAGCAAGAAGAGACGCATTGTGTTCCTTTAAGAAGTATAGTAGGGCACAAACCCAGCAGGAAGATTTGTGAACAGAATTTCTGTTGAGTGTAGGCCATCTTAAACCTTTGTACTGCTGAAGTAAAAACCTGCAGCTATGGAAATAGCCTACCAGCTGGCTGGCACAGAGTGGTAAGCTGCAGTACTGCAGTCCAAGCTCTGCCCATGAGTTCTATTGGTTTCAGGTAGTCCGTTCAAAGGTTGACTCAGCCTTCCATCCTTGAGAGGTTGGTAAAATGTGTTCTCAGCTTGCTGGGGAGTAAAGTAGATGACTGGGTAAGGCAATGGCAAACCATAAACATAGTCTCCCTAATAAATATCATCTGATGTTTCTTTATGGGGCAGTAATGATCCAGTGATTGCAGAGAGAATGTTACCTGTTTAGAAACAGCCTACTAATGCCCATGTTGTTTAAATATTTGCTTTCTAAGTAAAATAAATGAAATTATTTACTTAGGTCAGTGAGCTAAAAGCCACTTTCATCATCTGTTTCTGTTATGGTCCTTGTATTTTCATTTCTCTTGAAGCAGCAGGAGTGTTGGTAATGGTTCTTCACACAGAGTAAGAATTCTATTATGTTTTTTATCAACCTACCTTTGTTCCTGTGAAGACACTGTTGCAAGGAAAGTTCATACAAGCAAACCTCAGACTACATAATATTATTTATTACCTGTTATGTTTGTATAGACAAACTACTCTTAGTTTTCACTTTTTCTCAATTTTTCTACTTTTTTCAATGAAAAAAGTTATATGATTTTTTAAAAAATGTACAAAATTCAGAAAAATCAAATGGTACTTGCATGGTACAAGATTAGGACAAAGAGAAGCTACTAAAATTAAATAAAGTAGCCTAGAGTCATCAATCTTCATCCCAGACAAAAAGTACAATCTGGTAATCCATCTGGTAAGCAGCAAATTGTGATTAGGTCATGATGGTTCTTCAGCAATATAGTTTTAATTAAAACACTCCCCAAAGGTGTTCAATATGCCATTAACATTTATATAAAATGTTGTAAAGTATATAAAATTTATATAAAATGTTTCTTTGTACAAAATGTTTAATGCTCCTGGAGTGGAAAGTCTCATAAAACTAGAATTAGATTTATTAAAACTGTGATAGTGATATCGTTGCTCTCGGGCTGAAGTACTTTTCCAAGAAATTAAACTTTTTAAAAATGGTTTAAACTTCACAACCAAACAGAAATTAATGAGATCCAAGGTAGGATTTCTCAAGAGTGAGCCTGGCTGTTCAGGACTCCCCCCGCTCCCTTGTCTCCTATCAAGTTATAGTCAATTTATGGTGACTGTAGGGTTTTCAAAACAAGCTTATCAGAAGTGGTTTGCCATTGCCTTCCTCTGCATAGCAGTCACATACTTCCTTGGCAGACTCCCAACCAAGTGCTAAACAAGGCTGACCATGCTTAGCTTATGAGATCAGGTTAGCCTGGAGTAGAACTTATTCCTAAATAAATGGGCATCGGATTGCAGTCTAAGAATTCCCCCATTGCTATTTTTGTCTACACATGGCATTTTTTATTTAAAATAATAAAGGGCGGTGACTAATTTTGAGGTTATATTTACCCTCAGCAAAATATCTTCTGACACCATTTTCTAATAAACGACTATATGGTTATCCCAGTGGCCTTTTTGCAGCAACTGTAGTGTTACCATGGGATAAGCTGAAGCGACAATGCATGGTGCCCAGACAATTCCTGCAACAGAATATTGTTCCCAGGAACGAAGTTAAATATTTTAGCTGCATGGATAGATGAACTGGGATGTCCCTTGAAATGGCAGCTGACTCATAGGGGATGTACTAAAACCAATGACAGGAACTGAAAACAATGGGAGAGGCCTGAAAGCCCAGTTCATACAGAGGAAGCCAGGAATGCCAATTTACTTTCACGGCTTCCACTGAAATACTTTACAACATACAGAAGTTAAAAATGTAGAATGCATTTTGAGAAACCAGTCCTAGGCCTGGAGTGATAGCCCACAGAGTGGAATTGGTCCCTGCGACTGGAATGGCAGGTCCCAGTGTGAAATGAGGGTAACAGATAAACAGCTCTGGGTTCCAGATAAACAGCTCTGGAAGTTCAATGACAGCCCCTGGGAGTGGAATCAATAATTTGGGACAATATTGACAGCCCCCAGAGTGGAATGGCAGTCTCTGACCCAATGGAAAATGGGCTAATGGAAAAGAGTCCCCGTTCCTAGAGAGGCACAGCCCGAGATGGCTATCCCAAGCCACTTCCGGCTGCCCTGTCCCAGCTGCCTGGTTGGCTCATGCCGGTGATGACGGCATGGGGAGGGGGCAGAGCACCACTGGTGGATCCTCTTGAACAGGTGAGCGGCAAAGGGCGGGAAACGGGAGGGAGTTGCAGGAGCACAGATTTTCAGTGCAATCCTAACCTCCGTCCGCCCCTCTTGAATGGGGGGGGGGTCAGGGGTCGATCCTGCTTTGGGTGGCCTCATTTCCCCTTCCCCCGGGTCCTTCTTGGGGGCAGGACCACATGGGAGACCCCAGCAGCGCCACTTTGGGTTGCAGACCCCCCCAGCAGCCCCACTGAGCTTCAGGGGCTTTCCTGGCGGATGGCAGCCTGGCTGAGTTGAGGAGAGAAAGATGTCAGGTTTTAAAGGAGTTATTACATCCAACCCTGCAAGGTTGCACTCATTGGGGCTGTTTGATGGGGAGGCAGGGGTGGGTGGGAATTGTTTGCTTCTGCATTGCCAAGGAGAGCAGGAGCGTATGGGGAAAGCCTTTCATGTGGGTCGTGGAAGGTTTACTTCAGAGTAAGCCAGGGGAAGGTAAGCTTGTAGATGATGGAAGGTAGGAAGGCCAGGATCATCCTCAGCCATGGTTGTCGTGGGTTGCCAACTCCCGGTGGGCAAATCGCAGGACATTTGGGGGTAGATTCTCGGAAGCTGTGGCTTTTGGGACCAGGGCGGGGGCCATGCTCAGTGAGGAATATGGCTGTCAAGTCCACCCTCCATGGCAGACATGGAGGTCTGTTATTATTTTTGAAGTGTTCAAAATGTGTTCTTTACATAAATAAAATATAATTTTCTCTGTAGCACTTCATTGATTTCATAAGCAACACACTATAATTGTTTAGACAAAGCGTAGAGGTAAAAAAAAACATATACAGTGTTACCTTCATTTTAAATGTCAAAAAATATTTGCGACCCCAAATGTTTTCTTTTCCGTGGAAAATGGGTCCAAATGGCTCTTTGGATATTAAAGGTTGCCGATCCCTGGTCCAGATCAAGATGCATGGACAAACACACACACTTTCATCCTAATCTGATTGAGCCACACCTAAACTTTGTTTATTTCAACAGCCACTCAACTGATGTAGAAACTGACAGCCACTATGTTCTTGAGGGACGGAAGGCTGGGTGAGAGTGTAAAAAGTGCTTATTCTGCAAATCAGACATGAAGCCGAGTGAGGCTGGCGAGAGGGAAAAGTACAGGCTTTTTATGGTATATGCCTGCCCACCACAGGTGTAGCTACCATGGGGACATCTGGGGACAAGTGCCCCGGGCGCCACCTTGTGCTGGGCGCAAAAATTGCAGGTTCATTTGTGGCTTTCTGTATTTTTTACTGTTTTTTCAATTTTGGCCTGCAGGGGGCGCAGTTTTTAGGCTAGTGGCACCACAATTTCAGGCTATTGTCAAGTGACTCTCCTGATGACACCAGCCAAGTTTGGTGAAGTTATGGACCCCCAAAGGGAGTGACCCCATCCTCCATTGTTTCCAATGGGAGCTAATAGTAGATGGGGCTATCATTTTGAAGGTCCATAACTTTGGACCCCCTGAACCAAACTTCACTAAACCTGGGTGGTATAATCAGGATAGTCTCCTAAAGATAGCCTAAAATTTTGGTAATGTTAGCTTAAACATTGCTCTCCTGACAGGCACCCTCAAAATTTCCCCGGGTTCTCTCTTTGGAGTGGATTTAAAGGGAGAATCTGGGCTCCCTAGATTAAAAAAAAACATTGAAAGTATTGTTGAAGGCTTTCACAGCCAGAATCAACTGGTTGTTGTGGGTTTTACAGGCTGTGTGGCCGTGGTCTGGTAGATCTTGTTCCTAATGTTTTACCTGCATCTGTGGCTGGCATCTTCAGAGGTGTATCACAGAGAGAAGTCTGTTATAAGAGAAGTCTGGACACAGTGTATAACAGACTTCTCTCTGTGATACACCTCCGAAGATACCAGCCACAAATGCAGGTGAAACATTAGGAACAAGATCTACAAGACCACAGCCACGCAGCCCAGAAGACTCACAACAACCAACATTGACAATGATGCTGTTTGGAGTGGATGGGTAGGAAATCTAACCTGAAACAGCATCACTTTCAATGTTGTTTAAACTAGAGAGCCCAGAGTCTCTCTTTAAGGTGGATTTAAAAGGAGAATCTGGGCTCTCTAGTTTAAACAAAATTAAAAGTGATGCTGTTTCAGGGTGGATTCCCCCCTTCAAAAAATAGCATAACTTTCAATGTTGTTTAAACTACGGAGTCCTGGGTGTGTTCAGATTTGTGTGTTGGGGCATGTTCTATAATGTGATGGTGACTTTGAGATGACCTGGTGCAAAAAAATGTTGTTTGGTCATGGTGGGGGAGGGATGCTGCCCATATGGGGAGGGGCGCAAAACTCAGATTTTGTCGCAGACTCTATTTTCCCTAGCTACGCCACTGCTGCCCACTGACCAGTCAAAACTGAGACGAGTCACGTGCTCTTTCCGGAGGGGTGTAAAAAAAGGTACACAAATTCCTCCTTTCCTCAGTATCCTTCAGTCGCAGGTAAGCGCCGGAACCAATAAACCCGCCCCTCCCACCAGCCAGTTTTCTGCCTCCACACGATGCCGGCCTCGTTGCCCTTACTAGGCTCTAGGAAAATGCAATGACATAAACAGACCACTGGAAACCTGCGAGTCGACAACACGAGCACAACAGCGTTGATTGGAGGGCGAGTTCACTGCCTGGAGTTCGCTGTACGTCTGCACCGCTCTTCCCGCAGCGTTTCCCAGCTGGTCCTTCCCACCCCGCCCCCTGCACGAAACAGCCCCTCCCCGTGATTTCCGCGCCGCCCCTTCCACTACCCCTTCGACAGAGTCGGCGAACATGACAGGAAAGGCCCGGAATGTTCCGCCTTAGCCGAGCAAGCTGCGATTGGGCAATAAACTGTTCGAAGTGTGCTCTGATTGGTTGGCTGGCGCGGTTGGTTGCCCCGCCTGCTTCTGAGGGACGGGCCTGGTTGCGCTCGGCTGTAGTTTGGCTGAGGGACGGGCCCGGCGAGGAAACGGACGAGGGTAAGCCGAAGAGACGGGGGTGGCGTGTGTTGTTAATAAACGGGGGCGGGGGGCGGGGGGGAGTAGGGAGGTCTGTTCCCCGGTTGAGGGGGGGGGGGTACTCAATACAGGAGGAAGTTTAAGGAAGTTGTAGTAAGGCTGAGTCAGGAGTGGAAGGAGATCCGAGGAGTCCTATATCATCCAGCGCTCTTTCCCCACCCCCACCCTTGCAGAAGGAGGCTTCCTGCCTGCTTGCACATGTAGAAAGTCCAGCCGGGGTTGCCTGGATACAAAGTACGTGTGAAGGCGCATCGTCCTTGAGACGTTAATGCGGAAGGAGCGTCGAAATTCAAGCGGGAGTCCAGATTCCTGGATTCTTCGATCGTGTATTAGTCTGCAACTCAAATGGTAGTTTTGTGGCACGTTCCTCGAGTTTCATCCTGGCCTCCCCCCCAGGAAACGAATGTCCAGTCCCATCGCTGTTCTCTGACCCCAGGGGGCAAAGATGGGTGAAATGTGCGTGAATTCTCTCTATATGCTTGGAGAGTGAACGACAAAACTCCTTACATGAGCTTTTTATAAGCCTGTGGTTGTCGCTTTGACCACTCCCTAGTTCAAAGTGTACTGAGACTGTGTCTTTTCCTTGTTTCCAATGCCAGGAGGCTGGACACACTGCTGGTAGATTACCTCTACTGTCTCATAAATGGGAGGGTCAGTTTCACTACTGATGACGTTGACCTTATTTCTTTTATTGTAACGTACAAAGGGAATAACCTGATAGCAATACCAAGGTGTCCATTATTTGAGAAAACTCACTTTCCTGCCCTTTTGAGTTGTTTTTAATGCCTTGCCAGTGAGATCTGCTTGGAAACCTCCTCCACAGTTGCTGGGGTGGGGTTAATTTTGTGTGGTTTTATTATTTCTTTTAATTGTCATAGTTCATAATTTTTATTGTGATCTTCTATGAATTTGTGATCTTTTATTGTGTGGGTGGTGTATAAATATTTTAAATAAATAAAAATAACATTCATTTAACTATTTGAGTTTTACCCCACTCTCCTCATCCAAAGAGGGCTCAGAGCAGCTTGCAACAATATAAAAGACAATAAAATTTACAGAATATGATAAAATCAACAATATGTAATGTAAAACATGTGCAGTGGAACTTGATCAGCCAAGGATGGAACATCTCTGGACATTCCCCAATCCTATATCCTAAACATCAAACTGTAATTCAACTGAGCAAGGGGAGGGGAAGGAAAGGGAGGCCAGCCAAAATGGAAATGTACCCATTGCTGTCCTCAACCAGAGACCTGGCAGAATAGCTCTGTCTTGGGCTCTGCAGAGTTGAGATAAGTCCCGCAGGACCCTGGTCAAATCACAGACGGTGGGTGTAGTAATCCTTCAGTCTATCTATTACATTGGGTGACTATTCTCATAGCTGTAGAAATCCCAAATTGCCTCTCGACAAGTATGTTTGCTGAAATTAAAAGTTCTACCTCTCTCTGTGGTTTTATGGGATCATGTTTAGCAATGTGATAAGCAACGACTGACGTTTAGAGGATATTGTTTGTTTTGTTCAAATTGGTGGACTTGGGCTCCATGTTTGCTAAAGCTAGAGAAAATGATAGGTGTATCCTAGTAATCAAATCATCTGGATTGCTTCAGTTCAGCCTTTACATCAAAGGTACTGTAAGGTTTCCTGCATTAAAGAAAAGGAACACACACAGAGACTGCTTCCCACTCCTAACCACAAGCTGTTTTGGCAGAAGAATGGGGTGCAACATACATTTGGTATACACCTAGGTGATGGCAGGCAGGCCTAACCTATAGTCATAGCCACGTTAATTCTGACAGTTCAGTTCAATGCACTGCTGTGGAATATCATGCTTTACCAGTCTGTGTGCTCAACCCTGAAAGCTGAGATTTTCTAGTTCCTGGTCCTGGTAGTTACTGAGATAACTTTGGCCGTTTTCGCACGGCCCCCCAGGTGCCCCCACGCCGGCAAGAATTCTGCCAGTGTGGGGGCGGAGGCCGTTCTCACACAAGCGTGCGAGCGGCAGCAGGAGAGGCCGGCGGACGACAGGCGGCTCCGCGTGGAGTCAGCTTTGCCCAGTTCCCTTTTCACTCATTCTTGTCCCCGTCGTTGCTTGCTGGTTCTCCTCGGCTCACACGCTGCCCTCCCACCTCCAGGGGTCGGAGGACAGTGAGGGAGGGGCTTCGGAGGCCAGTGCAGGCCGGCTGACGGGGACAAGGTGAGTGGGAAAGGGAAGGGAAATGAAGCAGAAACGGGCGGTGCCGCTTCGCACCGATCACCGGGAATGACGCTTTGTTAGGCAAAAAAACAACCCTTTAAAGGGTTGTTTTTTAGGGCGGCCTGACGCCACCCTGGGGGAGGGGGAGCGAAGCCAGGTCGGCGCTGCTGCCGCCTGTGCAAATGGCTCCCTGGGAACGGTGTTTTTGCCGTCCCCAGGGCGCCATAAAAGGGCCGTGCGGAAACGGCCTGCAAATCATGAAAGAGTTTCCGGGATGGTTCAGGTCAAAAAGGAGCTTCATGCAGTCGGGGAGACTAGTATTAAAGCCACTGCACAGATGTTGCTACCCTCATACATACAATGATTTGTATTGCTGATTGTTTGAACCCAATGTTCACTATTCTCTTTCCTCATAAACATTCTGAAGTATTTAAAACTTTGAAAATCTTGGAGGAAGTATATTTTATTTATTGATTTCTTAGGCAAAACATACTGGAATAAGGAAATTCAGTTTTGCTGTGGTAACTGTATGGGACAACTGTTACAAACTATACTAAGCTTCTGGTATAAGGAAATTACTGATGAAATTTGGGCTTCTGATTCTGTGCAAACATGCACAAAATAACTTACTTTATCTGTTAGCTCTTCTAATTTAGTTTTCCCCATCTGACGTCTAGAGACCTGCACTAACTTATCAATGTGAGGTTGCTGGTCATCAGTTCCTGAAACAGGAAACTGCTCTCACTTTAGTATGTGGTATCATTTATTATTTTTCTCTCACAGAATTCAGCGACCAGAGGCTGCAAACAGCCCTGATGACATTTGTAGATATTTTCACTTTTTAAATGTCTATTAAAGCAATATATAGTTTAATTAGAGTCCTTGAATGTTTGTCATATATCCCCTTCACCCCCTCTACTATAATGATAATGTTGGTGAAGTTAATATGCAAGCTCATATGTTTTACTAGTCTAGGAAATAGTCACTGTTTGTTACAATATACTTATGGTATTAGAAGGAATAACTAGGCTAGCCGGGTCTGTAGTTCTGGTGATCAGGATTTGTAGGTAATTATGGATCACAATTAAGCATGGGTTGGCTGCAAAAATTGAAAATGACATTTGGGAAAGTGCCTGGAAATGTTCTTTATACGATATTTTAAAATAATAGTATCTCCCCATCTTATTCTTATTAATAAAAGGGAGGAAGGAACTGAAATGTTGTAGATTTCTGGCCCCAAAGGGTGAGAAAAGAATATAAATATTTACCTAAATAAACATGTCAAAGTAATATACAAATTTACCCCTTGGCTTGTTGCCATTTTAGCGAACCCTTTCTTCAGTTTTTTCATTTCAACCTCATAACCTTTCATTTCAAAATCTTTCTTCAGTTTTTTCATTTCAACCTTACAATGTAAGGATCTGGAGAGGAAGTGCTTCATATGGCAGAACTATGCAGTGTCTTGCTTAGACACACTAAATGTTAAATAGTTCCATCAACCAGTGGGGCTGCTTCAAATTTAAAAAAAGGGGCACACTTGAAAAGAAAGACAGGAGCTCAAATTTAGACTGCAGACATAAATACATTTAACTTAGATTCATAGAGTTGGAAGAGACCTTGGGAGTAAGTCTTGAATTCGGTGATACTTCTTTGAAAACAAGCTTAGAGATTCAGATGTGACAGGTGGAGATGCTTATCATTAAGTGATCAGGTATGCAAGCATAGCTAGTGAACTCACGGTTATCTTCATTGGAGGGCTTACAAAGAGGCTTGGCAAACATCCTTCCAATTGTTTCGAACTAGATAAAGTAGTAATTGTCTTAATACAAAGAATTCAGGAGGGAACTCTACTCAAGAACTGCAGTTATCTGGAACTTAGCATTCAATGTCTATTTAACAGTGCCATCCTGACAAGAATCACACCCTTCTAATTCCATTAACGTAGAAGGGTGTAGCTCTGCGTTGAATGGCATTTTCAAGCAGTCGGCTGAGAAATCTCTAGATCACAACTGAATGTCAACAACAGTATGTGGATGACTATACATATGGTTTAAATAATTGGTCCTCCCCAAAATCAGTCTTTGGAATGTTCAGTGATTTTCAGGATTGTTGTATTGGTCCATCAGTGTGAATCATTACACAAGCAAGGGTTGTCTCTTTCTCTGTTTTAGTTCCTTAAAATATTCTTCTGGTCCTATAAAATTATAACATCTTCACCTACAGAGGTTCTTTTTTTTTTTTGGTGGGATCTGTATGTTTGCTAGACAGACCAGTTTGAAAAACATGGGGGAGGGGACATTTTCTTGTTTAAGGTACATTTTGCATTGTGGTGTGCACTTCCCTGTTGCTTAGACTGAGCTTCATTGTAGAGCCATCACAAGGTTTGGCTGAGTTCCCTGGCTGTCCCACCCTGTAGGGAACGCCCTGTAGCCAGTTTCTCTGCTCTGAACTAGCTTGCAAGGGCATGCTCCATCCTGATTCCTGAATGGAGGCAGCAGAGGCTCCCTCACTGGAAAGGAACCTGCTGTGCCTGTGCTTTTTCACTTGTGTGTTCTCACAGCCTGGTTGTGGGATATATATAATCAGCAGAAATGTTCACGCTTTGTGTCATAATGATTACTCAGGAATCCTCCCTGCTAAGGTCAGTAGACAAAGGGTTTTTATTTTAATTGTTTGGTTTGTCTGCAATGCACTGAAGTGCAGGTGGCTATGATCCTATAATATATAGTTTTTATTATTTGCATGGATGTGCTTCCTGATCAAGGCCTTGGTGGCTGGACTTCCCTAAGTATGCTGTCTTCCTCTTCTCCTGGATCCCCTTTTAGACTATTGATATTATCTCAAAAGACTGCAGTAGATATTTGTGAGTAAACAGGCTAGTTTTTTTTAAAAACTGGCTTATTTGCAAAGCTGCTGTACACGATTGTTCATGAACTAAGTCATTCAGACATGGGACAGGTGTTTTCTCATGATAAGAAATTCTATAGAGACCCTTTCTATCTCATGTTCCTGTCTTCCTTGCGTAGGAGTCATATTCAAAAGAACTTTGTAGGATTGAAATAAATGGCCCTTCCAAAGCCTGCCTAGCCTTTCCATTTCTCTTGCAACTTGTTTTTCATCTTGAATGCCCTACTAAATTTCCACTTGTGTCCTTTCTGCCTCCAGGTCCGTGACTTGGCTGACTGACCTTCCCAGCTGCCTGGGTGCATCTCCCTCATGCCGCTTGGACTCGGTCGTCGAAAGAAAGCCCCACCCCTGGTGGAGAATGAGGAAGCAGAGCCCATTCGAAGCAGCCTGGGTGGGATGGGGATAGGTGGTGTTAGTGGTGTTGCTACTCTTCAGCCTGGCCTTCCTCCACCACCAGCCAACCTCCGCCCCCGCCTTGTTTTTCATACCCAACTGGCCCATGGCAGTCCCACTGGCCGGATTGAAGGCTTTACCAATGTTAAGGAATTGTACAGCAAAATTGCTGAAGCCTTCAAAATCTCACCGTTTGAGGTAAGCACAAAACTTGCTTTTTCCTGATGATGTGCACACCGTTCCAGTGAAGGTGTGTGCAGCAGCTATAGGCTCCATGGAGTGGTACGATGGAGTGGGTTAGGGATAATGAACTGTTTGTGTTAGCAGAATGACTTGAGGATTTGAGCTTGAACTTTGGTTGCTGGGAACATTCAGGGACTGAGGGGCAACCATACATACACTTCTGGTAAGTATTATCTGGAAAGACAGTTAAGAAATGTCTAATGTCAGATTCTTACACTTCTTTTTTGTTACTTCCTAGGTGATGTTTTGCACCTTAAATACCCATAAAGTGGACATGGACAAGCTTTTGGGTGGCCAAATTGGCCTAGAAGATTTCATCTTTGCTCATACAAAGGGCCAGAGGAAAGAGGTTGAGGTGTTCAAGTCTGAGGAGGCGTTGGGCCTGACTATCACAGATAATGGTGCTGGCTATGCATTTATCAAGGTATTTTGGAATGCATCCAGTTTGAACCCTCTCCTATGAAATTGTTGCCTCCTGGTGCACACACACTCCCACCCTTACCCCCTATGTGTGCAATTTGCTGCTGCCCAGTCACCTTCTGCTACTTGCATATTCTGTTCTTTCACACACACAAACTCCTCTTCCCCAATTTGTTGGGTAACCATCATCAATCTTTCTGGTTTCCTTCCTTGGCATCCTTCATGTAAACTACCTGGAGTAAGTGGAGGCGCATCAGCAGTATCAGCTGCTGCTTCCTGTTACCAGGAGCCAACCTTTCTTCCCCTTCCAAAATAGGGAGCTGGCAGGGTCTGGCAGAATGCAGTGATAGATGCTCACTCAGCCCCTGTGCAGGAGAAAAAACTGCTAGTCTGTGTTGCTTTCCCAGGGTAGCTGACGGGGTGAAGAGAAAAAGGGGACTAGTTGATGAGGGGACTAGTAGCAGCTCAGTCTTTTTTGGGAGGAACCGGTTCTGGTTCTGAAAGGCTGCAGCTTCTACCGAGAACCCGTTCACAGTAGAGGTGGCTTATTGATAGTAGTGGATGTGTGAAAGGCGCTCTAGGCCAAAGGCATCAAACATGTGGCCCAGGATCTGGAGCTGGCTCCATAAGAGGGTTTATCAGGCCTGCAAGCCAGCTGAGGCAACCCCCTTGCTCCTGATTTGGTCTGGCGAGCTTGCAGCAAGCTTGCCAATCCAAGCGCCAACCCCTGTGCTCCCAATTGGGCCTGGCATGCCAACTGCAAGCTCTCCAGTCAAGCACCCCATCCCCCAGCTCCCATAAGGCCTGGCAAGCTTGCTGTGAGCTCACTGGCAGAGGCAGCTGCACACACACACACACACAAACGTGTGCCAACCATCTCCCCCAGTGCTGATCTGAGCTGGCAAGCATGCTGAGGGCTCACCTGCTGTGGCTGCCAGACCCCTGACACCAATATTGCTAATCCTCATTCCCTGAGCTGGTCTTCTTAACCATCCTGAACTTTTTTTGTGGGGGGGAAGGGAGGTCTTTAGAGGAAGTGGGAGCTTGTATCTACTTGTGCTGTATTCCTTGCAAAGATAATCTTTTCCGTCTGCTGTCCAATGAGTTGATGTTCCTGTCCTGAATGATTGCATAGCATTATTTTGTATTTCCTCTATGCAAAGTAGTATGACCAAGTCAAAAATTTTCTTGCAGTACAGTTGTGAACTGAATTATACCCTTCTAAATACCTTGAAGTCACTGGGCTTCGAAGGGTGTAATTCCGCTTAGGATGGCACTGTGGGTGGCTGAGAGAAAATCAATTGGTCTCAAAAAACATTTGGAGTTTTTAAAATCAAAATGTAATCCAGGTTGTAGAGTTGTGAACACTGAGGAGCAGCAGTGGTGTAGTGTGGCATAGAGCAGGTGTAGTCTATTCTGGAGGAACTGGGTTTGATTCCCCACTCTGCTGCTTGAGCTGTGGAGGCTTATCTGGGGAATTCAGATTAGCGTGTGCACTCCAACACATGTCAGCAGGGTGACCTTGGGCTAGTCACAATTTTTCTGAGCTCTCTCAGCCACACCAACTTCACGGGATGTTTGTTGTGAGGAGGAAAGGGAAAGGAGTTTGTGAGCCACTTTGAGTCTCCTTACAGGAGAGAAACGGGGGATATAAATCCAACTCTTCTTCTTACTGTGGAAGAAGTGAACACCAAGACATTTATCTCCCCCTCCTGTTGCACAGGGTGTGTGCATCACTGGTGGTCAGCCATGATAATTAAATAAAACCTTCCAAGGCAGCATATTTATGAATACCAGATACTGTGAACAGAGAGTGGGGTAAGATTGCTTTCCCCCCAAAGGCATTTGGCAAAGCTCTGCTGAAACCAGGAGAGACTAGATTAATTCTTGAGAAGTTGCCATGTTACTCTTTTGTAGCGAAATAAAAACAGAAGTCCAAGGATACTTTAAAGATTTACAAACTTTATTCCAGCCTGAGCTTTTTGTGAGCCTTGGACTGATCCAGCTGGGTTGTTCTTTGAACTTTGTATTACAATCCCCAAAGTACTCATTTGTTTATTAAAATATTCATATTTATCATGGCTCAAGGTGGATTACAAATTAACATTTAAAAGAGCGCAACTGAAAACATGCAAAATAAAAATCTAAATAACTCCATTCCTCCCTGTAAATATTTTCAGTCTATGTGCACCGTTAAAAGCCTTGAGAAATAAAATGATCTTGCAGAGCTGTCTGAAAATTGACAAACACCCCCCAAATCCATCATTTGTGGAATAAACAATGTTAACAAAAGAGAGGTGCTTATTTTACATGCTCGAAAACAGAATTTGACCAGGGAAGGGAGTATAACCAGGAATCTTTATTCCATTTTATTATTGGGCACTATGAGGAGGTTGGAGAACAGATCAATGATGGACAGTTTGCTTGGCGCTGAGAACAAGCAGTCATTGAGCCTTATAACTAAAGCCACAAGAGGTAAAAGCAGGGTTTTTTTTAAGCTGGGAATTTCATTGGACCCTAACAGAGGCCTGAAGGCTGCTGAAAAGGGCTTGTGTGTGCATGTTCACAAATTGCCCATCCCATCACAGATCATTTGGCGTGGAGGGGTCATAGAACTAAGAGATTGGGGAAGAATGCCAGGCTGTACAATAATTCAAAGTCAGTGTACCTGAAATCCTACCGCTGCCCCTTTTCAAATACTAGTGTCACAAGTAAACAGGAATCCTAGAAACTTTTTCTTATGTTTAAAACAATTAAATGAAACTCTTGGCATCCTCTAGGAAGTGCTAGATTCTGCTTTTGTGGAAAGCCCCAAACTAAAAGAACACCTATGCCCCATTGAGCAGGCCTGCTTTGCCACAGCCTTAATTGTCTTTGGAGCCTTACTGTAATGATCTTTTGGCACAGTTGCTGAATAAGCTAAGAATTAACTAGCTGCATTCTTTTCTTTCTTTTTTGTGAAAAATTTTGTTTTAGTACTTAAATGACTTAACAACTCAGAAAGGGAAAAAGAAAAATCACAAAAAGTACATTTGCCATAAGGACTTCCAATTTTGCACAAAATGATATTGTATTTGCAAAATTAGCTAGCTACGTTCTTTAAAAGAGTGACACATTTTTTTTCTTGGTTCTGAGCAGGACATAGACATATGATACAGAACTGCAGCACTCATTTTGCCCATACCTAGTATAATAGAAGGGGAAGTTGCCTTTCAGTGAGAGAGGCAGACAGTAAATGGAATAAGTAAATAAAACAGAATCTGTGGCTATAGTGACTAAATGGAGCTTCAGAGGTCGTAAATCCCCAATAACAGTGCAGGGGGTGGGGTCAGCAGCAGGGAGAGATTGTGGCCTTTATGCTTTTCTTGTAGGTCTTATGGGGGAACCTGGTTGTCCTCAGTGTGAAATGAGATACTGCTGTATGTAGACCACTGGCCCTGCCCATGCTATGTTACACTTATAGTCAGCCGCAGCATGGTCCTACAAAGGATCTGGATACTAAATTACATTTCCTCTAAGAAACAATGGGAGTCCAGGCAGCCCACTCTAATCAGATCCTGAAAGCTAAATATAGTCAGTACTTAGAAGGGAGATCACCAAGGAACACTCTGCAGAGGTCGGCAATACCAAACCACCTTTGCTTCTTGCTTATCTTGGAAGCCTCTTGCTGGGGTCACCATATCAGCTATGACTTAACAGCACTTTACACACACACTTAAGCAGTGGTGTAGTGTCACAAACTGGGGCTTGCCTCGGGCACCGCACCCAGCCCCTGACCCAACTGAATGCCCCCTGCCTCCCTCCCACTGCACTGAACTCCCCCCAACTCCAACAAACTTTGAGTGCTTGTGGATGAGCAGTTCTGCTGTGGAAGCAGCGGGGAGTGTGTGGCAAGAAGCAACGATGAGGCGGCAAAAGGAGCAGGAAGTGGCAGGGGTGGCAAGAAGTAGCAGCAAGGCGGTGGGAAGCAGTGGCAGAGTGGCAGGAAGCGGCAACAATGCAGTAGAAGTGGCAGGTAGCAGCAGAGGTAGCAGGAAGTGGTGGCAAGATGGCAGAAACAGCAGCAAATTGCACACCTAAGAATTTTGAGCCTGGGCAACCATCCCATGACTCCACCCATGCTATGCCTCTGTACACAAGTTAAAAATACAAGGCAGTGTTCTCAGGCATGCCCTGTGCATGCTCTTGTAGAAGAGAGAAATTTTGCCTCCTTGGACTGGCATTAAATGTTTCCATTTCTATCAGAGGCTCCTAGAAATAGTAAAATCAGTGCTTCTCAAGGAGGTGTCAACTTGCTGCTCAGCAAGTTACCTTTGAATGGAAAAGGAAACCTTCATGTGCTGTCAACCAGAATTGTCACTGCACAATTGTGATCTTGTTAAATAAATAGTTGCCATAAATATCTAGGGTTCATCTGACTTTGCATTCTATAGGAAGTGACTGTGTATTGTCTCAGAGTGATACAAGGGGGATGGGTGTCCTCGCCTCGAAAAATCAACACTGCGGTGCTTATTATTTAACTTAAAGCTTTGCTGTTCTTGTCACAAGCACTGTGGAATAAAAGTCTATTCAGTTCACCATTGCCTATGCAAACCCAGACCCAGTAAAACAGTCTCTGTAGGCTCTCCAGACCTACACAACCTGGTGGCATTGGTTCTAACAGAAGAGAAAGTCTGTTCTCAATAAATGTCTCTGTGGCTCTGATCTCCTTTTTCTACTTCATCTCAGCAGGCCACACCTCCTGGTGGATTCTTAGTATCAAGACCTGTGAACACCTTTTGCACACTTAATTCACATTGTGATTATACCATTCTCTCCAAATTGCAGTAAAAACACGCACACACACCCTTTTAACATTCCATTGTCCTAGCAATAGCTTCATAGTTACAGTCAAGATCCCGCAGAAATAACTATTTTACCCGAGTAGCTTCAGAAGGCATTGATGAGAGCTTTGGTTCATGGGGCTTGATGGTGCAGGCTCTTTGATTCTGAAGTGTGGCTGTTTTCCTGGGCTGCTTCCAGGAGTACTAGTTTGGTTTGTGAGGTGTGGCTTATGCCTCCTTTCAAGGTATTTGAGAACTGCCTCTGCAGGAAACAGGATACCAGACTGGTTGGGCTGCTGTTTGCATCCACACTGAAGCTCCCAAGGTGGGGAGTAAATTAGAAATGGAAATATAATTATGATTCACCCAGATCTTAAGGAGGCGTTGCAGGCTTAGCTTTAGAGCAGAGTGGGACATGCAACATATGCCTGTACTATTGAATCATGACCTTTAAACCCCATCACTGAATGCTTTCGTCTCGTATGGATGAAAAACCTTACTTTGCTGCCTAGCCTTTTCTGAGCAGTGGGGAGGCTCTTTGCTGTAGAGCAACCTTACAGTGGATCCCAAGACTGAAACAAGCAGAAAGAGGTGGGACTGATCAGTTCACTTTCTTGCTGTGAGGCCCGGTTGTGCATGAGGGAGCGTGTCTTGGCACACTTAAACTATAAATGAGGCAAAACACTCTTGGAAAGATTGAGGGACTGGTCTAAGCATACTAATTGCCTTATGTATAGCCAGGTATTTAAAAAGCATCCTAGAGAAAGACAGTCGCTTGACCTTCCCACCACATACTGTCATGTTCCTTCCCTGAAGGCAGGCTGACGGTGGTTGGTAATGCAGGGGAGGAGTTATGATTCTGGAATGAGCAAATGGGCCAGGGCCAGGTAGGAGATTGACTCCACTGCCTTACAGTTCATCCTGTCATTCATGACCAAATTGCCTTCTGAAGCTGCCAAACTGGGGGATGATCTAGATCAGGAAGGGACTAGGCTTACATACGCAGCGTGACTGTTTCCATCTGTTACTGGCAGAGAATCAAGCAAGGAAGTGTTATTGACCGAATTCAAGTCATCAACGTTGGAGACATGATCGAGTCCATCAATGGTCAGAGCCTCATCGGCTGCCGGCATTACGAGGTTGCCAAAATGCTCAAGGATTTGCCCAAAGGCCGCACTTTTACAATGAAGCTCACTGAGCCCAGGAAGGCTTTTGGTAAGTGGACCCATCAGATTCTGTGGTTGTTTGGATGTGGGTTGCTAGGAAGTGTACTGTTTGAACCTCTTTTATACTGGGGCCAACTCCAGGCTGCTTCAGGGAAAGGCATAGTTAACTAGGGGCTGCCAGCGTCCTGTTTCATCCGTGTTGTGTTCTCAGAGGGTCCAGCATTCTTTAATGTGTTCAAGTCTGACCTTGCCCTCTATATTGTGCCAAGGCCCTCCAAATTTGATTACTCTTGTATGGGATTTATTGAGTCAGCTTCCAAATAAAACTCCTAACTTCCACCCAAACCTGCAACTTTTTGGAAAACCTCTTTTTCAGCCTACTCCTCTTAAAACTTCTCAGCCTTCCAATTTCAAAAACAATTGCTTTCTTCAAGAACTCACTCATTGGTGGCCTATGCTGCACAATCAGCTGTGCCACTGATTTTCTCAGTGTCCGTCTGTGCTAGCAAATGGGAGAATTCCCAGGCTGAAAGGCCTCAGAAAGACAACTAAAGGTAGCCCTGCCCTCGGAAGTGCCCTCTTCAGTTCTGATGCAGGGTCCCGCATGGGAGAGGTGCTGCCACTGCAGCTACCTGGGTGTTGTGCTGCCATGTGACTACCCAGCACCATATTAAGTGCCTCTGCATTGGAATAAATGCCCCTCACACCAGCATAAGTTGCATTTACACCAGCACTGGGGTCATGCCATCTCTTATACAACTTTGCCCCACTGTAAGTGTACCTGTCTCCTGAGATGAGGCACAGGTAGCAGTACTTATGAAATTGAATTTTGGAATTTTGTTGGCCTTTCATGAGCAGGTAGGTGATAATTTTAAACGGGAGCAGCTATTTGACATTTGGTAAGGTCCCTTTATTATTGTCTTCTGCTGGTGGGTGGAAGCTTCTTTGTTTTGTTTGGCATAACCCAAATAACCCCTCCCTGGTTTTGGTGCTATGCATGTTTCCATGTTTTTATTGAATGATCCATGTATTTTATTTATATAAAACATCTTTCTGACCCCAAGCAGTAAATGTCAAACCATTTCACCATTAAAATAACATTTAAAATAAATGCCTAAGGTTGTGCCTTTCAACCACGTCTAGGGATTAAATGGACTGAGGGATGTGTCTGTGCCCTTTGATTCAGAAGGAGATGCTGTCTTTCTGTTGATTCAGGGATTTCATTGACTCAGCTTGGGACTGGGGTGGCTTTTCCTTTGTGGGTATGTTGTACACATGCATATTAAGATTAAGGATGCATAATTTATAGGGTTTTTTCCCCATAGCATTAAGTTTGAATTGCATGAGTACTGGTACGCTCTGGTCTGTATTTGAGAAACTTTTAGAGGGCAGGACTCTTCCCCAGGTGAATATGGGAACCAGGCAGATCAGCTTCTTTCCTGATTCTTCAGCCAGGAATAGATGCGGCATAGGACTAAAAATGTGCTGAATGCAGAATCTAGCCTCCTGAACAGAATTGGATTTCCAGTGATTGCGGATGGGGTGGGAATGCAACGTATATGTCTTTGCTACTCCCAAGGGTATCAAAGCCAGCAGAAAGTATTGTCGAAAGCTTTCACAGCCGGATTCAACTGGTTGTGGTGGGTTTTCCAGGCTGTGTAGCCGTTGTCTGTTGGATCTTGTTCCTAACATTTCGCCTGCATCTGTGGCTGGCATCTTCAGAGGAAAACCCACCACAACCAGCAGAGTGTTCAAAATAGTTTAAAATGCAAAATAAATTATGCATAGTAAGAGAATTGATGCCCTGAGTATCATTTCTATGGTTCATTTTTCTCGGCACAGAATTTGGGTTATGTGAGGGCAGGTTTTTTCCCCCCATTGGTTAAGTGAACAGTGTGCCCCACTATGAAAATAAGTGTACAGTTAGATTTGCCGGCTGTGCCATAAACTGGCCAGCAGATGCTGCTGTATCTCATCAGCAACCAGTTGTTCCGAGGTAGTGGGCAAACTTACATTTGCAGAGCATTCTCTTGCTGTCTTAGCAAAGACAGAATGCTTGAGTGGGTGATTGTAATTGGCATAATTTGCTTACCTTCATGAGCACAGTGAAGGCATAACCCACAGTTGGGGTAACTAGCACTATGTCTTTGGTACAGAGCCATAGCAAGGGAGAACTGCACCCGGGGTACGCTTGCGCCCTGTGCCCCTGCCACGCCCCCACACTGGCGCGCTTCCAGTGCATCACGCACCACCACCCCCGGCGCTACGCCACTGCTTTGGTGTACTTTATTATATTGGTAATGTCAGGTGTGATACATTTTGATTCAGTTTCTTAACAAAGTGATGAATGAGGTTGGGCTTCATATTCCTTGTCTTACCTGAATCTTAAGTCAGTCTTGCATTGAAAACTCATCTGCCAACAATTAAAAACAGCAGCTCAGAGAGAAAAGTGGGCTATAGATGTTGTAAATAAATAAGTTAGCTGATATTTTTAGGATTCTAATAGGAACTGATGAGTTGCACAGCTGTAATAAGGGAACCACCTAGCATATTATCTGTGCCATACCATTTGCAAGGTAGCTGAGGGAGTTTTCACACTTAACAGCAAAACTGCTTTTTGCATTTACCACATCTGCAGTATAAATGCAAAATCTGCATTGGCAGCCCAATACTGAGAGCCACTGCAGCCGTGGCAGTCAGCTGCTGATGGAAAAGTGGCACTGCTGGGGCGTTCCCTATGTGCATTCTCAAGGACGAAATAGCACACAGACCTCTGTAAGGCACAGATCGCATAGCAAGCATCCTGGAATGCTTAGTAACCTCAGCATTACACACTAACAGTAGCCAGTAATGTTCCTCTGAGGGGTGCACACAGGAGCAGCCAATCATGGTCCAATTTGGCCAGTGTGCCTCGACACCACTCCCCCCTCCCCTATACTCCCCCACCAGCATCTTCCAGATGTGAGATGCACATAGCAGCAAGCAGTGTGTGTGGAAAGTGGGTGGGGTTCAATATGTGAGGGTCATCCTTCAAGGAGTTACTGGACCTCTGCTGTGCTTTGCAGCTGATTAAAACAGAAGTCCAGTGGTGCCTGAAGGACCAGCAACAGTAATCCTAGCATGGGATCCCTCCAGATGGTTGAAGAGGCAGGCTAAAGGGAAGTCACTGGTGGGGGCGGGGAGAGCAAGGAGGGATGTGGAGCTAGTAACATCTGCACACAAATAGACAGGGACACACTTGTAGAACACCTCGACCTTTATTGAACAGGTAATGGTGTTGCCAATTCCCTGTGTCCAGTATGGCATCTCTGTCTTTGCAAGTTGCTTGCTGGGGCCATGGAGAGACTGGCTGTCCCTAGCACTGCAATCATGTTAATGTGGCAGACTTGCTGCGTGGAAGGCTGCCTGAGGCAGGATGCTCCAGAAATTGCACTAAAACTGGTGACTGAGCAGAATGGCCAGAACTACACTGATCACGCTGTCAGGTCTCCCTGTTGAATCACCAATTGCACAGATGCTGAACAGAAACATGTGCGGCGATGGCAAATAGCATAAGCACAGGTTTTGAATACAGTCATGCCTGTGGTACCCTAGCAGGGTCTATGGTTCTGTTGGGGATTTTTATGGGAGGTATTAAAAATAAAACAGCTGATATTATAGTGCCCCTGTGTAGATCTATGGCACAGCTTCATCTGGAATACCATGTACAGATCTGGTCTCTATCTCAAAAAGGCATCACAGAGTTAGAAAAAGTACAGAAGAGGATCACCAGGATAATTGGAAGGGTTGGATTACCTTCCCCTATAAGGAAAGACTGAAGGTTCTGGAGTTTTTTCAATTTAGAAAAGAGATGACTTAAGGGGGAACAATAATTTTATTATGGATGGAGAAAGTTGAAAAAGAGAACTTTTTCTCCCTCTCCCAAGATTCTAGAACTGGAGGGCGCCAACTGAAGGTGATGGGCAATGGATTCAGGATGGACAAAAGGGAATACTTCTTTACACAGTGAGTGAGTAAAATGGTGAATTTGCTGCCAAAGGATTTAGTGGGGCGGCAGCCACAGGCAGTTTTAAAAGGTGATTCAACAGATTCACAATAGGCCTATCAGTGGCTAGTGGATGTCTTTGACCCAGTGTCATGAGGCAACACTGGGGAAGGTTTTGGCTTCTATGACCTGGCTGGGATGCTCTATCACTGCCTGGCCGGGAAGCTCTGCTAGCATATCTTGGAGATACCCCAGTGGAGTGCCTCTGTGTCATCCTCCCAAACCAATTGTGCAGATTGTGTACATTTTTATTTTGGTTTCAAAAAATATAGTTTTCTTCTTTTTAGTGTGCATTACCAATATTCATGCTCTCCACCAGTGACACTTTTGGGTGTTGCGTGAAAAGCCCTTGTGAGGCAGCCGAGTTGTGGCTACCATCTAGGCAGTTTGAAGCTGTGACCCAGCAGCCTCCTCTCACCAGCAGAGGTCAGCGTGGCAGTTCCCCTGCCTAAGTCAAATCCCTATTGAACGGGAAGTGCTTAAAAACATACTTTGTGTCCTGTTAAGTGGACTTCCAAGGGATCCGTGGATCCAGTCAGGAAAGTTTTCTCTGTCAAGAATCCTTGGAGGCCTTGAGGTGGAGGGATTCTGTATGTAATTGGTATAAAAAGACAGCTCTGGTCATTGGGAGGGAGGAAGGATATGAAAGTTGTGCACAGGTGCCTGGAGGAGTGTTCGGGAAGGGAGATGCATGAAGCAGAGCTATTGCCAGATTGCCTAGCCCTCAGTTGGAGACACGCCAGACGCTTCATATTGAGGGCATGTGCTGAGCTCGGCTTGTCTCATCTCCTGAAATGATGACTAGCCAAGTGCCAGCGCCTCCATTCTGGGCAGGTTCCAACGCTTTTTTAATCACAACCCAGTGCTGTCATTGTATTTCTTGGTCCCTTGTGTGTTAGGCTGGTGTCCAGACAGGATGCCTTCAAACCCTATTACTAAGCATCTTCTAGAGCTTTTGGTGTTCTGTTTAGCAGAGAGAGATTCGTCTCCAGATCACAACATTGGGTGATCATCCAGCAAAGACATGAATTCTGGCTTCCTCATGTACCTGCTATGCATGATGTTTCTTCCTCCTTCCCAAAATAAGCTCTAAGAATTTCATTTCCAAAAACATTACATTCCTTGCTCTTTTTACCACCTTATCCATCATTTCACCCTGCCTTCCACTGCAAATTCCTTCCTCCTTGAGTGACTCACTGGACAGTTCTGGGAAAGGCAATGATTTTCCACTTCCCTGGTTGTTTTCTCCTTGGCTGCGGCTGCTGTGCATGGGTCTGTGCTTCATTCCCCCCTTTCATCTGCACTGCTGGATTAGTACTGGTGCTTCAAGAATGATTATGCTGAATCCCTTCTCTCCCAGTAATTCTTGAGTGTTGTTGTTACTGCCCTTGGCTTGGTTGACTGTCCTAGAGAGAACTGAGGTGGAACCTTTCCTGTAGGATTGCTGGCTATTTAATAATAGATGTTGTCACTGCCTGTGTTCATATATCCTGATGTGATTTGTAATTCTGGGACATAAACTCCTGAATCACATATATATATATTCCAAGGCTCTCAAGGTAACCCAGTCATACAGCAGTCTTTAACAAAATATTGTATCCAAGTGTATCTTTGATATTTGTTAATTTTTCTCAGAACTTCTTAAATCTGCCCATTTGTAGTTGGTGATGTTATAGAATAAGCAATTGTAAAAATTGAAAATGGGCAAGCAAGTTGTTTAAAAGTGAAGTGATGGGATTGGAAGGAGAGGCAGAATTCTTGAAACTGTTTAAGGTCCTACTTGGAGGAATGGAGGCACAATATGTCTGTAGTGGGATATCAGTGGCAATGTACTTGCCTATTGGTTGTGCCTTTGGTTAAAGGGGTAAAGGCTTGAGTTTCTCCATCTCATTGTGTTTTGTGATGGGATCTGTGCTGTTGCATCCACACACTGCAGCAGAAATCTTCTCAGAAATCCAACTTCCTATGTCTATTCTTTCTATGTCTATTCTTTCTATGTCTCATACGTGCTGCTTCATTATCTTGGATCACACCTGCCAGGTTTCATCCTTCAAATTTAGCATGCTCAGGACACTGTTCAGGCAGGGAGCCTCAAGTTGGGAGCAATGGAAGAATGTTTTGAAGCAACTGGTTGCTTTGCTGGTTTGGACAAAGGCTAAGCAACCCTTGTTACAATACACATGAATTGATGAATGTCCCTGCTAGGACTTCAGTTAGTGTAGTGAACTGAGGCTTAGATGGCAGAATCCCGATCTTTTGTTGTGGAGTTGGAGACCAATCTATGCAACTTCCATTGATCCTAATGCTGGGTCTAAACCAGTGATGGTGAACCTTTTTGAGACCGAGTGCCCAAACTACAATCCAAAACCCACTTATTTATCGCAAAGAGGAAGAAGAAGAGTTTGGATTTATATTCCCCCCTTTCTCTCCTGTAGGAGACTCAAAGGGGTTTACAATCTCCTTGCCCTTCCCGCCTCACAACAAACAATCACAACCAGGGTGGGGTGATGGAGGTGAAGGAGGTAGGTGGGGCTGTGAGATAGGTGGGGCTGAGAGAGCTCCAAGAAGCTGTGACTAGCCCAAGGTCACCCAGCTGGCGTGTGTGGGAGTGTACAGGCTAATCTGAATTCCCCAGATAAGCCTCCACAGCTCAGGCGGCAGAGCTGGGAATCAAACCCGGTTCCTCCAGATTAGATACACGAGCTCTTAACCTCCTATGCCACTGCTGCTCCTACGCCACTGCTGCAAAGTGTCAACACGGCAATTTAACCTGAATCCTGAGGTTTTAGTTTAGAAAAAATGGTTGGCTCTGAGGCATGCGTTACTCAGGAGTAAGCTTGGTGGTAGTCAGTGGCTTTGCTTTAAAGCAACCGTGCAACTCTTCCAACGGGTGAATCACGACCCTAGGAGGGTTTACTCAGAAGCAGGCTCCATTGCCAGCAACTGAGCTTACTCCCAGGTAAAGGATTGCGCTTTAGTTCTTCACATGAAAATCAGTGGAGTTTAACAGTGCTTAACAGGGTTACCTACACTGCTTCCCCCAAATTAGGTTTAATGCTAATAATCGAGCCCAGCATCCCAGGCCAGCCTAGATGTGGGGGGGGGGGGCACTCTGTTTGTGCGTGCCCACAGAGAGGGCTCTGAGTGCCACCTCTGGCACCCGTGCCATAGTCTAAACTTTAGCCCTGTTGAGTAATCTCCTTCCTTGTTCCTGTGTATATACCCTTACAAGGTTGCTTAGTGCATGGCCTGCAGGTGCTGCCATGCTGCTCCTCCATGTAACTGTTTCTTGGGGGGGGGGGGTCATGTTCCTCAGTAAGCCCAAGTTTGTCAGTCAAGGTGGTAAAAAATTTATTGGTGGTTAGACGCCCAGCCAAGTCTAGAGGCTGGGGCAGCCAGGCTTTTCTGCCCAGTTAGAAGGATCATGCTGTTCCTAGGAATGGCCCATCCTGGAGCTATGGGGACAGAGACAGGAAATCTAATAAGAATAGGGCCTGAAACATCTGGGGCTACTCCCTAACTTCGGGCCAAATGCATATCCCTGCCAGATGAGACAGAGCAACCAGACATTTTATTTGCACTGCTTCGGGCAGTGAATTCCTAGCCCTGCCGTGGGGAGTTGTAAGCAGACTGTGAGCAACTGCTGAGGCCCATTTAGGGTCTTTATGAAACTGAGGGATGCTGGCTGCATGAAGGAGTGGACTTGGGCAAATATCCTTCACCTCCATCACCCCACCCTGGTTGTGATTGTCAGATTTTTTTAAAACGTTACTGGTTGGTGAGGCTTGTGAATGTCCAGGATGGGTCTTGTCCTCCTGAACTAAGGCTGGCCAACTCAGAACATATTAGAAGGGTATATACTGAGCAAGAGCCACTGCAGCAGAAGGAATCTTATTTTGTACTTCTCGATGAGAGCTAATGAGATTGCATGGAAGCCACAGTTCAGTTGTCGCCTGATTTGCAATATGGATATTTTGCTAGTTTACAAGGTAAGTCTGGTGTCTTCCAAACAGGCACACATGCAGATCCTTTCTGTCTCTTGGCTAATGACAGTGCTGGATGTTTTCAGTGCAGCCCAAACCTGACCAGGGTGTCCGAGGACAGTTAACAGCCAAGGCCACAGCAATGCATGGCCTGCAGGTGGCCTTTTTCATTGTGAAACCTGCCTGGGCCACATTCTACAATGTACCGATTTGTACTTGGAAAGTAATAGAATGCTGGAGGTATCTGTATGTGTCCATCAATGGAGAAGGGCTGCTGTTTCTGGTTCCAGGAAACAGTGAGCAGGCATTTTGCTCTTTTGCAGACCCCAGTTGGCTGGCAGGTAACCAGATTGTCAAGAACTTTATTGTCGTTGTTGACCAAAGTGCTATTGTCTGGTTGTATCAGCACAAATCCTATCTCTTTGCAACTGCTGTCTTGGTTTATATGGCAGAAGAAACAGAGAAGTACGAATATCTAGCTTCTTCACTGGTGGGAGGGATTGTTGTCAGTAATTTGGTTATTGATCTGCAAGAACTTCTCTGTCAGAATAAAAGCCTTCGACAATGCAAAGAATAAAAGTGTTTCTATCCATATATCAAACAGTCGTGCCAAGAGGGACTTCTGTAATGCAGTCCCAGGAAATGACCATCAACATGCTGGGATACTGTCCTTAAATTGGGATTCTGTCTGATATACCACAGTAAGCCAGGATCATTGAAGCTGACAAAGGAAGCTGAGTCCAGCCTATTGGCATTTGAAGGTATTAGATACCCAAGTTGTGAAAATGCATTCATCATAATACAGATGTTATCCACAGCAATGCATGTATAAACAAATAAAGGGTCATATATTTTCTTGAGTTATGGAACAGTCTGGTAATGAGAGTAGTTCACTTAAGCACACAATCAGTTTGTATGCTCTTCTGACAAGCCAAAGATAGATAGATACAGTGAAACCTCGGATTTCATTGCCTTCGGTTTTAATCAGTTTCGGTTTTCATTGATTTTTTCCAGTGAAAAATTTGTCTCAGTTTTCATCGATTTGCCTCAGTTTTTATCGATTTGCAGTAAGGTGCAGGGATTTGTGGAGAAAAATCATCCGGACAAAGTTGTTGCAGGCCGTGTCTGCAACTTGTTTAATGACAATGTCTTGCCCCATTTCAGACAAATCTTAAAGAGGTGTCAGAAACAGACCTCTTTGGACAGCTTTCTGGTGCGACATTGGTCCACTGGCTCTGAAGCTGGTCCTAGTGTTATTGTTTGTTACTGTTTTCAGCATTAAACACAGTGTTTAATCACCAAAAAATGTGTTTTTGGCATGTTTTTTTGGAGTGCCTAGAACGGATTAATTGGATTTACATTGATTCCTATGGAAAAGTTTGCCTCGGTTTTCATTGGTTTCGGTTTTCAGCGATTCTTTTCGGACGGATTACCAACAAAAACCGAGGTTCCACTGTGCTTTCTGTCACTTTAATACAAAGAGATATAGTAAAATGTTTTGAGCGTCTGAAGAAAATAGAGTGATGGAACTGAGAATGAGGTGTTCCATCCAAATTTGGAATCACTCAACCTGCTTATCTGATATGATTTAATTATTGCTATGATGTAATACAATGTCTGATATGATTTAATACAGTGTCTGTATGTAGGCTATTTGTGGAAAACCTCTGTTGTAGATTTGCTTCAAGTAGGCACGTAGAGGTATGATGAATAGTCTCGTCTGGATAGTCCCTCTGGAACTGTCTGTTGCTGCCTGTTCTGGAATTTCTGTTTGCATATTTCTTGCATCTGAAGATTCTGTCTCTGATTCCATTGGAAATATGTCTTGATAATGAGCATTCTTTCCCCTCAGAAAGTTACTATAGCTTTTATGAAAAGAACTACAGGCACTTATACCTACTTACGCCCCAGTTAAAACACCTGTTTCAGTCTGGAACACATATGTAGACCTCATTAAGTTCATGATACCTTCCTTGATAGCTTCTTTGTCCCCTCTAGAATATGTTGATCCAGAAATATGTAATGGCAGTCATATGAATGTATCTGTTTCATAAGCTAATGAACTAATATATCTCAAAACAGCTTGATAAAGTGGTTACTTTTCATTGTATCTACATTCTTAGAAGAGTTTTTACTTCCAGTTTCAATCTGAGAGTTAACTTGCTTGCTTTTTCCCCCAGAGTGCACACTAGGGGTTATCTCACACAAACCAGATGTTATGGTGTTTGTCTTCAAGAAAACAAAATGAATTTGAAAGCCTCAGCAGCTGTTTAATTCATTTTTCAAAGTTGTTTTAGGCTCCTTACACACTATAGTTTTTGCCCGCTTTGAAACAGGTCTATCAGAAGGAGATGACACACAGCCACTAGGTGATTGCAGCTCACACCTCACTGTGGAGGAACATGAGGTGAGGCAAGTTTTGAGGGCTGTGAATCCAAGGAAGGCTGCTGGACCGGATGGTATTCCCGGTTGGGTGTTAAAGGAATGCGCTAACCAACTGGCTGGTGTTTTTACTGGGATCTTTAATCGATCTTTATCCCAGTCCACCATCCCATCTTGTTTGAAAGCTTCCACCATTGTTCCACTACCAAAGAGATTTTTCCCACTGCTTGACAATCACTTCAGGATTATAGACCAGTGGCACTCACCCCCACCATCATCATGAAGTGTTTTTTGAAAAAGAGCTGGTCCCACTAGGTAACGCATATTAGTTCTTGCCCTTCCAGATATCAATTTTGATAAAACATCATCCGGGGTTTGCATCCCATCCGGGACTAAATAGATCTGCGGAGGACATGCTTTCATTGCCATTAGCCTTCCACACTGCTTTGACGCATCTTCCGGAAACATGCAGGGGAATTATGTGCGAATCGCTCTTTAAGTGGACTTTAGTTCCAAGATTTTTAATAGCTAATCTCAGCCACAAAGACTGGGTGGCACTTAAAACTTTGTGGATCTTGGACTCTCACATTCAATCTTGTTTGTGGATTAAAGGGATCTTCTTTGTCTGGATCGTTCCTTTAGAGGGTTAGACTGGGAAATCGGGTTTCCCTCAGTTCTTACTCTAAATATGGGAACGCCACAGGGCTGTGTGTTGAGTCCTTTTACTGTTCACCCTTTATACATAATGACTGCACTCCCTGTCTATCATAGTAAATAACACCATTATCAAATTTGCTGATGACACAACGGTGGTGGGAATCCTCATCTCTGGAGGGGGGGATGAGTCTGCCCTTATCCAGGAATAAGAAGTGGACCGACTGCTCTCATGGTGCAGGGAAAATAACCTGGTTCTTAACACGAACAATACAACGGAGCTCATAGTGGATCTATAGAAGGAATAGCTCAGAAATTCAGCCCTTTGTCTATAAATGGAGATCAAAGTGGAGCCGGGTGGCTAGTTTTAAATTTCTGGAAAGCTACAGTGATTAAAGAGGACCTTGACCTGGGGCGCATTACAGACTGCCGCGATAAGGTTAAGAAAGCCCAGCAAAGAGCTGTACTTTCTGAGACTTTTAAGGAAGCAACAACTAGACTGGAAGAAAGCTTCTTGGTGTCCTTTTTTAATACCAGCTGTGCTCATAGAGAGTGTCCTGGCACCTGCTGCAAATCTGTGCTGTATGGTTCTCCCAGTTGCATGACCCAAAGTGGCTAATAGGAAGGCGCTCCAAAGGGTGATCACTACTGCACAAAAGGATTATCGGCTGCATACATCTCCTCCCTCTTTGGAAGAAATCTATAATTCCCGAAGCCCTAAATCAAAGCCTGCAAAATATTCTGAGGGACCTGCCATCTCATCCAGCACACTCTCTTTTTAAACTGTTACCATCTGGCCGACGATACAGGGCCCTCAGAACTAGGACAAAGAGGCTTAGAGACAGCTTCTACTCTAGAGCTGTGGCTATGCTAAACTCCGCTGCTTCATATTGATGTATTTGGGGCTGTGTAGGGATGGGTGGAGGAAGGGGAAAGTGAGGATGATGTATGAGTCTGAAATTGTGTGCATCGAGGAATGCTGCTGTAAATTTCGTTGTGCATGCACAATGACAATAAAATGCTTATGCTTATGCTTATGTGTGCTGATTAATAAATGTTTCTAAACATATCTCACCATCCCTTAAAGCTCAGGAGGGTTACCACTACTTTTTCCAGTGCCATAAGTCTGAGAGAGATGAAGCTGCGTTTCACTGGCCAAAAATCACTTAGTGACCTTCGGGGGTGAGCTGCATTCAAATCCCAGGTCATCTGTGTCCAATACTCCAGTCCTACAAGTGATTATTTGAACAAACATGAAGTGTTACCTGTTTCTTAGAATAGGAAGTCTCGGGGTGGTGTGGGGAGTAGTTCATTCAGTTAAGTACCTATGTACCACAACAATACTTGGCAGTGGTTTGCTTCTAAGAACAATATGGTGAACTGAGTTCAGGTTTGTAAGAAAGTAATTCTCCAGTATGTATCCCTGCTACCTGTTCTCTGCCCTTTCATAAGTGGTTGTGAAAGAGAGATACTTCCTGTTGTTGATCATGAGAGTACCTCTGTCTTCATATATTTTCTGCTTATGCTCTTCTGTACTTTAGAGACATTACACTTGACATATGGGTCCAGGAGGTTTTGCATCACAATGCCAGCTCTGAGTTCCCCATGGCAACTCAATTTAAAAGCACTACAGGGGCCCAATTCTGGTCAGGCTGTGACATAGGGGGAAGTGTGGCTTCCTTATCCCCCCCCCAGTGCCCCAATACACTTTTTCTAAATGACCCTGGGAGGTGTTATCTGCCCTGCTGGAGGGCTACACATGCAAGCATTCAGTGCTTGTGCATCAGGAGTCGTCTTTGGTTGCAGGAGAAGGAGGAAGGTCATTTCCCCTGTGCCCCAAATCAATCTGAATTGCCACAGGGAAATCTCAGCTGCAAGTTCGATAGTGATCATGTATAAAAGTGTAATGTGTAGTTTGGTCTTAGATTTATGGATTTCTTTATAAGTTCAAGCAGACGTGTTCTTTGGAAGAAACTTGGCTATGGCCAAGACACCATTTTTTCATATTTTTTCCCTACAAACTTGAGGAAAATTTTGACGAAAGGGACCTCAGTAAAGCATTACTGTTTTAAAAGGACAGATGAAAAGTAAGTGTTTTTTTTCCTTCTGGGGCATATGAAGAAAAATCCAACCAGTTATAAATGATGCTAAGAAAATTGCCTTTTAAGACCTCCCTCTCTTTTCTTATCCAAACAACTGAAAATTCCTCCATAATTTTCAAGACAGGAAGTTAGGAGGCCAACAAACAGGTTATTGAAACAAAGCTCTGAATGTACATTTGTAATCCAGCTCTCCGTTTGGAAGATCATTCAGCAACCTCTTCGGAGCGATTGGCCATCTTCCAGTAATGAAAAATGCCTCAGTCCTAAACACTCACTGTTATGGATAACTAGAGTCCTAACAATATCATCTTATGCAGAGTTACTCCAGGCTGAGCCCACAAAAACAAAGTGGAAATAGAGAAATGGTGGGTGAAAACAACTTTTGTTTACTTGAACGATCACAACCTGACCCTTTGCTTTAAAGAACTGCCAATCCTTGCAGAACAATGTCCAGATCTTGATTCCCAGCCCATCCTTCAAAACAACTCAAAAATAAAATCCTTTCTGTATCTGGCTGCATACTAGCCTGGCACATCTCTTGCTATAAACCCACTGCTTTACCCATCCTTTATTTGTGTGCAATTCCCACAAGATGACTTCACTGGCATGTGTGAATAAGCCACTGCAGATCGGTTATCACTGCAGAAGTTACAGTCTCCCAGGGTAACCTTCAGTACAGTGTTTTTCCTTGATGTTAGTTCACACACTCAGTTGCAATCAGGAGATTTGTGTGTGAACATTCCCTTAATCCATAGGAAAGAAGCAAATTATGAAAGTTATAGAAATGCTCACTACAATGAAGCTTCTCATAGGATGGTTTCCAAAAGTTTAACAAAGCATATGTAAACTCATTTTTTAGCATAGAAGGCTCTGAATGGACCACCAACGATGAGTTCCTACAGTCATTTTGATCACTGCCTCTTCCAGTCTATCTGTGTTGAGAATCAGCATAAATTCTTAGTTCAGCTTCCATTCTATAATATGGATCCAGCAGGTTGTCACAGGGAAGGAACTAACAGGTTGTCACAGGGAAGGCACTGACAGGGTTTTTGCCACATTCCCTTCCAGTATTCCTTTGTGACCCCAGTGAAGTTGATTCTGGGGAATGCAATGCCAGTACAGATCAACAGCCACCTGGGTCAGGGAGCTTCAATAAAGAGGGGCAGAGAGCAAGAGCACCTCCCTCTTCTGCAAATGCTGCTCTTGTGATGGAAGAGGGGCAATTCTGACAACTCCCCTCTTCTTAGTGCTGCTCCTGACTCACATGGTTGTGTTCACACAGATCCTTCAACCCCAGCAATTAACTTTTAATGGTGGGAAGGGGATGTGGAGAACACATGCTGAGGGAGGACGGAATCCTTCCACAGATGGATCGCTGAATCCAGCTCTGAGCATGTTCAGATCATGAGCCATCCCTGATTCTGCGAGCGTGATTTATGGGCTGGTATACAAGGTACCAGCAAAAAAAAAAAATTGCGCCACTCTTATCGTACAAGAATGTTGCAACAATAATTTGCTTTGATGTATAGTGATGATTATAACTGTGTTACAGTTGAAATAATATTTATGATTAACATTAGATGCTACATAAGCAATGACTTGGCACCGTCAACCAAACACTCTGCAAAACTAATATCTTGTGTCCAGTGGTAATAGAATCTGTCCAATGGTAATAGCATAAGAATCTGCTTATGTGACCATGGCTTTTTGTTAGAGCGTGTACTTTGCATGCAGAAGGATTTGGTGAGTGCCACCAGATAAAAATAGATCTGACAGCAAGAGCTCTGTGTGGTTGACACCCTGGAAGCCTGATGCCAGTCTGAGTAGACAGTGGTGAGCAAGTTGGTCTGGTGGTATAACTCTTTTTAAAGTAAACTAGCGCTCTCTCTCTCTCTCTCTCTCTCTCTCTCTCTCCCTCTGTGTGTGTGTGTGTGTTCATATTTACTTCAGCATTTGAGCATCAAATAGCAGTGGACACAGAAAACAATCATACGCGTTCTGAATATATTTCACCCAGAAATAACTCCCTACATCTAGTGTCCTTTCTACTGCTACTTTTAAGTGCTAAGGCTAATCTAACTGGATTAGCAAAGGCTTCCTCTGCTACAGACTCTCCAGAGGTCAGAAATTGTTTAAAAAGCAGCATGACATGAGCCACTGTGAAGAAAAAGTCCAAAGGTAGAAATCAGGCTGTTGCAGTTTTGTGTAGAAATGCCAGCCAGCTTGTTGGAAAGCTGGGTAACCAGTGAAGGCAGGCCTTTGTCATGCGGAAACGTGAGGCAATTCGGACAGTGCAGGCAATAGTTTCCCCACCTTGCTTACTGATTTTAGGGAAGTGAGCAAAGACTTTCCCAAGCAACTTTGGATTAGTGTCAGTACTTCTGATGCAGAGAAAGTAAACTTGAGTGAGAAGAGGGCATAAGCAGTCTGCCAACCGAAAGGTGTATGTGCCACACCTTCTCCTTTGCAGTGCTCCTTTCTACATCCCCTAACATAAAACAAAGGGGAAGCTGTGTATTTGCATTTGGAGCATTTTCATCTCCCTATGGTGAGTATCAGAAATGATACCTGGAGGTGTGAACAAATATGCTCAAGCTGCTTCTGCAAACTCTTTTTCTGTCAAGAGACCATCAGTGTTGCATGTGCCCCATCAGAGGTATTGAGGCACTGTCCCTTTTTGACAAAAAATAGTTTTAAGAATGGGGTGCTGTGTGGTTTCCGGGCTGTATGGCCGTGTTCTAGCAGCATTCTCTCCTGATGTTTCGCCTGCATCTGTGGCTGGCATCTTCAGAGGCTCTGAAAGCCTTCGACATTACAGTTTTAAGAACACTTATCTAGGAGGTGAGGCAAGTGACTCTGACTAGTGGAAAAGGGGCCTTGTTGGGAAAAGATTATCTCTCTTTTTTTTAACCTTGAGTTTTCTTCCCCTACCCTCAGCCCCACTACTGTTTTTGACCTCTTAATTCTCCTTGGTGCTGACTTGGCTGGCTTGTTCCCAGACAACTCTCTGTTCTGGCTTATGGGAGGAAAGAGTTTCTAAGTCTGGCCTGCAGCTAATATCCTGCTGTGCTGGGCTTTTGCCCCTTCTCCACACACACAAACACACACAAAGATAGTTTCTGAGAATTCTCCAGGCTGCAGAAGTTTTGACCCCTTTTGTAGGCCATGTTTCTCATTTGGAATCTGTAGCAGCTGCTGTTCCGGTTAGCACAGGGGAAACTCTGCTAAATGCTAGCTTTCCTCTCCCCAGGGGCTGTAATCGGACTTGTACCAGGAACTAAAATTGCCCCAAGAGGCACATAGATGCAGAACTATCAGCACAGCATGCTGTTAGGTAAAAGGTGTTTCCAAGGAACACACTGGAAATAATAATGGAAAGAAGAACAGTGCAAGCATAAGAATTGCTACTGAGGAGGAGTACAGCTGTTTTCTGAGAAGGAAATGGGCCTCGTTTGCCCTGGAACAGAAGCATTTGTCATTTGGGTCAGGTTAAGTCCTGAACCTGTTAGAACTGTGATAGCGAACCTTTTCAAGACCAAGTGCCCAAATGGCATCCCAAAACCCACTTATTTATTGCAGAGTGCCAACACGACAATTTAACCCAAATACTGAGGTTTTAGTTTAGAAAAAAAAACAGTTGGCTCCGAGGCGTGTGTTACTCGGGAGTAAGCTTGGTGGCAGTTGGTGGCTTTGCTTTGAAGCAGCTGTGCAATTCTTCCAACTGGTGAATCATGACCCTAGGAGGGTTTACTCAGAAGCAAGCCCCATTGCCAGCAACCGAGTTTACTCCCAGGTAAAGAATCGCGCTTTAGTTCTTCGCATGAAAATCAGTGGGGTTTAACAGCGCTTAACAGGGTTACCTACACAGCTTCCCCAAAACTAGGCCTTAGGTTTAATGCTAATAATCGAGCCCAGCGGCCCAGGCCAGCCTAGATGTGGGGGGGGGGGGGCACTCTGTTTGTGCGTGCCCAAAGAGAGGGCTCTGAGTGCCACCTCTGGCACCCGTGCCATAGGTTCGCCACCACTGTGTTAGAAGTATGTAAACTTTTTCCTGATAGTCCCCCTGTCATTGCTTCTGTATTACTTTGTCTTTCCCTCCCACTGGATGTACCCTAATGTTATCCTAACATTTCTTTTACTAGCAAGATTTCTCTTCTGCTCTTCTCTAGCTCTTTTCTTTAGGGGGAATGTAGTAGGATGGCTTCTGCTCATTACCCTGAATATCATCCCCAGTTCTGCTGTGGTCCCACCACCTCCATATGCACGTGCACTTTGAAAGTGCCTCCCTCAGTTCTTTTCCGTTATTGCTCACTTCAGACCTGCATTATTAAAATTCAAAGTGTTTGTGTTTGCTAGTTAGTAGCATTGCCTGCAAGTCGGTTAGGGGTGTAATACCCAAACCTGAAGGCACTCCTTGTAGTTATAGTAGTAGAGAGCTAATATAGGAGTGCTTGGGCTAGTTCTTAAGCAAAAGGCTACCAATGGGTGTTGGAACAAGAATTCACTCGATCCTTTTTCTTGCTGTTTTCCAGATATGATCAGTCAGAGATCTGCTGGAGCCAAACACAGTGGGAGCGCACAGCTTGGCACAGGAAGGGGCACACTGCGACTTCGAGCGAAGGGACCTGCCACTGTGGAGGAACAGGTATGTGCCTAATTTGAATCCAGGACAGTAAGCGGACAGATGAGGAACTTGTGGCTCTGTCTCATTCCAGGAATGGGTGAATTCTTTTTCAACCCCTCCCATGACTTGGTTCAAGTGTAATGGCAAAGAATGATGTGTGAATAAAGGAACGCCCTGGCCCATACACTGAGATCAAGCGGGGAGGTCCTCCTGGTGATCCCTTCCACTGCTGAGGTGCGGTGGGGGTGAGGGGGCATGGGGAAGGGCTTTCTCCTCACCGCGCACCAACATTATATGGTTTCAGATGCCTGGTGAAAATTTTGCTGTTTACCCAGGCCTTTAGTGGTTCATTTCACTGATGCCAGCCACAGGAGGGGGCGAGGCATGGGGTGGAATAGGGATTTTTAATGGGGGTTTAACAGAGTTTATGTATTGTTTTAACTATGTTTTTATTCATTTTAACTTTGCATGTTTTGACAGGGTTTCATCCCCATTTGTTAGCCACCCTATGGTATAGGGCAGGGGTAGGGAACCTTTAACACTCAAAGAGCCATTTGGACTCGTTTTTCACAGGAAAAGAAACACTTGGAGCCGCAAATAATTTTTGGCATTTAAAATAAAGATAACACTGTATATATTGGGTTTTTTTTACCTTTTACTTGGCCATTCTGAGAGAAGCGATGGATGCTACAGGGCGGCAAGGGCCAGGCAGCTCGTATTCCTCGCTGCCGCTGAGTGCCTTCGGGCCCAACGGGTGGGCAAGAGGGAGCTCATGGGCGCTGCCTGCCGCCACCAGCACTGGGCGCGCCAGCCTCTGTTTCCCAGGTGGGTAAGGATGAAGCCGGGCGACTCGCCTCACCGGCCGCTGAGCTCGGCCTCGGCCCAACAGGGCAGGCGAGAGGGGAAGCCCGCGGCGCAGCCCAGCCGGCCGTGGGCAGTTGGTGCGCCTGCCCTGCCTGCAGGGCGGGCAAGGATGGGGCCGGCGGCTCGGCTCGTGGAGCCGCAGTGCAAGTGCAGAAGAGCCGCATGTGGCTCTCGAGCCGCAGGTTCCCTACCCCTGGTATAGGGTATGTATTGCAGAAATAAATGAACATGCTTCCTCCTCTTCCCCCTCCATTTCCTCTTGACTTGTGACAGACTAATGTTTGCTCTTACATTCAAGCAATTGATATCCTCTGAATCTGTTCCACTACTAGTGAAAACTTCATCCAGTACAAGAGACAGGTCTCTTGTTAGACAGAGGCTCTTCTGCTACCAAACAGATTCATAGGGCCCAGCCCTGTAGGTTGCACTTCCTTTGTAAACAAGGATTGCAACCATGGAGGAGGAAGTGCACAAGTCTGAGTCTTGTTTATCTGGCATCAAACCAGAGTGTAGGTCTGGATTGAGGCACTGTTTTTGAAAAGGCAGGGTCCTTTGTGGTTCTCAGTGTACCCGTACTGGGTTTCCCTGCTTTATTACTCTCTGATCACATTGCAGCCATGTTCCCCTGCAGTATCATAGATGATATTGTCTGTTCCTGGCCATGAAGGCAGGTAGGAAAGGGCTGAAGTTTTCAGCTTCCTTTCAGCATTTCTGTAACTACCACATCTCCAACAGTAGTTGTCCTTTTCCTCTTCACAGCCATCTGCATTTGAGGAGAAAGCCATTGAGAAAGTTGATGATCTTCTGGAAAGTTACATGGGCATCCGTGACACAGAGCTGGGTAATCTCCCTTTCTTCCTTTTTACAGTCTGAATAATCAGTCATTTTTTTATAAATGCAATTGTTAAGAGGCTTGGGATAATCATTCAGCAGCATCTCAGTGTGCTCTTGGGTCTCCCTAATTTTCACAGTTGAGGAATGGGAATAGTACTATGTTTCCCCGAAAATATGATAGGGTCTTATATTAATTTTTGCACCAAAAGATGCATCAGGGCTTATTTTTGGGGTAGGGCTTATTTTAGGGGAAATACGGTACCTTCATAATATATTAATTGTGGGCTCTCAGCAGCCCTGTTGCTTCCCCGTCACGTGTGATGCAAGCTGCATCCTCATTGGCAGGGAGCACTCTGCTGGATCACACCAACCTGATCTGTAACTACCGATAGGGCTTATTTTTGGAGAAGGCATTATATTTTAAGCCTCCTCCAAAAAGCCTGAAAAATCATGATAGGGTTTATTTTGGGGGTAAGTCTTATTTTTGGGGAAGCACGGTAGGGAGCCTCTCATAAAGTAAATGTGAGATTCCCCCATCCCTCTTTATTTTCAGCCAAGTTTTTGTTCAGACTATTGGTGGCTAGAACTGATTCTCACCTCTTTCTTTCCTCCCTCTTCCCGCATAGCTGCTACCATGGTGGAGCTGGGCAAGGACAAGCAGAATCCTGATGAATTTGCTGAGGCGCTGGACGAGCAGCTGGGCGACTTTGCCTTCCCAGACGAGTTTGTCTTTGATGTCTGGGGAGCCATTGGGGATGCCAAGGTTGGGCGCTATTAGGACTCTGTGCTCTGCTGAACCCTGCAGGCAGAACCATTGGGTAGGCCCACTGGTGGGCCTGGCACAACACTGTGCCCTCCCTTTAATGCTGGGGCCCCCTTTCCTCTCTGTAGGGGCCGGAGCCAGGGCTTCAAGGGCCACAGAGCAATAAGTAACTCGCATCGGTGACAGGAGTGTAATGTGAAGTGGAGCCAGAAACACTGTTGATGCTGTTCCTTCCCACCTCCCTGGGCACTCCTCCCTCAGATGAGTGTAGTCTTGCAGGAGGAGTTCTTGTCAGTTTCCTTGTCTGATGAAGACACTGTTCTTAGGTGAGAGTTTTGGTCCTTGCTGGTTCCCAAGCCTACTGTGTGAGGGAGAACTTAACAGGATGCTGAATTCAAGCCTGAGAGGATGACACATTGGCCTTGGCATCCTGATATTCTTGAGGAGCCCCACAGACACCGCAGTGGAGATAGGTTGGTGTTTGGGGTGTTGGAAGCCCCAAATGCTCCTAGCTGTCCATATCTATTGTAAGCAGACCAAGGCCTCAGAGGGTGCTTGCCCTTTCTCTTTCTTTCCCAGAATTAGCACCCTTTCCATCTTGACTCCATTTTGGTACGAGATATGTGTGGGCATGTCCGTCCTCTTACAGTAGGCTTATTACGCAAAGGGAGTCTCATTCACTCTGTTACACTCTGTATACATACAAACACTCACAGCCTTCTTTAGAGTGTTGCCTTTTGTTAGCTTTCTGTAGGCTACAAGATAGGGGAGACATTCTGTGGGTCCCCTCCAAATTAAAACAGCACCATAATATGAAGAAGCTGGGGAAGAGGAGAGGATGCATTTGTTGACTGTCTCATTTTCTACAGATGCCCTTCCATTGTGGAAAAAAAATCTGTGGGACCAGGTACCAACTCTGCCTCAGAGGTCCCAGCTTATTCTCCTCAAGGTGCTCCTTATCAGCAATTGGAGGCCCTCCCAAGACCAGCAGCAGGGTCCCTACTGTCTCAGTTCAGGCATGCTCTTGTCAATATCTGTCTTAACTAATCTGTTCATTTTTATTATACTGACCTACCTCCCAGAGTGGCCCAGTTAGTGTCTGTAAAGCTCCCTCTATTAAATTATTTATCTCTTGCTGACATACACTCCAACATGTTGGTCCTTTAGCCAGTGTTACATCCGAAGACTGTAGTATGGGCTGTGTCTGGTTGTCTCAGGAGCTGAGAAGATCCCCATCACAATCTCAGTTCACCTACTGTATCTTAAAACACTAACCCCAGATAAGATATGGAGCCTCGTTGCCCTCTGGACCACACCTCAAGCTCAGAATGGGCGGGGCTTCTGCTGAGCCCTGCCTACCTGTGTCCTGGCACTGGAAGTTTCTTGGGTGGACCAGGCACCATGTCCTCCTTGGGCATATTTTTGTATTCTATGTGTAAAGCATCTTTAAGATAAAATATATTGACACTATTAATCTTTGTGTGTTCGTGTATCATACAGTGTGAGAAACTGCATTTTGCTTTTTTCCTGCTTTCTGACTGCACTAAAAACTTGTAGTCATGGAGGGGGAAAGACTGCTAAAGATGGAGGGTTGTGAATCTGGAACAGCGTGTGTAGCGCTGTGAAGATGGATAAGCAAGATGGTTCCTAAGCTGCTTCTGAGGAAGAGGAGAGGGAGGAGCAGCAGAATTGTGTGTTATAGTCTATCTCAAAGAGGCTGACAATGGATCCCACAATAGACAAGGAAGCCTGCCTTGAGCAACAGCCAAGGTAAAATTGCTGCAGTCTGCCAGGTCCCAGCCTGTTGTGGTTCACGTGGAGCCTCGGCCTGAATGAGCCTCCCTGCTATCCATTACTCTTTAGGCTGGAACTTTATGTATCCATAGTATTAGGGGTGAAACTCAATGACCTTCAGACTTGTGCAGTTCTGCCCACAATCTTTTCCCCTCTTGAAACAAATGCTTCTACATCTTGCTGTCCAGAGCAGTCTGAAGATAAATTGGTTGGCCCTTCTGCCAAGTGCTGGCTTGTAAAAGGGCCCTGTACATGAAGTAAAACCAGATGCTGCGCTGTGTGGAGTTTTTATGGGTGTTCTGGGCTTCTGCATCTGCTGCTGAACTGACCTAAGTCAGATGCACGGGTCATGCAAATAGATTCACGTAATGGGAAGGCAGTAGACCTGCCCCCTTCCCAGGCTTGTTCTAACTTTCACCGAGTGGGAAAAAAAGAGAAGAGAGGTCAAGAGACCTTCTCTTCTGGAGTTTGCAGCAGTGCTTGGGGAAATCCTTATTCTTGTCCCTCGCCTCTGATCACTGCCGCCCATTCCTCAGTGGAGATTGTGGAGAAGAGCTTTGTGTCTCAAACACTAGAAGGAGTATTTGTTTGAAGCGTCACGGCGTGTCCTTACGTCGCAGTAAGCAGGAACAAACACACCTTCCTGCCAATTGAGCTGAGCCGGGAAATGGGAATGCTTCCCCCCATGGGAAGTAAATTGCAAAACAATGTGGGTGGGGGAGCCAGCTTGCTTGTCTCTTCAGGATATACAAGATAATTTGCTGGACTACTGTGCTGAACTGAGATGCAGTAGACCATTGGAGCTATTTTTCAAACAACCCTTTCATTCAGCGATTAATAGAGGGTTCAAAAATGCATGTTGCCAAAGCTTTAATCCATCTTTCCCTCAGCTGCAATCCTGTTTTTGAGCAGAAATATCCCTAGATAGCCTCCTCTTAGTTGATTCTTCCTTTCATTTATTTTCTTTTCTGTCGTTTGGACTTGTTTCTGTAGTTTGGACATTTCTCCTCTTAGAGTTGTTTCTGCCATTGTAACACAATGAAATTTGTGTTAGGATGTCTGTTGGAAGAGGCCGCTCTCTATTCTTGTAGCCCTGCCCTGATAAGCAGCCACTTCTTAGTGTGAGGTAAAGATTCCCTATAGAAACCCCAGTTTAGAACCACTAGTCACGCAAGCATTGGTCCAGCGTCACAGTACTTCTATCTTTGTCCTCATCACTGTGTGTTTACCCACTAAACTGCTCTGTCTTTTCTGCTCTTTGGCCTGGTGCTAGGTCAGAACAAGCTTTCTTCTCAGAGCTAATGGCCTGATGAACATTCCTGTTTAATTACTACAGGAGGCTGTACTTATTCTCTAAGTACCAAATGTGAGAGGATGTAAGCAATAGAACTTACAGCATCCCTGTTTAGAGAGAAGAAAGGTCCATTTCATCTGATGCTCTTTTTCCAAATTGTGGCTAGCAAGCTGCCTCAGGAAACACAACCAACAATCCTTCCCAGTTGTATGACCCAACATCTGGATTTTAGAAGCAGATCTCCTCTGGATATAGAGGTCAACCTTCACTATAATGACTAACAGCCATCACATTTTCTAAGCTGCTTTCAATATACTCTCAGCAGCCAGCACCACATGTTGTGGTAATGAATTCCAGAAGTTAATTATGTATTGTGTGAATAAGTGTTTTTCTTCTGTTTATTCTCAACCTATTGTTTTTACAATGGGTGTGCGTGGATGGAAACTTACCAACAGCACTCCATCCGCCCTCCCCCCCACCCATCCACCCCCATCTCTCTAGGCCTCCTTATACACCCAGGCGCAGTACAACCATATGAAAACAAATCACATGACCTGCCCAATTCTTTGGGCAACTAAGCTGCCTCAAATGCCCCCCCCCCCCCGGTCATTCCCTTTTAGTAGCAACAGGTATGTGTGTGGCAGGTCACAACTGTAAGGTGCATATGATCAGCAGCTGACTCACACTTGCAAACATACATACAAAGGAATCACTTTTCACAGCAATTCAGGTTTGCTGTTTGTGAGCTGGATGCAACTTAGGTTTGCTGTTTGTGAGCTGAGTGCACAAAGGGAGGGGGTGATATTTCCTTGCATTCAAATTGCTAACTTCAAAGTCATTGTCTGGCTTGGTCTTGGCAACTGAGTCAGCCTGTGCATTCTGAGCACAAAACAGGGCTGTCATTTGGATAAGCCTTATGAGTTAGTCAAATAGAGCACATCATAATTCAGTCCGTAATGTGGCCTAGCCTGACACATCCTCCAGCTATGGAACCAGTTTTTCCAGTCCAGTTGCATTAAGCACTCAGCCTGTAGCAGTCCTGTGGCCAACAGCTTCCTTCCACCCAGTTAGTGCCCCATCTGCCTGTCATCATTCTCACCCTGGTTAAAAGAAAAGGGCTCCTTTCCCTTATTCCTTGATTCTTACTGTCTGTAAGGGCCAATATATATGGCAGTTAAAGTAGATCTGACCACCTTTGGATATCCACTGATAACAATAGATGCAATGTGTTAGTCAAATCATTGTGGGAATTGGAAGTTATACTCAAGTTTTTGGGTTTATCTGCCCTGTGACATTCCTGTTTCTGGAGATGATTGTATTTTGGATGGATATGGATAGGCTACAAAACCAGCAGAAGGAAATATTGCCACACATGGGAGTAATAGTTCTGGCAGTGTAAGTGCTTGCATATCTCACCTGCTCCTACTGTGTTCTTATCTTGTAAGCGTAATCTTAACTCAAAAAGCTAGGCCATGTGTAAAAAACTGACATGTTCCTCAATAGAGTGGTCACTAATAACACAGGTTTCAACCAAGGTCCTTCTGCAGCATTGGCAGGATGGCCAGTTCATACAACTGCACTGTGCAAATGACCACCTGCTTTTGAAAGAGGGATGGCCAAATTGAGCTCTTCTCAATGTGGCTTTCTTAATTGCTTATTGCAAATGGAAACAATCAGTTTTACCACATATTCCCCCACTGGAGAACAGTATGTAGTGGTGTGCCATGCTGCAGTCTGTGTTTGGGTCAAATGGTTCAGTTGGCCAGTTTAATGCCAAGACAGTTGTGCGAGAGAGTGCATGTGTGTGTGCGCGCCATCAAGTCACTGCTAACTTATGGTGACACATGAGGTGTTTGGAGGAATAGCTGGGAAGAAGTAGCCAATCATGTGAATAGTAGTCATGTCAGCTGGCCAAGAGTATGGTCCTGCCAATACTGTACCACACAGTTAACAAATTCTTCATCATTATACACACTGGTCACTAGGTGGAGCTACCATGCATGCTTTAAACACCTTTGGTCAGGTGAGGTGCAGTGGTTGAGAAAGTTGTATGGTTCTGCATGAAAATATAGTTCCAAACATACAGCCGGTAGCCACAGATTGGACATAGCTGAAACAAAGCTTTGTTACCTGTACAGCAAGACTGATTGAACTGTGGAACAATTAGTGCCCCCCACAAACAGACAGAGGGGAAGTCCCTTGCAGGGGCTAAGCACTTTGATTTTTAATTCTGTTTTTCTAGTTGTGCTTCGATCTTGTTTTGGGGACAACCAACAATCTGCTGAAATACCTTTAGTGACCAGCAGTAGGCCATTCAAATTACCTGAATCATACTAGGAAAAAGCATAATGATCATTCCCCACTGGTATATTAAAAGGATGAAGAGACCTTTTTCTCCCATTGCTGCAATTCCAAATGATGAAAGAGCTTTTCTGGCAAGCGACACTGTGAGAAATATAAGTGATAACAAGTTTGCTATGTCAGCATCAGAGAGAGAGTGTTCTAGGTAGGAATACTCTGTTTCACATAAAGAAGCTAGTTTGGTCAGGTGAGGTGCAGTGGTTGAGAAAGTTGTATGGTTCTGCATGAAAATATAGTTCCAAACAAATACAAGACTTATTCATCTTTATGTGTCAAAACCATTATTTTGTGCATTACTGAACATGTACTTTGATACAAGAGCATTTATGCCAAAATGTATGTTTATTTTCAAATGAATGGGGAGAGTGGGGCTAGGTAGACACTAGAAACCAGGTGGAGCATTCTACAACTAAGAAGGTCCAGCATGCTTTGTTGTGTGGTTGAAGAATATGCAATCTACTAACATCTTTATGTGAAATAGTATAGTTTTTGCTAGTTTGGTATATGGAACAAGATGGAGAATATGCTGGAGATCCAAACAAAATATGTCTTTTTGAAATCCCAATCTTGTATTTTGTTATGCTTGGGAGTATAGGGTTAGAAGAATTCTTTTGATTATTTAAAATAATTTACAGTATTAGGGTTAGCTGCCATATTAGGATAGTCCTGTGATACAGGCCTCCATAGAGGAGAAAAGCTGAATCAGCTGGCATCCTCTCTTCCACATAGTGAACACAACCTGGAGCACTGCCCTTCTCTGTATATTGTCCCCTTAACCATCAGCCTTTGATGCCCGATATGCATGTATTTGTCAACATAAAATCACCCTTTATTTCTTATTTGTCTCATACAATTGAAGAGTCAGACAGCATCTCTTGCACAAAACCCACATGCTAACTCCTCATCAGACATCCAGTTATCTTAATAGGGCCATGTAGTCAGATGTTTTATTAACAGCAGTAGGGCTCAGCGGAAAATCTTGTATTGGAACCACCTAGAAGCAGACCGAAGGTTTCAGTTGTCAATCAAAGGACTGTGAGAAGTGTTAATTTATTGAATGTGTGCGAACTCCAAGGACTTTGGCTGTTAATTGCCAACACCCCTAAACAGAAATATTTTCAGCAATTAAAGATGCTAAACCTAGCATCCAAACCTTCCAGTATCTCACTCCCTTATCCACCCCAATTCCAGGACTGGTGAAATGCAACAGATAGCTTTCACTAAAATTCATCTGAGTCACTTGTCAGGATTTACTACTTCCACGCACTTATTCTTCACTTCAGGGGCAATAGAGTGATTTAGAGCATGTTCGTGCCAGTTTCATTCATTGCAATAATCTTCTAGTCAGGATCTCCTGTCTGGCATATTTCTGTGCGATATACTTGGTTTATGTAAGCACTTGAACATCCTATGCTGAAGATGTAGCTTTAAGACTCCTTTGGAATTTTCTTCCTCCCAATGGCTGCTGGAGTCTTGTTTACCCGTCACTTTCTCAGATCTTAAAAATAAACATACAGCTTATTCTCGACATAGAAGTGGAGCATGGTTGCCCAAACACAAGTGGGAGAAGTGCGAAACCACCAAGATTTCACAAAAGGAACCAGCGGGGAACTGGGCTTCCTGACTATATCATAATCTTTTGTCATTCGGAGAACCATCAAAGCAAGGGAAAGCAAAAAACAAAGAGACCACATGCCTCTCAAAGACAAGGCAAGCAACAAGGCTTATCTCAGAGGCGGCATCTCCATGTATTGTGCATCAGCTGTTACTGGAAAAGTCTGTCCCTCTTCAAGGCATTGTAGCTTAAACCACAGGAGACCAACTTCCAGTAGTGCCTACTCTTATCTATTTCATTTTTATCCCTTGGTTTTTCCAAATCACTCAAGGCAGCATGTGTAAGTCTCCCACAATAAGTCTGTGTGGTAAATCAGAACTAGCTGGGAGCAACTGGGCCAAAGTATGAATCAGTGGGAATATGAACCCAAGTTTCTCAAGTTCTCTGGCAATCTGACCAATGCACCACACTTGGTTACCCACAAAGTCCCGTGTGTGTTCAGTACAGGAACTGCAGAGCAGTTGCTGGCTGATTCAAGTTCAACTGAGCAGTGGTCCATGATAAGATAGTGTGGACCAGCCCCCAAACTGAATCCAGTGCATACCACTGGAGTCCTCCACAAGTCCCAGGACAATCCAATTTGGAGGTCGAGAGGCTTTGAAACTGCTGGTTGAAATTCAAACTGCAAAAATCAGTCCTACTTTTTTTCCTCCTAGAAAACCTCATTTATTTACAATGGCTGCTCAACCTCATAGTCAAGAATAACTCACTTCAGTTTGTTTATCTAATTTGCAACATAACATCAAGAACTGGCCAGGTGGAGTTTTATTGATTTTGCCCCCACACTGCTTAATCTTGTAAAGGAAAACAATTTGCAGATTCACTTTCACTGTAACATTATAACCTGCTCAAGACAAATCCCTTCAGCAGGACTGACTTTTCAAAGCTTTCTTTGTTTTCCCCACATTAACTGAGAATGACTTGTCATTTTGAGAGGGTGAGTTGCTCCAACCACTCACAGATTGTGGTTCTGCATAAAGTAATGGGTAGGGTTGTCAGATCCTCACTGGTGGTTGGAGACCTCCTGCCCCCTACCACTTCTACATGCTGTTGTTCTGTGGGGCAGTTTAAGGCAAATGGGGGCATTCAGTTGCCACCCTGGCATGATGATGTCACCAGTGCAACTTGGAAACTATGTCATCCCATTGGGTGATTCTCTAGCAGTTGCCCAAAAATCTGTGGTTAAACTGTAGATCATTGGTCAGAAGCTTAAGCATCACCTTCTGCATGATGATATCACTTCCAGGTTATGACAGATGTGATTTCATCATGCTCAGGACATCAATCACATACCCTCCCATTATAAGTTCCTGCCTCTTCCATCTCCCACTGATTCTCCAGGCCATATCTGGCAACCCTGTGTACAGGTGCATATTTCATCTGCATGTTGATGACCAGACATCCAGGGAAGGAGTATGATTGTGTTTGTCATGGCTGGTGCAAGAGACTAGAGAGGGACTGAGCAGCAGGTATGACCCAAATCACTTAAAGGGGCTAGCAATGAGAACCAGTACTACCATCTTGGCATTCAGTGTATATGAACCAACCAACTTCTGAGAGTCAGTGTTGAATAGGTTGAAATGTCAGATCAGGACCTGAGAGACTTGGGTTCAGAACCTCACTGAGCTGTAAAGCTCACTGGGTCACTCTCAATCCCATGGGATTATTGTGAGGAACATAGTAAACTGCTTTACACTGGATCCATCCATTAATCAACCAAGGCCAGTATTGTCTATTTTGACCAACCAAAGTTCTCTCCAGTATCAGGAAGATCCCTCTGTGTCAAGTATGAATGTACACAGCCAGGGTGTTAAATTAATCAACAAATATTATATTTATTTATTTACCTCATTCATACCTCACCTTTCTCCCCAACAGGGACTCAAGGCAGCTTACATAATTATCCTCGCCTTCATTTTATCTTCACAACTGTCCTGTGAAGTAGGTTAGGCTGAGAGTGTATGACCGGTCCACATTCATCCAGTAAGTTTCCATGGCAGAGTGGAGATTTGAACCTCGATTTCCAAGATCCTACTCTAACCACTACATCTCACTGGTTGTCCACCAACTGGACTAAGATTGGCGGGTCTTCAAATCAAAACCCATCTTACCTATGAAAGTCACTAGGTGTCATTATCTTCAGGGCCAGATTTATGCACAAACTGAGCCAGGCCCAGATAATGATGGGGCTCTCCTCTTAATTAAAAAAAATTACTTAAACTAGTAGTTTTTGATAACACTATAAGAACTCTTAACATTGTTTAGATTCTCAGCATGTCTTAAGTTGTCAATTACTATTTTTCACCTTAAACTACATCATGGGATTACTAAGGGGTTAAAAGTGAAAAAGAAAGAACCATGGACACCATCCTGAGCACCTAGAAAGGAGAGCAGATTAATAAAACAAATAAGAGATGGTCCCTTGTGGATTCTGGGGGCTTCACTCAGTCTGTGCACTCCCTTCTTTCCTTCCTTCATCCCATACCACCTATCATCCTCATTCTGAGGATTTAGGACCAAACCCTCGATGTGTACCAGCACTTTAGTCAATTGGACCTACTGTGGAATACATTTTTCTGCAGCTTTTTAAATAGGATGGAACAAAAATGTTCAGACAAAGAGGTGCAAATAGTTTTCCTGCTGTGGAAAACTGGAGTTTGCAGACGGTGCAGAACATCATGGTCCACTTCTGATCTTATAGTTCATTTTAGAATATGTTTGGAATTCTTTTCCCAACTATCTTTGGGTGCTTAAAAAGGGAACACAATCCCAGGAGGATAATCATGTTAATATATAGCAGTAAAATAAAACAGGAATCCAGTGGCACCTTTAGAGATCAATTATATTTATTCCAACATAAGATTTCCTAAGTCAAAGCTAATTTCATCAGATGCTTGTTTGTGGTTTTCAAACTTGCCTCTATTTTAACCATCTCTCAATTTCTATTTTTCTGTTATGTACCTTTGAGTGCGGGCATATATGCTATAGACATTTTTGCACCTGTATACATTTTTGCACCTGATGAAGTGAGCTCTGACACAAGAATGCTTATACTGGAAGAATTTTAGCTAGTCTTTAAGTTTCTGCTGGATCCCTGTTTTATTTTGCTGTAAATGAGAAAGTGTCTGTTAAAAAGCTTGTGTTGTAATGAGCGAGAAAGTGTGAGAAGACTGTTGAATGTATTTGCTGAACTGGATTCTCAGTCAGGTATTACTTCTGTCAGCTGCTTTTGTGACAGTATGAGAGTATTCCTCTGCTGTGGGCTGGCTGGTGCTGTCACTGCCTTGATCTGTTCAGCATCATGAGAGACAGTCTTTGAGCGGAGAACAGGGAGAGCAATTAGATGCTGCCTCCCTCCAGCTGAGGCCTTGGGCTTGTCTCTGAATAAGCAGTGTATTCCAGGCCAGAGGAGAGATAAATGGCAGGAGAATGATGCAGTGTAGGGGTCACCTGCCAGAGGAAAAGAACTGGGCTTTGTATATGGGATCCATAAATCCTACTGGGAAAGGCAGACTGTACAGAGGAGGCGAGCTATGGTTGTTTTCCTTCAGGCAAGAGACATAGACCAGGGATCATAGTGAATGTCTCTGAGGTGAAGATTTAAGAGTGGGAAGACACTGGAATCACTCCTTTCCTAGATATGAGAATATGCTCTGCTCATCCTTTTCTGTACCCTCCCTGGAAAAATTCTTGTTCCAGCAACAACCCCTGGGCTTAGTTCTATTACTTGTTTCTCACCAGGACTGATAGCTATGGGCTAAAGCAGCTGATGGTCTGACTTGGTAAGCGAGTCGTTATACCCTTAACAAGGAATATTACATCTGTGCAAGAGACAGACAGCATCCCCTGCCCTTGGGACATACCTGTAGCTGGTTGTTACAAATCTAGTACAAGTGCCAGAATGTAAGGTGGTAAATCCTCATAGAGTTTAAGAATGTGAGTGACAGGCTGGGAGTGGCAGAGTTTTAAAAGCACTCAGAGCTCCAGACAGGATTTGAGAGAAGTTCATCTCTGAGTTCCAGAGAGAGCAGATGTGTTTTAGGGTCTGGGAGAGACCTGTGGTTTTGACAGGAAGAGAGGATTGGGAGAGAGTTTGTCCCTAACTTGAGTCAGGAAGGGAATTTACCTCTAGATCACAGGTGTCAAATTCACGGCCCTCCAGATGTTATGAACTACAGTTCCCATAATCCCCTGCCAGCATGATGCTGGCAGGGGCTGATGGGAACTGTAGTCCATAACATCTGGAGGGCCGCGGATTTGACACCTATGCTCTAGATAGAGAAGAATTCCTAGCCCAGGTTCTTGGAGCAGAGCTAATCAGTCTTCTGGATGGAGTGGGTAGAACTGAGGGAACTGACAGGAAAAAGGTTGTGTCAGAGCAGTGGTGCAGTGCCAACGGGACGGGGGCGTGACGCCCCGGGTGTGCGCCAATGCGGGGGGGGGTGGCCAGGGCGTGGAGGGGGCATTCCAGGGCGGGGGCATGGCAGAGGCATAGGGAGAGCGTGTGCTCTGGGTGCAGTTCCCCTCGCTCCACCCCTGTGTCAGAGAGGGACTAATTCTCTTGTCAGAAAGGATAAATCATGCTGTATGTGAAAGAGAGATTTCTCATCCCTAGTTCTGTAGTAGGGTTTACTTCAAACACTGTGAGGAAATCCTAAGATCAGAAAAGCCTGAAAGTGAGCTAGGAAATACTCCTTTCCATATAGTTAACAAGGCACCAGAGTTACCACATGAAGCTCCATTTGCTAGCTTGAATATGTTCTCTGAAACATCTTGAAAGTCTTTCATTTTTTACAAGCATTAAGAACTCTGTGACAAACTGACATCTTTTCTAAAAGCCAATTACCATCTGTGTTAAACTTGGAAAACACCTGAATATCTGTAAATAAAAACTGCCTTTCTCTATGCTGACAATTCCTAATCTAATCTCCTAAAGCTGACAGTAAAATTCTATAATTTATATTAACAAATTAAAAGCTTCATATATGGTTATCTGAGGTAAAACAGGGAGAGAAAGTGTGAAGGAAGGGGAGATCACCTCAGTTCCCTAAGCTGGTTTTATTAAAGGTTTATTTTTAAGTGGAACAAGGTGGGACAACTGAAGAGAAACCCCATAAACATTTTATATAGAAAAATAGATATAGATCAATAACACACCCATAAAAACTGGCCAGCAGTGAAGAAAAGAAAATCTTATGAGATTTAGGGAACATTCATTGCCTTTGGGTAATGGGAGTTGAGAGAATTTTCCCATGGTGATTCCTGTCGTTCACACTGGTGTTTCACCCAGATGAATTCCAGTCATGGAGAGTGGGGGAATGAAGTAGTTATGACAGTGTTTCCCAACCTATGGGTCAGAACCCAAAAGTGGTTCATAAAGCCTCTGAAGATGGGTCATGGGCAATCCCTCCTGAATGGCTGTCCTTTTCATTGCTATCTTTTGCATTTTGGAAACCAAAATCTGACCCTAGAAACAGTATCTTCCATGTCATACATTAATTGGGCTTTTTTGTTTCACTCCATATAACTGTCGAACAAGCAACACATCCTGGGGGTCACTAGAATGAGTGAGAATCTTAGGGGGGATTAGAGGGAATAATGGAGAAGGAGAGGGTGGTCAAAGGCTGGAATGTAATTTCCATATGAAAGGTGGTTATGTTGCAATGCCATTTGCTTGGGGTTCATAGTGGGGGAAAGTGCACTCTTTGTGCAGTGTTTGTTGGTTTCTCAAAAACGTCTGGTTGGTCACTGTAGAAATAGAATGCTGAACTAGATAGGTGCCAAGGTCATAGTTTGCCTAGGGCATCAAAAAATCCTGGCTGGGTCATCATCATACCAATTAAATTGTCACCTTGCCAAAAAGGTTTTGAATTGCTGAATTAAGGGACAGCTGCAGATGGAACAGCTTCCCACTGCAGCAGATGACTTTGGTCCACCCTGTCCTTACTGTGGAAAGATTTGTTTCCAGGATAAATTGTTAGTGTGTTCTCAGCTCCGCTCCAGTGAGAATCCCAGAGAGACAGGACATGAGTTTTCCATTCTAGGTGGAAAGGAATCCTACATTTTATGGATTCAGGATTAGTTTAATTCCAGAGGGCTAATCATGTTTGTCTGTAGCAGCAAACTAAAACAAGAGTCCAATGCAATTTAAACACTGACAGAATTTATTCCAGCATCAGCTTTTGTCAGTCAGAGGTCACTTCATCAGATACATTTGTGAATATTTGTGTGACTTGGTCCTTGCTCACTAAGGTATATACTGCAAATGTAAGCAGCCCAAGGTTGAAAAAAGAATAAGGAAATGGGTAGAGTGGCTTGGATTACTTCAAAACAGGATGATGATTTGAAGAGAGACTTCAGCCGTCAGAGAGAATGCTGAGATAGACTGAGGGGGGGGGGGGTTGTCTCCACGCACACCTTGAAAACCCAACCACGCATTCTTCAGGGAATGCATGGATATTTTCCCAGATCTCTTGTCGGAAGTGGTGCTTAGTGAAGCATCTGGAAACCCATGCTATCTAGAAAAAACATTGGCTCAAAGAAGTAAAATCTCTATGGCCGTTTCCGCACGGCCAAAAGCAGCGACGCGATGACGTCGCAAATTGCGACGCATCCCAAAAAAAGCGTTCACACAGACAGGCGGAGCTGCGGGCGTCCGCAGCCCCGCAGAAATGTGACGGTTCGCACGGAAGCGCTGCGGAAGCGGCGTCTCGCGATGTTGCGCCTGCGCACTTGCGAAGCCGTGCAGGCCCGACGCCATTTTTGACGACAGCTCCGTGGCGGCTGTTCGCACGAGTGCGGCGTCGATGCGTCACATGGGGAAAAAGAGTGGTTTTAAGCGTTTTCTGAATACACCGTCTTCGCGCCGGTTTAGCGTTTTCGCGACGGCGCGACTGCGCACCTCCGCCGCTGCGCGTGCGAACGCTCTCGCTCTGACGCTTCTTTTTCCGTTGCGACGACGTCATATTTTGCCCGTGCGGAAACGGCCTATGAAAGAATAAATGAACTCAAATCAGACACTGAAAATAGAGACAGAAACCACTGGGTTTTAATCTGTCCTTAGATTTGAACATGCAGTACTTCAGCAGAAAGAGATTGGAAGAGAGATCCAGCAAGAAGCAGGCAAGTGGAATTAACATGCAGATTTGGTACTCTCTCTACGAAAGTTGTAATATCACACACCTAGTCCTGAGGAACTGCCCTTTTGCAAGATACATATGCCTATTGAATGCAGCACTTCATGCATCTGATATAGTGAGTTCTGGTTTTAAAAAGTTTACACTCAATATAATCAACAGTTTCACACAGACTGTATTGAAATGTATCCAAGAAGCAAGTCACTCCCAGGTTGATTTCGCACAGCATAATTATACTGGGTTACATTTGGTATTTAAAAATTTGGGTCTATTTTATCCCGGTTTCTCCCTTTGCTTGCTCTTGAGTCGAGTTGAGACTGGGAGGAAATATTCCAATTTCTTTTGCAAAAAAAATCTTCTTCTTTTTTACAACATAGATGCAGCACGCATGCTCTAACATCCCCAGTGTGCTACATTCTGATTTGCTCCCCACGCCCCCCCAAGGCAATGCTTCTGATTGACGAATCCACAGCAACCTGAGGAAAACCAAGAAGGAAACACACACACCTTTTCTCCAGCTTTGGAAAGGAATCAGTGCAGTGAGCAACACAGCAAGCACATTGTGCTATACAAAGTAAAAACTTTTGACTAATACTAGGCAGAGTACTATGTCTCATCCACATTTAAAGGTGTGCAGGAAACCACAGCAGGAGACACTCCCCCCCCTTCCCCAATATATCGAATAGCATTTGACTGGTGTTTGGGGCTGTCACAGAATGAGAACATCCTGCCAGTCAGGTGCTTCCCCACCCCTCCCCTCCCCGGATCCCATTTGGAACGTGAGCCGGGAGCTGCAGGACTGGGCTTTCTGCAGCTCGGGTAGTGAGTGGCATTTGACCTGCGCTTGGCAAGATCGAGCTGGGCTCACTTGCCTGGCTCATGGAAGAGCTGTCAAAGGGCAGAAAACTTGCTTGGGGAACATTTTGGAAAGGGTGGACTGCAACTCAGAAGAAATTAAACTGACATGATGTAAGGCAGGGAGATCAGGCAGCAGGGTGGGAAGAATAAATAGGTTTTGCGCCTGTGACCTTCATACGGAAGTGATTCAGTGTGGGATTCTGGGAAAAGATCCGCATTTTAGCCATTTTTGAAAAACCCAGGATGAGGGAAATATCGCAGGACAAACCCACTTTAGGACTGGAAACCGTGCAAACTTCTTGGACAAACCGGGATATTTCTCTTGCTCTACCTGGAGTATTTGGACCGTGCAGAAATGGCCCCAAATTAATGGCATGATGATGGTATATGCATTTGCACAGTAGAAGATCCCACTATGTCTAGCTGATCTTTCTCCCAGATAAGTATGCACAGAACTGCACAAGCTGAATTCCAATCCTTTGCAGACTATTAGTAACTTCCACTGGACACAGAAGAAATTATGTCCAAGGTAATATGCAAGGGCTGGAATGCATGCTACATCCTACAATTTGCTGCTTGTCACATTATTTTAACTCCATCCCAAAAGCAATGCTATAACTCTAAATGGATGACCTACCTTTCTCACATGTTCACACAATCCTGTCAGATTCCCATACCAATTTCAATCCATGATGTTGATGAACTTAAATGATACGTGAAGTGATTACATGACTATTTCATCATGTACCTAGCTCTTGGTTTTTCACCATGCACCTTTATTTTATTTCAACATTCAGTGCACTTTCCAAAACTTTGTGGCAGGCACAATACCCAACAGTCAGAATACAACCATCAATCTAGTGTTTGACCCACAATGGAGCTACTAAGGACACCATTAGTTGGGGATCTCATTATGAGAATGGTTGATCATTGGCAAAAAGGAATTACTGGAAGCAGTCACAAAAACATATTTCTTTTCTGGATATAAAGTCCAGCATGTTATAGTGCATGGCCACCATTAAGAACATAAAAGCTCTGCAGGCTCAAGCCAAAAGTTTATCTAGTCCAGCATCCTGACTCCAACAGAGGTCAGCCAGAGGTTTCTACAAGGATGAATCAGAAAATAGGTAACATCTATACCGCACCAGATGCAACTACCACAGAGGACTTCTTGCTCTTTTATTGGCTAAGTATCTGTACTTTGGTGCATGATATATCTGTCACCTGCTTAATTTCTGAATATTACATTATTGTGAAAGGTACAAGAACAGGGCCTGTAAAATAAAGGTAGCTGCCCAGTGCTGACTATGTTTGAATCCGGTCTCTTTTTGCTGTCATTTTTTTCTTTAACAGAGAGAGGTTCTAATTGGTGTTTGACAGACAACCATAGGGAGGTAATTTTTCTGACAAGGCTGTGATGAGGGGAAACAATACCTGATGAATAATTATCATAGCCTATAACCTTTTCAAACATGAACACAGACTTTGGGACCAGGGTCTGCAACAAACCAAGATGCCAGCTTTTTCCTTTATCCACTCTGACAACACTCTGCACTCTCAAACCCTAATGAAAACTAGATCAAAGATAATGCAGACTGATGCACCAGAAGAGGTGATTCAATTATATGAGGAGATGACACAGTCCATTGTTTGCTCATTAGCAATATACTCAGATGGTCACACAAAGATGACCAAACGCAATTCAGAAATAGGGTCTGATCAGGAGTGCAGTTTTAAAGCACTGAATTCATGAAGTTTATGCCAACTACAGGGAAATAAGTGGCAATGGTTTATCATCTGACTATACTTAGGAAACAACTTGCTCATAGAGTAGAAGTAAGTTTAATAGAATAGAAGTAGAATAAAAGTAGGTTTAAAACCATTAATACTCAATGGGACCAACTTCATCAGGCAGTGAAATTCAAGACAATTTTGATCAATAATTTCAGATACTATATGACTAAATAGCTACCCCATGTCTTACACCTCAGATATGGCACCAATACTTTCAGAATGTATTTAATACAGAAAGTGAGAGATTAAGAGACCAGGAGGTTGCCTCCCTCGAGAGCATTCCAGAATGGCCACTGGTTGCAGTTGAGAAGATTAAAATGTTAATCAAATAGCTCAAATCTCACAAATCTCCAGGTCCTGATATTCTGCCCCCAAAGTGCTATTGGAATGGTGGGCCCCTCTCTAAGCATCTCTATTCATAGCCATTGATAAATCTGGGTTAATGTCATCTGCCTGACCTGTGCAATAGTAGTACCAATATTTAAGAAAGGCAACCACCTTTAACCATCAAATTACAAGCCAGTTAGCCTCCTTTCAGTTATAAGGAAGTTATTGCTAAACATCTTTTTGATAAACGTAATATATGGATCACTCAGAACAGGATCCTAGGCCCTGAGCAGGTAGGATTTAGGAAGGGTCATACCACTGTATGATCCTTGAACAGCTAATATTTAAATATAGAAGGAAGGCAAAAATAAAATTGTACGCTGCCTTCCTGGATCTAGAGGGGGCCTTTGACTCAATTTTGAGAACCTTGTTATGGAAAAACCTCACCATCGATGCCAGACTCCTAATTCTTATAAAATCTTTATTTAGGGATACTGACGGCTAAATCAAATGCACCCAATCTGGACTGCACATCCCTAAAAATTCCATCAACAGAAGTATCAAATAGGGCTGTGTTTTGGCACTCGTACTTTTCAGTCTTTTTCTGAATGACCTCGTACCCACACTGAAAGATCTAAACGGCTGATGGGAATTGTAGTTCCTGAACATCTGGAGAGCCGCAGGTTCCCTACCCCTGATCTAAACTCACATTGTTCAAGGTTAGAAGCCCAGATCCGAATCTTATTATGTGCTGATGTTACAGTCCTCTTATTGTGCTCAAGAGTGAGTCTAAAGTGTCTCCTCGTCGGCTGCAATGCCTACTGCGGCAAGTAATAGCCTTGCTTTGAATCTTGAGAAATCCAAGATACTGGTATTCTCAAGGGCCTGGAGATCTACTAGATGGATGCTAAACAGTAATCCCCTTGATCAAGTTAAGTATTTCAAATATCTGGGACTGTATTTCCAACGCAGAACAGATTGGGGCAAGCATAGGGATATGGCAACTTCAACCTGCGCTGCAAATGTCTTGGCCATGTTGCGCTTCTTTTACAAGGAACACGAATTTGTACCAGCTGCAATAAAGGCCTTTAATGCCAAGGTGAGCCAGCAATTACTTTGTAGTGCTCCAATATGGATGGGTGCTTGGAATCAATCAGTTGAAAGGCTTCGATCCTGCTCTCTATATAAGATTTTGAGTCTACCCCACTGTGAACTCTATGCTGTCCTATGTTTAGAGACTGGCCAGCATCTCCTAGAGACCAGAGCATGGCTGGCCACTTTCAAATTCTGGATCCATCTATGTTTTATCCCAGAGGATACTAGTCTAACTTATCAAGCTTTAGCTACTTTGCAAGCTTCAGACTGGTGGGCTCAGATAGAGAAAAAATATTATCTGTAGGCTTCTCATTAAAATCTTTGGCTATGTTGCCTGTCAAATAAATTATCTGAACCCGAAAGTTGAGACTATATGATCAGGAATATCAGAATCTAATTAGTGATGCCAACAGGTCTTGCTCTCTATTCTTAGGAATTCCCCTTAGTGCAGCTAGCAAGGCCAAATACTTACACCAATTAACTCTGCCCAACAGCCGCAGAGTGCTGTCACTCGCAAGATGTAATGTTTTACCATTAGCAGTTATGCTAGAGAGATGTTCACAAATTCCCTATCAGGAAAGATCATGTGCTTGCAATGCAAACCATGTAGAAACTGTTGGTCACATACTTTTATACTGTCCTTTTTTCAGCACAATCTGCCTGTTACTAAATAACGAATCTTGTGTTGTAACTGAAAAGGCTGCAAGGTTCTTGTGTTTTGCTATGAAATAACATACACAATTAAATACAAGAGCCTGATGTGTATACTCACCGGACAACTGATTCTTAGTTCATGCTGAGACAATATTGTATTTTAGATTATATAGTTTTATTAGTTTTGTTACTATATTATTGTTTTGTATAATAAGCTTTTTTACAATGTGATAAAAAGTATTTGGATTTGAACACAGTGACTGGACCTGCCAGCACCTGCCATACCATCTGAAGTTACGTAATTCACTTGTCCCATCTCCCATCCTTCTATATGCCATCAAATCGTTACGCAAAAGGACAAATGGTCATAAATCTGACATTAAAAACCACTACACCCAAAAACCACTGCGAGAACTTTTTAAACTCCCAGATCATTCCGCTGCTGACCTAAGAACAGCAGTTCTCCAACGAAGAAATCTCAAAGAGAAATTGCTGTGCAATTTCTCAAGTTAATTCACAAGTTTAAAACAATGGACCCCCCACCCTCCCCCAGGCAGAATAGGGACATGAGATTTTTATCTCACTGCAGATGCTAATTTTCTTCCCCCTGTGCTTTAATCAAGCGGATTACAATATTCATTGTACCTTTGCATATTTTACAAGCAATCTTTGCAACATCCCTCCCACCTTCTGACTAGGATAAAATGGCTCAGATCTCCTATTCTACAGCGGCTGACAAAGGGAGCTTTGACTCTCAAAAACTTACCCCCGGAGACTCTTGATGGTCTCCAAGGTTCCACTAGACTAAAATATAACTGTTCTACTGAAGACCAGCATGGCTACCTTCTAAAAATATCTTCATAGCATAGAGGCATGACTTAGAGGGAAAAGAAGATCTTGGCATTCATGACATACACACCCTCTGCCTGAGCCATTCAGTAGACTCCTTGCAAGAGTCAGTGATATGGTCAGTTTCCGCTTTGCTTCTATGAATGCCGGAACTGTGCTTATTCTCAAGCGTGGGAGGAAGTGCTCAGGAAAAGGGAGTCAGTGATTCTCCTGAAAAAGGAGCTGATTGAAAACAACCCAAAAATGGCTTTCAGGGGTAGTTTGCGGCATATTTTCCTAGCAAAGGAATCCACTTTGCTGGAATGGCTCAGTACATCAGCCCCGCACAATCCCTCCACCCTTGTATAAAGATGCTGGCATCCTTATACACACAGTGCTTCAGTACTTGGCTGTGTTGTCAGGGATGTTAACTACTTTTGAATATTATCAAATATCTGGCCTTAATATTCTGAGTTTGCTTTGGCATTACCATTTCAATGCCAGTTTACAGCTGAAACCACCTTAGATATGCCTTTGTGGATTCAGAATTTACAGTTACTGCTCTGCATAGGTGTTTGGAGGTCACTCAGTCCAACCATACATTGTCACAAGGGGCGTTCCTGCCGAAGGGACATGGGGTCTCTCATGTACCCGGGCACCACCAATCTGGTCATGTGGGGGGCACAAAATTGCTCCCACACAACGAAGCCTGCCGCGGGTGCCCCTCAGCACAGCCCCGCAAGAGGAAGGGGCCCAGCAGAGAAGACCTGGCAGGGACATGGGGGAGGTGGCAGGGAGGTGGGTGGGCTGCTGTTGATAGAGGTTGAGCCAGGGCTGGAGGGTGGCAGCAGCCAACCCTGGCTCAATCTCCATTGGCGGCAGCACACCGCCTTCCTGCCACCTCCCTGCCTTGTCTTTCCTGCTGGGCCTCTTCCTCTTGCGGGGTGGCCGGGCTGAGGGGTGCCCAGTGGGCCCGCAGCAGGCTTCACAGCGTGGGGGGTGATTTTGCTCAAAAATCTTAAAATAAGCAGTCAATAAATATATTTTTCATATAAATTTTCATATATAGGCAGGCACAAATTTAAGGATTTGAATCAGATACTTATAAGAGAAAGATGAATCTATCATTACGAAAATTTTCTAGACCAACCAAAGCGGGAGATGTGGGAATATTTGTGGATTAATGTAGCTAGTCTCATATGGGGCTTTGAAGTTTTAGTTAAAAGAGAAAAATAATCTATTCTTAAGAGTGCAGAAGGAAAAAATGGAATGCAGTGGGTTGCTGGCAACATCTGTTCTTCATTCTGAGCAAACAAATGATGGCAATCTCAATCTCAAAGGTTAGTGTGGAAGCCATCACTGTGATAAAGCATGGAATAGATTTCATTCCTGTAATCCCATCATACCTGTATTCTCTCTGGCCCAGCAATGAGCCACAGTAGCCATCTCTCCTGGAGCAGAGACATTCTAGGCAGCTTGTCCAGGACTGGTCACACAAGAGTCTCTCTCCACTCTTCAGCTTCTGGCAGGCAGACTAGAAGCTGGAGGGAATGGCTCAAAGGGGTTGCCGTCCCTCATAAGTCATGTTTTGGCAATATGCACCATATTTAAATCACACCATATATTCTGATGTTTGGTATGATCAAAACAAAGAGGTGCTGAACAGACTTGTAGCCAAATGATCATCTCCCCCCCGCACACACACACACCAATTCTCCATATAATCAGAATATGTGATACAACCGTCAAAGGAGTAGGGCTTTTACAAGTTCAATTCCTAAAATATCTGACATTTCTGGGCATTACCAACTGACGTAAGCATTCCCAAAACCTGACATGCATGTTCTTATCAACTAAGTTGTGAAACTAAGAAAAAGTTCCTGTGTGTATTGTTGTTATGTCTGTCTTCATCTATCCCCCCCTTCGGGGGAGGGCAATATATAAATTTGATGAAATAAATAAATAAACAAATATACATACATACACACGCACGCACGCACACGCACACACACACATATTTCAAATCTGAGTCTGCTACATGATCAGAGTAATATGGCAGAAGAAGACTCATAAAAGATGATAAAACAGCCCTCCTGCAGGGTTAAACAGCCTGAATCTTGAGAGACCCCTCTATGCCATTTATGTAAACAGTTCGTTTTGCAGGTAAGCCAGTAAACTGGTAATATCTGCACTAGCTTAGAATTCTTGGGTTACAGGGTACAAGCAATATAGCCTTGATGTTTAATCCCTGATGGTAGGCTTACATTGTAACCCCCACGGTGAGAGAATGCATTTCTGTTTATTTTGCTTTGATGTACTGTGTATATACAACTACTGCAGTAAAGCAAGTTTATTTTAAGATAATACCAAGCCAGACTTGTAAGGCTTTATGAGAGAGAGAGAGAGAGAGAGAGAGAGAGAGAGAGAGAGAGAGAGTACTCCATCACCAAATTATCTGGGAGTCAGTGATGATGACTGTATTTTCCCACTCCCCTACCATACCCCTCTTTCTACATAGTCTTCTTTTTCCATCTTAAGATACTCCTTTTCAGCTTTTTTTTCTAAACTTCCAAAGACTCAAGAGCTCTACTGCATTTCCACCCATTCTTGTACACGTTTCCTAAGTTTATTTTTAGCGGTTAGTTTGTGTCTGATTTTTTTCCAGAATCTCCTGGCTCTGTTCCTCTCATCTCTGGCTCACAGCTTAGGTTTTGAAACCCTCCCACCATGGAGAGGACACATCAACCACTTGAGACTGACAGCATGTATCAAGTGAGAAGAAACGCAACAACAATCCACAGGCACATTGGCTATTAAACCAGAGTCGAAAGAGCCACAAGGGGTATCTTGGATTGGTTATCTGAGATAGACAGGCTTGAAAAAAGACTAGTTCTGCTCCTGTACAGTGTCATCGCAGTATTTAGGAACAACTGGATTATCTGGCTTTGTAAAAATGCATGATTGTTAGACATCGTTGTTTGAAAGTAGTTTTGAGATTTATTAGGTATCTGCAGGCAGATCACTCTTAAGCATCTTGATGTACAGCAGGCTTATGGCGGCAACGATGAGGATGTAGTCCCTGGTGCTAGTATTTGTGGGCCATTGTACAATGGAAGAACTGGGTGCCCCTTCCTGCCCCTCCCCCACACACATATGTGAGAAGACACCATGTTGTTTATGTATATGATCAAAACCAGCTCCGTGAATCTGACTAGATTAAAATAAAAATAAGGAATGGAAATAACTGTTGGGTTCTGTTTTGGAAAAGTTTGGTAGACCACAGAAAAACAAGTTTCAGTGTGCCAAAGCTTCTGAGAGGAAAGTGGGATTTCAAATGGAACTATTCAGCTCAAGGAGCCTGAGGCCTGGTAGGGGAGTGGTTGTGGGCAGCCTTCTGGCAGGACTCACTGAATGTGAACTTCACAGCCTTGGCGTTTTCTGAGTCAGTCATCGAAACTTTTCACACAGTTGCAGCATAGCTAACTTGAAATGTGTTTGGGGTAAATAAACAGCTCAGCTACAATGTCAAAGATGTTCTTGTTTCAAGGTTGTTCAGACAAAGCTATCCCAATTACTTCTTATCCCCCTCCTTCTTTGCCTAACACAGTGTAATGTTGACATTATTAAAAAAAACAACCCCCTTATGAAAGAAGAAAATGTTTCTGTGCTTACGAAAAAGTTCTTCCGACCATTGAACTAAGGCTTAAATGACAAATCTGTTTGGGTAAATATTACACACTATCATTTTTACTGGACGTAAACTATACCGTTTGTTGCCATTACTAACAGAACAGCATTGCATTCATTAAAGCAAAAATGTGTAAGAATTTTATTTCATCAAACTGTTAAGAATATGGTAGCAAATCAGTTTCTCTTAAAGCTAATCAAATTATCTGATTCTGGCACTCTGCTGCATCTGCAGGAAACTTTGGAATGGTGAGAAAGGGAGGGGGTGAAGCCACAAAATTAGATTAGGTGCTCCCTGCAGACATAAAAAATTATTCCTCCTGAGCTTTTCTGAAGTGGCTATTTTCTTTGAAGAAGATACATTACTGCTTGGTTTCAGTTTCCAAAGGAAGGGAAGGGGTTGCTCCCTATGTGCCCACAAGAAGATATTTCCATCCCAGATACTTAAGACTTTATCTATGGGCAAGCTGAATGCACATGACTGTGACATGCCTACCCAGGATGAGCTCAGCACTTTGCTAGTCAGTCAGTTGGAAGGGAGCATTTTAAAAAAAAACACCTATCCCATCCAGTGTTATCCCAAAAGACTCAAAAAATCAAGCAGGAATCCAGAATCGCACTGGCAAGCATCATGGTATCCCCAAGCTGAAAGGCGGTTGGATCACATGAAGTCCCAAACCCTGAGCTGTATTAGTGTGTTTATCGTGGGCTCCTACTTTCAACATTCACCAAGCACCTCTTCAAGGCCAAACCACATGTGACATTTGAAGCCCCATCATGGATATGTAGATGTATGTATGTATATTTTATATCAAATATGTATATTTTATATCACATATGTATATTTTATATCAAAACCAGTTGTTGAAGAATATGAAGTAAAGGGTTGGGTTCCTGCCTCACCCACCTTGCTGACTTCATGATCAGGCCACCACCCACATGGCCTCATAAGGAGTGAGGAAGGGCCTTTGGCTCACCCAAGACCTGCTGCTCTCTCCTGGCTTCTCTCCTGCAAGACCCTAGGCAATTATTCACTGGCCTCTTTCTTTCTCCCATTTAAAGGTAGTGCTGTAGCTTGCATACACCCCGATCATTGTTTCCCATATCTCTTGAAGATACTGGTCCACCTTGCAAGAGACAGGGCATCAACAGGTTCATTCTCACATTCCAGCCCAATGTCCCAGCCTTCACCTCAGAGCACCACTGATCACCTGTTGTTTGGGCAGTGATTCTTTAAAGGGAGGCCTCTGGCTAGAATTGGTGTCTGAACCGCACCACAATAACCTTTTCCTCCTAGGCTTATTTCCCTAATCAAAAATGGTCCCACCATGGGATATTTTAAACATTTGTATAGGAAAAAAAATGGGCACAATATAAGCACACACAACCTGTGTGTTCCACCCCTCCCCAGTCCCCCTGCCACCAAGATGTACAGCAGCCTGGTGGTTTGTTGGGGAAATTATATGAAAGGGGGGAACTAAATATCACCTTTCTTGATTCTGGATTATATCACTTTTTGTTGTTATTTTTCAGCTAAAATGCATGTTTTTCAGCTAAAATTTATGTGGATCCAGGCAAGAATCCCCAAAGCTGCATGTGGTTTGTTCATCATTGTGGCATTTTTGAGCTCTATACCCAGTCAAATCTCTTACAGATTCACATAGACCTAGAATGGAAATCCGCTTGCTATTTTAAAAAATGTTTGTGACTTATGACCATGTTTCTACATTATATACTAAAACATGTTCACTGTAATTCTCTCCTCACACAGAGTCCTGGGAACTGCTATGTGTGTGTGTGTGGGGGGGGGGGGGGATAATGATAAGCACCTTATCATACTCTAATTCCCAGGTATTATGGGGAAAGCTGTGAAAGCTGGTGACATAAAATGCATACATCCTTGTACTACCTGAGTTTCCAGTGCCTCACATAATCTTCTTGTTTACAACAGGATCATGACCTGTTTACATGACCATTTGTTACTTATTGCAGCATATTTACTAAGGAACAGTAAGAAACAAATAGCGACAGCTATTTCATAACTCCAATGTTATCATCATGAGATAACAGCAGTTATCATGTAGTCAACATGTTGATTGGAATGGCCAGCCCAATGGCCTTCACCATTTGAGAGAATTGTCATCAGAAGGCCATGTAACACATCTCCATTTCTTTTTAAAGAAATGTTAAGACAGTTGTAATGGCATGGATGTTTCAGAAATCCTTGTATGCCTGGACAATCGGATGTCGCCATTTTGAAAGGAGCTGGCAATACCGTGGATTATCACCTCAATTTATTTACCTCACTGGTCACTTGCCTCCTGTTCCTTGCTGGTTACTCACCATTACAGCTGAGAATTTGTGCCTTGTTCCCATCTAGAATAGGAGTAATTCTGATATTCTGCCATTGCTCATGAATAGTGCCCCTTTCATTCATGTACACAGAGTTCACTGCTTGCCAGACCTGAATCGCTCCAGACTAAACTGGAGGCTGCTTCAGAATCATATGCTTGGAATCTGTGATGGCTGTGTGGCTTTTGCAGAATCCCTTGATGAGATCCAGAAGCCTTCACTACCCTGCTGATAAATCCCATGCCCCTGGGGCTGGCACTGGACCAGGGAGACACATGTTTGACATCTGCTGCTTTCATGGAAGGAAACCCTGGATCTGTCCCAAAGGGAAAGCCCTGCACATCACTTCCCTGTCAGTCAGAGTGTGCACACAGGCCTCTGCATCCATACAGAAACTTGACCACTCAGAGATTCCTGTGGGGTATTGATAGGTTACCAGATTTCTGGATGTGCTCTTCTTTTCTTCCTTGCAGAGGCTTTTTGAACTTGGCTTGCAGACATCTGTTTTTAGTTCTCATAGATTAGGAAACTGCCAGCTTAGTGTAAGGGCAAGAAATGTACCTTTTGGTGTGAAAGCCAGGTTTCTCAGTATTCTTTGCCAAGTTCTGCTGATCAGCAAGCCTGGCTGCAGTAGGCAGGCATGGGCATAAGTGTCAAGAGGGCAGTAGGGCCTGTTAGGCTGCCAGGCCCTCCAGTATTTTCTCCAAGTGGCAAAGTAGCATTCTGAAGCTATTTAGGCTGTCAAGTTCAGTCACAACTTAGCAAGTTCATGGGAGGCACAGGATGGGTTTTGTTTGTTTGTGTTTATAAAGATAAGAGGGGGAAGCGACCTTCAATGTATAATACTGTCCATGAAGAATCCATATTATGTGTGTTAAGTGTTGTCAAGTTGGTTTCACCTCGTGGTGCCCTATGAATCAGTGTCCTCCAAAACATCCTCTTGTTAACTGCCTAGCTCAGGCCTTGCAACCTGAGGGCTGCAGCTTCCATTACAAAGTCAATCCCTTCCCTCTCACCACAACAGACACCTTATAACAGAGATGGCGAACCTTTTCAAGACCGAGTGCCCAAATTGCAACCCAAAACCTACTTATTTATTGCAAAGTGCCAATGCGGCAATTTAACCTGAATAACCCCCTCGAGCAGGGGCGAGCCTGCTGTAGCCTCCAGCAAGTCCCACATGCATGTCTGCTGCCTCCCCCCTTCCCCCTGCCCCCGGGCAGCAGCCACCTGGAGCACAGGCCACAGGCCCGCTAGCCAAGTCCTCCCTGCTCGCTGAGGTGCATGCACATCAAGTCCAGCGGCCCAGGCCAGCCTAGATGTGTGTGCGGGGAGGCGATTCCCCCCCACATGATGAACTCTGTGCCCGCGTGCCCACAGAGAGGGCTCTGAGTGCCATCTCTGGCACCCGTGCCATAGGTTCGCCGCCACTGCCTTATAAGGTGGGTAGGGCTGAGAGATTTCTGAATGGTGACTAGCCCAATGTCACCCATCAGGAATGTAGGAGTGGGAAAACAAACCTAGTTCACCAGATAAGAGACTACCACTCATGTGGAGGAGTGGGGAATCAAACCCAGTTCTCCAGATTAGAGACCACCTGCTCTTAACCACTACACCATGTCGGCTCTCATTCTGGGACCTGCTTTAGAGAAAAAGAAATGGAGGAACTGCAAATATTTCTGTTTGAAGTTATGTGTGTTGGTGGAAGTGGGAGGAGGTGTTAAGCAGAGGAATCTTCTTTAGTCTAACTGAAATGGAGAAAATGAGAATATTTCTGTCTTTAGCCCTACATGCTGAGGGGGGCAGTGCACGAACACAACCTTGTGGCCCAAAAAACTGAGGCCCACCTTGGGGAGGGTGGTGTAGAAATTTAATAAATAGATGAAGTAATAAATAAATAATGTGGAAAGTTGTGAGGAAAAGAAAGATGAGATAAAGCTGGTTTCCCAAATATGGAAAGTGTCCTGTACCCTACTTCAGCCAATAGATGATCCTGTGTTTTCAGGCCTTATATATATATGTAAGACACCACAAGCTAGCATTTCGTCTGGATTTTGATATCCATTTGGAGATTCGTATTGAAAATCCAGTATGTAAGTGATGTCACTGTCAGAGTCTTCATCTAAGACTGAGGAGACCAGTGTTCAAATTCCCAGGTTGCTGCTGCTCCAGGTGGCTGCTGAAGCGTGGAACTTGGGCCAGTCACACACTCAGCCTATGCTGTGAGAAAATATTTACTGTCCTACACAAATGAAATATTTACTCTTAATTGTCTCAGTGAAGGAATTCATGACATCCTTCCTTTTCTCTTTCTTTAACTGAGATAAAGTTGCCAACCTCCAGTTGGTGACTGGACATCTTCCACTATTACAACTGATCTCCAGGTGATAGAGATTAGTTCAGCTGAATAAAATGGCTGCTTTGGAAGGTAGAATCCATGTAATTTTACCCCACTGAAGTTTCTTCTCTTCCCAAACCCTGTCCTCCTCAGGATCCAGCCCCCAAAATATCCAGATATTTCCCAACACAGAGCTGGCAACCCTAGTTATAAGTTACAAAGAATGGTCTGAACTGGGTTCAGCCCCATTCTCCCCTTCTCCCCAGGAAATTGAGAAGTCTATGCCCCTGGTAGCCGGTGCACATAGATGGCCTTAGTGTAGGAGAATGAATGGGATGCAGTAGCTGCCCAGTTCCCCAAATTGTTCCTTTGCTCCTGTAAACTTTTACAGGTTTCGTATTTAACCAAATTCCTCCAGGCATGTCCTTTCCTGACTACACCAAATAAAAAGATAGAACTTCCTCCTATGAAGGGTCTATATTTGGAATCTGTGTAGGCTTCCAACACTGCAATATTTGCCAGCTACTTTAACTCCCATTTCTCTTGCTGCTATTCTACAGAAACCAAATGACACAACCAAAGAAAACTAATTTTCAGAGCAAGGACTTAAAAAGTGGTCCTGTGTTAATGAATATGATATTTTTTACGTGAGAGGAGACTAGTGAGAGTGAAAGGTCACCTGAACTCCCACAGCAAGTCTACAGCAGAGTCTGGAGAAAACCCTAACCATCCTCTGCACTATACACATTATGCACAGCCTTATTTAATGGAATTGCCTGAAGCATACCCACCTTGGACTATTTGCTCAGCAGGTACCTGTCTGAAATGCACCTGTTCTCTTCTTGTGATATACAGCCATATCAATCATAAATTGACATGAAGAGAGGTTTGGGGGTGAATGGCCCTGGTCTAGGTCCCTTCAAATTCTATGTATAATTTTAACAATATGTATAACTATAATGTATAACTATAATGTATAACTATAACAAATCCAGAGAGCTGCAATGGCGGGGACAGTGCCACTGACAGGCCACTATGCTACCTCCAGAGGGGATCCAAGTGGCCCAGGGAGGCACCGAAAAGAAGAAAGACCCTGGCCACTGGAAAATCCCCCATAGTTCGAAATGGACTTACACTACCCACAAACACACATGGATATAACAAGAAAAATCCACCCATCTATCACTGGTATAATCAATCTATTTGTGAATGTAAAAGGATGGTTATGGAGTTTGAAGTGATAATTTAGGAATCTGAATTAAAAGCTTTTTGAGGGTAACCATTAAGAACCAAGCAGCACTACAGAATAACGAGATCAGGTAGGTCTGGTAGGTAAGTACTGAATAAAAGTTAACTATAGTGCAATTGTTTATGAAAATGTTTAGGAATCACAGCATGAATCTACTAGTGTATCTAACAATTTTATATTCTCCTTTGTGATAAGTGTTGCCTTATCTCTCACACCACATATCTGTGGCACAGAAGTCTTGTCTGGAGAGTCCCAATCCTTTAAATGATTTTCATTACTCCAAACAGTAGAATTCCGTACCTTTCTACTGAGCAATATACTAACTTTTCAATGCAGTAATATCAACATTCTTAGCAGGTGAGAAATATGTTATTTTTTAAAATGTCAGATTTTTTTTAAAAAAAATTGGAAATCAATCTATGCTATGGTAAAAATATCATATCGATAATGGTATACAATCTCAGTATGAACTAATTACATTAGTATGATAGCCTGAAGGACCTGCCAAACTTATCTACTAAGCCCTTTTCTTTTGAAAGAGTTGCTACTTAACAGAATTAGGAAGTTACAATAAGAGAATACTTTTGAATGGCAAAATTCACTGACTAGAATATGAATGAGAAGAGCCTTACCTTAAATATTATAACATAAAGTAGTGCTAAGTTTATGTTTTACTAATATGATTTTAATTTATAAGAGACTAAATCAATGCATATCTTTTAAACAAGTATGTTAGTATGAAGGGATTGCCAAATGACGTATCAAGTTTGTTTTCCCCCTTTTTCTGTATTATATTCTGAATTGTTCAACTAGTTATTAATGTAAATCCATTTGTTATTTTTCTTTTCTTATTTTTTTCTGTATTATGTTTCTATTCTGTGGAAAAACAATAAAATATATTTCAAAAAACATTCTTAGCACATACTAATTGATGTGGTGTATTTGGCAATGTACTTTGTATGTTTCCTTAGGACCTATGAAAAAAGGGCAGAGGTAAACCAGGAGCCAATCTAGTCTTGTATTTAGGGTGCAGAAGGGTCTGTTTAGGAGAAACACATAGAAGATTACTGTCAATCAGGACACACTGGGCTACTTAAGAACAGAGGCGTTCCTCCCATTGGGCAAAGTGGGCAGTTGCCCTGGGCACAGCCCTGTGGGGGGCGCAGGTTTGTTTGTGGGATTTTTTGTATTTTCAGTGTTTTTTCATTTTTGGCCTGCGGAGGGCGCAATTTTTAGGCTAGCAGCACCAAAATTTCAGGGATGTTTTGGGAGATTCTCCTGATGCTATCATCCAGGTTTCGTGCGGTTTGGTTCAGGGAGTCCAAAGTTATGGACTTCCAAAGGGGGTGCCCCATCCCCCATTGTTTCCAATGGGAGCTAATAGGAGATGAGGCTACACCTTTGAGGGTCGATAACTTTGGACCCCCTGAACCAAACTTCACCAAACCTGGCAGGTATCATCAGGAGAATTTTTTACTAATACCACCCAGGTTTTGTGAAGTTTGGTCCAGGGGGTCCAAAGCTATGGACTCCCAAAGGGGGTGCCCCATCATCCATTGTTTCCAATGGGAGCTAACAGAAGATGGGGGCTACACCTTTGAGGGTCCATAACTTTGGACCCCCTGAACCAAACTTCACCAAATCTGGGTGGTATCATTAGGGGAGTCTTCTGAAGATACCCTGAAATTTTGGTGCTAGTAGCTTAACAATTGCACCCCTGACAGCAGGCACCTCCCAAATTTCCCCAGATTTTCCTTTTAAATCCCCCCGCCTTTGACATGGATTTAAAGGGAGAATCTGAGGTCCCCAGTTTAAACATTGCAAGTGATGCTGTTTCAGGGTGGGGGAGAATCAACCCCAAAATAGCATCACTTCCAATGTTGTTTAAACTGGGAACCCCAGATTCTCCCTTTAAGGTGGATTTAAAAGGAGAATCTGGGCTCCCTAGTTTAAACACCATTGAAAATGATGCTGTTTGGGGGTGGATTCCAGCATCACTTGTTTAAACTAGGGAGCCCAGATTCTCCTTTGAAACATTGAAAGTGATGCTGTTTCCCCCAATTGGGGGTACTGGATACAACACCATAAAATGTTTTCATAGCAGTAATAAAACATTTTGAAAGCATTTTGAAAATGTTTTCAAAAAATTATTTCTGTTGTGTGGCATGGCTTATTGCTGTGCTCAGATTTGTGAGTTGGGGCATGTTCTATAATGTGATGGTGACTTTGAAAAACAACCTGGTGTAAAAAATCATTGCTTGGTCACAGTGGGGGAGGGTGGCTGCCCATGGGGGCGCCAAACTCCAGTTTGCCTAGATACGCCACTGGGCATAGCTACAAGGGGGGTGCGCGTTGAATTGGGCACACGCCGGGGGGGGGCATCAAACTCAGGTTTTGCCCAGGGCTCCAGTTTGCCTAGTTACGCCACTGCTTAAGAATATCATGAAGACAGCTCTGTTTCAAAGGACCAGGCTATAGGTAATGTGAAAGACCACTACCTGAGAACCTACAGAGCTGCTGCAAGTCTGAGTAGAAAATACTCATGTTGATGGACTGATGCTCTGATTCAGTACAAGGCACCTTCATGTGTGTTCACATGAAGCTGCCTTATACTTTTCTCCTGTCCCTCTTTCAAAAGCCCTCCAGTAGTTGAAAGAATCTGAGACCGGAGTTGACTGTGTGTAGTTGAATTCAGTCCTCCTTAGCAGCAATTTAATGCTCTCAATCACCCTGAGAGAAGGAAGCACTTGTGTAAACAAGTAACAACTTGCAAACTATGCTCCAGAGGATAACAATGTGGTATGTAATAGGATTGTAACAGGGCATGCTGCTGGAATGGGATAATTTTTATCTGGAAGTCATCAAGCACATCATTGGAACCATCTTTTTTTCTAATCAGGACAAAGGCTCATTTACAGGGTTTTTAAAGGTATTAATTTAGGAGGCTGTTAATCTTGACACACTCTTTTTAAAATGTTTTTTAACAATCCTTATTTTAATATACAGTTACAGTAACATTCCTAAATTGTGGATAATTGTGGAAGACAGACAAAAATTATTCTAAAGAAGTCAGGGTACTGAATATTGTGTACTAATGTATTGTCAAAGGTTTTCATGGCCGGATTCAACTGGTTGTGGTGGGTTTTCCGGGCTGTGTGGCCATGGTCTGGTAGATCTTGTTCCTAACATTTCGCCTGCATCTTCAGAGGTGTGTCACAGAGGGAAGTCTGTTATACACTGTGTGTGGGATTTCTTTGGCAGGAGACACAGTGTGTAACAGACTTCCCTCTGTGATACACCTCTGAAGATGCCAGCAACCGATGAAGGCGAAATGTTAGGAACAAGATTCACCAGATCCACACAGCCTGGAAAACCCACCACAACCATTATGTACTAATTTTACAGTATATATCAAAAGTAAATATTTGCACATCAACAGCCTCTAGAGACCAAGCAAGTCCATTTAGATAATTTCTGCACTGTCCAAATATCCCAGGTTGAGTAAGGGAAATATCCTGGTTTGGCCAAAAAGTTTGCAGGGTTCCCAGTCCTAAAGTGAGTTTGTCCCGTGATATTTCCCTCATCCTGGGATTTTCAAAATGCCAATTTGGCGATTCTTTTCCAAAATTCCACATTGCAAACACCACGGGAGCAGAACCATTTCTTTTTTCCTGTCCGCCCCTCTGATCTTCCCACTTGGCATGACGTCAGTTTTCAACGCCGACCATTGCAGCCCGCCCTTCTCGAAACATTCCCCCAAGCACATTTTCTGCTCATGGTATCGACTGGGTGCCATTTCACCTGGGTTAATCAGGAGTGGGGTCCAAAAATGTCCTCATTTTATTTTCTGTACGTGTACTGGTTGCTCGGAGCTCATAGCTAGGAAGATGTGTACTTTGGGCTGAATGTTAGTGGGCATATCGGGGGGGGGGGGTGTCTCTCTCATTTTCCACAAAAATATGAGAATGTGAGTGGGAATGTGATGTGATGCTGTGCCCCATTGTTTTTTGCTGCCACTTGCCATGTTGAGGCCTATCCAGAACTGGAAAAGGGGGGGGGCTTCGTTTTCCCCCGCTGCTGCCCCAAAACAACAGTCAGTCAGAATGCAGGACACCAGGGATGCTTGCACATGCACAGATACGCTTGCAGTGTAAATACAAAAATACACGGGCTCATGCGAAACAAACTGAAGTATTCCCTCCCAGTCTTCACTCGATTCCTTCACAGAAACGGGCAGCCATGTGAAGAGAGAAACCAGGATAAAATAGACCTGGATTGTAAGATACCAATTATAAACTGGTATAATTGTGCCGGGCAGAAACAGCCTTACAATAGTATGAACAACTCTTGGCAAAGAAACCCCCCACATACCACTTTTTAAAAAAATGCTTTCTCTATAACATTTCTTTTCAGACTTTGGGATCAGATGAGGATTCACCACAGTGTAGTGGCTCTTGACAAAGGCAAATAATCTCTGCATTAATAGTTCCTGAAAAATGTATAGAGTTGGCAATTTCAGCACTAAAGCAGATGACTGGATGGGATGCAAAGGGCAGACATGAGAACTACTCAGGAAAACCTCAGTCTCAGGAAAACCTCAACAAAAGTTACGCAGTCTCTTTTATTAGAAGCAACAAAACACTACAAAACAATATATGTGTTTTTGAGTTTTTCAAAATTCTATACGAATCTATAAGGTCAGAACACAAGGACATAGAAGAAATTGGTTGTTTCAGGGCATAGTGGGAAAGCCCCAAGTCTGCAGGTTGTAGATTTAAATATAGGATGCACGTTGCAGACTTTGCTAGAATAGAAGGTGCTAGGTGCAAAACAGGTTTCCAAAGTGTGCTAAAGAGTGGGGGGGGGGATGTCATTCTGAATGGCAAAGATCATGGGTAATCAAATATTTCTCCATTACTAAATGTAGAGATTTCCCCTCCCATTTGTCTCTTTAGCTTTGCTGATTTCTCCACTGACACACTGTCAATCTGTCTACTACATCAGATTGTATTTTATTTATTTATTTATTGGACTTTTATCCCACCCTATTTCCATTTGGAGAGTGAGGATGTAATTTACATGTTACTTTTCCCTCTGCGGTGGAATCCCCACGGTCAATTAACCGCGTGATTCTCACATGAAATATCAAGGTTTCAGGAAGAACTCCCCACTGCCTGATTGTCGAACATGGACCCATCCTGGTTCTGGCGCTCCCTCTCCCCCTTATCATGTGTTTTTTAAGAACCTGCATGAAAGTGCACCTTTTAAAAAAACAAGCACTGAATCCAGATTGGTGGAGAGGTTTGGGGTTTGAATCTAGATTTGTTTTTCCCGCCTTAGGAAAAACATGGAGCCTTCCAGCCAATCAGAGCACAGTGGGCTGTGTGTGATGCACAAGCAGCCTTTTTTTTTTGTTTCACGCAGGTGGAGGCTTTGTGGAAATGCGGGTATCAGGAGCGGAACAGTGAACGTGCAAACTGAGATGAGCCCTCTGTGCCACCTGCAAACTATATGAGATTAGCCTTCTGTGCCAATGCGGCCACTCAGCCACACAGAGAAAGATTTAAAATGGTGAAACCACGCAGTCACAAATGGCAAAACCATGCAGTCACAAAGCTGCACGTAGAAAACAAGACGGGGGCGGAGTATGGTTCCCACCACAACACAATAGCCAATCAGAAGAAAGCGACATAGGTGGGGAGATTGTACGTATGCATCTACGTGCTTACGTAACAACGTAGTTTCGTGCCAATTTTTTTTTAAATTCCCAACACAACACAACAGCCAATCAGGACAGACCCACTGAGCCGATGCTATAAAGTAAAGATCAAGGAAAGAATGCACAGATGGCAGTGGATACATATAGCAGGCTGGTTACATATATCTCTCTAGCAGCAGCAATTTGTTACTTCAAGCAGTTGCTTGGTTCTGGGAATGCATCTCAATCACCTAGATAGCATCCCCATGACACTATTTCAAGGCAAATAGAGTGGGGGAAAGTCATGTGCACCCTCTTTCTGTGTATCACAAACCTGATCCAGATCTGAACCCATGAACTGGGAACAGAGTTCCCAGGAGGGAACTTGCCAGCATATATCTGACTGACTAATGCAAGTCCTCATAGCAGACCCAACCTGAGGATTATGTATCATGTAATTAGATCACTCAGGTCTGACAGTCATGATGCCTTATGAAGAGCAATATAAATCACCACTGAAAAGAAACAGAAGTAAGACAGTTCTGCTCTGTGGATACTGATTTCCATTGCTCATTCCTACAGTACTGGACACTCATTTCAGAACCACTTGCTATAATCTTTGAGAACTCCTGGAGAACAGGAGAAGGCCCAGTGGATTGGAGGGGGGCTAATGTTATCGCCATCTTCAAAAAGGGGGGAAAGGAGGACCCAAACAATTACCTCCCAGTCAGCCTGATGTCAATACCAAGAAAGATTCTAGAGCAGATCATTAAATAGACAGTCTGTAAGTACTTAGAAGGGAATACTGTGATCACTAAAAGTCAGCATGGATTTCTGAAAGACAAGTCATGCCAGACTAAGCTTATCTCCTTTTTTTTCAACAAAGAATCCATCTAAATAGACACCAGGATATCTGTAGGGGCTAGAAAGAACTATCAGGACCCATAAGTCAGATATATGGCTCACGTTGCACCTCTTCCCTCTCTTTTCCATGGACTGCTTCTTCTCTATATTTGTTTCAGAAACCCACTCAAATCCTGTTTACAACAGAATTTTCACTGTAGCCATTTCCACACAACACAAATAAAACATCTTGCAAACACGTTTTAAAAAGAACTGTTTTTGCGTTTTTTTCCCACATAGCGTGGACAAATAAAGTGTTTCATCCAAAACGGTTATTTTACCTCCATGGGAACCTTCTACAATTGGAGAGAAGCACAGAGAATCCCAAAATGCCAGCAAATGGCAGACGCAAGCTGCGGAGAAACCGAAAGTGAGAGCTTTAAAGACGAGTGAGAAAAATAAAACATTTCCTGCTTTCTGCCCAGCAAGCAGAAAACATCTTCAACCCACCTTGGAGAAAAATATCACTAGTTTAGCATTTTCTTTTTTTAAAAAACACCCAGGAGCAGAAATAAAACATCCTGAGTATATATATATTTGGGGTAGGGGGTGGGGTGGGGATTACCCAAAGCACACTTTGCTAAGCTGAATATCCTAACTTTATGGGCAGAGAATTTGAGGTGATATGGTTCCTTAATCACCATTAGGACCCTGACAAGCCTTGCATTATGGCTCCCTGACACTTTGGGACTTTGGTCTTAACAGAGCAGTCTTTGTGAAGCTGAAGGAATTACAGCTGGAATGGTAACATCTTGCTGTTTAAATATTGAATTTTGCCTTTTGAACCAAGGCTCTTTTACTGCGTAGTTAATCCTTCTGGTTAAGATTTTATTATTTTAATTCTCACTGCCTAATGTTCTCTTGATTATATTCTTGCAGAATATTAATAAATTCCTTTAATTATATTTTGGGGTGTTCTGTCTTCAGGTAGCTTCAATCTAATTCCAGTCCTAAATCCTTGTGGCTACATCTACTAGGTCAATTTGTTTTTTGTTTTTTTTTAAATTCACTCTGCAAGTGGTCTATTTTGCAGGAGTGGCTTTCTTAACTATAATCCCAGGAAGGTTGGAAACTTGCCCCTTGGCTTCTGGCTGTTTGGGTAGACAAAGGAGTTGGTTGCAGCTACCAAGGCTGGGATTTGTGGATTCAGACCTCAGATTTCTTAAGTGTTTTGTTCTAACTCCCCCCTAAATATGACAACCTTGCATTAGGATATCACTACAAGCTCCTCTTAACCAAGGGTGGGTGAAGGTGAGGATTAAAAGGAGTTGGATTTTCTCTCTTTCATGTGAGGAGATGAGGGCAAATTAGTGTTCAAAATGTCATGTGAGATTTTTTTTTCAGTTACATTGAAGTCTTTCTCGGACTAGACATTGAAGATATTGGGGGAAATCAAATATTCCTGTACTTAGACATGCTGTTTACTTAGTCAGTCCATGTCTGCAGACTTTCAGTGTGAAGACCAAACTAGCAAACACAATTTGTTTTAGGCTAGGGCAATGCCCCAGAATTTTACACAAAAGATCTCTGGAACAAAATGAATACTTGGGCCCCTTTAAAAATAAAAACAAAGGCGTGTACAATATAAGGACAGGTTAGACATAAAGGTCCCTAGATGGGACTAGTTCTGTATTGAGAGCTCTCAAATGAGCAGGTGGTATTAAAGGGATTTGAAGAATTATTTTACTGTTCCCTCCAAGAAGACAGCATGAGGCCAGTTGTCCTAACAAGATCTAAAATGAAGTAAATGAAGGCTTGCTTTATTTATGTACACCAAAGAGAGGATTATCTCTGTTTTCATCAGCGTAGTGAGAAGCAAGGCAGGCAAAACTGGAACTAGAGTTCAGAACTCCCAATTTACAATATACCTCTTTGTCTCTTCTGCACATCTCTGAACAAATCTATAAAATATTTTATTAGCAAGACAAGATTCTTCCTGAACAGCTGCCAAACTACAAATGGATGGCATGCTCTGGTTTCTATATAAATTGGACCAACCTCTATTGAGATAAGACTATCTGAGGTTTCAAGTAACACCAAACACTGCAAGGAGAAAAATGTTTCAGGTATTTCACCAAACTCTTCTCTGTGCAGCTAAGATCTAACCATCTAGGCATCTGTATTGAACATGTGAGAGTGGCTTATACTGAATCAGACCATTGGTTCATGAAAGTCAGTATTGTCGACTCAGTCTGGCAATTAGCTCTCCAGAATCTGGCAGACGTATTTCACACCACCAGCTATACTTTTTTTCAACATAAGGATGAGAGGAGATTTGAGAATTCATCCACCACTTCCTGGGCCATCTTTGTTCTAGAATGCTCCCTTTGGGTCCAATGCCTTGGGGACAGACCTAGATAGGCACCAGGACTCAAATGGAAAATCCTAGAACAAAGGCGGTCCAGGAAATGGCGAATGAATTCACAAATCTCCTGTCATCCTTATGTTGAAAAAGGCATACCTGATGCTTTCCACTGGAGATGCCAGGGGTTGAACCTATGACTTCTGCAAGCCAAGCAGACACTCTTCCACTGAGTCCCTGCCTGTGTATTCCTTTAAGTGAACACGCAAAACCACAGAAGTTGATCACCAGTAAGAACAATATATATGTTATCGTTTGTGAAGAAGAAGAGGAGGAGGAGGAGGAGTAGTTTGGATTTATATCCCCCCTTTCTCTCCTGTAGGAGACTCAAAGGGGCTTACAATCTCCTTGCCCTTCCCCCCTCACAACAAACACCCTGTGTGGTGGGTGGGGCTGAGAGAGCTCCGAGAAGCTGTGACTCACCCAAGGTCACCCAGCTGGTGTTTGTGGGAGTGTACAGGCGAATCTGAATTCCCCAGATAAGCCTCCACAGCTCAAGCAGCAAAGCGGAGAATCAAACCCGGTTCCTCCAGATTAGATACAAGTGCTCTTAACCTCCTATGCCACTGCTGCTCTTGGTGAACAAAAATCACTGGTGAACAAAACCCAGTGGGAACAATATACAGTACTACCTATTAATACTAAAAATAGTGATACATAACTAATCTTATTAATAGCAAGCCTTTAATGCTAACATTTGTAAAAGAAGTCCTACTATAAGGAAGTTAATTTTGTTGTAATTATTCCAGTTGTTTAAATCCAGCCCCTGAGAATTTCAATTCCTGCATCCATTTTTGAATATAACTGCGCATATTGTCTGTGACATATTGTCTTAGCCTGGAATATCAAAAATTGATCATAATATCTTGGTCTTTCAGTGTCTCCTTCTCAAAGTTGTTGAAAGAATTTCAGCCCAAGTAGACATGACAGAGACAGATTCATATATTTAAACACAAGCACCTACCCCAATCATAAAAGAGAGAATACGGTCCATTTGTGAGAGCAAATGGGCACATGGTTGAACAGCACACAAAGGAAAAAAATGCGGCAGGGGATGAATTGTGGGGAGATAAGTCGCAGGTCAGGGGACTACAGTTCTGCCCATCTCACCCATGGATCCCTTTTGCTGTTACAGATACACACACACACACACACACACACACACACACCCTTTCTATGTGGTCAGGGATGACTGATTTCTGAGTATGTGGATTTCTCCTAACTCTTCTACTTTGGCTCCCAAATTAGGAATACAGTGGATGGTTGTGTTAATGCATGTGTGAGAGCTGGTTTACACTTGCATGTTCTCACTGGACAGCTGAAGCTCAGTTGGTCATTCCCATGTCAAAGAGCAGATAGAAATACGTCACCAGACTAGCACAAACACAGTGTCTCTCAACAGGGCAAATTCTTATGTTCAGTTGTGTTACTAAGGATTAAGAAATCAAGTCATGTGAAATCAAGTGACAGGCATCTGTGAACAGGCCGGAGAAGGGGGAAAATAGCTTTTTTCCACCTGGATTTTGTAAGTTTGTTCTATTGAGGACTTGATCCTGGGGGTCAGAGAAGTCGGCAAGTTGTTCGATGCCAAGCAAAGAGGGAAAAGACATTATTTTCTGCTGCAGTTTAATTCAATTTCTATTTCAGACAAAGACCACTACAGATTTCTGTATTAGTGAACAGAATGACTTACAAAAAGATTTTAAATATGAGATCTGTATCTTACTAATTATAGTGGGCAAAGAGAAGATCGCTTTTTCTGGAAGGAGGCATGTAAACAGCCAGCGCTTAGTCAACCGTGGAGAGCAGGGAAGTTTTACAAATTGGCAGAGAACGGTTTTTGTTCTTTTATGGCAGTAGCATGTCGCAAATGAATTGCATAGGTTCACACAGGCACGCCAGTAAACATTTTTGTGGGATAGTAGAGTTTGTGGACTCTACTGTTCCCCATAGCTCTCTTTGCTTTCCACCTTGATTATACAAAGACAGACTGCTGGCCAGCAATCCAAATCCATATCCAGTTGTTTATGTTGGATTTTTAATAATACAAACAGACAATTTCTGCCTGCAGTCTCAGTTGCTAAGCAGAAGAGTGTTTTGTCTGAGGCTGGATGGAAAGCTAGTGAGGGAAAACAAGACCCTGCAGAAAAGAGAGAGGGGAGGACACTAAAGAGAGCATTATGTGGTTAACAGCATTGAAAGGACTAAACAGAACAACACGAAGCTAGAACTCCAGAACCAGCAAAATGGTTCTTTCTTGCCCATGATAAAATGGTGCTTTGGAACACAGGAGTAGCTCTGCCCAGGTATTTGATGGCTTTCCACTTTCCTCGCAAATCCTCTGGGCATCAGCTTGAATATCAGTTTCCTTGTGAGAAACAGTACTGGAAACTGATGGCATTTTCTTCATATTAAATCAATAAATTTAGCATGGAGAACCTGGCAAGAGCCCAGTCAGTCGGTGCTTTAAGGTGGCATCAGTTTTCACAGTTGCCATCCTCAGAGTTCCCTGAGACTGCTTTTTCCTAGCCAGCTACAAATCTTGTTTCTTGTTTGCTGATTACATTCCAACTTCCAGGTCTTTTTCTTCTGTGCCCACCTCTGTAGTTGAGCATTTCATTGACTATTAGTCTCTCACTATCACAGACCATGGAGCACTGGGATTCATTGATACATGCCAACCACCACCCGCCCCAGAGGCTGTTTCTTCACTTGATGCCACACAATAGGTTTCCCATTATAAAAATGTTTCATAGTAAGGAAAGCTTATGCAACAGTTCTGTCTAACTGTGACATGAGGAAAATACAGGAAGACTAGAAGTCATTCTCAGAAGCAGAATACAAATTCTGCATTCACTTCCTAACTTCAAGAAGCTCTCCCTAAGCCTACGTAATCTTTTCTTCTTGAGAATAGCTAATTTATCAGTTATTTAATTCACTCTTAATGGAACTGTCATCTTACAAAAATTGTCTAGGAAAAGGTAGGGCATGCAAATTTTGCTTATGTGTGCCTCTTGACACCCAAGTATTTATTTTCATTTCTGACAACAAAAGCTGCAGAAATCATTTGGCAAGTAAATTCCAACTGATATGCAGTGGCGTACGACCCTAGGGACATGGGGAACCCATGTCCCCGGGTACATGCCTTTTGGTTACATGGGGGGAGCCGAACGGCCCCCACCACCACATGACCAAATGGTTTGCACCTTTGGCTGGAGGCTAGGAGCTTAGCCGGGCGTGGGGCCTGCAGCTGACTCCCAGTTCCCAGGAGCTGGCTGCAGACTGCGGCGTCCAGTGCCCTGCTTAGCTCCTCGCCTCCAGCCAGAGGTACAAAGCTGAGCCAGCTGCCAGAGCACCAAGCTCTGCCTTCCCTGGCTGTGGAGGGAAAGACTGGGAGTCCCAGCAGCCCCGGCAGCTGGCTCAGTTTCTTGCCTCCACTTGGAGGCACAAAGCTGAGCCAGCCACCAGACTTGTCATGCCAACTGGGGAGGGCAGGCCTGGGAGCCCCTTCCTCCCTGACAGGCGCGCCGGCAAGGGAGAGGCCTCATGCACCACGGGAGGCCTCTCTCCCACTGGTACGCCCAGCGGGGGGGCTCTGATGGATGGGGGAGTCTTGCCTCCCCAGTCCTGCCTTCCCTGGCTGGGGAAGGAAGGACTGGGAGCCCCTGCAGCCCTAACGGCTGGCTCAGCTTCTCGCCTCCAAGTGCAGCAACATGCAGAGACAGGGAGAGAAGCCTGCAGGCTTCTCTCCCCGTCCCTTGTGCATGCCGCGGGTGCTGCTGGGCAGGGAAGAGGAGCTGGCCACCACACTGCTGGCTTCTCTTCCCTGCCCAGGCAGCAGCCCCGGCGCAAGAGAATCTCCCACCCCCACCAGCTCAGGTCAGTAGGGGTGGGGGTGTATGAATGGGTGGGGTTGGGGCACCACGCCGTGTGTGGATGGGGTGTGTGCCTGGAGGAGGTTTTGCCTCTGGGCACAATCTGGGCCTCGTACACCTCTCCTAATATGTAATATTCAGTTGACTGCACTTGCCTTTTTCCTCTTTCAGATCTATGGGTCAGAGTAACTCAGCATCTCAAATGTCTTTCCTGGGTCTGTGCCACACCACAGAATTTTCTGTCAGAACTGTTTGGTGCCAACAACACAAAAACCCTCCTGTTCCTAGGATATGGAAGAGAACAATGCTCCACTATTCTATAATCTTCATTACTGCAATCATGTAACTGGGGATTTAATTATGTTTTCAAAATAATATAGTTTTATAGATATGTTTATATTGAATATGCTGTTACCAGACCAACCCATGGGGAGGGGCTGTGTTTAAAACAACAGTGTCTCTCCCCATCCTACCAACCCTTGGGGTGCCTAGCAATGCTGTGCCAAAATGGGAAGCCCATTCTCTGCACTGGCTGGTGTACCCACAAGGACAGTAACAGCTTGTTTGAATTTGCCCTTGCCCATATCTGCCTTGCAAAATACCTGCCACACACCCTTCCTAAAGGGATTAAAGCTTACCCCTTCCTCTGAAAGTGATCCCATCTCCAGCCGTGAATTACTCACCCTGTGAAGCAAAGGGCTTCTTAATGTATGTACCCCAAGTGCTCCTGACAGTAGTGTACTAACCCAAAAACTTCTTCCTCTGACAAATATCTCTCTAAAGACCACCTTATTTACATTGCCATTGGTTACATATGATTGATTTAGTTCTCTGTCAACTTTCGGGCACTCCCAGCTTAGCCCATCAGACTAAGTACTCAACTATTAGATTAACAACTCAACACTTAAAGTTGATGTCCTGGGAGATTAAGGACCACTCGGCATAATCCTAAGGGTCCCTTTTTCCCTATATGTAGCTTCCTCTCCCAATAGCCAGTGTTCAATATCTCTGGACAGCTCTCTATTGATATTGTCCACAATGTGGTATTCTTTCTTATGCGGGTCACTTAGCTCTATTCATCTGATCTTTCCACTCCAAGATCAGATGACTATAACCCTTACTTCCCAATTCCCTTCATCTATTCCAAATCTATCCTCTCAACACTGCTTATATTCTAGGACTGTGTGTGTGTTCTGTTGGTTTGATTATTGTGTTCTTGTGTGCTTTATTTGTTTTCCAGCGGATTTCTTGCAAAGACTGACTTGTGAATACATAGGCAACAAAGATCTCGAGCTTGCCTGACCTTTTGCTAAGTCAACAGTCTACTCTTGCTAATTCCCCACTCTAAAAGGGACAGACTCCAACCATTTCAGGTAGCAATATTACAAAAGAGCTATTTCTTCATTGTTTTCTAGATGCCTCTGAATGAGACTGAATTCACACAGGGAGGATTCTAAGAACATAAGAACAAGCCAGCTGGATCAGACCAAAGTCCATCTAGTCCAGCTCTCTGCTACTCACAGTGGCCCACCAGGTGCCTTTGGGAGCTCACATGTAGGATGTGAACGTAATGGCCTTCTGCGGCTGTTGCTCCCGATCACCGGGTCTGTTAAGGCATTTGCAATCTCAGATCAAAGAGGATCAAGATTGGTAGCCATAAATCGACTTCTCCTCCATAAATCTGTCCAAGCCCCTTTTAAAGCTATCCAGGTTAGTGGCCATCACCACCTCCTGTGGCAGCATATTCCAAACACCAATCACACGTTGCGTGAAGAATTGTTTCCTTTTATTAGTCCTACTTCTTCCCCCCAGCATTTTCAATGAATGCCCCCTGGTTCTAGTATTGTGAGAAAGAGAGAAAAATTTCTCTCTGTCAACATTTTCTACCCCATGCATAATTTTGTAGACTTCAATCATATCCCCCCTCAGACGTCTCCTCTCCAAACTAAAGAGTCCCAAATGCTGCAGCCTCTCCTCATAGGGAAGGTGCTCCAGTCCCTCAATCATCCTTGTTGCCCTTCTCTGCACTTTTTCTATCTCCTCAATATCCTTTTTGAGATGCGGCGACCAGAACTGGACACAGTACTCCAAGTGCGATCGCACCACTGCTTTATAGAAGGGCATGACAATCTTTGCAGTTTTATGATCAATTCCTTTTCTAATGATCCCCAGCATAGAGTTTGCCTTTTTCACAGCTGCCATGCATTGAGTTGACATTCCCATGGAACTATCAACTAAGACGCCTAAATCCCTTTCCTGGTCTGTGACTGATAGCACTGACCCCTGTAGCATGTATGTGAAGTTTGGATTTTTTGCCCCTATGTGCATCACTTTACATTTTGCTACATTGAACTGCATTTGCCATTTCTGAGCCCACTCACCTAATTTATCAAGGTCCGCTTGGAGCTCTTCGCAATCCTTTGTGGTTCTCACCACCCTACATAATTTGGTATCATCTGCAAACTTGGCCACCACGCTACCCACCCCTACATCCAGGTCATTTATGAATAGGTTAAAGAGCACTGGTCCCAAAACGGATCCTTGGGGGACACCACTCCCGACATCTCTCCATTGTGAGAACTTCCCATTTACACCCACTCTTTGTTTCCTGTTTCTCAACCAGTTTTTAATCCATAGGAGGACTTCCCCTCTTATTCCTTCATTGCTGAGTTTTCTCAACAGTCTCTGGTGAGGAACTTTGTCAAAAGCCTTTTGGAAATCCAAGTAGACAATGTCCACCGGTTCACCCCTGTCCACATGCCTGTTTACACCCTCAAAGAACTCTAGTAAGTTTGTAAGACAGGATTTGCCTCTGCAAAAGCCATGCTGACTCTTTCTCAGCAGGTCTTGCTTTTCTACATGTTTTATAATTTTATCTTTAATGATAGATTCTACTAATTTACCAGGAATAGATGTCAAACTGACTGGCCTGTAATTTCCCGGGTCCCCCCTAGATCCTTTCTTAAAGATTGGTGTGACATTGGCCATCTTCCAGTCTTCAGGGATGGAGCCTGATTTCAGGGATAAGTTGCATATTAAAGTGAGAAGACCAGCAATTTCATGCTTGAGCTTTTTAAGAACTCTTGGGTGAATGCAAACTGGGCCAGGGGATTTGGTAACATTTAGTTTATCAATGGCTGCCAGAACTTCTTTCTTGTCTACCACTATCTTCGCTAGTTCCTCGGATTCGCCTCCTAAGAAGCTTGGTTCAGGTGCAGGAATGTTCCTCACCTCCTCTTGGGTGAAGACAGATGCAAAGAATTCATTCAGCTTCTTTGCAATCTCCCTGCCATCTTTTAGCACACCCTTTGTTCCTTTGTCATCTAACGGGCCTACCGCTTCCCTTGCTGGCTTCCTGCTTTTGATGTACTCGAAGAACTGTTTGTTGCTGGTCTTGATGTTTGCAGCCATGCGTTCCTCATAATCCTTTTTTGCCTCCCTTACAGCTAACTTGCTTCTCTTTTGCCACCATTTGTGTTCCCTCTCATATTCTTCATAAGTCAAACTGGACTTCCATTTTCTAAAAGACATTTTCTTTTTTCTGATAATTTCCTCAACCTCTCTTGTTAACCATGGTGGCTTTCTTTTGGACTGGGTGCTGCCTTTTCTAACCTGTGGAACACATTCCAGCTGAGCTTTTAAGACTGTGTTTTTAAATAACCTCCAAGCATCCTGGACAGTTTTGACTCTCTTGATTTTCCCTTTCAGCTTCCTGCGCACTATCCCCCTCATCTTTGAGAAATTTCCCTTTCTGAAGGCGAATGTAACTACATTAGTAGTTGCCACTTGTTCGTATGCTGAGATACTGAATCTGACAGCATTGTGGTCGCTGTTCCCTATCGGCTCAACAACACTGACTTCCTGCACCAGGTCCTGGGTCCCACATAGAATTAGATCTAGGATCACCTCTCCCCTGGTTGGTTCCACAACCATCTGCTCTAAGCCACAGTCATTTAGCATATCCAGGAATGCTCTCTCCTTACTATGACCTGAACATGCATTTTTCCAGTTTATATGGGGATAGTTAAAATCACCCATTACCACTACATTTTTGTTTTTGTTGGCCTCTCTAATTTCTTTTTCCATCTCAGAATCCTCTTGTGCACTTTGGTCAGGGGGACGATAATATATTCCTAATATTAAACTGTCCTTCACACCTGGTATTGATATCCACAGTGATTCTGTAGGGGAACCAGCTCCCCTTGCCTTGTCTATTTTATGTGACACTATGCTCTCTTTGATGTAAAGGGCAACTCCATCCCCAATGCGCCCTGTCCTATCCTTCCTATAGAGCCTGTAGCCTGGTATAACAGCATCCCACTGGGTTCTCCTCATTCCACCATGTCTCTGTAATGCCCACTATATCAAAGTCCTCCTTCAAAACTCTGTACTCTAGCTCCCCCATTTTAGGTCGAATGCTTCTACTATTAGCATAGAGACACCTGTATACCCTCTGTCCTTAACCTGGGATTTATGTGCTTTACCCTCAAGTCTTTTGTAGACACTATCCCTTGTCACATGCACATTGCTATGTTCCTCGCTTGTATGTGGGAGTTGGCATTCAACACTGCTGCAAATGGAGAGGCATGTGCACTGGACACGCAGCATCCACGCAAGAGTTTTCTATGCATTTTCCTCTATCAGCCGCGGTTTCCCTGGATTTTCTCTATTGTGCCACTGGAAGGCTTTCTGAGGGTCTTTTAAAAAGTAAATGTTACACTACTATAATATCATAATGCTATAGCAAGAGGTTTGCCAGGTCCTCCTGGCCATGGGCTACTGGTGGTGGGGAGGGGACGCTAGGAAACTCCTAGAGAATTGGAGGTGATGCCACCCTCCAAAAAACCCATTTTCTCCAATGGAACTGATCTCTTTAATCTGAAGATGGGTTGTGATTTCAAGGATCCCAGGTTGCACTGGGAGGCTGGCATCCCTAGATGGCACTGTCAATGGCTTTTCCAGACTGTTCTGTTCTAGTTTCTATACCATCCTGACAAGAGCTACTACTGCCATAGTTAAGAAATAAACTATTTCATGACCCCCACCCCCAAATATCTACAGGGGCAAAACAAAAGGTTAGGTGTGCAATGAAAATAAACATCTTTGCCCAGCTTGATATGGGGACTAGCCCACCCCAATACTCCTTCAAATTCTCATTCCTTTGCCAGTTTGCAAAGGTATCAAAACAAAACACCTATTCTATCTATCCTGAGGCTGTAACAGATTTCATCACTGACTTCATAATTGAGGAGGGGGGGATTGTGTGTATATGTGAAGAACAGATATGAGGAACAATAAAACTGAATGTAGAGGTTGGTAACTGAACAGTCTCGGTGAGTTTTGCCCTCAGGCCTATCAGAATTAAAGAGATATTCTCTAATATTCAGGCTGGGTTGGGAAGAAACAGGAATAAAAGAAAAATGGCAGGAGGCCCTGGCTGAAGAATTATTGGTGGAAGTAAAAGAAGTCTAGACTACAATAAATGTGGAATGGGGAATTGAGAAACATTGGAAGAGCTGCTATTGCTGGGAAAAGCAGTTAGACACCCTACCCCACCCTGCACAGCTCTCTTGGGCTTGAGCTGTGTGTTTTTAAAATCTTTATTCCGTTACTTCCTCAGTGAGCAGCAGGACATTACAGGGGGCTGCTGGGAACCCACTCTGGAGGCCTCCTGCAGTCAGCCACAATTCCATTATTAAAGCACTCAGAGGCTATGGAGCCATTATCACTAATGAAGCCACAGAGGAGTGTGGGTTATGATGCTGGAGAGAAGGGCACAGCTCTCTAGAGCTGGCATTAATCTTCAGCTTGAAGGAGATGCTGTTGAATGTACTAAAATGAAACCAAAATGTGGGTAGCCAAAAGTTTCTTCCACAGAGAGTACTCAAGCACCACTTAATACAATGGCTCTTGCTAGGCCTGAACTATCCAGTGGGAGCTTCTCAATGGCCCCCACTGTAAACGGAAACTACAGGTGAACAGCATTCTATTCTTACTTCTTTTGCAAGGTTCTGCACTGTCTGGACCCTGTATGCAAACATAGGGTTTTTAAGTCTTTTTAACTTTTAAAAAAATCACAGAGAACAAGATGGTATGAGCAGCCCTGCTGCTCCACTGGTCCATTCAACTTTCCCCTACTTCCTATACAGCTGCCATTTTGCCTTACAGCAGACAAAGCAGGAGGATGATTGAATAGACCAATAAGAGGGCAATGTCTAAGATATAAGAGCTGCATCTTTTGTTGATTTTCAGTTGTCAATGATGGCAACCACTTCCAGGTAATAACAAAAAGCATGAACAAGTGAGGACTTGCAAGAAATTTGTGGGAGCAGCGATCCCATTCACCTTTGTTTCCTCCCTTCTCCCTCTACTTCTCTGTCTTTCAGTCTTTTTTTCTCCTGCCACCCCTTTTCTTAGTCTCCCTCTTCATGCCTGTCACTTCCTATTTTTCTCTGCCCCATTGCGCCTCACTGCACCCCATCACTCTCTGTTTCTGCTCCCCTCTTCACAGCCTTGCAGGTGAGACTTATTGGAATACGGGAAAATGACACAGGGATAAAAAGAAACCTTCCTCCCACCCCCAATACACAATCCCAATCCAAAGTGGAGATATCTGCAATTGCTGTTTACAAAGAAAAGTCCCCTCAAATTCAGATCATGGATCTTCCAACATCTCCTGTTTTGACCTTGAAAGGATATTTCCAGCATTAAAAAAAGAACAATAGCCATGTAGGTCTGCATTGGTGCTGAATGAGAAGTGGTTTAATCCATCTCCCCTGTATGATTTTATCCATTACCCAAGAGTTGCCAACCTCCAGGTAGGGTCTGGAGATCTCCCAGAATTACAACTGATCCCCAGACTGTACAGGTCAGTTCCCTTGAAGAATACAACTGCTTCGAAGGGTGGACTCTGAAGCCCCTCCCCTTATCCAACTCCAACCTCCCTAGGTTCTACTCCCAGGTCTCCAGGAATTTTCCAACTTGGAATTGGCAACCCTACCCCCATGGGAATGGATTACTTATGTCAATACCATCATTATCAGAAGATGCCTGTTTACTGATCCCTTCAGTTCCCCTATGAGAAACAACAAAATCTGTCTAGGTTTTTCCTCAGCTCATTCTTGAGTTGTTATTTACCCTTTGCTGCTGCCTTATCACATTGTTCCCCTGCAATCAACAGGAACAAGACAGAAACTTCTGGGGTATCCTGGCTACTAGATACCTCCTTTCTTGCTCCTTGCAAGTGTCATAGTTGAGGGGTTTGCCATGATGTCTTACTGTGTAAGTACAATCCTATTATGGAATTTTTGTTCCACTTAACATGTCTTGTTAATACTTATGCTATGCTTCCGTTCTTTCCAGTGGTTACAAACTTCTAAAATCCTAATGCGCTGGTTAAAGAATGTCCCATTTTGTTGATTGTACTGAGTCATTATGTGTAATTTGTCCTGAGTCCCAGTGAGAAAGGCAGACTATAATTCATATAAATATATTTGTAAAAATCTGCCTCACTGATCTGCTAATGTATGTGACGAGACACATCTATGTGAACATTTGTCCATTGTTGGGCAAATGGTTTGGTAGGTTCCATTCCTGGGTATAATTTTCTACTAATTTCTTCCTTGTCTCTATTTCAGTATCAAACAGACTCTAGATGCAGGATATTCTCTTTGTTGAGTGCTGTGGATTATCTGATTCTTTCACAGAGTGTGACTTTCCACACTTGTGAATGTTTTGTATCTATGAAGGATGTAGCAGACAAGAGGAACGAATAGGTCTCTGGTCATTCCAGTGCAGATACATTCAGAAGAGGACACCTATACCACACAGTTGCATTCAAATTCTTCTTTAGTAGTGCCTGAGTTGAAGTGGGCTATCAGTCTCAGGGGTTGTTTCAGTCTTCATAAAGGCTGGCAGCAGAACCATCTCCTCTACAAATGCATAATCTGTCATTTAGAATGTGAAAACTATGGTTTGTGATTTGTAAACCACCACATTTCCCCAACAGATGATGTTATAAACAGACTAAGTTGTTGGGTAACCCTGTCAGAGTTGCTACAAAGAACACAGAGTCCCTTTTTTCACCACTGAGAATTTCATAATCACTTGCTGGGGAAACTTCTAGAAACCTCTGTCATGCTTCTTCATACAAACTGAATTTTCCCCATGCAAGCACAAAATTAAATGCATTCTGCATGTATGAGAAAAGGCTAAAGACGTGGGGTACTGAGTTTTAGAGAAAAGACAACTAAAAGGGAAAATGACGACATTTTTTAAAATTATGTTTGAGATGGAGAAAGTAGGTACAAAGAAATATTTCTCTCTCTGGCATAATTAACTAGACCTCAGAGGCACATAAAGTTGTCGACAATAGACTCAAGACAGAAAAAATGAAGTCTTTTTTTCATTCAGTAATTAAACTGTATAATTCACTGCCAGTTGATATAGTGATGACCACTTGCACAGATGACTTTAAGAGGGAATTAGAAAGATTAATGATGGATGGGTCCATTGGTAGCTACTAGCCATGATGCCTAAAGGGAGCCTTCAAATCCAGAGGCAAATAAACTTTTGAATGCCAGTTTTGGGAGGCAACATCAGGGGAAGGCTTAGACTTCTATATTCTGTACAGTTCAGTTAATATATTCTGTTTGTTGGCTCTCCAAGGCAGCTGATTGGCTGCTGTGCGAAACAGAATGCTGGTCTGATCCAGCAGATGACCTCTTATGTTCTTATGGTGCAATAAACAGACATGCATCCATTTTACAGTGTGTGATATTATGTGATGTGTTAAGCTATCCTCATGAACAAATTAATGTGATACTTTGTAAGATGTTCTGTCAGACATCACCCAGATCCAACACAAAAATGCTGCCTTTGCCTGCTCTCAAAGTATTTCATAGGCTTCTTCCTTTCCTCTCCTGGTACATTCCTGCCTAGGACCTTCATTCCCCCAGCTTCACCCTTCCTCAGCTGTCCTGAGTTCTTGGGCTCCAACCCATTCTACCCTTTCTCCGTTATGAGTGGAACTCCCCAAAACACTTGGGTGATGCCATCTCTCTCCCTTCCTCCCTCAAAATTTACCTTTTCCATGAGGTCTTTGGCCCAACTCCTCAACCTCTCTTCCCTGCAGATGAACAGACCAAGTCAGAATAGGAGTGGAATACAAGGGGCAATGGAGCTTTGTGACAATTCCCATCATAGCTTCACTTCCCTCCACAAGTAAGAAAAAGCAACACCAGGATAGCCATAATTGACCCTCCCCCCCCCTCCATCTCTGCTTTAAACCCCCCAAAAAGAAAGAGGAAAAACAGCAGGGATAATCACCATGCCATGCCTGTATTTTTCTTCCCTATGAGGGCTAAAAGCAGAAGGGAAGGGACACAGTGCAGTCAGGGAAATAGTGCAGGGGAGGCTATGTCAGGATGTGTATCCTCCTTCCATCAAAGGATTGCCCTCAGGTGCAAACATTCACACTCACCAGGAGAAGGGGCTCCCCTCTCCTATGCTAATGGACTTTCCCACGCTAATAGGCCTTTCCCATGCTAATGGTCCTTTCTTTTCCTTACATGTACTTTGATGCCTGCAACTGTAAGTAACCAGGTGCCTTATCTCTCACTGTGCTAGCTTTGGGGCTGCTCTTCCTGTTAGTTATGTCTTTCTCACATTCCATGGAGAAAGGGGGGGAATGATGGTTGTAGGGAAAATAAAGTTGGGACAGTTGCTAAAGTGGTTACAACTGGCTTTCGCAAAGCCAGGATCGTGCTGTTGATTCCTTTTGAATCCCGAGCTTCTTATTGACTACAGTCCCAGAACCTGGCTGGATGCCAAACTGCACATCTGGATTTTCAGTCAGGGAGCTCCGGTGTTTGATGGTGCCACACTACACACACACACTCAGTCTTGGGTCTTGAAAAGCCAGGTTTCGGCTTATCCAAGAGTTAGACTATGAATGTAAGGTCACTTCATCAGAACGACTGACACCTCCTGTTTATTCCCTCCGAGGGAAGCCAGAGCGGATGCTCATCCCCCCTCTCGTTGCATTGAGTCCAGTAAACGTTAGCAACTAATAGTAGGCATGAGTGAAGACTCACCAATTCTCCCTAAATTAGTGGTTTCACTGAACGACGCCGAAGTGGCAAGAGAGGAGTTTTGAAGTTCGGGTAGTAGGCTAACCAAGGAGAAGAGTCGGCTTGGGAGGGCGCGGGGGGAGGTCAGAGCGCCCCCTAGCGCTTGGAGAGAGCGAGGTCCGTCCCATAACTCGCCGCGGAGCTGGGAAGGGTGAGGCGCCAGAAAGCGAGCGAAGCGTACTTGGGACTAGCAGGGAGGCTTATCATTACGAGGGACTCGCTCGCACGCCCAAGAAAGGCGGGACGGGACCTGCAAAAGGTGAGTCGCAGCCAGGTGTGATCGACTCTTGGTTCTCCGTGGCATAATTGCCGATAGCTTGGGGAGGAGGTGGTGGTGGAGGAAGCAGCTGAAAAGGGAGTCCCCGTTTGGACGGGTCCAAGTCTGGGACGCCTTGACTTGGGAAGCGATGAAGGGCAGCCCTGCTCGAGAAAGGCGAGATTCCGTGCGTGGAGATTCCTCTCTACGTTAGGAAGACCGCTGGGAACCTGCACCGTGTTGAGCAAAGATTTATTCCAGATCTCGTTATATTGTTTAAGAACCGAGTCGTTTTTAGCCATCCCTCGGCCAGGATGGCTAAGGAATATAGGGGGAGCGGAGCGGAAGGTTATCGGTCGGTTTTGATGTTCACGTGAGTAAGAAGCAGATACTGTTTGAGATTATAAACACTTGTTCAAAGGCAGCTAGTTCATCCTAAATTGCTATAAACTAAAAGGGTGGGATGTCTGTGAACCTTCAAAATTCTTCCAAACAATGCTGGTGACAACTCACCATAACTTAGTTCCTGCTAGTTATATTTTAATACGATGTCACCACTCTGTTGCACTCAGAGTTAGGTGGGGTTTCTGTTTCTGTATTCTTGTGTGGTTAGCTTGGTGATTCTAATCCATGAAAGCAATAGGGAATCCTGGCTATTATCCTAAATTACTTAATTTCAGAGAAAAGGATGTAATGATGATTGTATGTGTGTGACAGTATCACCTTTGGAGGCAACTGGTTTTGGGGAGGTCCATCACAATACAAAAGTTGTAAGAGATGCTTCTCCAGCACAGAACAGAAGAAGTAAAAGAGTTTGGATTATACCCCACCTTTCTCTCCTGTAAGGAGACTCAAGGTGGCTTACAAGCTCCTTTCCCTTCCTCTCTCCACAACAGACACCTTGTGAGGTAGGTGGGACTGAGAGAGTTCCGAAGAACAGAATCCAGAAGGATGTGTTACTGGCTTCCGGCACATATTTGGAACCAACTGTTTGCATTAAATAATGTGAACTGGAAATTCTGTTTCATATAGTGACTCCCAGAAATCATACAAGAAAGATTTGTATCCTCTTCATTAATTAATGCACACTTCCAACACTGGTTCAGATTAAATGAGTGTGTATTGAAAGTATGGGGGAAAGTCAAGTACAAAAGAAAGCTTAAGATACTAAGGAGTAATTAAACTTTATAAGTTGTCTGAAGTATGGACCCCTGGATTCAGTTTCTCAATCACAGAGTTCAGTATGAGTTGCACCCGGTTAGAAGCCCTGACTCAGACATCTGGTTCTGAATTTAGCCCTAGGTTACTTGAGCCAGACAATAGAAATAACATTGTAATAAAGCAGAATAATTAAGTTATATGGCACATGCTTACTACAGACAGCCACTTATTTTTTTAAGAATCCTACTGCGAATATTACAATGATGGTAATTTACTTCTTGCACTAGTGGGCAAGAGGAGTTAGTGCCACCAGAACCAGTACAAAAAAACTGATAATTCAAACTGCACATTTGCTTCAAAAGTATACATAATGACCCTTAACTTTGCTTATGTCTGAACTGTAAGAGTTGTTTGGTGGTTTAATCTCTCAGATTCACGATGTGTTTCCATCACTTTTGACATAATGACCCGCTGTAGAGTAGAATGACGCTAGTTCCCAGGAAAAGGCTCTGCTTGTCCTCATCAGTTTATTATGGCTGTGATGATTTATGCAATGCAAAGAATGTGACAAAGAATTTGTGTAATAATGTTTGTCACATATTTTTCACATATGTTCTTGAGCATATAACACTGAACATGTTAAGCATGTTAACCTTTTTAAGTAGCTGCCTTTGGCCAAGAAGTTTCTTCATTGGGGATGTGAATAATGTAACTTTGAATTTTAAAACCCAGTACATATTAAGAGGACTGTAATAAAATTTAAAAGTCACAATTTAAAATAAAAAATTCTCTGCATTTCCTAACCTTGGGACTTCTTAGCCTATATGATCCCTAATTTGCTAGAAGTGGAGATTAAAGAATAACTATATATCCATCTTGGTGAGTCTTTGATTTGGCTATGCAGTAGAATTATACCCTTCTAAGTCCACTGAAGTAAATGGGCTTAGATGGGTATAACTGTTTAAGGTAGAGATGAACTGTCTTAATAAAGAAGTGGGGATGTACGGTGGTGGAAAGTGTGGGTAAATCGCAGCCAACTTATGGTGACCCCATGGGTTTTTCAAGGCAAGGGATGTTCAGAGGTGCCATTGCCTGCCTCTGTATTGTGAGTCTGTATTTCCTTGGTGGTCTTCCATCCAAATACTAACCAGGATTTTACCTTCAAAGATTTGACAAGATTGGGCTAGCTGGGGCCATCCAGGTCAGAACAACAGCTATATACTTCCTGTAGAAACTGTGACTACCGCACAGACAGAAGACTCTCCAGGAGTGTCCCTCCTTCCCAGGGACCTGTCAGCTCTCACCACCAATACCATCATCTACTTACAAGCACCATAACAATCCTGGCCTCTGTACTGCATTTACAAAGCAAGAGCCCTCTGGGCAGACCTTACCATTTAAAACACGAAACACAAATGAAGGGGTGGATACAGGAGGGGGTAACTCTTCAGAAAGCAGGCCAAAGAAGAAAAGGAAATTAGGAGAAATAGAACTGTGTGTATGTAAAGTTTTTGTCAAGTTGCAGCTGACATATGGAGAACCCAGCAAAGGGCTTTCAAGGCAAGTGAGAAGCAGAGATGACTAGCCTTTGCCTTCCTCTGCAGAGTCTCCTTTGTGTACTTCCCTTCCAAGTACTGACCCCGCTTAGCTTCCGAGATCAGACTAGGTCAGATTATACTCTACCGTTAGATGTCCCATGAATAGAATTAGTAGAACAGAAATAAGGAAGAAGAAGCCCAAGTAGCTTTTCTGTGCTGTGTGTTTTTCAAGTGCTGAGGAAGATCAAGCCACTGGTTGTGCATGCTGAAGCCATAGCCCTCAAATCCAGCTGGTAGGATGTTTCCCCTCCCATTCTCCCCTCCCCTTCCTTCTAGAGCAGCAGTTCTCAACCTGTGGGTCACGACCACTTTAGGGGTTGAAAGACCCTTTCACAGGGGTTGCCTAAGACTCTCTGCATCAGTGTTCTCCATCTGTAAAATGGATAAATGTTAGGGTTGGGGAACACCACAACATGAGGAACTGTATTAAAGGGTCGTGGCATTAGGAAGGTTGAGAACCACTGTTCTAGACCAGAATGCATGAGGAAGGAAAGAGAGTCTGGGCTCCTCAGAAATATCGTTCTTTGGGATTCTTCTTTGTATAGGCTCTTGGTAGAATTTCTGATGCCTGTTTTGCCTTGACAGATGCCTGCTTCTGGAGGCCATTACTGACAGGATGTTTGCCATCCACACTCCCAATGCATCCCAGACACCAGCTGCTATCCCTCTGGCAAATACTTCAACGTACACAGAGTTGGTGAAGACCACCGCAAGTTCTTCATCACCTGCTGCCCCCATTTTCTCTATGACCCTGGGTGCTGTCTCCAATGTGGTGGCACTTGCTATCCTGGTACAATCCTATGCCCGCTTCCGGCGCCGCTCCAAGGCCACATTCCTGCTTTTTGCCAGCAGTCTGGTTATAACTGACCTAGCAGGCCATGTCATCCCAGGCTCTTTTGTCTTGAGACTCTATGCCACCCGGCGCGGGTGGGCAGCCATGGACCCTTCTGGAGCCCTCTGCCAGTTCTTTGGAGCTTCTATGGTGTTCTTTGGACTATGCCCGCTTTTTCTAGGCTGCATCATGGCAGTGGAGCGTTGTGTGGGCATTACCCGCCCTCTGTTGCATTCTGCTCTGGTCACACCGAGCCGGACAAAGCTGTCTTTGGTAGGATTGTGGGCGGCTGCTCTGGCCATTTCTCTGATGCCTCTCTGCACCTTTGGGAGCTATGTTGTTCAAGCCCCTGGCACTTGGTGCTTCATCAAAGTGCGAGGAGCAGAAGCATGGCCAGAGGGGGCCTTTGCTCTCCTCTTCTCCTTGCTGGGCTTGGCCTCCTTGTTGGCCTCCCTCTTTTGCAACACATACAGTGGACTCATCCTGGTGCGGGCCCGACTGCGGGGTCAGCGCAAATGTGGGCACCGGCGGGCCAAGGCTCATGACATTGAGATGGTTGTGCAGCTGGTGGGCATCATGGTGGTTTCCTGCATCTGCTGGAGTCCCTTACTGGTAAGTAGGGAAGAATGTATTTGAAAGAGGGAAAACCTCTAATCAAGAGCTGAGGTGTAAAATTTTGAGAAATTTTGCAGCCATGATCTTTATCCTCATTATTAATTGAGGAAAAAATTCCATTTTTTATCAAAGAAAAAAAGGAATTTTTGGAGGGCAAATGGAAATATATGCAGTATTTATTTTCATATAAAACCTAACCTATTTCTCTGTTCTAGTAACATAAAATGCATCACAGAGTTGGATGCTATATACAGTTGAGCTCTTTTGCCCGCTTATGGAATTTAGGAGTATATCAATTCCATCTTTGGTATATGCTCTAGTTACATCTACATTAGATTACTGGAATGTGCTCTACGTGGGGCATGAACCCTTAAAAAATTTTTTGGAAATTTCTGTTCGTGCATAATGTTTCAGCCAGGATGTTGACTGGAGTAGGTCATATCAGTCCGGTCTTGGCTTATCTGAACTGACTCCCAAATCTGTTTCCAGGCACAATTCAAAGTGCTGTTATTGATTTTTAAAGCCTTATATGGTTTGGGATCAAAATACCCGAAGAACCACCTACTCCCTTATAAACCTATCCAACCACTGCTGTCACACTCAAAGGTCCCGCTTTGAATGCCTCCATTTTCCGAGATTAGGCAGGTGGACACCAGGGAGAGGGCCTTCTCATTTGTGGCTGAAGAACTCTGGAACTCAGTCCCCAGGGAGACTAATCTTCCCTCTTTTACTGTCATTTTCCACTAGCAGGTGAAGTCTTTTCTGTTTTCTGTGGCATTCCCTCAATGATCCTTTCTTCTTGTCCAATATTTTAATTGTTCTCTTTATTCTGAGTTTAATGGCTTTTGTTTCATTTTAATGTTTTTAGTATGTGTTTTTATTATGTACATTTTTATATGTAAAATTTTAAACTCATCCAATAACTGAGGAGAGAAGAAAAAAAATAAAAGTTCTAAACAAAAATAACTTGTATTAAATGAAAGGAATGCATTATTTGGACATAAATATCCAAACGTCCCACTGAGAAGTAGGAAAAAATGTTGAAAATAGAAATAACTTTTGTATGAAATGGTAGGAAATATATTATCTGGGTACAGATGTTCTCATAAGATTACCACAGAATCAACAGTATATTTCAATATGTAGTTGCATTTTGTAACATTAAAGACAGTAATTTATTATAAACGAACATATTATATCATATTAACAGTGCAGTCCATGTGGGAGGTGGGGAAGAACTGCGGAACCAGAATGGCTCTGCCTCCAGTTTGTTGCCAGTCCAGACAGCCCAAGTGATACCTATGCCATATAGAAGAGCACTAATTCCAACAGTGGGGCACCGTGCAGCTCTGTGGTGCTGCCACTGTGCCGGTGCTCCTCCGCCACAGAAGCCCATACTAGCACCAGTGGGGGAATTCCAGGGGCTTCCTTGAGAGGATCTCTGAGGCCTTTCAGTTCAGAAAAGCCCCCTTTAGTTGCCAGATACACCAGCAAACAAGCTTGTGTAGCCCATTGGAAATCAATGTTGGGTTTGGGGCTTTTACTGAGTTTTTTTTGGGGGGGGGGGTTGGGGTTTTTTTCTGCACACCTTTCCATTCCTCTTTGGAAGCAGCATGGCTATATAGTCCCTTGCTGCTGTGAAAGTGCCCCTCCCAACCATGGGCCCACACCATGGATTGGACTGCCAGCATTGCCAAAATGATCCACATTTAAACAACAAATGAGTCCTTGAAAATATGCTGTATAACTACAGTATTCACAGTAATTATAATTATCCAATGTTGTAGATTGCCTTGTATAAAAATGTTTGTGCAACATATTTTGAGTAAGAACTTTCCTTAAAAAGCATTTTGCTCATTTCAAAAGAAAAAAATATTGTAGTGGTTCTCTTTGTAAAAAATTAGGGAGGGTCTCCATGGGGGATAACAATTCCCCCTAATTTGTCATTTTTTCCCCCATGAGCCTTTCTTAGATGTAGAGAAGCAGGCATAGAGAAGCAGGGAACGGGTTTGTCACTGTGATTGTCCCAAGCTTACAGACATTAGTGAGATCTGCAGTGCAGATGTGAAGTTCACTGATGCATGCGGATCCCACATCCTGTTATCTAATGGGACTCTGATTGGAGAAGAACCTTCCTGGGGAGAGCCTGAACTGATTTTGTTGTCTTTGGTGGATTCTGCACAGCATATTTATAACAAGTTGCAATTATTATTAATGAACCCATTTCCCCTTTTTATGTTCACATGTATGCCTTTTACAAGTCCAGGAAGTGATTTGAGCTAATGGAAAAAAATTGGGTTCTTCTGTCCCCTTTGTGTGAAAACACATTTAAAAACATCTGCAACGTATGCACAGATTTGAAGGCATACAGAAATGAATCCTCACAGTCATCCCAATTTTCCCACATTCTGATTGGCTGTTCCTTTTCACCCATAGTCTCATTGGACATACCTGGTGCTCCCTTTCTCCTTTGCTTTCATTGGTTGCCATGGTGGCGTTGAGTCAAACGTTTCAAAGTCCTCCCCCTCCTATTTCTTTAATATAGTACCGGTAAATCAATAGTACAAAATGGAAACAATTCCCCACCCCCTGGCCAAGTTAACGATGTAGTCATTAATAAAATGGGATGATTACAAACCCAAGAACCACCTAACAAACACTCAGTCTGGGCAGCAATCGAGTGCATCTGTGTAGCTTTGAATTTTCCACATACAAAAAAAATTTTAAGAGAGAAAACGGAACTTTCATGCAATGGCCAGGCAATAATGAATGTGTAATCATAGATCTATGAGTGAAATGGCAGACATAATTGCTGCCATGGGGAGAAAACATGCTTGGGGAACTTTGTAAAATGGTGGGTGGTCAGAGAATTAGTGTCCAACATGCTGGGCGAACTGCACAAAATGGAGGGCAGGCAGAATCATTCTGAAATGGCGGACAGTAGCAGAAATGAAAGTAAAAGAGTGAAAGGGGGAAATAAGCCAGCGGGCAGGAAAAATAAAGCATCTCCTGCCTGTTGTGTTCACGTTGTCTTCAAGTCAGGTTTTTGAAAAAATATTGCTACATCAATTTTCAAAAAGCCTGGGTTGAGAGAAATAGAACAGGCTGAAGTCTTTTTGGGGAAGAGTGGTGTGCAACGTTCTTCCCCCAAGAGCTTTTTATAATGTACTCAGCCCATTATATTTATGCTGTGTGGAATCCACCTATATTTTCCAGTGGCCAAAGCTTCATTCAAACATTATACATTGGAGATTTGTGATGCAGCTTTTGTAGACCCTCCCCTGATGTGTAAAGCATGAACCAACCTCTCATGCCTTATTAAGCCCTTGGAGATTGGGCAGCCCTTTTGTCAGGAAACAATTGCAGACTACTTGGGTGTGGATGGAGTAACATTTATGTGGAGTGAACTGAGGGATGGGGGCAGGTTCCCATTTCTGTTTCTAGGCTTTTAGGATCACTGGAAAAAGGCAGGCACTTCTGAAGTCCCCACAAACATATTCTCCTCTTACTACTGTATTTTGCCTTCCCTCCCAGGTCTTTGTCATCCTATCAGCGAGCAACTCGAGTGATGCCCTTGATTATGAGCAGCTGCTATTCCTTGGTGTGCGCCTGGCCTCCTGGAACCAGATCCTGGACCCCTGGGTGTATATCCTGCTGCGGCGTGCTGTACTGCGCAAGATCCTTGCTCTATTTCTACGAAGTGCTGATTTCAAGGCGCGCTTTGACCGCTGGGAGGCCAGCTCCTTTCAAAGCTCTGAGCGCAGTGTTGCTGTTGGCCGCCTATAGGGCTGTCTGGAATGCAGAGAGTTACTCATTCTCTGAAGAAGCCTAGGAAGCACTTTTGCACATTCCCCCTCATTTGCCAATGGTCTCCCAAGGAAACCACGTTTAGCAAGAAGGGGTTTGAGACTAGCATGGGACAGAAGGCTCTCTAGAGTCAGTATCTGGAATCCTTTGCTGATAGTACAGTTGGTGGTTCAGGAGCCAACATGATTACTCCACAAGAAAATGGAGATGGGATCCAAGAGTGTGGACCAACAAACACGTCTAGGCCAGCTCCCTGCTTAGTTTTCCATCAGGAGTCTTCCCTGTGAATGAAAAACACTGGATCTTGCTTGGAGTTTTATTAAGGAATCATGGAAATCCCTTTGTAAAGGCATAGCTCAGTGACACCACACATTCTTTATATACAGAACGATTGAAGATTAATTTTAGGCATCTCCAATAAGTGGGGTTGGGAAAGATCAGTACATCTGATCTTGAAGTTACAGGAGTTAGAATCATAGAATTGGATGGCCATACAGGCCATCTAGTCCAACCTCCTGCTCAAGGCAGGATCAGCCTAGAGAACATATCTGACAAGTGTTTGTCCAGTCATTGCTTGAAGACTGCCAGCAAGGGGAACTCACCACCACTGTAGGCATCTGATTCCATTGCTGAGCTAAAAAGCCAGTGGTCCACCTCAACGTAAGACAGCTTCATAAGCTGTACATGGAGACCTTGGTTGTTATTAAAATCATATATTTTAAGGTGGTGAAATGAAGGAGGATTCTATCTTTGACACCATGACATGGCTCAGCATTTCTTAAAGAGATTGCTCCTGGATTTCTAAGCAGGGAAGAGACTTGTCAGTTGACTAGTAAGTTGACTACTAAGCAGGTGATAAAAAAACCCCCCAGACCTTTAGTCTGTGTCTTCTTTTGACCAGTTCTATTCAGGTGGCTCCATCATTCAGCCCAGCTATCCGAACATACAGGACTCTGTTTAATCTGCTGTCCTGCAATTCAAAACCAATCCTAGCCCATGATGCACCTTCCCTATGCCACCTAGAGGCTGTTCATAAAGTATCAGTATATATGGTCCTCTTCCACACCCAAAACATTTAAAGATAATGTATAAATTGTGTTGGAAGAGAGCAGGGCTAGGGCTGATGGCTCAGGGTGGCTTAATAGTTACATTCAACCATCACAAACATACACGAGTTGGTTAAAGATGGGCATGAACCTAGTTAACCGTCAGGCTTGCAAGCTCCCTCTTCCCCTTACACAGTGCACCAAGACTAAAGATGGAGGTGTTCCACTAATTCCTATTTGTCATGGTATTTGAATGTACGCACTTTAACAAACTGAGATTTGTTTCTTTCCAGTCAATCTGGATTTTAACCCTGAGACCTCATTGCTTTGAAAGAAAATCTTGAGTTGCTGAGGAACTTGCATTTAGGATAGTCTGAATGCAAGGGGAAGGGGAAATGTGATATTCAAAGTACTGGCAGCACATGTTTTCACAAACTCAAAGGAGACACTGTCTTCCAGAACTGAGTAATTGCAGAATTTGTAGCAGCATCACTTTTCCACAGACAAGAAGATAACTTCTGGGTATCAGATAGATCCACAGTAGAGTAACTTTCTGGATTGGAATGGGTTGAGAGTCCTGTAAGTTTATTGAATAATAAGAAGAGGCTCCAGCTAACATCTGTAAATGTGATATGGTCATAATCCTTCACAGTAAAGACTGTTTGTGCAGTTTTTCTTGGAAAGTAGAAAAGTCCAAAGTAGATATTCTGCAGCTTGTGTGAGATGATGTGGCTGTTGCATGTCCAGTATCTGGACTGTACAAGTTGTCAACCAGCACAGGACGCTCTGTTACAATAAAGCATCTTTGCAGAGCTTTCTTGCCTTATACAATTTATTGCCTTTATATCACAGACTAAATCCCAGCATGCTGGCTGGCGGCTTTCTCTGGCAACTTTGCTAACAGCCTCTAAGAACCAGGCTGTAATCTGGCAAACTGGGTCAAACAACAGTGGGGAAACTTCAGCATTATCCCAGAATGCATGAAAACTGATGCCCCATAGTGGGACAGATAGACCTGTAACTCAGCTGTAACCACTTCCTGCCACTTCAGATTTTACAGCTAGATTTGGAATAGCATCCCCCTGTGTATGTTCCTAGGAATCTCTTCAAAATTAGCACACACAGACACTATAGCACAGGCCTTTATTATGTGACATCTTTTACAGAGCTTTTTTCCCAGGAGCATGGGCATGCAATTCCAGTTTATTGGATACCCAGATGCTTCCATCACCTGATGATACAAACTGGAGTTCATACAGTCTCATGAATAACCAGGTTCCAAAAGCTGCCTTTGCTGTAAGGCAGACAAGACCAGTGCAAGCAGGTGGTGCTGTCTAGCAAGCAGAGCTGGGAGACTGCAGAGCCTCCAGCTGTCTGAGTTCTACATAAGGAGTCATCAATACAGTCCTAAAAGGAACGAGTGCTATCTTGGGACTGTTTGAGACAAGACAAAGAGGATGAGTGGACAGCTCCACATCTTACTTGGAGAGGCATCTGGTGGATTGCTGTTGAATGCAGGATGCTGAACTAGATGGGCCTTTGGTCTGATCCAGCAGGGTTCTTCAGCTGCTTGGGCATTGGTTCCCCCTAGTGAAAGGGAGGGGTACCGTCTTAACATCCTGCAAGCACAACGATAGGACAAACCACGAGATTCAAAGTCATAGCCAAGACGTTCGAAATACTTGGAAGGAGGCACCTGGCCTCACATATTACACAAATGGGGAATAAGAGAATGGCCTCACATATTAAAATTAGCTGTGAGTCGTTTGTTGCCAGATTTTGTATAGAAGGGTGAAAGAGAACAGGATGCAGAGCCTCCCACTCCAGATTCCACATGAAATATGGTAATAATAAGCAGTGGGGACCAACAGTTCCAGCAGAAGTAGGCATTCCCCAGGCAATCAGTTGTAGAGATCGTCATCACCCTCTTCCTGGAAAAGGCTCCCTTGGCCGCTGTTGCTTCCAGTGCTGCCTGTCCCACCACTGTTCTGATTTCCTGCTGGGAACCTATGGAGAAAGAGAGCCAGGTGGATTCAATACAGAGGAAGGGGGAAAGTATTTATTCTGTGTTATGAATGCAGGTCCCAGTCCTGCCGCTGTCACCTATAAACAAAGTGTTGGCAGGTGAACTGTTTTGTGTGAATGGGGACAGGCATTTAAAAGTACTTTCCACTCAAAGAAATGTAATGCAGACAGATGCATGTTCTGAATGAACAGCTCGTTTATGCCCAGAGTTTCCAATCCACAAATGATTCATGTGCATCAATCTGACTCTGGATCTCTGTAACTGGATTGCTGTTCTGCTGTTCTGTAAACTGTCTTTTGTTGATTTCATCCCTTCAGCGGTTTCATTTTACTGGTTTTGTTTTATTTTAATATATCCTGTGTATGTACTTTTATCATGTACGCTGTCTTAAAGACATTACTGGAGCATAAATGTAATAAATAAGATTATGTCTTGTTTACCTAGGTAGGCAAGTCTTAGTATGCAGCCCACAGGAGTCATTATGGGAGTCAAAGTGAGGCCAAAGTTCCAACATTGTTTGAGAGCAAAGTTCAGGTTTCAGTTACTTTAGTTATCAGGTACCCAGCCGTAAGCACTTTTATAAGAATACTGCTCCCATCCTTCCACTTCCCGGTGTACACTGAAAACTAGCCTGGATTTCACACGTCCCCCTGGGCCAGTAAAACAAGAATAACTGGGGTGGGAGGAGTCTCATAGTCTCTCACCATAAACGAGAGTTATGCCAGGTGTCCCATATACTGTCCAATGCTGAAAGCATGGATAAATCCTAACTTTAAGGGGGAAGGAAGAAACAGATTCCTTCACTCGTACCTGAAATTACCGAAGCCACGGCTTTGCTGTAATGTTTGGGCAAACATCTCATATTTGCGTATGTCATTATCACTGACTGAGCGGCGAGCAAAGCGCATTGCTTCCTCACAGTGATCACGGCGGATCTCTGGTACTGGATCATAATCATCATCCTGTAAACATTGGTAAAAGAAAAACTCAGTCAGCCTGCGTCTTCATTAATCTCATAACCTTACCAGGCTGATGGAGTGATGGATACCATGACTCCTTGAGATGGGTGGGGAGTGAAGGATGAGTTACTAAAGGCAAGAACAAGGCTTGAGACGACAGTGGGGAATATGCCCAGACTCTGTAGGAAAGTGGAAGAGCCCTGTCCCCATACCATAGCAGCATATTTGTGACGCTGGCGTTCCCGTTCTGCCTTGATCTCCATCTCAATGGCCTCACGGATGGCAAGCTTGCAGGCACGTTGGCAGATTTCAGTGAGGTCTGCACCAGAGAAGCCATGTGTGATTTTAGCCAGATAATTCAAGTCCACATCCTGTCAGAGGAAGACACATACTGTGGAAAGAGCCTTGACAGCAAAGATAAACATTCCTTCCAAGACATTTACCTTTTCTGTCAGATATCTTTCTCCATTGGAAGACAAAGTGGAGAGCGGAATATGAACTTGGAATCCAGTACCCACTTGTAAACTCCACTCCACTGTTCAACCCCACCTTTGCTAACCTTTGCAACAGGTGATTTACGCAGGTTGGCTTGGAGGATAGCCACTCGAGACTTCTCATCAGGCAAAGGGATGTAGATGAGCTGGTCCAAACGCCCTGGACGAAGAATGGCTGGGTCGATGATATCTGGTCTGGATGTCAAAGATTTATAGAAATGGTCTTAAGGCTCACTGGCTGCTACACCCGGGGATTTGCACTGTGTCTCTGCTCAGGAGCAGCACAGAATGATATATACAGCCCAGGAATCCAACTGTAAACACTCATCTCTAGTGCCCTGGTCCTGGTTTGAGTCTCTCTTAAGGAGACCCATCCTGTGGCTATTAGAATAACCAGGGAGAGCATTTGGCGCTCAAGTGGCTGACTTGGTACTGAGACAAAGAGGTCATAAAACCACCAAAACAGTCTGAGAGAAGTCTCAAGCACACATAATTTGCCCACAGTTTCATTCCCCCCTCAGTTGCCCTCACTTGCCCACAGATTCATTTCCCCCCCAACTGAAACCGTTTCATTCTGCTTTGAAGGTCTCACCTATTGGTGGCACCAATTATAAAAACTGTCTTCTTGTTGGTCATGCCATCCATCTCAGTGAGGATCTGGTTGATAACACGGTCAGCTGCACCTCCACCATCTCCTGCACCACCACCCCGTGCTTTAGCAATGGAGTCCAGTTCATCAAAAAACAAGATACAGGGTGCTGCCTGCCGGGCCTGGAGAACAGAAGATGCCCAAGTGAGCCAAGGATGGGTTTGCCCATGGACGTGCCTAGTGCTCACAGGCCCGTGCTTCATTCCAATACAGTGTATTACTTCACTGAATACAATGATAGCCTATCCTTAATTGCAGAAGCTCATCCTTCCAGTAATGGCTATATTGTTCCCACTCTAGCTCAATGGCAATGAAGAGCTACATGCTCCTATCCAAGTGAAAGCGTGTATAGCTAACCTAGCGAGTTAGAGGTGCCAAGAAGATAAAACCTCAGTCTGCCAACATGACCAGAGCACAGAAACAATAAAGTCCATGGACAACTGTTAACACAATATTCTACCAGTGACTTCCCTTAACACAATGCTTTGGAATAAGTGCCCTAACTTCTTGAGTCTCAAGAGAGTTATATGATTCATTATAGCCTCCTTTACTTTTTGGGTCTTCACATGGATTAAGGAACTTGCACACTCCATCTCCTGCCCTCTTCAGCTGCCATCACGGCTGCTCCCAATTTGTACCTTGTCAAAAACATCACGGACATTGGCCTCGCTCTCTCCAAACCACATGGTGAGCAGCTCAGGACCCTTGATGGAGACAAAATTAGCTTGACACTCATTGGCAATGGCCTTGGCCAGCAGCGTCTTGCCACACCCAGGCGGTCCATAGAACAGAACACCTCTTGATGGCGTCATCCCAAACTTCAGGAACTTGTCAGGATACTCCACTGGGAACTGGTGAGAAGTAGCAAAGAATTAAGCAGCTGGCAACTACCCGTGCAGTTGCAGCACTCTGCTATTTACAAGCTTTAAAATAACACATTGCCTCTTTTTTTCTTGTCTGGGGTCTAGTATTCCAAAGCTAAGGAAAAGGGAGGAACTAATTCCCCAAACCTTTGCCAGTGGAATGTGTTTCCCCCAACTATTCTGAAAATAAGGTGGGAAAATTCCACAGTTTCCTGTGGAATTTCCTGCGGAAACAGGAATAACCTGTTTCAATCCTGTGCCACTATTCCATCATACTTACTCTTGCACTCTAGCAGTCCCCGGGGTTTGTTAATATAGTGGATATCAATGTTCAGTCCATGATATGTTTCCTATGTTTTAGAGATATGCATATGCATTGAGTAGTGGCTCTACATACAGGATTAGTGGCAGTGTGTGTTTGTGGGAGGGGGGAGGACTTAGCATACATTTGTAAAAAGTAGAGGACACAGTGTGCTACTACCACCACCCCACACACACCCCTCCTTTGCACAGATCTACTATGCAGTATACAGCAGCTATAGTAACAACTCAAAGTTGGGAAAATTAATACTTGACTTCTGTTTTCACCAGTTTGAGATAGGGAAAGACTGCAAAAGATTGTAGTAACACTAGGGAACATCTAGATTTTAAGCTATACCTAGTTTCCCAGGTAACAGCTATATAAAGGACCACCTTTTCCCCCAACAGATTGTTACTGCTGCATTCTAAAGCGAACTTCAAAACAGTTATCTAAATTATGATTTCTAGTTGACTACTGTAGCATGCACAACTTGGAACTATCCTTTCAAATCATTTAGAAATTTCCACTTGGGCAAAATGCAGCCACTTGGCTGTTGAAAAACACAGGCAAACACATGCATTACATTTCTTTTTCACAGGTGCCACTGATTCCAGGTGCAGTTCAAGATGTGTGGACTATATAAAGTCACACATGATGTGACAAAGGAAGCAATCCTAAGCAAGCTAATCAGAAGTTCCACTTATCAAATGGGCCTCTTTCCCAAGAAGCTGTTTTTAGGATTATAGCCCTACTGTGCAACCCTATGCAGAGTTACTCCAGTCTAAGTCCATTGATTTCAATGTATTAAAACTGGAGTAATTCTGCAAGTGATTGCAGTGCTGATTACTTAAGGACTTGGTTTATATTAATAACAATCACTGGAGGGGATGTCAGAGAAATGTCACAGTGCTAAAGAATAAAAAACCCAAAATGGCCCCGGAGAAAATAATTAAATGCCCTTCTCCAGTACCATAGTTTTGATCCAATTACTTTGCCCACCTTAGCTGCTTTCATCTTTCAAAGGAGTGTTACATCCTAATCATGTGTCATGTTCAAACTGGTCCTTAGGCATAACTTTTCCCAGTATGTACCACAGTTCCCTGTGTCTTCAGGAAACTGGCCTCAGGCAGTGGCAATTTCTAAAAGTTATTAACCCATATATTTGGAATGCGTTTCTTTTTCTTATCAGTCAACAGTCCCAATGTACAAAGTAATGTGAGGACTATGATGGCTTGTGTTCATGTAGAAAGGCCAGAACACAGCATTTTAACTGGTTAAATCTTATCTTTCAGCATGCAATGTTACTTATTTTTTAAGCAATTCATGCTTTCACATATGTTTGCTAAGTTAGTGCATTCTTAGAAATCTTATGTAATGTTTATAAAAGGCAGATACAACTGCAATTACAACAAAAGAAAATTACAACAAAAATAAGCAAAAAAAGAAATATAGTATAAATATATTAGTAATTTTCATTCTACACACAAGAGGTCCAGCTTGATACAAAACACCTTCAGAAGATAACACATTCATGGTCATCCTATTTCTAATGTTAAACCTGGACCTCATGTGGACCAACAGACCCAGAGAATGAGGCCAAGTTCAGAAGGGGGGCAGTGGTCTTCTGCCTGCCTGGAGGTGTCACCAGTTTGCAGAAAAATAGAGGTACATTGTCTGTGCTTGTGCAAATGTTTTACAAGAGTCTCCCCATAGGCTAGAGAACTTGGTGAAGAAGAGCTGTTTTATACCTTGCTTTTTTCTACTGCAAGGAGTTGCAAAGTGGCTTAAAATTGATTTTCTCCCCTCCCCCACAACAACAGGCACCTTATGAGGTAGATGGGGCTGAGAGAGTTCTGAGGGAACTATGAAAGCTGTGACCAGCCGGATTCATGTGGAGAAGCAGGGATTCAAGTCTAGCTCTCCAGATTAGCGTCTGCTGCTGCTAACCACTATACTGCACTGGCTGTAAGAAGGGAGCAGAAGCTACCACTGTCCAAGCTGGATGGGCAGAGGATAAGATTACTTCCCATGTGTCTCGGATATCCTCGCTATCTATATCTAATGCTGAGCCTGGCTCCCATTCAGATTGGCAGGCCTTGAGAATGTAGCCTGGTTAGGTTTGAAGACAAATCCACACCAAAGGAGGGGGGTTAAATCCCCCCAAAACAGGAACACTGCCTGTGCTTGCACACACAACATAATGAAGTGCAGGCAGAGGAGAAGGACCTGTTGCTGCTGCCTAAGGCAGGTGTGTGTGTGTGTCATTGAAGGGAGAGCGTGAGAGCTGCCACTGAATGTCAGCAGGCAGGCACACGGAAGTAGTCATCAGGAGTTAGAGATACCCTTTACGGATTGCCCTTTACGGCTCTGGCCCCAGCCTGGTGGAACGCTCTTCCTCCAACTGTCCGGGTTCTGCGGGACCTTGGTGAGTTCCGCAGGGCCTGTAAGACGGAGCTGTTCTGCCGGGCCTTTGGAGGAACCGGCTGCTGATGGTGCCCCCTTCCCCCCCTTTCATGGCCCTCTACATCTGGGCCGTTTGTCATTCAATGGGACCTGCCATTCCTCCCTCTTGGGAAGAGGATTTTGAATTTTGGAGCTGCTGGACGCCCTTTATTTTTTTTTTTATGCTAGTATTATTTTTTATATTGTATTTATGAGATCTAGCTTTTACTGTTTTATCGCTGTTTTTAAAGATTTAGCCATTTTATGTTATATTATGTTTATTGTTGTACACCGCCCGGAGCCCCTCGGGGATAGGGCGGTATAAAAATCTAATAAATAATAATAATAATACTGCCACACGTGTCAAGCAGGTGGAGATGGTGGCTTTGCAGGCAGGGGGGTGATGAAGAAAGGGTGAGCTGCAGCCGGTCTCCATGCCCATGAACCAGGCAGCTGTTGGTTGCAGCTCTTCAAGTGGGTGGATTGGCTGATGAATGGGTGGCCCAGCGGATGGGGGAACAAAAAAGCATGGGATTCCCCATCAAGAATCTTCCTGCTTATTGTATCTAATTCTCAGCATGGCACCAGCTGCAGAGATTGTTCTGCAAAACTGAGGTAACTTCAAGGTTTGCAGAAAAATTTAAAAAGTTAAAAAATGGGGGATTAATCCCCAGGACACCTCTGTCAACCTGGCCTCATCCGCCCTCCTTAGGAATAAGAAGAGATGGCCCTGCCCAGCAGATGTCATAATCGCTGGACAGGTAGGCAGAGGAGGGCTGGGGAAGTGGAACAGGAACTACTGTCATTCCCCCATTCCATGGTCTGTGCAAGTTGGAGAGATGTGAGCAAGGCACAGAAGCCCCTCCCCCACCATCACATAAACCACAGAGTTTTAGCATGGCAAGTGGGCAGGAAGGCAGAAGAGAAGTGGGACTGGGTGGCCAGTGAACCAGCATGGCAGAAAGGATGGGATTCTCCCTTCCAACCCCTGCAAGTCTCACAGGCTCCCTACCTGTTCTCTTTCATTTTTCACCCAATTTCAAATCAATGCAAAGCAATTATAGCTATTTATATCTGATCCCCTTATTTCTTCCACAAATTCAAAAAAATAGTTTCCAATTAACTTAAACAGTTGCTTCTTTTGTCCTCATCTTTTACTTGAACACTTTCAGTTGGAAGTTTGACTGTTTGACAAATAGTATTAACTCATAATTTAAGGGGTTGACTTTCAGGTTTCTGTCCATATTGGCAATCATTTTTGAAGCTGACAGTAGATAAACACCATATTATAACATTTAAGAATAACAAAATAATTAGCAAACCCAAACAGAATGACTTCAGAATTCACTGGTATTGTGTTGCCTACTATTCTGTTTATCTGCATCATTAACTCATTTTGAAATTTTCCCATTCAAAAAACATTACTTAGTATTTTTTCTTATTCAAGTTTAAAACTAAGTTTGGAGGCACATTTTGTTTCCAACATAAATTACTAGTGTTATGATAGAAGAGTTCTTAAATCTTTAAAGAATTAATCTTGAAATCAAAAATCTTTGTCAATTTAATTCTCTGACACTGAACAATATCTAGAAATTGAAATGAATTGAAATGATTGCAGCTGCTACTTCTATTAGAGTTCGAGCAAACTTAAACCACAGCACGATCCTACTGACCTGCACCAGCTCCTGCAGCTCACGTTTCACTTCCTGAAGACCCCCAATATCATCCCAGCTGACCTGTGGCACTTCTACTACAGTCTCACGTAGTGCTGAGGGGTTACTCTGGCCAAGAGCCCACTAAAAAGAAGGAAAGCAGCAGAGATGTAATGTGGCCGACACGAATGCACAAAGTGCTGAAATTAGTGTCTACCTGACAGAGGACTGCTTGTCTGGATTCAATATCCCAGTTAACTTTCCACAAGGAAAACAGAACATACCACAGGCATAAGATAGAAATAGGGCTAATACAAAAGAAGTTACAGATCTGTAAATGGGCCTGAGGAATGCATTTCCAAGAAGGAACTGGATTGGTCATCATTTTTACTTCATATGAAAAAATGTGTAAGCTAGAGGAAATAACACCTAGCTTAGGAGATACTTTGTGAGCTAGATGTAAGCTGTCAAATCTCAGCATTAGAAACTGCAAATCAGAACTAAAACAACAAGGAAGACTTTTAATGAGTGAATTGTAGTCCTTGGGACCCTGCAATCAGGATTACCACCCTCTTCATATTTTGACAGATATAAATCCATGATTAAAAGACCAAAGTTACTATGGATGAACCATTCCACCTTAGCATTCCATTCTTCCCATTGAAATGATGGATCTGGCCCACCTGGAAGTCATCCATGGTAACAGCCATGGAGTTAAGGATGTCGGCATCAATGGTGTCATCCTCCAGGTCAATGACGTTCATCTTCTTCCGGATTGCCTGGAGTGCTGCCTCAGAGCACAATGCTGCCAAATCGGCACCCACATGGCCATGCGTCTCATTGGCAACCTGCAGCACAGACAGCTTGTGTTGATGAGTGCCTGTCTCTGTGGATGATCCTTAGGACAACTTTTTAGAGGTCAAGTACCCGAGCCCTGAAATGTGTTCTAGGGAGAATGACTCATTCACTGCCTGGAGTCAGAGAGCCACTTGTCACAGCTTAGTGCACAAATAGCTACTCAAAGCAAGGCATGCTTTAGTTAACCTCAGGCAATGACGAATGCCCTGTAACACAGAGATCATCCTACACACAGTGCCTTTTGAATCTGTCTATCTCTGCTTTATCACCAGTGTCTGAATGACGCTATGGATGCTCCAACAAGCACACACAATCCTGTACACACACTAATGACTCTCTAGTTCTCTTAAGCCCAGTGGCGGAGCTACAAAGGGGTGGCGAAGACAAACACCCCGGGCGCAGGTGGGGGGCGGAGAATTACTCCCCCCACCCCTCCCCTCCAGCTGCCTCCACAGCCTGCAGCTGACTCTACAGCCTGCAGCAGCCCCCACAGATGGCAGCAAGCTGCTTTTTCGCTTTAAAAACTTAGGTGAGGAAAGTTTTTTTTGGTGGGGGCGGCAGCCATTTTGCCCCAGGCGCCATTTCCCCTTCCTATGGCACTGCTTGAACAGCCCAATTTTTTATAGAAACCAAGCATCTCAGTACCTCAACTATTTCCTTTCATACCTTTGCAAGAAAGAGCAGGGCATAACTCCAGTTCCCAGATACTTAAGACCAGTTGCTACATACATTTATATCACTTTTTTCAATATAAAGACTGTGGGAAACAACATCCTTGAAAAGCACTGCATTTGAAGGGATATGAAAGTTCACTGTATTGTACTTGATGACCCATTTATGTCTACGAGTTATGCTGTGTTATTAATTAATATGCATGGGTGAATTTGCCAGTTCGAAACTCCAAGTGATATACACATCTTTGACCATCTCTTGAGTACACTCTCCCTCCACATGCAGCTCCAATCCCCATCCTTTACCTTCTCCAAATCCACATCATCAGCCAGTTTCATGTTCTTGGTATGAATCTGCAATATTTCCAGCCTTCCCACTGAATCTGGGATCCCAATGTCAATTTCTCGGTCAAAACGCCCTGGTGAATAAAGAGGGGCAATTATCCCACAAGAACCAAATTGTCAGCTGTATCTTCATGATTCTGTCAACAAAAAGATCACACCTGATAGGCAGGGGCGTAGCTAGGGAAAATGTAGCCCGGGACGAAATCTGAGTTTTGTGCCTCTGGCCAAATATGGGCAGCCGTACCCGGATCCACCCACTACTACCAATGAATGAAGTTTTTTGCACCAGGTCATCCTTAAAGTCTACCATCTCATTATATAGAACATGTCCTAACTCCCAAATCTGAACAGAATATTGCAATGGAGCCCATGCCACACAGCAGAAATAAAAATGTTGGAAACATATCTCAAAATGCTTTCAAAATGTTTTATTACTCATATGAAAAATGTTTCCCATGGTGTTATATCTTCACCCCCCGTTGCCCCCCAGCATTAGAAATCCAGTACCGAGCCAGGAAGGAAGGGATGGAGGGAAGGGGCAAATTTAGCTGTAACAATAACAATATGTAAGGCACTTAATAACATGAATTCACAGTCTTTAGAAATAACGTGAACTTAGAAAACTTGGAATAGCTTAAAATAAATTATTCTTTATAAAAATAACTTAACTTGAAATAAAATACAAATATTTCTGTAACAATACATTGGAATTAGTCTCTCCATGGTATAAGATTTGTTACAGCTCACATGCCTTTATTGTTCTTGCATAGAATTGTGGGAACTATTCTTGGAATCATAAACATTTCAGTAAAAAACACCAAGAGTTCCCATCTCTTGAGGGATTCTCTCACAACATACCGTATAATACTGATACCCAAACTCTAGAATCCATTTTTCCGGAGTTCTGTCTCCCACACTCAAGTCCATCTATCAGGGACCTCTCTTCACAAATTGAGATCACAGGATCACTTGCCAAGACCTGGTTGGAGGCTGCCCTCGGCTGCTCTGGGGGGGTGTTTGATGCACTCCATTGGCCAGTAGGGGAGGCCTTTTCTGCACCAGTGGATTTTTCTCCTGTAAGAGAGAGCTGAGACTCTCTTTGCAGACTCCTCTTTACAGGAGAAAAATCGCTTGCAAAGGCCCTTGTCGACCAGGGAGCCCGTGAAACGCACTCTAGAACACGCAGCCCTGGGGAGGGAAGAAAGTCGCCCAGGTCACCCCCCCCACCCCTCCCAAACAGTGAAACAGTTGGCTCGGCCTACCACTGGATCAAGACCCTGGCTGGGGCTGCCCTCACGCCTGCTCTGTGGGGGTAGTTTAGCGCCCCTGGCTGGCAGGGCCTTTGCAAGGATTTTCTCCTGTAAGAGAGAGCTGGAGACTCTCTTGCAGGCTCTTTTACAGGAGAAAAAAATACTTGCAAAGGTTCCTGCCGCTGTGGGAGCGGCTAACCACCCCACCCTCCCAAAATAACAGCTGCCTCCCCGCCCCTTGAGGGATCAAAGACCTCGGTTGGGGCTTGCTCTAGCCTGCTCTGGGGGGGTGTTGGGAAGCGCCTTTGGCTGGCGGGGCCTTCTGCAAGGATTTTTCCTGCTAAGAGAGCTGGAGAACTTTCTCTGCAAGGCTCTTACAGGAGAAAATCGCTTGGTAAAAGGTCTCTGCCGTGGCCAGGGAGCACGCCAAACACCCCCTGCAGAGCAGCCGCAGGGAGGAAGAAAGTCGCCCAGGCCACCCCCACCTCCCAAACAGCGGCTGGCCGCTCCCACCCCTGGGATCAAGAACCTGGTTGGTTGGCTGCTTAGCTGCTCACAGAGCTTATGAAACTTGATGGACGGGTAGGGCCTTTTGCAGGAATTTTTTCTCCTGTAAGAGAGCTGAGACCTTCTTGCAGGCTCTTACAGGAGAAAAATCCTTGCAAAAGGCTCCTGCTGCCATGGAGCTTGGCAACACCCCTAGAGCAGCCGAGGGGAGGAAGAGAGTCAGCCCAGGCCACCCCCCCCCCACCTCCCTCCCAAACAGCTGTGGTAGTCGTCACTTCTACCCCAGCCCGGATCCAATCTGCAAGGCCAGTCTGGCTGCCTGCCAGCCAGTGCCCTGCAAGCTGCTTGCATCTTGACCTGTTGTTTGTCTTCAGACTCCGGCAGGCAGGTGGCTTTAGGGGATCTCCACACACAGAAGTGGGAAAGAGCCCCCTTTACAGCAGCCTTTCCGTTGCTAAGGTTCTTCAAGCCGTGATGCTAGCCACATGGAGTCACATGTGGTGCCTTGTCTAAGCCAGGGCCGCCCCTCTACCAAACTCCTCAGCTGGCGTCCCAGGCAGCTCCAGCACGCCCCACAAGGAGGCCTGGTTATTGCACATCCGCCTCTGTGCAGCCTGTAGCCATAACCCTGCAGCCAGTAGCCCGACGCTGCCGCCCCACGTGACCTTGGCAGGAGCACTGCCACCAAGGGACTCGGATGTCCCGGCATTGAGCTAAATGCCAGTGCTGATAGGTGAGGAGCCAAAGAATTAGAGGGGAAAAGGTCTAGCAGCGTGGTGGGTTGATGAGGAGGCCAGGGCCTAATAGATTAAACAGGAGGGCTAGAAGAAACTAGTAATTCAGTACAATCAACTCCTTCAGGCTGAAAAGAAGGCTGCAGGATAAAAGAAAACTGGATGATTCCTTTCAATCTGTGTCTTAGGAGAAACCTGTGGCAATAGGAACCTGGTTTCTTCCTGACGTAAGACACATACCCAAGGGAGGAGAGTGTCTGGAATAGGTAGATGAGAACATGAAACATTTTCCTACCAAATCGACGCAGGGCAGGATCAATACTGTTGGGTCGATTGGTGGCAGCCATAACTATCACATGTGAGCGTTGCTTCAGGCCATCCATGAGTGTGAGGAGCTGAGAAACAATACGGCGCTCTACTTCCCCATGTGTCTGAAACAGGGAGATCAAGGGAGAAAAGGGAGATCAGAAAAGGGAGATCAAGACACCTGATCACCAGCAACACGTGACACCCTCCCTCCTTATGCACATTCTAGAAAAGCCAACAATCCATAGTGATCCTAAGCACATCAGCATCCAGTAAGATTAGAACAGACCTCTGGAGTATATCGAGGGACAGATGACTGGGGATCTGTCATTGTGGATCACTAAATCCCGTGCCTGGATTCCTGAGGGATAATGAGATGTTGCAAGGGTCAGCATCACATCACCACCCTAAAACCAAGGGACTGGATAAGGACAAGGGACTTTGGCCGGAACCCTCTTCTACACCAAGAGCATGAAGACTGTAATGGATTAAGGTATCCGGTCTGTCTTCTTCACAAGCAGCAGGTTCAGAATGTTATATGATGGGTTTAGAACTTCTACAGCATAGATCTTGCCAGTGTCAGACTATGAGAATTTTAGACTGAAGCAAAACCAGAATGATTTCCATTCCACCACAGAACTAAACGTCTTCCACAGATGGGTTCACTTCAGTCTGCTATTTCTGCTTCCCTTTTATGCTGGTAAGCTTAATGTAGAATTGCTATTGATAGCTCCGGAGGAGAAAACACATCTCCATTTTCAAAATAACATAGCCAGTACAACAAACAAACATAATTTGCCAGTTCAAAAGGAAGAGAAGGAGCTCTACTGATATTCTTTCACTTAATCCTGAGAAGTTTCTTAGGACAGCTCTTTATATAATGTCTTGCTCCAGGCATACAGGGAACCATTGTCTAGTGCATTAACATTGCTGGGCATGTTTTTCTGTTTTTACTTTCCACTTTCAGAGATATCAGCCCTTACCTTCTCCCTCTTAGGAGCAATGGCATCCAGCTCATCAATAAAAATGATGGCTGGAGCATTCTTCTCAGCTTCCTCAAATGCTTTACGCAAGTTGCTCTCGGATTCTCCAGCTAATTTGCTCATAATTTCTGGGCCTGAGGATCAGCAAAAGATAGTGAACAAGAGCAACCAGGATCCTTTATAGAATAACCAAATACACCTAATCTGCAATATTTCCAGCCTTCCCACTGAATCTGGGATCCCAATGTCAATTTTTCAGGCAAAACGCCCTGGTGAATAAAGAGGGGCAATTATCCCACAAGAACCAAATTGTCAGCTGTATCTTCATGATTCTGTCAACAAAAAGATCACACCTGATAGGTGAGGAGCCAAAGAATTAGAGGAGAAAAGATCTAGCAGACACCAGAGTCACTTGGAAAGTATACAAATAGTACATTATCGGGAAAACTTGAAGGCAGCCTTTATATACTATGGCCATCAAAGCACTCATATGCACAGGTGGCACTCCAAAGCCCTTGGACTTCAATGGACTTAGAAGGGTGCAACCCTGTTTAGGATTACACTGTCAATCTCATCATATATTTCCAGATCGGGAAGCTGGAGTAGGATGTGAAAGATTGAGGAAGATTGGCTGAATGAGTTTTCCCCGAGACACTCACCCATGAAGTGGCAAGATACTGAGTCAATTCATTGGCCTATCACGGTCTACTCTGACTTGCAGCAGTTCTTCAGGGTCTCAGGAAGGCATCCTTCAGAACACCTACCATTTTGTCTTTTTAATTGCAGACACTGGTGAGACCTTTTGCAGACCAAGGAAATGCTCTCCCACTGAACTACTGCCCCCTCTTTCTTTCGCCTTCTGTATCGTATCATCTTTCTCACCATTGATCAGAAAGAAAAAGGCTCCAGTTTCATTTGCAACAGCCCGGGCCACAAGCGTTTTCCCAGTGCCAGGAGGACCATAAAGGAGAATCCCTCGAGGAGGCTAAGAAAGAAAGAGATGCATTGTATAAGAGGAACAAGGTATGCGGCTCACTTCACAGTAAGCACCGTCCCTCAGAAAGCAATGGTTCAAGAAGGAAGTTGGGGGCCAATGAACTAGGTAAGAAAGAAAGTTAAGGAAAGCTCCAATCTATTACAGCAGAAGCCATGTATTACATATTACAATACAATGAAGGCATATAATACATACAGTCTAGTCTGGAAATGATGAATGAAGGATTGAGAAAAGGGATATGCTTCCTATAGTGAAATATCTTAGGCAATTTATAAATAATTAAGGGTTATGATGAATCTAGAGCCTTTACGTCCTGGCTTTCCAACTTTCCCCATTATACCTTCACACCAATAGCTTTGAAGAGTGCCGGGTGTCTCAATGGTAACTCCACCATCTCCTTAATCTGAGCCAATTGTTTGCGGCAGCCCCCAATATCATCATAGCCAACATCATTGAGGTTTTCCTCTTCATCCTGCAAGAACAAAGGGGTGAATGGGATGCCCCTCACCAACACTTTCCAGACACAATCTGCATCCTGAATGTGTCCAGCTTTTCACTTGATACTCCTTTTCTCCAGAGATATTTATATGTGGGACAATCTTGTACCACAGATCTTATTCTTAAAAATCCTGTCCCTCTGCACTACCTAGACAAGGAAACAAGTGTCCCAGTGGCAAGCTGTGTGCTGAATGATCCCCAAAATGCAGACCTCTCGTTTGATGGGCTCTCCCTCACAGTGGATGATAGTGTCAGGAGCCACGATGCAATGGGGAGTGGGATCCACCTCAACCACCTTAAACTCCACAGCTCTCATTCCCCCTCGCACCAGAAAAATGTCACCTGGGAAGATCAATGGGGAGCACGATGTTAGCTTTAGAGGTAGAACATCCATTGTACATAATCAGAATACAACAACATAGTAAAGGAGGATCCCCATAATGAAGACTGATGACACAAAACAGCTGCCTCAGCTAATAAGCATAGACAACTTGGACTGCCAAGGACCCTCCTCCCCACAATTCAATGATAAGAAAACAATTTTCTAAACACCCTTCCAGTTACTTAAGAGCACCCCTGCAAGTCTTCACTGCAACTCCTTTCCAAACCCCAAATACCTCTCCCACAATTCTGTCCTTCCCACTGAGCCTTTTTCCTTGTGGCAGGTCTCATAGGATAATATACCAGTCTTGTCCTTCCACACCTTTGTGTACAGGTCGATAAGCCTCCAGAAAGTAGGGCTTGAGGTAAACTTCAAAGAGGTTCCCTGTCATGCCTTCAATGGTGTCATCAATGGGCAGAACGTGGATCCGCTTTCCATACTTGACATCTGGACAGGCCTGGACACTGTACAGAGGAAGGCTCAGCTAGTTTCTGTTATACAGCATAGGACCTCTCAGGGACAACCTGCCGAGTAATCTGTTGGGTAACTGTATGGAAGTACTACTCTGCCTGTTGTCCTTAAGTCAGCAAAACTTTGGTTCAAAATTGTAAGCTGCTTCAGTGGCTCAGGCCTAGTAAAGGAATGCCTTCAATTGCTGCTAATTTAACACCAGTAAATCACGCCCCCAGTTTCAACCTTGGGAGTGAGCTCTGAAGAGTTTGGCACTTATTTCTGCAGCTGAAAATGTTAATTAATTGCTGGACTCTGATTGGTTCTGGAGTTGCCAAGTTTGCAGGTGAAGTCATTAAACATCAGTTTCACCCCAGACAGTTACTTTTCCCTCCCCCTTTTCCCCCTACTTACTTTCAGGTGATTACCTGTTCCTATTTAAACTGCAACACTACTGTGGGGATGTGGCATGTTTTGTTCAATAAACCTCTGAGGGGGATGGTGGTAATTATGGGCCTTGTAAACTAATTTAAAGAGCTTTAGTTAGACAGAATATAAGTTATTTATAGTCTTATAGTTATTGGGAAATTTTGCTTTGCTTGTAGTAACTTGAGAGTGCTTTGGTTCTGTTTTATCTCGCTCTTAATAAACTTTAATATAAAGCTGATGTATACAACACTGTTTGCTTGTGAGTATGCTCCCCCAGAGATGAATTGGAAGCTGGAGAGATCGGCCTCTGAGAAAGGAAAAACTCTCAGCCTCATTAATCAAGTGAACTGCACCTTGTCAGCCTGGAGTTTGGACTGGCTGTGGTTTCAATGCCCAGAGCTTGGACTTGAGGTTACGGGTTCATACACGGTGGCAGCAAAGTAGGAGATTCTAGGTTTGTTTGTACTGCAGCACACTGTGTCCAGCTCTGAAGCTTGACCAGTCAACAAAGTTTCTTGGATTTTTTTAGTAAAAATAACAGGAGTTTAGGTCAAAGGTCTGCCTACTGGATTACAACTAACCACCAAGAGCTCTCCAAAGATGTGCATTATATTTGGAAATAGACCTGTATTTATGCTGGATGGATTACAAAGGAGGCCAAGGAAAGACTGTTCTGGCACCCCCTTTCAGTGACTACAGTGTTTAGATATTGCTCAACCAGCAGACAATGGATTTGAATCCTTTGAGAACACCCACCTGACTGTGCCAATACCTCCTCAGGTCTAGCAATTACCAGCAGCACTGTCTGTGAGACCAGTGGATCAGCAATACACTTTGCTAACTTGGTTACTTGGGCAAAATGGACAACAGATGAGCATGCTCCAGAACCATCTCAACCAGAACCAGGATGATAGATGCAGATGCATGGGGGGGGGGGGCTGCAAGCATTGGGCACAACTCATGTGGGTTACATAGGCAGCACATTTGGCTGGGCACCCCTACCCCCATTCCAGCAAGGAGTTGTTGCACCCACCACCTGGTCATGACTCCCCCAGGTCAGAGAGTGGAAGTGGTGGAGTCCCCCGGGCAAGTGGGTGGGCCTCCTGTTGCAAGCAGTCAGCTCAAGCCCAGTGTTGGTCTTCCCTGAGAAACCATGATGCAGGGCTGGCAAGGGAGCAGGCCTTCTACCCTAGGAAGCCCAGTGTCTCCCCCTAAAGGCAGGCATGCAGGCATGTGAAGGGAACTCTGGTGGCAGGTGGGAGCTAGCCAGCCAAGGTGAAGGTGGCAGGGTCTAGGCGCCTGGACATTTTCAGGCAGCAGTAAAGCCTCACAGCCGCACCTCCTCTTCCTGCATGTCCCACCAGCCTCTGTTCAGGCTGCTGCAGCGGGCTCTTCAAAATTAAAAAAAAGAATGAAAGTCATCAGATGGCCTATTTTTTCCTTCAGGTATCTTTTCATTGTCCTTTAACTCCAAGGTAGTTTTTTTCTCACTGCAGTCTCCCTTTTCTGACTTCAAATGCCAAAACAAATCTTGCCATAATTATTAGTGATCTTTTTTCATTACTAGCTGCCTAATTATCCTATTAATAGCTCATCCTAAGATACTATATTTCTTGGCAGGCAAATATTTGTTTTTAAATTAGCAAATACAAAAGACAAACCACTATGTTTGCTGGAGGATTTTTGAAATGCAAAATGGTACACATTGAGAGAGGGTAAAGCATATATTCCAAGAAAAGCCAAACACTTTAATCTGTGAAAAGCATGACTCCTTTGGAGAGATCCAACAACAGGCAGGGCTAGAAAAATGGTCTTTAAATATGGTAGCATATCAACATATGTTAGGAAGTGTTTGCTGTGGGAGGGGCATGCAAAGTCAGCAAGCAACTGAGGAAAACAAAACTTAGGGGGGGGAGAGGAGAATTAGACCTCTCTAATGAAAAACATAAGAGAAGAAAGTGTTGATGCGGGTAACAGTCAGGTGGAAACAGACTAGATTCAGCCCCTCCCCTCAGCCTGCCATAGCTATGCAGTTGGAAGGGACTTTGGATGGGGTTGTAGAGCTCCTGAGAGAGGTCTTCTCTTTGTTCATAAAAGGTTTGTCACCTGTCAAATACAGCAAATGTCAATTGAAGTTTGTCAAGAGGAGGATTTTGAGGTTCCACATTTGCTCTGAAAGGCTGACCAGAATATTTGAAATTTCTGTCAGTGAGGCCCTGCTATACCAGCAACAACGGCAACCAATGGAGTAGTTGTGCAACAGTAAAGAACTGTTTAGCAGCTGCTCTGGAAGAACTGACCTGGTTGTTCATGATATAGACACAGGAGACCACTCACCAGTTAAGTCTAATTCCTATCCTGTGTATGGGCTTATGAAGGAAATAGTCAAGACAGAAACTGGAAACAAATGAGTGTGATAGAGCCATGTACCTCTGAATGGACTAGCAATGTTGCTATTGTTACCAGGAAGAAGTTAAGTGAAGATGACCTCTGAGTATTGTCTCTGTGTAGATTTTTAAAAGTTAAATAAATAAATTAAAATGGACCAATACCCTTCATCCCGTACTGAAAAGGTGATGGAGAGATTGGTAAGTGCAAAATATGTTACTACCTTTGATCTTACCTCTTGGCACTGTCAGGTTCCACTCACAGAGGGAGCCAAGGACAGAGAACATTTTCTCCTATTTTACAGGACATTATCATTTTAATTTGCTTCCTTGGTGAGTATTTGGCTAGTAAAGTCTTTCAGACGTTAAGGGATAAAGTGATTCAGGGATTAGACTATGCAGTGTTTTATCAAGATGATGTTGCAGGGATAAGTTCGAGCTGCCAAGAACATCTCCAGCACCTGAGAACTGTGCTTCACCAAATCCAAGATGCTGGCCTAACCATGAAACAATCTAAATGTCAAGTTGCTAACTTTTCTGTTGTGAATTTCGGTCATAAGATTAGGGGTGGGAGGATTTCACCACATGCTGTAAAGATTGATGCAGTTGTTAATTGATTTACCCCTGTGCTAAAAAATAAGTTTCTGGGTTTTTTAAGTTCATTCCAAATTTCAGTGGCCTGGCATCAGTTTTAATCGATCTGTGTAACAAAAACATACCCCACAGTCATCAGTCTGTCAAAGGGCTTTTGAACTTCTTAAAGAAAAACTTGCTCAAGCTGTGGTTTTTAAGCTTCCTTACTACACTAAATCTTTCCATATCAGGACCAATGTCAGCTGACCATCATAGGTGCTGTTCTGACGCACAAGGACCCTGACGGTTGACTCTACCTTGTAGTATATTTAAGTCGCAAGCTACTCCCCAGGAGCAGAAGAATAGTGTTATAGAGGAAGATGTTTTGTGGGTGGTCTGAGGACTGAACAAGCTGACAACTTATCTGAGAAATATTTTTATCTTGAGACAGACTATAACCAGTTACATTCATTCACCAAATGAAAGAGACTAGATCCAGTATTCTGAGAAGAGTTTTGGGCCCTTCCATACATTATTATTATTATTATTATTATTATTATTATTATTATTATTATTATTATTATTATTATTATTATTATTATTATTATTAAATTTGATTTAATATACCGCCCAATCCCCGAAGGGCTCTGTAGAATAATGCACATTCAATCCACTTTCACAATTGTTTGAAAGTGGATTTTGCTATGCCGCACAGTAAAATCCAGGTGGATTGAAAATGCATTATTCTGCATATGCGGAAGAAGCCCATGTCTCTGCAAAATCTGCCTTTTGAAGTTACATTAGAGAGAGAGATAATGTTTTGGCAGATTCCCTTTCAAGGTATCACAATGATTCATAGTAATTTCATGAATATTGATATGAATTCTGATCTCCGTTCTAAATTTCCAAAAGCTGCACTCTTTCATCTAATCTTACAATATTTAATACATCTGCTTGCTGCTAACAAAACCACATCACTTACATGTTTCAGAAGTTATTGCTAATGCAAGCTTGTTAAATGTTACATAGCTGTTGTCTCTAATTGCAAAAAGGTGGCCTTCTGTGTGGGGGGCACATGGAAGTATACAGCCACTGGCCTTCTGTGTTGGGGGGCACATGGAAGTCTTGAAATAGTGGTTAGCGAACAGAATGTTCAAAGCAAAAATGCTTTGGGTGAAGGTCCTAGCAGAAGACTCGTATTTAGCATGCCCTTAAGATAGCTGAATTTTTATTCCAAATTGTAACTTGCTTCAGTGGTTCAGATCTTGCAAAGGAATGGTTTCAGTTGCTGCTAATTTTACACATGTAAAGCACCCCCCGTTGGATCTTGGGAGTGAACTTTCCAGAGCCTGGTTCTTGCCTCACTAGTTATTTCCACAGCTACAAATGTTAATTAATTACTGGACCCCGATTGGTTCTAGAGTTGCCTATCATGCAGATGAGGTCATAAAACATCAGTTTCACCTTCACCATTCACTTTTATCTTCCCCCCCTTCCCCCATCCTATTTTGAAGTGATTGGCTGTGCCTATTTGCTTTGGAAATATGGCATGCTTTGTTCATCTTCAAATACCAGAAAACCCATGAGACATTGCTGTTGGACATTGGTAATTCTGGGCCTTGTAAACTAATTAGAGAGCTTTAAATGTAAATTTACTCCCCTGTGTGAGCACCAGATCATTATTGACCCATGGGGGGTGGGGGGATGTCACATCACAATGTTTACTAAGCAGAATTTGTTTATGGGGTTTGTCATTACCTTCCCTAGTAAACCACACTTAACCCCCAGCAAGCTGGGGACATACTTTACCGACCTCAGAAGGATGAGTCCACATTGAGCAAGCTATTTGAAACCGACTGTGATCAGAATCCAATGCAGGTTGTGATCAGAGCTTTGAATGCAGTACTGCAGCTTACCACTCTGCACTACAGAGTTCTTAGAGACAGGGACGTAGGTATAGATTTTTTATGGGGGGGTCAGGGGTGGGGCCACACCCCCACCTGCCCCTAGGGCATGGCCACGCCTCCCCAAGCCCTGTCCCTGGCCTAGTGCTTATAAAAGCAGCTCTCCAAGGCCGGGGACAGCAGACTCCCCTGCCCTGCCCTCCCTGCCCCCTACCAGCTGGGCTCCCAGCGGCAGCCGGCAGTTCCTTCTGCCCTCCCCTCTGGGCAGAGGAATAGAGGAAAAATGGAGCCCGGTGCAAAATCTGAGCCCCCTCCCCCCCTGGGCAGCCGCTGTGATGCTGGAATCCACCCCCAAACAGCATCATTTTCAATGGTGTTTAAACTAGAGAGCCCAAATTCTCCTTTTAAATCCACCTTAAAGGGAGAATCTGGGGTCCCTAGTTAAACAACATTGAAAGTGATGCTGTTTTGGGGTGGATTATCCCCCACCATGAAACAGCATCACTTTCAATGTGGTGTAGTGGTTAAGAGCAGGTGCATTCTAATCTGGAGGAACCAGGTTTGATTCCCTGCTCTGCCACTTGAGCTGTGGAGGCTTATCTGGGGAATTCAGATTAGCCTGTGCACTCCCACACATGCCATCTGGGTGGCCTTGGGCTAGTCACAGCTTTTCGGAGCTCTCTCAGCCCCACTTACCTCACAGGGTGTTTGTTGTGAGGGAGGAAGGGCAAGGAGATTGTAAACTCCTTTGAGTCTCCTACAGGAGAGAAAGGGGGATATAAATCCAAACTCTTCTTCTAAACAGAGGACCTCAGATTCTCCCTTTAAATCCATCTCATAATGATACCACCCAGGTTTGGTGAAGTTTGGTTCAGGGGGTCCAAAGTTATGGACCCTCAAAGGTGTAGCCCCCATCTTCTATTAGCTCCCATTGGAAACAATGGAGGATGGGGACACCCCCTTTTGGAGTCCATAACATTGGACCCCCTGAACCAAATCTCACCAAACCCAGGTAGTATCATCAAGAGAGTCCCCCAAACAATCCCTGAAAGTTTGGTGCTGCTAGCTCAAACAATGCGCCCTCTGCAGGCCAAAAACCAAAAAACACTAAAAATGTTTTTAAAACCCACAAACGGAAGGGCGGAGCTTCAGACATGAATGGGGGGGGGGTTAAACCCGAGAAACCTAGCTTAGAGAGCTTCAGCTAGATAGACTATCAGTTCAGACAATTACAGAATAGGACGTTTTATGGTTATTAAGAAGTTTTGCTTTGCTTGTAGTAACTTGACAATATTTTCATTGTTTTAGCTTTCTCTTAATAAACTTTAATATGTTTTATAAAAATGATGTGTGGTACACTGTTTGCTTTTGAGTACACTCCCCCAGAGATGAACTGGGGGCTAGAGGGACAGGTATTTGAGAAAAGGGGAGCTCTCAACCTTATTAAGCAAGTGAAGCACACCTTGCCTACCAGGGTTTGAAGTGGCTGTGGTTTCAGTGCTCAGACCTGGGGCACGAGGTTGTGGTTTCATACAGTAACCTGCTCCACTTGCATTGATGAAGTGGCCTTTCCTTTGTTCTAGTATAGTCACTTTATTTATTACTTCAGCAGCTATTAGATAACAGGTGTTTGGCCCTTATTGGGGGGAGGGGGGAGGGAAGGCAGGGTACAAACATTTGAAATAAATGAATATACATAGGCAAATAGTAGTAACTAGGGCTATTTTCCTACACTACCAATGCTCTAAAATCTTCATAGTTATTCCCACATTCTATAATTGAGCTCCTCACTGTAGGGGCTTTGCTGTGCAGTATACTCTCCAGCCCTTTCTTCCTCCAAACAGTGTTTTGTGCCACAGCACATGCCTGGTGCCCTCTACCATTACTCTATAATACAGTGCATTCTATTGAGTCCTCCCGTTACCTCTCCAATTTGGGCCAGCCTCACCTGACCACATCTCCAAGACGGACTCGCAAGTTGTTGCGAGTTACACGGTTCATGCGAATCTTCTCACTCTGACAGGAGTCATCTGTAAGTACAATGCACACAGTCTCCCGACGTTTCTTCCCTTTCAGCAGCACTGTGTCCCCACGGAACAAATGCAATTCCTCCATCTTAGCCTGCAGAGAACCAGAAACTGTCAGCAATTATACCATTGCAAACGTTTTAATTACTTTTGCATGTCCATTCATACAGTATGAAAATGAATGCCTGTGTAATATAAATATGTGCAATTTGTGTTTTTTATGACAGAAAGTGAACATTACAACTTTTGGCATGTCTGTCTGCATCTGAGTTTGTATTTCTGGAGTAAATCAAGTATAAGGATTGTCTTTCTGTTTCTCACTAGCTGCCTGCTAGTGATATATTTATATGTTCATAGAATGTGCTTATATGCTTATTAAGCATGATGTCTGAGAAGAAGGCATGACTGACTAGACTATAGAGCAAAGGGCAATTGTGTAGAAGAGAAAAATCCATGCTTAGCTTGTTCGTGGAAAGAGGAGCATAGTGTGTGCCTAGGTCCACTGGCTGAAGGAAAGATAGAGAAGAGTGTTTGTAGTTACCTGAGACAAGCACACAATACTGTTGTCTTCATTGGCAGCTTCATCCACAATGAGACGGTTAGGACGATGCTTTTGGCGCAGTATAGCAGTGGAATAATCCTCTCCTTTGGGGCTGTAGAGAAGAAAATGGGGCTGTTTCATAAATCCGTATACATGGGGATGCTATATTGAAGGGAAAATTCAGAGAAGACCTTGGTGCTCCTGTCCAATGAAAGGAAAGGAAAAATAGGCCAAGAGAGAGTTGTATGGTGTAACGAAGGCGCTTATATATGTTCTGCTTTTCGCTGCCACCAAAATATACTTTTCGCTGCCACCAGACCTAAATTAAAGCCCACAAAAACTGATTTGTAAACGGTCACCACCCTGACTGGGGAACACAGAGACACAGACAGAAAAATAACTGAAGACTGGAACGGTTTAAAGTTGAACAAAAACTGAAAACTTTTATTGCTGGCTTTACAGAGGCTTCTCAGATAAACTGGAGAGGAAATAAGCGTGTTGGTTGCAGAGAGAAAGTTTGCTTAGGCTTAACGGTTGCTGAGTAAGTTTGGTTTTAAGCGTAACTGTTTCAGGCACTTTACTTCATACACAATGGACACTCACAGGTGTCCCTTCACTCCAGATTTTACTTTAAAGATGTTTCTCAAAAGATGTTTCTTTGGAGGTTTTACACTCTCTTCAAAAATAAAAAACTCAGTCCGCTGTTCCTCCTCACAAAAATAAAAACACTCAGTCTACGCCCAGTGGGATTCAGGCATAACAGCCTCCCTCTCCCACACTCCCAAAATCTGGCTTCTCTGCCACAGGAGCTGGGCCTCCCCAGACTGTGGTTCACTTTGAGGACCGACTTTTGGACTGTTAGAGGTTTCCCTCTCACACACAAAATAAAACACCTGAGGGCAGACACACTCCTCCAAACTCAGGGTATTTAGTTGTTCTGAATAGCCTCCAGCTATTCCTAAACCACAGCAGTGAGAGATCTCTGCAGATTCTCTTCACTCTGCCTCAAAAGTACCCGAGAGCACACCAGCTCCTACAGAGCCACAAAGTCCGAAGACTAAAAAGAAAGAACCTTCAGCACTCTTGCTGACAGAATTTATAGCATCTGCTTATTTTTCTCTGGCCAATCAGGGCTGGCCAGGGCTTAACTCTTAAAGGGGCGGTTCCACCCTGTAACATGAATGCAGGATAAGTGCATTTGTCACATATGGTAATGAAAGGCACTGGTATCTGTGGACTAAATTAAGAGGAACAGAAAGATAGAAAAGGTTCCTGGACAAGATTTCCAGGGTTTCCAGGCTTATTGTAACTCTGAGCAAGTCAGAGCATATGATTGCCTATTGTGGCTGGAGAAAAATGTCCTGAACCTTTCACAGAGGCTTAATGTGAGGAAATTGGCATGGCATGCATGGAGGCCAATAACAACACCTGGTAAATAACATCCAATTATGCCACTATCAAGAGGGTAGGACTTTTTTTTCCAGGTTGTTGGCAAAACTATTTATTGCCCAGGAATAATCTTGTAAATTCATATGGATAATTTTTAGTTTCATTTTAAGCTAGGTTGAGTATTTGCCATTTCATGTCAAGAGTTTCCTATTAACGCATGTACTGATTGCTGTGCTCCAATTCAATGCAATCAAAAGAACTGAACCCAGTAAGTGAGGGTTCTTCTCCAACATGGCTCCCATAGGCCTGCCAGGGTTTCCCTTGGTACCTCCTGAACTTTGCAGAAAGTGGGCAGGGTCATTTTAGGGCAGGGTTTGTTGCTGGCTGCTGTCATTCAAATAAAAGCTACAGCAACAGCCACCAGAACATCAGGAGGCCTTGTAAGTACCCAGGTATATAATTCCCTTCTCTTTCTCCTTCGCTCCAGCTTTCCTTCATTTCCTTTTATTCCCCTTCTGTGAGTATTTTACAAAGCAAGGAGGGAAGTACACTGCCTCCTGTAGAAGTCATCTTGAGCTTGGTGCCACCTCTTGTGGAATCCATTTTGGGGCGGTATTGACCAGCCCAATTCATTATTTCAAAAGCATCCACAGGTTCAAAAAGATAGGACCCCTATAATAAGTGATTGGTAACCCATGGACTACCTGCAGAATCGGTGTGACATGAATATCTGAGTTTAGGCAGCAGTATCCTGTACCAACTGGAATTTCCAAGCTGTCTTTAAGGACAGACCCGTGCATCACAGTAGTCTAGAATCAAGTTAACCATGGCATGGATCTGTATGGCCAGATCAAAGTCTGTCCTCATGTGGAAAACACTGTGGTCAATGGCTGCCTTCATATTTTACTGAAAGTTCAGACTGTGAGTTTAATATATTTCTGTTTCTTTGATAAAGCCTTCTAGAAGATCACAACATTATATAAGAATTGGAAAAGGAGAAGGATTAGGGAAGCCTTGGCAAATGGGATCTATTTACTAAATTATGGGGGGAGGGAGGCCAGCACTTGAGAGAGTAACTGCCACGCTCCACTGTTTTGTTTGTGTTTTTTTAACCCTTTCTATGTAAGACCCGCCCCCAAGCTGTGTGTGCGTGGTGACTGGCTGGAAGTAAGTTGTGTGGGGCAATTGGATGAAAGTGATTAATTGCCACCATAGCTAGCCTTTTATATAATAGAATAATAAATACTCCTCAGGAATAATCACATGCAACTATTTTACATAAATTAAAAAATGTCCCCTGAAGGACAATGTGGGAAGCAACTGAATGTCCTCCAAACTCTCTAATTATTCCCCATCTTCCTTACATTGCTGACATTATCCTACAGGTACTTTTGATACTTGAACATTTACATATCAGCACTAGTGCAATGGAAACTTGTCATCTGGGGGGAGGGTGGGTGAATGGTTGGAAATTCACTATCCTCACAACAAATAAAAGTCCTCTGATACCTATCCCAACACCCATAGTGCTATTGTAGTGAAACCTATCAGGATCTCCTGCAACAGACAACAAACACCAACAATTGTGCCTTTAAATATATAATCCACAGAACAATTTAACAACTCCCTGTTTTCAATCTGTTGTCATTTTTTTCCCCAGTACAGACAGTGCGCTGGAATTTTTTTTTTTTTTTTTGGCAACAAATTCCAGGGGTGTAGTTTTGTTAGTCTGTGGGAACAAAACCATCTTGCAGCACCTCATAACCAAATATAATTATTGCAGCATAAGCTTAGCCCATCCCATAAGGTATCTGACAAAGATGGTTAAACTCATGAAAACTTGTGCCACAGGCCTTTGGGTTTTTTCTTTGCATAGTCGATTCTCAGGGAGGAGAAACACAAATACCTAGCTCAAGTTACTTAACGGTCTGGTGTCCAGGACAGATTCCAGAAGCTATAAATATCCTAGCGACCTCCTCGTTCTCCATGCCCATGCTGTGTGATCATTGTCGGATATAAACATCAGCTGGCCGTGGCCTGCTTTTCCAAAACAACCCCCTTGGAAATTCCAAGGGAGAAAAGACCCCCCCCCCCCCTGCTGAACGAAATCCAGATCCAAGCGACGATAAAGGCATTAGCAACGCTCCAAACGCACCCTTCGCGTCTGGGGAACTCCCTACATGCTACCAGACTCAGAGAGACTAAGCAATGGAAACCCCGAGGTTGTCGAAAGTTTCCTCCACGCTTTCTCAAAGGACCAAGTTTACAGCCCACGCAGCGCATACATTTTGCCCCCCCCCCCGCCCGCCCTTAAACTACCCTCCTCTGCCCGGCAGCTGTCCCTAAAGGCTTGGGGTGAGGGCGACGGGAAGAGCGTCAGATCCCAGTCTCCAAATCCCACATGGGCCCTCCTTCAGAAAGGAGAGGAAATTGCTGTTTACGAAGAAGCACTTACTCCCCTCCCGTGGCTGGCATAATGGCTGCTCGCGGACCCTTCTTGGGATCGCCTTGGCTTTGCTGCTGCTGGGTCTCGCCGGCCTTTCCCTTAGGCCAGACAGGACACTGCCCGGCTGCCCTGGTCTGCTGCTGCTCCTGCCTGCCCACAACAGCTGGAAAACATCCCAGCTCGGGCCACCCCTCCTGCCCTGCCTACCGGCCCGCCCTCCCCGCTGGCTTGCCAGGACTTTCCCAAGGAGATGGCTGCTCTGGCTCGATGCCTCTGCTGCTCTTTACGAATTCATGACAATAAATGTAAATTGCAGCTGCGGCCTTTCGGCTTCAGGCCGATCGAGGATCACTTAAGAGAGATATGCTGACGGTGCATAAACAAGCCTTGAAGATGGGTTAGACAACGAGCGTAGCTAGGGTTCTCGGCTATATTTCTCTGCAGATCTCTCAGAATTGCAGAGCGCTGTTTATGGGATAGGAAAGCGCACCCCACAGTCCTCGCTGGACGCTGGCCAGAGAGGCTGTATTTGGGGCACGGCGGCGAACCTTCTTGCAGCAAATCCAGTTCTATTTTCACCCTTCCAACTCCGCCCAGAGCTCATTACCTCCCTCCTCGTGTTCCCCGATGTGCATTTTCCGGGGGAGGAGGGGGGAAAGTGTTCCCACAACATGCTCAAGACGTGTAAGAAACAAAGAAAATGCATTTAAAAACAACAGTAACAGTTCAGCAGTTCAACTGCTTTCTGCATGTCATGTGACTGCTAGGCCGGCCCTTGTCCGGAGTGAAACAACGCAAAATCTGAAGGTGGCGCTGTTCTTTCAAGGTTGCTTCGGTTGCTCTGCTCTTGAAGAACTGTGACGGGGCTTTATTTAGAGTCCCAAGGCTTATATTTGCAGAGTAGGCCTGTTGCTATGTTTTGCATGTCTTTTATCAAAAGTGGAAAATAGGGGCGCTGAGTATACACGTGGCAGTGTGAGACTGGCATGCTGTAATGTTTTGCCTCAACTGCAGCCAGGCATTATAAAAGCCAGGGCTGGTTATGTGGGTGGTAATAGGCTGCATGAAAGTATACAAAAGGAGTAATTTTCACGTATTGCAGAAGCGTAAAAGAAAAGCAGCAAGCAATTCCTAAAAGCCATTACGAATTGCTTGACCAATCCGCTGGCCATTGTTTGGATTTCTTTTTCTTGCCATATTGGTTTAGACCTGCTTAGTACTTGGAAAACTCCCTAGATTATTGCCCCAGAAAGATAGGATAGCAGACATACTTGAAGTGGTTGAAAAGTATGAAAAAGCATACTCTTACGAAACACTACAGGAAATATATACTGCTTCCCACATTTCTCACTGGGAGACATTCTGATAAGCATAGGCAGACTAAATATCAGGTAGAATGGAGATTTACACAGCTAAATGTATAAAGGACATTTAAATTACCTCAGCCAGAACCAGTAAAATTCACTCCAGGAAAGCAAGATTTACAATATTTTCAAAAGTGCTTTTCTCTATTCATGAGAAAGAATTTTCCCAAGCACTTTTGCCAAATGCTGGAGTGTTATGAATTTTCCTAAATAGAAACAAGAACTGGAATTTGAAAATCTAATGCTTCATTTCTCTATATAACATTGTTGGGAACTGGTTGAAAATAGATTGCTATAATTCTAAAGAAGAGAGTTGTACTGGACTGACACTTCACCCTGCAGCATAAAATATTGATCAACTATGAAAGTAATCCTGTTTTTTTTTAAGCTTGTTTCTCAAGTAAGTTGCCAGTGATGCTTTTTATAGTTACGTTTCTGATGACAATATCTGTTATCTCTCTCCTATCCTTTCTGTCCACGGGACTAGCCAAGGGTTTGCTGAAATTGTATTACCAGCCCTTAGTTTGATAACTAATCCCATCTGTTTGCTGTCTTCCATATGCCCAGGATGCCAGTGGTGGGGGAGGCAGGGGAATGTATCTGAGCTGCTGGCACAGAACATGACCAGATGGAATCTCCTGCAAGAAGCAGCACTGAGGATGCAATTAAACCAAAACAAGCTGCTCAAGATCCTGGTTGCTCAATGACACAAGCTTGTGGATGCTCAAGATGAAAATTGGCACTGGTGAACTGGGAATTCGTTGGTTTGGAACCATGCGGCTGCAGGAAAAGTTGTGCTAGGGTCTGAAAAATGTGCCAGTAGAGGGAAAGTGAAGTTGCAGTTTGTAGTCTATTTGCAGGTAAACTGGAATACTATTTATGATAATCAACAGATATTTCAGTGTTGCAGTTGGCAGCCACCAGAGAATGGTTGCAATTGGAACAAGGCAAAGTAAGAAGGGTCTTCTAACACAGTTGTTACATTTTTGTCTATGAATTCATGCAGAAAAGTGAGTTTGTTTTGAAAGAAGTTTGCTGTACATGCTCTGAGGAGCAATTCCCACTACTTGTGAATGTGTTTAAAAGTTCAGGAGTCCTACCTAATGTTTCCTATGGATTTGAGATAGATGCAAAGAAGGGGTGTAGGAAAGATAGTATTTTAAAAGGTGTGATGGGCTACAACCTTTTAATTTCTTCCATGCAGCAAAAGAACGCCACTGTTCTTGTTCCCAAAAAGCTGTTAACTAGTTTACTGCATATTCTGGCTACCCTGGCTTGGTTCTCAGGAGCAATCAAAACATGCTCACGCTACACTAGCATAATTTAAAGGCAAAGAATGCCTACCTGGGAATACATGTATTTCCCTGCTACTTTTGAGGTACTCTTAAATAATACTATTTTGGATTTACCTGGCTTTAAAATATTGTATTTGAATTCTAAAGTGAAGGTAGAATATAGGATTCCTGCTGATAAAGATATCTACTAAATGGCCTTGTGTTGCTCTCAGCCTCAGATGCGACTAAATGTAGTCTATTGAATTTGTTTATTTTTTTATTCTTTTGCCTTCCCATTAGTATCGTAGCTTAGTGTAGTATACATGGTACTTTTCTTCCCTTTCCCATTTATCCTCCCAACAACAGTATGAGAGGGGTTAGGCTGAGAAACAGCCAGAGAGCTTCATGGCAGAGGGGGGGTTTAATAGTTCATGGACCGTTTTAGAATTGCTTAGTTATGACTTTTATATGATATGTATTTTTGGTAATAAAGTGAAAGACTCCTGCATTCAGCTAGTAATTATCTCTTTTTTCCAATCCAGATGTTCCAGTCTTTATCATTTCTAAATATTGTTATCAGAATAAATGTGACTGCGAAGATCTTCAGAAAACATGGGAGACATTTTCAAATATTTTGGGCTACAGAGATAGGATGTTTCCAACAGAGGGTGCTACCACATAAAGAAAACCTGTCACAAAGGTCCTGGATGTTGCTGTTTAATGACTGTTTTATACATTACTGAAGTGGTGGCAAAGCAAATTTGCTGTAATTTACCTGGGAGCCTCTGCCAGTTTTAGCTCCTAACTGGAACACAGTGAAATTCACTTCTGAGTAAATATGCATAGGATTTGGCTGCATGTTCCACTGATATGCATTAGTCATTATTAACTTGTTGGATTTAGGTAATTTAGTTGGATTATAGCCATCATTTAAAGTTACTCTAGTGCATTAGGGCACATACAAAGAGACATTTTTCCAAGCTCAGACAGAGGGTAGGTCGACCAGGCAACGGCACTCCGCGGCGCCATCTTCCCGGTTGTTGTTGGGAGTCAAGGCGCCGTGTATTTAACACCAACCTAAACAATTGTGGCCATCTTGAGGAAGGCTAGAGAAGTCTTTTACAGTTCTTTTATAGTCCTTTTGAGCTCCTGGAAAATGAAAAACCAAGAGAGCGTATCCAGTGATTCCACTGCTGAACTAATATTAACAGTCAACCCAAAATAATGAAGAAGTCCATGTTCTCCCAAGTAGGACATGATGAGTGAAGTTTGGTGTTTATTGCTGTAACTTGTGGTCTTCTTAATCATAGAATCATAAAGTTGGAAGAGACCCCAAGGGCCATCAAATCCAACCCCCTGCAATGCAGGAACACACAATCAAAGCACTTCATGCAGCCTCTGTTTAAAAACCTCCAAAGAAGGAGACTCCACAACTCTCCGAGGCAGTGAATTCCACTGTCAAACAACCCTGATGGTCAGGAATTTGTATTGTCGAAGGCTTTCACGGCCGGAATCACTTGGGTGCTGTGTGGTTTCCGGGCTGTATGGCTGTGTTCTAGCAGCATTCTCTCCTGACGTTTCGCCTACATCTGTGGCTGGCATCCTCTGAAGATCCTCTGAAGATGAAGATGAAGGATCCTCTGAAGATGCCAGCCACAGATGCAGGCGAAACGTCAAGAGAGAATGCTGCTAGAACACGGCCATACAGCCCGAAAACCACACAGCACCCAAGGTCAGGAATTTCTTCCTAATGTTTAGGTGGAATCTCTTTTCCTGCACCTTAAACCCATTACTCCGTGTCCTAGTCTCTGAGGCAGCAGAAAACAAGCTTGCTCCCTCTTCGACATGGCATCCCTTCAAATATTTAAACATAGCTATCATGTCCCCCCCTTAACCTTGGCTTCTCCAGACTAAACATCCCCAGCTCCCTAAGCCTCTTTTTGTAGGGCATGGACTCCAGACCTTTTACCATTTTGGTTGCCCTCCTCTGGACCCGTTCCAGCTTGTCAATATCCTTCTTGAATTGCGGTACCCAGAACTGTACACATACCTCTGCATAAACTGGGCTGGGAGGAATTGGGCGAGGTGGGGAGAAACTTGACCTTATCAGCAATTTTTAAAATCTCCTTAGGAAGATCAACCTTTCATTATGAAAAGTGTGATCTTCTCTTAAGGATGGTATCTCCATCTGGATCCCAGACCCTTTGAAGAGCAATGCCAGATCATAAAGAAGTCAAGATTTGTATGTCCTTTCAACCTACTAGTTCTGCTTCTTCCCTGTTCCCACTTCTTAACATCTCTTATTGTCTCCTGCTTCTTCCTTTCATTACTCATCTGTAATCTCTGTTGAATTGTATGATTAGGAAGGGCAAGAAGGATGCTCAGGTTTATGGCTAGGCTACTTTGGATAGTGGCTGTGAGATTGAGATTTTCCCCCAGCATCCTCCTGTCCTGAATGGTTTTATGATGCAGTGGATCACATGGATAGCACTGTCAGAAACAAAACATGTTTCTTATTAGACTGCCATATTTGTCTTTATGCAAGTGAGATATAAATTCTGAGTCAGAAAACATCTTTATGCTTCTCAAAAAAATCTCCCCTTTGAAGCATGAAATAATTGAGTTGGAAGGAAAACAGAGTTGTGGGAAGAATGTTATCCCTTTGCTGATGACAGATTTGGAAAGGCGGAGAATCTCTGTGCTAAAGCTGCATTTTTTGGCATCGAGTCAAAGCTGACTTGGGGTGACCACCTAGGGTTTCCAAGGCAAGAGACATTAGAAGGTGAGTTGCCATCTGAAACAACTCCCACTCCCTGAAGAGAGACAGAGACCCAGCAGGGAAGGAAGCGTGTTGCAGGAGTGCTTGATAACTGTTGATGGCCTAGGCACTCCCCAACTCACGCACACACACAAGCCCCTTTTGTCAGAAATCCTGTACAGAAACTGATATATAAGCTCACCAAAATCTGAGGTAAAAATTGAACTTAGAGAGGCTTTTGAAAGATAAAACAAAACTAGATTATATTTTACTAGGTCGGATTCCGCATGGGCCAATAAGAGCGGTGTGAAAATGGTGTGGAAAAGGTGTAAAAGGGTTTACACCATTTTCACACTGCTGTTTTTGGCCCATGCGGAATCTACCAAGGTTTCTTCTCAGGTTGTTGTTACAGAGAGGTACCTAAGTGTTTCTGGTTTCTTTAAGCAGATATTTACTTAGAGGCTACCGAGCAAATGCAGTTTCTCTTAAATGGCTGTTTCAGTTACAAGAACATAGCTTCACTTAAAGATGGCTGTTTCAGTTTCCAGATATCTTCACACACACACAGGTGTCTCTGCTTAGGGTAAATCTTTTCAACACGGTTCTGAACACTCCCTTAAAATTGCCACCCTTAACTCCAACTCACACTGGCTTGGGAACTCACACTGGCTTGGGACAGATTAAGCTCTGGGGCAGTGGCGTTGGGGGTGGAAATGGTGCCCAGGGCAAAATGGCACCCGGGGCCCACACCCATGGGGCCTGGTTTACTGCCACGCCCATGCCCTCCCCCCACTTACCGTAGTTCAGCTGGCTGTAAAGTAATTGGGAGGTAGGATGGGCATGGGGGCCTTGGCCTGCCCCCCGTGTGCCTTCTTCACTTACCTTAGTTCAGTCGGCTGCAAAGAGCAGCCGGTTGAAAAAGCAGCCTGGCTAGGTGACTGCCCAGACCCACGGTCTAGCCCCACCAGGCTGTTCCAGGTCGTGGGACCTGGCCAGTGGGGTGGGGCCTGGCCAGGTAGCCCACCAGTGGCTTCCACAAGGCCTGGTCTGTGAAGCCAGCCCGCCAGCAGCTTTTGCTGGGCCTGGTGAGGCAGAGGGAGGTGTGGGGATTTTCTGTTCCACACTTGACCCCAACAACACGCGCCTGGGGCGTGGCGCCCCCCTGCCCCATGGTAGCTACATGACTGCTCTGGGGTTTCACTAAACCCACACTTAACTCTGCCAGTTAAGCTCAACACACCCTCATGGGCTCTACACCAGTATCTAGGTGTGGTCTCCTCGTGAGACAAATGCCAAGCCCTCTGTATGATCTTAGGAGTATCCCTGTGAAATCAGTTTCCCTCTTGCTTTCCACCCACACAAGCCTCGTAGCCTCTGGTAAAAACAAGGCTCTTTCCTCTCAGTTTGAGATCTCTTTGAGAACAATGCCCCCCTAGCTGTTCTCCTTCTGTCTCTGGCCCTCTCTGCCTTTACATCTCTGGCCCTCTCTGCCTTTAGACGTGATCTCCCCTGACTGAATGAGGACTGACACGAAAGGATTGTCTTTCTGACAGGCTTTTCCTGCTTTTATATGAGCCACCACACCCTATCTGTGGTTCCTGGCTACTGCATTTCAGCCAGCCAATCAGGTTGTGCTCTGGTTAACACTTTGGTGTTCCTGCTCTGGCTGAACTGCACCTTTTCAAATTAACCATATAAAAGCCTAATCTGTCACACCATTGCCTGCCTCTGCATCACACCCCAAGTATTTCTTGCAGGTATCCCATCCAAATATTATCCAGGGTCAGGGCTGAGAGTGTGCAAGTGACCCACTGTCACCCAGCAAGCTTCCATGGGGATTTGTCCTAGTTCAACACCTTGACTACTACACCATGCTGGCTTTCAAAGCTGCCTACTTACAAGAAAAGCAGAGATAGCTACATGGATGTTAGACCAGCGGAGTAATTATGGGCTCTGTTACCAGGAGGATTCATGCTACTCTCTGATAAAAGAAAATTGCTTAAACTCCTGAACAATTCCAATGTAGAAATTTCGGAGGCGTGTTTTACAGGTTATGTAACAATGAGTGATTTTTAATGTATCTAAAAATGTTTGACATTTTCTTGATTACATGCCTAATAAAGGTTCTGGACTGGACTGGTAGACAGAATATTTCACTGGGTTGTTGCCCATACCTGATTACTTGGTGAGCAACAGCGTTTGATATGGGCATCTGATGTATATTGTGTATGTGAAGTCACTTTGAAGGCATGTGGAGGCATGGATTTGTGTGCCAGTTTTCTGATGGCACCTAGAGCTGGTCACTTGGGCTGGGCTTTGTCATCATAAGACTCTCTTACAGGGGTGGTGACTGCTGCAAATGGATATATTTAGGTATACTACTGTAGCCAGACTATTCATGGATTTTTAAAATCAAGTCTACACCAAGCACGTGTATAAGGCTTGGGTACAAATACAGACTTCAGAGAGGCATTACCTTTTTCAGTATTTACCTTCAGTGGTCAAATGTAACAAATGTGATTCAGTTTTTATACCCTCAAGAGGATACCTGAACAATCAAATATATATTTAATTTAATCAGACCAATATTCTCATTCTTTCCTCCTCCGTGGGTTAACCTGAATTAACTTTAAAAAACAGAAACAGCAACATAAGCCATCCAAAGATGTGAAAATAGATCAAGTAGAGGGCCTCTCTACTTTTTACAGGTTTATTCAGATGCTTACTTTACAATATGGTTCCTTCTTTTTCTTTTAAATGTTTTATGTTGCTGACTAGGAAAGGCATTAGAAAGTGGACCTGTATACCTTTTGTTCGTTATTTTGAAGTAAGAGCAGCTTTTCATTCTGACACCATTGAGCTGCTCTTGTTCATGTTAGGAATGGAAATCTTTGTTCTGTAGCACAGAACCTTCCTTCTTTCCTTATCCATTCCATATTTTGGATTGGTTTGTGACTTGTTATGCATGCAAAGATCAATGTCTCTCTTTGGATAGGAGACAAATCTGGATTCTCAAGTTATTCCTGTACAGATTTCCTGTTAAATCCGTTTTTGGAGAAAATCGTGGTTTGTTCTTTAAAAAAACCTGCAGGGAATAAATATATTCCATGTATCCAATATTTTTCTAGAGTGACTCATCCAAGGACTGAACTGAAAAGACCTTCAGCAAGCCTGAATGCATGGGGTTGTTCCTGGCAAACTAGTTACATGATAGCGAATATTGTACTGTATATTAGTGCTGCTTGGAAAAGTTTGCAGCCTGACACAGTGTGTCAGGGTCTACTCCAAAGGCTTTGGCTACTCCTTTACAGCCCATTTTTTAAAAAGTCAATTCTAATGGTATAATGACTATGAATTAACCACAGGAAATGTAAACAAGTTTTTCCTCTGTCCAGACTCTGCTCTGTGGAAAGACTACTTGCAAACATGATCATTAAAAGAAATTATTTCAACCTGTCCTGCAGGTGTCAAAGCCTAGCTATGCTAGGGGATCTACAATTTGTACTTTCCTATGGTTTCAAGAGAGAACAAGAGGGTACAGTGTCACCTGGGGAAGGAAGGATCAATACTTAGTGGGGATAAATGGTGTTGCTGTGTAAGGGATTGGGGTTTAGAACAGGAGTGAAATGGTTCCAGCGAGTCCCTGTCTGAAATTTGAATTTTAACTCCAAGTCTTGTACAATTAATAAAATGCAACTATTACTAGAAATACACTAATCTTCAAAATAAGATGTGAAGTGTTGATTAAACTTGTAGTCAAATTTGGAATTATGCTACATTTCCTGTGAAATCCTGATTCAGCTTTCACAATTTATGTCTTAGGAAATAGATTTGCTTGTTAGTGTAATAGTGATGCTATTGAATTGAGGTTAATTGAACTACCTCTGCCTTTGGGATTTCTTGTCCTCCAGGAAGGAGCTAATTTCAGGCAGTTCTAGAAAGCTCGTAGAGCAGAGTGTGCTTGCTGTAGCAGTAAAAATTGAGCCAGTACCTGTGACATCTGATGCCTGCAAATCGTATGCCTATCTTACCATGCAAGCTCCCATACATAAGGGCTAAAAGATGAGGTCACCCTGAGTAATTTTTGCAATACCAGATGAAAAAAAGAATGTACCTTGTTTGTGCCATTTTGGAGTGCAGAAAGGCTGCTTGAATCCTAGGCAGAGGGACTCTCACAAAGCACTGTGTCATCACTTGCCACTGCTAAACTCTAAGTACATACTAGTGTACGTCTTACAGCAGGAGTGGCAAACATGCAGCCCCAGGGCTGAATCTGGCCCTTGAGGGGCTTCTCATGCCCCTGAGCTAGGTGATTGGAAGCGGGGGGGGGGGGGAGGGCTGCTTCAGCTAGCCCAGGGGTGGCCAACCTATGCGGCTCCAGATGTTCATGGACTACAATTCCCATCAGCCCCTGCCAGCATGGCCAATTGGTCATTCTGGCAGGGGCTGATGGGAATTGTAGTCCATTAACTAGCTAGCTCATGGACCTGATAAGCCCCCGCAAGACAGCCACCCCATCCAGCTGCAGGCTCACCAGTCCAGGCAGGCACCCTTAGTGCTGTTTTGGCGCCAGCCAAGGCAGCCACCCCTCCAAGTCACATTTGGGTCACATCCTGCAGCTTAACAAATTAGTTCAGCACCCCTGACTTACAGGATCTGAACGGCCATCATTTTCCAGGAGCTTTCAAGTATGCCTGGCCTCTCTGGCAGACAACTGACTTTCTCGCCATTCAGTACAATGAAGACAGGGTAAACCAGCAGCAGTTTGAAGAAGGCGGAGCGAGGTCAACACCATCAGTGCCCGTGCGAAGTCCATTGCAAAAAAAAAAAAGTAGTAGCAATTTGTAGGGAAAGCCAGCACTAGCACTGCAATATAACTGAAGTAACAACTGCAGAGGGGGAGACCACTGTACCGCAGCGCATGAAGAGCAGCAGTTTCAGTCTGGGGGCAGCATTGGACAAAGCCACCCCTGCCTCCCCAAATGGCGGTGTCCATACGAGCCTTGCGTGTGTGTCCTTCTCCTCAAACAAGCAGTTGCTCCGACTTCTGGGAGGCAATCTGAGGTGGGGGGGAACTGGCCGTTTCCTTCAGCGCGCCCCCCCCCCCCGACCTGCTAATCTTTTTTTAATCTTCTCCGGAAAGGAGGGTAAAGGGGGGGGGGGCTGCAGCAGCTGCAAACAACCCCCGCAAATCTCCAGCCTCGGTCAGCATCTTCCCCTCCCTGAGGGCTGCGGCGATATCTCCTCCTCCTCTCTCCGCGTTTCCCCAACACGCTCCCCTCCTCACGTGACCAGACTGGCAAGTTGGGCACGGGGAGGGGGCGAGCCAGCGGGGCCGCCGCCGCCGCCGCAACAACAATAAGCGCGGGGACAAATTAACGATTCCTGCCTGCAGCAGCTGCACGAGGCGCTCGGACGGAACTGCTCGGCGGGCCCCAGTGGCGCTCGGAGGACCTGCAGCAACAGCCGCCGCCACCCGGCTGGGTGGACGGGAGGGAGGGAAGGAAGAACCCTCCCATCCCAACTCTTTCCTTCAGCCGCTCGCGGCTTGTTCCTGGGCGGGCCGCCCCCTTTCGAGGCTCCACGGCTCCGTAACACGCCCCACCAACCAGAAGGAGGATGGCAACCCGGCGCTTACTGTAAGGGCAGTCCTGGGGAGCAGCGGCTTCCCCAGGAGGAGCGAGAAGGCGACGAAGCCAGTCGGGGCTTGGCGGGAAGAGAGAAGCAGCAATGGCCAACGAGTCCCTTCAGGTAAAGAGAGAGAGAGAGAGAGAGAGAGTTTTGCGGGGGGAAAGGGGCTGTTGCTTGCCTCTTGCAGACACACAAGACGTGCATTGTCCCCTGTTTTTGGACTTGCAGTGGATGAGGACGAAGGGGGGGGGGGTGGTTAACAGCTCTTCCCGCGTCTGCTGTCTCTCTTCACTCCAGCCAGATGGTGATGGCCGGCTCATCCGCCCTACAGCCGTTTCCATGCACTGACGGCCAGATCTTAGGGCTAGTCTTTGGCCCGTTTTTGGGGAGAGACGAGGCCTTGTCTGTCAACGCCACAACTCCGCAGGGTTGCCTGGAGCAGGTCTCCCACCAGCCCAGTAAAGTGTGTGGGGGGTGGTGGTGGTGGGGAAATACTTCGTTATCACGTGGTTGTTTGAATGGTTGAACGGAATAGGAAAGGCTGTCTGCTCATGAAGTGCTAATAACAGTGGGGGGAGCTGTATCTTCTTTTGATCGGGGTGAAATTTAATCGACCCCCCATTAGTTTCTGACTTCTCAAGTGCTGGTTCGTTCTTTCACCCTCTCCTACTTTCTAGTTTAATTCACTCAAGGTGCTGGACAAGTAGACTATCTCTTAGTGAGCAAGATTGGAGGCCAATATCATCTTGAAGGCCAATAAGATTTCCAGGGAGCTTTGATTCTTGAAAGTTATGTCTTGTTGGTCTTTAAGATGCAACTGGATACTAATCTTGTTCTTCTACTGAAGACCAGCACCAGTTCTTCTACTGAAGACCAGCACATGAAGCCATCTCTTAGATAACATGCTGTCTGTTTTCTTTTTTTGATGTATTGGAGAAGGGCTTCCTTATTAAGCATATTGCTTTCCTGTGACTTTGCATCTGGTAGCACATCAAAATGGGGAGTTCCACCTCTTCCTAGTTCTCCTTTGAAAAGATGGCTCCTGAGACCACTGATGATTCAGAACAGATATGAATTCTAGGCTCTGCATGTGAATGCAAGCTGAAGGTAGTTCCTCTGTCTGTTTCCCTGGGTGGGTGTCTTAAATATATATTTCCTCTTTATGGCTCAAGGGTCCTAAAGACTTGCTAGCTTGCGAGCTTGAAGATCTAAGCTAGCTGGGTTGATGCCAAGGAAGAAGAATATTTTATTATGGTCAAAGATACCTGAATCAACTCATAACCAATAAACTAGTAAAATTTTAACAATGTTATAACATTGGTAAAATCCATTTGGATTTACAGAGCATTGCCCTTCCAGTTGAGTCAAATCTGTTTGGTGCTATGGAATTTATAAACTATTACACAGAACTTGGCCACAAGCTTTGATTCCAAGGATTTTCATCAGTCGTTCATTTCATGATTATTAGTCTTAGTGAAAGCATGTTTCCCTATTACCACCATCTATTTGAATTTATTGTTTGTACCATTTCTGCACTCAAGGGAGTCCTCTTCAGATGAGAGCTTTACAGTCATAAAGAAACACTGAAGTGAGACTTTTAATAAGAGGCTTGTAGAGGAGCTCTGTGGGAGGGAGTACTTCCTAAGGGAAAATTCATTTGTTAGACAAGCATCCATTGGGCACAGCTGTCTGGGTTCAGGCCTTGGAATCTGGCCTGCCGTAGGCTTCCAGGGGATGCTCTACGTATTGATACTTGTTGACTATAATATTATAAGAGGGAGTTGCTGGAACTGGGTACTGAGAATTGTCTCTGGACATTAGATTGTTCTGAAATAAGGGCACTTGACAACTCTTCTCTTTAAAGCAAATTGCACCAAAAGGAATGTGTATGCTTGCTTGTTTAAATTATCATTGCCAGCTTTAAAATCGATGCTTTAAAATCATTCTTCCTTGCCTGAGCAACTAACAACATTTCAATTATTAAAGATACAGTACTGATAATCAAATCCATTACTGTCAACCCTTTACCTTGCACTGTCAACAGAGTACATTGAGCTAACAGAGACAGAAAGATCAGATTAAGCTTTTACCCTGACATTGCATTTCGTATTTTGTTCAGCTTGGATGTCTGAAATAAAGAACAAACAATAGTGTTCTTAGGCAGCATACCTCTTTAGGTCACAGAGGAGAGAGGGTTCTTGCAGATAGGAAACATAAAGAAAGGAGCATGATTTGGAAGTTCCTTGATTTGGAAGTTCCTTAAAAATTACGAATGAGCATATTGTGAGAATGTGCTGAATTGATACTCCAGGCAGACATTATTTGCATGTGTGTTATCTTTCTCTCAATTCTTGTTCAAAGAAAAGTTGCCATGGCTGCTGCAGTTGGAAGTGGTGAGTGGCAGAGGGGTAGGTGCTTAATCTTTTTGTGGAGGGGGGTTAGGGAGAACCAATCAGGAAAGGGCTAAGCACTTTTCAGTCCTGGCCTGCCATCTCCAACTCCCAACTGAAGAAGTTTAGAACTGCTTTTCAATTTTAAAAACATGTCAAGAGAATATTTAATGTCAGTTTGCCCTAATAATAAAAAGGTGGATAAGTTTAGATTTCCTTCTCACACCCTGTCATCCAAATTCATAATTGTTTTTGTCTCATGTTTTTAAAGATTCTTTCAGTACAGTTCTAAATTTGTCAACATTAGATGGATTTTATCACTACCACATTATTTTTAATTTCAACAGTATGAATGTATAATAGTTATTCAGAGGGAAAGCTTACTACTTGCTTTCTGTAACCTGTAAACACATTTATATTGTAAAGCATCATAAGTGGGAACTTTGCATAACTTGTACCTTTAACTGTCAATACTTTTGCAGGTTTTCTGACTTTCACAGTGCATGCTTTAGTTACATATTCCAGATTTGGAGAGGGAGATGAAGGATTTGGTGTTTGAGAGTTTGGAATTTTATTTTTAAAAGTTATGTTAAGAGAAATGCTTAAGATGTTTGAAGACAGTGAGCTGGATACTGCATAACAGGGCTTAAGATGCAACCCAGGGCATGCTCACTTGGGAGTAAATGCCATTGAATAAAATGAATTGGATTGCATTGAAAATCTCATTTAAACTCAATGGAGTGAACATGCATAGGATATAGCTTCAGAAATTGGAAAGTAAAACTGATAAACAAACTTGTAACTGATCTCACTGCAACTACCATTGATTGTCCAAACGGAGGTAAAAATCGAACAGCAGGAAGTAACTGGGAGACTTAAAGAGCTATTTAAGGATTTGGAACTGTCAAATGCTTATAGTGCCTCCTCATTTTGCCCATTTGAGGAAGTTCAGACTGTAAGGCCATCATGTGAGTGAAACTAAGAACATGGCTAAATACATGTGAGACTTCAAAGGCACCAGACTTGGGCTACTAGTACAGTTTTTTTAAGCCACTGTGCATATGGGGCTGTAGTCTGGATTATTTTAATAGGATAGTTATAGTAGTAAAACAGTGACTTCTTAGAGCCTAGTGGCTCCTTACAGACCAGCATATTTTTTGTATAAGCTTTCAAAAGTCAAAGCTTACTTCATCAGATACAGATGGAATGGAGAACTTTGAGTCCCTACATCCCAGTCAGAAGATGGGAGGTATAACAATTATGGAACATTCCCTCTGCCCACAAGTGCGATTTTCCCTCCAAAATTCAAACTGTCAGTTTATGTTGTTACTGAGCAATCTCCTTGTCAACTGTTTTAATAATGTGGTTGCATGAATGTGATTATTTTACTTTATATTTCACTATGTGCTTTCCCACCTGTGTAATAAAACAAAAATAAAAAGGTTTTTCTACTGCTCAGTGTGGGCACCTCTCAGTCAGGCAAAGGTTTGCTCTGAGAAAACCCAAAATAAACCTTTTCCCTTCTGTCAGAAATATAAATTTAGGCACCAGTGATGTTGTGACTTTAAAAGAAGAAAAATGAAGATTTTATTTACAGGAACAAAAATGGTTTTGGCAAAATACTAAATATTATGAAACAAGAGTTTGGTAAATTGAGGTGTTGATGTAACTTTATTTGTATTTAGTTACAATTTAGCTCAAGATTTCTAGCTTAGTTCCTTTAAGATGTTACATTCCAACTGATATATATAGATATTTACACTTAAGTATTGGTGAAATAAAATTCACTTCTCCTTTCTCTTAGGCCCTTTCCGCACATGTGCGGAAACACACCTCCACCGGCATGAAGTATGCCGGTGGAGGCTCAGGGACTGTTCGCACGCTAGCGTGTGTGCAGCCCTAACTTCCTTTGCAGCCAGAGAGGTGGCTCTCAGTGGTCCCCCTCCACTCACCTTTTTGTGCAGCGTTCCTCTGGAGGACTGCAGAGACCCTCCAGAGGGACGCTGCACAAGAAGGTGAGTGGAGCCGACGGGAAAAGCAGCGGCTTCCTGGCGGTGCGGTTTGCACCGCGCCGCGGGGAAGACACTGTTTATCAATAACTTCACTCATTGAGTGAGGTTTTCAGGAAGCCTCCCGGGGAAGGCCAGGACGGCGTTGCTGCGCAGCAGCAACACATCCTGTGCGAACGCTGTATTTGGCCCATGCGGAAAGGGCCTTAGTTAGAAAGTCCTTCAGATTACCCTCAAGTGAGTACAGTGGAACCTCGGTTTTCGTTAGTAATCCGTCAGAAAAGAATCTATGAAAACCGAAACCGATGAAAATCAAGACAAACTTTTCCATAGGAATCAATGTAAATCCAATTAACCCATTCTAGGCACTCCAAAAAACATACCAAAAACACATTTTTTGGGGTGAATAAACACCATGTTTAATGCTGAAAACAGTAACGAACAATAACACTAGGACCAGCTTTAGAGCCAGTGGACCAATGTCGCACCAGAAAGCTGTCCCAAGAGGTCTGTTTCTGACGCCTCTTTAAGATTTGTCTGAAATGGGGCAAGGCATTGTCATTAAACAAGTTGCAGACACGGCCTGCAACAGCTTTGTCCGGGAGATGTTTCTCCACAAACCCCTGCACCTTACTGCAAATCGATGAAAACCGAAGCAAATCGATGAAAACTGAGACAAATTTTTCACTGCAAAAATAGATGAAAACCGAAACCGATGAAAACCGAAAGCAATGAAAACCGAGGTTTCACTGTATTCCAAAACATTTTTTCTTCACACAGACTTTAAAGACAATCTCTTCAGTAGATACGTCTTGCCCACATGTTGCTTTCCAGAGCAGGGATTACTTCTATCTCTCAGAAGGTCAATTTCCTCTCTTTTCTCTGTTAGAATTCCACAACTCTCATAAGCTTCACTGCTTAGTATCTGAGTATGGATTTCCTTTAGAGAAATAAAAATAGCAACCTATGTGTGACTGGTGTGTTGCACCAGAGACTCAGTACAGATTCCTCTTTAACCTGACTTTCGAGTCCCTTAATCAGAGTAGCTTTAAAACCACCATAGAGCGGAGCTCATTCCACATATCCATTCACTAGTACATTCTGAACAGAACTCTCTTCATAATCTCTTTACACTGACTAAAGAATTCTGCTTCTAGCAGCCAGCCAATCACAAGCAGGCCTCCCTTAACTCCTTGTGTGCTGCATTCTACCTGCAGTATATATGATTAAGTGTTGGAATTGGTTAGAGGAGGGCTGTTGCAAAGAAGGAACTGAGGATGCAGAGGTACAATGCACAGTGTAATCAGCTTGATTAGAGCTGATAGAAAATGCTCGGGGCCCGAAAATTAGCATTGTGAAATTGGAGTAGTATTGATTGTTCTTAAAACAATGTCTCCCACTGAAGAGAGAAGATACAAAAACAAATTAGGAATGGCTAATACAGGCTTTCATTTTCCCTAGCATCTTGCCTTTTAAAAAAGGAATATATATGAAGCTAACTATTTATATACAGTGTAAACCCAGAGCCCAAGTTTGGGGAAGGAATGGAAAATGGACACTGTTGGGGCTGCAAATCCATTCTCGTAATATGCCTTATTTATGAAATTTTAGGGGCAAAACATGTCATTCTTTCTTAGCTTCTATAATTGCTCTAACCTGGATGGCACAGGATACCTGATCTTGTTGGATCTCAGAAGCTAAGCAGAGTTGACCCTGATTACTATTTGGATGGGAGACCACCAAGGAATTCCGGGATCATGACACAGAAGCAGGCAATGGCAAACCACTTTTTAGTCTGTTGCCTTTTGGGATTACTGTGAATCAGCGGTGACTTGATGGCACTTTCCATAACCACCACTGTGTGTCAGTGACGAAGGAAGGGGGAACTACGCCTGGGACATGAACTGCCTGTGCGCCCGCTCCTGCTCAGCACCGCCCCCAACATGCCCCCACCCCCAACACGTGACAGCAATGTCAGCGCCCGGGACAAGCCGCCCCAGATGTTCCCATTGCCACTACACATCTGCTGTGTGTGCACCCATTTCATAAGTTTTTACTATATTGTGTTATAAACTTCAAGATGTGTGCAGTGGGCATCAGGTGGAAAAGTGCTCAGGAGCACATCAGGGGGAGAACTATTGCCATCATTTTTATCCTCAATCTGATGGTAGAAACCTGGATTCTTTCCCCAGAATTCAAGGATTCTGGCAAATGTTTTAACAATTCATCTGTTTATTCTTAGTAGTCATAGCTGGTCTCTGGCCTGTAGCTCTAGAATCAAGTGTAGCTCACTACAAAACAAAATATGTCTTTTTAAAATGAAATAATTAAGTTAAGGTGTATTGGAGGGAGTAGCTGAGTTGCTTGAATAACCAGTATGTGAAGGGAACTATTTCATGGGACTGAAGGGCTTCTTAGTGCTTTTTTATAGAAGGAGAAATTATAGATGTAAACAGTTAGCAGTAATCCAAGTCAAACTGTGTAGAGATTTATGCCAGTTCACTAAAACTATTGTGCAGGATGCTTTTTGTATATTTATTACGTATTGTGAGACTTTGTATGTCACTTTCTAATAAAGAATTTTCGACAACCAGCCTTTGGACTTTAAAAGCATGGATTATTAATCACGTCAGTTACAGCTAATCTTAAATTAACATTTTCATTTATGAAAACAAGTTTTTCTGTACTGACTCTTTGTTGATCGTTTCCTCTGAACATTGATGTCATTTGACACTTTAATTATAAAAAGGCACTTGCCCCTGATTTCTAAAGCTTTATGTGCTTTATAAATTTTGTTTTAGTAAACAATTCTGAAAGGTAGACTAGTAAGATCTCCATTGCAGATCGGAAGCTGAGAAAATAGTGACTTCCTTAAAGCCATTAGGTGAGGTCAAGTTGAGGTAGGGTTTCAACCAACAATTTCACAGCCCAAAATCCCAGCTTTCAGAGTGCTTCCTGTATTTGCATGTCATTTTTATGCTGGGGCCATGCCAGTGAAGCCTTCTAGTTTACTACATGTGCCACTGAACCAAGCATCCAAAGGTTGAAATTGTATTTGACAGATTTTTTTTTTTTTTTAGAACTGCACTCTTCCATCAGAAGTCTCTGCTTGGTGGAAGAACCAGAATTCTCTCTAGAAAAGGAAGAGTCAAGTCTGGGCCACAAATTTGTGAAAGTGCTAATTTCTTTATACCAGAAAATTGGTGGGTTATTTCCAGGTTATACAGGCATCTCTGTTTTTACATACGGACAAATGAAGGACCAAAATGAGGAAGTTGACTGTGGAGAAGTGGCAGAATTACTCAGGCTTGTGAGGGTAATTAGTACTGGACACTGAGCCTTATCCCCACAAGCCAAGTTATAATTTTGGCACTGCTCTTGGCTTGCTTAAGTACGGGCGTGTGAATATTCTGTCATACACACATATACATACAAATCATCACTCTTTTAACACTGAACTATCAGGCTTGCTTTTTTAGGCACTACAGGTAAAACAACACTAGATTTCTCATTTTAGTTTGAGCAGGATTCTGTGATTGGAATTTTTGTTTATATAAAACTCCATTTGAAGTGCTGCTTTTCTCACTCTAAACATCGCAAAGCACTTTAGCCTCTCTCAGAGGTAAAATAGATGCCTACCATGGACAGTGTCTTCTTAACTTTAAAACTTCTCCACAGATTTATGGAGGAGAATTCGATCTATGGCTACCAGCGTTGATCCTTCTTGAGGATGAAAAGATCTTGCAAATGTGTGTTACTACAACATTTTTAGACATCTCGTTCAGTTTAATTTCTAATTAGACAAGGAAATGTTATCTATAAGTTACTGTCCTTTCTCCAGCGCAGCTGCTGGACAGCTGGATGGATGTGCAGTTAGCTTCAGAGGGGTAGCGCAGTTGCATATACTTCCAGAGCTGGTTATGCTTTGCCAGTAGAGAAGCTAATTAACTCACTGATACAAAAGGAGTACAATTTTTCTTTGTGTGAGGTATTAGCATCCCTCTGAATATTCTTTCCTGTGGTGTTCACTATATTATTCATGGTGTGAGTTAATTGCGCAATTGTATTTTGCCTGGCTTATTGGAGCCAAGCCTCCTCTTGATTTGGAGGGAAACTTAAATTATTGCTTTCCTTCCATTGCTAGTTGTTCAGTTGGAAGTGGCTGCTGCAAACTGCTTATTAGTGTCACAGTTGCGTGGTGACTGCTGCCATGGAAGGAGGCTGCTTTCTGTCTGGCACACTTGCGAAGGGAGGCTGAGTCAAGCCAGTGTGTAATAGCTGGTCTGAATGGAGGCTGAATCTATCCTGTTAATCTACAAACAGAAAAATGAATTTTATTTGTGAATAATTCTGTTTGAATTAAAGGAGAGGCTCACATATTCCTCTGTGGGTTTGTAGGGCTTGCCTTTTCAGATCTTTTCCCCCAAACTGGGTTGAATAAAAAGATACAAAGTACATGGAAGTAGATAAAAAGTACATGGAAATACTGTGGGCTAACTCTTCTAAAGGACTAAGGAGGAGGAGCCGGGGAGGAAGTAAAGAAATTGAAAAGCAGTGTGTGAAGAGGGTTAGCCTGTTAGTACAAACACTGGCACCAGTCTCTAGATAATGGTGTTCAGTTGTCTTCTGTTCCAGTGCAAGCTCCCTAAAAGACCTTTTGCAAGCTGCTAAATGTTAACATTATTAAAAACATTTTCACTAACCACAGATCTCCAGCCAATGAAATCAAACCTTTTTTTGAAGGTGGTAAAAATTCTTTGTTAGAAGTTTATAGCCTCTGGACAAAAGCTTTGTTTTTTGGGGGTCCCTTGAACAGAAGCCAGTGTTATTAAACATGGTTTTAAATCGGTCTGCACCTGGAGTGAAGACATATCCTCTTCGTGTCTTGGACAGTTCTGTATTCTTGCTGTGAATGTGTGTATCTTGTTAATGTTGTGCTGCTCTCAGACTTGCAACATTTAGATGATAAATTTTGATTTTTTTTAAAAAAAAAAGTCAGGAGAATTACCTGTGTTTGGCATTTTAATAAGAGCTGACGGCAGTGGGTCTGCTGCTTGATAGGATTGTTTTGTATCTAAAGGAAGAGCACAAAAGGCTTTCCAAAGTGCAGTTTGTAAGGTTTGTAAATAATGAATGTTTGGCAGTGCTGCTCCTAATGTGCAGGGAAACAAGGCAGAGAGGATTTGTCATAGGTTATAAATATATATGGCCTGGTGGCAGAGCCAGGAGGTCTTTTGGTAAGCTGCTGAGTGAACTATGAAGCTATGAATCCCAACAATTCTTGTGGTCTACCTGCCCAGTATTTTCTTTTTGAAAGTATATGCAAATCCTTTCGAGCTTGTTATTGAAGTCTCAACCTGAAATCTTGGTTAGTTCTTCTTAAAACGGACTTGGCATTGTTTCCCTTTGTTGACTACGTCAAGAGCACTGGTGTAGAATGTACTGATGATGAGACTGTTTCTTTCCTGGAATGAGGTCTGTGCTAAAAGATCTCCATTTTCCCACTCTGATACCCTGTTGGGTGGGTCCTGGCTTTCTATTATTGTTCTAGTCAATTGAGCAGAACTGATAGAACTTCGGGTGCCTGAATTAGAGATTGACAGGCACCCAAGCCCCTCCTGGAAAGCAAAAGCCCAAAAGTGTAGGCCTGATCTGTTAGCCAATCCAATTATTGGTGCATTGTCTTATCTGTCAATAAGGAGTTTCTCAGTATATTTGCCCCTCTCTTCAGTGGATACATGAGAGCTGTGATCTGTCATAATTTCCCGTGGGAAAGGGCCAAAGAGCACCTGACAGCCACTGGCTTTTAATGTCAAGAGGAACTAGCTTCTTGGTGGTCTGAAGAACAAGAATGGCTAAATAAGCTCCAGCAAAGCTGCCTTTGCAAGTGTCTGTTTTTGATCATCTGATTGTGAGCAGCAGAGTTTTGGTGGCATTTCTCCAAAGGCAAGTTGGCATCTTTCTGAAAGAAATTTTTTTTTCAGCCAAAGTTAAATTATGTTACTTAAAATACTTAAACATTAAAGTATGTTACTTAAAATGCTTAAACACTGTCCGGAATCTAGGACTTCTGTGTGTGCTTATATGTAAAAATTAACAACCTAGTCAGATGAACCCAGGTCAAATCAGCCAGGAAGTAAGTCTATTGATCCCGTTTCCTGGTGAAAACTGTGATCTCTGCTTCCCATCAAGAATGTCTCACTTGTTCAAATAACTACCTTTTGTTTCCTGATTAGTCATTTTGGTGCTTATCTTGTGGAATTATCTCTTGGTTTGCCTCCATCTGTACTGTGAAATAGATGGACCTGAATTTTAGGTCTTTTGTATGTTATCAGACTGGCATTGTGTCGATACAGAGGGTCTTTGGAATCTGCCTAGGTGCAGTCCCCTGGTAAATGATGATATGGCCTGAATGTAAAACACCAGCATCCATGGGAAGAAAACAGTTGTCAGTCTTGCTGGTTGAGAAAAAAATGTGAATGATGGGCTGTATGACTTAGAGGCTTTGAAAATTGAACTTGGTCTTAGTTTCTGATGGGGAGATAGATATCAGCATAATTCCCTCACTTAAAAAAATGAGCAAAGCATAAAACTTTTGTCATCATTGGCAATTTACTTGTCTTCAGTGAGTCACATAATTATGAGCTACTTCCCATATTACAGCTTTGTATATACCTGTGCTTGAGGTGTGTTTTGGGACACAAGGTTGGTCATTCAGCTGTGGCTTTTTCCATCCTGCTGTATAGCTGATATTCTCTGAACCGACTAACTTAATAAAAATACACGAGGGAAACTATTTCCTTGTAGGAAGATATACACATCATCATATACAAGCATAAACCTGCATGTCAAACTAAATATGCCCATCTTTCAGGATTTGTTAGTGCTATTCACCATATATGTATTTCTGTATTTCTCTGTTGCCATTTCATATGAAAAGAATGTTCCATTGTATACTCACTGTGAAGAATCCATCTCCTTTAAGGACAGGACATCTTGTCCATCCCAAAGTCATCATTCAATTAATTATCCTTATCTGCAGGGTACCTTTCTGTCTTAAATACTCTTACTGTCCATGTTTTTTAATCTTACTTGCTTATAGTTACAGAGTGCAGGTTAACTGCTTTTGAAGTGGCCAGGACAGGTGACTCCCCCAGTGGAGACAGGAAGAGAAAAAAAAGTTGTTCCTTCCCCCCTGAGGGGATAGTGGAAATCTTCCTTTCCTCAGAGAAGGACCCTTCACAGTAAGTACCTTGAGCCACTTGAGCTGTGGAGGTTTATCTGGTGAACCAGATTAGCTTGTGCATTCCAACACATGCCAGCTGGGTGACCTTGGGCTAGTCACAGTTCTTCGGAGCTCTGTCAGCCCTACCCACCTCACAGGGTATTTGTTGTGGGCGGGGGAGAGGGTGTTTGTTGTGGGGGGGAGGGGAAGGAGATTGTAAACCCCTTTGAGAAAGGGGGGATATAAATCCAAACTCTTGCTTTTCTACCACCTGATTGCCTGATCACCCCCTCCTTTCAGAAATTGTTGGGGAAGTGTGTATAGGAGCTTTAAAAGGTGAAAATAATAGGAACAGTTCTGTTTATGAACTGTCAGCATCTTTCCTGTATTTCCTTCTTTTAAGAGCTGCTGTATTGGATCTACTACTAACTTTTTTAACTGGAGGGGCCTAAAGAGTACTAGGGCAGAAGAGGTTCAGCACAACACTTTCTAAAGGGATGGCTCAAAGGACAAAATCAGTGTATATAAATCTGCTTAATCTGTTGGGGGTTTGGCTAAGAAGCCAAAGGTCTGGGTCAATGTAATAGATGTGGCAAAGTAACGCAGCCCTTTGCATCAGACTGCATCCTTCTACTAATTGGAACTGAAATTGGAAACCCAGTGCCATGTAATGCAAGACTTGAGATATTAGGGAGGGCAAGAACGCTTAATGATCTAAGTGTTTTGAGGAGTGTTTGTATTATGATGTTAAGATGTTATTATTGTTCTTATGCTATTTTGTTGTTCTAATGTCCCTATGATATAATGTTGTTATGAAATGCTGTCGCTATGCAACGTTATTATGTTGATTATGTTTTGATTATTGATATTTGATATCTGAAATATTGTTTATTGTTGTTGTAGCCTAATATTTGACTATTGGAGCCTTGTTTATAATGCTGTATTGTTCTATCATGAGTGCTGATGTTTTGATATTTTGTAATGCTGCTTATTGTTGTTTGTATTATGTGTGTTGTACACCGCCCTGAGCCCTTTGCGGGAGGGCAGTATAGAAATTAAATTACCATACCATACCATACATGTCTACATGCATGCTAAGTATATCTGCATGTTCATATTGGGGTGCAGAGCTTTGTGTATATAGGTGGTTGTTGTATTCTTTCATTGAGGCAGAGAGGGATATAACTGGTGTATTTTGGGGAGCAAGGTGAAGACTCTTTTCTGAGTACAGAGCATGTTGCCAGGGCTGCCTCAGTTCTTTGAAAGCCCCTTTGCTGGCCCCATCGCAAACTAGGCTGCTGTTGTACAGGCAGGTTGCTGTCTTTGAATGTTAAGCCCATTTAATTTCTCCGCAGTTGCTTTGGCTATTACTGGAAATTTCCTTGATAGTCTAATTTTCTGCCTTCTAGTGAACTGTGGTCTGGCAATATATCCATTTCTGCAGTTCTCTGTGCTTCTAGAACAGGGGTAGGGAACCTTTAACACTCAAAGAGCCATTTGGACCCATTTTCCACAAGAAAAGAAAACACTTGGAGCCGCAAATAATTTTTGACATTTAAAATAAAGATAACATTATATATATAGGGGTTTTTTTTAACCTTTTACTCCGCTCATTCTGAGAAACACATGGATGCGCGCAAGGATGAAGCTGGCGGCTCGGCCTTGCCAGCTACCGGGAAAGCACCCGCCCCGCTCCAATGGGGCGGGCGAGAGGGGAAGCCCGCGGCGTGGCCCAGCTGACTGTGGGCAGTTGGTGCGCCCGCCCTGCTGCCTCCAGGGCGGGCAAAGATGGGGCCGGCAGCTCAGCTCGTGGAGCCACAGTGCAAGGGCAGAAGAGCCGCATGCGGCTCTCGAGCCGCAGGTTCCCTACCCCTGTTCTAGAAGAATGTATGCATGAGCCATGGGATACTATGTGAAATCATATTATCCCCCGCCCCCATCTTGCTTTCATGGATAAAAACCCTAATCCAAGTGGAGAAATTATAAAGATTGAATTTGGATTTTTCCATGCATCAAGTACAAGCAACATGAATGAATTAGAGGAAATGGGCATCAGTCATTACCAGTTCAAACAGTATATTAACCATATTCATTTGTATTGTCGAAGGCTTTGACAGCCGGAATCACTGGGGTCTGTGTGGTTTCTGGGCTGTATGGCCATATTCATTGTGATTGCAAAACTTGGGAACACATCAGTGATATGACCACCATCCGTTTTCAGGTTTAGATAGATTGTATATGTCCCTCTGGTACTCTGAATCACAATACCATGGCCAGCTGGGTTAGGCAAGCGTTCTTGTCAAACAGCCAATTGAGTGTAGTACTTAGACTGGCAGGTTAGGCTTTGGAAGACCCAGGGGCAAATCCTCACACTGCCATGACATAGGCTGCAGGACTTTAGGCCAGTCATTCTTTCTTGGCTTAATTTATCTGGCAGTGTTGCTTCAGAGACAAAATTGGACAGGAACCGGGGTGTTGCCAGGAACAACCTGTCCTTGCTGTTATGTGATTACCTGAAGTCTGCTTTGACTTCTTTTGTGATCAAGGCAGAGCTTTGACGGAGTGTTGTGATTTCATTGATATCTCTGTTTTGGACAGTCTGCCTTGCAAGAGTTCTGATTTTGCTGCTTCCCTGCTTGCAACTACTTGTTGTGGTTTGTCAGGATTTCCATCCTTCATAGTGGAGTAGCAGCATTCATGGGACTTAAAGTTGGCTTTCCACAGCCAATTTTTATGTTGAAGGTTTGTGACTCTTCGTGGCAGGACAGTACCTGGGGTGTTTTTTATGGCAACATTTAGGCTGCAGAGAGGGCCATTGATGCTGGATGCTGCAAGATACCATAGTGCAACCTAGTAGCTGTTCCACTGACAAATCCCTGTAGCTTGTGCATAGCTTGATTTGTATATAAACAATAGTTTAGAAACAAATAGAAGTGGTTTTATCATAGGGATAAAAACATGATTCTAGTTGTATCTGTGCGTGGCAATCAGATTTAGGGTACCTGTTGCTCATTTATTGGAGTTTTCTGTTGGAAGTATGTTGGTGGAAGGATACATAAACCTTTTGATCCCTTATTTGAGTTTCTCTGTTACTGTCTACAGAATGTTTCCCCCCACCTTTCTAGTAACTTTGGGCTTCTGTGAATCTTGGTTTGCAGGACACAGTCCCATGTGATAATCAAATTATTTTTTTGGTTTTCTGACTGACAAATTATTGGCTATGCAAGTTAACGTGGCTGGTGCTAAAAAAAGAGCTAGAGTGTTACATTTGACTCCCCTTCTTTCACTGGGACCTAGTCTATTTCTGTTAAATGTGAACAAATTATATATGTTGCAGCTAACATGATCTAGAAAACTGCCGTCCAGATTTGGGTCATGGTTTCCCAGTTGCCTGTTCCCACTGTAGAAAGTTTTAAAACTGGAAGTGAACATCAACCAGTTGCACTTAACAGTGAGGCCTAAAATGGGCACAGAACAGTGGTCCTTTATTTTTTATGTCTTACATCCCAGCACTCACTCTGCCAAAGAATCTAGATCCCATCCGGATAGAAACAAAAAACTCACTTTTCCCAAGAAGAACATTTCTAGGTTTACCGACATTCTGTTATTATATTTATCATGTAAATGTTAGTTTGAAGGACATTAAAAATTGCATAAGCACAATGGATAATCCATGACATTGTATTGGCAGAAAGTGGCTAATCAAAGACATTTGCTGGTGGCCAGGGGAAATGGGGGATTACCACTCGCATGTCAGAAAATCACAGATGGATAATCCATGGCAAGTAGGATTGGCAGGAGATGGCACATCATATTTGCATGTGGCTATGGGGGCTGGGGGACAGTGAATTCTTAGTAATCATTATGAGAGCCCTGCCTCCCACCTAAACTAGTTCTGTGTCCTGCTGATGGTAGATGTATGATGCTGGCAGGGGGTGATGGGAACTGTAGTCCATGACATCTGGAGGGCCATGAAGTATAATCTGATTTATTATGTTTATTTTGAGTTATACTTAGTAAAACCATTTTAATTTTATTATTTATTTATTTAATTAAATTTACATCCTGCCTTATCCCTGCAGGGTTCAGGGCAGGTCATAACATAAAATATATACAATCAATAACATAGCAAGACAAATATTAAAATAAATAAAAATAATAAAACTCCAATGCCTAATAGATAACCAATAGTTGAATTGGATTATTTGATTAACCAAATGAAGTGTGGTTTAAATATTCCATTCATACTCTAAAACTCAAAGTTTTGGTATCACTAATACACTTCACAGGGTATTTGATATTATTAGCATTTTTGATATGGTGGTTACTTTCCTTTTTTGCTAATATTTACACTGTGTATTTTGTTTTTATTTATTGCAATGTAATAACTTTACATTGCTTAAATTTAAGAAAAAATACAAAGGCACCGAAATCCATTGATGCGACTTTTAGTTTATCCCAAAGAACCATGCATGGTATGGTGCAGGTGTGGTTATCCACTCATTGTAAGGAATTCCATAGAAGCAGAAATAAAAGGCTCTTCGGTGGAAAAAGACCGTTTATTCAGACATCTTAGAAAGCTCAAGTACACGCAGTGGCAGGAATGACACTTCCCGCCAGAAGCACAGGTTATAACTCTATCCATCCCATCCCCCTCCCGGCTTCCCATGGGAACGGAGACCTCATCTCCCGCGCAGAGATAAAGTCTTCGCCGATGAAGCTGGCCCATCGCCCGGGCTGTGGAATGTACTCAAGGTTAGGCGGCTGCCCTTCCCATCAACACCATTGAAACCTTTACACTCATCTGTTTCAATACAATCTAACTCTTGTCCCCAGAGGTTACTAAAGTACTTCATCACTTGCATTTTTTGTTAGTTCTATATTGGACTGGTGATTACAGTATCTCTGCCACCACGTGTGAGCTGTACTGTAAACAAGAATTTTACCTTTAGTTTTAATTGGACCTGCACAGCCAATCAGGTGACTTCATAACATCATAAAGCAAAAGAGGACAGGCAGCACATACCTGAAATAGTAATCCTAAAGATATTCTCTGCAATAACTGGATGACTGTGTAGTGTCAGTTCCAAAGAAAGCAGTACTGTAGCTTACCTTTATTGGGACTCTTTTCAGAGTTGCAAAAATAGTTACTGTTCTGTTGGTTGGAATGTATTGTTGCCTTTGGTGACAGAACCAGTTAACTTTGCAAAGTAGATTTCAAACAGTTATCTTCACATAATTGCCCAGCAAAGAAATAAATACACCCTTTATAAATAAAAGCTAGCTTGGTCTTTGAAACATTACCTTCCAGTCTTGGCTTACAAAATACAGCTGCCTTTTTAATTTATTTTCAGAAGTCACAATTTTCCCATTAAAAATGGTCAACATCGTCCGTAATTCAACATTGGTCGATTACACACAAAGTCTTTGCTGCATAGTGGAGGCCAGTGTTTGCCACAACAAGATTTTTTGTATGGACATATTTTCTGGAGCCCCATTTTCACTTTCCACACTCTTTGCAGCAAGCAAAACCACTTACATTCTCTTTAAATCTTTAAATCTTGCTTTGTCGCTAGAATGGGACAGATTCGCCAGTGGGCACAGCTTTGCCCCGGACATCTTTCTTGGCCCATGGCCAGCCTTCCCATTCCCTTTCATCGCTTTGCACACCTTCCTCCTCACCTCCCTTCATGCTGCCAGCTCCTTCCTGCTTACCTAAGTGCACTGATCAAGAGATCGATAGATCAACCTCTCATATGTATAATGGTGGGGTTTCTCTTTCATTTCTGTCTAATGTCTGTGTTCAGTCTCTCCTCTACCAGCGCAGCCTCAGCACAGATTCAGTTGCCAGGTGCCCTGGAGTCTTCCCCCTAGCCCCCCTCCCCCATTCTGCCGGCTCCTTTCTGCTTCTCTAAGTGCACATATTGAGAGACTGATATTTTGATACAAAGCAAAAACAAAGGAGGCTTTTGCTAGGAGCAATACGAGCAGACATCTTTTTGGTTCCATCCCACTTTCCATGCTCTGCTTCTGCCCTCCTGGATGACTGAGAGGGGTTTTAAAACTTTATTTCAGGCAAGACACTGTTTTAAAACAAGTCTCTTCTCTTGCAACAGCGACAGAGACACATAGAGAGAAAATGTGTGTGTGTGCAGGGGAGAGAATATCAGCTGTGTGCCTTTAAGGCTGTTGATGGGTGGGGTTAAGTTAACCATTAAGAGAACTGGAAGAATTATATGCCCAGCAGAGTTCAGCAGATAAACTGTGCTGCAGGCTGTGGACTGCCTCCTCGCTTGTAAACAGAGAAATGTGAGGAGAGCTCACTGCAAACCCACTGCGGAATGAATAGGCTCAAAATAAGTGTTCCATGCATAATGGGCCATTATTAAAAGACACCACCCAATAAGTGTTTTAAGCCGAGATATATGACTGCCACACCTACTGACTTACACTGCAGAAAAACAAAACAGTTCCATTGGCCCCAATCAGAGCCTCATTTCAACTTTTCAGATACCCATTATCTTCCCAACTCTGGTCATTAGGCAATGTGTCACTTTTGCGCTTGCTGCCTTGGATAGAATTTTTAACACAGTTTGTGATGCATTTCTTGTACAATAACTCCACTTTGCTGACAGCATGGTACAAAACCTACAGGCTATCTATATGAGGTAGAAGTGAAATGGATTGTATGTTGGTGAAAGGTGAGTAAATAACTCTTGCAGGAGGTTCTGTCTCGCTTCATGCCACTGAAAGACTAGAGTTGCTGTGGAACAAGGATTCCCTGGAGTTGAGAGTCTGGTCTTGATACCCCTTGCACTTGGTTGAAGAATGCAAGTGCCCTCTTAATTTTGGAGGGTAGCTGTGGTGGTCTGCAGTAGAACAGTTGAGATTTGAGTCCTACATATGTCTGACAAAGGGAGATTTGACTCTCAAAAACTTATGCCTGGAAAATGTTTTGGTCTCTAAAGTGTGCTCTTTGAGTAGTAAGGGTTGCTTTCAAGCCCCCTTTCCTCAGTACAGCTGTTAGGATTAGGCTCATGTCAAAGCAAGATCTTTTCCCCTCGCTCTTACTCATGCTTGCTGTTTTCAGTGCTTAGAAAATTCAGATTCCCTCTTCCCAAGAGAAGCAGCATCTTTGAGTTTAACCCCTTCCATTTAGTCATTCTTTGATGTGGATTCATGTAGGCTTTTTTATGCATGAACATTTGGGAAGGAAGCGTCAAACTCTGCTCTGTGATTGTGTTGAATGAATTCTCTTGTAGATACAGTTAGGGTCTTGTGTGTTGTTTATACAGACTAGTGCTAGTGACTTTGTGTAGTTAGGGCCTCTGACTCACCAGGCATCAGAATCATTCACTTTGTACGTGAAAAGAAGTGGGTTTTTTTGGGGGGGGGGGCCGCTGGGAGTTTGTGTTTATTTATTCATAGAGGCATTTTCAAAGGAAGTCCTAGATTTCAATCGTATGAAGGCCGTAGGGTGTTAGGATGACTGTGTTTGAGTCAGAATAATTTGTCTGTCCCAATGAACCTGCATTTTAAAGCTTTAGCTCTATTTGGAGCCTTTAAGTTTCCTCAGTGTTACAAAGCATACCTGAAATAGCATCTCCCCTCTTGAAACCAGTGGGCTCAGAAGGCAGTTCTCCCTCTGTGCAAGACAAAATCTTCTGGGTGATTCCCACCAATTATCCAAGGAAGTAGGAAAAAATTAACAGCTTCCTGTTTCCATTTCTTTCCTGTCTTACAGGGAGAAGCAGTAGATCAGTTGCCTGCTCCACTTTTCCTCAGTTCTAATTACTAAAACTTCTATCCTTTACCGTTTCCTTTTTCTACAGACTACAGCTCTCTTCCTGTCCTCCCTTCTCCCTTCCCCGATCTTATTCTTTGAGTAATAGTATTTTTGCTGGCAGATCTGAGGTTTGCCAAGGGTTAAATTGCTGTGTTCAAAGCACAGCCGACGATGGATTCCTGTCTGAAGAGGACATGGAGGCCCCAATGACCGAGGGGAGCAATTTCAACCATAACAAGAGCTCTCTGGACCTGGCTCAGACACTGGAACACCTTGGGATCCTCGTAGATACCAGGAAATGACTCCTGATTGAAACCAACTCCAAGGGTTGGAAGACCAAGGAACTAAGCCTCCAAACTGTCAGGGCCCGATTGTCATCCTTGCAAACCCTGGCAAGCCTAATGGTACTACTTACCTTCAACATCAAGGTGATCCAACGGGGTCATTTTCATATGAGAGGCCTCCAGCAGCTCCTATGACCTTACCAACTTTGCCTCGCAAGGAAGGACAACCCATCTCTAACCGTTCCTCATTCTGTGAAACACAGCCTGCTCTGGTAGACCATGTGAGCCAGTGTAAAACAAGGAAAGTTCTTCTGGATGCTGGAGGAGAAGCAAAACATAAGTTTGTCTGAGTGGGGAGTGACTCTGGATGAGATCCCTGGACAGGAATTCTGGATGGCTCAATAATCCAGACTACCTATCAAAATCCTGGAACTCTGGACAGTTTTCCTAGTCTGCATGAGCTTTAGTCAGGTAATCAATAAGAGACACGTCCTTGTCTGAACTGACAACATTGCCCCAAGGATGTAAACAAACAGGACAGTTCTCAATCTCAGCTCTCCATCATGAGGCAATGAAAACCTTGTCCTGGGCAGAGAAGAGTCTGCTGTCCTTAGGGGCAGAATACATCAAGGATTTGACAAACATCCAGGCCAATTGGTTCAGTCAACATCAGATCCAGTATGGCAAATGGCATCTGAAGTATTCCTTGTATGCCAGGATTTGGGCATGCCATTGATAGACCTATTTGCCTCTCAACAACCATCAACTTGAGAGGTTCATCCCTTGGTTCTTTCACTCAGCAGTGGAGGCAACAAACGCCTTGGCCAGTCCATGGCCCATTGCTTCCCAAACTCCTGAGGAAGATATGAAAACACAGAGGTGAAGTGACTGTGACTCCATTCTGGCCAAGGAAGCCATTCTGGCCAAGGAAGCCATGGTTCTCATGTCTTCAACAACTGGCAACCCAACCTCCCATAAAGCTACTGATCTACAGAGACCTCCTTCAACAAGGTCCTGTATTCCACCCCAAACTGGAATGGTGGCAACTAGCCACCTGGAAATTGAAAGGACTTCCCTTTCCATATTAGGATACAGTGAAGCAGAGATGGACATTATTCTGGCCTCCTGGAAACAATCAACCCATACGATTTACAGTTTCTCCTGGAAAGGCTTTGTCAGATGGTACAGGTGTAAGTCACCCTAAGTCACTGGAGCTTCTCCAGTTTCTTCAGGATCATATCAGTTCAGGCCTCCAAGCTTCAACTCTACATTGCCAGCCATTGCCACAGTCATTCCAAGGTTGGATGGATGGCTGACAGCTAACTATTCCCCACATCAAAAGGTTCTTAAAAGGAGCACCCTACAAGGATGTCCCGGTATGTCACAGCTTTCTACATTGGAAACTAACACTGTACTATCTGGTCTCACAAGACCTACTTTTGAACCAATCAAGGATATCCCACTGAAATAGTTGTGAATGAAGACTATCTTCTTAATAGCAATTACATGGGCTAGATCAGGGGTAGGGAACCTGCGGCTCTCCAGATGTTCAGGAACTACAATTCCCATCAGCCCCTACCAGCATGGCCAATTGGCCATGCTGACAGAGGCTGATGGGAATTGCAGTTCCTGAACATCTGGAGAGCCACAGGTTCCCTACCCCTGGGCTAGATGAATGTCCAAGTTGAGTCCCCTTTTGGTAGATTCTTCATTCTGCATATTCTACAAGAACAAGTTAGTTCTCTGGACCAATTCATTATTTCAGCCCAAAGTGGACTTCAGATTCCATCGACAAAAGGAAATATACTTACCCTTGTTTTGTCCCAACCCAAAACACCCAAGGGAAAAAATCTGGCACACAGTGGATGTCAAGATAGCTGTTAAAACTTTTATAATGAGAATTCAGGGCATTAAGAAGACCAATGCTATGTTTATATCCGTGTCTTGCCAAGGAAACTAAGATCTACTATTAGCAAATGCCTGAGGGACTTCATTACTGAGCCCTGCAGGGCACAAAACCTCATTCCACACTCAGGAATCACTGGTCATGCTGCCGTGACCAAAAAATGCCTCTGGGAAAGAAATATGTAGGACTGCCACATGATCCTCCATATCCACATTTATTAGGCATTATAATATAATAATATTCAGCTCAGCAGATGTGGCTTTTGGTTGCAGAATACTTCAGAACGTTTAGGAGGATGAGTAACAAATGTCCCTCCCTAATTTAGGGACACAGCTTGGAGAGGCCGTACAAGATGTCTTCCTGCTCAGAGGAAGAACAAACATTGGTAACTCACTGGGTCCTTCTCCTCTGAACAACAGAGAACATCTTGACCCTCCCTTGACATTTTTTCTCATCTCCTTTTGTGCTCAAATTCTGTACTTAGTAATTCAGGCAATTAAAGAATGTGTAAACACCTATGTTATAAACTGTTTCCTGTTATCTTTATCATACCTCATGTTCTTAAGCTGTTATAAGTTACAGATTGTTATACAGCTGTTTAGAGTTATCTAAAGTGAGTATCAACAGGTGATGCCCATCAGAAACAGGAAGCTGTTAGTTTGTTCCTGCCTCCCTGGATAATTGGTGAGAATTGCCCACAAGTTGTCTTCCATTGCTCAGAGGAGAAGGACCCTTCATGGTGAGTAATCAGTGGTTGTTTTACATATTATTTAAAGAATGATATTATGGCTTATCCAGATGCTAAGTGTCACTGGAGATCTCTGTACTTTCTTTTGGAAACTGGAATAACACCCTTGCCCTGGTGTACTTGCTAAGCAACACTATACCGGAAGTTTTCGTCTGCGGAATTGAACCGGGAGATGTCAGAAGGGTATTCTGCATAATCCCAGGGAAATCAAAGTGGTTTGGGCTTGTGAGCAGCTTCTTTGCCCAACTTCATCAGATCTGTTTAATCTTTTTTTCTGTCAGATTAACTATACCCACCCCAGGGACTTTGGTGATGGGCAGGAAACAAGTGCACAGGTAAATAAATACACTTTTTAGTCTGAAATAAATTTCTGGCATAGAGATATTACAAACCCCTGCCCCTCCAAATGTTTGAATAGTGGCAGAGGGGTGGGAAGCAACTTTTCTTTACCTATCCATTTAACTAATTATTGGTATGAGAATGCTAACAAATAGTTTTTTAATGCCATGTAATGAGACTACATACTGGAGCAACTAGGAAAATCTGAGACCTAGGAGGAAAGCTTTGGCTCACAACAAAACAGTATGCGATCAGATCTTTTGTCTTCTTGTTTTCAACGTTGTTTAAAAAGAAGCTATAGAGATGTGGGGCCAACCCCTTCCTCTTTAGTGCATTTTCCTGATTTAAATGAGATCCCTTGACATGGCAAATAGCATTAGAGGTCATGTAGATTAGTAAACAGGCATGGGAGAAAGCACTAACTCCCTTTCCCCCATCAAGCTAGTTTAATTAATATAGGTGTAAACAGAAGGCATATCATGGATGGTATACTAATACTACAACTCACTTCCATTTGACTATGGACATGGACCTTTACTAAGTAGAGTGCAAGTATGAAACTTTGCTTATGCTTTTATCCTGACTTTGCTCCAAGAAACTTATGCAACATATTTGATTCTCTTTCATCCCCACAACAATCCTGTGAGAGCCTAGGGTAGTTTGAATGAAGAGTCAGTCAGCCAGTGCCCCAAGGCCACCCAATGAACTTCATGTCTGAGCGAAGATTTGAAGTCCGGTGTCCTGGTTCTTAGTTCAGCACTCTCCTACACCAGACTGGCTCTCCTTATTGCTCTGTTTCCCAAATCACAAGGGAGCTCTAATCTCAGACTGATCCTGCCCTTTTCTCTTGCTCCCACAGAACAAGAAGGCATATTTTCTATTGTTACATCTGAGAAATGAGTGTGGTAGGCAAAAAGGAATTAATTTCTTCCTCATTTATTCCCTTCAGTATGCTTTTTGAAATACATTGTAGAAAAATAGTAGGATTATGGGTGGGGTACTCCTTTGCTTGTGGGAAAGCTTGACTATAATGGCGTTCCCTGATCACAAATGGTCCCCTGAAAAGTGGTGCAAATAAGTTCAATTTTATGGCTGCCTGTGAATGACCTCAGATCTCTTGAACAGCAAGTCCCCCCCCCCCCCATCAAATCACATCTGACTTATGGTGCCCCGGAGGTGGGGGTTCAAGGCAACAGATGTCCAGAAATGGTTTGCTGTTGCCTGTCTCCATGTCATTTGCCCAGTGTCTAAATATCTGCCAGGGTTGATCCTGCTTAGCTTCTGAGATCTGAGGAGATCAAGCTATCCAGGTGAGGGCAAACATCAAATAGTTATGCCTAAATTACTGTCAGTCATGTCCTTGTTCGATTTTCCAAGTTAAAAACATTAAAATAGACATAAGAGGCTCCAGAGTTAATCAAAGGAATCCCTTCTGCCTGCACAGGTGCTGTACTTGTGTAAACTGTATAATCTGCATTACCCCATAATGCCAACCGCCAGAGGGTAGGATTTAGACCAGGGAAACATACGTGGGAAATGTTTAAAAACACCATTTCACATAACTGCAGCTTTTATCAAATCCAGTCTTTCTTGTGCCTGTTTTATAGAAGCAAAAGTTGACGTTGCACATTTTCTACATTGCATGTTTGGGCCCTGAGTCTCCCTTGCAGTGATAAGCACGCTGTATATCTCTTACCGGAGGAGTCAACAGAAGTATTTTGGAGTCATTCTCTCTCTGGATCTAAAGGACTGAGAAGGTAATAGTTTGCTCCTGTCTAGCATCACAGGGAGCCAAAGTATAGCAAAGTAGCTACTGCATTGCAGTAATTCTGGTGACATATATTGTGCCATTCTGGATACCACTGGATTTGCATTCTCTACCAGTTCAAATTATTTGTACAGATTGCAGAATTCAGTTTGTTTGTTTTTCACGGAGAATTTGAATTACTTCAGTACAGAATTTTCAGTACATTTTCCTGGCTCAGTTCCAGCTGCTCTGTCCACTTGTAAAAGTTCATATGATCACAATAGATAAGCTATTGACCTGGCCGCATCCACAATTTGACAAAGCTGCAGATTGAAGAAGGTCCTGGAGTTCTTGTCTGCCTTAGACAGAGGGCAGTGATAGTTCATGGTCTGGATCAGAAAAAGAGTACAGTAAAGGGTAACTTTGCCTGGTAGTGTGGCAGAGTGGTGTAGCTCTGGGAGAGAAGGGAGTGCCCGATTATTAGATCTATGTCTGGTGATGAGCAGACCTGGTACAATTTAGTCTGACTACAGGGAAGATTGGTGTGGGTGGAATCCTGTGTGTGAGAGGGGATTCAACCTAGTGGCTAATCAGTTTGTGCCTGAAAGCATTAACAAAAATTCTGACTACTGTCTGAAGCCGTAACTAATTTAAATTTATGTGCCTCAGCCAGGTTTCTCCTTTGTCTGCTTAGAGTCTTGAGCTACTAATCTGTTCTTTGAAATCAACCCCTTAAATAAATAAATTTTATGCTTATATAAGAATCCTGCCTCAGTGGGATTATACATAATAGAAAAGGGATCATGATTAATGTCTGTAATAATTTAGGTAGCTTTAATTTTCTTGTTAGCTGTGGTACACACTAGTACTGTTTCCCAAATTTTGTCATCAAGTTTGTTTTATAATTTGTTATATTATCATAAGTTATATTGTATACTGTTTAATATACTATTCTAAGTTAGTCATCCTATTTATTTATTTATTTAAATCATTGTTATTGTATGTATACTGCTCTGGTCACATGGATTTTAACTGTGTAATCCACCTGTTGGAGATTGCTGACTCCTCTCACAGAATTGCAGTTCTCAAGTTTTCCCTTAGAGTTAAATGCCCAGTGGAAAATGCAGTGGCAAGCCACCCTATAAACAAAGTCTGCCTAGTAAACGTTGTGATGTGACGTCACCCAGTGGGTCAGTAATGACTCAGTGCTTGCATAGGAGATTTCCTTTTAAACGCCCCGATTGTCTCCAGGCTGTAAGATGGCACTGCCACTATTATCTGACCATCTGGCTGTACCTATTTGTTTTTAAAGAACTTGCTCTTAGTACATTAAGAACATTGCAGCCAGTTGTAGCTACAGTCCTATCCTCACTAAGGCTGTTTCCGCATGAGTGGAATACAGCGTCCCAGGGACACTAAAAACAGCGTCCCTTGGGAGGGGTTCACACGGCCGCCGCCGCATTACAGCAGCGGCGGCCTCGCAACCCCCAAGCGGCGCGAAGCCACTGTTTCCAAACATCGCTCCCTGAGCGAGATTTTTCAGAAACAGCGGCTTCCAACTGCTGCCGTGCGAATGGCAGCGGCTGGAAGGCACCATTTCCCCCCTTTCTCGAAAGCCTTACCGTCCCTCCAACCTTCTGGCGCGTCGCCCAGGCCAGGGGACATGCCCCCTCCTGCCCTGCGACTCCAGAGCTGTTGTGCAGAGGAACAGTAAGGCATTCAAGCAATTGTGCAGCCTCTGTGCAGGCTGCGCTGTCTTCCCCGCCCCTACTGGGACCGTTCATGCAAATAGTCCCGTGGGGGTTCATCGGCGTCATATACGCCGATGCACCCCCTGAGCGTGGCCGTGCGGAAACTGCCTAAATATATCTTGCTACAGCTAAGGAGAATGGAGGGGGCAGGCTCATGCGGCATTATGCGGGGGATATGCTGATTCCACAGAAACTTTACTGTGATGTAGACATAGTTCTCAGTCTGCCTGTTTAATCTGTGATTCCATGCCCTGGATGCCTGATGTGAGATACCAGGGATGTGTCCAGCTCTCCTCCCCAACACAGTGCAAATCTCTCTTTGAAGGATACAAACAGCAACAAATCCCTCCAGTTCCCAGCAGCTGATTCACTTTCTCCCATCTGGCTCTTGTCCGTGATGGAGTTGTAAGGCGAGGGTTGAGGTTGGGATGAGGAGAGAAATTAGTCTGTGACCTTCAATGATAAAGCTACTGAGGCAGATAACACATTATGCTTTTCTGACTGCATGTTTACCCCAGCCCCCAATTTGGCATTTCTTTGTGAGTGAAGACATGGTTTCCTTCTTGTTTTGAACTTTGGCTGCTTAAAGCTAAAATGTAAGCATTTGTAATAATCTCTGAACTTCAGTGACTCAAGAGTGGAGAGCTTGCAGACATGGGTGACTGGATATTTCAAGCTATGCTCTCACTGAGAAAGCATCTGTGAATGGGGCTCTTTAATAGATGGTGGGGGCAATGGAGATGGAAATGAAATGGAGATGGAGACATTCCAAGTTTTAGGGAAAAATTATTTTCACTTTCAGAATAAAGGCTGACAAACCTTTATTATGTGTCCATGCACGTTGTTGCAAAGCAATCAGAGATTCACAAACGTGTAATGTCAGTGGTGAAAGCATTTCCACTGCATTTTGTTAGATTATTAAACTGGCAATTTAGGATTGAATGGTCAGAAAAGTACTTCAGATTTTCTGTTCAAGTACTTCAAGTCTTTCTGCTTTACTACAATACTGAGTTCTATTTTCATCTATTTTTGCTCCAATTTGACAAAATTACTAATATATTGGGAAAAGGGGTGTTTGTGTACGGTATAATTACTAATATATTTGATATACTAGTGTGCAATATTTTGCAGTACGCCTTAAAATTTTGCACCATCTTTTAAGTTTTATAAATATAGTGGTATATTATCTGGTAAAGCAACACATGATAAATGAGTAAAAAGCTTAGAATTGATTAGGGTAATTATTGAACATATTTTTTAAAATATTCCAAATGTGTTTTTTCTGTTTGTTTTTTGCCATGGCTTCAGAATGTTCAAAAACTTTACCCTCCAGACTGACTGTTGCCTAATTGCTGGTCTCTGGGTCTTGGATATTAAACTGCACTTGGATCCCTCTCTTATGCTTGCAGTGGCTCACAGTAGCTTTTGTGGATAGAAAAAAATCAGGATGCTGAGAATAGCAAGTGTCCAGGACTGTCTAGAAATATAAGAGCCCTTTCTTCTTCTTGTCAGTGCTCCATGCTGCATATAGAAAGTAGTACTCATAGGTATCTTGACATTTTCTCTGGAAAATCTGGTTTAACCAAAAGCACAATTTTCTTTAAGCGAATCAGAATTCTTATGAGAAATGCTGGAGCAGTTAAAGTGGATGGAGAAGTCTCTTCTCACCTGTTTTCTAGCAGGGAAGGGCAGGACTTTTCATTCTTGGTTGCTGTAAAAGTACATTTTGTGGGTGGGAAGATCCTTTTGTGTAGAATATGTTTACATTTTTGTAATAGGCTTGGAATGCTGGAGACAATGATACTGACTTAATCCACTTCTTCTGCTACTCATTCCTTTTCCATAAATACATTTGATAAAGTACATATCCACCCAGTCAGAGAGAGGAGAGGAATGTACCTATCAGCATTAAAAGAAATACTAATTACAAAGTGAAAGAGTTTTTGGAGGGCAAAGCTTATAGTATATATTAATGTTAAATTTGCCTGACCTGATGGCCCAGGCTAGCCTAATCTCATGAGATCTGGGAAGCTGAGCAGGGTCAGCTCTGATCAGTATTTGTATGGGACACCACCAAGGAAGTCTAGGGATCCTATGCAGAGGCAGGCAATGGCAAACCACTTCGGAATGCCTATTACCTGGAAAACCCTACAGAGGTCTCTGTCAGTCAGTTATAATGTGACAGACATTTCCACTACCACTAGAGTTATTTTTATCAAATGTTTTTGTCTTCAGTGTTAAATCTTTTATTTATTAATTATTTTTATCACTATAAAAACTCACACACAGAGAAGTTAAAAAACATCAAATCATTTAACAAACAACATAAAAACTAGTATTCAAAAGGTATATTCTATATAATCAGTATTTTTTTTCTTTCATGACTCAGTAGTTTGTGAGTGTGTGTGGTCATCATGCTAAAAAGTTTTTCCAGTCTAGCGAAATTATGTTTCTGCCCTGCCTGCAATACCAGTACCTCGTAGAAATCTTGTTGACAGAGTGGAACAATTCAGTCTAAATTAATGGAGTACACAAAATAGGGACTCTGTTCAGTTGCTTGTTGTAGCAGGAAAGTGAGTCCTGGTTTCTAGAGCAAGAGTATTGGGATTCTGTCCCATTCTTTCTACCCTCACCCCCGGCAGTTCCTGCCACCCAATAGGCAGTTGTGGCTATACTAGGCCTTTCAGGGTTTCCTTCCTTTTCAGCTTGTGGATGACAGTGGAAATAAGGGTTCCTAGGCACTTTTATCAGCCATTGTTCCTTTGGGGACAGTGCATTCTTTGTTTATGCTCCTGTTGGGCTCTACCTGGACCTCTGGGTAAGCACAATATGAACACCATCGTTACTGCTACCTGCAACATCTATGCTGTGATTTCCCCCCTGCTTGTCCAGATATAAACTTGAGTATGGCCAGAGGCATGACGCTGCAAGAGCAAAAGTGATTTTGGCCTGTGTCTCATGTCCTGTGGCCCTTTGGATTCAAGACCAGACCAAAGTGTAGTTGGTTATATTCTGCTTGTTGTTTTTTTAATTGCATGTTGCTGTTGTATTTTCATTGCAACCTGCTTCCTACAGTTGTTATGAGGATAAAATGGAGCAGAGGCAACCAATGTAAGCTGCTTGCATTTCATACTTTTACATTTTGTAATTGTTAAAATGCCAGAGTGTCTGATTTTCTTTTCAGAAGGAAATCAGATCTTATTTCTGGCATTCAGAGTAGCGTATCTTGTCTTTCATCAAGCTCATCTGCATGGTATTATAAAATGGAATAAATAAATTGTAGACTAGTTTGGGTCTTTGGGGGGAGAAAAGGGGTGAATAGATATACTAAGTGAGCTGTTCCTAGGGCAGCAACAACCCCCTCTTCAACACCTTTCCTCGCTCTTTTAAGCCTGCCTTCCCGGTCTCATCTGGTACCTACCACAGTTCATCTCCCCCTTTCTAGCTTCTGTGGTTTAAATATTCCTGGACTTATGCATCCCCTGAGTCAGTCACAGATGGCCATTGTTTTAGGACCAGCAAGGCAGAGGGAAGGCATGATGTGGGGATGTTCTGGCTGGAAGTGGCTTCTGTCAACTCTAGGGTTGCCACTTGGCATTCAGAGATCCCACAACAGCTTGAGATGGCCTTCTGCTTTGCTGCTGTTGTGTGCTGGTGCTTGGCTCCAAAGCCATAAATTGCAGTCCCCTACTTCCCATCTTTGGCTATCAATGAGAGAGCAGGTAAATGCAGAGCCTGATGTTAGAGTCAGACATGTAAGCTCTACTAGATGTTTGCAGGGGTAGGGATAGGGATTTTTCTTCTCACGTTTGGCAGCATCCATATGCTTACCAGTTTAATTAGTTCATCCCCAAGAGCCTAATACAAATGTGGCTTGGATGCTGAGAGTACAAAAAAGACCATTCCACATAATTTAAAATTGCTACCTGGTAGACTTGAAATCTGGGGCTTTTTAGGATGACTGTTATTTGAATATTACCTCCCCACACTACCCCGTTGTTGAGTGCAGAAATTCTGGCAGTGAAGGTAGCAGCTTTGTGCCCATCACTCATGGCTCTGAGTTTCTGTTTGCCAAGTAGCAGGAATTATTTATGGCGCTGCTGTATTTGGCAGCAGGTTAATGCCCTGCTAGGTGCATTGTAAAAATACTACAGCCTTTGGGCTGGGATCTAAATAGGGACTAATGCCGAATTACTGGATCTCTTTTTTATCCCATTCTACAGATTTATTTTCACCATCATAAAATAAAACCTCCTAATTCCATGGTTTCAATTTGAAACCATTCATCATGAAAAATGACATGCATAAGAAAATGACTTATCAAGGGTGAAGGGAGAGTGACACCCAAGCATTTCTTCAGACTCTTGCCCTCCTTCACATTCTACATGATTTAGCTGTGATTGGTAGCCACCTTTTGCTTCTGGTTGTCAAAAAGACTGTGCTTTGTAACTTCTTGCTTCACACAGACAAAGCAAGTACATCTCTTTTGTACTGGCTCCATGCTGGGGAGGTGGAGCTTACAGGGGAGGAGCAATAGGTGGTACGTGTGTATTCAATAAAAATCAATTTCTCCCAATCTGTAGTCCCTTTCTTTGTAACATCAGTAGACCCTGCCGTCCTCCCCTTTTCTTAAGGGGCTTAGGTTGTGGGACGCCATCTATTGTGCTTTGTAATTAGAATGCTGTGTTTTAATGGGGTTAGTTTTAAATTGTACAGAGCCATATTTAATTTATTTCTGGTTGTTGATTTTATCCTGTGCTCTGTCTGTATACTTTGTGTTCACCGCCCTGAGCCCTTCGGGGGAGGGTGGTATACAAATGCAATAAATAAATAAATAAAAATAATACTGTGTCCTGCATAAGATGCAACCCAGCATCACCTTGAAAGAAAATCCCTATATGAGTCACCATTGGCTTTTGAAAAAAATATTACACATGTAATATTGAGTGAATCAGAGGTTTTCTTTTCTAGCATCCATAAGTGCATTTATGGTTGCTTTATCTCATTCTATGTGCTGGAGAGTCACAAAGTCACAGGAGGACTTTCCTCTCACATGGCTTTGCACATGCAGGTCCCATGATCTCCAAAATAGACCTTTTGTGTGGTTAAATGGGACCCCTTCATTCCTTTCTCAGCAGCAGAAGAGTTGGATGGTCTGCTACCCCATGATTGTTTTAGAGGAGCTAGGAAACTAAGAATGCACCAAAGTTTCTGCTTTACAGGCAGCACCTCAATGCCTGCCTGCCAGAAGTGCTCTAGGCAGAATGATGGGGAAAGATATCAGGAGCCATTGATCTTTCCAGTTGTTTCTACCAGAAAAACTTCCTAGCACTACATCACTTGATGGGTGAAGAAGCGCTGGTGACAAGGCCACTCAGAAAGATCTCAGCATTTTTCTCTTGGTAATTTGATCTAAAGTGGGATGGGTTGCAAATGGGTGTATAGGTAGAGAACAGGGAAAGATGCAATTTGTGTACATTCAGTGCCTTTTTTGTTGCACTAGAGTTCCATTTTGCTGAGTCTTGCACATGATTTCAGTGAGCTGTTAGTAGCAGGAATAGCGCTATTTCTGTTACTGTAATCAGGGCTGACCCTTGGTATTTTGAGCTATCATGATTTAGATTGCATACTAACCTTTGCATGGGTACAGAAGAAAATCTCTGCTCTTTCAGTCACAATGCCTATGGGGCAGGTACAGTTTTAAATCTAGATCAAGGGTACTGCTGTCTTCCTTTCTGATTTAGGGCAGAGAACTAAAATCAACTTCTAAACTTAGAGATGACTTCTAATGAGAACAAGAGTCATCTTGTGACTACCAGACAGCCGTATCATGATTTGAGGAAGTCTGAGGGAGAATGCATTCAAGGGCTTCAAAAAGGAATAAGGATGAACTTGTTCACTGACTGTGGTAGCTTAAATTGTGTGTCCAAAAACAGCTGTATAATATCTTTTTATTAGGACTAGTGAGAAGTCACAAAATTGTGAGCTATCATCTATGTTCTTCAGAATTCTTTTATGTTAAATGTCATTAAAGAAAGCTTGGGAGATGGAGACTGAGTGTTATTTTAGGACATGATGAAGTCCCATAGTGAGAGACCCAGATTTCTCAGGGCAGAGGCTTCTTACCATGAGACATCTGGACCTCCGACTGTGGTGACAGCAGTGTCTCATCTCAGCTGAGAAGTATTTGTGTCAAGGTGGAAACATGCCTCTCAGCTGGATTGAGGCACTTCAGTCTCTATTGCAGTCGCAGCATCCTGGCTAGATGTCATTGGAGACTTAGCTGTGGGCAGTGCATGGAAGAGGCCTGAGAGAGGCCATGCCATCCTTCCCTGTGGCAGAAGAGCAGTAATAGCTAGGTAGCTGTTTTGGTGGGGATTGACCCTTTACTGGCTAAACTAGGGATGTTAGTTTTGTTTAATAAAGCAGCTGTTCATTTAAAAAGTATGTTTGAACATTAACATGCTGTCAATCTCTCTGACTCACATACATATTCTTAGCTCTGACACTGCTTTTGTTTAGAAAGATGTGGTGATGTATTCCAGTGTCAATTTTATTTGAAAATTATTATAGGCCACCATTAGAAAAGTACAGACAATCCTGGAATGCCCAGGTAAACCTTAATAAGTCTAAATAAACACTGAAACATTTCAAGTAATATACAAGATAGAAGAAGAAGAGGAGGAGGAGGAGCAGTTTGGATTTATATCCCCCTTTTCTCTCCTATTGGAGACTCAAAGGGGCTTACAATCTCCTTTCCCTTCCCCCCTCACAGCAAACACCCTGTGAGGTAGGTGGGGCTGAGAGAGCTCCAAAAAGCTGTGACTAGCCCAAGGTCACCCAGCTGCCATGTGTGGGAGTGCACAGGCTAATCTGAATTCCCCAGATAAGCCTCCACAGCTCAAGCGGCAGAGCAGGGAATCAAACCCAGTTCCTCCAGATTAGAATGTTTATGCTCTTAACCACTACGCCACTGCTACAAGTAGATTACTTATTTTATGTTGTATTTTCTACTCAGAGTTTCTTGTGGAGCAAAGTGTCTCCTTGTCTCCTCCTTCTATATTGGGGTATTACCTGTCTTATCTTCTCCAGCTGCCTTCACTGCATGACCTCTGAAGAACTCAACCAGACTTTTGAGAGGGCTGGGCCAAGATGTAGTTCTTCACTGGAGTCAAACTCAGATCAAGTCCCACCCCCCTATTTCCTCATCCCCTGGGAGATCTTCTGGGCAGCTATGAGCTCCAGCACTGTTCCCTTGAAGAAAAAGAAGAGTTGGTTTTTATACCCCACTTTTCTCTACCTTTTAAGGAGTCTCAAAATGACTTACATCACCTTCCCCTTCCCCTCCCACAACAGACACCTTGTGTGGTATGAGGGACTAAGAGAGTTCAGAGAAAACTGTGGCTAGTCCAAAGTCACCCAGCAGGTTTCATGTGGAGGAGCGGGGAAAGAAACCTCATCCACCAGTTCACCGCTTTTATCTACTACGACACACTGGAGTTAGCTTCTGAGGAAGGTACCTCAATATTGCCTCTCCAACCCCCCTCTCCCCCCCGCACTGTCTTTCAGCTGCCAATTTGAGCTAAAGGAAAAGGACAGCTGATGTTGGGTGACAAAGGTTATTCTGTTTATTTAAATTAGTCATTCTGCTGTTGTTTAGCCAAAGAACGTTTCAGTTGGTGGAGAGCTCTAGTAATAATAACCATGATGCTTTCCCTGCTATTATCTACTCCACCAAAAAAAAGAAGGGGCTTGTCAGTTCAATACTACAAAAAGCACTCAATTTTGCCACTGTTCTTGTGTTATTCTTTAAAAATAGTTAAACAGTGATGGAAATCAGATTTGCTACTGAGGTTCTAAGAGCTTTTCCAAATCTGTTGCCCCAGGAGTTTCAATGATGTTCAGTCTAATCATTTGCATGCTTACTCAGAAGTAACAATGCTGATAAGTTTGTAGCATATGAAGCAGCCTTATGCTGAATCAAACTGTTAGTCATTGTCGTTCAACATTATCTACTTTGAGCAGTCGTGGACTTGAGGGACATCCATAGTTTGTTCCTAGCCTGCCATTGGAGACCCTTTTTCTTGGAAGATACCAAGGTTTAACTAGCATAGGATCCTTTGCACGCAGTGGTTTTTATTTAGGGCATTCAAATACCTTGCCTTTCCCCCTGCTATTGTACAGGAATAATCGTACATTAAATCACAAAAACACATAATTATAGAAATATGCCAGAGTCCACACCTGTTACCTTGCAGTTGCCCCATAAGCTATTTTAATTTTCTGTTTTATTCATTTATAATCTAATTTACTCACTGAGATTCAAGGAGGATTACAGAGTCAGCAAACAGTGTTAAAATATATGCAACAAATAATGGAATAAAACTTGATTTCAAAACTATAAAGGTGAAATAAAAACAGTGCAGTATATCCGGTATGCAGTGTTTTAAAGAAATGCGAAGTGTTCCCTTTATAAAAGGCTCCCTCCAAGCAGTTCTATCACCTTGCTGGAAAGTGCCAAAGGTTGCCACCTGCCTCACCCCCTTCTAGGAGACTATTCCACAGCAGCAGGGCCACAATAGAAAAGTCCTGGGCTGTAATGGAGCATATTTATTTGTTTACAAATGTTATACCCTGCCTTCCTCCCCTCATCAGGCCCATCAAGCCCAGCAATTGAAAACATACATGATAGACTGCATTGTAAAAACCATTAAAACCAAGCAAAAACACATCATTAAAACCATGCTGAAATACACATATGGAAATATGAAAACAATAATTAAGACATAGGACAGGAAGATGGGATCCCTGAGGGCATGCCAGTCAAAATAAAAATGTTTTGGTTAGTTATGTGGCTTTGTATGGAGGAGTACAGGCGTTACATAGGTTGATGTCAGAAGAGGCTTTCCTTCAACTGTGAAGGCACTGGGCTGGAGTTTCTGAATGTCTTCAAGGGCATCCCCGTGTAGCATGTGTTGCAATAAATTAGCCTCAAGTTTACTCTGCTGTGGCCAGATCAGATGTGTACAGAAACAGGATCAACTTCTAGAGTCAGACTTAATCCAGTTGGAAAAAAACACTTTTCACTAACTGGAAACACAGATCCAATAGAACGTCCAAGCTCTTAACTGAGTCTTTCAGTAAAAATTGAACCTCATCAGTTGCTGGGAAAGCTACCCCATGTAATGCAGCTATTCTTACTAACCAGCGCTACCTCTTTCTTATCTGGATGTAATTTATTTTCTCTTAGCTACTTGCCCACTTGTTCAGTACAGAAATGGCAACTCCTAAAGTCTTAGTCAGGGTGCTAATACAATCAGCATATTGATTGTACTCCATTCCAGAACTATATACAGTGTTGTTCAGGAGTCTCACGCTGATACTGAACATGGGAGAAAAGGCCAAACCAGATCCCATGGATCAAATTCTGCATTTCTCACTATCACCTGTTAGAAAATACTTAAACCATTTTATACTTAATAGAAAATACTTAAACAAGCTTTTTTGCAGGTTTTTAAACAGAGGCTGGATGAATATATGTTGGGAGTGCTTTGATTGTGTGTTCCAACATTGCAGTGGGTTGGACTTGATGGCCCTTGGGGTCTCTTCCAACTTTATGATTTTAATACTTCTCAGCCAAGACCTACCTCCTTTTCTAGGCACTTCAGCAGAGGGTTATGGTTCATGGTGGCAATTGGAGTTGAAAGATCTAGCAGAAGTATCAGAAATAATTCATATCCATTTGAATACAGAACTCATGTACTAGTGCCACCTACACTGTCTATATTCCAAAACTGGGCATAAAGCTTGTTTGAAAATGGTCAAGGGCAAATATGTCAAGTCAGCCCAAAGATGTAGTTGGCAAATTGAATGCAAATCTGAAGTTGATTAATGCTTGTGTATTTACAGAAAGTTTCTTTTATAAAGATCTGATAACAACCTCTTCCAGGAACCACACGGAAAATCCCTTCAGTAAGGAGGTATTCACAGTTTTTTGAATCGGTGGTCTCATTTCTTTGCTACAAGGTCTAATAAACAACAAAGGCTTGGATCCTAGTGGTGACTTTTATGCCCTTGTCAGTTTCACTCAAGGATCTGGCATTGTACTGATTTTGGTTAGAAAGTGCTATAGAAGCTCTCAATGCCTGGTCACCACCACCACCACCACCACCACCACCACCACCACCACCACTACTTATTTTTGTTTGTTTGTTTGGCTTAGTAAACCACTCTCCCCCAAAGGGCTCAGAGTGGTGTACAGGCAATAAATATCAAAATACAAAAAGCATCGAATAATATCATTAAAATACATAAACAAATAAAAACAGTAGCAGTGATACAACCCACCCACAATTTGGTGGATGGCGTCCAGTCCTAACCCTGGGAGGGAACCGGCAGACAACCGAAGAGAAACAGATGGTACATGGGTATCAGGAAGTGGCAGCAGCTTAGCAGCCAGCCCACACAAAACCCCGATGGAACAGCTCAGTTTTGCAGGCCCTGCAGAGGCCCTAATAGCTGGAGAAAGAGCATTCCACCAGGCAGGGGCCAGGGCCGTAATTAAATTAGCAGGTAGGTCTGAGATATTTTATTAGCAGAGTATCATGCAAAAACATGACCTCTAAGATATTCCCATAGGCTCATTCCGCACATGCAGAATAATGCACTTTCAAACTGCTTTCAGTGCTCTTTGAAGCTGTGCGGAATGGCAAAATCCACTTGCAAACAGTTGTGAAAGTGATTTGAAAACGCATTAGAAGAAGAAGAAGAAGACTTTATTTACAGTCAATGACCAGATGTTTTACAAAGACTCCAAAATATCTACAAACAAACAAAACAAGAATACAGATCTCTCTCCCGTATTCCAGCACTATCCCTCTATATATCATTATACTTAGTAAACACACCAAACAGCATAAGAATACTAAACAAAATAAAAATATCTAAGGGGGATACCATATTCAGATCATTTTTTCTTTTTCATAATGAATAGACAGAATTTTGCTACCCATTTAGTAATATTCTCCTTCTTATCTTGTAATAGTTTATGACAACAAACTTTATCAGAACAATATGTCATTTTGTGTAGTAGATGTGACAGGCATTTTTTCCTTGCCTCCTCATAAAGGGGACACTTTAATAACATATGCTCCTATAGCGTTTCTACAGACTTCAGAGAGCAAGAACACTTAACCTTAGCAGTGGTAAAGATTATCTTTTGATATTCCTTCTAAAACAGGCAGAAGGTAAATGTACACTTCTTGCAAAAGAGTAAAAGCTCTCCTTAAGATCTTTGTTATCAGATAAGTTAAAATAAGGAGCAGGGGCAGTGATATATTTCTGTGTATAGCATAGAGGAAAATCTGAATATCTTGCCAGATCAGACTGTCGTGATACATCTTTGATTCTTTGGGTAAGTTCACTTTTAAATTGATCCCAATTTTTGATCATATGGATGTTATATGGAAGGCCACATTTATTAAGGCACTTCTCCATCTCTTGAGCCCACCTAGGTTTATAAGGATCTTTTGCTAGAAAGGGCCAGAGACCATTTGAATCAGTGTGTAACTTTATCCATTTATATGCTGTTGTTATTATTATCTTGTCCTTGAAAACGCATTATTTTGCGTGTGCGGAAGGAACCTAAGATACTATTCAGCCTATACACTTTGTAGTATAAGCAAAATACGAAATATAAAAATGTTACGGATTGACCCACGTATAAGAAATTTCCTTCACTAGAAAATTATTTTTCATATTGGAGCTTGCAAAAATTATGTTTTGCTAACCAAAAAAAATTAGATTTAAAAAAGAACAAACTGTTCAAAGTAGTAAATAATTTCATGAAGGTAATGAATTTAATGAAGTTTGGAGAATAGAGTTCCTTTTATTACACAGTCAATGGAAGAGCCTTAGCTGTTGTTACTGGTAATATTGTGATGGAGTTGGACTTTACAGCTAGGTGGTAGAAAATAACAGTTGGCAACTAAGCTCAGTTACAATTTGTAGACCTCTCAGCGGGGCAGAGGAAAGGATTCAGAGCTAACCTAAATTGCTGATAGAAAGGGAGGGAACGTGGCATCCCTCTGTGGTGCAGGTGTTGTGGGCTTAAAGTTCCCAGAGGAAGAGCCACGTGGTGCATCTTGGAAGCTCAGCTTGGCTTTGTAAAACTTTCATGTCCTAAAAAATTAACTCCCATTCATTGACTGCTTGTAGATGACAAAGAATTCTTAACAGCTATAAAAACCACTTATTTCAGCCCATGGTAGTATGTTTTTGTTCCCATCTTGTAAGAGTGAGGTCTTTTTGTCAGAGAATGATTAGCAAATCTGCACTGCAGTTTTGAATGTACAGGAAAAAAGAACTTCCCATGAACAGCAAACTTTAGCATATTTTGGATCACTGTTCATTCTCCCACGCAGAAGCAACATTGTCCGGAAAGGCTCATGAGTCCACTTTAGGCATATAGATTACATTATGGGTTGCTAACACTGGGGGTCTTCAGAAATAATCAGTACAGTATTAAAACTAAAAGGATGTCTGAGAGGCCCTGCTGGCTCTTAAACAACTTAATTCTCCATCACCTGTTCATCTGTCCTTTACTCTAGTTAGGTATAGCAGAGTTCGTTGTGTAATCCTTTGAGAATCCACTTGTTCCTGCGTGAGCATAGAATATACTTTTCAAGCAGCTTACCACTGGCCTGGTTGGCCACAGGCACCAGCTGAAGGGATTCCATAAAGTACAACTGGGGAGCTGAGGGGGTGCCATAATAGAAAGCTTGTATGTTTCAGGCATAGACGTTGAGTCAGTTGACCGACGGGATTATTCAGTATCTCCCTGGAGACTTGATGGCACATTAAAAATCTGTTCACTGAATTTTTTAATGAAGAATGAACATGTGTCCAGTGTGTATATATGCTGAGCAGTGAGAGAGCTGCAGTTCATTGCTGAACCCTCTGGAGATTATGGGTTTCAGAGTTTAGGATAGTGAATTAGAACTTGCCGGGGGTGGGGGGTGGGGTGTTCTATTCTAACTATTGTTACTTACCATACATACTGATGCTAAAGAAGTTGTTGCCATGATTAGTGATAAATTGTGCATCAGATATCATTCTTCCTTTTGTGTGTTATGTAGGCTTGCTGAAAATAGTTGGAAGAACATTCTCTATACAGATGGAACTACTAGGATAAGCAGGAAAAGGTTTTATTTATTTTCTAATTACAGCCTTCTCACCTCTTGTACCTGTCAGTCCACAGAGACTGATGTCTACGCATGCATGCTGCTCCCCAGTGAATGTTGGCTTCAAAGAGCAACATGCATTCAGGAACCTACAATCGGTTAGGGCTGGAGTTAAGGCAGTGGCAAAAAAAATAAGACAAATGGGGTTAAGGAATGAGGGTGTGTACCTCAGAAAGGACTGTCCCATTGCAGCTTAAGAGGCCAAGACAGAGGAACTTCGTGGACTGAGACTAAGTGAGCATAGCTTATTTACTGTAGACTACTTCAACCTATTGGATCATCTTGCCCCTGGATCCATAAAGTTCTCAGCCAAGAAAGAGTTCTACCAAATGCCAATTCTATCCCAAGCATTCGGAGTGTGGCCCATGCTCAACTCTGCCAGGTGGCTGGTACAACTGCTGCCTGACTCTTCCTAGGGTACAAAGGTAGGTCTGTGGAAAACTATTAAATCCTTGAGCAGTGGAGCTGTAGCAACAGTCCCAAGAACTGGTTTTTGTGTCTTCTACAAAATGGGATGTTATGATTCCCCTATTGCTGGTTCAGCTGCAGATAAAGCACAACAGCAACATGGTATCCACATGGCAGGTTTCCCTGTAATTTTCCTGCCCCAATCCCCTGGAAATAGCTACTCCCCACCCCACCCCCAGCAACCAGGACTTTTGCAATCTTTTTTTTAATGACACCAGAATGTTGTTACGGTGATATTTCATTGTAGGTTAACAGTAGGTTAAACAGATTATCTGAATTCTCAGCTTTAAAGATTTTCTGGTGCAAACTTTTAATGGCTTTCATTTGGCCTGGAAAATCTGGATTCACCCACCCACACAGCAGCCAGCCAGGCTTTACTGCAATCTTTAACAAGACTTTGAAGTAAAACAGCTTTAAGAAAGATTGGAAAAAAACTGGGGAAACCTACGGAGGTGCACGAATGTACTATGAAGCTGTGGGGGGAAAACCACCTCCCAGAACCATTGAACTTCCAGCAAGATAACACATGTGAAAGACCCCTTCATGAAGCAGGGTTCGGGGATAGAGTAGAATGGCAAAAGGAGAAAAATATGCCTGTTGCCTAATCCCATGGTGGTTCTGTGATTTGATAACTTGAATATGCGAAAAATGTTCACCTGGATTTCTTATCATCATTCGGTACTTAGGATGGGCAATGGTCTTGTCTAGTTTGCTGAATTCCTTTGATTGTGGCTGCTTACCCACAATCTCTTCTGCTGTTACTCTTCCTTCTTATTATCTCTATATACCAAATTTAACTCCTTTGTTGGATGACTGCATATATTAGCAAACCCAGCCTTCACTTCCTTCCTCTTACCTTGAGAATCACAGATACAAAACTGGATTCCACACACCCAGCCTGTCTATCCATTTGTAGATCAGGTGGATGTCTACAGAAAGCTACCTGCTAAGTGATACTTAAAAGGTTTGGTGTTTCCTAGCATATCCTGGTTGCCATAGCTCCAAATGGTCAATGAGTCCTAAATAGTTCTGATTCATTTCAAAGGTGTTTAGAGCTCAAGGCTCATTTCACAAAACTCCAGCAGAGCCGGAAAGGAAAGGTTTTAAACAGGCCAGCATCAGACTCCTGACATGCATGTCTGGCTCACCCACACTGTTTTCAGAAAGGCCACATTGCAGGGGAGGATAAAATACAAGCTTGGATCTCGTGGAGGATTTCTGCAGACATATGATGGGACAGTTGTGGCAGATACCCCCACTTCTGCGGTAGATCTGAGACTCCATTCCATGCTGTTTCTTTGGGATCCAGGCTAGGCCTTGGAGAAGTGTTTCTGGAGGTAGCTTGGCCTGGATAGGGGGAGGGGGAAACTCACAGACAGAAATCCTTTATGTCTGCAGAAAGCCTCCTCTGAGGGCATCCCTAGGATTTTTAAGATTCTATTAAGAACTTTCTAATTTCAAACATTTTTCAATATTAGTGATGATTGGAGCATAAGTTATGTGCAGATGTGTTGCTTTTTGAGTGACCCATGACATTTGCAACCTGAATCAAATGTACAAGGTACAATGTATGGAATCCCATTAAGAGTGCCACTTGTAAGAGTAGTCCTGTGATTAGAAAATATACAGCTACCACCTCTGCTGTCTCTATTTCTCCCATAGTAGCTTAATACACAATGAGTAACACAGCCCAGACAGTTTCAGTCACTGCTTCTGACCTGGGTTGGAGTGAATTGTGAGGTCTGGGTCCTCAGCTGTTGTGTGCATTAGGCCAAGGAAGATCAGTTTCTGTCAGGTGGGAGAAGATGTTAGAACAGGGATGTCCAACTCTGGCACTTCAGATGTTTTATGGACTACAATTCCCACCAGCCCCTCCTGGTACGGCCAAGCAGGGGCTGATGGGAATTGTAATCCATGAACATCTGAAGCGCCAGAGTTGGACACCCTCGTGTTAGAACTATGAGAAGAGTTGGGAGATCCAGCAATACCCTGTCATACATCTCCAATTTCATCTTGTGACGTTAGGGAACAGTCCACTGGATACTGTGAACTTGGGCACTAGGAATTAAACCTAGAGTGTTGTTCAAGCTACAGTATGGATGCCTGGCTTTAACAATACAGGTTAACAAAACAATACCAACCAGACTTTTTGATCCATCACCTTCATAGAAATTTTGGGAAACTGAAAATAGTATCTGTGAATTGAGCAATTTGAGCAAGCAAAGATGACAGCCATAGGTGGTATGATTGTTCTAGATCAGGGACTAAATGTGTATTCCAAAGGAAGGTTGTAACTGGAAGACTGAGGAGGACATCAGTCTGGAATGTGAAGATGTGAGGTTTCTACTTAAGTCAAAGTTTTATTTCTTCATTCCTTTTCTAAGAGTGACAGCATGTTGTGTTCAGAAAGCCGCCAGATATTAATGGGCATAGTGGCTGAGGAATGGTCTTCTCTTAGGAAGATTATGCGATATGAATTAGTCTGCCTGCAGTGTGAATGGGTATAAAGGAAGACAAGATATGCAGGGAAGAAGTCTAATTCAAAATTTCCAAGGTCTCCCTATCAAGGACAGCCTTGGAGTACATTGTTGCCCTCCCCAGAATCTGCAACACAACAGTTCTACATTCTTCTGCCTTGTAGCAATGTCTGCTTTGATTCCTGGCCCTATTCCCACATTCATTGGTGAGGCTGTTGATTAAGGATTGAGCTGGTTTGCTTCAAGGACCACAGTTGGATGCTGTCTGGGACAATCAGCTTTGGAAAGATAGTGTGGCTTAAGGATTAGAGAGATGGAGAGGATGGGCCCTCAGCTTCCCTTTTCACCTCTAAGAGGTTATTTGGGTTAGGAGCTTTAAAAAATGAACTTTGGTTGCAGCTGGGAATGTAGAATCTTAGTTCTGCTGCAGCTTTTGCTGTCCACCTTAAAAGTGGTAAAAGAAATTGCCCTCTATCTTCCCGTTCCAGTAAAAAAAAACCCAATACAAAAAAGCTTAGCTAGCCTCTTTCATTTGGTACTATCAAAAAGGAATGACAGGACCCTTTTGTGTGCCACCTGGCTTGGCCTTCTAAAACCTATTGTGTAAAGATATTTGCATTTCTTTCATGAGCAGTGCTGAGTGCTACTCCCAGAAGAGGAGCTCTATCACTGAGAAAAAGTGGGAGCAGTCCAATTTATTCTCTGCAGAGCATCAGAATTCTCTGAAAGTTTTAAAATGTTAACGTTGCTCTTGGATTTCAAGCTTTTTTGTGAACTCAGTAATTTACTGGCAATCTAGCATGATTCTTGCATACAGAACCAGATCTCTGGTGACTTTTAACTAACAGACACAGGAGTAGATTAAGCAGAAATCTAGTTGCTGGCACCTGGCCCGTGTGGGCATAAATAAGTAGTATGATATTTGTCCAACACAAGTGTGAGCCAAACTTATTAAAAAAATGTACATTCTTTTTATTCAAGTTCGAGGAGGGTTTTTAATCTATAGGGCAAGTAGGCAGATCTTTAGATTAAGCTAGGACAAACCAATTAGGAAACAAAAGAGAACATGTAAACAACACATAGCATACGTAAGAAACACATTAGTGCAATCATAAACATCAATGGACTTAGAATGGTGTAACTCTTAAGATTGCACTAGGGTTGACAGCGCTATCTAGGAATAGCTAAGAACTCTGTTGTTTTACCATAGAATTTCAGTCAACTCCTAGAGACGTTTGATATTATACCTGGAAGTAACATCACACTAATAGCTCTTCCCCTGCCTCCTGGCATCTTCCCACTAATCTAATCCTAGATTGCACTATACTTCTAGATGTCTTACATTTAAGATGGAATATATTGGGGAACTCAGTTATCCAAGTTCTTTAAAAGTTTCCAAAATGTTAGGCAAGCATCACAACTCTTGGCTATAACATAAGCAATTCTTTCTGTAGTCTATTTCATCATGTGCCCCCTTGAGGCCAAAATAGACAAGCTGTTGGAAGATCTGTGATTAGATATTCCTTTAAAAGTTAGCTTAAAGCAGCCATGGACAAAATGAATAACATCTATTTTGCTTAATGAACAGATAATTTAATTTTAAAAAAGGTTTAGTTAAAATTTTCTAATTTAAAAGTGACCTGTATTAAAATAGATATTAGAGCTAGCATGGTGGGTCCAAAGCCAAATACAAAGATACTTTTTCTTAAGACGTATCAATGTAACACAAAATAGTATACAAGCTTTTGAATTGTTCATCAGGATAGATGTTTAAAAGTGTTGGGGGTGGGAGGCAGAAAGAAGGTTTCTAGGCACTGATCTTAAGACCTCTTATTTTCATCCTGCAAAGAATGCCAGGCTGATAAAGTTGTGGTGATGACTAGCTTTTTGGGAAGAAAGCAGCATTGGAAGCCTCCAAATGAAAATACAGAAACCTGTAGGAAGGGCAACTTTTCTTAATAAAGAAACAACTATGTGGAGAACGTTGTCGCCCATCATAGACCACTACAATTATTACCTGCCCTTCACCACAGTCCCAGACCAGGTTACAGTAAAACATGCAACATTAAAATCATGACAGTAAAGACACAATGAAACACTGTAAAAACCCCTTCTATAAACTCCATTCTAAAAACCCAGACACAAATCTAAAATCTCCCACACCCACCCCATCCACCCATAAAAAAATATGGATTGATACAGGAGGCAGGGGTTGGTGAGTCACCTGGGAGATCTTTCATTCCTGTTTTATACTTGGGATGATAAGAATACGGTAGGGCATTTTGAAGGTCTTTAGTTCATAGGGATATGACTTCAGCACTTACACACATACCTAGGTACTGCCAGCTTTTTCCAGTTGGCTGGATAATTATGAATAATACTGGATAATTATGAAGCTATCTTGTTAAAATGATCTGACCAGTAACTACCATCAGCCCTTCTTTCGGGTTGAGACTTACCATTTTTATGGAGAGTGGCAGGACAATCATACAACAGTTGTAAAGAGGAAGGCACAGACTGAAACAGAAAGGAACACTGAGAAATGTGAACAACTTCTAGAGGCAAGGGGCAAAGTGCTGCGAGAGCTGTGCTGTGCCTTTGGCCCCGCCACCAAGGAGGCCAATGCAGACCCAGATGGGGCCTGGAGATATTCCAGAATTATACAGATCACTTCCTCAGTAGAAAATGGCTGTTTTGAAGGGTAGATTGTATGGCGTTATACCTCCTTGAGGTCCCTCTACTCCCCAGACTGTACTCATTCCAGGCTCCACCCCACAAATCTCCAGGAATTTCCTGGTGCAAAGTTAGCAACCCTACCACTGGGCCAAATGGCGGCTGTAGGGTGTCTGTGTTCGAATGCTCAGCTTAGCCTGAGCTAGTCAGAGCTTGTAAGTTAAGCAGGGTTAGTCATAGTCCATACTTGGATGGGGGCCATAGCACAATAAGGTTACTGCAAGGAGGAAGGCAACAGCAAACCATCTCTGTTCATCTCTTGTCTAGAATGCCTCTTGGCCGGGACTGAGTTGTTTGCTACTCCATGGCGCACTGTTCTTCAATGCTGGGGGTTGTTTTTCTGTTTTTCAATCCAGTTTGTTTTCTCTATGTAGCTGTTTTTGAAACAGGAGACAAAACATGAAAGTTCTCACTCCAGGTCTCTTTGGCCCTGGTTTCAATAGTGTGTTGACCAAGTTATTTCAAATCCCTGGCAACACCCCCCATCCAGTAACATCATACTTTCTTTTCAAGGAGTTGAAGAGATATTGTTCACCTCCTTAGTCAATGCTTTGAGCCAACTGAAATCAATTCAGTTTCATCTTAAGCCAGAAAAATCATCGATAGGAAAGAAGTAGATAGTTATCCAGTGGATCTCATCAAAGCTGCTCCCTGTGGGGCAAAAGCACACCCCTACCATGGTGTCAGTAACCAGCAGCATGGGAGTGAGTAGGAATATGTCACATGCTGGCAGTGTCCACTGCTCCCCCATTCCTCCTTTCTTCCACGTGGGTCTGTCTGTGCAGAAGAACTGACATGATAGAGATTGGGCCGGGGGCCTTGTGGCCTTGCAATCCTCCCCCCCCCCCACAAGATGTGCTAGAAAAAGAAAAAAGTCCAAAAAAGAGGAAAAGGAAATATAGATCTTGTATGTTTTAAGTGCTGACAAGTTGCTTCCGACTCATGACAACCCTGTGAATCAATGTCCTCCAAGACATACTGTCATGAACAGCCTTGCTCAAGTCTTGTAAACTGGGGGCTGTGGCTTGTTTTATAGAGTCAATCAGTCTCATGTCAGATCTTCCTCTTTCCCTGCTACTTTCAACTTCTCCTAGCATTATTTTCTTTTCCAGTGACTCTTATCTTCCTATAATCTGACTAAAGTACAACAGTCCCACTGTAGTCACTTTTGCTTTTAGGGAGAATTCAGGCTTGATTTAATCCAGAATCCACTTATTTGTCTTTTTGGTGGCCCAAGACAGAGACATAGCTCCGGGGGGGGGGGGTGCGCAACACACCAGGAGTGCGCCCCTGTGGGGGTGTGGCGAGGGTGTTCCAGGGGCCTGGTGGGGTTGTTCTGTGGCGGGGTGGGGGCAGAGGACACACCAGTGCATCGGCCGCTTTTCTCCCTTGCTACGCCTCTGGACCAAGGTATCCATAAAACTCTCCTCCAGCACCACATTTCAAATGAACTAACTTTGTTCCCAGCAGCTTTCTTCATTGTCCCACTTTCACACCCATACACATAAGCATAAATTAAATTGATTTGGTTGCCAACAACACATCCCTACACTTAAGACTCTTTTCTAGATCTTTCATGGCTGCCCTTTCCAGTCTCAATCTTCTTCTGATTTCTTGGTTGCAGTCTCCCTTTTAGTTGATGATGGAGCCAAGTAACAGAAAATCTTTAACGGGTTCACCTTCTTCGTTGTCATCCTTAACATTCCGTCAGTGGCGTAATGCCCATTGGGCAAGGTGGGCAGCTGCCCAGGGCATCACCTTGTGGGGGGCATCAAAATGCTGGGTTCGTTTTTGGGTATTTTTAGTGGTTTTCCAGTTTTGGCCTGCAGGGGGCGCAGTTTTTAGGCTAGCGGTACCAAAATGTCAGCGTATCATCAGGAGACTGTCCTTATGCTACCCCCCAAGTTTGGTGAGGTTTGGTTCAAGGAGTCCAAAGTTATGGACTCCCAAAAGGGGTGCCCCTATCCCCCATTGTTTCCAATGGGAGCTAATAGGAGATGGGGGCTACAGTTTTGAGGGTCCATAACTTTGGCCCCCCCTGAACCAAACTGCACCAAACTTGGGAGAGAATCATTAGGGCAGTCTCCTGATGAGACCCTGAAAGTTTTGAGACTGTGCCTTCAAAAAATGTGCCCCCCCACAGCCTGCAATCCCCATTGATAGCAATGCAGAAAACTCAATGCAGAACAAAGATTCTTGGGCAAATTTCTGGGATGTTCCTGCAGGGGGCGCATTTTTGGATGTATCAGCACCAAAATTTCAGGGTATCATCTGGAGACTGCCTTGATGATTCCCCCCAGGTTTGGTGCAGTTTGGTTCAGGGGGGGCAAAGTTATGGACCCTCAAAACTGTAGCCCCCATCTCCTATTAGCTCCCATTGGAAACAATGGGGGATGGGGCACCCCTTTTAGGAGTCCATAACTTTGGACTCCTTGAACCACACTTCACCAAACTTGGGGAGTAGTATAAGGACAGTCTCTTGATGATATGCTGAAATTTTGTTGCTGATATGTCTAAAAACTTCACCCCCTGTAGGCACCAATGTCCTGGTGCAAAAAAAAACATTGGTTGTGGTGGAGTGGCCGTCCATGGGGGGGGGGGGGGCATCCAACTCAGATTTTGCCCAGGGCTACAGTCTGCCCAGGGCTGCCTTGTTACGCCCCTGCATTCCGTAATTCCTCCATAGTCGTTGCTTTTGTCATCTTGATGATATCTGTAGTTCAGTTGTGGTACTTCCCACTTTAACCTTCATCAGTAATTATTTGCTATTTTCTGCCAGTAAATGCAGACCTTAGATCCACCATTTCAAAAGACCTTAGCTTTGCCCTCTCTCCATAATGCCTGTAAGTGCACTGCCTATATCACAAATCCTCCTTAGATCCAATATAAAGAGGAACGTTTCAGAAGATTCGTGAGTGGTGTTCAGAATGAACACGACTGTGTGTCAGCACTCCTGTTGAAATTGGGGGCTTTCTGCATTCCATGTGGGGAGAATGCTTCATGTGAAAGCAGCCCAATTTCTGCCAAATCCAGAGTTTTGTGTTCACTGCAGAAGCCAGCTATGCACACCCCTGATTGGCTGGAAGCTGATGGCATCATAAACTCACTTTCCTGAAGCAGTTTTTGAACCCTTTAAAAATTTATTCCACTTTTCAGCAACACCACAACAACAAAGTGAGAAGAAGGGGGCACAAATGTATACTTAATGGAATAATAGAGCCAGACATTCTGAAGCACAGCATCAGAGGGAGGCAAAGTAGATGACCAAATCACTATTTGGTTTACTGGCCAATACATCTGTCAAATAATGGACAGTGGAGGCAAAGGCAGCTTTAGGAGAAAAACAGTGGAGTCATGATCAACATGTACTTTTAAAAAATGTAGCTGAAAATGACTGTAGAGGATGTCTGCACAGAAGCAAGTTTCAAAAGGAATGTGGATTTTTTTGTGACTTAGGTGGGAAAGAGCAAAAGACATATGTGACCATGCTAAGTTTATGATGTTTGTAGTTTTCAAAATTGGATATGGACTCCATGGCTACAGTGCCATCCTAAGCAGAATTACACCCTTCTAAGCCTATTGACTTCTTAGCAGGGTATAAATCTGTTTTGGATGGTACCATCAGCATGTAGAATAGTATGTATATTATAACTCATCCTGTGTGGACTTCTAGGCCTAATCCAACATTCTTTAGTGTTCATTTTTTTTAATTTTCTGATACAGCATGAAGTGACATATAAAAAGCATTATTGTATTGTTTCCTGTTATAGATATGATGAGAGATTGTGTTGGTTTCCTTATTTTGCTGTGGTAAGCAATCTGCAGCCTTTGCCTGTGCTGCAGTAAGAATTGCTCGTCTGAATTATCACAGCAGGGTATTGTCTCATTTCTGAGCGCCACAGCACCAGCAAATCTCTCTAAAACTGATTCTCTCCATTTTGTGTCCTTAGGATTGTACTTATAAACTGCTCGTTTGCGTACACCCTCTTGAGAAATATTCTGAGTGGCCTTCATAGCAGAGCAGTGTGTGAAAATAGGACAACCGTCATAAACAGAGCAACAAGCACAGCCTGCAAAGTCAAAGGGTAAACCTCACATGAGTCAGCTATTGGAAGCTTGGGTTGCGATGTATACATAAAGGTTATAGGATCAGATTTGCAGTGTTTCTCCATAACAGTCTGAACTTTTGGAAATGAAGGAGACCTTTGTGTGATTCTTCTTTTGACCATGCCATTGGTAACATGTTAACTGTAGACCTGAGGTTTTCTTGCTGTACTTGTTGGCAACAGGTCTTTAAACCTGAACTTTCTAACAGTACTAGGGAAATGGTAAACCCAGCTTCGTCAAAATATGTGAACTTATTCTACTGCAACACTGCAGAATGCAGTACAGAACCCGCATGAACTTGCCAAACACCAAGCGGTATTGTAGCAAATGAGTGTTAGGTGCTGGGGAGATGATCTGCTCCTGATGTTTACCAGTGCATAGATATTCATAGTTGTGATTCTTTGAGTCTTTCAGAGACTAAGCTTCTGTTTCTCTGTCAAGACCCTGTGAAACAGTACAAGGGAAACTCAGTAAATTCTCTATTATCTTTCCTACAGTCTCAAGCCCTTCTTAGGCATGCTTCTCTTACTGGATAAAAAAGTCTTCCCTCTTCCTTATACGCCACAGTGCCTAAACAACATTAGGGTCAGCTGTGCCTGTGAGGGAAGTGGGGTGAGTCAGCAGCTCCATTTCCTGCTCTGCTTCACAAAGTGTCCGGTTCAAGCGTTGCAGCTGCTTACGTTGTTACTTGGCCCAGTTCCAGCTCAGAGCTGAGACCAAACCAGGCCCACATACAAGTTGAAGCTATGTGAAGGCTGTGCTTCAAGCACTGTTCCAGTGAGGCATTTCACCAATTTCCTTTGTTCCCTCTTACTTCCCCACTGGGATGTTGGGCTCCATAAGAAGTTGGTCTTGGGTCAGTCTGTGCTACACCTCAGAAAGTGCTACACGTGCACTATCAGCAGATTTTTCATAGGGTGACTGCTTCCCTTGCAGTTCACAATGCAGATCAACAATGCAGCAGCATCCTTCATATACACTGACAGAAATAAAAGCTTGCATTAGTAGACCTTGTCTGATATAAAATTATGTTTCTGTTGGTGCATATAAGTTTACAGCAGAACTGGCTGGGCTTGATGATAGAGGCCAAATATTTAACTGTTGCTCTTCTTTTGTACCTTCCGCAGAAACATTTGTCTCTTTCTCTACCCAAAATGCCTTCCTGGAGAAGTGGAACACTTGCTTCCTTTGTTTGCAGCTAGCTTCTTTATTAAATAATGCAAGCAATAAACCCAGTTTATGGTATGGGGGTGCATCATAGAAAGGTGCCTGCATTGCAGATATAAGTTGTAGTCTCCAACTGATGGCTTTCAGGTCAATGGAAATCACTTTCTGTATCTTCAGCTGGGCAGACAGCCAATTTCTAAAAGAACGGGTACAAGAGAGCCCTTGGGCTGTGCACTGTGAGGATAAGCCTTGCTCCTTGCCCCTTCAGCTGTTGAACTGAAAAGGCCAAAATAATTCTAGAGCTGCACACCAGGATGTGAGCATGGCTAGACACTGAAGGGAACTTTTTTTTGTGCTTGGAAGGTAAGTTAAACAAACAGGGACAAGAACATCTAGGAAAGGAGCAGAGTAAATATTTCTTGTCTGAGGACAAAGAAGATGAAGGGCTTACTCCATAGGCCAGAGGTGTCCAACTCTGGCACTTCAGATGTTTATGGACTACAATTCCCATCAGCCCCTGATGGGAATTGTAGTCTATGAACATCTGAGAGTTGGACACCTCTGCCATAGATAAACAGCTCTGTGTGTTTACTGTGATTTAATGGGAAGACACGACAACTACAGAGCATGGTATTAGTTGCAGAATTCAGTTTCCCAAGAATCTCTGCTTTTGTGAGCCAAGTCCTAGTCTTTATGGTATGGAAAATATGTTTGAAGGTTCTGGGCAGAGAAAATGCTGAATAAAATGGATCGTGGCACGAGGACAAGGCCAGAGAAGTACAGGAACTAATTCAAATTAGTTACTGTCCTCCGAGAATTGTAGCACTTCAGGATGTGGACGTTATTTTGATTAAATCTTTTCTACTGTAGGAGTGGGGCATCTTGTGTGGGTGTGATCTCGACCAATTGCAGAGAGGCAGGAAATGATGAAATTCTTCCATGTACTTCCTGTGAGGTCTTGGGGTCACCTTCTTCAGTATTTTCCTGCCTCTGCAGAGAGCAGACGCATTTTTTGGCTCTGGCAAAAAACCCTATTCGTAGTCTGTTTGTGTCAGTCTGTGCGAAGTTTGTCTCAGTCCCAGGAGGGTGAGAGGTTGATCTCGGCTTCTGTGGAAGGAGAAGCTTCAGCCAAGAAAGTTAACAGCAAACCGCCCCCCCCCCCCCCCCCCCCCCCCCCCCCGTTGGCAAAGAGGAACTTTTCAAGTTTAATTATGGACGCAAGGTCCTTTTCGCCTAAACGTCTCGCTGACTTACAAGGAGCCAATACTCCCGCCACTCTGGCGCCATAAGGAAGGAGCTGCCATTAAATGGACGCAACAACGCGAGCTGCTGGAAAATCTGGCTTGCCTCCGGTGCTAGCGCAGTCATCCCAACTCCGCCAAGAAAAGAAAAAGACAAACGTGCCGGAGCGCCCATGCCTTCCCAGGGCGCTGCCCTCTAACCGGAGACCTCCATACCGCCACTTCCTCCGCCTTCCCAGTGGCCCTCGGAGCAGTCGAAGCTACACCCTCAAGCGTGGGCTCCCTCGACTCAGCTGGCTCCCTTCCCTGTGTCACTCAACAGGCAAGCACTCCACAGGATCCTGAACGGGGAGATTCAAACGCTGGGCAGTTAACCCTTCAGCTCCTCCTGGATGAACGCACTTCTGCAGTTTTTTGCTAGAGTTTCTAGAAGGAGATAGACAAAGCTCTGGATGCAAGAGATCAAAGGACAGCTAATGCCCGCCCGCTGGCCCGGTCCCATAAGGATCCCGGGTGAGTCCTCACTGCAGAGGACTCCTAGCCCCTGGTGAGGAGGGACCCTTTAGCCCTCACTCTAATGAGGAGGAAGAAGAATTCCTCCAGAATTCTCCCAGTGACCTGGCTCTGATGGGGGAGAAAAATTCTCTGACACAGAGTGAAACCCTGAGCCAGCTGCAGAACAATCCATACAGTTCTTAAACTGGAAGAAACTAATCTTTAATTCTAAAACTATCTCCCTGGGCTTGGATTTACTGCACTCTGAGGACGAAGAGCAAATCCCCAGCCTTCCATTAATGCTTCCAACAAGCCAATCAAGGGCTATCATCCAAAAGGAACATCATCCTCATTTCCGCCGATAGGGAGGGCGCATGCAACATTTCCCTGTTCCTGAATGCTTTGTTAAAAGGATTCATAGGAATGGCTCAATCCCACTGCCCACAAGGGCTTGGCCCTCAATTTTAAGAAAAAATATCTGATGCCTCAGCAGTTTCACGCCTCCTGGGAATCCTCCAGTCAATGCCCCTGTGTCCATACTACACCTCGAGCACTGGTAGCCAAGGAGGGGAGGCAATATCAAAGACCCGTCTTGATAGGAGATCTGAAGCAGCGCCAGATCTCACGAGTGGTTGGCGGCAGCTATCAAACTTTACGCTCTCCTCCACAGTGGCCAGAGCCTCCATGGTGTGGCTCAAACGCCTCCTAGAGATGATTCCAGCTGAAGCAAAGGTAGAGCATGCGCATCGAAGCGGTTCTTTTTCGCCAATTCCTTCATAGCAGATGCCACCTTTAGCTTATGTCACTGGTGGTAGCGCAGGTCCTTAGCCTCTAACATGATAGCAAGGCGCACGCCTGGATTCGCTCTTACGGCGTTTCGGACATACAATCAAAACATGTAGTGGCTGGTTATTCATACTTTGGAGGGGCTCTATTTGAAAAAAGAATTGACGTAAGTCCTTTGTCCAAACCAAGGACAACAAAAGACGATGCCAAAATCGGTCCGGCACCCGACAGGTCTTCTGCCAGCAGCAAGTTCACCTTCCGTCCCACACAAACTTACCTCCGCATTTAACGACGCGGCAGAGAATTACACTCGGCAGAATCAACATCTCTTCGGAACTACAAACAGTCCTTCAAACAATACAACAAGGGCAAGCCCCTTCAACGCCAACAAGAAACAAGCAATTATTGACAAAGCATCCCGTGGAGGCCGCTCTCCAACACTTTCAGCACTGTTGGCAGGGAAACCATGTAACAGGTGGACAGTCGTGATTCACAGGTTATGTGGATAGAATTCAACGCTATTCCTCATCACCACTCCGTTTATTTCTCTCAAAGGATCCGCCAAAGCCAATAGGAACCCTGAGGCTGTTTCCCACCTCAATTAAGATCCAAGCCATCAACCTGTAATGACAGCTGAACGCTTCTCAGGACATATTCACATTTCTTTACAGTCCCTAAAGAAATGGGGACTGGAGAGCAATACTCAACCTGAAACGATCAACAAATTCATTCGGTCCCTAAATTCAGGATGGAAACCCTTCCGTCTAATACGGCAACGCCGGGCCATCAAGATCTGCTGACTTCGTTGATTCATCTGACACGCCTATTTAGCATATCCCCATTCACAACTCTCACAGGAAGTACCTGAGATCACCATACAGAATCGCCATTATCAGTTCCTGACATTGCCATTCGATCAGCCACGGGCTCCCAAGAACCTTCTCCAAGGTACTATTATTCCAGTCATCATGCTGAGGGAACAGGGGATACACATCTACCCCCCTACCTCGACGATCTGCTGATTCGCCACGCCCATCCCCAAGGCCATCACCGACGCCGAGGTAGTTCCAAGAAACCCTAGCACAGCATGGCTTTATCGTAAACAAAGAAAAAAGTTCTTTCATTCCTCCACGCTAGAACACCTAGGTGCAGTGCTGGACACGGTACAAGACTCCTTTTCATCCCAGAAGAGAAGGTAGAAAATCAGAAAAGCGACATTACTAGTCATGTCCAACAGAAGTACGTCCTTGCTAAAACTGGCAAGTTTGCTGGGATCTTCATCTCAGTAATCGACCTGACCCAGTGGGTCGCGTTTCCACGCGAGACCGCCTCCAACAATTTCTCCGTGCATACCAGCTGGACATTATTGCCAAAAAAAGACAGAAGATTAACCATACCCCCAAGAGTTCGCCTCAGCTCTTCTCTGGTGGACGAACCGCTCCAACCTCAGACGGGAAAAGCGTTATCCTACATGCTCATCGAGCTCAAATCTTCACAGACGCCAGCCTTCTGGGCTGGGGGGCCACACTCAATCAACTGTATGTCCAGGGAACTTGGTCTCCGGAAGAATCCCGGCTCCATATCAATGTGCTGGAAACTCGAGCGATCTTCCTTGCCCTTCAACATTTCCGGCCACAAATTCCGTCACCAACGTATGTCATCATAAGAACGGACAATGTTGCGGCGAAGATGTACATCAACAACCAGGGAGGCTCCAGATCGGCAAGGCTCCACTTTCGGAAGCAACAAAATCCTCCAATGGGCTGGAGGAGAACTTTGGTATCACTCGAAGCCCTACACATCAGGGGAGTCCAAAATCTAGAGGCAGAGTGGCTCAGCAGGCAGAACCTGTGCGAAACAGAATGGCGACCGATCCAGGTCTTCTTCAAGATATGCAACACCTTCGTACCCGGAGGTAGACCTGTTAAGCCTCCCAGAAGAACCATCAACTTCCAAAGTTTCATGACCCGACACTACCATCCATTGTGGCGGTAGCAACGGACGCCTGAACGCTACTGGCCTCCAAATCTCCTATGCTTTCCTCCTTTCCCTGATCCCTGGGCTCCTGGGCGCAGGATCATATCCGGTTGCCTTGGTGATCCTTGTAGCCCTGCAGATGGCCCAGGAGACCCTGGTTCACCACCATCCTGAACTGTCCATCGTGAGAACCACTGACTCTGCCAATCACTTCCACTTCCTGATGCAGGGCCCCATCGGTGCATCCGATCCCGCTTGGGTTCAAGCTGACCACATGGCTCTTGGAGCGGCAAACCTCAGGAAAAAAAGGGGTACTTCGGAAGAAGTCACATCTACTATCTTAACAGCCAGGCGCGAGGCTCAGACAGTCAACATCTACAACTGCTCATGGAAGGCCCTACGTCCAGGTGGTGCCATCGCAAAACAGCTTGACCCCACGGAACCATCCATCACCGTTATCTTGGAATTCCTGCAAATAGGGCTACTCAATGGGACTCGCGTTCCACCTTACGCGAGACAATTGGCAGCTCTTGCTACCGTTATCCCTTGTGTACGCATATCCACATCACCAGACATCCGGACGCTCTGAACTTCCTAAGAGGGTAAAATTGTCCCAACCTCGCGGTGGTCCACAGGTTTCCCTCTTGGTGCCTGGAACGCTGTCCTATCAGGCACTTCACTAGGTCCCTCTGCTTGAACTCCGGCAAACGGTACACATCAAATGGGTAAGAATGAAAACGCCTATTCTTAATTGCAATAGCGTCGGCCAGAAGAGTGGCTGAACTTCCAAAGCCCTTTCAATAAACTCAAAATTCTGCGTGTGTTCCATAAGGATAGGGTATGTCTTCGTGACAGATCCAACTTTCATTCCGAAGGTTAACTCCCCTTTCCATCGCAAGGCCAGGAGATCGTTGTTCTAAACTTCATGCCAACCCTTCTCATCCCAAAAGAGAAATCGTGGCACACATTGGAATGGACGGCGTGCCTTAAAAGCATACATAATAAGAACGGAGGAGTTCCGAAAATCAGAGAGTATGTTCATCAACATTAGCCCGCCCAACTTGGGAGCGCAAATGTCCAAGGCAGCAATCAGTAGTACCCTGAAAGCCTGCATATGCGAAGCATACAAAACTTCTGACTTACCGGTCCCTCAGGGAGTCACAGCTCACTCAGTGCGCAATGCTGCGACCAACGCAGCATTCCGAAATCATGCATCGGTGGAAGACATCTGCAAGGCCGCCACCTGGTCTTCCATTTCCACCTTCATACGTCATTATAAAATTCGGTCCCTGGCCTCGGCAGAATCAGCCTTTGGCAAAAGGGTACTGGAAAGTATCATCGGGGACTAATGAAACCCACCCGAATTCGGGACACTGCTCGGGGAGGTCCCACACAAGATGCCCCACTCCTACAGTAGAAGGATCCATTGGATACTCACCGTGAAGGGTCTTTCTACTGTAGGTAAGTGGGGCATCTTGGCCCTCCCTAGTTCCATTTGTTTCCCGATGTTACTCTCTCTGTTATCAACTAAATTCATGTATTCAGACTGTTCAACATTTAGGGTTGTCGTTATTGTTGTTACTGTTCTTGTGGTCTTCGTTATTGCCGAGCCGTTTTCTTTCCATGTTTTTGGTCATTTGTTCCTGTTACTTAAAGTGCTGTACTACTATGCCAGGTGGGGGTACTGAAGCAAAGTGACCCCAAGACCTCACAGGAAGTACATGGAAGAATTTCATCATTTCCTGCCTCTCTGCAATTGGTCGAGATCACACCCACACAAGATGCCCCACTTACCTACAGTAGAAAGACCCTTCACGGTGAGTATCCAATGGATCCTTCTCTCATCAGATACTTTAAGCACTTCAGAAAGAAAGCAACACTAGATGTGTTTGCTTCCTGAGATCCGATGAGGATTCTCACATTTTTCTTCCTCCCTCTGCTTTTCAATTGGCTCTTCTTACAGCCACTGCTCTGATTTGCTAGCTTACATTTTTAAAGATGCTTGCTTCCCATGCTTTCTAACCTAAGTGGCTGCTCTTTCTTGCACTAAAGCTGTCTGCCGCAGGACAGATTTTTGTTTATTGGTTTATATTTTAGTCAGTTTTCTAATGTGTGGTCCTTGAAACAACTTATCATGAGTAAAAATAAATCAATAAAGCTAATAAGAAAATTACCTCACTGACTGAGGCAGAGTACACAGGCATCACAATCAAATAAGAAAATATTGCTACGCAATGGATGCTTTCAGCCAGATTGACATTCCATATCAAAATAAGTGGAATAAATAAAAGAAAGCCTAAGTGATCAAGAAAGCTTTCCCTGGAAGGCCCAGGTTTGAATTGTCACTCTGCTGTGGAAACTTCCTGAGAGACTTTGGGCCAGCTACATGCCCTCAGCCTAGCCTATCTCACGGGATTGTTAGGATGATAAAAATGGAAGAGTGGAGAATGATATAAGCTGCTGTGGGACCCCGTAGGGGAGAAAAGAAGAGTGTAAATGAAGTAAAAAATAAAAGTTACCTCATTACCCCACACTTCCATCTGTTAGTGTGGATAATAGCTCTCCAAGCTGTGGATCTGCTCCTTCAGGGGGGAAAATACCTCTGTCTGAAATAGGCTGACTCCTCACTCCCTGGCTGGCTGTTTTGTGACCTCAGTCTTTATCTGGATTGAGTTTCAGTTTATTAGTGCTGGCCCTCATCCTCCCTTTTAGCACCTCCAAAGACACTCAGTGCCTTACCTGATTCAGCTGAAAGAGAGAAATAAGAGACAGATATCATCTGCCATCTGGGTAACATCTCACTCCATATTCTTGTAAAGCCTCTCCCAACAATTTCTGGCAGATGTTAAAAGGAATGGGGAGCAAAATGGAGCCTTGTGATTTTTAACACAACTTTAAAATAGGATAGATTGCTTGAAAAAAAAAGATGAAGATGCTCTTACATTTTCCATATTATTTCAGTCTGATTCTTTTTCTACTAGCTGTAAAATGTATGGGACAAAAGTGTACTTTTGCCAAATACAGAGTGGTATGTCACAATGGAGGTTGAAATTGGGAAGCATAAGCTACAGACCTGCAAAAGGGTGAATGTACAATTAATGTGATGTGGGAGAGGCTGAAACAGAGGGGCACCTTTCAGTCTAATGTTGTTGCTATTATGTGAAAGCGTGAGGGAAATGGTGTAATCAGACATTGCACAAGATATCCCATAGAAAGTAATAAGTAAGAATTGTGCCAGACCTGGGAGATAACAGATACTGCAAGGGTTTCTGTAAAGCCACTCCTCCAGGCAGATAGAGGGCACAGAAGTAAACTACTGCACTGTCTTTGGGATCTGTTCTTCCAAGTCTGTATTTCTGTCCTCCGTTCTCTCTGATGGGTATTATTAACAAACTGATTTGCACACGTCTTTAAGGTTTTATCTCCGTAAAGAATCCCAACCAAACTAATATTTCAAAGGCATCTTCTACCCTTGGTCATAATAGTGTGAGAGATTGGCTAGGGATCCTGGGGGAGACTTGTCTTGGCAGTATTATGAGCAGAAAGGATATAAGGATCTTCGTAAACCATACCTTGAACTTGTATCAACGGTGAGATGTGGTAGCTAAAAAGGCAAGTGTGATTTTAGGCTCTATCAAGAGAAGCATAGTGTCCGGATCACGTGAAATGATGGTAACACCTTACTCTGTTCTGGTTGGACCTCACCTAGAGTGTTGTGTTCAGTTTTGGGCACCACAGTTTAAGAAGGATGTAAACAAGCTATAACGTGTCCAGAAGAGGGCAGTGAAGATGGTGAGGGGTCTGGAGACCAAGTCTTATGAGGAAAAGTTGAAGGAGCTTGGCATGTTAAGCTTGGAGAGGAGATGACTGAGAGGTGATATAACCATTTTCAAGTACTTACAGGACTGTTATATAGAGGATGGTGCAGAGTTGTTCTCTGTTTCCTGACAAGGTCGGGCCAGAACCAATGGGTTGAAATTCAATCAAGAGAGTTTTCAGCTAAACATTACGAAGAACTTCCTGACAGAGCGGTTCCACAGTGGAATGGGCTTCCTCAAGAGGTGGTGGGCTCTCCTTCATTGAAGGTTTTTAAGCAGAGGCTAGATCAGGGGTAGGGAACCTGCGGCTCTCCAGACGTTCAGGAACTTCAATTCCCATCAGCCTCTGTCAGCATGGCCAATTGGCCATGCTGGTAGGGGCTAAGCGGAATCAGATTCTCTGAACATCTGAGAGCAGGTTCCCACCCTGGGCTAGATGGCCACCTGACTGTAATTTTGTGAACTTGGGCAGATCATGCGAGAGAGGGCAGGAAGGGTTGCGTCAGTGCCTGACTCTCATGGCTCTTTCTTACATGCCAAGAATAATGCCGATCACCACTTTGGGGTCAGGAAGGGATTTTCCTCCAGGCCAGATTGGCCAGGGATCCTGGAGGAGCAGGGCTCACTGTGTGGGGAGGGGGAAGGGAGTAGTTGTGAATTTCCTGCAGTGTGCAGGGGGTTCTTTCCAACTAGAAGTCCCTGGAGGTTCTTTCCAGCTCTGTGTTTCTATGATTCTCATTGGTGACCCGATGGCCTTTTTACTTAACGTCTTTCAGATTCATTCCAGAGGGATATGGGAAGGCAAAGGCAGCAGTAGAGAGAGCTTACAGGCGCTGTCATTACTCCCTACCGTTGTGGCCTGTTCCGGTAGTGCCAACGAATACAGGAACTCTGTTTAGGAAGTGGTTTGTTTGCACAAAGGCTAGAAGAGCCGTTTGAACTGACAGGCAGGAAGTGAGAGTGTAGCCAGCACGCAGTCCTGAGCAGACAGATGGCCTGGTATGCCTCTCCTGGAATTGGGATGTCTCTTTCGGAAGCAGATGCAATCTCTGACCAAGAGCTGGAGGTACTGCCTTTGTAGGAGGATATTGGGAGACTTGGAAAGAGTTTGATCATCCCTGTCCCCCTCCCTGCTTTGGGGTAATAGAGAGGGAAAAGATGATGATGTGTTGCAAGTTTATGGTACCTAAGGGATCTATTCCTCAGGGAGTGACTAGAGATAAGCAGCACACTAAAATCAATAAGACTGTAGTGGGGAGGGGCGGGAGGAAACAGGTGAGTGAGTGAATGTGTGTGTGTGTGCTGTCAAATCACAGCTGACTTTTGGTGACCCTGTCGGATTCAGAATTAGTTGGTCATTCCCTGCCTCTGTGTGGGCTGAGAGAGTTCTGAGAGGACTATGAATGGCCCAGGGTCACCCAGCAGACTTCATGTAGAGGACTGGGGAATCGAACTCCTTTCTCCAGATTAGAGTCCAGCACTCTTAAGTACTGCTATTCTGACTCCAAACAGGGAATTAGATCAGAGAAAAACATTCCTGAACTAATATAAGATGAGTTAAAACTGGATGCAGACATGCATCATAGTGTATGTAGCTAGAGAACTGTTCAGCCTTGCTTAGAGGTGACTGTGTGCATTATAACTCACTTTGCTGTGCAACTGTCTATACCAGGGGTAGGGAACCTGCGGCTCTCCAGATGTTCAGGAACTACAATTCCCATCAGCCTCTGTCAGCATGGCCAATTGGCCATGCTGGTAGGGGCTGATGGGAATTGTAGTTCCTGAACATCTGGAGAGCCGCAGGTTCCCTACCCCTGGTCTATACAAACAAAATAGGTTATAGATGAATGTATGTATTCCCTGTGCATCATAGGGGGTAGCTAATTTCATGAAAGGCAGAAAGCATAACTGTACCAGAAGCAAGAAGTATTGCACATGTAATCTGTGTTGTGGTAGATGATGTACCTGGATTTGGGGGCATAATATTCTGTACTGTTGACATGCAGGGGTAAGCAGAGTTACACCCTTCTAAGCCCACTAACTTCAACAGGGTGTAACTCTACTTAGGATGTGCACATAGTTTGTAAGCAAGATTATCTGTCGATAGGAAGGAGAGTTCAGTGCCTTACTTGCTGGGGAGGAAAGGGCTGTGATACTTGTTCAAACGTATCAGACATGTGACACAAAGAACAGCATGTGTGTAATACAAGATAACGTATGCATGCACATGAAGGGGAGGGTACAAACTGTCTGCAGGTTGGAATGGGAGTTTGGTGCCATGTATACAAATGTTCTTAAATGACAGTCTTCACTGAGAAGTAGATATATGCAGGTTTCTGCTGTATTTTCATATTTGCATTTTGCTCAAATCCCTGTAAATTTCAGCTTTTTGAAAAAAGAGGACAGTGCTTATTTGTCACATTCACACCTATTCCATAGCATTCCTTTCACTGAATAGACCCCAGAGACCCAGGGCATTCGTTCGTCTGTAGCAACCTGAACTGCTGGGTGCAGTTCTCTGTTATAATTTTACAGACCAATAAGGAAAAAAAGTGTGCCATTTTAAGTTTACAAACAAATTACAGCTGTATATAGTGATTTTAAAAAACCTTTTTTGTATAACATCTTGGGGGTGTCTTAAATATGGGTTTGTCTTCCTTTGGGGGAAATTTGGGGCATTTTATTCCTTCCAGCAGATGTGTGAGGGCTCTGTCCCTGAATGGTGGGAGGAATACAGTTCTGTGAATTATAGAGCTGAACATGTCAATTTCTCTCCTGAGCTCACATTTGTAGCTACGCCATAGTCTGCACCAAGTTGTACAGTATTTGGGGGATCTACTATCAGATCCTCCGACATAGAGCTTATCTTTTAAAAAGGTAAAACCTTTCCTTTAGAAAGCAAGGATGAGAGAGGGCACATAATTCAGAGCTGTGGCAAAAAGAAAATGAACTATTTTCCTCTGTTGCTGTTTCAACAGTTTCAAGCTATGGCCATCCTTTGACTACTTTTACTGCCAATAAGGGAAGAAGGCAGGATCTTGCCTTTGCTTATGTTTGTCCCACACCAAAACTAAAAGCAACCTAGGAGGACCAGTTTTGATGAAAGAAGTGTTGTGTTCCTGGTTCATATTTTATGGTCATAAATTCCTGTATCTGTTTTTAAAGCTAAAGTGTGCACTGGAAGATATAATCACTATATACATATAGTATCGGCCCTCTGATAATCCAATAATTAGCACTGGAAGAATCTACCAGTCAGTACCAGCTAGAGTTGGCAGGATATAGTGGTCAGCAAGGCGTGGTAGAGAAACTGGGCACCAGGTCATCTTCTGTTTGGTTTAGTTCTGTGGGAACCGTGGACCTGAGCCTGAATTCCATCTAGCAATGCAATCCTCAGGATACTTTCCTGTGAGTGAGATCTATTGAATAGGCCTAAGTAGGATTCTGACAAAATCTACTTAGGATTGCTCCCTAAACCACTCCCCTGGAATTGATAGGTAAAAATACTATAGTCGCTTTCCACCCTCCCCACAGTACTAACATCAGCTTTGTCAGGATGTAGTTAAAATTGGGAAATGTTGCAAGCTGGAGGAGGGATTGAATGCCCTCTTCTCCTGTACTACTTCTCTCATCACAGTAGTGGTCCACATGGCTGCTTTGGAGGAAAGGGACAAAAATACATCAAAGGTCTGTCATGCCACTTCCAGTTTAAAGCTTCACTTCAGGGTATTGTCGAAGGCTTTCACGACCAGATTCACCTGGTTGTGGTGGGTTTTCCGAGCTGTGTGGCCATGGTCTGGTAGATCTTGTTCCTAATGTTTCGCCTGCATCTGTGGCTGGCATCTTCAGAGGTGTATCACAGAGGGAAATCTGTTACACACTGTGTCCAGTGAGAAGGGAATGTTTTAAAACTTCACTTCAGGCTTTAACATATTGAAATTAAATTGAGATTTAATTTTTCAATCAGATTCAGCAGTGGAATCAATTGCATAGGGAGTGGTGAGTTCCTCCTCACTGACAGTCTTCAAGCAGCGGCTGGGCAAACACTCGTCAACAATACTCTATAGGCTGATCCTGCATTGAGCAGGGGGTCAGACTAGATGGCCTGTATGACCCCTTCCCAACTCTCTGGTTCTATATATCTTAAAAAGAAATACTTGGGATTTTGTAATGGTTGTTTTTTTAAAAGAATCATTGATACCATTCAGCCCTGTAAGTAAGAGTGCCTGAGGTACTTCTTGAACTGAGGACTCCTTGGTTCACACTCTTATCCATTATACAATTCAGCTTTATATTTGGGAATTCTGGGAGGTGCTGGGTTGTCACACCTCTTAATTCCAAATTCTGGCTTTTCCTTATTGTATCTGCAATGTGAACACAGTATCTTCTGTTGTGGTATTCTTTGGAGCAGCTGAGGATGTTGCCGTTTGCCTTGCTAACTCTCCCGGTTATGGAATGGTTGAGTTATGTGCCTGGCATTTTCATTTGTGGTGGTTTTGTTAGATACTCAGATCATACTTTTCTCTCCAGTGGTTCCCATCTTCCATTTTAACTTCATAACAACTACAAGGGAGATCCAAGATTACTCAGTAAGCTTCCTTGTTAAAGGATCAAGAGTGTCCAATCAAACATGGATATCCCAGAGCCTTGTCAGACACTCTGTCCACTACACCATGCTGGCTTTTAAAGCATATTTTAGAACGTATGAGTTATTGTTGAATAGGAGCTTATTTTTCAACATGGCAAAATGGAAGAGCTGCACCTGGAGGGACAAGGAATAATGCTTAAGACTTTATGTCCTTTCCTGTGACAATCTTCTTACCATTTTCCCCTTACAGAGTGATCCAGGCAGCTGGTCAGTGCTGGAGCACCTGGGTCTAGACCAGAGCTCAGATTTCTCAGACACAAGTGTGCAGCAGAAGTTAGATGAAGAGAAAGAAAAGATTAAGCGTGAGATCCGCAAAGAGCTGAAGATCAAAGAGGGAGCGGAGAACCTACGCAAGGCCACTACAGACCGTAAAAACCTCTCCAATGTGGAGAACTTGCTCAAGAGCTCCAACCGTAAGCTGGAGACACTGCACCACCAACTGCAGGATCTCAATGCACACATTGTGGTCAAAGACCCTGAGGAACTGGGGGGTAAGTGTGAATTTAATTGTGTGGTAAGTCAAGGAGTGGTCCCTGCAGGGGATCACAGGGCAGGCAGAAATATAAGACAAGGGGGATTGAGACAAAGTGTACAGGCTGCAGGGAACTGAAGACCCTTTCTGGCATCCTGGTGATTCCATCTGGAGATAATTGGAGAAAAGACTCTTAAGCTATGGTAAGGGAAGCTTCCCTTGTTAAAGAACAGACCCACCTTTCAGAAGTATCTCTGGTTGTAACCAAACTGGTAGTGTGTTTGCACTTGTCCCTAATCTGGTTGCAGGCATTTCAAAGAGAATGGTTGGTTCAGCAAAAGCTGTATGAGAGTAAAGAAATCACCCGTTTGACATCAGGCTAGCTGCATATCTGCTTGCATTCCAGAAAGGTTTTGTAGCAGATGGAGAGATAATCTGTTTTGAGTACAAATTAATGCGAGGCTTGAGTGCAGGCAGTTGGATTTTTTAAACTGGAGTGAAGGCATTTGTTGATATTATGGTTTGTCATTGCTGTGTGAATCCTGCCGGTGCCCCACAGCTCATCTGGCTGTTAGAAATGCTTTAGAAAACTAGACACATGCCAAATTCTACAGAAATAAACAACATTGTCCAATACCATTGCCCCTGGAGCTATTGAGACATTCCTTGTTGCCATGCTCTTCCTGCTCCTTAGGTATTCAGGAACCATTCCTGTGGTTGTAGTCATTTTTAGAAGCTGTGTGGGAATATCTGGAAAATTTAATTACACGTAGGAAAAACTGAACCAAAAATAATCTTAGTAATCTGTCGTTCTGTTTAATGTTATCTGTGGCATTTGATCTGTTGCAGGAATATGACATCATACTTCTCCCATACATGGATACTTACATCCCTTGACTGTTCATAAAGGTTGCATGTATGAGAGAACTCGGTTTAGTTTGCTAAGTATTATTTGTTTATAGCTGTTCATATGTATTCCCACCCTGGTCTCCTGGAGACTTTTGTCTGGTGTGTGAAACCTTACACTTGGGAACACTGCAGTACTTGTTTGTTTGCCGCTCCCTACCTGCAGTTTTTTCAGGCCCATTTCCTGAGAAATATTAGCTTTGCCATTCAATGGCTGCAGTCAGAGAGAGGAACGTGTCTCCTGCAACCCACTATAGCAGAGAAGGGCAAAGGAACAGTGAAGCTTATGGGACCCAGGAGAGGTCTTCATTTCTGTGGCAGTCCTGCCTTCCTCGTCTGACCCCTAGCCCTGTAGTTTGTCTTTTTCTCGAGTGTCCAATCCAAGCTAGCTCATTACACAAAACTGGGACTTTACCAGAGGCTGATATAGCTGCCTGTGATTTTGCAAGAGGAAGTGGTTGATGTTGCACCTGACAGGCTACAGAAAAGGGGGAGAACAGAGTCAGCTTAGGAAACAACTGGGCTAAAAAAGCTCAGGGCCTGGGTGCGGCCATTTCCTTTTCACCAGGACATCTGTAATAAAGTATTGGGGCCTCAGGCACAGAGCTCCTTCCAGACACAGGCTGCTTTGAAACGTTGCCAGTCTTGTGAAGAGGCAGTTCCTTGCCTGATGGCATTCAGTTTTGTCCACTACAGACAATAATAAGAGTTCTCGATGGATTATTGATTTGATCCAGTCACAAGTTTGTCCCCAATTAGCCTAGGGATTGTGGTATTTTCCTCCTGACAACACTGCAAGTGTTCTTTCTGATCGGGCATTCTGAAAATCTAGGATTTACTCACTGGTGTAGAGGCTTTTGAGATGTGAGTTGCCCCTTTCCTTTCATTCCAGCTGGCTTGCTTTGCACTACATTGCTCAGTTGTGAATACCAAGCAGTTCTGGCAGTCTTATACAAGAGCAGGCTCCCTGTCCGATAGTCAGGGATACAAAATACACAATAATGAGGAGTGTTTTGGCCATATGATGTTGACTAAGAACCAGAATTTAAAAGACAGAGTTTGAATGTTGCCTCTTACTTTTTAAAAACTTCCAGTCTGTGTCCTCAAGAAGCGTTCCTTTCCCTGATAGCATTGGCTAGAGTAGAATAGAGGGGGTGTTATTTGTTCAGCTGGATGGAATATCAGTTTAATCACATGCTGATATACTCTGCCCATACCTATAGGAGCATTTTATCTTTGAATCCCAGATTTTCTAACTTCAATTGCTTTCCCTTGCCATTCTCATATCCAATGCGCGAGAGAGAATCCTCTTTCTAGACAATCTACTTTAAAACATTTTACACTGTGCTGGTGTTTTACATTTTAACATTTAAAGAGCAGTAATATTTCCCTGTTGTCAGAAGCTCAAATTTCATACCTCATCAAGTTTCAGATAAAACAGACAGTGATTATGTTATAATTGTTATGGCTACTCTTGAGGTGCAGCTGTCCAAAGGTAATAAATGATTTTTTTTAAAAAAAAGGTTTGATATAAAGATGTTTTGCTCTGTCATTGTATATTCATGATGGAAAGGGTAAAGCTGTGTACATTTCATTCCGCTTAGTCTATGCCAGGGGTAGGGAACCTGCGGCTCTCCAGATGTTCAGGAACTACAATTCCCATCAGCCTCTGTCAGCATGGCCAATTGGCCATGCTGGTAAGGGCTGATGGGAATTGTAGTTCCTGAACATCTGGAGAGCCGCAGGTTCCCTACCCCTGGTCTATGCTATAGGGAAACCATCAGCCTTATAAAGCAGGGGCGTAGCTACAGAAAATGGAGTCCGGGGCAGACTCCAAGCTTTCCCCCCCATGGGCCCTGGCGCCCTGCCACCCCCAGCCCCACTTACCTTAGCTGGCAGCGAGGCCAGACAGGGGCATGCGCAGTGGGCTCTGTTGACCCTGGCAGAGCCGGGCAGGGGTGCCCGGCAGCGGCCTCTACTAGGCAGGCAGGGTGAGGAGAGAAGGAGGAGGGGCATGGGGGTGATTTTCCACCCACATGTGACCCTAACAGCATCCGCCCGGGGTGCCTGTCTCCATGCCACCCTGTGATAGCTATGCCACTGTTATAAAGCATATGCACAGAACATCCTTCCCTTGGAGCTTTTGGATTTGTGCAGTATCATTAACCTCACTGCTTCTGGTTATCTTTCCAGTTGCGCCCCAGTCACCAGGCAGTCTGAGCCGATCAACAGCTACCAAAAATCGTATTGCCGGCTTGGAGAAGCAGCTCAATATTGAACTGAAGGTTAAGCAGGGGGCGGAGAACATGATCCAGATGTACGACAACGGTACTGCTAAGGTGAGTGTGCTATCCTTGTCCCTGTCTCCTTTCATACTGTCAAGGTGAGTGTGGCTGCCCTTCCACCAGTATGTTGTAAAGAGCATTCACAAGAGGCCTGGTTGAACCCCCTCAAATTCCCTGAGCTACAGATGAACAGTTTGTGTCATGCACACTATGTCTTTTGCTTGTAGGGGTGTAGGAATGGCAGACTGATTGTAGTTTTCATTACAAACAGTAGGTTTGTAGGTAGTTACAGCAGTCTGAGCTCCTCTCTGGTAATATATTTTTGTCCTCAATAGTTTGCTTTGAAATGACTAAACAAGCCATCAACATATGAGCACAAAAACATATTTCCATTCAGATTAAGGGGGTGTTTGTACCTGTCTGCTCAGCTGATGTTAGTCCAGATATTGCATACTGTTACTCATTTCATGTTAAATCCTCCCTTTGACAAAGACTGCAACAGCTGGCATTTTCATGTCTCTAAATTTGGGAAAGGCAGACACTTCTGTGATTAATTTGGATTTCTTGAATCATGATCTCGTAAAGTTTCAGTGTGTACTTTTTTAGTACTTGAAAAAATAAAATTACTTTGATTGTATACCTGCAAACTGCAGGAGTTTGTTTTTAAACTTCACAGTGGAAACAGTTTTTGCTGAAGAAGCCTTCTGCCTGCTCCCATTTCAGATAGATAACCTTTTCAGACCAGAGGCCAGTGACACAACAGATGGACTAGGACATATTTCCAGCTCTCTGAACACTGTCAGAGAAATGTGGGGACTTGTGTAATCCCCAAGATTGGATGGGAAGTGTTTGTGTATTCTGTAGGTTAGAGAATACAGAGGTGGCTTCTGCCCCTCAGTCTGGATTCACTGTAATGGATAATTATTGTCTCCTCTCCTTGGTAATCATACCCTACCTGGTCTGCCCTCTAGGATCGGAAGCTGCTACAGACAGCCCAGCAGATGCTACAGGACAGCAAGACAAAGATCAATATAATCCGCATGCAGATCCGCAAGGCTATGCAGGCCGATGAGGCGCAGCCGAATGTGGAAGATGGGCAAGGTGAAGGAGAGGATGACGAAGACAGCCGTCCCTGTGCCCTGCAGACTCTCTCCGTGCAGCCAGGCAGTCACTCACAAAGTCCAGCCACCCCCTGCCTTCAGTCCTTAGAGAACCCTTTGGGAACTGGAGCATAAATCCCTGGGGAGATTTTAGAAACCTCTCTGCCCCACCTTGGGTTGGTGCTGAAGGCCAGTGTTTTCAGGCTTAGGATTCTCTGGGTTCCCTCGACAGCAAAGTCCACTTTGTCATGCAGAAATAGCCGCTGATCCCTAATCACAAGTGGTGGGTCCTGACAACACCCATGTTACTTACAGGTAACACTGATCTGAGTGCCACAGAGTTACGGATTGAGGAGCTGCGGCACCACTTCCGGGTGGAGCATGCTGTGTCTGAGGGGGCCAAGAATGTGCTGCGCCTGCTGGGCTCCAGCAAAGTTCAGGACCGCCATGCCATCTTGGAGGTAATGGGCAGCTGTACTCGGTTTGGAGCTGAACAGAGGAGATAAATCTAAAATTATGAATGAATTGGAAAAAGCATAAATCAATTAGTTTTTCTTCCCCAGAACCTACAATAAAATTAACATGTATGCATTTGTAATTATCCAACTCCCATCCCCTTTTCCCATGTGCATTTTCACCTGTGGAACGTGCTGTTAATACAGTTGCCTGCTGAAATATAAGCAGACTTGCAAAGAATGGGAATGTCATCAACTATTCATCCCAGTAATTATGCCATATATATCCTAATTCTCATCACCTGAGACAGATTATGGCCATATGCTTCACTTGCCCTTATTTGCTGTTGCACAGTTCCGTGACCTGCTGCACCTGGTTCTGGCCACTGCAGCTCATAGGGATATAGATCTGGATAGATTATTGCATTTTGGCTTTCCTATCGTAAAACTGAATTATTGAGACAACAATTGGACAAAATTTCAGAATCTCCAGCCTGTGCTTTGTTGATATCCAAGGGAAGTTGGGAGTGCAAGGTTGGGAGAGACACAGACGGAGCAAGGAGGTATAGAATACAGCAATACTTGAACCTGAACGATCTGAAATTCTACTATAGGCGCAGACCAAGCTGAACGAGTCAAGCCAAAAGCTGGACCTTCTGCGTCACTCTCTGGAGCTGCGCCTTGGTGAGCTGCCCCAAGATCACCCAAAGGGCTGCATCATCAAAGAGGAGCTCATCCTAGCCTCCTCCCCTGCCTTCAGTGCCCGCAATACCACTATCTGCCAGCACAACCAGTACAACACCCTTTCCAAGCCATCTCCACTGACAGGTAACAGCATTTCCTATCCACTTGGCTCAGCTCAGTGGGCTGCCCAGTCCCTCTGAACTCTGTACTCTGCCAGAATTTTCATTACAATGTTCCCTCCCACCCCACAGTTAACAGTCATATCTACTTTGTAATCTTATGCCGCCACCACCACCACCAGTCTTCTCTCCCTTGCTTATGGGTAAAATGGGTATGCTGAGATAGCCTGTGACCGCTGTGCTGTGCAAGGGTCCAGCTGGCCTTCTTTTCGAATCCTTGGCTGTCTCTTGTTGGCAGGCACGCTGGAGGTGCAGTTGTTGGGCTGCAGTGGGCTGTTGGAGCTTGTCCCAGGACGTAGCCGCGGCTCCACTATCTCTCTGCCTTGCAACAGCCCTGGTGAAGCACGGCCCTCTTTCATGAGCCGCAGTGGGCGAGGTTTGTACAGTCGGAGTGGTAGTGTAAGCGGTAGGACCACCATCAAAACTGAAGACATCAGCAGTGAGTAGTCTTGTAGGGTTTGGGGCACTAAAATGAGCAAAGGGGTCGAGGGCTGCAGCTGGTGGGAAGGGCACTGCAGGGAGTCCTGTTGGGCCTTCTAGCATAACTAGCACACAGTGGGATATCACGGTTCCTCTCTTTCTTCAAGCTATTCAGTCAGCTTTAAAAGAGATTCTTGTGTTTTGCTGCCTCTCACATGTCAGCTGTGACTCAGATATCAAGTCAACTGTCCTTGTTCTCCCAGATGAAGTGAGTGCTGTACTGAAGCTAGATAACGCAGTTGTAGGCCAGACGGTCTGGAAACCCTGTGGCCTGCAAGCCTGGAACCAGATTTTCACTGTGGAACTGGAGAGGGTATGTGAAAAGACTTCGCCCCTCCATGATATTTTTGTAGATTACAGGTGTTGCCAGAGCAGTGGTGGATGTGTTTTCCTATTTGCATCCCTGTGGGAAAGACTTGCAAAGAGAATAGTCATACTAAACCCCTTATTTGCTGTTAAAGAACTCAAACATAACTCCAAAGTTAAGAAGAAACATCAAAGGTCAAATACTGATTAAACAGGGGAAATTGTTTATTATGCCTGGATCATCAAGACATAACTCACCTGAAGATATATTCATTAGCACAAAGGCTGATGCCTTTAGGATTGTCTTCAAGAACTCTCTTGTTCAGGAATATAATAAAGGAACTGTTGACCCACTGTGGTAGACAGTTGTAGGCTGGGACTTGATATAGCAGATTAGGGTAGAGTTCGGAGTTATTACTTTCTGACGAATAGTTTCACTTCATATCAACAACAGGCAAGAGAGTTGGAGATAGGCGTATACTGGCGTGATTACCGCAGCCTCTGTGCCCTGAAATACCTCAAATTAGAAGACTTTCTTGACAACCAGCGCCATGAAATTCACCTGGAGTTGGAACCACAAGGCACTCTCTTGGCAGAGGTAACAAATAATTGACAGCACTCTGGGCAGATTGTGGGCTTTAAGATGGAGGAGCTTTATGCGTAGATATTTGGAAGGTCAGTGGATGTGAGTAGGGAAAGATGTGAAAAAATATAATATCTGATCTCTTCTGTGGCAGTAAGACATTCACTCACACAGATGTAATTTGGGATATGATCTCAGGCTTTTTACTGGAAGGTACAGCACCAGCTGGTTCAGTTTTGTAGCCTCTAGAGAAATTCTTTGTGTATTACTTCACAATAAGCACAGGGTGTTATAGAATTGGTTATATGAAATGTAATAACAGTAGTGGGGGATCTCGGCCCTATTCTATGGGGGCTTTAGATCTGCACATGTACCAGGTTCAGAATGAGATATATGATTATAGCTACCTTTTCAAAGTAGTTGATTGTATTTTTCAACCTGTCTCTCCTTATACAGTCACTTCTGCTCCCCACCAGGGAAATAAAGAAAAAATACATAGTCATATTCTAAGGTGGAAAAGGTGATGATACAGCATCCAGTTTTTTGTGCTTTGGGGAGGAGAAAATTTGTTTAAGTACAACTAGTTAGTGGGTTCAGATTTGCTCTTGCTCAGTTATATCCAGGAAGCCAGTTCTTCTTCATGAAAGACTAAAATATTTCTATTGAGTATTGAACCAGTGGAATAAACTTCAGGGTTATGTTTGTGGGTTCAGTGTAATAATGGCCTTTGATGTGGGTATAGGAAAACTAAACTCGTTATGATAGTTATAAATTACAAATAATGAATATAAATTTATAATATGTCCGAGCTCGGGCGCGGGGGCGGTGCCTCAGCCTGGACTCCCCAGCACAACAGCCCCCCAGGCACAGGCCCCGCAGACACCAGGGATGCCAGAAGACGCTGCAGACCCCACCGTGATGAGCCAGGAGCCCTGACCCCGGTGTAATGGGCCCCAGCTGAGGTGCGGCTCGCCCGAAGCAGAGCAAAGCGGGGCGAGGCTGGCCAGCTGGCCGGAACGAGCACAACAGTTGGGGGGAGGGCGGGGACGCTGGAGGGGGAGGGCATTTAAGGGAGAGGAGGAGAAGGGGCCAGGGCGGCAGCTTGGGGGAGGCATGGAGCGAGGAGGGGGTTGCCAGGGAGGGATGGAGAATGAACGGGGAGATGAGGGGGAAATGGACAGGGAGACGAAAGGGGAGACACACAGGGAAATGTACAAGGAGAAGAGCGTGGAGGCGTGGAGGGAGGCACCACAGGCTTGAGGGAGTCACCCCTGGGGCCTGGAAGGGTACAAGGGGGGGCCTACACTAAAGGCTGCGTCCTGGGGCAGCCGACCTATGGGCGAAGTTGCTTTTTGGCCCTCAGGGCCAAGGGGACAAATCAAGGACTGGGTCTGAGACCACCCAGGTCAGGGAAGGAGGGACGGATTCACAGCCCACGGGAGGTGGCGGGGAGGCGGACCCCCACATAATGGAACTAGTAATCATTTTTAAACAAAAAAGTATACAGACAAGTTTTAAAATAGGGAGAACTTCTAGTCAAATAAAGCTTGAACCAAGCAAAACAAAGATTAACATATGTTGGTTATAACTGCAAGGTAAAATGTATGAAGATAGCTTGTTTTGCATGCTTTTAGACTTTGCTGCAACCTGAATAAAATGTCAGCTTCATACTTTTAAGGCTTTTAAAAAGTCAAGAGGAGTAGATCCGCATACTTTGGCCCAGGAAAAAGTGTACAGTGGCTACCACACATACACCCATCTGTTCAGTAGCAGTACCTCCAATTAGATACCAAAATACAGATTATTCATAATGCCCCAGACAGTGTTATTATTTTTACAATGTTTTGTTTCTATTGGCTTCCACAAAGAGTTTGTGCTAATGGGAATTTATCTTTGTTTATGGTTAACATAGGCTTTGAGATGCTACCCAGGAGACAATTGAAATGTTGAAGTCAATACAACCCAGCTTCTGTTGTACTGAATTAACTGGATGAACAACAAGCTCTGACCCTTATGGACCACTAGATAATGCAATCTAGAGTAGTTAGAGATCCCACACTTTAACACACAGCAAGCAAAACTGCAGTGTCTTGTTAGGTCATACTTAGATGTGAAACGACAGAGATCAGGGCTTGAAAGTCTGCTTCCTTGAAAGTGACTCACTTTTTAGAAAACCGAGAGAGAGGGAAGCAAAACCCTTTCTAGGCCTAGAAAGGAAGATTTTTGCCTTTGTTGCTAGATGCTGGTGAAAACAGAATTCATCCTTGTAAATGAAAGTCTGTTCAGTCCCATTTCTACAAGAAGCTGCTAACTATATCTGCCCCCATCTTGTAACTTGCACAACAGTCTCAGCCTTGAGGTCCCTTTTGTACTGTAATAATATTGATGGAATATCTCCCAACTTGGGTTTCCCTTTCTTGCTGCAGGTTACTTTCTTCAACCCTGTTATTGAACGCATTCCCAAGCTTCAGCGACAAAAGAAGATCTTCTCCAAGCAGCAAGGTAAGGAATAGGACTGTCTGAAGGACAGCTACACTCCCCACTACCAAGTCTTGTCTGGTCTACTGAGCGCTTCCTTCACCCAGAGGGAGACTCTGCACCACAAGAGAGAGATGTTTATGCATATTGCTCTACATGCCATGCTACTCTCCCCAGATCACTTATGCAGGTAGCTTGCCATCACAAGCATCATTCATTATTTTATTTCTGTCTCTGGCCACCTGGGAATCATGGCCTTGACTACCAAGGAGCCAGTGTTCCCCAACCAAACTGGAGGGAAGGGAGACTTTACTCACTTCTTGTTTCCTGTAAACCATGTGTCCCTTCTTTTCAGCTGTACCTCCTGGTAGCATACAGCAGAGTGTTGCAGCTCACAAGGATGGTTTTAACAAAAGACTTCCTTCCTCCAGATTATAAAGCCAATTTTAAAACATTATATTTCTGTAAACTGAAGAGACCCAGGAAAACAAAGTAGGCAAACAGATCCAATGAAAATAAAACATTTTTTCTGACCAAAAAAAATGTAGGCAGCTTACTGGCTCCTCCACTGCAACATGGGGGCTGTTTTCTGTGGGTTTGCAGTAGCTGAAAGCTGATGGACAGAATCTCACACTTCCCTCTCCTCATATTAGGAGTGTAGGTGGAAAAGAGGGATTGTACCTTGACCTTTCTGAAAGGGAACATTATATAAATTTTCTCTGCACGAATATTAAGATCAATGAAATAACTCGCCCAGGATCCTGCACATTTGTACTTTGTCCAGTTCTGGATGAGATCCAAAATTTGTTTGAGGTGTTCATCAGGGGTCACCTGGACCAATTACAGCTGGATAGCCCATTAATTAGTACTGGTTAGCCCTGGTTGTCATTAGAAGGTATATGCCTCAAGACTGCTTTTTGCAGAAGAGAGGTGTTAAATCCCTGGTCTGCTACATTAACTTCTCTGAGAAAGGGAAGCGATAAAAGAAGTAAATAAAATGACAATCCACAAATAAGGGAAATGGAATATTGTGCTCTGTTGGTCTCCACCAACCTGAATTCATAAAGTGAAAGAGATGTATTTCTCTCCATTACAAACACAGTACCTCTGAAAAACTTCAGTAATGCTTTGACTGTCCATGCAGGTTGGCCTGATGGAAGAACAATGGAGAAAGTGCAGAAATGCAAATAATTGTCTGAGGAAACTGAATGGTCATTTGCTGAACAAACTGAACGATTAGAAAATGGTGATTCCTGGTTAACCAGCTAGTATGGGAAAGGGCCAAATATTAAAAATTGGATTGAAATCTTGTATTTCTGACAATAGGTTAGGTTAGCAACCAAAAAAGAGCAGTTAGCTGTAGAACTATGGTACTGTAACGTAGACTAGTCATGTTTGGTAAACAATAGGTTTGGGCAATATTTTTGTTGAGGATTAGGAGGGATGAAACCAATAGCATGCTGTTATACATGAATCTTCCATTTTGAAAGAGAAAGGATATCTGTGTGCTGAGAGAATAGTGGCTGTTCTAAGACCACTTCCTATGCAGTGTTAATGCAGGTTAAGGCCATTGAAATCAGTGAGTTTTGTAGCGGAGGTAAGGTCTCAGCCCTAGTTCTTAGTCATTATGGATTCTAAGGTAATTGTGTCTGACATAGCTAATGTTTTCATTTGTGTACACAGTATGCTTGGCTTTGGGATGGTGGTGAGCTTTTGTGGGGAAACAGACCAGTGATTAGTGTTGGATCTTTCAGAAGCGAAACCATTTGTAGGGTGTTTGTAACTGTTTGTACTAGTGAAATGTGAGGACTTGCCTTCAGTTTTGGCTAATGTACCTTGTGCATTCCAGCTGCCACTTTTAACTTGTGATTCCTGATTCTTTTCTTTCTGGCATTCTGATTATCACAGTGCATGAAGTGATACGACTGTCACCTGCCCCCACCCTGTTCTTTTCTTCTCAGGAAAGGCTTTCCTGCGTGCCCGGCAAATGAACATTGACATTGCCACATGGGTACGGCTCCTGCGACGCGTCATTCCCACTGCTAACACCACAGGCACCTATAGCCCCTCAACACAGATGACCCCAACATCTGGTCCAGAGAATAGGCACAGTCTCAACTCTGGGTGAGTGTCTTCTATTATTGATGAGCAGATAGTTGGCACTGCAAAAAAATCCCAGCTTCTATTAGACGCTCCTGCATTTTGACTTGTTACTTTTTCCTTATACTGGCAATGGTGAAAAAAAGGTTTCGAGGTCTGAGGATCAATACCTCTATGGAGTATTGCTGTCCACTAGAATTCCCACTCAAAGCCTATTTATATTTACAGGCTTTTAGCCAAAATTGCCACCATTTTCACCATCATTGTAATGGCTGTAATGCAACCTGCTCTTTTCAAATGAAAGCTAATCATGTTAGGATCTTGCTTTTTTTCCTAATGGTGCTGTCATAGCCAAGCAAATTCCTTGATCTCCTGACAGTTACATTCTAGGGTCCAGTTCACACAGCAGTCGCAGCTTCTCTCTGAGCAAACACTGGCTTTTCCCCAAGGCACATTGCAGCTCACATAAGCTGTCCATATCTGGTGTAGGATGCTGCAGTGCCTACATGCTGAGGGGACCTGGACCTGGGCACTGCTTGCCATACCCTCACCTTCTCACCAAAAAGCAGTTCTTACAGTGATTTTGCCTTGATTCTCCAGATTGGCATTTTTCCCTCTCTAGGGACATTGCCATTGAGAAGCTGAGCTTGGAAGGTGACAGAGCGCAAGTTGAACAAGTGGACCGGGATGACAATGAATTACCCAGTAAAGTCTTGTTAGTAAGTGTCTGTCTTTGGTTTGGTTGACCAGGAGTTAGTTCTAGTTTCCTATGGCAAAATCTCCAGAGTGTTACTTTCAGCTCCTGTCTTGAGATCTCTCTAAATTGTTCATCTGTTTGTTTCTTCAGACTTCACGGGGGGCGGATGAGATTCCTTTCCAGGTGGAGCTGGGTCCAGGAGGCACGGCCAGAGCATCTGACAGTACTTTTCACAGGTAGGGAATATGCAGCCCCCCCACTCCACCCACCCCCCACACACATCACCCTCTATGTTTACACCGGAATTCAGGTCCTTGCTGTTTTCCTTGTGTCACTTACCTATTGTAATTACATTTCCTTGCTGTGTCCTAGATTTGCCCCTTCATATGAACTAGTCTGCTCTCATTGTGCTGCCTCCTGCTCTCAATAGATCATGCCTAGAGCCCTGGAAACTTGCTGAATTGAATTGAGGACAGTTACATCCCTAAACGAAATACGCAGTCTCCCAGGAAATCAGTCTAAATTGCAACTATTGCACAGTTCTGCCTCATCTGTCCTTCAAGAAATGGCTTCAGTTTTGGAGATAACACACACTATACTTGTTGCTGGGAAAACACATTTGTTTCTCCTGGGTAAAAGTGCTGTGATGATTTGCTGTGCTTCTGATAATGATTATGTGCAAATATCACAAGTGTTTTTGGAATATTGCCTAGGACTCCTCAGTGCCCGTACTGTTTTTATACTGTGTCTGCAAATGGGAAGTTCATGGGAAGCTGAAGTTGTCAGGGCTGAAGGCAAAATAAGGAGAAATGGTTTGTCAGTCTCCCGCTTTTTTTTCTCCCTGGCCCCAGGGCTTTTCAGGGAGTTTGAATAGCAGGCATATTTATCAGTCACAGACCAGGAAAGGGATTTAGGCGTCTTAGTTGATAGTTCCATGGGAATGTCAACTCAATGCATGGCAGCTGTGAAAAAGGCAAACTCTATGCTGGGGATCATTAGAAAAGGAATTGATCATAAAACTGCAAAGATTGTCATGCCCTTATATAAAGCAGTGGTGCGACCGCACTTGGAGTACTGTGTCCAGTTCTGGTCGCCGCATCTCAAAAAGGATATTGAGGAGATAGAAAAAGTGCAGAGAAGGGCAACAAGGATGATTGAGGGACTGGAGCACCTTCCCTATGAGGAGAGGCTGCAGCGTTTGGGACTCTTTAGTTTGGAGAGGAGGCGGCTGAGGGGGGATATGATTGAAGTCTACAAAATTATGCATGGGGTAGAAAATGTTGACAGAGAGAAATTTTTCTCTCTTTCTCACAATACTAGAACCAGGGGGCATACATTGAAAATGCTGGGGGGAAGAATTAGGACTAATAAAAGGAAACACTTCTTCACGCAACGTGTGATTGGTGTTTGGAATATGCTGCCACAGGAGGTGGTGATGGCCACTAACCTGGATAGCTTTAAAAGGGGCTTGGACAGATTTATGGAGGAGAAGTCGATTTATGGCTACCAATCTTGATCCTCTTTGATCTGAGATTGCAAATGCCTTAACAGACCAGGTGATCGGGAGCAACAGCCGCAGAAGGCCATTGCGTTCACATCCTACATGTGAGCTCCCAAAGGCACCTGGTGGGCCACTGCGAGTAGCAGAGAGCTGGACTAGATGGACTTTGGTCTGATCCAGCTGGCTTGTTCTTATGTTCTTATGTTCTTAAAGTGGGGGTGGGAGTGAGATCTGGAGTTCATTATTTTATTCTGTTTTTAACTGAAAATGTTTTAACTATTATAAACTACCTTGCACCATGATGAAAGGCAGGGTATAAATAAATATATTACTACATACATCCCAGGATCCATCTCCTTCTGAACACCTGAAGAATCCTTGTCTTACTCAACCTCTACACAGGAGTAATGTTTTCACCAGGAGTAATGTTTTCACTGTTTAAAGAGCATACGTTAGGAATCCATTCTGCCACTAGAGTGGCCATTACTTTGTCTGTCTTGATCTCGTGTATATTGATGTTGATTATGATGACCTGTTCTTCTGCCTAGCTAATCTCAGTCCTGAGTAGTGGGAAATAACATCCATTATTTGCACTTTCTTTCTCAGCAGCAACCTCAGAAAAATGCCTCTTACTATGGATGATTTCCAGTTTGTAGCTGTTCTTGGTCGTGGGCATTTTGGCAAAGTAAGTATTTCATGCCTGCCTGCATGCTCAGTTTCTTTCCCCAGTACTTCCAGGCACATGCCTACCCCTAGCAGAATGGGGCATGGACCCAGTAGCCCCTTCTACTTGGGCCTACTTTCGTTTTTGAGTGGAAACATCCCATAGACCCTGTTGAGCTTAATAGAAGCCTTGACTAATTCTGACTTTTTTTGCTGGTATTCATCTTTGATATAGGTGCTGCTGTCTAAGCTATGTCGGACAGGGGAGCTTTTTGCTATCAAAGCCTTGAAGAAGGGTGACATTGTCGCTAGGGATGAAGTGGAGAGGTGAGTCTCTCTAACAGTCAGGCAAGGTACTGGTGATGGGATGGTTGGGGGTTTGGTGTGCTGTCCCCTGTTTATTTTTTTATATTTCTGGTGGGGAACAACTTAAGCCAATATTGGGTTAGTGTAGTGTTGTTTTGACAAGATTTTACTTACACAAATACTTATATATGCAGGATCAGGGGAAGGTACATGTGCAGATAGATTGAAAAAAGCATTCCTGCTGCTAGTGCTCAGAGCAGAAGTGACTCCAGTCAGATAGATGCACAAACTCCAAGGCTGCTTCCATCTCCTACATCCCATCACCCAGCCAGCTCGCTGTCTCCACTAACTCCTGCCTTCACTCCTATCCCTGTCCTTGATCTTCCAACCATGTGTATACCAACCACATGTTTCCAATAGTACAGTGTCTCCTCATATAAAAGATGGTAAAAGTGCATGTAGATTGGATGAGGTTTGGGGAGTTGTGTGTAGTTGCTGATATGTATTTTTTTGCATTTTGATCACTGAACGAATAAGAAGGCTAACTGGACCAAATAGGCCTCCGCTACTAAATATGTGTAATGTAGGTAAGATGGAGCTTGTGCCCTCCTGTCTGTGTATGCATGGCTTCGAGGATATGTGTATATATACACTTCCAAAGGAGATCATATAAAAGTAATAGTTCACATAGGTGGATCCAAGTCAGTTTATGGTTAGTCTTGTCTTGACATGGTTTTCTCCTTACTAGCCTGATGTGTGAAAAACGGATATTTGAGGCTGTGACCCATTCCCGGCACCCCTTTCTAGTGAACCTCTACGCCTGTTTCCAGACACCCCAGCATGTCTGTTTTGTAATGGAGTACACAGCTGGTGGAGACCTTATGATGCATATCCACACAGATGTATTCACTGAGCCTCGTGCTACGTAAGTACAATATTTGGGGAGGTACACACAGCCGCAGAATGAAATGGGGCAAGAGTTTTTCCAACAGCATCTTTCTCAGTAAGATTTTATACCACTCTTCTTCAGCATACTGAGGAGATCTAGTTTCTTGCCTTTTTCACTATGACACACCCCCCTCCCAGGTTCCACCTCCCTGGACCCTTTATATTGTAGTAATTTATTCCTTCCAGAATGTGTTTGGGCCCTGCTTCTTGTTGAAAAATCTTTCTGTTGCCATCTGCAGATTTTATGCTGCTTGTGTTGTCCTGGGGCTGCAGTTTCTTCATGATCATAAAATTGTATACAGGTAAGTAATACTCAGCAGAGACCATCGTCCTAATAAATTCCCTTACTCCCACTGTCATTTCTGCATCCTTTAACTTCTTAATGCTCTGCACTAGTTTCTCTTCCCCTTTTCCTAGGAGTGATGGCGTATCAAAATGAACATTGTTCATTTGTCTCTCCTGTGGAAGACCACATAATGGTCATTATGATATCTTGTATCATAATGGTCATTATGATATCTCTGTATCTTGACACTAAAAATGTAAATTTTAGATTCACTCTGCTAATTCTCCAGAATCCTGCCTCAGGGTTGTTTTTTACTTTACAGGGACCTGAAGCTGGATAACTTACTGTTAGACACCGAAGGTTTTGTGAAGATTGCAGACTTCGGCCTCTGCAAGGAAGGTGATTGTCTAAGGTGGAATAGATGCTATGACAGTAAGCCATAGATCCCTAAATCAGAGTGCAAATAAAATACATCCTGGCGAAGTGAAAGTGAACTAGCAGTCATGCCGCTGAGCATTAAAATAATCTGCAGCTGCCCCAAGAACAGGGAAGGTGTTTGAACAGGCATGCAGGTGAATGAGCCTTGTTTTAACAGTCGTTTTGTTCTGTGCTGCCAGGGATGGGCTATGCTGACCGCACCAGCACATTCTGTGGGACCCCAGAGTTTCTGGCTCCTGAAGTTCTGACCGACACATCGTACACACGAGCAGTGGACTGGTGGGGCCTGGGTGTGCTAATATATGAAATGCTTGTAGGGGAGGTAAGTCCACTTGTGTGGCCAAGGAAAAGAACACAAAGGTTTGTATGTGTCAGAGAATAGGGTTGAATACTTGGCAGTGAAGCACAGGCATATCTGTCCTATTAGAAAAAATAGTTGCAACCAACTTATCATGACTGCAGCCAAAGGGCTTTCAAGGCAAGTGAGAAGCAGAGGTGGTTTGTCATTGCCTTCCTCTTCAAAGTCTTCCTGGGTGATCTCCCATCTTGGGAATATTGAGCTGGAATAGATAGCTGGCTTAGAGGGGAAGAACTGTTTTCAGAGGAAGGAGCTGATCTAGGATATTATGTGACACTTTAGAGGGGGCCTGGCACAGTTAAAAGTGAGGGTAATCAAAATCCACTCTGAGGGAGATTAACAAGCCTGGTTTCAATAGTGCCTCATCATGTGACCCTGCCTCCATTGACTTTATAGTCCCCATTTCCTGGAGATGATGAAGAGGAAGTGTTTGACAGCATTGTGAATGATGAAGTGCGCTACCCCCGCTTCCTTTCTACTGAAGCCATTGGTGTCATGCGCAGGGTGAGTCTGCATGCTCTTTTCTGCCTAGCCAAAGGATAGTGAGAGCCAAAAACTAGGATTAGCAAGGCATTCATAATAAAGGAGTGCAAGCTGTGTTGAACAGAGGAAGATTTGGGATCTTATCCAAATATGCAGTGTTTAGTTGCACCTTTTTTATTTTGTTCCATGTCTGGATGATACAAAATGGGACAGAGAGAACCACGTAGAGCAGATGCCACTAGGCTGGGCTGGGGGTGGGGGTGGGGGGCTTTAATGGCACATTTATCCATGTGTTTAATCCTGATGGTCTACATTCAACTATGTTCAGCTCCTGCGGCGGAACCCAGAACGGCGCCTGGGCTCCAGTGAGCGTGATGCTGAAGATGTGAAGAAACAGCCATTCTTCAGGGTCAGTAGGAGTCTGCCCATACTTTACCTATACTCTTCTTTTCTGGTTAGCCTGAGAAAGGGCTGTCCAGTTCTTTAGCAACTCAGAAGTGCCTACTTGGAGCTAGGTAGTACTTTGTTACAACCCATGACTAGCACTAGGAGATTCTGCAAAAGCCACATATTTCACTAGGGTTGGAGAAAGGCTTGTTTACACTACAGCTTTAAGAGTTACTGAGGCATTAGTATATGAAGCCGTTTGCATGCTCACAAAGTGCTCTGTAAATATTAGCCATTATTATTAATCAGTGGGGTTCCTGCATGAAAACCTTACAATTGCCACTGAAGGGAACTAGTTTTTCCCATACGTGTGTACAGCATCCTCCTCCAATGAGGAGGCATATAAATTCTGAGAAGAGTACCCCCTGCTGAGCCTGCTGGCCTACATTACTGTATGTACTATGTTTACTACATCTTTCCAGTTCATACCTTATAACTTCTCTTGCAGACTCTATAATCTTCGAACTAAGTATTTTTTTTATTCTGACTGGGGGAATTCCTGTCCCTGTATCTTTGCAGAGCATCGACTGGGAAGCCCTACTGGCCCGCAAGATCAAACCACCATTTGTGCCAGTTATCAAGTGCCGGGAAGACATCAGTAACTTTGACGAGGAGTTCACAGCTGAGGCACCTGTTCTGACACCACCCCGTGAATTAAGGCCTCTAACCCAAAAGGACCAAGATGCCTTCAAGGACTTTGACTATGTTTCTAATGCCTGCTAGCTCTGGGAGTGGGGGCCAAGGAGATCCCCAACAACACTGCCAGCCTTAAAGGGCAGGATTCTGCTCCATCGGTGACTCAGATGCTTGCTAGCCCTACCTGCTAGCTCCAGGGGTGGGGCTGGAAAAGCCCAGCAACACTACCAGCCTCATGGGGTAGAGTAGTGTTCACCATCATATGCCAGCTCCAAATAGGTAGGGAAAGCCCCAGAAATATTTCTGCATACTACAAGACATGGCATTATTCATGAAGATACTTGGATATCTGCTAGCCTCAAGGAAGGGGCAATATTACCTGTCTAACAGATATAATATTGACCGAGAGACTTTAGCAGAGTCATTGGTTCCAAGGCTTCTTACTAGATCAAGCAGAAATACTTTTCCATAGTTAGGGACCCATCGATGTTGGAACCAGGGAAATAAGAGAGCCATTCCCTTAACCCCAGCAGGCACATCTGAGAGCCTCTGGCACAGACAAAAGTACAAACAATGTTGCAAAGAATTAGCTAGTGCTGTTGTTGAAAGCTTTTTATTCAGATCCCTAACTGCCTTTTTGGCATTGTTGTCGAATACCTGCCTGTAAAGATCCTTCAGCCTATTCATACCACCATTTGGAAATGACTGAATGAACTCATGCTCCATTTCCATCCTGTATTGTGGCTTGCTCTCTGTGGCTTTCTCTAAGAGAATACCTCAGGTGTAGGAAGAGGTTGGGGTTTCAAGACTCTTGTCCACATTTCTTTCCTGGTTTGATTCTGTAGCATTTTTAACAGGCTGTTTTCCACTGCTGCTGACATTCCTATCCTTCCCCTGGCCTGCCAGGTAATATTTAGATCAGTGGGGGCGAACCTTTGGCACTCCAGATGTTATGGACTACAATTCCCATCAGCCCCTGCCAGCATGGCCAATTGGCCATGCTGGCAGGGGCTGATGGGAATTGTAGTCCATAACATCTGGAGTGCCAAAGGTTCACCACCATGGATCTAGATCCCACTCGCATGCAACTTATATCAAGCAAGATGGTGTACAGGTAGAGTTGCCAGTAGGGATGGGGGGAAATGCTCTGGCCCTTTAATAGTAGCTCAGTGTGTGGAAATGGGCAGTGGAGGCTTTTCAAGGCATGGAGATAAATAATATCCCATCAAGTCTCCATTAAGGGACAGGACACTGCTTCTCCAGGCAGTTGGGAACCTTATGTGCATGGCTGTAGGTGGCTCTGGACTTGAGCTCTGGGACATACAGGGGCAATACAGGCATGAGAAAGCTTGTGAGCAGCTTTTGTAAGGTAGGCACCATTCTACATGATCACAGCAAACATTTTCTCAAAACGTGAACAATGGTTGGAAGCTCCATCTCCACTAACAACCAACTGGTCATCTTTGAAGTGTCCCCATAGACTGTTTAAAACCCTCTAGGTCCTAATCATGCAAAGGTGGCCAGTTCCCTTTCTTCAGTGCCTACTGGAAGAAGTCCTATTTTTGATAGGCTGTCCCTGGCACTTTTTTCTCAGAATGAAACTGAATATTTCTTGTAAAAGTTGACCTAGTATTCTTGACCACAGAGAAATTTAGTGGGAGTACACAGGACTGTCTCTTCTGTATATTAGCTTTTCTTCCCCTAGAAAGGTAAAATCCTTGCCTGGTGCTGCTAGCTAATCTGATATGGGTGCTGTGGCTCATATCACATTATTGCTATGGCATCCTTTTATATGTGATCAGTTAACCTGAAATAGCAATCATCAGCTATTCCCTTATTCAGTCTTTAATGTGATTAGTATCTTTACCTTGGGAAGGAATGGGAGATTTTGCCCTTTACTATGTTCTGATCACATTGATTGTGAGTATGAAAGGGTTTTTAAAGCGTGTTAAGGAGTAACCAATGTTATTCTTGAGTGTGCCCCCCTGAAGGGGCAAGGTACTTGTTCATAGCTTGATCAAGAGACTGTAGATTATATCCCTTCTTTTGCTATATGATGAGTACAAAGGAGGAGGGCCTAATTGCTCACGCACAATATGGCTCTTTTCCTAACAGACTTGATGTAGTCTCCAGTTCACTAACAGAGGATATTCCTCTTATTGAGCTCCCTCTCCCGTTTCAACAGTAGCTTTTACAATTCCCATCCAATCCCACTTAGGGTTGAAATTCAAGAGCTGGCGTCCATTTGCTTTGAAGAAAGCATGGAAGGCTCCGGTCTACGCTGCTGGGAGAGAAAACTCAATCATAAGCAGAGCTGTACCCTTCTAAACCCACTGAAGTCAAATAGATTTCAAAGAATGTAATTGTTTAGGATTGTGCTGTTAGGATACCAAGCAAGGGTTAGGTGGGCTATGTAAGTTGCTGCTTCAGGGAAAATAGAACCAGTTTTTGTTTTCATTGTGAGGAAGGACTCCACCTTTTAGCAGCCCTGCTACTGAGAATGCGAGAAAGTCCAAGATGGAATTTGTGCATACTTGGCTTAAGTACTATCTGCCTCACTCCTTGTATATCTCTGCTTTACACTTTTCCCTTCTTTAAACACACCACTCTACTCTGCTTTTAACTGCAGCTGTTATCTGTTTAAAAGCTGTACTTTTGGCTCTGTTCTTAATAATGAGCATCACAGCTTTGGGATCTAAAGATTCCAGTGTTTCAGCCTAAAACACTGGATAGTAGCATCTGCTCCTAGATATGCTGTTGAATTCCTTTGTGCCTCTTTCTGCTTACATTGCCTCTCATACCTTTCCTAGGGGGCATGTCCAAGCTTAGTTATCTATATGAATTTTGTGCTAGAAACCTCTTTTATGCTAAGGACTTGAAGCTTTGTCTTGTCTACTGAGTCTTCTCTCTTAATGTAACTACCTCTTTTGCCTGACCAGAACCACACTGTGGCCACAAAAATGCTGCCTGAATCCTTCACTTCCCTGCTGTGAAGTCTTGAGATTTAAACTGTAGACTTGTCAATATACAAAGCTGCCTAGACCAGGGGTAGGGAACCTGCGGCTCTCCAGATGTTCAGGAACTACAATTCCCATCAGCCTCTGTCAGCATGGCCAATTGGCCATGCTGGTAGGGGCTGATGGGAATTGTAGTTCCTGAACATCTGGAGAGCCGCAGGTTCCCTACCCCTGGCCTAGACCAAAACAGGCATGTTGATGGACGAGTGAGGGAAAACCCTTGCAAGTGTGCTGCAAGGCAGGACTTTTGGGTTCTGTCTCCAGCCAATTCTTGGATAAGATACAGGAGCTCTTGGGTTCTGTTCTTGTTTCTAATGTTCACTTGCTGAATAAATTTTGGCTATTCCTTCCTTACCCATCTGCAGAAGAGGAGCTTTGGCCTCTATTCAAAATCATTCTATTTTGCTTGGATGCAGAGTGTTACTACATTCACATCCTCAGCTATTGTAGAGCATAGAAGTCTTGAGCAGACTCTATAGTCAGAGCTGCATCAGGAAACTGCAGCGTCAGACTCTGGGCACAGTATCCAGCACTTGAAAAGTTTAGCTTTTTTTTTCTCCCCTTAGATCAAGATTCTAAATTTTAAGGTTTTGTGTGTAATGCATTTAGTGTAAATTTCCAAAGCCAGAGTGAGAAGCAAGATGTCCAGGAGTTGTGGCGTCAGTGCCGTACATAGGTGTTGTCTTTGCCTATGCAAAATAAGAAAACACCAGTAAATTTGCCTATTTCGCAAAATTTATACAGCTACCAGAATAATTCAGGCATAAAAATTTGATTTGGGTTCCAGATATACCCAACCTTGATCCAGGATACTGTGAACTGAGTGTGAGACACAGCATGAACTGAGTATGGGAACACTATAGACAGATAATGCCCAAATTGGGAGGGGGGAGTGAGGGCAACCAAGCTTTTAAATATTGATTGATACCTCTGGATTAACTTCCTGACTTAAACCTACTGTGCTGCATTGGGTTCGACACTGCACCCACATATACAGTTTATGCCACTTTGAAGTTTAAAGTCTACAGCATAAGACTGCATCTCCCACTGTAATCCTCTTACCATGTAACAAATGCTTCAAGACTGGGTGCTGGACCTATCGTGCTACTCAAAAGCAGTAGCGCCTCAGATACAAGGACAACTATCCCTAGTTTCAGAAAGATGGAATTACGTTACATGTAAGGACAGATTTCCAAAGAAGGTTGTGAAAATAAGGATGAAGTAGGAGCTCTAATCACAAATGGTGTCCTGTGTCTACAACGCAAATGGTTGGATTAGTGACCATACAAGGCAATTGTATGCTAGAAGTATACAGAGGTATAGCTGGTATATATTTCAGCTGGAGTTCCAGTTTGTGTAAATTGGCCTTACACTGTTGGGAAGATAAATCTTGAACTACTGTGATTCTACTTTTCTTGCTCAATTGTGCAGTTTCATTTCCATGACACTGGTTTATTCTAGCTTTGTGAATCTACTAATAGCATTAGATTTATGAACCATCAGCAGTAAAGCTGGACATCTTTTCTTTGTGTGTTCACTTCTGAGGTTGATTTAATCAGACAGCCTTGCTCCACATTCGTACATCTTCGCTTACCTGCAAAAGCTGTTACTAGTACAAAGTTAAGTCTCTATAGGATAGAATTTAGGAAACCAAGTAATCGATTCAGCTAAAATACATAGCACAGATAGCAATTTCCTGGAACAAAGTGCTGAAATGGCTGTTTCCTTCTGCCTCTGCTAATGCACCTTCTGTACCTAGCATTGTTCCTTTGTGTGATGTTGAACTTGACAGGCATCTGAGTTTTTCCAGACCAACTTTGTAGCCACTTCAGCCAGTCTTCTCCATAACCCACACCATCAGATTCTACAGGATAGATGAAATATCCAATTCAGTTTTATATGTAGGATGAAGGAAATTTCACAGTTTAACCAAACTCTTTCATTGAATCAATTTAATTGTTGATGCCCAATGTAGAGGTGATACATTGGTCTTTATCTACCTGCCAGTCCTAAGTAATTTATTAACCCTTCCTGCTGTGGTTCCTGTATTGCATGGCACACAGTAGGTAATTCTGCTGCTCTCAATAATAACACGAATTATAACATTTTCTTGGGTTTTTTTGTTGTGTACAACCATTGTCCATAAAGCAAACATACTGACTTTACAAATGGTGTGGTGGCAAATTTGATCTTTCCTGGATCAGTGTGGAATTTGGCATAAATGAAACAAAATGTTTTTTTGCCCAAGCAATTACTTCTGAAAGCTCTGCTTACCTACTATAGAAGTGCCCATGCCAAAGAGGAAACAAAAGCGATAGGTGTGTTAATCAATTTTAAGTGCTCTGCATTCACTGGAACTAATGTGTAAATGCTTCAAAACTTTTATTTGAACCCTGGTAGTTCTGGAGATTTCCCATTTTCAACTATATTGACTTGTTTTATATTGGGGAGAGGGAAGGTAACAAAATAACCTTTTAAAATCAGAATAGGCCACATTCATCTGCCTGTTTTTAAAGGATGTTCTCTATACTGAACAGCTTGCCTGGAAATAGATGCTTCCAATTGTACAAAAACAGAGCAAGCAGGTGCTGGCTGAAAGTTACTAGAAAAAGAAAAACTGAACAAGGCAACTGCTGAGGTGGAACTGATTGTGGTGGAACGGCCTGTGAATGCTCCTCCCTTTGGCCTTCTGCTAGCAACTGTCTCAAGTCTCCACCTGGTGGCACGCCACTCTCTTGGCTCATCCAGTTTTCAGAGAGATGGCCCTTTTGTTCAGTAATCTGCCACCACATGGTTATTTCAGGAATTACCGACAAAGAGGTCCAGTAGCCCCAAGCTTCCCTACCATGATGCTGTTCTCCTATCACCCAGATTTCCCACTGGTTACACAGTTAAAGCTTACTGCTCTTGTGCACTCAGGAGGAAATAGTGATTTAGCAACCCACCATCTACCTTTCTGTAGCACCTGTCTAAAACAGCATGTTTGAATGGTGGAGGTCTACATGGTATAGATAACAACTACCAGTGTTTAAAATAATAAAATGCATACATATACCCTCTCCATAGCAATGATTGAGCAAGGAAAGATGTTAGCATGTGGTACTCATGACCTAGATGATATTGTTCTATGGCGGGCTTTTATTTATTTATTTTTTATTTATTTATACTTTAAATTTCTATCCCGCCCCGTCCCCGAAGGGCTTTTAAACTTTGGAGTTTTAGAATTCTAAAAGCTTTACATTATGTTGCAGTCTTTTTCCAGAAAGCCAGTCTTTGTCTGCTCTGGGTGGCAAATGCCATATCCAAGATGGAGCTTGATGTGAGAGCTTCTTCCTGCACGTTATCTCCCCATGTGCCAAGGGATTTTTTTGCCTACCCGTTGTGGCTCACAGAATCATTTCCTGGGGTCTTTAAATAGATGCCATTTAGCCTCTCAAACTCCCAGTTCTCTGTGCCAGCATCTGGGCATCAGATTCCAGATCACTGTCTCTGACCAGGCTCATATATCCAAAGTTTTGATAGCTGGTACATGGGTGATACTTAGGATCAGCTGGCTTCCTGTGTTCAGCTGGGAGAGAAAAACTAAATGTGGTGGTTTTGTCAAGCCCAACCCCCAAATAAAAAGGGATTTCTCCATACTAATGAAGGGTTCTGATGAGGAGAGCTTTGACTCCTGAAAGCTTATTCCTGAAAATCTTATTGGTCTCTGAAGTGCTTCTGGACTTGACTCAAGCTCTCCATACTGGTGGTTAACAGGAAAAATAAGGGGGTGTGCTTCCCAGGAGTTAGGGAATAGCAAATTTGTCAAAGTGAAAAGAAGTTTGACAGATGCTGGTGTATTTGGGGGAACCAAGAGCATCTCTAAGCCACATTTAAGCTGGGATAAAGAACACACAAGAGGTTGTACAATGGTCCATAGATACCTTGTGTACAACTGTCCTTCAGATTTTCTGTTGCTATGGTAGAGCTGGAATATGCCCTGCCTTCAAAAAGAGTGACTTGACAAAGTAGGTTAAATGGTAATACTTTAGTAGTGCTTTCTTGGGAGCCAATGCCATTGTGACAATGCAGCTCTAGTGCCTCCATAAAAGAGGGAAGCCAGAGGTAAGGCTATGTGTAGCAGCTCTGCTTGTGCCAGAAAAATATGGCATTGGGATGAAAAGGAATGGGACTTCGCTCAACAGACCGGGCAGAAGTCTTCCTTTCTTCTGGCAGGGTTGTTAAGTTCCATGCTGTAGGCCTAGGAAAGCATTAGTGGTAGAGGTCTTTTGCTTGCAGTCCAGGGTTCTTCCCAGTTTGTTTCTGAAGACTTGGCTGCTCCTTGTTAAAATGGTAGCAGTAACAGCAACTCAAAGGATACCAGGAAGAAATCTACGACTTTAACGTTGCAATATTGTTCCCTTGATCTCTACCTGTCCCAGAAACAAAATCACAAATTTATCAAGGCTTCTTCAGTAGGGAAAAACAGCAAATATCAAAATCATCCTGCAAAATACTACTTGCGTGAAGAAGGGATAAGTAAATGGTCCAGTATTATCACCTTCATATTGCAAATCTGGAGTGAGAGAAAGCATGACATAATTGAGCGTTATTTCCATTCTCCCAAATAAAGATGACTGGTGGTGAGCGAGAATGGCATATAACAACATTATTCTTATTCCACATGCTACAGATTGAAAAAGAGTGAGAATGTTTCTGAAATTTTTGTCATTTAATTGAGAATTGGGCTGCCCCCTACTGAAGATGGGCATGGTGCAGTCTGATAGGCAATGCCCTATGACGCCCCTGCAATACAGCCCATTGTTATTATCCTAATACTGCAAGAATGGAAGGGGCCAGTGCTGAGTGACAGTGACTCTGTCAGCCTTGCTTCAGTCAGTACTTGCTGCCAATAGGTTATTGTCCCTACCAGTGCAATGGAGAGCTACAGAGAGCCCCCATAACACCAAGTAACTGGCACGCATTGCTCTAGCATACCTATTACCTGTTGTGTATGGTGTGAATTCAAAGCACAAGAGCTACCAACTCCCAACTAATGTTTTAACTGCATTTCTCAAGGAGATTGGAGACTCCAGGAAGAGTATTTTACCTGCACCCAGATAAATAATCAAGTCTAGATTAACCAAGGCTACTTTACAGACACTTGCATATTAAACCTGATCAGAGGAGGTCAATTTACTGGCATTGCAGTTTGGGTAAAACTTAATTTTAAAGGAGGAACAGTATCAATCTTCTGTAGACAGCTCCTGAACCAGAAACCCTTGACCTTTATCCAAATGCATAAGAATTAGTTGTGGATGTTCAGTACAGCAAAAATGCACTTTTATTTAAAATATTCATATAACACATACAATTTGTGCAAAGGTTGTCAACTAGTTAACACGTTCCTCACCAGGGATTTGAACACAGTTCTGGCTCAAACATGGACTGCGAATGAGATACATAGAGAATTACTATTTGAAAAGATTGGTGAGAACCTGTAGTTCTTGAGGTAAAATACATTTTCTATGTCTGAATAAGAAGATCACATGTTCAAGGCTCTGCATCACTTCCTGTTGAACTGCATTTGACTCCTGGTTTCCAGTATCCTATTCAAAACAGATTCCCTGAGGGTAAGATGCAATGTTAGTTTGCTACTGCCAAAATATAGTCTTGAGGCATAAGTTTATTGTAGTAGGATATTTCATGATGTGTTTGATAAAGGAAGTTCCAATTCACCAAAGCTACAATAAATTGTTATTATTTAAGATGCCATATGGCTTTCTCTTGTTAATTTATTAAAATCAAGGGACTAAAGTTTCTAGATACCTCCAGTTACAGATTCTCACCAGACAGGAAAACCGTGTCCTGGGGTGGTGCTGCCAGTCTGACTAGGTGGTAAATATTAGTATTTATCAAAATAATAGACAATACTGGGACATAGACAAATGGACTTCTAAGGGCATTCTTTATAACCAAATCTGAGCTTAACAGGAATCTTATATGTTTGCAGTAATGCACGGGTTTACCTTCTCCAAAAGAGACTTCTAAAAAGGTTGAAGTGCTTAAGGAAGAGAGTACAAGTCCCATGGACAGTTCTTTAAAGTGCCACCTTAAAGTGAATGGGAAGCACCAGCCAAATTCACACCAGGCCCCTTCTCTCCCTCAACTGAGTTGGACTAGGACTAGTTCAATCCACTTTCACCTGGGCAGCTAATATGGTATTCCAAACAGAAGAGAGAATTAGTGGCTGGGCTCCCCAAATTTAACATCTACTATCCACCTGAATTACTATAAGAAAGGGAAAGAGTAAAGCATCCCTGGCTCTCATGTTGCTCAAAGGAGAACAGAATGACAGCTAAGTCACTCGTCCTTTCTGCAGTTCCTGAGAAAATAGGATGAGGGACCACTTAGATTACAACATACTCAGGATATTAAAGCTAAGCAATAACTTCACCTCCCTCCACTACAAGAAAGAAGGCAAGAGAAGTGGGGGGCAGTGGCGCAACCCCACTTTCCATTACCTACTGCAGTGTAGTATATTTGTAGTCTAGGACTACAAAGACTTGAGTTCCAATCCCTAGTCCGCCATAATGCTCATTGGATGACCCCGGTCCACTTCCACCTCACAATTTATGTCCCATCAGGATCAGTGAGACAGCACACTCCTGCTACTTACATCTTTAAACACCCACATTCTCTCTCTCACACACTCAGGGTCTAATAAAATATTAATCGCAAATGCAAACAAAAATATGTTTGGACTTTAAAAAAACACCAGAAAAACTGTTTCTGGAGAGGATACATTACAGGGAATTGACACAAAAGGAGAAATGCAAAACTTTTCCCATGGCCACTACCTCTCCTTCAAACTGGCCACCCAAAAGCTCCCTCAGGATTCCAGATGTGTAGCTACCCTTGCAAACATGCATTTGGAAGCCTATGACAGAGAAGCAATGGGAGTGACAATTTTGAACATTAAAACAGACATTGTGGAAATGGCTAAGTTCTCCTGAAGCATTTTTTCATTCATGAAAATGTGAATATATATACACAACTAATGGATGTGTCCTATTGTTCATACTGAATTTTCTTTGGTTTTCTTTACCAGAGAATATTAAAGTCTTTTTATTAGAATTAAATGGCAACAAGGAGCTTGAGAAGGCTCAGCTGTTGGAAGGATGTAGGTTTAAAGAGTCTCCTATTCAATGTTGAAGGCTTTCACAGCCAGAATCACTGAAGCGCTGTGGGGTTTCCGGCCTGTATGGCCGTGTTCCAGTAGCATTTTCTCCTGACGTTTTGTCCGCAACTGTGGCTGGCATCTTCAGGAGAAAATGCTGCTGGAAGACGGCTATATAGCCCAGAAACCCCACAACACTCCAGTCTCCTATTCAGTTACAAATGTGTGGTATTAAGCCATTGAGCAGGATTGTGTGCGGCTAGTCAGGCATCCCTGTAACTGATCATTGTCAAATGTGGTCCACATGTAGCAACACAGTTTGCCCTCCTCAGAGGGACAATCTGTATTTTCCTCAGAGTATCAGTGCTTGTGGATTCTGAAGTGAGCAAGAGGGAGCCCCCTCCTGGGTGAACAGAATGCCACCAAGGTGGCAAAAGCTTATTGGCTGGGAGGGCCCTTTTGAAGCCTAACAGTCATAACTGTTTAGAAAAGTCCATCCTGGTCACCACAGATCAGACTCTTGTCTTCTCATATGGACAAGATTCAGAATCACGTACAGGTAGGTCTCTTGTTTTCCACCAAAAGTTCCCAATTCAAACAACTGTTCCTCCAAATGTCCCTACTCATCCTTCCTCATTATGATTTTATGGAGGGTTTGATGGTGTCCCTCATTGTGCTCATAATTGAAGTATCTCAGTATCCCCATATATAGGCAATTAAAACTTGAAACAATGAAGACAGTGGTCACTAGAGCAGCACAGTAACTCACTCTGAAATTTGTATAGATCCTGTCAAGTACTGCTGAGTTCATTGCCCACCTAACAAGTAATTTTCAGTTATTGCTGGTTCTGTAGCAGAGCTTTGTTCCTGGTAACTCCTAAGCATAAAACAAATGTTTATAGAAAGCTAATATTTTATAATAAGTTCCTAACAGGGTGACTTTGGGCCAGTCACAACAACTCAGTCTCACCTTGCCCATACGGCTGTTGTGAGGATAACATGGAGGAGAGTCAAATTATGTAAGCCATTTTGAGACCCCCAATGGGGAGAAAGACTGGATATAAATGATATGGATGTCAACCTGCATCAAGCTATTGGTAGCCCATGGTTACTAGGAGCTCAGGTAAATATACACATGATCTCCCCTACCAAATGGTATCCTCACAACAACCATATGAGGTAGGCTAAGAGAAATAGCGAATGTATGTATATGTTATCTAGTGAACTTCCTGTCAAAACTGGGTTTTGAATCTTATACAACAACATTATATAACACCACCTTACTTTGACAGGTTAGATATGATAAGAGATGAAGAGAGATATTTATCCTTTTAGTCTGGCAATAGATGAGTGGTATTAATGTGTAGCTCCCTGCCCTTCTCTTAGCAGTATACTGAGACAGGCATTCAAAGATGACTACCAAGCAAGGATACAGCTGCCTCGCTGAAGGCTCTGTGGATATATCAACTGCCAGCCCTGAAGGCACCCTGAATCTCAGTCCTTGCAGCCCAGGGCTCTGTCTCATCTCCCCTACCATTGCTGAACCCCACTGGCTGAGCTCTGCACCGCCACAGCCTGCATCACCTCCAGAGACAAACATCACTTTAGAAGAGCTCCTTTCTCCAATTACTGAAAAGCTCAAGTACTTGCTGAAGAAAGCAGAAGACTTTCAGACGTACCTGCTATACAGGTGGCAGGGGATAGGGGGTCAGGGATGGGGAACAAACATGGGATGTATCTTCTTTCCAACAATTCATGATTGTTTTGCTTGTTGAAGCATGATGGTAAAGCAACTTTAAAGATGGAAGAGCTGCAATTCACAATATGGAGGACAGGAGAGCAGGTTGGGTTGGTTCTAGAATGGTGGGATAGCTGTGAATCACACCTGGTTAAGAAGAGGCCTTCATATTCAGTTCTTCCTTTTTTAAATGTGGCCACCACAGGTCTCCCTATTTTAGACTCTCATCAGGATTAGCAGGTTAATTGTTGTCTCTTGTGAATGCTTTTGTTGAGCATCAGATACTATTTTTCTTTCCTACAATGGACTCTGGGGCAGTAGACTCACTTGTGCAGACAGGGTGATAAGAAGTAGCCCAAGTCTATCCTGCTCCTGATCTGCCTGGATGCCCCGGTTAAGTAAGAGACTGAGCTTGGTCCCACAAGGGCTCTACAGAAGGCTGTGGAGGAAAAAGAGAAGAGTCACATGAAAGCCTGGATCCTCTGTTTACATGCCAGCCCCATTAATGGTTCAAGGGGATCATAGCAGGTCATGCTCAAAGATTCCCAAAATTAGGTTGTTGCAAGGTGCTCTCCTAATGGTAGAATATATAGTGCACTATTAGCATGTATGCAGTAGTAGGCTCAGTTCAAAACTGTGGCTATAGGCAGCAAGAAAAGCTGGCTTAGAATAGGACAGTTTCCTCTCTGAATGAGTGCTGACAGAAAGATCATATGGTGACCATATAACTGTCCTCCTATTTTAGTAGAGACAGAATGCAGAAGGAACAATTTGCCAAAGCTATGCCCACATTCCTACAGATGTGCCAGCCCTACTTCCACTACCTGGAATCCACATCACGAAGCTGCACACCTTATTTAAGACCTCCCCAGGAGCCAGTGCAGAGGCGGGTGAGTCTGGAGGGAGAGGGGCAGTTGAGAGGTTTATTTCCTTTAATCTTTAGATGAACATGCCACAAATCTGAGAAAGCTGTTTAATGTAAAAAAATGTTATTTACAGTATTTACAACCCATCCTCTCTCCAAATACAGGATTTAAGGAGACTACCACTATCTTCAATATACCAAGCACATTAAAAAAACACATCCGGCAACAATTAACTAAAAATAATCCAGTCCTTTAAACCTCAATGCCCTTCTTAAAAGTTCTGCCTTGCAGAGCTTTCTAAAACTCAAATGGTGGGTGTGGGTGTGGGATGTCCCTGACAAGTTTATGAAGGCTATTCCACACCATGAGTGCCACCACACACAAAAAGGCACAGACATGAGCAGTGGATGATCTTATTGGCCTGTGAGAAAAGACAGTAATAGTCAAACCAAGAACTGGAGCAGCTGCACAGTTCATGGTTAGAGAAACAATCCTATAGCTCCCAAGTCATGAAGGGTTTTAAAGGCAACACCTTGAAATGAATCTGGAAACAAATATACAATCAGTGCAAAACTTGCAACACAGGCATAACATACTCAGCAGAAGCTCACTCTGGGTAACCATTGGGAAGTCACCTTTTGTGCATGCTGAAGTTTTTGAGTGGTCCATATCAAGCATTACAACAGTCAAGCTTTGAGGATACTATTGCATGCATTAGTGCAGCGAGATCAGCTGGATCTAAATATGGAGGCTGCCTCTGTGACAAATGAAGCTGATGAAAAGCATTTCTAGCCGCCAGTTACCTGTTGAGTCTATCATAACATTCAAGCTCTTAACTGACTCAGACAAGGACAAAGACACCATATCTAGTACAGTTAACACCACCCCTGACTTTCAGACCAGCATCATCTCCTGTTATTTGAAATCACCTTGCTCTTTCCTGACCATCAGAACACAACAGAAAAGGTAAATAATCTCAATACAGAGAGACTCCTGAATACGAATGGTTCTTTTTTTGAGAGGGAAAATTGGGCCTAATTCAGGAGTCAAACAAACGCCCTTTGGGCATTTTCCCACTTACCTTTTGCTGCGCGCAAGTAGCGCGGGGTCACCCGCGCCTCCCCACTACGCTGCTGCTGTCGCACCCCCTCAGCGTGCGTCTTTCCAGGCGCTCTGCAATGGCGCTCTTTGCAATGGCGCCTTTTGATGACACGGGGTCGTGGGGAAGCTGGGGCGCACGCCTGGAAGGACGCGCGCTGAGAGAAGCACGCAGCAAAGCGGAGGCGAGGTAGGTGGGAAAACGCCCAAAGTTCTCTCCTTTTTCATCAGAATTAAATTTGTTTGTATATAAATATCCAAAAACACCCTTTTGCACATTGCAATCCCTTTTAAAAGTTTTTGTATTAATTCTGCACTTTTGCACTTAACAGTAATTGTGCAGATTATAGTATTTATTGATTAACTTGTTGAAATATATACATAGTACACATCCGTGAAGGGTCAGACCATACAAAAATATATTATGTCAGAACATAGTGGGCTGAAGCAAAATGAACAAAGTGTAATTAAACTAAAAGAGAAGGGAAATTAAGAGAGTATTAGTACAAAGTACACCTGCATATTCTATAGCAGAGTTTTGAAAAGGAAGGACCATACCACTTTTATCTGCAAATATGTGCATTAAATGGGGAAGGGAGTAATACTGCATTAGCATGGGGAAGAAGAAAGTTGGGGGCAGGGAATCTTTCCCAGGAACAGGAGGGAGACAATAGGAAACATAGGCAGCCCAACAGGTAGCTTGACTGGAGAGGGGCATGGAGTTTCCATTTAGCTACCAGAAGGGCATAGTGGATTAACTGGTAGGCATCAGCCTCTATCACAGTGGTTCTCAACCTGGGTGTCGGGACCCCTTTGAGGGTCAAACGACCCTTTCACAGGGGTCGCCTAAGACACTCTGCATCAGTGTTCTCCATCTGTAAAATTTTATTTATTTTATTTATTGTTTCGATTTATAAACCGCCCCATCCCCTAGGGGCTCTGGGCGGTGGATAAATGTTAGGGTTGGGGGTCACCACAACATAAGGAACTATATTAAAGGGTCACGGCATTAGGAAGGTTGAGAACCACTGCTCTATCAGATACAGACTGTCATTGAAGAACTTACATTTCAAATAGTTTTTGTCTCTTTTTGTTCACTTTCATTGTTTTTCAGTTTTTCAATTCTACCCCCTCTGCACTGTTTGCTCAATAAGAGACATTTGCTATTTGATTTAATTGTTTTTATTATATTTTCTCATCTACTTTGAGTCTCAGTGAAAGTAACAATAATGCCAGCCCCAATTTCCATTGCAATTTGCTCCTGCCTAGTCTCTCCACACAGCTCCTGGAGATCTCTCAGCAATTGGCCTGCCAACTTGAGCAACTGGTACTGATGTATGCTTCTTTCAGCTTTGTCTCTCTCGAGGACACAGACCCTTTCAGGTAGGAGATGATTTCCAAGAGAGGTCTAACCTGCACTGCTTGTGCCCCAGAGTTTCTGCAGATGCAGTTACAGCACCATGAGGCCAAGAATGAAGCGTTCTGCATTTGTTGCTTGCCAGTTTCTTGAATGTGTAGAGTGGGAGGAAACCAACTCTTTCAAACAAATTCATACTGGCTGTGTTTGCATCATGAAGCATACAAGCCTTGCCTGAAGATAATGATTTTGTCCTACAGAGGGCACAGTTGCATATATTTTTCCACAAAATATTTTGTTTAAAGAAAACCTTAGCTTCTAAAAATTTTTTCTGAAGGTTTAAATTATTTGATTTTTTTATCAGAATTGTTTAAATTTATTAAATTGGTTAAGCCACCTTTCTCACCCAGTCTTCCTTGCTTTGTTTTCCTACTGTCTCACATGGTCTTTATCCATGCAAGTCCTGTGACACTCATCATACCCTTCTTGGTGGTCAAATGGGCCCCCCTTGTTCCTTTTTCACCAGTGAAAAACCTGATTGAATCCAACTCATTGTTTCAGTTTTGGAAAGGTATTAGGTATCTAAAATTCATTAAAAGCAATCCAGGATCTTCATATTCACACGTTAAAAGTAATTACTTTTATAATCCATAGTGTGTTCATTAGCTTTTTGCCTACATTTCAGAATATATTTCTTCTAACTGGAAGTGTAATTCTGTCTCCATTTATTCACACTCCTTCACCAGGCAGAGGCAGAATTCTGCTCCAACCTTTCTATTTCTAACTCTCCACCAGTGTCTCATGTTTCTTCTGTGGAAAATTTTGGCTTAATGAATCACACCAAGTTTCCATCTTCCGGTACTGCATCTCAGCACTTTACACAGCTGCCCATGTTCCCTGCAACCTATATAAGAAAATGCGTTGGAACCTTGACATTGTGGAAGGGCCCACTGGCCGGAATCAAACACATCACACAGAATAGTGAGTTGCGAAACAATCTGGAGGAGGGAGATGTTGGTTGAGAGGACCTAGATGCATAGACAGACATAATGCCAATTCTGTCTCCTTGCAGTGCTAGGATGTTATTGTGTATGTTATGTTGTACACCCTCCCAGAGGGGGAGGGGCGGTATATAAAATTAACAATAAATAATTTTTTTTAAAGATGGCAAATTTCACAGGGCTATGATGCTTTCTGGTGGCAAAGTGTAGATGGCTTGGGAAGGCAATGGCAAGCTACCCTATAAACATTGTGATGTGACATCACCTTAGGGGTCAGTAATGACCCAGTGCTTTTTCACAATAGTAGAACCAGGGGGCATACATTGAAAATACTGGGGGGAAGAATTAGGACTAATAAAAGGAAACACTTCTTCACTTCCTGCCACAGGAGGTGGTGATGGCCACTAACCTGGATAGCTTTAAAAGGGGCTTGGACAAATTTATGGAGGAGAAGTTGATCTCTGGCTACCAATCTTGAGCCTTCTTGATCTGAGGTTGCAAATGCCTTAGCAGACCAGCTACTCGGGAACAGCAGCAGCAGAAGGCCATTGCTTTCACCTCCTGCATGTGAGCTCCCAAAGGCACCTGATGGGCCACTGCGAGTAGCAGAGTGCTGGACTAGATGGACTCCGGTCTGATCCAGCAGGCTCTTTCTTATGTTCTTATGTGATGCTTTTACTGTCACTGATGATTTATTAAACTTCCATTCCTTGAACTTCTCTGAGACATGCTTGAACTTTCCATCCTCATTCTTTGCTGTCTGTAAGTGATCTTGTGCATTTGTTCTAGCTACTTCTTATGCTTCCGAGATACGGGAGATGAGACAACAGCAAAGATGCAGAAGCTCTGGTCTATTGGACGTTGGGTACCTGTGGACCCTGACAGTGAGCACAGCTCTGATGTACTCTCCTGGTAGGTATGTGGCCCAGCAGGGCTGTCTAATACCAGTGTGAGCTGCTTGACATCTGCAGTTCCTGAAGTCTCCTCATACCTTTAACAATTACACAGCAAGAGCACATAATCAAGATCTCATAACAAGGCATACCTAACCCATGCTAACTGATCATGACAATACACTCTCTCTTAAAAACACACAGAACTACTTTAGTCTGCTGCATCAGAGGTTCATCTAGTCCAGCATTTTCCACAAGAAACTGAGCAACTACCAGTTCCTAAGTAGTCTTCCTTAGATAAATCTACTAGTTACCATCTCACCTTCTGTGGAAGAACTTACAATTTGCTGAGGATTCCTTTATTGGTTCAATGTGAACTACTCTGTTCACAAACATACTTCTAGAAGAACTTTCTATGTGCTTTCCTGTATGGTTTAAAAACATGTTTCCATCTTAAGAAGAGTCTGTGACTACAGTATTTCTAATGTATAACATACTATACTCTTAAGAATTTTGATAAATTGTAGTCCTTGATAATGCAGTTCAGTTTTAAGTATTGCCCATGTGATTGTCACTTACACAAATCCCTGTTGAGAAGCAGCTGTTACTACCATCCATATCTTACTTTTCTCCTGAAAATTGTGCAAGATGAAATTCTGTCTATAAACAAACACCACCAGCCAAAAGTTTTCAGGAACCAAGAGCTCTACAATATCCAGTATCAGTAATGTATACATTTGAAGCTTGATAGGAAACAGGGATACATCATATTGAGAATGCACTTGTTGCTTTGTCTTTAGTACTGAAATAAATCCAAAATGAAAATTGGGATAGACTTAATTGTAAGAAACCCTGCACCACCTCCAAACCAAATACAGTTTGTTCACTTTCTTCTTTAATACAATGTGGGATACAGCCTGAAATATGTATAAGAAGCTACCCCTTTAACTGCCCACACATTCTTTACTTAATAAATATAAGCCTGGCCAATGTTGATTCACTATCCTGACTGAAGACACATGGCAGAATTGCTACTGCACGTTTTCTGGAATAAAGAACATAAAGAAACCAGTGGTTGATCACGCACAGCGAGGGTCCTATGACTTCAAAGAGAACTGACCAGGGAATCTTTGTTTTGCGGCATGTTCAGCATCATGACCCACCACCCTGTTTGCAGTGAGGTAGCATTACTCATCAGCTGGCTTTTTGATTGCATCTGGGAGAGGGGCAGTGTTTTGTGGGTTCTTTATTCCACATGCATGCTTTAATTTTTAATATTATCTTTAATATAATCTTTCATCTTATCAATGGATCGATATGTAAATCTATTGATATATCAATATATTGACATTAAAAAATGAACTATTAAAGAACAAGTCTTGAATATGGCATCTGTACACTTTGCCCAAACACTGATTGTCTTTTATGGCAGGAAATTAGGGGGATTAATGGCAGCATGCAAACTGCAAAACCGCAAAAGGACAATGCGAACAGCTGTTTGCTAAGCTCCCCAGATTCATGATCATCCCTCTCCCAATATTCTGTAAACCCCAGCTTCAAAATCAATGGACTTTTCCCAGTGTAGTCTGGAATCACTGATTCCTTGTGTATAAAACGACGAGGCTGGAGACATCCCAGTTGGCAATCAAATGCAGGGGCAAACTGGGTGTTTGGACTGACTAATCTTATTTTTTACTTTTTAAAGTGTTATTATCAATTTATTGCTCTATCAATATGGGTATTTAATTTTTTAAAAAATAAAGACTGAAAGATATGCAGGAGCAGTGAAGCCACAGACAATAGATATGATATGGCAGGGCAAGAAGTGGAATGTAGTTGGCAACAGGGAGGAGGGGGAAGCATGCAAAGCAGCGGGCAGGGGGTAAGACTGGATGGGCGGCTGCAGGCAGAGGGAAGAGATCCAGGGCAAAGCTGAGCCCACTGGCAGATCTGTCCCACTGGCAGTGAAGCAACATTAAAATAATGCTATAAGTAGATTTGCTTGCTGTGGAGGGAGTGGAAAGTGAAAGTGGGACTGGAGGAAATACATCTGTAGAAGAAATCTTGCTGTGGTGGACATTTACTTCCACTGTATAGCAAACATCTTGTGCATAATCGGCCATTGAAAATACATATAAGACATTCTCAAACACAGAAACTTTTGTAGTGCCTGAGAAAAGGGGACATATTCTGTCAATAACAACAATGGTGCTATATAACTAATTTCCATTGAAAGTGCCAGGAAAAGATGTAGAATGAATGCATTCCATGCTTCTTTCAATCAGAATGGTCCTCTAGGCAATTCTAAAGTCACATCACAGGCCTGTTGCAATGAATGACGTTAATACTAAGGGGCTGAACTGACCTGACCAGCTTGCATGCCACTTTTACCGTCACTGACTCTGTCTGTTTCTTTGCACAGGATACTGTGTCGTCAGCCCAAGGGGGACTATCAGCAGCTCCTGACTATTGGCTTTGAGGAACCCTCCCACACCTCAGCCACAGACCTCTTGGTGCAGATGCTGAATGCACAAAGCTCTGGCCTGCTTAACCACGAGTCCTCCTGTCAGGTGAGCTCAGGGGAGCAGGTGCAGTAGAAGGTTCTCATCAGCTGAATATCTGCACAGTATACTACAGAATTCGGCCTTCTACTTCTTAGTGCTGTCATCACTTCAGCAAGCAACACCACTAGCTGGTATCTTCCATTACGTGTTGTGAGGTCAAGCCAAATGGTTTTCTTACTTTGTGTAGCTAAGCGTTGAGACTGCAGAAAAGATCCTTACTTTTTTCCAGACCCCAATTTAATCTCTGAATGCCTGAACTGCTTACAGTGGAGATCAGAGTGAAGTTTTTAAACCAGGATACAGATTGAGCATCACTCTTTCTGCTGCCTTCCTCTACCTGGTCCCTGCCCACTTGCATACAGCAGCATCTATTTCAATGTAATCCACTTCAGCAAGTACATATTGCAAGTGTTTGCAGCAACCCAAGAGCCCAGCATAACTGTCTCCTCTCACCAGTTTTGCTTCTTTGTTCTCTCCATTTTCTTTTGAGCTCTGGTCACCTTGCTGTGGCTCAAAGCAACAACAGCCAGAGTTTTTGTTTGTAAAAAAAATAAAATAAGCTCTGGCACTGCTTCCTTCCATCCTGCTAATCATTTTCAGTCTTGAAACTGACGTTTTAAAAAGAGCTTTGTGTCAGCTTGTGGACGATGCTGGAAAACTATTTCATCTGATACATTCACTTGTATCTTTCCACCATTCAGTTTTTTCTATTTATTTAGTCATGCATTTCCCCAATTTATAACCACTTGCCAAAATCTACAATGGTGCAAAAATAAGCTACAAAAAAGCTATTCAGATTAACATTTAAAATCAGAAGTTAAATAGTTAAAAACTGTAACTCTTGGCTCAGAGAATGCACAGCCAAATCCAAGGAAACAAGTCATATCTTCAAATGTCTAGTAAAATAAACGTGCTTTAACAATACCTCCAGAAAGCCAATAAAGATGGACATTTACACTGGAGAGTGCTCTAAAGCCTTCAAGTGAACATAGTAACAGCCCTATCACACCCTGCTACAATACCTGCAGCAATAGGATCTTTTATAGTGGATTTTAACAGGCAGAGTATGTTTCATATGAGCAGCAGTGCTAAGATACGCAGGTTAATTAAATATGTAAATATGGCTATATATCCCCTATTTCATCTGGGAGGTTCTTAAGTGGCTAACAGCAAATCATTAAAAACATTGATATAAACTAAGGAACAAGTCATAATCAGACTTTAAAAGGCAATTTCAGAATGTTAGCTTGGATCTGAAAATCCATTGGCAGCCAATACAATTTTGAACCTGCCTTAATAACTAATGACGTTGGCCTTTCATGTGAGAAGCACCAGAATTCCTAACAGTAATATGAAACCATTGCAGCTAACCAAGCTACAGTATTTGTATTATATGTACAGGAAACACTAATATTAAGTGACTGACCATTCCCACTCTAAAAACTGGACCAAATATTAGGAAAAACTGTAAGAATCAGGAGCAAGTATGCTTAAAAGTCAGAAAAGCTACTGCAAAAATGCACACAGAGATACAAATAAATATAGAAGTGTGTGTATTTTAGATTTAAGTTCAAATTTAACAGTTTGCCCAGGAACTGGGATTGCCAGCCACCCTGGGATAAAACTGTCATGCCACTTTTAATAGAAGCTTAATAGGATGTTATTTACCCCAATGCTGTGAAAAGCATTGTGGCACATTTCCACACATTAAGTCTCTGTTAAAGGGACCAGACTTTTTTCTCCTCCAGTCATGTTGACACCCCCACCAGAACTGGTGTTTTTTAAAAGATAGGCATGCACCCATGATACGCATGCAAAGATAAATTAATGGGACAATAACAGGCCCTGAAAAGTGTATATATGTAAAAGAGATACACATACCAATCAGGCTGGATTCTCTGCTAGAATTCTAAACTTTTGGAATTGCTACATCTCACAACATAAGATCAAGGTGAGAGCCTGAGGCAGATTCTGCATGGGTCAAAAACAGTGGTGTGAAAATCGTGTAAAATGATTTAAAACGGTGTAAAAGGGTTTTACACTGTTTTCACATGGCTGTTTTTGGCCCATGCAGAATCCACCAAAGTGATTTAATGGTTAAAGTGTTGAGCTCAGACAGGGAAGACAATCATCCAAGTCCTCACTGTGAAGCTCACTGGAAGATCATAAACCCAGAGGTGGGATCCAACCAGTTCTCACCACTTCTCTAGAAGTGGTTACTAATTTTTTCTGAGTGCCGAGAAGGGGTTACTAAAGCAACCTCCCTGCCCAGTAGGGACTGGAGGTGCGTGTGTGTGGCGGCGGCGCTGTTTGAATCCCACCACCATCGGAACCTGTTATTAAAATTTTTGGATCCCACCACTGCATAAACCTAATGTTTTTTCAACCTAACCTGCCTCACTGGCTGTTGTAACAGGGGAAAATGGGATTATCCCATCTAAGTATGCTACCCTGAACTTACTGGATAAAAGGAAGGATAATAAATGTGAAGTCTGAATCTCTGTTGCTTTGTCTCTTTCAAGCATTAACAGCAAGGTCAGTTTATCCTTGGCAATGTGCACTTTAACACAATAGAAGGTCTGCCAGCAAGTTAGAGCTTTGCTGTTCTAAAAACATACAACTGGAAAAAAAAATACCAGACTCCCAAAACTACTAAGAAGCTTCACCATTTACGAGATGTTAGGTGGAGCACTGTATCAAATTTGAACAAAGACACTTGGCTCTAATTAATTTCCCTTTAAAGGGAGAGAACAAGGGGAAGTCTCTCCTCTAAGAGAGATGAACCTTATAGTCGCTTTCAGTTTAGCTACGTACAGAATGACTGGTTGGTTGGTAAACCATATCTGGATTTGAAAAGACACTCCACAACTAGTAAACAAAAGATTCAAGTTGGCTGCCTGTAAGTACAATACATTCTGCTGACTCATTAGAGGACATTTTGCTTGCAGTGGAAAGTAAGAACCCCACTAAGCACTTTTACAAAGCAAGCATTATCATCTTAAGGCAGTCTGCTTCTACAAGGCAGGAATTCATTCCAATCTAAAAAAATAACCATGAACAAAATCCAGCACACATTCATTCCCAGCTTGAAGCAAGTTGATTCTAGAAAGCAAACAATCATTTCCAGTTTGTGGCAAGCTAATTCTGTTGCAGGCTTTGAAATGGATACAATGTCTTCTAAGTGCCTCCCAGGCGTCTGCAACCGGTGGCTCTCCAGATGTTCATGGACTACAATTCCCATCAGCCGCTGCCAGCATGGCCATGTTGGCAGGGGCTGATGGGAATTGTAGTCCATGAACATCTGGAGAGCCACAGGTTGCAGACCCCTGCAACTCTCCATTCCCAGATCTTGGATCTAGCTGAAAAAATTTAGGTACTTACTACCTTTCTTTGGCACAGGAATGAAAGCTGAATCATGGATGGATTACAGCTGAACATTTTCCAAGGAAAAATATGACACAGATTTATCAGTAAAATGGATTGGCCACTGGGAGGATGAAGGCTTTTAATGAAATTGTGTATGTGTGTGTGTAACTTGATATTTGCAAGCCAACACTAAAAGCCTTAATGTAACATGTATTACAAAACACAGTGTGTAATCCCCGCTCAAAAAACCACTAGTCCTTGTTGGTGCCTACAAGATTTATGTAGGTAATTACAGCTGCAATCTTAAGAACACTTTCCAGGGAGTAAGCATGGGACTTACTTATGAGTAGACCTAATTGGAGCACAGTTCTACACAGATGTATTTAGAAATAAATCCCAAACTATTAAATGGGGCTTATTCCCACAAAAGTGCCCTGTGGATTGCAACCCAAGTTTAAGACATAATTAACTTTCTACAAAATAAACCAGTCTTTATGTAAAACTAGGATGATCAAAGAGTCATATAATACAGTAAGAATATTCCTTCTAGATCACCACAAAATCCAGTCTCAACAAAACAAATAATCATAAAAGCTTTTTTTTAATTCACATGCCATTCTCATGTTGACGTCTTCAGTGGTTCATTTACTAGGTAGCAAATTTTAAATCACTTCAATTGATAAGACCGGTATCATTGTATTATATTTAATTCACTTCAGAATGGAACTGAAATGAAAATTAATGGAGGGGAAACATGACTTCAAATCCCCTTTAACTGATGCATCTATTACTAAATTATACTTTAATTCATCCCATAAGGAAGAGAAAGTTGAGAGGCAGTATGGTTTAGCAACCATTTATTTATATATTTATCCGAACATTTATACCCCACTTTTCCTCATGGTTTAACGCAGCTTACTATAATCTCTCTCTATATAAAAAGCTAACACTGACTTTGTATTGTCGAAGGCTTTCACGGCCGGAATCACTTGGGTGCTGTGTGGTTTCCGGGCTGTATGGCCGTGTTCTAGCAGCATTCTCTCCTGACGTTTCGCCTGCGTCTGTGGCTGGCATCTTCAGAGGATCCTCTGAAGATGCCAGCCACAGACGCAGGCAAAACGTCAGGAGAGAATGCTGCTAGAACACGGCCATACAGCCCGGAAACCACACAGCACCCAACTAACATTGACTTTGTTAGTCATGCCCTAATGCCGAAACAGCTGGACGGATCGCCCCAAAATTTTCACATGACGTTCCTCCCTGTTGCGGGCAGGTAGTCGGACCTTCAAATCGCCGAAAGTCCATACCTGAGCCAGGTAAAACGTCTTTTTCCTGGCGCAACAGGCCATGAAGCTGGCTGTGTTTAACTGTCACCCTTAGAATGTTCGTGCAGCATGTCTGTGGCCTGAGGGGTTGGTATGCCCTTAGAATGTCCGCGCAGATGGCCAGAGATGAGCATTGAAAACAGTAAATAGGTAATACTGTTAGGCAATACGAGTGGAAGTGAAACACATACACACTTTGCCATGTGAGACGTCAGGTGGGGTTCCCCCCCCCCCCACACGCAGGTAACTTTCACTCTCTGTGCCTCACCCACTGCTACCACACAACACACATACTCTCAATCCAGCTCATCCTCACACACCTCACTCTGCCCTCCCTCACATCCAACCACCACTTACCCACTTCCTCACCCATATTCGCCACAGCTCTCTTTTACTACAAGCGAGCTGGAGTTTGCCTTTTTCTTCTAAGAAAATCCACGGGGTGGGGGTGAACCAACACTACCGGCTCTGCTTCTTTTGCACGTGGCCCTTTAAGAACTCAGGGAGCTGGCTTCGATCTGAGCACCTCACCACCCTGCCTTTGCTGCCTGACTGGGATAGCCTGCTTGCCCCAGTTCTTACCCAAGCCAGGACTGTGTGTGTCAACCAGCCTCATGGACAGCGGGATTCGCACTCTGGGCAGTTCCGTTGTGGAATGGAAAGGGTTACCTTATACTAAAAAAACAAGACACCACCATATAACAATGTGAATTGAAAAGGGAGAGAGGGATTCCATTTGACCACCTCAAAAGGCTATGCTGGGGATCATTGGACCTGCATGGACATCTGGATGGGTTGCGGACTGTGATGAGAAGGTAGTTAAAAATATTTTTAATTAAACCAAAAATAAATTAGCAAACTCCAAATCTCCCCCCTTCAAAGAAGTCTACCATTCAAACTCTCCCCAAAGCCCTGGCAAACTGCTTGCAGCATCTCCTGAAGAACTTCAAGGAGCCCCCCCGCCCTCCTCAGGAAGCCCATTCCACAGAGCTGGAGCCACAACTGAAAAGGTCCAGGCTCTGTTTGATGCCAGACAGGCTGCCTTCAGTGTTGGGATAGATGGCTGCCTAGTGACCATAGTTGGTGCACAGGAACAGATAGGAGGAAATTAAATGTCAGACCAGGATCTTGAGACCTATGTTTAACCATTCCCACTATGGAAGCTTTTTGGGTGACCTTGGGCCACTCACTTTTTTTCAGCCTAACCTACCTCACAAGGTTAATATTAAGATAAAGGATGGGTAAACAATGTTGCAAGCTACCTTGGGTCCTCATTGGGGAAAAAGCCAGGTATAAATAACTAATGAAATAAAAATGCTGCTTGTCATGCATCTTCTGTAGGTAGACTGGATCCAAACTAACCTGGCAAATTCCACTGATTTCCTCTTGTGCTACAGACTCTACTCATGCCCTTCCTCAAAGTCCCCTATCCCCTATCTCCCAGAAGCAGCATTTTGTGGGGATCTGCGGACTGCTGAGCAAGTGAGGAGAAAGCTCCATTCTGCTGCTGGAAATTTGTCTGGATCCAGTCCAGTATATCCAGTTCTTATTGTTTCATCTGGCCTCACTTTCTGTTCCACGGCCTTTAGCTAATAGGTGTCAGTCCAGAGCTCCTGCAGCTTCACTACACAGGTTATAGCTATTTTCAGTTTAGAAAAGAAATGACAAAGGGGGACTGATGATAGAGGTTTATAAAATTATACCCTGGATAGAGTGGACACATAATTTTTTTCTCTTTCTCTCCCAAAATGCCAGAGCTTAAGGGCATCCAATCAAGTTGATGGGCAGTAGATGGGCAGTAGATTCAGGACAGACAAAAGGGAATATTATTTTACTCAGGAGGGATTCAAAGTATGGATTTTGCTGCCAGAGGATGTAGTGATGACCACAAGCAAAGACAGTTGTAAAAGACAGATTTATGGAAGTCAGGTCTATCAGTAGTTACTAGCCTTGATGAATAAAGTAAACCTCTGAATACCAGTGCCAGGAGGCAGCATCAGAGGAAGCCCCGTTGTTGGCTCTCCAGAGTACCTGACTGGCCATAGAGTGAGACAGGATGCTGGCCTACAGGGTCTGATCCAGCAGGGCTACTCCAGTTTCTGTAAGAAGTCTTTCTAGTTTAAATTTTGACTACTCTGGGAAATACTTGTGAGTGAGCCTAGGACTCTAAGACAGAGGTGGGATCCAACCAGTTCTCACCACTTCTCTAGAAGTGCTTACTAATTTTTTCTGAGTGCCGAGAAGGGGTTACGAAAGCAACCTCCCTGCCCAATAGGGACTGGAGGTGCGTGTGTGTGGCGCCACCACTGTTTGAATCCCACCACCATCGGAGCCTGTTATTAAAATTTTTGGATCCCACCACTGGATATGTGAAGCATATCCCAGGATGGTGAAAAGAGGAACAGCAAGTCAAGCAAGCCTTTCTGGTCTGAAAGAGATGTTTATGTGAGGGCCTAACAGGACCATAAACCTAGGAACAGTGTAGTTAAGCAGATATATGCTGTGCATTCTCAGGTGAAAATTAGAATCTGAGGCACAGGCACCTAATCAGGATCGAAATGATGCTGTGCAGGGACCAAGCATTATGCAAGAATTTCAGCCACACCATACTGCTCCTTGTGCTAATCTTCATTTTCCCCAGCAGCCAGGTGATGTGAAATTTATCCATAACAAGTTCCTAACAGCACTTGCCAGCAATGTATTCTGCTCCCGTATGAATGGAAGAAGAGAAATGCAGGTAGTAGTACCTTTCTTGTCAGACAAAATAAGAGAAAGAAGAGTGAAAAGCAGGCATCTCGGCACCTTCAGAGCTAGGTTAGACTCAACAGTGGCCTTTAAAATGCTGAAAGGAGGACACCCCGTTCCCAAACACTTTTATTTCGAAGCGTTCCTTCCAGTTCAAAGTGACCCGCCTCACTGTTAAGTGTGATTAGCGTTACAGCTTAAGTTGATTAACTCATTCAGCACTTGCATTCGCTTAACGCACAGTACTCTTTTCTTCGTTCACATTATAACGGCAGGGAAGTAAATATCACATGACTAACACCCAAAACGGCGACCAGTCCCCACCCACCGTTGCGTTACAGCCCTTTTGGAAAGCAGGTCAAAAGACCGAGGAGAGTAACCCTACGTAAGCAACCATTTTCCTCTCCGGACAAGGCTCAGAACAGCGAAGCGGAAGTACTGGAATCTTAATCCAATCAGCAAGCGACCAGTTTTGATTGACTGCTCTTTTCCGGCTCCTTCATCATAGAGGGGCGGAGCCGAGTCGAGCAGCGGCCAATGCGAATGGAAAGGGCTTCCCGCTGTTGCCCTGTCTGCGTCGGAGCGCGAGTGGAACTTTGTAAGCGCGGTCGGCGTGTAGCGACGGAAGGAGCGGCAGAAGCGCTTGGGGGTCGGACTTGATCAGGTACGGAGTGAGTTTCAAGGGGAAAAGCACGTGCGCGGCGGGCGGGGAGAATACGGCGGCTTCCGCGCGTGGGTCCCCATCAGTGGTGGGCGGCAGCGAGGCGCGTGCACTTTTCTCGGGCGCCTCTCTGTCCTCCTTTCCCGCAGAAGGCGAGTCTTCCCTCTGTTGTAGGGCCCCCCATCAAGCCAGACAGGCGACCATTTTAGCTCCGGGGCTCCAGCAAATGTCTGCTGCGGGCCGTGCCCGAAGTCTCTCTGTCGCTGCCCTGGTCTCCAGGATCCAGTGCTGTAGGGGGAGACAATGGAGAAATTGCGGAGGGACTCCGGGCACGGCACGGATATCTCGCCCAGCCCGCAGCAGACATTTGAGATGCTTGGGGCGCTGATTATTGCTTCAGCTCCATTCGCAGGAGATGCTCTATGTCGTTTTGACAACAACACGAGGTCTACGTTTCCACAAATCGCGAGATTGAATGGGACTGCATGCACGGAGCGGGAAGGGCATAGTCGAAGATTACACCGGACCCAGAGAGGTGATGCTTGGGGCCTGCATCATCTTCGGTGCTCAGGCTGGTCCAAGTCCATGTGGCGTTGGCAGTGTTTCTGATGCCTCCCCCCATCCCCAGCCGTTGACTGAAATCGGCCTATAGCTGTCTGTCTCTCACCCACTCCTTCACCATTCCTGATGAGGCTCTCTACTTTACTTTTCAAATGTCAGATCAATATGCAAGGTGGCTGAAAAATAAATAACCCTTAAAAAAAGTTGCTGGAATTTTGAAATCATTCTCCCTTTGTGTTACAAATACTGTTCCTGTTTTGAAGTCTTATCACAATTGGGAGTTTATTATCCTTAAGATGTTTCAAAAAGTCTTTGAATCAAAGTTGGATGTGGTTTCGGAGACTTTGAGAACTTTTCTACTGGACAGTTATCACATTAGAATATCAGTTCTCTGCTTGACAAGCAGAATGATGCCTGTTTAATTAAAACCAGGCTGTCTAGGATGCATCAAGGGGGGGGGGGGGGAATCACCAAGGATTAGAAAAATGAGCACCAGTTGGCAGTATCTTGGATTTTGTTTATGTAGCTGAAGTAGTGGTGTAACTGGATGAGGTTAGGTTTTCTGAACTTTTGTTTCAAAGTGAAAGGAGATGTAGGGAAAGGGTTTTGTGGTTTGCTGGAGGGGTGAACCCTTTCCACCGGTGAGCTGCTCTTCTGATTTCAGTCCACCTCTAACTGAGGCTGCCCTGGTAGGTAAAACATGGACAAATGGCCCTATGGCATTCCTTCAAAAAGATGCAAAAAGATAGAGACCTGAAAACTTTCATCTCCTGGCATGATCAAAAGAGATCTGTTAAATTGATGCTATCTTGGCATCTAATGCAACATGCACAGTTCCCAGGAGGCACACTCCATTTAACTTCAACATCATGTGTCCTGAAACCACGCCCTGGGACTGCAGATCACTTTGGGTTTGCCTTTGTCACACGGAGCTTCTTCTGACATATTAAACTGAATATCTGTATTGCTGAAAAGAGGCATGTGCGTGTGGCAGCATATGTCTGAAGAAGTAGCTTGACAGCATGCACACAGTAGTTACAATGTCACTTCTGTTACTTCACATGCATTAAAGAAACATTTTGGAGCAGCAGTGGCATAGTGGTTAAGAGCAGGTGCACTCTGATCTGGAGGAATCGGGTTTGGTTCCCCACTCTGCCGCCTGAGCTGTAGAGGCTTATCTGGTGAATTCACATTAGCCTGTGCACTCCCACACACACCAGCTGGGTGACCTTGAGCTAGTTACAGCTTTTTGGAGCTTTCTCAGCCCCACCCACCTCACAGGGTGTTTGTTGTGAGGGGGGAAGGAAAAGGAGTTTCTAAGCCCCTTTGAGTCTCCTACAGGAGAGAAAAGGGGAGTATAAACCCAAACTCCTCTTCTTCTTTTATAGGGAAATAGTAATTGGGCTTCAGAAATGTGTGACGAAAGCCTAAGGATGGTTTGCTGCGTGCTTTAAGAATATAACTTCAAAGTATTGGAAAAACAGTACTGCCTGCCTTAGCCATTATTAGGAGTTGCTGGTTGGAATATGATGGATATGGAGCAGTTCTGCTATTCCTGAATGGCTGCCTGCATTTATGACTGTCATTTCTTGCTCACCCACATTTTGGCTTCCTCATACTTTCTTCCACCTTTTGCCCTGGATTTCCTAGACTATCCATAGCTCCCTTTCTATTACGATATGGCTGAGCAGGACGTGGAGAATGAGTTGCTGGATTATGAAGAGGATGAAGAGCCTCAGGCAGTGACTGATACAGCTCCCATCCCTACCAAAAAAGATGTGAAGGGCTCCTATGTCTCCATCCACAGTTCTGGTTTCCGAGATTTCCTTCTGAAGCCAGAGCTACTTCGTGCCATTGTGGACTGCGGTTTTGAGCATCCATCAGAAGGTAGGAGCTGAGCCAAGGCCCTTGGCCCCCTCGCCAGCCAGCCCAGCCCACCCACCGGGGAGCAACTGCCAGTGGTGCCACGCGGTGCAGGGTGAGAGCTGGGGGCTGCAGGGAGCAGGGGGTGGGGAGGGTGCCATTGCTCCGGGGAAATGTTCTTTGCTGATTTGGCTGTGTTTGGGGGTATGCTACCCAATTGGTGCTGTTAAGATTCCATATGGAGATGGCCGGCTGCTTCTTACAGCAGTGGTGTAGTGGTTAAGAGCAGATACACTCTAATCTGGAGAACCGGGTTTGATTCCCCGCTCTGCCACTTGAGCTGTGGAGGCTTATCTGGTGAATTCAGATTAGCTTGTGCACTCCTACACATGCCAGCCGGGTGACCTTGGGCCAGTCACAGTTCTTCGGAGCTCTCTCAGCCCCACCCACCTCACAAGGTGTTTGTTGTGGGGGGGAGGAAGGGAAAGGAGATTGTCAGCCCCTTTGAGTCTCCTTACAGCACTTCCTGTCCTGCTCACATTAACTTTTAGTTCAGAGTAATAAGTCTGGCAAACCTGTTGGTGTGAGAATACCATTGCTAATCATCCTAGTAAGCGTATGGTGAGGTTGACCTCATGGGTGGGTGTATATGGAATCTCATAACTTAAAGTGGTAGAAAGGAACTGGGATACAGGCCTCCTGGGATTCATGCCATTTATTCTGGGTTCTCCCACTTATCTTGGGGCTGCTTAACAAACACATACACACTTTGTGTGACAACTTCTTCTCTTCCCTCTCAGTGCAGCATGAATGCATTCCACAAGCTATCCTAGGCATGGATGTGTTATGCCAAGCCAAATCGGGCATGGGCAAAACAGCTGTCTTTGTATTAGCCACTCTGCAGCAAATTGAACCATTAGATGGGCAGGTATGTAATTGGGAATACATCTCTACTGTAGTCATCACCATCATGGGGCTAGTAGAAATCCAGATGTCCAAAGGCATCAGGAAATGGACTTTCCGAACTGGGGACAAGATGAGAGAGTGGGAATTTGCTGTGGAAACTCTCTGGGAATAATGTAGGACATGCTTTCTAGAGAAATCTGTTCTATAACGGATATTAACAGAGTGTTTTGGTGCCCTAGCTTATCACTGGGGAGAACCTTGTAATAGCTTGTTTCTTTTTGCTTCTAAAATAGTAGATGAGAGGTCTGGATTAGCTTCTAGACTTGCTCACCCTTTGTCTGATTTGGAGATCTTGTGTTCTAAAGAGGAGAGCAAAATAGTTCTAAACTCCTTCCAATACAATGTTAAGCCCAACATGTAGAAAATGTGGCCAGAAAACTAACAGAGGATCTGAAGATACCAGCCACAGATGCAGGCGAAACGTCTGGAGAGAATGCTGCTAGAACACGGCCATTCAACCCGAAAACCACACAGCACCCCACTGATTCCGGCCATGAAAGCCTTCGACAATACGTTGTTATTATTGTTTGATTTCACAGCTGCCAGATCTTTAGCTGGTTGTTGGCCTTCATTACAATTCGAGCCTCACCCAGAGGCCTAGGAAGTTGTAATGTATCGGCGTAGTATTCATGCGGATCCCAGCAGGACTGCTTTCTGAATTTGACAGATGTTAATTTTGTCAATTCAAAGATGTTTCAAGTGCTGCCCTAGTGTTTTTGGGATGAAACTTCAGCGATGTCGACAATTACCACTGGGACGACCTCAGCTGGTTTGTGCCATAGACGCTGAAGCTCGATTTTCAAATCGCGGTATCTAGTGACCTCGTGTTATTTTTCAATGACCCTGCTGTCACTGGGGACTGCTATGTCGATGATGGTCACTTTCTTGTCCTCGATCACAGTGATGTCTGGTGTATTGTGTTTCAACACTTTGTCCGTTTGGATTCGAAAGTCCCACAAGATCTTGACCTTCTCATTTTCCATTACTTTCTCTGGACAATGTTCCCACCAGTTCTTAGCTGTTCTTATATTGTAATTCTTGCATAAATTCCAGTGGATCGTCTTGGCCACAGAGTTGTGCCTCTGTACTCAGTCTGAGCAATCTTTTTGCAACAGCTGAGGACATGATCTACAGCAGGGGTCGGCAACCTTTATCACACAAAGAGCCATTTGGACCTGTTTTCCATGGCCCCGAAGATCTACTGAGCCGGAGAGGCGGCTCCACACAGAGCCACCTCCGGTTCTGCCCCTGCACTCACCTTTCCTTCCAGCGCTGGGAGGCTGAGGCACTGGGCGGGGAAATCCCCTCTGCCCGATGGAGCAGGCAGCTTCCTGTTCCGTGGGGCAGAGGGGGGATGGCAGCTGCGGCCTGTCCCATCAGATCTCCAGAGCAGCGCTGGAAGGAGAGGTGAGTGGAGGGGACGCAAAAAGCGGCACCCTCATGCACAGAGCTGCCTCCGGTTCGGCCCCTCCACTCACCTTTACTTCCAGCGCTGCTCTGGATGGCTGGAGGGACACTCCCATACTACCCTCTGACCTCCAGGCAACACGCAGCAGCAGTATAAGGCTGAAAGAGCCGCATGCGGCTCTAGAGCCACAGGTTGCAGACCCCTGAACTACAGTTTTGTCAGCTTCTTTGCACAATCTGCTTTTTGTGTCATCCGAGGATTTTTTGATTCTGGCCTTGATCAAATTTCTTCTAATAGCTTGCTCTTGAGCAGCTAAAATCAGGGATTCAGTTTCCTTTTTCAGACTTCCAGTTGTTAAGCACAGCCAGATCTTTTCGTTGAACTCCTTATTGTTGTTATCATTCATTCATTCACTCATTTGATTTGCTAAACCGCCCACCCCTGAAGGACTCTGAGTGGTGTACAATATATATCTATGTCTGTATTCTTATTATGTTTTAATTGTGCTCTATTTGTTATATTTATTGTGTTGTGCACCGCCCTGAGCCCTTCAGGGGAGGGCGGTATATAAAATTAAATAACAACAATAGCAATGATAAACAGTATTACCTTTACTATTTATCATTGCTATGATCCCACTAACAGTAATTTTAAAGAAAACAAAGTTGGGCTATCAAATGACCAAAGACTCAGAAAAAATCTCACATTTGCTGTGCGTGGATGATTTGAAGCTGTTTGGGAAATCAGACACAGAAATCCAGTCACTAGTAAACACAGTCCGAATATTCAGCACAGACATTTCGATGGAGTTTGGCCTGGAAAAGTGCGCTACTGTGGCAATAAAGAGGGGCAAGATCACCGAGAGTGATGGGATTGAAATGCCTGATGGCCTACTGATCAGGTGCAATCGAGAGGCAGCTTATAAATACCTGGGCATTTTGCAGCTGGATAACATCAAGCATGGGCAAGTGAAGACTGTTGTCAGCAGAGAGTACACCCAGAGGGTCAGGAAAATCAAGGCCATCAATACCATCAAGGCCATCAACACCTGGGCCATATCCGTCATCAGGTACACTGCAGGAATCATCAACTGGACATAGGCTGAGTTGGAAGCATTGGATAGAAAAACTCGGAAGCTTATGACAATGCACCATGTCTTACACCCACACAGTGATACTGATAGATTATACCTTCCCCGAAGATCTGGAGGCAGGGGCTTACTGCAAGTACAGCAAACAGTGGAAGAGGAGAAGCATGCACTGGCCGAATATGTGAAGGAAAGTCAAGAACAGGCATTGATTGAAGTGGAAAGAACAGACATTTACGGAAAACCCAGAAAACCAAACAGGAATACAGAAAAAAAAAGTGATTAAAATGAGGACTGAAAGCTGGCACCACAAAGCACTGCGACGGCCAATTTCTGGGAGAAAAGAAATCCAAAAGAGACAAAGGTGGATAACGAAAAGACCTGGCTGTGGTTAACAACTGGAACTCTGAAAAAGGAAACTGAATCCCTGATTTTAGCCGCCCAAGAGCAAGCCATTAGAACAAATTCGATCAAGGCTGAAATTGAAAAATCCTCAGATGATGCAAAATGCAGATTATGCACAGAAGCTGATGAAATTGTAGATCATGTCCTCAGCTGCTGCAAAAAGATTGCCCAGACTGAGTACAAACAGAGACATAACAGGCATGTGGCCCTTGGCCTCGGTCCTTGATCTAAAGGTAACCTGCTATCCTCCCCCCAATGCTGCCACTGCTGGGTCGATAGCCCATTGGCTCTCTCACTGCCAGTGTGCCAGGGCTCTTGTTCTATAACAGGGATGGGCAATTATTTTTTCCATGGGGCCGCATAAGAAACATAAGAAACAGAAAATATTGTGGAGGGCCGGGCCAAAAGGCAGGGGGGCGAGGCACTTTTGAATGCCCCGCAGAAGCCGGCAGCCAAGGCAACCAGCTTCTGCGGGTCTTTCAAAGACGCCTCGCTCCCCAGCACGGCAGGGGGGCCAGTCAGGGTCATCCGGCGGGCCGGATGTGGCCCCCGGGCCATATAATGCCCAGGTCTGTTCTATAATGTCTCTAGGCTTGGGAGCCCAAGATTGCCTAGGCAGGCGCTATTTGGGGGTTGCTGCCACCAACCCCTGCAATCCTATGATGATCCCAACCAATAGTTTTAATTGGAAGGCCTCTGCCACTGGCCCCCTCTGCTGGGTTGTTGCTTCCAGGCTCTGCCAATGGTGTAGGCGTGAATAAATGTGTCCTGTCTCCACTCTTGCACTGGCGGGGAGCCGCTGCTCCTGTAGATGGTCGGTGGGCTTTGACTGTGTTGGTCGTGTTTGGGTACATTTTGGCGGGTGGAGGACCTCTCCCACTGACCTCCACTTCAGCGGGCCCAGCAACAACAAGTCCTAATCCCCTCCCTGCGTCTACAGGTCTCCATTGCTGGATCCAGGGCGGTTTCTCAGCTCGGCCGAGCCCAGCCTGCAGCAGGTGCGGGACTTCTGCCACCTGCCCCCATTCAACTTCAACAGGCCCAGCAACAGCAGGTCCTCGGCCCTTTCCCCCGTCCACAGATCTCCGCCATCGCCATTAGGGCTTCTCCACTCGGTTCAGCCCAGCCTGCAGCCAGGCAGCGGCTTCAGTGAACAGACGCCGAGCTGGAGACATATGCCAGCCAAAAGTGAGTCCAAACAGCCAAAAGTAGAGGTTTGTTACCGGACTCAGGCCAATTCTCCGCCCTCAGTAGGTCTCCAAATGGGTAAAAACATCTCCTAGTTCTAAAAAACTTGTTTGCCAGAGCTTCGTACCACGTCCCCACTCCGGTTGCCATCCCCAGAACTTAGCTTCCCCAGAACTCCCTGAGATGCTAGTGTAGCTTACTGTTGGCTAGGGATGTGTAGTTTTGCATGTAATGTAATGTGATGGGGATCTGAGTGACACAACATGCTCTCCTGGAAGGTGGTTTTCAAGGTTCAGCAGTGAGATTGGTGGTTCAGAAGGCAAGTAGAAGCCCTTGTGCTGCCTTTGTAATCACGTCCTTTGTCTTTCTGTCAGGTGTCTGTGTTGGTGATGTGCCACACCCGAGAGCTGGCCTTTCAGATCAGCAAGGAATATGAGCGCTTTTCCAAGTATATGTCTTCTGTCAAGGTGAGGAATGCTGCAGTGAGGCCCAAGAAATATAAAATCACAGGGAAGTTGTCAGGGGAAGTTGTCAGGGGATTAATTGGGTAGTGACGTGTTATTTGGGGAAGGAGTATGTAGTGGGTTTGATGCCATTACTGGTTTTAGAAATATCCACTTCACCTGACGGGAGTGTAGCACTGCATCATGAACATCAGCTCATGGAATGGAAGGTTTTGTTAGACTGTGCAGTCTGATGTGAGCATTGTTAATTCCCTGTTGTACTGTGTGACAACTTTTCTCTGGGCCACCACATTGCTTCAAAGGGTCTTGAATATTGGTTCTGGAAGAAGAATAGGTCTGATGCGCTAGGGCATAGGTGTCAAACTTGCGCCCCTCCAGATGTTATGGACTACAGTTCCCATCATCCCCTGCCAGCATGATGATGGGAATTGTAGTCCATAACATCTGGAGGGCCGCGAGTTTGACACCTGTGCGCTAGGGGGAAGCGAGTCAAGACAGGGGGTGCTGTTCACAACTTACTGCAGTCCTCTTTTTCTCCATGTACTGTATTGCACCTGTGGGAGCATTCTCAAAGTGTAAAACATTTTGTTAAGTCAACAGTGGCGTAGTGGTTAAGCGCAGGTGTACTCTAATCTGGAGGAACCAGGTTTGATTTGCCGCTTGAGCTGTGGAGGCTTCTCTGGGGAATTCAGATTAGCTTGTGCACTCCCACACACGCCAGCTGGGTGACCTTGGGCTAGTCACAGTTCTTCTGAGATCTCTCAGCCCCACCCACCTCGCAGGGTGTTTGTTGTGAGAGGGGAAGGGAAAGGAGTTTGTAAGCCCCTTTGAGTCTCCTATAGGAGAGAGAGGGGGGGATATAAATCCAACTCTTCTTTTTCTTCAATGGCTTTCTCAGTGTAGTGCCTTTGTACAATAGATGTGCTTCAGCACTGGGTCCTGGCAGAAATGCTTTGGTCTAGCACAGGGGTGTCCAACTCTGGCACCCCAGATGCTCATGGACTACGATTCCCATCAGCCCCAATTTGGCCATGCTGACAGGGGCTGATGGGAATCGTAGTCCATGAACATCTGGGGCGCCAGAGTTGGACACCCCTGGTCTATCAGATGAATTTGTGCCTGCTTGTAAAGGACCTATTTATGTAAACACAAGCCTTGAAGAATATCGAGGTTCTGAATTGAATCCGGCCGACAGGTTATCTTGTGTTAATGTAATTGTGTTAGTGTATTTAGCCTATGTTGCTTTTCTTAATGTTTCTACAGTGATAAAAAACATTTTTTTCCCTGTCTAGTACAAGATGTTCACATTATCAGCCTTCTTTTTTGGACCTTTAGGTTCAAGGTCATTATAGTATCCTTATATAGTATCTGTTCTTCAGGTGTCTGTCTTCTTTGGGGGCCTTCCCATCAAGAAGGATGAAGAGGTGTTGAGGAAAAATTGCCCACATATTGTGGTGGGGACCCCAGGCCGTATTTTAGCTCTGGTACGCAACAAGACCCTCAACCTGCGCAATGTCAAGCATTTTGTATTGGATGAGTGTGACAAGATGCTGGAGCAACTGGGTAAGGAAGGGGCAGACGGTGGCTTAGATATGAACTGTTTTGGTTTGAATTGTCATGGCTGGATTCCATGGTTGTTGATCCACTTTTGTGTGAACACCAGAAGGCAGTCTGATGTTCCAGTTCTAAATTAAACTGTGGAAGAGCCAGCAAGAGGGAAGAGCAATGCTACTGAAAATGTTTTGAGGAACTTTAGAAATTCAGCTGTTGTCTGTTTCAAATGGATGAGGGAAAAGGTGTGCTGGTTGACAGGTTGGGTGCTGCTCTTTAGTCTCCCGCGCTGCCCTTTTGTGCTGTCAGGATGGAATTAAATTTCATGTGCATATTGGGAACACGGGGAGAGGTCCATCTTTTGAAGATGTTCAGGCTTCTCTGAACATCTTTTAAGATGAGACCTGTTTCTTAATGGTTGAAGATTGGGTGTCTGAGAAATCTATCATGAAGTTAAATCTTGTAGAGGAATATTGGGAAGTGGGCAGCTTTTCCTCTCAGGAGAAATGTTGCTGTGGTTCTTTAACGTATTACAAAGGTCAGAAGTGATGAAGCAAGTTTCTGAAAATATTTTTGAGCAGCCCAGTTCCGTTGCAGCTGTTTAAATTATGATAGGACTAAGCCATGTTGGATTGTAGTAGTGGAGACTTGGATTGGTTATATCTATGAGTCCAGGACCTAATATTGGTTGAATTATTGAGAAATACCAGATTTCCACATTATAGTTTTGTTTTATGTTTTTGTAGACATGCGTCGGGATGTGCAGGAGATCTTTCGACTGACACCCCATGAGAAGCAGTGCATGATGTTTAGTGCCACCTTGAGCAAAGAGATCCGGCCTGTCTGCAGGAAGTTCATGCAAGATGTATGTGTGATAGATTCAGAAAAAATACCTTTCAAATATTGCTTAACATAGAGACTAAAGAACTTGCTTTGAAGCAGTTTGTCTCTTCCAGCTTCACTTCCTAGAAAGGGCTTCTTGACAAGGAGGGTAATAGCCTGTGTAAAGCACTGACTTGTTTAAGTCTCTAATTTTTGCACCTTGTTTATAGGTGCAATTTGGATTACAGATAGTGATTGATGCCCTGAACATGTGTGTTTCCTGCATGTTAGCAAGATCACCAGAAAATGGTGGAGTGTTCATGCCTGTCCAGAGCAATGACTGAATGAACAACATTAGTAAGGGAAACAAACGTTGTGTAGCAGCTGATCAAGTTAACTTTCTGGTTCAAAGGTGAATGCACAAAACTGCTAATCTTTACATGGCAGTGATTTTCCAAGGGTCTTCTGTCAGTCTAATTTTAAATGCCAGGGCCATAAACTCTGCCAGTGTTCTATTTGTTAAGTGAGAACGTTTGCGTATTCAGTTCCACATAAATGTAACCAGTATGCTGCAGCAGTCAGAGAGGGAAAATACATTGGGTGCAATCAGGCATAAAATACCAATGAAAATTGTGAAGCTCGCATGGGGTACCACTAATGCATGAACAACAAACAAAACAGTGTTGCTTCTGAGTGCTATTACTGCAGGCTGTGCTCATATAGGAGGGTACCCAGGAGGCTAGACCATCTCACCTAGCTGATACACTAGTTCTGAGTGTTTCCATGTCTTCAATTGTTGCCACAGTGGATTGGGGATTGTTTAACTTTAAATTTTGATAGAATGTGCAACAAACGTGTAACAACTTAGTTCTTTCTGCCGTCAGCCACTTAAACCAATGTTGTGGATAATTAATAGTCATGGGAATTCTCCCCGCAATGTTTGGCAGGGGAAGTTCTTGGACATGCCGAGATTCCATCTGCAATTCTACAGATGAAACAGTTCTGCTTCTGCCCCCAGCCTCCTACATAGACACTGTTGTGATCAAAGCCATGCCTGTTGCTATGGGAGTTTGATATTTCTACATTTCTCAAGTAAACTTTAGTGTTTAATACACGATGGCTGCATTGGGAGAACTTTGCCATCGCTATCTGCAAAAAGTTACAGTGTGTTTCTTTCTTGCTTGCAGCCCATGGAGGTGTTTGTGGATGATGAGACCAAGCTGACTTTGCATGGCTTGCAGCAGTACTATGTCAAGCTGAAGGACACAGAGAAAAACCGCAAGCTCTTTGACCTGTTGGATGTGTTGGAGTTCAACCAGGTTGAGTGCCAGAGGGCTGCCTTCCATCACTCCTAAATGCTATTTCCAGCTCTAGGACTGGTGACTGAGCCAAGTCACAAGTCCTAGGGGCTTCCTGGTTAATCCCCTTTCCTCTTCCCGCCCCTTGCAGGTTGTGATATTTGTGAAATCAGTGCAGCGCTGCATGGCATTAGCCCAGCTCCTGATTGAGCAGAACTTCCCCGCCATTGCCATTCACAGGGGCATGTCTCAGGAAGAAAGGTGAGTTCAGGGGAATCAATTAAAGGAGGTTATGAATGAGCAGAGTGCTTGCCTCTTCAGATGTGATACAGACAGCCCGTAAATCAGTTCTGGATATCTGGAATTTTTAATGCCTGTTGCCTAAAGCAGGTGTACTCTAATCTGGAGGAACCGGGTTTGATTCCCCGCTCTGCCACCTGAGCTGTGGAGGCTTATCTGGGGAATTCAGATTAGCCTCTGCAGCACACGCCAGCTGGGTGACCTTGGGCTAGTCACAGTTCTTCTGAGCTCTCTCAGCCCCACCTACCTCAACAGGGTGGGTTGTGAAGGGGTGAAGGGAAAGGAGTTTGTAAACCCCTTTGAGTATAGGAGAAAAAGAGGGGATATAAATCCAACTCTTCTTCTATGTCCTTGTCAGACCTGGCTCATGCTGGGCCTGGTATCCCAGGCCACTCCTGCACTTTTTGTTATCTATGGCCTGGAACAATTAGCAGTATGTTGCACTGTGTTTGAGGGCATAATGGTTTGATGAAGCTCTTTCATGACTTTTTTGGGGTTTTTTCCCCAGGCTTTCACGGTACCAGCAATTCAAGGACTTCCAGCGTCGAATCCTGGTGGCTACTAATCTTTTTGGCCGCGGTATGGATATTGAACGGGTCAACATTGTCTTCAATTATGACATGCCTGAGGATTCTGATACCTACCTGCACAGGGTAAGCTCTAAACTAACGTTGTGATATTGTCAGGATCTGTCAACCTCACGTAAGAACCAGACTCTTGGGTTCAGAAATCAGTTTATTGACAGGAACTCTATGAACAGAATACAAGCAAGTATTTGCTGTAACTGAGTTCCACGACACATCTTCCAGTTAATATTCTTTTCCTAATCACCCTCCAGCCCCTCCCTTGCCATCCCATCAGTGTGAAAGCACTAGAAGCATTCTCAGGCTATGGGAAGCAAAGGATAAGGACCAGATGCAGGCTGCCTTGAAGTGTGAGAACAGTTGCTGTGCACTTAAAAGTGAAAGTATGTAAGCACAGGTTCTTACAAGCTAGGTTCTTACGATACCACCTTCTCCAGGCCCATCCCAAAGTCTCATGGCAGGAGCCAGGTAAGAGTTATAATCTTGACAGGGTCTTGACAGATATTTCTGACATGATGGTGGACACATCCCCCAAGTTACCTCTGATGCAACAGATTCAAAATGCCCAGAGAAAAGCCCCCACTGATGTATTCTTTTCTCTTTAGGTCGCCCGAGCTGGGCGCTTTGGCACGAAAGGCTTGGCTATTACCTTTGTGTCTGATGAAGGTGATGCCAAAATCCTCAATGAAGTTCAGGATCGCTTTGAGGTGAATGTGGCCGAGCTCCCTGAAGAGATAGACATCTCCTCATATAGTAAGTATTGGTAATTGACTTTAGAAGGCTTGATTTCCTGCTGGTGTGTTCTGTATGTTATTCAAAATTGGGATAGATAGCTCATCCCAAGTGTGAACATTGCCAATCTGCTCTTTTATCTGGGAACCCTGTAGCAAAGGAAGGCTGGCAGGGCTTCTATAAAAAGCCTGTGTAGCATAATGTTTGATTAACCAGGTTCTAATCTCCATTTTCCCATGAAAGGAAATTGGGTGACGTTGGTCCAACCACTCGTGAAAATTAACTACTCACAGGGTGGTGGTTGAAAGATTAAATTGGAGGAAGGTAGGGTGTTTTTTGTAAGCTGCCTTGTGCTCCCACTGGGGACAGAAGCGGAGTATAGCTTCCTAAATTAAATAAAAAATGGTGTGTTAAGTAACCTGTGGCCTGCACACAAAGCACTTGTATGGGTTGGTGATTATTAATGTAACAGTTGTGGTATTTGGAAGCTGCAAGTGCTAATTGGGAGCCCTCAGACTGATAAGAAGGCAGATTAAAGAGGTTAGAAATAGAAAGGCAAACATATTTTGTTTGGGAAGGATTTGGCAGAAATTAGGCTGACAATGGGTAGAAGTAAGGGTCACAGTACCAATAAGAAAGGCTGCCGAGGGTGGGAAGATCATAGGTGAAGCTCACAGTAAGAGATAATTTATTAGCTCATTCAGAAGGCCTGCCTCACTGTGCTGAAGGGCAGTTTTGACCTCCCATTAGACCAGCCGAAGATCCCGTCTGAAAGGACAGGAAGGTGTTTTTTGGGGCCGTGGCTAAGAGTGTTCTGTAGCAGAAACAACTATAAGTGACTTCCTTTAACTTCTGACTTTGCTGCAGATGGTATGGCACTGACCTGCTGTCTTTTCTTTTGCAGTCGAGCAAAGCCGGTAGTGTGGTCTTAAGGATCCTCCCTGACTCACACAGCATGGAACAGAAAGAAGCACCCCACAGTTCTAGCTCTTGGTTGGAGCCAGATGAATGTCTGCTTTTTTTTTTTGTACGCCATTGAACCTTAAGGGGTTGCAGTCACAGTGACTGTCTTACAAATTGCCCAGGTGGTACTTTGCCTCAGCTCTAGCCTGGGGGCTTTTTAATTAGATGTTTCTATTTTCTGTATAGTAAGCCCCTGTGGCTGAGTCACTTAATAAATGGTTTTTTGTTTAATGTCATTTTCATGACTGCTGTTGAAGTTGTGTGGATACTAAAAATTATGATAGACTAGCAATAAAGCTAATTGTGTGAAAAAAATATAACAGGCTCTAAAAATCTAATCCAGGGTAAGAGTTGTGGGCAGGTCATATCTATAGGAAATTGCATCCTCCGAACATCCCAGCTTTGCCAAAGGGGGTAGCAGGGTGTTCTCCCCATCTTCATAGCCAACCCCCCCCCCCCCCGATTTGTAAAGTTGCTCCCAGCTTTGCAGAGGGGAGGGGGGAGCCAGCAGGGTGCCTATAAAGATGAGGAGCCTGTTGTGTGAAAAAATACAACGGAATCTAACAAGTGGGAACCTGAAAGTGGGGACTTGAGGGGACATTACCCCCCACCTTTTTTGTTCTCCCCCTTCTCTGCATATCTCTCCATCCTGCTACGTCTTCTCTCAATCTTCTCTATTATTGCCCCGCCAGCCCAGCTCTCTCTTTTTGCCCCAACTCTCTATGTTTCTGCCACCCTCCCCCAGCTTTCATTCTCTCTTTCTGCCTCTCTCCCACACTCATTTTCTTTCTGCCCCACTCCAAATCCCTCTTTCTCCCTAGCCCAATGCTTGGTGTGATGAGGCCTTTCCCCTCCCCCACAAACAGTCTGGGGCAGGGTAGCTTGTTCAGTTTTGGCAGCTGGTGCCAGGTTCACTGCTGGCTTACTTGAGAATTAGCTCAGGCAAGCAATAGGACCCATGCAAGGATCTCTACTGGAGAATTGGCTCAGGCAAGGAATAGGACAGTCCTTTAAGGATACCAGAGCTTTAAGCAGTATTACTGCCTAAGAAAGGAGGAGTCTGGGAGTTGTAGTCCCATCAGCCATCCTGTCCGTGAGAAATGACACCTTTTGAACCACAGTCCCAGAGTCCTACACTTTTACTGAATCAGTGTTGGGAACACACTGCTCAATTACAGAGTCAGGATTCCCAGCTTTGGTACCTGATAACCTCCTTGTTTACATTACTTCTTTTCTTGTTTTACATTCTCCATTTTGTCTATTAGTAGCATCTGTTCTCATTGTAGTGGAACATATTAAGTGATGGTCCTGTGACAGTCCTAATTCCTTTCTCCTACCTGTGAACTTCTCATTCGCAGGAATTTTTATCCTATGTGATTCTTCAAGAGACTAACTTCTTCACTGTCTGGCCCGGCTTTTGATTAAACTCTTTTATTCTAATTTGTTGGGTGTGTCTCCATTGCAGTGTTTAACACAATAGAAGAGGATGAGGGGGGGACCTCCCCCAAGAACTTTCATGTTGGTTTGGGAAAGATACAGGAGAAGACAGGTTATCAACTTCCTGTTAGACAAAATCCCTGTGTGGTCTGATGAATTTTGAGAAAACCCTTCACCTTTGAAATAGGCATGGATTGAACATAAACGGAAACTCCTATGCCTTCCTGTGCTTGGAAACCCAGGACAGGGGTTTTGAACAGTCTGTCAAACATTGTGGGTTGAATGTTCCTTTCTTTACCACTGCTCATGCTATTTTTTATATGCAGACCAAATGACTTTCTATACAATCATGAATCTGAAAATACATTTTAATATACATGGCAGAAAATAGTGGTTGACAGAAGTGCTTTGAGTAAATGATGGGTAGCTGTAGGGTAGTAAAGGCAAAGACACGTTGACAAACTATATACATACTTAACAAAGGCACTGAGAGAGAATATCATCACATAGCGCAGGGGTAGGGAACCTTTAACACGCAAAGAGCCATTTGGACCCGTTTTCCACGGGAAAAGAAAACACTTGGAGCTGCAAATAATTTTTGACATTTAAAATAAAGATAACACTATATATATTGGGTGGGGTTTTTTTACCTTTTACTTCGCTCATTCTGAGAAGCGCATGGATGCGTCCGCCCTGCTGCTTGCAGGGTGGGCAAGGATGGGGCCAGCGCCTTGGCCTTGCCGGCCGCCGAGAAAGCACCTGCCCTGCTCTAACGGGCCAGCCAGAGGGGAAGCCCGCGGCGCGGCCCAGTCGGCCGCGGGCCATTGGTGCATCCGCCCTGCTGCCTGCAGGGCGGGGAAGGATGAAGCCGGTGGCTCGGCCTCACCGGCCGCCGAGAAAGCGCCCACCCCGCTCCAACGGGGCGGGCGAGAGGGGAAGCCCGCGGCGCGGCCCAGCTGACTGCGGGCAGTTGGTGCGTCCGCCCTACTGCCTGCAGGGCAGGCAAGGATGGGGCCAGCGGCTCGGCTTGTGGAGCCGCAGTGCAAGGGCAGAAGAGCCGCATGCTTGAGCCGCAGGTTCCCTACCCCTGACATAGCGGAACTGAAACAGTACCATCTCAGAAGTGTGATAACTCAGGTGTTTTGCATTAGTTCATTACTTTTTTTGTGTGCAGTTCATACACACCAAAGCTGGAAAAACCATTAGATGCAAGGCTAGGTTTGAAGGTCAAATTCTTATGCTCAAATAGTAGTTGATATTTGGACTCCAATTTGATTTTGTTGCACAAGATTATCAGTTTCTGGATATGCAACCAAATCAACATTTGAAATTGCCATTTTAAATTCATATTTGTTCTAACTGAAGTCCTTTTGGCTGCCTATGTGGGTTATGCAGTGCCAGTATGCTAGGGGTAAGGTGCAACCAGCACTACAGTATGCATAGCTAAATTCCACAGTAAGGAATGCCAAAATGGGAAATGGCCCTAAATAAATTGGACTAGAAAGGAAGCTCTGTACTATTCAGTATTTCATGTGAATCTCCACTCTCTCTCTTCCCCTGCTTCAGTTTCAATAGCAGCCTTGAGCTCTCAAGACTGCTTTCCCTTCCTTCTGCTGCTTATGAGCTGCTGCTGTTCTGTCCTTTGTACAAAAAACTCTCCACTGTGTGGCTGATGGATTTTGCTGGTTAAGATCACATTACTTGCTCAGTCTTCCATCTCCTTCCTTGTCCCTCCATTCTGCTCCCACTGTGTAGAACTCCTGGGGACAGGAATCAACAAAAACATGCTCAGGCACACAGCTGTGAAACGTGAGGCGTCAGGGAGCTTGTGTCTGGATTAGGTGTAGTGACAAACAGTGGGTTCCTTGGTGGGTAAATCCTGGGTAGCCAGGATAAAGGAGTTCTTTACATTTGTACTGGAGCAGAAGCAAAATCCAAACCAAAATTGCAAGCCACTGTACCTTTAATGAGGACCGATCAACTGATATGTCACATTGTGGAATGTAATTGATTCATTTATTGCCTGAAAGGCTAGATGGACCTTGACACCAGTATTCTTTGAACCTGCTCCACATCCAGTACTGAATTCAGGCTTAAATAAGATTTAGCATCGTGTCCTGAGGCATTTCCTTCTCCACAAAACCCCTTCTTATACTTTTGTTTTTTGTTAACGTGTAGCCTGAATTCAAAAACTCACATTCAGGATTGGGTCCAGATTAAATGTTCTTCTCAGGCAAGACACCTCTGCCGATGGAGCAGAAAGTCCCCCCCCCCACCCCCCCGCAACTCCACTGAGTTTTCCAAAACACTGGGGAGAGTAGACTCTCAGGAAGAGGGGGGAAATCAGATGTCCAATAGGAAGAGAGAACTGGTGGAAATTATTCCACCTCTTTCATTCATGAAAAATGTAGTTGGGATCTTTCACAATGCTGAAGTACTGATTGGTTTGGCATTTGTACCCAAATAACACATGATAACACTGAAACAGCTCTGAGTTAGATCTGTGTTATGCATCATCACCCTCCTAATTTTTTTCTGGAAGCACCAGACTCTCTTATGTTAGAACTCTGAAATCTCTAAGAAGTGCAACTGGATTTAAAGTCTACATTGTTAGTTAATTAGAGTTGTAGTTCCACCCTTCGCCATTGCCTAAGTGTACTTTCCAAAAGGCCTAGTTGCTGAAGTGGTGAGGTGAGGGCTGGACTGTACTAAAGACAGGATCTAAAGCACTGATATTCACTCAGTGGTTGAGAAGACACATGCATCACTTCGAAGCACTCTTCTCCACTGTGACTGGTGGAGATCACGGTTGCTTACAACAGCTGCGACCAGAGGAACAGGTGAGCTGAAAGTCTCAGGCCAGGGATGACAGTAAATATGGTTCTCCACCTCTACAGAGTGAGTACCAGCGACTCAGACGCCTATATGACTCAATGTTCTTGTCCACACAACACTTCTTCCAAACATCTAGCCCGCCTTGGATTGGGGCCTTATAGGAGAAAGGCGTTGAATGCTATGCACGCAGAATATTTGGCAGAAGCCCTCTGGGTTGAAGATTATGGAAATTTTGTTAACAAGAGTCCCTGTGTTTTTCCTCCACTTACATGAAACCTGCATTTTTGCTGACTTTTGTCAAGTAGGGGCTGATAGTAACAAGCCAGTCCATTCTGTGAAGCAATGTGCCAAAGGAGCACACCTCCCATTCCTGATCAGTGTCTGCTCTTCCACTCATGGACATGCTGTGCGTAGACTTAATTTTTCCTCAACCAGGCTAACTGATGCTGCACTGAATATCATAAGTCAGAGCAAATACACAGCTTTCAGAATGTAGAGGAGTCTAACATCACATCTCAAGCTTTTGAGGGTTAATGCCTGCTATAAAAGTTAGTTGTATGAAATATTTTCCAGCTGGTATGTATTAAAAAAAAGCATGGGGCGCAAAAGCCAACAGTTCGCCAGATACACAGATTGACTTTCACGTGCCAGAAGTTTTCTTTGCTTGCTGAAACAGGGTAACATGATCACCACTCTACTTAGCAAGGTAAACTGGTAAAAAAAATTTTTTTACAGTAGCACTTCCTTTGGGACCAGAAGCATGTGGAGTGGTCCTGAAGAGCAAAGAGTGTTCAGGGAGGCAGACTCTACCAGCTGTACAACTTCTCTGGTTCTGCAAAATTCAACTGAAATATGATGCGTGGGCTCTGTGTACCCAGCTGGCACCAAACATCTGTCAAAAGAGTCTCTCTAAAAGTGTCATGTGCACAAGTACCTTTACTTGTAGACTGGCTTTGGTTGTGAGAAGAGTCCAGAAGAGCTTAGAGGAGGAAGACATGTTCCACAGAGGCAGTGTATGCCCCTTGACAACATCAGCTCAATACTATTTGTCCAATACTGTAACTGGCCCTTCTAGGACTTTATCCAGCAGCCTCCATGCCATTCTATCACCCTTGCTGCAGCAAGCCTGTATCAGGATGTAGCTCCACCAGGGGAAAGGCTACTGGAATGATGGGGTGTATGTGCAAAGCTGCAGTCTTGGAACACACTTCAGGAGATGATGCTAAATTCCAGATTCTTGAGAAGACTTCTGTGGCTGTAGGGAAGGAGAAGGATCCAAGTAGAACAATCCAATAGTTTCTTATGCAATAGTTTCTTATCCACCATATATACTTGTATATAAGCCGACCTGTGTATAAGCCGAGGCACCTAATTTTACCACCGAAACCTGGGAAAATTTACTGACTCGTGTTTAAGCTGAGGGTGGGAAGCTGGGGTTTGAGGAAGCCCAGCCAGCAGAGGGAGCTCCTTATTTGGACAGTGACATCAAGGGGAGTCACAGGCTGGCTGGGGTTTGAGGAAGCTCACATCTTTTCTTATAGGGGTGTGTGCGTGCGCGTGCGCGTGCGCATGCGTGCATGCCCATGTGGTTAGAGCAGCCCAACAATCCCTCCATTGGGGACAGTCCTGGCTCTCTCTGTGGTCACACCCCTTATGAAATAGCCTCCCCAAGGCAATTGGCTACAGCCTGTCCCTTTCAGCTTTCAGAAAAGCCAGGCCATTCCGGAGTGCCTTTTGCAAGTGATTATTGGATGGAAGAATGTTTCTGGAGTATGCGTGTGAGGGCAGTTTTATTGTGGGGCGAATTCTGCAGTTTACCATGTTTTTTCCCTTTTTTATATTTGTGGACCCAGCTTTGTTTTTAACTGGCAATAATGTTAGGAAGAATGAGATATGCATGATTTAAACAAATGCAATAAATAAAATTAATAGTAAAAATGGTTTGGGGGTAATTCTTAGAAGAGGGTGGGGCTCCAGAATAAAAAGCCTAGGCCAGGCTGAAAAACATCGTGGAAGAGTTCCAAAATTGCAGAATTATCCATCAAGGTCAGTGTAGAGCTGCAGAAAATCTCCAAGATGGGAGGGTGGGGGGCTTTGACTAAATCAGTGGATAAGTGACCAAGGGTGACAAAAAAGCATTCCACAATTTTCTCTTACCCGTAATGTGTTGAAAGTCCCAGTAGAGTTGAACTCTGAATACTTGTCACTACTTTGGGGCTTGGGACTTCTGTGCCAGCAAAGCAATCGGCAGTAATCATCTCGCACCTGAACACAGAATGAAATTCTGACTGATGTGTGCTGCAATCATCTTCAGCATTTCTGAACAAAAGTGCTCTCACTCCCCACATTATTTATTTTTGCTGTCAAGTCACAGCCAACCTATACAGTTTTCAAGGCAAGCAACGTTCAGAGGTGGTGTGCCATTGCCTGCTTTTGCTGTGTCACAACCCTGGATTAATCCTTGGTGGTCTCCCACCCAAGTACCAACCAGGGCTGACCCCGCTTTTGAGATCTGATGACATTGGGCTAACTTAGGCTATCCAGGGCATAAATGCTTCCTACAGCCAGACAACTGTATCCTTCAAGAACTCCCCAAAACACTCTTGAATAATTAAGTCTTACACCCTCTCCTGAAAGATGCTAAATTGTGCAGTTACCTGTTTCTTGAGCAGGCAGTGCAGGATGAAGATGAAGAGCCCCTGTAAGCTGTTGAGGATGGTGAAGATATAGGACATGACAAGGCTGTGATTGCTGAACTGAAACATGCCGAAGATCCAAGTGGTGCCCAAAACACAGAGCTGGGCAATGGCTGTGATTACAAGCACCCTGAAGACAGAAAGGAATCAAGCACACAAATTACACAGATGGCCACAATCCTTGACCTTGCAGGAGACAGTCAGCATTAGCTACATCAGCCAGTCCTAGGATTACAGCATGATGTTCTTATCCTTGTTCTACATTACAGAAATTCCCAAACCATGGCATCCATCTAATTCAGCATTCCATTGCCCACAATGGCTAACCAAATGTGTTTGAGAAACCAAAGGGTTTCTTTCACACAAAGGGTGCAGCTGCCCCCCTCCCCATTATAAACAGTGGCATATAGCCTTTGCAAAAAAAAATTGCTATCAAGTCACACTTGACCAGGGGTAGGGAACCTGCAGCTCGAGAGCCGCATGCGGCTCTTCTGCCCTTGCACTGTGGCTCCACGAGCCGAGCCACCGGCCCCATCCTTGCCCACCCTGCAGGCAGCAGGGCAGGCACACCAACTGCCCACGGTCGGCTGGGCCGCACCACAGGCTTCCCCTCTCGGCCGCCCCGTTGGAGCGGGGCAGGCGCTTTCCTGGCGGCCGGCAAGGCCGAGCCCCCGGCTTCATCCGGCACATCCATGCACTTCTCAGAATGAGTGGAGTAAAAGGTAAAAAAACACCTATATATATAGTGTTATCTTTATTTTAAATGTCAAAAATTATTTGCAGCTCCAAGTGTTTTCTTTTCCCGTGGAAAACGGGTCCAAATGGCTCTTTGAGTGTTAAAGGTTCCCTACCCCTGCACTTGACTTATGGCAACCCTGCACAGTTTTAAAGGGAATTTCATTGCCTGCCTCTGCTCACAACCCTGGTATTCCTTGAAGGTCTCCCACTTGCTTAGCTCCTAAGATCTGATGGGATCAGGCTGGTCTGGAGCTATCCAGACAGGGCTGGAGAGAGGGGGAACTGCGCCCAGGGCACGTGTGTGCCCTGCGCCCCTGCCATGCCCCCACCCCTGGAATGCCCCCACACCAGCGCAGGCCTGATGCGCATACCTCTGCCCCCTTGGAATTAAGCCACTGTATCCAGATCAGCCTTTGCATACAGAGGTTATACTGCAGCCTTTGATCACACTCTCTTTCTCCATTACTCCCTCTTATATCCCCCAAGATTCTAAGGAACTCACTCTGGTAACCATCAAGACACATTTTATTTGATCTACAATATATGCAGTGAAGAGAAAAATACCAAGCAATGTATGGCATGGAAGGTATTGTTTCCAGGGTCAGATGTTGCTTTCCAAAATACAAAAGAGCAATGGAAAGGCCAGGGTCAACCATTAGATAGGGCTGGCCTGCGACCTGCTTTCATAACCTTTGTGACGCAGCTTTAGGTCACTACTCACAGGTTGGGAAACATTTCTGTACATGATAGAACCAGATCGGGGGTTTTAAATTCTGAGGTTGTATCATGAACAGAGTTAAGATGGTTACTGATGTCTAGCTGTTACACTGACAGGCTACAACAAACTTTGAACACTCCCGTCTTCTAAACTCTAGGAGTGATGTGCATTTGTTTATTAACGAATGAAAAAATGAAATATAAATAGTGGATTTTTATAATAACAAAACCAAACAAAAACATTCATTAATTATTCTGGAGTTTGGCTGGCTGGTTGAGAGTACTCAAGCAGAGTTCAGGGTTGGAAGGAGACAAGAGAGAATAAAACGACAGGGACCATTCCCAATTAGAAGAGTAAACTGCACTTTGCAACAGAGGAGATTGTACAAGGACAAATTTTAATTGCCTATTAAACCCAAATATTTTCTGAAATCTGCCATAAATTTAGCAGGTTGTATTCCTTGAAGGAACAGCATAGCTCCTTAAGATTTCATCCGAACTGGAGATGTATTTTTTTTTTACTGAAACCAGCATTACTGTCTACCAGAGGCAGAGAAACAGGAAACTCCACCCAGGGCACGTGCACACCCCTGCCGCGGAGCCTCCCGCCCCACCCTGGAATGCCCTCGGCACACCCCCTCTGCAGCCTGGCCACACCTCTGCCACCGCTCTGCCCAGGGCGTCACACCTCGTCCCATTGGCGCTACGTCTCTACTGTTTACCCCAAAAGGGGTAAATTTTAATTTTTTTCCCACAAGTGTGCAGTCAAGCAAAAAAGAAAAGAGAGTGTCCTCTTAAATTCACATACAAGTGACAAGTTACAAGTATGAACAATAATAAAAAGCTTTTAAAAAATAATATTGCAGGGTGGTGGTGGGTGTCTGACATTCAGGGGAATGTTCCTTTCAGGGAAATACAGATAAAAGTAAATGATGAGTAATACACTAAAGAAACAAAAATCAATAAAACTTTGAGGCATTGAACCAAAGGAAAAAAACAACAACACCAGAGTCCAAGGGGACCACCTTCTCTATAGGTGCTTACTTCTGCGTTTTAAGTTGACTCATATCAGGATTGATGTCTGCAAATTTCTTAGTCAGCTTCCAGATAGTAACCACAAAGACAATGGCATTGATCTGTTCAGGAGAGAAAGAGAGGGGATGTTAGCAAGATATCAAAATAAGACCTGGATTTAAGGCTTCATGCATCCCATTTTTCAACTTTCTCAATATGTGTAGATGAAGATGAAAAAATACTGATTTTCACCCAATGTTGTTCTGCATATATTTTATACATGTGTTTACATTGGTAGGAAAATGTCATATGTGAAACTGTACAGAAATGAATATCTGGGCTACTTGGATAGATAAAATGGTGTCTCAGCTGCTTTGATGAGTTAATTTGCCAAAAATACAACAAATAGATAAAATATTCCCAGTCTATTTGGAAACAAGATTGCATTGAACTGTAGCCTTCTTGTCTCAGGCTGATCAAATGTGCCCTGGAAGTCTGTAGGAACCAGAATTAGAAGAGTTTTACTTGGATAAACTAAGGCCCAGATCCAAACAAATCCAGTGAATCACCATTACGTGGAGAAAGTTCCTCTAGAACCATAGTGTGGATGGTACTTGTGTGGCACCAGGCAAGACATAAAATAGCTCCACAGGGAAAGAGTGAAACAGGAAGTATCAGGCAGTGTGCAAGGAGTCAGCTGGGGAATTGTGAAAGGGCCTCACAAACAGATGGCTGAGACCAGTGACACCCAAAGATGTGAGTTGAGCTCAACTAGTGTGTTAAAGATTGCACAAGGTTTGGATTATACAGAAGCTGAAGTAATGAAAGCTGAGGATATGTTGGGATGGAGGGAAGGGTGGCAATCCAGATGGGAGGGATGGGTCTTTGAGGATACACTGGGCTTTACCAGGATGATGAGGCAGACAGGCGCCAAGAAACTCCACAGAAACCCCTGTTCCATTGACAGCCAGCAGCTGTGGGGTGAAAAACAGAAAATAAATAGTTTTTGCGTGAATCAATATTTATAGCAGCCTTCCACTAAACGTTTTATCCCATGCTTTCTCCCATCAAATAACTTGCCACTGTCCTTCTGGTGTGAGCTCACAAGCAGAAACCTCTCTGTCAAGGGTGCAGGAACTGCAGCTGCACACACAGCCGCAACTATGTAATTTGAGGGTGGCAAGTGCATGATCTTTAGTTGAACCCACTTTTCCAAGACCAAACCTTGACATCTTCTCTCAACAGCACTATTCCACCCTTTAAAGGACACACCTGCTACACAAGTGTCGACACTTCTGGTTCTTTTGGCCAAACTTCTGAGGCGCAGAGCATTTTTAACCTATGTGGGTGCATACAGTAATCGCAGGACTCACTGTTTCTTGGTGCCATAGCCTCGGGGGTTGATGGATGCTGCAATACCCACTACCACGGCTGGAAGTCCATATCCCATGAAGATAAGGTGCCAGTGCTTGAGATTGTGGGTTCTGAAGACCTGAATTACCATCAAGTAGAGCTCCACACCTTCCAGCAACATCCAGCAGAAGGCAGACAAGAAAAAGTAGTGCATCAGCCCAGCCACTATAGCACATGCTGTCTGGAAGAGGAGACAAGACCAAAATGAAATGGTGAAGACACTGTTCAGTGAAGACTTCTGCGTGAAGGTCTAAGTCTGCAGTGGCCAAAGCATTACCGTTGCTGATAAGCACCTCTTCGAGCAGACAGGGCCACAGCCTAGAAACTGAAATGTCCATATTGACAATCTATCTAACCACATTACCAAGCAACTTGTCACCATCCCCTCTAGTGGAAGACAGACCTCAGTGTACCTCTTACAAAGCAATCTGACTTCCTAACAAAAGCTGAAGCTTCTGATAAGAGGATGCTGTGAGCAGTTTTGGACACTGAAAAAGGCACTGTTTGCATCTTCAAGTTGTGGAAAAATAGGTGCTTTGCTTCTGCCTCAGCAGGGAGATTCCTGCACTATGGATGGTGCAAAAATCCATTTCATTAAAGCCAGAGCTCTGGAGGCAGTTGCGCTTCCTTCGCAACACTGCAGTGTCCAGTGTCACCTTCAGCTATTAGGCTGCACTCCTGGCCACATGCAATCTGTTGTCGGTTTCAGTTCGTACCTGTTCTACTACGTACTGCCCCTCCTTGAAGGAGCAGGTACAAGTCTGTGCAGAACTGTCATCTGGGACTATATGGAAAGGATGCTAGTCAACCAGTGCAATAAACCCATGCTCCTGAGGAGCTACTGTGAGCCTCCCACACTGAGGGATACCATCAACGGGGCAAGGGGTCTTATTCTTCCTTCCTCCCAGCTACTTCCCTTGGAATGTCTCTTATTAATAGCTCCACAGAGTGCATCTTAACAGCCTGGCCTGGTCAGTTACCTCATTGACAGTGTTCCCAGCACCCACCAGGAAGATGGCATGGGCAGCAAAGAGTGCCAGACAAAGGTGGAGGTGGATGGTGGTACGGATGCCTCGGATGGAGCGACAAAACAGGAAGGTGAGGATGGAGAGGAACAAGAAGATCAGAGAGAGTACCAGCCCGATCTTGGTGATGACAGTCAGACCGTGATCCTGCCATGAGAAAAAATAGTTAAGCAGTGGAATGCAAGTTGGCAGAAAGGGAACCATAACAGGCAATCTGGCAAATCTACCCAGAACTGAACCTCCTCCTTGTGGATTTGAATAACCAAGCAATATTTGTGCCATCTAGGAGATAACACTGTGATGCAATAATCAAGGACAGAATGGATTGCTGGTTTCTCTTCAGGGAAATGTTGCCAAGAGGAGTGTTTGGAAGTGGGAGTAAAGCATTTGAAGGGTAACCCAGTCCTGATATACCAATCTGAAGATGGAGAGATCCTTCCTGCTTTGAACAAGTTGCAGCCTTGGGCCAGACAGCTCACTAACAAACCCATTAGCAAACTCACTCCCAGCTGCCCCTGTACTTTCTCCCCAGAAAGCTGCCATTCAAAAGCAGCCCATCTCTGTGCTGTTACAGCCTTTGGGCACCACAGCAGCTTTGGAAACTCTGTCCTCACCCATCTGATACTCATCTGTCTTGTAGCCAGAGGGTTTGGCTACAGCCACATGCTCTGCTAGGCAGTGAAGTGAGCTTAGCCACAGGGTGGTGCAGGACAGCTCCCCCCTTCCCATTCTGCCTCCTCCTTTCTTACTGCCATGCCCCTTGGGGGCTCCTGCACTCACTTGTTGGGCCCAGATCAGCTGAGGCCAAAGCAGGCAGCAGTGAGCAGTGTGTGTGTGTGTGTGTGTGTGTGTGTGTGTGTGTGTGTGTGTGTGTGTGTGTGCGCGCTGCAGAAACAGGGCTGCCCAAGGCAACCAGCTTGTACTCTTTACACTAAAAAATGCCACGACACTGTTGATGCAGGGATTGTTAAAAAGTCAGCTCCAAATTGTACATTCACTGTTAGGATGTTGTACCAGGAGCACAAAGAAGAAATTCACACACATCCACACACAGTAAACGCCTTCTGGGTGCTTTCAGCTGCTCTCCAGCTTTGGTGGAAACACAAATGACTCTTGCATCCTTTTTCATACCTGTGACATTACATCCTAAAGAAGCCATTTCTCTTTCCTGCAGAAGGAGGCATGGTTGACAGGTGTGCATTGAGTGCATGAATCTCATTATAGTGAGAGAGATATGAATTTCCTCCTTAGTTGTTAGATTGGGAGCCAAACAGCAGATGTCACCTTCATCATAATGCTATAACCTTCATTATAATATCTGAAGCTCTCCCCCATCTCCTCCCCCGGCAAACACATTTCAAGCCCTGGGATCACTGGCATGGATCCCAGCAATCCATGGAGTGATTTGAAGTGTAAGTGTAAGAAGTCTTCTTTCAGTTTAAGTGTCTCTTCCTCCAACATCACAGACACCGATGCAGGAGAAAGGCTCCTTAGGCTGGCAGAAGAATCCTTAGGAGTTCATCCAGCCTAGGGGACGATACGGTTCATCATCCTGGCTCTTTCTTACAGACCTTTTCTACCAGATCAGTTCACAAGAAGAATGAAGCATGCTTTTTTCATTCTGACTCGGTGAGAAATGAGGGTTATAAATACATTTTAAAATGAAGGACCAAGCCTTCTACTCACATGAATTTGCCTTATACCAAGTTGGGTCACAGGTTTATTGAGGCCTCTGTTGTCTACTCTGACTAGCAGTGGTTCTACTAGCAGGGCCTCAGGCAGAGACCTTGTATATCACTTATGTACCGGATGCGTTTTAACTACAGATGCTGGGGAACTGAACCTTCGCTCTTCTGTGTGCAAAGCAAAGGCTCTACCTCTGAGCCATGCTCCTCTGCCTTACTGTCTGTTTTGTACTCACCTCCACTTCATAGAAGGCCATAAGCACCGCAAAGCTGGTCAGGTGGCTGCACTGGCAGCGGGTGCTGTGGCCATTGGATTCCAGGAGTTTGCAGCCTTCGGTAGACCAGCCCCCACTGACAGGCTTCCAGAAGGCACAAACTTGCCTCTGTTCAAGCTTCTTGCTGGAGGAGGAACAGGGATGATGTACCTTAGAAGGAAGGGGATTTGTATGATAATGCAGAATGTCAGGAAAACAGACAGGCTGGAATGTATTATACCCAATGTGACGAGATAAGATGTAAAACAGAAGACTTTGGGAATGGGCCAAACAGAAGAGGGACAAGGAAGTTATTCCTTCTCCTCCAGCATGTCCATTTCTGTGCGTAAAAGGGAAGTGGCAGTTATTGTGAAAAGTCAGGAAAGAAAACATGATAAGCTATTGTGCACAGGCAGGAAGGGTATAATGAACTACTCACAGCTTCCGTGTGGTTGAATGTAAAATTCACAGGGATGTTCAAGGACACGGTGTTTTTTCGGCCTACAAAGGCAGCTGCCACCTTGGACAATATTACTTCACAGATGGGTTGGCCTGCCTCCTTTTCACTCCCTTCAATATGAGCTTCAGTCAGAAGAGGCCCAAGGCCCTGGTAGGAGAGCAGGCCTATCAGACTAAAGGCTGAAAGACAGAGGTGACAATTCAGATGGAATGCGCTGGCTCCCAAAGCACTGACAGTTGAACAGCAGCTGGCTGTGATGCCATTCTAAAACAGAATCACACTTGAGAAGCAGTTTCGGGTGTCCCTTAAGACCATATCCTTCTTAATCAGACCAAAGATTTACCTAGTCCAGAATATTTTTGCCAACCATGGCAGCCAGATCTCTCACAGAAGCCCATCTGAGATGGAGCAACAGTATTCCGAACATGACTGCACCACAGATTTATACTGGAGCATTACAATATTTATAGCTAAATTCTGAATTACTTTTCTAACAATCCCTATAACAATCCCATTTTTACAGCAGCAGCACACAGAAGAGACATTTTCAATCAGCTATTCACCACAACACCACAATCTTTTTTCTAGCTAGCTCAGACCTCAGCAGAGTACTGCCTGGCATTGCAGCTGTGCCACAAGGCAGTTGCCCCTATTCCCCACATAAGTTTCCCAGTTTTTTGTAGTAACAGAAAGCACAGTGCTGTGATTACAGCTGAATGGAGTACCAATATAGCTGTAGCCACAGCACCATGCCTTCTGCTACTACAAAAAGCTGGGGAACTTATGTGGAAAAGAGGCACCCCTGTCCTTGGAGTACAGGAAATCCATTTACCTTTGTCTTCTCTATCTGCATCATCCCAGCTTAACTCCATTCGTGTCCCATTCTGTGACAGCAGTGCTGAGCTCTGACTGTGGCTTCCAGCTGCCCTCATCTCCATGTCCAGCTCTGGAATGACAAGAATCAGATCAAGCTGAACTAGTAGGAAAGGGCAAAGGTAACAAATCACTGAACAAAATAGTACTTTCGTCAAAATATCCCAGTTGCTCCATCGACAGAAAGTAGATCCTATATCAAGCAGAGGGGAATTGGAAAGGACAGACAGGATGTTTCCCACACTTTTGTTGCCACCTCCCAATACAAACACATCTGCAAGTTCCATAAAGAATGGGAAGGTAAGAGGGAAATCCTGGCGTCTGTAATTATGGAAGCCTGAGGTTACCCAAAACACTCTGCACACTAACCTGTGCCATCGTTGGACTTAATGCTTATGGGCTTCTGGGCCAGGGTGGCTGCAAAATGTCTGAGCCAGGACTCTACCTCATGCATAAGTTCAGTAACTTTGAAGCGTTTTTCCTCCTTAGTTTTGTTCTTTAGTGCAGGTGAGTTCAATAGATCATCCAGCAGATTCAGCATATCCTAAAATTGAAGACAGTGACATCATTGGCTCTGGAGGGCAAGGTGGGCATCATACTGTTCAAACAGTTGCACCCACTGACAGCAAGGCAGCCAACATCAACACAGATTGATCAACCACCATCAGTACCTCCAAGTATGAAAACTAGGGGTGACTTTCAGTGGTATGTCAGTTCTTAAACATGCAAGAGGAACTAGGAGTGTAGCAGATCTTGGTCTAATTAGGGCTGGGAGAGTGACTGGTGTTGAGATTCCGTTTGGGGAAAGAAAGAAGCTACAAGATGGGCACTTGCAAGAGCATTTCCCTTTTCCCACTATTTCCTCTTTCTTGAAAGCCCACATAGCCTCTTGTCCTTCCCTGCCCCCTTCTCTCCTTCCCATCCACCAATCAACCTACCTTTATCTCCCCAACACAACCACCATGCCTTCAGTTTTCCTTTCTCCCCTACCCCCAGCAGCCTGTCATGGGAAACCTCTGGCTGAGTTGCTCAGTGACAATAGCAGTGCCAGGCCCAGTTGTACAGTAGCAAACCTGCAGGAAGTCATCCAGGGAAATGGAGCATCATCTTGGTTTGAGCTTTCTTGAGCTCCCGGTCACATTTTACTGAAGGGGTGGTTTTGCTGGCTTGTAGAGCGAGTATTACTCACACACCACCCCCAGAACCTGGAAACCCTACCTTTGACAGGTGGACTAGCTGAGTTTGTTATCTGACCTGCTAGTTCTGATAAACACCTAGGATCAGTAAGTGTGGGCAAGCTGCCGTGCTTTAGAAGCTGCCTCCCCTCCCCTGGTTCTTTTATTTTTAAAAAAGTTTTTATTGTCTTTCTTTCCCTTTTTCCTTTAACATCTTTTGGGCAAATCCAAACCAGGGTGGGGGAGCACAGACTCCAGGATGTGGCACGGGTCTGCATTGGTGGATTTGCCCTCTTCAGGGCACTTATCCCAGTGGAGAAATAAAAACACCGACAGGCAGGCAGACACAGAGTCAGCACCCCCACACTGCAGCCAACCCTTTCAGCACAGTAGTTGGTTTGTACCTGGTCTTTATAGCCAGGAACTCCATGCCTGGGTCTCAGAATTATGCCCCCCAAAAGATGGCATGACTCCATTCAGCCCTGTTAGTTGGAGGGTTTTTTTCTTTTTGTTTGCACCCTCACACCACCTGAAAGCCCTCTGGAGGGAGCGTGGCAGTGGAGTCATCCCGGTGGCCTGTGGATTAGTCTGATATAGTAGGATCTTGCCCATAATATTAATGAGAAATACAGAGCTACAATAAGTGCAATTCACTTGCAGCTGATTGGGCAAACAGAGTAACTGAGCAGCAAAAAACTGTCCTGCAGTGTAATCCTAACTAATGGGAACTCAGTGTAAGATTCCACTGCTATGCTAGTGTGTGAGCAGCCCTTGTTTGATGTTGTTATCATTGGGTGATCTAAGTTGGATAATGTTCCTTTTCATTTCTTATGCTCCTAATCTTTTCTCAAACCTGTCATAAAATGCTGCCTTTTAGGAAAATAAAATTATTCATTTGAAAATACTGAAAAAGTTGTGATCAGTAATCCTGTTGAAATGATGGTGCAAAATGCTGGCAACATTTCACTTTTAAAAGACATTCATACAGGGTTTTATTTTGTACTATTTGGAGAACAGTACTAATGATAGGTTTTTTTTAATTAGATCACACTGGACTTGCTACTGTTTTTATTCTGTAATAGATCTCCCCCCCCCCCCGCACACACACACCCCAGTAACAAAATGGGATTTTCCGTTCTTCTTTCAGATGCTTCCAACATAAATGAATACAGCTGCCTTGCTTAATTCTGCACAGAGGAGGGAACGGAAAGTTCTGTAGGGAAGTACAGAAGTTCTACCAATGTAATATATGAACTATGAATATGTAATAAGTGAACACCACTTGTTTAAAGTGTGTATGTGCAGAGTGTGCGGAAACTGACTGAACATTCCTGCCTGCTAGCCTAGTTTAGTAACCAGTATATTTGATCCTTGGAATAATACTAGAAAGGGGAGGTGGCAGAGAGGAAGGAAATTCAAAACATACCTTCAGAACTTCCTTTTTATCCTTATGGTTCTGGGTACTCAGTGATGAATTGCAGATGCCCTCCAACTCTGTTGTGAAGTCACAGATGAATGTCTGCAAAACAATCCCCCCCCAAACTCCAGTGGATGGAGATGGAGGAAACTAGGATGAGAAATGGAATCTGGACAACTACGCCCGTTAAAGGCGAAGCATGAAGGATTCAGGTGACGGGTTGCTGCTGAGTTACAAGTGGAACATGAAGGAGGTCACGGGAAACATCACAGACATAATTTGGAAAACAGTTTACATACAGACAAGATGGATTTAGAGGACAAGCTCACAGCAAGTATTTTGCTCTGATGCATTTAATAGTGAAATTCAAAATAGGTTCAGTTGACTGCCTAAGGCTTTCATGATAGGAATCAATTGGCTGTTTTGGGTTTTCCAGGCTGTATGGTCACGGTCTGGTAGCTTTTCATTCTAATGTTTTGTCTGCATCTATGGCTGGCATCATCAGGGGCATGTTACAGTAAGATGTGCCATGGAGAGAAACATATCTTACCAAGACATGCCAGCCATAGATGTGGGCAAAACATTAGGAGCAAAAACTATCAGACCATGGCCATACAGCCCGGAAAATCCAAAGCAACCAGATTGTTACTTTCAACAATAATAAAAACATTCCCATTTGTAGTAGATTTGGGGGAGGTATACTTTGTAGATGTTTTGATTCCATTGCTTCAAAAATTCTAGGAATCACAGAAACACTACAGATCAAACAGAAGTATATAGATGATGGATGGTATATGATACATAGTTAGGTAAAACTGTGTCAGTGGGAAATATCAGAGGTAAAAAATGGGCAAGTTTGAGTTTTAAAAGCTGAAATCTAACTTCTCTGATCCTTGATAAATGATTCTCTAAAAGGACAAAATAAGCAAGGATGTGCATGGTCCAAATTGAACTAGACAAAAAAATGTATTCAGAACATCTCAGTTCACATTTAAAAAAAACAACAACAGCACATTTCTAGTTCTTCAGGCAACAGTGTAAGGACATGCTCGGATATCTGTGCATAATGCTCAGAGGGAATCTTAGGAGATAGTGCAAGAACTTAATAGAATCTTCATGTTTTAGGAGGTGCAACATCAGTGCTATGCACAGCTCAGGCCTGATTTCATAGATAGTGTAAAATTATCCAAAATTATTCAAAATAAGCAACAAAATCAGTATTTTTGTTGCAAAATTTAAATTTTGTGTTGCCTTTGTGCAAAATTTTGGTGATTTTTAAAATAAAAATGAACCAAACACACAGTACGAAATGTTACACCCATTGCCTAATTCAGTTAAAAAATCAACTCAGCCTATGCATGGAGTCAGTTTGTTCCTGACATTCAAAATTCTACATTCAGAGCTCACCTGTTCCCTTGAACAGTTATTGCTCGAAGATGCTGAACAGGAAAATGCTGGGGGCAGAGCAGATAAGATGTTAGAGTACATTGCTATCCATGCTATTTCTAAAGGCTTTCACTGTCTGTTTCCCTTTTGAGAGCTATAGTATATTACATTAATTATATTAAGTGGTCCACAATAGCATTAACAGTGACAGTTAAATATAGTTTAACCTGCTGGGCAGCTGAGCAGACATACTGAATGACTGCAAAGCAAGGATGCCCCTTCAGAGATAATCTTGATGTGCCCATTCAGCAATTACTGCTAGATCTCAATCAACTTAGTCCACTCTAGAAATGCAACCAACCAAGGATGTAGGTAAGGGGAGGGGGGGGTTCCTCGGGTTCAACCCCCCATTACATGTCCAAAGCTCCGCCCCCCTGTTTGTGTTTTTTATTTTTTAGTGTTTTTTCAGTTTGTGGGCTGCAGTGGGTGCAGTTTTTATCCTAGCACCATAATTTCAGGGATTTTTTGGGAGATTCTCCTGATGATACTACCCAGGTTTGGTGAGGTTTGGTTCAGGGGGTCCAAAGTTATGGACTCCCAAAGGGGGTGCCCCATCCCCCTTTGTTTCCAATGGGAGCTAATAGAAGATGGAGACTACACCTTTGAGGGTCCCTAATCTTGGACATAACCTGAACCAAACTTCGCCAAAACTGGGTGGTATCATCAGGAGAGTCTCTTACTGATACCACCCAGGGTTTGTGAAGTTTGGTCCTGGGAGTCCAAAGCTATGGACTATCCAACACGGTTGGATGAACATCCAAATGCTTATTCCCAGGCACATCCGGATCCACAGTTGATTAGAAGAAGAGTTTGGATTTATATCCCCCCTTTCTCTTCTGCAGGAGACTCAAAGCGGCTTACAATCTCCTTGCCCTTCCCCCCTCACAACAAACACCCTGTGAGGTGGGTGGGGCTGAGAGAGCTCCGAGAAGCTGTGACTAGCCCAAGGTCACCCAGCTGGCATGTGTGGGAGTGTACAGGCTAATCTGAATTCCCCCAAAAAGCCTCCACAGCTCAGGCGGCAGAGCGGAGAATCAAACCCGGTTCCTCCAGATTAGATACATGAGCTCTTAACCTCCTACCCCACTGCTGAACTTTCAAGTGCACATTCCATTGAAACCCACAGAGCTTATAGCTGGGAATGCAAGAAGCATCTTATAAAAAAGTATCTTTTCCCCTGTGATGTGAATGTGAGGAAGCCAGCCTGCAGTTCATACTACTCTCTCACTTGCCCCGGTGGGGACCAGCAAAAGCCAGTGCAGGCTGGACAGTGCTTGGACTCCAGGCACTGGATGTACCAAAACCTTTTAGGCTGAAATAGGCCCAATGAACAAAGGGCGGCTAACGGTTGTTGATCACACAGGCTGGAAGAGGAAGTTGTCAGGCCAGCGTTCCAGGGAAATGGAAATGAGGCACCCCTGTGGAGACAAGCGATTTGTGAAGGTTGTGAGGAAACAATGCACCTGAGTAGCCGAGTTAGATGCTGTCGGAGCAGAAGATGATTGCCATCAACACATCTGGAATCAAGCTGTCTTTGCACACAGAATGTGGCAGAAACAAGCTAGGCAAGGAAGGTCGTTTTGATTTACTGAAGCAATTGATGGACCTCTTTGTTTTGTTTCTTCTGTGCAGATTTTTGAACAAAATACTACCACAAAATATTTTTTAAAGTTCTACAGGTGAAGCTTTCCCCAGGTTATGTAACATTTTCCTAGTTGTTCCACTAGCCTTTTCTAGATGTAGCAAAGAATTATAAATTTCAGATCAATTTGTACAGCACAACATCGTCCTGCCCCCCCCCCCAAGCCCCAGAACTCACACTTGCAACTGCTGTTTGTTTTACCCTCAGGGGTAACTTCAGTGTAGTTGATATATCCAGGTAGGCACGGACACCAAAATCCCCCATTATAGTTATTGCACTTGGCACCTTCACTACAAGGGTTTGAGAGACACTCATCAACATCTGCAAAGTAAAAACAAAAATAAAAAAGAACAAAAACTACCTTAAGAGCAGCAGGATACTTGAAAAGGGAGGCGAGAGGCAAAGGGCAGGGAACAAAATATCTCTGAGGATACAACATATTGCTACGTACACTGAGTGTCTGTGAGGATGAACTATAATTGTGTGTACTAATTAGATCTGATTTCCCTGCCACACATTTTACATAATGTGACATTTTAATAATGCTGCCATTAATCAGTGTCATGAATTCAACATGGATTGCAACCAGTCATCTCGTATTGTCCTTCAGATGGGGGGGCGGGGGGCAGGGAGGTGTTGGTTCTCTAACAGGAAAGGCTTCTTTTGAAATGACAGAGCCAGTGATGTGTGGCATGTTATCAGTCGCTTTGATGGAATTACAAAATGTGTATGGCACGTAGGTGACGATGCAAGTTACGAGTGAGAGCTTTCCATTCTCCTCTGGCATGGGAATGCTCCATGAACGCACAAGGATTTCTCATAGCATGCATCAAGGATAATGGTGTTGTATCCTAAAGTGCCATTCTGTCAGCACAGCAGAAGCCCCTCTGATGGAAGAGCTTTCCCTTCTGCTGAGGAGGGGCATTTTTGCCAGTTTCCCTCTCCTGATGCAGACTCTCAGTTTGCCTCCCCTCACTGACACAAAGAAGCACAGTGGGAGTTACAGAAGGCTGCAGTGAGAAGGGGGAAGCAAGGAAGTTGCATAGCTCCACTGGTGCTGTTTAGGATCGAAACCACAAGAATCTGAAACCCCCTGTATGCGCAAACCTCCTTACACACAGTAGAGTCTTCCTATTCACAGCAGAATCACTGGTTGGGGCCCTTGCCTGTAAACTGGAATTTAACTGAGGAGAGGCCATTAGGAGCACTATTAGGATTTATTTGGAACCTAAGCTGCAAAACTAAACCTTTATCGGAACTCAGATTAATTTCAAATATAACTTTTAAATATTATGCAATTAACTTGTAAGGATAATGACAACTTAATAACACCTACCAGATTATGAATTAATAAAAGCAATAAATCCTACATTTAACCATACAACAATCTGGGACAACACTGGGTTCGAAATGCAACGTCCACATAGACATAGCTGCAATTTCTTCTCTCTCTTGCTGGCCCACTTCCCAGAATTTTAGCATGCTGCAGAGGGAAGGATCAAGAGCAAGGTCTTCTTTGTCTTGTTAAGGGAACATATAAGTAGGAAGCTTTACCAGGCCGTGAAATTGGCACTGAGAAGCTCTGCTGTAATGTGGACTAGACAAGAGGCTGACTGGAAGGCAATTTATTGTCTCAGCAATTTCCTGAAATTGGTTACTAATCTGTACTTTCAAGCAAACTACAAAATCCATTTTGCAATTTCCTCAGCCCCTGAACCTTTTCCTCACATGCAAAGATCAATCTGACATTCAATGCCAGTTCAAACACAATCAGCTCTTTACCAAACCAGTCACAGAATGGTAGCGTTTAGGTGCTCTGTGGGAGTCTACCTTGTGGGCAAATGACTTACTCTTTCAGCCCTCCATGAATGGACAACGAATATGTATTTACAAAGTATTTCACTGTGAAGGTTTCACCAAAAATTTGTCTTGAGAAATGAATACATTCATGGCTGTATTAACCTCTGAGGGGTTTCAGAGGGTAGACATGTTGGTCTGCAGTTGAGCTGTTAGATGTAATTTCAATCGAGATCAAAAAGATTTTTTCAGACTATGAGCTTTTGAGAGTCAAAACTCCCTTTATCAGATACAAGTTGGAATGAAGATCTCTGAATCCTTATATCCATGTTAGACGGTGGGAGGGGAGTTACAAAGAAAGAACTCAAGATGCAGAGGTACTTTAATTTATTTTAAATGTATACCCTGCCCTATTCCAGATAGCCAGGCTCTGCCCTGCAAACAACAAAAACATCACATGATGCAAAATAACAATCAATAAAAACAACCTAATAGTCAACCTGTTTCTAATTAAAGCATCAATTAGTTACATATCTACAATTAACATGATACTTGTGTCTATAATCTTAGGGCTTCCTAGTGGGATGGATAGAGAAAAATGATGCTACCAAGACACCTCCTCTTGAAATAAAATGAACCTCCCCCCCAAAAAAATCCCTACTTTGTAATTCACACAAGGGGAGGAAGAAAAAAGTAGGGGTGAAAATACAAGGGGACAGGGAGGGACAGCAGAAAAAGAAGGGGAGGGACATGGGAAGAAAGGGAAGGGGAGGCCAGGTGAGATGACAACCCTGGTTACCCCAACCATGGGCCTGGTGGAACCTCTCTGTTTTCAAGACCCTGCAGAACTGTGCCACTTCCCACAGGGCCCTGATTTCAGATGGCAGAGAGTTCCACCAGGCCTTGGTCAAGGCCACCTGGATGAAGAAGAAGTTGGTGGGGCTGAGAGTTCCAAAGAACTGTGACTAGCCCAAGGTCACCCAGCAGGAACATAGGAGTGTGGAAACTCATCTGATTCATCAGATAAGCCTATGCCACTCAAGTGGAGGAGTGGGGAAACAAACCCGGTTCTCCAGATTAGAATCCACCTGCTCTTAACCACTACATCACTACTCTGGTATTCTCATCACTCATAAGTGCCTAGTGCTTGGGCCCAAATACAAAGTAAGTGACTGTAAAGATGGAGGAGAGGGTCACCATAGGACTGAAGAACAGCCTGGCAACTACTGCATGAAATGGTGCCATAGTAAGCAGTAGGCACATTGTATTCAGAGGCTATACCATATGCTGCATACAAACCTGCAACCCGGCAACCATCCGCTTGGGATTAATGAGCATGGTAATATACAGTTTTGTTTCAGTGACAGCCCACTAGTGGATGAATCTCTGCTTGTTGCCTTCCTGGGACTGTAACATGACCCATGTTAAATGTCTAGCAGGCCAGTACTCCCAAACCTTCATTCCATTTGGCCGATCGCAAGTTGTGGAGGTCTACCTTATGTGAAGCCAAAAATACACATAAGCTGTGAGATGATCATCCATCCGATTCTGTCTTAAAATGGTAACTGCATACTCACGTGCAGATGCCAACATGAACAAGAAAAATGGCTGGACAAAGAGGGGAAGACTGAACAGGAGATGTCAGCTGCTAGGGGCAATATGGGCCTAAGAGAACCATTGTCCACTATGATTTACACAAAGACCATGCTGATTTTGCAAGAAGTGAACACAACTGGATTCTTCCACAGAAAAATCCACTGACATTACATGTATGAAAACTTACCTTCACAAAACAAGAACAGCACATATGAACATATGCAAATAATGCATTATAAAACAATCTCATCATTGAATAAGTCAAGTCAAAATAAATACAGGATTCTTATGCCTGATAAATTCATGCACAAATTCATTACAAATAGGCACATGCAACCTGGGCTTTAACTCAAATACATTGGTCTTTCATGCCAAATCTTGGTCACATGATATTCACTATATTCTATATGAGTACTGATTAATCTGATTAACGTATTATTTATACATATCTTTCTCTTTGTTAAGGAAGCTCACATCAGCTTTTAGATGGCTCCAGGAAATCGTATGATTAAGTGGCGACTATCTGTATCACTTGAACAGTACAACCTCATCATGTGCTCTCAAACTACTTTCTGGGCACAAAAAAAATAACTTCCGCTCACTTTGTAACACTAAAAAAATTGAAGTACTGATGTAAGATTTATTTATCCATGCATTATTTTGGTTGATTAGGAAATGCGTCCCCATTGGGCTGTACCTTTGCATATTTTTCTATCATCCTTTGAGCTCTTCCCAAATCCCGGCTTGCATTTACACAGGTAATCACCTATACTGTTGATGCAATTTCCATTGGGTTCACAGATGGAGACATGTTGCTGGCATTCATCAATGTCTGTAATGAGAAAGTGGTTTCCAGCCTCCAGGTGCCACAAAGCACACAGCTCCAACCTGGGGCATCACTTATTACAGCAAAGAAGAAAGCACAAGGGATTGGAAGAAGACAACGCCATTCTAGTCCCCAGACTGGAAAACTCAACCACAATTGAGCCATGCAAAGAGACACGCTGCCAAGCATTCACTTAGAGAAGCGATTCTCAGATGGGTAGCAACAGCCTCAAAGCTGAGATAACCAGTGGCTAGAGGAAACAAGAAGGCATTCCATCCAGTTAAAAGGCTAGAATGAATAGGTGCATGCTGAACACAACAACGTTTTGCTGGTGATTCCCATTTGGAATAAGTGGAGAACTCCCCAGATTAGAAGAAGAGAAAAAGCACCAAGGCTTAGTTTATACGTAAAGAGTTCCACTTCAGCCGCAGCAGCTACAAGTACATGAAGCTGGAGGAGTTCTCCACCACTGGACGTTCACAAACTAACTATAGGAATGCTCAGATGTGGGCATTGCCCAGTGATGTCTTGACTCTGAATGACAATTACTGCTTTTGGTGCCACTTTGTGCAAAAGCAGAAAGAATGGATGGCAACAAACTTTATTTGAAAAGACCAGGCTTCAAGAATACTCTACTGATGGCACTTAGAACAGAGCCATTTTTTAAAAAAATGGAATGGAATTTACAGAAAGCATACCAGAAATATGTTTTAGAAGTCATGTGAACTCTGCACAACAAATCAGAATCAAATGAACTCTTATTGTGCTAACAATGGATCAGGTCTACATAACAAAGGTATCTAGAGGAAGCATTTACAAATTCTCCACTAGAAGACAGTGCTCTGAAATGTGAACCAAATCTGATATTACGAACAAAAAGAGAAGGAACAATCCAGAAAGGAAACTGTGAGACTGATCCCAGAGGAAGAAGTAAGAGGCCTTTTGTTTCAATGTTCTAAATATATAAGAATAATGCTGACTTCACTAGCAAAATGGCTCTGTCTGCAGATGTTCCTTGTACCAGCTGAAGACCTGCTTTGCACCCTCAGTTTCACTGCAATTTGTATGAGCATGGTGGAGGTAGCTTTGTATTTTCAATACTGTTTTGAACAATAATGCTAAAAACTGAAGGCAGTCTGTCAAATTAAAATGCAATGGTTTTAAAATGACAAATTATTTTCCTTGAGCTGTTGTCCTGTGTAATTATTTGCCACTAGTTGCAGAGATGGTCAATAGCTTCTGGGCCAGTTCATGCCACTATGGAAACGGAAGAGTCAACACCTAGTTTGTGAAACACCTGAACCTCCATGTAGAATATTATCTTCTTCCACATGCAATCATTCTATCCATTTCTTTCAGACAGTCAGACTGGTTAGAGCTGTAGCAGGGGCACAGATATTCATGCACTGCCATGCCTGGGGGAAGCATGCAACATCCGAAGCATTATGGGGACCCAGAAATCCCTTACCCTGACATGTAACCATACTGACATTCCTAAAGTCTTCCTGGAATCCAGCTTTGCAGCGGCAGGCATAGTTCCCAAGACTGTTCTCACACTCAGCGTGATATCCACATTTGTTAGGCCCTTGGCACTCATTGATGTCTGCAATATATGATAATGAGCTTTGCAATCTGACTATTAGTTGTCTTTTGCGTGCACTGAATGGTGGACTCTCAGGAAATGACAACCTGGGAAATAGTTCATGAAGATTCTAATTCTATGCGTTCACTGAGACTTTGGACACTTTGAGCTGAATTGTCAAAACCAAAGGGGTTTCCAGTGTGGTATATGGTACCCCTCTTATCACACAACATATTGAGACATACTCATGGTTTGGAAGTAGATCCCCACAGTAGAGAAAAATCACCACTAGCCTCCTCTCACTCAGCTTCCAGTACAGTACACTGTAGCTTCCAGCACTGAAGTATGCATTTGTAACCTTTCACTGTGGCTCAGTGGTAAAGCATCTTCTTTCCATATAGAAAGCCCCAGGCTCAGATCCCTAGCATTTCCAGCTACAAAGATCAAGAAGTAGATGATGTAAAAGAGTTCTGCCTGAGACCTTGAAGAGTTGCTGACAGCCAGAGAAGCCAGTGCTGCAAAACTAATGCAAGGATGAGGGACCTGTATGTATTGCATATACTTAGTATAAGGGACCTGAATGTATTGCATCATGCCTTGTGCTGCAACTCTTTCTGCTGTTGAAGTGTTGTTCTCTTGATGTTTTGTGCCTGTTTTTGTTGCTAGGCTGGGTTTTCATTGGTAGGGAGTTCCCAGGTTCCTCTTCACATTAGGCTGTTTCTTCCTTTTCTAGAGGATGGCATAGCTTGTTGCCTTATGTTTTTTATTGCACATTATAGTTTATTCTTCTGTAGGGCTGTAGATGTAGAAGGCAAATCCTTCTTCAGAAGGTTGTAATCTGTTTTACAAACACTGCACACTAAAATAATTGCCTACTTGACAGTCTTTGAGGATTTTCTCCAAGTAGTAGTTTGTAACAGTTGTTCTTTGCTCAATTCACTCTTTTCAGGTGTACTTTACTCAATTCAATTATCGTTATTTTGCCCACTTCTCCTTCTGCTACTGTTTGTAAACATCTGAAGCTGTGCATTACTTAGAGCACAAACAGACAAGGTTAAGATCATGCGTCTTGATCTAACCATAAAATGCAAGTTACAGATTCAAGTGGGCTAAATTTGTCTTGTGTTTTTGCTGAGAAGAAAAAGAGAGTTTCTTTCTTCAACCTCCACTAGTTTTGCTATTGAAAACCATTCCCTGCTCTCCATTGAAAAACATGTGAATAGTAGAATGGGACAATAAGTTTTGATTATCAAAATCCTGTGGTGCTGAGGGGTAAAACTTCCTCCCGCTCTTTGCATAGCCCTGAGACAGAATGAGGCTGCAAAGTTTGTAATTGATAGATGGATCAAGAAACAGGATCTTAGCAGAGGCATATCAGGCGGGGGGGGGGGGAGGAATGGTGCCCAAAGACAACCCCTTCTCCAGGCGCCCTCCCCCCCACATTAGGGGGCATGGTTCAGGGGTGCCGAGCCCCACCTCTGCTAGCCTGCATAGAGACCCAGGGCATGGCTCAGGGGCATGGCCGCCCACCACTGAGCCCCACCCTGGCCTCCGTTCAGGCAAAGCCTCACCTCTGGCCTCTGTGCCGGCTGGCAGGGCCTGGGGAGGGCAAAAGCTGGCCAGCACAGAGGCCGGGGGCAGGGCCGAGCTCTGCCCCCTGCATCCCTGCAAGCCGACTCAGGAGCTGGCTTGCAGGGAGGCGGGGCTTGGTGGCGTGCAATTGGGGTACCTGCCATTTGGTCGTGGGGGGGGCATCTGGCACTCCCCCATGTGACCAAAAGATGTGTGCCCAGGGACAAGGGTGACCCCATGTCCCTATAGGCTGTACGCCTCTGGATCTTAGTCTCATATATTTGATCCCATAATTATAACACATAATATTGCTATAATGCCCCTTTCTGCACAAGTTGCGTAGAACATTTCGAGAATGTTTTCGATCTTTCTCTTTACCATGTTTGTCTTCACTCACCTCCTCCAGACATTTCATGACTGTTGTAACGGAGGGGTGTGTGTGTGCTTTGCTGATTCATTGATTCAATGCTTTGAAGTGCCGTTTAATTGATATTTTGTTGAAAAACTGAAAAAGGCAAAAAAAAAATGCCCTGCACAAAATGATGAAAATGAAGAGGCGAAGGGAAAAGGTGGAGGACATGAAAAAATGGTGCACCAGGCGCTGGGGAAAGGTTTGTGATGGCACAGGGGTGTTGAAAATGGGACTGGCAAGGCTAGAAGTATGTTCTGTTCTCCCATTACTAATGTGTTCTGCCACATTACTAAGCATCTTACTGATTTATTTCAGGTCTGCCAGTGTTAAGGCATAACAGACACTCTCTCTCTCTCTCTCTCTCTCTCACACACACACACACACACACACACACACACACACACACACACACACACACACTTTTGCTTTTCTGCAACAAGCAAAACAAAACCCCAAAGAAATTGACACTTGCTCCTACCAACTAGTAACACTGAACAGTAAAAAACACAAAAACTACCCACAAAGAACATTAAAAAGTTGTTAATATAAAACCCTAATTAAAAGCCTGCGTAAAAAAGATATATTTTGACAGTGTCTAAAAACAAAGTAAAGTAGGCACCAGGTGAGTCTCAAGGGAGAGGACATTCCAGGGGTTAGGTGCCACCACAGAAAACGCCCCATCTCTACTCAGCACCTGCCTGGCATCTGAAGGTGGAGGGAACAGAGAACAGGGCTTGAGAAGATTTTATCTGGCTGGCTGCATTGTACGAGAGAAGATAGTCTTTCAGGTACCTGGTCTCAAGCCACTGAGGACCTTAAAGGAAAGAACTTGCTCTCTGAGTAGTGCCTAGAAGCAGATGGGTACCCAGTGGAGATATGTCAGTGCTAGGATGATACAGTCCCTGGAATAAACCCTCAACAATAGCCTGGCTGCTGCATTTTGAACCAACTGAAATTTCTGGATAGTTTTCAGAGGCAGTCCCATGCATAGCTCACTACAATACTGATCACAGTGTGAATCACGGTGGCCAAGTTATATTTTTTGAGGCCTGGTTATAGCTGATGAAACAGCTGGAGCTGATAATAGGTACTATATGCCACAGAGGAGACCTTAATATCCAACCATAGGCCAGGATCCAGTAGCAAGCTAAGAACTTGCACTTTCAGGAGAATTGCAACGCCCTCTAGAACAGGCTGCCTCTGCATTCACCGAGCAGTTTTTTTCATGACCTACAGCCCCTCAGTCTTATCTGGACTGAGCTTCAGTTTACAGGCCCATATCCATCCAATTTCTTTCTCCAGGCACCTGTCCAGGACTTCCACAGATCCACCTGGCTTAGTGGTTAAAGAAGAGTTTGGCTTTATTCCTCACCTTTCTCTCCTGTAAGGAATCTCAAAACATCTTCCAAACTCATTCCTTTTCTCTTCTCATAGCAGACACTTTGCTGAGGTAAATGGGGCTGAGAGAATTTGAAGAGAACTGTGACTAGCCCAAGGTGCCATCAAGCTTCATGTACAGGGGCAGGGAAACAAATCCAGTTCACCTGATAACAGTCCACCACTCGTGGAAGAGTAGGGAATCAAACCTGGTTCTCCAGATTAGTGTCCACTGCTCTTAACTAGTACACAATGCTGGATATCATTCACATATTGGGAAATGGAGCTGGATGTCATTCATATATTGAGAACATGTCCCTCCAAACTCCCAGGTGACCTCTTCCAGCTGTTTTGGATAGATGTTAAATAGCATGGGAGACAAGATGGAACTTTGAAGAACCCCCTATCACAAATGCCACAGGGATGAGCAGCAGACTATTTATTCACGGCCAAATTGACTAATACAGGCTAAAGAAAAACAGACTGAACATTAATTCTGAAAAAGGTCCCTATTCACAACTTTATAGATAACAACACATTTTATTCTAACAGACATTTCAAGATATTATGAAAAGGCATGTGCTTCTTTCTTCCCTAGGAACCTAAAACCCTTACTATTTATTAACTTCATTTACACCGTGCCTTTCTCTCCAGTGGGGACACACATTTTACTCTCACAACAATCCCATGAAACAGGTTGGGCTGAGAATGTGAAACCCACCCAAGGTCATCCCAGTAACCCTTCATAGGGAGTCAAACTTCGTAGATACTTTGATTCCATTACTTCAAAAATGCAGGGATTTAACAAAAATGCTACCGATCAAACAGAAGTATGTAGATGATATTTCTTGGGATTTTTATCTAATTTTTAAAGTTAATCTCTACTATAGGTTGTATCTCTAATTTACCTCTCATTTTAATAATTGATAATTATTTAAAAACAAAAGACAGTCTATGGAATTAAAATGTAGTGATTTAATTTATTGCCCCAGTGACCTCTTGGGGCCATTATGCATAGAGCAGTTTACATGATGCTCTTGCTCCACAGTGGGGCCTCCTCACACTTTCTTGTTTACACACGAGGAGGTACCTTACTGTCTGCTTTATGGCTTGCCTGCTCTTACTTCCAAGTTGAAGCCCTTTAAATTTTATATCCATATTCTTACTTTGTGTGGCCTTGCTCCCTCCCTCTGCTGCCATGCTGGGGGCGGGGGGAGAGGGAGGCAGGCCAGACCCAATCAATCATTGGCAGTGGAGGAGGATGCCTCAGCCAGCAAGCCCATGCTCCTTATCCCCTCCCCAGAAAGCAATGGGAGCCTGGTGAAAGGGAAAAAAGGGAAGGAAGGAGAGGTTAAAGCACGCAAATGAGACTATATTGATATTTTTCACATCACTATTGTGGTGGCTCATTATTAATTTTTTTTTGGGGGGGGGAGTGAAAGCTGGCTATGGATCCCCCAGAATTGTCTGAGAAAAGTGTGGGGAAGACTAGAAGGATCAGAAACCCCAAAGCAAGGAAACCACAGGGCTTACAGGATCTTCAGTACCGTGTGTGCTTGTCTGCAATGAAAACTCTGCTGTGAAGGAAACGTACCCCTGCTGTGGTGCAGAGCACCAGTGTATAATCAGCCAGAATAGCCACCATATAGTTTGTGAAATGTCCACGTTTCTACGTAGAAAATTATTTTGTTCCGTTTGCAATCTTTCAATCTATTTTCTTCAGAAAAGAGTGACAGAATCCCTGTATGAGCAAAAGATAAGCATTCGCATGTTGATGCCTCTGTTGCAGCGCTGAATATACATGCAATGCAGTGCCATGCCTGAAGTGAGTACACAGCGTCTCAAGCAACACAAGAACCCAGAAAACCCTTACCAATGCATTGGACCTCACTGGCATTCTTGAAGACCTTCTGCCCAGTGCTGGGCTGGAATCCTTTTATGCAACTGCAGCTGTAGCTTCCCTTAGTGTTGCTGCACTTGGCATGGTAACTACATATGTTGTGATTTCGGCATTCGTTGATATCTGCAATACAGGATGACATAGTTAGCAACCTGCTCATTGATCATCTTTTGCGTCTATTGATGAAATCTCAGGAACTGAGGATCTGAGAAGCAGCTCATAAAGATTCCGATTGTAGGTCTCCACTGAGACACTAGACTCTCTGAACAGAGTTCTCCAATGCAAAGGCTGAGCCCAGTCTAGTCGATAGAATCTCTCTTACTGTACAGCAAGCAAATTACTAAGATATATTCATGGCTTAAAAGCTAGGAGAGCAGGAATATTTGTCCTGAAAATGTTTGGAGCTGGGTGGAGGCGGAAAAGGTAGGCAGGAAACACTGATGGGAAAATAACATGCAGGAATCTGAAAAAGGTAACTTTGACTCTTGAAAGTTTATACCCTGGAAATCTTTTTGGCCTTTAAGGTGCCACTGGACTTGAACTTAAAGTAGTATTACATCCATGCTAGAAATGTTGAAGATGGGATAATTCCTCTCCCCAACTCTAATTTTAAAAAAGTATTAAGCATCTAATAATCGGGAAACATTCAGGAAGGAGTGGCAGCTTTCTGAGGACAGATACCCTGTGGGCGTTTGGTGCGAGGGCCCTCCAACTCATGTGAATCTGGCATCCTTGCTCTAGCATAGGTGTCAAACTCGCGGCCCTCCAGATGTTATGGACTACACTTCCCATCATCCCCTGCCAGCATGATGTGTAGTCCATAACATCTAGAGGGCCACGAGTTTGACACCTGTGCATTGAACTGCCAACTGACACTAGGAGAAAAATAACCTTTGTGAAGACATATATGCCAGTAGAGCAGAGAGCAAAGTCAATAAATTGCCAACCGAGTGGTTATTTTTTATGTTAAATTTGAAGTGATTTAAACATATATTCTGATACAGGCATATAATGCACTGGGAAGAGGCATCTGACCAACAACTGCTGTACATACTCAGTGGTCTGCATATTTTGAATGCCTCAAGACTATACAATGTGCTCGGTACCACTGGCCTGTTCCCTCCCTCTCCTCCAGCAAGGAAAAGCGATACCAGTTCTGACATGCTGTGCTGCTGCTACCACCTATCTGGGCTCAAAATATGCATGTTGAGACCTAGGACGGGGGCAGTGGAGGAGTGGGGGGCTGCTCTTTAGGCAGCCTTGCCCAAGCCATAAAGAGCAGAAATGGATGTGAAGTCCTCCACTGCCCCCAGACTAGGGATGCCAGCTTCCAGGTGGGACCTGGGGATTCCTTGGAATGACATCTCATCTCCACATTATAGAGAAGCTTTAGAGGGTGAACCCAAAGGCACTGTAGACCACTGAAGTCCCTGTTCTCCTCAGGCTCCATCCCCAAATCTTCAGGTGTTTCCCCAACCTAAATCTGGCTACCCTATGTAACCCTGCCCTGTATACCCTGCCTTATGAAATATTGAATTTCATATTGTTTCTCATACTGTGTGCTACAGAATGCCAGTTTCCATGTTTGTGTGGGTGGATAGCAGAATGTCCAAGCTGAGAGCAAGCCTAAGGCAAAACAATCTGTTTGCAAATCTATGAGTTACTCCAGGCAATACTATCTTGACGTCTCATAATAAGGACATGCATCTTTGATTATCTCACCTTGCCAGAATATTCCGTTAACATAATGGAGTCTGTAGAACTCCTCAGCACCACACCTCGCTAAGCTGTTTCTTTGGAAGTCCCAGATACTGTGCTTTTGAGAAAACATTTCTTCAAACAATTGCTTCTTCCATGCATTTCCTCAACCTCTAGATACAATCTCCCTAACAACAAGATCCCTTCCTAAATCACCAAGCCTCAGCAAAATTTGAATACTTAAGGCAGAGACTGTAGGAAGTACCTCTGCATAAAGCATTCACGGTATCACTGATATAATCTAGGACTAATTGGCCCCATTGTCCCGGGGAGTAGAACAATAGATAGAGCTACTAATTAGCTCAGCCCTGCAACCAGCATAGAGGCAAGAAATGAAACCTAATGCAAAGGGTCGTTTTTCCCACCAAACTAGCGATCCACCCTATAAAAGTCCTGCTCACCTTAAGCTCATTGCTCATTTCTAACCTGAACCTCCCTTGGTCAAGTTGGTGTGAGACACGATATATCGTCCTTCACTTGGGCCCCTATGCTGGCATAGAGATCCTTGCCTTCTTCTGGAACTTCTCTGCAGATCTTTGGTAACGTATAAGTCCCCTGCTTCCCCAAACTCCCATTCTATCATCTCACCTATCTTTTCCACCCTATCTATATACTTAGGAACTGTGTGTATATGCCTTAACGTCTCACTGTGTAATTGTGTGCAACCAAAACTTATATAAACATATTTAAACTACAATTTGGTATCTTTTGTGAATTCCCCTCTTGCAGATAACGCTTCGCCCAATTTCTTGGTAAACATATAGCTCTAAAAAGATCCTCTCCTGCTCAGCTTCCGCTGCCTCTAGCTACTGCTTTCAAGCGCGTCGGTAATTCCCCATTGCTCTATAAAAATAAGTTTGTATACTGTTAAAGCCGCCTAACAGATTTGGTGGAGTATAAAAATAAGTTTGTACACTGCTAAGCTGGGTAACACCTACCCCATCTTCCTGGACCTGGCAACCCTACCCAAGACAGAGTGCACGTAAGCCTGTGAGTCAAGAAGAACTTTCCCAGCAGAAAAAAATCTGATGGGAAGGTAATCTATGGTGATAGAGACTATATAGATCCATTTTTTTAAAGTTCCAGGCTGTGCAGGGAGGGTTGATAGAGTTTAACCATTCCCACAATGCATAGCTTCACTAAGAATCTTCTCCTGCATTATTTGTTATTAGTCCTCTAAAGAAAAAAGCTTTAACTGTCTTTTTGTTAAAGGGCTGTAACAGTGCAGGAGTCCCAGTCTCAAACTGAAAAACTGCAAAGGATTGAAATAGTTAAGCCCTCTCTCTCCTTCGCTCACAGCCCCATTCAAATCTGAGCCATGTGAAGATGTAGTTTAACTTTAAAAGATACTGATCATAGATCTCCCAGCACTTTCTTTGCTTTGGGCATCGACTAAATTTACATGTACCACTTCTTCAGCCCTTCCTCTGTTGATGCATGTGTAGAAAAAGCAGGTAGCTTTAAAGATTTCTGAACCAACTGATGGCAGTGCAAGAAGGCTGAACTGAACTTTTAAACAGTTGTCTGATTTCAATCTAAGTGGAGGAGCTGAAAGAAATGTGTTGGGGAATTGCTTCCCTGTTTGAGTAATAAGCAGAGTGAGAGGAAAGACCAGGAGACTTTTGCTGTGATTATAAAAGATGAAGCAAAAGATGAAGATAAGTAAACTAAATCATATAAAAGATTATAAAAGATGAAGATAAGTAAACTAAATCAGGGTAGGGTATACATGGAATAAACACAATAAATCCTTACTATTTTAGTACAAACTTAGTTACAGAACTTAGGCACATGTGAGCCCACATGTGGCCTAGGCATTCACCTCTTAAGGTGAATCCATCTTACAGGTACAAAAGAAAAAAACCTCGTGTGCAGGTGCACTGCTCTGTGTGAGTGAGACAAAGAAACATAGTTAACTTTATAACCTCTGACCTATGTGCTCTGCCTCACATAAGCAATGTCGGATTAACTGCCCAATGACTAATCAATAAACTGGTCGCAAGACACTGACCTCACTAGCTAATTAATATGCACACAGTTAACCCCTTATTGTCAGGATTAACTGCCCAATGACTAATCAATAAACTGGTCGCAAGACACTGACCTCATTAGCTAATTAATATGCACACAGTTAACCCCTTATTGTCAGGATTGTGACAGACACTTGCAAATCCTAACAAAATGCCAGTAGAAAGGTGGGGTGGGGGTAGAAGGCACAGATTTGTTATCTTATGATGCTGTCATCATGAGCTCACTCTATATTAGTATCAACAGTACAAAATAGCTTTGTTACCTTCACAACAACGAGTTTCATCAGAGCACTTGACCACAGTGGAGTTAGAGTTGATGCACACTCCTGGGAGAGAAGGAAGAACAGCAATTGTTGAAAGTTGCATATAAGATCCAGCTTTCAGTCTCCTTTCTTCCCAGCCACACCAGGAGAAACACTGCTTCTCCCAACTTTAGTCAACTTCCCCATTAGCCTACTCTACTTCAGATGTTCTACTCTTCACGTACAGCATTTTCTAACTTTAAAAACATCCAGAATTCTTTCTGGAATTCTATTCCTGCAAGTTTGGGTGTCAGAGAATCTCAGTTTTCTGGGATTCTTGGTGGTACAGGCATAATTTGGCAAACCACAACACACACTTCTGAATTTCCCAGCTTATGCAGAGATGGGATTCTATGGCATTTAGGTCAAGTTTCCAGTTGGCCTGGAGTTAAGGTCCCTGTCTCTTTAATAGAGGTTTAATGTTTAGAAACAGGTACTTGAAGCTTGTCATGGCCTGGTGGTAAATTTACTGCAGAGCAAATTGTAATTAAAAGGCATAGGACCAACTAGATCAACTCTGCTTGCAGGTAGATTTATTTTTGAATTTTCTTCACTTGAGTAGAAAAGTGAATAGTTAAAGACCTTCCCCCTATTTTCATCTGCAAGTATTTCAGTTTGCCATGCAATGGAGGCCCATGGGTATAGGTTCTCTACCCAGCAAGCACAGTAGTGCTCACAAAAATGAACTCCCCTGACTTATTTTCTTCTCTCATTGCATAATCATTTCCCAGGGTGGGGAGAACTCACTGGACCCGCAGAACAAGACAGCACAAATGTGAGCCTGTTGTGGGAAGACAGAATTTGTTAAATCATGTTCCCAAACACCTGCCAGTTGTGTCTCCTGTCCAGAGGAAGCACTGTTAGAATCTACTTGCAGTTGGAAATCCACTGCTTCCCTTGTAATATGTGGATCTGCCCTAAGTGTAGGATTTGCACTCTTTAACGAGAAGAAACTTTTGTTTAGTACAGGAAGGTTATTAATTTAATCAGAATTTCTGGTTGCAACTTCATAGTATTAGCTGTAGAGTACTGAATTTTTTACAGGATTTTCTATCGTCAAAATAAAACTAAAGTTGAGTGGCATCTTAAAGACTAAAACACAACTCTTGTTTTATTATACTACTATAGATCAACACTCTGCAATTTTTTTGAGTATGGAATATTAAGTTACTATCCTGTAAACAGCAGTTTCTGTTTTGTGAGGTCATGTCCCTTTAAACAAATATTTAAAATAATTTTGAATATTTGGTTTGTTGCATCCTGCTGCTAAACTCAGCATATTAATAATGTTGACTACTGTGATGCATCATTATTGTTACTATCTTGCAGATGAGAAACTTGGGTATAGAATAGATAACAGATAGTTATAATCTCCTTATCTAAGAGGTCTGTCCTTAGGTAGCAGCTCACTCTGAAAATAACGGCACCCAGACTGGCTGTGGATAATAGGAATAGATGTGAAATCCTCTACTGTCCATAGAGCAATTATTATCAAGCCTGAGAGTCAAGCAAATGAGCTCCTCTGGATAACCTGCTAGGATGTTCTGTCCTAAGTGATGAAATGTCAGGAGATTCCACTAGAATGGTGGTGTAGAATGTTCAGCTTGTGATGATGTCATCAAGCCCATATGTTTCCCAGACTCAACACTAGTTCACTCTCTTCAAGCACCAACATTACATGGAAAGCAAGATAGCATTGTTACCAGGACACATTGGGTCACTGTCATAGTCCTCGCGATGTTTATATCCTTCTGGACAGACAATTGCTTTGGCATGACTGGTGGGCTCTGGTTAAAAAAGAAAGAACATTAGCAATGTTAGAATCTGCTCATGCTACAAATCCAGATCACATTCTTCTTATCACACACCTTCCTCAGGCGAAAGACAACAGTTTGGCCTACCTTTCCTAAATCTTACCCAGCACACCACCTCCTTTAATATCTTCAAATGAAGTCTCAAGGCTAGGGGTAAGCATTCGGATATGATGAATTGAAAAAAGATGCACAATTTCAATGGAGCTCAAAAGGCAAATCAGAAAAAAACAGAGAATCCAGGTTTTCACATGTAAATAAAGCTTCTTGTAGCCCTTCCATAATTCATCAACTATCTAGTGTGTGCTGCTGTCTTCCAAAGCTTAAGCATAAATGGGACTGTGGTTTTCATGGTTTTAATGTGTAGGTGGTTTTCATCCCTCCTTCCCTGGCAATATTCAGTCCACATTCTAAAAAAACGCCCACACAAATGTTCAGCTCTTTTTCTCAGTGGGCAAACCTTTGATCTTGGAGATGAGAATTCATGGTATGGCCTGGGCTGGGAAAAGGGTAACTCATCATGCAAGGGAAGATGGCCAAGTGGGCTAAAGAAAAAAATGTTTTTTGGAAATTATCCAAAAGTAAGGAATTTACACTACCCAGAGGAGAAAGGGGAATCCCTCACAGATGAAGCAGAAACACTTTTTCTCACATCTACTTTATTCTAATGTCTTATATCTTTCTTAAACAATGGTGATTTTACATAATTTGGTTTTATTTTCTTTAGAACATTTCTATGGCACTTCTCCAGGAAATCTGCTTGAGGCTGGATGGAGTTGTTCCTTTTGGCAGAGCACAAGATTGAAGCATATCATTTATTTGTGTGTTCTTTGCTCCCAGGAACAATGAGCCCTAATATTCCTGGTGGTTCACAAGAATCTGTGTGGTAAGTACTAAAATTTAGTTTTAGTTCTCTGAATGTTCTCAGAACTTTGCCCCCAAACACTGGTGCTGGGACTGCTTTTTCAACGGGAGCAACAGTGCAAGAGGGAGAGCTATTCTCTTCCATTTAATCTAATTTCTCACTGAAAAACACCACCCTTTAAACAACTTTGATCTCCACTGGGAAATACCATGTGTACTCTTAAGGTAAAACTTATGGGGAAGTATGGCTCAAAAAATAATATTTTGAGGAAGAAGAAAAATCAGGGAGGGAAGGGTTAAACAGCCACTCTCTCCCTATACACTTTAAGAAGCAGCCCTGGCTGCTGCATTTAGAAAAAAATGTCCACAGAGCTACACAATATGTAGTTTCATCTTGTAGCTCAGAACATGCATCTGGCAAAAGTGACACAGACCCTGCGATGTCCAAAAATACACTGTAGTTCATTCTAATTCAGACTGGACTGGGGCCATTCAGGTCTAAGGCACAGAAAACACCACATCATTATGTTTTTAAAAGGCACTATTTCCAGATTTTGCAAATCCAGAAGTACATTAAAATCATGAAAGCAACTTTCCAACAGGGTTTTCAGTGCTACACTGCATTAATTTTGCAAAAAAAATTATGTAACCTTATTAGAATATATGTACATAGGCTTCTAGTATTTCACATTGACTTATGATACCGTCTATACTTTTTAAAAAATGTAATGGATCATTGCACCATTATCATCTTATGAAAATCCATTGCCATGATCAATTTCCCAGTTTTCATTTTTAAAATGCTCTAGAAGACCTGTTTGTCGAGTTAGAAGGAGAAATGGGAAGCCCACACCTTTTCACTTATTACACATCCAAAAGGGCTTGATACTTTAAAAAAAGGGGAAAAAAAGGAAACTAGTGCATTAATATAGCCATCTAGTACAACATCATCTAGTACAACAATCAAGCTATTACTATTTTTAAAGTTCTCTAGTGGTGGTAGGCAGTCATGGAGACTGAAGTAAAGAAATGTCATACATGAAGTAAAGAAATGTCATTCACACCATGCCCAAGGCCATTTTGGCTGAGATCTTTCCCAAAAGATCATACAAAGCCAGGCAAGGAAAGACTGCAGCAAAGTGGGAGAAATGAACATAGAAGTAGAATAAATAGAAGATAATGCCATGTGGATACTTCCAAAAACTGCAGCAACAAGGAAGCCAAGGGAGAGCAAAACATCTGTTTGGAAACAGCACAGGACTTTTCTAATTTGCTAAAGGTTTTCAGTTGGGTTCATTAATGCCCATAAATTGCATGTGTAAAGTGCAGTCAAGTCACAGTAAACTTATGGCAACCCAGTAGGGTTTTCAAGGCAAGAGACTAACAGAGGTCCTTTGCCATTGCCTTTCTCTGCATAGCAACCTTGGTATTCCTTGGTGGTCTCCCAATCAGGTGCTAAACAGGGCTGAACTTGCTTAGCTTCTGACATCTGACTGGACAAGCTAGCCCTGGTCATCCAGGTCAAGGTAAATTAAGGCTTCATTCATTCTTTCAGATTTCCCTTCACTGAAGATTTGATATCTCTGTGCAAGATGCTGCTGCACCGTTTACCTAGGCAGGAATGAATTGCTACAAAGGGCCACTGCTCTGAGCACAATTCTACTAGCTTCATCTAAGGTAACATTTCATTATTGGGCAATGGAGTAACAACAGAATTTCAAGCAGCCTTGGAGAACCCATTTCATTCTGGGTGTAGGCCTGGCTTGAGTCTCAGTCATCCTGATGGATGCTGTTTGGCAGAAGAGTGACAGAGTGAATCCCTGTTAACTATGGTATCCTTCTGGAGAGGTTAGTGAGACTGGGATTGGGGAGAGCACCATGCTTCATGCTTCAGTATTTACCTAGTCAGCAGGTTGCAAAGGCAGTGTTGGTGGGGCTGCTGCTTGGCTGAGTGGCATTTGTGTTATGTGGTCCCATGAGAGGCTGTCTGACCACCATGCTAATTAATATGAAGTCACCAGGAGAGATCATCCCAGAGATGTGGAGTAAGGTGTCCCAAATATGCAAATGACATTCAATTTTACTTCTCCCTAGGTTGAGTCAGGCCTTGGAAAAACTCTTGGAGAAGGATGGATCAAGGCCAATAAATTGAAGCTCATTCTAGACAAGATGGCCATTGAAAGCTGCTTGGGGACTGAGGAGTCAGCCTGTCATAGAGAAGAATGAACTCCCCGTAAACGAGTAGGTTCTTATTTGGGACTGCTGTGAGATCTTGGCCTGACACTGGAAGCTCATCAGGCCTGTAGTGGCATGTAGTGACTTTTATTTGCTTCAATTGATATGTCAACTGCAGCTGTTCCTTGAAAGTTGTGATTGGACTATGGTGATCCCTCATCTGATTATATCCAGGTTAATATAATGCACTCTAAGTGAGACTGGCTTTGAAAGATGTCCAGACACCTCATATACCAAGCTATTGTTGGACAATGAATACAGGGATGAATATCAGCCCTTCTGCATAGGCTACTGATCTCCACACACACACAACACCCAGGAATGATTTTTAAAGTCCTGGCCTACAACACTTTGAGACTGGGTACCTGAAGGACCACCCCATCCCATAAGGATCAGCCTGTCAGTTAAGATCTGTTGGACAAATTAACAGAGTAGAACAGAAGAGACAAATTTTCAGTTGCTTTTTATATAAATGAATTTTATTAGCTATTAGGAAGGGTTACATGGAGAGAAAATAACAACACCTTTCTATTCTAGCAGTATACTTGGTTACATACTTTCCCTCATGGTCTCACATGGTGATGGTGACTGCTCTAACAAAGAAACAGACTTTACTTTATAACCTCTGCCTATGTGACCACTTGCATATTAGCTATGTCGGACTGACCAATAGCTTAATCAACAGACTGGCCATAAAACAGTGACCTCAGTAACTAGCTAACATACACACATTTAACCCTTTCATGAGTGAAGTGTGATAGACTCTTACAAATACCAAGATCTTCCTGTCAATCCCTACTGTCTGTGTCTTCTCCAGAAGAGGTGAACTCTGTAGCATTTAGAGACAGGCCTTTCTCAGTGATGATGCCTCACGTTTGTAATGCCTCTCCCATCCCACCAAGGTTTATCATCCTTTTTTAAAGCCGTCCTTTTTAAAGCCAACTGCTTTACGACCTGCATACTAGGGTTTTTTAAAAAAATTACTAGAACAGTTTTATTGCAACTGCTTTTAACTTCTGTTTATTCTTCCCATGGTCCTTCCTATGGCTAATTTTAAAGAATTTTATGCTCTCTTTTTTGTTTGTTTTAACTTTTTTAGATGCCTTGAGCTAGAGAGGTAGCCTTAGCATGGTATGCTTTCTCTGCTCTCTGCTTCATCCCCCTCTTGGATATAAAAGGGCATTGATTTCTTCATCTAGCCATGCACCAAACACCATGGTTCTTTTTACTAGCACTCTAAAAACAAGCAAAATCAAAAAGCAGTAGTTTTAAATGGGCCTTCTAATGCTGCTTTAAAAGGTTATTGATCCAGGAAAAACTTACCTGAGCTTATGTTGCTCCGGGCAGTAATGCTAGATGGAACAAGGATAATGTAGAGTCCTGGAAGATAAACAGAAATCAGATTTATCCACATATATTCACATGTACTGTAGCCAGCATGGCTCCTGAAGTGAAGCAATCAGATTAGACTAGGACAGTGATGGCGAACCTTTTTGAGACCGAGTGCCCAAATTGCAAACCCAAACCCACTTATTTATCGCAAAGTGCCAACATGGCAATTTAACCTGAATACTGAGGTTTTAGTTTAGAAAAAAACAGTTTGCTCCGAGGCGTGCGTTACTCGGGAGTAAGCTTGGTGAAGCAACCGTGCAATGCTTCGAATTGGTAAATCACGACCCTAGGAGGGTTTACTCAGAAGCAAGGCCAGCCTAGATATGTGTGTGTGTGTGGGGGGGGTTTCCATTCCCCCTACATGACGAACTCTGTGCACGCGTGCCCACAGAGAGGGCTCTGAGTCCCACCTCTGGCACCTGTGCCATAGGTTCGCACCACTAGACTAGGATCTGGGAGATAATGGGGCTCAGATCCAAACTCTGCTATGAGGATCTCTGGAGAACATCAACCCATTTATTCTCTCCCTCAGCCTAATCTACCACATGGTTACGTAACTATAAGGATAAAATAAGAAAGGAAGAAGTGCGTTTGCTGTTCTTGGGAGCAGAGGTGGGATAAAAGTGTGTTATAGATAGGTATCTTTCCTGGAATGTCTACATAGAGAGTAACCCCCAGGGATGGGGAAAACCACTCCATCTTATTTGGAAGAAAAGCTATACACAGATTTATTTGATGCTCACAGGTTTTAGCCCTGAGCTGATTTGAGTGGCAAGGTACTTCCCAGATACTCAGAATTGACAGCATGGGAAAAGCCATGGGCAGTTATGGGCAGTTTCTTCTAGAACTGTATTGCCTTTTATTTTCACCAGTTTGGTTTACTTTTATTTTTCCTGACCAGTTTTCTAACAGAAACATTTTAACACCTGTCTAAACCAAGGAATACTTCCAAATCCTGAGGAAGGTGAAAATGAAACTCAAGATCTAGAATACTCCTCAGACTGTCTATCTCTAAGAGACAAAAATGGGAAAGGGATGGTCTGAGACAGTACAGGATTTTTTTGTTAAGAGTTAGGTTAAAGAATGTAGTTCCTCGAACTATTCTTTCCAAGAATGCAATCTATGAAGTTTCCTGCCAAATTTTGTGGCTGACTCCGAATAAAGTGAGGTAACTTCATATTCCAACTATTCAGAGGCGTAGCTGGGTCAGAGTGTGCCCGATGTGCACTCTGGCTTTTTTGTGCCCCCCCACCCCCTGACTAACTTTAGCAAACTGAACAGGCTGGAGAACAGGCCTGCCTGTTCTGGTGGGAACTAGCCTGCTCGGTTTGCTAAAGTAAGTGTGGGGGGGCATGGGGGGGAGATCACGCCCGCCTGCCCCCCACGACACTCCCCCACATTACTTTAGAAACCTGAGCAGGCTGGAGAACAGGCCTGCCTGTGTGGGAACTACATTTCCCAGGATACCCCAGGTTCCAAACAAATAGTTTGGAACCTGTCAACATGGCAAAGGCTACTCCAGTTAATACCAATGACTTTTACCCAGTGAGATCTGTGAGTGGATTGGTGGTTGCAGAACAATCTTTCCTACCTCTCCTTCCTGCAGTAGCTCCTGAGCAACCTGAAATGCTGCCCCCTGTCCCAGCAACAGCACTGTGCATTGTGTTGGGAGTTTGCTGTGAAGAGATGGAGGAATTGTTGGCCTCTTCCACTTCAGAAATAGTGTTGTTTCACTGGGGGAAAACTGTCCATTGGATGTAACCTTCTATGTTTATTTAATACTTTCTATTTTGCTTCACAGGGGTCTTAGGGCATTTCATCTCAGCAGATTTAGGGCCAGAGGCTGACAGGTCCAAAGAACCACTTTAGCCATGCTTAAGCACATGGGTGTACCCAATGAAATTATTGACTTCTTCCTTTTGAGTGACGGTCTGCAAAGTAATATCACTTCCATTTTAACAGTGCCTTGCCTTCTTTTTTTCTACTTTTTTGTTTTAATTATTATTTTAAAAATTTAATAATAATAAAAATTATAATACAGTAAAATAACGCACCCTGGCCCATCCACCCCCAACAGCCCACCTTCCAGCTACTGAAGGAAACAAAGGAAAAATGTTTAAAAAGACAAAAGAGAGATGAAACACTCCAGTGCCAGAACTTGAGGCAGCCTGTCACTCACAATTCGGGGGATGGGTGGGAAGGTAAGAGCATAAAAAAGGCAGGAGTGGAGCTAGAAGATTCCTTGCCCTTGCCCAAAAAACAGAGCAGTTGCCCTATAAAATCCAACTAGTACTAGAGGAATTAGGAGTATTTTGGTAAAGCTGCCCCTCTGTCCAAGAGGGGGTACCATCCTTGTTTGTGTCCAGGAAATGCTGGTACAAGAGCGGTATGCTGCTCTAGAGAGGAGGGCCTGGCTCCTTTTACAGCCTGAGGCAAGGAGTTGGGACACACCATCGGCTGCCCATTTCCAGGCCTCTGTAACAGTGCCTTGCCTTCTGACATAAGCAGCTGATGTTTAATAAGCACAACCTAAGATTTCCTTGGGCATGTGGAAACCGCTCACAGTCTCTAGCCCCTCTGTCACAGTATGAAGTATATGGTTACTTAAGGGTTGGCAACTCAAATTCCAATGAAGAAATTTCCACTGTACAGAATGAAATATGGAATACTGTTGATGTTTCAGGACATATTTCTTTACATTAATACAGAGTTAGGAAAGATGTTGACAGATGGTTATGATTTTATTTTTTTGAGCAGATGTTGCATTTTGTGACTTGCCATATTACATTTCCTAACATTTGCAAACATTGCATTAAAAAGATGTTTATATCTTCTCTGTGTGCCATATTTTTATTTGTTGTATTACAGTTCAATAAATGAGACATCTGTATGCACAACAGCTTCCTAATCTGTGCACACTCAATATTTTTCTTTCTTTCAAAAATTCTGTTATTGAGAGAATCATGAAATGTACTAAAATACCTTTATAGGAAGACATAAAGTTATAACATCTTGATAATTTATAAAAAGAAGAAAAAAAATAAGACCCAGCAATATCAATACTCAAAGTTCCAATATAATACTTCAGGACAGATTACTTCCAATTGTCTCTACTACTATATACAGATTTTAAAAAATTAATATAATGAGAAAACCAAGAAATGTATATCAACATAGTCTGTATATAATTAAACCAAGTTTGCCATTCCTTTGGAAATTCCATGGTCCCTTCAAGTTGTATCATATCACATATTTTTGCTGAGTGCCACCAATGGTGATAAAAGGAACCAGGTTCTTTATCGTGCTTCCAACATCTGTCAGAACATTTATAAATCTTGGCCAACTTATCAGGTGTAATATGCCATCTTAGCCACATTTTATAAAACCTAGGTAATAGATTCATTTTTATAGCTGCAATTTTACCAAGTAACAATAAGTTTAATCTTATCCAGTTTTTAACATCTTTTTGAATCTCTTTCCAGAGTTTCCCATAATTATTTTCATATAGTAATAGATTCGAATTAGATATATAAATTCCCATTATTTAATTTTAGCCACAATCTGACAGCCCATCTGTTTAACTAAGCAACTTCTACTTTTCTCATCCAGGTTTTTACCAGAAAATAGGATTTCTCCTTATTCGGTTGCAACCCAGAGCTCATTCCAAAATCCTCTAAGATTTGCCTTAGATGGACAATTTAGCTATTAGGCTCTTCCAAGATTATTATTATTTCATCAGCATAAGCTCATATCTTAAAATTTTCTTTCTTAATCTTAACACTTCGTATGCTTTCATTTTCTTTACTGTTATCATTTAAGATTTCCATTGCTAGAAGATATAGTAAAGGTGAAAGTGGACATCCCTGGCTGGTGCCCTTTGTGATCTGGGCACAATTGTATGATAATTCCCCATTAACAATCATTCTTGTCCATTGGATTTTACAGATTTGTTTTATCCAGGTACAAAATTTATTGTCAAATCCTCTCCTTTGTAGCATCTCTATAATGAAATTCCAATTAACACTATAAAAAGCTTTATGGATATCTTTAAAAAGAAATGCAAGATGTTTATCTGGTTTTTGTTCAAATGCTTCCAGGATACCTATTACCACTTTCACATTGTCCTTGATAAATCTACCTGGTAAAAAGCCTGTTTGATCCAGATGAATTATTTTAACTGAGACCTTTTTAAGCTGTAATACTCGTTGGCAAAGACGTGGGTAAGGGGGGGTTATGGGTTCAAAAAAACCCATTACATGTCCGAAGCTCCACATACGAGGGGACAGGGTGGGGAGCAGGGGAGACTGCCGACCCCTGCCTTGGAGCACTGAGTTGGGGAGCGGACCTCGGGGAGACATGGCCACACTAACATGGGTGGGTGGGGGCATGGCCATGCCCCCGAACCCACCCCACAATATATATATATATAGCTACGTCACTGCTCGTTGGCTATAATACTCATAAAAATTATAATCCAAGTTCAGCAAGGAAATCGGTCTGAAGCTTTCCACATCTAGTTATGAAGCTTTCCACATCTAGTTATCTTAAAGAAATATTGGCATAATTCCATTAATTCGGAATTCCTTTTTTTAATCTCATTAAATAAGTTAAATAAGTAATCTACAATTTCGTGTTTAAATATCTTACAAAAACAATTTGTGATGCCAACGGGACCAGGGGTTTCATTTATTTTCAGTTTCTGGATGGCTTCTAAAATTTCTACTTTTGTAATCTCTTCATTTAGCATAAGTAGATCATCTATCTCAATTTTTAAAAATCGCAATTGTCTGAATATTCTAATTGTTTTGATCCTGTTCTGAATCTACATAATTATATAATTCTTGATAAAAATTAACACATTCCTCTTTAATTTTCTAGTTATCATAAACAATTTTGCCTTTATTCCTACTTTTTGTGATCCATTTCTCTTGATTTCTTGCTTCCAGTTTCTATGCTAACCATTTGAAAATGTTATTCCCCTGTTCGAAATTATATTGTTTTATTTGAAGTAACTGCCTACTAACCTCTTCAGAGGCTACTAAGTCCAGTTGTGCTTTTAAAAATTGAAGATGTAGCATAATCTTAACATCTTTTGGGTTCTCTATCAATTTATTTTCTTTGAGCTGTATCTCTTTAGTTAATGTCTCATTTTAAAGCTTCCCCCTACACCTATGCACTATAAAAATCCCTCGCATAAATGCTTTAAAAGGATCCTGAATTATACCCCAGTCCAGATCTTCATGAATACTGTATGCAAAAGATTCCTGAATTATTTTTACAGTCTTCTACAATAAAAGTATCACATATTAAAGTGTTGTTTAAAGCCCATCTAAATTCATTATTCTCTTTCCTTCCTCTAAATTCTGTTCTTACTGGTTTGTGATCAGAGACAGAATTTGAAAAATTTCTGCCTTAATCACATCCTTGAGTATCTCATGGGATGCCCATATCATATCAATCCTTGACCAGGACTTATGCCTCATAGAAAAAAAGGTAAATTCCTTTTCTGAGCCATGAACATATCTCCAAACATCTGTCAGATCTAAATTTTCCACTAAGTCAGAAAAAGTTTTGGGAAGCTTCCAACTATTCTACATAGCTTTACTTCTATTTTTTTTATCTAATTTTGGTTCTGTAACCCAATTTAACTCACCAAGCAAAATAAAATTAACATAATCCATTTCAGAAATTTTATTTAACTGATTTAAAAATGCCATTTTGCCATTGTTTGGTGCATAAACACCAATCAAGAGCACTTTCGTAGACTGTAACTTAATTTCTACCAACAAAAATTGTCCACCTGCATCTGCATACTTCAAGACTGGTTCTAAGTTTCCCTTAACATAAAGTGCAATACCACATTTATTTCTTAAGTTTTCTTATAGAGATAAATTCATTACCCAATTTCATATTTACCAAAAATCTGGAATCTTTTTGTATTATATGAGTTTCTTGGAGGCAGCAAATTTGAATGTTCTTTTTAAGAATGTAACCAAAAACCTTCTTCCTTTTTAGGGGACAGTTTATTCCATTCACATTCCAAGTTAGACATCTCAAAGATACATGCTTAAAAACTAACAAGTAAGTAACAAGTAACAAGCCTTTATTGGCATAAAATAAACATACAAAATAAGCATACAAAATTTGCCCATTATTGCTCACAGTTATAGACACTGGTACTAGAATATATACATGGTCCTTCTGTAACTATAGGACATTCCTTCAGCTAAGTTGACTCACTTAAACGTCATCGGATACTGGCAGGAGCTAGAAAAATTACTGCTGGCTATATGTGGTCATAATCACATAAACATTGGGATTGGTATTCATCTAGATTTCCGTCTATTAGTGTTAGCAGAAAGTTTGCTACATTCTCAGACACTGTAATCCATGTTGTCTAAAAAAAGCATAGGCATCTTCTAAGAGCATCGGGGTTAGATTGTTATACAGAATGGGATACAAGTGCAGATTGCTTAACATTCTGATTTTTTTTTGCAAACCTTACACAATGAAAGAGGGTATGATCGAGTGTCTCCACCTGACCCATATTGCATGGACATAGCCTCCTCTGTTTATCAATTTGTTGATATCTGCCATAGAGCAGCATAGAAGGCGTTAGATTGAATCTGGCCAGTGTTAAGGCTCTTCTTAATTTAGGGTTGGTGATCCAATGTAAATAATTGGCCATGTGTCCTTGTTCAATTGGAATAAGCAGGGTCAGGGGGGAACACGTTTTCCTCGCAGCCATTATCATATCCCGATACTCTTGTTCTAATAGCTTAGTTTTCAAGCAGCTATATGCTTCTGATATGGAAAAAGGGACTGCTTAAAAACTAAAGAAAGAGAAAAGAAGAGAAAAAATTCAAGGAAAAAAGAAAAGAAGACTGGTATATAAACAAATAAACCAATTAAGCCAGTAAAATAATTTCAGCTCTCTCCTATATTTTTTCAGAAATTCATTTGCATTAGTTAAGCTTTGAATTCTCCTTCTGGTCCTTTTATACTGAAAAGACATCCTCTCAGGTATTTCTCATTTATAATAAACATTATTCCTCCTTAATGTTTGTGCTAATTCAGCATATTCTTTCCTTGCTTGCAGTAATTTATTTGAAATCTCTTTCATAATTATTACCTCTTTGTCATTAATTCTTAGTTTATTTTCATAATGAGTATGCAAAATCTCAGACCTACAGGATTTTCTCAGAAAGCTAACCATTACATCTCTAGGCAGTTTCCTTTCTTTAGCTATCTTTGAATTAACTCTGTATATTTTATCTATTTCAGCATCTACATCCTCAGTTGATTTCCCCTAAAATTTTGCAAGTATCTTAACTATTCTTTCCATAATTTTTCATTATCCATTTCATCTATGCCTCTAAACCGCAAAAGTTCAGCCTCCAAGAACAAGAAGTCTTGTCCTTTCTTCTCTTCCTCCTTCTCCATAACAGTAATCTTCTCCTCTAAAGTATCCATTCTTTTGTTTATAGTCTTAAGCGGTTCCAAAATTGTGATCATTCCCTCCTCCAATGAGGCAATTGTATCCATTTTCTGCTTAATTTAATTCAATTCTTCATCTATTTTCCCCACTTTAGCATTTGTGTTAAGCATTGTTATAGACATTGTATCCACCTTGGACAACAATTCTTGCATTACTTTCATATCAAAAGTTGAATTAGTTCCAAAAGGAGGATGTTTTTCCCTTGGTGTAATTACTCTCTGCAAAGAAGCTCCTTTCTCTGCTTTGGGCGAAGTGGTTTCACTTTAAATGCAGGAAGATTTGTTCTTAGTCAGTCAGTCAACAAAGCATCTTTAATTGGTAGAGGTTAGTAGAGACAATTCTCCTAGCAACACTGCTTAACTTTAAGAAATAAGAAACAAAGAACAGCAAATTAGGTTACTAGGAGGTGGAAACCAGCCTCAGGATTTCCTATTCAGCTCTATAGCAGCGGTTGGGCTTCTCTCTCCAACGCTGCAGTTCGCTTCATGGTTCTACCCAGCACCTTCAGGTGTGGCAAGAGTCAACTGCCCAAGCACCACCAGGCACCAAACGCTGACTCTGCACTCGCTCCCCAACACCCTGTCTCTGCGGGTGGTAGGAACGGGCCAATTTACAACAGCCTCCACCTTATGGCAGCTTGTGCTGAAGCTCCTCTGAAACCTCTTTTTTGTACAGGTGGAATGAGAAACAGGTTTGTGGCCACAGAAAAACCTGTTTAAACTGCTGCCGACGCTCCCTCTCTTTGGAGCTCCTGTCCTGGGCAGAAGTACCCTTGGAAGTTGCACACTCAATATTTTTCCACCACTAGAACCACTGTGCAGTTCTGAGGACCTGCTGTACATACTATTGTGGCTATCAGGTTAACCAAAATGAACTGCAGTTGATTTCTCAAAAATTATCTGTGAACTCAGACCAGTTAGAGGTCACAAACTGTGGCCCAGAAGTACTTCTTCTAATGGAAGATACACAGGAGAGGTCTGTGTAGGAAATGTAGTCTGCAAAAGACCGGACTGATATCAGTGCAGGCAAAATTATGGACACTCTCCATACTATATTGGCATAGATTGTGCTATTGCCAGAGGGCCCTTGCTAGATATATCTTGTCTGATACAGTTATTTCCCCGTGGCTTAGAGCAGTGCTACAGAAGCTAGCATACGATGGACTCTCCCAACAACTAATTTCAAGTATGAATTACGACAGAGCTAGGGATCTTATTAAACTCAGAATTATAGATGTTGAGAGGCAACATGACCTCAATAAACTTAAAAATACAATCTTCAGTAAAATAACTCTCAACAAACTCTCAATAATGCCTTACCTCACTTCTCTGTCTAATGTTAACCACTGCAGAGGCTTCAGCCTACTGTGCTATAGTGCCCTTTTGCCTACCTATAACTGCTGGGATTTATAGCAAAGTACCAATTGAGGGCAGAACTTGCAGTTGTCAAACATGAGGTATGGAAAACACAGAACATATTCTACTTGAATGTCCATATTATGATGAGATACGTAAGATGCTTCTTCCCTATGACCAGGCAAACTCTTCTTTGGCAAAGGAAAAAAAGATCAAAACATTGCTATCAGATACAAATAAACATCTAACGTATTCCGTTGCCAAGTTTGCTTGGATTTCTAGCAAAATCAGGAAGGTTCGACAGAGCTCTACCGGTTGTGGCAGTTAATTTCCCCTTATTATTATTAGATAGATACTGTCTCTATTGTGTGCTCATATCCTGAATTTTCTTATGCTTTTATTGTATTTTATTACTTTGTATTTATTACTTTGTATTTTTTTAATTTGTATTTTTGTAAATTTAACTCTTTTGTATCTTGCTGGTCAATGACCATAACTAAACAAATCAATCAATCAGTCTGCAAAAGTTCTCAGAGGGGCTTCCTGTGTTATTTCTTCTTGAGTTCCAGCTCACATTAAGTTCTGAACAGGCCTTTACAAAGTATTAAGCACTGTAGACATTCCACACCAATGTTAGCCCTAATAGCAACAGAAAGGTACAAATTGGTTGCTTAGTCCCTGCAAGTCTGAGAAAGATTGGCACTGGCAAGCACAGTCTCTTCCCCTCTCCTTTGTAACCCAATAAGATCTATAGCAGAGGACTTGATGTTTGACATCATTTCTCTAAGTCTCTTCTGTTAAAGAATCCAAGGACCTAAGAAATTCAGACCAAAGTGACAAGGGATCATGTCACATTCCCATTCTTCTTAGAGTGAAAAACTTATTCAGCATCTAAAATCAAAAACTTCTGGAAGGGACCTTTGTTCAAGGTTTCCCAGAAACGTTATGCTTCCAACATTATTATTTTTTATTATAAACTACCTATCTGTCACTTAAAACAACATTAACTCTAAACAGCCCTGCCCAGTAATCATACTATTTCTTTCCCAGTTGGTATACTAAGAAGTTAAATTCCTCACTTTAAGAAAAAATTTGGTCAGAGTGGCAAATATTTCATCTTGTATTATTTCTTGGATGGAGCAGCAAAGCATCACAACTTTGGCACTTAGAAAACAACCTGTTATTTCAAAGAACCTATCATGATTCTAACTTCAACCATTAATATTTTTTACATTTTGTATTTTTATTTTTATTCACTCTATTTTTAATCATTATTTTCCTTTTTTTGCAAATCTCTTATAGCCTGTACACAATATAGCTAAAGTTAACCTCCTTTAATTCCAGTTGATTTCAAATAATTTCAGACATAAACAAGGAGCTAAGGGCTCCAACATCCACATTAATAGGCCCTTGACATGTTCAACTTTGAATGAGTGATGTCCATATTTTGTCACTCAAACTGATAAATCTCATCAGTTTAGATCCAACACAGAATTTCCTACGCAGCAGGTGGGGAGAGGCAAGAAAGTTGCACTCCATGGGTAGAAACCATTTGTACATGTTTGGATATGATAATTTTCCATACTTACCCCTCACTCCCCTCCCTATCTTTTTAACTGTATGTTAAAAACACTTTTCATGACATATTGTTTAACCACACGAAATTATCCTATGCTGCGGAAGAGTTCTTTTGCAGAATACTATCTGAACAGTGGTGATGATTAGCAATCTAAGGTTATTCTTGTGTAACTGAAGCCCTATTCAAGCAACAAACACAGTATAACGAACACATGCATGTGGGGTTTACACTACTCCCAACATCCACACATTTACTGGGAGCTGTAAACCCTGTTAACACAGACAGAAAAAAGCATGTGTAGACTGTAATCACAGAAGAGCCCATGCACATAACATTGTCAATATGTAAAACTCCATTGATCATGTAGATGTCAAAGACAGAGGTGGGTACTCTGATATACTCGAGCCAAAAATAAACCAGAAATTGGTTGTTTTGGGATGACTCAGGGATCCCGGATATCCAAAATGATGTATACTACTTTAAATCATCTGATTTAAATAATTTAAATCAGCTGAAATGCATTAGTGCTTTATGGGCTAGGTGTGGAGGTTTTCCATTCAGAAGTGGAAAATAGCCTTTATGGGTGAATCAACTCCTTCTGAGAGTAAATACACCTATGGATATGTAAGGCTAAATACAAATGCTAATAAGATTTCAAAAGTTCTGAAGATTTACAGAAACACTGAATCACATATGGAGCATTCACTTTTTGGACAGAATTACTATACAACAACTTCATTGGTTGAATATTTAAAGGACACTGGTATTCCAAGATACAATTACAGAGAAATGAATGGTTACATTGACTTTTTTGCTGTTCTGTGTTTGGTATAAATGCTGTGACTTATGTGAATTAATAACTGAATGTTGACATTATATAATATAGTTCATGACTATATGTAAACTTATATAAGGATTTACATCATAGTTAGAATTGGCATGTTACTTTAATTGCTGGAGCCTGGGTGTGACGTGTTGAATTTCTGCAGTATTCTGCAAAACCCTACGTAGTTTTTGGTTTGTATATCCTAAATGACTGTAACAGAAATTTACCATCCGAAATTTACTGTTTTTCAGGGTTTGAACCCCAGGAGTCAAAAGGAAGTGAGAGGAATCTGATCCACTAAGCAGCTATTCTGTTTGGCAGTTTGTCTCTGTCATTTAATTTCAAAGGGCCACTATTTCCTGTGGGATGTAGTTCTGTCTAGAGAGATCATTCGGTGAAAATGTCACCCTTCTTTGCTTTCCCAGCTCTCACCGGTTTGGTGGGGTGGGGTGGGAGTCAACTGCTCAAATGTCCTCAAATTTGTGAGATGCAACAAATGCTCCCCAAAAGGCGCAGAATTCAGGATTAAAAAAGCACGCACTCTCCAAACCCAAAATTAATCTGAACATTTTGAACACCCTTAGCAATAACTGTAGCCACAATCGCACTCCCTTCTTTCCCTGACAGGGCCTTCATGGAGTAGAGAGAAAATAGTCCTCCTGTTTCAAGTAATCATCTTCTGTCCTGCCATCAGAATCGGCTTCTGTGGCTCATTCAGAGTTAGTAGGGTAAAGGTGGCAATCATTGCTGATGTTTTCATGCCAAATCCAGCCTACTAGCAGCTGTTTTGCTATACCAGCTATTGGGAGGGAGGATACTTTGCTCTGAATACAGACTAAGTCAGCAAACAGATGTCTTGAGATGCATCTTGTCTTTCTGCCCATCTGGAATATCCTAGTTTCAATTTCTTGGTGATATCTGGATACGGCAATTAATCACAAATACATGTACAATCATCCCATAACGAATTCCACTACAAATTCTATCATACATTGAAGGCTCTCTGATGTAGTCTAGTCCAGCTACACAACCCCACTCTTGAGTCAATACCCAGGTTTGCCCCAGCTTCTATCAAGCAGACAAGTAATATGGAGAGGGGTAGCGGAGGAAAATGGCACCCAGGGCAAAATGGCGCCCCCCACAACCCCCAATGTCCCATGGTAGCTACGCCCTCAGCACCCCACTTACCTGAACTGGCAGTGGTCCCAGGCAGCCTGGCAGGGCGGGGACTAGGGGTGCTCAGCTGTGGCCTTGCTGGACCTGACGGTGCTAGTCCGGGCTGAGGGGCACCCTGCGGTGGCACTGCTAGGCCGCTCCTTCAGCCTCCACCAGCTGAAGGAGCAGCCTGGTGGGGCCAATGCAGGCTGAGGGGGGAAGGGGGAGGGGTGTGGGGGTAATTTTGCACCTCTCCCCCACGAGCACTATCCAGTGGTGGGATCCAAAAATTTTAATAACAGGTTCCCATGGTGGTGGGATTCAAACTGTGGCGTAGCACAATTGGGGTGGGCGGGGCACGACGGGGGCATGGCCAGGCATTCCAGGGCAGGGCTGTGGCAAGGACGCAGCCGCTGCACCGGTCCTTGGGCAGGAAACGAATGCACGCAGGCACAGGCTGCCATGCACACCGGTGCACCTCCTGCTAGACTGCTTCATGTTCTGCGCATTACTGCTGAGAGGAGGGGCGTAACTAAGGCAAAAATCACGTGGCAAAATCACCAATTAGTAACCCCCTCTCGGCACACACAAATAATTAGTAACCTACTCTCGGGAACCTGTGAGAACCTGCTGGATCCCACCTCTGGCACTATCCCCTCCTCCCCCATGCCAATTCAGAGGAGCCGAGTTGGCGTGGGCGAAGAGGGGTGTGGGGGCAATTTTGTGACCTCCCGCGTGACAGGATGCCATGCATCTGGGGACATGTAACCCCACATGTCCCCGTGGGTGCTCCGCCCCTGGTAATATGAGTTCCTGGCTGACTCTTAAGATTTTCAGGTTCAGGGGACCAATTTGATCAGGACTCTAGCACTTGGAGAGAGGGACTCAAGCTTTTTTCATGTTTTCCCAACTCGACAAAGTTCTGAGGAGCTACTATTTGCCCTGTTGCAGAAACCTGTGTAGACCATAGCTGCTCTGAATAAGTTAAACAAAAAACTTGTGGAAGATATTCACACAGCTGAATGTCATTGTAGTTTGATCTTAATATACTGTGGGTTAGTTTGGACAGTCCAAAAACCTCCACAATGTCCCAATGGACACAGAGTGAAAAAGGAAGCAGAATCTGGACTGGCATGAGGGTGCTGACAGAAGCCACACACACACACACACACACACACCGCCGACAGTGGTTTACATGAAAACAACAGCTGGTTTTCCCCCACTGCACTTGAGTGGATCACTGTCACAAAACTGCCATCCCTGAGTTATGAACTAACATGAGGCTGAGAGACCATGCATCCACATTGTCTTGAGAGCTGCAAAACCACAACATTCTTTACCCAAAATAGCTTTCCTATTTTCTATGGCATGGCCTGCATCAAGTGAAATGGAGGACAGCAATTCACATACAAAACACCTCAACTCCAACTCTTATTATTTGTGGTGCAAACATGAGCTGATAAAAGATCTGCTGGCAAATTTCTTATCTGCAAAAAAATACCAAAAGATATTGTACAAATCACAACAGAATAAAAATGCACCGTTCCCTGGCTATTTGGATGGAGTAGCACACTGGGAGTTTCTGCATTGGATTGGTGAATTCCTCTAAAACTTGAATGCTGGTGAACCCCAGAGGGAGGGAATTTGCCTTTATTTATGCAGCTTGGAAGTCAGGGACCTTGTGCTATACAGGACTATAATTATATAGGACTTGCACATTTGTGAATCCCGGTCTTTGGCACTGATATTTTGTTGGGATTTTGCAAGTGTCTGTCACAACTCAGTTATAAAACGGTTAACTGTTTGTAGGTAAACAAGTTGCTGAAGTCACTGCTTATGACCAGATCTGTTGATTAGCAATTGGTCAGTCAGATAGCCATTGCTTACATGTCAATGAGCACATACATTTGAAGTTATAAAGTTAATTCTGTTTGTTTGAGCAGACACAACACCAGAGAGGAGACACGAGGTAGACGACATCATGTGAGACAGCAGGTAGGTAGCAAGATGTATCCAAACATACAGTAATATAGATGTGTTACAGGAAAGAAAGGATTTCTTATTTTATGTCCATGTAACCCTCCCTTATAAACCCTCCATTGTAAAACTCATTTGTAAAAAGCAAACTGAGAATCTGTCTCTTCTGTGCTACTCTGCTAATACACACACACCATATTTTGATCTGTGCACACTGAGATTCTGTTATGTTATTCAAGCGCTTATTTGCTGATTGTATATTATGATGTGCATTGATTGCACTTTTTTGCTTCATTAAATCACTTTGCACATCATTGTACAGAATGTACTAGTTTTTGGCAGGAAGAGTATGATACTGAGATTTCTTATCTCGCCATTGCTCTGGAGGACAACTGCCACCGTCTGACTCAACAGCCTATTGGTCACTGAAGCTTTCTTACCAGTCATTTATCTGTGATAACTACCTCATCCTCCTTCATAGGAGGTGAAGATGGTCATGACACAGCAGTCGCCTCCTCGTTTTCACTAAGAAGAGGTCCACATGTCAGTGCAGTAGATGCAGTCTCTGCAAGGCAGAGGTTACAGGTTGGAAAGGAGGTAGCAGCAGACTCTTGCCTGGAATACTCTTAATGCAAAGAAGGAACAGCTCTGAGCAGAGAGATCCAGACACAGCAGTGGCTGCCACTTCCACACCTATTTGTGATGAAGAGGACAGGAAGGTGACTGCTGTAATCATATCTAGACCACAGTCTTTGTGTGAACAAGGAGGCAGCTGCTACCTCTTCCTCCAGCAGTTAACACAGCAGCCATAGCCTGCACCTTGTGGACTCCTCCTGACCTTTTTGTGGAGAGGGTAATGGCCTTGGCACCCTCCCTCAGTGAGGAAGTGGCAGTCACAAGGAGTGCAGAGGGCCCCACAAGCATCACCTTGCCTCAATAACTGCTACCTCAGCATCTTCTTGCTCAGCTATCACAAGTGGCCAGGTGGGATTACAAAGCTGGGTCTAAATGATGTGGGTCTTTTTGCAAAGCAATTTTAACATATGCCCTGCTACTGTATTGTGCTTAGCAATTAAGATATTCCCACTGATACCAAGGATGCCACACAGAATCTCTGCTCCCAAGACCATCATGAAACACATGGTCTGCTTTACCCTTGTAAGAAAGATGGAGAGTCCTACTGGGCCACTACAGCTCTCATTTAAATTCAACTTTTTAAGACAAATTTTACTGAAAAGAGAAATAAAACATTACTGGAGAATAGCATTTGCTTTGGAAGTCCTCCTACTCATGGGGAAAAGAATAATCAAAACAGTAAACCAAGATAGACAATTGGTAATACATCTCATAGGAGAAGACCCCTTTGAAAATCCCAGAGCTCATCCCAGAAAGGACCACATAGAAAACTTAAAACATTGATCATCTCAAAGCACAGCAGATTATAAATCTAGATCACTGTTGGAAAGAGAAGAAAATAAGCTTAGTGAAGCAGTGGTTCTTGTCCCAAGAAAGTAGCCATGAAGATTATTTCAGTTAATGTGAATGGGCTAAACTCCCCTACAAAAAGAATTAAAGTAATCAATTGATTACCAAAACAAAATGCTGACATCATCTGCATTAAAGAAACCCACATTAAAGCTCAACATGAACGTGTATTGAATTACAAGAAGCTAGGCAACGCAAGGGAGGGTGGTATAAAAATCCAATGATAAATAAAAGAAAAGAGTTGCTATTTATATTAAAAACCAGCAGATTACTGTTGTTAAATCACTCAAAGACCCATCTTACTAAAACTTAATCTCCCAGATGGCAAAGCATGCAAATTAATGAACATGTATGCACCAAACAATTCAACACAGAACTTCTTTGGAAATGCTTCCAAGTTATTCTAGACTTTCAAGACTGGAGTTGATAATCCTGGCCATCCCTTTATTATGGGTAATAAGGCCATCCCTTGTTACCCAGAGCCCTTTGGGAATTGGGCGGCATATCAAATTAATTAATTAATTAATAATATGACTGCTGGGTGTGTGGCTGGTGATAAAGAGTCACATGGAGGGTTTTGGAAATTCTTTGATCTTATTATCGAGGACTGCCATGGAGGATACAAGCCTTTGGACTAACATAAGATGGACCTGATTCCTGATAGCATACAGAGGAGTGATGACCTGGACCCCAACTATGTTCTCAATGCATGAGTCCAAACTGGTAGGAGAATCCATGGGTACTCTCTGCCCCCTCTTTGCAACAGAGGACAGAGGTATTTGATTGAGAAGCTTTGTGTGGAAGCTCTGGCTAATCTGGAAGGAGATCTCAACAGGAAGTATTATGGTCTGAAGCATATGACAGATGCTGAGCGGCAGCAACTCACTGACGACCACTTCCTGTTTGACAAGCCCAGTTCCTCTCTTGCCTCTTGGATGGCTTGTGACTGCCCTGGGCATCTGGAACAATGACAACAAGACCTTTCTTGTGTGATTCAACAAGGAGGACCACCTTAGAATTATTTCCATGCAGAAAAGGGGAAACATGAAGCAAGTCTTCTACCACTTCTGCACTGGACTAACATAGGTTGAATGCTCTTCAAGTCCAAAAACTATGAATTCATGGGGAACCCTCACCTTGGCTACATCTTAACCTGCCCTTCTGACCTGAGTACAGGTTTCTGGGCTGGAGCCCACCTTGACAAGTATGAGAAATTTGTTGAAATGCTCAAGTGGCTGAGGCTGCAGAAACAGGGCACAGGTGGTGTAGATACAACTGCTATATGAGGTATTTCTGACATCTTGAATGCAGGCAGTCTTGCGTTTTCTGAGGTTACTGTTACCCAAAATGCTGGGGTCTGCCCTTTTTACGGTGGGGAATTAGCAAGGGCAGATTGGGTTTAATGAGAGGGAGAATAACTATTACAAGATCTTTTCCACCAGAGTTTACATAGGTGATTTTTGCAAGATATCCACAGGAAGCAGGAGGAAAGTTTGACAATTTTATTAGAAAAAGTAAAATAATAAAAACACAAGCACACAAAGTGGCCAGAACACAGAGAGAATCCACACAGTCTTAGGATATAGACAGAAGTGAGGGTATAGTCTGGAATAGGTCAAGGGTTTTTTTGAGGAAAATAGGCAATAATTACCTTTCCCAGAAGGGATCCAGAAAAGCAGAGTTCAACGCCTGCACTGAGCTCCAAAGAGACAGGGTGAAAGCAGATGGCCTGCAGCCCAACTGAACCAGGGGGTTAATCCAGAAAATGCTGGGCATTGACTATAGGGTGCACAGCTAATTTATAGGGAAAACTGGACCCTCTAGCCATGCTAAGAGACCTGATTTTCCCAGGAAAAAAGCAACTCTTGTTTTCCAAAAGAGAGACAATAGGTGGGCATTTGACTTGGTGGTCAAAGCCTGAGAAGTACCTGGCAATAATTAGATTTTGGGGTGGAACTTTTGTAATTACAGCTCTGGGATTAACTCAGTGCAAATAAAGGTGGTAATTGTAGAGGTTAGGAAACTAGAAGTCGGGATTAGTTCATTGGACAATGACTGAAAGGAAGTTTTGATAATGTTAAGTTATTGCCTATCTGCATACCCTCTGTTTCACAGGGACAGGCAAGCAGTGGTTGAGATGGGAACTGGTTTTCCCAAGCTGGAGGCTTTGTCCTTTCCTGGTTACTCCAAGAAAAGCTGCAGCAGTTATTTGCAAGTAAATGTTAGCAGGAGACTCATTCAGACAGTTTTCTGCCTTAATGGTAACTCTGAGCTAATGCAGGGATGGCATCTATCTCAGCACTCCATTACTAGGCTACCTCCAAGATTGGCAGGATCGGTAGGGACACTGCTGTCCTAAAAACAGGCCTCCCCCACTTATCATGGGTCTATCTGGTAATGGTGCAGACGGTGGTTGACGGGATGAAGCTGTAAATTGAAATAAAGAGATGCCTTGAGAAGGGCAAGTCCATTGATGACCTCATCCCAGCTCAGAAATGAAAAGCACTTTAACCCCCACCCAGCCCACCTGCCCACGCTTCTTCCTAACTTATTGGATGAATAATCAAAAAAGAAGTGCTACAAAAAAAACCTGTCTGAGTCACAGAGAAGAGAAATTTCCACTTAGCAACACTTGTAGAGAAGTATTTCTGTAGTTCCTATCACACCTTCCGGCAGCTCTTCCTGTAAGGTATAGCAACATGTGTTTTTCTATAACGTGTAATTAAGACTGAAATTTTTAATGTAAAAAAAGTCCACTAGGCAGTTACTATGGGTGGGATCTACAACTCAGAGCCTTTGCTCCTGCTCGCTAAATTGCATGTCTGAACTGCTCAGCCCAGGTCTAGCTCTACTCATGTTGCCACCTCTAGCAGCAAGAGCAGAGGTGGGATTCAGATGGTTTGCACCGGTTCGGTGGAACCCATTGTTAACTTGTCCTTTAGTTCAGCAAACCGGTTGTTAATCCCACCCCTGGCACTCACTGAAGAGAGATCTACTCAATTTCCCCCCCCTTCCTGTGGTTGGCTGTTAGTGGCATGAGAATCTTTTGCAACTGAGTGTCGTTTTGGAAACAGGGGAGGGGCAAACAGCAGTGCAGGAGTGGGACGAGTGGGTTTGCAAGTGTGCAAATGGGAGAAAGGAGGCACGTTTGGTGCTGAAGTGGTTGTGCGCATGCAGGGGCTTATGAAGAACAGGAGGCGATTTTCAAATCGAGCCCTTCAGTTTCCCGCCATGGTTTTCCTGAGCTGAGCCTGCTTCCTAGTCTCCTGAGATTTCAAGTTCAATTGGTTCCCTCTTTCTGTCATTCTTTCTCTCTCCAAGCAGCCTTCCTGTCCTTCTTTCCATCATTCTTTCTCTCCCCGACCAGTGTTCCTGTGATGCCTCCTCCCTCAAGCTCCATCGGTGGTGCCCAGAGCCACAGTTGATGGAGGTTAAGTGGGGCCGGGGGTGGTGGCAGCCGGTTCCGATTGAGCGGGGAAGGGGGGGTGCCCCGCCTTCCTTCAACCAGAACCAGTTGTTAATTTTTTTTGAATCCCACCACTGAGCAAGAACATGGCATCAGGGGCGGTTCTCCCACCTATGGCATAAATGAAAAGGCTGCTCCCATTGTTCCCATCAGCTCCAGTCAGCAGAACAGGGAGGAACCATGCATCTCTTCCCCTCTCATGTTACCCAGCTCCTACTAGCTGCAGATAGTCTCTGAAGCTTCATGGGAGCTTGTAGATGACAGAGGAGAGACTACAGGCTCCCTTCTGACTCCTGCCACCCATTTCTTATCTTCTGCTGGTTGAAGCTGGGCAGCAGCAGCCTAAACAGGCATGGAGCACATTCCTGCTGCACAGTGAAAAGTCTTTATGCCATTCATAAACTATAAACTCACAGCTGTAACTATTCAATAGATGCATATTTTCTCAGCAGATGGTTTTCAGAGAACCATGTTGGTTTGCAATGGAACAGCTATATTTGTGTGCAACTGCACTGCAGAGACCAACAAGACAAAGCTCCCTTTGTCAAGTATCCGACAAAAGCTCACACCCTAAAATTCTTGTTGGTCTCTAAGATCCCAAATCTAACTTATTGTCTCATTATACAAGCTAAATACCACATATGTAATTAGTACTGGAGCATATATATTCAGCTTCATCAAACAGCACCTCTCAAAGGTCTAGCTGTCTTGCTACAGTATATGCCAAGTTTTGAATACTGCAGGCTTTACAGCACTAGATGAACTACAGTCTTGAGGCATCTAAATACAAAATAAGCACTGTCTATATATAGATACAACACACTACTTTCCCCACACAGAGCTCATAAGTACCTGTGAAAAGCAGCCAGAAAGACCAAGCCAAAGTGTATACGATTGCTTATTGTGAAGTGGATACCTGTAGCTGTTCTAGCAAAATGAGGGTCAATTAGCCAGGCTTGTCTGTTGCTGCAGAATGCAACTGAGGCCACAGGGATATTAGTATCAATATATGGAAAGAGGAAAAAACTAGAACTAGCAAGGATACTTGATAGCAAAGCAGTGTTGCCAAAAATGAATAGACTCCATCAAAGTGGATTCATGTTAAACCTCTATTAAGATTGCTCCATCAGCCTCATAGAAGCTTGAAATCCACAGTTTTTAAAGTTGAAAGTTTCTGATCAGCTTGGCTTAGGAATGTCAGGGTTCCCCAAGCCCCCTCAGTAGGTCTCCAATATCTATACTACCTGTATGAGAAGCAGAAATCCAGGAGACAAATCTTATTGTCACCCTCTGAAGAAGCATTATGACTTTCTGGTCCAGTCCCACACAAGAAACATGGGTTTGCCATTCTGTGGCCATTTGCTGTTCTTGTAGTTTTTTCATTTAATTCCCTGTTTCCTTGCAGCCATGAGTAAATTGTTGAGAACAAGTGAAAGTCCTAACCAGCCAAGACACTATGTACCAACCATACCTTGTGACAATAAAAAAGAACAAAGGCAATCCAACCAATGCTGAATCTGAAAAAGAAAGCATGCCATTTACATTGCTTTTACTCAATGGAGGGGATAGTCCAGTCATTTTAATGGCTTCCTTGTGGTGTGTAACACAGTGGCTGTCAGAATTGTCAAGAATTTCTCTGTCATCAAATAACATCCTATGTCCAGCTTGGGTTAGAACATTGTTCAGCCAAGCCAGACATGGGATCTTATTTGATGACACAGAAATTCTTGACAACTTTGACAGCTTCTGTGTCAGACAATACATTGAAATCTACAACCACCAAGAAAGTTACAACAAAAAGAGAGTCTGAAAATCAACAAAACCTGGTTACCAGTACTAAAAAATACCAACACCAAAAACCAGGGGATTTTTATACAAATTCCTCCCCCCCCCTCCCCGCCTCACCTCACTCTGGTTTCTGAAATGAGTCTGACACATTCAAACCATCTGGATATATACAAATGAAACTGCTAATGAACTCTACTCAGGCACATGCAAATGCACCTTCTTCCCTTCCCATCTGGGAGATGTATAAAACAGATACCCAACTACACAGAACACTCCATACTGTGCCACAGAGAGAAAAACATCTGATCATGAAATGCCTCTGAAGATGCCAGCCACAAATACAGGCAAAATGATACAGCTAAAACTGCAAAACCATAGCCACAGAAAACCCTAGAACACCACAGCCCAGGAAGCCCTCATCAGTTAATTCCAGCTATGAAGACCTTCAACAATACATTGACTCACTATACCTTTGAATACAAAAGTGAAAACATCAGTATTTTTCTTGCAACAAAGTTTGCCTTTTAGCACTTCCTCTAACCTTGAACGTGCCTAAATCAAAAAGGAGTGTATTGAGCCAGGGGAACTCGGGGGAAGTTATATCAGGAAGACAGATGCTGAACAATCAGGAATACTGCATTACACTGATACAGTGGTTAAGGAGAGAGTTGACTAGTCCTCCATAAGATATCTTTGAGTTATGTGAAAAACACTAACTGCTTTTAGCTAGTATATAGAAAATCTTCATAGACTCCTGATTCCCAAGCTTCCTATGTTTATTCAATTCAAAAATAACAGTTGTACTGTTATTTTGCTGTGCTTTTTTTCTTACGCAAGAATGGCTCTCCATATATAAAAACATTGTGAGGGAATTAGCTCAAAATTACAGGGCTGTTTTAAAAACAAATCTGTGTTCCAGTGCATTTAGGGGCACTGCATGCCTAGTCTGAGTCATTGCAATGCCTGCAATGTCAGGCTGCAATGCCAGGCAAACATAAGAACACTTCCGTATCAGACTAATAGTCTATCCAGTCCAAAATCCTGACCTGCACACTAGCCAACCAATAGCTCTGAGCAAACAGGGCAGAGAAGCCAAGGTCTTCCATGATGTTGCCTCCTAGCAGCAGAGGTTTACTTCCTGTGAATGTGGAGGTTCCCTTCAGATATCATGAAAAGCAAGAACCCAGGAGGACTTGCAGGAAGCATCTCATTTTCCCTTCCTCCACTATTTCCTCTTCCCCTTTCCTTAAAAGCCCTCACAGTCTCTCCCCCTTTCCTGATTCTTTCTCTCTTCCCCCCAAACAGCCAATCTGTCCTCCTGTTTTCAATTCCCCCTCCCCCAGCGGGGGTCCCCTCTATCCCCCTTCCCACACTATTTCTTCTTTTTTTTCTCCTGACAACCCACTCCCCTTTTCCTGCTTCATTCTCTTCTTCTCAGCCATTCAGCAATTTACCTTTTATACATCTCACATTTTTAGCTATATTTATCATTTATGTACTTCATTTCTATCCCACCCTCCTCCACTTTGGGGACCTAATTGGCTTCCATTATTCTCCATTGTCCTTTTTGTTCTCAAAAAAACTGTGTGGTGTATGTTAGGATGAAAGTATGTGACTGGTCCAAAATCACCCAGTGAACTTCTACAGCAGGATGAAGACTCAAACCTGGCTCTGCTAGATCCTACTCTGAAGCTCTAACCACTGCACCACACTGGCTTTCACAGAGTGACTATAGTTAAACAGTTAAAAAGCATCCAGGCCTAGTCGAGTCACGTAAATTAGATGGTATCCAGTCACCCAGTGGTTGTTGACAAAACCCTGCCCTCTTTAGACTCCACAAGATCTCCAGGAATTTCACAAGCTGCAGCTGGCAACCCTAGCCAGGCCTGCCCACAGTGAGTCCTCGCTCAAAGGCCGAAACAGCCCTCGAAAGGACCTTGCTCCCTCCCCTGACTTTCACTCAAAGACATAAAGCCTGGAAAGCTGTAGATGCCAAACAAGGACCACTAAGGGAGTCTATTCATTGAAGCTACAGGTGCTCCTCTTATTGTTTTGGGTTTTTAACACCCTCCAATATATATATATATATTTAGATTGCACGTTTTTGCGTAAACCAGGGTTGTTGTTTTGTTTTTAGATTTGTAGAAAGATCTGTCATGTCCATTCACAGCTCCAATCATCAAATTTAAGTATCCTCAGATTTGGCCAACTTGTCTCCACATGAGCAGCAGACTCTGTTCTGGAGAACACAGTTCAATTCCCTACTTCTCCACATGAAGCCTACTAGTAACCTTGGGCCAGTCACAGTTCTCTCAGAACTCCCTCACCCTTTGCGGAGGCCACCAATGGCAAACCACTTCCACAGTCTCTTGCCTTGAAAACCACATGTAGCCACCAATTTTTTTAACGGTGACTTGATGGTGCAAGAAAGGACTCAGCATACAGCCAATCCCTGCTGGGAAAACTTAAGCCTGCTGGAGCAGGTTAAAGGGAAATTCTTAGCTTAGGTCCTTGCTTGAAAATGAACTTAAGCGCACCATGTGATTTGTTTTAAACAGGCCGAAGCAAGAAGGACAGTGTGTCAGGGTTTCTGTGGAACTTTCAGGTAATTAACTAAGCAAAGCTGATTCATTTCCTGATGTGAAGAAAGCAAAAAGAATTTCATGGGCTGAAGCCTGCATAGCTTCCTGAAGCGGTCTGTTTTTAACGGAGAGTTAGAGGGTTAAGTAACCTCTGAGCAAGAATGAGAACAAGAACTACCGTATCCACAAAGAACAGGAGACTTACTTCTGCATATTGGGACTGTGCGATTGTGACGCACATTATAAGAGCTGTACTTATCAGAATGTTCACATTATGAAAGGCTGAGTCCAGCTAGACTATAGGGCAGGGCACAACCAGATGTTAGAGGGAAGTCACCCCCTTCAACAGAATGTTCCCTCCAGGAGGAATATCTGACTTAAAACAGAAGTCAGTGGAGTACCTACACCAGCTACAGATGGAAGCACTGATCTCTCAATGAAGATCCAGTTTACACCAACTGGGAAGCCACTGAACAAGATCAATTTATGCAAACTCCACCTCTAGAAGAACAGCTGTATCTATTATTGGGCTAAGTAATGACTGAGACCCATGAAACTCTGGGACATAAATCTGAATTCAGAGTGGAATGACTCATCTAGAAAGCATGACTGAGGCTGAGAAAGTGGTACAATTCAGTCATAACAAGGTCATGGCTTATTTTAATTATGATTTGTTTCTGAAACTAGGACCTGGCTCACAGGCAAGTAAATAGTCTCAATTTGCCTTGACAAATTCTAATTTTACAGCTCTCTCACTCTTCTATTCCATTACTTAAAAAAAAAACCCTAGGTACTCTGCCTGTCTGCATTGAGGCAACAGGCTAATTGAAACTTTCAACTCATGAACAAATTACCTTCCACAGTTGGACCAAAGATCCTTACTTTCTTTCCCACTGAAGTTGTATGAGACTGATATTAACACTTTCTTCACAACAAATCATAATACATACTGATTAAATTGAACCCCACACAACCAAAGGGTGGGCAACACGCTTCCCAGACCACATGTGACGATTCTGGGCCTAAAGTCAAAGAATGAGCAGCCGATAGGCCTCTAGGAAGCATCTCTTCCTTACACAAGCCTGAAGCTTTGTATAAGTTTTTCAGTAGGCCTGCATTTCCCAGGCACCCTCCAAAGTTTTGGACTGAAGTGGGTTAGGGTTAACCCTAACCCCCTTCCCCCCAGATTGCTGGGGACCCACTTGTATATCTGCCAGTTGCTGTTGGAGGAGGTGCAGGTCCCGCTGGATTTCTTCTTGGCTGCACCAGAGGTAGGCTGTCTCTCTCACTTGGCCCCGTCCGACATATAGTGGGTCCTGGCACTCAATTTCCAGCAAGTCTCCCTCTTCGATCTCCATTATCCGGCGTTTTGGTATAGCCCCAACCCATGAGGCCTGATGAACCAGGGTTCATCCAGTTGGCTCCCAAAGGAATGAGCTTGATGGAGTTTCTTCCAGCCGGATGTTCTTCTTGCCATTTGGTGTAACGTTGGGGGCCCTCCTCTCCCAGGTCCTCATGGATATCTCCAGCAGGGCACCTACTTGCAGCTTGGGCCTCACTGTTGTCATCTGAACCACTGTCAGAAGCCATCCCACCCGTAGCTCCATCCATAGCTTCAGAAATGGAAGTAGGTGCGGGGATCCAGGAGAACTGGCTTAATGTTATGTCTTGAACCTTGAAGCAATAAACAGATTCTGTACTGTTGATCAGCAGTGTCTATTGATAGACATCGAAGCACCCAGCTTGTCAAAGCCGGTTCTGGTGAACCTGGCTCTTGCTACTCACTTTATTCTGATGTTAGCCCCCCCTCCCATTTTCCCCAAAAATGTGTGGGAGAGTTAGTTTGGAATTAAGGCGCCCCAAGGTCAGCAATAGACAGAGATAAAGCCACCTGGCATCCTGCCCCAACAGGACAATGGAAACATCCCATTTCCCATGAGACTAAAAGTGTCAGGGGTAAGCCAAGTTACCTACTCGTCATGTGAAGCCATAAAGCAAAGATCAAGGAAATAATGTCCCAGAACAGCAATGGTAACATCTAGCAGACTGGTTAAATATATCTTGTAGCAATTACATTGAGCTAGGAATGCATCTCAATCAACTAGATACAATCCCTCTGACCATGCGCACATGCTGCCCTAGTGCCTAGTGGTGCCTTTCTCAAGACAGGAGTGCAGCAATCGCTCTTTCATCCATGCGCATAACTCTTGATGCCTTTGTTGCTCAAGAGCTTGGAGACACTGAGCTAAAGAAGCAACATTTCCTCATCAGGGTCTCGGTGGAGGTTGTTGCCCTTACTTCCAACCTCATTTAAAGAATTCGTGTTGCTCAGTCTGCACAGAAGGCTTCCAAGGGGAAAAAATTCTTCCACATGATAGCGGGAGGCATGAATTAGGTTGATTGCGCATTTGACTAAGGCAGTAGCAGCAGGAAAGACTGTGCGCACATGTGTGTCAGTGGGGAGGGGGAGGTTATATGTATGGTGATTTGCAGCTCTTCCGGTTTAGCACTACTGCCTTCACCACCATAAGCCTGATTTTGCACTTCAGCTATATGCCTTATCGAACTGCAATCACAAAGGTGGCGGCAGCACCCAGGAGCAAGGCAGTGCCCAAAGTACATGCCCTGGCTGCCCCACCTTAGATATGCCTCTACTAGCCACTGTCAAAGAGGCAGAACTCAAGGAGGCAGAGCATATAAAGCCCTGGACAGAGAGCAAGAGGAGCATCACTCCCAGAAGCTGAGCAATAGGGAGGCCACTTTTGGATGGAGTTAATTCCTTGCCTTGCTCTTGGTGACCTACTGGGATCAGGTAGTGAAACAGAGAAGGAAATAAAATAAGGCTGTTGCATCAGAGAGCTTTACTGTTTCACAGCCAACTTCTCGCCCTGTATTAATTCTGTCCCATTATTATACTTATTGTCCCATTTATTTACTTCTTATAGTATTTGTTTAATATACCATTGTTGTTCACTCTGCCTGCATTCATCCCACCTCAATAGGGATTGAGGGAAAGGAAACTGTGCCCGGAGCACAACCTGCCCATGTGCCCCCTGTCCTTGCCCGCCCCAGCCTGCTTACATCCTGCCTCAATCCACCCATGTCCACACCCTGCCCCTGGGAGGTGGGGTCTGGGGAAGATTTTTTCATCCCATATGATGCCAATGGCACCCTACCGCCACCCCGTTGCAGCTTCACCACTGCACCTCATCTTCAGTGATACCCTGACTAGAGAGGAAGTTGCATGGTGGCAGGGAGGATGTTCTAGGCCCACTCTAATAAAGCCCTAGAAAGGCCTTTGACTGGTCCAGCCCTGAAGGGGGCAGAAAGAAGGGCACGTGTGGGAAGGGGAGATCCTTGCAATGGACATCCCATCTGTGGCGAACCTGCAAGGCCCCACCTCTGTTACGGTACAATAGTAGTGGGAATAACTCACCTCTCAGATCTGCTCTACTGCCTCCTTCCTGGGATAGGAAACAAGCTTCCTTTAACTGCTGTAAGAAGAGCTGGAGTGTGCCAAAGATCTTGCACTTTTAAAAGGGGACAGAGATACACTTGGACAGGGAGACCTCTTGCAATAGGCAGAAAAAAAACAGAGCAATGTCAATTTTTAGCAGTTCTTGTCAGACATCTCTGTAGCCCAGTGAGTATGAAATACAAGTCAGGATTCCCCATCCCTACAGTTATGGGCAGCTTCTTCTAGAACTGTATTGCCTTTTATTTTCACCAGTTTGGTTTACTTTTATTCTTTTTCTTGACCAGTTTTCTAACCAGAAAACTTTTCTAACAGTCGATCTATGGCTACCAATCTTGATCCTCCTTGATCTGGGATTGCAAGTGCCTTAGCAGACCAGATGCTCGGGAGCAGTAGCAGCAGGCCATTGCTTTCACATCCTGCATGTGAGCTCCCAAAGGCATCTGGTGGGCCACTGTGAGTAGCAGAGTGCTGGACTTGATGGACTCTGGTCTGATCCAGCAGGCTCTTTCTTATGGTCTTAGAAACATTTTAACACCTGTCTAAACCAAGGACTTCCTTCAAGTCCTGAGGAAGGTAAAAATGAAACTCAAGATCTCCATCCCTACATCTCATGAAACCAAGAGCAACTGTAGCTGCATTTACATGGGAGCATGGAAATATCTGACCTGGATAGCCCAGCTTAGCCTGATCTTGTCAGATAAGCGGGGGGTGGGGGGGTGGTTAGTATTTGTATGGGAGACCACCACAGATTAGTCCAGGGTTGTGATGCAGTAGAGGGAGGCAATGGCAAACAACCTCTATTATATTCTGTTCAAGGAGATTTGTGTATTAAACCTCCACATTTTCCTGGACCTCTGCTGTGGAGGAATGCTTTGCTGGGTTGTAGTGCCTGCCTTCTCCCGCCCCTTCCTATTCTCTTTTAGCCTTAGAGAATTGTACTCAAGCATTGTTTTAATCAAAACCATTATTGCCTATAGTATCAAACACAGAACTTTGAAAAAAAAAAGATCGTTTATATTTCCCCAAATGGCTTTTAGCAAGACTTGCCTGTTTGTGAAGTTGCTCCCGTCATTTTGTTTCCTGCCAAGGGAAACAAAATGGCAGGCACAACTTTACAAACAGGCAAGTCTTGCTAAAAGCATCTGGGCCAATATAAATGATCTTTTATTCAAAGTTCTGAAACACAGTCTTTCAGTTTTTAAAAGTTCTGAAACACAAAATACTGCAGGCAAAAATGGTTTCGACGAAAGCGGCGCTTAAATACGATTCCCTGGCTAAAAGAGAATCAGCAGTATTTTCCCCAGTGGAAACAGGATCCTTTCACTTCTGCTGAAGAACGCAGATCGCTCTTCATTCTTTATGTTGAACAGAGTATAGTATCTTGCCTTATGAGGTTGCTGTAAGTCAGCGGTGACTTTCCGCAGCAGCAAGCAGGGCAAGAATAGGACACAGCTGTTCTCATGGTGCTGCTACCTTCTACCCTGTCACTCCTTCCCCCTCCGTACCATGTCTGTGCAAAAGCACACTATGATGACTATCTATGATGACAGAAACACCCCTCCCTTCCCATTCCAAGCCCAAAAGAAAGTGCCATTTAAAGGAATCAATGGAGGAAGAACAATGCATGACTGTTGGTATTTACAAGTGTCTGTCACAACTCAGACATAAAATGATTAACTGTTTGTATGTAAACCAGTTGCTGAAGTCACTGTTTATGACCTGGTCTATTGATTAGTTATTGGTCAGTCAAACAGTCATTGCTTACATGCTAGTGAGCACATATATCAGAAGTTATAAAGTTAACTTTGGCTCATTCCGCACATGCAGAATAATGCACTTTCAAACTGCTTTCAATGCTCTTTGAAGCTGTGCGGAATGGCAAAATCCACTTGCAAACAGTTGTGAAAGTGGTTTGAAAACGCATTATTTTGCGTGTGCGGAAGGGGCCTCTGTTTGGGTGCTGTGTGGTTTCCGGGTTGTATGGCCGTGTTCTAGCAGCATTCTCTCCTGACGTTTCGCCTGCATCTGTGGCTGGCATCTTCAGAGGATCCTTCATCTTCATCGGAACTTCAGAGGATGCCAGCCACAGATGCAGGCGAAACGTCAGGAGAGAATGCTGCTAGAACACGGCCATACAGCCCGGAAACCACACAGCACCCAAGTGATTCCGGCCATGAAAGCCTTCGACAATACATTTAACTCTGTTTCTTTGTTTGAGCACACACGACATGAGGAGACACTGGATAGGTAGCAAAGATGTAACCAAATGTACAGTAATGTAGATGTATAATGTAACCCTTCCTTTATAGTCAGTAAACTCATATATTAAAAAGCAACTGAGAATCTGTCTCTTCTGTTCTACTCTACTAGTATAAATGTACCTAACAATGACAGCAAACAGTGCCATGCCACGCAATTTTGAAAGCAGAACTTACATGGGTGGAAAGTACGAGTTGGACATTAGGAACAATTTTTTACAGTAAGAGTTATTCAGCAGTGAAATAAGCTAACTATGGAGGAGGTGCGCTTCCCCTCACTGGAAGTCTTCAAGCAGCAGCTGGACAAACGCTAAAGGGATGCTTTAGACCAGTCCTGCATTGAGCAGGGATTGGACTAGATAGACTGCAGGCCCCTTCCAACCATATAATTCTATGATTTCCTTTAATGGTGAGGGCTTCCTGCTCTCCATAAAGAGAAAAAGTCTCCATGTAAAAACAACCTGTGATTAATAAACCAACTTCAGAATCTAGTGTAAGGGAGCTAACCTAACTATGGTGAGTGAGGAAGCCAAATTCAGACAATCAACTAACCATAGTTAGTTTCACTGAACCAAGGCTTTGCATGACATATGAACTATACCTATGATGCCCTAAAAATATCCAGCAGTTTTCTCCTCCCACTGTTGTGTGGTCAGCTGGCATTCTTTCCCAGCCACAGACAGTCTAACCTTTGCCTCCAATATTCTTATCCACTAGGATGCTGACTACTAGACTCTGCTGTCATAGAGCCTCTACACATTCCATGTGAGTAGGTGTGGCAGCCAATCAAGGGACTGGAATTAGCATTCTGGTCCCCCCCCCCCCCACCACATCAGACTCCTGGTGGGAATTCCCTACACCTATAAATAGGCACCTAGTAGGAAGCAATTTGTATTTTTTTCAGTTTCAAGCATACAATATTTGAGTCCTAAATATACTAGTAACGACCAAGCAGACTTAACTTGAACAGGCTTCCAGTTCAAGTTGCTTTACTCATTGGATCTCTGGGACTGTTATTTTTTCAACCAGACACAACAGCTGTGTCTTTTACAGAAGCCTGAACTTTGTCTGCCTCCACACCATGAAAAGCTCTCCCTGGTTTCTAAGCATCAAGCTGCTTTTAAGGACAGGCTATGCTGGGGTGGGGGTGGTTTCCTGGTTATTTGGCCATTCCAGTATCCTACACATATCCTGGATAAGCAACACTTAAAAATTAATCTTACAAAAAGTCTACATGACATTGTTGCCACTCGGTTGTGAGGTTTAACAATGCAAACAAAGCTGTAACGTTATCTTGAGAGCCAGCATGATTCTAATCTGGAGAACTGGGTTTGATTCATCACTCTTCCACATGACCAGCAGATTCTAATCTGATGAACTGTTTCCCCCACTCCTCCACATGACATTGGATTAGTCATAGTTCTCTCAGAACTCTCAGTCCCACCTACCTCATAAAGTGTCTGAAGAGAAGAGGGTAAGGAAAGGCGATTGTAAGTCACTTTAAAACTGCTTAAAGGTAGAGAAATCGGGGTATAAAGACCAATTCTTCTTATGCTGTGTGGCTAGACAAAACAGTCAAAGCAGGAGCAACAGTGGTGTAGGAGGTTAAGAGCTCGTGTCTCTAGTCTGGAGGAACCGGGTTTGATTCCCAGCTCTGCTGCCTGAGCTGTGGAGGCTTATCTGGGGAATTCAGATTACCCTGTACACTCCCACACATGCCAGCTGGGTGACCTTGGGCTAGTCACAGCTTCTCGGAGCTCTCTCAGCCCCACCTACCTCACAGGGTGTTTGTTGTGAGAGGGGAAGGGCAAGGAGATTTTAAGCCCCTTTGAGTCTCCTGCAGGAGAGAAAGGGGGGATAAAATCCAAATTCTTCTTCTTCTTCAGGCTTCACTAAACTACTACTTTATCACTATTTCTCTTTTTCTTTCTCCTTCCTACTTAACTTCCTTCTTGTCTTTCTGCCTGTGTTCATTTCCCCAATTTTTAACCTATTCTATATTATCAGCATGGCAGGAAAAGAGATCACCCCTTTGTAGATAGCCAAAAATATCTGCTTAGTTTTATTATTTCACAACTGTCTTAATCAATAACGTTAACAGTGAGCTTGTCTAGCTACAAAGTACTTAATCATTCCCACTTATTGTGGATTACAATTGATTCATGAATGTCAGAAAAGCAGCCAACCTGTCACAAAACAGGAAAAAATGAATCAGGCTAAACCAAAGGCACAAAAGGGAAACTGCAAGATGAATCTTTGTGGTAGCAGATTTATTTCCAAGAAGGAGAGTAGTGGAATCTTCCCCAAAATGACAGATTTTTGTGAGGACTATATTGCTATATCCAGGGGTATTAGTTACACATTCAGCCTTGTATTGTTTTTAGCAAAAACAGACCTTGCATTAGATGGTTCTTATTTTCAACAAAAACAACTGAATAATTCAGAGTACAATATTAGATGGGCTGAAGTTTCATCCAATGCATAATCACAGCATGGGCAGAAACAGTACCCATGTCTATTTAATTACTTTGTCAATACCACACATGAAGAAGACAGCTTCTTCTATGGAATAATCCAATGCATGTTTAATCAGAAGGAAATCCAATTAAATTCAGTAAGCCTTACTCTCAAGTAAGTACACATAAGACTGCAGGCTGAAATACTCTGTTTGGGAGCAAAGACTAGATTTAAAACCCTAAGATGATGCATGCAGGTTTGGAATTTTTGGCTCATGCCTCCTGCGCAGTGAAGAAGCACAGTCATTTCTAGAAGAAGGCAGATGCCACCCATCCCACCAATCACCCTATGATGTCACTTACATAGTAGAACCAACTAAGGCCAAAGTATGTGAAATCCCAGTAATGTTTCAACATGAGAAATAGTAAAAATACTCCTTAAAGTGGAAAATATTTTTTCTAGCTTGTGTCACTTGCTACTTCAACTGATTCTGGGCTGAATCTAACGTACATATAAGCAGATGGTAGGAATTACTTTTCCAGGACCTTAGGATCTGAATAAGAACAGCAGGATCCTGGGCTGCAACCCACTATATGGTCTATTTACGCCCTTTAAGTTATATGCCTCTGTGTGCTCTCAAGTCGCAGCTGACTTATGGCAACCCATAGGGTATTCAAGGTAAGAGACTTTCAGAGGTGGTTTGCTATTGCCTGCCTCTGCATGGGTTGAGAGAGTTCTGAGAGAACTGTTACTGGCCCAAGGTCACCCAACAGACTTCATATGGAGGAGTTGGGAATTGAACCTCCAGATTAGAGTCTGTCCTCTTGATTATTATACCATGCTGGCTCTCACCTTTAAAATATGGATATCTTTATTTTATTTCTTTAAAAATATAATGTGGGAAGGCAGGAACAGTAGACACTAGGCAGGAAGGAGGGATCATGGAGGGATTGACAAATAAAGCAAAAAAAAAGTATTTACCTGCTCGTAAAGATGGTAACAGAGACAAACATTGCCTGTTGATCTACCAGACCACGGCCATACAACCCAGAAAACCCACAACAACCAGTTGAATCCAGGCGTGAAAGCCTTAGACAAAACATTGCCTGTAACTCAGCTTCAAATTTATGCACAACAACTTTTGACATACAAAGTGGTACACCACCACATACAAACAACAACACTCATAAAGGCAACCGAAAATCTAACAACACTAATTTAGAACACCAGAAACAATTACAAGTAGCACTAACACAGCAGAGGTAAAATTCTACACAGGAAAAATGGAAACAGCCAGCTCTGTGGCAATAACATATCAAAGAGAGCAAGACTAAGCAGTTCTACCCAGAAGTCGGTCTCATTTTATTCACTTGGACTTACTTCCAGGAAAAGGTTTTTAAGATCACACCCAGACAGCCATCTGGTTGCTGTTACAACTACTTAAAATAAAGTATAATTTAGGGCCAAACATGAACAAGGAACCAACTGTGCTTATGCCCCAGCACATAAATCCAGGATCATCATTAGCAGTCATTACGCAGAACTCGCCACGTCTTTTTTAAGTATAGCCACAGAGAGGGAATAAACCATTCTCAGCGAATATCAGGACCTACTCTACCCAATGGATCCCCGGCAGGTTTAAAGGCTCTCCGAATTTGTCTAGGAGGACCGGACGTTCAATTTGTTGTGAAACCTTTAAGGGATCCGAAATGGTCCGAAGAATTTAAAGCGGAGACTTACCCAGGGCCAGCAGCAGGGCAGGATTTGGCGCCAGGCTCCTAATCCAGCAGGAGGGCATCTTCCCGGGCTGGTGATTCAAGAACTCCACGAGGATCAGACAAGGTGCACGAGCAAGAAAGGAGGGCGACTGCTAGTACTACGGCCGGTGCCCGGTCCGCCCAGAGCGCCTGAGCCCAGCGGGGCTTCCCCCAAAGGCACGCCCCCTTCCAGAGGCGCCTTCCGTGGGGCCACGAGAAGCGGGGCTGGATTGGAGCCTCAGCGGAATGAATGGCACACTTTTCCGGCTCTGGGGAAGAACAGCGACCAAGAACTGTTGCCGGGCACCTGCGCAAACCATAAAGGGCGCCTACACTTCACACAAGGGGGAAAGTCCCAAGGGTCCTTTGCTGGAGAGGCGCTTTGGGAAATCCGGCGACTTTCGCGTTCACAGTGAAGCTTGGGGCTAAACGGGTCTGGGACTGCCGCGAATCGTGGCCCCGAAAGGCGAGGGTGGCCCCGTTCCAGACAGCTCTGAGAACTCGGAGGGGTGAAACCCGGGCGGAAGTCGGTGGCGGTTGGTTTATAGTCACTGGATTTTCCTGTTGCCCTCGGGTACTTTCAGAACAGAAATTCCGTAAAGTCGACTCGGTCTGTTCTCCTTCCTTCTGGCATGAGGCAATCTCCCCTCTGCCTTCGTAACAGGCAAACATCGAGTGCAGAAGTGTGAATCCTGGGGGTGGGAGCGCGGGGGAAATGGCCCTTTGCACAAGTAGTCAGGGCTGATTGCTTTCACCTATTTGAGATTTCATTCTGTGCCTTCAGCAATGCGAATTGGTCGCTTCTTAAACATCCCTGCCTCTCAATGCCCTTGCCCTTGTATTTGCGGAGCTGGCGCGGTTGAACAATCAAGGCCCTATATTCTTGTTTGCCCCCATTACAGCAGTCCAAGGAGTAAACACGTCAGTAGGTTGTGGCCCAACAGTAAAGGTTGTGGCCCAGGAATAAACACGTCAGTAGTTTGTGGTCAGGTTTGTCTAAACATGATAAACTGATTTGTTTTGTTGTCTGATACTGATCACTATGTTCCTGAAAGAGTAGCTCTGTTTTGCACTGGCAACTAGAAAGGTCAGAGCCCAACAACACAGTAGGGGCCTAATTTCTCTTTATCCCTCTTTTTATGTATATGTAACTATTGAATTATAGTTTTAATGTCTTGTATAATGATTGTGAAGGCTAATGGCCAATGCAATAAACTTGATCTTGAAAAAAGAAGCAAACAATGGAGCATTCAACAGGATTCTCTCCTCCAGCTGAGAATGTGAGGGAAATCCACTCCATACAAGCATCCAAGGAAGGGAGATGGCAAGGTTTGGTCCCAGAAGTTGTATCTCATGCTCCCCTCTAATATGTAGTTAAATACATGTCAGCTCAACTAGTCTTCCTCCTCCAGCAGTTCTGAAAAATCTGTATCTTAAACATGGGAAAAGTAAGCCAATTAGCATAAGAAAATAGGAGAATCTGTTGGATCAGGCCAATGGTCCATAGGGTAGAGCATCCAGTTTCACACAGTGGCCAACCAATTGACCTGGAGGGCCAAACAAATAGAGCACAGAGACTAAGGCCCTCCCCTGTTGCTGCCTCTGAGCACTGGTACTAATAGGTTTACTCTCTCTGTAGATAGAGGCTCCCTTTATTTACCTTGGCTGGCAACCACTGATGAGTCTCTCCTCCATGAATCTAACTCCCTTTCAAAGCTAATAAGAACATAAGAACTAGCCTGCTGGATCAGACCAGAGTCCATCTAGTCCAGCACTCTGCTACTCGCAGTGGCCCACCAGGTGCCTTTGGGAGCTCACATGCAGGATGTGAAAGCAATGGCCTGCTGCTGCTGCTGCTGCTGCTCCTCCTGAGCACCTGGTCTGCTAAGGCATTTGCAATCTGAGATCAAGGAGGATCAAGATTGGTAGCCATAGATTGACTTCTCCTCCATAAATCTGTCCAAGCCCTATTTAAAGCTATCCAGGTTAGTGGCCACCACCGCCTCCTGTGGCAGCATATTCCAAACACCAATCACACGTTGCGTGAAGAAGTGTTTCCTTTTATTAGTCCTAATTCTTCCCCCCAGCATTTTCAATGAATGCCTCCTGGTTCTAGTATTGTGAGAAAGAGAGAAAAATTTCTCTCTGTCAACATTTTCTACCCCATGCATAATTTTATAGACTTCAATCATATCCCCCCTCAGACGTCTCCTCTCCAAACTAAAGAGTCCCAAAGCAGCTGCAGCCCTCTCCTCATAAGGAAGGTGCTCCAATCCTTCAATCATCTCGTTGCCCTTCTCTGCACTTTTTCTATCTCTTGATATCCTTTTTTGAGATGTGAGCCAAGAACTGAACACAGTACTCCAAGTGCGGTCGCTTCCGCAGTGTTATATAAGGGCATGACAATCCTTGCAGTTTTATTATCAACTCCTTTCCTAATTATCCCCAGCATAGAGTTTGCCTTTTTCACAGCTGCCATGCATTGAGTTGCCATTCCCATGGAACTATCCACTAACACGCCCAAATCCCTTTCCTGGTCTGTGACTGATAGCACTGACCCCTGTAGCATGTATGTGAAGTTTGGATTTTTTGCCCCTATGTGCATCACTTTACATTTTGCTACATTGAACTGTCTGTGCTAGTGGCCATCACTTCCTCCACTGTGGACCATTTAATTGCTCATTAAGTTAAAGAGAACTTTTGTCTATCCTGAACCAATTTCCCAACAATTTCATTTGGTGCCCCTGAATTCTAGTATTATGAGAGAGGGAGAAAAAGCTCCCAGTATCCACTTTCTCTACTCCGCAGAGCTATAATTTTACAACCCTCAGCTCTTAGGGCTTTAATTTTACAACCCTCAGCTCCTAGGGCTATAATTTTACAACCCTCTGCCCTTTTTTGTAGACTGCAAAGTCCCAGGCTCTGCATCTTTCTATCATAGGAAATGTGCTTCAACCCCTAATTGTCTTGGTTTGCCCTCTATATTTTTTCCAGCTCTGCAATAATATCCTTTTGAGATACAGTGACCAGAAATGCACACAGTATTATTCCTAAGCGAGGCCAGACCATAGCTTTATTTTAAAAGGCATTAAAATATTGGTAGTTTTTTTTTTAAATTCTTTTCTTAATAATTCCTAACAAGGAACTTGCCTATTGTATCTTTGCCACACACTGACATTTTCATTTAACCTTCCATAACTCCAAAATCTCAGTCAGTTCAGACCCCATCAACATATATTTAAAACTTAAGGTTTTGATTCAGTATGCGATGCGGCTTGCCTACGTTGAACTTAATCTGCCATGTTTTAAGCCAAGTCTGAAGTTATCTAATCTGCAGAGATTATTCAAACTATGTCATTTTCTATGGTACACACAACTTGGATTGTTATTTTTTAATTCTGTTGTGAAAATGTTTTTCCTCTTCATCACTACAGCACTACTACCTCTGATAGGAAGGAAAATGCTGGTATCTCAGCAAAATCAAGGGCCTTGAATGTTCTATGGTAAAAGTGTAGAACCAAATAGTAAATGCTCTGATCATCTAAGGCAGACCTGGGCATTATCGGCCGCCAGGTACATCCGACCCGCCGGATGACCCTGACTAACCCCGGCCGTGCTGGGGAAGTGAGGTGCCTTTGAAAGCCCATGAAGCGGTTGCCTTGGCTGCCGACTTCTCGCGGGGCTTTCGCCGCCATCGCGGGAACTTTCAAAAGCGCCGCCCCCCTGTTGAGTTGTCAAAAGCACCTCGTCCCCTGCCTTTTGGCCCGGCCCCTCCACAATATTTTCTGATCTTATATGGCCCCATGGAAAAATAATTGCCCACCCTGATCCTAGGAATACAGCTGTTGCCTGTATTTATAAAGCTTATGCCATCTTGCAATATCACTTATGCATCTGAACCCACCAGAGATCATGCTAACATAATCAAAAGCACCTTACAAGAATTTAAAATGCATACTGAAGCAGGGGAGCCGGCAGCAAACAAAATATATACAACGGCGCATCATTAAGGAATTAAACATTTAGAGACATTCTAGAAAAACTATTCTGTTGTGCAAAGAGATATTTTTTCAGATGTCTACCTTGTGCATGTGTAAGGAAGGATACCTAATTTGTACAACAAAATGGTCTCTCAGGTCAGGGAACCACCCATTGCCTTATTACCACATGCTCCAGTACCACATGCTCCATTAAGCCCACACTCCTAGGCCATCCCTGCCTTGTGTGCATGAATGCACACATATATGTTCAAAACAGCAATTGTTTACATTTTTTTAAAAATGGGGGTATGGGAAATGGCTTTCCCCTCATCCAGTAGAGAGCAGACACCCAAAACTGGCTGGACCAATAAAGGCCTTTTCTGCACAAATATTTTTACCTTGTATCCAGCCTGCTAATAGAACAGTTTTTCCACGGAGTTCTGCACTTTTTTATCCCCATTTGGTGCCAGAAATGTTTTCGAGCAACTTTTACTTCATTGTTTTCAAAAAAAATCCTTTTGTTTTCCCCTGAAACATTTCCAAACTACTTCCCTTACCATGTCTATTCGATCTTTCCTGTCTCATCAAAAAGCCTGGCCCTTATTACACCTCCTACCTCCCCTTGGCTGTCCCCACCTTGTCTATTTTCCCCTTCAGAACTTACTGCTGTTTTTTAAGCAAACAGAAATGTCTTAACTTGTCCAGGAGGGAACAGTTTGGAAAACATATGGAGAGGAGGCATGTAGACAAACATCATGGAAAATGATGGGATCATGACCAGCTGAAATACAAGGTTAACGACTTGTGTGGAAAGGGGCTAAATTACCTTCTTCACAGGGCTGTCATAAACTGGCTCTGATTTGACAGCACTTTTCATCACCACAACTAACCCTAGGCATGTAGTTGACTTAATTCTGTTTATGTCCTATGTTCATTTAAAATAATCAGAACTATTCAAACAACTGAAAAGATACTGGAGGTATTAAAATATAACCACAAGATCCATACATGTATAAAATCACAAATATTAATCAAAACACAAATGGCCTATTAAAGGATACCAGGCAATTACTTTGCTCTTAAAAGTAGGAAAGTTTTTAAAAGTCCATCATAACAAAACCATGAAAGACAAAAGATACACCTCCTTATATTTCTTCTTGGATTTATGTAAACCATGCCTCTCAAAGCAGAAAGCTCTATAGAGACTGAAGACACAAATAAACAGGCACAAGTAAGGCTGCCAACTCTGGATTGGGAAATTTGTGAAGATTTGGGGAAAGTGGTGGTGGGACAGGGAAGTTCAGTGAGGGTATATTGCCACACAGTCCATCCTTTGAATCAGCCATTTTCTTCAGCTGAATTGACCACTGTGAGTTGGAGATCAGTTGTGATTCCTGGAGACAATTCCAGAGGGGTATGGTGGGAAAATGGCACCCCGGGCACACACACACACCACTAAGCCAGAGGACTTGGGGAACTCAGGGGGCTCCACCTTCCCTAGCCCCACCCCCAGGCCTCGCCCTCCCTGGCTCTCAACCCGGCAGCTGGTAGTCCTTCTGCCCTCCCCTCTGGGGTGGAGCCACACCCCAAGGCCCACCCCCCATGCTTATGAAAGCAAAGGACCCAAGGACTGGAGACTTTCAGCTGCTCCTGCTCTCCCAGGAAGAGCAGCGGAGCCTGGAGGCCGAGGCTTGGGGGGCAGTGTCCTTGGGCTTCCTTGGCCCATGTCAATGTCAACTTGGGGGCGAAGGGGCCACCGAACCATGAGGCAGCAAGACTTCCTGCTGCCTTGCCATCTTCCCTGGTCACATGGGGGGGCTGATTTTGTGCCCCTGCGTGACCAGACTAGTACTGCCCACGGGACAGAGGAACCCCCCCTCCTAGGGCAGATACACCACTGGACAATTCCACCAGGAGCCGGGCAAACCTAGCATGCAAGAACCTGAAACAGAAGTCTCTTGAGGGGGCTTATATAGTGGGCAAAGGATCCTCATCTTCCACAAATCCCAGAATGATTTTTTTCCTATGTATGTGTATATATTATGTGTACATATGTGTATGTATGTGTATATATTATGTAAAGAATAGAAAAGGAAGGAACAGAATCTTTGTTAAGCGTAACTTTACTTACTGCCTTCTATTTCTTTGTGGTTCATCTACATTCCAGTAAAGAACTCATCAAAAAATAAGCCCAATTCATAATTTGTCCTTTCACAGTCTTCTATAATGCATAAGTTTATTAACTTGAGCATAGTATATTATTTCTTGAAATCCACTCTTCAGTGTGTTAGGCAATGTTTCTGCAGTTTTGCCACAGATATTAGAGGTTTCCAGTTAACAAACCGCGTAATGCCTTTTATTACTTTCAGATCTCAGAATGAATTTTGGTTTGGGCATTGGCATTTGCGATTGAACTCATTTTGTATATTTCCACCTTCCCCATTCAGGCTACCAAAAGTTAATGGCAAAACAGGTAAAAGGTTGCTGTATTACTTCAAGTTTGCTCTTTGGGATTAATTAATACTTACTTCCTCCAGCTTGAGGAAATGAGCTACAGGATTCCAACATGGCCTTTTAAAAGTTCTCAGAAATGAGAACAGAGAGCATTATTGGAAGCCTGACAGGAAAATAGGGTTGTGTATGGAAAACCCTTTATGTAGAATTGTTTTAAATCTCAGGAGGAGGCTATGTGAATACGGTAAGTAAATAAGATATAGAAAATTACAACCTCCGTTTATTGTTACCTTTGTTTTTTGCTTCATTTGTGCTGGTAGGATATAATTGTGCCAGTATATTGTCAAAGAAACATTAGAAAGCACAGATGGTATAATGTGTTCTTCTTCCAAAGAGAACAGGAAAAGTATGGTGATAAATATGAATAAAGTGATGGCAGTTGTATTAAGGTGAGGCTGGTGTCATTATATGAAAAGTTTTAATGGTTTTTTCCTTGTGTAACCTTATAGCTGGACATGCATGTGAAAGAGCATATTGACTCCAATTAAATCAGGGCCTGGATAATGACAGGGGAGATATTGGTGCCATGTGGCATTTGCAACAAATGTGTTAATGTGTTTTGTGTTACAGGCAGACATAACAAGTTTACAGATGAAACCTAAGTACATTTTAACACATTTATTTGATTTGTTATCTCAGCATTTCACCTTTATAATTCTTCTTCAATGGCTGGAAGGTAAAGCTTGATTTTGTGTCTAGAAAATCTTTCTGGAGTTCAAAGGAGCTTTCACTGATGATGGCAAAGAAGTTATATGGAATCTCTCATCAAGTGGGAGTGCTCCAAGACAGGCAGTGTAAGACTGATTATCAAGAGTCTACTGCTTATATTTAAGTGTCATCGAGTTGCAGCCAACTTATGGTGACCCAGAATCATAGAGTTGGAAAGAGACCACAAGGGCCATCAAGTCCAACTTCGTTGCCATGCAGGAACACACAATCAAAGTACTCCTGACAGATGATCATCCAGCCTCTGTTTAAAACCTCCAAAGAAGGAGACCCCACCACTCTCGAAACAGTGAATTCCACTGTCAATAGCCCTGACAGTCACAAAGTGCTTCCTGACGTTTAGGTGGAATCTCTTTTCCTGCACCTTGAATCCACTACTCCGTGTCCCAGTCTGAGGCAGCAGAAAACGAAGCTCGCTCCCTCTTCAACATGACATCCCGTCAAATATCTGAACATAGTTATCATGTTCCCCTTAACCTTCACTTCTCCAGATTAAACGTCCCCAGCTGCCATTCATGCCAATGCAAGTCCTGGGGCTGTTATGACTAGCCCCGCACGAATGCGCCAGATGGCAGAGCAGGGTCTGCACAGCCGCGCAGCCCCCCAAATGGCTTCTTACCTTCTCCTGGCTTCCGTGGATTGCCAGGGAGGCCAGAAGACCGCCTTAAAGGCCAGAGTGGCCGGCTGCAGTGAGGGAGGTCAAGCGTGTCCCCTGGCCTCCCTCACAGTCAAAGAAGCTGTTTGGGGCCAGTGGCAGGAAAATACACCGGCTTTCACCTGCTGCCATTTGCTTTCGGCAACAGGTGGAAGCCAACATATTCAAAACCTGCGCTCGAGCAAGGTTTAAAAGCGCCCGTCTTTGCACGGCTTGGGGGTGTGAACAGCACCCCAGGGGCCGGTATTTTCTGTCCATGGGGTGCTGTTTTTGACCATGTGAAAACAGCCAAAGTTTATAGCAAGTGGTTCTAAGATTATTTCTGCCAGTTCTCTTAATACCCTGGGTTGTAGTTCATCAGGCCCTGGAGATTTGAATTCATCTGAAGTATCCTGCTATTCCTGTACTAGCTCTTTATTTATTCTGTGATGAATTTCCCCTGTTGTATCTTTTGATCCATTTCCCCATTTTGAGCAGTGTTTTTTCTTTTGGAGGAAAAACGGTGGCAAAAAAAGGTGTTGAGTAGTTCTACCTTTCCTCTGTCTCATGCTAGAATTTCCCCATCTTCTCCAAACAGGGACCCTATCATATCCTTTTCTTCCTTTTTGCTATGGACATAACCAAAATCCCTTTTATTTTTAAAATCTCATAAGTCTGAGCTCATTATGAGCTTTTAGCTTTCTGACTTTCTCCCTATATGTAGCTATTTGTTACCTTCTCCTGGCTTCCGTCGGCTCTTAAGTCCTTCCACGCCGATACAGAATTCTTCTTTATAGCTCAGCCCTGTTCCCTGAGCTCCAGACCATGAACCCTAAGGATTGAAGACTTTTGCCCCTAGTCACTTCCTTACGTTTTGCTTATCTCCTTGAAGGTGGGTCCTTATTGGTAAGAACTGTTTCTCAGCAAGAGAGCAACTGGCAGCGAGTGGCAGCTGATTCAAATTGGTTGGGTGATTGAACAGAATCCCCACCCCTCAATAGCCTGAATGCAAACACACAGCCAACAACAAAGGAACCTCCACACAGACAAAAGCTTTCCCAAACCCTCAAAACAAACACACAAGCTCTCAAAAACACACACACACCAGATAAGGATTGAGTTTTTAGGATAACCCCACAAAAAACAAGAGCTCACATTTTCTCACTGTCTTTTCCCTGGACTCAGAGGACAGTCTGTGCTACTGCTTCTGAGCAAATTAAAGGGTTTCAAGGTGAATGATTAAGCAAAAGGTGGTTTGTCATTGCCTTCCTCTGAAAGTTTTCCTTGGTTGTCTTCCATCCAAGTACCAACTCCCATCCAAGTACCAACTCTTTCCAAGATCTGACAAAGTCAGGCTGTACTGTACCATTTCATATCTCAAAGACTCTTATTTCAACTAAAGTGATTGCTTTTTTAAAAGACCTAGTGTCTCAGAGCATCATGAGAGTGCCTTTCTCATGGGAAAGGAACCCGCGTTCTGTTTAAAAATATGGGTCCCAAAGAACAAATGTCTCAAAACAGAAAGTTAGACAATACATTGTACATAATTTAATCTGTCCACCACTTTTATATCCTACCCAGCTCTGGTTCCCCTTCTTCATTTTGTCATCTTCACAGTAGCCCTGTGCAGTGGGCAAGTCTGAGAGTATGTGACTTTGGGCCAGTCATCCTGTTAGCTTCATGACAAGAATCCTGTCTACTGAAAAGTTGTATCAAAATGAATACACTGCTAACTGAAGCTAGTACAGTAATGAATTAGAAGAGAAACTGTACTTGAGGGACAATATTCCTAGTATGCTGGAAGTAAGTTGGACAGAAATATGGAAGAGAAGCTGAACTGGAATGAATGAATGGGTAGATCTGAAGATACAGTACAGGAAGGATCACAGCGACCAAAGTGGAAGAGTTGGACTAAATTTCCTCACAATTATTTTCCTGTACTTCCAGCTGCTGTGAAGCCAGGTAGCTAGACATCTGAGAATCAGAGTTCTCCATAGCTGACCTGAGGTTTTGAGGTTTTGGGTATATGAGCATTCAGAGTTACTGTACAGCAAGCTAGATGTTCAACCACAGCTTCAGTTGCTATGAATAATAATATTCCTGAAAATACTATTTATGTCTCAAGTATTAAATACAGGAATGGAAAAAAAAAAAACGAATAGCGTTAAAGGTCAGCTACTCCTCAAAAAACCCTTCCATGTTTAAATGCATTTAAAAGCTATGTGTCTTTCTCAAATTGCACAGCTTACTGTGACTGTGTTATTTTAACTTGCCAGAATATTTGCCCTCGTTTGGCTATACTTTGACTATAAAAAATGAGTTTCTGCTTTGGATGGCTTCTTTTACTCTAGGCTGATTCTGCATGGGCCAAAACAGTGGTGTGAAAACTTGATTGTGAAAATGGTGTAAAAGGGTTTATACTGTTTTTTCACACCATTTTCACACCGCTATTAACCCATGCAAAATCAACCTAGTATTAGTAATAATCTGTATTTTTTATGGTATTTTCAGATGTTGTTTATGGTAATGCTGCTATTCTTAGGTAACTGTTTCCATAATGATTCTCTTGTTCATTGCTTCTGGAATTCAGAAATGTCTCTTATTACAAATGTAGAATGATAATAGAACATTTGAAGTTGATGTGCTTTCTCAATAACCTACTAGATACAGTAAAAGTCTGAGCTGTTTTCAAGCATACCATAAAAATCACAGAGGAAGCATTCCTATAGAAAAATGGCAAATGGTGGGTGTGAGTAAGGAACCTGGAATCCCAAAGCAGCAAAATTTTATTGATATCTTGTATGCTTTCAAGCAAACCAGTTCATCATAAGTTGGGCTAGGGCATTACATTTCCTGCGAATAATGTTCAGGTTCAGTATATGTCATATGTCAATATATGTTAGGTTCAATATATGTCAGTATATATGTCATTTATAAGCACAGTGTGCATTCCTGAGGGCATGCCAATGCTGCAGTACCTGGTGTGATCTTGTGCTGTGAGGGAGACACTCTGTAGATCAAAGCAACAAAAGGTTTAGTTCAAAGCAACTTTAGACAGAAGCATCCAAACTGCTAATTTGTGTACTGTTCTCCTTAAGAAACAAAGTTAGAGAGATCTCTTCACTTTCTTGGCCAAGACTCACAATGTTTGTTATATTGCATTCTTTGCAACCAATCTGTAGAATTGGGCATTTATAGTTTGTATTTTAGCATAAGGCTGTATAATACAAGTACAATCAGAAAAAGTTCTAAGCAAGAGATTGCTGTTTGTCAGAAGGATTTGTTGGAAGCAAACATATGAAGAAGATAAGCACAGGGGACTTTGCAGCCTGCTACAGCTGTGACAGACATATGTATTGTCGAACAGACATAACAGACATATTTTGCCTCTATTTTTTTTAGTCATGAATTCAATTGCTACTCTGTGCAAAGCAAAACAAGGAAAGTGGTCCCCAGACTTCACTGGTACCATGTTTTATCTTCCCACCCCTCCCACCCATAGGATTTCAGTCAATGATAGTCCTCACAGATCACTAGTACTCCACATTGTTAAATAATTTTTTTTCCCTCACAGAGAATGCACATACCATAGTTTTAGTGATTTTTTTGGTGTGTGCCTGCGAACAAATTCATGATGGCATTAAAAGTGGGAACTTACACTCCATGTTCAATGTAGGATCCAATCATATAAAGCTGTTTTCAGATTCACCTGTTGTTATTCACCTATTTTAAAAATAGGTAGAAATTAACAAAACAGAAAAAGAAACTGGAATCAGGTCATAGTTACATTTAGTTCCAAAGATTAAGAAATGAAACCAAATTCTACTTATAATATGTAGAAATCAACAAAACTTTTACCAATTACTACTGATTGTTCTTGGTATAAATTAATGCTTTCTAGTATAACTTCCTAAAATTTCTCACATAGTAAAAGTTGTATTAACATATTATTATCATTTTTTCATAATATGATTAATAGTCTGTTTCCCTTTAAACCCCTTTTCTATCAGATATGCAATATATAATCAAAGTTAATAGTAATTTACATAAATCATTTAAAAAAAATAGCATTAACTTTTAACCATTTTTTCTTTTCTTTTGAAATAATATAAAGAAAACACTTTCTATTTATCTTAGAATTCTTTAATTAATTGCTTATTCCCAGTGTTCATTAGTTTTGCCATTACTGCATGTTTTCCAATTCTTTTGGCTTGGACATTTTCCAGTCTTTCCTTTTCTTACCCTGACAACAGGCCCAGGGTGGCTGACAACAACTCCAACATATAACAATAAAATCATTCACTAATATAAAATATATGTTAATATAACCATGTTCCTGCACCCTGACTAATAGATGTAAGTCAGTCCAGAAAGGAATAAGTCCAGTCAGGAAGGAATAAAAGGACAAAATCAACATCTAAAGAGAAGGGAAGAAGGGGCAGGGAAAGGGAGGCCAGTTAAGTTGGAACCATCAGCTGCCCTCAACTATAGATCGAGGCAGAACATCTCTCTTACAGGCCCTGCAGAATTGAAGCAAATATACCAACAGATATATCTGGTGTCATCCAGCATACTGGTGGCAACCCAGCCTGAGCCTCTAAGTCCAACTGGGCAAGAGGCATGGAGATGTTAAATAACATCATGGAGACAACTGCTCCCTGTGGGACTCTGCACACCAAAGGGGTAGCGTGGTGATGTCATCTCCTGTTGTGCTCCCATGTCCCTGATCTTGGAAGAATTATATCAGACACTGAGGACTGACTCACAAATCTCAGTGTCAACAAGGCACTGAGTCATAAGATCATGATCATGTCAAGCGCTGATGTCAGATTAAGTAATAGCAAGAAACACTGCCTGCCTTAGTTCAGTTGCATTCAAAGATCATCCTTGTTCTCTGTTCTATGGCCAGGTTGGAAGCCAGATGTGTCCTCAGGAAACTCCTGAAGCTTTTCTGCAGAGAAGTCTCAGAAGAAGAAGCCAACAGGTGTGGTGGCTACTTAATGTATAGAAGTGTAGCACTCTGAAGTCACAGAAAGTACTAATGTAACCCAACATACTTCTGTCTACATATATCCCTATTGGAAGTTGTGGGGGTGGGGTCAAAATCAGTAAAATAAAATGACAGCACCCTTGTGGCTTGGAAAAGAAATATGAAATTGCTTCAAACAGGAAAACAACACTCAAGGTAAGAAGCATTTAACATAAACACAACAACCTTACATCTAACAGTAAAACTAAATAGTAATAGGTATAGATATTGCACAACTGAAGAGAAAGCATCTTCAGTGCCTTCACAGCAATGGCAAATAACATACAGTTCCTGGTAATACGAAGAAGAAAGAAGAAAGTCCAAAATGTTGACTAGAAGTGCAGGACTGCTTCTTCCCCTGTGGTTCCTGCAGCTGCTGCACATTTTTCTCAGGCAGAGCAGTTTGCAACCATTAAGCTAAGAAATGACCGCAAGATTGCTTCCATGTAGCGAAAGGCCATCTGAATGTTTTCCTTGAATATAATTTGATAAAGGTCTGAATGAGACTGAGAGTGCTCTTCTTTGTCTCATGTACAAGTGAAAGTACAAAAGTTCATCAGCAAGTTTCAGGTCAACATCTTCTGGGTATGCTTCCATGAGCAGTTCAATATCTTGCTAAATTTCTTGCTTAATTGCTGTCAGATTAGCAAGAAAAGGAACACATTGTGCAATATAACTGTACACAGCAGTAAACATTTGGCAAGGTGGCTTTTGCTCGTTACTCAAGCTCTTCAAAATCTTCTCTAATTTTTGTTTTTAAAATCCTGAGTGAAATGTACAAACTTGCACAAGTACTCATTTACAGTTCTGATTTCCGAACGGCTTTGCTGACCTTGTGAAAACGATCCTAACGCACTGTGAGGATCAGTCATCGTTGTTCCTGTCTTTAAAAAAGGTCTAACAGATCCAGCTAACTATAGACCAATAAGCTGGCTCAGTGTTGCTAGTAAACTATATATGAAACATCTTAGTATAAGAATTTGCTAAATGGCTAGATAATGAAAAGCTTTAGAAGAGGAACAAGCAGGTTTTCTTAAAAGTTGCTCAACGATGCACCATTGCTTAGTATTAGATTACCTGATAGAGTAGTGGTTCTCCAACCTTCCTAATCGCGCAACCCTTTAATACAGTGCCTCATGTTGTTTTGACCCCAACCTTAACATTTATCCATTTTACACATGGAGAACACTGATGCAGAGAGTCTTAGGAAACTCCTGTGAAAGGGTCGTTCAACAGGTTGAGAACCACTGTGATAGAGAAATATGTTCACACCACCAGAGGGGTCCTTATTTGCAGCCTTTTGTTGATTTAAAGGCACATATACAATCAGTAACTCACTTGGGTCAAAGAAGCTCAAAGTGATCCTCAAAGGGTTTTCAATTGCAAGGAGGTCAATTTATACTGACTGCCAGTATAAATGTATACTACCTGCAGGTTCAGACCCTTTAGTGAATCTGAGAAGAATTGTGCCTTTTCTCCCACATATGGAATATCCTAATTCTTTAAGCTCGTCTAGTGGACTCAGGGTTACACATTGAAAATTGCTGAAGGGTTGTTTAGATACTACAGTGTGTTATTACAACATGTGTAAGAAAGGCCTATGAATCAGTGTTAAAACATATTATACACCTTGGCCAGAGGCCCTAGATTTTGAGGGCTCTAGGCTTTCAGCTTGCCTTGCCTGTAGATAAACTGACACAACCTGTAAAGGAATTATTAGTTCCATTAATCAAGCTCTGGGTCTATCTCCTGCTGCTGCAGGCTTAACTGGCTCAGGGGGAGTTTAAACCACATCCTGAATCACAACATACCTAATAGCCTGACAACCCCTTTTGTTATGGCAACTCCTAAAGGAAATTCTGATATACAATTTCTTCCCTCATTTGGCCTACCACACACACCAGGAAGGAAATTATCAGTTTTCTCAGTCAAGCTCTGAGCTGTCCCTCTCCTGCTGCAGGCAGGGGTGTAGCCATGTTCAAAAATTAGGTGGAGTGAGCACATTAAAAGTCGCCATGGTTTGGGTGGGGAGATCTGGGCTCAGGCCAAAAAGAGGTTTTGCCGTCCCCAGGCCGCCATATTCGATCCGATGTGGAAATGGCCTGAGAGAATCATCCCCACTCAAGAATCCCTCCTCCACCTTACCTACCTTTGCTTGGTGTGGGGCTTTCTGATAAAGGAAAGCCTTTCAGCTCTTTCTGATGGAGAGCTGCTTAAAGCCAACAATGTTGTTGAAGCTGGCTGTAGTCTTGTCTCCTCCTCTGGCATCTACTGCACTCTGTGTGTTGTTTCCAGGGCAACAAATGGGGACACAAGTGAAGGATTTACTCCCAGTCCCAATCAATGAGTGCCATGCATTTCTGCAGGAACCCTAGCTGACTAGGTTTTGCAGAGTTTATGAATGCACCTTTAGTGACAGAGGGGAAAGTTGACTGTGGCCAATGAAGTGTGAGCACTGGGCATAATGGACAACAGTGTTCCTTGGTCCAATCAGGGAAGGTTTTTAATATTTCTTTGGAAATGTTCAGTTTCAAACTCCTGAATTTTGGGTGCCTGGCTGGCCCAATAGCATAAAATTTACAGTGCTGATTCTAAGCCAGTCCATTCTGTTCCAGACTGAGGTAGAGTGATAGTTCAGGATTTCCCTTGAACTTGTCCTCCCTCTATCTGGTCTCTGGAGAACCTGACTTTGTTAGATACCACCAGCCCTGAGGAGGAGACTTGCCGGAGAAGACATTTGACTGACCAAGGGTTTGACTGACCAAGTTTATTATTTTTTAAATTTACTTTAAAATGTGTTATTGCTGTTACTTTTCCTAGTTGTGCTGGGGAGGAAAAAACTGGGAACCTTTGGTTAAGTCTACACAGGCCCAGTTTAATCTATTTTTGTTTAAAAAGTAGTTTAAGGAGGGGAGGTAACTGCTTGTTTTTGTTTTAACTTGATTGATATTGTGTGTTTTAAAAGTTCTGTATTTTTTTCTGATTTAAGGTTGCTGTTGTGGAGAGGTTCTAGTTAAATTTACTTGGGGAAGGGGTTGTATCATTGCTGCTACTGTTCTTGCTTTGATTTGCTGTTGTTTGAAGATTTCTGATTAAGGTTTCCCACAGTTCGCGTTCCCTTCTTGGGTCTTTTCCTGGTGTTTCTGTGTTGGCTGGTTTTGTGGTGTTTCCTTGCAGATTTTTTAATTAAGGCTTGTCAGTTAGTGCAGTTCTACTATTTGAATTTTGTTCCCAAAACTCTTTTGTGGTTCCCTTCCTGCTGGTTCTGTGTTTTCTTGGTTTTTTTATTTTTTTTGGTTGGTGTTGTTCGGGGCTGGGTGGGCCTGTGGGTTTCCCCCACATTATAGGGTTTTAAAGGGGTTGTTTCTCTGCTGAGAAAGGTGGTGTAGCATTGTTGTGGTAACATTTATGGGTTCTCTATATTTGAACCAGTTTTCCCAATTGTTAGATTTAATTAGAGGTTAGTTGAAAAGGGTTTGGTAGGGTTTGTTAAAAGTTTCACTAATTCAATGCTGTAGAGTTTCAATTTCCTTCTTAAAAGGATATTAGGAGGTTCAAGTAAGAGGGAAAGTTCTGGGTTTGCAAATAATTAACTAGTGTAAAAGTAACCTTTTTGAACTCAGCCCCAACTTCACCACAATGCTATGAGGACCCAAGTGAAGGAAAACTTGGTGCCCACAGAACTGGAGCCCCAAACTTCAGCAAAAGTTGACTGGTTCCAATCTGTCACCAGCAGCCCTGTGGCAAATGAGATGTGTTGTAATGGGAAAACACTCTACACATACTCAGATAGGTTGCTCTCAAATACATTATTTTCTTTTGGGAGAAATGGTGTGGCTTAGTACTGCCGGCTGTTATGCCCTTCTAGCTAGATCCTAGAGTTTGGGGAAAATGAGGGCCGGAGCTGGACAGTTGTTATTCATAGTGAAAACACATTCTGCATTCCTTCAGAAACACACGGTTCTTCTTTTATACAGGGCAAGGGGAAGTGCACCTGGTGTGTTGCATGCCCCTCAAGCCCCCATCTGTCCCCGAATGCCCGTTCGTTTAAGCCCTGCCATGCCCCAGAATGCTGCATCCACTTGGGCGTGTGCCAGCCTGTCCATGCACCCCCTATCCCTTGGCTCACGCCTCTGCTTTTATGCAGACAAAGTGACTGAATGATTGAAAACAAGCTGAATGATTAAGTAATTTTTCTGCTCCTGCCTTCCCCATAGCCCCACCTACTCCTAAGGCAAAATTTTTTGTTCTGCAAGCATTATATATTTGGTTGTTTTAAGTTTATACTGTATTAATTCTTTTAAAGTATTTTAGAATATTTATTGTAATAGGCGTTTTGAAATGTTGTGTTGCTTCTCTGTGCCAGTTGAAGATGGGTGGGGCAAAATTCAAAGATAAATAAATAAAATATATGTATATATGTATATTGTACTCCACTTCTATAATATACTTTTTTGTCACTGTAGTCATTAAAATAGTAAAGAAGAAACAGGTGCTGGGAGAATACCGTATATACTCCGTATAAATTAGGCTTTTCAGCACATTTTGTGCTGCCAAAAGCCCTCCTCAACATATGTAAGCCACCCACAGCTGCCACCACACTGCTTGCCGTGGTGCCCTCAGCTTGCTTCCGGCTGGCTCGCTCACTCACTCACTCACTCAAACTCCTCATCTTTCCCTTTCCCACACAGGCTCTGAGGCTCGGCTTCAGGAAGCTGCCGCTCGGGCAGGAGTGTCTGAGCCTGCTTAAAAGGACAATGCTCCAAAAGATTGCTTAAGCAAAGGAAACCCCAAAAGCAGGCAAATGCTCTGTCTGGCGTTTCCTTGTTTGCAAGCTCAAGAAATACCAGAGCAGCCAAGGGCTGGGAGCTGCTGTGGGGATCCAGGAGGCAGTGGGGGGGGAGGCGTGGAGCAGGTGCCCCAGCTCTTCCCTGCTCCCGCCTGCTTTGGAGTTACCACCTTATACGAGTCAATAAGTTTTCCCAGTTTTTGGTGGTAAAATTAGGAGCCTCAACTTATACACAGGTGGAGCTTATACCGCAGTACATCTGTAGATTATGGGAAAAGAGCAGATGAGAACATCTTTGGCTTCCATGTGGGGAATTTTTCCCTCATAGAACACAGGAAGCTTCAAATTAAATAGGAATGTCCACATAACATTGTGTTCATTCTGAGCATATGAGTTTCCTAGGGCTTTTCTTTTATTTAATTTAAAAAGAAACACACTGCTCTTTTGATGCAGTACAAAGGGAACTGCAGGAGTAGGAAGAAGGAGGGTCCATGCAGACTCCACGTGCAGCTGCTACAGGGAGGTGGAACTAAACAAAAGCGGGAGGCATAGTAAGAAGAGTGGAAAATATAGATGCCATTCCTGCCTACTTCCAGATGAAGAAGCTTCAATCAGCACCTCTAACCCAGTAGCGACTGTTTCAGCAAACATCAGTGCAAGTACAAACCTCAAACCAATATGCCCTGGCAAGCAGTCCCTCTCTACCTGCTCTCCCAAAAAAAATTTTGATCTGGCAATTTTATATTAATCATGTTCATGCTTTCCAGAATCTCTCCCATGTGACTGAGCAAAAAATGACCCCAAATCCCATGAGTTGGAGCGGTTTAAAATGGATGATTCAAAGCATGCTATCTCCTAGCTTCAACAATAGGGATGAGGAAGTGCCCTTATTATGAGGTGGAAATCTGCTTGTGATCATTGGAAGGCTTGGCAGAAAAAAAATACTATGGAAATTAGTTAAGAAAATAAGACTTCTAAAAAAGCAAGTTCCACAGTGCAAGAATGAAAAGAAGGGAGCAATTTGAATTATCATTTTAGAATGGATGGTTGATATGTTTATGCAAATCAGGGCAGCTGGAAATACTTTGGAGCATGAAGATGTGATTTCTGTAATCCTGGTGTCTTTTGCCTGAAAGTTCTGAAAACTAAATGTCTGTGCTTGAGGCCAGAGTGTCATTGGACTTGAATTATCTTCTGAATTATCTAAAGAAATACAGATGCACAAAGGAAAGCATCAAATGCAATGAAAGGCTTATCTGTGCTTAGACTGTGTCATGCCAATGAAATAATTTGCTTTAACTGTGGAAGAAGGGGAGATGTGGCTAAATATTGTTGTGAAAGACAATTAGCTGGCAAGAGAGGCAGAGGGAGAAGAACCAAGTAATGCTTATAAAAGAGGTGATGTTAATAAAACTTTAGCTGTAAAGACAAAGAAAAAAAGAATGTTAAAGAAAGGGAAAACAAAGAAAAAAATGTGCATACATGATTACAATTGACTGCAAAAGTAAAGTGAATTTATTTCTTTTGGACTTTGGATCTTTTCCCCATGTTTGCAATAATGAAAAGTATTTTACTGAATTGAAAGAAAGTGAAGAAAAGTTTTTGTAGGTTGATGGTGAACCACTGAAAGTATGTGGGGAAAGGTACTGTGAGAATGTTTGTTTTTAGTTCTACTGGAGAGACAGTATAGCATGACCTAATAGAGACATTGTATGCACCTCATGCTAGTGAAAATTTAATATCAGTGCCTAGATTGCTGAATTGGTGAAACAAGATTATAATGGATGGAGAAATATGTTGCATTTATTATTCAAAATTTGATATGGAGTTCAAAGCTGAAAAGATTGGAACCTTTTCTAAGGATGTTGAAGTTTGTGGCAAGCCATTTATTACATAAAAAAGGAAGACTGTACTCACTCCAGTTGTGTTTATGGCTGGCATGTAAAATCAGGCCACGGAAGTGTTAACTCAGTGAGAAAACTTATAAAAGACTGTGATTTAAAACTAATTGAATGCAACAAAAGTACTGAATGCTGTGAAATATGCATTAAGGCCAAATGCACCACTCCCTCATTATACAGGACAGTAAGGAGCAGGAGAAAAGGAAGTGCTAACAAAAATACACTCAGATCTGATTGGATCTCTAGTGCCGTCTGTGGGTGGAAACAAATACATTTTGACCGTTATTTGATGCAGCAAGAACATTTGCCCATGTGTATTTTCCCAAATCAAAAGATCAAGTATTGAATAAGTTCAAAGCTTATGTAGTAGCTGTTAAAACAAGCATGGAAGAGCACCAGAGATGTTATTTTCAGACAATGGGATTGAATACAGTGCTAGTGAATTCCAAAATTGCCCAGAACAAGATGGTATGCAACATACAAGATCAGTGATATACTTGCCTCTTCAAAATGTTCTAGCAGAATGTTTTAATCTTAAAATCATGGGTGTTTATTAATGCAGGGCTGGACTTCCTGACACCTGTTAGGCAGAACCTGTCAATATAGCTATATATCTCTACAACAGAACACCATGCAAACCTACTGGAATGTCTCCTTTTAAAATATGGCATAAGAAGAAGCGCCAGTTTAAAACACTTGAAACCATTTGGAGACAAAACTTATATATGCATCCCCAAAGGATAGAAGAAGAAAACTAGATGCAAGAGCTGCAGTTGGAATATTAGTTGCCTACAATCCAAATTCAAAAGCATTTCTAGAGTCATGGATCCTAATACTTATGATGTTCCACATATGCAATGATGCCTACAAACATGAGCGAAAACATTTTGTATTGCTCCAAAATGAGATAACTCCACAGAAGAAAGCAAACATGATGCTGAAGAAGTCACATTTACAAGAGCAGATAACAACTGCGTCCCAACAAGAGACTTCCCAACCAGAAGGGAGAGATGATGGAGCCAAACCAACAGAAAGAGAGACTATAGTAAGTGTAAGAAGGTCAGAAAGAAGCACAAAGGGGTGGGAAAGAAGATACACCTACCACATGAGATAATGCCAAAGCCACAATGAACCAAAAGCAGGGATGAAATGATGAAGCTGCTTCCATGTGAAAAAGAAAAATGATGATGGGAGTAAAGGAGAAATTAGACTCTTTACACAAGAAAATGATAGTGGACATACTGATAAATCCACTTACCAAGATGAAATTCAAGAATCTTTGCCAGAAATTATACCTGGTTGACTTAAAATGGATACTTGAGAAGGGGATTTGTTAAGGATTTTACAAGTCTTGACTTGATCTAGAACTCACTGATTGGTTTTTTTGTTTTGTTGGTCCATAATATCTGTAATATAATACTATCTGTAATTAATGACACAACCTTACCAGACTATGCATCATGTTAAAAAAGCGTGCTAAATGCAGCGTTTTATATAATTCAGCCTGCATCTTTTTTTCTAAAACAATTTATTGAAGTTACAAAGAGTTGTTTGGATTGCAGACAGCTATTGACTTGAACTCTGTGGAAAATTTTGGTCCAGTAGTAGGAGGTAATTATCACTGATTCTCCTCATCTCACTACAGAGCTCCCACATGCCCACATGTTGTTCTGGGAGGTTGCCTTTCCCTCAAGAAGCAAAATTTCTGAAAAGAGCAAAAAACCCTAATCCATTTGTGGAAATCTCTTCCATTAGTGGAGGTTTATTGAGGGATCCAAAGATATTGTCTGGCCACTGTGGATAATCAGACAGGTGTACAGCTGACGTTCAGAACTGGTTTCATAACTGTCCAGCTACTGTTCAGCAGCCTCCACTATTGTTTTCTGGGAAAAGTAATTTTGCTGGACTAGCTGCAGGCACTTATTGTTCTGAGTGATGGGAAGGCCCCTTAGAGCCTGTGTCTGTGTGATAAAACAGTCCCAGTAGGGCATGGGGAGACAATAGAACTGTGGACACTGCAAGCGTATCAAGGGAAGATGTTAGCTCAAAGGAAAAACAAGAGAACCAGTCTGATGCACTACCTGAAGTAATGAGTTTGGCTGCATGAGTATCAGGAGTTCAGTACTGGGCTGAACATCCCTTTCCTTCTGAGCTCACTGGGTGGCCGTGGCAGCTGCTCCCTGTCATCTAGTTTATACCTCAGGATTGTTTTGAAACTAAAACTCTACTTTGAACTCCTTAGATGAAGGGTAAGATGCAAACACATAACTGATAAAGAATGGGTTAGAGATGGTGCAGACAAGAAAAAAGCTTGACTGGACACCTTTGGTACTATAACTACTGGACATTACTTCCTTCCCTTGAACCAGGCCCTGAACTTAGGAGTTTATATAAGTTCATTTGCCATGTGACATGGTTAATGCTGACCCTTCCTACCACTTTGCTTTCTTAAATAGGGGAAATTGTTAACATACTTCTTCAAAATATTGCTGCCTTTATGTTATTTTGTTCCCTCTGGAACATGACAAATAACAGTTTCCTACATGAGCCTGTGGGGAAAGGGAGAAATAGATGGTAGTGTTAATTTTAGTCCCATGCAGATGTACAAGAGTAGAAGGCAGCATGGCATAGTTCCTTCTTGTCAGATCTCAGAAGCTAAAGCAGGGTCCAGTATTTGGAAGGGAGACTTGCCTTGAAAGCTTCTTGCTGGGGTGCAAGCCCCCCATGGAGTCAACTGCAAATTGTCAGCACTTTACATATATGGATGTACAAGTGTGTATGCATATAAACATACACACAAAGTGCACATAGAAGGGCGATGTGATGCTTGCACTTGGCCTGCTTTCGCCAACCTCTGTGCATTCTTGGGAATATCTCCATGGAGTTCAACACACATAAAAGTGCAGGTTTTCTGCATGATCTGAACCCTAGAAAACAAAGTAGGTATCCAATCACACACTTAGAACTTATAAACTTGCCTAAGGTCCCCATGCAGGTGCTGCATGAAATGTGTGAAAGGTGGGGAGCAGGGCCAGTAACCTACTATATGTGATCAGAGAGCATGTGATCAAGCATTGCATAGAGCTGTAGTCTTACATAATTACTCATCATAGGATGGACAAGGTAACAAACACAAGGCATTTTGGACCCCTCAAACTCAGGATCTGTATATCTCTTGTATGATATACTGCTTGCCTATCTCCATGCCACTTAAAAACATTTGAGTGCAGTATGTTAACCACAGAAGGAAGCAGTCATCAGTAACTTCTAATCACACATGTTGCAGCCACCCAGGGACTTTTTTGTGTGCATGGAAAACAGGAAATGTCCACATGCCAATGTTCTCATTCCAGGCATGACTCATGGCTTTCCCAGGGCATTTCCATTTAGTCTGGATTAACACCAATCCTATTTTTGTGTCCAGTCACAGAGGGGAATCTGTAGGGTGGCTGCAGGGAAATATCCCTGTGGATACTCCTTCTGTTGCCACAATGGGAGAGAGCAGGACTTCAAAATGGCTTGGGACAGCTCACTACTGCCTGCCGTCCCTCCTTTTTTGTAGCCCGTTTAAAGATAGATGCCCTTTGTATTTTCCTCTGCCAAACAATACTGTAGCCTTATGTCACTGCTCAATAGGAGTAGTGAAGGTGAAGTGAAAGGTAGGCTCAGCATCATCATACTTTGAGGTGGGGCAGTTGCTGGAACCCAGGTGAGGAGCCTGCTGTTACTGGCTCCCACAGGAAAGAAAGGAATCGATAAACTTTTATAGGAGTTGAATGTATAGAATTCCTAAGTTTGCTTCCTAGTCCTAAAAAAGCAAATTAGGTTTTAGAGGGTTAGAAAAGGTTGGAATGTCTAACTCTTTTTGAACCACACATACTTAGCATCTTGAGGTCTGTAATAGGCCAATAAGTCACAGCTGACTTCTGATGAGTCCAGCAAAGGGCTTTCAAAGCAATTAAGCAGAGGTGGTTTGGTCCTGCTCCCACTGCAGAGTCTTCCTCAGTGGTCCCCATCCAAGTACCAACCGGCTCCGCTGCCAAGATCTGACAAGATCAGGCTATACCATGCCACTTTTCCCTCCCATACTAAACATAGAGCATGAAGTATCCAGTTCCATCCTCCCCACACAGAAAATATAACCCACTCTTTTACAAACCCTGCAGCATATATAGGAGATGCAGGCCAGAATAGTGATTTGGATTCAGCTGTTCTGCAGTAGTTGAGAGTGGCTAGAAAGGAGAAAGCATCACAGACCTGAAGGTCACTTATGACCTGTGGCTTCCTGCTAATGCAGTTCTTCCATGTGGTTGCATACTGAATGGCACTGAGGCACAGTGCAGACCAGTGCTCTTCAGGCGGGGTGTGACTACAAATTGCAATTTAATGGCGTCAGTCTTGCTTTGTGCCAGGAGATAGGAGGGCTTCAGATTGTCTCTCATGGCACCATAAGGGGCCATCTGTACTGTGACCTTTCTTCCCATTTCCTTTCTGGTGGGACTTATGGGGAGCCAGGAGTGTACAAATAGGCTGTTATGGATGGGAGTTTCAACATTGTGTTTTCAAATGATAAAAGCTTAAAATAAATTTGAGCAAACAAATATCGCCATCTATTTATAGTTTCCTCCTCCCCTGAAGAGGCTCCCTGGCTCTTGCCTGGTGTTGGAGAGCAACCAGAAGGAGGAGGAAGAGATCTCTTGTCTCGCCTGTGTATTTCGTAACCGTTTCTTTGTTTTAAAATAAAACAGGGACTTAGGCTGGAAGCCACCGTGGAACTGAAATAAGCACGGCAGGACTGAATAAGACTAAGAAACCAACTTGGAATATATTTGAATGAATATATATGAATATATTTGCAGAGGATAGCCATGTTGGGCTGAAGTAGAACAGTTAGAATTTGAATCCAGTAACACCTTAGAGACCAACAAAATTTTCAGTGTAAGCTTTTGAGAGTCAAAGCTCCCTTCATCAGACTTGAGTAGGAATGGAGGTCTCTGAGGCCCAACAAAGGTATAGCGGGTTGCAGTCGTGATAAAGGAAACTTTGTCCTGTTTTCCTGTTCACATGTGTCCCACATTCACAGGCAGTGATTGGAGACCACAGATACAATCTGGGTTGCTGTCGCACTTTGCATGGAGACTCTTCTGGTTTTAAATTAATTACCTACCACACATGTGTAGCTACACAGGCATGCAACAGCAGACCCTCACAGAATTACTTACTAATTGTATGATGCGGCTGCACCTGCATAGCTGTGCAGATGCAAGCTGCAAACATTTTTAAAAGGAAAAGGGTCTCCCTGCAATGGGCAGGCAATGGCTTCTCCCTGACTGTGAAGGATGGGGTGGAAGGAAAGAGGGTAATAAAGCCTCCTGCCTGGCCGTTCACTTTCGGAAGTGGCTCTAATCCTGGATTTTTTTTCAAAGGATTACTTGTTCAGCGATTTTCAAAAAACCCAGGTTGCGAGGGAAAACAAGGGCAGAATTTCGTTTGTGGGGGGGGACCTGTGCGGCCTCCCAACAAATGGGTTATATGGTTTCCTACACCAGTGTTTTCTTAGCCCGTCTTGAATGGGTCTGACTGTTTTTTATCCTAGTCAAACTGTAAGAGGATGTTATAAGGATGCAAAGGTATGCATGTCCACTCTGTTCTAATACATCAAACCTTTGCATCCTTTAGTTTATCATCATTCTTTATAGCACCTCTCTCACCTGTATTGCTAAATGAATTCTTCCCAGATTAAGCCCCAGATTTATTGCTTTTTTATCGTTGTCTTTGTCTTGCGCTATGCATATGCTGCAAATTAACTATAGCCTGTCCCCATGTACTGCTTCAGTGGATAAATATTTTTTAATACCCAGATGAGACTCATGCATAGAAGCCATGCAAAGCCAAATGAGTTGCAAAGTACCTCTCTGTATTTTTTTTGTATGTATTTAAATCAGCATTTCAGAGAAAATGGTACTGTCAAATTGTAGTCGCCTGCATTTCTGAAATTGTCATTTGCATGTATTTATGTGTGTTGTATGATGATGATATGTGTGCATGTGCATGTACCACATCTGATTCAGTATACCTGCATTTTGTACTGAGGAACTACACTGTATAAGAAAAAATATTTTATATGAAGAAGTCCCCATGAAATTCCACAGGTTGCTGGTAGAGGATTCTGCCCCAGATAATTTTGCACAACTGGGAGTATTTACACAGTGAAGGAACTCATGAGCTGAAGAAGAAGAGTTGGTTTTTATACCTTTTCTCTACCGTTAAGCAGTCTCAAAACAGCTTATAATCACCTTCCTTTCCCCTCTACACAACAGACACCTTGTGAGGTGGGTGGTGCTGATAGGATTCAAAGAGAACTTGTGACTGTCTCCGTCAGCAGGCTTCACGTGAAGGGCGGGGAAACAAATACAGTTCATCAGATTAGAGTCTGCTGCACCTAACCACTACACCACACTGGCTTTCAGGCTGTGTGGCTGCAAATGCTCTTTCACACTGTTATGTGTGTTTGGTTAAGTCACTAATGGTTTGTTTTGCAGTTCCGTTTGTCCGTGTTTCTATATGACATTGTGTTATTAGCCTACAACACAGGAACTCTGCTCTTGCAGTCTGAGCTGTTGCAGTTGTCTCTGAGGATTTCTTTCTCAGGGATCCCATACACTTTGTGCAGATGTCCACATGCCACAGTGTACTTCTCCTTTCTTATGTCACCAGATAGGGTGGACCCCTGGCAAGAAAGGAGGAAGGTAGGAAATAGAAGCATTTATAAAGGGAAGCAGCAAAGAACTATAAGTCATAGCCAGTACCTCACTCAGGCAAAAGCAAAACACTGGTAGCTCAGATCATGATGTGAATAGGAAAATGGCTCCTAGGGTCTCTGGCCATACTCAATAAATAACACATGATTTTTATAAGTACATTATTTTCTTTATCTAATTCTCAACCCATATTCCTTATGCTCATAAATGGTAAACTGAAGCTGAATGGTATTTGGATTGATGCGGTTTAACTGAGCCTCAGCATAATTAAAAGCAGAGCCAGTGCATTGTAGCTATTAGTACTCCAAACTATTTCCTGTTTGAGAATGCCAGGCTCAGCTCTGTCCCATGGACTTGAGGCATTGGACAAAGGCAGGAAATACAACAATAAGAGACTTGTTTTGCAAGCCTGCCTTCTAGCCTTTTCATCCTCAGTCTTCCTCTCTCTTGCTTTTATACCATAAGTAGTATCTAGAAAATATTGGTCATGCCTGAAATCTAGGCATATGATTTGATCAGGCTGTACAGTTTTCTTCTGCTGTCTCTGTTACCTCTGGCATTGAGATGCAGCTGTTTTAGAAGTGAAGATTGATGCTTATATACACTAACTTTCTATGGTTAAAACATCTGCTGGTTCCCTTCTCTTAATTTCTAAGGGTTGAATGCAACAGGGGTTACAAGATAGCCTAAACGTCATTCTCACATTCTCCCTATCTAGGAGATTATTTTAATCTGGATCTATAAAAGAGTAATCTTCATGGAATGTTCTCTTTTTTTGTTGAAAGAGTAAAGAGTAAAAAAAAGAAAGAAGATGGCAAGGATATGAGTTCTTGGTTCAGGAAAAATATGGCTGGCTGTGGAACATGGTGCAGAGTTACTCAAACTTTAGGTTTGGGGATACATAAAGGATGCTAGAATATCCCAGATTGGTTCCAGATGTGAGGAACTCTCAATAAGGGCAGAGGGTCAGCCTTTGCTCATTCACGAGAGATTCTGCCTATGCAGGAGATCTTCCTCCTTCCTTTGCCCCCACTACTCATGGAGAGCACATGTGGCAGCTCATGCCATTTGTTGACTGTTTGTGGGACATGCTGTGTTGCTGCTGCTACATCCCCTGGGTGTCATCATAAGTGTCTTCTAGTAGCCTATAAGCAGCCCTTTTACCAAGATACGTCAAAGAAAGACAGGAAGTGTAGCAGGAACTTAAATCAGTAGTGCACCTGCTCAACCAGGGCCTGGAGGCAAGCCTTAGAGCACTACAGTGCAGGCACCCAGAGGTGGGATCCAGCAGGTTCTCACCAGTTCTCGAGAGTGGGTTACTAATTATTTGTGTGTGCCTAGAGGGGTTACTAATTGGGTCGCTTTTCCATCTTCAGCCCTAGCCTTTCCCTCTCTTCTTCTTTCTGCGTGGCCCAGAGCTTGCTGGCCTAGTAAGAGGAGGGACCCTTTAACTACTGTTGGATCCAGGGGACTCTTTATTTGCTTGATGGGCTATTTATTTTGGCACTCTGTTCATTTTATGATACATTGTGATTTACCATGATGCTTGGCCATTTAAAAGCTCTGTATTCCTGTATGTGAGAATATTATGCTAATCTGTGTCTCTAATCCTGGATTAATTAATGTGAAATATTTGCAGAATATACAGTATGGATTCATTCTAGTTCACAATGGATGATTTTCTGGTTTATTTTTTACTTTTAAACAGAAGAAGAAGAAGAGTTTGGATTTATATCCCCCCTTTCTCACCTGCAGGAGACTCAAAGGGGCTTACAATCTCCTTGCCCTTCCCCCCTCACAACAAACACCCTGTGAGGTGGGTGGGGCTGAAAGCTGTGACTAGCCCAAGGTCATCCAGGAATAAAAAGGGAGTGTTAATGACTGGTTTTAGGTATTTATGGGGCTAAAGGGCTACAAAGCATTTTGTTTAAATGAAAGGTTAAAGGTACTAACTACTAATGCTTACTCAATTTTTTAAAAGTCATGACCTGTGTATCCTGGCAGTAGCCTTGATATCTAGCTCTTGAATATGCCGCCCTATGCAGTAGGAATGGTCCATCGGATCCATGTTTTAATGAATTTGTGTCTTAATCTAAAGTGCAAATTATTTTGAGTATTGAATGTATTAGCCCTTCAGAATATAGTTAACAAACAGTGGTGATGGTGAATCTTCACTAAACTGTAGTGACCACTCATGAGTTCACAGTTGGCATAAAGTCCTGTTGTTTCCTATGTGGCTGGTTAGCGAAGGTAGAAAACGGGATAATTCTCCCTGTTGGGCTGTTTTAAAAACATGTTTAGAAATATGGTAAAGTTCCTTGTTTAAGGAAAGTATCCTTCTTTTGATTTCTAGAAACAAAATTAAGTATTTGAAAGTATTAAGTATTTGACAGGCAGTCAATTAGAGGAAGTAGTTGTTTCTGTTGGCAGTAGATGATAGGACTTGCTATAATGAGTTTAACTTATGGACAGAAAGATACCAGCTGAAGTAATTAGACTTTTTTTTTACAGTAAGAGTTTTTTACAGTAACAGAGAAATTATTAATGCTTAGCCCTAGAATGCCCATTGCGCCCTGTCATGCCCCACCCAGTCCCATTGGCTATGCCACTGTTTGAATCCCACCACCATGGGAACCTGTTACTAAAATTTTGGATCCCACCACTGCAGGAATCTCTATACTACTGTCCTGCTGGAGCCTGAACCTAGTTGTGTAAATGGATTCCTAACATATAAATTGATTCAAAATGTAACCGCTATAGTCACACACACTTTGGTGGTGGCCAGGATTGTGCAGGTTCAGTGATATGGTTCCCTCTGATCCAAGGCTTTCTCAACACAGACTATACAACAATCCTAGAACTACATTTAGTGACAATTGTTATCTTTCTTATTTTATCTTACCATATATAGTGGCTAAGGGTTGAACATCTAACAGCAAACCCTTACTCAGTTGCATAAAGGCTGCATACCCACTAACCCGGTCGTCCTGTGCATCCTGCATGCCCATTGGCCCGCATCCTGCTCAACCCCTTCCAAACCTACCTGCCCTGCCACCACCCTCAAGGCTCTCCCACTGCAACCTTCTCACTACCCCTCTGCCAGAAGCCATCCTTAGACGCTGCCTTTCCCCAGCCCCACAGGATCCCATTCCCCTCAGCCTCCCACCACATCAAACAAACCCATTCCCCCCTTCACCCTTACCCAAGTCCTTGCAGCGAGGTAGAAACCACCTGGCCGAGGTGGGGGGGAGTGCTCAAAGTGACCTACTACAACCCATTAGGTGGGAGAATGTTTGCTTGCCCTCCCCTTTGCTAGAGCCTATTGCATTCTCCCCGCCAATGGGCTTTGCTGCTAGTCTTTACAATGATCCTAGCTAATGGTTCCCTACTGGTGCTTTACCAAACTGCTCCCAAATAGCAATTAAATTTGGGCTGATTCACTGCGATAAAAAAAGTTATTGTGTCGTTTGGCAAATTCTGTGCTTCCTAGGCTTGCCTGAATCCATTTCAGATTAGAGTTACAACATGACAGAAGCTCAAGCCATTCTTCCTGACCTGACATGGTCTGGGCAGCCAACATATGATGGTCAACTTTGGGTTGGAAAATTCCTGAAAATTTGGGAGTGAAGCCTGGGGTAGGCAAGACTTCAGCAAGATATAATGCTGTAGAGCAATGTTTCTCAACATGTGGGTTGGGAGCCCTTTGGAGGTCGAGCGACCCTTTAGCGAAGGGAGTAGCCTAAGACTCTCTGCATCAGTGTTCTCCATCTGTAAAATGGATAAATGTTAGGGTTGGGGTCACCACAACATGAGAACTGTATTAAAGGGTGTGGCATTAGGAAGGTTGAGCACCACTGCTGTAGAGCAAGGGTGTCCAACCTATGACCCTCCAGAAGTTCATGGACTACAGTCCCCATCAGCCCCTGCCAGATGGCCAATTGGCAGAGCTTATGGGGATCATTGTCCATGAACATCTCGGAGGAATGGGTAAGTTAATGAACACCCTGCTGTGATTGGAGAAATCAGTGGGAATTGTAGGAGGTCTCCTAGACCATCTGGAGTTTGGTAACCCTAAGCCAATGTTCTATTTGTCCTATTGGCCTAACAGATGTGTAGGCACCATACATTAAGTCTTCCTAATTGGAGTAACTAGGGCTGTTCCATGGTGGAAAAATGGTGTCAGAGGGAGAAACCCTAAGTCCATTCCTTCCACATGTCATTGTCTCAATTTGGGTCAGGTCTGCAAATACCTAGGAATTAGAAGTTCTGCACCACAGAACTTCTGGTATAAATCTGGAAAATGTCCGCTGCTGCAAGGCAAGGAAATTTGTGGGAGCCTCTTGTTCTTCCTCCTCCCACTTGTTTTCTCAGGCACATATTGTGGGGAAATATTATTGATTCTCTTGGATGGACTGCCATTTTAGTTACAACAGTTAGCCGATGTGTATAGGAAATGAAAATGCAACACTGAGGCAGTCTGTGGTTTTTTTTTTTAACTAGCCTGCTGGATCAGACCAGAGTCCATCTAGTCCAACATTCTGCTACTCGCAGTGGCCCACCAGGTGCCTTTGGGAGCTCACATGCAGGATGTGAAAGCAAGGAGCCTTCTGCTGCTGCTGCTCCGAGCACCTGGTCTGTTAAGGCATTTGCAATCTCAGATCAAGGAGGATCAAGATTGGTAGCCATAGATTGACTTCTCCTCCATAAATCTGTCCAAGCCCTTTTTAAAGCTATCCAGGTTAGTGGCCATCACCACCTCCTGTGGCAGCATATTCCAAACACCAATCACATGTTGCGTGAAGAAGTGTTTCCTTTTATTAGTCCTAATTCTTCCCCCCAGCATTTTCAATGGATGCCCCCTGGTTCTAGTATTGTACTGTGAGAAAGAGAGAAAATTTCTCTCTGTCAACATTTTCTACCCCATGCATAATTTTATAGACTTCAATCATATCCCCCCTCAGACGTCTCCTCTCCAAACTAGAGAGTCCCAAACGCTGCAGCCTCTCCTCATAAGGAAGGTGCTCCATTTAGCCTTCAATCATCCTCGTTGCCCTTCTCTGCACTTTCTATCTCTTCGATATCCTTTTGAGATGTAATGACAGAACTGAACACAAGTACTCAGGAAGTGATTAGCACCACTGCTTTATATAAGGGCATGACAATCCTTGCAGTTTTATTATCAACTCCTTTCCTAATTATCCCCAGCATAGAGTTTGCCTTTTTCACAGCTGCCATGCATTGAGTTGACATTCCCATGGAACTATCCACTAAGACGCCCAAATCCCTTTCCTGGTCAGTGACTGTTAGCACTGTAGCGTGTATGTGAAGTTTGGATTTTTTGCCCCTATGTGCATCATGTTACATTTAGCTACATTGAACTGCATTTGCCATTTCTGAGCCCACTCACCTAATTTATCAAGGTCCGCTTGGAGCTCTTCGCAATCCTTTGTGGTTCTTACCACCCTACATAATTTGGTATCATCTGCAAACTTGGCCACCACACTACCCACCCCTACTTCCAGGTCATTTATGAATAAGTTAAAGAGCACTGGTCCCAAAACGGATCCTTGGGGGACACCACTCCCTACATCTCTCCATTGTGAGAACTTCCCATTTATACCCACCCTTTGTTTCCTGTTCCTCAACCAGTTTTTAATCCATAGGAGGACTTCCCCTCTTATTCCTTCATTGCTGAGTTTTCTCAACAGTCTCTGGTGAGGAACTTTGTCAAAAGCCTTTTGGAAATCCAAGTAGACAATGTCCACTGGTTCCCCCTTATCCACATGTCTGTTTACACCCTCAAAGAACTCTAGTAAGTTTGTAAGACAGGACTTGCCTCTACAAAAGCCATGCTGACTCTTCCTCAGCAGGTCTTGCTTTTCTACATGTTTAATAATTTTATCTTTAATGATAGATTCTACTAATTTACCAGGAACAGATGTCAAACTGACTGGCCTGTAATTTCCTGGGTCCCCCCTAGATCCTTTCTTAAAGATTGGTGTGACATTGGCCATCTTCCAGTCTTCAGGGATGGAGCCTGATTTCAGGGATAAGTTGCATATTAAAGTGAGGAGATCAGCAATTTCATGCTTGAGCTCTTTAAGAACTCTTGGATGAATGCAATCTGGGCCAGGGGATTTGGTAGCATTTAGTTTATCAATGGCTGCCAGAACTTCTTCCTTGTCTACCTGTAAAGGATTCAATGGTGTTGATGGTGAAGTAACCTTGAGTGCATTCCACAGCCCGGGCGATGGGCCAGATGCATCGGCGGAGACTTTATCTTTGCGCGGGAGATGAAGCCTCTGTTCCCATGGGAAGCAGGCAGGGGGGATGGGGTGACTGGTATTATAACCTGTGCTTCTGGCGGGAAGTGTCATTCCTGCCACTGCGTGTACTTGAGCTTTCTAAGATGTCTTAATAAATGGACTTTTACTCCCAAAGCCTTTTATTTCTGCGTCTATGGAATTCCTTACATTGTGGCAGGAATCCTAATTCATCTACATTCCTGTGCAGTGGACCTCTTGTCTTGCGATGGAGAGGTTGAATTTTACTGCGGAAGGTGCGGTAGCCCCCAAAGAGGGCTCCGACCTTTCCCTTCTGGATCTGGAGGAACCAGCAGGTGGGCGGGCCTCGCTGGTGGCTCTTTCCGTCCCTCGTATCAGCACGAGTCTTCCTTTACTCCGTTGGAGCGAGGGGCGTGGCGACGACGATAGGGGACTTCCATGAGTGGATTTGGGGCGCTGTCCATGGATCGAGCGCCTGGATCGGATCTCTACCCGTTTTCGTGTGGATTACAAACCTCAGATGCAACCTGTCATGGAGGAGGCGGGCTTGACCACCTTTCATGCGGCAACCCAGGAATCCATTGAACGATTCCTGGACTCATATTTTGGTGATGCTCCCAAAGAACCACCGTGGCACAGCACTGGGGCCCGTCCAAAGGACACCGGGACTAAACCTGGAATTGGGAGGGGTATCCGTGCAGCTTCCCAATCGGACCCCTAATCCCGGGCCAGCGACCGCACCTGAGGTGCCTCGGGGAGCCACCGGTGGCTACTGGCGGCTTCTGGTGCCTCCGATGCCTCAGCTTCCAGGCGGCGAAGAGTCGAAGAAAGCCTGCCTTCCCAGCCGGACCGGTTTCCTCTCCCATCGAGAGAGGACTGGGATGAGAAGTGGGACGACTGCGAGATGCCCAAGCGGCATGGAACCGTGAGCGCCAGCTATGGGAGGAGGAACGGGCACAGTTGCAGCAAGAGCGCGAAAACCTGCAGAGGGACCGAGAACAGCAACGCAAAGAAGTCCAGCTCGGAGTTGGACCGTGCCAAGACGCAGCTCCAACGACAATATGCCCAGAATCGGTCAGTCCATGATAAAGTCCTGGAACAGTCCAGACTGGATTTACAACGGCAACGCAGCGTTCAGGCTCTGCGCCGCATAAAGTGAACTCACTGAAGCCCTTAAGCGGGACGAACTGGTTAAGTTAGAGCGGGGAAAAAAGCTGCTTTGCATGCGCACCAAGATGCATTGACTCGCAAGGAGAGGGAGCTGGCTGCGTTGGAGAGGGAACTAAGGAGGCAGCAGACCAGGGGTCCCCAAGTTGGAGTCTATGCTGTTACTGATCATGCCGGTGCCAGGGGGGCCACGTACCTGGGTCCTGCCACCCAAACGCCAGCTGTACCGCCAGCGCCCGATTCCGGCCCCGTACAACAGCTGCCTGCCCAACCTGCTCAACCAAGCGCCAACCACCTCCCCAGCAGGCGCCAAGAGCCGTCGAACGGGGCTACTATGGCCCCGATACCAGCCACGTTTGGATGCGACCGCTTCCAAACCTCCCTACTTCATCTTGCAACTCAATGCCCGCTTGGAAGACTATGATGATCTATACCGGTCGGAACGCGAAGAAATACGGGACATCGGCTCAGGCCTGGATGGGGCAGCAGCCGACTGGTTCGTGACTGTTTTGGATTTGCGGGGTGAGGACGCTCGTGACAGTGCCCGCATTCCTCCAAGCTTTAAGAGCGCGCTTTCAAGATCCAGGCGCCGAGAATGAAGCTATTCGCACCATCAAAACCATCCAGCAAGGCAACCGCCCGTTTGCAGAATTTGTCCGTGAATTTCGATGCGGCGGCTGCTCGAGCTTCCTCCTGTAGTGGCCTGAACGCATGAAATCGCGAATACTTCTCGGATGCTGTGGACAGCAAACTGCGTGAAACGGTGTTTTTAATTGGGTTCCCTCGTACCATTGCAGATTGGATCAGTTGGGGTCTCAAGTGGCGTCTCGTTTGGAATAAACCGTCAAGGAGGCCGCGCCCTAAAACCACTACTGTGTCCACCAAATCCAAGCCCAGCCGCTCCTACCGAAACCACCTCTGAGCGCCGTCGCCCGACTTGGGTTGTGTCTTTACTGCGGAGGGCCAGGTCATCTAGCCGCCAACTGTCCCAAGAAGCAAAACCAACGGCTCCAACTCCGCGCACTCCGTCGGCCAAACCACCACGCAGGTCAGGGCCGCCTCCCACTGGCTCGTCTAAAGCGGTGACCGAAGGCGACCCAGAGGAGGAAGCAGCTGTTTGCCTTTCTTCAGCCCCCATGGACATGGGCCCGACTCCCTGGCAGCGGTGAGTGAAGGCAGCGCTCCCATTACTGTTCAAGCATTTCTGGCCAACCCCGCTAAACACACTCGCATTATAGCCTCAGCCCTTGTGGATTCCGGCTGCTCCACTGCTTAATGCGGCCCCAGGTGGCAGAGGAGCTAGGTCTAGATCGAATTCCCCTGGCTAAGCCCATACCATTCACCCAGATGGGCGGCAGCCCCTCGGAAGCGAAGGGACCGGCCCAGTTCAAAACACAGCCGGTTCTCCTCCGTTCGCGCCGACCATTGGGGAGAAAATTAGTTTCATTTTGGCGCCAGTGGCTAAACACTCCATAGTTTTGGGCATGCCTTGGTTATTGTTACATGAACCAAAATTCATTTTGGAAAGAAAGGATCCTAGAATTCACTGACCCTCCCTGTGGTGAACACATGAATTGGGAAGAAAACCCAACGTCTCCTGACACACCCCCCTCTCTGGCTTCCTCAGTGATTGCTCCGATTCTATTGACATCCCACCTGCATATCAGGATCTAGCCAGAGTTTTTTCAGGAGCAGGAATGCGATCAGTTGCCACCTCACAAGAGACACTGACTGTAAAATTGTCATACAACCAGGGGCACAACTACCCAAGGGTAGAATCTACCGCATGAGTCCCAATGAGGAGAAGGAACTTCGTGCCTTCTTAGATAAGAACCTTGCTCGCGGGTTCATACGGCGGGCTACCAAACACACACACGCTGCTCCCGTTTTGTTTGTCAGAAAGGAAGATGGGTCTTTCTGGCTTTGCACAGATTATCGAGGTCTCAATGCGGTCTCCCTGTCCAATAAATATCCTTTGCCTTGATCAAAGGACCTTTTAGATGCACTTTCGGCAAGGGCAGCATTTTTACTAAATTGGACTTGAGAGAAACTTATTACAGAGTCAGAATTGCTGAAGGATCTGAACACCTGACTGCGTTTCACACAAAGTTTGGACAATTTGAATATCTACTAATACCATACGGGTTAAGTGGGGCCCCCAGAGCTTTTATGGCCCTTATCAACGAAGTTCTCCATGATTTACTGTACAATGGAGTGGTTGTATACTTAGATGACGTTTTAATTTTCGCAAACTATAGAAGAGCATGAAATATTGGTTCGAGAGGTATTAAAAACGCTTGCTTGACAACTCTCTCTTTGCCAAACTCTCCAAATGCTGTTTTCATCAGACCTCCATTGACTATTTGGGTTACCGGATCTCGCCCGAGGGCTTAACAATGGATCCTGCTAAAATTGAAGCAGTCCTCCAATGGCCTGCCCCCACCAACCGCAAAGAACTCCAGTCGTTTCTTGGTTTTGCTAATTTCTATCGTGATTTTATACCCCAATTTGCTGAACTGACTCTCCCTCTCACAGACCTCTTACGCACTAAAGGTAAAGATCCACTGTCCGCCAAGCCCGGGGCCCCCCTTTTCTGGTCTGAGAAATGTCAAACAGCCTTTCAACTATTAAAATCTGCGTTTACCACCGAACCTATCCTAAAGCACCCTGACCGGATCTCCCGTTTGTGGTTCACGTGGACGCCTCGGACAAAAGCACTTGGGGCAGCCCTGTTGCAGAAAAAATAAAGATGGTAGACTGGTTCCGTGTGCTTATTTGTCTAAAAAAATTCTCTGGTGCCAACTCAACTGGACTGTGGGAGACAAGGAGACTGCGGCCATCAAAGCAGCACTCTCCACTTGGCGCCACTGGCTGGAGGGGGCTAAGCACCCCTTTCAAGTTTGGTCGGATCATAAAAACCTGGCAGCTCTTTCCACCCCCCTCAAGATGTCCATAAAACAACCGTTGGGCCGATTTCTTTTCTCGTTTCTCTTTACAGTTCATTTTTTCCCAGGGAAAACCAACAAACTGGCTGGCGCGCTCTCGCGCCTACCGAGGAGGGGGGTGGGCTGCCTTACGAGACATTCCACGCACTGTTCTTACCCCTCCCAGTTGGGGTTGGCTGTCACCCGATCTCAAGCCCACTTCTCCTCCACCCCGTTCCCAGTCTCGTCTCTCCTTTCCTGCGGGAATTGGAGGAGGCGGGGCTGCATGAGCCTCCAGCGGCCGAAGGAGACTCCCAATTGCGTTTGGAGAATGGAGTTTGGCGGAGGGGGGAATGTTGATGCGTGCCTCCCCTCCGCAAGCAAGTTCTTGGAAGCTTGCCACGATGCCCGGTCGGCTGGACATTTTGGCTTTTGAAAACTCTGCACTTAGCCGCCCGGCAGTTCTGGTGGCGGCAATCGCAAAGAACATTGAGGCATACATTAAAGGCTGCTCGGTGTGTGCAGAAGCCAAAACCATCCCGGGAAAGCCCATGGACTATTGAAACCTCTCCGGTAGCTTCCGCCCTTGGGAAGTCATCTCCATGGATTACATTACAGATTTGCCGAAAGTCATGGCAATACGGTTTTGTGGGTGGTGGTAGACTTGTTCTCTAAGCAAGCCCATTTTATTCCATGTGCTTCCATCCCTCGGCTCCTAAGTTGGCACGGCTGTTTATTCAACATGTTTACCGTCTCCATTCCGCCCGTTAAAGGTGGTCTCCGACCCGCTGACCCCAATTCATCTCAAAGAAGTTCTGGAAGCGTTTTTGGGGTTGTTGGGGGCCGCCCCGGCCCTCGCCGCCCCCTACCACGTTCAAAGTGGCCGGCGAGACGGAGGGAACGAACAGAACCCTAGAGCAGTATTTACGTTGTTACACCAACTACCAGCAAGACAATTCGCGCGAGCTTATTCGTTTGCGAATGTACGCCTACAACAATGCGGTTCATAGTAGTACAAAGAAAACCCCCTTTGAAATTGTGTCTGGTCGCTCCTTCCCGCCGTTGCCACAACTCCCCGCAGCTGCTTTGGACCCCCCCAGAATTTCAACAATGGATTTCATCCCTAGCCGAGGGATGGAAGTCGGTCCAGACCGCCTTACAACAAGCAAAGGACTCCCAAAAACTGCAAGCGGATAAACACCGCTCAGTTCCCTCTGCGTGTGGGCTCCTGGGTGTATTTATCTACAAAAAAATCTCAGAGGCGTGCATAAATATTCCAAACTTGGCAAAGAGATTTGTGGGACCTTTTCAGATTACTAAAGTGATTAATGATGTCACTGCCCGCTTAGATTTGCCTAACTCTCTTAGTAACATCCATCCTGTCTTCCATTCCAGCTTGCTCAAGGAGGCTCCCGCTTCCGATGCCTGGCACGACCCCGGGAGGCCCACCGACTATTATTGATGGCCACAAGCACTCTGAAATTGGCGCTATCCTGGACTCTCCAGCTTTGTCATAGCGCTTGCAATATTTAGTTTCTTGGGTGGGATATTCCTCTGGGTATAATCAATGGGTTTATTCCGAAAACATTGAAGCCCCCACCCTTATTGCTGCTTTCCACCGCGCCTTTCCACACAAACCTGGGGGAAGGGGTCTTCTTTAGGGGAGGCAGAGTGTAAAGGATTCAATGGTGTTGATGGTGAAGTCACCTTGTGTGCATTCCACCGCCGGGCGATGGGCCAGATGCATCGGCGGAGACTTTATCTTTGCGCGGGAGATGAAGCCTCTGTTCCCATGGGCAGCAGGCAGGGGGGATGGGGTGACTGGTATTATAACCTGTGCTTCTGGCGGGAAGTGTCATTCCTGCCACTGCGTGTACTTGAGCTTTCTAAGATGTCTTAATAAATGGACTTTTACTCCCAAAGCCTTTTATTTCTGCGTCTATGGAATTCCTTACACTACCACTATTTTCGCTAGTTCCTCGGATTCACCTCCTAAGAAGCTTGGTTCAGGTGCAGGAATTTTCCTCACCTCCTCTTGGGTGAAGACAGATGCAAAGAATTCATTCAGCTTCTCTGCAATCTCCCTGTCACCTTTTAGCACACCTTTTGTTCCTTCATCATCTAACGGGCCTACCGCTTCCCTTGCTGGCTTCCTACTTTTGATATACTTGAAGAACTGTTTGTTGCTGGTCTTGATGTTCGCAGCCATGCGTTCCTCATAATCCTTTTTTGCCTCCCTTACAGCTAACTTGCTTCTCTTTTGCCACCATTTGTGTTCTCTCTGGTATTCTTCATCAGTTAAGTTGGACTTCCATTTTCTAAAAGACATCTTTTTTTCCCTACTAATTTCCTCAACCTCCCTTGTTAACCATGGTGGCTTTCTTTTGGATTGGGCGCTGCCTTTCCTAACCTGCGGAACACATTCCAGCTGAGCTTTTAAGACTGTGTTTTTAAATAACCTCCAAGCACCTTGGACATTTTTGACTCTCTTGATTTTCCCTTTCAGCTTCCTGCGCACTATCCCCCTCATCTTTGAGAAATTTCCCTTTCTGAAGGCGAATGTAACTACATTAGTAGTTGTCACTTGTTCGCATGCAGAGATACTGAATCTGACAGCATTGTGGTCGCTGTTCCCTATCGGCTCAACAACACTGACTTCCCGCACCAGGTCCTGGGTCCCACATAGAATTAGATCTAGGATCACATCTCCCCTGGTTGGTTCTACAACCATCTGCTCTAAGCCACAGTCATTTAGCATATCCAGGAATGTTCTCTCCTTACTATGACCTGAACATGCATTTTTCCAGTTTATGTGGGGATAGTTAAAATCGCCCATTACCACGACATTTTTGCTTTTGTTGGCCTCTCTAATTTCTTTTTCCATCTCAGAATGGTTAGGAGGCTTATATGTAGAAGACATGACTGATGTCACCCTTGCACCCAGTTTACACACCAACCACAGAAATGGGCATCTTACTGGTTGTCTTGCTCTGCCTGCCAGTTTAAGAGGATGTGATTATAGTGGGAATTAGATGGCAATCTCCCAGGACAGCTGGCCAGCCCATAGAGTGTTTACTGCTTAGCTCAAACTTTCTGGGATGTTTTATGGCTTTGCCACTAAGAGAGCTAGCTATATATAGCAGAATTTCTAGCAGCTCAGAGGACAACCACATGGATAGAAGCAATAATTTATAACAAATCCATTGCCTAACTTTGCTGTTGCAAAACCTACGGTGTGCAGACAACTCTTTAGAAATGGATTATACAAAGGGGAAGAGCTGGTGTGGTGTGATGGGATAGCCAACAGTCAGACTAACCTCCCCCATTGCATAGTTGTAGGACTGCCAACTCTGGTTTGGGAAATTCTTAGAGATTTGGGGTTGAAGCCTGGGGAGGGGAGGGACCACAGCAGGGTATAATGCCACAGAGTCCTTCCTCCAAAGCAGCCATTTTCTCCAGAGGAACTGATCTAGGTAGTGTGGAAATAAATTGTAGTCCCAGGAGATCTCCAGGCCCACCTGGAGACTGGCAACCATAGGAAGTTGTAAATATAAACAATGGGATGTGTCTGCTGCTTGAAGGCAAGACATAGCACAAATGTGATAAATGTTTATTAACAGTAGATCCAGAGCTGAGAGGTAGGCATATCTGTAGTCCTCCCAGAGCATGGCTGTCAGCTCTAAATTGGAAAATTCCAGCAGATTTGGGGGGTGGAGTCGGTGCAGTTTGGGAAAGGGCTTCAGCAGGGCTTCACTCATACTTTTCAAGACCATCTGTCAGGATGTTTGAATGCTTGTGGCCAACAGCTTGATATAATTCACCTGTTTATTTTTAAAACATGTGAAAAATTGTGCTGCTAATTTAAGAAGGAAAAAAAAATCATGGTTCTGATATAGAAGTCAGGGAGGAAATGTTCCCAATAGAACTGTTGTGTTTCTCATTCATTTGACATTTTATTGCTCCTGGTTCTACATTCTTGAGAGGGTAATTGTTCTTTATTATAGTAGCCAAGGTCTAGGAGGAATGATTTTTTTAAGTCAGTTTCAGGGAAAGGACTCTGTTTCTAGAGAGGAATAATGCTATAGAGACCAATTTCCAAAGCATCCATTTTCTCCAGGGGAACCGATCTGTCAGTTGGAGACCAGTCTGGAAGATCTTCAGCCATCAGTTGGCAGTTGGCAACCCTATTCCAGAGTTAGTAGGAGGGAAGCAGGTGGGAAGATATGCCCTTTCCATACTTTAGACTCCCCATGTAATCTTGTCAAGGAATGGTTGTTCCCAAAGTTCAACACAAACCGAGTTGGAAGGAGAATTCATTCAAAGGATCTTTAAGTCCCCTCCAGCCCTATAATTATAATTCCTTCATTGTGGTTCTACTAGCAGGTAAAATAAGTCACTAGTCAAGTTTCTTACAAATCTGTAAGTGATAATTTCACAGGATGAAGAAGTCAATCTACCAGATTATCCAATGCCTTTCCACAATTCTGGTACTCCTGTCTTTTGTTTTCCTAGACCTAATCTTTGAAGAGACAATGGCCAAGTTTCTTACAAATCTGTAAGTGATAATTTCACAGGATGAAGCAGTCAATCTACCAGATTATCCAATGCCTTTCCACAATTCTGGTACTCCTGTCTTTTGTTTTCCTAGACCTAATCTTTGAAGAGACAATGGCCAGGTTTCTTACAAATCTGTAAGTGATAATTTCACAGGATGAAGCAGTCAATCTACCAGATTATCCAATGCCTTTCCACAATTCTGGTACTCCTGTCTTTTGTTTTCCTAGACCTAATCTTTGAAGAGACAATGGCCAAGTTTCTTACAAATCTGTAAGTGATAATTTCACAGGATGAAGCAGTCAATCTACCAGATTATCCAATGCCTTTCCACAATTCTGGTACTCCTGTCTTTTGTTTTCCTAGACCTAATCTTTGAAGAGACAATGTTGATAAAATTCAGACTACAAAAGAAGAGGATCTGTAGTTCTTGTACATCTACTTTGGCACAATTCTCTGTCTCTCACCAACCCCAGTTTCCAGGGTTACTCTCACCCTGAAACAGTCTAAAGTATTTTTTCAAGGCAGTAACAGTTAAAGTGTGTGTATGTGTGTCATTTTCCAACTTTATGTATGGGGAGGGGGAGTAATTAGAAATTCATTTCAGTTGCTGCAATATTTTGCAGAATTATGAGTACTGATTGCATGTTTTCAATTCCATATTCTGAGCCTCTGTCCATTCTCCTATAAATGAAGGAGCACCAGAGGTCACTTGGAATTTGCTGCCATCTAGCAGATACCCTGTTGCAGTGCAAAGGCAACTGTATACCCTTGGCTAAGGAGCAAGGTTGGTATCTGGGGGGTTCTTTGTCTCCTTAGAAAGAAATCCAAGGCAACATGGAAATATAGAAAAAGTATTCTTGAGAGAAACCTGAATGCCACTTGCAGACTGATAGGTTTGGGGAAAAGGTTTATTGAAACTATAACATGAGTTTCGAGGCCTTAAATGTCTCGATGTTCCAAGTTTCTTTCTTTTCTTTTTTTGAGGGCTCTGGTTCTTCACAAAGCTGAGTTCCCACATGCTTAGCCAACTAAGCAGCCCACTTTGACTAATTAAAAATAACTTCAAGCCACTCATACTTTTCAAGACCATCTGTCATGAAGTTTGAATGCTTGTGGCCAACAGCTTGATATAATTCACCTGTTTATTTTTAAAACATATGAAAAATTGTGCTGCTAATTTAAGAAGAAGAAAAAATCATGGTTCTGATATAGAAGCCAGGGAGGAAATGTTCCCAATAGAACTGTTGTGTTTCTCATTCATTTGACATTTTATCACTCCTGGTTCTACATTCTTGAGAGGGTACCGTAATTGTTCTTTATTATAGTAGCCAAGGTCTAGGAGGAATGATTTTTTAAAAGTCAGTTTCAGGGAAAGGACTCTGTTTCTAGAGAGGAAGCCATTCCGGTTGTTAAATCTTGGTCACTGCAGTCAACTTGATTTTTTAAATTACCTTGTAGAAGGGAGATGCCAAGGATGAAAAAAAGCCCAGTCCTAAAATGCCCCCCCCCCCCTTGCACTTCTGGGTTTATACATGTGAAGAGATGTCCTAATGTCATAAACTATGTTATTCCTGTTCAGGTGAAAATAAAGCTGTCTGGATTATTGGGAGGAGTAAGGGATGGTAAAGACATACTGAAGTTAGATTTCCAAAAATGGACACTATTAAGACTAAAAACAAAATTCTGAAGTTCTGGGTGCGAGACCTTTAACCTAGAGTTCTCTGTTCTAATTCAGAATATTACATTCTATTGACCGAGTTAAAACAAAACTGTAGACTCCTTTTCTACTGTAAATTTCTTCTTCTATGCATGTCATTTTGTCCCACTAATTAAATTTATTTTTCCTGATATTTCACACCATTATTCTCTGTCCAGAGGACTTAGTGTTCCACTGTAGTTATATCACAGAGCAGGGTCATAGGTAAATTGAAGGCGTGTTTTGGGTCAACTATAAAGGATTTCCTTTGATAATGGTCACTTTGCTTCTAACCTTAATACCTTTAAAGTTCTGTCTAAAAAAGAAAATGGCGGCCGTTCCCTTAGTGTAACACTGGGATTGAAGGACATAGAGGCTTTAAATTACCACAGCTTGGTAAATACTTTATTAAACAGGGTTGCTCTTACCTCTAACTGTTGTTCACTGAGTGGTCTTCTGTACCATGAATGCACAGGCCAACCATGGAGATGAAAGTTCAAAACTTTCTAGAAGAAGAAGCAGGAGGTGGAGGAGTGTGAATGTATACCCCACCTTTTTTTCCTTTAAGGACCGCAAAATTCCTTCCCTTCCTCTCCCCAAAACCTTGTCGGGGGGGGGGGGAGGGGCTGAGTGAGTTTGGCAAGAACTGTGACTAGCCCAAGGTCACCCAGCGGGCTTCATGTATAAGAGTGGGGAGACAAACCTGGTTCAGCAATAAGAGTCCACTGTTCATATAGAGGAGTGGGAAATCCAATCCAATCCACCAGATAAGAGTCCACTGCTCCTAACCACTGCACCTAACCACTGCACCATGTTTGCACTTCCCAAGGTGCTTGGAGTTCTCCCCCTCCCCTCTGACATGCACTTGCTTTCCCCATCCAAACCAGTATGTGATAGAGGTGGGGAGAGCACTCCACCCTCAGTGCTCCCTTTGTTGCCACACCTCAATGGAGAAGCCCACAACAGGAAACACTAATTTGCTCTTGCCCTCCACACTTTTTTGGACAACTTCCACAGTAAAGGGAACCATACCTGTTGAGGCCAGAGAGGAGCTATTAGGATGCAGCTGGTCATACCCTGCTCAGAACAGGGATAGGAGGGAAAGCATAAAACAACCTCACTGCCAAGACATTTGAAAGGCATCCCTGGTGGAGTCCAGGTTAGAAACTGTCAGGGAACAAAAATGGGTATGTCTGTTGTTGAAATGGGAGCTGAGTAAGTCGATACATGGAGAAAAAATGGGGCATAGGTAAGTGTATGCAAGAGTGGTGAGGGAAGTAAGGGACACCCGCCTAGCCAGCCAGATCAGCCGAATCAACCCTGGCGAAAGATGGGGAGACAGATGTCACAGCCAGATCGCCCTCACATCCAAGAGACCATTCATGAAGTGTCACCATCAGGCTGCTAACCATGTCTGCAGTAGAATTGGAAGCCCCTGTAATGTGTATAGCTTGCAAGTATATTTGTCTCTGAAATGCAAGATGCTGATGCTGTAAGAGGCAGGGACTTTGTGGCCCCTTGTTTGAGGATGTAGAATTTGCCAGGGAGTATTGGCTGTGGCTATCAAAAGACAACTACCGGGGCTTAAAGCTGCAAAAGAGATTGAAGTGTGCAGATAGCCTTTTAGTTCTAACAAACTGATATGTAACCTAGATTCTGCCCCACAGTGTGCCTAAAAAGGAGGCATCTGATACCAAAATCTGTTGGTATCAAACTGACACGTGCATAATAGGTTAGGCTCTTCTGATCATCATGAGAAGTATCTGAAAACAGACCTGGGGTTACAGAAACGCTGCAGCGTTTGGGACTCTTTAGTTTGGAGAGGAGGCAGCTGAGGGGGGATATGATTGAAGTCTACAAAATTATGCATGGGGTAGAAAATGTTGACAGAGAGAAATTTTTCTCTCTTTCTCACAATACTAGAACCAGGGGGCATCCATTGAAAATGCTGGGGGGAAGAATTAGGACTAATAAAAGGAAACACTTCTTCACGCAACGTGTGATTGGTGTTTGGAATATGCTACCACAGGAGGTGGTGATGGCCACTAACCTGGATAGCTTTAAAAGGGGCTTGGACAGATTTATGGAGAAGTCGATCTATGGCTACCAATCTTGATCCTCTTTGATCTGAGATTGCAAATGCCTTAACAGACCAGGTGATCGGGAGCAACAGCCGCAGAAGGCCATTGCGTTCACATCCTACATGTGAGCTCCCCAAGGCACCTGGTGGGCCACTGCGAGTAGCAGAGAGCTGGACTAGATGGACTTTGGTCTGATCCAGCTGGCTTGTTCTTATGTTCTTAATTTTGGCCACTGGAAGTCTCACTCAGCATTAAATCTACAGCAAAGTCAATTAATAGTCTTACATGCAGGTGGACAAAGGGAACAACTGCTGTAGCTGATGCCCAGAGCCTCCAAATAGATCTGGGTGGACCTATGAACAGAATCTAGTGGGGCCCCGATGAAGAGTATAGTTTGCATAGGAGATCACTCAGATGTTTTATTCATTCACTAAAAGAGTGTAGAGTGGCCAAGCTTAAATTAACATGGTTGGACAAGGCTGCTGTAGAAGGAGTTGCAAAGACACAGCCATCCAAATAAAGATACTCAGTACAGCCCTGGAGGTGTAGATGGGCTACCACCACAGCTATGCATTCGGTGAGTTCCCTTGGGGCTGTAGCTAGGCTGAAAGGAGGGACTGTGTATTGGTAATGTAAAGTCCCACACTGAAAATGCAGATACTTCTAGCACTTCTCATGAGCAGATATGTGGAAATAAGAATTCTTTAGGTCAATAACTGCAAACCAAGTCTCTCGCTCTAAAAGAGAAAAAAACTCAGTTAATGTAACCATCTGAAATCTGGAAACCTTTAAAAACACATTAAGATATCTGAGGTCCAAAATGGGCCTCTTACCCTCATCTTTCTGATTGATCGCAAAGTACTTTGAATAGAAACCATCCAAGATATTAGTTAAGGGCCCATATGCAATGGTTCCTTTATTAAGAGGCCGAGTAACTTCCCACTGTAATGCAGGAGGAAAAACAGAAAGGCATTAAATGGCCACAACAGGTAAACAGCCAATGGGCAACAAAGAAAACTGCAGATGGTAGCCTTCTTTACTAACAGAAAGAACCCCAAAGTCCTGGGTAATTCCTCTTCATTCAGCAGCACATGCCACTAATCTGTAGAAAGTGGGGAGAGGAATCTGCATGTGGTGTCTAGTTGCAGAAAAGATTTCACCTTACCAGCATTATGGAACTTGGGAGGTTGTGGGACCTACTTACTCCTCTGCTTGCCCTGATGCTTCTTCCCCTCTTGGTAGGAATTGTAATGGGGCTGGTAAGGTTTCTCCTGTGAAGGTGGTAGCTATATAGCATTTAGCTGTGTAGCTATATGGCATATGGTACTGTGGCTGAAATACCAAAGGTATGTCTGGGGAAATACGGGTTTTATGGGTCTGGGTGGGTATACCTGTGTTTTTGCTGTTACTTTGTTCTTATGCATTCTAGAATCACCAATCTGTGAGGTAAATTTTTCCTTGGCCTCAAAAGGCAGGTCCTCAGCTTTAGTCTCATTTGGAAAGGCTGTTGACTGCCACCATGAGTGATGCCTGAGGATGATGAGAGAAACCATAGCTCTGTTGGCACATTATACAACAAAGAAGAAAACTGTATCACACTATATTCAATAATATTAGATACAATTGCATGAACTCATTACAACCCTGTGTGAATAAAACACTCTTGACACAGTGACAGAAACTGAAAGTGCTAGAAAACTTTGGAACCTTCATCTCCACTTCTGGTTTGTGTGATCTTACAAAAACCATGAAGATGACTATAAGGTTTAAGAAAGAATGCAGGCAACATATCTAGGCAATATATTCAGTTATTCTGTCCAGTTGCAGAAATACTGGATGCAAAATGTCAGATTATGAGAAACTCAGCTTTAGAATTTATTTATTTTTAAAGCAAGTTACTCGTCGGTGTGGATGTGGATAGAAACAGTGTAGACAATGCTGGCGAAGTCCCAGAAGATGGGATGGACAGCTAGTTGGAAGGATACGATGAATCAGTTTTGTAGTGGTTAGAGGCATGGCTTAAGTGTTCTCACTACCTGACATAGCTGGCAAAATGTGCAGACATACATTAATATATATACTTTGCAACTTATATAGGTCACAGCATTCATCATCTCTGCATTCAAACATGGGGCTGTAGTTTTGTTTTTCATTAGACTGCAAAGTATACGCAGCCTTTCCCCCTAAAATGTTAGGCAGAATCGGACAGAGAATTTGTGAGATACCAGATACCCAACGCATCATCCAGACATCCCCTGCAGTGATAATATTGACCTTCTTTCTTTAGGGCTTTTGAGTGGGAAGCCAGCAAACACCTCACTTAAATGAACTCTCTAGCATGCCATCATCTGCACGTCTACAAAAATGAGACTCTTCTTGTTGCAAAAACATGTATAGTGCAGAATGATGGGATCTACTTGAGATAGTGCTGGATGGGGTCCCATTTTGATTACCCATCCCTGAATGTGACCCTCTACCTCTCACGGGCAGATCCTTCCGCATTCAACACTAGTATACTCCACTTAATATGGTGTTATAAAGGGTCTTCCGCTCATGCTATTGATCTTGGAGCCCTACTTAACCATGCCCATTTACCACCACTTCCTCTCATTAGAGACCATGCCCTTCATTAGCAAATTTAAAATAATGTGTATTGGGAAAGAAATTTGGTACCCAGGGTTCACTTCACATTCAGAGATTCCATTCAGAGACTCCTGAGTAGCAAGTTTAAATAAATACAAATGCTGAACTTACAATGAGATCTGTTGAGCACTGTGCTTTACTATTTTGAGAAAAGTACCACTAGGCCTCTGCAAAATACAGTCACCATTCCTAAGCAACTGCAACCTGTCCTTTCATTGTTTCTCAACACCACCCAAGCTTTGGATTGTAGATGAATGGACAGCTTTTTCACTGAACTGGGTTTTGAACCCCTCAGAAACCACTGGGAACCTTCCAAAGAACCGCTACAAAGAGGTGGGCTCTTTCTGGCCTCCTGCTCTCCAGCCACAAGCCTACTAGGTGCCATTTTTAAAATGTCAAAAACCCTAAAATGCCCTCAGTGACACAAAGGCTGGTATATGTGACTGAGTAGTCACAGGGCTCATGTGTGTGGCATTGATTTGAAATGCTATTGCCCAGCCCTTCATGTCTCAACCACCTTTATCATTTCCCCTTTTGTTATTACTCTACACCATTTGTTCCTTGTACACAAAGAAACATTCGCAATGACCTGCAGTTCCAAGAAATCATATTTTCTTTATTGTTTTATTTTTTTGTAACTCAACAAGTTTCCATTTTTTAAATATTTTTTAAATTTTCATTATTATATTTTTTCTGTTTAATGCACTCGACCCAAAATTGGTTTGGCATGTTGAAAGGAAGGGAACAGAAAGAGAAATGCAAAAGGCAAAGTGGACAAAAGCAATGGTGTGGACATAGAAATGGATCAGCACCAACCTGTAGAAAGGGACATAGAGGGACCAAAGAAGAGAATGAAGCACAAACCTTCCCAGTAGGCCCTGTATTCTTGGATGCAAGCTTTCTCACTGCCATTCAAAAGGCACAGCTTCACTGGCAAACCTGGAGGATAATGGAGCTGGGAATGACAACGGAAACTAGGGCTTTGTGTGTGTGCATGGCAGAGGATGGGGGGGGGGGGGCAGGAAGCTTCAAAGGTACAGTGTGGACCAAACAGGCAACCAGCCTGGAGCTCTACACTATTTGCTATCATTTCTTGCATTGCCATTAACTTCCGATTTTGGCATCCATTTCATGTGTCTGTAATGCCTCATGTAGTGGTGCTCATATCTTTACTGTAACTATCTGGTGATAAAGAGTTGGCAATGGCATTAAGGTCTACCAGTTGCTGCCACGTAGCCTTCTAGATGTTGTTATCACCACCCCCAGTAGTACCACTGTGTCCAGAAGTGGGAGGCCCAATCAAGGGCCACTACAACAACCTGTAAAGAGTGAGGATCTGCTGGTATAAAGAGCCCTACATGGCAGACTTGGTTAACAGGAGATGTTCCTAAGTTATGGGAAAATGGACTCCTTTAAATAGGAAGGCCCCACAACATTGAGCATGTAGAATATGTTATGTAGGGAGGACAGATGGTTCTCCACATTTGATAGCTGCTGGTTGTTGATTCAGGCTTTATATATGTCCTTGCACAGATTTTGCAAAAGACCCAACCATTCTCCCCATACTAGGAGTTCAGAGGCAGCCTGAGAATTTCTGTCAGAGGAGGGAGTATGTTTCACTCCTGCACTGAGGGAACAGGGCATCTGTGCCTCTGCTCCAGATACTTAAACTTAAAGTAGCTTTAAGAGAAGCAGATTCTGACTTCTAATGTTGTTCTAGAGGTAGTGAGGTCCTGAACTAGCTTATGCATAAATACCCCTCATGTCAGCTTGTAGAAAGCCATTTCTAGAGAAGAAAGAGGTGATTGGAATGAATTGGCTGCAGTGTAGTTGGGGAGGCATATAGTATATCCTCCCAACCATCTTCAGAAGGACAGGAAACACCAAGGCTATATCATTGTTTTAAATGTTGCCCTGTATGTTCCATATTAGTCAAGCCTTATAGCTAGAGAATTTGGCCTGATCTGCTGTCTGTCTGAATCACATCAATGATAGTGAATTATTCTTGAGAAGCTGAAATGAGTCAATGGATTTGCATAAGTCTTTGATGAAAAAGTAGCCTCTGTAGGAGAACACATAGAGAACTGAAGTTCAGAGGACACAGATAATAGGGCTGCAACAAGAGGGTGCTGGCTGAGCCCAAAACAGCAAGAGGCATTAATTGTGAAGCACAGGCGCTTTTCCAAGGGGGAAGTTTTCACTCCTTGCACCACAAAAATGGAGGGATGTTGCAGAGGGGTCATTTGCTGCCTGTCCTCCACTATTTCATGTATTTCTCTCCCCCCCCCCTTCTGGTGTCAATGATATAAAACACAATAGACAGGACTATAGTGATAAAGTCTGTACAAAGATACGGCGGTATTCAATCTGCCCATGCAGGATTAAGACTAGACACTCTCCCCTGCTGCGATGGCAATGCCATAAATATTGTAAACAATCCATCTGGGTTCAAGCACTTGACAAAAGCCTGCTGCTGGACTGGGATGGGAACACCTGTACTGTGACCCAGGGGGGAAAAACTAGGAGAAACTTGTATCCACTAGTTCATGGGACATTTTATTCATCTGTGATTTGAAGGATTCTGTTATACTGACAGATAGGAGGAGAAGTCAAACTAGTCATTGAAACTCAGCAATTGCTTAATGGCTAGAGAACTGCCTAGGAATAAGATACCAGGGTCATTATAGAAAATTCAGTGATGCCCTATAAATTGGAAGGGGAAAAAAAATCAGTGTGAAGACAGAATGAAAATAAAACTACAAGTATTACAGTGCCATTATATAACTCTATGGTGCATCCACAGTAAGAATACAACATGCAGTTCTGGCTGCTCTCATCCTGTGGAGGGTGTAAAAAAGAGATTTAGAAGAGGACAGCTAACATGGCTTAGACATTGGAGCAGCTTTCCAGCAAAGCACTACAAGATGACAGGCTGTTAGATTAAGAAGTTTATAAAATTATGAATGGTGTGGGGAATGAAAAGTGAAAGCAGCTCCTCAAGATAATGATGGCACAGACTAAGGATGGGAAGAGCACTGGTCACAACTGAATCATCAGCCATATTTTACTAACTCTGAAAGTGGGAGGTGAATCCTGCAAGCATAAACTTTTTCAGAATGGGGCTGGGCACCTATTCTGAGTTCTGAAGCGGGTTTGCTTATCAAGGGGAGGAGTCACAGATAAAAAGCAGGAGGGAAAATATTTAGGACACATTCCTTTCACACTGCAACCGGCATGTGTGCTTGCAAATGAGCATGCTTCTGCGATCTGAGCTATTCTGGTGGTTATGCCTATGCGGCTTTGTTTCAAGTGGCAGCCACTTTACACTAAGATAAACTATAGTACAAGGAGTCTCAAGCTTGCAAATGCCCAGACACGTCCCTTAGTTGGTATTGCTTTCCCATGTTTGTTTCCCCTTCTCCATAGCAAGCTGATAGGCTTGCCAAACCTCCAGGTAGGGGCTTTAGGTTTCCTGGAGTTACAAATGATTTCCAGACTACAGAGGTCACTTCTCTTGGAGAAAATGGCAGCAGAGGTGGGTTCTATGGCACCGCCTGGCTGCTGAGCTCCCTCCTGTCCCCAAGTTCTGCCTCCAAATCTCCAGGAATTTCTCATCTCAAAGTTGGCAGCCTTAAGTGGGAACATCTGGGTTGCTCCCAAAATTTGGTTATTAAGCACCTGTTTGCACAACTTTTATTTCAAAACAGCCACCCCTTTTCACATGTCCCTTGTCAGAAGAGGCAGCAACACTGATTTCACCTCATCAACATGTTGACTTATTACTGGTTAATGTTAAAATCAAAACTCAAGTGTGGACTACTTACACCTACTAGGAGACTAGAGAATGCCACGCCTTAAGGTTGGACTGCTAAACACTCAACCTCCTTAGCTTCTCTCCAAGAGGGCAAATATGTCTTTGGTTTTTGAGCATGAGGTTTCCAGATGGAGGTACCTCTTCGTAATAATGCCAAGGAGCTTCCTGAACACAGGACCTTCCTTGGGCCAATGCAGCAAATGAAAGTGGGGTGAATAAGGCCATTTGGTATTGGGAAGGGACTAAAAGGAACTACTATGGTGATGGAATAGAGACTTGGGACCTAGTCCCTTCACTGGGAGAAGGTATGCCCCCAAGAATGTAAATGAATTTGTTTTGAACTAAGGTCAAAGCAGTGGCAGAAAGAAGTTTGTTTATATCCTTGACCGAAGAACAGTACACTCCTTCTATCTGGAATGGACGTCCTCTTCTACTGAGTGCACAGCTTTGGGAGGGACGCACATGGAGCTGTGAGGGAGGTAGGAGACACCCGCCCAGCCAGCCAGATCAGCCGAATCAACCCTGGCGATCAATGGGGTGACAGATGTCGCATCCAGATCACCCTCACATCCGAAGTTTGTGTAAATAGATGTTGTAGGAGTCCCAAGCTAACTAATATTTGTTCAATGAGTAATTCAACAAAAGGTTGTAAAAAAAAAGCACTCCAAACCTTTGTGTTCTTGGGAGAAAGGCCCCAAATATAGAGTTAAAGTCCCATTCCTCACTCCTGCCCCAGGTCACTCCTGGAGATGAGGGCTCCCTTGGAGCAGCATAATGAGGGGAATTGATGAAAACTGCCCCTCCATCAGCAAAAATCCTCCACTTTATCTCACCTGTAAAACAAAAGATGTCTGAACACTATTACAGGATGCCAATTCTATTGTCTTCCGAACAAAAAATCTGAATGCACTGAGGGATGGAAATTTTTAAAATAAATGTCTCTAGGTAGAAAAGTCTGAATATGTTGACCTATGTGTATTTTTAGGCTCTAAGAATTGAGAGGTCAGGTTCTGTTTTCTGATGCCGTTTGGGTTATCTCCTCAACAGCCACAAATGAACTTCTAGCCTCCATCTTGGCAGAGAAGAAAAGGCCAATATGAGTATATGACCAGCTCCTGTTTACCAAAAACAACTAAATAAACAGGAAAGGAAGGAAACACACACAAACAGGACAGGACAAGCCCACTGACAGCACAAGGGAACCATGAACAGTCTCCTACTGTTCTACTGATTCAGGGGCAGAACTAACTCTTGATGTAAAGGAGGTGTGGCTTGCATTGCCATTGTCAGGGCAGTTTCAGGATTTTATTGGCTCTCAGCAGTGACACTGGGGTAAGAGATATCAATAGGTAATAAAGGATTGCTGATGACTCTTCCTTCCATCTACAATATGGTACAGAAAGAAAGGCTCTGCCTAGTCCACGGAGCTCCCCTCAAATGTTAACCTCTACATCTAACATTCTCCCAGAATGCTACTAGTAAAGGGGTGGGGGTGGGGGATACAAACAGAACAAATGCAAGAAAACTTAACACTTTGAGGTGGCAAGTAGCAAAACCACATACCACTTCCCTTATCAACGCAATGTGGCCAGGCCACTACTAACCTAAAGATTTCAAACAAGTACAAATGATATGCATGTTTGTTTTTAAATGAAATGATATAACATTCTGTCTCCCCCACCCGCCAGTTCCTAAAAACAAAGGATTTTCCTGGGACCTACAGCATTTTAGAATTACAGTATCTTTGGGTCTTGCAGTAAAAATGGTTTTTGATATTTTTTTTTCCACCCACAATTCCACAGTGGCAGCGAATGAGAAAATAATCAACTTCATGTAGAGATGTATGAAAAAGATACCTCATCCAGCAGGAAAGGGGAAATGCTTCAAGGTCACAGAAATGATGCCGTATATGTTATATATTACATAAAAATTGTGCCAAAATGTTTTTTTTCCTTTTTTTTCTTTTTGATTGTAAAAATCTGCTCTAAGTGGGTTTCCCCATCGACGTCACAGCAGGGATTTTCTTTTCCCTTTCAGGCTCCTATACCACACATGGAGCTAGAGCAGAGCTGAGTGCCATATATCTATATATATATATTACATAAATATAGATATATTTAAAACCCAGACATAAAAGTTCCTTGTTTTTTCCTTTTTCAAGTGAGTAAAATCAATTCTTTTTTGTTGTTTTTAGAATTTCATATTTACAGCATTTCAATTGGTATCACATCCCCCCCTTCCCAACCCCGCCCACCGCCCGCCCCAGAGATATGATGCCTCCAGGTGAGACTTGGTTGCTTCCCCAACTCTCTCGGGAAAAGAGTCGGTGAGAAAAGTCGGAGTTGTGCTTGAAGAGGGAGATCTGTTGTTTCATTTTTCCTGGGGGGGGGGGGGGGAGTGCAGTCTGGGTTATTGTTTCTCTTGCTGTTTTTTTTCCCCTTTATGTCATTTTGCTGAAGGACAATCCATCCAGTTTGAAAAAAAAAAAGAGTTCACGTTTCAACACTCCTACTCCCCCTCCCCCATCTAGTCCCGAATGGGTTTGGACGGCAGCCATGTTTGCATTGCAGGTACTCTTGGCTTTTGTTTCTTTGTAGGCAGGAATGAAACAGAAAGGAGGACAGATAATTCTTCTTGCATCACAGCTTAACGTTGGAGCAGGAATTCAGTGGGGGGCGGGCAGGCAGGCTGAGGGAACGGAGTTAAATAGACAACAAAGGAAGAAGTGCCTCTCCCTCCCTATCATCTTGATTCTGTGCAATTTTATTTCAAGCCTGGTTACCACACCAAAGCAGTAATGAAGGGAATGGCTGCCCAATGTAGCCACAAAAATCAAATCAAATCTAAAAATAGCCACCTCAACGCTACTTCTTCCTTTCCCCAGAAATGGTGGTGCATGGCAAGCATTCCTATGTGGGCTCTTTTCAAACAAAGGAAAATTTTCCTGTCATCCTACCAGCTTCAAAGAAAGAACTAAATGCAAAGTCCTACTGATAAATTGTGGCAGTCAACAAATACTGAAAAGCAACTTCTGGGCTGAGCATCACCTGACCAACACCTTCCTCTCCCGCCCCCCTCCACTTCCCCCTTATTTCTCTTAATATTTTTGGCAACAGTTGCATCTATACCCAAACCAGGCCAAGTGCCATAAGGCCCCTTTATCCCTTGTACTATTCTGAAAAATAGGCCTGTCTTTCAACAAAGTTGTTGGAAAGGGAGGGCAGAGAATGAGCACTGTGCCAGGAAGCAGGACATTTCCCTAGGTGTCCCATTCTCTGCAGATCATACCCTCATGGCTTTGATTTTTGTCACTTCCAAAAAAGCAAAAACAACCCCCCCACATACCTTCAAAAAAAGGCAAAATCCCAAATCCAACTCATAATTATTTAATTTTTTCTTCTTTCAATTTACTATTCCCCCACTGTCCCTTTTTCTAGGAGGTATTGTTAAAATAAGTCTGATCCCTTTGCCTGCACACGCTGCTCTTTCCTCCACTGCATTTGCTTGACACAACCTACTAGGTAATGTGCCACTTCCTGTTTGGAAAACTAATCAGATGGAAAGAAAGCAGGACAAAATGGCTGCCCTGCCTTGGAAAAGGATTCCACTACACTTAGCTCTTTCTTCCATTTGTCTCCTCCATTCATTCTCCAGCCCTGCTCCATTCTTTTCTTCCCCCACCCTTTCCTCCAGGAAAAAATGAAAATGTTCCGGTCACGGCAAGGATGCCATTTGGGGTTAGGGAAGGTATGGTCCCTCAGTCCCTTTTTGGCCCCTCAGAGACTGGTCACCAGCTGCATTTGGCCATCTCCCTCCACTGCTGGGCCTTCTAAGCTTCCTGGGACCAAGTAGCCATCATTGCTGGGTCTCCGGACTTGATAGTAGGCCTGAAGCTGGTTGCGTGGCACCAAGGCTGGCCGGTTGGTGTAGTAGATTTCATTGATGGCTTGGGCGTGAGGGAGCACTTCCCCAACCGCCTCGGGGCTGCTGTCCGGGTATGGGGAGTCCCTCAGGTTGGTCATACTGGTGTATAAAGAGTCCCTATTGGGTGAAGGGGCTTGGCCATCACCCCCCTCTGTCAGGTCAGCTGTGCAGCTCTCCGACTCCTCCAAGTCGCTCTGATAGAGGATGGACTGTGCCCTCTGAAGTAAGAGCGGCTCCTCTAAGGCCTTATACATAAGTTCAATTTCCATGTTCTCCTCATGTGTCAAAGAAGGGGCATCAGGCACAATGGCGTCATCCTCGCTGTTGGCACTCCCTCCCCCTGCTGCTACATTGGGAGGGGGAGGTGGTGCAGGGGGGTTGGGGAGCTCTGTGGAAACCCCACCTCCCTTAACCATACCACTTCCTCCTCCCCTCAAGTTGTTATGAACCAACTCAGAAATGATCATTTTTTCAAAGGCGGCAGCATCACTCAGGTTGCGTCGGCAATCAGCCATCTTTGTGCCATCAGCTGGGAAGTCACCACTGCGGAGGGAGTAGCTGTTATTGAAGTTGCCATTGAGCGGGAGGGTGTCCATGCCACAGGCGTCTCGGCTGTTGTTCAGAGGGTGCTCTGTGAGGGGAGCACAGAGATGGGTGTTAGTGGAAGGAAGGAGATGGGAAACAGTGAACTAGTGCTGAGATCAAAGAGTGGAGGCCATCACTTGGAATCTGACATATGAATGGCCACCAGATCTGCCTAAGCACAGCATATGTAAGAAAGAAGCCGTGTGAGCAACACTTAAGGCATGATGTATCAGTATATGAAAACGCAACATGTGTGTTTGTGTAAGTAAAAGCACTGATGTAGTTTTATATATAAGAACTGTATTGGATTATTACACATGGAAAAGTGGTTTGCATAAATAAGAAAGGAAGCAAGCACCCAAAATGATTGAAAAAGTAGAGAGGGAATCATGAAATGACTCAGATTAAGATTTATGAAATGTAATGCATGTATTTCAGTACATGCTGGTTTTTAAAGAGCAGTGGTGCTGCATGTTTCCTCACTTCACCAAAGTATTCTCTTATACAACAGTCATACATTAGATTGCTTCATATTTTGGAATTTGTCCCTGCTTGTTCCAGAAACCTGTGGATGAGGGTATAGTCATCTCCACAAGGATATGGATAATTTGCTAGTCTGAGTAGACAGGACTGATTTCAATGGCTCAGTGATTTGATTCAGTATAAGGCAGTTTCATTTCTTGTACCATATCCTTGTTCCCTTTAGAATGCTTCAACACCTACTGGTTTGGCTAACATTAGACAGCAAGTGTGGATTACTCGTTAAGAGTGGTGGACTCTAATCTGGAGAACCTTTTCAGCCCACCTACTTCACAAGAAGCCTGTTGTGGGGAGAGGGAAAAAATGTGCTTGTAAGCCACTTTGAGACTTCTTAAGGTGGAGAAATGCAAGATATATAAACCTACTCTGCTTTTCCTTCTTATGTTCTATTTAAGGGTGGCAAAATTGGTATTTCTCAAGGCTGTGTTTATTAGATCTTGACATTTAAAAAACAACAACGAAAAAGCTGATACTGCAAATTGGCCTTTTGGGGTTTTCCCAAAAATTTCAGGTTATTAAATCTGAACTCCAGAAATACATCTGCCTCTGAACTCCGTGTAGGAGGCAGAAGGTCGTAAAGAACTCCACCCATGCCACCTGCTGCCTCAGAGACCCATGTAGACTTACGAGGCAGGTGCAGAGTTGGATGCTGGGCCCAGCCAGTGTTCAACTGCAGGCTCAGCCTGGCTGGGTCCAGCTTTGTACTGCTGGTTCCACCTCCAAAGTGTAGGTGGAGCCAGCCATATAAAACTGGACCTGGCCAGGCCAAGCCTAGGTCCAACACTAGGCTCAGCTGGGTCCAGTTCTAAACTGCAGGCTTTGGAGGTGGAGCCCACAGTTTAAAGCTGGACCCAGCCATGCTGTAGGCAAGGGAGGGAGGAGGGTTTTCTTTTCTTTTTTTAAGGTGGCAGGCCGGACAGGCCCCCAAAATGCTGGAAAATTGGCATTTTTTGGGATCCGATTGTTGGGTCCCCTTTTATTGCTGCCTTTTTTCCAGGTGAATCCCCCCGCCCCCTAAAAATACTGACAAAATACTGACAAAATGCCCACACCTAGTTCTGTACATCTGTCTCAAACAATCTTTCGATAACCTGTTTGACCATTCATTGACCTGTCTGTGGCTGTTTGGCAGGCAGCTTCACTGTGTTCCTTTCTAATAGCACTATGCAGCACAACCAGCTTTTCCTGAACCCATGGCTGCTGTTTTTCTTGCTATGACACTGGAAGGTTTTTTGAAGTATTTTTAAAGTAATTTCTACTGCGAGATTGCAACGTAGCATTCCAACAAGGTTTTGCCCTGGTAACTAGAGTCCCTACTTTCATTTTTTAAAAACAGGCCTCTAGCCCCTTTCAATGCAGAGTTATAAGGAGAAGTGTACTGCTTACACCATTCTCCTTTAACAACAGTGAAAAGGTGCTCAATAGTTCAAAAAAAGTTGGGACATAAGCAATTTTGGCAGTACAGCATTAGAACGTTAGATTACTGTTATTAGATTACTTCAAAAACGTTCATGGAAATTGAAAAACACAGGAAAAATGGAGGCTTGCTATGTGGATGGTGTCATAGATAGCTAAATTAGTCCATTATGTAAATAATTAATTGCTGTGTTTTAAAATATATAATCTTACCCTCTGGTGTTCATAACTAAAGTAGTCTTTAGTTAATGACTTGCCAATCTACATGGATCAACAGCATTTTGAACATGCACAGTGTTGACTAAAAACCAGTGCCAAGCTGTTGGCAGGCATTCAAGTTGTTCACTGCCAGACCAGGTGATTGGCTTCAAAGCTGATCATCTCATTCAAAGATGTCATGTGCAAATTTTGAACATATTTGACATGAAATTCGTAACAACTCTAGTTTCCATCAGTAGCTAGAGAAAACAACTTCAGTGCGGTGTTTATTCATGGAAGCAGCTGCTTTTGCTTACCAGGGAAGAACAGCCTCTCCCAGAGTAAGCAAAGTCAGATGTCTTCCCGAAAGCTGGAAGCAGATGCTGGCCAGGAGCCTGACAGGGCATTATGAGCAGAAGCAGTGGCTTATTCTGGTCTTCCTCCCTTTCAGCACAAGGTAAGGTAGTTAAGTCAGTCAGCCAGCTCTGCTCTCTTCCACAGAGTTCCAAAATAAACAGGACACACTGATGCACATGGTAACTGTATTGGTTCTCAGAGTTCAAGAAACCAGAGAACACACAGTTATCACCCTTGAAGGAGAGATATAGGGAACAATCCTCAGCAGAAACTCAGACGGAAGTCCTATTTTGTTCTGTGGGGCTTACTCCTAGGAAAGAAGTGTTTTAAGGATTGCAGCCAGAGCCATTCCTTTGGTCTATTAAAGTTCATACATTTACCATCCAGTACCAGTTCACCTCTCCTTAATCTGTGCTCTGTGTGTGTGTGTGTGTGTGTGTGTGTGTGTGTGTGTGTGTGTGTGTGTGTGTGAGAGAGAGAGAGAGAGAGAGAGAGAGAGAGAGAGAGAGAGAGGGAATGTCAGCTGAAAGTCACCTTGAGTTACTATCTAGGGCAAAAAAAGGCAGCATAAAAATATTGTAATAAATAAAGTGAAAATCAACAAGCACAGGATTCTACTGTATGAGTTAGGTCTAAGAAGGATGTACATGTAGTAAATGGTTTGCTGGGAGACGTCTAGGTATAGTGCTGTATAAGCATGGGTGGAACCCTGATATTACTTTGGGGGGCAATGAGAAAAGCCATATGGGCATATCTAGTTTAGCCACAAACAGCCACATGCATTATGGAGCAAGCAACAGCCTGAGAAAAGGTTACATAGTCAACTGCCTCCATTCAATAAAGGTCACATCAAAGGCTGGAGGAAGCATTTTTCAGATATGCTATGAACAGCCCCATTGGAACAGGGGCAAAAGGTAGGGTACAAGGCCCACTACACTTCGATACAGCATGCAAAGGTGGGAAGGACAGTCATCCTTTCGCATTCTTGAGCTCTGCTGATGCTTTTATCTCCATCTAGTGTCCACAGGCAGTACTGCACGAATCATGATGCCCTCACCACCACCCACAAAGACATAGGAAATGGAGTGACCAGGCATTCCCTTTAAAGCCAGTACTGGGGTCCTGCTTATAATGCTGCCTGCTTCAGGCAGGTTGCAGCTGAACCCACCAGCTACTTGCTCATATCTGAGCTGTGCCCACCCCCAGCCTGCCAGTCAAACTAGCAATGAAGGAAACATTACTGCGAAATGGAACTGGAAAGGAGGGACGTACTGGACTCTCGGAAGCTCCCTGCAGGCAGCACCAGTTGGACAGGAAGAGAAAAAGAGAGAGAGTTACCCGGTTGGCCAAGGCCAATAATGAAATACAAGACATTGCTGAGACCCTTCCTGAGGCATCGACTGGTGAGGTGAATGAGGACCTGGTCCCACAGCCAATTTGCTTGGCCTCTTTTTCCCAGCGCCTCAAGCTTAGGAAGGTTCCTGTTTGAGAAGCTGTTATGAATGGTGGTGGAAAGTGCCATCAAATCACATCTGACTTAGGACAACCCCACTTAGTTTTCGAGGCAAGAGATGTTCAGAGGTGGTTTGCCATTGCCTGCTTCTGCATAGCAACCCTGGACATCCTTGATGGCCTCCCATCCAAACGCTAACCAGATCTAATTCTGTTTAGCTTCTGAGGTATGATGAGACTGGACTAGCCTGGACCATCCGCGTCAGGGCCAGTTACTAATATTAGTCTCAGAAAGAGGGATTCCAGACAGTCCTTTGGCTTTTTAGTTTCTTCTTCCCACACTTTCAATAACATAGAACTCTTATGTGTGTATTTACACATCACTCTAATCCAAACTGAAACCTCAAAAACTTGTAGAACACATCAGAGGTGAGTGGTGGTATCTTACCTGGGGAGTTGAACACAGGGGGAGAGGCAGGATTGAAGCCCACAGACTCAGCAATGAGTGTGTTGTAGGGACTGGTCCCGCCCCGTGTCTGCAGCACGGGGTTGGTCAGCAGGTGGTTCCCCATTGTACCTGTAAGAGGTAGTACAGGTGAGAGCATTAGCATTGCCCAATTACAGCACTCTCCAAATCTGCAGTGGGTTAAGAGCTAAGGGGGCAAAGAGGAGAATGAAAAACATTGTGAGGAAAGCTAGATTGGAAATCGCCAATTTGGAGGTCTCCTTGCTGAGGAGGAGACTCACTAGAGGAATTTAATACAGCTAGGAGGGCTGTGATTTAATAACTGTTAAGTTAAGGGGGTGCTCAAGGTAGGTGAGGAGCTCTGCTATCTTTGTGGGTTCAACTGGAGCTTATGTCCCCCTCCATATAGTTGTGGAGGAACGTAATCTTCCTTTGGTTCAGGAAAACCAGAGGCGTATCTAGGAAAAATTGAGCCAGGGCCAAAGTTCTCCATCCACCCACCCCTTGGTGCTTCCCTCAGCGGGGGGATCCTACCTGTGGGGTAGAGGGCAGCGGCGGCCAGGAGGAGCAGGGGGGCGAGCCCGGGTGGTGGCAGGGGTGGTGCTGGTGTCTGGCTGGGACGCCCCCTCTCCCGCCACGAAGGATCTGGGTGACATTCACACAGCAAAGGTCCAGTGGAGGTCAGGACTGTGTGCGGTGCTGCAAACGGGGTTTGTTTGGTGGTGCAAAGCTCGGGGCTGGGGAAGGGCTCCTGCAAAGCTCCCCTTGTGAGCTGCTCCTTAGGTGTAGTGTTTAAGTGCAGATGCTGCTCGTAGTGTGGTGGTGGGAGGTTGCAACAGGGTTTGCCTAAGCCTGCTCTGGTCAGGTGTGAAGCATTAGCTGAGTCCCACCCTTGCTGGACTTTGCAGCCACCCAAACAAGTTCTGTTGAGTTCGTTCTTTAAGCAGACTGGCCTTCTGATTCTCGGCTTGCGAGGAAACTACCTGCAGGTGGTGGGGGAGGGGGCGCTGGTGAGGCCTGTGTGGAAGGAATCCTCTCCTGTGGCCCCCGGTAATCATGTCTTCCTTCGGGGACACCTGGTTGGGCCGCCGATCACTCCTGAGGGGCGTGGGGGTGATTTTGCACCCATCACATGATTAAATAAGTGGCACCCACATGTCACTCTGGCAAGTACACGTGTGAGGAGAACAGTAATTAAAAGTGTTACAAAAGAGGGACTGCTCACCTCGATTAAGGGTAGGAGTACTGTTGAGGTCACCTGCCATGAAGCTGGACTCAGTTTGTTTTCTTACAGTATCATTCCACATTCTCCGGATCCGGCTCTGAAAAGACATCCCCATTCTGGGTTCAGCAAGGCTGGCTATTTCTGTTCAATTAATCCTTTGATCAATCCCTGGTTCTCCAGATTACCTCTGAGGCCTTGAGTTCAGAAATCCAACCCCACTGCTCAAACATACCTGGGTACCAGTGTAGTAACGGTTGTTGCTGCGGATGGCTGAGGTCTTAAGGGAGCCTAGAGTAGCCCCTGGTGGACTTCGTAAGCAGCAAGATGCATGTCGCAGACATTTGCTAAATTCCCGGTGAACCTGGTGGAGTTGTAGGAAGGAAATTCAAGGGAGGGGGGAATACAAGAGACATACATGGTCTTAACTGTGTGCAGCATTTCATTCTTGCTCTGCAGGTACCTCTCTCTGGTTCAATCCTTGCACAAGACTATGGTCAAAATTAGTTAGGCTGCCTAAATGATTAATGGTTAACGTTTTTTATCCAGTATACCAGTCAGTTTATTTTTACTGGTAAGATTATAAATACAGATCCATTTAATACTTAATTCTGATATGGTCTATATTTGATTTTGATTATATTAGTCAATATGTCTATTCATTAAATGTAAATTAAAATAATTGTTATGTTTGCTTATTTTTTATCTTTAACTTTTTTTCCCTGTATTTCTTTAGTTGGAAAAATAAAAATTATTTTGATTTAAAAAATCCTTGCACAATACCCTTCAATTGGGTTCCCAACATCCTCCATAGCCAATGATTCTCAGTTCTGTTTGGAAGCCCCTATAATCCTAGTCACACATCCAAGACCTGCAGCAATCCTGGCTTCCATAAAGCTCAATCCCCAGAGCTTTGTGATTCCACTCTCTGCACTGAGCACTTGACACCCATGTCCCATCATTTTGCATACAAGGTCCCATAGTTCTCCTGAACAAGGCCTAGCCTTTCTGGCGTCCTTCAGTTCTGACCCATGGTTACCCACCTTTTTTTGCAGTGCACAATGGAACACGAAGATGAACATGCCCTGGAAAGCATTGAAGGTAGTGAAGAGATAGGCCATGACAATAGACTCCTTGTTGATGAACAGGAGGCCAAATGCCCAGGTGAGGCCCAGGAGGAAAAGGAGAGTGATGGCCCCAAGTGCCCAAGACCTGTAGAGGGTGACACCAGCAGGTTTAGGGTGAATATACCTGGCAAAGTCAAGTTGTAGCACTGCTGTTATGCTGAAGACAGAGGTATTTCCCTCCAGGAGTGGGTATAGGTCTTTTGCCACTGAGCATGATCTACTTCTTCCTGCCCTGATCTCAATACAGACCATGTAAGTACATTAAATTCCATCACTGATTTTTCATCCCTGCCACAAGTTTTTGGCTTTTAAGAAGAAGAGTTTGGATTTTTATCCCCCCTTTTTCTCCTGCAGGAGACTCAAAGGGGCTTACAATCTCCTTGCCCTTCCCCCCTCACAACAAACACCCTGTGAGATAGGTGGGGCTGAGAGAGTTCCGAGAAGCTGTGACTAGCCCAAGGTCACCCAGCTGGCGTGTGTGTGAGTGTACAGGCTAATCTGAATTCCCCAGATAAGCCTCCACAGCTCAGGCGGCAGAGCTGGGAATCAAACCCAGTTCCTCCAGATTAGATACACGAGCTCTTAACCTCCTACGCCACTTCTGCTGCTCTTAACGCCCCCCCCCCAAAAGGATCAAAATGTTTATACTTCTACATTAAAAACTTTTGAGAAAAAAAAGTTCCTATTTTCAGGTTTTTTTAAAATTTGAAGCATTACTCATGGTGGTGGGAAAGAGAAGGAGCTTTGTCACAAGGACCCCCCAGTTAGCATTCTTGCACAGTCAGTTGGAACAGTGGGAGGGAGATGCTGGTTTCATGACTGTCACAAGGGTCAGCCAACCAGCATTCTGTACAACAGAACTCCTGGATTTCATTCAGTTGCTCCTAAGGTTCATTCAGTTTGGAAGTTCATGTGTCACCCCAAAAAGAACAAGTGTGAACCCACAGGAAGCTCTCCGCCCAAGATATATGACCTAATCTTTAATGCAACTGACCTCTCCTACCAGCAAGGAAGCCACCTGCAGAGCATGGCTGTGCTTGTAAAAGGATGCCCTTCATCCATGCTGAGAGGTAGCCTCAGATGACGTGACAGCCCTGTCTCTAGCATCTTACATCGCAAAAGCCCTCGTGAACTGCACAAGAAAATGTCCTGAGACATTTAAGCCGCGAGAAAAATGCTGCTAGTACACGGAGTGGCAGCACACTATACATCAAATGTTTACAGTCTGTGCCGCCATACTGCATTTCCTTGTCCACCTGCCTCTGACGACAAAAAGGGAACGGGAAGTTATTCCCTTCGTCACTACTCCCCTCACTCCCCAGTACTGTCTTCATTTATGCATTTATTCACTGCTTCTTAAAATTAGCAACATAAAAACAAAAAACCCAACAGTATATAAATAAAACTATTTTCCAATTAAGGCTTGAAACCCTTTTCAAATTTGCTTAAATCTCACTGATTACTGGAATTTAAGAAGAGCCCAGCTGGACTAGACCAGATGTTCATCTTTTATTTCCACAATAGCCCTGTGAGATAGGTTAGCCCAGGGGTAGGAAACCTGAGGCTCGAGAGCCGCATGCGGCTCTTCTGCCCTTGCACTGCGGCTCCATGAGCCAAGCCGCTGACCCCATCCTTGCCTGCCCTGCAGGGTGGGCGTACCAACTGCCCGCGGCCGGCTGGGCCGCGCCACGGGCTTCCCCTCTCGCCTGCCCCGTTGGAGCGGGGCGGGCGCTTTCCCGGTAGTCGGTGAGGCTGAGCCGCTGGCCCCATCCTTGTCCGCCCTGCAGGCAGCAGGGCGTACATATCCATGCGCTTCTCAGAATATATATAGTGTTATCTTTATTTTAAACGTCAAAAATTATTTGCAGCTCCAAGTGTTTTCTTTTCCCATGGAAAACGGGTCCAAATGGCTCTTTGAGTGTTAAAGGTTCCCTACCCTTGGGTTAGGCTATGTCTGGTCCAATCGCCCAGGATGCTTTCATGGCTGAATGGGGAACCTTCCTACAAGCCCCTTTTGAACCATTTCTCCCCTTCCTGGAGGGGGACACGCAACCACTGCTCTACACTATTACAACAGAAAACAATAAGAAAGTTGGGGAGGGGGAAGCAGCAAACAGCATGTGGGAAGGGGGGGGGGTTATATTTTCACATAGTCCACTATGGGTGACTTTATCATAGGTATGTATTTAAATAATGGGCTGTAGGCCTCTAGTTACGAAGGACCGCATATAGCCAGCAGTGATTTTGCTGGCTTCTGTCAGTGTCCGATGACGTTTGGGTGGGTTAACTTAGCTGAAGGAATGTCCTGTAGTTACAGAAGGACCATGTATATATTTTAGTATTTAGTATTTTAGTACCAGTGTCTATAATTGTGAGCAATAATGGGCAAATTTTGTATGCTGATTTTGTATGTTTATTTTATGCCAATAGAAGAGCTGTACTGGTCTGAAAGGACATATATAGCCAGCAGTGATTTTGCTGGCTTCTGTCAGTGTCCGATGACGTTTGGGTGGGTTAACTTAGCTGAAGGAATGTCCTGTAGTTACAGAAGGACCATGTATATATTTTAGTATTTAGTATTTTAGTACCAGTGTCTATAATTGTGAGCAATAATGGGCAAATTTTGTATGCTGATTTTGTATGTTTATTTTATGCCAATAAAGGCTTGTACTAGTTACGAAGGACATAGGGTTTTAATGCTCAGCACTGGCTCTTTCTGCACAGCACAAATAAAACGTTTCAAGGATGGGGGAAAGTGTTTTGGGGCTGAAATCTGCACAGTTTTTTTCCCCCAAGATGTCTTCAGGACATTTTATTTCTGCTCAACCCAGGCTTTGTGAAAGTGCTAAACTAGCAATTTTTTTGCCAAGTCAGCTGATTCTCATATTGTATGTTCATGTCTTTGAAGCCAGCTCATTGAATTTTTTTAAAAATGGGAAAACTATATATTCCTGAGTTGAACCACGTGCTTTTTGAGCTAAAAAAAGGAAGCATGGGCATGATGTGTGCAGAGGAAACGACCCGGGCAACTTTAGTAAATGGTGAGCACAACAGAGGTGTCAAGCAGCAGAAAATGAAAGTGAGAGCTTTTTTGATTGGGCAGGAGAAATAAATCACTCTTTCCTCAGATGCTTGATTTTATTTTGTCCTATCCAGACAAAAAAAGAGGAGATGGGTCTTTTAAAGATATTCCCAGGATGTCTTATTTTGGTTGTACAGAGGACCATTGTTAATTTGTGTAGAACTGCCTGTTTTACTTTTGAGATCATTACCCTCTGCTTTCACTTGCTTGCTTAAAAAACACATTTTAACAAAGAAATCCTGTAAGTTGTATATCTATCTACCACTTTTCCCTACCACTCATCATCCAAATGTTATATTGGTGTTTAGCAGGGGGTCGCCACACACAATTTAATATGTGTGGGTGTTTCAAAATGCCAGCAGTGTAACCAAGAGAATGTACGAAGAGTTGTGCTTTAGAACCAAAGGGTTGGCTCCAGGGATCTGTCAGCAGGAAGTGCTGGTGGTTGTGAACTCTCCTCCATCCAGAAATACCTTCTGCCTTTGAGAACAATAATTCACAGGGTTGTGTGACCTGGGCAGAGTAACAGCCATGTGGGTCAGCAGCCCACAATGAAGGGGACAAAGGTGAAGAAATCACTCCCCTCTTCTGTCACTAGAACTATGCTGATGGAAGAGGGAGTAATTTTGCCTCCTCCCTCCTCTTCACTGTAGCCCACCAACACTTATGACTACTAACTCCAAGCAGGTTCTGCACCCCTGAGGAATCAACCTTCCTAGAAGTGGGGAAATCAAGGGAGATCCAAGACCCTTGAATGACAGCATCACTGGATCCAACCCAAAGAATTACAGTCCTTCAAGTAAATCAAATGATCACTGCCTGGAAATTCTCTTAGGTTTCTTTGTTTTTAAATTATTATTATTAGCATTATGCTAGAGCTAACTCCAGTCTGTGCTCTAGCACAATATTCTGTTTCTACATAAAGCACAGGCAAGATAGCCTTGCTGCGTGAGGTGGAATAACATTTCCAGTCCTTTAAAAACAATAAAATTAATGGGCACTCCTGCAGTGAACAGGAAAAACTTGACAGATCCAAGAAATTATTTTTTTAAAGAGAGGAAGAACTTTACAAAATCGCAGGTTACCAATGCAGTCGTGATGGATTGGACTGGTGGGAGGGATGACAGGATTCATGACATTCAGCACTTTTAGAAAAAGCTCCAGGAGCGCAACCATTTGTGAAATATGATAGGGGACTGCTCAGACACGTAATGAATGAAAAAAATGGTCACCCAATGGTACAAGTATGCTCCATCACTCACCAGCAGTGAGATCACAGATGGGGTCCAACAGGTGCCCATGAGACTGAGGCAACCACATAGCATCCAGCAGACATGCTGACTGAGATCTGAGTGGCAGAGGTGTATCGTGGGGAAATGGCGCCCAGAGACATCCCCTTCTCTGGGCACCCGCCTGTGTCCCCCATGGAGGCCGGGGGTGGGGTGGGGCAACATGGGGCCGAGTGCCACTGAGCTCCGCCCCCCGGCCTCCATGCAGGCTGGCAGAGCCTGAGGAGGTCAAAAGCTGGCCTGCACGGAGGTGGGGCTCGGCGGTGGCGTGTGCCCAGGGACATGGGTGACCCCATGTCCCTTTAGGCCGTTCACCTCTACTGAGCAGTCAACCTATAAATTTGGTGGCACATCTGTCTCTGGGAAATTGGGTTACCACTGAATGATTACAAAGTGATGGGAAAACAACATGATTTGCAATGAAGAATTGCAACAGGTAATATGTGTGCGCTTAACACTTTCCTCCCTTTCCCCTTGCAAACTTCTAGTTTAACCCCTTCCAGGAAACATGTATCTGAAACTCTGGGAGAAAAGCAGCTGAAGGGAACGGATTGCATGTGAGAAGTGGCAGCTACAAAAAGGGTTAAGCACTTTCTCTCGCCCACTGTTTTCTCACTGCACCCTTACTGTTTTGCAGCTGTTTGGTGGTGACCTGTGTTTGCTTCCAAACATCTAATTTGGCTCTCAAGCTATGACCAGCAAGTATCTTGAATATTATGCAGCTGTGTCAGTCACATCCTGGGGACCACTTTGGACCCCGTCTGCCACCAGTAATCTAGTTTAGTCCTCAGTATTGGGAAAATGTGACATCCTTGTAACAGTGATGCTGGGGGGAAAGACATTTTAATCTTCAACAGGTAAGGAATAACTTCAGATAAATGCACAATGAAATGATCCTAACTTTGCAGTTCTAACAACTAACAACTTAAAAACTAGTTTCAAATAAATGCAGATAGGATCAAACTGCAATTGTCCCTGGACTACTTTGTAATACACTTACAATCAGATCTCCTAATATTATCTCTTCAAATAGGAGGCTATCAATATTAGAAACAATGACCTGTCTATTAGTAATGTACATCAAAACTAAAACACAATGTGTTAAAATGTTTATTTCTTACTTCTGTGTTTGCTGAACAGCTTTATTTGGAAATACAATAAACCAGATAAGATTGCAAGAAGGGAGCTGCAAGAGCATGTCGACAATGACAAAATTGACTAAACTCTTCTATAAATTAATTAAGGAAAAAAACAGGATAAACCAGCATAGCAGGAGATGAGTTGTGAGCTGAACAATGGTTATATCACGGATAATACTATTAATCAGCAACAGCTCCTCTGCCAATTAAAGCTGCAATCCTACACATAGTTGATTCAGAATAAATCCCATTGAAATCAATGAGGCTTATTTTCAAGCTAACGTGGTTAGGATTATTTCTAAGTAACACAAGTGTTAATCTGAAAACAAGTTAAGATTAAAATGCAGAGAAATCAGAGACTCAAAAATAAAGCGCTCTTATTCCACCCTAAGAATGAAAATACAAAGCCCTGTGCAGCTCTGCCCGTTCCTGCGCTTCCACAGTCTTTTCCCTATCCCACCCTCTTAACTCTTATAATCAATCCTGACTGTCCCTATCGTGTCTCACTCGTGTTTGGAACTGTATTTCTCCCATGTTCTGTTCAGAATCTAGTAGCAGTGTTAATTGAACAGTAGTGCAGAATAATAAATGTTAGTAGTAGAAGTCATAGTCATTTAGAGAAAGGACAAACACTTCCAGTCAATGAATTCAACTATCACTGAAAGGGATGACAACATTAAGACACACTTTTTAAAAAAAGCTGGTTCTTAAAACTCCGTGTCTCTTTGCTCCTTGCTCCACTTGAGATGACCCGCATTACCCATTCTGCAAGTCAAGCTATCCAATCTTATGCATATTTCCTCAACAAGAAAGCATGTTTCAGTACCTCAACCACATTCCACTGGCTCAGTTACAACTCGCTTATTCTTTCTTTCGTGGCTTCATACTGAACCCTGGGAGATTCTGTGGTCTCTTTCGGTCCATATTCCTCAGCACCTTCCTCATTAACCCTAAGTACTGGTGTAGGTCACCTGCACGAGGCTAAGGTAGTTTACGTGGCTGGCAGGATTACAGAATTCTGCACTTCCATAACTTACTTAACTTTAAATTAAGGAGTGTTTTATCTTAACTGAGCATTAACAAAGGGCGTCCACCTCCTACTTGTGGATTATTCTCTATGGAAGAGTATAAAAGTCTTCCTACCCAAAACCAGATCTTGGAATCTGTTACAAGGATTTTGTATTAGGCATATGATGGGAGCTTTGCTCTTTTCTATTCATGACGGCAGTGCATGGGGCGAAGCAGTTTCAGCTGTACCATTTTCACATCTCAAGCAACCCTGTAAAGCTACTAGTGGCTTCACTGCTCACATTATGTGCAGACATGTCAGTAATGTTATTTCACAACTGAGCAGACAGGAGCTGGAGAGGACACTAAAACTCTGTGTGTCTGGGGGTGGGGGTGGGGAGGCTGTATCCACTTCTCCCTGTACACCCAGTCACAAGCAAAAAAAATCCCAGCATGCAACTGGAAAGCATGCTGAGTGAAAGTCCTCATGGCAGATGGAAGGACTGTAGTGTCACCTCTGCAGAGATGTGAGCCTGTGAGTAATGCATGGCTTCTGACAGTCTTGCATTTGCAGGCTCTTTGCTGCATAAGACTTAAAGGGGGCCACCTCTCACCTCATTTGCTAGGTGATTCAGCTGGCATCACTGCGCTCACCTGATTGAATGAAGTAGCCTAACTCTGATAATCTGAGAGGGTGAGATGGAGTAAGAGCGAATTCTCTTACATGAAAGGAATGAAAGCTGATTTTACGTGTGCCCTTGAAGTGTGGAGGTTGGGGGAGAAAAAACAGCTCATTGTTAACTGACCAGTGCCCCAGGCCCTTGATGATCAAAGAAGTGTTTCATGATATTGCCATGTATTAGTGGGCTGAGTCAACCCACTTCCTAGAATGTTAAAAGGATGGTTTGAAGCAACCCTTCGATTACTAATCTTTATAGCAAATGCTTTTTATTCCCAGCTGTGGGTTAGAAGATAAATGCTGCTGGGACTTACTGATAGTTATCTGGCTAAAGAGCTTGTCCTTTTAAACGTACAGTTGGTTGCTTTCCCTTATGAATCTTTCTTGGCCTTTCTCTCAATAAACTGCTTTAGAACAGCTAGTTACTGAAGGCACTGGATGTGAGCACTAGAAGAAAGATGTTTGAACCCAAACTAGAATGTCAGAAAGAAACAGAACACCAACTCACTTGATGTTATCCAGGCGACTGGAATCAGGCTTGAGGACAGATGTATTGCGGATCATCTTGTGCAGAGTAATCATGAGGAACACCAGGTTGATCTGGGAAAGGTGCACAGGTGTATGTGAGGCAGGGTAAGGGAATACAAAGCACAAAAGCAACTTCCTTGGCCTTTGCTGGCAGCTGTCCCAGAGCCCAACTCTGACAAAGATTCTGAGGGTACAACAGCTACCATAGTGGTTGCAGCTGGGGAGGGCAAGTTCTCTGTGTTCCAAGAAGAATGTGAGGCCTGAAGACTAAAGCAAGAACACTTGCTCTCTTACTAGTCTGCTTGTAGGCAGACTGCTTCTCAGACTGCTGAGGGAGTCCTTGTGCAAGTGTACCCAAACAATTCCTAAAGACTCACCACAATAACAAAAGAGACAGGCCCAATAAAGCTCCAGATGAAGTAGTTATCAACTCGAAGCCAGCATCTGCCAAAAGAGAGCGCAAAGGCACAGAGACTTCAGTAGACATTTCAAAGCTTGACTACTTCATAGCTTGTTGACATGAGAAAGCTCTCTCCCTAAAATCCCCTTTTCTATGAATTCCTTATTGATTCAGGTTCCTTTTCCCTGCATCATGACCACCCTCACAACATTCTGCTTCATCTCCCCCCCACCCCCACCCTCGGTTCAATAGGCCAGCTTTGTCAGCTCCATTGTGCCACTTCCCATGAACAGGCATAACTCTCTGCTAACACACTTGTGCCTTAATGCTCTTTTTGTGTCCTTAATGCTCTTTTTGCTACCTGCCGCCCTCTTAGGTCTTCTCTATACTCACGCTTTGTCGGTGCCATAGCTGCGGTAGTCAATGGCGGCAGCAATACCCACTACAAGGGCAGGGAAGCAATAGCCACCCAAGTAGTAGTACTTCTTGCGGGAGTACTCGCTCTCAAAGACCTCAAGCAGCATGAGGTAAAGGTGGATGCCTTCTAGGCACATCCAGGAGAATGCAGCAAGGAAAAAGTAGTGCAGCAGCCCCGCAAAGACAGCGCACGCAATCTGGAGGGGGGGGGGAGAAAAATCCTTTTAGCATGACACGTGTGTGTGTGCGCGCGTGCATGTGTGCAAAAACTGTTCTTGGATGGCCCTGATCTACTGCAAGACTGAATTTTCCAGCAGATATTTACCCTCTATTGCCCTTATCTTCCCTTTCCTCCATTCCATTGCTTTGCTTCCTCCCCCACTGCTGAACAGAAGGAACATGTCTTTCTTGCACATGAAAATCTTGAAAATTATTCATGTTCAGTATTAAACAACAGATAACATTTCTAAGCAAGAGGCTGCATTTTATGGCCATGTTATATACTATACAGCAGCACACCCAAATCTTGCCTCCAACAGTCTCGCCTTTTGGCTTTCCTGTTCCTCCCGGTCTTATGATCCATATGCAAGATATTCGCCACTCGCTTTTGCGTCCTGATTCAGGTTAAGAACCCATTGCAGTTTGGGTTGCTTCTCTCCAAAAAGCCTTTCATACCACTTCCTAAAACAAAGTTTTTTGCTGTGCTGATCAGGCAAGTGGACTGTGTTCTACCCCTCACGCACTGTCCTGTACTATCACATCCCTTATTTTCATTATTCTGCGGGGAGACTGCTGTTGCATACCTCATACTGAGTCTTATCAATGCCAATGAGAAAAAGCAGCTCAGTGATGAAGAGATTGATGCAGAGGTTCTTGTGGATGGTGTTGCGGTCAGTTTGCAGTCCACGCAGGAAGCAGAAGGTGGAGATACAAATGGCCAAGCAGACTAAGGAAATCACAATGCCTACCCATGTGATGACAGACAGCAGCAGTTCATTGATGCGGCCCTGGTACTGAAAGAAGAAGGTGAATGAAATAAGATCTGTATGGCTTTCCTTCCCTTCTCTTGCCATATTGCCCTCCCTCACACACAACACAGGCCATTTATACACACAGGTTATTTGCCCCTGTTCAATGCTGTTGGGAAGTGTAGCTGTTTTTGCTGAAATTGATTCTGGGGCAGCCGATTTCTCCTCCTTGCCCCGGGGGACCTTTTTATTTAAAAAAAAATTGGCACTAGCATATTGTCACATTGATATGATGTTTTACCAGTATGTGTAACAAGTTATTTGAATTCCCATTTTTTCATTTTTAAAAAGCAAGTCTCTAGCGTATTCTCTTGCGGACATATAAGGGAAAAGGCATATCTCTGCAATGGAAGATGCCAGAGCAGTGGTGGGGAACCTATGGCACTCCAGATATTCATGAACTACAATTCCCATCAGCCCCTGCCAGCTTGGTCAATTGGCCATGCTGGCAGGGGCTGATGGCAATTGTAGTCCATGAACATCTGGAGTGCCATAGGTTCCCCACCAATGTGCTAGAGACTTAAGTCTTTGAAATCCATGGTTTTTTTGGGCAGTAATGCAGAAGAAATAGCTCCTAAAATTTCATATTGGGGCCAACCACTCTCATCTTACATGGGACACATATAAGCAGCCTAAAGATACCAAGGGCTTTATAAGCGGGCGACCTTGACACGACCTATTTAGTGCAGGGAGCAGCTGTCTTCCCACTTCCCAATCTTGCACATCCCCCAACCCCCTATTTGTGATTGTTCTTACAATTTCATGATGTGCCATGAGCACAGCAAAGTTGGTGAGATGGCTGCACGCACAAGTGGTGTGGGTCTTGTTTGTCTCCACCAGACGGCAGCCCTGCGTGGACCAATAACCCATCATGGAGCGCTCCGAGTAGTTCCAGAAAGAACAATTAGCATTGAAGTGGTTCTTGTCCTATATGGAAACAAGTAGGAGTCATCAGTGATGTGGACAGTAAAGCCTGGGCAAATATAGGAGGCCTAGGCTTTGAGATAAAGGAAGATAATTGGTTACCGAGAAAAGGAAGTGAACTTTTAAGCAAGAAGAGCATACACGCCTGCAATGTTGTTGACAATATCCTTAATTGTAAAATTTTCTATGCTGAATGGTGTGCAAAGACAGACCACCAAGTGTCAGGTTGGGATGTGGAAGAGATGAGCAGTGGGCACAGTGTCCCCAAGTGTTACACTAGCCTCACCTCCAGGTGAGAAAGGGTGAAGATGACAGGGTCCATTAGGAAGACACGGCTAGATTCCTTGTTGATGGAGGCAGCAATTACTTGTGAGTTGACGACAAGCGAGGGGCTATGCTGACCAACCTCACTGCCCAGCTTGATTGTGGCATTCTCAGTAGAGAGGAAAAAACCCAAATTGTTGTAGAGAATGAAGACAACCTTGACTACCCCTGGAGAGGGAAGCAAAAGGAGATCAGGGCTGTGCCCTTGGGGTCGTTTCTCCATCCCAAGGTCTGAATCTGATTTCCAACTCACCATTACGACTGTTTTGCTTGATAGTATTCGCTGACAACTGGATGGAGTTTCTGGTAGTATAATCATGTGGAAAAATAAGTTCTGGCACTTGGCCCTCTGTATTCAGCACGGACACCTCAAGCACTGCACAGAGAGGGAGGGAAGGGTAAAATTAGCAGAGATAGGCAGAACAGCTGCCACAAGATCCAGAACAGCTTTTTAAACAAATCCTTTTTCATATTAAGCTGTATGTTCACTATCAAAAAAGAACGGAGTTCTTTGCATGTTACCTCATATTTGGAATAATGAAACAAAAAAGGGGTGATTCCATTTTAAACTCTCTTTCTTTGTGCTAATTATATTCTGTCTTCTGCATAAAATTATCTTTGGACCTATCAGGCTTTCATATCTGCTTTGTCACTGTTAACACTAGATTTGGGGATAATCTAATATGTTTTGTACATGTAACTGTGGTGAATTAGTGTGCAACAGTTCTGGTGTAGGAATCTAGCATTCTAGCTTGCTTCTTGCCTTGATTGGTTCTTTCTCCTCATTTATAAACCATTTTCACTCTCTGACTAAACAGTCTATTTTGGTTTTTTATTGCTCTGGGGTCACTTTATCGGAGCAGCAGTGACAAAAAAGGAGAGGACTGGCAGAAAACTATCCTTTCGTACTTATTTTTTTCTAAAGGCTTTGGTTAAAATTGGTACCAGAAATTAAATCTCATTTTCTGGATTTTTCCTATATGGGGAAGGTGTCACTTTAAAGATGAGCTGAAGATAATTACTGACATTTTCTGCACTGAGAATATTGTCTTGTACAACCATAATGGCCAAAATTCTCCAATAATTCTAGGCAAGCAAAGATGTCTTGTTAGGTGGCATTCTTGTCACAAAAGGGGTTGAATAACTAGGGATACCAACCTCCAGGCGGGACCTGGGGATCCCTCGCAATTACACCTCATCTCTATATTGGAGAGATCAGTATAGACCCCCCCCTCCCCGGAGAAGAGTGTGGACTGTATGGTTTTGTACCCCACTGAAGTCCCCATCCTCCCCAGAATCCATCCCCAAATCTCCAGGAGTTTCCCAACCTGGGTCTGGCAACTACCCCCAATCTCCCATTGGCAGCTGGGGGTCCTGGCAACCCTATGAATAACACTGTTTTGGCAATAGCTTTAGTAATGGTTTGTATCTAATAAGCAGTAGTGGTGGAGCCAAGTAGTGACTGTGGAAAGCCGATTTATGGTAATCCCATATGGATTTCAAAGCAAGAGACGTTCAGAGGTGATTTGCAACCCTGGGCTTCCTTGGTGGTCTATGATCCACATACTAACCAGGGCCACTCACCTGAACTTGCAAAATCTGATGAGATTGGGTTAGCCTGGGCTGTCTAAGTCAAGGCAACAAGTGGACAGTCAAGGCCTAATATGTGGGAGGCTCCAACTTGACCACAGTTGCAGAGTCTATGCCACACTATCAACAATTCTCTTGTATAAGAGCCAACCAATATCTCCTGAACACAGATGTGGAGCTACCAGGGGGCCAGGGTGAGCGTGTTGCACTAGGCGCATGCCTGGGGGGGCAGGGGTGGAAAATCGCCACCCCTGCGGCACCCCACTCCCCCATGGTGTTTCCCCCACCCCCACATTTACCTTATTGAAACAGTGTAGGCTGGAGAAGCGGCCTGTTCCTTTCAGGCTGAAAATAGCTTGGCGGGAACTACATTTCCCAGGAGACCTTGTGAGGTCTCATGGGAAGTGTAGTTCCCACCAGGCCGTTTTCAGCCTGAATGGAACAGGCTGCTTCTCCAGCCTGCACTGTTTCAATAAGGTAAGTGTTGGGGTGGGGGGGTGCCACAGAGGGGGTGGTGGGAAACACAGAGTACACACTGGGTGCACTCTGGCCCAGCTACTCCTCTGCCCGAACATGAGCAAACATGCACATATAATATTAAGTAATGAGGAGCCTGCCAGTGTGATGGACTGCTAGAGTGTGCATGTCCTTTAGGTGAGCAGAACACTCTGTAGCAAAAGCCCCCAGTGGACCAAGATAGCCATGGCAAGATGGTGTATGCACTCTTCTGTCAAGGCCAGGGGTACTCCATATAGAATCAGAGAGTTCAATTTTGTTTATTCACAATGGCACCATCACATTGTTCAAATAGTTGCTTTCCTGGAGGAACCAAGGTGATTATCTTCTGCCATCTTGAAATCAGCTCCAGAAGTTAGGAGGTGGTAATGGTACGGTTATAGTGAAGAGCAGGGGGAGGGCATGGAGTGTCCTTCCTGGATGTAGTATCTGTACAGGAAATCTGTTTGGCCAATATATCATGTAACACATATAACCCTTTGGGGAGCAGGGGGTGGAGGAGAATCCCCTACATGAATCTTGGATGCAAAGGAAGCAAAGAAAAATAGTTCCAGTGGTCATGACTCAAGGACCTTTTTTTTGGGGGGGGGGTAATAGTACCACCTCCTTTTTATGGCTTATCTTTAATATGACTCTCTTTTTTACAAGAAGGCACCAAGCAGGGACTGCAGGGCCCCTTCCTCGTTTTCTTGACATCAAGGTCAGGCCACTCAGACTCACCCACATTATCTTTGGCTGCAACAAAGCGGGCGGGCTCTTTGACGTTGTCAGCCAGTAAGAAGGCCCCCTCCTCCAAGATGTCAAGCAGCATTGTGGCTGTGTGCACCTGCTCCGTCGCATTCATGTCCTTCCATGATTCTAGTGCTTCAGGGCGCAGAAGATTGTCCACTGTCTCCACTACAGCCTGTAACGATATGGAGCTATTAGGGATTGAGAAACCCACATCCTATTCATTTGTTTTCAATCACCTTTCCTTTGGCCTTGAATTGCCTCCTTCCCTCTTGCCTTCCCTTTGATCCTGAAGGGCTGGCAAATGTATGACTTTGTGAAGCTCTCCTGTAGCATCTCTACAACCTCAACAACCTTTTCATAATAATATTATTTTCATGCAAAAAAGCACAAGTTTAACTTATTTGCAACATTCAATTCAGGTGTCTTCCTTCTTTTGTTACAAGGAGCTTAGCATTTTCTGAAGCACTCAAGAACATGACATTCATTTCCTAGACATGACACTGACTTAGGTAATGTGGTTGTGTGCATGGCACATGATGCATGCCTGCTGGATATCCCCTTCCCTTTTATTTAAAAAACCCCACTATATGCACTTCCCCACTGCCTTATTTTGTTACAGGAGTACTCATCTAACTCTTCCCACTCACAGAATTTAGGGCATCTGCCATGTTTCTTGTATGCTTGTATGAAGACCAAACTGTTTAATCTGCAACAAGGCTATTCCATTGTATCTATTATCTATCTAATATTCACAGGCTGGTTATGGTACTATTGTACAGGGAATCAGGACATGGGAGACAATAGCCAAAGGATACCATTCATAACCTCTGGATAAGCTTTCAGTCCTATGGAAGTGGTATTTTGTCTGTATTTACCCGCATGTAAAAACACATAAAAGTAATGACTAGTTTTAAAGCATTCCCTCTTTAGCAATTTTCTGATCAAGAACAACTACCAATAAGTAGCTTCTCACACTAAATTGAAATGACAGATGCCTAACATGATTATTTAACCACTCATATGAATTCTCCATAGTTTTCTGTTGGAGGGTCTTCATTTGGGAGGCCCATTCCAAGATCTCACATCAGAGCCATTTCACTGGATGGGAGAAGTGTGTCTTTCTTATTGTTCTTCTGCAGTAACTCAGAGATCCACAGCTGTGGTTTCTTTGCTTCTTGGACAGGAGTTCCTACCTAGGTTTCACACTCACCTTAATATAGTCTTTACATGTCCTTTCTCTCTTGTGCATCTGCAGAGTGCGGAATCCATACCCAGTGCAAGCAGAGGGTCAGGGGGAGAAACAGAGGGAAAAACTAATTAGAACAGAATTACTTATAGAAAGTACCCACAATTACGGGGCCATAAGACGCTATCAACCAGGAGACCAAGAACGTTTTCTGAATTAAATGATGGATTTTGTTGGCTATTTGGCATTTAAATGTTTAAGTTATTTTATTTTTGCACTCTTATCCTTATTTTCTAATTGCTTTTCTCATGTCACAAAGCAAACATAAAGCTAATGTTATTAAGATTTGAGTAGAAATATCCAAGTGATAAATAAACACACTAATTCCAATTACATTAATCAGTGAATTCTAAAACTGACAACCAGTATAAGTCAAAAGATTTTCAAGGAAGGCCCACTGAATTGAATGGAGCCATGCAGTTTGGTGGCCCGAATCTCAAAGTTATTGCTGGACACTTGAAGCATGTGGGTGTGCATTCCAGGCTCCATGCCCTTCCCTTCCCCTCTCAGTCATATCCTTCTGCCCCTCAGTGATTACAGTTCCCCAGTGCCCAGGAGCCCCAACTCTTCTTCCACATACTTTGACGCAACCCCTAGATCACTGCTTTACTGTGGATAGTAACTGTGCTTTCAAAAACTGCCCAGTAGGCAGAAATTCAGTGGATAACATTCTTCCCCACCATCACTGCAGGAATGAAATTTTAACCTATTGAATTTCTACTTGACTAATGGACAAATTGAGGTAAAAAAGGGAAGAATTATTGTATTGATATCTTAAATTTTTGTAAGTCACCCTGAGCCCAACCTCTGTTGGAAAGAGGGCAAGATATACATTTAATAAAATAAAATTGAATAAATAAACACACGGAGCCCTCTAAGATCAGGCTCCCCGGAAACATGCTCTATGCCATGCACCTTATTGTAGTTCTTGCCAGCTGACTCTCTCTCAATGGGGCGCAGGGCCTGAAGCTGGGCATCCAGAATGTCCAAGAGTTGTTCCATTAGTTTGACAGAGGAGCTGACATCTCCAGCATAGATGGCACCTCGAGTATGGCGGGCCAGCTCACTGGCAATATTGGCTGCATTCTCTCCACTCTTGATCTGCCAAGAAAGGGGACAGGAATGCACAACTGGCTTCAGTCAGACATAAAGAGTTGTGCAGGCATGAATTCTAACCCTCACTGTGAGTATGATATGCCTGACTGATGCTCACTGCAATGAAAAAGAAGGTTTTGGAGAGAAGAACAGTACCTTCTGAGCCACCTGATTGACCCATGGACTTGTGCAATTGCTAAGGTCAGGACCCCGTGGGTTCCAGATTCCAAGGGAAGCAAGACACAGGAAGGAAGCGATGCCTGTGAATAGGGAAGCAGGGGAGTGTGAGAAGAGACAGAGTCTGATTGCTTATGTACACATAGGCTATTTAATTATACATGGTTATCCACCATCTACCTCCGCCCAATGCCAGCCCACTTCTCACATCTGACTAATATAGCAAAGGACAATGCTGCTATTGACAGAAGAGCTCTATTAGCGTGGGATGGAAAAAGCAGCTCATCCTCCTGAATTTGCCATCTATGGAGTCACAGCTGCTCAGACTGCTGAAGCTTAGTAAGTGCATCAGCCATAGGAAAAGCTCAAATTAGCTAAGTCCACTTTAGTCATGAGCAAGGCTGCCCTCAGCTGCAAACTACCTTCATCTAACGGAAAAAATTGTGCTTTGCCAGAGGTCTCATTTCCCCTATTTGAACAACTGGATACACCTCCAGCTTTCAAAGAAGAAACTCCTGGGGTTGGGACATATGTAAAATATCTTTGCTTGGAGCTAGTTTACCTCGTGTGCCCTTAGGGCAAGGCCTTTCAACCAGCATGCCTTGTTGAGTGGCAGGCCACTGGACACGTCGCACCTCCTTGGCCTCACAAAAAAGCTCTGGAGAAATATGCTGATTGTTTGCTGGTGGGCGGCGGGTGCTGGGTACTAAGGCAGTGACTGGGTGTAGCTCTGTTCCCTTCTGGTTTATGGCACCAATAGGGTGGGTGGTGAGAGGTGCCTGGCGAGCTGTGGTCGTAGCGGCAGGTGAGATTGTGCTGGTGACTGTAGTGGGGCGAATAGTGGTTGTAGTGCTGATTGGTGTGGAAGTGACTGGGCCTGTAGACAGAAAGACAATTAGAAAGAGGTTTCCTCCCACACACAAACATCTCTACAATTCCATCTTTTGGCTTCCAAGGTTCTTTCACATTGTGCACATAGCAATATGAATTTTATCTCAAAGTTTCTTTCTGTATCTCACCAGACTGCAATAAGCTGGAGAATATGATCTCCCATCAGGTATCCTTAGGGCTGCTGACACAAATGTGTTATCTGTAGGAACTCTTGACAGTTTCCCCCAAAAAGCATTTGAGCTCCAAAAGCTACACCCATGGGATTAAGCAACTGCCTGTAGCTGCCTTAGACAGTGTCAGAATACTGACCTATCTAATTCTGAATTGTCCACTTGACTCCCCAAAGTCTCAGGCAGAAGATTTTTCCAGTTCTGCTACCCAAACCACTGACTGTGGAATGCTTTAAACATGTCTAAATGACTATAATTGTTATCAGGTTGTGCCAGGACGCATTTTGTTATTTCTCCTCAAAAACACCACCCCCAAGAAAGCCTCAGAATTTTTCTTTGTGAGGCACCATCAGTGAGGCCACACAAGTCAAGCCCTGGAAAGGTTGAGAGGTTCGAGTAGTGCGAAATACTCCATGAAAAGGGCAGTTGGCCTGGCAGGCCCTTGAGGCGGGAAAAGGGGGCATTGGTGGCCTTTATGACTGAGCGCCTGAGGACAGGTGAGGATGTGAAGAAAGGGTAAGTCAACAGAGGAAGAGGCAGGAAGGCCTGTCCTTCCTTTCCTTTCCTTTCCTTTCCTTTCCTTTCCTTTCCTTTCCTTTCCTTTCCTTTCCTTTCCTTTCCTTTCCTTTCCTTTCCTTTCCACATCAAAGATGGCTGGTGGAGCTCCATCATAGGCTAAGAGAGAAGAAGAACAGGATGGATGGAGCCTAAGTGATCCTTTTAACTGGAATAGCCAGTAGGTGAAGCTGGGAATGTTTGTAAGCATAGCAGGTGTTGTACCACTCTGATGTCGGCTGTTAGCAACCAAACAGCAAAATTTTGGAGTAAAAAAAAGCTAGCACCACAGCCAGGGTCTTAATGTAGTACAACAAAGTTACACTTATGATAAAGGATACGCTTTCAAGTTAAAGGATACACTTCCAAAATATCCTTAGATTCTAGAGAATCTCAGATTTTTTATATACTCATTCTTAGCTACCATGGTTGCAGCAATAGGCTTAAGATAGTAAAGGTAGAGGCTACTAAATATTCAAATACTGAAGGATCAGGGATGGGTTTCCAATTACTATAGAAGGAAGCTGTTTTTTTTTCTTTTTCCTCTGGACTTCACTACCGGTTTTCTGACTCCTTTCTACTGATAGCTAATATCTCATGAGTTACAATAATTCTTCTTGGCTATTTTTTTGCAATAATGAGAGGCACCATCTCAAAATCACTTCTGCTGGTATGCTTGAAATAATGCATCTCCTAAATCACATATTATTGGTTTTGATTAATTAGGTCAGCTAAATAATGTTTGTGCAAACTATGATTTCAGTAATTCAGACTGCTTATGATGAACTTTCTGAGTAGTAGAATGCTGCTTTCTGGTTAGCATTATAACTAAGGTCCCTGCCTAGCTGTCTTTACAAATCTTTGCTAATTCCTTCATATCCCCCTTGGCTTGTACACTTCATGGGAGAGACTGTGACACACACCGCTCCTTAAAGTATGTGACACTTTCCCCCCTGAAGAGCTATATCTTCATTCTTATCATTTTATATTTTAAAATGGTAATAATGAGTGCAATCGATTATGACAAAGCTTCCTAAGATTATATTGTTATTTAACACTTAATTTGAATTTAATTGCTATTTGACAAGTTTAAGCAAGAACATGTTAACTTTGAAGATAACCACCATTTCCCTCTCTTTAACCTAACCAGCCTGGTGACTTTTTACTCTCTAGAAACTGCCTTTTAACTCTAGATGAAACTGCATAAAGGCAGCCAGAAGTCCTCCTAGCCCTTCCCTCTTTAATCTTGTAATCTTCCATCACACCTGTCCTATGGCACACCTGGAAATCTGCTTACCATAGCAGATGAGGAAGGGAAACAGATAACAGGACTGCTGAAGGAATTGGAGAGAGATGCCACAATGGCCTTCTCGCCAGCTTCATCTTCAGGTTTGAAGGGCAATGTCTGATTTCCAAGGTGAGAATCTAGGGAACAAACTAGAGGTGATGGTGAGAGATGCATGAAGAGACCTTCCCAGAATTTTCAAAATGGAAAGAGTAGCTCTCCCTGTTAGGATTCAGTACAGGGAAACAAGAAGGCTTAGTCCAGTGGTGGCGAACCTTTGGCACTCCAGATGTTCATGGACTAAAATTCCCATCAGCCCCTGCCAGCATAGCCAATTGGCCATGCTGGCAGGGGCTGATGGGAATTTTAGTCCATGAGCATCTGGAGTGCCATAGGTTTGCCACCACTGGCTTAGTCCTTCCTGCATACATTTCATGGACTGCGACCCTCCCCTTTCCTGGCTGTTCCTAGGACTGAAAGGGAACAAAAGAAGGCAAAGCAAAGCATGGGTGCCTTTTCCCCCTCAAAGATTAATACCACCACAGATCTGTGTGTATGCATGTACTTGTGTGTGATGCCACACATGGAGAGTAAGGAGAAACACCCTCTGACACTTCAGTGTCATTTTCAACTGGTGATGCCACACATGGAAAATAAAGAGAAACACCCTCTTTCCCTTCAATGTTGTCTCAAATCAAAACAAGATCCTGCTTGGCTACTATTTCCATTCAAAATAAAAACAAAAAACAGAAAGATCTTGTTCAAAGATCTCCCAGCAACATACCTAGCTTGGTTCTTATCTCACTCTCATCCCAACCCTAAAAACAGCCTCTGCCTGAAAACATAATCATAGTTAAGTTTAACTGCCAGTGCTGCATTCACATCAGGGATGAACTCCCCCCCCCCCCCCCCCCGAGCATAAGCTCAAATGCTGCTACCCAGACAGCAATTGTTGAGTCGGGGTGATCAGACAAAGGAAGGGAAGGAAATTAGCTACATGTGGTTCTAAATATATCTGGATCTGCCACTGCACCTGGGCAAAGCTGATCTTGATTTTATTCTGTCTAAAATAAGCACTGGATTTTTCCCCTCCTCCAGTCCATCTTTAAGGAATTGGTTTTTGTAGACTCCAGACTTCTGCCAAATGCTCCACATCAGACAATCCATCTGTATCAATTTAAACTCCACATGATGTTAACTGTCAGGATTTCAGGCACACACTAACTCTGTTTAGGACATGGAGAGTTTGAATTGAGGTAAGTAGGTTCTCTGATGCTTACTGTATGATGAGAACCAAAAGACCTGTGTGTGGCAAAGGAGTGAAATGAGAGATATTTTCAGAAAGCCAGCTCTGGGACTGAAACCTTATTCTAGCTGAATGTTTCCTGAACTCTGATGGACGGCCGCTATATTGAGTAGCAGCAGTTGGGGAAAGTTGTGGGCTCAATTACTTGCAAATACTTATAGTATCTTACGTTGATCTGCTTTGGTCAAAGTGCAGCCATCTTAAGCTATGTGTATTTTGTGAAAGCCTGTTGATAGGTTTACTATTGCTATATCTAAGTGCCTCCATGAAAATCACAACAGCAGTAAAACTGGCCATCCATGGACAAGGTAAGGATTTCGACATGTTTGGGGGATTACTCAGACATATAGGAATATATGACTTGGTAAATTTGCCAAAAGAAAGAAATAAAGAATAAAGAATACAACTCAAAAATGGTATAATGAGGACTGAATATGCTCCTGGAAGCAAAAAGGTGAATCAACTAAGCACTGGCTCCAGGTGAAGTACCAGATCAGGTTCAAGGTTTTGGTATTAATCTGTAAAACTTTAAATGTTCTGGGGCCTTCATACCTTTGAGATTGCCTCTCCTAATATATCCCTGAAGGGACACTTCACTCTGCTAATAACAGTCTACTGGTGGACCCTGGATGTCATCAACCAAGGTCAGAGTTTTCTTGGCTCTGGCCCTGGCCTGGTGGAATGCTATTTCAAAAAATGAGACTCAAGTCCTGCAGGACTTGTTATAGTTTTGCAGGGCCCGCAAGACTGAGCTATTCCACCAGGCCTGTAGTTGAGGATGGTAACAATGTCCAACTCGGCTGGCCTCCCTTCCCTTCCCCTCCCCTTCTCTTTGTCTTCAAAACTGATTTATATTTGGTGATTAATTCATTCCCCCTCTGATGGATGGTTGTTTTGACAATTTATGGCACTGTGACTGTATTCAACTGTTGATTTTAGAACTGTATTTATTGATTGCTTTAAGCCACCCAGCGCCTGTCCAATGGGGGAAAGCTGCCTATAAATCTGACAAATAAATAAAATAGAGGGGAGGGAGAATTAGCCTGTTCAAGCCAGTGATAGCTTGTGCAACAATGAAGGGGAAGATTCTGAAGTGGGGTTTGTCAAATGGTTCCCCCTCCCACAATACCTTGTACGTTTCCAGCTTATTTCAAAACAGAATCACAAATGCCGCAAAGATCATGTATGCTTTATGAACAATATTGTACCTGTGTTAACAACTGGGGATCTCTGCAAATTAGCACTTCTATTTTTGTCCCCTAACATTTGAGACAATCCTATGATTACCAAAGGGAAGGAAGGCAGCATGGTATAGCTAGATCTCAGCAGCTAAACTTGGAAGCGAGACCACCAAGGAAGATGTAATGATTATGTCTTACCAGTGCTAGGATCAGGTGGGCCGAACTCAAGTGCGTAGCGCAGGACAAAGTAGTTGTTCCACACATAGAGCTGGTTGTCACGTGGATTGTAGTCAACAGAAGAGATGAACTGGTAGGGGTTGGGGAAGGTCAGTGAAATGGGCTCTTCACGGTTCATGTTGGTGTTGAAGGCATAATCAACACGGTTCCCAGCTGCCTCACTGTCATCGTCCACATACACTGTGCGCACCACATAGAGGACTCCACACACCATGAAGGCATTGGATGCTGAGCGCTTGTCATAACCCGTTTCCCATGTGCCTTCAAAGCGTAGTGTGTAGGGATTGAGCTGGCTCACCACCAACCGTCCATTGTTGCCCTCAGTAGCATAGATGACCCACAGCCCATTTTCATCCACAGCCAAGTCAATGTCAGTCTTGCCCCCCCAACGGTAGGGTGAAGTGTCATGGTAGTTGGCTGTGTTGATAACTGTCTCTCCACTCTTAATGCGTGTCCGCAGATCATACTTGATAATGTTCCGTGTTCGCTCCTTGTTGTAAAAGACTGCACCATCGTATACTACAAAGCCAGTGCCATCAACCCGATTGGGCAGGCGATACGTCGTTGTGTGTCGGCCACCCACATAGTCCTCCCATGTAGCATACTCGGTCAGCGTGTCTGTCCGGTATGGGATCCATGGCATGACATATATTCGGTCTCCAGCTTGCAGAGGGTCTTTGCACCAGGCTCCAGATTGGTGTTCTGACTCATGGGCCGAGGTAGGTTCCAGGATCTTGTGCAGCGTCCCCGGGCAAACAAATACTAGGGAGGGGATGAGGGGAAGGAAAGGATGATTGGGCAAAAGGGGGAAAAATCCAGAGAGAATGTGACAGAACAAAAGAAAAAAGAAAGAGGAGAGAGAGAGAAAAGAAAGGATAAATTTGTAAAACGGTTGTTGGCAGGAGAAGTGAAATCCGCGCTGAGTTTTGAGAGCAGCTGCAATCATGAGACTTTTATCTGTTATTGAGCAGAGAGGGCTTGGTGACCAGTTAAATAAATAAGGGAGCAGGTAGGCATCACAGAGGAAAAAAACATTTTCTCCAGATCAAATTGACATGGAATTTTGGGGTTCCAAATTATTTTTCACCATTTGGTACATTAAGTTGGAGATGTCAAATTGTTACCCTGCCAAATTCTGAGTGGCGGAAAGCGGAGTGTGAGTGCTGTTGAACTGACAGTTCTAGCCCCTATTCCTTGGCCACATGTCCTATGGAAGTCAGCATACAAAAGGTTAAAATCTACAGGCTACAAAATTTAACATGCGCTAGTTACCCCATGTGATTTAAATTAGATCCTGTCAACTGAAACTAATTGTGTGTGGGGGGGGGGTGTGTGTGTTCTATCCTAACATAATGGAAATAAAGGCTGTCAGATCAGAGTTTCAAAAGGAAAGGGCTCAGTAAAGAGCAGTAAGGCTGTCTGCCCTAAGGGATCCACTGAATAGTGTGTGTTAGCCTGCTCTCTGAGTCTGGGTAGCCTACAGGTCTCCCTGGAGCAGGGACATGCTTGCTGTTTGCTCCGTTGTACTTCCACAAAGATTCTGTTCCATGGGAGGTCTAGAAGCATCTGAAATTACCAGTTCTACCAGCTCCATAGGCCAAGGCTAATTTACACCAGCCCCCATGAAACACTTAAACCCCACACTGTGCTGGCATAAACACCAATAGCTATTTTTGCATCTGATTCTTTTTGTTCTCATTTCTCACAGGGGCTCCCAATTCAGCTCCAGTAACTTAAAGGGCTCTTGAAATAGCTGTTTCAATCCTTCTTACCTTCTTGGAATGGGAGATGAGAGGGAGCGACATTAATGGCATATTAATAGCCATTACTCTTCCCTAAATTGGAGCTAAATATCCTCTCAGGACCACAAGTCGGCCCAGTGCAATTCCCTACAAATGGAAAGTGGCAAAGCAGCTGAGTGCAGGTCCTGGGAGCCCCGGTTCCTAACTCCCCTAGACAGCACTGGGGGTGGGGGGGGTGGGGGGGGAGAAAAGATGAGGAGCGACTAGCCCTAAACCTCCTGTACTGGCATTTCAATCAAAACGTAAATGAAGAGGAATGGAGAACAAAAAACAGTCATTAAAAACCTCACTTTTGGCTAATTAAAAGCCCACTGAATGCAAAACACTGGGTGTTTCCTCTTCCTGCTGAAAGAAACTACTTTAAACCCCTGAAGACAGAGAGCTGTGGATTAGCAGAGCGACCAGCTCCCTTCTGGAAAGAAGAGCTAACCATATAATGGCAGGCAGGATGATTCTACCCCAATTCTCTGCCTCTGCTTCTCACATCCTGGGTGCCACTGGAGCAACTTATCAGCCAGGTTTGATTCAGATCAGCAAGGGACATGAGACTAGTGCGCATGGCAGGGTGGTGAAGAAGTGAAGTGTAATAGTGGGAGGGAGACCTGGGCAGATGGGAAAGGAAATCCCTCCCCTTCCACCCACACCTCGGTTGGCAGCCTGGAATCTTGGGAAAAGCCAGGAAGAAAAAAGTTTGAAAGGAAGACAATTCAAGCTAGCCATTCTGCAAGTGTCTGCCTCTGGTTAGCTGGAGCAAGGCTGGGAGAAAAAAAGCATTTAGTGGTGGAAGGAGGGGAGGGGTGGGGTGAGGAGAGCAGCACGGTAGCAGAGAATTCACCTTGTCTATTCCAGCACAGTGTGTGCAGAGTGTCACAGAGTAGCCACATAAAGAAGTAGTCAAACTTAAATTAGGCCTTACGTACAGTGGTACGGTGTGTTTTTTAAACAGTGAGTCCTAGATTCCAGAGGCCAGGAAATTGATATCATAGTACAAGGGAAAGGAACCTGACAGTGCAGTAGGAATCTGATTCACAGGAAGCACGGCTTCTGCTGGGTGCTGGTTCTCTGTTTGCCCACATGGGAGCAAACATATTTCTCACTTCAATGGAACTGGTTTTTGCTAGGACTGCGTATCTGTCCCAGAATGTCTGGGAGCAGATTTTGTGGGCGCGGAAGTGAATTCTCTGCTCTACCTTTATTAAATACACACAATTTCTGTGATGGGCCGTGTCACTTTGGACACAGTTTGCAGTGAAGCTTATTTGGGCAGGGCGTAACTTTGACTGCTCTTGGAGACTCTGGCTGGAGTCAGTAGCGTCAGACCTTGTCAGAACACACCAGGAAGTAGAGGAGGAGAGCTCCAGAAATTAATGGCAGATCCAACACAGAGACTGCCACCAGCCATGGATTTTGACAATGCCAGGCCCCCGCAAATATTTATTAATAAATCCTCACTGTTCTTCTGGATCCAGGCAGAACCATAGGCTGCCAAACCAGTGAGACTGGACAAAAATCTGATTCTGATCTATTTTTGCATAAGTATTTACATGAAGGGAGAGGATAATGTAAAACAGTGCACAATCTATTCTACAGTTAAGCAAGCTTAACTTCCATTGAAAACAATGGGAATTATGTGGGTTTAACTGTGTGCTAGATTGTACCTGCTGCTTCCAATGGCCACCATTCCTGACTAACCCCAAGAAGAGAAAGCAAGGCTGAATCAGCAACTGGATGAGTTCACTCAAGATTGTTCACAGTGTTTTGGTCTTTATGGAGATTTGATGCTGCACCCTTCTCAGTAATAATAAATCCCTCTGATTAATAACCTTTCTGCCATTGCAATTGTGGGCAAATTCTACTTCCTAATTTCAGTTGGGGGACATGGCAATGAAAACTCAAAAGTGACTAACCCTGAAGTGTCCAGAGTGCCAGACTCTTCCTCTTAACTGATGAACTTCATCAGTCTCCTCTAGAACCAGAAGTGGCCCAGACACAGGGGGTTCCTTAGACATCACACATTACATTGGTATGTTACAGAACCATAATGGATATCTAATGATAATGACCCTATCATCTCAAATATGTACACATTTTTGGGGAGCAGGGTGCTCATGTCCACTATAGGATGGTATAAAGAGCTACTTAGCCTAGCACAAGTTTTTGTGAGAAAACTTTCAAGAAAGTTGATGCTAACCATTGTGGGTTTTCTGAGCTCTGTGGCCACGGTCTAGAAGTTTTCGCTCCTAATATTTCACCTACATTTATGGCTGATATCTTCAGAAGTATGTCATGGCAGGATGTGTTTCTCTCTGTGGCACAATGACATGCCTCTCACCATGACATACCTCTGAAGATGCCATCCATAAATGTGGGTGAAATGTTAGGAGCAAAAACTACCAGACCATGGCCACACAGCCCAGAAAACCCACCACAACCTGTTGATTCCAGCTGTAAAAGCCTTCGACAAAACAAAGTTGATGCTGTTAATCTTTAAGGGGCCACCAGATTCCTGTTTATTGTGGTGCTACAGACTAATACAGCTCCCCACCTGTAATTGTCAGAATGAGTCTTTCTAAATGGATACAAAAATAATTGAAGACTCACTTAAGCATAAATGATGGTCTTTGCAGACGTTTGATTTTTTACTACTATGGATTATTCTGCGAATGTTGTCACTTAGATTTTTGTGAGACCTTGCTCAGGTTCTGTTTTTTTGGTCACCCTTTACTGCTAACCAAGAAGAATTTAGAACAAAGCAAAGTTTGTTGCGTCTGGTGGCACTCTGTGCTAGCACCAGGCCTAAGGCCGGTTTTACTGTGAGATATCTGTAGAGCTCTAAAGTTTAAGATCAGAAGTGAATATTAGGAGAGAGGTTTTCTTGACCAAATGTGTAAAAGTGGGTGTCCTAGTTCATTGCTCTATCATTATCTCACCATGAGCTCTCTGATAAACTCATGTTGTATAAATCCAGCACAGGCTCTTTTCCATTAAAAAGGGATATGGTTCTTTTTCCTGACTGGGAAGGTGACTGAATCCCACCCAGTTAGTACAGCCTTCCCTCGCTTTATCCCAGAGGACCAAAGCAGCCACATGGCTAGGGGCCCATCTTATGTCATGCCCATACCCATCCAATATTCCCTGCATGTCATGCTTAAGGAAAACAGATTGGAACTGAAAGCTCATTACAATTAAGCCAGGGTCTGGAGCCTGAACCTGTGAGCTCCAGCAGCCATAGCTTCTCAGTTTCTGTTTGTACCACCTTCATGGTGCTCCATCCTGCAATTTATGGGAAGCAACCCCCTGAATGCTTCATCATCCGAGCAACTCTAGATGAAGCTTGCTTAACTGTTGTGGACACGCATGTAGCACGTGTTTATCTCATATTCTTCAAGTTAAAGCTGTCAGTGATTTTTGGTTGGGAATGAGAGGTATGAGATGGTCAGGGTGCGTAGTGCCTCCAATTCCAGCTACATAGCATTCAGAAGAGGAACCATGAAAAGCAGCTCTCTTGCCTACAAAGTGCAACATTGAACAGGCAAGAAAGTCTCAAAACTGGTTTCCTCAATGCACATCCTGTTTAATGTAAGCTTTGTAGATGTGCAAAGGCTAAAGTGGGGCTGTGAAAGCAGGATGTACAAGTGGGATGTGATCCTGGAGGCACAGCCATGTTCCAGTTTCTGGGCATGTAAATGTCATGTAATAATTAGTAACACATTAATCTACTGAAGCATTCGAGGTGGCTTCTCATGAATTTGTATTTGTGTGGCTAGTTTTAACATGCTCTTGAATCCATTCGTGTGCATGAGTCTGTGTTATCAAGTGCATGTGATTAACCTTTTATAGGCATATGAGTCTGTGTAATTGCCCCTTTCTGTATGTAAAGCTGGTCTTGTGTGTTCATATTTCACACTCATCACCAGACACTTTCATGTGAGTGCACTGCCTTCAATTTCAAAATCTAGCTGAATATATCTGCTGCTGTGCGATCTGTGTGTATTTATGCATTGGTATGCTTTCTCCATATTTATGTCTGTGTTGTGTTTATGCACATGTCACTGCTTCTTCCCTATAAATAACACAGTGAGATCTAGGAACATTAGGTGTAGCTGAACAGGGCATGAGTGAAAAAAAATCTGGGGATTTCTAGATGTCTAGTCCTGTCTGTCAGCTAGGAACACCTGCCTGGCACAGTTGCCAAAAAAGCAGCTTCATGGAGTCTCACAAGTTCGGCTCAGCCCAGCTTCCCATCTGGGTTGGTGGGGTTGGTATGGATGACTCCTGGCAGCGGGAGGAGAAACACACCATTAAAGAATGAAGCGCTGGCGAGGGGGGGACAGCACAAAGCGTTAACTGGTTCCGATCCCTCATGGATGGGGCAGAGTCGACTCAGCCTTCTAAGTCGGGATGGGGTTAACTGTGCTCTGGGGTAGGGGGAGAAGATGTCAGAAACAGAGAAGGAAACAATCAGTAAAAGCCACATCCAAAACCATGGAAACCTGTGGAAAAGAAAAGTATAAGTATATGCCTCCATCCCCAATCTTGGGAAAAAATTCCAAACCAATGCAGGAAAAAAATCAGAAGGTTTTTTTTAGAACAAACTAAACAGAGAAAGAGAGAGAGGGAGGAAGAGAGAGAGAGAGATAAAAGGAAGAGAGACATGGGTTGGGTGGAATCAAGCCTGGCTTTTGAGTTTTAATACTCGGAAATAAATTAATTTGCTGGATTCCTAGTGCTAACCTGGCAGCTTGTCCCTTGTTTGGACAGGCTAATTACAGCTAGGACTCCTGGTACTTACATTAGGTATATTACCTCCAGATCTAGCCAAGAAATGCAAATTAAAAATACATTGACTGACCCCCTTCTTTCATGCAGCACCCCCATCTTCCACCAATAACAGACAGAGCCAATGATCATGACTGCAGCTTTCATTTTAAAAAATGGGTAGAAAAGGAAAGGGAAAAAACCCAAATAAAATCACCCAGGATTGATCAGGAATTTTAAAAGAAACAAAACAAACCAGTAAGCAAGTAAATTAAAAAAAGTCCACATCATAGTGGTTAATAAATTGGAATAAATTATTTATATGTGTTCTGGGGGGAAAAGTTATTTTCTATGGGTTTGCCTGATTTCCACATCATCTTGACAGAGGAGCATGCAAAACAGTTAAGAAAATGCTCCTCAAGACCATTGAATTATCTGGGGTGGGAATGACTATGATGTCTCAGTTGAAAATTTAGCTTGGAAATTCTCTCCAAAGAACTGTAGAAGCCCAGAGAAAAATTCCCACTGAAAAATGGAACATGAGTAGAATAGATCCTCAGTTTCATCCACATATCTGGTTAAAGTTGCTTTTCTGATTGAGTGCAAAGGGGTGCCCCTTAATGTATATCACTACATGTTCCTGACATTTCAATCCATGGAAGTAGTAGACTAAATATGGACAGTGGGCTACACAGAACATCTCTACTCTGTTCAACAGCTGATTTCTAAAAAGCACTAAATTTGTGATCCTGAAAGTAAGGGTTGGAAAGAAGGCAAATAGAGTGCCATAGAGTTTACTTTCAGTGAGATGTCACAGTCTGCTTAATATTAGTTTAATTATATAATAGAAAAAGATAATTTGACATATGTATAGAACAATCTAAAAATTGCAAGAACTCCCAGAAGAATTAATAGAAAATATCCAATTAGTAATCAAAATTTTTTAAAAAAATTAAAAAGAAAACACACCCTCCCAAAATTTTCTGCATTTCACCAATTTTTTATATGGAACGGTCCAATTTAAAGCATATCTTAAAAATCAGGAACTGGGATTTTTTTTAATTACAAAAAGGAAAGAGAGAAGTAGTGGTTGAGGTAGGCCAAGGTACCCAGTTGGTTGCCATGGAAACATGAAGAAAGGAGCAGAGAGAATCAGTTGAATGATAAAAGACACAGAGATCAGTTTGGAAAAGTGTATTTCCCCTGAAGGAAGTAAAAATCAGAGAGAGGACAGCCATAGTCCAGACATTAATGGTGCTTCCCCTCCACGTGTGAACAAGAATAAATGGAAACACTTTGAAGGGTGGTTGTTAGATGATTACATTATTCCTTTATTTACTGGGTGTACTTTAGTTAGTGGAAGCTTTGTTTCTGGAAGGGGAGGGGAATGCCAATTGGAATTAGTGAGACCAAAGAGAGAAGAGTTCGGAAAACCGAGGGAAGGGGAGGTGGAAGGTTAGGAGAAGAAGGATTGAGGAGAAAAGGTAAAGGAAGGTCACATTAAATATGGCCACAGAGAAAAAAACAAGGTGCTGGGTTAGGGGTGGGGGTCAGTGGTAATGTTGTTGTTTACCTTTCTGTTCCACTTCTACTTTATGCATCGGAAGGGAGAGAAGAAAAATATATTGAAAAAAAAAGGTGCAAGAAGGAAAAAAAGAGAAAAGAGATTAAATTGCTTTTTGTTTCTTCCCACCCCCACCCTACAGAAACCATTTTTTCTTTCTTAAACTGCAAATTTCCCCTCCCATCAGCCCAACAAACGCCAGCCCCTCCCTTGTTGGAATGGTTTCAAGGCAGACAGCATGTTGGGTTTGGTGGTGGTCATGATACTCTCTCATTTTTCTTTATTTATATCATTTGATCACTTTGAGGTTCACAGTTATCATTTTTAAATTTTGTGCTGCCGACATTCCCCTTCAGAAGAAAAGTCAGAAATCAAAACCAACCAGAAAGGACGACAAAGGAATAAAACACAAAAGGGGGCTGCTTGGGTGGAGAGCATTTGGAGGGAAGGGGCAGGAGTGGGGAGAGGGAGAGCAAGCAGAAAAGTGAGAAAGGAAGAGAGGAGAGTTTGAAAACAAAACATCCCAGGATCTATACTAACTTCATATGAAAGGCTGACCTATCCTGGCCATAAAAGTCTCATCTTTCCAGCTCACCACAACTTGAATAAACTTATACCAATCACACTAGTGTTCCTCTGTCCTGATTCACAATCCTCTGGATAAACTCTGTGTTGGTAACCATACCAAATAATAGGCATTATAAATGTAACTCAGTGTCTAGTCCAACCCCCTCCCCCAACCTGTTAACAGGTCTGATCAGTCATGTAGCTGTTGATGCCTATGCAAGTGTACAAGGTGCTGCCATGTTAAAGAATCACTCCAATTATCTTTCTGTTGATCACATTGACTGACAGCAGCTCTGCTGAGCCCCTCAGGAAGAATTTTGTTTGTTTCCACTTCATGCAACCAGGGATTTCCAAGGACTGCTGTGGGACTTCTATAAATGCCAGGTAAATCATGATCAACTGCATGTCCATGCAGTTCATGCTCCAAATAGTGATAGCTCTTCAAATCATAAGAGCAATTTCAAAATTACAATACAGTGGTAATAAAACATTGCCCTCATGGCTGGGCACAACTATTTCTATGGAGCCAGAGGTCTGATTCTTCCTTTATTGTGGCACTAGCCCTGATCCAGCCTCGGCGGCTCAACATCTGTACAGACAACAGATAAAGGAAGAGGGAAATCTATAGAAGGGGAATGCTATTCATTCTAGTTTCCTATACCTAAATACAGCTGCTTCTCCAGGCTCCTACAGTGAAACTGACTAGGAAGCAGCTTATAATCAGCTCTATTTCATTGCTATGGGGAAATTGCGTAAATGGCTAGAGGAACCTAAATTTAAATAGGTACTCATTGTGTCCTTTAAAAAAATATGTATCTTAACAGTCTTTCAGTTCCAAGTCTGTAGTTACTGGGTGGAGGGAGGGTGTTACTCACTGTGGGTGCTTTTAGAAAGTAGCCCTTGAAAATAATGTTTAGGGATACATGTTTTGTTTTCTAATACATGTTTTAAAGGGCACTAAAACTTGTATAACTAATTTGACTATAGTCCATTGCAAAACACAACTGAAGTATATATTGTGGGCAATGCTAGCTGCAATACTGGCTCCATGTCTTTGAAAAGCTATAATCTGTACATACGTATGACTTGAAAAAGGAGATTCCCCAAAACAGAAAGTGTTGTAACATTTCATAGAAGGTCATGTCATTTTGTCCATGGAGCTATGCATTCAGTTAAAATTAAGCAAACACATCTTCTCAAATAGAATCTTTGCTTTTGCCAATCCATAAATCCTTACAGAAACTGGAATCCACTTTCAATTCAAATACTATTTTTCATATAATATAGCCTCCAATAAATTATTTTCTGAAAATATTTTAAATCATACTGGGTACCTACCCAGCCTCACACCTGAGAGGAAGTGTACTGTTAAATTGGGCAGCATGGGAAACTGCATACCTGCAGTATCTTTTATGGCATCTGTTCATGTAAGGAGATTTTGTTTGCTGATGAAGCTGGAGGGAGCATTCATCTCCATAGTCCATTATCTGGGATCAGGTTAAGAATGCCGCTTGTCTCAGCAAATATTAGACGTTCTTCTAAATGTATTTCCAACTTATATCTTAATGAAATGTCCACAGGAGTACCGAAGGGCAAAAATGAAGCATTCAAGGCATGACTCTGATCTTTGGGGGAGTCATTCAGAGATCCAATTGATTAGGGTATATATCTGAGCTTTGATGGAGCTAGGCAAATCGGCTAGAAGTGGTGAAAAGTGGTGGAGAAACTGATGAATGGACAAATGGGTAATTTAGAAAGCAACGGTATGAGAGCTAATCTCCACTGATCTCAGTTTCTTTACAGTATTCTCTCACAGCAAGGCTTTAAGCAGCATACTTATGAATAACTTGGAGGATATGGTAATAACGTTGAGGATAAAATCAGGCAAAGATATAAAATGGAGATGTTAGAAATAACATAGTGTCACTCTTTGCTGTGGTTGTTATAAGAGAGCAGGGACAGAAGGAAAGGCATTGAGGCAAATATTTTTGAAAATAGTGTATGATGCAAGTCATATTGAAAATACTTCCAAAACGATGAAGATGCTGGCATAGACCATCTTTAAAGGAAGCCCCATGTAAAATACTTTACAGTAATCAAGACAGGAAGTTACCAGGGCATGCAGTGCTGGGCCAGGTCCCTTTTGTCCAGACAAGGGCGAAGCTGACGAACCAGACAGAGCTGCTAATAGGCACTCCTGGCCACCGCTGCCACTGTAATCCCAGGGACAGGGCAGAATCCAAGAACACCCATAGATCTAGCATCCAGTCCTTCAGGGGCAACACTGCTCCATCCAGCCCTCTGATCTCCTGGACCTGGAAACCCGCTACCCCTAGCACCTCCGTCTTATCTGTATTCAGCCTCAGTTTACTGGTCCTCATTTAGTTCAACACTGCTTCCAGGCAAGTATCCAGCACCTAGGGGGCCTCACCTGACTCAGCTGGAATTGAGAGGTACAGCTTGGTGTCATCCATATACTAATGGCACCCAACTCCAAACCCCCTGATAACCTCCCCCAGCGGCTTCATGTAGATACTAAAAAACAGAGGGGATAGCACTGAGCCCTGGGGAACCCCACAATGAAGCTCTCAGAGCTGGGAGCAGGAACCCCCTACTGCTACTCTCTGGAGCCTGCCCCAAAGGAAGGACAAGAACCACTGAAAAACAGTGCCCCACTGAAAAACAGAGCCGCTCCAGAAGTATACCATGGTCAATAGTATCAAAAGCGGCTGAGAGATCCAGAAGAATTAACAGGGAGGAATTCCCCCTGTTCCTCTTCCGGTAAAGGTCATCCATCAGGGCGACCAAGGCTGTTTCTGTGCTGAAACCAGAGGTGGGATCCAACCAGTTCTCACCACTTCTCTAGAAGTGGTTACTAATTTTTTTCTGAGTGCCGAGAAGAGGTTACTAAAGCAACCTCCCAGCCCAATAGGGACTGGAGGTGCGTTTGTGTGGCGGTGCCACTGTTTGAATCCCACCACCATCGGAACCTGTTATTAAAATCTTTGGATCCCACTACTGACTGAAACCCCCTTGAAACCAGACTGAAATGGATCTAGATAGTCAGCTTCCTCCAGGCGTGTCTGCAGTTGAGTAGCCATCACTGTCTCCAGGACCTTCCCTAAAAAGTGGATACTGGCAACTGGATAGTAATTGTCTAGAACTATATGCTCCAGGGAGTGCCTCTTCAAAAGAGTCAGTGCCTCCTTAAGAATCAGTGGCACCACCCCCTCCCTCAATGAGGTGTTGACAATTGGCATCCTAGAGTCAGAATCTCCAGGCCAGAGCTCAGGAATCATGGGCTTCTTCTGATACTGAATCTAATTCCCATCAGCCTCTGTCAGCATGGCCAATTGGCCATGCTGGTAGGGGCTGATGGGAATTGTAGTTCCTGAACATCTGGAGAGCCGCAGGTTCCCTACCCCTGCCCTAGATCCACTCAGCCAGTCCCCCTAGGCTTGAGCTAATCAGCCAAGATGGGCACAGGTCCAGGAGGCAAGTGGTAGGCCGCATCCCTGAGAGCAACCTGTCCACATCCTCAGACCGCAGCAACTGAAACTGTTCCATCACAACATGACCAGACGGCCCTCTGGACACTTCCACTGAAAACTGCTCAACAGTTGTCCCGAAAGTGCCCAGCAAAAGTGTCACAACAGATCTCTGGGGGTATCCTGGCCCCTACCCCCCGATTGGAGGATAGCAAGCCATTCACCACTCGGAACAGTTCTATTGGTTGACTACTTAAGAATGCAATGATGGCGGAAAAATGGACTCTCTCTGCTTCCCTCACTGCCATCTGATAGGCCTCAAAATGGGCTCTAACCAGTGTTTGGTCAGACCTGCGCTCTAGCTGTTGCTTCATCTGTTTCATTACCCACAAATCCCCATTGAACCAAGGTGCTGAGCAGGCTCTACAGGCTGAGCGGGGATGCTCAGAAGTGATCATATCGATGGTCTTCTTGATTTTGCCATTCCACAGTGAAAACAGAGGCTTGACAGGAGCACCAGTCATGTTACTTGGAAACTCCCTGAGCTACCAGGAATCCATCAGACTCCATTCTTCTCCTGGGATGGGCCATTGTAAAAGAGCACTCACCCCTGAGGTGGGAAGGGGCAGCCAACAGTCCAAACTTCACCAGGTAATGATCTGTCCATGACAATGGGCAAGTAGCCAGACCTCCAATTAATGGATCAACCCCCACTACTTCTGTTGCAACACCAGATCGAGAGCATGCCCCACCACATGGGTTGGTCCATACACAAACTGAGATAGCCTCATGCTTGCCATGGTGCCATGAGGACCTGAATCAGTCTATCAGAGGCATCCTCAGTGTGGTAGTTGAAGTTCCCCAGAACAACAGTCCTCGGAGAGTTCGTCACCTTCTCTGACTGCCTCTGCCAGCTCAGGCAGGGCGGGTGTTGGGCAGTGGGGTGAGCAGTACATCAGCAACAATCCCAACTTATCTCTCTGGCAAAACACCAAATACAAACTCTCAACTCCGGACACAGGATGAGAGGGGCACCATGTGAATGTGTATGACCCTTTGTGGACTATGGCTACCCCACCACCTCACACCCCCCCCCCCCGTCTGGGCTGGTGCTGCACCTGATAGCCTGGGGGTAAAGTTGGGTCACTTCTAACCCCCTCCCCTGCCCCAGCTCTGTTATAGAAGCCAAGTCTCTGTTATAGAAGCCAGGTCGGCCCCCTCATCCAGAATCAAATCCTGGACGAGGGCTGACTTGTTCAGGGCCGACCTAACATTCAAAAGCAGCAGCATCAGGCCAGTGGGCAGGATGACTGACATTCCTACTTTTGGATGGGGAGCAAAGCAGAAGGAGCAATGGCCTGAAGGCATCCAGAGAACCTTCTAAAAACCATTCTCCTCTGACCCCCAGCGCCATAACACCCCTTACACTGGGATGGCCCCAGCCTCCCTGCCCTTCCCCTCATCCAGGCAAATCCTCCCAGGTGCCCCTGCCCCCTATTAATCTTCTACTATGCCCTTAGGAGTGGACCCTCCGCCTCACTGGGAGGGAGGGAGAGCAATGGAAAGACGCTGTGAATGGGTTCTCACTCCAAATAGGGGTCTTCTGACCAGGGCATCCTCCCACCATGCTTCAGCTCTATCCCACTCCCAAGCAGAAAGATGGAAATCAATAGGGGACCCCTGGAGGCAGTCCCTCTCTTACCCAAATGCCAGCTAACCCCCAAACTCCTCACGCTAAAACAAAGCTGAAAAAATTAAACAATAGCAATGTAACCTCACTAAGTCTGCCCAGCCTAGCCACAAGCCTATAAATCCCACTAAATTTACCAAACTCACATGAGAAGAAGGGGCCTGCCCCCCAACAGTTCCCAAATAGGCCTGCAACAGGCAGCACCCTTATGGTGCCACCCTTCGGCTGCTGTCCAAGACCACTGCTTTGGGCTGCGGCTGCTGCTGCTGAACTAGCTGCCAGGCCCCACCCCCCTGCAGGTCAGGCTTGCAGTTCTTCCAGTGGCCAATGCAGGCTTCTCTGGCTGGCAGGCAGTATTGCAGGCAGGGCTCACAGGCAGCCCACCTTGAGCTGCTGCTGTAGAAGACGCTGCCAGATCCCATCCCCTGCAGGTGTTCCCAATACGGTGGGGTTCAGGAGCTGCAGGCCGCAGCTCGCCTGGTCAGGCTTGCAGTTCTTCCAATGACCAATGCAGGCTTCTCTGGCTGGCAGGCAGTATTGCATGCAGGGCTGACAGGATGTTTTTATGGTGGTTTTTCAATGTTTTATGTTTTAATGGGGCTTTTAACCCCATTATGTAAGTTGTCCTGGGACCAGTATAGGGCAGAGTATAAATGGAACAAATAAGTAGAATTCATGCTAGTTAAAGGAACTTGGGATTCTGTGACATATGTATTGCCAACATACAAGCAGCATGAATTGCAGTCTAGATCATGTGAACCAGTCTACAGCTGATGTTAGACTGGTAACATGGGTGAGGACCTCCCCTGAGAACAGGGTTATAAATATATCAGATACAAAGATGGCTTTATTAGGGGTCAGACAAATTCATGAAGGATATAGATCTTCCAATTGCTATTAACTAGGACCATGTGTAATCAGATATTAACTACTCAAACCAAACTGAAAATATCTAGTTCATTCATGCAATATAATATATAATAATACAAAATGGGAAACAACAACGAGAATATTCAGATTTGGCTATTATTCTGGCACCTGGTTAATATTAAAAGTAAAAGGATGTCAGAGAGAAGGGGGAGACTAAAAAGGGACTGATTTGGCAGATGTATAATTAAAAGGAATATTTGCTAATCAGCAGAATTCCATACAGATATTGCCACACAAAAAGAGGACTCCACTGATAGATCTTTATTTATTTATTTATTTATTTATTTATTTATTTGATTTGTATCCTGCCCTATCCCTGCAGGGCTCTAGGCAATAGTCATGTTGCTAGTTATACAAGCAATTGTGCCTCCCATCTGTTTGATATTCTGTTCTCTCTCTAGTTCTGTGACACTTAGGCCCATTAGGAAAACATTTTGCTTGTATATACTGGCATAGAGGCAGAATGTTATATCCACCTCAGTGATAGGAAACACTAATGCGGGCAAAGAGAGAGAAGCTATGAAGGTCTACTCAGAAGTAAGTCCTTTGGTATTCAATGGGGCTTGTTCCCAGGACAAAGTTCATAGTATTGCAGCCAGTGAATTAGGTCTAGACTAAACTGGCAATCTCTGCCAATTGTCCATTCCCCTGTAAATTCTCCTCAGGATCACCTACTCCCAGAAAAAGCACTTTGTAGGGTTCAGTGGGCTGAAGTGTACCATAGGAGGAAGGTAGGAATATTGCCTTTTGCCATTGTAAATTTAGTCTGAATCCAACCCGGCAACTGCTGTACTGCCTTCTGACAATGAGCATGGCAATCAAAGACAGACAGAAAAAAGTGAGTCATCTCATAGAATAAGGTTTCTGAGATCTCCCACCAACTTTAGTTTCACTGAAAAGCAGCTACAGGGGAAAGGAAAACGTACATCAGGGCTGCAACCCTTTTATTTTAAATAATCTCATCCCAATCAGTTTCTCTGCAACAAATTACCTCTCTCTCAGATGCTACTAGCCTCAGTAGGTGAAGGAGAAAGGCTACCCCCTATTTTTAAAAAATACAGGAGCGGGTCTATTTTTAAGCAAAAACGGAGCTTGTGTCAAATTGGGCCAGGGACAGTTTTTTAAAATTCCAGGGCAAGGTGACTAAGTGAATGATGGCAGAGCTACTCCAGGCATATCTGAACAACATTTCCGCACATGACTCATTTCGCCCAGGTTCTGGGCTCTGATGGATGATCTCTGCTTTCAGTTGGATAGGAGAGTTTCTTCCTTTCTAAGGTTATTAGATCTTTATGATGCCTCTGGTAACATCTTGTTATATCAGTCAGAAAAAAGGTATGGGGGCAGACTGGTGTACTACGCTGGTTTCAATCTTTTTTTTTTAAATCTGATAGAACCTGGAAAATGGTTATTGCAGCAGCAGTCAAGAATCTGGCTTCTGAACCACAGGGTTCCCCAGAGATCTCTGCTTTCATTCATGCCGTGGAACGCTTATATGTGACCCTTGACTGAGGAAAGTTGAAGATTTGTCAATATGCTGTTGATACTCAGGGCTGTAACTCAATCACAAAATGGCTGCCATGGAGATTGCATCCAATCTCACAATATTATAAAATTCCAGCTCAAGCATCTTCCTATAGAGAGGCAGCTTGGTGCTCTCTGCACACACAAATATTCCTAAGTTCTTCAGAAGTACCTCCTGCTCCAGTGAGCAGCAAGAAAGACAGGATGGGCTCTTTGCTTTGATGAGGAGATGTCCTTGGCCACCAAGCAAGCACCAGGAAACATATCAGAGGCACCACATTGGGAATCACTATAGAGCAGTGCACTATGGGTCTGCCCTTGAAGAAAACTTTTTAAAATCCAGCTGGTACAAGATGTGGCTGCTCAGGCTCTGAATAGTGCCAATTGCTGTGAGAGCAGAATTCCAGAGTTTAAATAATTACACTGGTTGCTATTTGCTTATGGTTTGAGTCAAGTGCTGTTCGCTACCTTTAAAGCTATTCATGACCTAGGACTCACACACTTGAAGGACCACTTCGCTAGGTATGAACCTGCACATCATTTAATATATGCCCAGTGTTCTTTACTGTCAGTTCCTTTTTCTCTACTTTGCCCTCTTGAGACCAAAACCTGCTTTTCTTGTGTAACACCAGTCATCTGAAATAGCCTGATGCAGGACAGTAAACACACTTCATCCATGTTGTTAAGAAGACCTGCAACACATTTTTTTTTTCAAATGGCTTTATGTTACCACTGGAGATAATTACTTCTATATGCTGCTCAGTGATGTTGGTAGTATACTTTGGAGTGGGAAATGGAGTATCTGTCAATATTTAGTTTGTTTGGAAGGGTGTTTCTGTATTTTTTTATCTGAGATGTTTTGTTTGGATTATTTTAGGTAATTATTTGATTTTCTTCTTGGTCCCCCTAAGGCCTTCAGGAATAGCTGGAGTACATTCAAATAAATTACATGTAGGCAAGGGGCATTAATCTTGCAGCTTCATATACCATTTTTTCATTCCATTCCTTTCAGCATTTTCCCCCAGTCAGGTTCACTTCTAGGATTGGAGTTGGCCTGGGGAAAAAATGCTTCAAGCAGTGGAATGCAACAAGTTAAGACATGGAAAAAGCTAATGGTTTGATTATGTACCGTACTCCATTTTTGCTTAAATATTAACCTCTGTCTCTTAGCTAGCGAAACTCAAATATAAAGATTCCCCTATTTGTTGTTGCATATTATTTGTGCTTATCTGCTTTCTTGGATAGGCAAACATCTACAAGCGAAAAATTTAATTATCTTTTAAAAGGGAGCACTTTCTCCTATCCTCCTGAAATTTAGCAGGGAGGATCCCTGGGGTGGGGGATAAAGTTTCTAAGAATTTAATTCCAGTTGGCTGGGAGGGAGTTACAGCATACAACTTATTTCCCACTGGAATCAACAGAAATGGATCATATAATTAAAAAAAACCTTAAAACATGTAGTAACAAAAATAAAAGTAATAAAACTAAAATGAACTGCAAGTTAAAAAATGTACACATCCCTATTATTAGGTAGTGTGACAAATTCCTTGTCACAGCATACTTCTGAATTTAAGATGCAGAGCAGATAGAAATAGGTGGATCTTCATGCCCTATGTCTGGGGTCCCCTGAGGTCCTCTAGCTGGCCACTACTGGAACAGGATGCTGGAAAAGATGGATGTTCAGACTGATTCATCAGGGACTTTTTTTAAAAAAATGTACTGGTTGTAAGAAAAAGTTCATAACAGAACTGCTACTCATCTTGGAAGGAGAATTTTTAGCAAAAGGAGCAAGGAAAGCAAGATTTCAGGAGACTCAATTTCATAAAAAAGCAAATTCTTATAAGATCAGCAACACTGGCATAAGTAAAGAAGGGGATAGAATGAACACCTGGTTGACAAGAAGGGTGTCACGGAATTCTTTGTCTGTATTAATAGGTTTAGCTGAATATGCCCTAATAAGCATATTTTAGTGACAGAAGACTATTTCATAAAGTTGGCATTTTTTAATTTGAAACTTCAGAGACGCTCTCATGGTCCCATATGACTAGAAAAGGGAATATAGGGAAGGGACCTGATGAGCTATCCAGAATCCTCAAACTCTGCTTTGATGGTTCTTTTTTTAAAATGTGTTTTAGTGAACTTCTTAGAGAAGGTTAGTCTAATTTGTTGGTATGCAAGTTATTTCTTGCCCTCAGAGCTGCAGAAATACTATAAGGTAATACTCAACAGCTCAGAAATAGTACAACTATTATTTAAAGCTCAGACCATTTTCAACCAAATATTTTTTCTGAAAGTTTCATTTACTTTCTGAGCAATAGTTGTTGCTTTATTTAGAATTCTGTTCACAACTGAATGTCCTGAAAAATACCAACGGGATATTTATCTTTACTTGGATTAATGATGCCCTGGATAATTAGTAAACAGGCTGGTTTTAATACAGCACATCTTTCCATGAAACATTTAAAAACAAGAACAGATCTGCGTAAACTTGTATTAGTACCAACCAAACTGGCACAAAACCCACCAATTTGGTTAGACCTAATAAGAGGTATTACACAGATTTTGTTTTTGTTTTAATGCCATTAGTCAGGATAAACACAGGATAATTCAGACGGAACAAAGAAAACAAAACGTGATGACAATGAACTGTTTTTTGGCCCAGAAAACCAGAACTACATTCCATGAGTTGCTAGGATATTGCCATATAATCAAAATGTATGTATCTGTGTGGCTTCCCATGTGCATAAAAGAGGAAACAGCTTTGCCTTGTTTTAAGGATCATGTCTGAAAATTAAAGTCTTAAGAGTATACTTTACGGAGATAAGACCAACAAGCCATTGTGCTTTATAGACTATTTTACTGAGAATAAATGGAGAATATGGAGATAATGTAACTAGCAGGGTCAAAGGACAATCTGATTTGGGCCCACATAGCAAAAAAAAAGCCAAAGAAACAAGTGGGAAAATAACCATGGTGTTTTTTTAAGGAACCACCATATTTTATGATATTTTTGGCCATTCTGTCGGCTCTTGAACCATCTGAGAAATATGTTTCAGATTCCTGACCTTCCTGAAATGAACTTGCAAAGGAACATGTTCCAGTTCTGCAAAAGATCCCAGCTCGCCTCAATATGAATGCAAAGGTGGTGGATGAAGTAAACTAGCTCATGAGCCATTTACTAAATTTCATCCAAGCCTCCAAAAGTATATGTGTGGGGGAAAGTTACTGTAAAATTTGTTAGCAGAAAGTATGCTTGTACAGCTTTATATGTCAAAAGGCATGACTAATTCTCACGAGTTAGCTTAAATACACAAAGTACATAAGGCTCTGTGAAAACCATGAAACCAGTTTTTGTAGACTATATGAGAGTTAGAAGATCTCTTCTCTGAAGAGAGGCGAGAAACTGAGGCTAAAGTAAGAGGTTTATTGTGTGGTGCGGAATTGGCAATAAAATATTGTACTATTTGCTGGTCATGTGAGCAACAGAACTCTGAGGCCAGACAGACTGTGGGGCTAGTCTATGAGCTGCTCCCAAGCAGTATCACAACATCGTCATGTACCACTCTAATTCCGTAGAAGGAGATGTAATCAGACCACCAGAAGAAGCAACAAGGGAATGAGAGAGAGAATCAAAAATAATGTAAAAAGAGGAACATGTCCACAAGTACAGTCAAGGAAAACAGTGTCACAACTCCCTTGGCAGGAGTATAAGGGTGTTCCATTCTGTCAACATCAGAATGTGGGCATACTGAAGAGAAAACAACTGGAATACATTTGTACACATGGAGCTAAAATTGTCTGGAACTTGTGCTGCTGTACATTTTTCATATGGGAGAGGGGGGTCTGTGTTGAGTCAGGTTCTGCTAGCCATGAACAACTGATGAAACAGTATTTTTAAAGCAACCAGGCTTTTAACTTTACTTTGGTGTATAGAAGTTAAAATACATGGCAGATAGGTGCTGCGTGCCTGTTCTCAAAAAGAGTCAGTTAAATTTTTAAAATATCTTTTGGCTATCAAACATTCTCTGTTTTTGACTGAGTTTTAAAAATATTTTAGCATAGTAGGAGTGGTCCAATGTGTGGTATTCAAGTTAAAAGGAAGGAAGGAAGGAAGGAAGGAAGGAAGGAAGGAAGGAAGGAAGGAAGGAAGGAAGGAAGGAAGGAAGGAAGGAAGGAAGGAAGGAAGGAAGGAAGGAAGGAAGGAAGGAAGGAAGGAAGGAAGGAAGGAAAAATCATGAAGCCTGAGTATTTAGAAATAGACCTAGAAGGGGGCATAAAAATCATCTAGTTCCTGTTGAGGTACAATGTCACAATGCTAAATTCCTGATAGATCTAGCCAATGGACAAAAACACCAATAAAAAAGATTTTGCATTTTCCTTTGATAATTTATTCCAGTTCTGAGTTGCTCCTTTGGTTGCAGGTATTTCCTAATGTTTAGCCTACATTGTTCCATTTTAAATTCACTTTATTTAGCCCTGTACTCACTGACAGCATTTGCTGTCTTCTGTATGGTATCTTAAATGTAAATATTTTAAGACTGTTTACAATATTCCATTTAGTGTTCCCTTCCTGAGGATTCTTTATGCAACTTCTTTGTCCTTCCCATTCTTCAATATCCTTCGTAGTCTCTTGAGTTTTCTCCACTTTTACCTCATTTTCTTCAAAAATGCTGCCCAAAGATGAATACAAATTTCTAGTCACAGTCAAACCAATGCCAGAAGTACATCACCAGTATTATTTCCTGTGTGTTGCCAGTCCAAAATATCTGCCTTTCAACAGCATATTCACTACTTATCTCATTTTAACTCTGTATTTACTCTCAACTCTTAATGTCCTTTGTGACACAGATATTGGTTAGCCCTTGTTGTCTTAGTTCTGTCCAGTGCCTGAGGCATTAAGTCAGTTTCGATCAGTTTCAAGCCAATTCAGCTGTCATTGTTTCCAACCAAAACCCACTGGGAATTGTAGTCCTTTGGGATGACAGGGAGTCTATAACAAGGGAATTTTTAGCACCATTGCTGGATTACAATTCACAGGAATATTTGGGAGAAGTCACTTCACCTGTTAGAGAACTGATCTTAACATTAGCCAAATCCAATTTTTTTCAAAGAGAAGGAAATCAAAAAGAGGAATCACTGCACTCTTATTCTACTTTTACCTCCAATAAGCAGATTTTTGCATTGTTTCAAAGGTCTGCAAAACATGTTTGACAGAGGCCACACTAGAACAACAGAAGTGTATACCATTGGAAGCAAAGCCATTCTCAACCCATTAACTCTCTCTGGGTGAAGACAAATATAATATTTTGCAGAGTAGGAGTGGTCAGGTTAGAAAAGTCCTCATTGCATTGAATACAAACATACCTTTCCTCCTTCACTGTCAAGCTAAAAGTCACCAGCAAAAGCCCACTGTGGATGGAACTGACTGACCCATGATGTTACCTAGACCCCAGTGCAATCATTAACTTTAAATACATATGCACATAAAGCAAATAATGTGATTTAAACATATACGTAATGCGTTAAAAAATTGGGCAGTCCAAATGGGGCTAAGGGTGCTCTAACATTGGACTCAGAAGAATGTCATGTAAATTACAAAAGCAGGAGAAGGTGAGCTCATATCATGGAGGAAAAACCTGCCATGGCTTCTTTTTAAATATTATGTCTGCCTTCACCCTTAAAATTTTGGTTTGCCTTCAACCTAAAGTGCACGTATGCCCTTAAGGTAAGTCTTTCCTAAATCCATACAGAAAAATGTAAGAAAAATGTACTTAGGCTGAAAACTTACTGGGTTAGGCAGTGACTCTGGCTCAGGTCAAAATTCCTGTTTGGATGTTGCAGTGTTCATATAGGCATCAAATCCCAGACTGAGCAGAGTGCTAGTTTCCCTATAACTCCCACATATTTGCCTGGTTTTCACAAATGTTTGTCAGATGAAGCCTGGAAAACACATCTTGGGAGAACACCCAGCATACACTAAATTTCTGTGCAAGCAACTGTTTAACTGAGTGAGTGGTGGCAGCCAGCAACTTCCCTAAATAGCCAAAGTGAGTAATTTTAAAATCCTTTCACAGAGGTGAAACAAAGCAGCCCTGGACCAGGAAAAAAACAAAGAGAGCAAGCAACAGAAAATTGGGAGTGAAAGAAGAGGGAGAGAAAGTTGGGGAAAGGAGTTGGCAGAAGGTAGGGGAAAGGGAGGTTGTGTTTTGAAAATATTGACACAGTAATAACAATTCACTTTAAAAAAATTCAAAACTAAAAATCAGACACATTGAATGAATTTTTTTCCACGTGTCAGATTGGCCCCTGAGGAAGGAAGATTCAGTAGCTGGTTAGAGTGGAGGCAGCTGCAAAGGAAGGAAGCAAAAGGGTCTGACAACACAGGTCCCTCCCACCTCTGCCGTCCCTGCATTATCCACCCATCTCCCCCTGGGTCTCCATCTTCCTGTGCTTCCCCCTCCCATCACCTGCCCCAGCCCTGATCCCATCAAGGCAACAGCACTGGATCAAGCCATTCCCTACACAAAAAGAAGGAAAAGGCAGGCCACAGAAAGCAACAGCAAATATAGGGATATGTGGAGCTATGTGTGTGGCAGGAGCTGAATTCTGAGTCTACAGGATCTCCAATATAAAAGCCCTATGGAAGAGATGCCCACTTTCATTCAAAGAAGTTTCAGCAGGGTAGCCATGATTTTCAGCTTTTGAGGACAGCCCCTAGGATAGCTGGTATTATGGTAGCCCTCCTGTGTGAAGATACAACTGAATGCAAATGAGTTATCTACATGAGACTGTTTTTACATATATGACTGTATATGGGAACATGTGTTCATTTTAACTATGCAAAACTGTTAACATATATGATTGTATATGGGAGCATGTGTAACTGAGTATAAACAGCTAGGTGCTCTAGAATACATATACTCCATAAGTATATGAATGTCCACATATGACATCTGAATGAATGTGCAAATATAGAAATAGGTATGCATGCAAAACATCTATATGCACATATGCTTCTATGACCTAGTGTACACTTGTGTACATGATTGTCTATCTGTGTGTGCATGAAAATGTGTGAAGGAGCTGGGGAATGTGATTGTATATACGCATTTACTGTGCAGATATAATGAAATATGCTGGGATATATGCAAATGCATATATTGGTATGCACACAATGTGAGGCACTCTCAGTGTCAATGACTCTACCCTGCCAATCAGTCCTGACACCTGCTCCCAGCATCTCTCATGTCATCTGTCCTCCCCCTGCCTTTCACTTTGCAGGTTATGCCCTAAGCAGCTTTTATCACCCATTGCTGGTTTGGTGGATCCCCAGTGCTGTTAACTGTGAGGAGTCAGAGCTGGTTACACCCTGAGATGAGCGTTGATGGATTTGTTTCGAAACCACTCGGCAGCTGGAAGGAAAAGGGGCAGGAATGAATGTTAAAAGGTTAAGAGGCTATGCTGCCCTGCTCTTCTCTGCTTCATCTGTGAGGAGAAACCAAAGGGGCATTAGCAGGGAGGGGAAGGGGACACACCCTGTGAAACTGACCCCCCTCCCCCATGGACTCTAGCCCTAATGGAGAGTGTATATGAGGACAAGGAGCAAACCTCTCCACACACCCCAAGCAATACAGAGTGGGAAGGGAGGAGGGTGTATGAGCTGCTGACCCAGGGAGGAGGGACATCCAAAACCTGGCATTTCAGCCTGGATTAGGATTGCCAAATGTCACTAAGGTAGAGCTCAGGAGCTGTGGTATATGTAGTAGTAGAGTGGTTCTGTTCTGGTCTTTTGAAAAGGGGAGTACACTTTCAAAAAAAGGATCTTCTCCAAACGAGAGACACTAGCAGCCTTATAGTGGACACTTTACCTCACCCCATGGCCCAAAAGCCACAGATTAATTAACATAGCCTATGGAGCTACATCACAGAGTAAACTATACCTGTTGCATTAGCCTAAATGAAATGAATTAGTTCCAAAAGATAAAGAACCCCCCTAAGATTACAATATTCCTCCTGCTTCGCATATTCCATAGCACCTGGCATTTCACTTGCCAAAGAAACAGCCTGTCCTTCACTCAGCCTATTGAAACAGGGCATCATCTGCCTCTGTCTTAATTTCCTCTAAAGCAGGAGAACACCGCTGACTTCCCAGAAGAGGGTTTGTTAAGATAGTCTCCCTATTTCCTTTTTGCCCATGAAAAAATGGAGAAAGCTCCATTTCAGTTCCCTGGATGCCATGAAGTCCTGGTGGGGACCCCAAGAGGTTTGTGCTTAAAATGGACGGAAGTGGTGGTGGAAACACACACAGAAAACACATGCCCCACATTCAATAACCATGCACATGTATACAAACAGGGCCACCAGTATTCCTGTGCTCACAAATTCACATACACCATGTCAGCATTCACAGAGATGTCCACACACAGGTTACACACACACACACACACAGCCACCATCTACTTGCAAGCATACAAAGCAAGTGTGGAAACAACTGCTTTAGTAAACAATGACAGCCATGTCTTTGGAGAAGCCATGCTCCACAGTCACACTCAGTTTTTCTCTCTGTTGAGATGAGGTTGTAGTACACCTCTATCTCCTTCCACTGCTCCTGAGTGCTTCTGAAACTGCCCTCCAAACTGGTTCCCACCTCCCAGGTAATTATTATAATTATTTTTTGGAAAGTCACACAGAACCACCCACAACTCTATAAGCACACTCCAATAAACTGAAACATGCAACTCAGAGTTTGTGTGCATGCTTTGCACACACACACACACACACACGGAAATGGTAATATGCATAAAGTACTATCCATATGAGCTCAAAGTGTATATGCATTGATGAATGTATATACACACTCAACAGGTAAGTATATTGCCAAGTGCATTGCCCACACAGGCACTCACCCAAAGCACCAAGTGTGCACATTCACTAGGGATGAGGCAAGTGCTACAGAACCACACATATGCTCACAGACGCATATCTATTGCAAACATACATTGCTTACTGAGAGCATGTATGTTCAGGCACATATACCTTGCATACACAGATGTGTAGACCTGCACACATACATGGATAGTCTCTTTTTGAGGATCAGTGCTTCCCTGAGATTTTCACTTCTCTGAAAAATGGGCTTTGTATGGGATGGGGCTGAAATGCAGAGATGACTTTGTACCCCTCTGAAGAAAGGCCCAAGTTGTGCTAAAATCAGCCAATGAAGGGAAAGAAGTTGGGGATAGGCCATTTATTATTACAAGTACCCTTCCTAAGAGATCTGGTATTGTATAATAGTCTGGAGCTGGTGTTCAACCTTCATCCTAACTCCAGACAGAAAAAGCTTACTGTCTAGAAATATTATGCCTCAAATTTAAAACCACTATTTTCTTCCCAATCAAGAAGGGAAGACAAGGCAGATAAACTGAGGCAGCAGTCACTGTAACCCATATGAGCATAAACCTTTAGCTTAGTTTTCCAGGTTTAATTCTCTTCTTGGAAGTCAATAGTTCCATCCCACCAAGCCACTGGACTCTACCCTCCTCTGCACAACAGAAACAGAAGTTGGGGTTCTTTGTTCCAGGTCTAGTGAATGCTTCTTCCAAACATATCCTGCCTGAATGTTATAGACCAACACTGGCGGGATGTGCATTAAGTGGGAGGGGAGTCTCTCCTCCCTGGTCAGCTTGAGATCTTATTTAGAGCAAGAACAGAAACAAGGTAAGGCATTAGAGTACAATGAGAAATAGACTCACTGTAGGGTACACAGTCATACTGGACCTCCAGGTACTTGTAAGTGCCAGGACAGGGGTCAGGGAAAGCATCCGAGCCGGCCACAACAACACACTGTGTCCGATTATTGCACCTGCAAAAGAAAAGAGAGGGAAATGGTCATTAAGACAGCAACAAATTGCATTGTTCAAAAAGAAGCCACTAGATGGCACTGACCGACACCAGTGTTGCATATTTCAGAATCTTTTAAGAACTGCTGCATTGCTATTTTGTTCCGGATACAAATTACATTTCTCAGGTACGAAGCTATTGCAAGCAATGGGCAGGCATGACTGTTACAAAAATCCTGAGTTATAAAGCACAGACAGGGAGCACTTCATTCACCCATTCCAGAACCAGCCAAAGACTTCCCAGATATCAGGCACAGATAAATCCATGCTTCTTTAGATTTCTACTGTCATGAAAGAAAGGCTGTAGTAGACGAAAGACTCCAGCCAGAGTCTGACCACTGTGATATTGTGTAAAGATGGCCAACCTTGTAACCAAAGGGATCTCTGATATCCCTTACCAATGTGCAAGCAAAACATTCTGTATTCACACTAAATTCACATGTTGAACATTACATTAACCCATAGGTGTGTGCAGGCATCCATATGACATTAAACCATGTTCTTTAGTTTGTCCAAGTACTACTTCTGCCACATTTGTGCAAATACTCGAAGGGGAAGGCTTTCACAGCCGGACTCAACTGGTTGTTGTGGGCTTTCCAGACCACGGCCACACAGCCCGGAAAGCGCACAACAAGCACTCAAAGGGGAGTCCCCCTATGTATCACTGAGATTTCATCGTTATTTACACCCTGCAAGCTTTCACGCAGGGATAAAATGAGGCTCTGCCATTCCTGAACATGCTACCAGATAATAAGGTTCATCCCTCGAAAAGTTGGTCTGTCCTATTAAGAAAACCTTGAACTTCTTTTCAGCTTCCTCAGGTGAATACCACCTGGGAAAGTAATATTAACTGGTCCTTAAATACTGAACTGCTAAACACAAAATCACAAACCCAGAGCACACCTGATTATTTAAAAATAGCCTATTTATTTATTTACTTAGACTACCTTTTCATGTAGTGATTACCAAATAAAGCAGACAGCTCTCTCATACCCTACTTCTCATCATCAGGTTCCCACCCCTGCCTAGGTCCAGAAGGAGATGTGAGAAGGCCTGCCCCCATTTCCCACTTCGTTAGCTCCTGCCATCTGCTCTCCCCTGAACGGCTGATGCAACAGGCAAAGGAGGTTGGAGGGGGACTCCCAGGGGCTGTCGGCTGCCAAAGCAACTGGAGCCGGTATCAGCCCAAGTCTCCAGAGACAGGACAGTCGCCACCTGCTTTGCTACAACACAGTTTGCCTGCTGGATGGTTGGACACAAGTTGAGGGGCTGGCACTTCCAGCCCCACAGATTCCTCCCCCACCCCCAATTTAATGTCTAGACACTTTCTCAGGACTTCCTGTGGGGAACACTCATTTCTTGCCATCATCATCTTGGCCTTCAAAGACGCTAACCTCATTTGGGGGGAGTCTTCAACTGAGGAAGTTAAAAACAAGGGTTGAGATGTGAAGGCCCAAATTGGGGCAGGACAGAACAGGGTGGGGCAGAACAGTAACAAATAAGTGGAACAAAGCAAAACAATTTTTCAGATTTCAGTCTTAAGGTACAGATACTGCTTATATACAAACTAGCTACTGCCTGCATGCTTCTATTGGCTGAGCTGCTGAGATCTCAGGGAATGTTCATGAACAACCTCTGCCTTCATTTTTCCCACACCACGGACAGTCCTGTAAAATTCTAGTGTTCTTTGTTTGCTATATTTTTTTCCAGACTGAACAAAAGCCTCAAGTGCTTTATCTTTTCCTTCCAGTCTCTTAAATTTCTTTGGCTGGCTTTTTTCTGCCCATGGGTAGCTTTTCTTCATGGGCAACTGGCAAGTAAAGAAAAAGATGCCAGGGAAAAGGGGCTCACACTGGCCTTGGGGATAGTCAAAGGACAAAGTCACTGGCAAGAACAGGGTGCACTAATAGGGAACAAGAGTGTTGATGGTTAAGCTCAAGGAACAGGTAAAGCCAAAATGCCTGAAGTAGGAGGAGGCTGAGCATCCAATACAGATTTCAATGACCCAGTCCTATCTTTGGCTGCAATTTGTATCTCAGCCACAGTTGCTTGGTGTACTCACAGATTCAAGAATACCAACCTGTCCTTCTCCAAGACATCAACATGCTGTGTACCTAAGCATTCCGTATCAAAAACAAGACCATTGGCCTCCATTTTGCAGGGGAACAAATAAATCCCCCAGGACATACCCTGTTTCTCTGAAAATAAGACATCCCCTGAGAATAAGACGTAGTAGAGGTTTTGCTGAAGTGCTAAATATAAAACATCCCCCGAAAGTAAGACGTAGCAAAGTTTTTGTTTAGAAGCATGCCTGTCGAACAGAACACCAGAGCATGCAGCTGTGTAGCGGAAAAATAAGACATCCCCTGAAAATAAGACATAGTGCATCTTTGAGAGCAAAAATTAATATAAGACACAGTCTTATTTTTGGAGAAACACGGTAAGAAACCAAATATACGACCAATAAGGTATGACATGATGAACTAAGGTGGGGAATATTTATTTCTGCTGGATTGTGTTGCCTATCAGTGAGGCTCAACTCAAAGAAATCATCCCCAGTCTCTCGTTGCATTGAGCCTGGAAGAAAAACTGCTGACCATTTCACTAGGCTTTGCTTAAGGGGAACACAAGAGAGTCAGCATCAACATGTTATGAGAGAAAATCGCTATGACTATAGACGGAGACACACCTGCATCAGACTACAGGTTATGCTTCCCAGGCTAAACCGTCCTTTGTTCCTGCATTGTATACTGAAATTATTATCTATTTCATAGGTTTCATTTTAGACTCCTAGCAGACCTTTCTATCAGATATCATAGTCAATACTCCAGTGCCCTGGCTAATTGTGCTAAGATTTCAAGTGGATGTGTCCTTTCCTGCCACTTTCTCATTGTTTAATCTACATGTTAATTAGTTCTTGATTACCTTGGAAATTTCAAACACATGCTAGCGATTCTGCTCAGTATGGGATAATGGTATCACTCTAGATGAAATCTTCTATACATGCCCTGTTCCTTGGTTCTTTTTCTTATATCATGGACTTATTAATATAATATACCAAGACTGGGAGATTCTCAACTGGCATTTAATCTTACATATCTGAGGCTGCACCACGTGTGATGGCACTCTTCAGTGGTCATGGGAGGGGACTGCATGTTTGAATATTCTACCACACACAAAAAACATATATGTGGAAATAAGGCCTAGGACAGTGGTGGCGAATTGTAGTCCAAGAACATCTGGAGTGCCACAGGTTTGCCACCACCGGCCTAGGAGAAGGATCTTGATCTGCCTTTGTCCTGGTGTCCTTATTTTCTACGTGCAGGGAGCTTTTATCAGTGGAGAATGAAAATATGCAACCCCTGATCTGTATTCTAAAGGGCATCTCTGTGGCAGCATGGTCCAGGAAAAACAGCACCTGTCATGTAACATTTGTTAGCTTGTAGTTTTATTCTGAATCTCAGGTGGGCAGTTCCCAGTTGGAGCTGCTCAGTTATACTGGGTAGCAAAAGGCCCATAGTCAAAGACTTGTCTACCTGTTTCAAGACAGAGTTCTGCCATTTGAAGGCATGTTTTGGGAACAAGCCCATAATGTGCTCAACCATTAATGGAAAAAGACAAAGACAGCATCCTAGCAGGTGGTTCAGTACAAATCCTTCATCAGTTATCTTCCTATGACTTCAAAAATCAGCAGGGCTGACAAGGAAAGCATCTTTCAGATCACATTACACAGAGGGTATACTGTGTTCAATTGTGGGGTGGAAGGGAAGGGAATCGCATGTTGTGAAGGCCTGGACCAAGCTTGGCCTGGGTCAAATTAAGTCTGGGGGGAAGAAGAAGAAGAAGAAGAAGAAGAAGAAGAAGAAGAAGAAGAAGAAGAAAAAGAAAAAGAGAAGAAAGAAGGAGGAGGGAGGAGGAGGAGGAGGGAGAGGGAGAGGAGGAGGAGGAGGTGAGGGAGGGAGGAGGAGGAGGAGGAGGAGGAGGAGGAGGAGCTTTTATATCCCCCCTTTCTCTCCTGTAGCAGACTCAAAGGGGCTTCACAATCTCACTTGCCCTTCCTCACAACAAACACCCCATGTAGAGTGCTGGTGTGGGGCTTGAAAGAGTCTCCGAGAAAGCTGTGACTAGCCCAGGGTAGTAGGGAACCTAATGCTCTCCAGATGTTCATTAGAACTACAATTCCATCAGCCTCTGTCGGGCATGGCCAGATTGGGGCCATGGGTTCCCTACCCCTGGACTAGCCCAAGGTCACCCAGCTGGCGTGTGTGGGAGTGCACAGGCTAATCTGAAATCCCCAGATAAGCCTCCAGAAGCAGCAGAGCTGGGAATCAAACTCGGTTCCTCCAGATCAGAGTGCACCTGCTCTTAGCCACTTCTCTTAGCCACTACGCCACTTCTGCTTAGCAACAAAAAGTATTTGTATAATTACTGGCTAATGCTTGATAACAGAAATAAAAATCCAAACAGCATGTAAATGCTTCGATAATGGTACTGGTAACAAATCAATAATCTAATATTGTTAATAATAAAGAGTTGGTGAGTTTTGATGTTAGAGTCATTCCCTGTACTTAGGCTCTAAAACTAGAAGTGCCAGGTATCAAATCCACCTGGAAGCCAGACCTTCAGACTTAAAGTAATAATCTCAGAGTAGCAGGTATGCCGGGGGCTGGCTGCGGTTTCAGGAAAATTAATCCTGCCCATGCTCAGACCATTCAGTTCAGTGTTACCATTACTCAGCTAGCTCATGGCTCAGGACTCGCAAATATGTCTTGCAGAACTGAGCCCAAGGAAAAAATAGCTTTGACTAAGCAACTGAAAATTCCTAGCTTGAGAAAAACCTGTATATTATCAGACTCAGGTTCATCACGTGCCCAGATTGCTCATTAGGAATTGTGGATGAAAAGCTACATTGCCACTGAGGATCTGAATGCATAGCAAAGGGAATACATGGCAAACGCAAATAATCACAACATGCTAATTCAATGTAGGCTGGCAAAAAATTAAAACTCGAAACAAGCAAAAAAAAATCAGTGCCAAAAGAAATGCAGCATGCATTCATTTGCTCTGCTGAATCTTTGCAAATGTCCCCAGCCAGCTTTTGAAAAGGGAAAAAATGAATCATTCAATATCATGTACTTGTATAACTCTGTGTTTGTTTACTGCAACTTCTGGAATTCCCCTCATACCAAAAACAATGATCTGGTTTATGTCACTCCATCTCCTATGTTATTCTTCTGTTTTACATACTTGATACCACTCTACACCCAAACGCTTCACAGAGCCTTTCTGCTCCTGTATTTATCTAAACAAGCATAGGCCATCCACACATGTACCCACATCTTTTAGAGGACACAAATGTAATATCAAATGTATATGTTTTTGTATATTTTATTTCAGATGTACAATTTGTTCAGCTTTTTCAGTTTTCTCCACTGCACCAGAAGTTCCTGCTACGGTTTCTTTGACATGGATCAAGGGAAAGCAGGACTCCTAAGACGTTTGGGGTCAACGGAGATAGATAAAAGAAACTGGGAAGCACAGACAGGAATTGCAAAGTGCACCGAATGAAGACGTGCCAGTCTCTGGCTAATAGAAGGAGCCTCCAGATTGTCCTTTGTTTCAAAATGTTTATCAAAAATTATCCATGTGCATGTTATCCCCAAACATGAAACTAGGTAAAATAAATAAACCAGTAAAAGAAAACAAAGTCCAGATTTCCAGAGTTCTGCAGCAGTTTACCTGATTCTTCACTGCATACTTTGTTTGCAACATTTCTGTAGAGTCAAAACAAATAAGAAATGTGGCTCACAGAAGCACTTTTTGGAACACTTCCTATCTAGCTTGTCTCATGCCATTTGCAAGTCTTCGTGTTTTGACCACACTTAAGAGTAACATTAGTGGATTCCGCACAGCATATTTATAACGAGTTGCAAACATTATAAATGAATCTGTTTTTCATTAATAAAAAGGGAAAATCAGTTCATTTATAACAATTGCAACTCGTTATAACAATTGCAATTGCAAATATGCAGTCCAGAATGAGCCAGTTCACGGAATACACTGCAAACCACAGCATTTTCTTACATTGTCAAGCTGACTACCTGAAAAACTGCCAAAATTATTCAATATTCTTAAAAACAATTAGAGATAGGAGGTGATTCAAGCAGCCAGTCAAGCTAAGAAAGTAGGGAAAATTCACAGAAATACATGAAGAGCAAAGATGCGTGAGAGACATCCTACAGGGAGAATAGATATCCAGGGCATCAAATCTGTCTTTTGTGAAATCCATCATTAAAAACAGTAACTCTACTTTCTCTGCAATGGTGTTTACTCAACAAACACCTTTACTGCTTGATTAATTAAGATGCATGAAGATACTGAGTAACCCTCTTTACCCAACAGGATAAAGATGTGTTGTAGAGGCCTAATTGTGGCATCTTCCATGTTAAAAAAAGGCTACTTCTTGGATTTCTGCCTATAATGCATAGGCAAACAGTTTGCTTTAGGTATTGTTGACGGCTTTCATGGCCGGATTCAACTGGTTGTTGTGGGTTTTCAGGGCTGTGTGGCCGTGGTCTGGTAGATCTTGTTCCAAACATTTCACCTGCATCTGTGGCTGGCATCTTCAGAGGTGCATCACAGACAGAAGTCTGCAGGCGAAACATAACAAGATCTACCAGACCCCGGCCACACAACAACCAGTCTGCTTTAGGATCCAACTAACTGAGGCCACAACTGCACATTACGCATCCTCCCATTGTCCCCAGGCCTATCATGAGAATTTTATTTCAGCCATGTGCCCTGCTCGGAATAGGCATGCATGGTTTGAATTGGACGCACACAGAGTCAACTGAGATAGCTGTCTCCTGAACTGAAAATGCCCTGGGAACTGTGATTTGCCCCAGAGGCAAAACCATGTACTCTTCTAGGGTACCCACAGGTTTCTCCAACTGACAGCTGTTTCATGTTGGGGAAATGGTGTGGGGAAGAGAAGATCTAAACCCCCTCTCCCCACATCCCATGGTCTGAATCAGTGTCCTCCTTAGCTGAGAACTGAAATCCAGTTGTGGAAGTGCATGTCTGACAGAACATGGCAAACCTGGGTACAATGCAAGGATTGCATAAGAAGTAATTAGCCCCAGAAATGGTGGAGATACATTTCTGGATTCCCAGTATCTTTGCAATTCTTTTTAAATCAGCTGAATAGCGCGGGGAGGAGGGACTACCAAACCGGACTGGGATTCTGGATGATTCCTTTATATGTAAATTGCCTCCTTTCTCATACCAGCTGCTATTTACTGTGCTAGGAAAAAACTCAAGTACATTTTCTTCAGCAGGACACAAAGCAGTTGAGAGTGGGGGAGGCATAATTTATACTGGAAAACAAGTATGAAGGAGAAAGGGTTAAAAAGAAATCTTGCACTGTGATTCCAGTTAAAATTGGAGCATTCTCCGTATGCTTTTAGAAAATTTTTAAAGAGATGGGTGGTCCAAACACAATCTTTCAATGAATCCTCCACTTTTACTCCTTTGTTTGAGGAGGGTTTGTGTGTTTAGACAGGATGGGTCACAGGAAAGTATGAGTGGCTGATAGATTAAAAAAAAGGTATGAACTTGGAGGAATTGTTGAGTAGAAATAATGTGTGGCAAACTTCAGGATATCTGATGAGTGAGGCCTTAATTAAGACACTGTAAGCTATAGCCATTCCTTTCTCAGCCATGTGATCTTTTAGGTGACATTTCCACAGCCAGGGATTCCACATTCTTGTTGGTGAGTTTGTTTCTTCCCATCTGTTCACAGTCAGGCACTAACCCATCCTTTCTGTCCATTAAATATAAACACTTTCTTGATCAGCATCCACTGACCAGAGTAAAAATTGACTACATTTAACTACATTTTCTGATTTTTCAGCTAGACTTGAGGGTTGTGAGCAGGCTTGGTGAGATTCTCTGTTTAATTTCATTGCTTGGCGACTCATCAACACTTATGTAGTCATTCTAATTGCAGAGCACCATTGAAAAACTAGGGCAAAAGTAAATTAGTATAACTAGTGATGGTGTAACATGACTGATTTAGTCTGAAATTATGATACATTCTCCTATTTCTGATTTTTCCAAGGACCACATATTGGCTGGAATCAAGGTGTAACAATCTTGTCTTTCAAACCAGGTGCTATTCTGAAGAGGTAAGACTCACCCTGAAGGGAAAGCCAGTTAAGGAAGAGAAACACTTTTCCAACCTCCACTGAAATCTTATAATGGCTCTTACCTTTGAGACATGATTTTGAAGGCGTCAGGAAGGTAGCATTGGACATTCTCCATCTGGAAGGGATCAGCATCGCAGATCTTGTCATCCGTGCGCCCATAGTTGGCATTCTCCACCATGATGACATCACTGCCTGGACAACGCAGCTCAATGGGATAGCCCTCACATGCCAATTCCCGCCGAACCAGACCAAAGGGTAGACCAGCACGGCTTAGACCTGCTGGAATATGAAATGAGAGAGTGAGGCTTCAAGCTTCTTATGCCACTTGATCCTGAAGTTCCAGCTCATCTCCTGATTGATTTCTGTAATGCCCCCTTCACTTAAGTATGCATAGCACATACCATTATAAAAGCAGGACTGCAACGTTGTTTCCCCAGTTATGGAGGCTAATGGGCTACAGAAAAGGCCTCCCAAACCAGGATTTCTGGGTCTTCTCTCTCTATTACCTATATACATGCTGTGCAACCTGAAACATATCCCTCGACTTCCAAGCCTGTTCTTCTTTTTGATCTGTAAAGCAAAACAGTAGGGGTATATTTGTATGTCTGTGTGTGGAGGGATGCGTGCCCTGACATTATCCAAGAAGTAAAAAAGAGATCTTGGCCCCATTTGCTGGGCTAAGTTGTATATTCAAACTAAGCTCCACAGACTCAGGCAGATGTGTCTTTAAAAACCCAGACATGTTTTTCACAAAGCTCTTGGCTCTCCGCACCACCCGTGACCCACTTTACAGGCAGCAGCTGAGGAAAGGGTCTGAGAAATGTGCTGAGAAAATTCTTTGCAATCCTTCTGAATCCTGCAAGGTTTTGTGAGACTGGAGAGGTATAGGTAGGAAGTAAACAAGGGGGGGGGGGGACCAATTGAAAATTGAACATGGATATCAAAGAGGTTTCTAGAAAGATTCTTGCTAGAGCTTTCTGCTCATATTTCTGACAAGAGAGATATTGGGTATGTTCATGGATACTGGGCTGAGAGCTCCGGCTGCTGAATTCTGTCATCAGCCTTGTGAGCAATAGAAACAAGGATAGCTGAGATGTATTTCCACAATCATTGAGATTTGGGCAGGGGTGACCCAGAATTCTCTCCGCAACAGCAGCAGGAAAAGAGAATAGGCAGTTAATGACTTCTGAACACATTCCTATGCAGTAGACTTCCTCAGAAAGGAATTCACCTTGGAACACACAACCCAGTCATTTTGTTCCCTACTTTCCTTTGCACCTAGGTTTTTCCTTTGTTTTCACAGCCACCTCTGTGGCTGTTTATGGGACACCTCATCCTACCAAAGTAATTTAGGGGAGAGTGACCACGGCATTCTGCCCTGACCCTCTCCATTTTGTCACTCCAGGAGACAGGAAGTACACTGTGCCTGCCTAGCAAACTCATGGTACCCTCCCCAGCTATCCTGAGGGCCTAACCAATTATGACATTTTCCACATGTTCACATACAGGTCCTCTTAAGTGTCATGTCATTTCTGGTTAGGTACTTTGAATGCATTTTCTTCTCAGGGCATCACAGTCTTCCTCTCCAAGGGGTCTGTTTTCTCCGCCCACCCATTCTGTATTCCCAACCAGTCTTATTCCAGTGCAAAGGGGAAGTGGGGGCTGAGGGAAAGAGGAAGAGGAGGGAGTCTGCACATTTCCAAATGGGCTGCATACAAAACCAGGGCTCATTCCGCACATGCAGAATAATGCACTTTCAAACTGCTTTCAGTGCTCTTTGAAGCTGTGCGGAATGGCAAAATCCACTTGCAAACAGCTGTGAAAGTGGTTTGAAAATGCATTATTTTGCGTGTGCGGAAGGGGCCCAGGAGAAAGGTGGTGAGGCCCATCATGAAATACAATGGCTTCTCTTCCACACCATTTGGGTGGGGGTGCATAGGGCAGATCTAGGTGGAATTCGCTGTGCTGCTGGTCTGTGTGGCATCTGCACTGCTTGGAGTGGGAGACTATGACACTGCCTGGGGGAAACCTCCCTCATTGTTATTCCTCAATCACAAGTTCTGGCACATGTGAACACTTCCAGGCTCCACCTGCCAGCGTCCTCTCTCTGTGTAGTGATCTGAGGATGAGCACTGATTAATCTCTCTATAAAGCAAGATGCCTACATAATTCAAAAATGTATAACTATCTGTAAACGAAAAATTGGTAGTATAGTTACCTAGTACAGGAAGGAAACTGGCAGCCAACAGCCACATGTAGACCACTATTTTTTCAGCCTCACTCCTTCAAACTCATGCAAGACTACATGCCAGTATGTAGTACAACTCCATTTCTTGCCTAGAATTGAAGAATCATAGAGGTGGAAGAGACCACAAGGGCCATCCAGTCCAACCTCCTGCTCAATCAAGGCACTCTTGACAGATGGACATCCAGCCTCTGTTTAAAACCTCCAAAGGAGGAGACTCCACCACCTTCTGAGGCAGCATATTCAGCTGACAAACAACCCTTAATTTTTGCCAATATTTAGGTAGAATCTTTTCTCCTGTACTTTGAATCCAGGAAATCCTGGCAGGTGCCCCTCAAAATTCCCAGAGATATGCAGTGGTGTGCACTGACAACTATGACTTGGTTATTGGATATGCCTGCTGGGGCTTGTGTTCAGGTACAGACATTTCATTTGTTAATTTCTTCCGAGGTACAGTAGCATTGATTTGCCCTGCTCCAGTACTTATCCTGCCACTAAAATCTCTCAGCTCAGTAACCAAAAGTGGTCTCTTGGTTTTCCTGAAGAAGGAGTTGGTGCATTATCAGAAGGGATGTGCAAAAAAGGGAGCCGCACAATTCCGGGTGGCTGTATATTGTGGCCTGCATCTGGCAAATCATCAGTGTTCCTCGTATCCTCTCAGCTTGCTACAGCTAATCAGACACGAGGCCTTGTGCCTTCAGCTGCAAAGGGCAAGAGTCAGAGCCCCTAGTGGGGAGTATACATTAGTGGCTCTAAGGGCTTTAAAGGGAGGCTGGAGAGGGGACTAGGAAGCAAGCATGTCATAGCTGCTCTTTGTGTAATTTTTTCTTCCCCCTTGCTGGGTTAATGGAAGGGCCCTGTGGAGGCAGTCTGTAATTAAACCATTAGCTGAGTAACTAACTAGTACAGCCTGGTGCGGAGGTTGGGGGGAACCCAGCAGACAAGGAATTAGGAACTGAGAGAGCAACAAAGGGCAGCTGGGGGTAGTGGACAGCAAATAAAGAAGGAATGAAAGGGCTTCACTCTAATTGTGATAGCAACTGAAATGGGACTGCCAAAGGCACGTAGTTGCAAGCCATCAGCCTTGGGTTAGGCTCACCTGAATAAAGCCCACTGAGTCTTCCAGTTACATTTAGACACATATGCAATTAGCTACAGGATGGCACAATTTTGGTTTCAGGGTAGACAGCTGGTTCCAGATAGATGTGGATGTGAGAATGGACACTCCAACAGGTACATATACTCCACTTGCTTTCCCAACATCAGATCCTCTGAAGATGCCAGCCACAGACGCAGGCGAAACGTCAGGAGAGAATGCTGCTAGAACACGGCCATACAGCCCGGAAACCACATAGCACCCAAGATGTGTGAATGATTTGCAAGGAGGCACATTTGTGATGGGTAAGCCATTACTAGCTGCCATTTCCACTAGCCTCCTCTGTACTATTTTCATCTCTGATGGAAAGATGGTCTTGGAGTCTACTAATGCTGACAAATCTAAATCCAGAAACTACCTCTGGCTTTACAGTCCCCAGGAGAGCATGACAAAGCTCAGCAGTAGCATCTTCCACTTTAGTGTTTCAATGGCCCATTCTTATTTCTCTCCCTTGTGGATTAAATACAGAGGGCTGTCATTTCACACACACCCCTCCAGCCCTAGAAAGGAAGGTCAGCCAAGAGAACAACCGAGTACTTGGGTGGAAGCCGCTTCTGCTGCCAATAGGCTCACTACCTCCAAGCACCTAAAGAATCATGGCCGATCTCTGAATTTGGAAATGGCAGCGCTATTCTAAGGGGAGAAGTACACAGGCTATGTTTGAAATGCTTTCTGAGGGACCCACTTGAAGAAAGAAAATTGGTTAGGGCTGTCAGATCCAAATTTGGAAATAGATCTTGACTTTTCAGGTGATCTGGGGCAATGAGATTCAAACATTTTTGTACACCTATCCAAGATGTGGAGATAAAAACCTCATCAATAGCGATTCCCCCTTTATTCTATCTTGACATTTGTAAGCTTATCTTCTCCTCCAGACATATCTTTAGCAGTTAAGGGGCTGGCTATTCTTGGAATAGAGAAGAGGTAGGTTCCCTCTGCAAAGTACCATCAGGCATTCCTTGAATGTAGACATGTTAAGGAGAGGGCAAAGAGAGGCTTTCCTCGATGACGGTGAGAGAAGCTGTAATTATCAAAGGCTGACTCATCTTGTCTACTTATTACTGTATGCATAAACTCTTCAGCTGAAGGAGTCCCTCTTACAGAGGGCAAGTCAGTGGTCAGCTAATATGCCTCTAGCATTGATTCCCAAAATGGAATGGGAATCTAGAGTGCATGTATGGCAGACATCCCTTTCTGGAGATTATTTGGAATGACAGGATAAAAGGAAGAACCTGGGACTGAAAGGTAAGATAGAATAAAAACTAAATCACTAAGTGGGTTTGTAGTCGACCCACGTGGTCAGCGCAAGAACGAGACGAGACGCGGAGATAACATCTGGTGGAGATTCAGCAGCTGAGCGCGATAGTCCGTGGTTCCTAATAATCTCCCGCGTGCTGGCTCCTGGCACCTCTTTATTGTTATCTATCATGGTAGGAGGGCGGACCGGGGGGAGTTCCGGGAGAGCGGGAGGCGGGAGGTCGGGAGATCATGTGATGCATGATCTCACCTGGCTACGTGCGGAGAGGAGCGTAAGCGTCTGAGCCTAATCCTCACCTGGGGGCAAGACCATTGTCCCTGCGCCCGGTGACTGAGCCAGACAGTTCATGACCCGTGACTCATAGGGGGATGAGGAGTGGGGGTGCGGTGCGACCAGAAGGCCGTAGGTCCGTTGGCGTTCCAACGTTCTACCACGGTGCTGCTGGGTCAGCAGTGCATTACTACATGGGTTCTGTTCAGAAACCTCTTCAAAATAATCAGACGCTCTCATGTGCTGCCCATTAAAAGCACATATATAATTCTCAAGGCCTTGTGATGGGCATCAGGCCCTCCCTATCCATGTTGTTAAGTTCATCCATGCAGGCAAGGAGCCAGGGTTAGTGCAGATAACTGGTTTTAAAGCCACCCCCTGCCTATCAAAACCCATGTGGTTAGCGCTTTGAAGCTGGACCTAAGCACTATGGAGTTGCCCTAGGAATAGAAAACAAAAGGGCCAGAAAGATGAAACACCAAAAGCAGCAGCGGCTTTATCTCCTTGAAGTGGAAGCATGGGACAGAGAAGCACTGATTAAAGGGAGGCCATGTGCATTATGGGAGATTTACCCGTGACTTTGGCTGCTAAAGCCTTCTTCTGAAAGGGAGAGAGAGATCAAATGCTTCTCTCATGCAACAATCTCAGTATGGTCCGGTACGATAGCTAGGGCACAAAAAGGGTGACAGATGGGGAAAACCAACTCAGGGCTGGAAATCATGCGAACCAACATCCTTGGACTTTTTGCATCCTTATAAATGTGGCAAACACATGCTGTGTTTATTTAGTTAGATTGTTTTTTATTGCTGCATTTGTATCCCACCTTTTTTCTACCATAGGCCTCAACACACACGTGTGGATTTCCCAGGAGGTCTCTCCTCTAGGTACAGACCTGAACTAGATCTGATGGTTTCAGTAAGACTGCTCCATCATGCGCCCATCACTCGACCATGCCCTTGGACTTTATCATGCTTTATATTTGTTACCTGACTCAGTGGAGTTTTCCGTTTGTTAATAAGCCCTGGGAGGTATATTTTTACTGTTCTCCTGCCTACATAGCAAGTGCATTTGATTGAGGGCAAGGCTACAAATTTTTAGTGCCACAAAACAGTAGGCATGATATGCTTGTCCCCTTTTCCTCATAACATCTATGACGTGAGACAGGGAATGTCATAATGCAGTGACATCCCATCAAATGTTGTATTGTAGATTTTACAAGGAAGAGGAAAGGAAAAAAACTGTGGATTCATTTCAATTAAGGAAACTGTGCACAAAGTCAGGTTCCTGTTGGGCTTTGCCTCAGTCCCTCCCCACCTCTCCTCATGTCAAGAATCAAGGTTAAAAAAATCCTCCTCTGACCCTGAGACTCATGAATGAGGGCATTTGGATTAACCAGAGTTAGACTCCCCCCACTAGTCAAGGTCATAACTCCGGCTTTAATCCAGATTTAGAATCCCACTGGGGGGGGGGGGACTAATTCCGGGGAACCTGATCAGGATAAGCAAAGCTAGCATTTAACCACAATTTTTGGTACACAAAGGAAGGTGGGAAAGCAGTGATGTAGCGCCAAGGGGGAGGGGGAGGGGGGCAACGCACTGGGTGTGCATGGGTGTGAGGGTGTGGCCAGGGCATTCCAGGGCGGGGGAAGGCAGGGGCACACGCATGCCCCTGCTGCAGTTCCCCCTCGCTCCGGCGAGGGGGAAAAGAAGCTTAAATTGTGCACATACCTAGCAACAAGTTGGGTTCAGGCTCACGTTTGTGGTCTGCAGTCTGCAGTCATCTATGACATGTAAGTGTATCTATGCAGTGTCATCAGCTTGTGTCTCAAACCATTTTGTTCTACTCTGAATTAATATAGTTATCTGTGGGTCTGCAAACATGCAAGAACATGTAAAAATGTGTGTCCTTATGATTTAAAGCAATTTTGGCAGTTTTTTCACCCTATCCTATGTGCTCCAAACATTATTTTTACTATTATTCATACATCGCCATCAATGTCTATGGTACTTTACCACACCATAACAAAAAAAAAAAAAGCACATTGCCCTGAGGTACTTGCAATCAAAAATTTAACATGTAAAGGCAATAAAGGGGTGGGGGAAAATGGAATCAGGGAACATGTGCATTAAGTTTAGTTGAACATATAGAAGCTTATGTCCAGTCAAAATAATAACAATAACAATAACAATAACAATAACAATAATAATAATAATAATAATAATAATAATAATAATAATAATAATAACGTTTATATACTGCCCTCCCCCAAGGGGCTCAGATTGAGGACTAAAGGGGATTGATGCCTTTGGCATAGAAAAAAAAATATCTAATAGCTTCTCAAAAATCAAGGGCAAAATTTATCTTTAAAATATAATATCTAAATTCTTTCACATGAAAATCTGTATATTCTGCACATGTTGAAACTGCTGGAGAGTCCAGACTTCTGAATCCACACAATCTCAGTGCCAAACTAGATATGGCCTGGGTCCAACCCAAGGCCAATGCTGCTATTTCAAAGCTTAATGGGGTGGTTTTAAAATGCTGGAGTGCAGCAAGATGAAGCACTCTCGTTTTCCACCCTGTGCTTTTTAAAGTGCCAAAATGGCTCTAGCCCTCCCCCGTCCCTTGTAGCTGTTTTGGTACTTTAAAGAGTGTAGGGGGGATAGAGCCCTCATAGCATTAGGCTTTAAAATGGTGATGGCAACCACAGACTTGTCATGTCCAGTTTAGTCCTTAGCGTTGTGAGGAGCAAGTCTCATCTAGTGGAATCCTCCCTATGCTTTCCTCAGGCCCTGAACAGATGAGTGAGGTCATGCAAATAGGTACAAAGAAACTGAACTGTCCTTGAATTTCCACCTCTAATAAACCTTTTAACAGGCAGATCAGAGACAGTGTAGTGGTTAGATTTTGAACTACCGGTAGGATCTGACAGAACTGTGTTTGATCCCCACTCTGCCATGACACACACTAACTTACCTCACAGAGTTCTTGTGATGATAAAATGAAACAGAGAGAATCATGCATGCTGCTCTGAGCTGCTGAGAAGGAGGGAGGAATTGATAGATGGATAGTATGAGCAAGGAGAAAAGTCAGCAAACCACAGGTCTTAACCCTTTGTTAGCGAAAAAGGACTTTTCCTTCTTCATTATTTATGTACAAGGAACCCAAGGTGGCATGCATAGTTCTCCCCTCTATCACTTTATCCTCACACCAACCCTGTTAGATTGAGAGAGTTTCTGGCCCGAGGTCACCCAGGAAATTCCATGGCTGAATGTGGATTTGAACCTGCATTTCTCAGACCCCAGTCAATCACTTTTACCACTGTACTGCATGGGCTCTATATTCACAAGCACCATTGTAACCAGCAGACAGTGAAGTAATTAACACAAGCCAGTTATTTCCATGTCTAGAAGAAGCAGGACTGTGCAAAGTAAACAAATATATGTGAAGCTGCACTAGTGCAGTGATGCTATGGCTATGTGCAAACACTCACATAACTGCATGAGTCTAAACACAGTTGCCCTTTGTGGGGCTACTTGGCAGTACTCACTTGCCAATCATGCTCCCTCTCCAGTCTTTCCCATGAGAATAATCAAATCCCAGGTAGCAAGAAAGCACATGGAACGGGGAGATACTGTGCCCTTGGAACAGAAGTTTAGTAAGCTATGAAGTCCCAGCATTTTTTGGAAAAGGGGATACTTTGCTCTTCTGCCATCCATCTAAAACTGTTGAAATATTTAGGCTTTCTGTAAAGCATCGCATCCCTGAATCGCAAGGATGAAGATTCCCCTCCTCCAGGAAACTCTAGGCTTCCAATCAATCCTACTCCCCTTCTAAGCCAGACCTACCCAGTTCTAAAATTAGAATCTGAGACAGATGGTGTTGTGTGGATCTGATGAAAAAAGAAATCTTCTCCCACACCTCACCCCCTCCAAAAAACTTCAGAGGTGGCAGAATTTTGTAAGGACATCTGCTTCCAAGAGGGAAGAAATAAGTCCAGAGTTCCTAAAACTACAGAATTCATGGTGGAGCTGATATCCCACATTGCTAAAACATTCCTAATTTGGAGACTACACTCCTATAAGAATAATGAATTTTCTCTTATTTTAATACACATGTGATATTCTGAACCACCATACTCCTATAGAGCATGATGGACATTTGCTTTGAAGACACCAGAACTCTTGCACCCCTTACAAAGCTTATTTCTATTTGCATCAGTTCATGCACTTGATAGTCCCTGTTTACAAGCCCTTTGCCAGCTGTGCTTAGCTCTAACATTTTACTTCAAAATCCTTCCCAGAAAACAGCACTTCCTGGCTAGAACAGCAAAACAAAAAAATTATACCAGGGATGCAACTACAGATACAATGGCAAGTACTTTGGAGGCAGTTAAGTAGGAAACTGAGGGTGAATTTTCAAGGGTAAAAGAATTTATCAACTCAGAAAAGTGGATAGAACCAAAAGCCATTTAATTCAACTATCTGCCCAAACAGAGGACTCGACTCTCTTGCCCTTCTTTCCACCCAGTTAATTTATTCAGAATACAGTATATACCACAAACGGTGTTCTCTGAACTTGTGGCTTAAGATGACTCATGCATGCTTCAGAAACAAGGCAAGGATAGGGGAAGAAAACCCCAAGCAAATGCAACACACGATTATGGCTTCTTCCCAGTCAAAAATGAGGAGTTTAGTGAGACTTTGATCATTAGCAAAATCCATCCAAGAACATCTTTGGAGAAGGCATGCACCACCCAGTCTCTAGTGTCAGTCATATATTCTGAGGCTTGAATCCTAAGCAATACAAGTAGATGCCCTAGACAGAGATAATGTCCCCCTCTCCCTGCAGCCTTCTGTACCCTCCTCCATTGTGCTTCTGCTGGTTAGGGGACTCAAAGGAGCAATGTGAGGACCAAACTGGTAGCTCACAATAGAAATGAGGAATCAAGGGAAAAAAAAAAGTCCAGTGCAGAAGGAAAACCCATTCATTTGCAGAAGCTACTGCTGCATCTCAGGATCCAAGCCATACAAACCACGTGCATTAAGAAAGCTGATGGGGGTGAGTGTTTTGCAGAGCGATGACAAAATCTGCTGTAACATTCTAAAACATCATTATACATAACAGATAAGTGTGTGAAATCTATGCATTCAAGAAACTGTGATACAAAGAGGATCAGGCAAGTGTTAGAATCAACAGCCTTTTCCCCAGCCCCTGTCCTTAATTTTGTTCTAACAATTATACAGAAATATGAAATTTGTGGAAATAAATATAAGCAGATTGGGGAAAGACAAAATGAGATTGTCAGGTAACATCCCCAGGTTGCTTTCTGCTTAATTTCTCTCTCCATCTCCCTCAACCATGATGACAAACACTACTAGAATTGTCCCATTTTTACAAGCAGATTTTAACATCTGCATAACTGGCAGATGTTCTACATGGGAATCCTTCCCAAGACATTTCTGAAAAGCTTTTCCTGTTGAATTTTTGCCTTTAACAGGTAGCTGTTAACAGACATGGGGAAACTTCACCATTATATATGAATAGTTCAGAGGTGCAGTGGGGGACCAAAACTCATCTGACACTTAAAAGTGGTTTAGCAGAGATCAGTACTGTAATTGATAAATTCTGCATGAAAGCACTTTCCACAATGACTGCATATAGTCTCTGTAGCTACAATTGGCTTCTCAGATGAGTAACATCCTCAGGTGAATTGTCTTCTTGCTTTCACTTGAACAGTTCTTAATGTTCACTTGTTGATACAAAGACCCCAAAAGACAGCAAATCACAACATTGAAGTTCTCTGTGTACTTCTTGGGAGCAGTGAACTCTACAGACTAGGAAGATGTAACATTAAGCACAAAGTGATTACCCACCTATATATACATGTCAGACAAGGACAGGAATTGTAATTGCAAAGCACTGTACATTCCTAAATAAAGTACTCCTGTTTTCAGTACTTAATTAGAAAATGTTTTGACATGTTCAGCAGAAGCAGTTTAAACACTGTTCTAAAAATTCTTTAATGGTTTATTCTGAGCAGCAAAAAAATTATTCCAGGCGTTACAGAATTATCTGCTTTTTCTAGTTGGGATGCAATAGTTGGGGTGCTTTTTCCAGTTAGGAAGCAATACCAAGAGCTGCCTCTCTTCCAACTCCTCTTACCTTGTGTGGCTGAGGTGACAAGGACAGTGGTGATGCAGAGACTCCAGAGGGCATGGACGAGCCGGGCCATGCTGCACCTGATGCTGGAGCTGTCAGCAACCTGGAGCCACTCTGGTCATCCCAGAGAGGGGGACACAACAGCAACCCTGATGAAAAGAGGAAAAGTCCTGAGTCTGGTTAGGAACAGAAGTACTGGTATGCTGTGTGTTATCCTGATCCCACACTTCTTTTCTTCCCTGCCCCCACTACACACAAGAACATTGTTTGGTTAATTTTTAACCAGATTCGGCATAACAGATTTTACAAAATAAAAAGAGGTCTTGTTTCTGTCGTTTATTACTACCTTCATACAATCCCAGGCTACTACCAGTTTCAGTCAGAGCCAAATTCTTCAAAATCCTTTTTGAGTTCACAGGGTTGGACATTCCCCCAGTGGCCCACCCACTCTCCTTTTATATCCAGACTTTTTACAAGCCCCCATCCAAGCAAAACTTCTACAATGCCCCGCCATTGCCTTACACACATACAGCTTTTAAAAAAAAACAGTCTTAAATGTACCACCTAACTGATGGATGAGAACTTATGTAGTTCGTCTACTCTGAAAATACCAGAATCCCGATGATAAAAAGAGTAACTACACACGGAAAAAGAACTTGTGAAAACACAGTAATACTACCCTGATTTGCTGTACATTAACTCTTTATCTCAAGCATCCACTGAAATCAATCTCCTGTACTGTTAATACAAGAATACTACATTCTTTTCAGTCTTTCAAGAGAATTGTGTGTTCTTATTTGACATCAGAAAGACATTCAAATAACTGCTGGTTTTATATTTTCGGTTGGATGGCTTCCATTGTTTTCCCTTTTTCTTTCTGAAATGTCATGGGCGCAAATGGATACCAGTCCCACCCTGATGCCACCAAAGTCAGATGAGCATTCTTCTGCCCAAGATGCAGACAAAGAGGCCTTTCAAGATCTTGGCAAAAAAGAGATACTTTTTTTTACTCCCCTTTCCCTTTTTTGAAAATCCAGTTTGATGGAGACTTCTGGACAACTTGAAAGTACTGTGTTATTTTGGTTGGTCTTCATACCTGGGCCTTTTGCCACCTTTGGATTTGTCGTTCCTTCCTCTTGAGAGAGGATTTAAAAAGGGGGTTGCTGGACGCCACCTTATTTTTAATACTTAGTTATCATGTTTAGCCTTTATTTTTATCGCTGCTTTTAATGGTTTTAGCTGTTTTATCTTTATTTGTGATTACCTACGGTACACCGCCCAGAGCCCTTCGGGGATAGGGCGGTATAAAAGTTGAAAGAATAAATAAATAAAATAAATAAATAAATGAAGGGTATATGACTTTTGTTTTCAGATTTATCACCAAAGGCAGGGTTCCTGTGATCCAGGTATAGTGGTACTTTGGATACAAAAAAAAAATGGTTTTCAAACGTAAGGGAACCTTTTGTACATCATCATTTGCCAAGGAATTCCTGGGCTCTGCTGAGAGGAGCAGCAACCATGACTACTCAGTGCTGGACAGGATTCCTTCATGGCTTTGAACTTTGACTTGTTAGTTACTCACTATGGTAACCTCCTGGTGCTCAGCTTGTGTTTCCCATTCCTGACTCTCTTGATCTTCCAACTTGACACTGATGAGGTCATAACTCTGCTCTCTCTTCCTACCATGACAGTAATTGCATGACTTTGTATCACATGTTTGCAATGGGCTCTGGATCAAAAAGGCTGAAGATCACTTCTCTAGAAAATGGCTTAAAAACCTCTACTCTAGGAAATATCTTTGTTTCCACACTTAATTTTGAGTAATAATTCTGTTAAGTGTCATGCATGCTGATGATGCAGAATAAATAAGTATTTAATAAAAGTAATAACAGTGCTCCATGAAAGAATATCAAACCCCTTCAGCTAAGAACAGAAAGGTAAACTACATCCACCCAATAACTGTGCATAAAATATTACTTGTGTCATGGTAAGGATACTGACCAAACCAGTTACAAACTATTTTTGTACAAGTCTGCATTTTTCCTTAGCAACTGTCTAAAAGGCAGAAATTTAGCAAGTAAAGCTTTTTCTGTCTTGGAAAAGAAGTTGTAGAAGCTTTTATCTGCTAAATTTCTGCCTGTTAGGAAACTGTTAGTGGAGCAGGAGCCATGTCAGAAAATAGATCTCAGAAACCGATCCGATGTCTGACAATGTACTCAATGAAAAGCAAAAAAAAACAAAAAACCCAACCCCCAAACACAAAACCTTATCAGATTAAACAATCCTAGGAATTTAGCAAGAACAGAATGAATGACACATCTGAGGTAAGGATTACAAAAAGTCCTAAACAGTTTTTCACCACTGGGTGTTCTGTCTGTTTTTTAAGAAGTTATACGCAGTGGTGGCGAACCTTTGGCACTCCAGATGTTACGGACTACAATTCCCATCAGCCCCTGCCAGCATGGCCAATCAGCCATGCTGGAAGGGGCTGATGGGAATTGTAGTCCATAACATCTGGTGTGCCAAAGGTTCGCCACCACGGAGTTATAGCAATGGTTGCATCTGGCTCCAACTCTGAGGGAAATCTTGGGAAGCCTAATGAAGAATAATTGAGACAAATTATAGTCAGTATAGCAAATTTCAATACTCTCTCCCAGTTGCCTAGAGTTACTATGTGCCTGCTAGAAGCAGGAGATCCTCTGCCCCAAAAAGGCTTGCCAGTGGGCCTGGCGTGCCAATGGGAGAAACAACGAAAACCACTGTTATGATGGTGTGATGGCACTTCTGTGTTTTCCTGAAAGTGATATCATACTGTCACTGACAACCAATCTCCTGCTGGTTGCGTGGACATCCTACATTCTTTCACTCAGAGGATGGGTTTTACTTGCTTGCATTCAGCTCAAAAAAGGCCCAAGAAGCAGGTTACACAGGCCTCAGTTTGAAATTTACAACAGACTCCTGACTAGACCGTCCTCAGCTATTATCCTAAGTAAAGTTGCCAAGAGCCTGGAGTATCTACCAATTCTGGGTTTCTGAAACAGAATTCAGAATTGGGAGGAGCCTGCCATGGGGATCTTCTTCCATGTACATGACAGCCTTTTCTCACTCCTCTTTCTCCTTTTCCATTATACACACATCCTGTAGTGTGGCAGCAGCTCCATAACATAGTCTCATCCTAGAGAAATGAGCTGTGACAGCATGATCACATGGATAGGGTCTAGTAGTTGATAATGAGAGTCTTTTTCACCAAATCAGAACTCTTTCTGAAACAATTCCCAAGTTTCAGAAAGTGTTATGAAAGACTGTAGCCCTGTTCCTTTTTCCTTAGAGTCTGTTAAAACTCCAGTTACACACCATATTTTCAGCACACAGAGGTCCATTCTGCACAACAGCGCAGAACAAAAATCCACCCTGAGCTCTGCGGAAATAGGGCAGGATAGAAATAAAATAATAAACAAATAAAACTATCATTTTGAAAATGCCCCGTTTTTGCAAAAGTTTCCCAAAGCATCACTTTGGGGGTTTTGTTCTGCACTGTATCTTTTCACATGTTTTCAGAACATTTCAGCGGTTTACAATAAAACATTTTCGTTTATGTGCACAGAAAATAGTTCTCTTAAAAATACTCATGCATGGATTCGAAGACACAAGGGCTGGAAGTTTAGCTGGTGCGTCGATTTTCTGCTTCTCTGATTAAATCTTACTGCCGTCTGCGCTCTGGTTGTGCGTAAGTGTTGCTGTCCATTTACTCTGATTCTATTGGTCAGCTTACGCACACAGCAGAGAAGAACTTTGAACGAATTCCCAGTCACTCAGTAGTTCCTGCACTCAGGGTCAGAGAAGAGATCCTACTGGTCAAGACTTTTAAGAGTGGACCTGATTGGCCCACCCGCACCCTCCTTTTCTCCACCACAGTACAGTTCTATACAAACAAATCACCACCCCATCCTACATAAAAGCAATGGTATTTTAAATAAGAATACAATAGAAGAATATTATACTAATAACCATGAGACTTGCCCCGCAAGGATTCAATAGTTTGGATACTTATGTCTCTGTGGCATCCAATCCTCCCCCAACAAAAATAATCATTAAAAAGAAAAACGGGATCTTCCTGTCATAGGGAAACTACAATAAGTTTATTACTGTATGTAGATGAGAAAAATGACTAACAGTCTTGCTGTCACATGAGAAAACATGCTTGGGGAAGATCACAAAATGGAGGCCAGCCAAAGATTCTCCCTAAAATGGCTGCTGGCAGGAGAATCAAAAGCCTCAGAGCAGAAGAGGGGCAGAGGAGACAGAAACAGGTGGGAAAAATGAAATGTTTCCTGCTTTCCACACAGGGAAGCAGGGAATGTTTGGAAAACGTTTAAGGGAAAAAGAGATGCTAGAATGCATTTTCAAAATAAAATGATATAAGGGGGAAAATATTTTTTAGTGGTTGTGGTGGGTTTTCTGGGCTGTGTGGCCGTGGTCTGGTGGATCTTGTTTCTAACGTTTCGCCTACATCTGTGGCTGGCATCTTCAGAGGTGTAGCACAGAGGGAAGTCTGTTACACAAATATTTAAAAATATATGTTTTCAAAACAAACTGTGCAGAATTCCAACAGGAGGTATTTTATATATCAGCCTTGAAATATTTCATTTGTGCGGTGCAGAATGTACTAGAGTTAGGCAACAAGACGTCCTATAGGGCCATGCATATTTCCATGCCTGAAACAAAATTAAAAATCACACACACACTGAATTAGAGATCATTTTTTTCATGTAACACACAGAGATGGAGGCAGGAAGAGGATAAAGGGTTGCCATGTTACCCTGGTGGCTGGGTTTTTCTTATATGGTCAAAAGGTCAGGAGAAAAATATCCTGTCCTTTAGCAGAGGTTTAATGTATGCAAAAGAGCATCTGAAGCTTTTTGTGGCATAGAAGTAAATAATATCACCAGGTAAATATCTCAACAAACCTGTATTAAAGGGGATAGAACATTTTTTTTCTCTATCAGCTAGCAACCAGTTTCACCTGGGTGGAATCTGGCCCATGAGACTGATTGAATTCTTAGGTTTCATTTTTAAGTAGTTTTTCTGCATGTTTATGTAGTGGAAAAAGATTTGTTCTTTGTTCTAGCCAATCAAAGAAGTCACAGTTATGTAAATCAGGAAAGGGTAATTCAAAGGACCACTTTGCTGCCATATGGTAAGGAGGTGGAAGTAATTTGTACTTCATCTTCGTAGGTTTTAACTGAATTCTAAAAGTAATTTAAAGAAAAGAATAGTTGATTTCTAAATTATTCGAACACCCCCATCCCCCATGGAAATTGAAATGAAATTTAAAAGAGTGTAAATGAAATGTAAATGAAATTATTTCAATTTTAAATTAAATTTAAAAGAGAGTATATGAGGCTAGTGTTTATCAGTCACATTCCCAACTTTATCTGTAAGGCTGACATCAGAGGACAAAACTGGACAATAATTTTAGACAGTGCACTAGCAAGTCAAAAGGAGCCGAATTAGTTGCCATTAACCAGTGAATGGCAGGGTTTGTCATCAGTCCAGTCTTTTAGGTGTCTTTGTCTTTGTAAGCTTTGGGAGAAAGTATTTTGGCTTACCTTAAAAATCTAAATAAAAGTGACTGCCTTGTAATTATTTTCCTGTCTCACAATCCAGTTTCAGTCTTTATGTTTCTTTCTTTTGGCTGGGATTCAGTAACACTCATGAACAAAAACTTTTGAAGGCCACACAAACTTTTCTGCACAACAGGGCTCTTCTTCCAAGTTGTATATTTCTAGAGGAACAGTGTTATTCCTATTACTTGATGGTATTCCATAGACTGCTGTTCGTCATATGCTTTGACTGGAAATGCCAATAAAACAAATACTATGATTTTGAAAATGTGGAGTAGCAGCAGTGGAACAGTCTGTTGTTGATAAAGAGTTTGCAACAACTATTCGGGGGGGGGGGGGGTGTCAACAGCCTGTAGAAAAATGTTCTGTACATTTAATAGAGACTTAATGTGTGGAAATGGAAAGTTGAAGCTTTTCATGGCACAGAGATACACATGTCTGTAAAGGGCCATCAAGTCATAGCCAACTTATTGTAGTAGTAGTAGTAGTAGTGCCTCAGCAAGGGGCTTTCAAGGCAAGTGAGATGCAAACATGGTTTGCCATCACCTTCCTCTGCAGAGTCTTCCTTGGTGGTCTCCTTCCAAGTACTGGCCTGGCTTAGCTTCTGAGATTTGATGAGATCAGGCTACACCATGCAATCTTCCCTCCCACAGAGGTAAATAATAACCCATTAAGCTTCTGTAAAAAGGACAGGACATTCCCCTTCCCCCCGCAGTCAGTTCTCCTCAGAACAGAACCTAAGCAAGCCTTGATATGAGAAAAGGGACAAGTAAAAAGATATTTTCTATGATCCTTCCCAAAAAGAGGAGATGCAAAGAAACTAGTGGATCAAACAATGATTAACATGCTTCATTTACATAATTAGGAAACAGTCTGTATAGTACCCAAAACTACCGGGATTTGGGAACCTGGGATATAACAACTCTTAAGGTGATGTCCCTTTTAGAATTTGATGCTCAAAACAACTATTTCATCTCACTTAGTGCCAGTCCTGCTGCTGGGGTTGCATATGCATGGCATAACCCTCTCAGCCCAAGAGGATGAGGAACACATACATTCAGGAAACATCAAGGAACCAATAACATTTAAAGCCAGCAATCCAAGGGCAGGCATATTCTGAGCCTGAGGCAACTGTATACATCATGTTCCTCTACATCTTGATTGTCTAAAACACTGGACTATGTCAACGCTTACCCCAAGACAGCAGGAGGGGGTGCTAGTGGCCATTACCCCAGAACCAGTGACTGACCAGGAATTGCCCCAATCAGAATATCATGAACACATCAAATTACTTTGAAGACCAATTTTACAAGTTTACCAACTCAAAAATGAAGAAAAGCTACCCACCTCTAAAGTACTTCACTGCATTTTTACCCCATTCTCTAGTTTGCTTTTTCTCTTATCACCCCTCCTGACAAGAACTTCCTGACAATCAATCCCATTAGTTGATTCTCTAATTCTAGTATTAGAACAGAAAGAGAAAACATGTGTATCCATTCTTTCCATACTGTACCATTCATAATTTTATATACCTCTATTAGGGCCTACCTTAATAAACTTTTCCCTAAAGTGAAACCCCATCAGATGCTTTAAGGAAGGCACTCTGACCTCACCATCATTTCTGAACATTTTCAGTTCTATTGTATTTGTTTTGAACTTGGGAGACCAGAAAGGTCTAGAGTATTCCAAATTTTGGTGCATCACATTGAGACATGGTATTTGCGGTTTAATTTTCGAACTGCTTCCTAATGGCACACAAAGAATGTGTCTGTTCCATTGCTGCTGAGCCTGCTGATGTTTTCAGGGAGCTATTCCCCACACCCGTTTATGTACTTGTAGTTGGGAGTTTTTGCCCCACTGCACATCATACAATTACAATGAACCATTCATTCACCCTTTTCAGAGATTGCCTTTTGCAGCTATGCAGTCTACTTGAGACTTCATTATCGTTAATAATTTGGTGCTTTCTACAAAAATGACCAGTATGCTGCTCATAATGACTCCAGGTCATTTTTGAACAAATTCCCAGCTTTCTTCTGCATCCACAGTTCTTTTCTCTGCAGTGCAATAGATTCCCTCAGCACCTTTCTCTCTTTCCCCTTTTTCTTCCTTCGTCTTTTTGTGATTGTTGCAGTTTTCATCCCTTTTGCCCAATTGCTTTCCACTTTTTACTAACACATAGCTTTCACTCTCCCAGCAATTCATTGCCTGGTGGAGTTTCAGATACAGGTGGGTCATTCATGCATCATCCCTGACTGGCTGGTAGCAACACAGGGAGAGGTCTTGTCTCCTCCCTATCCTATCCGGAGGAGCCAATGTAAGCTGCAGTCTTTTCTCACAAAGCGATACACTATCAGCCCAGAAACCCTACATCCTAAAGATGATGTTCAAGAATAGGTACCAGCTAGAAAGGCTTATCTTTTGAGACCCAATGTGGTGCAGTGGTTAAGAGTGGCGGACTCTAATCTGGAGAGCTGGGTTTGATTCCCTGCTCCTCCACGTGAAGGGTGACCTTGGGCTAGTCACAGTTCTCTCAGAACTCTCTCAGCCCCACCTACCTCACAAGGTGTCTGTTGAGGGAGGGGGAAGGAAGGCAATTGTAAGTCAGGTATAACAATCAACTCTTATTTTTTAAAGTCATAGACTAGGATCTGCGAGAAGCAGGTTTGAATCCCTATTCTGCCTTGAAGCTTTCTGAGCGACCTTGGGCCTGTCTTTCTTTCTCCTCCTAATCTATCTCACAAGTTTGTTGCTATGAGGATAAAATGGAGAAGAATAGAATGATGCCATAAGCTACTTTGTGTGGAAAAGCGAGGTCCAAATAAAGAAAACATGAGCAATTTTTCCCCTTCACACCAGCACACAGCCTGGCATTGGTGAGCACCAGAATACCGAGTGAGCCTAGCATGCATTACCCCTGACAGTACCAAGGTCATGCTGAAGAAAAGCAAAAATATGCTAATTTCCCTGTAATCAAATAAGGACAGTAGCATGGTTTTCTTGAATAGTTCAATGAATAGTAGAACAGGCTAATCTTGAAGAAGGTGGATTGTCATCTGGCTCTGAGATTGCTTTGGCAGTGGGCCTGAGCTCCAGACTTTAGTACCTGTGGCCTGAGGACTTTGCAAAAGCTCTTCCAAGTAAAAGAATGGAATGCGATCAATAATGCAATAATACAGCATTGTTGAAGACATTCATGATGGGAATCAATTGGCTGTTGAGGGGGTTTGCAAGCTGTTAGGACCAACAACTACCAGACCATGGCCATACAATCTGGAAAACCTACAACAGCCAGTATAATAATAAATCACTGTGTGCCATGAAGGCAGAAGCAACTCACAATGACCCCAGGACCATGGGGGTTTCAAGACAAGAGATGAGTCGAGTAGTTTGCCACTGTCTTATTCAGCACAGCAACCTCATCCTCCTGGGTGGTCTCCCATCCAAATACTAACCATGGCCAACTGTGCTTAAACTCTGATGAGATTGGGCAAGTCAGTGCTATTCAGACTGCCTATCCAATATTTGTAGACAATATATTGCCTTCCAAAGACACAGGGCTTGAAATTTCGTGAGCAGGGTCCTAGAGACTGCTAGGAGTTTTGCTCTTTTAGGCTACCCTATAATCTCTATTTAGCAAAATGAGGGTGTTGACATGGGATTAAGTTCTTTCAGCAGAAGAAACAACAACCCACTACCCAGCCATAATCCCCATAGCCAAGTCTGATAACAGGCCCCTGCTGACAGACAGATGCTCTGGCAGCTGCTATGTTCTCCCCCAGCTGAGCAACAATAGGACTGTGGCTGAATTAAATACACTGCCTTTGCCATCTTCTGGGCCACCCCCTGTGCTATGACCCAGAATACCAGTTCCAGTTGTAGGCTATGAACAAGAAAATGTCCATTCAGGTATGGGCAAGTTCACTGTGTTACGAAAAACACAAGTTTACCGTGTTAAGAAAGCCAAGAAAAAATCCCCTCTGCGTTGTTCAGGAATCAGTTTGCACTGCCTGACATGGAAGAGGAAAGAACTGTAGTGGGTCTGTTCAGGGCAGGCATGGGAACCAGATTTCCATATTTCAGACGGGCATGAACAGGTCAAGAGGGAGAGGGGGCTGAAGTTGTAGGCAAAAGCTCATTCTGTACACAAATGCCCAAGCTCTTTTATGCTGTTTATATTTTTCTACATGTGTGACATGAAAAGGATCCCTCTTTAATGGAGGGAGGCTATACTTGTAACAAAGTAGGGGAGGCGAGCAAAAGCGAAGACACTCTTTCTGGTTGACCCCAGATCCTGTCCCCTCTGCCAATGCTGGAGAAGGGTATTGTAATTATTACGGAGAGAGTGTTTCCCACTCAATGCCTTCACTCCTGCAGGCCCTTCCCCCAGCAACCTGGAGAGGGATACTGACAGTTACTGCACATAGAAAAGAGATACAGTCATGCCACTCTTGGCTTCAGCGCCTGGTTCCCCGGCAGCGAGACAGTGATCCCCCATGAAAGCTGAGGACACAACTTTACCAAGTGGCTGTAAATTTTCTCACAGAAGAAAGGAGTATGGCTTCACTCAGAGTAGGTCACGAGATGAGGAGAAAAGGGACCACATATATCATGGCCAGAGAACACGGAGTTCTGAGAAAGAGCCTTTCCCTTCACGTTCCCCACTTTTCCCGGGTCCAGCGTGGATGCAGGCACATCGGTGGCTGATGCAGAAATAACCTCCTCTCTAGCAGCTCCTTCTATCTGCCAACAGAGTGACTAATCAGGGTTTATACCAAGGAAAGAATAAATGGGAATTTGCCCGCTCCTCAGAGACAACTGCAAATTCTGTGAAGAGGCACCACAGAAACAAAATAAAGCTGTGCCACGTGACCATCCTGCAGCCCAATGTTTGTTTCCACCACTGCCGAGCCCCCTGCTTCCTTAAGCACAGCACATTTGTCACTATACAACTGTTTATGACACTGATAATAAACAATGGTAAGCACATCAGGAGCAATGTTAAGTTCTGCTAGGAGACTATACAGAACCAAACATCACAGCGGTTATCACCTCTGTGAGATGCAAGGCAATGTGTCTGTGACCAAGGAGGTCCACACGCTACCAGTGTTCACATGACAGCCATCACAGGCACAACCCATTGCTATGATTGCTGGCATTAATTACTCTCAGGGAGACTGTCTGCAACCAGTGACTCTGATTAACACCAGGTACTAAAGGACTGTTAATCATCCTGTGATTGTAACCACGCAGAGGCAGCATCCAGGCAACTGACTCCTCTGGAAGCAAGGACTACTGATCACGGTGGCAATTAGCACTCATACTTCAAGAGCCCACATGCATTCAAAACATGCATACCCTGTTTTCCCGAAAATAAGACCTACCCCCCAAAATAAGCCCTAGCATGATTTTTTGGGATTTCTGGAAGATGCTTGAAATATAAGCCCTACTCCAAAAATAAGCCCTAGTTACAGATTCCCTGGCACAGCTGATCTGGTCACGTGGGGGGCGCAAAATCATGGAAAAAAATAAGACATCCCCTGAAAATAAGCCCTAACGCATCTTTTGGAGCAAAAATTAATATAAGACCCTGTCTTGTTTTTGGGGAAACACGGTACGTGGAAATAGCATTCATGCCGCTAAATTGCAAAGTGCTTTACAAATGTTTGTTGTTTGAATAGGCAATGAAGAAAATGCTGCTGGTTCTATTCCTTTTCCCAGGGGCGAGCGCACGAGTCATGTCTGTGGGCCCTGAGCCCCTCTCCCCACAGCACTAGCAGGCTCCTCCTGCTCCTTGTAACACAATGCTCTCAAGCAATTGTGTCAGCACTCTCTGATGGGAGAGATTATCCCCTGCAGAGCCTTTCATGTTAATTTCCTGCTCCGCCACGCAAAGGGATTCAAACCATCCCTGCTTAAACTAGTGATTTAACAAGCAGGCGGAAATCTCCCCCACCTCCCCTACAGCCGCCCTGCCTGCCCCGTCCCAGCACAGAGACAACACTGGCTAGTTCCTGCCTCAGCAGCATCCCGAGTCTTTGTCCCGCAGCACTTCACCTTGTTTGCTCTGGGCTTTGTGAAGCAGGGCCGGGAATACGCTTTCCCAGGCAGGGCTGTGTGCATTAAAGGCACTTTCAAAAACCCTCCCTAATTATGGATTTATCATCTCTCCACAAGGCTGCTCTCTCGCTCTCGCTCTCTTGGGAAAAGACACCGCTTCTTAAGAAACTGCCTAATTACATCTAAAACTGCCAAATTATTGCATTACCCCCAAGAGGGTGGCGATGTACATATCTCTGTAATGTACACCAGGGTGAGACAGCAGCCAGATGTAGGGCTGGAAGAGATTATTGCACAGGGGGGAAGCAAAAGGGCATTTGTAGTGTGTCTCGCTGGTGCAGTCTGACCCAGTGATGGAACACTGCAGTTGGAACACAGGCAGTGCCTTTATCCTCTGCTCTGGGAAATGAGTGTTGCAAGAGGATGTTGCAAGAGGAAAGGCTTGCAAGGAGCAGCCAGGGCATCCTTGCCTGCTTATTTGTGTGCAATTTGGGAGAAAATCTTCCATATCCCCGACTTGGGTCTTTTCTGGACAATTAAAGCATGCCCCTACCATAAGTGTTCTTGCAGCTATGTAGCAAAAGAGTTCAGAATGGGAATCCAGTTACAGTGTTGGCTTTTTCGTCCAAGTCTGGCTGGCATTTGCAAGCCACTCACCAAGCTTGCAACTCTGGCTTGGATCCTATGCAGCATAAGCAGAACTGCACTGCAGAAGAAGAAGAAGAAGAGTTTGGATTTATACCCCGCCATTATCAAAGCGGTTTATAGACTCCTTTCCCTTCCTCTCCCCACAACAGACACCTTGTGAGGTAGGTGGGGCTGAGAGAGTTCTGACTAGCCCCCAAAGTCATCCAGGAGGAATGCAGGAGTGGGGAAACGAATATGGCTCACCTGACAAGAGTCTGTCACTCATGTGTGGGGAATCAAATACAGTTCTCCAGATTAAAGTCTACCTGGTCTTATCTCCAAACCTATCCCTAGGCTACATCCTCAACTTACCTACCAAAAAGGGAGGAATGAGCCAGCAAGGTGCCCGCCATCAGCTTATCCAGAACCAAATGCTATTCGATCCCAGCCTCCTGCAGTGGGCATTCCATCTGGGCATTAGGGGACGGTTTTATAAATGAGCTGAGCTGAGTTTGCTTGTTTTCCCTCTGCCCTTCCATTGCGTGTATTCTATAGGAGGTTATTATTTTGAATTGTTTTATTTATTTATACACACACACACACACACACACTTCAAAATAATAACCTCCTATAGAATACACGCAATGGAATAATAACCTCCTATAGAATACACGCAAAGATATATATATCTTTATTGGTTAAGAAAATTTTCAAACCATCGAAGAAATTAATTACATACAGTTACCAGAATCAAAAAAGAAAGAAAAGAATGAGAGAGAAAAGAAAAAGAAAAAAGCGATGAGAATGAAAGGTGAAAGAAGAAGAAAAGAGCAGTTCCGAGGGTAAGGTTAATCTCATCATCAATCTATATTTCATTGTATTAACATTTAAGAGGACTTCTCCTTCAATCTTGGTTATTCTATTGTAGTTCTAAACAACAATGTCTCTAGCTGTTTCTTTGATTCTTGTTTCATCAGTTTAGACAATTTGGTTCCTGTTTATTCCTCCTAATTCTAACTTTACATGTTTCTTTAAATAATAATAATGATTATATCCTTTTTACATAATGTCTATTAATCCTATAAATCATTCATCAACTAATACATTACTGTCTTAATAAAAGGAAAAATAGAAAATTAAACAAGAGTGGAACCAAATGGTTAAAGGTAAATATCAATCAGTAACAGCGTTATATACATAATATATTGTTCAATAATCAATTATTTTGAATTGTTAAATGCCTTTAATTCATTTCACAGAATGGACACATATAAATGTACCAAACACATACATAAAGTTTCTGCAGCTCAACCAGTCAGATTATATCAGGCTCCTGAACCTGCTGAGTCACATCATATTTTGATATAGGTCAGATAACCCACATGGCTGCATCACACACCAGTATCCAGTCTACACAAAATGGACTGGGGGGACAAACAGCCTTAATCAAAAAGAATATCTTTCTGAAGGTAGGGACAGATACATTCTGTTCCATTCCATTCCATATCCTGCTTTACTAAGCATTCAAGGCAGCGGCATCAGTTTATCAAAGGGGGAGTATTCAACCTGTAAAAAAAGGATTTGCACGGAAGCGAAAACTCATTACTCTCAAGTCAAAGTTTCACCACTGCGGCTAGCTGAGATCTCAAAGCAAAATCTGAGGGTTGTGGTTGTTTTGGTGTAAAACTGTCAAGAAGCTTATCCACACTTTGCCTGAGATGAATCAATTTAAGCTTCCACACAAGGTCCCCTCTGTAGTCTAAGGGCTGTTGGAGTCATAACATGATGCGAGGATGCTAGGTGAGTTGAGTTGCTTGTCCTGAGAGGCATCACAAACACTAGCCAATAGGCGCTTCTAACACAGTCATTACTCTAAACTGCAATGGCCTCCTTAGCAGGGTGAGGAACTGCACTTTTTCAGCAATAATATGCCATCATTTGAATGACAGGGAAATGCAATACTCTTGAAAGAAAAATGCTTCCTTGAGGGAAGATGCCTGCTATCTAAGCAACAAATAAACTACTGCTGCAGATGCGTTGTGCAATAAAGTGTTCCTCTGAAAAGGCCCTCAGTTGTGACCTGCTCTTTCAAGCTGGAAACCGTCTCCACCTTTAAAGCAATCACTTCACAATATGGGATATGGATGGTTCAAATACCTATCTGTTTCTACAACACTACCAGCTAAAATAATATTATAGCACCATTCACTGATTTAGGGTCATGCTGATACAGACATCAACCAAAAGTAACTGTTATACTGGAACCCCAAAATGGTTACCTTACATCTTTCTAGTTTGAGAAGATAGGAACAACACACTGTAAAATCAGAAGATAAATTTCTTTTTAAGCCCTCTTAATCATAGTCATTTGGAGGAGAACATGTTTTTCCTCTGTTCTGTCACATCTACACACGCCCCAGTCCCTGCTGAGCTGAGTCACCATGACTTTCAGTAACCCAAGCCAAGAGCTGCAAAGAACTCCAACCAAGGCCAGCACCAGTGGATTTATTGGTCTTCACAGACCTGGATTCCACTTGATTTTGTATTGTATTCATTTGCTTCTGTTGTTATTTGTAAAGTGTTTATATTGTAATGGCCTTTGGCTATAAGGCACAAAGTTCTGACTGACTGACAAAACACAAAGATGTTTCTTGAACTAAGCTTTTTCCCTCCTCCTCACACCAATGTATCATGGGTTTTGAATAAATACAGTCGTAATTTTTAGCAGCTTTGGTATGAATAAATAGGGGAGTGTTGGTCTTCAGCCCTGGAAATGCAGATGACCTGGTCGGCCAGAGGGGAGCTCAAGGCACCCCCACTTTGCCAGCTATCTTACTCACTACAGTATTTTAGGGGCTGTTGTAATCCTAAGCCGACAAAGGGGGTAGGAAGATGAGGGAGAGAATGACAAGATTCAAAAGAATAAACAAACAGCATGAGGAGTGTAGGACTGCGCAGTGCTGCAATTGAAAAAAACTTGGTCAAGTCACTGGTTAAACATTTTTTCTGTATCTTAAAGCTTTATCTTTGTTAGGGGGAAAAGCCACTTTAATCATCACAGGCTTGATGCTACTACTAGTTACAAAAAGCAGTTAACTAGGACGGTGAACAATGAAATTTAATTTAAAAAATAACAACAGTGGCTTGGATCCAACAGAGCATTTCCACCGACAGAAGGATTTCCACTCATAGAGACTGACCTTCTCAACTCTGGTCTTCTGCTCCAGCTCAAATGCCCCTACTGCCACATCACTTCAGAGGACGTTTTGGGCTGCAACAGGAAGGTGGCATGAAGGGGCATGGGCAGAAATTCTCTTTCAAAGGTAGAAAAGTTCCAGTGGATCCAAGCAGATGTAATAAATTATTAGAGCTTTTAACAGTATCAGTTGTAATCAATTATTACAGCTTTCAACAGTATCAGGAAAAAATCTCTATTGTTGTGAAGTATTCTTCTTTGAGGAGCAGCATGGCGTAGTGGTTAAGTGCTTGCACTGCTATTCACACGGTCAGGAGTTCTAGCCCCCTGTGGGTCAGATATCCTGGTAGCTGGCTCATGGTCAACTCAGCCATCCATCCATTTCTTGGTCGGTAAATGAGTACCTAGCTCATAGCCAGGGAAAGCAATGGCAAACTACCCCAGAAAAGCGGCTTGCCTATAAAATCACTGCTTGCAGTGGTACCCCATGGTCAGATACGACTGAAGGGGAAACTTTACCTTTACCTTTTTTATTCCTCTTTGGCCTACAGATTTTTCTCTGTGTTTTTTTAAAACAAAACTAATACATAAATCAATCAGAGTTCCTATAAGGCCATTGCAGCCATGCTTGAACCAACTGTACTTTCCAGACACTTTAAAGGCCAGATTAACTTGAAACTGACCAAGGTTTTCTAAAGGCTTAAACATACAAAATAAGAAGCTATTTCTTGTACTTGTGTAGCCTCAGTTTGTCCCAAAGTCATATCTAGAAGAATGCTTAACCCTTCAACCTCTACTCAGTTTTGAACTGTGCTCCCTGCTTTGCTGATGGCATTTTAAAGGGGGAAATGTCTGTCTTTTCTCCTTTCAAGTGCCAATAACCAAGCAAGGAGTTTGCTTTTGGATAGCAAAACTGAGTGGCAGTTGAAGAGGTAAATCCTTCTTTTCTGTTGGCAAACATGTGGTGAAAGCAGACATCAGGGGTAGAGGGAAGGGGACTCCTCACAGCTGTATATCATACACTGTGTAAAGTAAATGTTTGAATTACTTAAATGGGGCCAACAGCAGGTGGGGAGAAAATATGAGAGTAGCAGATTGCAGTGGAAGAAAACAAAGAACTCTCATGAGCAATAAGCTCCTTGGCATAATCAAGAACGTATTCGAACTGTTTTAATATGAACCATCAGTTTATTTAAATGTTCGACTCTGCTAACTGCAACTTGCAGACAGTTTGCACACTGAACCAATAAGCATTATTTAGTCTGCCTCACGAACAGATCAGGCTGATTCCCCAGTATAGAAAACAGCCCATTCCCCTTTGGAGTGGGAGCTGGATAGTGGAAAACATTATCTTTCCAATCTCTGACTCTCCACAGTGACTACTTGAAGTGCTCCTGTCCCTGAATAGGAAGAGCTTAGGGGTAAGGACTATCCTTTGTTCTGCATTTACTTTAGTGCCCAGCACAGCAGTATCCTGGGGACACAAACCAGTCTGCTCAGTAATAGAAACAGTAATGTCACCATCATGCTGGGACTAATTCTCGCTCCCTCTGACTCTATTTGCACAGGGCTGTGCATGGATCAATATAAGCCAATGCACTTGCCAGCTGATAAATTATCCTCACAGTTTAGAACCACAGCTAAGGTGTAACCCTTTATTCACCTGGAGCGCAGGTCTTAAGTTGTCTGAAGATGCAGGTCATCAAGTCCTGAAAAAAGAGATAAGGCTTCAAAGTAAAGACAGATCACAAGGCCAACCACCAGGGGTTGCTATCCCCAGAGTACTGGGTTACCACCAGCTGTGATTTCCATTCTGGTTAGATTTCTCCATGCAATAGAAAAGATAAGAGAGGAAAACAAGCACAGCAGAATTTGGCTTTTAGCCTAAGGATCCAATAAACAAATGATGGGAGATCTGTGAGTGGATCTTCCCAGTATCTTTTTAAAGTTCAATTAAAGTCGGATGGGGCCCTGATTCACAACACAGTCACGTGGGGGAAGGGAGAAAAGTTTTAACCATTTCAGCCCAACAAAGTTTAGCACATCAAAACCACACACCCTTCACACTGTTGTAACCATTTTAAGAAGAAGAAAAAAGATGGGCCAAAGACCCTTTTTTTATAGTTGAGAGGGAGGTCAATTAGTGCAGCCACAGGGGTTGTGTGGAAAGATTAATTCCTCACTCTTATCCTCCCTGCACTGGCCTGGCCCAAACTGAATTCACTCAGGGCTGCAATTGATCTTTAAAAGACATACAGTGCAATCCAAAGGGGGAAGGGGCAAAGATGCATTGGAAGTGGTGTGACTCCTGTGCTGGCATCAGTGCCACTTGGGTTGGCAAGACAGGCATGGACGCTGACACAGGGGCACTTCCGCCAGTGCAGGGGAGGTGCACAGCACCACCATACCCAGGCATTGTGGAAACCTTAGTGCCAGTGCTGGTGGGGAGTTCTGGAGGCTTTCCTGTAGAGCCAACTTCAGTCAACTTCCTATGGGCTTTTGGCCTGGGGAACGCCTCCTTTTGCCAGCATGAACAAAACAGCAGGCGCAGCCCACTGGGCTGCCTAGAGGATTTACAGGGCAGCTGGGGATTTCTCCCATTTTTCTTGCTTCCCATGCCATGTGAAATGCCTTTGGAGGCAGTGCCATGGTGCTCAGAGGCGCTGTCCCAGCCACCATGAAATTGCCTCCCTCAGTGGACTGCACTGTGATGGAGATCTATAGTGTCAAATACATCTAGTGTGAGCCTAGATGTTATTTATTAACAGAGAAGGGGCACTGAAAATGTAGCACACAATTCAGGTTCTAGGTGCAAAAGTGACTTTTGCATTTATGTAAATACACTGATTCACATTGGGTCAGAAAAAGGACCACATTAGCCCTGAGTAATGTATGGAATTCAGTAAGATCTCAACTTTCCAGATTTTTAAAGAGCAATTTGTTAATTTTCTATTATAAATGCTCTGCAGTAAAAGATCAGAAAGTGGAATGCAGAATCCAAGAAGTCTGAAGATCAGAAGTTCCTTCTCAAGAGGTTAAGAGGTTCCTGATCACACAGATTTCTACTGCTACATTTTGCCTCTCCCTAGATAAATTAAAATGCACAGGCAAAATGCAGCAGTCAGGTCAGCTCTTCTCTTTGCCCATTCATGAGCAAAGACTGTCATTGTTGAAAATATGCATCACAGCAATTGCAAAACCCCTGAGGAGACGTGTGATGGTGGGAGGGGACTCCCTGCTGAGAGGAACAGAGGCAGTGATTTGCAGGCCTGACAAGATGTCTTGAGAGGTGTGTTGTCTCCCTGGGGCAAAAATCCTTGATGCCACAGAGAGGCTGACAAGACTTGTCAAGCCACTGACCATTACCCCTTCCTTTTGATCCACGTGGGAGCAAATGACACTGTAAGACATAGCTTTCAGGACATCACAAGGAATTTTGAGGCTCTGAGAGGAAAGTTGAAGGATCTGGATGCAGAGGTTGTCATTTCATTTCTTCTCCTGGTTGAAGGACACAGGCCAGGGGGGAAAAGAAGAAAATTGGAGGTGGACAACTGACTTTGCAGGTGGTGCCACCAGGAACGTTTTGGCCTCTTGGACCATGGTCTGCAGTTTCATGAAGGTGGATTATTGGCAAGGGATGGGTTGCACCTTACTGCTGTAGGCAGGAACATTTTTGCTCACAAGCCTGATCAGGAGGGCTTTAAACCAAGTTATGTGGGGGAGGGAGACAGTATTCAAGCAGGCAAGAGTTCATCAAGTGCTAGAAACAACAGTCCGAAGGTTATAGAGAGAACTTGAGCGAATACTTCAAGAGCCCAACAGTGGGAGGGAAACAACCTTAAATAAGCAGCCAGGAGAATGAACCATGGCCTTAGATGTCTCTACACTAATGCACAGAGCATGGGAAATAAACAAGATAAACTTGAACCCTTAACAAGTGAACATGATACAATAGGAATCACTGAAACCCAGTGGGATGAGTCTCATGACTGGAATGTAATAACTAAGGGGTATAACCTATTTCAGAGAAATAGACCAACCAGGGGAGGAGGAAGAGTAGAGTTATATATGAGGGATGATTATACCCATGAGAAGGTCCATGGCTTAAATCCAGGAAGCTAGATTGAGAGCATCTAGGAAAAATTAAGGGGGAGAGAAACATCAGTGATCTTATTGTGGGGGTCTATTACAGACCCCCCCAAGCCAGACGGAAAAGTTGGATGATGCCTTCCTGGAACAGATAACCAAACTTTCACAAAGGAGAGAAATAGCAGTAATCGGAGATTTCAATTATCCTGACATTTGTTGAGAGTCAAGCTCTGGCACAACTATGAGGTCCAACCAATTCCTCATTCCCTTGCAGACAATTTCATGATCCAGAAGGTGGAAGAGGCAACAAGGGGATTGGTTATTTTAGATCTGTTCCTAACCAACAATGTTAATCTGGTTAATGGGATGGAAGTGGAAGGATCCTTGGGTGGAAGTGACCGTGTTCTCCTGGAGTGTATTATACAGTGGAAAGAGGATGCCAAGCGAAGGCACTCTAGACTTTAAGAAAGCTGATTTCAGTGTTATCCCATGGTTAAGAATACTAAAAGAGAAGGGAGTGAATGATGGATAGGAATTTCTTAAAAGTGACATCTTGAAGGCGCAATTTCAAACACTTCCAATAAGGAAGGAAAATGGGAGGTGTCTAGGGAGACCAGAATGGATGTCTAAAGAACTTTCAACTGCACTAAGATTTAAAGGGGGCATGTACAAGAAATGAAAAAAAAGGGGGAAACCACCAAAATAAAATTCAAACAAATAGCCAGGGTGTGTAGGGAGAAAGTTAGAAAAGTTAAAGCTTAGAATGAGCTCAGGCTTGCTAGAGAGGTTAAAAACAATAAAAGAAGGGTTTTTTTGTTATGTCTATAGCAAAAGGAGGAAAAATATATGTTGGGGGCAGAGAAAAGGCAGAACTACTCAGCATCTTCTTTGCCTCAGCCTTTTCCCAAAAGGAAAAACAGTGCTCAACCAGGGGAAAATAGAACAGAAGATAAAGTAGGGGGAATTCAGTACAGAATAAATAAAGAGGCAGTACAGGAATACCTGGCTACTTTAAATCAATTCAAATCTCCACAGCCTGATGAGTTACATCCTAGGGTATTAAAAGAACTGACAGGAGTAATCTCAGAACCACTTGCTGGACTGGAAGAGGGTTAATGTTGTTCTCATCTTCAAAAAGGGCAAAAAGGAGGACCCAAACAATTACCTCCCAGTCAGACTGATATCAATACCAGGAAAGATTCTAAAGCAAATCATTAAACAGACAGTCTGTAAGAACTTAGACAGGAATACTGTGATCACTAAAAGTCAACATGGGTTTCTCAAAAACAGGCCAAGCCAGACTAATCATACCTTTTTTTTAATACAGAGATAAGCTTGGTAGGTGAAGGGAATGCTGTGAATGTAGCATACCTTGATTTTAGTAAGACTTTGACGAAGTGCCCCATGATAGTCTTGCAAGCAAGCTAGTAAAATGTGGGTTACACAAGGCTACTGTTAGATGGATTTGTAACTGGTTGACTGACCAAACTCAAAGGGTGCTCATCTTCATCCTGGAAAGAAGTGACTAGTGGGGTACCACAGGATTTTGTCCTGGATCCAGTGCTATTTGATATATTTATCAATGACTTGGATGATGGAATAGGGGGCATGCTAATCAAATTTGCAGATGACACCAAATTAGGAGGGGAAAGCATTTTGAAAACAGACAGAAATAGTTTTCTATATCTATTTTCTCAATCCCATGGATAATCTTATAAAGTTTTATCACTACCACCATGACCCCAGTTACCTTTCCTTTAAACTAAAAAGCTTCTAACTCCTTTGCCTTTCTCTATAAGAAAGTGCTCCAACTCCCTTGATCATTTTGGTTGCATTTTTCCAGTGCAAAAATATCCTTTTTTGAGATAGGGCAATCAAGACTACATTCCAAAGGCAACTCTGGGAGACCCCTTCTGTGTCCTGTATAGATCTCAGCCAACAAGTTAGTTTCATTACATTTGGTGAATACAGGGTAAAATAAGCCAAAGGCCGTGTCTTGTCTTAGCCAGAGGGATTGCTTATCTGTTTCCACTTTATCCATTTATCCATTTCAAATGAGCTCTTCCTCTTTTTCCGCTTTTAATTTAGCTTAAACAGGCAATCCACTGGGGAAAAGAGACACATGACTGTCTGGCTTTGGCTCTTATATGGTGGAATCTAAGTGTGCAGAGTGACGCATGTAATGTGTAATCAAAGAAGAGATCTTGGAAGGATTTCTGTATCTTCCTGGAAATATTGGCACAATGTCTTGTTGTCTTTAAAAAGGCAAACAGAGTACTCAAGCTTGTTTAAAGGGATTGGGATTAGAAATTAACAATGCAAATATCAGTGACCTGCAGCATGGCTCTGATCCAGTTCTACCCACTAATCTCACACAAAAACAAGGGATTCTACAGTGTGATACGTATTTTCATCAGTATCAATGAATAGCTTGATGAACATGTTGGCTTAGTGTGCTGGTGTGTAAAAAAGGCAAATTCCATGCTAGGAAATATTTTAAAAGGCAGTATTACAAAACAGCCAGCGACATAAGGCCATTCTAAACATATTTGTCCAACAGAGTCGAAACCCTTGAACTCTGCTCTGACTGGGAAAGGTGCCTAATGTACTTGTTTAATTAATTAATTAATTATCTGAAGCCTGGACATTTTCACACTAGTCTTCAGAAGAATCCTAGGGGGGAAAAAAATGAAAACTCAAGATTTTCAGAAAGCTACATTTTGCATTACTGCAGTCTATAGTGGCTGCAGTTGAAAGAGACTGTAAAAACGAAGCATGCTGTGTTTCTGTAAGGCTGAACGTGAAATAGGCCTTCTAGGAAAATAGTCCTGATTAGCCAACAGCTGGCCAAGGAGAATATATCTTGTTTTGGGACATTAGCCTGTAGCAGGAAGCTTCTCATACACTTGCAATATGGGACTCATGAGTTACAAAGTGGCTGGAACCTTGATAAATCCAGCAGCAAGATGAATGGAAGTCTGCTAACTGTTCTTGTGATGCAAGAATGACAAGTTACATACCTCATTCAAGAATCATAAGCCAGCATTGCCCCTGTGGTGTTTTCTCAAGAAATAAGAATCCAGAGCAGATTCCTATCTCTTGTAAACCAGAACCATTATACCTGGATGCCAAGACTGATGTAGTCACTCTGAATATCAGGCTTCCCTTTTGCCACCACCAAACAGTATTAATGTAGCCAAACTAAGAAAGCACACTAAGCTCCTTGAGATCCATCCAAAACATTGATGAAAGCTTGCTCAGCTCCGATACAGCACTTAAGAGTCTGACTTAATACAAATCAAACATGAAGGAACATATTGGTGCAAGAGAAAACTAAAAGGACTCCACACAACAGATCCCAGTTTATTTCTTATCCTGAATTCGATATTTTAGTAGAGATCTAATTTCAGTGTTAGGAATTTAGGTGTTCAAGAGCTACATCTTGAATATATTTTCTACATGTTGAGGATCAGTCATTCTTGGAAATCCTCCTTAGTTCCACAGCCAATGGACTGTGAGTGAACTGTGGGAGGGAAGACCCTTGCAGAACACTCTGGAGTTGAGAGCCAAGTGGCAGGGGAACAAACTATGGCTCACAACTGCATTGGAATCAACCTTAGACTTTAAGCATAATCAACTCTTGTTTCTTAAGTGCTGAGAGATAATTAATCTTATGGATAAAAAAGGTTTAATTTGTGCCAAAGACAGGAAGGTGGCTCTTGAGATTGGAGAAAAAAAGGTGGCGGTGGAAAGTGAAGTCAAGTTGTAGTTGACCTACAGAAACCTCCATATGGTTTTAAGGAGAGAGACTTTCAGAAGTTGTTTGTCATTGCCTGTGTCTGAGTAGCAACCCTGGAATTCCTTTGTGGTCTTCCATTCAAACACTAACCAGGGTGGATCATGCTTAGCTTCCAAGATCTGATGAGACTGAGCTAGCCTGGGACATCCTAGTCAGGGCAAAGGAATATATAGACCATATCATTTGCAGATACCATGTTATTCAGGTATCTTTATTTAGCTTATAATAAAAGTGTGATTGGGTGGTACCTAAATTAGAATTTAGTGTAAATACTGATTACCCCACTAGAGCACTAGAAATCATGCTAGGGCTGGATCTGGGTGGGATAAATATACTGGCTCCACTAGATAATTATCTCGATTTATGTTGGAGGACTAATAATTTCAATGGCTAGATAAAGAACCCCAGGACAGGGTATTAGCACTCAACCACTTCACTGCACCCTGCTCTTGAAACAAAGGGTGATTCCCCACAGGCAAAACATAACGTGTTAAGGGGAGAAAAGTGTTATGGAGAAGAAGCTGCTACACACCCCCAAATGCTTCTAACCTGTTTTATTTTGCTGAACCTGGGTTAAAGGAAAATCACTAAATTAGCAACTTCTTCCCTTTAACCCTGGTTTCACACATTTCCTACTTGCCTGTGTGAACTACAGCAAGCAGGGAACATTCTATTTCCCCAGCTTCCGTCCACCATTATTGTGGATTCTATAGGCAGCCGCCATTAGAGTGGATTCTCTAGGAGGCCACTATTTTGTACCGGTATGTTTGTGGGTGGGATTCTCGGGTGGGGGGATTCTTGGATGTGCAGTTCACAGAGAAACACAGCATTTCCTGTGCGAACCATGCCATGTCCTGACACCAGGATCCCAGTGATCCCGGATTGCCCCTGCACTCGCCGTGCAAATGGCGACATAGGCGACATGAGTTCATTTAACCCATTTGTGTTGCCTGTGCAGTAGGCCCTCACAGGACAGAATCACAGCCAGACCTTAAGAAAACAAGTTAGAATTAAGTCATACAGTTAACCAGCGGCTAAGCATGGTCTTGCAAGAGCCCTGTTGGCAGCGGTGGCAGTGAAGAAGAAGAAGAAGAAGAAGAAGAAGAAGAAGAGGAAGAAGAGGAAGAAGAGGAAGAAGAAGAAGAGGAGGAGGAGGAGGAGGAGGAGGAGTTTGGATTTATATCCCCCTTTTCTCTCCCAAGGAGGAATTTGGGCAATGGGGCTTACAATCTCCCTTGCCCCTTCACCCTTCACAACAAACACCCTGTGAGGTGGTGGTGGGGCTTATATATTCTGTTAAACTGTGACTAGTTGAAGGTCAATGCAGCAGGCGCAGGTTGGAACTGTACAGGCTAATCTGAATTCCCCAGATAAGCCTCCACAGTTCAGGTGGGCAAAGAAAAAAAATAACCCAAACCCTCGTCTTTCCAGATTAGAGTACACCTGCTCTAACCCAATGCCACCACTGTTAAGCTTCTTTTTGATAGGAGGATGGTCAATGGCACCTTTGGCCCCTACCCACTGACTCACGCCCTGAGGAGATTATTCCCTCCAAAATTCTAAGAGTTCATTAGGCTTTGACTGAGCTGCCCTTTTGTTTGTCAATATGCAATGAAGTAGTGTGAATGTGGTAATTAAGACTTTGTGTATACACTTTGCATTTTCCCACTTTTATACATTAAACAGTAAAATGGTCTTTTAGTTGTTCAACCAGGGCACTTCACAGACAGAAAGATTAGCAGCAATGTAGGGACACCACAAAAATCTTTTTCTTTCTATCAGAAAAATAATAAACTGGCACCTGAGGCTTGTAAAGAATCAAGAGTTTTTACTTACATAAAATCCATCAGGAAGTTTTTCTGGCAAAGGATAAAATTGAAATGATTGAAAATTGAAGCTGTTTCTGATAGGTTGCTATTTTAAAAATTGTTTCAGTGTCTTTTTGCAGTTGAGTTGTAACTGTCACTTAAATTCTGCACAAATTAAGGACCCACCAGGATAGGTATTCAGTTTTCTGTTTGGCTCTTGTGAGCCACCTCCTTGTCCGGTACCCTAACTGGGGCTGATTCCAACCTTTCTATCCCTTCACGGTGGTTGTCTGTACCGTCCTTGCTCCAGATGACTACAGGGTGGTTAATTGAGCATAGCCCCTGAAGTCACTAAGGGAAGATCCCTGTCCCCTAGGTCCTCCTTGCCCCCTCTTCTGTGTCTGCCCCTCCGCCTGCCCTTTCCCTGAGGGTGGCACTGGACTGGAGGGGAAGGAGCTTCCCACTCCTTCCGCCCCAGCATCAATCCAGCATGATTCCCAAGGCTGTGGGGCCGAGCTCGGCCGACCTCTGGCTGCCAATCCCTGGCCGGCCTCTTAAGGCAGAGGCAGGGCATTATCATCCTGTGGCAGCATTTAGAGGTGCAGTTTGAGTGAGTCTGGGGGTGGGGTGTTCTGCTGGTGACCTCCCGTCCCCTGCAGCATGGGTGGAGTGAGCCGGCCGGCCATCCCCGGCCTTCTGTCAGCTCCCTTGGGGGAAGGGGCATGAGGATGGAATGCACCAGGAAGCCTTGTCCCCCCACCCCTGGACAGCTCTTTAGTTAATGTGCTAAGAAAACCTTAATTTCTACCCTCAGCTAAGTATAACCTACACAGTTTCTCAAATGCTAAGTCAGTCTCTCCTCTAGAGTGTCTATCTCACATGGTGCTTATCAGAGAAGGACTTGTGGCTTTCCTCTAGGAAATCTAATCCTTTCTCTGTTTACCAACTACACCACCTTCAGGAGTTTTGTTGCACCCTATCTGGGAGGGTTCTCCTCAGAGAAAATCAACCAAGCCAAACTTAAATCTGACCTTCCTGGCACTTACAGTAGCTCAGCTCACTTAGAGCTGGCCCTCAGTCTCCAAAGAACAAAGCTACAGCAGAACAACCGTTCACTCTGGTGTTCAAACCAGTTCTTTCTTCAGAACTCTCAGTGCTCTGGCTAAGAACGCTTGGCAGTTTTCTCTAGCCAATCACAAGGAGTTCCATGCTAACCCTTTGGGCTCTCAACATTCTACTGCCTGAAGGTGCCAAAATGAATGTATATGCTACACCTGCCCTCTCTGCTTCACTAGTCCCCAAATATTTTCTTTTTCTTCAGAAAACTCAGGAATCCTGACTCCAAGACTTCTTTGTTTCAATATGCAGTCTGCTATGTCTTCATTAATTCCACATGCCCAAGCAGGTGGTGTGGGAGGGCGTTAGGATGTTTATTAAAGCAAGCAATGCTGAATGTTTCCTTTTTGAACATTTTGGTGGCTTGCAGCATAAACAGTCTTACACAGAGAGATGAACTGTTTCTAACTCAGATCCTGGTTAGAAATCATGATGGTAGACTTTTATTGGGAACAGAGATACGTAAAACACATGAATGTAGTCTATCAAGGTCAGTATAGTCTTCTGGTAGCAGTTCTCCAGTATCTCATGCCTTTCACATTACCTGTTACATGCCCCCCTTTTAACTGGACATACCCAAGACCTTCTGCATGCAAAGCAGATGCTTTGCTGCTGAGCCATACAAACCAACCACTTGTACAGGTCAAACATAAGTGTAACCTGCATCAGTATGGGATGCCCTTCCACTCAGTCTAATAAATGTTCCCATTCAAAAACAGCTCTTGGTTTTTCATTTGATTTAATACTTCAAAAACACGATCTACTTTGTTCTATGCATTTTAATATGTAATTTGAATAAGTTTTTTTTTAAGAAACACTATCTGCTTGAACATCAACCTTAACTATGGCTTTGCAGGGTAAGAAAACGTAAGGCCAGAACAAACAAGGGTGGAATGAGAACAGTAGGCCATTGCATTGCTTCACTGCACTGTGAACCACAGTGAACGCAAAACAGAAGGTGGACAGTCCAGTTGGAAACATTTCACCTATATATTTGTTTTAGCCTTGCTGAACATAGCAGTTTGAAAAACAGATTCTGTGACACCCAAATGCTTTTCCTGTTTCACACCTGAAAAAGACTACTCCCTGAAAATTAATCAATAAAATTTTAGGGCATTGTCATGCAAGGACCTTGCCCTGATTGAAGCTCAATTTCCATCTCTAGTTAAGGCTGCAGCCTATATACACACTTATCTGGAAATAAATCCAACTGACAGTGAATCTTCATGCATAGAATTGGGCTGAATATCATAGCTATACCAGCTGCTGTTTTTGTATCCTTCAACACATTTTATTTTATCTTTAGTTCCCCCAAAGTAAACATTTCCTTATATTTTGTTTTATTTTTCTTTATATATATATATTGTTTGTACCCCACTTTCCTTCCCAGTGGAGACCCAAAGCAGCTTACAACATTCTCTGCCATTTTATCTTCACAATAACACTGTAGGTAGATTAAGTTGAGTGTGTGTGCGCAGCGACTAAATACTAAAATGACTGTACAATTGGCACAGAAATTTGAATCTTTATCTCCCAGATCGTCGTCCAACACTCTAACCACTATTATTCTTCAGTTTTATTCTCATCAATTACAAAGTTTTGGCCAGACCCTAGATAGGCCTCAAAATACTTGGTTCTCTAGCAGCGTAACCCCCAGCAGGACTGGGGGTGTGTGCCATGGAGCTGGTGTACCCATTGGTGTCAGGGCCAGTTCAGACAGTGCAAGTGGCACCTACACTGTCAAGAGAAGCATTAACGCTGGCGGCAGGGCACTGTGCGGCTCCACAGCGGCCAGATGTGAATGCTGCCTCTGAGCTAGAACTCCTCTACCAAAGGAGTCAGCACCAGCACCACTGGGGCATTCCAGGGGGATCCCTGGGGGCAGATCTGACTTTCCTCGGCTTCCTGAGGACTTTCAGTCTGGGAAAGCCCCATTTTGCTTTCGGCTACATATGTCTGCAAAAATGCAGGTGTAGTCCATTGACATAAAATAGTGAGTATTGGACCATTGGTGAGTTTTTTATTTTCCTCCCTCATTTCTGCACTTCCTCATTCCTATCTGGAGGCATAGCTATGCTGTCCCCAGCTACTGCCCCCCTCTCCCATGACTTGGGCTATTAGGCTCTAGGATGGTGGCTGTTGATTTTGATTTTATTTTTATTGATGTTTTAAAAGACAAACAACAACCAAAGTTACATGCAAGCAAAAACTCTATTGTAAAATAAAAAGGCCAGTTTCTGATTTCTGTACCAAATATAATTTAAAAATTTAAAAATTGCTTTCTAGATGCCAATATAGAAGTAAAAGTCAATTAATTCTTACTTAATTCTTATTAAATACAAATCACTTTCTCTATTATGTCCATTTCCTTATTCTCCTAACCCTCAAACTCACCAATCATCAGTTCATTTTTTTCCATTTTAACCAAACAGTCCATCAAGGGATTCTAGCTATCTATAAATTTAGACAGATTCTTTTCTCTAATCAAGAAAGTAAGTTTAGCCATCCAATATCTTCATAAAATGTTCTTTTATTGTCAGTATAGATGAAGTTTTCCATTTTTGCACATACAATACTCTCTTTGTCAATGTCATATATAAAAATGAAGTTCCATATTTTTTATTATCAGTCAGTACCAATTTGGGCTCTAAATGTGATTTAATATATGACACCAAACTATTTTTCTTTTCACTACTAGCTGAAAAGAAATCTTCACCCAGAGATTTATGAGACAAATATTTTATATCCTTTTTTCTAATATGAGTCTCTTGTAGACAAATTATATCTTGTTTTAATTTTCTCAAAATTATGAAATATTTTCCTCCTCTTTTGTGGAGCATTAGCTCCATTTTTATTCCATGTTAAACATTTGTAATCCACACTTAGACTCCAGATTATTAAAGGTCTCTTTGTCATCTAGTCCAGCATCTTCCTTTTCTTTCCCTCACTGTACCTGTTTTACTCCTTGTAGGTCATATTCTGGTGGGAGATTTATGGAGTGCTGAGGCCTTTGTAAGCTCTCCCGGCTATCACCACAGTGAGAAAAGCCAGCAAGAAGGCCGTTTTCAGCTGAGCAAAACACTTTGGATAGCAGTAATCGGAGATTTCAGTTATCCTGACATTTGTTGAAAGTCAAGCTCTGGCACAACTATGAGGTCCAACCAATTCCTCATTCCCTTGCAGACAATTTCATGATCCAGAAGGTGGAAGAGGCAACAAGGGGATTGGTTATTTTAGATCTGTTCCTAACCAACAATGTTAATCTGGTTAATGGGATGGAAGTGGAAGGATCCTTGGGTGGAAGTGACCGTGTTCTCCTGGAGTGTATTATACAGTGGAAAGAGGATGCCAAGCGAAGGCACTCTAGACTTTAGGGCAAAAGCTTGATTTCTGTGTGTTATCCCATGGTTAAGAATACTAAAAGAGAAGGGAGTGAATGATGGATAGGAATTTCTTAAAAGTGACATCTTGAAGGCGCAATTTCAAACACTTCCAATAAGGAAGGAAATGAGGTGTCTAGGAGACTGTGAGAATGGATGTCTAAAGAACTTTCAACTGCCTAAGATTTAAAGGGGCATGTACAAAGAAATGAAAAAAAGGGGAACCACCAAAATAAAAATTCAAACAAATACTTTCAGGGTGTGTAGGGGAGAAAGTTAGAAAAGTTAAAGCTTAGAATGAGCTGTATTTGCCAGGAGAGGTTAAAAAACAATAAAGAAGGGTTTTTTGTTATGTCTATAGCAAAAAAGGAGGAAAAATATATAAAGTATAAGGCAGAACTACTCAGCATCTTCTTTGTCAGCCTTTTCTCCTTCAAAGGAAAAACAGTGTCTAACCAGGGAAAAATAGAACAGAAGATAAAGTAGGGGAATTCAGTACAGAATAAATAAAGAGGGCGTACAGGAATACCTGGCTACTTTAAACTAACCAAATCTCCACAGCCTGGATGAGTTACATCCTAGGGTATTAAAAGAACTTCGACAGAGTAATCTCAGAACTAATTTGCTGGACTTGGAAGAGGGCTAATGTTGTTCTTATCTTCAAAAGGCAAAAGGAGTGACCCAAACAATTACCTCCCAGTCAGACTGATATCAATACCAGGAAAGATTCTAAAGCAAAATCATTAAAACAGACAGTCTGTAAGAATCCTAGACAGGAATACTGTGATCACTAAAAGTCAACATGGGTTTCTCAAAACAGGCCAAGCCAGACTAATCATACCTTTTTTTTTAATACAGAGATAAGCTTGGTAGGTGAAGGGAATGCTGTGAATGTAGCATACCTTGATTTTAGTAAGACTTGACGGCGTCTCCCATGATAGTCTTGTAAGCAAGCTAGTGGGTTAATACGTTAGATGGATTTGTAACTGGTTGACTGACTAAACTCGTGCCCATCATCCTGGAAAGAAGTGACTAGTGGGTACTACAGGATTTTGTCCCTGATCCAGTGCTATTTGATATATTTATCAATGACTTGATGATGGAATAGGGGCATGCTAATCAAATTTGCAGATGACACCAAATTAGGAGGGAAAGCATTTGAAGTTCCAGACAGAAATAGTTTTCTACCATTTTCTCAACCCATGGATAACTTTTATAAAGTTTTATCACTACCAAATTACGACCCTAGAAGCTACCTTCCTTTAAACTAAAAGCTTCTAACCTCTTTGCCTTTCTCTATAAGAGTGCTCCAACTCCCTTTGATCATTTTGGTTGCATTTTTCCAGTGCAAAACATCCTTTTTTGAGATAGCAAATCAAGACTACACCCAAAGGCAACTCTGGCACTCTCTTCTGTGTCCTGTATAGATCTCAGCCAACAAGGTTTCATTACATTTGGTGAATACAGGGTAGCCAAGCCAAAGGTCAGGTTCATGTCCACGGTGAGTATTCCACTGTGTCCGCCTCCATCCATTCCCACCACTGCCCACACCTGTCCAAGCTGCCAACCCAGTCTGGGCCTTCCCACAAACCCAGCCACAGAGTGACGCATGTAATGTGTAATCAAAGAAGAGATCTTGAAGGATTTCTGCATCTTCCTGGAAATGTTTGCACACACCGTTGTCTTTGTAAAGGCAAAACAGAGTACTCAAGCTTGTTTAAAGGGATTGGGATTAGAAATTAACAATGCAAATATCAGTGACTCACAGCATGGTTTGATCCAGCTCTCTACCCACTAATTCCCCATTAATGTACCAAGGGATCTCTTATTGCAGATACGTACTTTTCATCAGTATCAATGAATAGCTTGACAATTTCCATGTTGGCTTAGTGCAAGCAGGTAAAAGGCAAATTCCATGCTAGGAAATATTTTAAAAGGTTGTGCATTACAAAACAAGTTTTGACATAAGGCCATTCTAAACATATTTTATTCAACAGAGTCGAAACCCTTAAAATCCTTGGGTTTCTGACTGGGAAAGGCAGGTTTAATGTAATTTGTTTACCTGAATTAATTAATTATCTGAAGCCTGGATTAAACACCACCGTGAAGAACTCTAGGGGAAATGAAACTCAAGATTTTCAGAAAGCTATGATTTTGCACACGGCAGTCTATAGTGGCTGCAGTTGAAAAGAGTATCGTAAAAACGAAGCATGCTGTGTTTCTAAGGCTGAACGTGAAATAGGCCTTCTAGGAAAAATAACCTTGATTAGCCACAACAGCTGGCTAAGGAGAATATATCCAAGTTTGGGACAGCCCGTAGCAGAAGCTTCTCACATACTGCAAATGTAATCTGAGTTACAAAGTGGTTAAACCTTGATGCAATCCAGCAGCAAGATGAATGGAAGCCTGCTAACTGTTCTGTGATGCAAGAATGACAAGTTACATACCCTCATTCAAGAATCATAAGCCAGCATTGCCCCCGTGGTGTTTTCAAGAAACAAGAACTAGAGCAGATTCCTATCTCTTGTAAACCAGAACTATTTATACCTGGATAAGACTGATGCAATTTGAATATCAGGGCTTCCCTTGGCCACCACCAAACAGTATTAATGTGTATTAAACTAAGAAAGCACACTATTCTTGATATCCATCCAAAACATTGATGGAAAGCTTGCTCAGCCCGGCTACAAAGCACTCCTTAAGAGTCTGACTTAATACAAATCAACAAACATGAAGGAACATATTAAAGAAAAATCCAAAAGGACTCCCACACACAGATCCCAGTTTATTTCTTATCCTGAATTCGAGCATTTTAGTAGAGATCTAATTTCAGTGTTAGAATTTAGGTGTTCAAGAGAGACATCTTGAATATATTTTCTACATGTTGAGGATCAGTCATTCTTGGAAATCCTCCTTAGTTCCACAGCCAATGGACTGTGAGTGAACCGTGGAGGGAAGACCTGTATGAACACTCTGGCTTGAGAGCCAAGTGGCAGGTGGGAACAAACCATGGCTCACAACTGCATTGAATCAACTTTAGATCTTAAGCATAATCAACTCTTTACTTCTAAGTGCTGAGAGATAATTAATCTTATATTACAAAAAAGCCTAATTTGTTTTCAAAGACAGGAAGGTGGCTCTTGGATTGGAGAAAAAAGGTGGCTGGAAAGTGCAGTCTGGCTGTAGTTGGACTCAGCAAGAAACCTCCATATGGTTTTAAGGGGAGACACTCCTGCAGTTGTTTGTCAGCCGCCTGTGTCTGGAGTAGGCAACTCCTGAATTCCTTTGTGGTCTTCCATTCAAACACTAACCAGGGTGGATCATGCTTAGCTTCCAAGATCTGATGAGACTGAGCTAGCCTGGGACATCCTAGTCAGGGCAAAGGAATATAATGTCCACACCAATCACACACCCAGACCCAGATATAACAGCCTGGCAGATACCATGTTATTCAGGTATCTTTATTTAGCTTATAATAAAAGTGTGATTGGGTGGTACCTAAATTAGAATTTAGTGTAAATACTGATTACCCCACTAGAGCACTAGAAATCATGCTAGGGCTGGATCTGGGTGGGATAAATATACTGGCTCCACTAGATAATTATCTCGATTTATGTTGGAGGACTAATAATTTCAATGGCTAGATAAAGAACCCCAGGACAGGGTATTAGCACTCAACCACTTCACTGCACCCTGCTCTTGAAACAAAGGGTGATTCCCCACAGGCAAAACATAACGTGTTAAGGGGAGAAAAGTGTTATGGAGAAGAAGCTGCTACACACCCCCAAATGCTTCTAACCTGTTTTATTTTGCTGAACCTGGGTTAAAGGAAAATCACTAAATTAGCAACTTCTTCCCTTTAACCCTGGTTTCACACATTTCCTACTTGCCTGTGTGAACTACAGCAAGCAGGGAACATTCTATTTCCCCAGCTTCCGTCCACCATTATTGTGGATTCTATAGGCAGCCGCCATTAGAGTGGATTCTCTAGGAGGCCACCTGGCCTTGAAATCGCATGTTTTGTGGGGTGGGATTCTCGGGTGGGGGGATTCTTGGATGTGCAGTTCACAGAGAAACACAGAATTTCCTATGCGAACCATGCCATGTCCTGACACCAGGATCCCAGTGATCCCGGATTGCCCCTGCACTCGCCGTGCAAATGGCGACATAGGCGACATGAGTTCATTTTAAACTCACTCTTGTGTTGCCTGTGCAGTAGGCCCTCACAGGACAGAATCACAGCCAGACCTTAAGAAAACAAGTTAGAATTAAGTCATACAGTTAACCAGCGGCTAAGCATGGTCTTGCAAGAGCCCTGTTGGCAGCGGTGGCAGTGAAGAAGAAGAAGAAGAAGAAGAAGAAGAAGAAGAAGAAGAAGAAGAGGAAGAAGAGGAAGAAGAGGAAGAAGAAGAGGAGGAGGAGGAGGAGTTTGGATTTATATCCCCCTTTTCTCTCCTGAAGGAGACTCAAAGGGGCTTACAATCTCCTTGCCCTTCACCCTTCACAACAAACACCCTGTGAGGTAGGTGGGGCTGAGAGAGCTCAGAAGAACTGTGACTAGCTGAAGGTCACGCAGCAGGCGTGTGTTGGAATGTACAGGCTAATCTGAATTCCCCAGATAAGCCTCCACAGCTCAGGTGGCAAAGCAGGGAATCAAACCCGGTTCCTTCAGATTAGAGTACACCTGCTCTTAACCACTACACCACTGCTGCTTCTTTTTGACAGGAGGATGGTCACTGGTACCCTTAAGTCTTACCACTGACTCACGCCCTGAGGAGATTATTCCCTCCAAAATTCTAAGAGTTCATTAGGCTTTGACTGAGCTGCCCTTTTGTTTGTCAATATGCAATGAAGTAGTGTGAATGTGGTAATTAAGACTTTGTGTATACACTTTGCATTTTCCCACTTTTATACATTAAACAGTAAAATGGTCTTTTAGTTGTTGTTCAACAACTATAAGCACTCTTACAGACAGAAAGATTTCAGCAGCAAATGTAGGACACCACAAAAAATCTTTTTTTCTTCTATCAGAAAATAATAAACTGGCACCCGAGGCCTGTAAAGAATCAAGAGTTTTTACTTACATATAAAATCCATCAGGAAGCCTTTTCCGGCAAAGGATAAAATTGAAATGATTGAAAATTGAAGCCGTTTCGATAGGTTGCCATTTTAAAAAATTCGTTTCAGTGTCTTTTGCAGTTGAGTTGTAACTGTCACTTAAATTCTGCACAAATTAAGGACCCACCATAGGTGATTTCAGTTTCTGTTTGGCTCCTTGTGAGCCACCTCCTGTCCGTACCCTAACTGGGCTGACCCCAACCTTTCTATCCCTTCAATGGTTGTCTGTACTGTCCTTGCTCCAGATGACTACAGGGTGGCTAATTCTGAGCATAGCCCCTGAAGTCACTATAGATCCCTTGTCCCTCTCAGGTCCTCCCTTGCCTCTTTCTGTGTCTGCCCTCCTACTTCTGCTCCTTCTTTCCCTGAGGGTGGCACTGGACTGAGGGGAAGGAGCCTCCCACTCCTTCCCCCCCAGCATCAATCCAGCATGATTCTAAGGCTGCAGCCTTTGTTTCCGGCTTCCACTCGCTTTCTGCCAATCTCTGGCCTCTTAAGGCAGAGGCAGGGCATTATCATCCCAGTACTTAGAGTAGTCGGAGTGAGTCTGGGGTGGGTATTCTGGTTGGTGACTCTGGCCCCTGCAGCAGGGTGGAGGAGCCGCCATCCCTCGCCTTCTGTCAGCTCCCTTTGGGAAGGGCATGAGGATGGAAACGCACTCCTGCAGCCTTGGTCCCCCCACCCCTGACAGCTCTTAGTTAATGTGCTAAGAAACCCTAATTTCTACCCTCAGCTAAGTATAACTCCACAGTTTCTCAAATGCTAAGTCAGTCTCTCCTCTAGAGTGTCTATCTCACATGGTGCTTATCAGAAGGACTTGTGGCTTTCCCAGAAATCTAATCTTCTCTGTTTTAATAACTACACCACCTTCAGGAGTTTTGTTGCACCCTATCTGGAGGGTTCTCCTCAGAGAAAAATCACAACCAAGCCAAACTTAAATCTGACCTTCCTGGCACTTTACAGTAGCTCAGCTCACTTAGAGCTGGCCCTCAGTCTCCAAAGAATGCCACAGTAGAACAAATCATTCACTCTGGGTGTTCAAACTAGTTCTTTCTTCAGAACTCTCAGTGCTCTGGCTAAGAACGCTTTTGGCAGTTTTCTGTACAAGGAGTTCCATGCTAACCCTTTGGGTTTCTCAACATTCCCACTGCCTGAAGGTGCCAAATGAAATGAGGGCTACACCCGCCCTCTCTCTGGGTTTCACTAGTCCCCAACATTTTCTTTCTTCAGAAAACTGCGGAACTCTAACTCCGAGACTTCTTTGTTTCAATAACAGAGTCTGCTATGTCTTCTTCATTACATTCCACATACCCAAACTTGAGTGCGTGGGAGAAGCGTTAGGATGTTTATTAAAGCAAGCAATGCTGAATGTTTCCTTTGAACATTTTGCGTGTTTGGTGACAGCATATAAACAGTCCTTTACGCAGAGGAATGAACATTTCTAACCTTCAGATCCTGTTTAGAAATCATGATGAGTGAACTTTTAACGGGAACAGAGATAATGCAGTAAAACATGAATGTAGCTCCTATCAAGGTCAGTATAGTCTTCTGGTAGCAGTTCTCCAGTATCTCATGCCTTTCACATTACCTGTTACATGCCCCCCTTTTAACTGGACATACCCAAGACCTTCTGCATGCAAAGCAGATGCTTTGCTGCTGAGCCATACAAACCAACCACTTGTACAGGTCAAACATAAGTGTAACCTGCATCAGTATGGGATGCCCTTCCACTCAGTCTAATAAATTGTTATATAATAACTGATATTTCCAGCTGTCTTGGCTATCATGGAGGAGGAGGAGGAGGAGGAGGGGGAGGGGGAGGGGGAGGGGGAAGGGGAAGGGGAAGGGGAAGGGGAAGGGGAAGGGGAAGGGGAAGGGGAAGGGGAAGGGGAAGGGGAAGGAGGGGAGAAGGAGGGGAGAAGAAGGAGGAGGAGGAGGAGGAGGAGGAGGAAGGGGAAGGGGGAGAAGAAGACGAAGAAGAAGGAGGAGGAGGAGGAGGAGGAGGAGGAGGAGGAGGAGGAGGAGGAGGAGGAGGAAGGAGGAGGAAGAAGAGGAAGAAGGAGGAAGAAGAAGGAGAAGGAAGGAGGAGGAGGAAGAAGGAGGAAGAAGAAGAAGAGGAAGAAGAGGAAGAGGTCACCCAGCTGGCGTGTGTGAGAGTGCACAGGCTAATCTGAATTCCCCAGATAAGCCTCCACAGTTCAAGCCGTAGAGAAGGGAATCAAACCTGGTCCCTCCAGATTAGAATGCATCTGGTCTTAACCACTATGCCACTGCTACTCCTCAGTCCAATACTCTGAGCTAGGAAGTAGAGAGAAACTCTGCATCTGCAGCATGCATGCCTGCATTCTTACAACTAGAAGATTTTGTTAAGCACACTCAAGATACAGAAGTACATTTCCACAAATATGTAAGCAGAGTAACTCATGGAATCTGGGGGACTCGTGATGAGCCCTCTCAGGCAAACATTTGCTTTGGGAAATTTATGTATTCTGAGATCTAGGAACAACATCTGGGGATTAAATTGGAATTTGTTGGCTAGGTTCCAAAAGGCCATTGTCTCAGGTCCTCTGCAAACTCAGGTTCTTAATGTCACTGCAACAGTGACTCACCCTGGGATGGCTCCCCTCCTAGCTAGAAGCTCTGTAGAGCTGTACTGCTGCATAAGAATTAGAAAATTGTTTTCTGTGCTCTTTTTAATCCACTAGCTTCATAATGCTTGTTGTTGTTATTTTGCCCCTTGAGTTTTCCCCCTTCCATTTCCATTGTGTTTCTTTTTAATGAGATTTTAGGTAGTAAATAAAGGACAAAAGAGAGAGGTGGTCTCAAATCAATTAACCTCAGACTTAAAATGGCTCTAGCAGGTCAGGATTTAGGAGTGTCAGTAAAACTGCACGGGAGCCAAGAGCTAAGATGGCACTGCGGGTAGCGACTGAGGAGCACAGACATAATGCAGCTAAGCAGGAGATCAGCTCTCATCTTGCTCCGACATCAGGAAAGGCCTGCACTGGGTTGGGATGGGAGTGGATGAGTATTAAGAATAAGAGCAAAGGTGAAGCCTATTACTGTAAAGGAGCACCATTTCTTTTTATAGACTCGAGTTTTATATATTCTGTCACTCTCTACATGGATTTCAAGTTTCTAATTCTCCTATTTAAAGATCTCCAAGTCACCTCCAAGTATCTCCTCTCCTGCTCCCTTTCAGGCCCGTCAGATTCCATCTGTACAAACCCAAAGGGTTCCAACCCCATTTGCCTGCTTCTGCTTTCATAAGAATATGAGTCACCTTGCTGGATCATATCAAGGTCATCCTAGGTCACCATCTAGTTCCCAGCAGCAGCTATCAAGACAGAAATGGGAGCTCATAAACAGGCCATGAAGATGCTGGTTAATCCTCCATTTAATACTGACTCCATCTGAAAGTTATACTCCTGCTAAATATGGAGGTTCAATCTAAATGCCACAGCTGATAGATCTAATCTTCTATGAAGGTACTAAATTCAAAATCCATGCAAACCATCACATCTTGCAGCGATGAATGCCATAAATCAACAAGAGACTGGAAAGAAAAGTTTCCCTTTGTGGGCACTGATTATATGAAAGACCACAAGAAAAACTATGCTATTTCCATCGTTCATAATTTTGTCAACTCTTATGTTACATAAACCTTAGTCATCTTTTTTTCTAAACCAAAAGGCCTCAAACTTTCACTCTTTACTTTGATGAAAGCTATCCAAACCTCCTAATTAATGTAACTGTGTTTTTCTGAACACTGTCTAATCTACAACATCCTTTTGGAAATGGGGTAACCAATGACGTACTAACTGTTCCAAAAGTGGCAGTATTTGAAGGGTACTTCCTGACCATGCTTTTTGCCATGTTGTTTCCAATTCCAGGAATTTTCTTCACCAATCAACTTTCCTCTAATAAACTGCCCTTCAAGAGACATGCTTTCAGCAGTGTTGAACCACCCAGGGTGCATATTACTTACAACTCTAGCAGTTCTCTTCTACTCATGCTATCTCCACTATGTATTTGTCAAATCCTTTACCTATCACCTATTCCATCTTGTCTAACCTAAACCATAAGCCTATGGCCAAAGATCATAATTGTTGATATCCATAGTTCACTTCTGACATTCATAAATGTTGTCATAGGATATCAAAGCACATAGCTGAGGATGCACATAAAAGGCCTACGACTAGTTTAGTTACACTCCTCTTCCCTCTGCGGCCTCTCCTATTTGCTGAGATACTCATAAATATTGGTTTTATATTTGCTGGAATCTCTTCCTGAATGTTGGTTTCTCACTAATGGACTAATGACTAAGCTGGGAGGGTCATGGTAGATGACACCCCTTGAAGGCTCAGTGGTAAATGTTGTGTGATATGGCACTACATGTCAGAGATTCATTTTGCAATAATAAAAGGCATTTGCAGCTCATTTACAAAAAGACACTGGAATCACAAATCCATGGAAGACGTGAATTGTCTTAAAGATCAGATTTCTAAGACAGATCCTCAACACAGAGGGAGAACAAAATCACTGGACAACATATATGTCACTTTATTTTTCAAACCAAAATGCATAAGACAGTGATAAGTGTGCAATACACCTAGATAAACATTGTTTTTGCAGATCTAGCTAACCTGTTCTCTTTCACCAACCTACTAAATTCAAGCCATCTCAATTGATCAGGGAGTACAAATTCTGTGCTTCTCTGAAAATACAGAATTTGAAGCTACAAGTTCAACTTGGGAAATTGCTGGGACTGGATGCCCATTGGACATGGATATCTCCAAATCAACACAATACTCGTCAAGTGGTTATTTTTCCTCTTTTGGAACCTGACTTTTGTACAATTCAGTGCAAGCCCACAGAATGTCCTGCTTATTCCTTACTGATGAAAAACATTACCTTTTAATTAAAGAGATTTCCAAAATTACAAGATGTTGAACCTGAGATTGGGGCAAGGGGCAATATTGATAAAACAATTGCCAGATTTTAGATAACATAACTAACACAGTCAGTATCTCCTAAAAGCCACAGCATCACAAGATAACAGGACAACAGAGTGATTATTTCCTTGCTGAAATACCATTACTGGAATCTAAGATGTTAATTGTAACTGGTTAATACATCAATTACTGCATTCTTCTACCGCTTCTACTGCTCCCAGCCCTTGAACAGCACCTATGTGTTTTACCTGGTGTAAGAGAGACTTCTGATCAATTTATTGGTTTGGGGCATCTCAAAGGGAAGTCTCCTTCCTTGCTTCTTCCCAGAAGGCCAAAGGTGCAACCTGATACCAGCACCATTTCAAATCCACATACCTACTCAGCCTGTCACATAATAACGCTGGTCATACAAGGTCTAAAGATCAAGGCCTGAAACATCTACCTTCCCCCCACCACCACCACCACCCATTTACATCTTGACTAATGAAGAGTTCTGAAAAACTTGAAAGCTTTCAAACTGTAAACATTTTGATTGGTACGAACAGAAAGTATTTCTTTCAAATCACCTCTTACACACACATCTTTTATCTTGCACGCCAGTTTCTTCTTTCCTTTATGATGGAGTTCACATTTTCTTGGGAAGATAGTGCAGTTGATTTCTGGAATGTTTAACAGTTCTTGCACTCTCCCATCATCCAGCACGTTCCAACATAAATAAGTTTTATTTGCAACTTTGAATCCAGAAATTGGACAACTTCAGTGTTTCATAACAAAACGAACCCCCCCCCCTTCCCCTGGGATTATTTCACATTACAAAGGTGATTTCTTTACCAAAATCTCACTGATCTTCATTTCAGAAAAATATGTTCACAGCCAATAGGTGGACATATAGATTTTAATATAGACCAGGAAGTGACTTAAAACATTATGGCTGCAGGTTGTATGCACACTTAGCTGGATACTGCACTATAGAAATCAATTCACCTCCTTGATTGTCTTGTCCACACAGAATAATTCAGTTATAAATTATCGTAGTGTACCAATAATGTACAATGTGTTAATGCAGTCTCAGGGAACAATCCTAAACAGTGTATTGTATTGTCAAAAGCTTTCACGGCTAGATTCAACTGGTTCTGGAGGGTTTTCTGGGCTGTGTGGCCGTGGTCTGGTAGATTTTGTTCCTAACGTTTTGCCTGCATCTGTGGCAGGCATCTTCAGAGGTGTATCACAGAGAAAAGTGTCTAGTCTAGTGAGAAGAGAAAGTTTAGTGGGGTATATATTGTCCATGTCCCAGGGTGAGGAAACAATCAGTAAGTGTTTCGGTGGAACTTGCTATGCAAAGGTGTTGTTGAGTGCATTGCATTGTATTGTACTGTATTGCGGGTGTGGTTATCAGTCCATTTTTAAGATCTTGGCTACCGGTACTTAAAAATGGACTGATAACCCCACCTGCAATACAATGCACTCAACCATAGCAAGTTCCACTAGACACAGTGTGAAACAGAAGCATGGCCACAAAGCCCGGAAAACCCACCACAACCAATCCTAAACAGGTCTACTTAGAATTAAGTCCCACATTATTCAATGATACTTACACCCAGGAAAAATCTGCAAGGATAATAGAACAATAGTTGGAAAAGAGCTATGGGCCACAATTAAAGCACCAAAACAAAGAAATCAAACTGTGGCCTTTCAACTTCTTACACAAAAGTTACAAATAAATCTATTCAACTCCACTTTTTCTCAGCTAAACAATGGAAAGCTGTCTTGAACTTCTCATAAAATGAACTATCCATTTTTATAAACACTAGGGTTCATCATAAACCATTCCCAAATACATCCAAGAGGTGCATTTACCTTCTTTTGCAGTTAAATCATGTTGTGGCTCCATATTCCAAATTCAGGTTTTAATCAAGATGCTTTTTTAATACTGTCCCTATTATGGGAGGATATTTCTTACTGTAGGGCTTAGTTTAAACAGAATAGCAAATATATACAGTCAAACCAATACTGAAAGATATAAGGCCAGCCAAGCCTAAAAAACAAGGACTGTATATATAGGGATACTGTATATATAGGGATACAAGGCAATGTGGGCTTAGTTTAAAACCAGAGAATTAACATCAGTCATAATAGAGCCGCCACCCCTTATGAGTCCCTGCTTTTCTCTTGGCACTTTGCTCATCTGGCATTTATCAAGATGGATGGCATTCATAACCATGAATTCCTCAGTGGTCTCAACACAGCTGCGTCCAACTGCCTTTGGACAGCACCAGGATTCCTAGACAGCTTCAAAAATGGAGGACTATTGAGTAAGAACTTTACATAGGCTATAAACTCAGATAGGGCATACATAGACAAAGAGAGGTGTATGGACATATAGCCCTTTTGTACAGACAAGGACTATTTCACACAACATGTTTTGGGTGTACATCTAAGTACACTCAGATAGGGCATACATCTCAGATAGGGTGTACATCTAGTACACTCAGTTAGGGCATACATAGACAAAGAGAGGTGTATGGACATATAGCCCTTTTGTACAGACAAGGACTATTTCACACAACATGTTTTGGGTGTACATCTAAGTACACTCATACTATTTTAAAATGTGAATTTAACACTCTCATAACAAGTAGGTACACTTGTCAGAGAGCCAAGATTGGCAGCAGTTCTTTATTTTTATTAGACTTTTATCCCACTCTTTTTCCACTAAGGTGAGACTCAAACTTACGACGATACATAGATATGATAAACATACAAGGATCATCTAAAAATACACATTATAGTAAGATAAAACTCCTACATGCCACACAGATTAAAATCCACATAAAATATAAGAATTTCAACTCTACAAAAGCTAATCTACAGTAATCTTAAAAAGGCACCATTTAATTAGTTCCATCCCTGTAACAATAATTCAAATGCAGAACCTTTTCAGTGGTCGAGGATCGAAGAGAAACTGACCAGATCTAACAGTGATAAAAATAACACTGGAGTGGCTTGTGCTTTTTGAACAATTTAAATGGGAGATGAGATGAAACAGATAGAAATAAGAGTAGGTTCAGGGTCAGCCAGCCGTTGTGCGGAAACCACTACTATCGTCAGCCATAGGCCTGGCGAACCTCTCTGTCTTATAAGCCCTGTGAAACTGAGCCAAGTAAGGGATCACCAGCAAGTTTTCTCCTGAAAAGTGTGAAGTTCAGGGGGTGGGGTGGGGGGAGGGGGCTTGTAAACACGAAGGTCCCAGTCCTTTACTGAATGCACAGATTTTATTACTGTACAATGAGTGAAAATAGCTCTGGAAAGAGAGGAAATAATTCTGGAAAGAGAAGGTCAGGGCTTTGTGTGTGTGTGTGTGATGGTACTCACCAGTACTGAGTACTGGCCTTTATCAGGGTTCTCTCAAGTCCTGAGAGAAGTTCTCGTAGAAATTGGCACTACTTTATATATGAGTTCAGGCACCCTTTTAAAAACAACAAAAAGCACTGTCAATACATATTCTGTTGGTTTTGATAAATCACTTGAGACCGACATACAAAAATCACATGTGAATGATTTATTTCTGTGAATAGTACAATGTAGGAACATGACCCAAAGCAACATTGTCTTTTCCTTTTTCTGAATGGGAAACTTGCAATTTTTCAAGTAATATAAAGTAACTAATCTTGTCTTCCTTAATAGCTGCACTGTTATGCTGCTCACAAGAGTAGGCTGATTACATAAACAATGTTTTTGCACAATAAGCAGCACCTCACTGGAAGTAACCATTGGGAACAAAACTTTACTGAATTTTACTGCAGTATTTGTCTGTTGCTGGTCTGTACCATTTCAGATAACTAGAATATTCCCTCATGGAAAAAAATCCATCTTTTCCTGTATGTGAAAAAACTGAATGTCAGAAAGAAGGTTTGAGCTTAGTCTTCTTCCTAACATGCCAATTTTGTGTGAACAGTTAGTTATTTTAAGGGAGAAGGAGAAGAAGAAGATGATGATGTTGATGATGATTTTGGATTTATACCCCACCTTTCTCTCCTGTAAGGAGACTCAAGGTGGCCAACAAGCTCCTTTCCTTTCCTCTCCCCACAGCAGACACCTTGTGAGGTAGGTGGGGCTGAGAGAGTTCCGAGAGCTCCCAAGGTCACCCAACAGGAATGTAGGAGTGCAGAAACATTTCTGGTTCACCAGATAAGCCTCTGTCACTCTGGTGGAGGAATGGGGAATCAAACCCAGTTCTTCAGATTAGAATCCACATGCTCTTAACCACTACACCATGCTGGCTCTGAGAGAGAGAGCCTCTCCTGAGAGAGTTTCCAGGAGAAAATTTAGTTTCTGAGAGTAGCCATGTTGGTCTGCAGTAGAAGAATGAGATTGGAAACCGGAAGCCCCTTAGAGACCAACAAAGTTTTTCAGGGTACACTTTTGCATTTGACAAAGGGAACGTTGACTCTCAACATATTATACTTAATTTCTAACATGCTATTGGACTCGAATCCAGTTCTTCAGCAGAATGCCTCTCTTGCTAAGTGCTTTAGTTCAGAATCAGACAAATTAATGTAATCATCTTTTGCCTGTTGGAAAAGGCTACATAAAAAGAGCCAGTTGTAGCTTCTCAGATTTCCTGAATGAATGATAACCAGCCTTCGTGAAAAATAAGTGATCGTCTGGAAATACCTCCCATCTCTGGCTAACGCTTTACAAGAAGCTCCACATCTGCCTCTTAATGTTGCAGAACTGTAATGACAGATTACCAATGTCTTCAAACACTGATCCCTGCCAAACATCTGCCAAGCAGAAGGTGGGTGGGACTGATTTTGAACAGAAAAGCAGAAGGTAGGAGGATACATCTGAACGCTTCCTATGCACTTTGCTTTTCTTTCCTCATGCTGCTATTCTTCTAGCCAGTCTCCAAGTGCAAAAACGAGCTCTGCTGATAGAAGAAGGTAGCACAGCCCTTAATAAGCCAGGCATTTGTACACATCAACAGGTGACCTTTATGGAATAAACAACGTAGCATAAGAGAATCGCAGATTCGATCATGAGGAGTCAACGTGTGAAAACCTTCACAGGATGGTTAAGTCTTGAGACAGGGATTCTAGCCAAACAATGGCAACTTTTAAGCAGTAATTTGGATTTCCAATGGTGGAAGGACACCTGCATCAGCAGAGAAAGGGGGCAATTTTGGATAATTTCCCTCATCCACTGCAGTGCTCTTCCCACATTTTGCTCCCATGCATAAGGATTCCCTAGACCAGTGGTGGCGAACCTATGGCATGGGTGCCAGAGGTGGCACCCAGAGCCCTCTCTGTGGGCACAAGCAAACAGAGTTGCCCCCCCCCCACACACACACATCTAGGCTGGCCTGGGCTGCTGGGCTCAATTATTAGCATTAAACCTAAGACCTAGTTAAGAACATAAGAACTAGCCTGCTGGATCAGACCAGAGTCCATCTAGTCCAGCACTCTGCTACTCGCAGTGGCTCACCAGGTGCCTTTGGGAAGTCACATGCAGCATGTGAAAGAAATGGTCTTCTGCTGCTGCTGCTTCTGACCACCTGTCCAGTTTTGGGGAAGCAGTGTAGGTAACCCTGTTAAGCGCTGTTAAACCCCACTGATTTTCATTTGAAGAACAAAAGTGCAATCCTTTACCTGGGAGTAAGCTTGGTTGCTGGCAATGGGGCTTGCTTCTGAGTAAACCCTCCTAGGGTCGTGAGCCACCCGTTGGAAGAGTTGCATGGTTGCTTCAAAGCAAAGCCGCCAACTACCACCAAGTTTACTCCCAAGTAACGCACGCCTTGGAGCCAACCGTTTTTTCTAAATTAAAACCTCAGTATTCAGGTTAAATTGCCATGTTGGCACTTTGCAATAAATAAGTGGGTTTTGGGTTGCAATTTGGGCACTCGGTTTCAAAAAGGTTCGCCATCACTGCCCTAGACCCCAGGGACAAAACTTCAGCAGGAAGGGGAGGAGAAGAAGAGTTAGCTTTTATACACTGCTTTTCTCTACTGTAAGGAGTCTCAAAGCAGCTTACAATCACAATCCCTTCCTCTCCCCACAACAAGCACCTTGTGAGGCAGGTGGGGCTGAGAGAGTTCTGTGATTAGCCCAAGAACACTCAGCAGGCTTCATGTGGAGGAGTGGGGAATTAAACCCAGTTCTGCAGATTAGAGTCAACCACTCTTTACCACCACACCACACTGAACTGTGCCCCCCCCCCCAATCTGTGAGCTGAACTCTGCTCACGCATCTTGCAGGATCCAAGCTAATACTTTTGAGAGCATCATCTCTCTCTTAAAAATAGCATCACAAGTAAAGGCTTTTTAAAATATATGTCCTTCTTGTAACAGGTAGAAAGGAGCCAAAATCAGCACCCTAGAAAAGCTACTGATATGGGTGCTGTGTGGTTTCCGGGTTGTATGGCCGTGTTCTAGCAGCATTCTCTCCTGACGTTTCGCCTGCGTCTGTGGCTGGCATCTTCAGAGGATCTGATGTTGGGAAAGCAAGTGGAGTATATATCTGTTGGAGTGTCCAGGGTGGGTGGGGAAACCTTGTCTGTGAGTAACAAAGGCGGCAACCAGGTCAATAGTTGAGAGCATCTGAATAGAAGTATGAGTAACAATGAAGACTATAGCCTGGGAGTAACCCTGTAGATAGCAAGGTCACTGGTGGGAGCATCTGAATAGAAGTATCCTGGCCTTTGTTTCTTTTGTCTATGGTCATCCTGTGTTTGTGTGGAGCTGGTTTGACACAGTCAAACCCTAGTATTTTTCAACACTGGCAGCCAAGTTCTGTTCATTTTCATAGTTTCTTCCTTCCTGTTAAAATTTGTCCATGTGCTTATGAGTTTCAAGTGCTACTCTGTGTAGTCTGACGTAGTGGCTTTCCAGAGTGGTCCAGAATTTCTGTTTTTTCAAATAATATTCTATGTCCAGGTTGGTTTATCATGTGTTCTGCTATTGCTGATTTTTTCTGGCTGAAATAGTCTGCAGTGCCTTTAGGTGTTCTTTGATGTCGATGTCTGTGCGCTGCGTTTGGTGGTTCCTATGTAGACTTGTCCACAGCTGCATGGTATCGCGATAGACTCCTGCAGTAGATAAAGGACCCCTCTTATCATTTGCTGAACGTAGCATCTATTGAATTTTCTTAGTGGATTTATAGATTGTTTGTAGGTTGTGCTTCTTCATCAGTTTTCCTATGCGATCAGTGGTTCCCTTGATGTATGGTAAGAACACCTTCCCTCTATATGGCTCTTTATCTTTGTTCATGTGGCTTGTTCTTGGTCTTGCAGCCCTTCTGATTTCTGTATTAGAGTAACCGTTAGCCTGTAGAGCCCTGTTTAGGTGATTCAATTCATCTTGTAGGAGGTGAGGTTCACAGATTCTGTTTGCGCGATGTACCAAAGTTTTTATGGTGCTCCTTTTTTGCCCTGGATGGTGATTGGAGTTTTTGTGTAGATATCTGTCTGTGTGAGTAGGTTTTCTGTATACTGTGTGTCCCAATTGCTGGTTTGGTTTGCGGATGACTAAAACATCTAAAAATGGCAGTTTTCCTTCATTTGGTTTCCCCACCCACCCTGGACACTCCAACAGATATATACTCCACTTGCTTTCCCAACATCAGATCCTCTGAAGATGCCAGCCACAGACGCAGGCGAAACGTCAGGAGAGAATGCTGCTAGAACACGGCCATACGCCACACAGCACCCAAGTGATTCCGGCCGTGAAAGCCTTCGACAATACAAGCTACTGATACTTTATGATTAAGCTGTTCTACAGTTCTATAAGAGTATGGCGCAATCTGTGATGAAAAACTGCATTCTTACAATAGCCCTGTGAAACAGACTACTGTTACTGGCATTTTACTGGGATGGGGATGCTTACGACAGAGAGTAATTAGACCAGTAATTGGACCATCCAGTGAGTTTACAGCTGATACAAACTTTCAGCACACATGAACTGTGTTATCCCAGGTACAAATCCACCTGACTAGCCCACATAGATTAAATAGAATCATAGAATCATAGAGTTAGAAGAGACACCAAGGGCCATCAAGTTCAACCCTCTGCAATGTAGGAACACATAATCAAAGCACTGTTATGTGTACATATAAATATGTTCCAATATATCGCAGTGCAGGAACACATAATCAAAGCGCTATTATGTGTACACATAAATATGTTCCAATATATCGGCAATCAAATGTTTTAACATGAAGACTCATTAAAGTAGCAAGGTAATCACTGAAGCAGCTCAAAACTGGTAGTCACATCTGAATAAACCAAGTGCAAAAAACTCCACACCAACACTTCAGCAACCATACAGACCAAAGTAGAGAAGTCTGTCCACAATCCATTTATCCATTCTTGGCACAAACAACTAAAACCACACGGCAGGATAAAAACATTTTCATTTTCCAGACATTTAATTATTTACACTTGTATACCACAAGCAGACAAAAAAAAATCATATGCAATTATATTTTCCGAAGATTTCCAGTTCAACTAACATGTCACCCAGATTTTAGTCATTAGAATATGGAGGCAAATATTATCTCTTGCCATTCAGTCTCACATTTACCCGATGGAGAATGACAACCAACTGTACTATCAACATGGAAGAGGGAAATGGGAATGCAATGGCAGGCCACACCTCATGCCTAAACCTTGTGCTCACAGCCTACATAGACTTGTGCTCAATACTCTGCCTTTTTGCAAGTTGTAGGTGGTAGGACATAGGTTTATATACGTATACCTTGCGAGCACAATGTATATTCTACACATGGAGTTTGAGGTGAAGTCTGCCCCCAGGATCCCACTCTGCCCTACATACATTCATCATATCCTGTTTGCAGTCAAGTGCACAGGAACAATCTTTCATTCTCACATAATTAAAAGAAATCCTCTGCCTAGTTAATATATTTATAAATTATGTATTTACTATACTTTGACAGAGTGTCCCACATTCACAAATGAAAACCTGGACATTCTTGTATAGTTTTAACTAACTTTGCTCCAAGCAAGGCCATGTCTCCCCATCCCTATCCTTGGGTCCTCGTTACACATAGCTGAAGGCTTTTTTTTCCTTGCTATATGATGAATTCAATTACTCTGCATAACTCTGTATTGCCCTAAGTTCTGAAGCAGGCATGTTAGCAAACTGACCATCAGGAGTCTTCTTTGTCAAAACAAAGAATGCTTATTAGAACATGTAATCTTACAATGGATCTGCTTGCACTTATAGCAGAACAGCTGCAATCCAAACACATTCAGCACTGTGCTTAACTGGCATTTTGCACACAGGAAGCATCCTTGCCCCTCAGAGGTTGAACTTAGCCTGAAAAGGGAGCTGATGCCTGAAGGCTTCTAGTCCACACCTTGTACACAAACCAACATCAACATGCACACTTCTGCAAAGGCAAAATACAGAAAATAGGGACAGAATTCTTACAGGAACGAAGAATGGAAAACAGAAGTTAGGCTGAACCCAGACTAAATTTTCCAGTGGAAGAGTGAAACCATCCTGCCTCCCCTTCCCCTTGTAGCCCATTGATCTGCACAACATGCTGCTCCTGGAGACCCTGAGGAATGACATGAGGAAGGCTGGCAGTGGGAAGGGTAAGAACATGAGAAAGAGCCTGCTGGATCATACCAGAGTCCATCTAGTCCAGCACTCTGCTACTCACAGTGGCTCACCGGATGCCTTTGCGAGTCACATGCAGGATGTGAAAGCAATGGCCTTCTGCTGCTGCTGCTCCCAAGCACCTGGTCTGCTAAGGCATTTGCAATCTCAGATCAAGGAGGATCAAGACCTATGCCTACTTTCTACTTAGGTTATACACTGTGGGTGCTGCTAATTCTTTGGTATGCTTACAGGCCATACCAGAAGCTAATTATTGACCAGTTAGGTGAGTTTTCATGTTCAGTTTGCAGTTCTAATTACAAAACCCATCGAAAAATATACACAAGTTTCTTTCCTCCTCCTTCCCACATGCCACCAATACGGAGGTTCAGAGAGCATCATCAGCTAGTTATTTTAGTGGCTGAGTGAGTTATGAAAGTGTGTCCTTTAGATTGTCTCTGGGTAAAGTGACTGAGTGCTGTTTTCCCTCAGCTATTATAAGAAATTGACATCTTGTTCAGCTTTGCTGGTGATCAGGGATTGCTTTAGAAAATCTTTAGCGATCTGTTTATTTCTAAATAACATAATCCAGGTTGGTTTTTCTTTGTTTTTGCTAGTTCCAGCCTACTTATGGTGACCCCACAGGGTTCTCAAGGCAAAAGATATTCAGAGTGATTTGTCATTGCCGGCTTCAATGTCACCACCCTGGTATTCCTTGGTGGTAGCCCATCCCAATGCTGACCAGGGCCAGCCCTGCTTACCTTCTGAGATCTGATGAGATCAGACTAGTATAGACTATCCAGGTCAGGGCATATTATCTAAATAGCCTCTAGGACAGGGGTAGGGAACCTGCGGCTCTCCAGATGTTCAGGAACTACAATTCCCATCAGCCCCTACCAGCATGGCCAATTGGCCATGCTGACAGAGGCTGATGGGAATTGTAGTTCCTGAACATCTGGAGAGCCGCAGGTTCCCTACCCCTGATCTACATCATGTAGGCCCCTACCTCATATAACCATTTCCAGTTTCAAGCCCCTGCTCCTCTCTTCAGATGACACACTGGAGAAAGTACAGCACAACTCTATGCAAGTCTACACAGTCAATTAGGGGCTCTTTCTGCACAGCATAAATAAGACATCCTGAGGACGGCAAAAAAGGCATCTCAGGGAGGAACTCCACACAGCTTTTTGCCAATATCTCCTCAGAACACCTTATTTCTGCTCAAGGCATCCTATTTTAAGGACACAAAACTACTGACTTTTCCCCCTAAGTTGTCTGCAAGTCGTCTCCTCTTGCTGTGCAGAGCTCAGGAGCTGAGGAGATGTATTATTTTCCCTGCCTGATTATTAAAGCTCTCTTGTCAGCTTCATCTGCCGGTAGTGCCCAACATTTGGTGGTGCTGCAGGGATTCTCCATGCCTGCAGCTTTTTGCTTAAGGTTTTCCCGGGGCGTTTGCTCTGCAGGTGCGGATCCTGGGAGTCTTCAGCCCAAGAAGTACATGGTTGTAGTACTCAGCTCATCCTGCCAACTGGCAAAATATAGTTTTCCCCTTTTTTTATGACCTGCCTTCAAAGACATGAACACACGATTTTAGAATCACAGCCAATAAAATTACTTGATGAAATCTGCATCCCTTCATTCCTAGTACTGTAGAAAAGACAGTATTCAGAATATGTCCAAAGGCACCCTTATCCCTCAGATTTCATATCCTTAGGGCCAACATTTCCATCTGATACTGCACACACAAACACACACCTGTATTTATTTGTTTAAATATTTTGATTCCCCTTTTTAAAATTGCCCAAGAGTGTTAAAAAATAATCTTAGTAAAAATAGATACAATGAAACTTCCAAAAATCCAATAAATCCATAACAATTTGCTGAGCCATATCTGGGGGTGTTCATGGACCCAACCTTGTTGTTTCAAAAGCAGGGTGATGCAGTGATCGAGAGTGCTTTATCTGGTGTATCAGGTTCACTAATTCTCTCCTTGGTTTAGCCAGTCTGGCTCCATTAATCCACACGTTTACAATTTATGGTTGGATTAACGTAACACACTGTGCCTTAGGCTATCCTTGAAGACAATTCATAAACCAACTGGTTCAGAATGCATTACTTTCAGGGGCTCCTGATGGAAACACGTGTCACCTATTTTAAAATAGCTTCGCTGGCTGACATTTTGTTTCCAAGTTCAATGCAAGCGACTGATTACGGATTTGAAATCTTTCACAAATTAGAAGCCACATATCTAAAAGATTGTCTCTTCCCATATGCCCCACAAGCAAAGCCTTAGAGTTTTGTGACATCATGTCTGGGTATTTGGTGAAAGTGACATTACAGATCCAGCACAGTGCCTTTAAAAAAAATCTAACTGCTGATCCTCAGTGGGCTGGTGGGCAACAAAAAGAGTGACCTGGAGACCTGATCTTCATAGTTCCACCTCTTCCCTCTGACCTGCCATGCCCCACCACTATAGTGCAATCCTAAACAGCATTATAACCTTCTCATAGACCTCAATGGACTTAGAAGGTTTAATTCTGTTTATAATTGCATTGTTGCCCACAGGCTGACTGGAGAGGTTTTGCTACAGAACAGAGCAGGCTATAGTGGAAACCTCCTTATTGTCTCTTCCCAGGATTAAGTGGGAAGGCCACAAGACCCAAAGATCAGTGATGTTGAAAGCGTGCTACAGATCATTCCCACGAAAGGGAGGAATCCTCTTCACCCTGGTTCTGTCCCTGAAAGATGAAAGAGATTCCATGATGAACTGTGACAGACAAACAGATAAAATGCCTTTTCTGGCAAAGGGTCAGAAAAGGAAGTGACTAAGGAGCAAGCTACCTATCTAGGGCAGGGCTCCCTAACCTTTTTGAGCCTGTTAGAACATTTGGAATTCTGACAACAAAATGGCAGCCAAGAAATGGCTGTACCAGGCACAAAATGATAGCCATAGCTTTACTACTGCTACAGTACAGATCCTTCTGCTGTGGTGGTACAATTCTACACAGTCAATCAAATCCAGACACAGCCAACAAGTGTTTGTTTTATTGTCTATTGTAGGTATAGATGGAGCTACTAATGTTGGGAGGTTGCTTTCCTGAGGAATTCCTCCAGGACCAGAAAAGCAATTTCCCTTTGGATGTAGCCCCAGAGGGTAAATTGAGATTATGTAGTATTGAGTTTTTAATTGAGTACTTAGTTAACCGGTTAATCAGTAGCAGCAACAACAAGTTTAACCAATTGACAGCCTTAGGAACAATAATGAATTCAGCTGCTTCGCTATTACTAAGGCTGACCAACACGGAGGTGCTTTTTTTCTCTCCATCTTGGTTTCCAAACTGAAGCACTTTTGTGGGGTGGATTCACATGATGTCATGCTCTAATTGTTCTCTTTTCATGTTTTTTCCATCCGCAATATACTCTTTCCCAAACCTGCTTTACGCCTGCCTTTGAGTAAAGAGCCATGCTTGCATGTTTCATTTTTCCTCCTGCAAAGACCCATAGCACATCAGCACCATTTTTCCTGCCATCAACACCAATGTAATGTGAGATCATGCTGAATGTCAGTGTTTGAGATTGCAGAGTGCTGGATTCTGATGTTCATCTGTTTCAATAAAACATCTTCTTTAATATGGAAGTCAGTTTTTCTATTAGGAATAATAATTTCAGAATAACCAGCTGACCTGCATGCTTTATATGTCCTATCACCCTGGACACAAGGAAGGGACTTTGCAGTCCAGAAGAACAGTAATTTGTTCTGGTTTGTGACAGTTAACATTGGGTTATACTATGGCTCAATCTTACTATGTTTTTATCTCGAAGAAAGTCACACAGAAGTGAATATTCATTTACTTCCAAGTAAGCATGGGCTACTAATTAATCTACTATGAAACATTTCATTTGTGTATCTAAATTTATATCTGATTTCCAAATGAATCATACTTCTATTAACAGTTTCTAAGGTCTACAATGGATTATATAGAGATAATGAAACCTACAAAGGTTTGCTGTTGCTGAGAAACATGTGCATCTTGATTTATACTAAAGAGAGGTGAACAGTACACTTGGAATGCCATGTGAGTTGAATAAGAGAGCGCACATAGACCCCCATCAGCATGACTCCTGACAATTGTAAGGACTCTGGGAATCCTGTTCCATTTGTTTTAAAATAAAAAGAATGTAATCTTGGCAGCAACCCTGGATGGATGTTGGCGAACCTACTTTTATTCTTTAGTGTTAAACCTTGTCCCAGAGAAGGTCTGTGAGTTTCATGTGGATTACAGAAGGCAGTCTTGGGTGTCCTTTTTTCTTTTCTTTTATTTCAAAATGGTGGTGATCCTGCTCCAAACATCGTCACCTACACACAGACACAGACACACACACACACCCACACACACCCACACAGAGAGAGAGAGAGAGAGAGAGAGAGAGAGAACCCTACTCTTTTAAAAATCACTAATAATAGAAGCATTCTGATGTCCATCTGCAGAAAATTAAATTGGATTTTGAAATATTTGTGGTTAAAATGCACACTGAGTGTTTCCCTTCCCTCTTCCCAAAATACATGCAAAAAAAACCCCATATAAAAATGTAATCCATGAATAGGCTTACTATGACAGTGACCCAAATACCTCCTCACCCTTGGGTTTAGGGTATAAAACACACTCTAAGAACACAGGGCTGATCATCAATTAACAGGGCTAGTCTCCAGTAGCTCCTGCTTCGTGCCAGATGGTCCTCCTGGCAGTGACCTGGCCCTTGGCCCCAAAACCCCATTCTCACATCAGTGCCCTTTCTAATCAAACAAGATCATGAGCAGCCACATCTGGAGCACTCTGAGCTGTATACCAGACATCATCACTTCACAGTGATTAAAAGGCCAGTGCCATTTGGTCACACAACAGCCAACTGGCGTGTATGTTGTGTAATCTCCTACTTTATTTTAATTGCAATTTTAAGAACAAAACCACCATGCATTTTCCCCATTACTGTGCATGTACCAACCCCTCACCCCCACCCCAGTGGTGGGATTCAAATAATTTAACAACCGGTTCTGGTGGTGGGATTCAAATAATTTAACAACTGGTTGTTTGCAAGCACAATTTTAACAACCGGTTCTGCCAAAGTGATGCGAACCTGCTGAATCCCACCCACCCCCCCTTTTCTCTTCTTGGATAAGAGAAGCAATGAGGAAAACATCACATATTAAGTGGAAGTCATCAGAATAGAAATGCAAGTATAATATTCTCTAAAGCAGAATCTTGAGCATCTCTCCTGCAGCTTCTAGAGGGAATGGGAAGAAGTCATTCAGGCTTCCCCTTTCTCTTCTTCTGTTAATCCCTGAAGCCACCTTGAGATGGGGCTGGAGCCAGAGGAGGTTTAATATGGGAATAGACATCTTCCCCTCCCGCCCTTCTAAAGACTCCACTTATTTGTCCAACGTTTGTGAGGCACATGAAAATCAAACCAGCATAAACAAGGGATCTGCAGTAAGAATTACTGAGTTCGTGCATGTGAAGCACCTTTAGCTGTGCAGTATAAATGCTATTTGTTGTTGTTGTTGTTGTTAAATTGCCACAGCACTGCACAGAAGTTCATGAACACAAGGCCCTGATTTAGGATATCTGCAGAAGAATCTCTTCTAACTCTTATCATTATGGTTCATAGTTAAGGAGCAGCAGTGGCGTAGTGGCTAAGAGCAGGTGCACTCTGATCTGGAGGAGCCGGGTTTGATTCCCAGCTCTGCCGCCTGAGCTGTGGAGCCTTATCTGGGGAATTCAGATTAGCCTGTGCACTCCCACACATGCCGGCTCGGTGACCTTGGGCTAGTCACAGCTTTTCGGAGCTCTGTCAGCCCCACCTACCTCACAGGGTTTTTGTTGTGAGGGGGGAAGGGAAAGGAGATTGTAAGCCCCTAGAAAGGGGGGATATAAATCCAAACTACTCTTCTTCTTCTTCTTCTTCTTCTTCTTCTTCTTCTTCTTCTTCTTCTTCTTCTTCTTCTTCTTCTTCTTCTTCTTCTTCTTCTTCTTCTTCTTCTTCTTCTTCTTCTTCTTCTTCTTCTTCTTCTTCTTCTTCTTCTTCATGACAACATGAAACAAAGCTGATAACCTGGGGAGGGGGCGAAGGTTGGAACAAAGAACATAAATCTGACTGCAGTAAAAAGGCCAGGAAAATCAAGTCTGATTTCCAATAAACTCCTGCATAATGCTACTAAGGATAAATTAATAGTGGCACTTAGCAAGATAACTGAGCCAATGGAACAATCCAGGTCATACATTGTACAGGCAGAGCAGGGACAGCTAGCTCATACCTGTCAGTGCATTCTCTTTCAGTGGCAAGCCATCGAGATTATGTCTATCATTCCTTCCAATAAATATAATTTGAATCTGATCTACAATTTCAACTCTTTTTCATCTGAAATGCTACAAGGTGTTCACTTCTTGTGTTTTCTGTGAAGGTATTCCTTGCATTTTTATTGTTCTATAATCCCCAATAGGTAAAAAAATGCATTCTTCATGTTTGAAGCAAATGTGTTATGTTACTCCATGCTGAGAGAGTCAAATGCTGTTGGCCAAAACAGAGGACAGATAATACTGTCTTGGCTTGCTTCCATTGTGTTAGATGTTAGAGAGAAAAATGTTGAGCTCTTTGGACTTTGAGGCTTTGTACAGCTTTTTGTGGGGAACAGCCATCCAAACTGGGCTCATGCATGCCTAGTAATTAAGTTTCCAGCACAGAACTCTAACGGAACTTCTAGTTGACTGTGGCAGACACACAGATTTTGTAAATGTGTGAATCAGCCCTCACTGTTAAGATTATGGGGAAGTCACCTTTTAGTTTTGTGTGCCTTTTTGTTGAATATGAGAGTGAAAGTAATGCAACTGGAAGCCACATATTGGGCATTGATGTGCTATATGTATATATAAAAAGCTAATAGTGTTTTTGTTAGTGGTAGTGTAACTCAGTAACTGCTGGGCCAATTCCTCTGAAAATTCCCAGCCACTATAGTCAGCCAGGTGAGAGTGTTTTTAGAAGTTCACATACCTGAAATTTCACACCTGGCCCAGGTAAAATGCCTTTTTCCTGGCGCTCCACGGTGAAGGACATGCAGCTGCCTGTGTGTAACTGTCACCCTTAGAATGTTCGCGCTGCTTAGAATGTTCACTCAGATGGCCAGATATGAGCAGTGAAAACAGTACATAGGCAGTAACTCAAGTGGAAGTGAAACACATACACACACATACACACGAGGGAGAGGGAGGGGTGGCATGCAAGGGAAGAGAGGGAGGGAGAGGAAAGGGACGGAGGGGGAGGCATGCAAGGGAAGAGAAGTGAGAGAGGGGAGAAAGTGAGGGGAGGCATGCAAGGGAGGGGAGGCAGGGGGCCCAGCATCTTGATATGACCCACCCACCCTAGCGGAGGGGAAGGGAGGGAGGAGAAGGGGTGGCATGCAAGGGAAGACAAGTGAGGGATGGAAGCGAGTGAGGGGCGACATGCAAGGGACGGGAGGGAGGGGCCAGGCCACCAGGCACCCTAGATTTCCTGAATACTGCGGTTACAGTTAAGAAAACCAGGCACGCATTACTCAGGAGTAAGCTTGGCACAGCAAATGTGACATACTTTGAATGGATGCGTCGCACCCCTCAGAGGGTTTCCTCAGAAGCAACACCCATTGCCACCAACCAAACTTACTCCCAGGTAAAGGATCATGACCAACCAGCCTAGATGTGTGGGAGGGGTGCCTTTCCATTCCCCCGCCCCCAAGGAATGCGGGCACACGCATCAAAGACATCGCACAGTATCAGGCTGCGTGTTTGCATGAGCACGTACTGCTGACCTCTGCAATTGATTTGCTGCTACTGTTCCTTTCCCATTTCACCACAATAAGCCACAGCATCACATGGCTGGGCCCCGCTAGTTACATATACATTGGAATGGTGCATTGCCCAGAGATGCAAAATGGTTTCTAACATTCCAGGGAAGTATGATGCATGTCAGATACTACCCAGATATGTGTTCTAAGAAAGTGTAATGTTTTGCAGAAGTGCTTATAGCCCAGGCAAGGGTTTTGTTTAAGGGTTTAAAGACATAATATTGTATACAAATATGTTGTCTGTGTAAAGCCAGCAAGACAGCCTTGCAGACCCTGCATATTCTAGGAGCAGCCGATGCAGGAGAGGAGAGGAGAATCCACAAGAAGCAGCCTCTATTTCTTTTTAATTAAACTCTTCAATCAACCCCCCTTCCCTCTTCCCTGCTCCCAAGGCTCTTCCATTAGTGTTTCCCTCCCTGCCTTACTAATGGCCTTGCAGGCCCTTCCTTGATATCACTTCCCCACCCCACCCCTGGGCTTTGCCACTCTCCCCTCCCCACTGTATTTCCCAGCCCACGCTGTTCAGAGCATGATTTACGAGAAGGCTGCGCCAATTCCAGTCTGGCAGGGGAGTCGGGTACCACATTGGCTGAGAGAATGGCGCCAGTGCCAGGCCAGGGGGGAGCACAGAGGGTGCAGCTTCCCAGAAAGAAGGCAGAGAGGGGGCAGTTGGACAAACACAGCAGCAGGCACAGACTCTGCCAGGATGGAAAAACCATACAGTGGCATCAAGTCCGGAATTCCCCCCTCTCTATGTCTAGATAAGAACAGAAAGGGAATCTTACAGCTGAATGAAACTGCAAAAGGCCCAGAAAGTTCCATGAGGGTAGCCAACTGGGTTGGGAAATTCCTGAAGATTTGGCAGTGGAGCCTGGGAAAGCCAGGGGCTAGGGAATAGAGGGACCCCATTGGGGTATAATGCCTTAGAGTCTGCCCTATAAAGCTGACATTTCCTCAAGGGGAGTTTATCTCTATCAACTGGAGATCAGTTGTAATTCTGGGACATCACCAGGCCCCATCTGGAGGTTGGCACAATATTGATAGCAATATCACCTTTTTAAAAATTGGTTTTGTGCCTTTAGTAGGTAAATAGCCCATTCAATTGTGTATAAAAACAGTGTATTCAACCAGAGAGCTGGTTATATAGAGATCCCTGCTATACACATGGGCTGAAATATGCAACCCTGTTCCACCCCTCCCGCTGTGCTACTCTTGTTTGTCTCTAGAGGAAAAGAGGGCTAACTTTTGAAGGCTTTTTTTAATTAGCAAGTACCTTTCCCTCAAAGGCTTACTTTGTCGATGGTCCTGCAGGGCCACAGCACAAAGAATCTTACAAATAGAGCTTTCCTTAGAGCTTTATACCTCTAAAATCTTGTCGGTCTGTGAGGTACTACTGGACTTGAGTCTAGCTGTCCTACTCCAGACCAATATGGCTGCCCTCTGAAGCACAAAGTTTGTCATCTGAGATTTCCTCAACTGCCATTCTTATCATTAGTTACTCTTAATTAGTCCTCATAACTTAATCATTCACCTCCATTGACACATTTATATTATAGTATCAATGAAGGCAACACATTTAGAGGGTAACAAACGGAGACAGCTATCCTCTTAGGGGGGCATGCAAGATATACAGCTCAGAGTCACATCAGTGTTTCCATCCTATTGCCTCACATAGGGAGATACCACCTCCTGCACAGAGAACTTGAATTACACCCAGAAACAGACTGGGAATCAGTGAAGTTTTTAATAGTACAACAGGAATGTAGTCTACTGCAAGTGTCCCTTACCACAACATTCAGAATAGATTGAAGTTCCTGATAATTTTTGAAGCCAGCTTGCCTCATGGGCTAGTTGTGTGAATGAAATGGGCTATGCAGTATACACCTCAGGCCTTCTGGGAGGAAGGGTGAGTTAAAACTGTGATAAGTAACTTAGTAGTACAGTTCAGTCCTTTGTAAACAGAAGATTTCAGGTTCAGTCCCTGGCATCTCTGAGAGACAGCTGAGCAGGAAAGACTTGTCTGATGCCTGCCTCAGAGAGCATTTGCCGCTAGGGCTAGAGGGATCAATTCAATCTAAGCCTAATACATTCACAACTAGACTGGGAATCCTTGAAGTTCTGGATGATTATTGCAGGCATGTTAGATCCCTGTCAACCATACTGATTCCCTGAAAGCTACTGAGAATGTGCTTCTCTGTACCTCCAGAACCTGGGCACTGGAAGCACTGAACCAACGCACCTGATCTCCATAATTAACGCTGTCTGGACTTGTTAGAGACATTTGCATAATGTAAGATATTCTTAAGACATCAGCTGTTGCCTCTTTTGCAAGAAGTTCCACAGTTGCATCTTCCTCCTGGGTAAGAATGCCCTGTGTGTTCCTATTCCCAATGGTATAGGTGATGAATGCTGCCTATGGAGAAAGCTCTTCTCTCTCATTTTGAAGGGCTCCCTGAACTAGGGCTATCCCTGATGGCTGAAACCCAGGATGTCTCTCCAGGGATGCAATCCTGCTTTTTGCATTAATAATTTACAGTGTGTTGTTCAGCTAATAATGGCTTTTCTTTGTGATTAGCTGGCTTAATGGGCTAAAATTGGCAAGAGAACAACGGGGCTTTAATCTTCTTGGTGTGTAGGGTGTGAGGAAGGAATGGATTTCCTAGATCCTGTATGTCTGTGGAATATCTTATTCCCTCTGTGTTTGGAAAAGGTGAGAGATGAATCGGCTTGCAAATGCCATAGACTCCTCCTCTAAGCACATAGATGTCTGTGTGATCCAAGTCCTCTAGCAATATGGAGGAGAACTACAGAGACTTTTTTTTCTGATCTCGGGCCTGCAGTACCAATAATTGCCAGGTGTCCTGCCCAGATTCCGGTGTATTCAGATTCCTTGACCTGCCTCTCATATTGCTCTATCAACATATCTGTAGTTTTTGATCATGCCCTGGGTTTTTCGAAAGCACAATATGACGGTCACTCTTGCTCCTACTAGTAGCAGCGCCAAAATATCTATAGCTGATGATACATCCCTAGTCAGCAGTTAGGAAGCAGCAATGAGAAGGAATTTAACAGAAATAATGGCCTCCTGTGGAGTATTAATCCCATTGTTGACAGATGAAGATGCCATCAGCCGTTTTAACCGAGGTCATGTCTGCTGAAGGTATCTGGCAGCATAAGCTTTTCAAGAAGTGTATAAGTAAGAGCTGATTTTGAAGTGTTTGTCATGAGGGAACTGCTTTCTGGGAGCCAGTGGCCTACATATATAAAGAGAAAAGTTTGCTTTCTCCAGTAGACCCAAGCCATCTGAAGTGTGTGTTTGTTTTGTTCTGTATTTTTAAGACACTGTGTACCTCTCATTCAGTTTATAGTCATTCTGTTCCATGCTTCCTGATCTCCTTGACAAACTCCTTAGCTGTTAGATTCGAGCCACAGCATAAGCTTTGGAGAGTCAATGCTTCCTTAGCTATGACCTCAGTTTTGCTTAGGGAAATTTGCTTTCTTTCTTTTGACTCACCAGTCCTGCCTTGATTTCTGTTTTTCAACTGTCTTCCTGGCCCTGCCTTTGCCTCTGCATAGTTCTCAAAGAGATGAGTATCCGCTTGTATCCGTCTTCAAGGAATTCCAGCTATAAATCTAGGTGACCTTCTTCTGCCTTATTCTCTGAGGATTCTGATGAAACTGATGCTAAAGAGAGTTACACCCTTCTAAGACCACTGAAGTCAAAAGGCTTAGAAAAGTGGAACTGCTTGTGGTGGCACTATAAATGACACTCTTTTTCCACCTTAAAAATCTTACACCTTCTTATTGCTGCATTCGTGAGGACTTGAAAAGGCAAAGACTGCAGATGTTTGATATGCCCCCCCCCCCCCCCCGCCACCAGGTAAATAATTTTACTGCCCTGACTCTGTTTTAGTTCAACATTTAAAAAATAAACCCACTTACATGACCATCTATCTATAATCCAGTTTGGTGGTAAGTAATGTCAGTTACGAAATCACTGACTTTGCTCAAAACTCATACCATGCAATCCTATAACTCAGTGTGGCCAGAGTACTTGTACTTTGCACAATATGACTAAGCTATTATAAATGCAAATATGCTGGTCACATATAGTTCGTGGAATATGGAAATATCAGGGGAATGAGAAAGAAATTCAAGAAAGAGCTGCCTCAGTTGCATGAATATTTTAGATACCTAAACCAGCATACATGATCTTACACCTTAATTGCTTGTTAGCCCAGTGAAGAGAGGGACAAAGAAATATAGGATGAATATCTTTCCACAGAGCCCAATAGAGTCAATTCCCAGCTCCACAGTGACCCAGATAATATATGCTACAAATGTGTCTAAGCTTAGAGCACAAATATTATACATGCCAACTCCATACTGATTGCATAGGGGTGCTCGTGCTTACCCTAAAGAAGCCTACCTTGGTCCCAGGAGATCTCAGTAATTATCTACCAGTCTCAAATGTTCTATTCGTGAGCAAGGTGAATGCGTGGAGCGTGGTGAATGCAGGGTGGCAGGACAACTCCAAACTTTCTTGGATGAAGCAAATTGTTTACACTCCTTTCAGTCTGGGTTTAGGGCTGGTTAGGGAATGACACAACCTTGGTTGTTCCGGTGAATGATCTGAACCAGCAGATGGACAAAGGGAGTGTGACTCTATTGATTCTCCTGGACCTGTCAGGGGCTATCAATGCCACTGATCATGGTATCCTTTTGGATTGTCTAGGATGGTACAGTTCTTTGGTGGTTCTCATCTATCTGGAGGGCAGGTTTCAGAAGGAGGCGGTGGAAGACTGCTGCTCAGCTCCTTGGCCTTTAGGCTGTAGAGTTCCTTCTTGTCCCCTATGCTCTGAAACTATTTGGTGATATCATCCAGAGTTTGGGCTCTGTTTTCATCAATATGCAGAGGACTCATACTTTCAGCTGATCCCAGGGGCACTATAGAAACCCTGAACTAGGGCTTGGAGGCAGTTTTGGAGTGGATGTGGGCTAGAAAAAATTGACCGGTAATTCCAACAAGGCAGAAAGGCTACTGGTGGGCAGAAAGTGAGCAGATGAAGATGTTTTGTTTTATCTGCCATTCCCTCAATGATCTCTCCTTCCTAACCAAAGTTTTAAATGTTTTGAACATATTTTAACATACATATTTTGTATGTATTTTAACTGCTTTTTAATCTTTAACATTGTCTTAATGATGTCTGTTTTAGAAGGGGCTGATTTTAATGGTTTTTAAATGTAAATTTGTCAGGTATGTTTTCGATGGTTAGCTGTCTTGGCAGCCTTGTAAGGGCAGAAAGGTAGGGTACAGACTTAGTAAATAAGTAAAATAAATAATGTGGAAACAAGACTTCAGGGTGCCATTGGCCTTCTGTTTTATTCAACTCCATATTCAGCTTTGTAAACCCCAGTTCATCAAATTCATAACAGACATCTCTCAGTTATGTAAGGAACCATGAAACAAGCTGCTCTGTGTCCACAGAATCCCTTGGAATACGCTCGCTGTACACTCAGGGCTCCTCTAGTTGTGCACAGTAGTCAGCCTGACAGCATCTTCTTCAGAGCCTCTGGCCTTTCATTCCAAGGACATCTTTGGAAGGCATCCCTGACCTTAACTTTAGCACATGCCCCAAATTGCTTAACTGAAAGGCCATGGAAGAGACACAGCACAAGGCTGTAGAAATCTTTTTCCCCCACAATACTTTTCATGCCTCCATTCTTATAGAAATCCCATTTATCTTAGTGTGTATGTATGTGAAGTTGAAGGAGTGCAAAATGATGAAATGTAACTCTCATCCTTTGTGAGAAAGGAATGGGAGATACTACATAGCTGATCTGCCTTTTTTTCTCCCATACTTTCACAGCGTACTTAGGTTTGAAATTTGGTTTTAGTGGGTTTAATTAGCCAAGTTGAGCGAGCAGGAAGATATTGACACTATGTTAGGAATGAGGGAGCGCACACTTCTTCAGGAGAATAAGAAAAACCACTTAAGCATATTGTCACCTGCTTTTGTTTGTTTATAGGTTTTACACAGTATCAGGTATTGACTGTTGGAATCACCTCTTCCTTCCTTCCTTTCCTTCTGTCAGGTTGGCTGATTTGTGGGGGATGGTATTTCTGTCTGCTGTGCTTTTCCTGTGTGAAACTATGTTCCTGCTACTCTCAGTCTCTGCTTATCTCTTCTCGCTCCTAGTGAAGGCCAAACAGCCTAGTGGTTTGGTTCTTAGTAATGCTGTTGGGAATCTGGATGGGGGGCAGGGAGGGAGTACTGTCTACGTTTATGATACAGGCGTTCTGGCTGAACAAGCCAGTGACATCTTGGATCGTGTTCAGGATTCATCTGACTTACAATAAATAAATCATTGCTCATCACAACTGTTTCAATTGTTTGGTTCATGGTGGTTCTGATTCCTTCCTTCCTTCCTTCCTTCCTTCCTTCCTTCCTTCCTTCCTTCCTTCCTTCCTTCCTTCCTTCCTTCCTTCCTTCCTTCCTTCCTTCCTTCCTTCCTTCCTTCCTTCCTTCCTTCCTTCCTTCCTTCCTTCCTTCCTTCCTTCCTGTATCTGGTCAAGGATGAGCTTTCCTTTAGATGAGATGGAAATGCAACATGGGTTTCATTTAGTTGTGCCTCTAGGTAGATATCAATTCACATTATCACACAGCCAAGTAAATCCATGCTGCCAGCTAGCTATGGCAACCACCTGCAAAGCCAAGACATGAGCCAGGCAGCTGTCATTGACTCTGGGTTACTGCTAAACAGATTCCAGTCAAGGCTACCTACTCCACACCTTTCAACAAATCCCCCGCCCCCACCACCCCCCCCCCCAAACCCCCCCCCCCCCCACCCCCCCCCCCCCCACACCCCCCCCCCCCCACCCCCCCCCCCCCCCACCCCCCCCCCCCCCCACCCCCCCCCCCCCCCACCCGCCCCCCCCCAAATCCCCCCTCCCCCCCACCCCCCCCCCCCCCAACTCCCCCCCCCCCCCACCCCCCCCCCCCCCCACCCCCCCCCCCCCCCACCCCCCCCCCCCCCCACCCCCCCCCCCCCCCACCCCCCCCCCCCCCCACCCCCCCCCCCCCCCACCCCCCCCCCCCCCCACCCCCCCCCCCCCCCACCCCCCCCCCCCCCCACCCCCCCCCCCCCCCACCCCCCCCCCCCCCCACCCCCCCCCCCCCCCACCCCCCCCCCCCCCCACCCCCCCCCCCCCCCACCCCCCCCCCCCCCCACCCCCCCCCCCCCCCACCCCCCCCCCCCCCCACCCCCCCCCCCCCCCACCCCCCCCCCCCCCCACCCCCCCCCCCCCCCACCCCCCCCCCCCCCCACCCCCCCCCCCCCCCACCCCCCCCCCCCCCCACCCCCCCCCCCCCCCACCCCCCCCCCCCCCCACCCCCCCCCCCCCCCACCCCCCCCCCCCCCCACCCCCCCCCCCCCCCACCCCCCCCCCCCCCCACCCCCCCCCCCCCCCACCCCCCCCCCCCCCCACCCCCCCCCCCCCCCACCCCCCCCCCCCCCCACCCCCCCCCCCCCCCACCCCCCCCCCCCCCCACCCCCCCCCCCCCCCACCCCCCCCCCCCCCCACCCCCCCCCCCCCCCACCCCCCCCCCCCCCCACCCCCCCCCCCCCCCACCCCCCCCCCCCCCCACCCCCCCCCCCCCCCACCCCCCCCCCCCCCCACCCCCCCCCCCCCCCACCCCCCCCCCCCCCCACCCCCCCCCCCCCCCACCCCCCCCCCCCCCCACCCCCCCCCCCCCCCACCCCCCCCCCCCCCCACCCCCCCCCCCCCCCACCCCCCCCCCCCCCCACCCCCCCCCCCCCCCACCCCCCCCCCCCCCCACCCCCCCCCCCCCCCACCCCCCCCCCCCCCCACCCCCCCCCCCCCCCACCCCCCCCCCCCCCCACCCCCCCCCCCCCCCACCCCCCCCCCCCCCCACCCCCCCCCCCCCCCACCCCCCCCCCCCCCCACCCCCCCCCCCCCCCACCCCCCCCCCCCCCCACCCCCCCCCCCCCCCACCCCCCCCCCCCCCCACCCCCCCCCCCCCCCACCCCCCCCCCCCCCCACCCCCCCCCCCCCCCACCCCCCCCCCCCCCCACCCCCCCCCCCCCCCACCCCCCCCCCCCCCCACCCCCCCCCCCCCCCACCCCCCCCCCCCCCCACCCCCCCCCCCCCCCACCCCCCCCCCCCCCCACCCCCCCCCCCCCCCACCCCCCCCCCCCCCCACCCCCCCCCCCCCCCACCCCCCCCCCCCCCCACCCCCCCCCCCCCCCACCCCCCCCCCCCCCCACCCCCCCCCCCCCCCACCCCCCCCCCCCCCCACCCCCCCCCCCCCCCACCCCCCCCCCCCCCCACCCCCCCCCCCCCCCACCCCCCCCCCCCCCCACCCCCCCCCCCCCCCACCCCCCCCCCCCCCCACCCCCCCCCCCCCCCACCCCCCCCCCCCCCCACCCCCCCCCCCCCCCACCCCCCCCCCCCCCCACCCCCCCCCCCCCCCACCCCCCCCCCCCCCCACCCCCCCCCCCCCCCACCCCCCCCCCCCCCCACCCCCCCCCCCCCCCACCCCCCCCCCCCCCCACCCCCCCCCCCCCCCACCCCCCCCCCCCCCCACCCCCCCCCCCCCCCACCCCCCCCCCCCCCCACCCCCCCCCCCCCCCACCCCCCCCCCCCCCCACCCCCCCCCCCCCCCACCCCCCCCCCCCCCCACCCCCCCCCCCCCCCACCCCCCCCCCCCCCCACCCCCCCCCCCCCCCACCCCCCCCCCCCCCCACCCCCCCCCCCCCCCACCCCCCCCCCCCCCCACCCCCCCCCCCCCCCACCCCCCCCCCCCCCCACCCCCCCCCCCCCCCACCCCCCCCCCCCCCCACCCCCCCCCCCCCCCACCCCCCCCCCCCCCCACCCCCCCCCCCCCCCACCCCCCCCCCCCCCCACCCCCCCCCCCCCCCACCCCCCCCCCCCCCCACCCCCCCCCCCCCCCACCCCCCCCCCCCCCCACCCCCCCCCCCCCCCACCCCCCCCCCCCCCCACCCCCCCCCCCCCCCACCCCCCCCCCCCCCCACCCCCCCCCCCCCCCACCCCCCCCCCCCCCCACCCCCCCCCCCCCCCACCCCCCCCCCCCCCCACCCCCCCCCCCCCCCACCCCCCCCCCCCCCCACCCCCCCCCCCCCCCACCCCCCCCCCCCCCCACCCCCCCCCCCCCCCACCCCCCCCCCCCCCCACCCCCCCCCCCCCCCACCCCCCCCCCCCCCCACCCCCCCCCCCCCCCACCCCCCCCCCCCCCCACCCCCCCCCCCCCCCACCCCCCCCCCCCCCCACCCCCCCCCCCCCCCACCCCCCCCCCCCCCCACCCCCCCCCCCCCCCACCCCCCCCCCCCCCCACCCCCCCCCCCCCCCACCCCCCCCCCCCCCCACCCCCCCCCCCCCCCACCCCCCCCCCCCCCCACCCCCCCCCCCCCCCACCCCCCCCCCCCCCCACCCCCCCCCCCCCCCACCCCCCCCCCCCCCCACCCCCCCCCCCCCCCACCCCCCCCCCCCCCCACCCCCCCCCCCCCCCACCCCCCCCCCCCCCCACCCCCCCCCCCCCCCACCCCCCCCCCCCCCCACCCCCCCCCCCCCCCACCCCCCCCCCCCCCCACCCCCCCCCCCCCCCACCCCCCCCCCCCCCCACCCCCCCCCCCCCCCACCCCCCCCCCCCCCCACCCCCCCCCCCCCCCACCCCCCCCCCCCCCCACCCCCCCCCCCCCCCACCCCCCCCCCCCCCCACCCCCCCCCCCCCCCACCCCCCCCCCCCCCCACCCCCCCCCCCCCCCACCCCCCCCCCCCCCCACCCCCCCCCCCCCCCACCCCCCCCCCCCCCCACCCCCCCCCCCCCCCACCCCCCCCCCCCCCCACCCCCCCCCCCCCCCACCCCCCCCCCCCCCCACCCCCCCCCCCCCCCACCCCCCCCCCCCCCCACCCCCCCCCCCCCCCACCCCCCCCCCCCCCCACCCCCCCCCCCCCCCACCCCCCCCCCCCCCCACCCCCCCCCCCCCCCACCCCCCCCCCCCCCCACCCCCCCCCCCCCCCACCCCCCCCCCCCCCCACCCCCCCCCCCCCCCACCCCCCCCCCCCCCCACCCCCCCCCCCCCCCACCCCCCCCCCCCCCCACCCCCCCCCCCCCCCACCCCCCCCCCCCCCCACCCCCCCCCCCCCCCACCCCCCCCCCCCCCCACCCCCCCCCCCCCCCACCCCCCCCCCCCCCCACCCCCCCCCCCCCCCACCCCCCCCCCCCCCCACCCCCCCCCCCCCCCACCCCCCCCCCCCCCCACCCCCCCCCCCCCCCACCCCCCCCCCCCCCCACCCCCCCCCCCCCCCACCCCCCCCCCCCCCCACCCCCCCCCCCCCCCACCCCCCCCCCCCCCCACCCCCCCCCCCCCCCACCCCCCCCCCCCCCCACCCCCCCCCCCCCCCACCCCCCCCCCCCCCCACCCCCCCCCCCCCCCACCCCCCCCCCCCCCCACCCCCCCCCCCCCCCACCCCCCCCCCCCCCCACCCCCCCCCCCCCCCACCCCCCCCCCCCCCCACCCCCCCCCCCCCCCACCCCCCCCCCCCCCCACCCCCCCCCCCCCCCACCCCCCCCCCCCCCCACCCCCCCCCCCCCCCACCCCCCCCCCCCCCCACCCCCCCCCCCCCCCACCCCCCCCCCCCCCCACCCCCCCCCCCCCCCACCCCCCCCCCCCCCCACCCCCCCCCCCCCCCACCCCCCCCCCCCCCCACCCCCCCCCCCCCCCACCCCCCCCCCCCCCCACCCCCCCCCCCCCCCACCCCCCCCCCCCCCCACCCCCCCCCCCCCCCACCCCCCCCCCCCCCCACCCCCCCCCCCCCCCACCCCCCCCCCCCCCCACCCCCCCCCCCCCCCACCCCCCCCCCCCCCCACCCCCCCCCCCCCCCACCCCCCCCCCCCCCCACCCCCCCCCCCCCCCACCCCCCCCCCCCCCCACCCCCCCCCCCCCCCACCCCCCCCCCCCCCCACCCCCCCCCCCCCCCACCCCCCCCCCCCCCCACCCCCCCCCCCCCCCACCCCCCCCCCCCCCCACCCCCCCCCCCCCCCACCCCCCCCCCCCCCCACCCCCCCCCCCCCCCACCCCCCCCCCCCCCCACCCCCCCCCCCCCCCACCCCCCCCCCCCCCCACCCCCCCCCCCCCCCACCCCCCCCCCCCCCCACCCCCCCCCCCCCCCACCCCCCCCCCCCCCCACCCCCCCCCCCCCCCACCCCCCCCCCCCCCCACCCCCCCCCCCCCCCACCCCCCCCCCCCCCCACCCCCCCCCCCCCCCACCCCCCCCCCCCCCCACCCCCCCCCCCCCCCACCCCCCCCCCCCCCCACCCCCCCCCCCCCCCACCCCCCCCCCCCCCCACCCCCCCCCCCCCCCACCCCCCCCCCCCCCCACCCCCCCCCCCCCCCACCCCCCCCCCCCCCCACCCCCCCCCCCCCCCACCCCCCCCCCCCCCCACCCCCCCCCCCCCCCACCCCCCCCCCCCCCCACCCCCCCCCCCCCCCACCCCCCCCCCCCCCCACCCCCCCCCCCCCCCACCCCCCCCCCCCCCCACCCCCCCCCCCCCCCACCCCCCCCCCCCCCCACCCCCCCCCCCCCCCACCCCCCCCCCCCCCCACCCCCCCCCCCCCCCACCCCCCCCCCCCCCCACCCCCCCCCCCCCCCACCCCCCCCCCCCCCCACCCCCCCCCCCCCCCACCCCCCCCCCCCCCCACCCCCCCCCCCCCCCACCCCCCCCCCCCCCCACCCCCCCCCCCCCCCACCCCCCCCCCCCCCCACCCCCCCCCCCCCCCACCCCCCCCCCCCCCCACCCCCCCCCCCCCCCACCCCCCCCCCCCCCCACCCCCCCCCCCCCCCACCCCCCCCCCCCCCCACCCCCCCCCCCCCCCACCCCCCCCCCCCCCCACCCCCCCCCCCCCCCACCCCCCCCCCCCCCCACCCCCCCCCCCCCCCACCCCCCCCCCCCCCCACCCCCCCCCCCCCCCACCCCCCCCCCCCCCCACCCCCCCCCCCCCCCACCCCCCCCCCCCCCCACCCCCCCCCCCCCCCACCCCCCCCCCCCCCCACCCCCCCCCCCCCCCACCCCCCCCCCCCCCCACCCCCCCCCCCCCCCACCCCCCCCCCCCCCCACCCCCCCCCCCCCCCACCCCCCCCCCCCCCCACCCCCCCCCCCCCCCACCCCCCCCCCCCCCCACCCCCCCCCCCCCCCACCCCCCCCCCCCCCCACCCCCCCCCCCCCCCACCCCCCCCCCCCCCCACCCCCCCCCCCCCCCACCCCCCCCCCCCCCCACCCCCCCCCCCCCCCACCCCCCCCCCCCCCCACCCCCCCCCCCCCCCACCCCCCCCCCCCCCCACCCCCCCCCCCCCCCACCCCCCCCCCCCCCCACCCCCCCCCCCCCCCACCCCCCCCCCCCCCCACCCCCCCCCCCCCCCACCCCCCCCCCCCCCCACCCCCCCCCCCCCCCACCCCCCCCCCCCCCCACCCCCCCCCCCCCCCACCCCCCCCCCCCCCCACCCCCCCCCCCCCCCACCCCCCCCCCCCCCCACCCCCCCCCCCCCCCACCCCCCCCCCCCCCCACCCCCCCCCCCCCCCACCCCCCCCCCCCCCCACCCCCCCCCCCCCCCACCCCCCCCCCCCCCCACCCCCCCCCCCCCCCACCCCCCCCCCCCCCCACCCCCCCCCCCCCCCACCCCCCCCCCCCCCCACCCCCCCCCCCCCCCACCCCCCCCCCCCCCCACCCCCCCCCCCCCCCACCCCCCCCCCCCCCCACCCCCCCCCCCCCCCACCCCCCCCCCCCCCCACCCCCCCCCCCCCCCACCCCCCCCCCCCCCCACCCCCCCCCCCCCCCACCCCCCCCCCCCCCCACCCCCCCCCCCCCCCACCCCCCCCCCCCCCCACCCCCCCCCCCCCCCACCCCCCCCCCCCCCCACCCCCCCCCCCCCCCACCCCCCCCCCCCCCCACCCCCCCCCCCCCCCACCCCCCCCCCCCCCCACCCCCCCCCCCCCCCACCCCCCCCCCCCCCCACCCCCCCCCCCCCCCACCCCCCCCCCCCCCCACCCCCCCCCCCCCCCACCCCCCCCCCCCCCCACCCCCCCCCCCCCCCACCCCCCCCCCCCCCCACCCCCCCCCCCCCCCACCCCCCCCCCCCCCCACCCCCCCCCCCCCCCACCCCCCCCCCCCCCCACCCCCCCCCCCCCCCACCCCCCCCCCCCCCCACCCCCCCCCCCCCCCACCCCCCCCCCCCCCCACCCCCCCCCCCCCCCACCCCCCCCCCCCCCCACCCCCCCCCCCCCCCACCCCCCCCCCCCCCCACCCCCCCCCCCCCCCACCCCCCCCCCCCCCCACCCCCCCCCCCCCCCACCCCCCCCCCCCCCCACCCCCCCCCCCCCCCACCCCCCCCCCCCCCCACCCCCCCCCCCCCCCACCCCCCCCCCCCCCCACCCCCCCCCCCCCCCACCCCCCCCCCCCCCCACCCCCCCCCCCCCCCACCCCCCCCCCCCCCCACCCCCCCCCCCCCCCACCCCCCCCCCCCCCCACCCCCCCCCCCCCCCACCCCCCCCCCCCCCCACCCCCCCCCCCCCCCACCCCCCCCCCCCCCCACCCCCCCCCCCCCCCACCCCCCCCCCCCCCCACCCCCCCCCCCCCCCACCCCCCCCCCCCCCCACCCCCCCCCCCCCCCACCCCCCCCCCCCCCCACCCCCCCCCCCCCCCACCCCCCCCCCCCCCCACCCCCCCCCCCCCCCACCCCCCCCCCCCCCCACCCCCCCCCCCCCCCACCCCCCCCCCCCCCCACCCCCCCCCCCCCCCACCCCCCCCCCCCCCCACCCCCCCCCCCCCCCACCCCCCCCCCCCCCCACCCCCCCCCCCCCCCACCCCCCCCCCCCCCCACCCCCCCCCCCCCCCACCCCCCCCCCCCCCCACCCCCCCCCCCCCCCACCCCCCCCCCCCCCCACCCCCCCCCCCCCCCACCCCCCCCCCCCCCCACCCCCCCCCCCCCCCACCCCCCCCCCCCCCCACCCCCCCCCCCCCCCACCCCCCCCCCCCCCCACCCCCCCCCCCCCCCACCCCCCCCCCCCCCCACCCCCCCCCCCCCCCACCCCCCCCCCCCCCCACCCCCCCCCCCCCCCACCCCCCCCCCCCCCCACCCCCCCCCCCCCCCACCCCCCCCCCCCCCCACCCCCCCCCCCCCCCACCCCCCCCCCCCCCCACCCCCCCCCCCCCCCACCCCCCCCCCCCCCCACCCCCCCCCCCCCCCACCCCCCCCCCCCCCCACCCCCCCCCCCCCCCACCCCCCCCCCCCCCCACCCCCCCCCCCCCCCACCCCCCCCCCCCCCCACCCCCCCCCCCCCCCACCCCCCCCCCCCCCCACCCCCCCCCCCCCCCACCCCCCCCCCCCCCCACCCCCCCCCCCCCCCACCCCCCCCCCCCCCCACCCCCCCCCCCCCCCACCCCCCCCCCCCCCCACCCCCCCCCCCCCCCACCCCCCCCCCCCCCCACCCCCCCCCCCCCCCACCCCCCCCCCCCCCCACCCCCCCCCCCCCCCACCCCCCCCCCCCCCCACCCCCCCCCCCCCCCACCCCCCCCCCCCCCCACCCCCCCCCCCCCCCACCCCCCCCCCCCCCCACCCCCCCCCCCCCCCACCCCCCCCCCCCCCCACCCCCCCCCCCCCCCACCCCCCCCCCCCCCCACCCCCCCCCCCCCCCACCCCCCCCCCCCCCCACCCCCCCCCCCCCCCACCCCCCCCCCCCCCCACCCCCCCCCCCCCCCACCCCCCCCCCCCCCCACCCCCCCCCCCCCCCACCCCCCCCCCCCCCCACCCCCCCCCCCCCCCACCCCCCCCCCCCCCCACCCCCCCCCCCCCCCACCCCCCCCCCCCCCCACCCCCCCCCCCCCCCACCCCCCCCCCCCCCCACCCCCCCCCCCCCCCACCCCCCCCCCCCCCCACCCCCCCCCCCCCCCACCCCCCCCCCCCCCCACCCCCCCCCCCCCCCACCCCCCCCCCCCCCCACCCCCCCCCCCCCCCACCCCCCCCCCCCCCCACCCCCCCCCCCCCCCACCCCCCCCCCCCCCCACCCCCCCCCCCCCCCACCCCCCCCCCCCCCCACCCCCCCCCCCCCCCACCCCCCCCCCCCCCCACCCCCCCCCCCCCCCACCCCCCCCCCCCCCCACCCCCCCCCCCCCCCACCCCCCCCCCCCCCCACCCCCCCCCCCCCCCACCCCCCCCCCCCCCCACCCCCCCCCCCCCCCACCCCCCCCCCCCCCCACCCCCCCCCCCCCCCACCCCCCCCCCCCCCCACCCCCCCCCCCCCCCACCCCCCCCCCCCCCCACCCCCCCCCCCCCCCACCCCCCCCCCCCCCCACCCCCCCCCCCCCCCACCCCCCCCCCCCCCCACCCCCCCCCCCCCCCACCCCCCCCCCCCCCCACCCCCCCCCCCCCCCACCCCCCCCCCCCCCCACCCCCCCCCCCCCCCACCCCCCCCCCCCCCCACCCCCCCCCCCCCCCACCCCCCCCCCCCCCCACCCCCCCCCCCCCCCACCCCCCCCCCCCCCCACCCCCCCCCCCCCCCACCCCCCCCCCCCCCCACCCCCCCCCCCCCCCACCCCCCCCCCCCCCCACCCCCCCCCCCCCCCACCCCCCCCCCCCCCCACCCCCCCCCCCCCCCACCCCCCCCCCCCCCCACCCCCCCCCCCCCCCACCCCCCCCCCCCCCCACCCCCCCCCCCCCCCACCCCCCCCCCCCCCCACCCCCCCCCCCCCCCACCCCCCCCCCCCCCCACCCCCCCCCCCCCCCACCCCCCCCCCCCCCCACCCCCCCCCCCCCCCACCCCCCCCCCCCCCCACCCCCCCCCCCCCCCACCCCCCCCCCCCCCCACCCCCCCCCCCCCCCACCCCCCCCCCCCCCCACCCCCCCCCCCCCCCACCCCCCCCCCCCCCCACCCCCCCCCCCCCCCACCCCCCCCCCCCCCCACCCCCCCCCCCCCCCACCCCCCCCCCCCCCCACCCCCCCCCCCCCCCACCCCCCCCCCCCCCCACCCCCCCCCCCCCCCACCCCCCCCCCCCCCCACCCCCCCCCCCCCCCACCCCCCCCCCCCCCCACCCCCCCCCCCCCCCACCCCCCCCCCCCCCCACCCCCCCCCCCCCCCACCCCCCCCCCCCCCCACCCCCCCCCCCCCCCACCCCCCCCCCCCCCCACCCCCCCCCCCCCCCACCCCCCCCCCCCCCCACCCCCCCCCCCCCCCACCCCCCCCCCCCCCCACCCCCCCCCCCCCCCACCCCCCCCCCCCCCCACCCCCCCCCCCCCCCACCCCCCCCCCCCCCCACCCCCCCCCCCCCCCACCCCCCCCCCCCCCCACCCCCCCCCCCCCCCACCCCCCCCCCCCCCCACCCCCCCCCCCCCCCACCCCCCCCCCCCCCCACCCCCCCCCCCCCCCACCCCCCCCCCCCCCCACCCCCCCCCCCCCCCACCCCCCCCCCCCCCCACCCCCCCCCCCCCCCACCCCCCCCCCCCCCCACCCCCCCCCCCCCCCACCCCCCCCCCCCCCCACCCCCCCCCCCCCCCACCCCCCCCCCCCCCCACCCCCCCCCCCCCCCACCCCCCCCCCCCCCCACCCCCCCCCCCCCCCACCCCCCCCCCCCCCCACCCCCCCCCCCCCCCACCCCCCCCCCCCCCCACCCCCCCCCCCCCCCACCCCCCCCCCCCCCCACCCCCCCCCCCCCCCACCCCCCCCCCCCCCCACCCCCCCCCCCCCCCACCCCCCCCCCCCCCCACCCCCCCCCCCCCCCACCCCCCCCCCCCCCCACCCCCCCCCCCCCCCACCCCCCCCCCCCCCCACCCCCCCCCCCCCCCACCCCCCCCCCCCCCCACCCCCCCCCCCCCCCACCCCCCCCCCCCCCCACCCCCCCCCCCCCCCACCCCCCCCCCCCCCCACCCCCCCCCCCCCCCACCCCCCCCCCCCCCCACCCCCCCCCCCCCCCACCCCCCCCCCCCCCCACCCCCCCCCCCCCCCACCCCCCCCCCCCCCCACCCCCCCCCCCCCCCACCCCCCCCCCCCCCCACCCCCCCCCCCCCCCACCCCCCCCCCCCCCCACCCCCCCCCCCCCCCACCCCCCCCCCCCCCCACCCCCCCCCCCCCCCACCCCCCCCCCCCCCCACCCCCCCCCCCCCCCACCCCCCCCCCCCCCCACCCCCCCCCCCCCCCACCCCCCCCCCCCCCCACCCCCCCCCCCCCCCACCCCCCCCCCCCCCCACCCCCCCCCCCCCCCACCCCCCCCCCCCCCCACCCCCCCCCCCCCCCACCCCCCCCCCCCCCCACCCCCCCCCCCCCCCACCCCCCCCCCCCCCCACCCCCCCCCCCCCCCACCCCCCCCCCCCCCCACCCCCCCCCCCCCCCACCCCCCCCCCCCCCCACCCCCCCCCCCCCCCACCCCCCCCCCCCCCCACCCCCCCCCCCCCCCACCCCCCCCCCCCCCCACCCCCCCCCCCCCCCACCCCCCCCCCCCCCCACCCCCCCCCCCCCCCACCCCCCCCCCCCCCCACCCCCCCCCCCCCCCACCCCCCCCCCCCCCCACCCCCCCCCCCCCCCACCCCCCCCCCCCCCCACCCCCCCCCCCCCCCACCCCCCCCCCCCCCCACCCCCCCCCCCCCCCACCCCCCCCCCCCCCCACCCCCCCCCCCCCCCACCCCCCCCCCCCCCCACCCCCCCCCCCCCCCACCCCCCCCCCCCCCCACCCCCCCCCCCCCCCACCCCCCCCCCCCCCCACCCCCCCCCCCCCCCACCCCCCCCCCCCCCCACCCCCCCCCCCCCCCACCCCCCCCCCCCCCCACCCCCCCCCCCCCCCACCCCCCCCCCCCCCCACCCCCCCCCCCCCCCACCCCCCCCCCCCCCCACCCCCCCCCCCCCCCACCCCCCCCCCCCCCCACCCCCCCCCCCCCCCACCCCCCCCCCCCCCCACCCCCCCCCCCCCCCACCCCCCCCCCCCCCCACCCCCCCCCCCCCCCACCCCCCCCCCCCCCCACCCCCCCCCCCCCCCACCCCCCCCCCCCCCCACCCCCCCCCCCCCCCACCCCCCCCCCCCCCCACCCCCCCCCCCCCCCACCCCCCCCCCCCCCCACCCCCCCCCCCCCCCACCCCCCCCCCCCCCCACCCCCCCCCCCCCCCACCCCCCCCCCCCCCCACCCCCCCCCCCCCCCACCCCCCCCCCCCCCCACCCCCCCCCCCCCCCACCCCCCCCCCCCCCCACCCCCCCCCCCCCCCACCCCCCCCCCCCCCCACCCCCCCCCCCCCCCACCCCCCCCCCCCCCCACCCCCCCCCCCCCCCACCCCCCCCCCCCCCCACCCCCCCCCCCCCCCACCCCCCCCCCCCCCCACCCCCCCCCCCCCCCACCCCCCCCCCCCCCCACCCCCCCCCCCCCCCACCCCCCCCCCCCCCCACCCCCCCCCCCCCCCACCCCCCCCCCCCCCCACCCCCCCCCCCCCCCACCCCCCCCCCCCCCCACCCCCCCCCCCCCCCACCCCCCCCCCCCCCCACCCCCCCCCCCCCCCACCCCCCCCCCCCCCCACCCCCCCCCCCCCCCACCCCCCCCCCCCCCCACCCCCCCCCCCCCCCACCCCCCCCCCCCCCCACCCCCCCCCCCCCCCACCCCCCCCCCCCCCCACCCCCCCCCCCCCCCACCCCCCCCCCCCCCCACCCCCCCCCCCCCCCACCCCCCCCCCCCCCCACCCCCCCCCCCCCCCACCCCCCCCCCCCCCCACCCCCCCCCCCCCCCACCCCCCCCCCCCCCCACCCCCCCCCCCCCCCACCCCCCCCCCCCCCCACCCCCCCCCCCCCCCACCCCCCCCCCCCCCCACCCCCCCCCCCCCCCACCCCCCCCCCCCCCCACCCCCCCCCCCCCCCACCCCCCCCCCCCCCCACCCCCCCCCCCCCCCACCCCCCCCCCCCCCCACCCCCCCCCCCCCCCACCCCCCCCCCCCCCCACCCCCCCCCCCCCCCACCCCCCCCCCCCCCCACCCCCCCCCCCCCCCACCCCCCCCCCCCCCCACCCCCCCCCCCCCCCACCCCCCCCCCCCCCCACCCCCCCCCCCCCCCACCCCCCCCCCCCCCCACCCCCCCCCCCCCCCACCCCCCCCCCCCCCCACCCCCCCCCCCCCCCACCCCCCCCCCCCCCCACCCCCCCCCCCCCCCACCCCCCCCCCCCCCCACCCCCCCCCCCCCCCACCCCCCCCCCCCCCCACCCCCCCCCCCCCCCACCCCCCCCCCCCCCCACCCCCCCCCCCCCCCACCCCCCCCCCCCCCCACCCCCCCCCCCCCCCACCCCCCCCCCCCCCCACCCCCCCCCCCCCCCACCCCCCCCCCCCCCCACCCCCCCCCCCCCCCACCCCCCCCCCCCCCCACCCCCCCCCCCCCCCACCCCCCCCCCCCCCCACCCCCCCCCCCCCCCACCCCCCCCCCCCCCCACCCCCCCCCCCCCCCACCCCCCCCCCCCCCCACCCCCCCCCCCCCCCACCCCCCCCCCCCCCCACCCCCCCCCCCCCCCACCCCCCCCCCCCCCCACCCCCCCCCCCCCCCACCCCCCCCCCCCCCCACCCCCCCCCCCCCCCACCCCCCCCCCCCCCCACCCCCCCCCCCCCCCACCCCCCCCCCCCCCCACCCCCCCCCCCCCCCACCCCCCCCCCCCCCCACCCCCCCCCCCCCCCACCCCCCCCCCCCCCCACCCCCCCCCCCCCCCACCCCCCCCCCCCCCCACCCCCCCCCCCCCCCACCCCCCCCCCCCCCCACCCCCCCCCCCCCCCACCCCCCCCCCCCCCCACCCCCCCCCCCCCCCACCCCCCCCCCCCCCCACCCCCCCCCCCCCCCACCCCCCCCCCCCCCCACCCCCCCCCCCCCCCACCCCCCCCCCCCCCCACCCCCCCCCCCCCCCACCCCCCCCCCCCCCCACCCCCCCCCCCCCCCACCCCCCCCCCCCCCCACCCCCCCCCCCCCCCACCCCCCCCCCCCCCCACCCCCCCCCCCCCCCACCCCCCCCCCCCCCCACCCCCCCCCCCCCCCACCCCCCCCCCCCCCCACCCCCCCCCCCCCCCACCCCCCCCCCCCCCCACCCCCCCCCCCCCCCACCCCCCCCCCCCCCCACCCCCCCCCCCCCCCACCCCCCCCCCCCCCCACCCCCCCCCCCCCCCACCCCCCCCCCCCCCCACCCCCCCCCCCCCCCACCCCCCCCCCCCCCCACCCCCCCCCCCCCCCACCCCCCCCCCCCCCCACCCCCCCCCCCCCCCACCCCCCCCCCCCCCCACCCCCCCCCCCCCCCACCCCCCCCCCCCCCCACCCCCCCCCCCCCCCACCCCCCCCCCCCCCCACCCCCCCCCCCCCCCACCCCCCCCCCCCCCCACCCCCCCCCCCCCCCACCCCCCCCCCCCCCCACCCCCCCCCCCCCCCACCCCCCCCCCCCCCCACCCCCCCCCCCCCCCACCCCCCCCCCCCCCCACCCCCCCCCCCCCCCACCCCCCCCCCCCCCCACCCCCCCCCCCCCCCACCCCCCCCCCCCCCCACCCCCCCCCCCCCCCACCCCCCCCCCCCCCCACCCCCCCCCCCCCCCACCCCCCCCCCCCCCCACCCCCCCCCCCCCCCACCCCCCCCCCCCCCCACCCCCCCCCCCCCCCACCCCCCCCCCCCCCCACCCCCCCCCCCCCCCACCCCCCCCCCCCCCCACCCCCCCCCCCCCCCACCCCCCCCCCCCCCCACCCCCCCCCCCCCCCACCCCCCCCCCCCCCCACCCCCCCCCCCCCCCACCCCCCCCCCCCCCCACCCCCCCCCCCCCCCACCCCCCCCCCCCCCCACCCCCCCCCCCCCCCACCCCCCCCCCCCCCCACCCCCCCCCCCCCCCACCCCCCCCCCCCCCCACCCCCCCCCCCCCCCACCCCCCCCCCCCCCCACCCCCCCCCCCCCCCACCCCCCCCCCCCCCCACCCCCCCCCCCCCCCACCCCCCCCCCCCCCCACCCCCCCCCCCCCCCACCCCCCCCCCCCCCCACCCCCCCCCCCCCCCACCCCCCCCCCCCCCCACCCCCCCCCCCCCCCACCCCCCCCCCCCCCCACCCCCCCCCCCCCCCACCCCCCCCCCCCCCCACCCCCCCCCCCCCCCACCCCCCCCCCCCCCCACCCCCCCCCCCCCCCACCCCCCCCCCCCCCCACCCCCCCCCCCCCCCACCCCCCCCCCCCCCCACCCCCCCCCCCCCCCACCCCCCCCCCCCCCCACCCCCCCCCCCCCCCACCCCCCCCCCCCCCCACCCCCCCCCCCCCCCACCCCCCCCCCCCCCCACCCCCCCCCCCCCCCACCCCCCCCCCCCCCCACCCCCCCCCCCCCCCACCCCCCCCCCCCCCCACCCCCCCCCCCCCCCACCCCCCCCCCCCCCCACCCCCCCCCCCCCCCACCCCCCCCCCCCCCCACCCCCCCCCCCCCCCACCCCCCCCCCCCCCCACCCCCCCCCCCCCCCACCCCCCCCCCCCCCCACCCCCCCCCCCCCCCACCCCCCCCCCCCCCCACCCCCCCCCCCCCCCACCCCCCCCCCCCCCCACCCCCCCCCCCCCCCACCCCCCCCCCCCCCCACCCCCCCCCCCCCCCACCCCCCCCCCCCCCCACCCCCCCCCCCCCCCACCCCCCCCCCCCCCCACCCCCCCCCCCCCCCACCCCCCCCCCCCCCCACCCCCCCCCCCCCCCACCCCCCCCCCCCCCCACCCCCCCCCCCCCCCACCCCCCCCCCCCCCCACCCCCCCCCCCCCCCACCCCCCCCCCCCCCCACCCCCCCCCCCCCCCACCCCCCCCCCCCCCCACCCCCCCCCCCCCCCACCCCCCCCCCCCCCCACCCCCCCCCCCCCCCACCCCCCCCCCCCCCCACCCCCCCCCCCCCCCACCCCCCCCCCCCCCCACCCCCCCCCCCCCCCACCCCCCCCCCCCCCCACCCCCCCCCCCCCCCACCCCCCCCCCCCCCCACCCCCCCCCCCCCCCACCCCCCCCCCCCCCCACCCCCCCCCCCCCCCACCCCCCCCCCCCCCCACCCCCCCCCCCCCCCACCCCCCCCCCCCCCCACCCCCCCCCCCCCCCACCCCCCCCCCCCCCCACCCCCCCCCCCCCCCACCCCCCCCCCCCCCCACCCCCCCCCCCCCCCACCCCCCCCCCCCCCCACCCCCCCCCCCCCCCACCCCCCCCCCCCCCCACCCCCCCCCCCCCCCACCCCCCCCCCCCCCCACCCCCCCCCCCCCCCACCCCCCCCCCCCCCCACCCCCCCCCCCCCCCACCCCCCCCCCCCCCCACCCCCCCCCCCCCCCACCCCCCCCCCCCCCCACCCCCCCCCCCCCCCACCCCCCCCCCCCCCCACCCCCCCCCCCCCCCACCCCCCCCCCCCCCCACCCCCCCCCCCCCCCACCCCCCCCCCCCCCCACCCCCCCCCCCCCCCACCCCCCCCCCCCCCCACCCCCCCCCCCCCCCACCCCCCCCCCCCCCCACCCCCCCCCCCCCCCACCCCCCCCCCCCCCCACCCCCCCCCCCCCCCACCCCCCCCCCCCCCCACCCCCCCCCCCCCCCACCCCCCCCCCCCCCCACCCCCCCCCCCCCCCACCCCCCCCCCCCCCCACCCCCCCCCCCCCCCACCCCCCCCCCCCCCCACCCCCCCCCCCCCCCACCCCCCCCCCCCCCCACCCCCCCCCCCCCCCACCCCCCCCCCCCCCCACCCCCCCCCCCCCCCACCCCCCCCCCCCCCCACCCCCCCCCCCCCCCACCCCCCCCCCCCCCCACCCCCCCCCCCCCCCACCCCCCCCCCCCCCCACCCCCCCCCCCCCCCACCCCCCCCCCCCCCCACCCCCCCCCCCCCCCACCCCCCCCCCCCCCCACCCCCCCCCCCCCCCACCCCCCCCCCCCCCCACCCCCCCCCCCCCCCACCCCCCCCCCCCCCCACCCCCCCCCCCCCCCACCCCCCCCCCCCCCCACCCCCCCCCCCCCCCACCCCCCCCCCCCCCCACCCCCCCCCCCCCCCACCCCCCCCCCCCCCCACCCCCCCCCCCCCCCACCCCCCCCCCCCCCCACCCCCCCCCCCCCCCACCCCCCCCCCCCCCCACCCCCCCCCCCCCCCACCCCCCCCCCCCCCCACCCCCCCCCCCCCCCACCCCCCCCCCCCCCCACCCCCCCCCCCCCCCACCCCCCCCCCCCCCCACCCCCCCCCCCCCCCACCCCCCCCCCCCCCCACCCCCCCCCCCCCCCACCCCCCCCCCCCCCCACCCCCCCCCCCCCCCACCCCCCCCCCCCCCCACCCCCCCCCCCCCCCACCCCCCCCCCCCCCCACCCCCCCCCCCCCCCACCCCCCCCCCCCCCCACCCCCCCCCCCCCCCACCCCCCCCCCCCCCCACCCCCCCCCCCCCCCACCCCCCCCCCCCCCCACCCCCCCCCCCCCCCACCCCCCCCCCCCCCCACCCCCCCCCCCCCCCACCCCCCCCCCCCCCCACCCCCCCCCCCCCCCACCCCCCCCCCCCCCCACCCCCCCCCCCCCCCACCCCCCCCCCCCCCCACCCCCCCCCCCCCCCACCCCCCCCCCCCCCCACCCCCCCCCCCCCCCACCCCCCCCCCCCCCCACCCCCCCCCCCCCCCACCCCCCCCCCCCCCCACCCCCCCCCCCCCCCACCCCCCCCCCCCCCCACCCCCCCCCCCCCCCACCCCCCCCCCCCCCCACCCCCCCCCCCCCCCACCCCCCCCCCCCCCCACCCCCCCCCCCCCCCACCCCCCCCCCCCCCCACCCCCCCCCCCCCCCACCCCCCCCCCCCCCCACCCCCCCCCCCCCCCACCCCCCCCCCCCCCCACCCCCCCCCCCCCCCACCCCCCCCCCCCCCCACCCCCCCCCCCCCCCACCCCCCCCCCCCCCCACCCCCCCCCCCCCCCACCCCCCCCCCCCCCCACCCCCCCCCCCCCCCACCCCCCCCCCCCCCCACCCCCCCCCCCCCCCACCCCCCCCCCCCCCCACCCCCCCCCCCCCCCACCCCCCCCCCCCCCCACCCCCCCCCCCCCCCACCCCCCCCCCCCCCCACCCCCCCCCCCCCCCACCCCCCCCCCCCCCCACCCCCCCCCCCCCCCACCCCCCCCCCCCCCCACCCCCCCCCCCCCCCACCCCCCCCCCCCCCCACCCCCCCCCCCCCCCACCCCCCCCCCCCCCCACCCCCCCCCCCCCCCACCCCCCCCCCCCCCCACCCCCCCCCCCCCCCACCCCCCCCCCCCCCCACCCCCCCCCCCCCCCACCCCCCCCCCCCCCCACCCCCCCCCCCCCCCACCCCCCCCCCCCCCCACCCCCCCCCCCCCCCACCCCCCCCCCCCCCCACCCCCCCCCCCCCCCACCCCCCCCCCCCCCCACCCCCCCCCCCCCCCACCCCCCCCCCCCCCCACCCCCCCCCCCCCCCACCCCCCCCCCCCCCCACCCCCCCCCCCCCCCACCCCCCCCCCCCCCCACCCCCCCCCCCCCCCACCCCCCCCCCCCCCCACCCCCCCCCCCCCCCACCCCCCCCCCCCCCCACCCCCCCCCCCCCCCACCCCCCCCCCCCCCCACCCCCCCCCCCCCCCACCCCCCCCCCCCCCCACCCCCCCCCCCCCCCACCCCCCCCCCCCCCCACCCCCCCCCCCCCCCACCCCCCCCCCCCCCCACCCCCCCCCCCCCCCACCCCCCCCCCCCCCCACCCCCCCCCCCCCCCACCCCCCCCCCCCCCCACCCCCCCCCCCCCCCACCCCCCCCCCCCCCCACCCCCCCCCCCCCCCACCCCCCCCCCCCCCCACCCCCCCCCCCCCCCACCCCCCCCCCCCCCCACCCCCCCCCCCCCCCACCCCCCCCCCCCCCCACCCCCCCCCCCCCCCACCCCCCCCCCCCCCCACCCCCCCCCCCCCCCACCCCCCCCCCCCCCCACCCCCCCCCCCCCCCACCCCCCCCCCCCCCCACCCCCCCCCCCCCCCACCCCCCCCCCCCCCCACCCCCCCCCCCCCCCACCCCCCCCCCCCCCCACCCCCCCCCCCCCCCACCCCCCCCCCCCCCCACCCCCCCCCCCCCCCACCCCCCCCCCCCCCCACCCCCCCCCCCCCCCACCCCCCCCCCCCCCCACCCCCCCCCCCCCCCACCCCCCCCCCCCCCCACCCCCCCCCCCCCCCACCCCCCCCCCCCCCCACCCCCCCCCCCCCCCACCCCCCCCCCCCCCCACCCCCCCCCCCCCCCACCCCCCCCCCCCCCCACCCCCCCCCCCCCCCACCCCCCCCCCCCCCCACCCCCCCCCCCCCCCACCCCCCCCCCCCCCCACCCCCCCCCCCCCCCACCCCCCCCCCCCCCCACCCCCCCCCCCCCCCACCCCCCCCCCCCCCCACCCCCCCCCCCCCCCACCCCCCCCCCCCCCCACCCCCCCCCCCCCCCACCCCCCCCCCCCCCCACCCCCCCCCCCCCCCACCCCCCCCCCCCCCCACCCCCCCCCCCCCCCACCCCCCCCCCCCCCCACCCCCCCCCCCCCCCACCCCCCCCCCCCCCCACCCCCCCCCCCCCCCACCCCCCCCCCCCCCCACCCCCCCCCCCCCCCACCCCCCCCCCCCCCCACCCCCCCCCCCCCCCACCCCCCCCCCCCCCCACCCCCCCCCCCCCCCACCCCCCCCCCCCCCCACCCCCCCCCCCCCCCACCCCCCCCCCCCCCCACCCCCCCCCCCCCCCACCCCCCCCCCCCCCCACCCCCCCCCCCCCCCACCCCCCCCCCCCCCCACCCCCCCCCCCCCCCACCCCCCCCCCCCCCCACCCCCCCCCCCCCCCACCCCCCCCCCCCCCCACCCCCCCCCCCCCCCACCCCCCCCCCCCCCCACCCCCCCCCCCCCCCACCCCCCCCCCCCCCCACCCCCCCCCCCCCCCACCCCCCCCCCCCCCCACCCCCCCCCCCCCCCACCCCCCCCCCCCCCCACCCCCCCCCCCCCCCACCCCCCCCCCCCCCCACCCCCCCCCCCCCCCACCCCCCCCCCCCCCCACCCCCCCCCCCCCCCACCCCCCCCCCCCCCCACCCCCCCCCCCCCCCACCCCCCCCCCCCCCCACCCCCCCCCCCCCCCACCCCCCCCCCCCCCCACCCCCCCCCCCCCCCACCCCCCCCCCCCCCCACCCCCCCCCCCCCCCACCCCCCCCCCCCCCCACCCCCCCCCCCCCCCACCCCCCCCCCCCCCCACCCCCCCCCCCCCCCACCCCCCCCCCCCCCCACCCCCCCCCCCCCCCACCCCCCCCCCCCCCCACCCCCCCCCCCCCCCACCCCCCCCCCCCCCCACCCCCCCCCCCCCCCACCCCCCCCCCCCCCCACCCCCCCCCCCCCCCACCCCCCCCCCCCCCCACCCCCCCCCCCCCCCACCCCCCCCCCCCCCCACCCCCCCCCCCCCCCACCCCCCCCCCCCCCCACCCCCCCCCCCCCCCACCCCCCCCCCCCCCCACCCCCCCCCCCCCCCACCCCCCCCCCCCCCCACCCCCCCCCCCCCCCACCCCCCCCCCCCCCCACCCCCCCCCCCCCCCACCCCCCCCCCCCCCCACCCCCCCCCCCCCCCACCCCCCCCCCCCCCCACCCCCCCCCCCCCCCACCCCCCCCCCCCCCCACCCCCCCCCCCCCCCACCCCCCCCCCCCCCCACCCCCCCCCCCCCCCACCCCCCCCCCCCCCCCCCCCCCCCCCCCCCCACCTTTACCCCCCCCCACCCCCCCCCCCCCCCCACCCCCCCCCCCCTCCCCCCCCCCCCCCCCCCACCCAGGGGGGGATGCAAAAGGGGAAACATCCAAAGCTTTGGATTCTTCTTCCCTTACTGCTTGTGGAGGAGAGTCTAATTAGCGAACAGTGCCATCATATCTGAAGGCACCGTAACCACAACTGCCCCATCATATTTAGGTCAGTGGAAAGATTCAGACTCTTTGGCTGCTAGCTGCAGGAGTGGCACGGCCACCATTGCCAGCAGCAGTAGGTTGCTTTCCAGTTTTTTGTCACTATATATTAATATACTATCACATGATGATGTAAACCTCTGGCCTGTGGGGTACACGAAGGAACAGGCAAGGCAGAGGGTCCTTCACACTCACACTCAAATATCTCTCTCTCTGTCTGTCTCTCCCTATCTCTCTCTCTCTTTCTCTCTCTCTCTCTCTCACACACACACATCGTTTTCAGACAAAGCATTCCTACCTTTGGGACAAATGTCCTATAACATGCTCAAGTCACGAGTGCAATCACTCACTGACAGGGCTTTCTATAATCCTTATTTACACATCTTGCTAGCTAGAAGCAGTACGCACTACCTTCTCCTACCTCTCAAGTCAACTTCACAGGGGACATCTCCACTGTTACACTAGTTGCTTTACAAAATGTCAAACAGTAGATACCTGACAAAGCAGATTCCTTTACATGGATTTCCATGATATCCAACATATGAGTTTTCTTTTGACTTTGCAACAATGACTTTTGCCAGAGATGCACTTCTTGCTTGCTACTTTGTGTTAGGATGAAAGGGATGTGATTGTTGGATGCAGTGATTCATCTGAAATCGGCCAGGGGTAGTGGATTGATAGCTATAAATGACCCAGCAGACTACTGGTGCACATTACTGCTTCCTCTGTAAACTTCATATGAAAGACAGCATAATTGTCTGTGGCTCTGGCCCCAGCTCTGGCCCACACTTAGCTCAAAAATTAAACTCCCCTCTCTCCCCTTTTTATCTAAATAATGGTGGGAGACAGTATATAGTCCAGGGGTGGCCAACCTATGGCATTCCAGATGTTCATGGGCTACAATTCCCATCAGCCCCTGCCAGCATGGCCAATTGGGATGATAGGAATTGCAGTCAATGAACATCTGGCGCACCATAGGTTGGCCACCCCTGGATAGGGTGCTTGGTACCCAAAGGCTGGATTAAGCAAAACAAAATTAAATTTACAAATTCTGAAATGAGGACAGAGGCTTTAAAATTCCAATACTTTGGTAACAAAAAATTCAGCAGTTTGGGGGCTGTGGGTTAGTGGAAAAACACCTATTTTGTGCACAGAAGGTCCTAGGTTCAATACACAGTACATCCAGTTAAAAATATTAGATAAAAGGCAATATGTAAGATGCTCTACCTCAATACCCGAAGAGTCACTCCAAGTTAGAGTAGGCAATACGGACCTTAATCGACCAATGGTCCAGTTTAGTATAAGGCAGCTACATGTGTGCTCAGGTGGGCCCAATGAGATAGGAGACTATGAACCTACACAGTCAATGGGATTTCCAAAGCAATGGAAAGCACTGACCATACATCAGCACCCAAGCCATAAGCTACTGGCTAAAATGCAAATACTCCAAATTAATTTATTTGTGAGTTGCAGTTTATATAAGAATACACCAACAGCAGAAATTACACTTTCTGACCACCAACAGGATGAGATGACTAATCCAGTAATATTCACTCCAACTACAGTCCACGATCGTTTTCTCCCTGTACTCCTCTGTCCCTTTTGCCCACGTCCCTGAAACTACCACAACCTACAAAGGCTGATGTCAAAAGCCATATCTTCTAATATCTTTTTATTATGACCAACTAAAATAGCACAAAACAGCATGCTAGCTTTGGCATTCTGGAGAACTCAAAAAGCATATACCATTTTGTGTTTATTTTGGATTGTCTCAGAAACAGGAATTATGTGGTTTTCAAGTTTGGATTGTCACTTTGAACAAAGACATCTACATGTAGAGCTGATGGCTGCTTTAAATCCAAAAGGCAGCCTAAAGAATGCTCATCAGCCTGGCAACATGCGATGTCACACCATCACGCTGTCAAGAAAGGGAAAAATGTAAAACTTTGCTCCCTTTTCATTAACAAGGAAATGTCGCAAACTGCAATCTATTATGTTTTCATCCAGATTAGCTCTTACAATTGTCTATTTTTTTAGAGAATTATTTCACAGCTGAGTGCATGGCAAAAGAGATGACACCACTCCTGTGGTTTGTCCCTCAGCAGTAAAAGATATTAAAGGAGGTGACAATGCCAAGAGTGACATGATCACATTGGCAGTGAGAAGGGCATTGCACCAGCTTCTGCCCAGAACTGCTTTCACACATCTAGTCATCCTTGTGCTCCAGTGTCCAAACCATGTTGTAAAAGATCAGCCTATAAGCAGCAATTGTAGCTTTAGACCTTTCCTGCCAGGCACAACCAAAGAAGCCAAACTGTTGCCCAGCTCTCCAAATGAAATTCTTCAACAAAGCAGCTAATTCAGTGGGTTGGATGTGTTTCCCTGCACTTCAAAAAACACCCCTGTCATTCTTAACTAAGATAACAAGCCAGGCAGGGCAACTAGATATGTGAGCTTTATTAAGCTGTGCATTATCATGACCTGTTGGATGTGTGGCTTCATGCCTGAGTACGTTCATGACATAGGATGAGAATTAGTTTAGATATATTTGCTTATATGCTCAGCATGCCCATGATACAATATTCTTTAAAAAGAGGCTTGTAGTTGAGATGTTCACCATGGACTAGCCATAGAGATGTCCACCACGGAGTTCCCTAACATGGTACCCTGGGGCCCACTGGGACTTTTAGAAGGTAGGTAAGGTTCCTGTAAGGCAGGACTTCTGCTGCCCTTATTTAAATGAAATGGTTTTCTATAGCTACAACAGAAGTCAAAGCCACTGGAAGATCAGGAGGACAGGTAGGCACCCAGGCTTTCCTTAGTCAGTGTTTGGATCCATCCCCCCTTTGGGTTTTCATTCTTTATATTCCCTTCTCTATCTCCTTTCCTCTCCTTTATTCCCCTTCTGAGATTCTTTGCAAAGGCAAAAGGGATGTATCGCATTTGGCTCCACCTCCTATGACAACCATTTAGAGAGATGTTCACTACCTCTTCTCAAATTCCAAATATGCCCACAGACTCAAAAGGTGCCCACAGACCCCGGACTATCCATTGTTCCTGGAAGTAGTAAATGTTTCTTAGAACATTTTCTATTTATTTAATTCTTTGACTACAAACTTCATGAGTGAGGCAATACTTTATATTTTGGTTCACTTTCTTGAGTTACCTACTGTGAGTTTTCAGTGATAGTCATTGGAACTACTTTCAGCTTCAGTAAAATGGGTCAACATTTTCTTGAATGTCTCCTAAATGTTTAACTCTTTAATATGCTGCATATATTGCATTGTGCACATGATTTGATTCAGCCTGTGTTCACACTAAGTAAGAGGAAGAACCAAAAAATTCACCTTGGTAGGGGTCATATGGCAGTTGTGCCCTTCTTGATTAACCTGTGCACAGGACAGACTTAATAATGTCACTTGAAGGGGCTAATATTGGCCCCTTCCGCACACGCAGAATAATGCATTTTCAAACCTCTTTCACAACTGTTTGCAAGCGGATTTTGCTATTCTGCACAGCTTCAAAGAGCACTGAAAGCAATTTGAAAGTGCATTATTCTGCATGTGCGGAAGGAGCCATTAAGGGGTCCCACACCCAGAAGAGAGTCACTAAGCCCTGTGACAAGCAATTAAACCCCAGGGAGCCTAATACACAGGAGAGAAGTTACCCCAAGAACACACTTGGGCTGCTGTAGAGAGCTCTAATTTCTCATTGCCTCCTACAGAGCTAACCTTGATGAGAAAGCCCTTGGTGCTGATACTCAGTGACTCCCCATGAACGCTTCTGAAAAAAAGGATACAGCATTTTCTCCAAAAGGAGTTGTCTCCATAACCTAGTTCATTGTCCGTGATATAGAAATTTCAAAGAATTCCAGCTGCTATTCGATTGCTTCTTCTCTCCCATTCAGTCCCAGCATTATCTGCACAATGCTAGAAATGGGGCACAGCAGTTCAAAGTGTCCAGTGATCTCTGTGCTGGCCTACTCCCAGGCACCCTGCATATTCATTTAGAACATTTTTGTGCCGCTTCACCATAAGCCTGCCTGAGGTGGCTTACCACAGAAAAATAATAAAAAACCAAAAAAAATGTTAATTGAAATCTAGCAATTAAAATCCCCAACCCAGCATAATGGCAAAGATCATAACAACTAACCACAGACAGCTTAAAACAACAGCTTCCAGCTTCACATAGTGTTTTAAAAAGCCAATCCCTAAATTAATTGCCTGGGTAAACAGAAATATTTTGGCCTGGCACTTACAAGATTGCAAGGCAGGCATCAGGCAAGCCTCAAGGGAAAGGGCATTCCACACACGAGATGCCACTGTTGAAAAAGCCCTGTCTCTGGTTGCCCCTGACTTGCCTCTGAAGGCAGGAGCATGGACCTTGACTGGGCAGGCTGGATAATATGGTAATGTTTCAAGTACCCTGGCTCCAAGCTACTTAGGACTTTAAAGGTAAGAACAAGCACTCTGAATTGTGCCTGAAAACAAATGGGCAGACAGTATACATCTTTCCTGCCTGGAGTGATATGATCCCTGTATTCTACCCGACAGTATGCACACAAAAGCACCACTCTTTGTCCTGTTTGAAGCTAGGACAACAGGAGATACACAAGCTGGCAAGCCCTGCTGCCAATCAATCTCTTCTCCAGTAAATACAAGAAAGGGCCTGTCCCTATTGGGATAGGAACCACTGGACAGTCCACAAGCTCTGTCCTCTTTCTGTAGCTTCAGGCAGTGCCGGGGGGGGGGGGGGGGTGGGGCTACCTCGCATGCAAGTTATACTGCTTATGAACTAGTCACAAGAATAGCTAGAGAAGCCTGTGATTTCTTTACAGCAGTTACACATTTGTTTGTTAAATCTAGTTTGACTTGAAATGTATTATTCCAGTTCCTTACAGGGGTGTGGAACTGTTTCTGGTAATTTACATCTATCATGTGAGTGCATACCAGGGTATATCTCCTCATGACCTGAAGTGTATCATATGAAGAAATCAGTGTTGAGTCCAAGTTAGACCTACACAGCAACTAAAATTAACAAAACAATAATCGGAAACTGTACTTGCACTGCAAACTGGAAGCTCTATGTCATCTGAAACGATTTCTCTAGCTATGAGGTGAGGCAACGCTGGGAAGAAAAGGTGAAACTGAGGGTGTCCTGCAGCAACGATCAAAGAGACAACATATGTGGGAGACAGGGACATTAAAGCAAAGGTCTGACAGCCTAAACTAAAAAGTTCTCTTTTCACTCCACCTCTCCAAGCATATTCAGCCCCGTCTCCAAGGTAAGTTGGGATCCCCTAGTGACAGGCAGCTAGGAGCTAATTAATGCTCATTAATCCACATGGCTTTTTTTTTTTTTTTTTTTTTTTTTTTTTTTTTTTTTTTTTTTTTTTTTTTTTTTTTTTTTTTGTTTTTTTTTTTTTTTTTTTTTTTTTTTTTTTTTTTTTTTTTTTTTTTTTTTTTTTTTTTTTTTTTTTTTTTTTTTTTTTTTTTTTTTTTTTTTTTTTTTTTTTTTTTTTTTTTTTTTTTTTTTTTTTTTTTTTTTTTTTTTTTTTTTTTTTTTTAATAATTTTTTTTTTTTTTTTTTTTTTTTTTTTTTTTTTTTCCTGCAAGGGACTGGTCCTGGGAGCACTTAGTCAATGTTTACAGCTTGGCTTTACAGCTTTCAGTCAATGACCTGCTCACAGTCGCACATATGTAAGTGGAGTAAAATGAGTATGTGTTTTCCATAGTCCTGATGATTTGGGGAAGAGGTTCCTGCAAAGCAAAGCAAAGGGCAAGGATCGAAGCAGAGCAGTGGGTTTCTATGCCCAGGTCATGCTTCTATGCTGATATTTCATTTATTCATGTATTTGACTTATACCCCACCATCGCCCGTAGGGCTCAGGGAAGCCATCATAATGTCAACTGTTCAGTAACTAGTTTTATGGGAAGGCCACCTTGAGGGATGAGCCCCTCCATCTCTCAAAAGCGGACTGCCACCTCTATTTGTATACGGTGCTTATTTAAAGTATATACCTTACCCTGCTACAATCAAAGTTTTTTTAAATAATCAATTTATTTCATAATACATAATCCATGAGGCTACATAATATATAACAAATAATACAATATCCATGAGGTAAGATGTAACAATCTAAGCAAGGTCCAATATCTGTTTTTTATTAATTCTGTAAAATTATTTATATTTCAAAAAGTAATAAAGAGAGACCAAATTCTGAATGTCAAGTTGGGTAACTTTGTACAAGACTAGCAGAATGGCTTTTAGCCACAGACTAACATTGAAACAGCCCTGGGGACCCTATTTGGGTGGAAATGAATAGATAAGATACAATAAAACACCTTAAACGTACTTAGTGATCCCGTATAACGGGTCACCTCTAGGCTGGATTATTATATAGCAGCGCTGGCTACGCTGGCCTGCACCTCTGCTCGATGATCCCGGGGGGGGTGAAACTCATTCCCAACATCCCGGCAGCCAGACTGGCCACCTAGGAACAGCTAGATTTGGGGACGGGATTGCTCCGGTCCTATACCATCTACACTGGCTGCCCATCGAGTTCTGGGCCATCTTCAAAGTGCTGGTTTTGACCTTTAAGGCCATCAGCGGCATTGGGCCTACATATCTGAGGGATTGCATCTCCCCGTACTGCCCTACTAGAGGCCCTCCGGTTCTACAGAGGAGCGGATTGCCAGGAAATCCCTGGCCCAAAAAGATCCAGGCATGGCCTCCCAGCCCAACAACGGGGCCAGGAGCTTTTACTGCCCTGGCCCCTACCTGGTGGAACAACAGGCTCCCCTAAGGAGACCAAGGGACCTCTGCGGACGCTTCAAAGTTTCCGCAGAGGCCTGCAAAGAAATGGACCCCTGTTCAGCCAGGCTTTTGGCCAGCCGGAGATGACCATCCTGACCCTCCTTACCATCTTGAGGTCTCCCATAGGGCGGGAATGCAGGGGTTGGGATAAGTAGCATCATCTGCAAATTTTTTTAAATTGTTTTAAATTCTATGAATTTAATATTGTTATCAGATTGTGTTTTATATATTTGTATTTATGTGACGCTGATGTTGATGTATGCCACTGGAGCAAAGGGAGGTCGGTTTAAAAATGGAATTAAATAAATAAATAAACAAACAAACAACCAATCAGATTAAATAGAATATTGCAGTATATTGGTAATTCTATATTGCTAAAAGCATTGAGAAACATCCATTTTGTATGAACTACGAAAAGCCAAACTGCTAAACGTGACATCTGGGCTCATATACCTCTTTTCTCTCTAGGATGATGACTGGGGGATGTTAATGGGGGGGAGAAGTAGATGTGTTGATCCAGGTGTTGATCCACAGTCTAGGCTCCAGAAGAATATTAATCTGCACTAGATGGTTCCAATTCCATTTGTTCCAAACCCACAAGGGCTGGCATGCATCAGGCAACGAGTGGCTTTCTTCTCGCACCGCCTCCCCTCCCCAACCCGCAGTAGGAAGTGAATGTGTTGCTTAGCTGGAAACTCAATTAGGACTTTTTCCAAATTCTCTGAGCCCCTGACCAAATTAAACTGGAACTCTTCTCCCCAGCTTGGCTCCAACCAATTATCACCATAATCACGTCTGTGCCCAGTTATCATATCAATTAGCTGCAGCCTTAGCAGAAAGGTGGTGGGGGCTGTAGATGAGAAGATCTGTGGATGAGGATGTGATAGATTGGGAGGGAGAGAGGTGGGAAAATTAGTAAGAAAGAATGAAGAGTGACTATGAAGGCACAAAAGCCATTTTTGTTTTCTTAGAATTAGCTATTGGCCTTTCAGTTGTAAATCACTGGTAAAATGCACATGCCACTAGAAGCACAGGGCTTAATCCATACACCAAGCAGCATCTACCTTGGGAGCTCTTAAAAACAATGGGCTAACTTGGTTTCTGGTCAAACTTGTACGGAGCATACTACCATGGAGCTTCAGCGACATAGTATATTAACATACACTGAAAGCATTTTAGATATATGCAGAGGCTACACCATTTATTATAATGTTTTAAATGATCCAGGTGACCTTTAGAGATGACAGTGCATAAGCCTTCAAGACAAAAATGAAAGCTTTTGACAAAGTTACATCTCTGAACTGGGGTTGGTACAGTGAAGCAGAGTCTTCCCTTAAACAAAGGAGCAGGTTAACCAAAACACAGGCTAAATTAATTGAATTCTAAATGGTAGCTTTGCTGGAGACACCAGATCATGCCCACACCCACCTCTCTACCCAGAAAAAGGTACAAAACATTTTTATGGTTTTTATTTTTTCACTCTACATCAAAATGTCGGAGCTTTTTCTTAACACCCTCTGCCTTTCACATTTTTATTTTGTACTCTGAATACCTCTGCATGAAGAGATTTTGAAAGATCACCCTCTGATTCTTGAGCATTAGTTAGTCCAATAAAAGGCATCGCCTCACTAGTTTTATACATTTTTATTCTGAGAGATCACCACAGCTGCTAAGAGTCTAAAACACAAAGGAAGCCTTTTAAAACACTTTGTTTTCCTCCAGAGGTAAACCAGATACCTGACATAATTGATTAAAATCTTAGTTACACTGCACGTTCATAAAAATACACTGATTCAGAAACTAGTTTCCCCTCATCCCCAAAAACTAACACTGGAGGGGACCTGGAACCTGTTTTATTTTTACTAGTAAGTAATTTTAGGGTGGGGTGTCATTCTCATAGGCCCCTCTTAGCTACCATCTCTGCACAGGTCTTTGGCAGAAAAACTATCGCTGAAACACCATTTATGTCTACTCTTTTCAACCATCTCAGCGCAGGAGGAGAGCTGAAGGAATGCTAAAATGCAGTGAAACTTCCTCCATTCTGGAACACAGAGACACACAGCCCCATCCACAGTCCTCGGCAGTGGGAAGCAGCACCACTATGTCGGTACCCTGACACTTCCAAGGGGGCTTCCTATCAGCATGGGGAACGAAAAATGAAAAAACCCACTCCCAGAAAACCCTCTATTGGGCTTAACACATATGCCACCCTTTCCAAGGGACAAGGAACTGTGCTCTTGACCCTCAACCCTGGGCAGAAGCCAACTGTCGGCTCTGCCCCCAGGAACAGCCCGGCCTGCCTTCCCCACACTGGGATCCAGTTGGGATGCCAGTACAGCCCTGTGGTGATCCGAACTTCTGAGTTTCACTGTTGCAGAGCTGAGGAGTGGCTGCTCACCAGCACATCCGCCTCCTCCGTCGGGTTAAGTGCCCTGGGTAAGGCAAATGTCATGCTGCTCCCGCTTTTGCTCCCCTGGATGAGGCTCTACGTTACCCAAGAAAGGAGTATTTTTATACTTTTCCAAACCCATCACATAATATAGAAAGATAAAACTGCTTTAAATTTAAAGGGAATCCCACACCACACTTCAACTATGTGTGCTGTAATGCATTAGGGTGAGCCAATTGTTTCTTCCAGGAAGGGGACTGATTTGAGTTTCAGAGATCTTGAAATCGCAGCCACTCTACAGAACAATGCAAAAAGTTGAAAGTGTCTGCAAAAAGCAATGTTTATTGTTATAAGTTAAGTTGGAAAGGTTTCTGCCTTCGCACAAATCTACTGCTCCATTCACCTTGGGTTTTAATGACTCAGCAATCGGCACAGCCCTCTAAATGTCATGTATGATGGCCAAAAGAATATGAAAGAATATGGCCCTTCTAAGGCTGCAGCACCACAGTTTCTAGGATCATTTTTGGGTCAGGAATGACTTTGTATGACTTTAGGGAGTATTCCACTCCCTAAAACTACTGAATCAGTCCCTTACAACAACTTTAGGAGGGTCCATTACCACTCTCCAGTGTAGTGTGGTGGTTAAGAGCATTGGACTCTAATCTGGGGAACTGGGTTTGATTTCCCACTCCTTCACATGAGTGGCAGACTCTAATACGGTGAACTGGATTTGTTCCCCTGCTCCTACACCTGTTGGTGATCTTTGGCTAGTCACAGTTCTCTTCAAACTCGCTCAGCCTCACCTACCTCACAAGGTGTCTGTGTGGTGAGAGGAAGAGAAAGGAGTTTGTAAGCCACTCTGAGACTCCTTCAGGACAGAAAGGTGAGGTATAAATCCAAACTCTTCTCTTTTTCATCTTTCCTCTCATTTGCTTCCAAAAATCCTCCCTGAAGAGATCCCAAAGACAGCAGAAAAATTCAACAACGTGTTTTTTAATTATTTCACTCTACAGAGGCCTCACCAGTCTCCTATACTTCCATTATTATTAGGGTTTCCGCTATGCCAGCTTTAACTCAGCCTTACCAGGTGTGTTTTACAACTCATCATCACTGCTAAGCATGAAGCAATTTTAAATTTGCATGCATGATAATCAACACATGCAAATGAGCAATGATGTGTTTCTTTTTTTCTCTGGGTGAAATAATAACCTTAACTAATCATGCTTTGTCAGGAAATAACCTTTTCCCTGTCTGAAAGCAGTGCCCAGAGAGCACCGAATAGGAGTAATCAACTAGACAATATACTGTACTGGCAGCTCAGGCTGAGATGGTATGGCCTGTGCTAACAGGAAACCAGGCTGTTTCATGGGACACTGAAAGCACCTTTGAGCATCTCATGCTGTGTGTGTACGCACGGACGAATGCTGTTAATATAGAATAAAAGTGCCAGAGAAGCCTTATTAAATTTACTGTACATTCTAGCAGATGCAGATATTGAGTCTGAAGTGTTAACAGGGCAAAATGCAAAAAACAAAACAATTTAAGCATCGCATGGAAATCTCCAGTGGTGAAAAATCCGAAGGGGTAAATTGTCCTATTTCCACTGGAATCAATTTGTCCAGATAGTGAGTTGCTGACAGTAAAACATCCTGATGTTATTGAAGCCAATCTGCAGGACACCAGTTAGTAACAACTGTCTTCACCGCTCTGATAAACTAGGTATTGCTGGCAAAAAGAAAAGGAATCCTGCCCCTCTGAACACAGCAAAGGCCTGACAAGGCCTGATAATAAACTAATGAGGACTGGGACACAGACAGAGCACCAGCAGGCACTGACAGACCTCCAGGTTATACATTTGTATGCCTCTTTCCTCCTGTCAAGTGTTGGTGTGGACAGCAGGGAGGTCTTAGCCAATAGGCAACAGAGGCAGCTGCCCCAGATCCCACCCTTCCTATGCAAAGGAGGAAAGATGATAAAAAACACAGGCAACTCCTGCTGCCACCATTCACACCCTGCCCATGAGGATCTTAGGCTACCCACTTGTGACAGCCACTTGTGCCCACCCCATCTGGGACTTTGGCAGCTGGCTCAGCTGTGCCTGTTTGTTCCAGGGCATCCAGGGCACAGGCAGCAGCTTCTGCTGATGGCCCCTTTCTGCCTCACAGGGAGCAAGAGACGTCGCTTGTTTGATGATGGACAGTCTGACTCATATATACCAGTCCAACTTTGCTGTTGATGGTGGTGCTTGCTAGTTCACACAGGGGTTTTTTAAAAATTATAAAACAGGACAGAGTCTTGGGTGGCCCAAGAAACCAGAATAAAAGGAGGAAGGGAACTGGTTTGCCCAAGAGAGGAAATAACTACCACCACAGAATATGTCAAGATAGCAATGTTTTAGGGTTGGATGGTTTACCATACAGAAATGGCAAAGTCTATGTTTGGGCATCCTTGATTTCAATCTTGCCACTTTCTACTGGACCTAAAGCAAGCTCAGACTCTCAAAAAGATGAGGCCTTGATTGTCAAGCTATCACGCAGAAAATCCCACTCATTAAATGCCCTTCATACAATAAGAAACAATTCTCTGTAGGAGTTTGATACTGGCTACTGTTTTCCTGAAGGAAGCTGATACCTGTTCTGTGTGTGAGTGGGCACAACAGAGTGAGAGGGAGAGAGTGAGAGTAAGTGAGTGAGTGAGTGAGTGAGAGAGAGAGAGAGAGAGAGAGAGAGAGAGAGAATATTTGTAATTAGCATTGAAAAACATTTGGTTGTAGGAATTCGAAGCCTGCTGATTCAATGGTTGAAAACGACAAAGGAATACAGAAAGAGATTATGGGATGGCTAGTTCTAAGATGAGTCAGTTTGGTTTTGTGGTTAAGTTGCCAGACTAGGACCTGAGAAAACCAGGTTTCAATCCCCATTTGTGCCATGGAAGCTTACTGGGTGACCTTTGGCCAGTCACACACTCTCAGCCCTGACCCTGGCTAGTACTTGGATGGGAGACCTCCAAGGAATACCAGGGAGTGTGACACAGAGGCAGGCAAAAGCCTCAGTCACTCACCTCCAAAGGTCTCTTACCTTGCAAACCCTACGGGGTCACCATAAGTCAGCTGCCACTTGACAAAACTAAAAAAAGTCCTAACCTGCCTGTAGCAAAACCTGAACAGGAGAGGCTGAGCTTTGCCCCTCTTTCCCTCCCATTTAGTTGATTTACCCCAAAAAAGAATCCAAACAGATTGCCATTCTCTAATCAATCCCCAGCATGTTGCCACTAATCCCCAGGCAGTTGTGGCGACTGGGCAGAAGGGAAGGCTCATCTGCCATGCTGATCCAGGAAGAGTGGATGACTAAATAAACAGTGTGTGTATGTGTGAGTGACTGAGGCATATGCATCTATGACAAAACATGGACGGCTGAGCACATTTTCACATCTGTGTGCATACATGTGAGCAGATGAGGGGTCTCTAATATATTCAGTGCTACTGCAGGAGGCCCTCAGGGAAACAGCCTTCCCCCCACCCCACCCCATTGTATGCGAGACAGGTAACACAGCTTCAGAAACTGGCTGCAGACGCCCACACGCTCCTGCGCTAAATAATAATCATTAATTTTTTAAAAAAAAACGCACATATACAAGCTAAGAAAGAGCCACCCACACATTGTAAGATTGGATGGAAAGGAAATACATTTTAAAAAATTGCACACACACCCCCTCCACCTGCTTGCAAACCCATGGTCTGTCTGCATAGTAAACCATCAAATGCCAGACAACCTCTTCAGCTCTACTGGAAATTCAGACTTCTTAATTCTAAGGAAACACTGGGTGGCTTGCAAATGGCTATAATCACTACAGGAATCTCGCTTCCGCATCTCACATGACCAGGGCATGTTCTTGTCACATCAATGGTTCAGGTCAACACACACATATGCACATTCCTTTTGGCTTAGGAACTAGTGAGGTGTCTAAGGCAAGGTTGTGCCTGTGCAGGGAGATGTTGATTTAGATATGGTTGAATTGCTCCTGGCTCAGAGGCACTTTATGCTGCAATGCCATTCTTCTAAAATACCAGGATCTTGTTTTTGGGCAAATGCCACAGGCTCACATCAGCAAAGGTCTGGTCACAGACTTTGAACATTCCCACAGGGGATGCATCACAACTGTAAACAGACAACTGCCTCCAACTGGTGCTAATCCGCCCACTTTCCATTCATTTCAAAGGAATGATGCCCATTTACCAGAGGATCCAATTAGATCAGCTCCTGCAAAGTGAAGATGCATGTACCAAATTGGAATCCTGGTCCAGCTGCACAAAAATCTCAAGGTTGCAAAAAAGAGAGCAGACCACACAAAAAGCACCCCAGCTACAAGTAAAAACAGAAGAAGATTGTGCAAGAAACTATTCTGCTACCTGTCCCAGCTTCCTTCATAAGTTAGGTTTGCACAGCATGCTGCTGACCCCCAGGGCATACGTGCATTAAGAAATCATTGATTTTGGGAACTTCTCATTTCTAGATGGAGAAATTCCCTAGGACGCCATGCTGGACATTCTTTTTATACTGAGAATATCCCCTAATTTCCAAATGGAACTGGTAAATAGCATCCTCAGAAACTGACTCATTTCTCACCATTCAGGCATTATCTGGGATTTCAAAGAGAAACTGGAGAAAAATAACATTAATGGAAACAACAGTGAGGATTACAATATTCACAGAAAGCCCTCAAAAGGCTGGAAAGCTTCTCTGTCTCTGGAAATAAGCATGATGCTAACCACTGAAAGGAGACGGCATTTGAAACTACTGATGTCCATGCGATTACCACCTACCACTAAAGCATTTAATACTTCATGCAATGGAGACAGGGTGCCAGCCTCGCTGGACTATTTAATCTGATGTAGGAGGAGGGTGCCTCTTTTGTCCTACAGCATTGTCAAGTATGCAGCAATTCTCCTTACATATGGTAAATCAAATCCTGCACACATTTAGTTCTTGCGCTGCTTTATACCCCAGGAATGGAAATCACCTTTCCCATCCTTTGCTGGATGCAGACCCCAGTCGATGACAATCCCATGAGCTTCAGAGAGCAGGGTTACTAGCTGCCCCCCTCAACACTAACATGAGAAACGAAGGATCTTGATTTCTTCTCTCATTTCACCATGTTTACCTGCTGCTTTCCCTGAGTTTGTGGACATGAAAGTGTTGGGCCAATTATTTGAATTTCAGCTGCAACTAGGGTCTTTCCACTGGGCTCCATAATTTCATATTGAAATTTATCTCCAGCAGTATATCATCTGAGAAGATGGAAAGGGAAGAAGAGAGTCTATGACTGGTCTCATTTCAGCTGCTGACAATGAGTTTCCTCATTCTGATGTGAGCCACAGATCAGGTTCAGCACTATACATTGTAAGTTCCAAGGCATTACACGTGTGATTTTAACAATATGGAAGATAATTCCCAAATCAGGACTGGCTTCTGGCCCATCCTGCAGAATGCCTTAAGGGATATAGGCAAGTCAAATCATCAAAGAGTGTGGGAACATAGGATTTACAGAAAAGATTGATGGCAAACAAAGCAATATGCAAGAAAGAAAGGCTTGAGGGCCTAAGATGGCAAAGGAGAGTGATAAGGCCAAGCCTTTCTCACATTTTGGGGCAGCTGATCTCAATTCCCATTCTACTGAGTCAGACGTTTATCGCCAACTTAGTGCTTGGGCTTTTCTACATGGGTCTTGGAAAGTACCACAAAAAAAACCAAATATATGTATATACACACAATATACATATACACTCAATACACAATGCTGAAGAGCTACACTTGTTTTCAATATCGAGGCATACAGGGCAGACCTTAAGCAAAGCTGATGTCAGTGGACTTAGAAGGCTGTAACTCTGCTTAGAATTGCATTGTTAGTTCTGCATCCTGTGAAGAAATAATACAGAGGAACTATATTATGAACAGAGTGTCTTTCATCCCAACCCCCCAGAACTACAACCATCTGAAACACATTTTAGGTAAGAGAGCAGAACTTCCAAGAGTGATGACTTTCAGGCAAACTTGAAGCACCGTGCCTATGACTTTTAAGCATCAACAGAACTCAGTAATGTTGGTTCCTACGTACCTAATCAAACAGGCCACATTTCTTTCTTAGAACTGAGAATAGAACTAGTGAAAATACTCATTCAACAAAAGGGGAATAAAAGGAATAAAGGGGAGAGAGATAATATCGGCGTCTCTTTGTTTCTGAGTATTTGGTCTCCTGGTTATTCTACTGCAGATAGGATTCAAAAGCTTCTAAAACCTCTCCTGCTTCACAGTCTCCTTCTAACCCTACTACAACCCCAGACATGATCAAACAGCATTGGACTGGACCAGTTCCTCATCTTGCCAGGGCTACCTAGGACAAAGCTGCATTGATACACTACACTAATAGATTTATTTTTCTCTTTACTTTATACGTACCTTTTTCCTCTTTCCTTTTCATTCTATTTATTTGCTAGATTTTGAGTTTCTTCCCTCTTCTTGTTCTTTTTTTTCTGATGCTTTGAAATAAATACATGAATAAAGAGATCTTTAAGAACCAAAGCTTGATGGATGCTTTCTCTTGGTGGATGCTTCCCTTTTTTTCCTACTTAAAGATGGGAAGCTAGGTAGGACAGACAGAACTGGGGGTGGATTCAGACTACAATGAAAATCTTTCATAGAATAAAACTGATGGTCTTTTTCTTCAACAGCCAAAAACATACTATTTCACAAAGCAAGCCCAAAACCTACCTACTGTACGCAAATATTATTTTAATAAACCTCATATTGTTCCCAACCGATTTTTTGTTTAACACTTTTCAGTTTCCACCTATTGGCCAAGCTAACCAAAACTGTAAAAACACATTTTTTTTGGGGGGGGGGGAGGCTGGGGTGAATAAGACCATTTGCTTAGTGTTTGTAATCAGAAAGATAGCACAGAAAATTGGAGGGTATGGGGAACCTTATTCAAGATAAATGAGGGAGGAGATGAAGAAAAGGAGGACAGAATGGTGACTAGCAGATTCTTTATTTTAATCATCCATTCCATCTGTTTATTCTTAGTCTATATTGCACTCTTTCTGTGCATCCGCTGCCCCCTTTTGCTGATAATACCATATCTATGCATATACACACACCCCAAAACTCAGGGGCCTAACCTGTCTTTAATATCATATCACACGCACACCATAGCCCCCTTTCTATTCATCTTCTTTCCCCGTGGTGTAAAGAATATTTTCACCCCCTTTTCCTTCTGAAGATGGAGACCGCAACATAAGTGTGTACCTGTTTAAACCCTGCCTCCTTACCCCCGCCCCCCCCCCCCGAAGAATTTAAAATCAACATGGTTTGCAGCAATCATCAATCTTTGCTTCTTCACCAGCCCAGTTTGGGAGCTGGTGTTTTAAACCAGAGTATTTCCAGCATCCAATTCCCCTTCCACACTCTAGTTTGACGTGGAGACAGTGGTATGGTATGAATGTGGAAGCATTCATTTAAAGGTGCAGTTTCCTCAGGACCATCCCCTTCTCCAAATTCTCTGCAGGCCTTCACATCGGTCAGTGCCAATCAAAAGAAACTATAAAGGGTCAGTCTGTATACATGCACGGGTCTGATTTTGAGAAGGAGCAGAACTCAGATCAGGCCCCAGATGCTACAGGATCATAACCTCATACACATCTTCTGCTCAGGGGATCGACCCCCCCCCCCACTCCTTCCGAAGAGCCCGGCCTGAGGTGAAGTAAGGGGCACATCAGCCCGCCCTCAGAGAGATGTGCTGGGCCGTGGGGGCGGAGACCAGGGTGGGCATCGAGGGCGATGGATGGCACAGCCCAGGAGCCATCACAACAAGCCCATGCGCACCCCCCCCCCGTCCCTGATTAACCATTCCGCCTGCATCCGCCTCCCATCTTGAAACTGTAGGGGGGGGGGAGCTATGCGTGTGTGTGCCCCCCTGCCTCCTCCTCTAAAGCCTTCCCATTACATAAAAACACGTATCAGGGAAATGGGGGGGGGGGGGAGAGACGCTATAGGGGCAGCTGCCGCGATCTTGTCCTAGTTCCGGCTATTTTTTTCCTGCAGCAAAATTGACCAAAGAGAGGGAGGGCGAGGACAGGACCAAAGACAATATCTCGAGAAACAGCCCTACCCTCCTCTTTGTGCATTACGGTATTTTGAGGGTAATTTTTTTTTCTTTTCTCGCAGACTCAAATATATACAAAAGCGGTGGCGGCGGCGGCAGCCGGGGAGGGGGTGGGGGGAGAGAATACCGCAGTAAAGGCGGTGAGGGGCAGGGTATTCTTTTTTGCAGATGGCTTTGTCTTGGGTACACGCAGAGACTATGGGGAGGGCAAGCGGCCGCCTCCTCCGTACGCGAAAAAGACCCCCGTTTGCACAGCCCTTGCAAGCCGGATCACAACATCCCCGGAGAACATACAGGGGGGCAGGGGGGCGACAGAGAGGAAATGGCCCCTTCCTCCCATCATCGTAGCTAAATCAGCAACATCCCCCCCCCCCCCTTCCAATTTAAGTCTCTGTGGCGCAAAGAACGCCTGTCCGTGACAGACGCTAATCCAAAACCAGGTCCAGCAGCTCACAACCCGCCACGGGGGCGGGGAGGGGGCAAGGAAAGCGAAGGGTTTGCTTAAAAAATATCTCATCCCTTCCGCTTCCCCCCTCCTCCAAAATCTTGCCAGGATTCCGGGGGGGGGGGGCCTCCCCGCCTTTAAAGGCTCGCCATCCGTCCCCTTCATCCAGATTTCCGAGGCCGGCAGGGTCAGCGCTCCAAACCCCCAACCCCGGGATCCAGCCCCGTCCTTACCTTCTGCGATCCAGTCCCGTCGGGTTCCTCCATTCAGGGATCCCTAATCCATCCTGCCGCCGAGACGGCAGGGCTTGAGCCCCCGCAGGTATTAGGAAGCACGAGGCAATCGGACGCTCGACGCGCGATCTCGATCTTCTCCCGATCGCTCCCCTGCTTTGGGGCGTCAATTTCACAGAAACGGGGGGGGGGGGGGCGGAGGAGACACACACAAAACGAAGCGTCCTGATCTTGTATTGTTTTGCCCCTGGAGGGGCGATGAGTTAACGGGGAGGGGGGGGGCAAAGAGAGAAGGGGGAGTCTGTCGAAAACCAAGCACTGTCTCTATTTGTGTGTGTGTTGTTTGCAGCCACCCCCTCCCAAAACAGCAGAAGGGAGGGGGAGGAGGAAAAGGAGAAAAAGAAAGGGAAGGGGCCAAATCAGAGCCCTCCTTCCCCCGAGGAGATGTCACTGGCGGCCGCCTCCAGCAGGCGAACCGCCCCGCTTAGCGATGCGAAAGGAAGTCTTAAAATATATCCATCCGTGGAAGGCAGTCCGGGCATTTTGGAGACGGTGGGAGCAGCCCAAGATCCACCCCCCTCCCCAATCACACACACACACACACAGTCACACGCGCGCGCACTGGCGGCGGTGGCGGCGGGGTGGGGGCTCCGTCTGCCTGCTCGTCTCTCCTTTCCTCCGCTTCCCCCGCCCCGACGCAGACAAACCCGCACACGCGCGCTCCTCCTCCTCGCCGACCGCGGAGCAACCCGCCAGGACTCGGTGCTCCAGGCCCGGCTGCGCTTTGCAGGCTCTAGCTTCCGAGCGGCCCCATGGCGGGAGGGCTTCGGGCTGCCCACCGGCCTCTCCCCTTTGCAAAGAAGCCAGCCTTACTGTCCTCTTGCCGGGGACGCCTCCTCTGCAGGCAGTCTGGCCGAGGCGAGGGAGATGCGAAAGGTTAAGCGACTAGAGGGGGGGTGCAAGCTGGCCAGGGCTATTGCACGGCAGCACGATGCCCGGTCGCTCCCGGCGCCTCTGCTAGATCCGCGGCCCCGGAGCCCAGAACCCCCAGCAACGTTGGTCGGACTAGGGAACCTCGCTCTTTGCACACCAGGGACCGGGAGGCAGCAGTAGCCACAAGCCAGCTGCTTCCATTCAGAGAGAAGGAAGGCAACAGAAAAACATCGGAGCGGATTCCAGAAGGGATGGATACACCTGGGAGGCTGGGGCGGGCGGGAGAGAGGCGCACATACAGTGTACAAAAAGGAAAATCTGGAGCGGAACGGAGGTTGGGTACAGTCAGTCTGGAAGAAAGAAGATCACGAATGGATCCCAGAACGGAGAACACGATTAGAAGCAGAGAAGTAGGAAGATCCAGACAGTGTAGGGCTGGAGATAGGGCAATTCAGACGGACAAAAACACGGAATGGGGGAAAAAAAGGAAGATGGGGAGCTATTAGAAAGGGCTGAAGAAAACTTTCTTCCCTATAGGAACACAGGGGGATACTTCCAGGTGAAGGGTGGGTGGGTGGTGGAATACCCGGATTGGACTTCCAGCCCTAAGTGTAGATTTTCAAAATCTGAGAATGAGAACATGGGGGGAGAGAGAGAAAGAGGTGGCATTTTACCTACAACTGGGTCTCATTAAGCAACATTCTAGCAGATCATAAAGAATGGGTAAATCCTGTCAGGATTTCCAGGGCACTCTTGCAGATACGCTTGGCTGGCAAGAGGGTGGAGGCAAAAGCTGGGCTGGAATCATTCATACTCCTGGCAGAAACACCTGAATGGATGGTAGAAGAAAGCAAAACCTGTTTCAGATTCCAGGATGTGGGAATGAGTCAAGGAATGAAAGCAAAACCTGTTCTGGATCACTTTATTCTGCAGAACTAGGAAGCAAGGACTTGTACTTGTAACATCAAGAGGATGTTAGCAGCTGGCCTGGCAGGGAGAATTAACCTAATTCTGGATTAATGCAAAGCCTTTTTACCATCAACAGGAAGACAAACACTGGACTTGCGCAGCTTGTGAGGCACAAACTCACCTAACCTCTGTTCTTCCTAAAGAAGGTGGCAATCACAGAGACTTAGGGGTTAGGCTGGCATGTTGAAGCACAAAACATTTTAGGTTCTTGCACATTAAAACCCATCCTGTAACAATCCAGATGTGTCCTCTAAATATCAAGATATAGCAAAACCTAGGCTGATGTTCAGGTACTTCTGAATCATAGACATTTTAATGGCTTTGAAAATACATGGAAGTCATTTTTAACCATCTATATTCACCCACACACTGTACACTAAACCATCCAGGTTAGAATGCAGCACAAATAAATAAGACCAGAGGTGTTTGCTGATCGAGAAATGAAATGAGTGAAAACAAACTAGCAGCACAATCATATGTTTGTGTATTTTGAAATGTGTTCCAATTGATTTAATGGGCTTTGCACCTATGTAAGCCTGCATATGTTTGCAATCAATAATGGGAAAAATAACCCACCCACCCCGCCCCCCATACTTCCCTGGTAGTTCTGAATATACCCATTATAGTGATACATTCCAGACAGGTTAATCTGCTGCAGCCAAAATAACAGAGTCTTGTGGAACTATAAGGGCGAAGTGAGTTGTGGGTCATGATACAGCTGCTGGTCTCTAGGCGGTACCAGGAGATCACCTGGAGTTAGTAATGATCTCCAGACTACAGAAGAAATAGCAGCTTTGCAGGGTGGACTTTATTAGTGTTATTCCCTGCTGAGTTTCTCCCTTCCCCCAGACACCACCCAGCTCCATCCCCAAATATCCAGGAATTTCGTAACATGGCGTTTGACAACCCTATGAGTTATGAATGCTTATACCATAATAAACTGGTTCATCCTCAAAGGTCCCCAAGCCTCTTCGGTAGTTTCCTAGAAAGTGATTTAACATCATTCCATAAAGGTCAAAATGGAGCCAATAATGGGAGAAGACAGTAAAGCACACGGGGGTTCCATTGAACCACAGACTTTGCTCATTCATTAGGTCATCCTGGGTACATAAGTTTTGTATCTTCTAGTTGGAAACATTCCTGAGCCTAAACAGGGGAGAGGTAGCATAAAAATTCAATAAATAGATAAATATAACAGCCCAACCTCAGCAAAATGGAAATAAATATATCCTGTAATTCTAAGGTGATAAATGAATGCTGTTGCCCTTCGTAACATAGGAAAGACTTGTGGCTGTATTCTGAAGCATCCTAGCTAGGATGGTAAGGCCCACTGAACTCTTGGTAAAAATGCTTAAGATTACAGTGTGCATGAATAAAAGCAGCCATTTAATGCACTTATTTATGTAACTATTTATATCCCACCCTCCTCCCCAATGGGGACCCAAAGCCGCTTGCAATTTTATCATCTCTTCTATTTTGTCACAACAACTACCCTGTGAAGTAGGTTAAGAGTGTGTGACTGGCCCAAGGTTACCAGCAAATTCCCATGGTACAGCGGGGATCCATACCTCGGTCCCCAATTAATCTCCTAGTCGTGCCTGCAATATATGTGGTTGTGGTAAACCTAGTGCTATAGCAGTATTAGAAACATATAATGTGGGGGGAAGGGGTGTTAAAGAAAGGGCAATGTAATTTTCATGGGTTAAACGCTGTCACATATAAATAAGTTGCAAGAAAAATTATTTGTAGTGAGGAATGGGATAGCTAATTTTTAAGAAGGATGCTGATGGTCAACTCTACTCACTGTGAGAGTATTTAAAACAAAGCCCTCTCATTTCCCATATTATTTATGTTTCTAATCAGGATTTATCAGCTTTAGAAGTCTTTGCATATAAAGAAGTGGCATATGGAAGCTGAATCTGGTTTTTTCTTTGTGCTGGCAAAGCCTGTTTAACCCAGCCCAAATGCAAGTGTTAAGGAAAAAATATTTTCAAAATGTGCCATCCGATAGAATAAATGGAAGATCTGTTAGCCCAGCTCTCTTCCATGCTTTCCAGAATTTTTTTAAAAAAATATTCCTAGCTTAAAGCTGTAATTTTTCCCTTATGTATTTGGAAGTAAACATCCAGAGGACTGGTCTACGTAATTTTATTCTCTTGCCAGACAGAAGGAATCCAGTTTTTATCACTGCCTGTTCCCAACAATAGAAAACCAGTCCAGCGTTTGCCTCCCACCTGCTGGCTGGTGAGGCTTTTTCCCCTCTCCTGTTCAGTGCCTAGAAATCCATCCCACTTTTACTCCTAAACCAATCCTCTTTTTGTGTCATTTGGATTCACCTTTTCAAGCTTTTCTCCGCTGCCAAAAGGGTTAGAAATTCATTTTGTTTAAAAAATGAATCAGAGATGCTAACATAATACACTTTGTCCTCTAAAGATCTGGGCTAAGTCATGATTGTGTAGCCTTGGTATATCAATTTTTTATTTGCTAGTATTTCCCAGAATAAATACTAGGATTGCTTAGGGGGGGAAATGCAACACATCTGCACTAAAATCTGGAGAAGGAAGGAAATGGAGATTATACAAATACTGCAGGTCCACTGACAGCGCTATCTGGAAGCCCCACAAGACCTTCACAGCTACTTTGGATCAGGAAGGGTCTATTATGACATGAACTGGTTATTTCGACTAACCCTTCTCCTGCTGTGACCTGGCTGCAGCACCAGCACAGCTGTTTGAAGCAGAAGGACTGGCTAGGATTAGTGATGGTGGGGATTCACCAGCAAAATCTAAATGCTATTTCTGTAGTCTAGAGGAGTCTATGCTTGAGGGAGCATGTTGTTGCTTGCTTGTGCTTGGAAAGGAGAACCAAAGTCTGGGTTTTATTGACAATTTAGTCTGATCCTCAAAGATTTTCCTGCCTTGGAGATTGACAGGTGGAGTGCATTGATGATTAAGGTCAATGTGAGTAAATACACTACAACCTTGGAAGGGAATACGTTATTGGCAGGACATGCTGTGTGTATCCACTCAGGATATTCAAAAAATGTTGTAACAAATTCATGGTTTCTAGAACAATTCCTATTATGGGGATTGTAATAAAACAGAATTGATGACCTTGGCTGTTTTTAAAAACTTTTTAAAATAAGTACAACATTATAATATGTTCTTAAGGAGAGTTACAACACAGCCCATTGATTTCCTTGGATTTAGGCTGGTGTAATTCTGTATAGAACTCCACTATTAAGATTCTGTTTTCTTTGATTGGTTGGTTTCTATCCTTGACCCATGAACTTTGAATTTTGCTGTTTCTCTCAGATCTATGTTGAGGAACAATTGTGAAGAATACAGGGACAGTATATTCTAACGTTATTCTGCTACAATTGCTTTTCCCAACTTCTTTGCACAGCTCTCTCTTTTTTTTTTTGATGAGCCTATTAATAACAAATAAAGAACCATTTATTTAAAAAGGAATGTTTGGCAAGCCTGCAGTTTGTTACCACAATGAAAAAGTATCTCAAAAACACTATATTGATGTTTGTGTGAATGTTTACTCACATTCATTTAAATAATGAAGCTGCTAAAAGTCAGATGATTTACTCAACCCAAAACTAATGCATTGACTGATATAGCTAATTATAAAGATAAATGCTGAAAATGGTTGATGTGTTGTGGCAAACTACATCAGAGAGATACAAACAGAGAAGGAATGATCCTGAGAGATGAGGAGCAGATTTTGTTCCACACAGGGATTTTCTGGGGGGAAAAATATGAAGGCATATTTCATATTAACTCTCCCATCCTAAACATATTTTGTCTAAAGGAGGAGAAAAAGAAGAGTTTTGATTTATATCCATCCTTTCTCTCCTGTAAGGAGACTCAAAGGGACTTACAAACACATTTCCCCTCGCCTCCTCATAACAGACACCTTGTGAGGCAGGTGGGGCTGAGATAATTCAGAGAGAACTGTGCCCAGCCTGAGGTCACCCAGCAGGCTTCATGTGGGGAGCAGGGAAACAAATCCAGTTCACCAGATAAGAGTCTGCCACTCATGTGGATGAGTGGGAAACCAAAGCCAGTTCTACAGATTAGAGTCCACCACTCTTAATAATTTCGCCATGCCACATGTGCTGATGACATACAAAAGAGCCAGAGTGGTGAAGTGGTTAAGGGTGTTGGACTAGTATCTGGGTGACCCACTCATGCCATGGAAGCTCACTGGGTGACCTGGGACCAGTTACACTCTCTTAGCCTAACCTGCTTTACAGAGTTGTTGTGATGATACAATGGAGGAGGAGAGAAGGACATAAGACACCTTGACCCCCCCCCCCCCCCTGAGAGAAAAGGCAGAGTATAAACGAAGTAAATAAATGAAAAATAATATATACCCGTTCTTAGGCAATTCTGTATAATAGTTAACAACATCCTCAGTTTTGAATTTCCGAATAGTCAAGTTGATCTACTTAAAGATAACCTTATATTAAAAAGGCTCTCATTCTTTCAAGCAAAACATGAATCAATTAAAGTATTCCCTTCAAAGTATTGTACTACTTAACCATTTTGCCATGTTATTATGGTACTTCTAATAACGATAGTAGTATGGTTTGATTTTTTTTCTCATGACAAGCAAAGGCAGTCAGTCTCTCATTAAACCTAAAGAAATTCTGAAAGATTGGCTTTTTCTGCACAGACCATTTAAAGCGTTTTACAAATGTTTTAAAAAGAACTCGTTTTGCTCTTTTTTCATCCACATAGCACAGAAAAATAAAGCGTTCCCAGGAATAACTGTTCTTTTTTCCACCATTTTCTGCCACTGCAGTGATTCACCGTGCTACCTGCCATTTGCTGAAGGTTTCCCATGGATGTTTCCTCCACTTGCATCACAGCCGCCCACCATTTCAGTGTTTAAAGTACATGAATTTTGTCTAATGATGATGTACATGTGTTGTTTCCCCCCCCCCTTCGATGAGCTGTCTTCGAAGCTACGGAGATTCAACATCTGCCTATATTGCCAATTTTTATATTGAGTCTCTGTAGCTTCAAAGACAGCTCATTGAAAACAAAACAAAGAGGAAAAACGACACGTCAGCAGCAGCCAAAACTAACTTTATTCATTTACTTTACACACTGAAATGGTGGGTGGGTGCAAGCAGAGGAAATATCCACAGGAAACCTTCAGCAAATGGTAGGCGGCACGATGAATCACTGCAGCGCCAAAAAATGGCAGGAATGAGCGGCAAAGAAAACAAAAGTGGAAGCTTTAAGCTTCAGCCCAGAAAAATAAAATGGTTCCTACTCTCTGCACAGCAAGCAGGAAACATTTCAAAATAGTTTCAGGAAAAATCGCTAGTTTAGAGTTTTCAGGGGGAAAAAACGTTTTGAGCACTAATAAAATGTTTTCAAAACGTTTTTTGGGGAAAACTGCAGAATTCCACCCAAAAAAGCTTTTATTACCATCCTGAAGACGTTTTATTTGTGCTGTGCAGAAAAAACCGTTGGCTAGCATAGTCATACTGCAAAGAAAAAGACTCAAAGATAGTGGTTTGCTTAAACTTGCACAGTGATTTTGATAGGTACAGTTAGAGATCCTCAGTTGGTTGTCCACCAGCATCTAAAATGCCACCAGGTGAGGGGGGATGGGGAAATGCACCAGCAACACACTAGTGGCCTGATGCCACTTCTGGTCTTACCACAGAGTTCTTGCAGATCCTAGAATGACTTACGACATCACTTCTGGTTTTTTTTTTCCAGGAGTGACTGCAGTGCCTGGTATAGTGCCAGCACGCTATTCCCTACGGTTGCTAGCTCTGGCCTGGGAATTTTCTGGAGATTAGGGGAGGGTTTGCTCTGGGAAGGGTTTGTGCTGCGGACGGACCTCAGCAAGATATAATGCCATATAGTCCACCCTCCAAAGACACCATTTTCTCCCGGGGAACTCTTCTTTGTGGTCTGGAAATCAGTTGCAATTCTAGGAGATTATCAGGCCCCACCTGGAGGTTAGCAACCTTAGATAGACTCTATGGAATGACATTGCCGTTGAGTACCTTCTTTTTCCAGAACTCCAGCCCCCCCTCTCCCCCCCCCATGGCTTCACCCTCAAATCTCCAGGAATTTCCCGAATCAGAGCTTGGCCTCCCAGTCACTAAGTTCTGGCCCATATCTTGGACATGTGCTGATTATGTCAATTGTTGTGACATGTTCAGTCACATCTTATAAGCCAAACACACACACAGCTATTTGAAAATCCGAGCTCAGTTCTGGTTCATAACCGTCAATATTTCGGTTTAGGAACTGGTTCATATACATTTAATGCAGAATAATATTAAATATATCCTTGTACAGTATTGGTATGACATTAATATATTGATAACAATTTAAAGCTGGAAAATATATATTATAATTATTAATTATTTATAACATTTCACCCTTCCTCCAAGGAGCTTTCAGTAGTGTACATAGTTCTCCTCTTTTCCATTTTATCCTGACAACAGCATTATAAGGTAGGCTAGTGTTCCAAGACGGCAGCCAAACTTGAGGCGAGTGGCGGGCCCGCAGCTTGGGACTCGCCCAGCAACACCAGCCCCTCCAGGAACTCAGGCCTCAGAGGCTAGCCTCATAGGTCCATGGGGCCAGCCACCATCACCCACCTCTGCATGAGGGAAGAGTTGCTGCTGGACCAGGGAGCCCCCTCAATCCCCTGCTGCTGTGAGCCACTGGTTAAAGCAACAGGGTCCAGGTGGGGCCGGAGTGCCACAGCACAGGAGCATGGTGCAGAGCCACCCCACCCCACAGGCAGCAGGTGCCACAATAGTGGGCTGGGTCAACAGAGGCAATTCTTAGGATCCAGTGGGGATTCCAGAGGGCAGGGGCAGAGGCAAATGGAAGCCAGGAGATGCTGGCCAGGACTCGGCATCAGGTGGTGCCTGGGAGGTGGGGTCAGAGGGAGGACTAGTAGGGAGTGGGGACACACCCAGAGTGACTGGGAGGCCAAACTGTGGGGCCAAAGACAGATGGGCTCACTCCTGGCTCAGATATCCTAATTGGATGGGGCCAAGGCAATGGGATGGGCTAGTCCTATAAGAAAAAGGCTAGGAGAAGGGCTGGAGAAAAATATGCTGAACACCTGTTCCTGGAGCTGGGAAACTTGGTGCGTCAGGATGGAGAGGAGCAAGTGAGACCACCTCCCTCTATTCTGAGGCCCTTGCAGACTCTGGGGAGTTGGAGAAGCCATCCCAGGGGCAACTGGTAGAGGCAACCCCACCGCCAAAGGACACCACATTGGTGAAGAATGGGGGTAGAGCCTGAAAAGGACAAGGTTTGGGGTGGAGAGCTACTTCATTGGGGCATAATGCCATAAAGTCCACCTTCCAAAGTGGCCATTTTCTCCAGATGTTTAGTTGTAGTCCCAGGAGATCTCAAGCCACTGCTTTGAAACTTGGAACCCTATTTCATGTGCAGTTATTCTGCTCTAGAAGAAAAGTCTCCTTTGAGGTAGCAGATGCAGGGGGAAGGCCTTAATTAAAATAATTTTATCAAAATTAAAACAGCTAAATGTCAACCCCATTTCAAATTGAACTCTCTTTTCTCCTGTACTCAGTCTCACAGTTTTCCTTCTTCTTTTAATAGTCTCACCTTCCCAAATGCCTTAAACCTCTATCTTTCCCTTCATGAAACCTCAATAATTTAGCAAAAAAGGAAAGGAACTTATCTTGTTTAGAATAAATAGGTAATACAAAAAGCATACAGCAAGGCTCCTCCACAGTCCACATTGAGGCCTTTTGTTAGACACCAGCCTGTAAATGATCTACATCAGGGGTAGGGAACCTGCGGCTCTCCAGATGTTCAGGAACTACAATTCCCATCAGCCCCTACCAGCATGGCCAATTGGCCATGCTGACAGAGGCTGATGGGAATTGTAGTTCCTGAACATCTGGAGAGCTGCAGAGGTTCCCTGATCTAGCACCGGGCGTAGGCCCCTACCTCATAATGAGCCCCTACCTCCCTCTGTATTTCCAGTTTTCCCAAGCCCCTGCTCCTCTCTTCAGATGACACACTGGAGAAAGTACAGCACAACTCTATGCAAGTCTACACAGTCAATTAGGGGCTCTTTCTGCACAGCATATGATATAAGACATCCTAGAGGACGGCAAAAAGGCATCTCAGGGAGGGAACTCCACACAGCTTTTACAATATCTCCTCAAGAACACCCATTTCTGCCTCAAGGCATCCCATTTTACAGGACACAAAACTACTGACTTTTCCCACCTAAGTTGTCTGCTGCAGAAGTGCGTCTCCCTCCTGCTGTACTTGGAAGCTGTGCAGAGAGCTCAGGAGCTGAGGAGATGTATTATTTTCCTGCCTGATTATTAAGTTTTTTCCTCTTGTCCAGCTTCATCTGCCTGTAGTGCCCAACGATTTTCTGGTGGTGCACTGTGAATTCTCTCCATACCTGCAGCTTTTGCTTGCTGTTTTCCTCATGCGTTTGCTCTGCAGGAATCTCATAGCGGATCCTGGGAGTCTTCGAAGCCCAAGAAGTACATGGTTGTAGTACTCAGCTCATCCTGCACAACTGGCAAAATATAGTTTTCCCTCTTTTACTTGGACCTGCAGCTTCAAGACATGAACACACGATTTTAGAATCAGCAGCCACATGGGGAATTACTTGATGAAATCTGCATCCCTTCGATTCCTAATTTACTGTGCAGAAAAGACAAGTATTCAGAATATGTCCAAAGAGCACCCTTATCCCTCAGATTTTCATATCACTTAGGGCCAACATTTCCATCTGATACTGCATACACAAACACTACCTGTATTTATTTGTTTAAATATTTTGCGATTCCCTCTTTAAAAAAATTGCCTAAGAGTGTTAAAAAAATAATCTTAGTAAAAATAGATGCCAAATAGAAACTTCCAAAAAAATCTAATAAATCCATAACAACAATTTGCTGAGCCATATCTGGGGGTGTTCATGGACCCAACCTTGTATTGTTTCAAAAAAAGTAGGGTATATGCAGTGATCTAGGAAGTGCTTTATCTGGTGTATCAGAGTTCACTAATTCTCTCCTTGGTTTAGCCAGTCTGGCTCCATTTAACCACGTTTACACTGCCACTCTATGGTTGGATTAGCGTAACACACTTGTGCCTGTAGGGCTATCCTTTGAAGACAATTCATAAACCAAATTGGTCTAGGAATGGCCATTTCTTTCCAGGGGCTCCTGATGGAAACATGTGTCTACCTATTTTAAAATAGCTTCATTGGCTGACATTTTGTTTCAAGTTCAATCTAGCGACGATTCACGGATTTGAACCCACCCTGCCCCAACCACATTAGAATATTATCCAAAAGATTGTCTCTTCCCATATACCCCAGCCCAAGCAAAGCCTTTAGAGAGTTTCAGGTGGCCACTCATGTCTGGGTATTTGGTAGAAAGTGACATTACAGATCCAGCACAGTGCCTTTAAAAAAAATCCTAACTGCTGATCCTCGGTCAGTTGGCTGGTGGGCAACTGACAAAGAGGACCTGGAGACCCACTGATCTTTCATAGTTCCACCTCTTTCCCTCTGACCTGGCCATGCCCCCCACTGACTAGATGCAATCCTAAACTTTGGGCAGCATATAACCTTCTCATGAATCTCAATGGACTTAGAAGGTTTTAATTCTGTTTATAATTGCATTGCTGCCCACAGGCCGACTTCGGAGAGGTTTTGCTACAGAACAGACTGCAGGCTAAGTAGTGGAAACCTCCCGCCTATTAAGTTCTTCCCAAAGGATTAAGTGGAAGGCCACAAGACCCAAAGATCAGTGATGTTGGAAAGCGTGCTACCAGATCGATTCCCACCTAAAAGGGAGGAATCCTTCACCCTCCTGGCGTTCTCTGTCCCTGAGAAGATGAAAGAGATTCCAGCGATGAACTGTGACAGATGGAAACAGATAAAATGCCTTTTCTGGCAAAGGGTCAGAAAAGGTGATAAGCACTACATAAGCTACCCTATCTAGGGCAGTGGCCCTTTAACCCTTTTGAGCCTTGCTGGGAACATTTGGAATTCTGATAAAATGGCAGCCAAGAAATGAAAACAGCTGTACCCAGGCACAAAATGATAGCCATGCTTTTACTACTACTACAGTACAGATCCCTTCTTGCTTTGTGGTGGTACACCTACACAGTCAATCAATCCCAGACACAGCCAGCCAAAGGGTGTTTGTTTCCATTGGCAATTCTATTGTAGTATAGATGGAGCTACTAATGTTGGAGGTTGCTTTCCTGAGGAATTCCTCCAGGATTCCAGAAAAGTACGTTCCTTTGGATGTAGCCTCCCAGAGGGTAAGATTCAAGAGATTATGTAGTGATTGAGTTTTAATTGTGAGTACTTTATTAACCGTTAATCCCAGTAGCAGCAACAACAAGTTTAACCAAATTGACATATCTTAGAACAATAATGAATTCAGCTGTTTCAAGCATTACTACAGGGCTGACCAACACGGAGGTGCCTTTTTTCTCCATCTTGGTTTCCAAAACTGAAGCAGAGCACTTTTGTGGGGTGGATTCACATGCCCACCTTGTTTCCTTTCATTGTTTTTTCTTTATCCTAATATACTCTTTCCCAAACCTGCTTTTACTTGCCTTTGAGTAAGGTGCTATCATGTCATGCATCTCTCATTTTCTCCTCCCAAAAGCACCCATAGCATTATCAGCACCATTTTTCCTGCCATCAACGCCAATGTCACAATGTGAAGGATCATGCTGAATGTCAGTGTTTGAGATTGGTAGAGTGCTGGATTCTGATGTTCACTGTTCTACCAAACATCTTCTTTAATATGGAAGTCAGTTTTTCTATTAGGAATAATAATTTCCAAGAATAACCAGCTGACCTGCATGCTTTATATATGGCATATCACCCTGGACACAAGGATAGACTTTGCAGTCCAGAAGAACAGTAATTTGTTCTGGTTTGTGACAGTTAGCACATTATTATACTCATGGCTCTAATCTTGCTACTATGTTTTATCTCTAAGAAGGAGTCACATGGTGAAGCAATATTCATTTTGCGCACTTCCGAAGTAAGCATGGAGCTACTGGAATTAATCTACCATGAAACATTTCATTTGTGTATCTAAATTTACTTCATCTGATTTCCAAATGAATCATAATTTCTATTAATGCAGTTTCTAAGGTGCTACAAATGGATTATATAGAGATAATGAAACCTACAAAGGTTTGCTGTTGCTGAGAAATATGGCTAAATCTTGATTTATACCTAAAAGAGAGGTGAACAGACTTAATTTGCACTTGGAATGCCATGTGAGGACCTTGAATAAGAGAGCTATTATAGACCCCCATCAGCATGACTCCCGATTGAATTGTAAGGACTCTCAGAATCCCTGTTTCCATTTTGTTTTAAAATAAACAAGAATAAATCTTGGCAGCAACCCTGGATGGATGTTGGCTTAACCTACATTGTGTTTTTAGTGTTAAACCCTTGTCCCAGGAAGGTCTAGAGTTTCATGTATGGATTACATAAAGGCTTGGTCTGGATTGTCCTTTTTTTTCTTTCTTTTTATTTCAAAAATGGTGGTGATCCCACTCCAAACATGCAAAGCCACCTACACACAGACACAGACACACACACACAACTCCACACACACCCACACAATAATAGAGAGAGAGAGAGAGAGAGAGAGAGAGAACCCACTCTTTTTAGTAAAAAATCACTGCTAATAATAGAAGCATTCCTGATGTCCAATCTGCACGAAAATGGTAAATTGATTTTGAAATATTTGTGGTTAAAATGCACACTGAGTGTTTCTTCCCTTCCTCCCAAAATACATGCGAAAACCCATATATAAAAAAATGTAATCCATGAATAGGCTTACTATGACAGTGACCCAAACACCTCACCCTTTGGGTTGGGTTTAGGGTATAAAAGAACACACTCCTAAGAACACAGGGCTGATCATCAATTAACAGGGCTGGTCTCCAGTAGCTCCTGCTTCTGCCATGAATGAATTCCTCCTGGCAGTGACCTGGCCCTTTGGCCCCAAAACCCCATTTCTCACATCAAGTGCCCTTTCTAATCAAACAAGATCATGAGCAGCCACATCTGGAGCACTCTGAGCTGTATACCAGACATCATCACTTCACAGTGATTAAAAGGCCAGTGCCATTTGGTCACACAACAGCCAACTGGCTGGTATGTTGTGTAAAAAATCTCCCACTTTTATTTTAATTGCAATTTTAAGAACAAAACCACCATGCATTTTCCCCCCCATTACTGTTGCATGTACTAACCCTCACCCCCCACCCCAGTGGTGGGATTCAAATAATTTAACAACCGGGTTCTGGTGAATTTGTGGAGTCAAAACAATTTAACAACTGGTTGTTTGCAAACTGCACACGAACAACCCGGTTCTGCCAAAGTGATGCTGAACCTGTTGAATCCCACCCACTCTCTTTCTCTGGCTTCTTGGATAAGAGAAGCAGTAAATGGTGTTCATCACACTTATTAGTGGAAGTCATCAGAATACGAAATGCAAGTATAATATTCTCAAAGCAGAGAATCTTGAGCATCTCTCCTGCAGCTTCTAGAGGGAAATGGGAAGAAGCTGGTTCAGGCTTCCCCTTTCTCTTCTTCTGTTAACTCTGGAAGCCACCTTTGAGATGGGGCTGTCAGAGCCGGAGGTTTAATATGGGAATAGACATCTTCCCCCTCCGCCTTCTAAAAGACTCCACTTATTTGTCCAACGCCTAACGAGGCAGCATGAAAATCAAACCAGCATAAACAAGGGACTCTGCAGCAGAATTTGCACTGAGTTCGATTGTACGTGAAGCACCCTTTAGCTGTGCAAGTATAAATGCTAGTTTGTTGTTGTTGTTGCTTGTTAAATTGCCACACAGCACTGCACAGAAGTTCATGAGAACACAAGGCCCTGATTTAGGATGACCCTGCAGAAGAATCTCTTTCTAACCTTCTTATCTCGGTATTATGGTTCATAGTTGGGTGAGCAGCAGTGGCTAGTGAGTGGCTAAAGAGAAGGTGCACTCTGATCTGAGGAGCCGGGCTTGATTCCCCAGCCTGTCACTCTGGAGCTGTGGGAGCCTTATCTGGGGAATTCAGGATTAGCCTGTGCACTCCCACACATGCTGCTCAGCAACCTTGGAGCTGAAGATCACAGCTTTGGAGACTCTGTCAGTCTCCACCTACCCTCATATGTGGGTTTTTGTTGTGAGGGGAAGGGAAAGGAGATTGTAAGTCTCCTGTGGGGATATAAATCCAAACTGTTCTCTCCTTCGTCTTCTGCTTCTTCTTCTTCTTCTTCTTCTTCTTCTTCTTCTTCTTCTTCTTCTTCTTCTTCTTCATGTATTTCGGTAACATGGAAACAAAGCCGGGATAAACTGTAGGGGGGCTAAGGTTGGAACAAAGAACATAAAATCTGACTTGCAGTAAAGGTCAGGAGAAATCTAAGTCTGATTTCCAATAAACCCCTGCATAATGCCACTAAGGATAAATTAATGCAGTGGCACTTAGCAAGATAACTGAGCCAATGATAGGAACAACCAGGTCGGCTACATTTAATACAGGTGATAGCAGGGACAGCTAGCTCATACCTGTCAGTGCGATATCTCTTCTGTGTGGCAGTTTCATCTTAGATTATGTCTATCATTCCTTCCAATAAATATATAATTTGAATCTGATCCTTACGAATACCAACTCTCTTTTCATCTGAAATGCTAAGGTGTTCTAATTTCAAAGCTTGGTGAAGGTATTCCTTGCATTTTTATTTTCGTTCTATAATCCCCACAAAAAAAATGCATTCTTCTGCTGCTTGAAGCAAATGTGTGTTATGTTACCCCATGCTGAGAGAGAGTCAGCTGTTGGCTGTCAGGAGGACAGATAATACTGTCTTGGCTTGTTTCCATTGTGTTAGATGTTAGAGAGAAAAATGTTTGAGCTTCTTTGGACTTTGAGGCTTTGTAGCTTTTTAAACAGCCATCCAACCAAATGCATGCCTGGGTAATTAAGTTTCCAGCACAGAACTCTAACGGAACTTTCAGTTGACTGTGGTATACACAGATTTTTTGTAAATGTGAATCAGCCCTCACTGTTAAGATTATGGGGAAGTCACCTTTTAAGCCTTTGTGTGCCTTTTGCTAAATATGAGGAGTGAAAGTAATGCAACTAAGCCACATATTGGGTAATGATGCTATATGTATATAAGTGCCAATAGTGAGACTAATTAATTGTCACCTTAGGAATGTTCACAGCTGCTTAGAATGTTCACTCAGAGGCTGATATGAGCAGTGAAAAACAGTGCCATAGGCAGTAACTCGAGGGGAAGTGAAACACATACACAAACATACACCCGAGGGAGAGGGAGGGGTGGCATGCAAGGGAAGAGGGGGAGGGAGAGGGAAGGACGGAGGGGGAGGCATGCAAGGGAAGAGAAGTGAGAGAGGGGAGAAAGTGAGGGAGGCCAAGGGAGGGGAGGCAGGGGCCCAGCATCTGATATGACCCACCCACCACCCCAGCGGAGGGAGGGAGGAGAAGGGGTGGTGCAAGGGAAGCACAAGTGAGGGATGGAAGCGAAAGTGAGGGGCTTACATGCAAGGGACGGGAGGGAGGGGCCAGGCCACCAGGCACCCTAGATTTCCTGAATACCGCGTTGCTGTTAAGAAAAAAACCAGGCATCTATTACCAGGAGTAAGCTTGGTACAGCAAATGACATACTTTGAATGGATGCCGCACTCAGAGTGGTTTCTCAGAAGCAACAACTCCATTGCCACCAACCAAACTTCTACTCCCAGGTAAAGGGATCAAGGACCAACCAGCCCAGATGTGTGTGGAGGGGTGTGCCTTTCCATTCCCCACTCTGCGGAATGCGGGCACACGACAAAGACATCGCGACAGTATCAGGCTGCGGTTTGTACAGCACGCATTGCTGACCTCTGGCAATTGATTTGCTGCTACTGTTCCTTTCCCATTTCACCACACAATAAGCCACAGCATCACATGGCTGGGCCCTAGTTACATATACATTGAATGGTGCACTGCCCAGAGATGCAAAATGGTTTCTAACATCTCCAGGGAAGCATGATGCACGTCAGATACTACCCAGATATGTGTTCTAAGAAAGTGTAATGTTTTGTAGAAGTGCCTTATAGCCCAGGCAAGGGTTTCGTTTAAGGGTTTAAAGACATACTATTGTATACAAATATGTTGTCTGTGTAAAGCCAGCAAGACAGCCTTGCAGACCTGTATACTTAGGAGCAGCCGATGCAGGAGAGGAGAGGAGAATCCACAAGCAGCCTCTATTTCTTTTTTAATTAAACTCTTCAATCAACCCCCCCCTCTCCTCCTCTTCCCCTGCTCCTGCTCTTCCATTAGTGTTTCCCTCCCTGTTCTACTTCAATGGCCTTGCAGGCCCTTCCTTTATACTTCCACCTCACCCTGGCTTTTCCTTCGCCACTCTCCCTCCCCACTGTATTTCCAGCCCACGCTGTTCAGGAGCATGATTTACGAGAAGGCTGCCAATTCCAGTCTGGCAGGGGAGTCGGTACCACATTGGCTGAGAGAATGGCCCAGTGCCAGGCCAGGGGGGGCACAGAGGTGCAGCTTCCCAGAAAGAAGGCAGAGGGGGGGCAGTTGGACAAACACAGTAGCAGGCACAGACTCTGCCAGGATGGAAAAAAAACCATACAGTGGCATCCTGAATTCCCCTAAGGTTTGATAAGAACAGAAAGGGAATCTTACAAAGCTGAATGAACCGCAAAGGCCCAGAAAGTTCCATGAGGGTAGCCAACTGGGCTGGGAAATTCTGAAGATTTTACAGCAATTGTGAGTGCCAGGGCTAGGGAATAGAGGGACCAGGGGTATAATGCCTTTAGAGTTCAAAGCCCTATAAAGCTGACATTTCCTCAAGGGGAGTTTATCTCTCATCAACTGGAGATCAGCTAAATTCTGGGACATCACTAGGCCCTGAGATCTGGAGGTTGGCACAATATTGATAGCACATCACCTTTTTAAAAATTGGTTTTGAAGTTCCTTTAGTAGGTAAATAGCCCATCTGTGTATATGCAACAGTGTGGTTCAACCAGAGAGTTGGTTATAGAGATCCTGCTATACACACATGGGCTGAAATATGCAAACCCTGTTCCACCCTCCCGCTTGTGCTACCTTGTTTGTCTCTAGAGGAAAAAGAGGCTAACTTTTAGCATTTTTTTTAATTAGCAAGTACCTTTCCCTCAAGGCTTACTTTGTCGATGGTTCCAGGGCCAGCACAAAGAATCTTACAAATAGAGCTTCTCCTTAGAGCTTTATACTGGGGAATCTTGTCGGGTTCAGGAGGTGCTCACTGGACTTGAGTCTAGCTGTCCCACTCCAGACCAATATGGCTGCCTCCTCTGAAGCACAAAGTTTGTCATCTGAGATTTCCTCAACTGCCATTCTTATCATTAGTTACTCCACGAACCTCATATTCATTCCCACCTCCATTGGACACATTTATATTATAGTATCAATGAAGGCAACACATTTAGAGGGTAAATAAACGGAGACAGCTATCCCTCTTAGGGGGCATGCATATACAGCCTTGTATTTCAACAGTTTCCATCCTATTGCCTCACATAGGGAGATACCACCTCCTGCACAGAGAACTTGGAATTACACCCAGAAACAGACTGGGAATCAGTGAAGTTTTTAATAGTACAACAGGAATGTCTACTGCAAGTGTCCCCTACCACAAATATCTTTTAGAATAATTGAAGTTCCTGATAATTTTGAAGCCAGCTTGCCTCATGGGCTAGTTGTGTGAATGAAATGGCTATGCAGTATACACCTCAGGCCTCTGTTGGGGAGGGGAAGGCATGGGTGAGTTAAAACTGTGATAAGTAACTTAGTAGTACAGTTCAGTCCTTTTGTAAACAGAAGATTTCATAGGTTCGTCCCTGGCATCTCTGAGAGACAGCTGAGCAGGAAAGACTTTGCCTGATGCCTCAGAGAGCATTTGCCTAGCTGAGGGACTAATTCAATCTAAGCCTAATATATCACAACTAGACTGGGAATCCTTGAAGTTCTGGATGATTATTGCAGGTATGTTAGATCCCTGTCAACCATACTGATTCCCTTGAAAGCTACTGAGAATGTGCTTCTCTGCACCTCCTGCAGTCCCAGCACTGGAAGCACTTTCTGGAACCAACGCACCTGATCTCCATAATTAATCTGTCTGGACTTGTTAGAGACATTTTGCATAATGTAAGATATTCTAAGACATCAGCTGTTGCCTCTTTGCAAGAAGTTCCACAGTTGCATCTTCCTCCTGGGTAAGAATGCCCTGTGTTCCTATTCCCAATGGTATAGGTGATGAATGCTGCCTATGGAGAAAGCTCTTTCTCTCTCATTTTGAAGGGCTCCTGAACTAGGGGCTATCCCTGATGCTGAAACCCAGGATGTCTCTCTCCAGGGATGCAATCCTGCTTTGCATTAATAATTTACAGTGTGTTGTTCAGCTAATAATGGCTTTTCTTTGTGATTAGCTGGCTTAAGGCTGTAAAATTAAGTAAGAGAACAACGGGCTTTAATCTTCTTGGTGTGTAGGGTGTGAGGAAGGAATGGATTTAGATCCCGTATGTTCCTGTGGAATGTCTCTTTATTCTGTGTTTGGAAAAGTGTGAGAGATGAATCGGCTTGCAAATGCCATAGACTCTCCCTTCTAAGCACATAGATGTCTGTGTGTGATCCAAGTCCCTCTAGCAATATGGAGGAGAACTACAGAGACTTTTTTCTGATCCTCGGCCTGCAGTACCACACAATTGCCAGGGTGTCCTGCCCAGATTCCGTGTATCTAGATTCCTCGACTCCACTTCTCATGTTGCTCTATCAACATATCTGTAGTTTTTGATCATGCCCTGGTTTTCGGGAAGCACAACATGACGGTCACTCTTGCTCCTAACAGTTTCAGTAGCAGTTTCAAAATATCATATAGCTGATGATACATCCCTGAGAAGGAATTTAACAGAAATAATGGCCTCCTGTGGGAGTAGTTAATCCCATTGTTATTAGATGAAGATGCCATCAGCCGCTTTTAACCGAGGTCATGTCTGGCTTGAAGGACCAAGGGTTAATAAGCTTTTCAAGAAGTGTATATAAGAGCTGGATTTTGAAGTGCTTTGTCATGAGGGAACTGTTTCTTGGGAGCCAGTGGCTCCACATATATAAAGAGAAAAGTTTGTTTTCTCCAGTAGACCAAGCCATCTGAAGTGTGTGTTTGTTTTGTTCTGTATTTTAAGAGACACTGTGTACCTCTCATTCAGTTTATAGTCATTCTGTTCCATGCTTCCTGATCTCCTCGACAAACTCCTCAGCTTGTTAGATCTGAGCCACAGCATAAGCCTTTGAGAGTCAATGCTTCCTTAGCTATGACCTCAGTTTTGCTTAGGGAAATTTGCTTTTCTTTGACTCACCAGTCCTGCCTTGATTTCTGTTTTTCAACTGTCTCTCCTGGTCTCTGCCTTTGTCTCTGCATAGTTCTCAAGAGATGAGTATCCCCGCTTTTGTATCCACCCTCAAGCGAATTCCAGCTATAAATCTAGGTGACCTTCTCTTTCTGCCTTATTCTCTGAGGGATTCTGATGAAATCCGATGCTAAAGAGAGTTACACCCTTCTAAGACCAATTGTGCTTCATGGCTTCTGCAAAGTGGAACTGCTTGTGGTGGCACCTATAAATGACACCTTTTCCACCCTTAAAATCTTACACCTTCTTATTGCTGCATTCGTGAGGACTTGAAAGGCAAAGACTGCAGATGTTTGATATGCCCCCCCCCCCCCCTCACCAATTGTGGTAAATAATTTTACGTTCTGACTCTGTTTTAGTTCAACATTTTAAAAAATAAAACCCACTTACATGACCATCTATCTATAATCCAGTTTATAGGCAATGTCAGTTACTTAAATCACTGACTTTGCTCAAAACTCATACTCATGCAATCCTATATAACTCAGTGTGGCCAGAGTACTTGTACTTTGCACAATATTATGACTAAGCTATTATAAATACAAATATGCCAGTCGCTATAGTTCGTGGGAATATGGAAATATCAGGGGAATGGGAGAAAGAAATTCAAAGAGCTGCCTCAGTTGCATGAATATTTTAGATACCTAAACCAGTATACATGATCTTACACCTTAATTGCTTGTTAGCCCAGTGAAGAGAGGGACAAAGAAATATAGGGATGAACATCTTTCCACAGAGCCCAATAGAGTCAATTCCCCAGCCCACAGTAACTGCATAATATATGCCAAAATGTGTCTAAGCTTAGAGCACAAATATTACATGCCAACTCCATACTGATTGCATTAGGGTGCTCAAGCTTACCCTAAAGAAGCCCACCTTGGCCTCCAGGAGATCCTTGCACTATCTACCAGTCTCAAATGTTCTATTCATGGTGGAGCAAGGTGAATGCGTGGATGCTGGTGAATGAGTAGTGGCAGGACAACTCCAAACTTCTTGGATGAAGTTTAAATTGTTTACACCTTTCAGCTGGGTTTAGGGGCTGGTTAGGGAATGACACAACCTTGGTTGTTCGGGTGAATGATCTGAACCAGCAGATGGACAAAGGGAGTGTGACTCTATTGATTCTCCTGACCTGTCAGCCATCAATGCCACTCATCATGGTATCCCTACTGCCCTAGGATGGTACAGTTCTTTTGGTGGTTCTCATCTATCTGAGGGCAGTTTCAGAAGGCGGCGGTGGAATCGGGCGTTCAGCCCTTGGCCTTTAGGCTGTAGAGTTCCTTGTCCCCATGCTCTGAAAACTATTTGCAGATATCATCCAGAGTTTGGGCTCTGTTTTCATCAATATGCAGACCTATACTTCAGCTGATCCCAGGGACACTATAGAAACCCTGGAACTAGGGGCTTGGAGGCAGTTTTGGGAGTGTGGGATGTGGGCTAGAAAAAATTGACCGTAATTCCCAACAAGCAGAAAGGCTACTGGTGGGGTAGAAAGTGAGCAGATGAAGATGTTTTGTTTCATCTGCCATTCCCTCAAATGATCTCTCCTTCCTAGTCCAAAAGTTTTAAATGTTTTGAACATATTTTAACATACATATTTTGTATGTATTTTAACTGCTTTTTAATCTTAACACTGTCTTAATGATGTCTGTTTTAGAAGGGGCTGATTTTAATGGTTTTAAATGTAAATTTGTCAGGTATGTTTTCGATGGTTAGCTGTCTTGGCAGCCTTGTAAGGGCGTAGCAGAAGGCACTTAGTAGCTAAGTAAAATAAATAATGAAACAAGACTTAGGGTGCCATTGGCCTTCTGTTTTATTCAACTCCATATTCAGCTTTGTAAACCCAGTTCATCAAATTCATAACAGACATCTCTCAGTTATGTGGGTGTTCACAAAACAAGCTGCTCTGTGTCCAGAATCCCTTGGAATACGCCTCGCTGTACACTCAGCCCCTCTAGTTGTGCACAGTAGTCAGCCTGACAGTATCTTCTTCTTCAGAGCCTCTGCCTTTCATTCCAAGGACATCTTTGGAAGGTATCCCTGACCTTAACTCCTTGTAGCACATGCCCCAAATTAAGCCTGAACCAGCACAATAGCATTTCACAGCACAAGGTTGTAGAAATCTTTTTCCCCACAATACTTTTCATGCCTCCATCTGTAGAAATCCCATTTATCTTAGTGCGTATGTATGTGGAAGTTGAAGGAGTGCAAGATGAAATGTAATCCCTTTATCCTTTGTGAGAAAGGAATGGAGTATACCACAAAGCCGACTTGCCTTTTCTCTCCCATAATTTCACAGCCGCACTTAGGTTTGAAATTGGTTTTAGTGGGTTTAATTAGCCAAGGACAGCAGGAAGATGGCTGACACTCATGTTAGGAATGAGGGAGCGCATTGACTCTTCAGGAGAATAAGCAAAACCACTTACATATTGTCACCTGGTTTTGTTTGTTTATAGGTTTTACACAGTATCAGGTATTGACTGTTGGAATCACCTCTTCCTTCCCTTCCCTTTCCTCTGTCAGGGTTGGCTGGATTTGTAGATGGTATTTCTGTCTGCTGTGTCTTTTCCTGTGAAACCATGTTCCTGCTACTCCTCAGTCTCCTTGCTTATCTCTTCTCGCTCCTAGTGAAGGCCAAACAGCCTATGTTTGGTTCTTAGTAATGCTGTTGGAATCTGGATGGGGGCAGGAGGAGTAATGTTCACGCTATGATACAGGCGCTCTACGCATCGTGCTTGTGCGACATCTTGGATCGTGTTCAGGATTCATCTGACTTACACAACAAATCATTGCTCATCACAACTGTTTCAATTGTTTGCTCCAGCGGTGTTCTGATTCCTTCCTTCCTTCCTCTTCCTTCCTTCCTTCCTTCCCTTCCTTCCTTCCTCTTCCTCTTCCCTTCCTCTTCTTCCTTCTTCCTTCCTCCCTTCCTTCCTTCTCTCCCTTCCCTTCCTTCCCTTCCTTCCTTCCCTTCCTCTTCCTTCCTTCCTTCCCTTCCTTCCCCTTCCTTCCTGTATCTGGTCAAGGATGAGCTTTCCTTTAGATGAGGGTTGAAATGCAACATAATTTTACTTAGTTGTGCCCTCTAGGTAGATAATAATGTTCACATTATCACACACAGCCAGTAAATCCATGCCAGCTAGCTATGGCAACCACCCAAAGAAGACATGAGCTGTGGGCAGCTTTGTCATTGGACTCTGGTTACTGCTAAACAGGACTCCAGTCAAGGCTACTCTTACTCCACACCTTTCAACAAAGTGTAAAGGATCCAATAGTTACAGAAGTGAACCTGAGTGCATCTCTACAGCGCCCGGCGATACAGCTTCAACGGCGAGACCTTTATCTCTTTGCTGGATGAAGACTCCGCTCCCATGGGAAGCAGGAGGGGATGGGGAATGGTGTTATAACCTGTGCTTCTACGGAAGCGTCGGCCCTGCCACCACGGTACGGAGCTTTCTAAGATGTCTTAATAAACGGACTTTACATCCAAAAGCCCTTTTATTTCGCTTCTATGGAATTCCTTACATTGTGGCAGGAATCTTAATCTATCATCTATATTCCTGGGGTGCACCTCTGGTGTCTGACATGGAGAGGTTGAATGTTACCGCGGGAAGGTGCGGCTCTAAAGAGGCCTCACCTTCCCCTTCTGGATCTGAGGAACCGTAGAACGGGTCTCGGCTGGTGACTCTTTCCCCGCCCGTATCAGCACGAAGCCTTTACTCCTCGCTGGAACGAGGGACGGACGGCACTGCACCCCATGAGCCAAGCTTGGGGCGCCTGTCTTGATCGAGCGCCTGTGGACTGGGGATCTCACCTGGGCGTGGATTACAAACCTCAGATGCAAACCTGTCATGGAGGAGACGGGTCGACCACCTTCATGGCGGCAACCTAGGGAATCCATTGAATCATTCTGGACTCTGTATTTCTGCGATGCTCCTAAAGAACCACCGTGGCACTGGGGCCCGGCCCCGGCGATGGCTTCGGGACTAAACCCAGAATTGGGAGGGGTATCCGCATCGCCTCCCAATCGGGACCTCCTGGATCCAAGCTAGCGCCACCGCACCTGAGGTGCCTCCGGGAGCCACCGTGGCTGTCTCCGAGCAAGTCTCCCAGATGACGAGTCCTAAGCCCGTACCTCCCAGCCGGATCTGTTCCCTCTCCCACCGGCGAGACCTGGGATGAAGAAGTAGCTACCTCAGTGGGATGCCCAAGAAGCAGCGGAACCGCGGAACGCCAGCTATGGAGGAGTAGGGTACAGTTGCAGCAAGAGCTAAAAACCTGCAGAGGGACCGGAACAAATGCAAAGAAGTCTAACCGGAAGCTGGACCGCGGCTAAAGATGCGCCTTAACGACAGCCAGAATCTGTCGGGTCCATGATAAAGTCCCGTCACCCAGACTGGATTACAACGCAACGCGAAGCTGCTCTCAGGCTCTGCGCACTTAAAAGCAGCTCACTGGAAGCTCCAACCGGACGCAACTGGCTAAAATGGAACGAAGTGCTGTTTCTGCTAATTCAGGATGCATTGACCCGCGAAGGAAAGGGAGCTGGCTTCGCGCTGGAGAGAGGGAGCCAAGGAGGCAGCAGGACCAGAAGCCCCAAGTTGAGTTTATGTTGTGCCATTGACCACGCCGGGCGCCCAGGGCCACGCACCTGTCCTGCCACCCAAATCCAGCGCTGCATCTACCAGCCTCGACTCCGCCCCCCCTGCATAACAAACAGCTGCCTGCCCAACCTGCTCAACCCGCCAAGAACCACCGCCTAGCAGTTTTAAGAGTCAGGAACGGGCTACTATCGCCCCTCAGCCTGCTTTGATGTAACGCCTAAACTTCCTACTTCATTCTTTTGCAACCCAATGCCCACTTTGAAGACTATGATGATTTATACCGGTCTGAGCTAAAATACGGGACATCGCTCAGTCCTGATGGGGCAGTGTTTCGTTTGGTTCGCGGACTCTTTGGATTTGCAAGACTTAAGACTTCCTCGTGACGCAGTCTTTATTCCTCCAAGCCCAGAGCGCCAGCCTTCTGATCCAGGCTTCAGAATGGAAGCTATCCACACCATCAAACTATCCAGCAAGGCAACGCCTCTACGGCAGAATCTGTTCGGTGAATTTCTGCAAGGCGCTGCTCACTTCCTCCTGAGGCCTGAACGCATGAAATGCCATACTGGATGCTGTGGACGGCAAGCTGCGTGAAACGGTGTTTTAATTCGGCCCCATCATTGCAGATTGGATCCAGTTGGGGTCCCAGGTGTTCGCTTGAAGACGCCAGGCCGGAGGCCGCCCCATCACCAAAACCCGCCACTGTGCCCACTCAAGCTGCTTCCACGCCTCTCACCAAACCACCTCTGAACGCCGACTGGGGTTGTGTCTTTGACAGCGGGAGGGCCAGAGTCATCTAGCCGCCAACTGTCCCAGAAACAAAACTAACCGCCCAGCTACAAGACCCATCTGCCAAGCCACTATCGCGAGATCGGGGCCCGACGGGTCGCCTAAAGCTGGGCCATCAAGGCTTACCTAGAGAGGGGAAGCAGCTGTTTGCTCTTTCTTCAGCCCCCATGGACATGGCCCGGAATTCCCGATGTGCGCGGTGAGGAAGGCAGCGCCTGCATGCTCGTCTGCCGCTTCTGGCCAACCCCGCCAAAACACGGCCTCGCCGCATTATAGCCTTTCGGGCCCTTGTGGTCTTGGCTGCTCCCACTGTTAATGCTGCCCCAGTGGCAGAGGAGCTAGGTCTGGACCACAAATTCCCCTGGCTGTTTATACTATTCACCCAAATGGACGCAGCTCCCTGGAACGGGAAGGACCGCCCAGTTCAAACACAGCCGGGTTCTCCTCCGCTAAGGCACCATTGGGAGAAAATTCGCTTGCTTTGGCCAGTGGCCAAACACTCCAGGCTTCTGGGCATGCCATGTTATTGTTACATGAACCAAAGTTCATTTGGAAAGAACGGATCTTGAATTCACTGACCCTCCCTCTGCGGTGAACACATGAATTGGGGGGGAAACCCCAAATTTCTCCTGACACACCCTCCCCATTTCTTTTTCCAGCGATTGCTCCTGATTCTATTAGCATCCCACCTTATCATGATTTAAAGCCAGAGTTTTCAGGAGTGAATGCATCAGTTGCCACCCCACAGAGACACTGACTGCAAAATCGCTATACAACCAGGGCGAACTGCCCAAAGGAATCCCACCGCGATGAGTCCCAATGAGGAGAAGGAACCCGCGTTTCTGGACAAGAACCTCGCTGGTCTATATGTATGTGGCTACCAAACACACACACACACGCTAGTTCCCGCTTTTGTTTGCAGTGTGTTAAGCATGGCCCACGGCTTTTAAAATAGGATTACCAGGGTCTCAATGCGCCCTGTCCAATAAATATCCCTTTGCCTTGATCAAGGGACCCTAGGATGCACTCGGCAACATTTTTACTAAATTGGACTTAAGAGAAGCTTACTACAGGGTCAGAATTGCTGAAGGCTATGGTAAACACTTGATCATGCTTAACACAAAGTTTGACAGTTTGAATAATTTGATAATGCCATTCGCTAAGTGGGGCCCCCCGGAGCTTTTGGTGGCCCTTATCAACTAAGTTCTCCATGATTTATTGTACAAGGGAGTTGTGGTATACTTAGGATATCGCTTTTGATTTACTCACAAACCATAGAAGAGCATGAAACATTGGTTCGAGGTATTGTTCTGTTCTGGCTGTGTTCTCTCTTTGCCAAACTCTCTCCAAAATGCTGTTTTCACTCAGACCTCCATTGACTATTTGGGTTACTGATCTCAACAGGGCTTGAAATGGATCCTGTTAAGATTGACGCATAGTCCCTCCAATGGCTCTGCCTCACCAACCAAGAAAAGAGCTCCAATCTTTTCTTGGTTTTGCTAATTTCTGGTCATGGGACTTTATACCCCAATTGAACTGACTCTCTACAGACCTCTCACGCGACTAGGTAAAGATCCACCTCCTGTCCGGCCAAGCCTGGGCCCTCTTTCCTGGCTGGTCCAGGAGTGTCAAACAGCCTTTCAACCTTAAAGTCTGCAAGACACCGAACCTATCCTAAAGCACCTGGACTCCATTCTTGCTTAGGTTCACGATGCTCGACAGCACCACAGCCCTGTTGTACAGCATGTAGCTGGTTCCACAGGTGCTTATTTGTCTAAGAAATTCTCTGGTGCTGAACTCATCCTCGACTGAAATTCAAGTGCCATTAAAGTAGCATCTCTCCACTTCATGCCACTGGCTGGAGGGGGGGGGGCTTAAACACCCCTTTCAGCCTAATGACTGGCAAAACCTGGCAGCTCTTTCCACCCTCAAGATGTCTCAAGTAAATGATTTCTTTCTCAAGCTTTTGATGTTCCATTTTTTCCTGAAAAAAACCAATAAATCATTGATCGCTACTACTACCTGAGGGGGGGGGGTGAGCTGCCCACGAGACACATTCTGACGACTGTTCTCTCCTCCCCAGTTGGCTGGCTGTTCTGATTCAAACGGGCCCACCTCTTCCGGCACCCCCATTCCTAGTCTCTCGTCTCTCCTTCCTGGAATCAGAGTATGGGATGTACGTAAACAGATTCCAGCTCAAGAAGCTACCACTCAAACTCCACACCTTTCAACAAAGCTGCCTGAGTTCTTTACTTGGGTACTGCCATGACTTGATTAACAGTGCTGTTCTAAGCAGAGTTAGACCCTTCTAAGCCTATTGACTTCAATACACTTGGAAGGTGAAACTCCTTTTGGGATTATGCTGAAAAACATATCCGGTAGGGGTTTGGTCAGAGGAGGCCAGGCCAAGGGAGGTGAAACAATCAGCTCCACTAAGGCTTTTTCTCCTGTTTTCAACACATAGCACTTGAGAGGTAGGCCTTTCTAATTAGTTATGTCAGGTCAAGACACCAACCTAAGATCAAAGTCTGAGGAAGCAATAAGGGAACACAAGACCTTTTATCAGCCCAGTAAGGGTTTCATCACTAGGTACGAATGAACAATTTTTCAACAGCTTAAAAAAAGAAAAAGAAAAGAACCTTAATGGAAAAGTAACATCTCAAAAGAAATTAAACACTTGTGTAGAAAGCAAATAAATTAAATATCAATGAAAATTAATATACTACTACATGGTGTGAGTTTCTGTAAAGAATATACTTCAGGATTAATTTGGGTCTGTTTTTAAGAATTCAAATATTTTCGAACAAGTAACATTCAAAATTCATACTGAATCAGTTAAATCGTTACCGTTCCTCAGACATAGAAAGATGCCACAGGATTTTCTGGAAAGAAGCATGGAACAGCTAGGGATGCCAGGTCCCCCTTGGCCACCAGCAGGGGATAGGGAGGGAGGTTTGCCAGTTCAAGGTTGAGAAACTCCTGGAGATTTGGGAATGTAACTGTGGGGAGGATGGGAACTTAAGTGCGGTCCAATCCTACAGAGTACACACCCTAATCCAAAGCATCCATTTTTTTCCAGAGGAACTGATCTCTGTAGTCTGGAGAGGAACTGTAATTCCAAGGGAACTTCAAGTCCTGCTTGGAGGCTGGGATCTTTAAGAGCAGGAGATATTATGCTTAAACTGAGTTTGTGCTAAGGGCATATCTACACTATAAACTGGAGGGGTGTGCGTGTGTGTGTGTGTGTGTGTGTGTGTGTGAGAGAGAGAGAGAGAGAGAGAGAGAGGCCCCTTCTGCACACGCAAAATAATGCGTTTTCAAACCACTTTCACAACTGTTTGCAAGTGGATTTTGCTATTCCGCACAGCTTCAAAGAGCACTGAAAGCAGTTTGAAAGTGCATTATTCTGCGTGTGTGGAATGAGCCAGAGAGAGAGAGAGAGAGAGAGAGAGAGAGAGAGAGAGATCTAGCCCCATCACAAAACTACAGTTCCCAGGGTTCTCTAGGGAGATGGAAGTCTCCACAAATCAGTTTGTGGTATGGATGCATTTTAAATATTTGTCTAATGAGCTAGAAGTAATTTTCCAAGAGCAATTAGGAGTTCCCCAAGCTTGTAGGTCCCTTGAACCCAGCACTTGTATCTTCCTTAAAAACCAGCAATACTGTCTGTGCTGCCTGCTGTTTCTCACTGCATTGTTCTGTCTGTAAACATGTAAATAAACAAATGTTCACAAAGGAATCATAAGGTTCTGGTGCTTTCCTCTATGAAAAAATATAGATCCTGAGAAAGCTGAATTTTTTACTGATCAGGGAAGAAGAAGCAAAACTCTAGTGCTTGGGGTATTTTTGTTTTTCCTTGAAGAGAAATTACGAGCTGCTTTATTTGTAAGTGCCTTCGCTCCCCAAGGGGGAAACTGAATTGGCTGTATGCCTTCTAGTGCAGTTTCAGACATTCTGTTTCCCTGGAGGGAAGAGGCCCTCCTGCCATGCCTTCTCTTTCCCCTCAATAGGAATCCTTCTGGCTGTTGCCCCCCTGCGTGCACCTAACAAGTGATCTCAGTTCTTGGTTCACTGCCACCTGGCCATCACACCCATTTCTTCAGGAGTTGCAACAGTGGTATAGTGTGGTGCAGCCTTGCTAGATATTATATGGGGGGATGGATGGATGCCGCCAACCTATATCTTGCTACACATTTCTTTGCAAATGCCTAGTAAAAGGAAGGCTTGTGTAACATTGTTGCATTCATGTTATCCCGCCCCTTGCAAGTGCAGCTAATTAATTGTAGTTGGGACACCGAAACTCTGAATGCAATATCACATCATGTGGGTTTATTTAAAAAAACAAAACCCTAGGCTTTACAGTGGAAGCACATGGGGGAGACACTGGCTTGGATCCTAACTTTTTCTATTTGCTATTTGCACCAGTTACTTTTACTCACAGAAGAGGCGAAGGTTGATATTTTCTGGTTCCTTTTCTGCAGCCACCTCTTTTGAGCCCCATGTTGTTTTTGGAGGGGGGTGGCCAATGACCCATAATTTGAGAGGGATACTTCAGAGGGATGGGGGAGGCAAGAAAGTTGCCATTTACAGTATTTACGCTGGGCAGTTTTGTTCCTGGTGCATAGGATCCAGGCCATAATATCTAATGAGGCCCTCCAAAGGGGACAATGACGTTCAGCTACAGACCTAGAGACCTAGTTGGCAGGCAGTTGACTACACAGGACTGACATATATCCCAGACATCAGCACAAAACATTTAGAAGGCTGTGTCTAACCTGATAACAGGATTGGACTTTAAAAAGAAAAAAAGAAGCAAAAAATCCATTACAAAAGCTGGAATGTCATCTTGAAAAGAGTCTGTAAAATTGGTAGCCTGTTCTACAAAAGAACACTTTGGACAGAGATCAGCTGAGGTCAAGACTGCTGGTAAAGAAAAATAAATTTTTAAAAATTATGATTATTTCATAGAGGTCTAAGAAGAAGAATTTTGGAACTCACAGCTGTTGCCTTCAGGAGCCCACCATACATGAGGACAACATGTTTTAGAAGCTTGCCCCTACATTTTGACATTATATTGCAAATGGCTTATGTAGATGAAAAGAAGAGAGAACTCCAGGCTGAATTACTGTATATTTAACTGAATGAGCAGCTGGATTCTGATGTACAATATCTGTTCCCAGGTACCAGGAAAGGCACCAAGGTCTGGGACTTATTTGCATGACAGGCTTTGCCGCAACTTTTCCTGACTACAAAATTCTTATAGGATAAGTGAAAGTAGCCATGCAGTGAGTGACCCAAGATGCACATGCTGAGTTTTAGTGTCATTTTGAAAATGACCAGAGAGTCCCACAAGAAGTGGCATGTGAATGCACGTAGGGCTATGGGCCAATAAATATCTACTTCTACTAGAGTTGCCAACCTCCAGGTTGACTTGAACTTCTCCTGGAATCACAACTGACTCCCAGACTTCAGAGATCAGCTCCCCGGGAAGAATGGCATCTTTGGAAGGTGGCCATTTGGTATCACAGATCTCTTGAGCTCCCTTCCTTCCCAGACTCTGCCCTCTACAACAGTGATGGCGAACCTTCTCGAGACCGAGTGCCCAAATTGCAACCCAAAACCCACTTCTTTATCGCAAAGTGCCAACATGGCAATTTTACCTGAATACTGAGGCTTTAGTTTAGGAAAAACAGTTGGCACTGAGGCGTGCACTACTCGGGAGTAAGCTTGGTGGTAGTTGGTGGCTTTGCTTTGAAGCAACTGTGCAACTCTTCCAGTGGGTGAATCACGGCCCTTGGAGGGCTTACTCAGAAGCAAGCCCTATTGTTAGCAACCAAGCTTACTCCCAGGTAAAGAATCACGCTTCAGTTTTCTGCATGAAAATCAGTGGGGTTTAACAGTGCTTAACAGGGTTACCTACACTGCTTCCCCAAAACTTGGTCTTAGGTTTAATTGAGCCCAGTGGCCCAGGCCAGCCTAGATGTGGGGGGGGGGGGGACTCCGTTTGCGCGTGCCCACAGAGAGGGCTCCGAGTGCCACCTGTGGCACCCGTACCATAGGTTCGCCACCACTGCTCTACAAGCACCACCCCTAAATCTCCAAGAATTTCTCAAGTTGGCAACCCTTGCTTCTGCTTCTGGTATTAGGGACTCACAGTCTACACAACAACAGCTACTATGTCAGAGAGAGTTATAAATATAGGCTTTTGGAAAACGTCTGACAAAAACTTTGACAAATATGTAGAATTTGATCGCCAATGCTAATGTAAGATTATTAGTAGGTTTATTGTTCTGGTGGGAAAGCATGGCACAAGACATGAGGAGAAATATATCCAGGAATCAGTACAATGACATTTGGCCATCAAAGTATTTGTGCCAGTTTTAGTGATGGCTTCAAGGTCACAGTGGCTCTAAGCTGCCTGTTCCCAAACAGGACCATGGAACGCTTCCAGAGTTGGCCTCTTTTCCCTGGATGATTTGTTCGCAGCCGACAGACCCCAGGGATAGTTTCACAGCAGCAACGGAGCCTTCAGAGTTTCTGAAGCCACGTACCCCCTCAGAATGTCTCCACTTTTGCAGACAGTCCAAAAATATTTGCACATGTTAAAGTTAAGATTCCTTTCTTTCAAGTGATCAGTTATGCAAGTGTAAAATCTGTATTTTCACAAATACACATTTTGTTTTTCTTCCACGTTCAGACTTGCATTAATATTCACAAAGTACAAGCTCTTCTAAACCTGTTAATTGTATGATATCCTCTAAGGGCTCCTGGGAACTATAGAATTGTGAGGATGTTGAGGATTCTTTGTTAAATTAAGCATCTTAACATTTATCTAATATTAGCTATCCTGTTCCAAGTCCTGTCAGGCTTGCTTGAGTAGCAGAGTTGCCACTTCCTTGTGCTGCCAAGCATTTCCCCTCTGCTCTAATCAAGCTGATTACAATATGAATTACATATTTGCATCCTTTGCAAGCATTCTTTACAACACATCTCTCACCTTTTGACTAGAGATCTCCATTTCTACTATACTCATATCTGATAAAGGGATCTTTGACTCCCAAAAGCTTACACTTCAATAATCTTCTGGGTCTCTATGGTGCTACTTGAATCTGTTCTACTGCAGACCATCACAACTACTCTCTGAAACTTCCTTGTGCTGTATATCATGCTGTTTCAGAAACATGAAATGGCAAAATAACATGTCGGGAGAGGGCATCACCTCAACATTCCAATGTCAGCATCTCCCTTGCACTAGTAATACTAGTGTGGGCAGGGAGTTCCCAATACCACTCCCCTCACCAATATGTTCTTTCACCATTCCATGCATCACTATTAGGCAACATCAGATGCAACCACTTGTCTGGATAAAGATATTTACTGGGCCTGGAGAATTTCCTTCCCCAAAAGAGAAAGAGCTGGAGAGATGTTCTCAGAAACTAATGTTAGTGCTCAGGAAGTGGGAAGTAAATTGCCTTGGGAAAATGAGATTAGGACAACAGTTTGTTTATTGCCTGTTGAAAAGAACTCCAATCAGTGATGCAGTCCATAGAACATTGTCACCATTGGTCGTGTGGGAAGATATTTGTAGTGAGAACAGATTTCTCTTACGTTCCACAGCTATTTTGATGTGGAATCCTGAAAGTACAAATACTCAAGCAATTAGGGAAATTAATCAGGAAGTGCGACTTCATCACTCACAGTTATGGCACAACAAGAATACTACTCATGGGAGTGCAGGTAGGCTAACCAGATGGCTGTTCTGAAGACTTCTAAGGAATGGAGACTTGTTAATAGGAGGAATGGCAGAAACTCAGGAAAATTACTCAGGAGAAACTGGGTTACTAATAATAATAGTTTGCAGAAGAGCAATGACCTCTAGCATAAAGAATACAGAGGTTAAAAATGAATGAAGTAAGCAAATGACAGCTATTAATGGTATCTGGCTGGAAGCTGGAAAAGGGAACGCTGAAGTGTTGTGATGATTCTGCCAGCTATTTTCAGGAATTCTGCCACCCCAGCAAAATCTGTTTGGATAATGAAAAATGAAGAAAATGGTACTAGGAAACTCGATGCTTTTATTGCACAGAAAAGTCTGCTCAGAATACAGAAAGGTCTAATGTGTCATGTGTATACCTGAGAGAAGTGCAGTGTTGTTGATAAGGCTCAGTGATAGAGAACATGCTTTGTATGCACAAGGTCTTGAATTCAATCCCAGTACGTCCATTAAGAAATGACCCTCAGGGTGTCTGAAACTTTAGCAACCCACTGCCAGACAGAATAGACAATGCAGTGATAAATGCTAGGTTGCCAACAGCCTGGGGAAAAAAATATCCTGCCCCTTTAACAGAGGCCATTTACTCATGCATTTATACATGGGCTGTTTGCTTCGCAGTGGGTTCTTTCCATAGGTGTTTTTTGTTGAAACAGGGATTCTTCCACTGCAAAGTGTCCTTAGCTGAGCTCATCCACCATCTCTCCCCTCCCCTTTCTTCTTGTTTCAATGCAACCTCATTTTGGGAAACTTGCATGCCACCTTTTTCTTCCCCTGCCATTCTTGATCTAGTGGGTTTTAAAGAAAGAAAGAAAGAAAGAAAGAAAGAAAGAAAGAAAGAAAGAAAGAAAGAAAGAAAGAAAGAAAGAAAGAAAGAAAGAAAGAAAGAAAGAAAGAAAGAAAGAAAGAAAGAAAGAAAGAAAGAAAGAAAGAAAGAACTTCTAATCCTTCTGAAATGATGACCCAAAGAGTCGAAAGAACTGCTGTGGTGTGGGTGGGGGAAGGCAGGGAGGAATGAGAAAATCCAAGGTGATCTTCTTTGATTTCCTCTGAAGGGAGAAGAAAAGTTTCACAGCCTTCGGAAACCACAGGGATTCTCTGATCTGAAGGCAAGGTTACTGCTGAAGTGGGGGGAAATCTGCATTCAATCCAAAGGAGACCACAAGTGTGTAAATAGCCAGAGACTAAAGGGGATGTCATTTACCAGGTAGTATCATTTACCTACATGCCATGAGAAGTTTCAGCAACCCATTTCCACACATCAAACCACTATTAAAGAGACAGGACTTTTTTCTCCAGGCTGTTGGCAACCCAGAGTTGCCAGATGCAGGCTGAAAAATTGCTGGAGATTTTTGGGGTGGAGTTTGTGTAGGGAAGGGAGTTCAGTGAGATGATGCCAAAGAGGTCACCCTTCAAAACAGACATCTTCTCCAGGTGAATTGACTCCTGTTGTCTGGAGATCATTTGTCATTCTGGGAGGTCTCCTGTCCTCACCTGGAGGCTGGCAGCCCTATGGCAACCCTTGGTCTGACTCCATATAAAGCAGCTTCACATGCTCATGTGCCTTATTAGGATTTGCACTGGTAACAATTCTTCAAGACAGCTAGTAACTCCAAGACACTTGCAATGCTGCGCTGTACATTGCTCTCAGGCTGAAGTGCCCATAGCATCCTTCTAAAGCACAGTTTCAGTCACTAATTTTAGCACAACAAACCATCTTGGACTAAAGAGAGGTCAAATATGCTGCTCTACTCAAAAGCACCACAAAAAGAATGTGGCTGCAAAGTTCTGGTTAACCCTGGGACACTGCCTTTGTTATTGTAAGGAATAAAAACGTGACCATATATTTGTGTCTTTCCTTAAAATGAGGCCACCTAAACAAATATAGGAATCCTAAATCTCTTGTCTGTTCTATGAGAGTGAAGGAGCATGAAATCCATGTGCATTAAAACCAAAGGTGTTGGTTGTGACCTTTAAAGACCTTCACAGGCTGGGAGCTCATTTTTCAGAAAAATGTCCTTTAAAGAAACTGCCCAGGTCAAATTGGTCAGATGAGGCTTGGTCAGAATTTCATTTTCTAGAAATGTCAGGACAGTAAGAAGTAGGGCTTTTTCTCTAATAGCTACTAGGTGCTGGAATGGTACCAGAGGAGGTATGGTTGCCAACTGCCAGGTGAAGCCTGGAGATCTCCCAGAATTACAACTAATCTGCATACTACAGCAATCTGTTTCCCTGCAGAAAATGGCTGTTTTGTAAGGGGGACTGTATTATGTTGCGTGGAATGATAACCCATTGAAATATCTTCCCAGGCTTCAACCCCGAAATCTCCAGGTATTTCCCAACCTGGAGTTTGCATCCTAAGAGGAACCTAGTTAGTATGTTTCTTTGTTAAGGTCTAGAGAGCTGTGTAGAACGTATTTATTCAAGCAGGCTGTTGGGAACTGGTTAGGTGAAAATGATCTAATGCTGCTGTCTGTGAGAAGGAGCTGGATGTGTGCTGCTAATTTGTTTGTTTGTTTTAGTTTTTGCTGTGCTATGTACTTTTTATCATTACATATTTTATGATGTTGTTGTAAGCTGCCTCAAGAAATTATGGAAAGGCAGGGAGGGACTTAAAACAAAATAAACGCAGGTATAAAAAGAAATATGGAGTTTAGCACATGCAATTAACATTTCGTAGAGACATAACGTTCATTCCCTTTGGCGTGGATAAGTCCCAAAAATATAAAGTGGAGATTGCTGTTGCGTGCCAATGACACTCTTAGCATTGCATATGTGTGTGAATCTACATTTTCACGTCAAGAGCTGATGTTTGTGTGTATGTTTGTGCATCTGAGTATACTTGTGTTATGTGTGATTTTGTGTGTATATGTTAGAATAAGTGTGTTTGTGTGTTGCTCTTTGTGACAAATTGGTGGTACCCGCCAAGAATTTGTGTTCCAGACTATATTTATGTGTTTACCCATTTGCTAGATTGTGCAGACATGTGTCTTTCTGGTGGGATTATGACTACCTGCTATTTGCATTTGCATATTCACAAGCTTGTATATATGATCTTGTGCATGACATGAGCTTGTTTGCTTGGTATCATCTGTGTTTGCATATGTGGAAGAGAACTGAGTTTGTTTCCATGTTCAGGAACTGTATATGTGTTACACCTTCAACAATTACACAGAAACGCATGGAAGACGGCAGAAGCTCTCAGAGGAAATGGGGATTGGATTCTAATGATGTCAACACAGAATAAATAACATGAGGCATAGAGAGGAAGGAAAAGGGGGGTTGATACCCTGGTGCGTCCCTCCCACCCCCACCCTGGCACTGTGACAACCGTTGCTAGGAAGCAGAGAAAATTTAATTTTGCAACATTCGTCTGCCGTCTTGAGAGAACCTCCTTCTGGATTAGGAGGGAGGGAAGACAAAAAGGGACTGAAGTGGGAGGGGCAGCCAAGTGTGTAGGGTTGCCAACCACCAGGTGGACCCTGGAGATCTCCTGCTATTACAACTGATCAGATAATAGAGATCCGTTCCCCTGAAGAAAATGGCTGCTTTGAAGTCTTCACTTTATGGGATTGTACCCTGCTGAGGTCCCTCCCTCCCCAAACCCTGGCCTCCCCAGGATCCATCCCCCGAATCTCCAGTAATTGCCCACCCCAGAGCTGGCCATCATAGTTGTGGATCCTGCCAATACCAGGGAAGTGGGGTGCAAGACAGATTAGGTCCAAAGTTTTAAAACATAACCACTGGTTGGGGCGCTTCCATTCCTGGGGAAGAGTTGGGATTCATGGATTATAGCTGTGAGTTAGGAAAACGAAGACTCCTGAGTCCTGCCCTTGGGAAAGAAGTAGCTTATTGTGTGAAAAACCAGGATCCCTGGGGTCTGATGAAGGGAGGAAAGTTAAGGTTTGCAAGAATGAATGACTGATTTCCACACAACAAACTTAACTTGCCTCCTCTCATCAGACCCCAAGACTCTGTAAACTGCAAGACTGTGGTATCAAACAATGGAGCTCTTAGCCAGAACACACACTTAAAACCGCCTTTCTGTCATTCCCAGAAGTATGCCAACTGTTGGAGAAGGACTTTAAGCTGGATGAACGAACACGAGAACAGATTGCAGCCATGATCTCATCCTCACTCTGACTTCCAGGCATCTCCTCTAAGATCATTCTCAAAGACTGGGTCAGTTCTAATGTGAGGGGTAAAAACCTCTCTAGGTCTGTGTGGAATTCCAGTCATATGTCTCTCAAACCCCACCCCAAATTTCATTCTAGTCTCTTTCTATAGAACTCATCACTTCCTTCCTTCAATCCACCATCTCTCTTGACTGCAGGTCAAAGTGAAAGTTTCTGCACTGCAGAACGCTAAACCTTATAAAACTATTGTTGCCAACTTCCAGGTGCTGACTGGGGATCTCCCACAATTACAGCTGATCTCCAGGCAACAGGTATCAGTTCACTTGGAGAAAATGGTTGATTTGGAAGGTGGACTTATGTCATTATATACTAATGAAGCCCCTCCCCTCCGTAAACCACACCCTCCTCAGGCTCCACCCTCCCAGATCTTCAGGTATTTCCCAACCCAGAGCTGGCAAACCTACTACAAGCAAAATACGTTACACAAATTAAACAGCTGATGAAGATCTGATTTACACAACTCTGATTTCCAGCATACATCTGTAGTTGGAACGAGAATCTAATTTTTGCATCAGCAGTATCAAGCAGTACTTGGTTCCAAGGGAGCGGGGGGGGGGGGGAGTTTGCACACATTTCAAACAGGATTGGCATCACTCAGCTTCCAAATACAGAATTAAAAAAACATTTACAGAATCTGTGGTCTGCTGTTTCTTCTTCAGAAAGATAGAGGTGTTGACATGGCATACACAGCTCATAATTGCATTGCCTGTGACATGCAGCAGAGAGCGATATTAAAAGGTCCTTCACCACACAAAAGCCACTTCAGTGACTGACCTGCAGGTGCAAGGCCCAGGCATCCTCAGTCATTTGTCCCAAAGCCATCTAGCAATAACTTCCCTTAGGACACTTACAGGCATACTGGTTTGCAGGTGACTGCATGTTGATTCAGAATAGCAGTCACCCACATGCCACATGTTGACCATGCCAGCTGCTGTTGTCCAGACCTACTGTTGGACTCTACTCAGGTAGTGTAGTTGTTGCCTGCCATTTCTAGTTGCATGTAGGAGCCTTTCCCCTTGCCAGCAGACATGCCCTTAAGTAAAGGTCTGAATCTGCTCCAGAGGAAGGTCCTAGTAAGAGGCTGCTACCATTTTCAGGCAGAGTGTGGGACAAATAGTACTACTTGAAATAGCAATGTCTGTAAGGCAGAAACACCAGGGTGAAAGGTCAGGGTTAGTAGTTAAAATGCTTACATTGCAAGTACATGATGCGAACATCTGGTGTTTATCTAGTCAAAATAGCTAAGCTCTTTGCAGTGAACTGGGTCTGTGTTCTTTGTCTACATAGATAGACCAATAAATTGTCTAGTTAGAAACCATTTCACCTTATGTGGGGCAATCAATCAGTACGAGCCTTGAACTTCTAGGAAGTAGGAAAATGTATAAGAAGGAATGTCTTTGTTCTGTCCTTTAAGACACATATTTTGGGGGTTACCCTGGTGTCTCTGCAGTTTAAAAGCTATCTGGTGACTTCATGAGATCAACTGTGTATGGGCAGCCTTTATTTGTCTAACAAGAGCAGTAAGTGGCGTAGGAGCAGCAGTGGTGTAGGAGGTTAAGAGCTCGTGTATCTAATCTGGAGGAACCAGGTTTGATTCCCAGCTCTGCCGCCTGAGCTGTGGAGGCTTATCTGGGGAATTCAGATTAGCCTGTACACTCCCACACATGCCAGCTGGGTGACCTTGGGCTAGTCACAGCTTCTCGGAGCTCTCTCAGCCCCACCTACCTCACAGGGTGTTTGTTGTGAGGGGGGAAGGACAAGGAGATTGTAAGCCCCTTTGAGTCTCCTACAGGAGAGAAAGGGGGGATATAAATCCAAACTCTTAAGTCCCTATAATCACAGGTAGTCTGGAGCCATCTCCCTGACAGAACCACTTATGAAGAAACCTGCAGTTTCACGCAACAATGTGAAATGCTTACGCACAGGTTGTTTTGGTGTTCTTAGTGGGGTACAAGCTGCACACATGTAAAGAGCAACTTAACTTTCTGGGAGCCGGAAGGATGAGAGATAACTTCTCTTTCGGTTTCTTAGGGGAAAAAACCTGGATGGCATGTACATAAGATCCTGATGTATGGGCACTAGAATGAAAGGAATCCTGAATTCCATTCATGGTTCCTAAAGGTTAAGGGGACTCCTAGGAACCAGTCCCTGCTGTGTTGCTTGCTCCCAAGGGATTTCTTGTTTTCCTCTGCCTCAGTTTTCCCTTGAAACAGTGACCCTTCCCTTCTGTGCTTGTTTTTCTCACTTCTACTTCAGTGAGTGCTTTGAAATTCATTCACACCTGTGTCTGAAAAGCTCTGGAGGAAGCCTGGGAGGCGGTCAATTCTTCCGACTTTGGCTATGAAACAATATACCCTGTAGAAAAAGAAAATTCTGTCCCCTGCCGCCTGCTGGTGAAAGGTAAACAGCTGGTGTCAGTGACACAATGGTCTGTTCACTGAGATGGCCTCACCGTCTCGATTTGGAACCATTGTTCCCTGCCCCTTGCCTTCCTGTCACTGGCCTTCCTGTTTTGTTTGAGCCCAGTGCAAGGGTCTGCCCCCACGTGGGGTCTCCAGTGAAGGAAGAATGCACATATTCCCACCACTAAAACAGAGCTGAAAAAGCCAGGTGCACCCTTAAACATCAGCCAGGGAATTTGGATCCCAGAACACCTGTGTGCTGCTCAACCATAGCAAGAATACAAAGGTTTGCTTGTTGTTTCAGGGTTGCAAAGATTAATTTTAGACAAGATGCCCCAGTTGTTTCTTTGACTGAAAGGATCAGTCTCTCATTGTAAGGCTCCAACTGCTGTGAAGCTGGGGTGTTCCCTCCCCCCACCTTGGTTTTTGTAGTGCTGCATATGTCAAAGCTGACGGTGTATTAAGCACTGCCATGAACATAATAATGTTAAAGATGGTGTTAGATCCCTGCAGCAGTTGTAATATGTGTTATCACTCTTTTGAAGATGCAAGGAATCCATTGACCAAGTCCCACAGAGAATGAAAAAGGTTTGATTCAGATTTAATATCATCACTCATCAGCAGATAGCCAATAAATATATTTGAGGGGCCTCCTCCTAACAGATTTGCATTGTTAATATTCCATTAACCCTTCCATTCATGATCTGGCTTTTTATCCTGTTTCACCACCCCTTAGACAGTTTTTTTTCCACATTGTATTTGTGTATTTTTTTTCCAATTTTGTCTAATAATGGACATTCGTGTTTGTTTTCAGCACCATTCTCCATTTCACTGAGATAATTAATTCTGCATGAATAGTCCCAGGTAAGGATGGGGACCATGGATCAGCAGATCAGTGGTACAGCATCTGCTTTACACATAGTTAGAAGGATCAAGTGATGTGATAATACCTGTATTAGAAACCTTAGAGAGCTGCTTCCAGTCAGAGTAGATAGACAATACTAACCTTGTTAGAACAATGATATGATTTGGTATAAGTCAGTTCCATGTCTTCAACATTCCTATGGGGGGGTTCTCTTAGTTTGGTACGCTTCTCTCCCCTACCCCCCTCATGGTAAATAGTAGTAAACAGGAATCTGGATCATTGCTATGAATGAGGAAAAAAACATAGTTTTCTGTTGCATGACTGTTTGTGTGGAAGGCAGCCTACCAAATTATGACATGCACTTGTGATCAACAGTTCTGCTTGCCACAAAAGCGCAAAAGAAAACACACCCGGTCCCATGCAGAATACCTTTAGTGAATTATCCCTTTCTAAGAAATCTAACTGGAACTGAATAACAATAGACAGATAAAGTTGCTAGCAGTCCTTTGAGTTTTATTTCATGGCAAGAACAGAATAAAAAATTAAAATGGAAATTCAGCTCAGTAGAGTCTCAGTTAGAAATAGGTCAGTCAACCATACTGAAAAATATCATCATGCTTTGAAACAATCTTCCTTTCCTCCCTTTACGTCTCCTCCTCCTTCTAATAGGTTGACTGATGCAGCTTCATGCACGTAATGGCCACCCCCAACGTACAAAACAGCAACACTGAGTGCTGGGACATTTAAGTTGCTATTCTTTTCCTGAGTGGAGAAAAATATCCAGGGTTGAGCAGAGTTTCAGACAAGGTCCCAGATTGTGTGTTGAGTCTTCCAGAAAAAGGCAGGGTATAAATGTAATGTAATACATAAATAAATAAAGTAATAATTTTATTGGGCAGCCCCATTGAGCACAGAATGGGCCCTTTCTGTTCTGCATTGTGCCTCTTTGTCACACCTTCCTTTTGAAAAGGGGTGAGTGGGTAGCTCAGAGCCTTTTTCCTTGAACAGCAAGGTCTGCCTGTGATGGATAAATTGCATTAAATGTATGGCTGACTATGTCCCCTCCATAAAAACACATAGAAACCAAATTGCTCCTCCTCATGACTGCAAGGGTTAGTAAAATTGATCCCAGTCCATCCTTTATTTGAAAATCAAACCTGACATGTTCTGCTTAAACAAAAACAGGAACCAGAATTACTGTTAAAAGGATTCAAATCTCATGTTTCAGGGAAAATTTGCTTTTTCTGTGAGCATATGCAAGAAGATTCTGCTTGCAAAAAGCAACACATCCTGGCATGCTCAAATATATTTCTCATCAACTGCCAGTTAAGTCTACCTTGCCACCAAAACGATTACGAACACTGTCTGTGCTACTCTCAAAGGGAGACACTTATCCACTCCCTACAGCACAGCACCCCCTAGTGCCCCCTTCTGTCCTGCAACAACATCAGAGGCGGACCACAAATTGAAAGCTGAAATGAGGAAGCCCCGGTCATTATCCCAGATTCTAAATGGAATAAGTGTACAGCTGATGTGCCGTGAAACAGCCTGAGAGGGAAAGATATTTTTATGCTGCAAAATGAATGTGGGAAATGCAAGAATGAGATCTGACATTTCGAAGAAAAACCTAATACAGTTTCTTCAAAATTGAATCTGGTCTTGGGAGAGAAAAGTGGATTTTGTGGCATACATAGCCAACCTGCCACAACAGCTAAAGTGAACATGAGAGATTCATCAAATTTCAGCAACAAAACCTGGGCACCATCTAAGGAAGGGGTTCCTGTGATTTTATCTCCCTTGCAGATCCCTACAGTCTCTTCCACCCATCTGTAGTGCTGGCAGCAGACAGACCTGCTGCAGCATGGAATTCATGTAGAGACACATCAGACGTTTGAAAAGTGGCTGCTAAGATTCACATTCAAGGCTGCACCCGGTTGCATCTACATGTGTTATAAAACTGTGCACAAACAAATCCCTAACCAGAGGCCTGTTTTTGCAGTGTTGGAAGGATTGGCTTTGAACAAGAAACACACACTCTTGAGAAAGTTCAGGGAGTTTCAAAATGGGTCTCCTGAAGTATATAAATGCCTTTTTAAGAAGCTGCCAGCTTTTTAAAGCATGATAAAGACACTGAGAAATCTGTCTTCTGCGCCTCCTTTGTGGTAGCACACATACACTATTTTTATGCCACCCCTCCCCCGAATTTAATTGCGAAGATCACACCTGCTGAGTTATTTGTAACACAGTGCCCCCTAGCCCTAAGACATGGCACAGCATTTTCTGCAGGGGCAGCCTGGCTGTCTTCCTACTCTCCTCCAGTGCCAGACAAGGCCAACAATGACTGAAAGAGGAGAGTGCCCCCTATTGAGCTCCCCTGCCTGGCACAGAGCCATCCCCATGCCCCCTCTCTCCATTTCTATTTATACAGCACCTGGGGAGGTTTCTAATCGGCTAAAAATCTGGTCTGCCTTCATTGTAATAACTTTAAACCAGGTTGCTTTTCTGTACCAATTACAGGTTAGTAAGGCTGGTTGCCACAGCAACAGCAGCTGTGAGCCCCCCCCCCAGGCGCCGCTCGATACCTTGATTCCTTTATAAAAGGGAGAAAAAGACAAAAAGGTGGGATATATATATATATATATGTAACCCTCTGCCTAGACTTAAAGGGCCAGAGGCAGCTAAGGCGTGCTGGGCCTTACTAATGTGGCAGCCAAGGTTGGGTATGAATGAAGCTAAACATGCTTACTTCTGGATTGGAGAGACCAGACATCCCTCCAACAACCTTCACTGCCCTAGATAACCACCTGGCAGTGTGAGTCCTGAGGATGGCACCAGGGAGGGGATCAATATCTTTAGAAGGGATCAGAAAATACAGGGAATTTTGCTGATTTTTCCCCACTGTGGTCCACTATAACTGTGTCTTTAATATGGACTTGATAAACAGACATTATTAGATGGTAATATTCGTCTCTGTGTATGGAAAAGCTATACCAGATTTCTACGCTGAAGCTACTTTCCAAGACAAAACAATAGGCCAAGTCGAGTTTGTTTTAGTCTTTTTCGCTATGCCAGGGTCTTCTCACATGGAAGTTTGCCTGTGGTTTGAGTGCCAGCCTGCAGCAGTGCTTCTCCAAACTGTCTCACATCCATTTTCCCATGATTTCTTCACCGTTTCTTCACTGTGCTTTCTCAAATGGGATAAAAGGTAGTTGAGGAAACCACAAGGAAAACATGGAAAAATAACAAGTAGAAAATGAGGACGCTCTGAGAAAAACAAATGCTAGAGGTCAGCATACAAACTGCTGGAAAACCTTTCTGTCACTCATCTCTACTGTTAAATAAACACACACACTGGAGGCATGAGATAGTTTGGCTATCTGGCAGAAAGTTATAATTCCTCATGGGCTGTCACCAGAGTCTCTGCAGAGGCATGTCCTGTACAGGGGTCCATTCTGCATGGCTTCCACTTTGAAGATTCACTCAGTAATTTGAGGTTAAAGTTCAGTTTTGAAGCTGTTAACCCAGCTTCAGAGAAATGCCATTTGGTTCCTTGAGGTTAGGGATGCCAGCCTCCAGGGGAGACCTGGTGATCCCCTGGAATTACAGTTCACCTCCAGGTTATAGGGATCAGTTCACCTGGAGAGCACGGATGCTTTGGAGAATGGACTGTATGGCATTGCACCTTACTGAGGTCCTGTCCTCTCCAGGCTGCATCCCCACATGCCAGGAAGTTACCTCCCATCTCTCATCAATGGCCAGAGGAGACCTGGCAACCCTAATGTGGGTAGAGAATCCCTTTCTGTAGAAAGGACCTCAAATTACCATCCTCCAAGTGGTAGCTGGAGATCAACTGTGATCACAACTGATCTCCAGGCTACAGAGATCAGTTCACCTGGAAGGTGGAGTCTACAGCATTATACCACCTTTGAAATCACTTCCCACAATGTTGCCCTGCTCAGACTCCACCCAACACCCCAAATCTCCAGGTATTTCCCAACCTAGAGCTGGCAACCCTAATCTCACCACACTTACTGAAGCACCAAAGCTTCTTGGTAAGGTGCTAGTGAGGTGATTCCTTATAGAATCTGAAATAAGGATGTCCACACTGAACACAAATGTACCTCAAGTGAATCAAGTGTCAGTATTTGGCCTTCCTTCTGTAGGCCTCAGTGGGAATGAGTTAAATTTCTGGGTGAGGAAGATAGATTAATAGTGCCCAAAGCAATCGCTGTGTGATTTCTTTCTGAATATATTACATTATTGCTGCTCAGAATTGCTCTTAGTGCCCAGGGTGGAGGAAGAAGAGAGATGTTTTCTGGCCAACAGATAAGTTCACAGATGTTCCATAGTCCTCTTCTCTCCCCTATAACATGATTGACCTACCTGTCTAGAAAGTTCACCTGTCTAGAAGGAAGTAATTTAACGCTAAAAACTTGAGCTCTCCTTTTAAAACCCTTATTTTTGTGCATTAATTCCTGAGGTAATCGCTACTTTTAGGGGACAGTTTTATTCCCTTCCCCCTCAATAGCTCTTGCCCCGACTGTGGGCAGTAGGCCCAGCTGACCAGAGTGGGCTGCCAGCACAAAACCTGTTTCAGTGGATGCCACATAGCAGCTGCCTTACACTGGCATTTGCTCAGTGGATGGGAAGGGATTAGAGCAACCCAGCATTAGTTTCCCTAGCAGATGGCATTTATAAAAGTGTGTGTGTGTGTGTGTGCGTGCGTGCGTGCGTGCACGAGTGAGTGTGAAGAGAGCCTGAAGGCTGTGATTGCAAGAAGCAGCAATTGCAAGAGATGTGAGGAGGGGGCATGACAATACAGAAACAAAGATATGTCAGTAAACCTGGGAGCAGAGGATGGGAGGAGCATTGAGCTTGGAGGTGACCGAAGGTCAGGGCTGAGGAGCATCTGCTTCTCCTTGTCCCCCAACTCATTTAACAGTGATTAATCTCCTGCTACCCAGTGCTTGCCATCAAGGAGATCTGGGAGTGGGGGCACATCTGCTTCTGGCTGCAGCCAACCTGTTCCTTGGCAAGCATCCCGATGACCTAGACATTTATATGTAGCACTAGGGGTGGCACGAGCAAAATGGCTGATGTCAGGCCCAACCACACACAGTATCCCATGCACTCAAATGAAGCTAAGCAGAAAGCAATAACTAGATTTATATTAATATGCCTCAGTCTAACCCTCACGAGTCTCATGTGCTTCAAACTAGTGATTGCACAGAACATAAGAGCCTGGCCAAATCTTCAGTGACTTTACATGAATTGGAAAAGACTGACTGTCAATGGCTGTTGCCACTCAGCTAGTGTGAAACAAGACTTTCTGTTTGGAGTTTGATCCCCTCTGCCCATTGTTGACCCCAGCGTCACATGCCTCGTACCAGAGGGTGGTAGTTCTCTCCATCAGGTGAGATGTTTTGTATGAGTCCTCTAAGCAAGTATCTTCTTCATATCTCATGTGCAGCAATAAATGGTTTCTGCTTTCTTCTTCCAAGCCCCTACTCCCCTCTGAATCCTTCTGCTTTTTTTTTGTTTCACGGCGACTTCAAGCCTGACTTTGAAATGAAGACAGCTTTGGTTGCACTAGTGAATGATTACTGTAGCTGGGTAAGGCTGGATCATCCTTATTGCTATTACTAGATATGTCAGCAACCTTTGACCCTGCAGGTCATGCCATATTATATATGCTGGAAAAAATGGGAATTGCAGGTGTAATACTCGGGTGATTTTGTTCTTATTTGTCTCATAGGATGCAAAGAGTTTCTACAGCTGCAGATGCCTCCCTCATGACTCACTGGGTATTCTCAGTGATACTATGTATTTACTATCTACACTAAGCCATCAAATAAATTTTGGAACTGGGTTTATATAATGATCAAATCCAGCTCTATATTTCTTTAACTAAGCCCCCAGATGCACCTGTCTCTGCCCTGAACCAGTGCTTGGATGCTGAGATTAAGTAAATGGAGGATGACAACGTGAAGTTGCATCCACACAAGAATTAGGAGGTACTGTTTAATAGAATGGATGTTCAAGAGGGAACTGATTGTCCTATTTTAGATAAGATTCAGTTAACACTGAACAACTAAAAATCTTGGGGTGTTTTTGGATTCATTGTTACACTTTGAGAAACAGATCAGGTGGTCACACACAAAGTACCTTTTGCAATTACATCTGACAAAAATTTTTAATCTTTTAAATCGAACCAATCTGGCCATGCTGATTCAAGCTATTGTAACCTCAGGGTTAGACTACCCCAGTGTGCACTATGTAAATCTGCTCTTAAACACAATACAGAAGCTCTAGTTGCGACAAAATGTGGCAGCCCATTTGTAAAAGGGTGTAAATTGGGGGGGGGGTGAGCTCATGACACCAGGACTGGAACAACTTAACTGATTATCACTTTGCTTCTGGGACCAATTCTAGAAATGGATAGTATATCTCAAGGCATCTGGGACATATTGGTAAGCTACCACTGTGGTATAAACCCATGGGTTTTCTGCCCAGAGTTGATGTTCTTCTGTTCACCTGGCTCATTTGGCCTCTACAAGGGGCCAGAGCTTCCCTCTTGCTGTTCCGTCCCTGTGGAATGCCTTGCTGAGGTTGTCAATCAGGCTTCTTCGTCCACCTTTGCCCTTCAGTGATATTTCGAGCTTTCCTTTCTCAAAGGGCTTTGTGCTGATTGTATGCTACATAGTTTTGACTCTTAGGTTTTACATGTCTCTTGTTACGCTTGTTATTTTTGATGCATATTGGCATCGTGCTGTAAGTCACCCTGGAGCCTGTTGGGGTGGGATGGCATATAATTTTTTAAAAAATAAATATGTCTGATGTTCTTCAAAATGCTATAGCTCCCATGACCTCGTCAGTACCCTCTACAGGTACTATCTAATGAATCAATCAATAATAAGATACTGGTTTGTCTGCTGCTTCTGGATTTGTGCCAGAATGCAAAAGTGGATGCCTTGGAAGATTCTATGCACTCACATTCAACCATGAAATGAGAAATAGTAGTAGTGGAAGTAAAATCAGTCTGGATTACATGATGGTGAGTACACTTTTTTTCTGCACCAAAAGGAAGTTCCTCCCCCACCCAGCTCTATGAGGGCAAAACACTCTAACCATATCCCCCATCCATCTGTGCACTTGCTCTTCCAACACCTGTACAGCTAGAAGGGATGCAAACAAAGTTAGAACAGGCGATGCTTAGAGTAAAAACAGGTGAATGGTAACTTCCTTTTAACCCCTGTTCTGGGGAAAAACATGCTGTTCTCTGAAGGAAAGTTCACACCCTTTACCATTCTTCTCTATCCCAGAAAACTTCCTCTGCTTCAAGGTCTTTGACAAACTCAGTGGTTTTCAAACTTTCTATCTTCCTAGGTTGCACATGGCAGAGAATTCTAGGTCATGTTCTCTGGTTCATGCTCAGATCATTGGCCCAGTTTATTAGGCCTCACTGTAGCTCTATTTGACTAAACTACCATCTGTCAAGGAAGCTTGCCCACCATTACGATTACTGATATTTTCAGAGAGGAATCTGGGCTGGAAACTCAGTAAGTTTCCAAGGAACTCCAAGATTTTCTAAAGCATGATATGGAAACTATTGGACTAATTTATATTCTAATCTAGACAAACTGTCTATCATTCGAGGTTGATAAAGCCTGTGTCGCATAGGTTTTACAATCTTGGACTGGGGGGGGGGGGTATGTGGGTTTAGAACCCCACTGTGTCATCAAGCTAATTGGGTGACTTTTGTTGCCTCTCCTTTTCAGCCTAACCTACTTCATAGGATGGTTGTGAGGATAAAATGGAGGGGACAGAATTGTATATGACACATGCAGCTCCTTGGAGAAAGTGTGTGATAAACATGCAATACTTAAAAAAAAAACCTCTTCAAGTTTTAATATTCTGCAAAAATCTGCCTTCTCTCCCAGACAGGATTGTGAATGGGAGGGCCCAAAGCAAGACTTGAAGTGGACATTGTGAGCCAGAGAGATGTAGTTGATGTAAAGTGGCATTGCTCTCTTTGAGATTATGGGTTTGTCCATATAATTATTTGTAAATCGGTTCTCTGAATGGTTCATTTTAGATGGAAAATATAGCAAACATTCACGGGGGGGAAATCGTAGATAACCCATTCACCTATGAGCATGTCATAATACAAACTTGCTGGGGGAGCGGGAGAGAGGAGGGAGAGAGAGAGAGATTTGCCAACAACAACACTGTTGAGTGAATCACCTTGGTTGCGTGAACAAGCCTAACCACTACTGGATTGATGGTTCCATATTCAGCAGGGCAAATAGTGCCTCTACCCCGAGTTGCAGAAACCACACAGGGAGGATGATTTAAGCCCTTCTCTGTGCTTGCCATAGTCTTGAATTAACTGGGGCCTTGGTAATTGAGCTCCTAGCCTGGATGTCTAGATGATAGTCCATGTCTGTTGATAGTCAATGTATCTGTAATGCAAATAGGTTTTCCAGGTCTCCTGCTGTGGCTGTTCCTGTGACCTCTCAGCTGGTGGAGGAAAAGTGGGGGGTGGGAGTCTTTGCACTGGTGATGCAATATCACTTCTGGCAAAAAAAAAAACCCCAGAACAGATATCACCATAGTGGCATGGTGCTCTAGGATTCCCCCAAACCTCTAGGTAAAACCATCAGAGCAATGTCATTCCCCCATCCCTGCCCCCTCCTTCTTCAACTGGTTGCCACCCACACTGCCAATGGCTGGCAATCCCACAAACCAGACTTTGTATCATGTGAATCAACTCTTTGAGTTCCTTCCTTCTAAGCACAAAATATTCAGCTAACGGACAGTTCTTGACCTTGCTATGAAGAAAATGCTAAGCCAGTTGGTTGTATCCAATGGCGGATAATGCAAATGGAAAAAGTTTCTAGCACTGCCCCCAGAAAAACTTACCAAATAATTTTGAAAAGAAAATTGAGTAGGTTTTTGGGGGTACTGAAATCCTTCCTGCTCTTCAACAAGGTATTGGTCGTGTCTGTCTACTGTACAACATTGGAAAGCCCATGCACAAAGAAAGGGAAAATATGAAAATGGACTCCATGCATCTAGAGTGCCAGTTCATATCATAAGTCCATCTCAAAAAAAAAAATCCGGCAAAACTTTCAAACTTTCAAAGAAATTCAGAAGAAATGAACTACAGATGACTCTATCTCGCTATATGTTTTAATTTAGCAAGGAAACCAACAGGATAAAGATCTATAAAGTTCCACAGAAGGGATCCCCAGTGTGGTGTGAATGGGCACTATGGCACCATGGTCAACACCTTTTTGGGCTCCTGGCAAGTGTTTTTAGGAAGTGGGCAGGGCCAGGTAGAGCTTTTGGCCTGCAAGACTTCTGATTTGATCAGCTGTGAAGATTTTTTAAATGTTGCTTTGGCAGCAGCTGCCATCACAGAATCTGCACGGTGTCACTGAAGTTAAGAAGCTGTGGCAGTCATTTTGTTGCTGCCCCCACCATGCCTGGTCAGAATTCCAAATGTGCCTGCAGGCTCAAAACAGATTTTTAAAAGTATTAATAGCATGGTTTGAGGTTTTTTTTTCTTTACAACTTTAAACCTCTGAAGAAATCAGCACATATCTGGATTTAAAGAATGGTAGACTCCTTCCCCCATCTTCCTCACCAAACTTGTATATGAAAGCTGGTGGAGACTGAGGTCTTTACAAGACCCTGATACCCATACAATATTTCTTGATGGATCTTAAATATTAAACATTGCCAAATTCATTCACATTGTGGTATGTGAATCAGGAAGCTGTTGCATTCATTGATTTTCCATTATAGCAAAACATATGCTTGATAATTCACATATTAGACGCTTTAAAATTGGTTTCTCAGGGGAAAAATTCAAATCCCATGAATAGTCAAAAGTTCTTCTATAAGGACTGGTTTGTTGAATCAAACCAAGATATTTCTAGTCTTTCAAGGAGCCAAGCCAAATGCCCTCAGAAATTTCCACAAGAAAGTCATGAGAGAGAATATCTTTGGGGTGTTGTATGGCTGTGTTCTAGTAACATTTTCTCCTGACGTTTCGCCTGCATCTGTGGCTGGCATCTTCAGAGGATCTAATGGTAGTAAAGAAAGTGGAATATATACATGTGGAATGTCCAGGGTGGAAGAAAGAACCATTTGCCTGTTAACAAATGTAAAGGGTGCAATTAGCAAGCTTGATTTGCATGTGTTGGGTGGGATCCACCCATTTAGCATGTGAGTAACCACGAAGATAGCATAATCAATTATTGAGGGCATGTGCATTGTAGTAGCCTGGCCTTTTGATCCCTTTGATTGTTTACTGCCTAGAGTGGTGGGTGGTGTTCACTAGCACTTTGACTGCTTACTGCCTGGAGACATCCTTTGTCTGGGTGGTGTTCATTAGTCACTGTCTCGATTCTAGTGTTTTTCAGTACTGGTAGCCAAATTTTGTTCATTTTCATGGTTTCTTCCTTTCTGTTGAAACTGTCCATGTGCTTATAGATTTCAATGGCTTCTCTGTGTAGTCTGACATAGTGGTTGTCAGAGTGGTCCAGAATTTCTGTGTTTTCAAATAATATTCTGTGCCCAGCTTGTTTTAGCACATGTTTCTGGCTGAATTAGTCTGCAGCACCTTTCATGTTCTTTGATTTGTGTCTGGGCACTGCGTTTGGTGGTTCCTACATAGACTTGTCCACAGTTGCACAGTACGCGGTAGATTCCTGCAGAAGTTAGAGGATCCCTCTTATCCTTTGCTGAAAGTAGCATTTGTTGAATTTTCTTAGTGGGTCTGTAGATTGTAGATTCCCTATTCGATCAGTGATTCCTTTCATGTATGGTAAGACCACTTTCCCTCTGGGTGGCTGTTTATGTTCTTGCCTGTGGTTTGTTCTTAGTCTTGCAGCTCTTCAGATGTCTGTAGTAGAACAACCATTAGCCTGTAGAGCTCAGTTTAGGTGATTCAGTTCGTCTTGAAGGAGGTGGGGTTCACAGATTCTTTTTGCATGATCTACCAAAGTTTTTATTGTGCTACTTTTCTGGCCTGTGTGATGGTTGGAGTTTTTATGTAGGTATCTATCAGTGTGTGTAGGTTTTCTGTATGCTGTATTGTCCAATTGTTGGTTCTGTTTGTGGACGAGTAAGACATCTAGAAATGGTAGTTTTCCCTCGTTTTCTTTTTCCATAGTAAATGGATGTTTGGGCGGATATTGTAATATGGTCCAGAAACTTTTTTAGTTCTTCTTCCCCATGGCTCCAAATTGTGAATGTGTCATCCACATAATGGAACCATATAGTGGGCTTTTTTGGTGCTGTTTCCAGGGCTTGTTTCTCAAGGTGTTCGATGTAAAAATTTGCTATTACAGGGCTAAGAAGGCTGCCCATGGCTACCCCATCTCTTTGTTCATAAAATTCATTATCCCATTGGAGGGAGCTTGTAGTGAGGCAATGTTGGAACAGGGCTGTAATGTCTTTTGGGAAAATCTGGTTAATGAGTGCGATGGTATCTGCTATGGGGACCTTGGTGAATAGGGAAACCACACCAAAGCTGATCAGTTTGTCATTGGGGCTGAGTTTAAGATTGCCAATTTTTTCTATGAAGTGGGCTGAGTCCTTAATGTAGTGTGTGGTAAGTCCAATATGACTTTGTAATGAAGCAGACAGAAATGTTGCCAAATCATATGTAAAGGATCCAATGGCACTCACAATGGATCTGAGTGGAGTGGAGTCCTTATAGATTTTTGGAAGTCCGTAAAGTCTAGGAGGAAGAGCTTCAGATTTGCATAGATGTTGGCGTATGTTAGGATTAATTGACGCGTTCTTAATCAAAGTGTTGGTTTTTCTGGTGATTTTGTTGGTAGGGTCCTGTTTCAGCTTTTTGTATGTGATAGGATCCAAAAGTTGTCTGATTTTTTTCTTTGTATTGTTCTTTTTCATGATTACTGTGACATTACCTTTGTCTGCTGGGAGAATGATTTTTTTTATCGGAATTGAGGTCTTTGATGGCTTTTCTTTCTTTCCTCATTATGGTACTGGAAGGAAGTTTTGCCTTTCTCAGAATCCTTGCTGTTTCCCCTCTTACTTCCTCCGCTTCTTCTTCAGGAAGATGATAAATCACTGATTCAACATCAGCAATGATGTTTTCTAATGGGATTCTGGTGGTGGTAACAGCAAAGTTGCCTCCTTTTGGGAAGATGAATATTTCGTCATCAGAGAGTTGCCTCTCAGTCAGATTGATGAAGGTCCATGATGTGTCCAGTTCAGGTTTCAACTGATAATTTTGGCATTTGTAGAATTTTTGTTTCTGTCTGTTGGTATGGTAAGCCATGTCCTTCTCCATTTTTCTATAGATGAAGTTGTCAATTTTATCACAGTCTTGGGCGCTCATTTTTTGGCTAGTGTTGATATGGAGGAATAACAGCTCCTTGTCTATGTTCGCAAGTTCTTTGCGGGGAGAATATCTGTCATGAGCCAGCCCCTAGGTACCTACCAGGACACAGAGGACTCTGAGGCAGAACTTGAGGACATAGTGCAGCCAGAGGAGGCTGCTCCAGAGGAAGACCTGGCAGCAGAGCCAACTCCCAGCCCTTCCCTGCTTGATTACATGCAGGTGTAGGAGCCGGCAGATCCTTCTAGAGAAGCCAGTAATGAGCCAGCTGTGCACAGGAGGCAAAAGCAGAGGCAGCTGCTTCAAAAGCAAAGAAGGAGTGCTTGTCTAGCAGCAAGATATGGGAGAAGTACCTACATCTGATGAGGATTAACTCCTTGCAGAATCCCAATCCCTAGGACAAGGCTCTCTAAATAAGCCTTGCTGTGAGCCTGCTTCTGTCTGGGTGCAACAAGTGTGTTTCCTGTTGCTTCTGTGTACCTGGTCTACTGCTGAGCTTCAGCCTGTTGTCCGATCTCCTGTGCCGTGACCTGTTGGACTGTGACCTGATTATGCCTTGCCTGCCACCTGTCTTGACCTGTTGGACTGGACCTGACCACACCCTGCCTGCCTGCCTGCGACACAATATCATTTCCCCCAGCACCATGTAATCAGAAGTATACTTCTACTGGCCCTGACTTGGATAGCACAGCATAGCCTGATCCTGTGTGCTAAGAAGGGTCAGTCCTTGTTAGTGTTTGAATGAGGGACTGCCAAAAATATCAGGGTCACTATGCAGAGGCAAGCAATGGCAAGCTACCTCTGAACTTCTCTTGCCTTGAAAACCCTATAAAGTTGCCGTAAGCCGTAAATTGACCGGCACTTTATGGCAGTAAACAAACAAACATCCTCTTAAAATGGAAGTTCAATTAGTTCTCATGATGACTAACTAGTCTCTTCATATGCCAGCCACAGATGCAGGCGAAGCGTCAGGAGAAAATGCTACTGGAACACTGCCATACAACCTGGAAAACCACAACACCCCTGATGACTAGTTGCTTCTTCAGAGTCCTGCCTGATAGGTACGCCCTCCACTTGTAAAAATAAGCCAACTAAGACAGTGGGCATCAGGACATCCTTTGTCAATGAATTATATAAGTCAATTATGAAATTAATATCATTGGAAGCTTTATTGAAAATGTGTGGCAAGGGGGTCAATTTGGTTGAGTAGGTATAGAATAGGCCAATTGGTCTAAAACCCTCCTGTCACACCTCTATATGACAACAGTATTTCAACTGTCACAGTAGTTTGAGATGTGGGTATTTCTCCAACATCTTCTACCGTGAAGAGTGACACAAATAATTCACTTAGTTCCTCTGCAATTTCCCCCATCTTCCCTCAATACTCCTCTTATGCTTTTATCATCCAGTGGCCCTCCTGCCTCTTCAGCTGATTTCCTGCTTCTGATGTATTTAAAGACATTTTATTGTTAGTTTTTACATCTGTAGCAATTTGCTTCTCAGATTTCTTCTTGGCTTGACTTACTGTAAATGTACATTTGATTTGCCAGATTTTTTCTCTCTTTAATTTGTCATTCAGGCAAGACTTCCATTTTAAAGAAGTCTGGTTGCCTTTTTAAAAACAGCTTAATTCTGCTGTTTAACCACAATGGCATCATTTTGGACTTCAATTGCCAACTAGGACAAATAGCTGCCACACTATATTCAAGGCACACATATTAGGTTTGGAGGGGCTAGAGGAAGTTGCACCCAAGATATCATCCCCTCCTCCCTACCCCACTGAATGCATAGAGATCAATGGGATTAGAGGGTGTATCCTGTAACTGGGAATGAACAAAGGAAATGGATGCTGGGTCCTACCCCTGGATTACACATCTGAGGTTGTAAAAGTAGTCATGTGGCGAGCCTCATAGGAACTGAATCAAGTCAAAAGTGCCACCTGTAAGGGTGATAGCTGCATCCACATCACATTGCCCTTTCCATAGTGTGAACAGAAAGCAAGTCAGTTTGCATTTCTATTGATGGACATTAAAGCTGGTATCTGATGTGTATGGTGTCTGCAGTTTTTATGTCCAGCTCCTCAAGATTCTTTGCCTGACGGTGCTGTTGCAAGAGTGCAGAGAGCTGGGAACTCAGTACTATGTAAGGGCCTGCCCATAATGCTCCCTCCATCTTTAACTTTGTTTCATTCCTTGCCTTCCTTCCTTTTCTCCAGTGCCATCTATCCCGGCAGCAGGAGACTCTGCAAAAAGATATATTTCTGCATACATGAAGAATTGACAGATCCACGTCCAATTGCTTTGCAGTGACACTGCAAGGGAATGTTCCTCATGCTTAAGATAACAGGTATTATCAAGAACCAAGTATGTTCTTTAATTACCCTATAATACAAAAACAGAAAGAGTGCTACAAGGTTGGTCTCCTCCTCCTGTTTTTGCAAACTGAACTGGGCAACTGTTGATGTCCTGTGAGAGCAGTTATTCTGGATTCATTAACCTGAAGCACATAGCAATGTGAATATGTGCACATTAAGTTGCACTGCTACACTCTGTATCCTTATGCTATCCGGGGATCCCAAACATGAGTGAGTGAGTCTGTCGGTTTCTTTATGATTCTGCATGTGGGGGAAGAGGATTGGCTGCTTGCCACCCTTGCTGATGGATGGGGTGAGGGCCAGGTACAGCTGCTGCATGCTTGAACAGCTAGGGGAAGCTTTCTCACTCTGGCCCCACAAACCCGTCACTCATTCCATCGATCAGGTGCCAAGGGCAGGGGCTCAAGGGGCTTCAGCCAAGCCTGGCAGGCCTCCTTTTTTCAGCACTGAAGAGTGGGAGTTGAACAGCCCCTTGGCCCTGACAGCTGGCAGCTTCATGAAGACATCACCAGGACAGAACATAGATGCTGGGCCACAGTGGGATGCAGGATCCTTTGGCCTGTGTGTGCTCTTGTCCTTTGCTAGCCAGTTATTGTTTCTCTCAGAATGAAAGAAATCTAGATGCTTCGGTGGAGGAGCATCAACTGTGTAACAATGTAAAGGTGCCACTTTCATCCTCAGTAGATCAAACTGGCAAACCTCGTAGCTGTTGAATGACATTTTTATGTTAACAGTGCCACCAGTAAGGGTGGCAGCTGCCACCTGGCCATGTTGCAGCTTGCTTCCCTCCAGTCCAAAAAAGCCATGCAATACTGTGAAGGTAGAAACCAGGGGGTGGGGGTGGGGGTTGGATATTAGGAGCAAAACATTATTCACATATTGTAGAGGCTAAGATCTGAGCAGAACCAGCAGGAAAAGGCCCTGATCTACAGAGGCAGCCATGGAAGCTCTTAGTATCTCTCAATAAAAGGGCTACTTTGGCAAGGCTGGAAGCAATACAAGAGCAAAAGCCCCTAAGAAAAATCTGAGTAAGATTTTGAAAGGGCAATAACCTGATATCTGAATGGCTATTTGCATTCAGACAGCTGAATACCTTAAGGGATGCTTCACAAATACCATTTATTCCCAGATGTACTCCTAAAGAAGTTTCATGGGCACCTGAAAATGCAAGGTATGAATGTGACACAAACATTTGCAAAGACATGTATCATACAGGTATGTTTGCTTGGCAGTTGATACTGGCCATGGCCTTGGTGGCTTTGGCTCATGACCTCATTTTGACTGTATACAAATGCCATACTTCTTTGTTGCTCCTACTAGATTTACCTGCAGCCTTATCATCTTATTGAGGCATTTGAAGACAGAAGCAGGTATTGTGATGTGTTGTGGACTGATTTAAGTCATTCCTCGCAGACTGGCCTTAAAAGCTTGCTGACAAAGACCGGTTGTAATCAATCTGAGGCTGTAGGTCTATAAGTCACAGTCCTATCCCCATTCTATTCAACCTATATGTAAAGCCTGTAGTTTTGGGATTGCCTGCCATCTAAATGCTGATGACACCCAGCTCTATCTCTCCTTATCCAAATTTCCTAGTGACGAGGTCGGGGTCCTGAATTGCTGCCTGCTTGCTGGAATTAAATGGTTTAGAGAGGACTAGTGGAAACTAAATATGAACCTGACAGAGGTAATGCCCGTTGGGTAGGCAGAGATCTTGAAGGACCTTTTGCACACAACACAGCCTCCACTAATGAGCCAATAACCTCTGTGAAGAACCTTGATATTCCCCTCCCCGTAACCATTTTATACAGTTCTTCTCTGGTAATCCCATCCCTAAGGATTATCATATGATCCCCTTATTCTCTTTCAAAACTCTAGAGTGCCTTGCTGATGACACCACAAGGAAAATGGACTCTTCGGATTGTTAGCTGAGAATATCCTTTCATAAGAATGGAGGAGAGCCAGGGATTAGTGTTTGAGATCAACTCAGATGCAGTAGTTGATCTCTATTGTGCCCCTACTGGTCACCAACTGGGACTGAACACAGCCCCTGGTTGTCCACAACCAGCAGTTTATCTGTCTTTCACAATGCTAATTGTCAAGAAATTCAATCACTGTCAGAACTTTGGTCAAGTTGTTCAGGCTGTGAAAGGGAACCTTTTTAAAAACAGTCCTGTGAATTTTTTTTCTGTCTTGTTAAATTGGAGGACCCTGTCCTGATTAGATTCTGTTTTACCTGTTTGATGTCGTGAGAATGAGCAGGGAGTATTAGCTACCTGTCTCTGTCTCTCAAAACATTAAAGAGATGTATGCCAGGCTGGCCTAAGTCATTAATTGGCTGACATGTAAGTGTGACCAGAAGCTTGGCGCTGGAAAGTTCCTCTCAAATTTGGCTCTAGTTGATTGAATTAGATTTACCTGACCGTGATTGATGAATCCTTATTAAAAACTTACTATGGGGTTAGCGTTATTCTTCTTTTATTTTGAACCTACCTGAAATTCTGAGACTTTTCTTTGATTTATGCATGGAAGAAACTAAGGCAAACACTAAATAGATTTCAAGGACTGTACTAATATCTGCATATTTGTGAGTGCTTTATCCTGTCTTATGTTTCAGCTGATCTTCTGCTATTTATGCAGATGTTGTTATACATACTGAAGGACTTTTCATGCTGACTTTTTATTTCCTTTTTTAAAACAAAACTTTTAAAAAAATTTATTTGGTCTGCTGTGTGTCCACTTACTCTCAAGAACCCATGTGAGCTGAGTGGCAAAAGCCTAGGCTGCTTCTTTGACACTAATGATCAGGTTTTTGTCCACCTTTTCGCTAAGTTCTGGTTTTGGCTGTACTGAGGGTTTGCTGTGTAACTGTAGGCCAAGCCAGACTCCTTGTTTGTTTTTGGGCCTCAGTTTTCACTTCAAATGTGTACAGGAGTGTTACCTTTTTCATGGGAGATTGTGATGGTTAGAGTGTTGGGTGGAGGGGGGAAATGGCGCCTGGGGCAAAATGGCAACCGGGCACCACCCCCCGCGAGCCCCCCTTACCTTAGTTTAGCTGGCTGCTCTTTGCAGTTGGTTGAACTCCAGGCTGCTCAGAGCTGCCCCTCCAAAGGGCCCCGCCCCCTGTGCCCCCCCTGTACTCTTTGCAACCGGCTTAACTCTAGACTTCTGCTGGGCCTGGCAAGGTGGGGGAAGAGGGAGGGGTATGGGGGAGATTTTCCACCCCCAACATGACCCCAATGGCTCGCCCCGGGTGCGCCCCCCTCCCGTGGCAGCTATGCCACTGGTGTTGAGCTAAGACTGGAGAAACCTGAGTTCAAATCTGCACCTGTCATGAAAATTTACTAGGTGATCTTTGGCCAGTAACTTTCTCAGCCTAACCTACCTGACAGGGCTGTTGTGAGGATAAAAATGGAGAAGGGAAAAATCCTGTATGCCATCCTATGCTCCCCAGAAAAAGGACAAGATAAAGATCCTCTAAATAAATAAGGGCAGCTAGGTCTCCATTCGGGAGAATTTACTTGTTCAATATTTGCCAGTCATGCAGCAGTTAAAAATCTTCTCACAAGGAAAAGGGTGAGGATCTTTTATATGTTCAAGGTTAGGCTCTGTGCAACACTTGAATCACACCACAATGGGTCAATGCTCCACTAAGAATAAAAAAAGCCTTGTGGCTGAAACTGAAAAGAGAACTGGAGAGGAAAGAGGGAAAAGAAACAAATCCTCTGGAAGTGAAAGTGTTAATGTATTCAGACTGAGAAAGTAACTTGGTGATGTGCATAAAAATAGACAGGAAGTCTTAGGCACTGAAGGACCCTTGAATCTGGAACTGGAAGCCAGAGCTGGAATCAGCAGATGGGAATCAGAAGTGGAAAGTTCCACCGAGGAAGCTGGCAGGTCCCACCATGTTTGTGTTTAATCACTGGTGTAGGTCATTCCACATCAAAAACTCCCCCCCCCTCCCCTCGACAATATTTAGCCAGAAAGGGAGTAAATAAGGTAATTCACTACCTGTGTGACAACTATTACAGCACACAGTTGGTAGATAAATGAAGCCACAAGTGAAGGAAGGCCAAATGTTTCACAGCAGTTAAGAATAAGAGTACAGATTACTGGCTTCTGGTCTTTCATTTCTGCTTCTCTCGAAGCACTGGGAACAAAACTCAGGCCTTCTGGCTTTGCCCATTTAATCCTTCTCAGATTCTGAGCAAAAAACACGCCAGATTCATGGCTCTCCCACCTCCACAATAGCCCACCAGACCAGCCCCAATTGTTTTCCTCCCATGGATATGTTTAAAAGGAAGGGGGAGAGCCCTTGCAATGAAATCATATCAAATCAAGAATGAAATTAAAGCCTGGCTAATACAGCAGTGACAGGAGCCCCAGGGTGGGCAAGTTTATTTATTTCTCTTTGGAAATGAATTTCAGCTCCTCTGCCTGACTCCCCCAACCCCCTCCAGGAGGTGCCGTTCACTCTGTCTCATCCATCATCAGCAGGAGCATGACGGCTGGCGGGTGGTGTGTGGGCACACACCAAGCCCAGGGGCATTGGGAGCTGCCTCACCCCCTCCTGCCCCCACCCCCATCCATGTCTTTCTACTCAGGGAGAGGGGAAAACAAACCTTCCACAAAAATGGAAAGGACGAGACAGTCAGGGTGAAAATATATACCTTTCATGTTCAGAATAAGTGGGCTATGATTAAAGGAACATTGATTTAGAATACAATCAGCGAGTCCATGTCTATCACCCACCTTCGGGAGCGAGGGTTAGCACAGAACCTGTCCAGAGCCTTGTTGGCTCATTTCTGACCGAATCCACTGCCGCAGCGATCTCACTATGAGGCATGTGGGAAGACGGAGAGATACCGATACATCTATTGACGTACTTTTTTTAAAATGAAGAAATAGGGTTTGGGTTAACAGACACTAAAAATGGATGCACATCAAACCAAAGTGTGAATGACCATTCTGTGAATGTATTTGTGTAGTGATTCTGACATAATGCTTTCCCGCCATTTCAATAAAAATACTAATGAACAAACACATATGATTTTCCACCCCATTGGAATACAAAATCTACGTGGACCTTGCCGGAGCCATTTGCGAGCACAGGAGAGAAGGACTGAACAGGAATGGTTTTAATTTTAATCATATCATTATCCAGTCCAGTACAACATTTTTCACATTCAAACATCATTTGTTTTTAATTTGTGGTTAAGACATGTTAACAACAGTATAATGCGGATAATGATGAAACATATCTATGGAGGAATATGTGTAGAAAGCATGTGTTAGAATACCAAATCCACATGGATTTTCCAGGAAAAATCTATGAGCTGGGATGGGCAGGAATTCAAAGAGGTAAGATTCTTATCTTGATCTCACTGAAATATAGATTCTTGCTGTAATCCCATCCAATGTATATTTGTTCCCTCATGCAAGAATATTCACAGAGGCATATGTGTGCATGTGGACTATTATATTCCAAAAACGTTGTGTCAGAATTGTTCCTGTGAGGCTGGCATGGTTGTGAATATGCTTTATCGTGCCCATTATTTCTTCCTTCCTGCTGCTTCACTTCTATAGGTCTGAATACACCTTGCAAGCAGTTCACCCTCTCCCAGTCCCAGACTTTCCCTTCTTTGATAGGCAGGGTGGGTTATCCCATTTGCTTATTGTCTGGTCTGCCTGCTCGACCGGGTTGCAGGAGGCTGTAATACCCAGCTGTGTGTGACAGAAAGTGATGGCGGCATATTGTAGTAATTGCATATGGTCTCATTAGGCAGTGCTGCTTGTGCACACCGAGGTCTGAACGTGCCTCCCTCTTCAGATTTCTAGCAGGGAAAAATGATGTGCCAAAGATTTTTTCTTCTTCTTTCACTTAGAAGTGGTCCTTGCAGCCTGAGGCTACAGGCTTTGCAAAGAGGACTGGAAGACTTACTTGCAGCACTGGGGCCTTTTTTAATTCCCTTCCCAAATGCCCAGGCAGCATTATAGTAGAGATCTGAAGGAACTATTGTGCCCCACCTCTGAAGCCACAGAGACTTTGTGGCTCTGTACATAGCCCCCACCTCCTCTGCATGATAGGGTTTCTGACCAGTTGTCAGATTCCGTGTTCAGACAATGAATCACTTGATTGGTTCAAGGCTTTTATTGAAGACATGTCAGGAACATAGAAAGAGAGTTCTGGCAAAAACTGCACCAAACTCTTGATAATATGAGTGTGAGATCCCCACCCCCTCATGAGAAGCAGACAGTTTGCATTGTCCGGGCTGGAGTCTCTTCCCAGCCGCAGAACTCCAAGGCCACAGCTACAAGTGATAATACTGCACCTGCAAAAGCGATTCCCCCTCCCCCAACAGCATCATCATGACAGTTCCGCTCCCTTTAAGGGAGGTTCACAAATTCGTTTTACACAATCGTTTTACACAAGGGAGGGAGGAAGGAGAGGGAGGGGTGGCATGCAAGGGGAGGGAAGGGAGGGGAGGGAGGGGTGGCATGCAAGGGAGGGGAGGGATGGGGCCCGGCATCTGGACATTGCCCACCCACCCTAGCATAGGGAGAGGGAAGGGAGGGGAGGGAGGGAGGGGTGGCATGCAAGGGGAGGAAGGGGTGGCATGCAAGGGAGGGGAGGGAGTCTGGCATCTGGACATGGCCCACCCACCCTAGCAAAGGGAGAGGGAAGGGAGGGGGAGGGGTGGCATGCAAGAGGAGGGAGACGAGGGGAGGGAGGGGTGGCATGCAAGGGAGGGGATAATGTACATGATCTCACCACAGCAATCTGAAGAAAAGAACAGCTGTCAATTCTTACCACCATCATCCCTTTTACTAAATTATTTCAAATATCTGCATGCTTTGGACTTCCTTTCAAAATCAATCAAAAACATGTTTTCATGTTTTGAATATACCCTTTTTTTGTTATGGGTGGTGGCTGGAGTTTTTATGTAGATACCGGTCTACATTGGAACTACAAAACGCAGCATTCAGACTTGTATTAAGGAGCACAAAAGACACTGCATTCCAACACATGCCAGCTGGGTGACCTTGGGCTAGTCACAGCTCTACAGAGCTCTCTTAGCCCCACCTACCTCACAAGGTGTTTGTTGTGAGAGGGGAAGGGAAAGCCCCTCTTTCACACCACTATTAAGTGAACAAGAACTCTTTTATTATGTCTGGCATTCCTTGTAATTCTGCAATGTTGATTATTAAAAACTAATTATGCATGCTTATTTGTCAATTAGTACTACTTGCCTATTCCTGGTCTCACATTGGGTGAGATCTCCCACATTTTGTCTTTAGCACCCTCTGCTTTCTAATGATCCTACTTTGCTTATTAGCAAGAAATGATTTCCAAAAACCCACCCACCCAACAGTGCATACGCATACACATATTTTCATCATCTTGTGTTTGCTTTATGCTAAATAAAGAATTGTTCAGTGACAGCAACTTAGGGAAACAGAATCAGTATACAACTGCATATTATTTGGGGAGGATAGGGGAAAGAATGGAAGAATGTCCATACAACCAGAGCTTCTGAGGCAACTGTGCCCTCCAGAAGGGAAAAGACAATGACATTTTCCTTTAATGGCATGGCCGGAGGTGGCAGAGAAGATGTTGGTTTAGACTGGCTAGAATACAGCAAAAGGCGGAGTGGGCAGGGGATTGTGCCTGAGCACAGTGTTATATGCATACACGAGGATGGGATCAGGGTATTTTTTAACCACCCGCTTCTCGTTGTTCAAGAATGGAATGTGCCCTGGTGACATGGCTCAGCTGGTAGCATAGCAGCTTCAAGAGTCTGAGGTTATGGGTCCAAAACATTTCCCCCCTCAAGGTGCCAGCTGACATTAAAGCAAGCACAAGCTGTCCTTTAGGGGGCAGGCAGCAAAGCACTTGTGTTGCTGTGATCAGATGAGAGCAGAGCCGGCTGAACAAGGGAAATAGAAAAGGGACTCCTCAAGGAGGGGAGGGGACAAAATCCCACAGATCCTGGCTGTGTGTCCAAATACACAAGATCTGCCTCTCTTTAAAGGCGTCACTTTAAGAGTTTAGATGCTGGAAAGGTCATGTCATTCTGACATAGCATAAAAAGGTTTGGTGGGAGGGAGATGCTGCAAGCAGCATTTTAATAAACACGTCAGAAAATATTATTCCAGCAGTATTGAAGTATAAAGAGACAGACATCCAAATGGGCACAGAAACCTCTAACTTCAGTTCAGCCCACTTGCATCCATAAAATCCATAATTCTGGATCTGGACCTTTTCTGAAACCCAGTCTGTGGCATGAAAGCCATTTTTACGTTTTGGTTACCATAGAACCGTGGTGGCAAACCTATGGCACTCCAGATGTTCATGGACTACAATTCCCATGCTGGCAGGGGCTGATGGGAAATGTAGTCCATGAACATCTGGAGTGCCATAGGTTCGCCACCACTGCCATAGAAGTATGTCTCTGTCTTTCACCTCCTCTTCCCCCTTTCCTTTTTCTAAATTAGCGGGGGCGGAGTTAAGGAGACCTGGTGGTAGGAGTGTATTAGGTTCATATCCCATCTTCCCTCTGGGGAGCTCAGGGCTACATTTATGTTCCCTGCCTCCATTTATCCTCAAAACAACCCTGTGAGATATTCAGCAGAGATGAAGGGAGAGATGGCAGGCACCCAAGAACACTCAAGAAACTTTCTAGAGGGCTTTCAGAACCTCTGTCCATCATCAAGTCCTCTTGGAGGTCAGGTGTGCCACAAGACTGGAGGAGGGCAAATGTTATCCCAGTTGTCAATAAAAGGGAAAGGGATGACACAGGAAACTAAAGGCCAGTCAGTCTGACCTCTGTCCTAGGGAGCATAGTGGAATAGATTTTAATCTGTGAGCATCTGAAGGACAGCTGGGTGATCTGGGACTGGTCCCCAAAAAGTCCTGCCAGATCAACCTCATTTCCTTGTTTGATCAAGTAAAGAGCTTACTGGATTGTGGGAACACTGTTGACATTGTTTATCTAGATTTCTGTAAGGCTTTTGACAGAATTCCCCATGACGTTCTGATGGGTAAATTGGAGTGCTGCGCACTAGGTTCTAGGATAGTTAGCTGTACAGGAAACTAGTGAGAGAACACAAAAGAGTATTCAATTTTGGAGGGAGATGTCCTGTTGCACACCAGAGCACTTAGTTTTGGGCCTGGTACTTTCCAGTATTTTTATAAATGATCTGGATGAGGGGGTGGAGGGACTACTTATTAAATTTGCAGATGACCACCAAATTCGGAGGAATGGCAAACACCCCAGAAGAGACAAAATTCAACAAGATCTAAGTATACTGGAAAAGTGGACTGTGTGGACAAGATGCAAATCAACAAAGATAAGTGCAGAGTTCTACATCTGGGTAACAAAAATGAGAAGCATACATACTGGATGGGGGATACATTTCTGTGTAGCAGTGTGCTTAAACAAGATCTAGGGTGGACTGTGAGCGAAACGTGAGCAATCAGTGTGATGGAGCAGCAAAAAAGGTTAATGCAGTCTTTGAGTGTATCAACAGAGGTATAACATCCAAATCACAAGATATCATAGTCCTGCTGCATCGGTCAGGCTGAACCTGGAGTACTATGTGCAGTTCTAGAGGCCTCACCTCACAAAGAATGTGGACAAAAAAGAGTGGATACTGAGGAGAATGATGAGGATGATCAGGGGCCTGGAGACCAAGCCCTTTGAGAAAAGTCTGAGGGACAAGGGAATATTCAGTCTGGAGAAGAACAGGTTGATTGCTCTCTTTAAGTATTTGAAAAGCTGTTATTTAGAGGAGGGCCACGAGTTGTTCCTGTTAGCAGCAGTGGATAGGACTTGTAATAATTAGTATAAATTACAGGCAGAAAGATACCAGCTGGATGTTAGGGGAAAAAATTACAGTAAAAACAGTTCAGCAGTGGAATCAGCTGCTTAGAGAGGTTATGAAGTCCCCCTCACTGACAGTCTCAGATGTTTTAGGCTGATCTTGAATTGAGCAGGAGGGCTGGACTAGATGGCCCTTTCCATCTCTATAGTTCTGTGAGAAAAAGGTTTGAATTCCACTGAAGGTATCTGTTGACAAAAGGATCTCCTTCAACAGAGCATAACATTCTTGCATCCCTTCTCCCACTGCAGCTGCAAATACCGCTATATTCTGCTCCTGTGGGGCAGTAAAGGGGGAACTGACTAAAATGGATCCTCTCCATCAGGAGAAATTCTCTGCAGAATCCAGCACAGTAGTGATCGGCTCATAGTTACCCTGTGAGTGGAGAATTAAACCCAAGTATCCCATATTATAGTCCATCACAGAAACATCTTCACCATACTGACTGTGATGATACTATATGAACATGTTGCCTTTGTGTGGAGTCAAATAACTGGGCCCAATATTGTTTACTTCGTAACTCTGATAGGCAGCAGCCTTCTAGGGTCTTTAACTCCCCAAATTCCATTACCTGTGACCCTTTAACTGGGGTTGCCAGGGACTGAACCTAGGTCCTTCTGAATGCAAACTATACACTCTGCTACTGAACTGTGGCTTGTTGCTTCCCCTGCTGCAGACCACACTTATGGTCCCAACCTTCAGCTGAAGAACAAGGATACCTTTAGTTTCTAAGAAATAAAAATTCCTCTGATTACACCTTCCCCCCCCAGCTCTGAAAAGTGGTGATTACAGGGATAGATAAACCAGGCGGAGGGTTAAGAGCCAGGACTCCTGGGTTCCACCTGCAGAAAGTTGAGTAATAGAAAGCCAGCGTGGCGAACACATTACCACTCTAACCATAACAAGACTGTGGCACGTGGCTTTGGGTGGCGTAGCTGCACAATGCCAGCATGGATCGTAAGGGTGTAACTGCTGCATTAATCCCATAGAATCAGACACAGGGTAGCTGTCAGTGTGTAGGACCCTGCTGAGATAATGGGCTGCCAAGGGAGCCCTGGGAGCCAGCCTGACGAGGGAAGGGAGAAGGAATATGTAGATGGATGGGCAAAAGGTGAAAAGAAGGAAGGCAGGAGACAGAAGCAAAATGGTGTGAGGGGAGGAGTGACTGAGAGGGTTGAACGCTGGCCTGTTGTAACCCTTCATTGACAGTGATCTCATCCTATTAGCAGGGAATTAGAACCCTCATTAAAGCATCAATTAGACATATTAGAACAGGGCTGGGGCCAAAAATTGCTGCCCTCCTGCTGTGCCACATTATTAATCCTTTCACAGCAGAGAATAGGCCTGGAGGGGGCTCCCCTGCTGTTAGGGCATGCCCTGTCTCCCTCTGGTAACTGCCAGGAATTACCATTCCTGCTGTTCAGCGCCAGCTCACACACAAAGCACACCCTTAAACCACTAAAGCTCCCCTTTCAACAGCAGGGAGAGAATCCAAGACTTATGGTTCACAGCCACCCAGTCCTCTGTGCCTCATTTATTGTTCAGTAACTTGCTTCCAAAGTGGCATGTCTGGATCTGGAAAAAGACCAGGAGCCTTTCCCTTCTAGAAATGTTTATTTTCAGTTAATCTCAGATCACAGTGTGGTAAGAGGTTTGAAATCAAGGAATGGGGATTTTGTTGAAGGCTTTCAGCTGGCTGTTGTGGGTTTTCTGGGCTGTGTTGCTGGCATCTTCAGAGACATGTCAGGGTAAGATGTGTGCCATGGTGAGAAATATATCTCACTGTGACATGCTTCTGAAGATGCCAACTGTAGATGAGGGCAAAATGTTAGAAGCAATCACTACCAGACCACGAGCACACAGCCTGGAAAACCTACAACAGCCAATGAGAATTTTGCCTTCTTCATATTTTGGCCTCAAAAGCAGGCTAGGGGAAAAGAAGCCACATCACTGGTTCTAATGCGCTACAGAGCCTGTGCGGCTGTAATGTCTTTTAAATAAGATGGTGGTTTTAAAATATGAACCACTTGGCAACCCCATTAACATGAGTGCAGGAATGAGATTTGTTTGTTTCAGAGGCACTACTATCACCATCAGGCAAGAGCCCACTCAGTGGAGGAAAGGTCTCTAAGTTTGAGCAAGTCTCTGCAAGCTCCTCGGGGCACTGGTGTCCTGTTTGGCTTCATTACCATTCAGCAAAACTTCCTTGGAGGACCCCAATCCTTTTTCCCTATGCCATCACCTTCCTTTTCTTTGTGATTGTTAGCACTGTCTCTTGTTCGAAGAAATTCCAATTGGGGTATAAGCCTCATCTCCACACATCTCCGGTATGGGGATAGATGCATCTTTCTGCTCTGCCAGCTCAGTGGCATTATCTCAGCCAGATCTGATAGCCTCCATTTTCCCTAGCACAAAAAGAGCATTAACTCTTGAAGATTTCTTTGAGGAGAACATGGCAACCTCACCTGTCTCACACGTACCTCCCCAAAGGGGAAACTGATGATAGATAAATGAAGCATCTCCATCTCTTACAGTATTCCAAATGTAAAATTGGCAGAAAATCAAAATCTATTCATAAATGACTCATGTGGGCTGATCTTTTTGGCTTAGTTGTTGCTGCTGGATTCACACAACCACCCAGAAAGCCAGAGCTTGAAGCTGAGAATGGCAATAGGCCAAAAGGTTTTGATTGTGGGCTTAAGTGAGTCTCAAGACTGGCCTAACTGATGCTGGCCTACAGTCTGAACATGCTTTGTAGTTCAAAATTCATGCAGTGAAGTTCAAGATCCATGCATATTTCTCATTCACTGGGGACTGAGGGTGGGGGAGGAATTCACTATGTAGATAAATTCAGAGACTGACATGGAATGCTGTCTGTGGAGAGGGAAATTTTGTAGTCTTGGAAACAAAGTATTGGAATCTGAGGGAAATAATAGGGGCAGTTCTGTTTCCTGAGGGTGTTAGTTCAGAAACTAGCAGACAGAAAATCTGAGCTCATAACCAGGATTTTATACAGGGGGAGGGGAGGGACATCAGAGAGAATTCTTTTTTTTTTCACTGCTTCTTCTAAAGGGAAGAGGAGTTAATCCTAAATTAATATTACTTTTGCTGTTTGTCTCGTCCCTCCTCCACTTCCACTCCCAAAAGGCTAGATACAGGGCTTAGCCAATCCAAACATGGGCCATAGCCAACTGACCTCTTCTCAGAGAGTCACCTCTCTTAATTTTCCAGCCCACTAGTCATGACTGTTCCAGATCAGCCAGACTCTGGGACCTGTAACAATCAGCACTTGGCATGTGGCGATTCGGCTGCCTGCCACTCTGGAAGAGAAAAAAAAGGGCGAGGAGAGACTCCTGGCAGCTGGAACCACCTCTTTTTTTGGACTTAGGAAATATTTGTCCCAGGAACCAGTCTTGACTGTGAACAGTGAGCTGTCAGCAGATCCTGTGTTGCTAAGGGAAGAAGAAAAGGATGGCTTCATCATGGGTCCCAGACTACGCCCAGATTTCAGAAAAGATTACAGTAAAAAAAGAACTGAGGGGTGGATGCTGAGCTAGAAAAAGAGAAACCCAGAGTCAAGGGAGCCCCTCAAGGGCTGGATCTGCTGTAGCCAGCCCTACTCTGCCTCCCAAACTCTCTTCTAACCACTAGTTCCCGCTTGCCCCTCAAACCTGATGATCCCAGCCTCAAGCCCCCACCTCCCCTCACAGGCACATAATACATTTTTGTCCTCCATCCTCTTATCCTTCCTCTGAGATTCCTTTTCTTCTCTCCTGAATCACCCACTAGCCAACTGGGCATCAGCTGTGTGTGAGGTCACATAAAGGTCAGCTGGGAGCAAGCGTGGCACTCAGAAGACCCAGTGTGGTGACACTGCACACAAATGATTCTGACAGCTATACAATCATGATCTTGCTTTGCATTCCTGGGCAGTGTGTGCCAAGAAAGGGAGGGCATGCTCTGCCACAGACACTCAAGGGTGCAAGGGTGTGTGTGCCATTCCTAGAGGCATAGTGTTACCAGCTGCTTGAAGCCATTTCATATCTGGCATTTACATATCCTGTCACTTTCTGCCTGGGTGAGCCATGGCTGCTCTTCCATCCCCAGAGAGAGAAGGGTCCTGCCATGAGGGGACAGATGGTTGTGGGAGACATCTGCTAAAGACCTTCCCTCCTTCCACTACGCCCAAGAGAGAGGCAGCACTGACTCAGCCCCGGCTGCTCATCCCAACCCATGATGTAGCCTTGGCATTATTCCAGCCTACTGCCACCGGTAGGTAGGGATGAGCTCACCATAACCTGAGAGCTCCTTTGAGAAGGGGGTTGGGACTCTGGCACAAAACACTTTGACAGATGAATAAACTGTTTGAATATTTCGCTTCCATTAGTTCCTCACGTAATCCCACTGTGTATTTTAGGGTCAAGTTAGAAAAGAACACAGAGAAATTGGGAGAGGAGGAATGTTTATTGTTTCTGCAAACAAATTCAATCGCTCCTTGTATATTTGTGGATTGTAAAAAATATGAGCTATGGCTAATGCAATGAAGTTAGAATATATTATTACACTTTGGGAAGGTGCTTTGAGTATATGTAATTAGAGAATAACTAAGAATCTGACTTTTTCTGGCAAGGCTGAATACTATCTAATTATGGAATTTAGTGTTATTTTGTTTAATCTATTAAACTGTTATTCATCTCAACATTTATGTATGTAACAGAAATTAGCTTAACAATCTTCTATAAAACAAATGGATGTGATAAAATATGTTCCAAGTTATAATTAAAAAACAACAAGGGAGGAGTAGGAGATTATTGCCAAGGGGTAGGATTGTGCCATGTCAGAAGGTGCATTTTGAATGCTTCTTAATATGGTTTTCATTTGGAATGTGGACCCAGTAAAACATGATCAGAGTAAGATTTTTGTATCATCCCTACCTGATTCACCATGGCACCTTTCTGGGCTGGCAAAAACTATTTTTCTTTCCATTCCTAGAGGCATAGTGTTACCAGCTGCTTGAAGCCATTTCATATCTGGCAAATGGTATTGGGGAAGGCTTAAGCCCACTCTCCCCATGAGCCATGCTCCTAGTTAAATTGCCCCCCCCCAATGCCCCTGGGGATTGAGTTCTCAGCAGTGGCGTAACTAGGCAAACTGGAGCCCTGGGCAAAACCTGAGTTTGATGCCCCCCCCAGGCGCGTGCCCAATGCAACGTGCACCCCCCCTTGTAGCTACGCCCAGTGGCGTATCTAGGCAAACTGGAGTTTGGCGCCACCCATGGGCAGCCACCCTCCCCCACTGTGACCAAGCAATGATTTTTTACACCAGGTTGTTTCAAAGTCACCATCACATTATAGAACATGCTCCAACTCACAAATCTGAACACATCAATAAGCCATGCCACACAGCAGAAATAAATTTTTGAAAACATTTTCAAAATGCTTTCAAAATGTTTTATTACTGCTATGAAAACATTTTATGGTGTTGTATCCAGTCCCCCCCGATTGAGGGAAACAGCATCACTTTCATTGTTTCAAAGGAGAATCGGGGCTCCCTAGTTTAAACAAGTGATGCTGAAATCCACCCCCAAACAGCATCATTTTCAATGGTGTTTAAGGGAGCTCAGATTCTCCTTTTAAATCCACCTTAAAGGGAGAATCTGGGGTTTCCAGTTTAAACAACATTGAAAGTGATGCTATTTTGGGGTTGATTCTCCCCCACCCTGAAACAGCATCACTTGCAATGTTTAAACTGGGGTCCTCAGATTCTCCCTTTAAATCCATGTCAAAGGCGGGGGGATTTAAAAGGAAAATCTGGGGAAATTTAGGAAGTGCCTGCTGTCAGGGGTGCAATTGTTAAGCTAGCAGCACCAAACTTTCAGGGTATATTTAGGAGACTCTCCTAATGATACCACCCAGGTTTGGTGAAGTTTGGTTCAGGGGATCCAAAGTTATGGACCCTAAAAGGTGTAGACCCCATCTTCTGTTAGCTCCCATTGGAAACAATGGATGATGGGGCACCCCCTTTGGGAGTCCATAGCTTTGGACCCCCTGGACCAAACTTCACAAAACCTGGGTGGTATCAGTAAGAGACTCTCCTGATGATATCTCCCAGGTTTGGTGAAGTTTGGTTCAGGGGGTCCAAAGTTATGGACCCTAAAAGGTGTAGCCCCATCTTCTGTTAGCTCCCATTGGAAACAATGGATGATGGGGCACCCCCTTTGGGAGTCCATAACTTTGGACTCCCAGAACCAAACCTCACCAAACCTGGGTGATAGCATCAGGAGAGTCTCCCGAAACATCCCTGAAATTTTGGTGCTGCTAGCCTAAAAATTGCGCCCTCTGCAGGCCAAAGAAAAACACTGAAAATACAAAAAATCCCACAAACGAACCTGCAGTTTTTGCGCCCCCCACAGGGCTGCGCCCAGGGCAACTGCCCACTTTGCCCTATGGGAGGAACGCCTCTGGTTCTCAGCATGAAACACCAGGTGTGTTTATGATCCAAAGTCCTATGTCTTCCATGTGGACTTCCTAATTTTTAGACCAGGAATATGTGATTCAAACCCACTTTCCTTTGCAGATCCACACCTACTGGTTCTATGTGGCTTAAGCCACTGAGCAGTACTTCCAAAGGGTTGTGTGGGACTGCATCTCTTCAGTGAGGGCAGGCAAGGAATTACAGAGAAAGCTCAGTAAAGAAGTTTAGGATATTCTTGTGAGGCTTCAGTGAATTTCGTTCTCTTTTGGGGGGAAAAACAGGGTATGCTCTGTACATAGTGTTTTATGAACAACACAAAAACAAACGAGGCGTTCCGTCCTAAATAATTCCCATGGAGATGCTGCAATGTTGTTAACTAGACCAGAAGTCCACTTTTGTCCATTTAAACGCAGCCAGTTGCTGCACAATCAAGTAACTGCTGACAAAATCATTCTGGATGGAGTTGGCTGATTCCTTTTCAAAAGCAAAAAAGGATGCTGGTAACGACAAGACCCAGCTTCCCCTCCTCCCCATCACTGTGTCTGCAGAACTTTGGTTGTTTCCACACATTTTCCTCCAAACTGCAAGGTTTTTTTTGTTGGGGTTGGGGGTCCCCCACAATGCAGTCACAATTCCTCACAGTTTTCCTATGCAGTCACCCATCTTCCAAGTTTTCCTTGGCTCTGCTCTGAAATTAGCCAATCTGCTATGGTAGGAGAGGGGACCAGGCTGTTAAATCAATTTGCCTAATCCAACCACATAAATCCAGGGACCAGTGACATTGATTAGACCCAATCTCAGTTTCTGGTCAATTTAATTTCTATGGGCAGCCCCCTCCTCCTAGAGAGTGCAAGAAGGCACAGCAGCTGTCCTGTATGGCTAGGCCCAGAATCCTGGGGGTCTGGTCATTCCAGTCCCCCAGGGCAAGTTCTCCAGGGACCAATGCCTCGAAGGACTGCTGTTAACACCAGCAGCAAGCACAGCCAAGCCCCAGTAGCATTGCCAGCACTGCCGAGACCACTCAGTCTGGTTGGAGCCATTTTAACTTCCCTTCTTGTGCCTGGCCCAGAGGCATATGGCAGAGAGGGCAGAGGTTTTGGCCAGGGGTGGGGGGACAACCAGCTAGAACCCAAAACACAGGATAAAAACACATTTTGGACCAATTGGCAGAACGTTTTCAGCAAAGCCTTGCAATTTGGGCTGATGTCCATTTTTTAAAGCTCTGCTAGATTTTTTTAGAACAAGTCAGCAGCACTGTATTAACTTAATGTGCATGCTTGACCTGGCTAACCCATGCACTAGCTTGAAGGAGCCAGGCTGCTGAACTTAGACCCAGCACACTGCTTGACGTGCTGCTTTGTAAGAGACAGCCAAGGGCATATGTGTGCTTTCTCCATAGCTTCCCCCACAGTTTCTGTTGAGCCTAGGGAGGCAGGGTGAGTGGTGGCAGAGCCATGCAGCAACTTGGCAGTGACAGCTGTGCAGATTGCTCTAACACCCACATTTCTGCTCAGCTCCTTTACCCTATACTAGAACATAATCACAGACTCAGCCCACGATATCTGCCAGCACCAGCCACTGGGGCAGACAAAAAGCTTTTGCAATTAGCACACTCCTGCTGAATTAGAGTATGCCAAGGTCTGCCCTGCACTCAGTACCTTGGCCTCATCCTCCAGAATGTCTGAAATCAAAAACTGGCAACCCTAAAGTCAGGGGCTGCAGACTAAAGGAGGAGTTTGAAAAGTGGGAATGTTCTAAATTTGCATAAGGAGGGGGGGATACCTGAGCACTGAAAGCACACAAAAGCTTGGGGTACCCCCCCTCACCTTGGCAGCCCTCCTCCATCCCTGTGCTGTGAGAATTACATACAACAGTAGCCTTTGCAATGACACGGAGCCTCTGTGGCTGTGCATTCACTCATTTTACACAGTGGAAGTGTTATGTTTGCCTCCCTATTCATATAGCCAAACTACAAGTTACCATATTCCATTGGTTAGATTGCATCTCCCAACCTGACTTTTGCTCGGTCAGCTACACAGCAGCAGCAAATCCCTTGCTAGGAACTCAATTTCCAAGAGGCTTCTGCCCTCCCCCAGCAAACACCATTACCCCAACCTGAAATAGCTCAAGGAGAGGAAACTATTTGCCCCATTAGGAACCTGTACATGCAGGATATATGAGTACATCAAATGAGGCAAACAGCAACCTAGGAGCAATTTAGGACCTGCAAAATGGCCCTTTCCTCCCTGGGCAGTGTGGCCTTAGTCAAAATTGGGATTCCAGGAAGGAACATACCGCTGCCCTGTGACTGACTGAAAATCAGCTTGGAGAGTGCAGACCCGATCCATGAAAGATGTATCATGTAGCTTGAAAGCATGTGCCCAGAGCCACTGCAATTTGCATCAAATATGCTTGGGGTGTGGAGACTTGAAGCACTGCATGGGAAACTTGTATGCTTCTCCCATCCAGCACATCCTAGAAAGCAATTTGAGTCAATATCCAAGGGTGGCCTAGAGGTCATCCACCAGACGACAGGAATCAGTTTCCCTGGAAAAATGGCTTCATTGGAGAGTGGAAACTATGGCATCACACCCTGCTGAGATTTCTCCCCTTTTCAAACTCCACTTTCCCCAAATCTCCAAGAATTTCTCAAGAACGAGTCGGCAACCCTACCTTCCCCCAAGTGCTCATGTTGGCTCCCCAGTGTTCACCCTAAACTACTCTCCATTCTTATCACCAGCCCTGCTTAAGAAAAACTGATTAAAAGACTCTCTATAGCAGGACATTGCAGAGCAGAAGTAGCTTTCATGGATTCTGTGTCCTCCCCGCCTTCTTTACAAAAGGTTGCATGGGCACTCATGTGACTGAGGCCATGCATCTATTTATGCGCATACACAAAAAATCAAACTAAGAACTGTCTCCAAACTGCTGTGGGCATAAGGTGTACAGACACTGTCCAATAGGTGCCTGCAACAGTCCCAGCAAAATGCACCCTGGGTTGCAGCAGAGCAACTGAGAGATACCTGTTTCAGCATTTCTAGAGGGTAGGCTGAAGTGGGATTCAAGGGATTTGACCCAAGACTGAGGCAAGAAACAAACAAAAATGAACAGGTGGCCTGTGGGCCAAAACAACTCTGCAAGATCATCTCCCACCTTCTGTAAAGCTGTGCTCTACACCCAGCCACAGTCCCCCCCCCCCCCCCCATTGTTCTCACCACCACCACCCACTGCCAGCAGCCTGGCAACTTGGCCTCAAAATTCTTGGTTCCCACCAGCTGTAAAACACCAAGGCAGACATCAATTTGAGTGCTGGGCTATCCCAGCATTTGCCCACTTCCTGCTAACTGGTTGTCTTCATTTGCCATTGTGATTTGCAGAACAGGACAGGAAGGGGAAGCTTCCAGTATTGTACAGGCAGAGAGCAATGGGTGCTGGAGCCAAGGGTGCCTGAATCTGTATTCGGATAGAAGCATCTGGCAAAGTGGGGGGGAGAGGAAACAAAAGGGCGGGCAAGACTGGATGGATGTTTTCCGCAAAGTCAGGGAAGGGCAAAGGCTTTAGTGCGGGGGGGGGGGGGTGCCAAAAACTCGTGGCAACAGCTTTTATTTCCTTTGTGCTTTGTTGCTTAGCAGCCTTGGCAGGTTTTGACTTTTTCAAGGCTGCTTGTGAATTACAGTGTTAAAGATGGAAAAGCAGCAGAGGGGAAGAAAAGATCTGAATGCATAGAGGTAGCAGTGCCCCTATTGCCAGGCTGTCTTGTTCACATATCCAACCTCTACTTACCAACTGGAGATGAGTTGTTCAAATGTGTGATTCATGAGTTGCACTGCATGTTCCCTTGATACACTTGATTCTTTAAGAATACTTTCTGGTGTCCCTGTACCCAGACAGGGAGGTGCAGTGGCACAAAGAGAGGACAGATTCAGCCTGACATTTGGATAATCAGCTAAATCTGGATTTTCAACATGCTAGTTTTTATTTTCAGTCCAGATCACTAAGTGGCTTCCCCTCTGGATCCCCCCACTTCCTACATACCCTCACGGAGGCTTCCATCTCACAGGCAGAGGTGACATTGTCAAGTATTAGTTCTACTCACCTTTACTCCTCTCTTCACACAGATATTCAGTGAGACATCCACATGTTTTATTCATTCATGTATCTCTAAACACTCATGTAAAATGTGAAGGAGTTTATCCATTTTGGGGAGGGGGGGAGAGTTTACAGGAAATGAAACATTTGGCCTCTGCCCCTTTACCTTGCTGTACTTCAAAAAAATCTCTACTACCTCTGGTAACGGGGCCCCACTGGGAGGAAAAAAAATTAAATCAGCAGAAAATACAATAAATTAAGCGGGGGGTGGGGAGAGAGTTTCAGCTCTCCTTCCATTCCACCCACTATCCATAAATACTTATGGGTCAGGAAAGTACCGCCTATGGGGACATGGGGTAACCCATGTCCCTGGGTGCACATAGACCTGGACGTCGGCATAAGCTCCAGGCAGTAAACCTGGATACTGGCGCGAGCTCCAGGCAGTAGACCCAGACGTCGGCGTGTTCAGTCACTACCACAAAAACAATCACACATGGCGCATAAACATGTTAGTATTGCTATTACGTGTGCACCAACACAAACTCTTGCTTCTAGACAAGTTCCAGCACCTATTGTGTGACTCCTGGCATGACTGCCTTGACTACATATGTGTGAAAATGTGTCATACAAAGGGCCATCCACACATTTTGCTTTAAGCTCATTATGACGGAGATGTACTTCTGTTCATGATGTTATTAATAACTTGTTTCTGTTAGCTATACAAAAAACCATGTTGACTGGATTAGGAAAAAAATCACCCCTTCTGTTCCCTTCACCTATCTTCCCACAAGCAGTCTTGCAAGACCTATACAAGCTGAGGTTTCCAGCAACCATTAGTTGGTTGGCTAAGCTAGTTAAGTTCCTTCTTGGGAGCAATTAATAGTTTCCTCTCACATTTAAATACTCTCATATTGAGCCATCGTATTGCTCAAGGTAGCAGTCATTCTCCCACAGGGACTTCTGTAAAATCTCTAGTCCTATGCAGTTATTTCTGATTCCAAACTAAAATCACATCTGCATAAGAGACTGAAAGCTTTGTAAAAGGTTGGCTCTTGAAATCTACCTGACTTTAACACTTCGGAAAAGTTTAACAATTGCATAAGGGTAAGAAACATTAAGGCTGAGGCGAGACTAGGTGTGAAAAGAACATTTGGGGGGAAACTGGCGTGTTTGTGCTGATTTTTTTCTAATGCCTGGAATGGGATGGGGATGGAAATTTGGGTTAACATTGGGCGGTGAATGAACCCTTGTGAAATATTTTATTTTCCAAAATGTAACTGTCGAGGGACTGCTGCCCCAGACTCCCACCCAATCCGGAAAGGGCCCAGAAAAAGCTCCAAGAGAAAGACTAACTCAGGTACTGGAGCCCAAAATGTGGCAGTGGATAGACCCTGCAGAGCAAGGCAGCTTGCTGGGAGGAGCCTTGCCCTAGGTCAGTGACTGCCTGGGCTCCATAGGCCACGCAGCAGCAGAAGAGGCTGAGAAGGCAGGCTGAGAAGCTCCCAGGCACAGCCCAACCCCGCACCAGAAGTCCAGCAGAGGTCACTGCTCTCTTGGAGCAGTAAGAGGGAAAAGGCCAGGCCCAGCCTGGCCAGGAAGGAAGGGAAGGAGCAAGTGGGCTGGATGAGAGCCTTCAAAGCAGTGATTCTCAACCTGTGGGTCACAACCCTTTTGGGGGTCGAACGACCCTTTCACAGAGGTCGCCTAAGACCATCGGAAAACACATATTTCCAATGGTCTTAGGAACCGAGACACAAATAATTTTATGGTTGGGGGTCACTACAAGATGAGGAACTGTATGAAAAGGTCGTGGCATTAGGAAGGTTGAGAACCACTGCTTTAAAGGCTCTGAGGGAAGAATCAGGGGTAAGGGCCAGGGACAAAACCCAGATTGGGGGAGAGAATAAAAAGGGTGCGAGCCTCAACAGCCAGGGATGTTCCTATGTAGCTATGGCCTGGCTCAAGACCTGTTAGCCTTGGGAAAAGGCTGCTGAAACAGAGCTGCATCCAGATGCTCTACCTGAGGCTGGAGGAAGGGCTCCTCAGACCCTTGGAAGAGGCACCCCAGGTGGTGTTGGGGCTCAGAGGCTCAACAATAACATTACTGAGAACGTCAGGATATCTTGATCGGGCTTCACTTTAAAAAAGGACAATCATAGAAGTCCCAAATTGAAATAGGACTGGGGCACTCCTGGTACCACAGTTGTATGGCGAGGCACCTTGAAATGTATCCGTTTACAGCTTACAACTCTATCTCAGGAAAGTGTAGTGGTTAAGAGCAGGTGGACTCTAATCTGGGGAACTGGGTTGGATTCCCCACTCCTCCACCTGCACAGCAGAGGCTTATCTCGTGAGCAAGATTTGTTTCAGCACTCCTAATTTTTTGTTGGGTGACCCTGGGGCTTTCCCCACTCACCTTCTGATGCGCGCCGCTCTCGCGCCCCCTCAGTGCGCATCATTCCTGGCGCACTCTCGGGGTTCCCCACGCCCCCACGCTCCGCACGGGGTCATCAAAAGGTGCCGTTTCTTCAGCGCCAGGAATGACGCGCGCTGAGGTGGTGCAAGAGCGGCAGCGTCGGGGCGGCTGCGTGGTTGCCGCCCTTGCAAGTGGGAAGCGCCGCTGGACCCCGCGCTACTTTCCCGGAGTAGCGCGCAGCTGAAGGTAAGTGGGGAAAGCCCTCCTGAGCTAGTCACCATTTCAGAACTCTCTCAGTCTCACCTACCTCACAAAGTGTCCATTGTGGGGAGAGGAAGGAAAAGGAGTTTGTAAGCCCCTTTGAGTCTCCTGACAGGAGAGAAGGGGGGGTATAAATCCAAACTCTTCTTATTGTCTGAATAAAATAGAATTATTTATACTTTTAAATTCCATTAATATGCCACACTATAATATTATCTGCTATCTACTCCGAACACTTATTTGGGAGCAAGTTTTACTGAATTTTGTGTGATTTACTTATGAGTTGAGTAGGGTTCCAGTGGACAATTTCCAAATAACAAGAGAATTTAGGCTTGATAAGGAAGTAAATGTTGTTCCATATATCTCATCGCTTCCCAACTCAATGCTTTTTTTTTCTCTTGCCCATTGAATATCCAGAAATATTATGTATCCAGGCAGGGCCATTGCATTCTGAGTGTCCATAGCCATGAACTTTTCTAAACATTAGGATGCATCAGTCACCATTATTATTATTATTATTATTATTATTATTATTATTATTATTATTATTATTATTATTATTATTATTATTATTATTATTATTATTGGTTCTGGTGGGTTTTCTGGGCTGTGTGGCCATAGTCTGGTGGATTTTGTTCCTAACGTTTTGCCTGCATCTGTGGCTGGCATCTTCAGAAGATGCCAGCCACAGATGCAGGCAAAACGTTTGGAACAAAATCCACCAGACCACAGCCACACAGCCCAGAAAACCCACCAGAACCAGTTGAATCCGGCCGTGAAAGCCTTCGACAATACATTATTATTTTTGTTTGCAGTATTCCTGTGACAAACATAATGCATGGTTTGCCCCTAAGATCTGCAAATCCAGAGAATCAATGCTGCCCATTGGAATGGCAGCAACGGCCCAATGTGCCCATTCAATCTAGCTTTACAATTTCTGATTCAATGGCTTATGTCTACTAGTACCCAGAACTGTTGTTTGTCCACTGGGGCAGGTAGGGGCTGCAAGGTCCTCCTGAGTTCAAGGTTTCTTCTACAGCTACTTGTTCAAATGTGTTATTTTACTAACATCATTTTAGACTTCTCTTGTTTAGGTGCTTTTATGCACTGCCTTGCTTTTATTAGCAATTTTTATTAGAATGTTTTTATCCATTTTGTTTTTATTTATTTTATGGGTATGATTTGTTTTTATTGTTTTCACTGCTGTCTGCTCAATTCTTTTTTAGGTTATTTGTTTATGCATCAGCCTGATCTGCAAATGCAGTATTTAAATGTTTAAAATAAATAATAAAATGATTTGCCTAGTAAAGGGCTTTCAAGGCAAGTGAGAAGAAGAGATGGTTTGCTGTTCCTGGCTCTGCAGCATCTTCCTTAGTAGTCCCTCATCCAAATACCAATCCTGCTTAGCTTTCAAGATATGCCAAGACACAGGCTATACTATGCTACCCTTCCTCCCAAGTTCACATTCCAAGAAATGTGTTCACTAAGGAGACGATGACAAGTCAGCACACACTCCCTTTTGTTCCTTAATAAAGAGTCTTGAGAAATTTATTTGGAAAAATATTTCTGGTGTTTTTTTTCTAAATGGTCAGCATGGATTAAAATCTCCTATTGTTTAAATAATTAAACATGGTTTGTGGAACGTGTGAAACTGAATTGATCAGAAGGAAACTTTTACAAAGGGAATCAGGTTGCAGTTTTAATGTCTGTCGGGGAAATGGCAGTTTTAAAATACTGCACTGTTTATTGGATGCATTATACACCACCATCTGTTTTGTCTTATTCTTTAGTTTTGCAATCCAGTTTTATCATGCTCCTGATTTTTTTATGTTGTTTTCTAATTTTTTAATCCTCCTTGACTATGAATGAAAGACGTGGACTATAAAGTAAATAAAATCATTTTATGGTGATCTTTCACCCACATAGACTATGATGACATGGTGGGGTGTCCAGTTCCTGATCACAAATTGTATTTAATAGAATTTCTATCCCATTTTCCTACGTTTTAGCTAATCCGGACTAGGTGAAATTTCCAGGCACTTTCCAATTGTATACATACTACAGTAATCAAGCGAAGACATGGCCAAACCATGCCAGATACTTCTTTGAACAGGACTGCCAAGAGAAAGGGACTAGGAGGATAAAATTCCTGGGGCACTGGTTACTCTGGGGCCCCATAGGTCATTTGATTTGCTATCTTATGATGTCTAGATTGAGTTTGGGAGATTAGCAGACGGCAGAGGAATCTGAATAATTCTGGTGGAACTGAGGAACCTTCAATGTACCTACTGCAATGTACCTTCTTGCAATGGATGCTACTTAACCATCAATCCCAAGTTATGAACCTGACCTTTCAAGGAGAGGACAACCGAACCTGGAATTGGTTGAATATTACATGCCTCCACCAGGTTCCTGGTTTAGATCTTGTTCAAACATTTCTCCTTATTTAAACTGTACCCAGATTCACTGGGTTGATACTGTTTACCATGTAACACTGACACTATAGAAATCTATTATAGTTTTTAACATGGATGATTACATTTAAGCATGAGATGGTCCAATATAAAAATAATCTCATTTGATGTGTGTATGTTTTCTTTTCTTTCTTTACTATTATTGTTGTTGTATTATACCAACAAGTTTTCCTCAGGTTGGATCTTTATAGTCCTTGGCGTAGATTGGCAAGCATAAGAACAACCTATCCATTATCTTCTGATTGTGTGAGAACACACTGGCCAGTGGCATAGCGCCAGCGGGGCGCACGATGCACCAGGCGCACACCGGTGTAGGAGCGTGGCAGGGGCATTCTGGGATGGAGGCATTCCGAGGTCAGCAGGGGCGTGGCAAGGGCGTGGGGCACACGCATGTCCCAGATGCAGTTCCCCCTCACTCCGGCCCTGACATTGGCTGAAATAAACTCAGGGTTAACAAAGCCACAGTGCCTTGTGAAAGTACCCAGATTGTTTGTATCTAACATATTTTACAGTTTCATTACAGTCCAATATGGAGAACACTGGAGATTCATCAGTGGAACCAGCAGTCCAGGACTGAGGACTCAGTCCAGGACTGAGCTAATGTGGAATTGTGTATATGTCAAGACTGACATTTTAGCAGACATGTGTTAGCAAATCTATAGGTAATCTCAGACTTGGATGACATTGCAAGGAGAATACAGGCTGGATAATAATGGGAGAGATGGCGGAGTCAGGCCTGAAACAGGAGGAAGCAACTGATTCAGACTGAGAGCATATGCAAGATGATTTGACTGAGAGGGGCATGAGAACGGAATAAATATGAGGGTAAACCTTAGCACTGAGATAGTGTGAAAAAGTAGGAGAGACAGCAGAACACTTCACCAGCTTCAGCCCCCTGATAGTGTTTACCTTGAGCAAACACCCCCCGCCATCCCTGGGGAAATAACCAGAGCAGGGAGGGCCCTGCACAGCTCAGAGCCAGCAAAGCTCCTAATCCCCCAGCACACGGTGCACAGGTGCCAAAGTCAGGGCGGAAGGAACCAGGCTAAGCCTCCGTAAATGACAACTGCATGGTTGTGTGTATATATGTGAATTAATTAACACTGAATTAAATTATTGGGGATGGGGAAGTATCTGCTCTGTAGGAATCTACTGAGCTGGGGCAGTCAATTCCACAGGGGCAGATATAGGGTATGAGGCCCCTGTAAGTCCTGCAGCATCTATTGAACACACTTACCTTCTGTGGGATTGTTGGGCAGTGGCGTAGGAACTGGGAGACCTCGTATGGGGTTAAGCACAGAAACCATAAAACTACTTACTGCATGGATGTTTGCTTTGTAGTGGAGTTTTCCTGCATTTCTCTGTTCAGTATGTGAAGTGTAGGGACAGCTGAACTAAGTGGGCCCACCCTTTTAGCCATCCCCCCTTCCTAGTTGCTTCTGCAATTTGGGGAGGTTGCCTGCTGTCGTTTTTTGAAAGGGCTTTATATGGTCTGTCATTCCTGCAATAAACTTACAGTGTAATGTTTTTTTAAAGCCCCTCTGATCCTTCTGACCTGAAAAGTGAACAGACCTGTTGCTGTGTGGGTGGTAAAAGTCAGGGAAGAGAGGAGTGGGAAAACCTTCACTGTCCCTGTGAAGGGAGAGGGAAAAGTTGCACGTTTGCAGATTTAGGAAGAATCATAGAGTTGGAAGAGACCCCAAGGGGCCATCAAGTCCAACCTCCTGCAATGCAGGAACACACAATCAAAGTACTCCTGACAGTTGGCCATCCAGCCTCTCTTTAAAAACCTCCAAAGGAGACTCCACCACACTCCGAGGCAGTGCATTCCACTGTCGAACAGCCCTTACTGTCAGGAAGTTTTTCCAGATGTTTAGGTGGAATCTCTTTTCCTTCACCTTGAACCCATTACTCCTGGTCCTAGTCTCTTGACTAGGAGCCGCAAGGAGAATCTGATGTGAGAGCGCAGTGAGTTCTGAAGAGGGGGAAAAAGTGGGTAACTGAGAATCAAGCCAAAAAGGAATGAGTGCATCCTTGTGAGAGAGACCACAAGTACATAAATGGGCGAAGAGAGGTCTTAAGTACGGGATGTAAAGAAGAGGGGGGCAGGAACGGATGAACATACCAAAAGGGATGTTCGTGTGAACCAGAAACTATTGTTGTGAAAAAGAAAACTAGACATTTTAAGCGTAAGGGATAGAAGCTTGAAGTTGATGCGAAGAGTGACAAAGATTCCAAGAAGAGGCGTTAGCCCTGAGCAGGAGCATAACATCAGGGGCATGAGGGGGCTTGAGCCCTGGGCTCTATTTGAATCAGTCACATGGGGAGGGGCACATTTTTTGGCTGTTGGGAACAAGGCACCCCTTCCCAGCCACATAGACCAGCAGATCTCCACTCTGCTGCCGAGGTTGGGCAAAACCAGCCTGGTTGGAGGCTGCAGGAAGGTAAAGAGAAGCAGGCATGTAGCGAGGAGCAGGAGACCTTAGGTGGTGCAACCCTGGCAAGAGCAGCTCAGTTGGGTGAGGTGGAGGAAGAGCCACAGCAGCACCAGCAAGCAGTGAGAATGCAGGGGCACCAAGCTCCTGGGAGGCCTGTCTGAGTCGGGAAGTGCTTCTGCAGCTGGGACACAAGTGCTCTTCAGCGGCTCCAGCCAGTGGGCTCTCAGGAATTGCCACCTCTGACTCCAACTGGCCGCTCTAGTGCCATGGTGGTGCCCAGGAAGGGCAAAGGCAAGAAAAGAGCACCCTTAACCAATGGCTTCCTGACGGACGCAACTCGCCTTTTTCAGCACAATGCCTGGTGACAAGGAGTGCAGAAGCCATTTTTGTGTCTGAGCAGCTCTCCTTCTTTCGGCCATTCCCAGTTTCCTGCCTGGTGGATTTGGCAGGCTGGTGCAAGCCTGTTCAAACTTCAGGTGCTCCAGCTTATGCTATGACAAAGAGTAAGGGAGCGTCTCTAAGTCAAACCAGACTCTAAATCAAATCAAATCAATGTATTCACACTGTAAAAGTGGTCTTATTTTTGTCCAATGTCAAAATCATAGGGATTCATGGAGATCCATTTAAAATGTGGCTGTGACTTTGTTCCAGTCACATGGTATGAATGGATGTGCAGTTATATGAGAGGGTGGATGAATTATGCACATAGAAAGAGTTTGCTTGGGCTAACTTCCATGAATGTTCTTGTTCTGCTTCTCATTCATTACCATTGGGCTTGTACAGAAGAACTTCTTGCTGGCTAATCTTCCACCATGAGGGCCATCTCAGCTTCCATCCCAGGTGCTTTCAAAGAATATATGGAATGCTGCCATGTGGACAGGTGTTTTCTGAAGCCCTGCAAAAGTGAAGGTTGGTTCTTGAACTGATCTAGCCTTTTTATTGGTTTGGGTTTAGCAACCAATCTTCAGTTCCCCAAATCTCCTACCACTGATATACAATGAAAGAATCACAGCGTTGAAAGGGGCCAAATAGGCTATCTAATCCAACCCCCTGCTCAATGCAGGATCAGCCCAAACATTATATGAATATAACTTTCTCTTTTCCAAATCCCAGCTTTTTGCTGTAACCAAATTCTTTCCCACATATTTTTGATCTACACATACAAGCATTTATTCATAACCTGTAGTAACACAGTGAATGCAATTTTAGATTCCTTCCCTTATGAAATCAGTTCAGAATTTGAACTTCTGTTATAAAGACAGATGTGTGAATGATAAAATGGAAGAGAGAAGGCTGAACCAATCGATTTCTCACATTGTAGTTGCTTTGGTTGCTAGAGAATGATGATGGATGCTTTGGCCCTTTCTGCACAAACCTTTTAAAACATTTTGAGACAGGAAATAAAATGTTTCCTCCATGGAGTTCCACATTGTTTTTACCCCCAAACATTTTATTTGCAGCCTCCAAATGTTTTAAATGAATCTCCTTTTAAAACAATTCTCTGGCTAAATCATTTAAAAATGTCTTCAGGTATTCTGTGATCTATTGATTACGTTTCCCACACTTCTCTGCTTCCCTAAACTTCCTCCTTGGCACTGTTTTCTGAGCTTACTCCATTCCCCCCCTTGCCAGTTTATTTCAATCATTTCCAGGTTTTTTTAAATTTGAGGGGGAGACTAACCTTCAATGCTTTGAGTATATGAGGAATAGAGAATCACGTCAAGAAGTTTTGAGGCATTCAAGCATTGGTTCAAAACAGGACTCACAAAAAAAGGAGGGGGGACATATAACAGTTGCCAGGAATCATTTCGAGGAGGTGAGTGCAGAAATATATTTTGAGACTAGCACCAAGTCAAGGGAACTCACTCCCTAGAGAAGTTCACCTCCTATTGATTTGCCTCCAGGTGTAAACTGTATCTTATTCATTTTGGCTTTTGCTGTGCTGGCTTTCTGGGTGCTATATCCTTTTCCACTGAAAAGATCTAAAGTCATGGTGAGGGGGAAGTAAAAATAACGTGTGTTTCCACAGGTGAAAATACTCCCGAATGTCTACGAGCATTAAATAACTCTAGGCGTAGCCTTTATCAAAGCTATCATTCTGTGCACTATTAAATGTGGTAGTTTGATTAGAGAGCATTTATATTGCCTCAAACAACTATCAGAGAAACCTGCCTTTTTTGAATAGCGACATTCCTCTCCATTGAAAAAAATGGCCAATTGAACAGGAGCAGGCTTTTCAAATCTTGTGCCATAATTATTGTAGAGTGAGAGAAGAAGCACTCACCTCCCCACTCACCTTCCTTCCTACCTCCAGAAAGGGGGAGATTACTGAACTGATGTCTTCAGGCCTGGGCTGTGCCGGTTCTTGGCACAGTTGTCAAATGGGGAGGCCTTTATGCTCCCCCAGGAAGCATTGAGTCAGCTGAAGAGGCACCAGAGAAGCAGCAGCAACTTCAGACTCTCAGAGTGGCTTGCAAGAGGCAGTCGCTACGGAAGGGAGTGGGGCAGACCAAGAGCCCTGGCTGCTGCCACCATGGTTCATCCTGCTAGCCGAAGTGTACCCTTCCTAGCTTCCAGCAGGCAGCAAAAGGCAGCAGCATTCCTTTGTGGATGGTTAGATTTTCACACCTCATCAGTAATATTTTGAGTAAATACATAGTAATGTATTCTTATTATGAGCAGTATTTATACACTGCAATGCCTTTTTTTTCATTATTCATGTTCTACTAGCTCTGGAATAAATGGGGCTGCAGTTCAAATGATTAACCTTTGCTTACACATTGATTCAAATGGGCCTGGTAAATTTTACAAAAAAGGGGGAAAGGGGTTTGGAGTCAGGATGCAGGGGTACAACGCAATTTTTCTTTATTCTTTATTTTTTTCACTCAAATGGGGAGGGGGACAGAACAAGGCAGGCACTAGGACCCCCGTAGAGCACTGAACTAGAAATAAGGTCCAGGAAGAAGTTGCGGATGAATTCAGAATTCTACTTGGAACTTTTGGAGGAAAAGAGTAAAAGGGTCCTGTGATGGCAGAGTCTTCCTTGCTATCCCCCTTCCAGTACTGACCCTGCTTACCTTCCATGGTCTGTTGTGATACGGCTATACCATGCTGCCTGAGATAGGTTAGCTGGAGAGGCTATGACTGGCACAGGGTCACACATTGAGCTTCCAGGGCACAAATGGGAATTCGATCCCAGGTCTCTCACATACTAGCCCAACATTCTTAACTACTATGCCACACCAGCTCTCTGTTATTATGCATTTCAAATATATATTTACAAGCTTGGAGGTTGGTTGGTGGGGTGGAGTATGACATGAAAATTCTATATGTGTACTCTCAAATTTCTCCTTCCAGAGTTCTATAAGATCTTAGGGGTTTGAACAGCCTACCTCCCCTCCCCTTTTACTGACTTCCACCTGCCCTCAATATGCTCATGGGAAGTGACTGTACCCATGGGACATCAAAATGATCTACTTTGACTGGCCCAGGACCCCTGTTTCTGAGGGTCCACTGATAGACATAACTGGTTATGCTTGAGCTTATGATCTCTGGTTGGGGCAACGGGAAGAGAGAAAATACACGTCAGCTTCAGATCTCAATTCTGTCAGTCAAGGATCCAAAACTCAGTTTTCTAGGATCCTGCATGCTTCAGATTGCAGCCTCTGATCCTGAATATGTTTACTGAAAAAGAAGGCTCACTGCAAACAGCACAATTTTCTTCTTAGTAACCATCTGTAGAATGGGAGAGGAACTGCGTCAGTGCAGTTTCATATGTTTGGGGGAGGCCACCCCGCTCCTCCCCCGCAATTTCACTGCTTGTCCTGGACGCCATTTTCTGTAGATACACCCCTGGCCCTGGAAGAGAACAATAAATTTAATAGTCTGAAGTGAATGGAGAGTGGCAAGCCAGCCCAGCAAGGAAAAGGTTATAGCAATCTAGAGGAGAGGTGACTGGAACATTGACAAGGTTTTAACACCAACTGCAGAGGGGGGGAAAGGGTAGAGTTTGGAAATGCTGAAAAGGAGGAAACAACAGGATTTGGACATGAGAAAATGACAAAGAGGGGTCACAGATGACCCCCAAGAAGGGCCAGATTGACATTGTTTTGAAGGAGGACAAGAGGACAAAATGACATCCCACATATATTATATAAATGTTATTTATACATATATAATCAATATATATAATGTTCATATATAATCTACAACTCTTTTAAACAATAGAATAAATTGTGTTGAACTCTATGGATTATTAATGAATAATTATATTTTACATGATCTTATCCCTCTATTATCTATTAATTCCTCCTAGAATTCCTTTTATTGTTGGGAGCCAAGGGAGTTCGTAGCCAGACAAGTATGTTAGAAGTTAGGAAGGTGAACTTTAATGAACAGAGATGCATGATGAGAGTCATTCCATGGCAAGAATGGTGGAAGGGGGTGGGGAGCTGTCCTAAAACAACAGCTCTTCCAAGCTCAAGCCACCAGTTTTCCAGTAAGATGGAAATGTAGTAGAGGATTCACTATGGTGGTGGAAATTTAAACTCCAATTAAGAGAGCCAGCTACTCAAATAAAGATAATAGATCTAAAGTCTTTATTCAACACATTAGTTTTTTGGTAGTCACAGCAAAGGCCTGACCCCCACAAGAATCCACAGCAGTTGCAAAGATTCAAAGCACAGTAAGAGACTAAAATGTGGAATTCGCTGTCAGAGGATGTGAGGATGCCAACAGATATTGACAGTTTTAAAAGGAGATGGGATAGACTCAGAGAGGAGGTCTATCAGTGGCTACTAGCCATGGTGATTAAAGGGAACCTCTACGTTTGAAAACAGCCAGTCTCTGAATCCCAACACCAGGAGGCAACATCAGGGGAAGGCCTCACCATGTATATACTCTGTTGCTGGATGTCCTGCCTAATCCCCATCCCTTCTCACACAATAAAATGGAGAAGGGGAGAATGAAGGATGCCACCCTGAGCTCCTCGGAGGAAGGGCAGTATTTTAAAAGTACTGATAAAAGCATTACAAGGTATTTCATCTCTAGACAGGGGCATAGCTTATTAAAGCAGCGCCCAGGGCTCACCCCAGACACTGCACCCCCACTCCCACCCCTGCTGAACTAGCCTAACTGATCCCACCTCAAATTCTACATGGAGGTTCAACTGCAGGGCCAGCCACCTCACCCTGATCTCCAAATGGACTTTGGAGCAGCTTGCCCCACATTCAAACTACATGTGGAACCTGGGGGTGGGGCTAGCCAGGTTGGTCCCCTCCCAAACTTCATGCAGAGCTTGCAAATGGGACCAGTCCTGCTGGCTCAGTTTAACTGCAGCACGGCCTGGAATGGGGCCAGGGTGCATTTGCGGGGAGATGGGGCCATGGCAGTGCACCCCCCAGGAAGTGGTGCTTGGTGCTCTAGCCCCCTTGTGCCCACCTTGATACCGCCCAGGAAAATAGCCAAAATATTTTCCTGAGTCAAGTTACCCGACTACACTGGCTCCAGGTCAAGACACAGAGACCAGTGTAGCCCAGAAGCTCCTATGACCCACAAATGTGATTTTATTGATGTTTCCAAATAGGTTTTGACCCCTGATCTGCTCTGTTAAATATGTACTATGCTTCTTGTATTAGGTCTAGTATGCTCTGCTTAAGTTTAGCCTTGGTTAAGTTAAGTAAAATGTCATTTTAGGTAAACTGTATTGGAAAAATGTAATGGCTTAGAATGGTGAATATTAGAGGCACAAGGAAGTTGGCTCTGGAATTCAGTTCGAGCCAACACCCAGCCGGCTTCCCAGCTGAAACAAAGACCCTCTTTGGTTTTGCAAATCGAGTTTGATGACAGCGCCCAGAGGTCCCAGCCGTTGGAGAACGTGTCGGCAAAACTCACATAAATTTCTGTTGATTTCTGTGCCAGAGTGTAGTTTTTAGGACAAAAGTTGAAAAACATATGTATTAAATACAAAAGGGAAAGGGAGAGTATGTAGCTGATGGCTCTGTTAAATCAGCCCCAAACCATGACATTTTCAGTTTCAGGTGTTGGCAAGAAACTGTTAGTGAAACAATGAGAAATACATGCTTGGGCAGAAGGTAGAGGTTGGGGTAAACAGACAGATTTAAAGGTCATCCTGTAAACCTAGCAACAGATATCCCAAAAACAAATTGGGGGGAGTGTCTAAGGATTGAACACAGAGGAGCTCCTGCTAGGAGCAGTAGAAATGAATTCAGCAAGCTAGACATGAGAAAGAGGAGCTGGGAAGCTAGGAAGGGAACCACCAGAAAAAAATGTCATAGAAGCTGAAAGAGAAACAGGAGTCTAGAGGATAGTTGTGAGTGACAGCATCTAACCAGACAAGCACATCAAATGAAATGAGGGCTGAGAAGAGAGATTTGCAGTGCAATCCAAAACAGAGTTACACCACTGTAAGCCCTCTGGATTCGGCAGAGCTAGTGTAACATCACTTAGGGCTGTGCTGAACCATAAGGCTCTCAAAGTAAAATGGGAGCAAGTGGTTCTATTTCCAAAGTAATATCCCATATCTTTTAGATCTTTTTGGCGCACTAGACTGACACATAAGAGTCTGCAGGTCTGCCTTTTCTCTATTTCCCTCTCTTTAATTCCTCTCCTGTGCTTTGATTGGGAATTGTCGGCATCTCACACCTCTGGGAGCTCATTATCTCTCTAATTCAAATCAAATAGGCAAGGAAAAAACACAACGCAGAACCCTAATCTATTTTAAAAAAACCCTCAAGCCCCTTAATGAGATTTTTACTCTTATCAAAGTCCCTCAAGGACAAATTCACACACCATTGTACTTTCAACAGGAATGGGGCTGTTAAAACACAATTGTAATAATTAATAACAAACAGCAATAATTACTGAGCAGACCAGTGATGGCAGATAGCCCATATTTTCAATATTAGTGACCAGTTAGTGCAGGGATCCAAGCATTCTTTTTTTCCCTTCTGGATTCTGGACAGTGATCAATAATTTTAATAGATTGTTATGAAAATATGCACAATCTTGCATAACTACACGCACAAAGAAAATAATTACCACTTTCTATGGCAACAAATCCATAATTACAAATGTTGGTAATGATGGTGAAGGGAAGGGAAGCAACATGGTATAGGCCAACCTCTTCAGACCTTGGAAGCTAAGCAGGGTGGGTAGTTGGAAGGGAGATCTCCTAGGAAGGCTCAACAGAGGAAGGAAATGGCAGACCATCTCTGCTTCTCACTGGCCCTGGAAACCTCTTGCTGGGGTTGTCATGAGTCAACTGACAGCATTTTACACGCTCAGTGATTATGAACAGCTCTAGTGACTGATGTCACCAGGTGGTGATGTGAAACTTCTTAGAAACAGGATCAGCAGGTGTTGCTGTGAGAAATTTCTTTGAAGGGTTCAGGATTATTGTCATGGCAGCCAGTTTCTACTAAGGGTTTTGGATAATGAAAGACAAGATATGCAATTAAAAAGAAGAGTCTGGATTTAGACCCCACCTTTGTCTCTCGTAAGGAAACTTAAGGGGACTTACAAGCTCCTTTCCCTTCCTCTCCCCACAACAGACACCTTGTGAGGAAGGTGGGGCTGAGAGAGTTCTGAAGAACTGTGACCAGCCCAAGGTCACCCAGCAGGAACACAGGAGTGCAGAAACATACCTGGTTCACCAGATAAGCCTCCGCCACTCAGGGGCAGGAGTGGGGAATCAATTAAGTCAAGAATGCTGCCAATTAGGGTCTGGCTGTCACAACTTTGAGATCACCCTTTAGAAAGGCTGTGCAGCAGAAAAGGCCACTTCTACTGTGCCACTTGTTCCTTTTTCTTTCTTGATCCTGCCGCCCACCTTCTTCACCCATCTGCTGTATAACAAACTGGAAGCGAAACCCTGCTTATTTCAACAGGTGGGTGAGGTGGGTGAGCAATGACATCCATAGAGGAACATGGTAGGAGGTGCAACTGTAATAATAACCTCCCCCAATTCATATGTCAAGTTAAGGGCAAAGGGGTGATCTCCAGGTTGCAATCATTCTACCTGATTTTGTGGATACTTGGGAAGACTGAAAATTCTTCAGTGCCATGCAAAATCCAAAAACCAATTGTTAAGAGCCATAAACAACTGCCATCACCTGTATAATTAAGAACTAATATTTCCTAAGGATAGAAACTTGTAATCTCCTCAAATCATAGAGTTGGAACAAACTACAAGGACCACCCAGTCCAACCTCCTGCCCTGCAGGAACACACAATCAAAGCACTCCCGACAGATGGCCATCCAGCCTGTTTAGAACCTCCAAAAAAGGAGACTCTACCACCCTCCAAAAGCAATGTATTCCACTGTGGAACAGCCCTTTCCAGCAGGAAGTTCTTCCAAATGTTTAGGTGGAATCTCTTTTTCCATAGTTTTAATCCATTCCCCCGTGTCCTAATCTCTGGAGCAGCAGAAAACAAGCTTGCTCCATCTTCAAATGTTTCAACATGGCTTTCAGGCTACCCCTTAATTTTCTTTTCTCCAGAACAAATATGCCCAGCTACCAAGCGTGGCAACCCCTAGAATGTAAAGATTCTCTTCATAAGAAAAAGTTGCCCATAAATACACCTTATACCCACCACTACATAGATATAGTGCAAATAAGCTGCTTACAGTGGCTAAAATATTCCTACTGGTAACTAAGATAACAGAGAGAGAGCTCCTCTTGACTGTACCATTGACAAAAAAAAGCTTACCTGGTAGGTATACAGAAAAGGGCCTTTTCAGTGACAGCCCCATACTGACATAACAAACTCCCCATGGCGGTTCAAACTCCCCATGTCCTCACCCTTGATCTTTAGAAGGCAGCTGAAGACAATTTAATTTGGGATGGCAGTTGGTTAGTTTTTTCTGCCTATCAGCAGTTTTTTATTTATTTCTTTTTAACTTGTGTTTTTATGTATTTTATTATATGCTATTATTAATGTTGAAGCTACTCTGAGTTCCTATAAAGCAGAAAGGTGGTTAACAGACATAATAAATTAATAAATAATAAAATTAAAAAGTGATCCCCCCCTCGGTTCTTTGGGCCACACACTACAGGTTACATAAGGGACCCTGACCCCAGTTTACCAGGGGAAAGCAGCATATAAATAAAACTTCTATTCTATAATTATTTCCCCAGTGTATAATTTGGTCATAGAATGCAATATGAAAACACTCAATACCTGTACCATTTTCCTGCTATAGGCTTGGGCAAGAAAAAAGACAATCAACCATTTTGTGTCTGTCTTGTTTTCTAACAGGACCTGAAAGAGCATTTTTATTGGGAAAATTACATGGAGAAAATAATAGTTAAACACATTGCTGCAACCCTGATCTAGTTCTTTTAATATAATGATTTTTTTAAATTATTGAAGGATGCCTTTTTTTATTCAGCTGTAAGTGGAACATGGATTTTCGCTATGGTTCCCCTACAAATCTGGCAGTGCCATTCACACTTACAAAAAAAATTAAAAGATAGGAGTTTGGATCATTCATCATAATACATGCTTTACTTTATAGCTAATAGTATGATTACAAAATAGTTTTTTTAATGAGCAATGACATAATTGGAAACTAGTACTTTTATTAAAAGAATGGTTGTAAAATAGAAGTTTTAAAAAGCACTCCATCCTTGCAGCTGAAAGGGATAAGAACAAATTTGAAAAATTTGAAAAATATTTTGTGCCCAAATGCAACCTTATCCACGAAAAGGCTTGTTTTCACCAGAGGAAACAGAATCCTGGTGAATCTGCAGAAGCTTAAATAAGGTGACTACATGAACAATCAGATGTTTGTTACTTTGGGACTAGCAAAAGCAGGGTCATAGGGGGCACCGCCGCCTCACACACACACCCTTACCTTTTTCTGCCAACTGAAAACAGCTTTCTGCCGGCTGAAAACAGGCCAGGCTGGTGGGGCGGGGCCAGGCCTGGTGAGGTGAGGTGAGGCGAGGCGGGGCAGGATGGGAGGGGCAATTTTCCACCCCCACCGGCACGCACCCAGTGCACAGCGCACCCCCATTCCCCTTATAGCTACGCCTCTGAGCAAAAGTGAAAATATCAGAGACAATTAGTCATGGGTATTTCAGACACAAACTTTTCTCAGAAGCTGTAACTTACTGTGGATTTTGCAATCCAATGAAATGAAACTCTGAACTAATTAAAACAAGTCCGTGAATAAAATTATCCAAAAGGACTTCAAGAAATTTCCAGAAGTTTCCTAAACAGCCCACCTCAGCAACAAAAAGTTACAGACCTTACCAGAAGTACCTTAGTGAGCCAGTTAAGCAATTGCACTGCAATGATTTTGATCCGTCACCTAGATGACTTTCCACTAGAATTTCAACTGGAGTTGGGAATTTCCAAATGCCTCCTATTAAAATAAGGCTAAAAGATAATGCTACACCCTACACTGTCAGCATTGCTAATTCCATATCAGTACCTCTACTTCCAAAAGAGAAAATTGAATTAGACAGAATGGTTCACTGTGGAATGATTAAAGTAATCACAGAACCTACAGACTGGTGTGCTCCAATGGTGCCAGTACCCAAGAAAGATGGTGCACTGCGTATCTGTGAAGACTTCAAACAACTGAACAAAGCTGTCAAGCATGAACACTTTATTCTTCCAATCATAGATTACATCCTTCAAAGATTAGCTGGTGCCTGTGTATTTTCACTGCTGGACACTGCAAGTGGATTTTGGCAGATTCACTTGGAGCCTGAAAGTGAAAAGCTAACCACTTTCATTACTCCTTTTGGCTGATAGTTCTTCAACAGTTTGCCATTCGGGATTTCCAGCACTCCAGAGTTATTCCAGAGAGTGATGACTAGAAGGCATATCCATTTATATGAATGACATCTTGGCCTGTGGCCATGCAGAAGAGCACGATGCTTGACTAAACAAAGTCCTTCACACTTTGCAAAAGGCAGGTCTACAGCTGAACAAAGCTAAATGTCTTCTTCACCAGAATTCTCTCACCTGTCTAGGACATCACATCGACAAACATGGTGTTAAGCCTGACTTGAGGAAAATAGAAGCTATCCTAAAAATGGATCCTCCTACTAACACTACAGAATTTAAATGCTTTTTAGGCATGGTGTACTACCTAGGCAGGTTCTTGACAAGGACTGGGAAGAAGTCCTATGTCTTTTAAACGACTTGCTATGTTATGAACTAGGTGTCCAAAGGCTGGCCAAAACATGTACGCTATCTATCAAGTGAAGTTAATCCTTATTTTGTAGAGCATGGACATCTTATGTCATATGGACTTGTTTTCCATAGAGTGAATATTGTTATTCCTACTGAGGAAAGGCAGTACATATTACACCAACTTCACACTGGATATCAAGGCATCACCAAATGCAGAAAATACATACTACGTGCCAAACCAAGACCTTACATCTTTCATATAAAACTGTGAATTCTGTCAGACACAGACCTTGTTGCCTATTCCTTTACCTTCCAGACCCTGGGAAAGGGTTGGTGCAGATATTTGTACACTGCACAGTCCAAATGATTTCGCTGTTATTGATTTTTTTTAAGTTTACAGAAATTGCTTCCATGACAGACATGTCAACTCCCACAATCATTACTTACCTGAAAAATATATTTGCCAAATGAGGTTGTCCAGATGTGTTGATGACTAACAATGAGCCTCAGTTTGCAGGAAGAGTTTGTGGAGTTTGCAGAGGATTACCAGTTTGATCACGTCACTGCCAGTCTGCGCTTCCTGAAATCAAATGGGGAAGCATAGGAAGCCGTGCAAACTGCAAAGAATAGTAAAGCAAGAAGAACCATTCTTTGCTTTACTAGCCTACCATTCTACCCCTACAACTGCTACAGGATACCGCCCAGCACAACTAATAATGGGTTGCCAAATCCAAACACCACTTCCTACTCTTAGGACCCCCTTGTACCCTCAGTGGCCAAATCTAAAGGCTGTTCAAATTAATGACCAGAAAGCCAAAGCAGGATACAAAAGACATTATGACCAACATCATGATATTCACACATTGCCATCATTTCTGATTATGATCCCAAGTGAGAGTAAAACTGGATGATGACAAGGAATGGTCCAACCATGAAGTAGTCATAGAACAAAGCCTTGTCCAGACCAACACTGAAACTATTTGTAGAAATACTAAACACCTCCAGTAAGTTCCAGAACCAGTAAATCCAAAACCAGAGATTCCAGAAACAGAGACTCAAACAAGAATTGAATCTCCTACACCAGATCCACCTCAAGCTCAGCCTGTAGTGATGATCATTTCCTCTCCATTACCAAACACAGAGATCGTAACCTCGAGAGGGAGAAGGATTAGAAATCCTGCACACTATAGAGACTAATATAAAAACTGATGAGTAGATTGTAATAACAACCTAATATAGGGCTAAATAATCCCGGGGTGCTACTGCGGTGTATGATAGTCTACTCATCACCTCAAGTTAGGATGTTAACCTGTATATATGTATAGCAATTATATTGTTATTCAGATAATTCTGTAATTTATTATATATTCAAAAGGTGGGAAGATGTGGTGATGTGTGCTTCTAAGAATTTAAAACTGATGGGCAAAGTTAAGAGGCCTGGGAAAAGCAGTTGGGAGGGACTGAAACCTCAGAGAGTTACAACTTAGAACTTCTGTTAGTTGTTAATTGTTCTAATAGTTTATATTGTTGTGGTAAATGAACTGTCAAAGGGTAGAAAACTGTGCTGCCAGCCGGCAGGGCATGTCCAGATCTGACCTAGCAGGGCCAAATGAACGGCAAGCACAAGCATAGTCAGATCACAGTCCAACAGGTCACGGCACAGAAGATCAGGTAAATGTGCTGGAGATCAGCAGTAGACCAAGCACATGAAGGCAATAGGAAGCACACTTGTTGCATCCAGACAGAAGCAAGCTCACAGTAGGTTTATATAGAGAGCCTTGTTCATGGGGCTGGGATTCTTCAAGGAGCTAATCTTCATCAGATGCAAAGACTTCTAATCTCTCATATCTTGCTGCCAAACGAGCACTTCTTCTTTGATTTTGCAGTAGCAGCCTCTGCTTCTGCCTCCTATGCACAGCTAGCTCATCACTGGGTTCCTTAGGAGGATCTGCAGGCTCTTCCACCTATATGACATCAGGCATGGAAGGGCTGGGCGTTGGTTGCACTGTGTCCAGAGTCCTCTGTGTCCTGGTAAGTACCCAGGAGCTGACTTATGACAAAAACTTGCTTGGGGAACGTTTCAGAAAGGGTGGGCTGCAACTCAGCAGAAATGAAACTGACATGATGTAAGGCGGGGAGATCAGGCTGCAGGGTGGGGAAAATAAATCGGGTTTGCTCCCATGCCGTTCGCACAGAAGCAGATTCAACACAGGATTTTGGGGAAAGATCAACATTTTAGTGGTTTTTGGAAAAACTGGGATGAGGGAAATTTTGCGGGACAAACCTGCTTTATTTATTTATTTATTTATTCATTCATTCAATCATTAAACTTAATAACCCGCCCACCCCCTAAGGGCTCTGGGCGGTGTACAAACAGTGCATAACTACAGTACATAATAAATAAAACAAAATATACATGTGATATTAAAACCTTAAAAACACAGCAGCATGAACACAACCATCATTGGTTGATCACAATTCATTGACTGCACCCAATCCCAAGGCTGGGAGGGGGCCCCCGGCAATGCCATATAAGAGCTTACATTGGCAGTGCCGAAGATGGTACAACAGAGGGCACAAGGGCATCAGAGGAGGCAGGCAATCCGCAGCCGGCCTCCCCAAAGGCCTGGCGGAACAATTCAGTTTTACAGGCCCTGCGGAACTCACCAAGGTCCCGCAGGGCCCGAACAGCTGATGGAAGAGGGTGCCACCAGGCTGGGGCCAGGGCCGTAAAGGCCCTGGCCCAGGTAGAGGCCAGCAGCAACATAGAGGGCCAGGGGACTATCAGTATGTTAGCCTCTACCGACCGCAGAGGCCTACCTGGGACATATGGGGTGAGATGATCACGAAGGTATGAGGACCCCTCGAAGGTATGAGGGTCCCTTTAAGATTGGGAACCGTGCGAACATCCTGGCCAAACCGGGATATTTCCCTTGCTCAACCTGGGATATTTGGACTGTGTAGAATCGATCCCTGTAGAGCTGCCCTGTGATAGTGCTAGCAACACCGCTGCAAATGTAGGCTGTTTATTGATGTGAGCTGAGTTTGGTGTTGAGACAGTCCTCAGACTGCCAATGTGCCCATTCGTACAGCTAGAAAAGCAGAGCACCAAGCACCATCCTAGTCCTTCTACAAATTACCTGACAGCTTGAGAGTGAAGACCGGCAACAGCTTCTCACTAGCACTGGCTTGAGAGGCCCAGTGACTCTCCTTTAAGAAAACACCTGCAGGAAGAGAAATGAAGGACACTCACTTCTCATTTCTCAAAGTGAAATGGAAGATTCCAAAATTAGATGAGAGCTAACGTGGTATAGTGTTTAAGAGTGCTGGACTCTAACCTGGAGAACCTACTCATGAAGCCTGCTGGGCGACCTTGGGCTAGTCACAGTTCTTCAGAACCCTTCTAACCCCACCTGCCTCACAAGGTGTTGGGAGAGGAAGGGAAAAGGAGTTTGTAAGCCCCCTTGACTCTCCTAGCAGGAGAAAAAGGCAGGAGAAGCAGGAGAAAAAAGGAGGGTATAAATCCAAACTCAACCTCCTCCTCCTCTTCTTTCTCCTTCTCTTCCTTTTCTTTTACTGATAACAGATGCCAGGTGCAAAGGGGCAGGGCTAGCCAGCTAGGAGCAGCATATACTTTAGAAGTGACACTTATTATTGTGGGGAAAAGGTTACCAAAGTTTAGGCTACATCTGTTTAAAGTTTATTTGGTCCAGTTGTCAGGACTCCCCTGCATTGACAATGAACCAGGCAAACTTCAAAAGTTTCAGATTTTATTGCAAGTGACAGGAAAGCAACAGAAGACTGTTCTGAAGCTCAAGCTCTCAGACCAGTGCTATTATGGACTGCACTTTTCATCCCCCCCACCCCAAACATGTGAAACCCTCTGCAGAACAGTTCCCCGCAACATCTCCAGACATTCAAGGCTACTTGATAAGCCAGCTGTGGAAAAAGGCAGAGTAGCAAAAGCAGTGCATAGGTGAAAGTCACAGTTCCCCAGGCAACCCAACCCCATAGCTGCCATCCTGACACCAGTAACTCAAGTGTTCAACTTGAAGCCCCCCTCTGTGACCTTCAGTCAAGTCTCTGCTGAACTATAGAGACTATTAGCACTCAATGCCTCATCTCTTCATCTGCTGAAAAGGAAAACTTGCCACTATAGGGATGTACAAGATCAATTTTATAAAGCGCTTTTGCACATTCAAGAAATGCTGACTATGACACGAGTTGACAGCGTAGGCGCAATTGAGCATACACAGAGTGCGGCAATAACCACTGGAGCCAGGGAGCTCACGCAAAGAAAGAATGTATTGGCAGTCATACAATATATACAGTTTAAACGGACAGAGCCTTCGGCTTAGGTCCTGTCCCCAGCAAGGAACATGCTTAACTGAGTTTGCTTACTTATATACACTATGATACATTAATTAGCCTATGGCTAGTACAGTCAAAGGTCACATGACTCTTATACAGGTAGCTGATGCAATCATGCTTAGTCATTCCCTTTGGCTGACTGCTAACAGGTTACTGTAGTTAGTCCTTCAGCAGGCAATTAAGGCAATCAAGGGTTTTGCCATGCAGCTGTTATACTTTCAGCTCCTGACAGACTAAATTAAGAATAATTTTTAAATGTGCATGTACACAGGATAGTGCAAAGTATCGATGTTCTTGTCTTAGGTACAGATAGAGTTTTTTGTGGGTTTAATGCAGGGGTGCACCAGACTACCTCTTTCGTAAATTTATTAATTCAAGAGGGTTGTCCCTCAGGTGGGAAAAAGCATGTGTTTTGCCTCTTTTTTTTAGTCCATTCTATGGTGTCCTCTTTCCCCCTATGTCTTAAAGTACTTTAGCTTTCACACTCTATGCACTGCAGTTCTCATGCATCCTTATCTTTGTTAATCCTGCCTTTCCTTTCACAGCTTTCCTTCTGCATCCTGTAGTACTGTCTGCACATTATGTGACAGCAACCCCATTTTTATAAAGAAGGATATATTGACAGTGAGCTGCAGTCAGTCTTTGATCACAGCCTATGCTACTTTAATACATGCCTTCCAAAGACATATTAGCCTTACACATTCACCAGATATATATTTGATTCTAATCTGGAGAACAGGGTTTGATTCCCCACTCCTCCACCTGAGTGGCAGAGGCTGATCTAATGAACCAGATGTGTTTCCACACTCCTACATTCCTACTAGGTGACCTTGGGCTAGTCACAGTTCTTCGGAATTCTTTCAGCCCCACCTAGCTCACAAGGTGTCTGTTGCAGGGAGAGGAAGAGAAAGGAGCTTGTAAGTCACCTTGAGTCTCCTTATAAGGGATGGATAGATTTAAATGATCAGGTCAATGAAAAAGACCTGGAATGGGAAAACAGCTACAGATTAGATTAGGCTCAAATGAGAAAATCTAGCTACAAGAAAGCAGGACAGGCTAAAGACCCAAATTTAAGGAGTTAGTGCTGTCAAAGGTTCAGTACATACTATGTTTCTGCATTCATTATGTGGTATATCCCAGTCTAACAACACAAGCCTAAATGACTCTGTAATACTGTTGTGGTTGCCTAGTGAACCCCAAGTGAATCCAAGATCTTAGAAGATAGTCTTGTGAGAGCCCAATGGACATTTGTTTCTTACAGATACAGATGTTGTTTCTATTCTTTTAGAGAGGCTTAATCCCACAGTTTATTGGCCAGTGTAGAGAAATATCCTGACTGCTCCACTGTGTGGATTTTTTTATCCATATTCTATGACCCAGTTCAAAATTAGATACACCGTGTGTGTGTGTGTGTGCATGTGTGCATGTGCGTGTTCGTGCGTGTACTCTATGGATCTAAGGGTGGTCTGCAGCTGCAATGTGAATCTATCCCCACCTGTCACTTGCTCCAGCAAGCTGGCAATTCTGGGCTAAATGCACACACACATGCACACACATTTGCGTACCCCTGACTCGAGGAGCCCATTAATAAAAAATGTTCTCACAGCCAGCCAGCCTTAGGCCCCAGCTCAACAGGAACAGAACTGCTCATGAATATCTCATGGCACCCTTGCTGGCAAAGGGGAAGGATGCTGTGAAGGGGGAGGTCGGCAGCAGGTTAGGCCGCTTACGCTTTGCTGAGCCTCATAAATATGGTAATAGCAGGGCAGGGACATGTGTCTTGTTGAGAAGATCTGGCCTTGCCAGATTTTCAGTCCTAGCTATCTTCCTATCTACACCAGTATGTGATGTGGGGAGAATCCAAATGGAACAAGTGGAGCAGGCGGCCATGTTCTTGTGACCACAGATAGGGATAAAAGGGTGCTGGGACCAGTTCCAGGTCATGCTCTATGAACAGCACAGGGCAGCCTCTAACCCATGAATCCCAGCACACTCTGGCACATTATACACTACCGGAACTACAGCTCTACTAGGTTTTAAATGTTCTCCCTACTGTTGTTTGGTTTATGCAAAGTGGAGATTTTGTTTGCCAGTGGAGGTGCCAACTTGGACTCACACACTCTGGTTTTCAATATCAGCTCAGGGCCAAACACACAATGAGATTTCTAACAAGCCGAGTCCATGCAAAGAATACTGCACATGCAGCTTCGAAATGTGGAAAATAACTCCCTCAGGAGTAATTTAGTGGTCTGGGGGAGAGAAATAATGGGGCGGGGGTGTGTGGAGCCAGAAGCCCATTTTTCTTACCACAGACCTGCCTTGAATCGGGTTCCTGCAGACTTTAAAAAGGCCATTCCCTGCAACTACTGTGTAGCTGAATGGAAAGTCCCAGATTCCACTCATTAAAAATTGTATAGAGTTTTTTTTAACCCTCTGTAAGATAAAAAGGTGATGTGCTGGTTTGTCCAGTGGCTTCCGAAGGAAGTCTATAAAGAAGCACTGAATTCTCAAATAAGCCTTTGGAAGCACTTTGCACATAACTCACAATAATTCCACAGCCAGCACAATCTATAGCAGCCAGATCTACATGTATAATTTCATGTTGTAAACTCTCATACTCATTGGTATGCATATGCATCCTTCTGCAGAACGGTATGCTGACCCACTACCCCTCTAGCATTTACTCCCTGGACAAATTAGGCACAGTATCCAAGAATGTCACTTGGGTTTGGCACAGCTGGTGAAAATGGGCTCCATGTCAGCAGGACTGACTTCTGGAAGGCAGCTGCAGTCATGGACATTGGTTCGGATGAAATGCTGGGGAAATAATGTATGGCAAGCACAAGGGATATTGGAGGAACCGGGTTAGGGGAGGGACTGTGACAGTTCCTCTAGAGAAGGACATCAGGAGGGCATGGCAGGAAAGGGGCTGGATTCTAGAAATGGTGGGCATATGTTGGGAATGATAAAAAGAGTAGTGATCAAAGGCTGAAGGGGGGGGCAGATTTCTCTGACTTGAGAAGTGGTTGTAAAAGGACACTGAAGATGTAGCCTACACTTTTTCTCCCTGAAACAAAGTGGCTGCATGGGACAGAGAGAGAGGAAACCTTCCCTAGGATATGCTGCCGAGTGTTGAGGTGAAATCTGATAGTCACATTTAACTCCTAACGATAGTATGTGAGAGTTTATGCAGGCGATAAATTGGGAAATTTCGCCTTTGTCACCAAGCAGAAATAACATCACTAGGTGTAGGCCAGGCAACCGTTGGCATCCCAGTTTACTGCTGACTCACTTTCAGGCATATTCCTCTCTGTGTGTCCTGCACGTCCACACACACACTAAGTCAAGTCAAGCGACCTCCGTCTTTCTCATGCTCACAGAGTTCAGCTGGCCCATCATGCTCTCAGCCAAAAGTGATTCCTCAAATCAAACCAAGCATCTGTCAGCCAGCTTGGCCTCCACAGCCTCCCTTGCTGCCTCTGACTTCGTTCTGCCTTGCCTTGCCTGTCTAATCCTCATTATCGGAGGGTTCAAAAAATGATCAATTGGCTATTAGCTGTGAGGCATTTATGAGCTATTTCACAGATAAAGTTGCGTTGCTCCGCCAGGACCTTCCTGCCACTTTGGAGACAATTTGCGAACTGGAGGCTCCCTTGCCGTCTTCTGGCCCTTGCTTGGCCCAGTTTTCCCTGCTCTCCGAAGCCCATGCGTTAATGACAGCAGCAACATTGGCTGCTGTTAGACCAGCTTCTATCCTCTGGATGGGGTGCCCCTCTTGGCTTATTAAGAGCATGCCGAGAGGAGTTCTGACCCCACCTGTGGAAGATATTATCAATGGCTCCCTTGAGCAAAAGTCTTTCCTGAGTAGGTTGAAGGAGGCAGTAGTCCGCCCACTCTTGAGACCGTCGTGAGATCCTAGTGATCCGGCCAATTTACGCCCAGTTTCGAATCTTTCGTTTCAGGAAGGTAGTGAAGGAAGAGTGGTATTAGAGCAGCTTCAGGGGATTTTCTGGAGGACGTGGCCTTCGATCCGGCCCGGTCCGGCTTCCGTGCTGGGCATGGGGCGGAGACTATTCTCAAATGCGCCCGTCACAGATGCAGCTCCATATGCAATTGACCCGAAGGCGGATCGAGAGCTGCTGGTATTATTGGATCTTACCGCGGCGTTTTATTAATGGTCGATCACGATCTTTTGACCCACGGCCTGGCCGCTTCGGGAGTAAGGTTTTTGTCAGTCAATGGATTGCCTCGTTCCTCCGGGACCCGGAGTCAGCAGAATTGTGAATGCGAGGACAAAGACCTCCCAAAGTGCCGGCTTTACATGGTGTACGCCAGGGAAGCGCTGCTGTCCCCGCTGTTGTCTTAACATCTATATCTGACTCAGCATCAGCTAATGCAGAGCTTTGGGCTGGTCTGTCACCAGTATCGCCTGATGACACGCAGCTCGATCTGTCGATGGAGAGGGGAGCCGTCACCGCAGCCTGCAGCTCTGCAGCACTATTTCAGGAAAACGGTTGCTTTGGTTGGTTGAAGCAGAACAGGCTAAAGCTGAATCCAGCAAAGGCGGAGATCAGCGCAGCTAGGGCGAGGGTAGAGCGGGGCGGGGGACTTTCAGCTGCCGGTGTAGGAGGAAGTCTCGGTAGCGCCGGCCCTCAGTTAAAAGCACAGCCTGGAAGTCCACCTGGATTGGAAATCTCTTTCCAGCTGGAGACCCAGGTAGTCCATACAACCCGGAGGTTGCGTTTTACCATCTTCGCCATGTGCCAGCGACTGGCCCCCTTCCTCTCCAAAGCCCGGACCCGCAACCACAGTGGTCCATGCAACAGTCACCTCCAGATTAGACTATTGCAGCTTCGCTCTACAGCAGGCCTCCCCTTAAACGGCTGATCCGGAAATTAAAATTGAGGTCCAGCGTCTTGTGGCTGCGATCTGCTCCACCGAAGCGGTGCCTTCGAGAGACCACATCATGCCCGTGTTGCATCGCCTGCGCAATGGCTCCCAGTTGAATTCCGGATGCGTCTTCAAGGTGGTGGTTTTAACCTTTAAGGCCTTGCGCGGCAGGACCCTCGTTACCCACCACTGAGACCGTCTGGCCCCATATATCCCACGCCCGGTCTCTCTGCGTTCTGCGGAGGCCAATCTGCTGGTGATCCCCGCCCCCTCTAAGATGCGGCTGGCCTCCACCAGGGCCAGGGCTTTTACGGCCCTGGCCCCTGCCTGGTGGAATGCTCTCCCTCCAGCTGTCCGGGCCCTGCGGGACCTCAATGGGGAGTTCCGCAGGAGCCTGTAAGACTGAGCTTTTCCACCGGGCCTTTGGGGAGACCAGCCGCTGATGTGGGTGCCCGAAACAAACATGCTGAGAAACATCCTAGACCCACTGTCCCTCTCTTAAGGGGAGGTTTTAAATAGTCGGATGCCATCTATTTTAAAATTTAAATAAGGTTTGATATGGAATGCTGCATTTTAAATCTTAATTTATCTTTATCTTGTTTTATTGTTTGTTGGTTAGTGCTGTACACCGCCCTGAGCCCTCCGGGGGAGGGCGGTATAAAAATGCAACAATAAATAAATAAAAATAAATAAATAATCCAGACAGTGATCTCCTTGGGGCAGAGACCATCTCTGTCTGAGGCTCTGCAGCACTGACAGCGTTCAATAAATGATAAATAATCATGTCCTGGAGTCAGTGTCCCAGGAGGGCCTGGAGCAGCCAAAATGAAGCACAACAACCACCTGTGGCTCCACTGAAAGACACTACTCTGTTTAGTCTTCCCTCTGAGTCGTATCCACTTTGGTCTGACGTGGGGAAAGGACATGGCAAGCATGAAGCAGACATTTGGCCTCCCTTCTCAACAGCTGGGCAAGTCTGTGCATTCCAGGGAGAAGATTTCTAGTAAAATGGATCTTGGGGACTGCAGACAGATTGGACAGAAGAAGGGGGAAACTATCCCTCTGCTAAAGTGTATATGTTAAATTGGCCTCTGTCATAATCATTCAGCCTTCTCCCTATTTACAAATGTGTATTGTGGGATGGTACAGTATAGTCTGATCTTGTCAGATTTCGGAAGCTAAGTTGGGTCAGTACTTGGACAGGAGACTTCCAAGCAAGATTCTGCCAAGGATGGCAATGGCAAACCACCTCCTTGCCTTGAAACCCCCCAAGAAAGGTTGCATTAGTCTGCTGGCCCTTATCATGCATACTTTATAATGCACACATTGTACACATGCACAAAATCCTGTAGCCTTCAGGGCTAATGCTTCATTTAAATAATCAATCACAGTCCATACTGCTGGATAAACACAAGTTCTAGGTAGTGTCCTTTCAGTGTAATACCAAAACTTTACCAGACTTTCTCCAAATGCACCACCCGTTACTGCAAATAAAGGTGGGATTCATGAGACACAGACCAGACATAGAAAGCCACTGGTATGTAGAAAGATCCTTTTGGCATTGGTATCCTTGAACAGAAGGCCAAGAAGAACTCTCAGTGATTATGTTACAGCCAGGAAAATAGAAAAAATATTTTCCTCAGCCTGCCACCGGATTACACTGTCTAAGGATCAGAGCAAAGAGACCAGTGTTGTTCAAAAGTCTCCATAAGGCCTAGAAAGAATGTGTGGGTGTGGGTGTGGGTGTGTATGTGTGCCACTGTTTTACATTGTTTTCCCTCCTTGTTTTATCCCTTCTAAGATTTAATGTAAGCCCCCTCAGTGTTGGATTTATTATTTGCCAAATGTTTAGGATTATGCTCTAGCTAGGTTTTCCAGCTATGTTTTGGTGACTGTTAATTTAGGATACTCTTGTTTACATGTATATGTGCTTGTACTTTATTGGAGGTCTTTAAGGTTTCCTCTAATGTTTAAGTTTAGAAATGTTATTTTAAAACATCTGTATCTATGGAAATTAAAGAAACTGGCCAAGCACATGGCAGCTGATGGTAAAAGGCCAGGAAGGCTAACTTAGCCAGGACCAGTTTGGTACAACACCCGGTAGATCTCTTCAGCGGAAACAAAGACCCCTTTGGATTTACAAACTGAATCTGATAACAGCATCCCAGATATCCCAACCCTTGAAGAACGTGCCAAGATCACCACTGGACCATTTGAACTTTCTTTTGTTGCGGGACTGAGGCATGGGAGCCTCAGGTCATAACTCAAGGTAGCAGCCCATCTGATAACCAGATTCCTGGGTGTATTAAAAAGGTTCACCCAGTTTTATGAACGGACTCTCTCTGGTCTCCATTTCAGCACTATCTTAAAGTCTCGCGGGAAGATGCCTGACAGTGAGATCTCATTGTCCCATTCACAAAGTTGTAAATGTACCTTTTGTTTTATGTGTTGATGTTTCTTTATTGTTGTATGGTAAGGGACCTGCCCCCTTACCTGCCCCCTTGCCCCTTTTGATTTGTGTGTATAAAAGTTCTAGCGCTTGGCTACAAAAGCACGATTCCCCTGCCCAAGCGGTAGCAACCACTTCCGAATAAAATACTTTGTTTCTGAAGAACACCGGCTTCCCATGCCTCACTACATTGCCTGAGCTGAAATCACTTAATGTTACCCGAGCAGCAGCGGTAACAATTAGAGATGTGATCAGAAAGAGATTTGGGGCGGGGGGGGAGAGAAACGTGTCTCTGCCCTTTGAAATGGCAGAAATGTCATCATTCTGCACTACAGCTTGCATCAGTCAGAACCTAATAGAACTGAAGGAAAAGAAGGTCCAAACCCTCCTTAAAGACCCACAAGTCCCCAAAAGTGGAGTCCATGTCCCGTATTTGATTGGAACCAGACCTTCGAATATTTCATTTTGCTGGGGAAAAAATTTACTGGGAGATTTGGAGAGGTTACTCTGTTGCATTACATCCCTGTTGAGCTCCCTTGCCTTTCCAGACTCCATCCTTCCCAGGAACTATCTCTAGGAATTTCCCAGTCTGGCACTGGCAACCCAATGAGAGGGCAACCCCATGACACAGCCACCTCGAATGAGCAAAGCAGCTCTGCATAGAAAACCTCCTTGGGAATCCTATGTAAGTCTCCCCCTGCCCCCTCCCCCCCAACAATGGAGATTAGGAAGTAGAGTGCCTGGGATGGAGGTCCAATTGGAGCAGAGAGGCAGCAGGCAAGGAAAGGGATAAGTGCTTGCTTCCCCACCCTTGTCTCCCCCAAACTCTCTTCTCCACACTGTATCTGTCTCTTCGAGCTGTTTTTCCTGAAGAAAAGCACCCGTTGGGCTTCTGTTACACATGTATGCGTAATCATGTATTTGTTTTTTCTTGCCTAATCACGCCTAAGACTTTTAACACCTGGAGTCAATGAGTTAAGAGCTGCCTATCAGACAAACACTTTTGTGTCAAAAAGCTTATTTGATGAAAAGCTTTCAAGCTGTTCTGATATTTTCAAGCCTAAGGAGCTGTGACAGAGAAGGGATTTTGCCTGCCTTCACCCTTTGGATTTGCTCTGTTTTTGTGAGTGCATCTGATTCAATCCACGTATTCCAAGAAGGTAGACAACTGCGGGGGAGGGGGGGAGGCAGGAAATCATCCTGCCCTCCTCCTGTCCCTTGAAGAGAAGTCTGATTTGCAGACATTGGTACAGTGTTTCCCAAATATCTCCTGGAATTGTAACTGGTCTCTAGACTATAGAGACAAAGTTCACTGGATCCTTTGAAGGGTGAACTCTATGGTACTGGACCCACCAAGGTCCCTTGTCTTCCCAATCCCTGCCCTCCCCAGGCTTATCCCCCCCCCACCCCACAGAGCCCCAGAAATTTCCCAACCCAGAGTTGGCAAACCTACATCAGGAGATGATATTGTTCCTGGCATAGAACCATAACATTATTAGCTGCTAATCAAATTAATTAATGCCATAATATTCCCCATTACTATGTACGGGTATATGTATTACTCAGACATACATTACTGGGTACGAACGAGCAATCATTTGATTAGCTGCTAATCAAATTAATTCATGTCATCTTATTCCCCATTCCTATGTCAGCTGGACAATGAAAATAGCTGACAGGAAGAAAGTTGATTCATTTGAAATGCAGTGTTGGAGGAGATTTTTAGGGATACAGTGGACTCCCCAAAAGACAAATAATTGTATTGTAGATCAAATCAAGCCTGAACTCTCTCTAGAAGATACAATGGCTAAACTGAGGCTATTGTACATTGTGAGAAGACCATAATGCAAGGGAAAGTTGAAGGCGGCGGGAAAAGAGGAAGATCCAACATGAGATGGATTGGCTCTAGAAAGGAAACCCTGGCCCTCAGTTTGCATTAATGCTGGACATTTTGGAGGGCATTAATTCATAGGGTTGCCATAAGTCAGAAGCAACACACAATTACTACTGGTCAAACTGCTATTAAAGTGATGGAGCAGAGCTTGATCCAAAGTTGGCAACCTTCATTCCAGGGCAAGCTGCTTCACATGGAGACTTCCAGTCACTATTTCCCCCCTATTTGGCACAATCCACTATAATGGTTAATAGAGTAAGCTGTAAATGCCCAGTTTAACTATGAGTTCCACTATCTTTAAACCTTTTCCAACTGGTGATACTAATACTGGCCTACTTTACAGGATTATTGGGAGAAGGATTGAAAATAACGTATGTGGAGCACTTTAAGTGTCCAGAAAAAAAGGCAATTTAAACACAAGTCACTGGCATTAGCAGTAACAAAATTAAATACCAAAACCTGTTCACATGAACACATGAAGCTCCCTTAAACTGAGACAGACGGCTGGCCCATCAAGGTCCGTATTGTCTGCTCAGGTTGGCAGCAACTCTCTTAGGTCGAGGTCTTTCACCTTTTACTGCCAGAACCTGCAGATGCATGGCACTGAATGTGGGGACCTTCTAAACGTGCAGCAGAAGCTCTGCTGGTGAGCCCCAGCCCTTCCACTGTAGAAGGAAGTCCTCCTCCTCCTCCAGTTGTGTGGCATTCTAGAAAAGAGCAAAGTCCCCCCTTCCACAGTGTTCAAAACAGTCAGTAGTGAAGGCTTACCAACACACACACACACACACACACACACACACACACACACACACACACACACACACACACACACAGTCTCTGCAAAAAGGAAAGAAACACTGCTGTTGCTGCCCCAAACCGACATGTCCTCTTCAGCAAATGCATCTATCTATTTAAAGCATGTATTTTCAGCAGCTGCTGCCAGAGCAAGCGAAGAATCGTTGCCAGAGCACGCAAGACACCTTCCATATGGCTCCTTGTCCCTCTCAGCCTGCCTGCACTGCTCCTAGCTCTGTGCCTTGCTTGCCCTTTGGCAGAGACTATGTTTCTGTTTTTGCCAAAATATTCTAACTTGAGCAAATACCCAAACGCCACAAGCATGCAATCGCTTGATGCAAATTAAGCAAATTGACTCTTGTGTAATGGATTCGCGTAATTTATTCTGCCTAGGATCCTTTGTTTGTCTGTGCACGTAACTGGGATTTTGTGGCATGGACCACAGCCCTTCTTGCAGTCCCTCCTCGCTGCACACTGAATACCCTACTATCAATTTTGTCTAAAGATCTCTTCACACCAAGCTTCAGATATGCCGTTTCACTCTACTGGATGGCCAAATCAGAAAAGAGGCTGGGAGCCGTACCATCAGAATGGCAGTATTTTCACAGTCCTCAGGTGGGGAAGGGCCTGATCTGGGCTGCTAGGTGACTGAACCCTGAGATCCAGCATTGTGTAGGGGTTAGAGTGCTAGACTAGGATCTGGGAGACCCGGGTTCAAATCCTCAATCTGCCACTGGGTGAGCTTGGTAGGATGGCTGGCTCTGGGTTGGGAAATGATCAGAGGTTTTGGGGATGAAGCATGAGGAGTGGGGTTTGAAAAAGGGTAGACATCCATGGGGCATAATACCATAGAGTTCACATTCCAAAGTGTCCATTTTCTCCAGGTGAACAGATCTCTACATCCTGGAGATCACTTGTAATAGCAGGAGATCTCCAGCCGCCACCTGGAGATTGGCAACAGAACTTGGGCCAGTCACACTCTCTCAGGGTTGTTGTGAGGATAAAATGGAGGAGAGGGGAACAATGAAAGCCACTTTGGGTCCCCATTAGGGGAAAGTCAACTTGGTATAAATGAAGTAAATAACTAAGTCAGGGGTCTGCAACCTGCAGCTCTCCAGATGTTCGTGGACTACAAATCCCATCAGCCCCTGCCAGCATGGTCAATTTGTAGTCCATGAACACTTAAGGCTATGCTTTGAGCTGATGGAATTTGTATGATCCATAGACATCTGGAGAGCCATGGGTTACCTGTGACCCACAGATCCTAAAGTAAAACAGCACCTCTAAGCCTCCCTACAATGTAGTAAATGGGCCATTGCTACTTTTAATAAATCCTAGGAGCTCTAATAAAGAATTCCAGTTTCTCATTTGTTTTGGCCCTAAGAACCCACCTAGAATACCTAAGGATTATGAGATTTATGGCACTGTCCTTATGGTCCTGCAAACAGACACCCCTGGGGACTATGATAAAAATTAAAATGTGAATTGCAAAGAGAAAGAAGAGTAATATCACTTTCCTTCACCCATCACTTCAGGTAAGCATGCATAGCTGGGCTGGCATTGCAGTTTTAATGTGGCATGCAGGCCAATAGTGGGAGAAAGGTTGAGGCACTTTCAGGGCTGGGTTCAGAGGCTGGGGCATTTGGTTGATCAGTCAGGAGCGGTTATGGTGGAATGCTTACCTCTAGACTCTTCAGTGCACAGGTCTCATTTGCTGTGGAGAGAATGGAAAGTGGAAGTGGGGCTTGAGAAAATAAGTCCATACAAGAAATTTTGCTGCAACAGACATTCACCCCTACCGCACAGCGGGCACCTTGTGCATAATTGTCTGCAACAGTCCCCAAAGTTTAAGGTTCTTGGAAAATGGCAATGGTAAAACATAGTTTTCTACATTTCAATTCCTTGACAACATATGCTGTAGATCTAGGGTTTCCTTCTCAGATCCAAGTATGAAAGGCCTCATTATTCAAGCAAATGAGTACATCTGAATACCAGACCATTGGCAAAATCCAGCCTAAAGTTAAGCACTTGTAAGTCCCATCAATTCAAAAATTGAGGGGCCTGCCGTCCCCCCCCCTTTTGGGGTGGGTTGAAATTGAGGCGGGACGCCTTGTTTAAATGTTAATTATTAACTGCTGGTTTTAAGTATTTTAAGACGTTTTATTGATGGAGCCTATGTATTGTGTACTGGATTCGCTCCTGTTTAATGCTTCATGAACTATATTGTAGTACATTTCACCACCCGGAGTGTATCAGAGATCCGGTAGTCTATAGAAGTGGAGATAATAAATAAATAAATAAATAAATAAATAAATAAATAAATAAATAAATAAGTGACCCTCTATTTCATTGAAATCAATAGGAACTCAAAAGTGCTTAAATTTGGCTGATATATATGTGTGTATATATATATGTGTGTGGGTGTGTGTATACACACACACACATACATACACATATACATATATATGTATACACACACACACACAAACACACACATATATATACATATATACATATATGTGTGTGTGTATACACACACACCACAGGGTTAGCATGGTAGGATTTAGCAGCCTCTCTTTATCTCTTTCTAGCCCAGCAGGACATCACACTCTGGACTGACAATATTACACCCAAAGGTAAAACAGTAACATGCTTTAAAATACTGTTTATAGTGTTTGCAGTGTCTTCCTATGCATGTGTGTACCAGAGAGAGAGAGACAGAGAGAGAGACAGAGACAGAGAGAGGTGCCTTTGGCCAATCAGATTAGCTCCATGTATGCCTTTTCTGCTTGGCAGTCTACTGTAATTGTGAGAGACCCCCCCTCCCCTCAGCCTCTCCTCATCCACTGGTTATTGAGCTGACAGGCAGGATGCCTGGTTCAGTCTCTCGCTCTTTTTCCCTTCTGTCTCTCTACACAGGCTCAAAGCTCTTTGAGACAGAGATTGTCTCTCACCTTTTGTCTGCAGCGCCTGGCAGAAATGGTGTGCTGACCTCATTTGGGGAATATCAGCATTACTAAAGACAGAGGATCACACGGTAAATATGAAAGAACAGTGTGATGAGCGTACAGAAAGGAAGATGCTCTCCGGGCTTACCTAGTAAAGCATCATATCCCAGGCCACAGGATAGCCTTCTTCTGCTGTCTCCCATTGTGGGTTTTTTGTACCACAATTTAAGAAATGCATTGATCATTTGGAGGAACTTGACAAAGAGGTTTACAGATACCTGCACACGCACACACGCATAGACACCCTTCAGGTTTTAAGCAAAATTGACTGTTGCAAGACAGGGCCAATGAATACTGGTCTTCCTCAGGCCTTGCTATGCCTTTTCTGACAGGAGTTCTATCCTAGGCTGCTGTTTCCCCTTCCCAGCTTGATGTAGTGGTTAGGCTGTAGAACTAGGATCTGGGAGTATTAGGTCATCTTCCAAGCCATTATGGCTTCCAAGCCATTATGCTTGCTGGATGACATTAGTCTACTCACTTTCTCTCAGTCTAACATACCAGGTTGTTGTTGTTGTTGGCAGAGTGACTAGTACATAGAAAAGTAAAGGTAGTAGTGAAAAACAAAACAGTTTACATAATTTAGGAACTAACATGGCAAGCGTCTTTACTTGTTTGGAAGGAGGAGAAGAGAAACAAAAACTCAAAGAAAAAGCAAGAAGGAGGCCTGAGCACTGCCTGCTGGGTCAATCAAGGAAATGACATTTTACAGAAGGAAGACGATCACCAGTTCTGGGCTGGGAAATACCGGGAGATTTTTTTTTGGGGGGGGGGGGGGTGATCCAGAGGAGGGCAATGTTTGGGGAGGGGAAGAACTTCAACTCCATAGAGTCCTCTTCCAAAGTGGCCATTTTCTCCAGGTGAACTGATCTCTGCTGCCTGGAGATCAGTTTTAACAGTGGGAGATCTCCAGCTATCACCTGGAGGATGACAGCCCTAAGTGACTTTGTCTAACTAGATTTCCCTGATATGATCCCTGTGGAAAAGGGCTGAACTACACAGGATGGGAATCAGTTGGTTTCTGGGAGAGGAGGCCAAGAGGCAACAGCCTTAAGAAAGAAAAGAGGAAAGATGGAGGCTAGCAATTGTGGTGGTTACCACAGATCCAGGGAAGATGCCACTGTAAACCATCAATGTAAACTAATAGGTTTAGCTTCAGTACACAATGAAAATATAGAGCAAGGTGTACTGGAATCTCACTTTTGTTTGGCCAGGTTCAGACAGCAGACAGGGAGAGATGAAGCAAATTGCTAGAAAGTTATTTGGAACTGTTCCAAGTTCTGACCCATTAAAGTTAGGGCTGTGCCAAATTGTGATATTTAATTTTCAGTTGGGGTAGGGGAAATATTTCTTAAGGGGGGGGGGAGTATGAATTATGCAAATGTTGGCCTTGTTTACCCTGCTGTTTCCTCAGCCTACTGCCAGTTTTGCACTTAATGGGGTGGGATTTTCTTAGGAATAAATCACAAGGAAGTCCCAGCCAATTAAGGATCACAAAGGCAGTGTGATGATGTCACAGTGCTATGCAGCCAATAAGACAGAGATACACAACAGCTTCCACCTGAAAGTGAGGTGATGCTTCCTGGATTGGCATTGCCCACATTCTAAATGGGTGAACACTTCCAACACTTTGTAACAACTTCCAGAATTGCCTAAGTGGAGGAACCTTTGTGAAAAGTGCTCTCATTTTAGCTAATTAAAACTCTTACAGAACATAGAATCAGTTCTATTAAGGCACATTTTATACACAAGACTGTTACTAAAAAGAATTTTGCAGCCACAATATTTATAACCAGCCAGTGTAACAAGCAAACATCTTGTTCATGAGCAACTAGCTAACTTCAGCATAACATGGGCTGTATGTCCTAAGAGAGTCTCATTTAGCCTTATAGAGTCACAGTTTTTCTCTCGAGCCAAAAGAGTTATAGACCCTTCAGTTACACACAGGAGGTAGAAGCCCAGGGAACTGAGCCAATGGAATTCCTCCTGGCATTTGGGTTTTGGCATATTTTTGTCACAACTCGAATTTTCAAGGTAATTAACAAAGACTGCTTTATTGCATATTACCAGTCAGAATCCATGCACTTCCCTGAACTGATGCTCTGCTGTAATTCAGCTGTCAAACACCTGAGTTAATTCATGATCTCAAATAGTCTTCTGACTCAGAACATGGACTTGGGCACAACTGCATCAGAAAAGGAGCCCTGAGACATCGAGGAACCAGGTGGGGTAAGACCCTGTCCCTGAACCATCTCAGGAAACAGCCATTAAGGCAATCCCTCCCTTAGAGGTCCATTCCGCACAGGCCAAGAAACATGAGCATGGGATGCAGGTGTAACTGGGCCAAACTGCACCTGGTGGGCATTGTATATTTTCCACCCCCCATGGACCCCCATGGTGCTCCCCCGTGGCGTAGGAACTAAGGTAAGTGTGGGAAGGGGGTGGGGGCGCTGCGGGGGGTGCTGCGGGAGGGGCCTGGGGGCGATTTTCTGCGCCCCCCAGGTGTGCACCCAGTGCATGGTGCACCTCCCTTCCCCTTGTAGCTCCACCACTGATGGGATGCTATCTAACCAATTGGGGTAGGGGTTTCACACAGGTCCCGCCTCTGAAACAAGTCTGCCCCGTTGTATTTTCTTCAACTCAGATTTTTTTGAAAATCGCTAAACAAGCAATCCTTTTCAAAATTCCTGGGTTGGAGCTGCTCCCGAGCAAGCGGCCAGGCAGGCAGGAGGAGCTTCAGTTCCCCCCCTTCCCCCCCGTCCTCCACAGTGAGGGAGAAGCTGCCAGCCATTGCTCAGTCCTTACAGGGAAGCCCCTTTTGCTTTTTTTTTTTCATTTTGTGGCTTGCAGCTGTGTAGCTATGCAGGTTCAGCCGGTCGCATCGTGGGACATCAGCAGAGCTGTAGGAGCTCATCTCTGCCTGCCTGAACAGCTACCAGAGGCGGAGCAAGGGAAAACTGTGCCTGGGTCGCACGTGCACCCTGTGCCCCTGCCACAGTGCCACCTGCCCCCACCTAGAACGCCCTCGCCACACCCCTGCCACAGTCAGCCACGTCTCTGCCGTGGCAATGCCCAGGGCGTCACACACCCTGACCCGTGGTCACTACGTAACTGGTAGCTATGCATGTTTTGCGGGACAATTTTAAAAAGAGAAGTATCTCCATGCAAAGGTGCAATAGATACCCAGATTATTTCTATGGGCTCCAATTGCTGCCTGCATGGAATGCATGTATATCACGACTGCAACCCATTATACGTTTGCTGTGCAGAAAGGGCCATAATCTCCTTTGACTGAATAGAAGCAATAACTCCTGAGGTACTTGCTTTCCATATCCTATGTTTCAAATATCCTCAGATACCAAGGATTCCTCCAAGGAAATTCCTTGACCTCTAGGCATCTTACTTTTGTCCCACTGCCAGTAACACCAGGAAGCATATTAGCCTTGCCAGAGTACATACTACTGAAGCAAACTGTTGCTCCTTTTGGGTTCCCCTAAGACACTTCTGAAGTCAACCCATTCCCCAATGCCCAAAAAATGGCTGGTCCACACATCCATATATACCACTTAATTGCTCATTCCTTAACCATTCAGCATTCAATGAGTGGAAGCTAAATAGGTTAAACTGAAAGGTTTTTGATAACATGACAACTCAACTGGTTATGCAACATTTTGATGCTGCAAATGTGAAGTGATGGAAGCACATATGTGAACCAACCTTAAATCTCCTTTGATAAAGTTTAAATGTTTTACTCCAGTGATCCCCAACATGGTACACATGTATTTTATATCTTCCATTGGTGTGTTTCCTGGTGCCCACTTCTTCCCCAACACAAAGATCAAATTTTAGCTTTCTTTCATCTTATTGGAGACGTTTGTGCCCATAGGGAACACCTATTCAGAAAACAGCTGCCTTCATCACAGGAGAATGCTTGCCTTTCAATCACCTCAGAATTTTGACTGACCATAGCACTCCATGACCACCATTTTGTGATTGGCCCCAGGTGCCATGGCTGTGATTCTGTGGCTCGATATGCCCTCAGGTTGCCACTTCACCACTTCTTAGAATTCCAGAACTGCTCACAAGCTGAACAAGGTTCGAGAACACTGGTCTGTTTCACACAGCACAAAAAAGACATCAATGGGATGTCTTAAAAAGAGGCAACTGCCTCTTTCCACTCCGCACACCTAATAAGATGTTCGGGGGATGTCTTAAAAAGAGGTGGCTTTTGGTGAACTTTCCAGATTACAGAGGCATCAGAGGGGAAAAGAGACTTTTTCCTGCCCAAACATTTTGCTCTCTGGTCAGTTTCACCCACAGCTTCCACCCAACATTTTGTGTACAGCTGAAGGGATTCTCCAAAGAGGCAACAACTTGCCAAAAAAAACCCCACATTGGTTCATAACAGAGGCAAACAATTAAATGAGTTTTTGCCTACTCATAGTTTACATGTGTAGTCATTTATTTAATTCATATGGACTCATGGCAGCATACATATCAGTTAATAACAAGAAGTCAATAAAACATTTTATTTAGATCTCAGTGTCATAAATTCCAATAAGGGATAAACAATTAAAAGCAAATCTAAATTATACACTTTCAAATCATACATATTAGTACATACATTAGGGAGAAACAGAAGGAGAAAGGCGGGACAGATAGAGAGGCCAGTTAGAATGGATACTGCTGCTGACCTCAACCATAAAGCTGGCAAAACAATTCTGTCATTTCACCATAGTCCAAGAAGGTGAGAGGCAACAGTTACACTTTATCATGGTATGGAGATCCATGCTCAAGTGCAGAGAAAAAAATTAGATGAAGGCAGTCAACCTAAGAGCAGTTCACATATATTGCGAAAACTGCTTTGAAGAGGGTAAACTGTTATTTCTTCAGTCCATTCTGCACAGCCTAAATAATATGTCCTGGGGATGCTAAAAAAGGCATCCTGGGAAGGCACTCCACACAGCTTTCTTTCCAAGATGTCCTCATAACACCGTACTTTAGCTCAAGGCGACTTTTTGGGAGAATGCTTCAAAGTGACCCTTTCCCCCCAAGCCACCTGCAAGATGTCTCCTTCCCGGCTTTGCGGAATGCAGAGCTCAGGAGGCAACTTACTTTTCCCACCTGACCATTTTGCTCTCTGGTCTGTTTCACCCTCAGCTTGTGGCCAACACAAGAGGTGGAATACGCTGCCACAGGAGGTGGTGATGGCCACTAACCTGGATAGCTTTAAAAAGGGGACAGATTTTTGGAGAAGTCGATCTATGGCTACCAATCTTGATCCTCCTTGATTTGAGATTGCAAATGCCTTAGCAGACCAGGTGCTCAGGAGCAGCAGCAGTAGAAGGCAATTGCTTTCACATCCTGCACGTGAGCTCCCAAAGAGATCTGCGAGTAGCAGAGTGCTGGATTAGATGGACTCTGGTCTGATCCAGCAGGCTCTTTCTTATGTTCTTATGCCATTTGCTCTGCAGGCTCCAATCCTGGGTGCCTTTTCAGCCCCAAAAGTACATAGTTGTATTCAGCTGGTCTTGTCCAATCTGGCAATATATAGTTTCCTTATTTTTAAAAAAATTTCAATGAGCCTTCTCCATAGTTACCCAGACAAAATACAGGAATCTTAGCTGCTCAGAAGACCCCACGGAGAAGCACTGAGTTGACCTTTGGCAAGTTGTTGCCTCTCTGCCTCAGCCCCCATCGTAAAACAGAATAATGTTGACTTTGCAGGGTTGTGGTAAGCAATGCTTAGATACTACATGGCAAATACTTTACTCCAAAGAGCTGTATAAATGCAAAATGTTATTTCTGTGAAGCCAAGCGGACTCACTTCCTCCACCACTTCCTTAGTCATCACGCATTTCAAAGTGTTTCATTTCATTATTTTTCATTTCAATTCTTTGCATCTGCTCCATTTGTTCATTGTGACCAACTGGACCTAAAACCCCTTTTGAGCTATAAGCAGTTCCTGGAGTAGGAGTTCTTTTACATTACACAGCTTAGCTGCAGAGTTTCTGTTAATGAGAACAAAAATGACATTTTTCTCTCGCTTTTTGTGTGTGACAATGTCACATTCTTGGACTATATATTTAGATGATTTTACTTATGCCATTTCACTTCTAACAGATGTCTTAAAAATAATAATGAGGGATAAGGCCCAAACATAATTTTTCTGAGTCTAGTACAAAATTGTAATATGCTTCCCCTACATCCTATCTCATCAATCATGGAACAGAAAATCTCTGCTTTGTTTTTGAAATATCTTAAAAAGACTGTATCATGAGTATGAGCTTGAATCTTCGACCATGGATCTCCAAACCATGATAAAGTGTAACTGTTGCCTCTCACCTTCTTGGAGCCTGCTAAGAAAGCCCTATCAGACTCCCTTTGGTGGAAGTTCCAGAAAATGGGTCCCACTATGAAGAAGGCCCTTCAAATTATTATTATTATTATACACATAACCGCACAGCACAAGTGTCTGGAATTCATCTCTGAATATCGAGTCCTTCCCAAGGACCTAGGATATTAGAGGTATTTGCGTAGAATACGTGCAGTTCCTAGAAGTGCTGCTTTCTGCAGCATGTGGACTGATGTTCTGTCCAAGTTTAGGCTTTCCAGATGTTTTTCAAGATTTCTTGGGAATCCTCCTAGAGCACCAACTACTAGTGGGATTACTGTTGTCCTTTTTTGCCACATTATTATTATTATTATTATTATTATTATTATTATTATTATTATTATTATTATTATTATTATTATTATTATTATTATTATACACATAACAGCACAGCACAAGTGTCTGGAATTCATCTCTGAATATCGAGTCCTTCTCAAGGACCTAGGATATTAGAGGTATTTGCGTAGAATATGTGCAGTTCCTAGAAGTGCTGCTTTCTGCAGCATGTGGACTGATGTTCTGTCCAAGTTTAGGCTTTCCAGATGTTTTTCAAGATTTCTTGGGAATCCTCCTAGAGCACCAACTACTAGTGGGATTACTGTTGTCCTTTTTTGCCACATTATTATTATTATTATTATTATTATTATTATTATTATTATTATTATTATTATTATTATTATTATTATTATTATTATTATTGGGTTTATAGACCGCCCTCCCCCGGAGGGCCACCTGCTGGTGTTCCCATGGCCATAACAATTAGAGCATGATCCTAATACATGGGAAGGAGTCTATATAGGAGAAGGGTTGATTATGGTATAGTCCACTGTGACTCTCTAGGTCTCTTTTGGCCTGTCTCTCCATTATTGTATTCAAACATTTGTTTTCCTTATCAGCTTAAAATATTTTACAGCAATCTTTGCTTACACTCTGAAGTTGCCATTGATCAAGTCCATTTCTAGTTTTAATCCCCTCTCCATGTAGTGAAGATGGAGGGAATGCATGCATTCTATGTGAGGTCAGCCATCAGAGATGTCTTGCCAAAGGTTGAAGATACCACCTGTGTTCGCACAATGCTAATTGTTAAAATGATGGACAGGGACTTCGTCCTGAAACTTCAGTTTATGCCAGCTAAATTCCCTTTCTTCAATTACTGTTTCCTTACAGAGCCACTGAAATTTTCTGTACTACAGTTCTTGACTGTTCTGGTCTTGGTGAAACTTGCTAAGTTTCCTATTTAACCTTCTCTTGGTTAACTTCAAAATATTATTATAGTAGGACAAAATATCATACTTCATTAGCCACTGGCATTGTTCTTCATAAAGAAATTGGGCGATTCAGAAAGGAATTTTAAAGATGGGCTCCTTCCTTCTTCATGATGAATCCATAAGGGGATGGTTTCTCTGAGGAACAAGTCCCATTTCTCTCAGTAAGAAGTGGAAAACTCAAGCTGTGCCTCCTTCAGTTCCCCAAACTGAGCATCAATCCACATCTGAGAGGTGAAGCAGGATACCAGAGTTGAAACAAAGGACAATGGCCTCCTGTGGTGTGCCTTGTCTCCTCTCCTATCCCCCAACCTCAGCAAATTTCACATTTCTCTTTCTCCCTCTCCAGAACCAAGTATATAAATGCATCACAGAAGGGGAAGAAAGCAGACTGCTTTATATAATTATCCACTATTACAGCAGCTGGTGTCTCTTGCCCTTTTTGCCCCATCTCCCCTCCGGCTGGAGATGGGCCATCACCAACACCTCATCATGCAACTCATCCATCCTTTATTCATGGATCTCAGACACATTAGCTGTCTTCAAGACCCCCCACCCATATGGCCCCAGGGACTTACAGCCACTCCCCCTGCAATTAAGTCAGTAACATATAGTTAATAATTCAGAAGAGCTGTAAAATATTCAAAGCAGTCCCTGTGGACTCGAGGCACATAGAAGCTGCGGACTTGCTCATGGCAGGGAGTATTGTGGGAGAAGCTGTGTTAACTCCCTTGATTGTCCCTTGGTGGACTGAACAGCTCGACGGATATGGAACAGAGCCCACCTGGAGCTGGTTTTTATTTGAGGAAGTTAAGCCGGTCAATAGAGAGGATGTCCCACACCTGAGAGGAAACTGAATCTTGGTGCCAGTTATGGATTCCCTGCATAAACACTGCCACTGCTGAGGAAAGGCTACATCTCAGTGCTGAGTAAGAGCCCTTCAAAATGAGTTAGGTGAGAGCTAGTGTTCCCTAGAGAGTGGAGAAAAACCATGAATCCCATTTCTTTTCTGAACACCACCAATCAGGCCTCCTGCAAGTGAAAGGCACTGAACTGAGAGCATTCCAACATTAAGAACCTCATAGTTTATTTTTCCATTTCAACTTCCTCTTGAGGAAACCTTAGCTGCGGCAACAATGATGGTCAGAACTGACAGAGATATTGCTACTGGAGTCCAGAAAAAGTCAAGCTGAAACAGAAACACACGTCATGTTTGCAGCTGTCAGAACTCTCAATGATTTTTACAGGATGCGCAAAATAACAGTTTTCCCACATTCCTCTCTGATCCTGTAGCCCCTTCTAATCCTAGGAAAGGTTATTCATGGAGTTGCATGGAGGAATTTGGAAGGGTGGTGTGAGGAGGCAGTGAAATAGCTCCTCTTTCCTCTGAAGTGCAGTTCATCTGAGGAGAGTTGGTGATTTCATCACCTCATCTTTCCTTGCTTCAGCCTCCTGACCCACACAACTGTTCCTCTGATCCCATGACTCCAGGAATGATCTTGGAGATCAGGAGGAGCTGCAAGAATAGAGAAGACTGTGGGGGATTCCACATTCTTTCCATGCACTGATGGGTGGACACAAGGTGTCTCTCCATACCCAGGTGCTTTTCCCATCTGTAAAACAGCCGGGCCAGACCTTGCTCCTGCCCAGCAGGATAGGGCAAGTGGGCGAGTAGGCCGCTCATCCAGAGAGGGCAGGGTGAGCATCAGTGACAAGGAGGAACTGGAGAAGGGCCAAGGGGCTCTGGAGGTTGATAGTGGGCTTTACTAGCTACCTATTGATGCCAACCTGACGCCTGCCCTGCCACTTAAAAAACAACAACCACACAACGTTTACATGTAGGTAGTTACATGAGATGATCACATATACATTATTTTCCTGCATGCTCCAAATTCTTAGCTCTATCTAGGTTGCATGCGCATGCAGTCAAACCAGATCCTTAACGATGTTGATGTGCTATTTGCCACTTAATAAATGTGAATGGAAACGTCAGAGCTTACTGCATACCTTGACATTTACTTTGCGTTTTTGCATTGATTTATGCTACGTTGTTGTTTCCCCTCTCACAGCAAATTTTTTGACAGCAGAACGGAAAGAAATTGCACCTTTGAGGTCTGGAAATGGCACCAAACAGCTTAACTTTGCTCTTTCAATCACTTTGAAATAATCAGAATTTTTTATTCCTAGTAGTTTACAAGGATGGATTAAATGAACAACAGAGTCCTTTGCCACAGTGTCCTCAGGCAATCACTGCAGGGCAGGTTATTTGCGTGCTTCAAGGGTGTACAGAAATCTGATGCTTTTCACTTGGGCACAGTGCAGAAATCTCACAAGTAAAAAGCAGGTATTTCCAAACATTATTGCTATTCTGTAAGTAAGATAGGAGATCATTGGACGAAAAGGAGGGAAAACCCCATTTTCTTTCCTGAGAGTAAGCCTCACTGAATAAAATGGAGGTCAGGTTATGTAACACTACAGAACATGATGACTTTAACTACACAAGAAGAGAATTGTGGCAATAATCCCAGTTGTGAAGATTTTTTTTAAAAAAATGCTAACTATATAACATGAAACGTGGAGTGACCCGGCTGTCTATTTCCGCAGCTTTCAGGTACAGAATTAGTTAGGTGATGGGAGGGTTTATATCTCTCAGGGTCTTCATGTGAGCCAGTATCTGTGTACTGGCAGCAGAGAGAACAATTTCACTGCTGTGTCACAGGAATACAGGGTTTCCTGTCTCATAATCCGGCACGCATGATGGTAATATTGGTCTTCAGATGTCAAAGACTTCCAGAAAAATAAACATAGTTGATTTCTCAATATAACAATATAAACATATATTTAGTAAAGAATACTACTCAGGTGAGAATCACAACTAAAAAAAATGTCATACTAAGTAAAACCATATGTCTTCAACCTTAAGCTCCCCAGCCTTTGTGGCAGCTAACAGTGAAACTCTTTATTTTAAAGAGTGCCAATACATGTTTTGGCTGAAGGTAGGTTCATACTTTTTACTCTTCAGCTCTTGTTGCAGTGGTGGGATTCTGCAGGTTCGCACCACTTCGGCAGAACTGGTTGTAAAAATGGTGCTTGTAAACAACCCGTTGTTAAATTATTTGAATCCCACCACTGTCTTGGTGGTCTTTGGACTTCAGGCAGATGACCATTCAGACTTCAGAAGCTCAGTATTGACTGTGGATTTGGACAGGTATAATCATCTAATGCAAGATTCTGAAGCAAAACTACCACCCACCCTCATCTACATAACAGCAGAAATTATAAAATGTGTTTCTACAAACTGTGCTCAGGTGTAAGTCACAGAGAATAGAATTACACACTGTGAATCTCAGGTTCAATCCCCTGGGATTTAATATCCCAGCTCAGTCCTCATCTGGCAGCCGGTTGCAGCGTAGTAACTTGCTCTCTTTCTAATTTTGTAAAGGATCATGTGATGATCATCTCATCACTTTTTCAAGGGCTTGCAGGTCTACTGCAGGAACTAATTTCATGTATTTGGGCCATCGAGGCAGAAAATGTGGCTTTGAGAGGACTACCAGTCCACTAGGCAGCTGAAGAGTAAGGGGCAGATGAAAATACTGTCAAGCAGGCTAGAACAACCAGTGGTGCCTGTTTTGTCCTGAGGAACGGGACTAGATAAACCAATCACCATTAAGCCACCTACCATTGTTTTGGCCAACACTGAACACTTGAAACCACGTTATGCTAAATCAGATACTTGGTCTGTCCAGGTCAGTATTGTCTATTCCGACCAATAGCAAATCTTCAGGGCTTGAGGCAGAGGTCTTGTACATCACTTTCCATCTGATCCTTTTAAGTGGAGATGCCAGGGGCTGAACTGGGAGCTTCCTGCACGCACAGCTGACTCTCCACCCCTGAGTCATGGCCTCTCCTTCACCCTCAGGGGACATTTTAAAGGGCAGTGTTGTTGAGTGTAGGAGCTTGTGTTATTGTTCAACCAGTGCACATTTACTATGGTGATTTTACAACAGGCAGCACCCCTACTTCCCTTTTGGGAGGGTACATTGTTTAGAGGAAAGACAGCAAAAGGAAGAAGGCAACATCAACAGAGGACAAGGAGAGATAAGAACATATGTGGCAAAATATTGAAAAACTCGGTCCCATTTTGCTGGTTGGGTTTCAAAATGGATCTGAAAAGGTTGGAGGTAATTTCACTGAAGCATGCTAACATGCTTGGCACTCAAATGCTCTGGTTTATGCTTCTGCTGCTGTTGTTTTTTTATTTGGTTGTGAGTTCATCTCTTCAGTGGATGTCCTCATCTGTTAAAAACTGCTGTTACTCATCCTGAAGCTCTGAAATAGTGCACAAATACAGAACATATTTCTCCCCCAATTCTTCCATCCTTCTGGTTGTATCTGTTCACTTAAAAAGGCAGAGACGCTTCCATTTTGTTTGATCTTGAACCTGAATTTGATGACAGCCTGCTTGAGACTGCAATTCCATGCATGCTTACCTAAACGTAAGCCCCATTAAGCACAGTGGAACTTACTTCTGAGTAATGGCACTGCACCTTTCATTCATTTACGACAGTGAGATATCAGATAATGCATGCATAAAGCAGCAATGCTCCTCGCTGGGTTTGATTTCTTCCCAGTGGCTCCACCTGTTTCTGTGCTGCCTTATTCTAGCACTGAGAATATCTTTTAGTGAGAATTGATAGATGAGTTCCAAGTCTGAAGGCTTGGGACTGTTTAGTGAACCAGGCTCAAACAGATGGGATGCTGGGAGGTCCATGAATGCAGTACCCAGCATGTTTTTCCTAAGAAGGCATGCAGGACCCCAACTTGGATTGGGACTATAGCACAAGTGGAAGGGACCCTTCCTTTGTGCCATGCTCCCAAAATCAAATGGCCCTAGGGAGTTGCTATCTGCCCTGCTTACAAAAAATATTCAGATATTCATACCTGAAATATTATTTGTTTAGCATTCTGGGATAAACCCCTACCAACCTGTGTAACATGGTACCCAAACCTCTGTGAATCAGAACTGGGTTTCACTCCCACCCACACCTCATGCTTCTCGTCTAAATCAGTTGCATTTCAGGTTATTCTTTTCATATTAAAATTCAAACTTTGACAAATGCCTACTCAGCTGCCAAACAAAAGAAAGATCAAATATTAATCTAACCATTCCTGGGACAGCTATGCTGGAATGGAGGAAATAAAGAGGAAAAACAGCTTAATGGCTATAACAGACATAAAGTATGCATGTGAACCTGTGGGCACAGTTTCACATTTCAATATGTGTTGCAATTATGTGTTTGCATATTCTAGATCAGGGGTAGGGAACCTGCGGCTCTCCAGATGTTCAGGAACTACAATTCCCATCAGCCCCTACCAGCATGGCCAATTGGCCAATTGGCCATGCTGACAGAGGCTGATGGGAATTGTAGTTCCTGAACATCTGGAGAGCCGCAGGTTCCCTACCCCGGTTCTAGATATATATGCTTGTCCCTTGTTTGTGTAGTTGAATACTGTATTTGTCTGTATTCAGTTCATCTTTATTGAGCGTGTTCGTGTGTGTGTGTAATTAGCAAGTATTAATAACATTGACCATGAGTGGATGTGTATGCATGTCTTTGGTGGGTTATACATTATGTGCACACTGTAAGAGTAGTTGTGTGTCAGAAGATGTTTACACATAGTGAAAATATCAATTTTTGAATATGGAAGTTCCACACATGGCCGATTATATCTAGAGACAGTCTTTCTACAAAACATCTGGTCTGCACTGTATATTTCTGAGCCACTGCAAGAGATCAGAAACCACAACATGCATGCATAAAGCATATACATCTTTAGCTATGACCTATGAAATACTACACATGGTAATTTTCAAAACTTTTTTTTTCTTGCACAGCTGCCCTGGAGAAATTGGATTGGACTGTGCCTGCATGGGTTCTGACCATTCCACGTTCTTGCAAATGTCATTTGTACCATTACCAAGGGTAAGTTGATCTGGCACTCTTCTGGCAACAACTTCCATTTGCCTGGATAACTGAGGGAACATCTGGACAGCTGTTTTATTGGTGATTAGATGCACACATGCTGGGCATCTGATCACCACAATGTGCATGTCAAGACTGCAGGGTGAGGTGATTCCTACTCACTCAAAAAGCTGATAGAGAAGGTTGCAGAACCAGAGCCTATCATGCAATTGGCACAGCGGTATCCTTGGATAGATGTTTTCTACTGGGAAATTTCCTATATTTTTAATTGAGTGTACTGATTCCTGATATGGATCAGAAGCAGATTCTGTACTGAGATACCATAAGCAACTTGCCCAACAGTTGAGGACGCAACTGAAGGAGTTGTGTACAGGAGGGGGGGGGGGGGGGTTTTTGGTTTTGGTTTTTTTAGCTTCTAAGTCACTATTTCACAGATAAACAGAGGAGTACTACTTTCTTTTGTTTCTAGACATTTGGTTGTTTGCTATGCGTGTTTGCTGTGGAAAGCCAAAAAGCACACATACAGCGAGTGCCCTAAAGCCTCAGAAGACAGTTAAAAGAACATGAAATCTGTTTCTTTTTTTCCCTCTCCAAAATTTCATTATTTTTGTACGTGAGGCTTACAGACTCTGTTTTTTTTTGGGGGGGGGGAATGAGAGTGTGAGCAAATGGGTGCAGTGGGAAGGAAGGCACTCGAGGGTGGTTCATTACGCATAATGCAGGCTGTCATTAAGCGCTTCTGCTGAAGGGATGCTGCTTCCACTTCGCTATTTTTTCCTGCTGAGAGTCATGGTTTCTCCACGAAAGGAAAACATATAAACACAGGGGAAAGGAGATGGAGTGCAAGTGGGAGAGAGAAACCGAGCAATCAGATCTGAATCACCCAAGTGAGGGGCTGGTTCGCTGAACCCAGCCAAGTCACAGGAGGCACAGCAAGGAAGACCAAGGGACTGGAGGCACAGTTTGTTGAGAAGAGGGGCCAAGGTGCATCCTCCTGAAGGGAATGGCAGAATTACCACAGATTTGAGTGGATCTGTCCTCAACTCTGAATGTTATTAGCAGTATCTATACCACAGCATGGTGAATATCAGATGAGAATCTGGGAGACTTGGGTTCAAGTCCCCCTTGAGCCATGAAGCTCCCTGGGTGACCTTGGACAATTTGTGTGCTTTCAATCTAATCTAGAAGAAGAGTTGGTTTTTATACCCCACTTTTCTCTAAGGCCGTTTCCGCACGGGCAATTAATGGCAGCCTGGAGACGGTAAAAACGCCGTCTCCAGGCCACCATTCGCACAGGGGGCGCAGCTGCATGCAAGCGGCAGCGCCGCCTCATTGCCGCTGGCCCGTCAGCCCGAAGCCAGTGTTTCCCCAGAGCGCTTGGAAGCGCTCTTTTTGGGGAAACGCCGCCTCGAAGCCGCCCCCACCCGGCACTTACCTTGTCCCCGCCCTCCAGCGCGTCGCCGAGGCCTGGGGACACGCCCCCCTGCCCTGTGCCGCTGGAGCAGGTGCACAGGGCCAGGGGGCGTGTCCCCAGGCCTCGGCGACGCGCCGGAGGCCCGGGGACATGCCGGGTTGGCCGGGCGCCAGCGCTCTGTGGCGCCGGCTGCCCGGCTGTTTCCAGGACCGTCCGTGAGGGACGGGTCTGGCCATTGTCGCGGGTGTGCGTCGTAAACGCCGACCCGGCCGCTTCCGCCTTCGTGTGGAAACGGCCTAACTTAAGCAGTCTCAGAACAGCTTATAATCGCACCCTTTCCTCTCCCTGCCACAAGCACCTTGTGTGGCAGGAGCTGCTGAGAGAGTTCTCAGAGCTGTGTCTGGCCCACGATCACCCAGCAGGCTTCATGTGGAGGGTGGGGAATTGAACTTGGTTCTCCAGATTAGAGTCCTCCACTGTTAACCACTACACCATGCTGGCTGCCTCACAGGGTTGGTTTAAGGCTAAGCCTGGAGGAGTGGAGATCAATATGCCCTGCTTTAAACTCCCTGGAGGAAGCACAGGATATAAAGGATATTTGCAAACAGATCCCATTCAGTTTCACAAATGGGGATCAGAACAATGCATTTGCTATATATGACACTGAATGTTACGCTTATAAAACATTTCTGCTGATACAGACCATATTTTCAGTTAGTTTTCCTCGTCAAACTGAACAATTTCCAATGGTGATCAGCAGAGCGTCTTCGGTGCGATCTGGTTATGGCTACCACTACCCCACAGACTCTGCTGGTGTTTTTGTCCTGTTTCACACATTCTGCAACATCATATGCTTCTCATTTTCCCTCATGTACCTTCTCTTGAATCTAGCTGCCAAAGCACACACAGCACCCTGCCCTTGGCATGCTATGATGTTGCCCCCACCTTCTTCTGAGACTCTGCTGCACGGGCACAAGCAACAATAGCAAAAGCACAGAGCAGACAGCTGGCACAGAGCCAGTGCCCTAAACAGATGTCTTATCAGTCCAACCTGACATCTTACCAGCTTGCTGATATCCTTCTCTCAATATTTTTACCATCTGTCACATATAGTAGCCACCTTTTAACAGAATTGTAACAGAGCATTCTTCATGCGTTGGTATTTTTGCAAGTGTCTGTCATAATTCAGTTGCTAAAGGGTTAACTGTTTGTATGTAAACAAGCTGCTGAGGTCACTGTTTTATGACCTGTATTGATTAGCTATTGGTCAGTGAATCACCATTGCGTAGGTGCCAGCAGACACACAGACCTAAGGTTATAAAGCTACCTGTTTTCTTTGAGTGTTCTTAGTGTGTTGTAGCGTGGATCTAGAGAGAGCCACAAGACTAAATAGTCTTAACCACAAGATGTAGTCTTCCACTGTAAATATGTAATAGAGAAGTACAGAATTTGTTGTTTTACTCCTATGAAACCCTTCCCTGAGCTAGTAAAGTATTTTAATTCAAAAGCAACTCAAAGCATCTCTGGCTATCTTCCTTCCACACGTGAGACTACCTGTGCATCTCTGCTACTTAAGTATCTCTTTGCATATTTAAAAACCTACATCATGCAACTGAGCAATATCCCTCTCCTGAACATGACCAGTGGTGTTGGAACAAACCAAATAGCATCATCATCTGCAGTCAACTTGCATTCATCTGTCCTAGCTACACCACCTATACAAAGTTGGAAGATATGCCCCAAAAGCACACCTAGTATATGTAAGATCTCCCACTGAACCTTGGGACTAAGTCTACTTCTAACTCTTTCTGTTATTAACAGGTACTTGCTCTACATGTTGGGTTAACAAGGCGTAACAACTCATCTGTGAGACTTTGCATGTACTCTGTCTTATTTAAATGGAGCAGCTAGTTACAAAAAGCAACTGCATATGCTGAGCACACCAGTGCTCCACTAGCATGTGTGAGCACACCAGTGCTCCACTAGCATGTGTGCAGAACATTGCAGCTGTTATACACAGGTAGCACTCACTGTATGATGCAATCTGATGCCATGGGAAGTGCTTTTGCTTCATCAACATCACATCAAAAGCAGGCCTATGTGGAGAGTTGTTCCACACATCTGCCCTCCCTTTGCATTTTCACAGTTGTGGAATCAGTTTATTTTCTTCCACATACGCCTTCAATAATAATAAGAATTTTCGGATGGTGACATGTTAACAACTGCCCTCCTGGATAACACTGAGTAATAAGAATTTTCAAGGGAGGGCACCGTTGTCATCAGTGTTGTCATTGATGGCATCGCAGCACCCCCTTTGAAAAAGTATAGCACTAAAACATCAATGTATCACCAGAGCATTGTAACAACAGGTTTAGCAGGTTTCCTGAATTCTCAGATTTCATTTTTTAAAAGTAAGTCTCTAGCCTCTTACTTTGAGAAGACATAAGGAAAAAACCAAAAGGATAAGACGGAGACTTACTTTTTTAAAAAGGCGGAGAATTCAGAGAACCTGCTGCATAATCCTATTGTTACCACAACCTAGCAATATATCAATATTTTGGTGACTTTAAGAAAAAAGAAAACAAAATCACACATTTTCAGGAGGGGGTTAGGAGGGGGAGTGGTTTGACCACAACAGTCCATTGAGTCCAGTCACTGGAATATGGGCTGGGGGTGGATGGAGGGTGGGTAGAACAAAGAAAACTTATAGAAACTTTACAAATGAGGAAAAAGCTGACACAAAATCAGCTTCAAAAAAAGTTTGGGGTAAAAGTGGTCCCAAAAGTACTGGATCTGTTGGTGGTAAGGGGTGTGTGAAAACGAAGGGCACAAAAATGCATGTGAAAACTAGGGGATAAGCCAAAGCAGCATAGAGCCAGAACGAACAAAAAATGTAGAAAAACCCTGAAAATATGGGGGAAAAATCATTTTGACTACTTCTGTTTAGCCAAATAGGATCCCTTTTTTGTGAGAGGATCCTTTCCTTTATCTTTGTCAGAATATGCTTTCTGTGGTTTGTGGACAATTACACTTAAACACAAATTATAATCCCAAAGCAATAATGATACATTTCAGTGTATTTGTGTTTTGCTTTCAATCCAGAAAGCAAAATACCCTCAAACTATAATATCCCCTAAATTATTGTACCACACTCTCAACTATCTGTGTTCAGATGTGCCCTTGCATGTGCATGTACACACGTGTGTGCACATCTGCACATACTCACTGGGCCATATTTGTTTGTATAAAACTATGGTAAATTTTGATTGCAAGAACTGCAAACGAGGCAGGTCTTCTATACCAGAATTTCATGCAGTTCAGTTTTCAGTGCAAAAGTTAGTCTTCCACGTGTGTACTATATGCCATCAAGCTACTTCTGACTGATGGTGACCCTGTGAATTAATGACCTCCAAAACACCCTATTATTAACAGCCTTGTTCATAGCCCACCCACCCCTCAAAACTCTCTATGTGACTGTTCACATCCAATCTTTCCCCAATCTCTTGATGTTTTGAAAAATTCATTTTGACTACTTCTGTTTAGCCAAATAGGATCCCTTTTTTGTGAAGGGAAAAAAACTTGGCCAGGATTCTATAGGGAAGGCGCTCTTTCCGTCAGAGATCACATAGTGAATGTATTGATGCTAGCACCACATAGCTAATCAGATGTAATGATGTCTCAAGGCTCTGTGATGATGTCACTGTGGGCAAAGGAAACCCTCTCTGTAACACCCCCCCCCCCTTTGTCCAGGCAGTCAGGTGACATTGCCCTGGTTATTTCATGACTTGCCAGTGCTGGTCAATACAGACTTTGCCCCAACCCGGTAGTAATCGGGCTACGCATGACTGGGGCAAAATGGAGGGGAAATGTACTAGCGCATTATCTATCCATATGCCTTACTTTCAATGGGACGTATACCCACATCTATCCTAATTAGACCACTGTGTACAATTGGATCAGGATAAGAAAGGATCAGCCTTGTTGCCTTGACAACAGGGGCAAGCACCCTCTTTTCACCAACATATACCCTCCCTTTCTGGACAGTTCCATATATTTTTGCAAAGGAGTGTGAACACTCACTGAGAAGTGTGGCATGTTTCACAGGGGTGAAAATGTTCACAAAATGTACTCCTGTTTTGGCTCAGCACTAGTTTGTTTATTTAATTTTTTTGCAGCCATTCTGTTCGCTATCATCTTATATAATATCTCCTACTGTGTGGTTTGGCACAGAATTGACTCAAACATATTTTTTATAAAGATGATGTGGCAGCATATAATGCGGTGAATCTTCAATGCAATTAACACTGTGAATACTGAGGGTTTCTGGATATATGGTTTTATTGAATAGTTTGCCTTCAAAGGCATAGATGGCATTGTTTAGCAACAGAGGGAATAAATGCCCTCCTGGCATAATTGTGGCCCACTTCTATTAGCTATTTCTTTCTTCCTGCAAAGTTGTTGTTTAATTGTTGCATCTCAAGGAGCAAAGCTAGAGGTTCTGATAAATGCAGGATTCTTCTGAGCTTCCATTTCAGTTATTCTGGTTTTCAACTGCAATTTAACTGACTGAAACCTAGAAGAGACTTCATGCTGAGGTAACCACAAGAATAAATAAGCTAGCGGGTCATTTGAGGCACTGATGCTCCCTTAAGCCACATCTTTCTCAAGAAATTTTGTTGAAAACAAAGCTTCAAGGGCTTGGTGTCACCTGCAGTTAAGAGCACAACTATGTTGTAAAGCAGTGGGGCCCAAATGAAAAAAGAAACCTACAAGTAGGAGTTAAATATGAGAAACAGAGGACATTAATGTGGAAATGAGTGCATGTGTGGAGTCTGTTGTAATGAATTAGCAGAGTAAATAATAGGGCAGAGGTGTGAGTTGTTTTGTAGAACGTTACTAGATAAAAAATAAAGTTACACTAAATATAGGAACAACAAACTCTATCTATGCAAGGGCTCTGTCTGGGCGTCTGGGCAGTCTATATGTGCCTGTATGTCTGTCTCACCCCTTTTACTGGAGGCCTGTGACTTCAGCAGTTAACCCTTGCTTGACTGAATGAAACAGGCACTTGTAAAATCCTAAGAAACCCCTCCTCAAGTGTCAGCTTCTGAAGTCAACCAGGCATCATTTCTGAGGGAGATTTTCAAATTTCATCTTGGTAAGTGGTTTTGTCAGTACGTCCACTATCATTTTCATGTGTGAAGAGTCTAATTCTTCATTTACTGCCATCATCCACTTCTCTTTTTCATGTGGAGGCAACTTTATCATTTTATCCCAGCTGGGTTCATTATGGCTTTGCACATTCATGTGGTAGGTCTGTCTCTTTGGTGCTACCTACTTTGTGCTCCTTTCTGACCTCTGTACAGTTGGATGGCTCCATCTTCTTCCTTTTCTGGTTAGGAAGTCTCTTTTTGGAATGCTGGACATCATAGGTCTGAGTGTATTTTTGTTAGCACGTCCTTTTTTCCTGCTCCTGGATGCCCTGAATAATGAGGAGAAGTGCATTTGGCCTTTAGGCATATTTCACAGCATTCAGTACTTTTGTTGCATTCAATTAGTTTTAAATCACAGTCCTTTGTAAGTTTTCTCTCTGTCCATACTTCTGTGGCCTAATTTTACATGCCAACGATAAACACAACTGGAGTGAGAGCAGTCTTCCTTTTTTATGTGATAAATGGCTTCTCTCTGCACTTTTAGCATCTCTTAGGGCCTTTCCCCAATCTCTTCGATCCCCCCTATGCCGCGCGCTGCTCTCAGCGCGCAGCATCCCAGGCGCGCGCCCGGGCGTCCCCACAAGCACGGGGTCATCAAAAGGCGCCGTTAAGAAGAGAGCCTGGGATGCCGCGCGCTGAGGGGGCGTGACAGCAGCAGCGTCGGGGGGGCTGCATTGTCGCTGCCCCTGTCGTGGGGAGTGCCGGGGGACCCCACACTACTCTCCTCAAGTAGCGCGGGGCTTAAGGTAAGTGGGGAAAGGCCCTTAGATAGAAAAAAAATTCCAAACTTTTCCGCTTTGAACTCCATATCAAGTTTTAAATAATAAATGCAATATATTTCTCCATCCATTATAATCTTGTTTCTACCACTCAGTAATCTAGGCACTGATAATAACTTTTCACTAGCATCAGGTGTATACACTGTCATGCTGTACTGTCTCCTCAGTAGAACTCAAAACGTCAATTCTCACAGTACCTTTTTCATATACTTTCAGGGGTTTACCATCAGCTTGCAAAAGTGTCTCTTCTTCACTTTCTTTCAATAGAATATTTTTCATTATTGCAAACATAGGGAAAAGATTCAAAGTCCAAAAGAAATAAATTCACTTTAATTTAGCAGTCATTTGTAATCATGTATGCACATCTTTTCTTTGTTTGCCCCTTTTCTTTAACTTTCTCTTTTTCTTTGTCTTTATAGCTAAAGTTGTATTAACATCACCTCTTTTATAAGCATTTCTTGGTTCTTCCCCTCTGCCTCTTCCAGCTGACTGTCTTTCACAACAATATTTAGCCATCTGTCCCCTTCTTCCACAGTTAAAGCAAATTACTTCATTGGCACGATCTAGTCTAAATACAGATAAGTCTCTCGATGCATCTGAGATATTTCAGAACATAATTTGGGTCCAATGATTCTTTGACCTCAATACATTTTTAGGCAAAGACCCTAGGATTACAGAAATCACATCTTCATGCTCTAAAACTTTTCCAGCTGCCCTGATTTGCTTAATCATATCAGCCATCCATTTTAAATGTTCATTCAAATTGCCCCCTTCTTTCATTCTTGCACTGTAGAATTTTCTTTTCAGAAGTCTTATTTTCTTAGCTGATTTTCCACAGTATTTTTCTTCCAAGCCTTTCCAACAATCAGGAGCAGATTTGCACTCTCCTCATCCCCAATTGTTGAAGCCAGGAGATAGCATACTTTGGAATCAGCCATTTTAAACAGTTCCAACTCATGGGGATTTGGGGGCATTTTTTACTCAGTCACATGGAAGAGATTCTGAATAGCAAGAGCATGCTTCATGTGAAATTGCCAGATCAAAAAATTTTGCTCATCCAACCAAGGGAGAGCAGGCAGAACATAAAAAAGAGTCTGCTGGATCAGACCAGAGTCCATCTAGTCCAGCACTCTGCTACTCACGGTGGCCCACCGGATGCCTTTGGGAGCTCACGTGCAGGATGTGAAAGCAGTGGCCTTCTGCTGCTGCTGTTCCCGAGCACCTGGTCTGCTAAGGCATTTGCAATCTCAGATCAAGGGGGATCAAGATTGAAGATCTCATCTAATGAAGATCTACCTGAGCTACACAGATTCCAACCATCATACTGAAAGGGAAGTGAATGCCAATGGAATGTTGGAGGGCTGCAACACCTTTTCCCGGCATGAAATGCAGAGTGGGTGAAAGTAATGCAAATCAGGTGTAATTATATTGGCTTGGAAATACAGATGAATCAAAGGTGAAATAGTTACTGCTGAAATCAATACAGGAGTAAGCTTAGATACAATTATATTTGGAAAAGTGCAGGCAAATAACACTCTTTGCAACATCAGGGTTTCCTACTGTCTTTTTGTTTCCACTTTGAATCAGCAAAACTTTAAAAAAATAAAAGTACATTTAAATTTTATGGCTATTGGTTGAAGTGCTGTCTCAAGTGTGCTGAGTTTAAGCAGATTATTTATTATATTTATTTTATTTATTTTATTTCTAAACCGCCCTCCCCCTAGGGGCTCAGGGCAGTGAACAACAATGATAAAAACAGCTTAAAACATAACATAAAACTGATTAGCAGCAATAAAACCCGGAATCGTACAACATCAGATGGCGTTCCACCCTCCCACCCTCCCTACTATTATGCCCACGGGAGGCCAGATGAAATGGCAGCAATGTATTTAACCAGGCTGGCCAAATGCCTGGCGGAACAGGTCCATCTTACAGCCCTGCGGAAACTCTGCAGGTCCTGCAGGGCCCTGATCTCCCTTGGAAGCCTGTTCCACCAGGTAGGGCCCTGGCCCTTGTAGAGGCCAGCCTGATAGCTTTAGGGCCTTTAGGTTGTCTAAAACAATGTGAGGGCAAAACAGAGGTGTACCAGCCCAAAATGGCGCCTGGGGCCTGACCGGATCCCCCCCCCCCCCCCCCCGGCCTGCCCCCCCACCTGCATTCCACTTACGGCAGTTCAGCTCCAGCCACTGCCGGAGAGGGCAGGAGCTGGCGTCAGGCACCCACCTGACCTGCACGCCACTTCCCAGCCCAGACCCCCATGTCCCCACTGGATGTACGCCACTGGGGCATAATGAGGAAAGGGTCTTGAAACTGGAGTTATATACTAGGTGTTTTATACTAACAGCAAGACTGAGAATAATTCAGAAATAACAAGGTAATGTTTAAAACAATTGTATTCAGTGGCTTGGCAAAGAAAATACAATCAGGATTCACTCATGCCATTTGTTGAGGGAAACTTGGGAAGTTTACATTTCTGGATTCTAGGGTTCTATGGTCATGGCCCACACTAAACTCCCATGGCCAAATGAGACCTGGGCAGTTTCCAGGCAAATGTTTTGTTGCTCCCTAACTTCCTTAATACAGCACTGTTTTCCAGAGCAGCCACACAATGTTGTCCTCTTTGTCTCCTGCTTCTATGTTTCCTGGCCTACACTCTGTTGCAATCATTTCTGAAACTGGTTTGAAACAATCTTTTCAGAGAGCTCACAGTAAAAGAGCCTTTGCATGTTGTTACCAATCTTTTCCATAATGCCTTCTGGTAGCACAGGGTGGGAGGAATGGCAGCATCAGGGAACTGGAGAAAGAGAGTGTGAGGGAAACTACCACATGGATGCTTAGTTGCCACTCCAAATAACCTCTTCATTCACAATGGCAATGGAAGGAGCCTGAAAAACTGCTGCAGTGTGGAAGCAGCCAGTATAGGCAGCCATGCTGTTGTCTATATGTCTACCTCGTTTCAATATAAGGAAGTGGTGTGTATGAAACATTAGCTCCAAAAGATGTTGTAGCTAGAATCTTTCCCTCTCCCATCTTCTGTAATTTACTTTCATCTGTTGTTTCCACAGCCCAGCTTACTCCTGGTATGAGGAGAAATTGTTTACACAGCAACAGAAACCAAGGAAGGGAAGTAAAGCTTTTCCCTCCAGAAACCTTTTTTGGTATAACAGTTTGATCTCCTCACCCTCTGCTGTATGTGTGAACAGGGCATTCGACATGCGCTCAACAAATTCCACCCCTGTCAAGTCTCATTTGATTCCAGCAGCCCAGTCCTCAGCCTGTGGCGGCTTCCTGGCAGCGTGGGGAGGCGGAAAAACAAAACAAAAAAGCCCCCTACCACAGAAATGGACTTGCACCATCCAAAAGGGTAGCTTAAGGCAAGTCCCGGGCCACAATGTAATTGCCTGCAAACTCAGGGTAGAAGCTGATTAACACCCTGGAAACACCCTAGCCCATCCCCCTCCCCCCAAACCAGCTTCCAATGAAATTTTTATTTATTTATTTATCAGTCTTATATACCGCCCAATCCCCAAAGCAACTCTGCAGCACCTGGATTTCGCCACCACAAAGCTGAGGGGCAGCCACCACTGGCATCCTTGTCCCCTCCACTGGCGGGAGAGCCTCCTTGCTCCAGCAGAGGGGGCAAATACATTGGCACACCGTCTTGCCATCTCCACGACATGATCCCCCCCACATTGAATTTATGCCATTGGACATTTCTATAGGATGAATTCTGGGATACCAGTCCAAACCACTGTCATGTTCTCCCGAGTAACAATATCAGAATCTTTCAGCAAAGAGTGACTGATCTTTCTTTTCCCCCCAGCTCACCTGCCAATAAAAATAGGTATATCTTGTCATTCTGTGGGATTATTCAGGCAACTCTCTCATATGCTGCAAGTGGTTATTTCAACTGTCTTTGACACAGCTCAGATAATGTGCTGCTGCTTGCTTGAACAGAGAGCTTAAATGCACAGAGAAGAATCAATAAAAAGCAAATACAATCGAAACAAAGTGTTCAAATAGGAAATGTAGGCAAACCCTAACACTTAAAAAATCAGAGGGAGCCATTCAGATATTTCTAATATTACAGACCCTTTCCCAGTATCAAATAACATGGCAAAGACAGTTCTATGTTTTCAACAGTGGGATGACTTTAAGAAATGTTGGCAATGTGGAACACAATGCAGGATAAGTGTATCAAGACAAATAAGATTTGTATTATAAAACTGAATTTCTAATTGTGGGAGTATTGCATCTCAAAAGAGATAAGAGCAATTCTAGGGCCAGCTGAAGACATTTTGATGCCTGAGGAGGAAAAAAAATCCCACTAACTAATGTGAGGGACAATATAGTGGAGGTTTTCTTGCACAATAGTGTTCTTATGCAAGTCACATTCATTTCAGTGGAGCATGCGCAGAAGAACCTCTTAGGTCAAATACATCCATTTTTCTGTCAGCCATTTTCAATGGAGCTCTAAATGTGCTGCAGGGCAGGCAGCCACTTAGGACTGTCGATCTACAGGTAAAGCCTCACATCTCCCCGAATTCCTACTCCAAATGACAGAGATTAGTTCTCTTGGATAAAATGGCTACTTTGGAGGGTGGGCTCTATGGTAGGACACCCTACTGAGGTCCTTCCCCATCCAAACCTCATCCTCCCCAGACTCCACAAATCTCCAGGATTTTCCCAGTTTGGAGGTAGTAACACTACAGCCCCCTCACTTTTCCCCATGGTGAAGACACTGAACTCATCAATGTCCTTCCAAGTTTCTGTCATGAGATGCTTTTCTTGCAGAGAGCGCCTTCCCCACCTACAAAGTAATCTGTAGACAGGACTGGAAGCCATGTGTGTCAACAAGGGGAAGAACAGAAATTTCATTACAGCATGAAGAAGCACGACAATTTCTTTTCTTGAGTCAGGCAAACTCATTGTGACAATGACCAAGAACTCCTGCTTGTGTTGTCAATATTTTTTTCCAAAGCTTTAAGGCAGCGTTCCTTGAAATATCAGCAGCTGGATTTCTCAAAGCCAAGTAACTGGAGGCATCTGAAAATGCCAACGTTTTCACAATAATAAACCATGTGAGGGGCAGCCCAAGAGATGCATTGCTAATGACTAACAGATCATGAAGCTCCTTATGCACTTGTGGATCCAGGTGTCTGAAAGTTTCTGTGCAATTACTGCTTACGAAAACATCTGCATAGATGCCAAAGAACTATGAATTAAATGGGGATCATGAGGGGTGACTGACGAATGCATCTGTCATGTCTCTGCTGGCCATTCTTTTCCAGCTGGTTGTTGGCATGAGCCTACTGCTCTAGATTGCCAGTCGTCTCCCAAATGACCTAAGGAGTCCTGATAGACAGAAGGTGGAATTTTCTTTTTGACACACACAGAGGGTTTTTGTTTGTGATTAGAAGCTTCCCCTTACATTTGAGACTGCCGCTAGGGTTAGAAAGCCAATGCCAAAAACTCCGCAACTTTTGATAACAGAGTGATCTCAGAGGCAGTGGCTGAAACATTCTGAAGAAGTACCCTGTGATAAATGGACAGAAAAAGGAATGAGTCAAGATGGGCAAGCTGTGAAGTCTGAAGATGGCTGGCAGCAGAGCTTTCCACTGGGGACCTCGGCCACAACCTTAAGCTTTGTTCTTGTTGGACTAGAACAGGGGTCTCTAATATGGCACTCATGGGAATAACGCTGACACCTTTCTCCAGGTAATTCTCTATCTAGTTGGCAACCCTGGGACCATGCAAGATGTGGGTTTCCCCCCCCTTTATCTTGATTATTTAAATTGCATTGCTTAAAGTGTTTTGGAAATTTGTGCCTGCCACTTGGGGTTCCTTTGGAGAGAAAAATAGCATAGAAATGCCCTAATAAAAACAAATTTTGTCCAAGCTCAGCTCTAATACCAGAAGTAAATTGGATTGGAAGAACAATACTTTCAATGATGTAGTAACATGAGCTAAGGAGGGAATGGGACAGGGTTTAGCTCCTCTCACTTTGCTTCCTGTTAAAATACACCCTTCCACTTTACACATGAATGGGTGAATAAATGAATAAATAACATGTGGATTCCCTCCCCTCCTCCTATCACAGCTAATTTGGCCCTCAGTGGCATGAACAATCCAACCAGAAAGACTCCAATTTCTACAGACCCAGTATATGAATCACTGGGAACCTTTCCAGCCAATCTTTATTTTGTGCACTAAATACACAGTTGTTCCTCATTTGTTGCCTGGGATCTAAATGTCTTTTCTCAAAGCAGTGTTTCTGTTGCAGGGAAAACGTGTATTCACAGCACACAAACCATAATGTCTTGTCATTGTGGTTTTTTTTAACCAACAGCTAGCATATCTGTAGCAATTGTGGCTGTCGTGTGAAAGGTGGTTGTACAAGTGTCTTGGGATCCTACTGGATAATGCTCATGTCATCTCTAGCAATGAGTGACTCTTCCCTTTTTCACGCCCACACTATTTTATGATTAAAAATGTATTTTTATCTTCAGAGGCTAAATGCTCCCCTGCTGCACCACTCAAGTGTGGGAGCATTTCAGATAGCCTTTTTTCTTTAAAAGTGAAAAATACAAGCAACGATATCAGCTCCTTCCTGGAACAATGCCCTACCATTTCATGGACCTTTTGTTTTTAAAATCTATTTTTTATTTACGTCTTTGAAGGTTGTGCATTCTAACAATGGAACACCACCTTTTCCCATTAAACAGGGATATAGCTATTCTCCCTTAACTAGAAATGGGGAGAAGAGAGTACATTATAGGTCTCTACTGCTAGACTATAGCTAACATGGATATAATACTAAAAGAATATGGTGAGCTTTTAATTGCCTGGAAAGGTCAAAAATATGGGCAGGGCAATTCCAAATCCTGGTTCAAATATTTGTACCTTCATGTGCCATACAAAGTACAAAATGTGAGCCTGACATTAGCCAAGCACAGTTTAACTATAAGCTTGACCAATGGTAACAGGGAGACCAGAAATCTGCCACAGACAAGGAACAATAGCAGAGCCAGAATTATAGGAATGGAAATCCAGAAAGGCTTTCTGGTCTAACAAACCTAGGTGGAGAATAAGGTTCCATTAAATGAACAGATATTATATCATATCTCATTTTTTAAAAACAGTAAGAAAGTGAGCAGATATTAAAAACAAAAATAGAGATGATGTGGTAGAATTCTGTTAAGGCGTTTGCCACCAAATTATGAATTGGTAGGCATACAAGCTATAGAACAACATGTTGTGTTATGTTCCAGGATCATTTTAACCCAACCTCTTCCCTACCCCACCCCCATCCCCTGCCCTGCTTTTTCAAGAAGAACAGTGTGGGGTAACATGGGGGCTCTTTAACTCTTTACTCACCTGCCATTTTCCTTTCAAAAAACATTACTCCTGAATTGCTTGTATCCCTTCTGGGGAAAATTTACAAGTACCCATATTTCCTCCTCAGCAGGGGTAGGGCAAAGGGAAACAAAGGAGGAGTTTCTTTAAAAGCAAGCTTTGAAACATAGCAAGAAATAAAAACAAAGTGTTGTCTTCCTCCTCAGAACTGAATCATCACAGGTAGGACCCTCTCACAGAGGATCAGAAGAGAAGAAGTTCAGCACCATGTGTGCATGTTGTTAGAAGTTAGGCACTGGAATTCAGCCCAAATCAGGCCTGATATTACTGAGGCAGGTTGCCCCTGCTGCTAGTAAAAGCCCCAAAAGTCCTGTGGTCTTGTGTCTAAACCATTTTTTTTGCTTGTCTTATTATCTCACCCTTTTCCTGTCTTACCTGCTTCATCTCGTGTCTCTGTTTCCCACACATTCCTGCCCCTTTTGTCTGAATTCTGGATTCTCTCCAGCCCTAAACCTAACCCCAACTACCCCCTCTTTCACCATGGTCTTCCCTTTTTTACTCCCCCCTTTCCAAAAGTTGCCCAGGGTCTAAAAGCTTCCCACGAAACTGAGAAAAAACTAATCGATGCCAGACGTGCTGGCTCCTTCCCTGCCAGGCAGTCCTGCAACCAATTCCCGCACACCGTCTGCAGAACTGGGAAGGGAGGGGGGAGGAAGCATCTGCCTGCTGCCCAGAGAGGCTGGCAATAGACTGAACTGAAAGAGTTAAACCAGGGGGAGATGAAAGGGTCAGTCTTCTGTTAGATGGGAATGTCACTGCAATTGGTATCGTCTGATACAAAAGATGAGTGGTCTATAGGGTAGAAACCATTCTGTCTGTCCTAAGGGAGAGACATTTCAAATCCTTGTGCTTCTCTCCTACCTTGTCCCTAGAAGACTCATCTTATCTTTCTGGGTACCACCTGGACAAGGAGGAGACATCACTCAAGCTCAGTTCAAATTGAAGTGTTCAGTATCAATGTAGGCTACAGTTTCTAACACACGCTTACAGTGAAAATATAGGGGATACCAGGTGGATTGCTCCAAAGCTCCAGGCAGCCCAATAGCTCTGTTAGTCAAGAAACTGCAACTAAAAAAAAACATCCACACATTCATCTCCTGTCTGACAACTGCTCTAACTAAGATTCACAATAATGCAGGAGGGGGATACCACTAGGGCATTGGTTTGATCTCGGAAACATATATCAGGGCCAAGAGTAAGATGTGAAGAATAGCTGGTGTGTCCTGCTTGGAAAATATTCACCAAGATGGTATATTGCTCCAAAGGTTATTGAGGAGATGGACAAGAACAACAAAGGGAATGATGGAAATGTAAACAGCTGGATGGCACTCTTTATCATATGTGGTGGATATGCAAAAAGGATTTTAAAATTGCAAAGAAATACATGCTGAAATTCAGAAAAACTTAAAAATTAAATTTACTGTGGAAGCCAAGTGTATTCTAAAGATTATTCCAAAACATTGGAAAGAATTGTTAAGATATATGATAATGGCAGCCAGAGTGACATTTGCAACACAATGGAAAGTAGAAGAGTGTCTATGCCGGGAGGGCTGGGAAGATAAATTAGCTGAATATGCAAACTATATGAATGAAAGAAGAATCAAAGAATTTCAAGACAAATGAAAAACATACTACTACAATTTTTCTTTAAAAATGGGGAGCAGAGAATGAGGTTGTTAAAACGATATTTATGAATTACTACTAATCTTCTTTATATATATTATATTGAAAAGGTGTTAAAAGGGGGGAAACATTTAAATATACCATGGACGCATGGTAATAATATGTGAACTCATTCAGTATTTGGGATGTATTTTTAGAAATGTATAATAGTAATAACCAATGCAGGTTTTTTTTCCTTTCATCTATTTTATTTAATTACAATTCATCTAATATTGTCCAACATTATGATTGTGTTAGCAAGTATTGTATAGGGTAGCTTATGATTTGTGCTAAGATTTATTATTATGATAATCACCATTTAATGTTCATTATTATATCGCCATTCACTGCCAATAACTTGCTATTATCATATATTGTTTACTGCTTATTATATCACTGTTTATTGTATTTATATATTTCCCCTCTTTCTCTTTAATATAATTGTAATTGCTGTTGTGATATGGCTTCTATTTTCTTTCCTTTTTCCTGTTCTGCTTACATTTATTTAAAAAAATAAAATTTTATTTTAAAAAAGGAAGATAGCCACCAAGCCTGAATTCTGGAAGAAAAATATTGGTCCTGGCCCAGACTGGAGCAGCAGCATCACCACATGCTGCTTGGCCAATTTTCAAAAATACAGCCTGTTTCTTTTGTCAACAAAGTATGGAGCAATGACCATAAGCCAAGCAAATGCACCACTTTATGTTTTTTCGAGAGGGTCATTCCAGGTTTTAGAAAGTCTAAAGGTATGTCTGTAGCAGCTCGATCTATACTAGCTGGTTTTCCCAAGATGGAATAATATGTGGCGGGGGGTGGGGGGGGGTTGGGGGGGGTGGAGGAAGCTGAGACTGATTTTGTCTAAGGTCACCTTTTGAGCTCAAGACAGATGTGACTTTATGATTTATAGCTCAGTCTGTTACTCATTACATTACAATATTTATCTCTTCATTTTATCAAGAACATTATTATCCTGACTTTCTTTTGAAATAAATACTCAAGGCAACTTTCCAGCATTTTAAAAACCATGCAAAAACAAAGATACAAAACAAAAAATCAGCAGCCACTAACACCATTTAACAGTACCAGAGGGGGGAAAAATTTTTAAGGCCTTCACAAAACCAAAATTTTTCAGCCAGTGCTGTAAAGCTTCCAAGGAAGGAACCATTTGCAGTGTGTGGGGGTGCGAAGGAGAAATTCAACAGGGCAGGGGCAGCTACCAAGAAAGTCCTCATGAGGGTTTTCACTGATGGGTGGGGAGGAGTCCTACAATAAAGAATCTTCTACAGACCTCAGAGAATGAGCTTGCATGTACATGTAGAAGTGGTTCACCTAGTAACCTGGACACAATCAGTTCAGAACTTTAAAGATTATCAGGACACACACTGGGAACTGATACCATTGGCACAAGATACGAGTGATGTACTCACTGTGACTAGTTTTTGTAAGGAGCCCCACACTGCATGCACCAGAGAGTCCAGCACAGAAGTTAACATGGCTTGCGCAACTTTGGCCTCAGGTCCCTCCTTATCCAGAAAAAAACTACAGCTGACATATAAAGTATGCAGTCCTGACAACATCTGTCTCCTGGGCCTTCAGTATCTGGTAGCACACTCAAACCTCTTCCTTCATGGGAAGTATAATCCCTTCACTACAGGTTAAAATCCTATTCCCTTGAGCAACTGTACCCCTGATACGCAGCACCCCTTTTTTGCCAGGATTTAATTTGTTTACCATCATTCTATTCTTCACAGCCTCTAAATACCAGTTAAGTCCATCCACAGCTTCCCAGGGAAAGATAAAAATGACTGTCATCCACTTACTGGGAACAACTCTCTCGCAATCCCGGGATGATCTCTCTCCACAGTTCTACGTAGCTGTTAAATAAGATGGGACAGAAGAAAGATCTTTTAGGACCTCACAGGCAAATGGCCAAACGACTGAACAGAACACCTCTCAGTTCTACCTTCTGAAATCTACCCCCCAGAAAAGACCAAGCTTAAGTATAACACAATGCCATGCCAGTTAAAAACAGATGCTTCAATCTAAAATGTGGATTGAAGAACTGGGTTTGGGGACAGGGGAGGCATTACTCAACCTGGGTTCATATCTCATTGTTCATATATTGCAATATTTTTGAGTCCACTGAGTACCAGAACAAAGAATGGCTTCAAACAACTTTAACATAAAAAGCAACTAAAAAATCTTGTACAGAAGTTTCTAATACTTGTTGTAAAAATAACCAAGTTCATGTGATCTTAAAGAAAGTCTTCAAACTTAACAGTTCCCTCACATGTTTAAACATAAGAACTGGCAAAGAAACAATTAAACAGCCACCCCACTGCCAGTTCTCCAATGTCAATTTCAGCTTTTCATGGCTGCTTCATTTTTCTAAAGAGGATCTCACTTTTCCCTGGTTATTTTTGCACCCTCACAAGAATCACCACCCAGGTTCTAAACAGCAGACTGAAACAGTTGCTTGGGAAGAGATCTGCTTTTAAGAAAACATCCCAGCCAGCCATCCAAACTAAAGCTGACTGAAGTTGTTCTGTGCCAGCATAAAGGGATGCCCCAGACAGCTGTTTATTCCTCACGATGGCTTCAGTCCATTACTTACTCCTGTGGTAATCAGGGAATACACAGAAAGTATCACAGGAACAAAGAAGGTGAATGAAAGCAAGACAGAGGACAGGACACAGCCACAGTCAGGTGAAGATGCAGGTGGTAGTTGGAGCAAGTATTTGTCTTCTTCATGTTGCAGGGCTTCTGTGATTGCCTCTAGGGATATAATCCACACATACACATTTTAATATTGTGCAGGGAGCACTCAGCAGGGGTTGTTCCGTTATTTTAAAAAAATCAAAATTAAAGGAATGTATCAAAAAGAATTAACATGAGCGGAGAGGGGAGTTTGATTGCCTTTCAGGCTTTCTAGTTTAATATTGGAAAACAACTCTGAAGTGGGAAATAAAGAGAATCTTAACCCACTTCTTCCAATTTCCCACCGGAAACATGGGGATTTCTCAATAAGAAACCCACAGAGAAGGCATTCTTCACAAGAAACTGATACAGAGAAATGCACCCCATCTCCAACAATTACGTCTCTTTGTTTTCCAAAGTGCCTCAGCAGCACCCTCATGTGTTCAGCTATGGAAACTTGGGGGAGGGGGGTGTTACTTCAGACGCCCTGGCAGCTCTTTATAGTTCAGATGTCCCCTTCCCCCAAATACACTAGTAGAGAAGGGTAGGAAAATCCAGCTGAATACCCAGGTCTTCAAAACATCTGAATGACTTCACTTGAGTCTGAAACAAGAATCTTGTAGACCTTCTGTATTTCTATGATTTCAGCATGCCCAAGTGAAATGTTATCTTGGGGGAGGCACTGAAAATAGCAAGGAGCCAGGAGTGCTGTAAGATTCCTTCATGTGTATGTGTGTGTGAGAAGAGGAACAGATCCAGCTTAGCTGCCTCTGTAGCATATAGTAACATTCCGCTGTCACAAAATTCATTTTGTTGCCTGCTATGACTTCCTCTCCTTAGGTATGCCTAATAATATATTATTGAGGCATACTATGACCCTGACTTACATCTATTCCAGCAATCCATTTTCTACAGTGCTCAACAAGACGTTTTTGAGAAAACAACAATGTGCAAAAGGTGCAGCCGACCCACTGTAAACCCCAAGCAAGTGGGAGTTCATCTCCTCCTCCTCTGCCAGGTATGTCAGAGCCAGAGTGGCTGGGTTGAGGAAGTAGGCAAAGATAGCAGATGGCAGAAAGGAGCTCTGTATGGTACATCTCCCACAGCAGGGAGAGGGCAGTGAGGTTCTGAAGGGGGTTGGGCAAGGGATTTGGCTGCTGAAGACCTTCTCTGGCTTTCCCACAACCTGCTGAATACTTCCACCTACTCTCTAACTCCCCACCCCCACCTTGCTTCCATTCGCTGCTACTGTGAAAATGGGAGAAGCTGGTGAGGAGGAAAGAAAGAGAAGGATGCAAAGGGTAAGGATAGCCATTAGAGGGGGCTGGCTGGCCTAAAACGCACTTTCAGAGGCCTTGCAACCTACCATTGGGTCCCAACGCGCAAGTTGTGAAACTCTGGGGGTGCCAACCTTGAGGTGGCACCGGGAGATCCCCCACTAGTACAATTGCTCAGTTGATGACCAAAATCAGTTCCTCTCTAGATGACCAAAATCCGTTCCCCTGGAAAGAACGGCTGCTTCAGAGGGTGGACTCTACAGCATTATACCCTGCTGGGGTCCCTCCCCAAACCTTGCCCTTCCCACGCTTCACCCCCAAAATCTTCAACTATTTTCAAAAGTAGAGCCACCAATTCTAAGAAACACTGATCTTTTAAAAGTCCATGGCTGAGATGTTGCGTTGACTGCAGGTTGGAATTGTCAAAAAGGTAGCAAAAGCAGGAAGTGCAAACACAAGGTGAGGCGCAGCAGGAGCGCTGAAACTGGCAGACTAATGCTGAGTATTAGGTGACTGCAGGCCTCTAAAGGAATGGAATCAAAAGAGCAGGTGTGTGAAACAAATAATGGGGAGGGGGACAATCTGAGGGCAAAGCCAAGATTGTCAAATTTGGAGACACATGTCATTTATGCATGCACTACAGGGGTTCTCCTCCTGCAAAGTGTCCCTAACCAAGCTGCCATTTCGCCTGCTGCTTTTTCATTGTTTCTGAGCAACCACCATTTGGGGAGGTTGTCGGTCCAGGGTGTGTGTGGGTGTGTGGGTGTGTGTGTGGGTGGGTGTGACACACACACACACAGTCAATTTCACTAGGTTTATCACTCTAACAATATTCCTTTCATGTGAAAAAAATTTTTTTAAATGAAGCCCTTCTGAAATGGCGGCCCAAAGAGTTGAAGGAACTGCTGTGGTGTGGGCAAGGGAAGGCAGGGAGGACTGAGAAAAACTGAAGAAAACTAAATGCATGCTGATCTCCTTTGTTTTCCCTGCAAAGGGAAAAGTCACACTTTCAGAAACCCTGGGGATTCTCTGATCTGAAGGTGAGGTGAGGTGAAAAGGGGAAAATGTGTGTGTAACTGAGAATCAAACCCAAAGGGGATGTACACTGAATGCAAAGGAAACCACAAATGTGTAAATGACAAAATCTTCTCTAAGGAGACAGAGGCCTGGTATACCCATGCGACAGAATGAGATGGTAAAATGGAGAATACCAGTTACTGTTTTTGAATGCTCATAGCTCTCGCTGGCCGTTTCCGCACGGCCCAAAAACGACGGCCTGGGGGAGGTAAAAATGCTGCCCCCAGGCCGCCATTCGCACAGGCGGCGCTGCTGCAACGCAGCAGCGCCGACCTGACTGCGCTCCCCCCCCCCCCCCCCCCCCCCCCCCCCCCCCCCCCCCCCCCCCCCCCCCCCCCCCCCCCCCCCCCCCCCCCCCCCCCCCCCCCCCCCCCCCCCCCCCCCCCCCCCCCCCCCCCGCCCCCCGCCCTCCAGTCAACCCCCCTCCCCCCAGCCAGCCCCCTCCTCCAGCCCCCCCCGCTCCCCAGTCAACCCCCCTCCCCCCCCCCCCCCCCCCCCCCCCCCCCCCCCCCCCCCACACCCCCCCCCCCCCACCCCCCCCCCCCCCCCCCCCCCCCTCCCCCCACCCCCCCCCCCCCCCACCCCCCCCCCCCCCCACCCCCCCCCCCCCCCACCCCCCCCCCCCCCCACCCCCCCCCCCCCCCACCCCCCCCCCCCCCCACCCCCCCCCCCCCCCACCCCCCCCCCCCCCCACCCCCCCCCCCCCCCACCCCCCCCCCCCCCCACCCCCCCCCCCCCCCACCCCCCCCCCCCCCCACCCCCCCCCCCCCCCACCCCCCCCCCCCCCCACCCCCCCCCCCCCCCACCCCCCCCCCCCCCCACCCCCCCCCCCCCCCACCCCCCCCCCCCCCCACCCCCCCCCCCCCCCACCCCCCCCCCCCCCCACCCCCCCCCCCCCCCACCCCCCCCCCCCCCCACCCCCCCCCCCCCCCACCCCCCCCCCCCCCCACCCCCCCCCCCCCCCACCCCCCCCCCCCCCCACCCCCCCCCCCCCCCACCCCCCCCCCCCCCCACCCCCCCCCCCCCCCACCCCCCCCCCCCCCCACCCCCCCCCCCCCCCACCCCCCCCCCCCCCCACCCCCCCCCCCCCCCACCCCCCCCCCCCCCCACCCCCCCCCCCCCCCACCCCCCCCCCCCCCCACCCCCCCCCCCCCCCACCCCCCCCCCCCCCCACCCCCCCCCCCCCCCACCCCCCCCCCCCCCCACCCCCCCCCCCCCCCACCCCCCCCCCCCCCCACCCCCCCCCCCCCCCACCCCCCCCCCCCCCCACCCCCCCCCCCCCCCACCCCCCCCCCCCCCCACCCCCCCCCCCCCCCACCCCCCCCCCCCCCCACCCCCCCCCCCCCCCACCCCCCCCCCCCCCCACCCCCCCCCCCCCCCACCCCCCCCCCCCCCCACCCCCCCCCCCCCCCACCCCCCCCCCCCCCCACCCCCCCCCCCCCCCACCCCCCCCCCCCCCCACCCCCCCCCCCCCCCACCCCCCCCCCCCCCCACCCCCCCCCCCCCCCACCCCCCCCCCCCCCCACCCCCCCCCCCCCCCACCCCCCCCCCCCCCCACCCCCCCCCCCCCCCACCCCCCCCCCCCCCCACCCCCCCCCCCCCCCACCCCCCCCCCCCCCCACCCCCCCCCCCCCCCACCCCCCCCCCCCCCCACCCCCCCCCCCCCCCACCCCCCCCCCCCCCCACCCCCCCCCCCCCCCACCCCCCCCCCCCCCCACCCCCCCCCCCCCCCACCCCCCCCCCCCCCCACCCCCCCCCCCCCCCACCCCCCCCCCCCCCCACCCCCCCCCCCCCCCACCCCCCCCCCCCCCCACCCCCCCCCCCCCCCACCCCCCCCCCCCCCCACCCCCCCCCCCCCCCACCCCCCCCCCCCCCCACCCCCCCCCCCCCCCACCCCCCCCCCCCCCCACCCCCCCCCCCCCCCACCCCCCCCCCCCCCCACCCCCCCCCCCCCCCACCCCCCCCCCCCCCCACCCCCCCCCCCCCCCACCCCCCCCCCCCCCCACCCCCCCCCCCCCCCACCCCCCCCCCCCCCCACCCCCCCCCCCCCCCACCCCCCCCCCCCCCCACCCCCCCCCCCCCCCACCCCCCCCCCCCCCCACCCCCCCCCCCCCCCACCCCCCCCCCCCCCCACCCCCCCCCCCCCCCACCCCCCCCCCCCCCCACCCCCCCCCCCCCCCACCCCCCCCCCCCCCCACCCCCCCCCCCCCCCACCCCCCCCCCCCCCCACCCCCCCCCCCCCCCACCCCCCCCCCCCCCCACCCCCCCCCCCCCCCACCCCCCCCCCCCCCCACCCCCCCCCCCCCCCACCCCCCCCCCCCCCCACCCCCCCCCCCCCCCACCCCCCCCCCCCCCCACCCCCCCCCCCCCCCACCCCCCCCCCCCCCCACCCCCCCCCCCCCCCACCCCCCCCCCCCCCCACCCCCCCCCCCCCCCACCCCCCCCCCCCCCCACCCCCCCCCCCCCCCACCCCCCCCCCCCCCCACCCCCCCCCCCCCCCACCCCCCCCCCCCCCCACCCCCCCCCCCCCCCACCCCCCCCCCCCCCCACCCCCCCCCCCCCCCACCCCCCCCCCCCCCCACCCCCCCCCCCCCCCACCCCCCCCCCCCCCCACCCCCCCCCCCCCCCACCCCCCCCCCCCCCCACCCCCCCCCCCCCCCACCCCCCCCCCCCCCCACCCCCCCCCCCCCCCACCCCCCCCCCCCCCCACCCCCCCCCCCCCCCACCCCCCCCCCCCCCCACCCCCCCCCCCCCCCACCCCCCCCCCCCCCCACCCCCCCCCCCCCCCACCCCCCCCCCCCCCCACCCCCCCCCCCCCCCACCCCCCCCCCCCCCCACCCCCCCCCCCCCCCACCCCCCCCCCCCCCCACCCCCCCCCCCCCCCACCCCCCCCCCCCCCCACCCCCCCCCCCCCCCACCCCCCCCCCCCCCCACCCCCCCCCCCCCCCACCCCCCCCCCCCCCCACCCCCCCCCCCCCCCACCCCCCCCCCCCCCCACCCCCCCCCCCCCCCACCCCCCCCCCCCCCCACCCCCCCCCCCCCCCACCCCCCCCCCCCCCCACCCCCCCCCCCCCCCACCCCCCCCCCCCCCCACCCCCCCCCCCCCCCACCCCCCCCCCCCCCCACCCCCCCCCCCCCCCACCCCCCCCCCCCCCCACCCCCCCCCCCCCCCACCCCCCCCCCCCCCCACCCCCCCCCCCCCCCACCCCCCCCCCCCCCCACCCCCCCCCCCCCCCACCCCCCCCCCCCCCCACCCCCCCCCCCCCCCACCCCCCCCCCCCCCCACCCCCCCCCCCCCCCACCCCCCCCCCCCCCCACCCCCCCCCCCCCCCACCCCCCCCCCCCCCCACCCCCCCCCCCCCCCACCCCCCCCCCCCCCCACCCCCCCCCCCCCCCACCCCCCCCCCCCCCCACCCCCCCCCCCCCCCACCCCCCCCCCCCCCCACCCCCCCCCCCCCCCACCCCCCCCCCCCCCCACCCCCCCCCCCCCCCACCCCCCCCCCCCCCCACCCCCCCCCCCCCCCACCCCCCCCCCCCCCCACCCCCCCCCCCCCCCACCCCCCCCCCCCCCCACCCCCCCCCCCCCCCACCCCCCCCCCCCCCCACCCCCCCCCCCCCCCACCCCCCCCCCCCCCCACCCCCCCCCCCCCCCACCCCCCCCCCCCCCCACCCCCCCCCCCCCCCACCCCCCCCCCCCCCCACCCCCCCCCCCCCCCACCCCCCCCCCCCCCCACCCCCCCCCCCCCCCACCCCCCCCCCCCCCCACCCCCCCCCCCCCCCACCCCCCCCCCCCCCCACCCCCCCCCCCCCCCACCCCCCCCCCCCCCCACCCCCCCCCCCCCCCACCCCCCCCCCCCCCCACCCCCCCCCCCCCCCACCCCCCCCCCCCCCCACCCCCCCCCCCCCCCACCCCCCCCCCCCCCCACCCCCCCCCCCCCCCACCCCCCCCCCCCCCCACCCCCCCCCCCCCCCACCCCCCCCCCCCCCCACCCCCCCCCCCCCCCACCCCCCCCCCCCCCCACCCCCCCCCCCCCCCACCCCCCCCCCCCCCCACCCCCCCCCCCCCCCACCCCCCCCCCCCCCCACCCCCCCCCCCCCCCACCCCCCCCCCCCCCCACCCCCCCCCCCCCCCACCCCCCCCCCCCCCCACCCCCCCCCCCCCCCACCCCCCCCCCCCCCCACCCCCCCCCCCCCCCACCCCCCCCCCCCCCCACCCCCCCCCCCCCCCACCCCCCCCCCCCCCCACCCCCCCCCCCCCCCACCCCCCCCCCCCCCCACCCCCCCCCCCCCCCACCCCCCCCCCCCCCCACCCCCCCCCCCCCCCACCCCCCCCCCCCCCCACCCCCCCCCCCCCCCACCCCCCCCCCCCCCCACCCCCCCCCCCCCCCACCCCCCCCCCCCCCCACCCCCCCCCCCCCCCACCCCCCCCCCCCCCCACCCCCCCCCCCCCCCACCCCCCCCCCCCCCCACCCCCCCCCCCCCCCACCCCCCCCCCCCCCCACCCCCCCCCCCCCCCACCCCCCCCCCCCCCCACCCCCCCCCCCCCCCACCCCCCCCCCCCCCCACCCCCCCCCCCCCCCACCCCCCCCCCCCCCCACCCCCCCCCCCCCCCACCCCCCCCCCCCCCCACCCCCCCCCCCCCCCACCCCCCCCCCCCCCCACCCCCCCCCCCCCCCACCCCCCCCCCCCCCCACCCCCCCCCCCCCCCACCCCCCCCCCCCCCCACCCCCCCCCCCCCCCACCCCCCCCCCCCCCCACCCCCCCCCCCCCCCACCCCCCCCCCCCCCCACCCCCCCCCCCCCCCACCCCCCCCCCCCCCCACCCCCCCCCCCCCCCACCCCCCCCCCCCCCCACCCCCCCCCCCCCCCACCCCCCCCCCCCCCCACCCCCCCCCCCCCCCACCCCCCCCCCCCCCCACCCCCCCCCCCCCCCACCCCCCCCCCCCCCCACCCCCCCCCCCCCCCACCCCCCCCCCCCCCCACCCCCCCCCCCCCCCACCCCCCCCCCCCCCCACCCCCCCCCCCCCCCACCCCCCCCCCCCCCCACCCCCCCCCCCCCCCACCCCCCCCCCCCCCCACCCCCCCCCCCCCCCACCCCCCCCCCCCCCCACCCCCCCCCCCCCCCACCCCCCCCCCCCCCCACCCCCCCCCCCCCCCACCCCCCCCCCCCCCCACCCCCCCCCCCCCCCACCCCCCCCCCCCCCCACCCCCCCCCCCCCCCACCCCCCCCCCCCCCCACCCCCCCCCCCCCCCACCCCCCCCCCCCCCCACCCCCCCCCCCCCCCACCCCCCCCCCCCCATAGAGGCTGATGGGAATTGTAGTTCCTGAACATCTGGAGAGCCGCAGGTTCCCTACCCCTGTTCTAGAAGAAGCCAGGGTGTGTTCAACCAGAGCCAGAGCTTTTTTGATTGTGGTCCCAGCCTGTTAGAACTCTATCAAATGAGGTCCGGGCCCTGAAGGACTTGGCTCAATTCTACAGGGCCTGCCAGACTGAGATTTTCTGCCAGGCCTATGGTTAAGAACATAAGAAAGAGCCTGCTGGATCAGACCAAAGTCCATCTAGTCCAGCACGCTGCTACTCACAGTGGCCCTCCAGATGCCTTTGGAAGCTCACATGCAGGATGTGAAAGCAATGGCCTTCTGCTGCTGCAGCTCTTGAGCACCTGGTCTGCTAAGGCATTTGCAATCTCAGATCAAGGAGGATCAAGATTGGTAGCCATAGATCGACTTCTGCTCCATAAATCTGTCCAAGCTCTTTTTAAAGCTATCCAGGTTAGTGGCCATCACCACCTCCTGTGGCAGCATATTCCAAACACCAATCATACGTTGTGTGAAGAAGTGTTTCCTTTTATTAGTCCTAATTCTTCCCCCCAGCATTTTCAATGCATGCCCCCTGGTTCTAGTATTGTGAGAAAGAGAGAAAAATGTTGAGGCAACAATGGTTACATTTTGCTAGCCTCCCATCTCTTACTTCAATTTCTGTTGCATTTTTAGTAGTCTGCAATTTTTTGGTTTGCCTTCCTTTCCTTCCGCTTTTCCCCTTGCCCTCCTTTTCCAGGGATACCCATCAGGGTATTGAATTTAAAGTTAGAATTTGAATAAGAAAGTTTTAATTATTGTATTGATTTTTAAATGTAATGTTCAAATTGTGATGTGCGTCTCCCTGAGCTTGACTATAGTTGGGAAAGGCCAGACTGCAAATCTAATAAACAAACAAACAAAATAATTACATAGCAGGTTCCTACTTATAGCAACAGGAAGACATGCTTTAGTATACACACATTAGTATATACTGCAGTCACCAAACCTACACCCAAGTAGCTTTCTAACCCATTCTATACAGTACAACTCTATTATCTGTGTGGAGAAGCCCTCTTGAATAATTCAGTTCTGCACAGTTTGTAGAAAGCCAAGAGAGTGGGAGCCTTCCTGACCTGACCTGACCTGCCATTCTGTAAAGTGAAGGCCACAACAGAGAAAGCATGTTTATGGGCAGCTGTTGATTTTGCCCATTTGGAGACTGGAACCTGCAGAAGGCCCTGCTCAAGTGAGCAAGGATGTTGTGATGAAACAAAGGGGAAGAGGCCGTCTCCTCGATATGGCCAAGAAGAGCTTTATATATGATAGTCAATATCTTAAGCGGAGTTCAGCCACTAATGAGCAGACAATGGAGTGACGGCAGAATGGGAGTAATATGTGTGCTCTGCCTAGCTTCCAATAGCTCAGCCATGGTGTTCTATGCCAACTGCAGTCTCCGAGCTGATTTTGAGAGTAGACCAATGCAAACTACATCACAGTCGTCTAGCTCTGATCTACTGTGGCATGGAACCAGATGGCCAAATTAACCATGGTCCCTTCCGCACAGGCTGGGGAGGCGGGCTCACACTGGTATACTTGACTCTGGTGGAGCCCCGGAAACATTTGCACACGCTCATGAGAGCGGCCAAGTCACTGCCAGGGACACAGACGCACCTTTGCATGGAAGCGCATCTGTGGTTCCCTTCCCCACCGATTCCCGCCTCGGCCCTGCTGGCAGGCAGCGCCAACCCCTGGGCTATGAGACGGCCCCTTTTCCCCCGGTTGGCTCTGTGAATGGGAGCCGGGGAGGAGTTGTGCAAGAACTGCTCCATGAGCAATTCGTCTGTTTACAGCAGCTATGCTCTCGTATAACCCACTCTGAGGCCGCTGCTGTGGGTAAGGGGCGGTTTAGAGTTGTTTGCAGGGTGGGAACCATGAAAAAGTTCCCACCCCAAATGGTGTTTATACCGCCCCCAACCCGGCTTTATTGGCCAGTCCAGAAGGGGCCCATATCAAAGTATCTTCCATTCTGAAGTGAGCTGGAAGTTTTTTGAGGGGGCTTTACAGCTGCCTTAACTTGCTTCTCCATCAAATGCTGGATGCAGTATAAACCCAAATTGCTGAGTCAGCAAGGGTCAGTTGAACTCCATCAAAAGTGTTGAGCACAAAGTCCTTCAAGATCTCTGACTTTCCAATCAACATTGCCTCTGTCTTTTCAGGATTTAGTTTCAATATGTTCACTTTTAGCCAATTCACTAATGCTGTGATTCAGGACCTCTCTAGCACATCTCCAGGAAATCTGAATAAGAATATAAAGAGATGGGTATCATCAGCAAATCGATAACCATCAACATCAAAACATTGAATTATTTGTCCTAAGGGCTTTCTGTAGAAATTTTTAAGGATTGTGTCCTGTGAAAACCCACAGGATAGGTCCCACAATGCTGAAAGCTCATCTCCAATGGCAACCCTTGAGTCCAATTCATGAGGAATGCTTCAAACCAGTTTCATGCCTACTTCTGGCTCCATGTGCCATACACTGCATTAAAGGCTGCAGATAAATCCAACAGGAGCAAAGAAGAGGCATGGCCTTTGTGTACATTCATATGGAGATTGTCAAGTAACATTAGCAGGACTGACTGCATCCCATAGGCTGGCCTAAAGCCAGACTGGAAAGGGTCCAGAGCAGATGAATTATCCAAAAAGACATGGCGCTGGTTGGCTGCTGCTCTGTCAATCACTTTGCCAAGAAAGGGCAGATTAGAGACTGAGCAATAAGTGGCCACACCATTTTTCTGTAGGGATTGTTTTTTAGTAGTGAATGCCTCTTTGAATGACTGAGTTTAGGATTGATTTGTAATAGCTTCACAGATGAGGTCCCTATGTAATTTTAGTGACAAGGATGGCCAATGATCCAGAACACAAGTCGTGACCTTCACAGATTTCAGGATCTTGCCAACATACAACCTGGAAGTTGGGTCAAAATAGTCCATAAATAGACCAAGCACTGCATTAGGCATTTCTTCTGGTGGATATTTGTTATAATGGATATTCAGATCTGAGCATTTTCTTGATATTTTACCAGCATTAAATTTTTGCAAAAGTATCACTGCTAATGAAAGTGTTGGGCTTATCAAGTGTTCTTGGTTGAACCAAACCCAAAATTCAGATCCTCTAGCTCTATGGAATCAGGCATGCCTAAACCCATAAATTTCAAGGCACTTGGGTGTATCCCCATACATTTCTGAGCCTTCATCTACACATCCATCTCTTTTACACATGATCCCAATGCAAAGCTGTAACAGCAAGAAATATCTTGTACTTCCAGGCAGAAAAGCAATGGCTGCTGGGGAGGAAGGATGTAACATTTATGCTGATTTGTCCTAATCTTGATTAGGAAATGCAAGAAGCAGGCAACAATCTCAAATTATTAATCTGCTGGCATTTAGCTGTGTTCTGGTTGTTCTGTTATTTTTTAATCTCTGCTGGGTAGGTTTTCTTAGGCCTTTGGCTATATGATTTTGATGTATTTTTAATTACTTTTATGACCGTGAGCTGTTCTGAGGGTTCCTTAGGACCAAAAAGCAGGGCATGAATATTTCAATAAATAAAATTGCACAAGCACTCCTCAACTCACACTGAGGCGCCATTGCATCTGAGGTGAAACTGCTCTTTTTGGAAGACCAATTTAAACCTGATGCTGGGCATGTAAAAGAAAGCTATCCATATGGGGGACATTTAAATTAGGTGCCAGTTCCGACTTGCACAATGCTAGCGTGTCAGCACAGCATGCGTTGAGTCCCTGGATTCCTGACATGCTGAGGCCAGCGACCCAATTTAACTGCGATGCTGCCATGCAAAATCCTGCGTGGGTAACTTTCTTTTACATGCTCAGTATCACTTTTAAATTGGACTTAACAATCTTTCAAACAGTGTTGAAATGCAACCAGCTGTTATTCTGTCTGCGCTTTTGAATCCCAGGTCTCTCCGCACCAGTGTTTGCTATAGCAACAGGCAGAGTGACATTCTGGTGCTTCTGCAAGGAACACTTGACAAGCCCAGCATCTTCATTGATGTCTACAGTAACCAGAGGGTATAAAATGCCTGCAGAATTTTCTCCCTGTTTCAGTTCTGCGGGAACAGATGGGATATGCTTTTGATATCCAGTCAAGGAAACTGACATGTGGCCTGACATATGCATTAACCTTGCATACCACATTACAATCTTGGATAATGAAACTAATAGTATAACCTGAAAGTCCCAAACAACAGTTAAAGCCCATGATCCCCAAGGTGGTCCCTATGGGCAGTACAGAACCTGCCAATGTGATTTTCAATGCATCTTTGCTCCTTCAGAACAAAACCCAGTTTGCTCCCTTCCAGCAGAATGACTAGCAAGGAGTTCATCCTGGGGAGGAGCATCACAGCAATACATCATCAGCTTGGCAATGGACACGGCTTCCCACATCCCTCAGCTTGGAAAGTGAATCACATTGCAAACTGCAGGGAGCAAACCTTCCTTTTTCTTTGGAAACTGACAGCAAACAGTGTCTGTTTCCCAAAAGAAAGTGCCAGTTCTGACTTCCCTCATTCTCTTTGCTGATACCACACAAACCTATCATCAAATGAGGGAGGGGGATTCATGCTGGGATCAGCTACAGAGTCCTACCCATAATATCTTGACATCATGTACAGCCTGACCTCACGGAGCAGAGCAAGGGGAAGAGGGATGCCAGTCTTGATTTTGAAATTAAGCACGGGTTCAATATCAAAAGGGTCTGCCTGAGACATGACATCATTGTTCCCCCTCCCAAATTAATAATGCAGAGCTTCAGACAATGTCCCTCCTAAAGAGCAAAGCCACTCACATCTGGTTATCAATGGCCTAGCCTTGAGAAAACACCCCTGGCTCCTTCCTACAATGAACTTGCAAATATCCACACACTAATCGCACCAGCAAGCCTCCTGTACTACCCTGCACTCTTTTTCGTAAAATTAATTTGGTCCAAGAAACTTCCTCTCCAACTAATAAGGGTTATCAAGCTTCCTGAGGGTTTGTTTTAATCTCATCAACACAGCCCAAAACTCATAAAGTCTTCAGCTATCCCAGGTTTTAATCTCATCAAATCATTCCAGCAGCTTTGTCCATGCCTGGGAACGGAACTTTGTACTGTCCTGAGAAATCATCTCTTTTATCATTGCCAGAGGGTCAATTTTTTCCTATAATTAGAGCTCCAAAATCCATAGTTCTTTGCACTTGGACTTCCTTGTGTCCAGTGTCACTCTCTGTGAGAAACACTAGCTGTTTCTCTTGCTGTCCCTCGCACCTCTTCACTTCTGGAATGGTAATAACCAGCCTTCCAACACGTTAACTTATTCCCACTATGGCTCAACTCATTATTTCTTAGGCAATTCTGTGTGCATGTCTACTTTTTATTATTTTGATCCCTTAAGAAAATTGTAATTTTTTTGCCTCAGTCCTGGGCTCATTCCACACATGCAAAATAATGCACTTTCAAACTGCTTTCAGTGCTCTTTGAAGCTGTGCGGAATAGCAAAATCCACTTGCAAACAGTTGTGAAAGTGGTTTGAAAACGCATTATTTTGCATGTGCGGAAGGGGCCCTGTGGTTTTGAGTGATTTTCTTGGGAAACTGATTTCTGTATACACATGTATTAGATCTCCTACTAACCTCTTACATATCCAGTCCGCTTCTAGATAATTCCTCCACTATTCCAAGAGGCATACGCAACTAATTTGGGTAACATTGCAGTGGGAAGTGCTTTGCTTCGAAAGAGCCCAAGAGACATCACCTTCACATCTACAGGAAGCTGCTATTCAGAATCGGCTGGCTTTACTGCAGGATGTTTGACTTTGAATCTCCAAACATTCTGTAAGGCCGGCTCTGACTGCCATTTTGTGACAGGACCCAGGAGTCTTTCAGCATCCAGAAATGCCCACAGGCTGAAGGTTGTTTATTTAAACTAACAGCTCAGCAGACATAGGATGATTATCAAATGCAGGGTGTCTCAAAAAGGCTTCTCCATTTATTCACTTATATTCCACATTTCAGTGTTCAAGTTGGCTTACACATTACCAAACACTGTTACAATAAAAACAATTATGACTAAATTAAAAAAACATGTGAAATCATTATATTTTAGAATGTACAACACTACAAACCATGAGATGCTAACAACACAACTTCAGTTCTTAATTGAATATTATTATGCATGTGATACCAGCAATTTTATATGATTTTATAAGCAGTGATTTTGTATATAATTCTCACAGCACAGATAGTTTTTGCAAAATATTGGAAAGTGCCAAAAACTTCTTCCAAACATGAACAATTTGGTATGATTCAGAATTAATCAGCTGCAAATTTGACCAGTGAATCTAAGGTCCATTATAAGGCAGAAAAATATATATAGAAATGCTGCTGCCACTAAGGACTCATGTATTAAATTGTTTTCTGTGAAAATATTTTTTTAAATGTAGAACAGCAAGCTGATAAAGATTAAAATTCATAGGAGGTGATAAAACAATCTAAGATTGCTTCCACATGGCGGCTTTACTGCAGTTTAGCATCCAGAACAGAGGTGGGGGAGGGAGGGGTTGGAACATTCACATTATATCATTCCCTAATTATCCTCTGCTGTGCTTTCCATTGCCTCTGCATCCACAACAGCAAAAAAAAAAAAAACTACATGGAGAATCATCACCTCATGGAAGCTACCAAACAGTGAAAAGTTACTCCAGTCTAAATCTCCTGAAATAAAGGACTTTGATTGGAGTAACTTTGCATGTGATTCCATTGTTATAAAGTCAGTCAGGTGTTTTAAAATCCCTTCTAAAAGCTGCCCAGCCCCAAAAGACACCATTTTTCTGGGACCAAATGCTACAACTTGCATATCTGTCATTTATACAGTTATTAAAATACCACCCACGAAAATGGTAATGTAGCAGCCTCTGGGGTCTGGGGTGTAGGATAAAGCTTACCTATCCAGTTAGTTCACAGGAAACTCTAGCACAGTGGTTCTCAACATGTGGGACGCGACCCCTTTGGGGGGTCAAACGACCAGTTCACAGGGGTCACCTAAGACTCTCTGCATCAGTGTTCTCCAGCTGTAAAATGGATAAATGTTAGGGCTGGGGGTCACCCCAACATGAGGAACTGTATTAAAGGATCACGGCATTAGGAAGGTTGAGAACCGCTGCTCTAGCAGCTTCAGTTTTATGGCTCCACACACACTTAGAACTACAATCTACACTCAAAGAAAAACCAAGTGAGGCCCCTCCCATACAGGCCTTGTTGTGGAAAACAAAAACTGATTTGTGATAGCTCACTAAAAGGCATACATATATATACTCCACAGGTAGCAACACTACTGGCAACTCTGCATCGAGCAACTCCTGAAAATATGAGGTTGGGGCCTGGGAAGGGCAAGGTTTGGAGAGATGAGGGAGCTCTGAAGAGTACAATGCCAAAAATCATCCTCCAAAGCAGCCATTTCCTCCAGGGGAATTGATCTCTGCAGTCTGACAATAAGTTATAATGTTGACAGAGTTCCAGGGCCCACTTGGAGACTGGCAACCACACTTGATACAAGAGTCTCTCAGGCTTTAAAAGAAGAAGAGTTTGGATTTATAACTCCCAGGCCCTTTCTCTCCTGTAAGGAGACTCAAAGGGGCTTACAATCTCCTTTCCTTTCCCCCACCCCACAACAAACACCCTGTGAGGTGGGTGGCGCTGAGAGAGCTCCAAAGAACTGTGACTACCCCCACTTGGAGTGTACAAGCTATTCTAGGTCACATAAGCCTCCACAACTCAAGTGGCCGTGGGGGAATCAAACCCGGTTCTCCAGATTAAGAGTGCATCTGCCCTTCACCACAACACCACACTGGCTCTCTATGACACTATGCCAGGGGTCCCCAAACTTTTTAAACAGGGGGCCAGTTCACTTTCCCTCAGACTGTTGGAGGGCCAGACTAAAAAAAACTATGAACAAATTCCTATGCACAAATGTTTGTAAAATGCTTGATTTCACCTTTCAGACTTTCTGTCATGGTCTATTTTTAGAACAGTGACCAAAGCATGTCAAGTACAGGGTGGGCTCCAAATATTGTTGGGGAGGCTGTGGAATACCTTCCCCTGTAAAAAAAAAAAAAAAAGCAGAGCTTTCCCACTGAAGCATTCCATCTAACCCAGGATTAGGTATCTTCCTGGGTTCTTTCCTCCCTAGCAGCCAGCGAGCGATTCACCAGCCTGGCTGATGCCAATGGGAGTGAGGCGAAACAGAAAGCCTGAGAGCAACACATGGAGTAGCCGAGAGGGAAGGAGCGAGGCGTTTGCCACGTAATGTAAGGTTTCCAACTCTGGGTCAGAAAATTCATGGAGATTTGGGGGTGCACCAATCTGAGAAAGGCAGGGATTTAGGGTGGGAGCCCACCGTCCAAAGTAGTCATTTTCTCTAGGAATTGATCTCTGCCACCCTGGAGGTCAGCTGCTTAATTCTGGGACATCTCCAGGCCTCCCTAGAGGTTGGCTACTCTTACATAGAAGGTAATAATCCCACAAATATGTCTGCTGCCTGCTTGATCAGCTTAATGTTTTAGAAAGCAGCAAATCCAGTCACAGAAAAAAGAGCAGACCCTGTAGGAGGCATTGCCCTTGTTGCATAGGCTGGTTACAGGGGGAGGAAAGGAGCCCAGGAGCCCAAAGGAGCCGATCTGGCAGACCCCGAAGGCTGCGGGTTATCTCCAGGGCTCGGTTTTTCCTCCAGCAGACCCAACAGTCCAAGCCACGGAGACCCGTTCGCCGCCTACCAGCCGGTCCCACAGGGTGGGGTGGGGATCACTCCTGTTGCTTTCAGCTGGCCTTTGTTGGCACAGGGGCAGAGGTGGGTAGCCCCATTCTCGGGTTGTGGGGGGCCTGAAGGCAGACAAGCGACTGCAACCACAACAACCCAGTGGGAAACCCTCCTGCGCTGCCAGACCTGCACCCCACATCAACGGCCTTTGGGGCTGGTTCCTCCTCTCCCTCGAGCCCCCACTGCACATGAATGGAGCCATTGCTGCCATGCCTGGCGGGCCGGATAAATACCTTCAGGGGGCCACATTTGGCCCCCGGGCCGTAGTTTGGGGACCCCTGCACTATGCCCTCTCCAGTAGATGAGACAGCAGGTAAGAGCGTGAAGTGTGAAGGAATGCCCGGAGAGGATACTGAAAGTGCAGGTAAACAGTGGGCGCTCTTGCAGACTATTCTGACAGTGAAAGCTCTCGAAGCTTGACTGCTCTGCTACCTCAGCCGCCAGATGACCGCTACGGCTTTGCTTATTATAGGCTCCCTGTAAACATACCACAGCTACTACAGGTTGATTAATTTCCTGCAGAGTTGTAATACATTACAGTTCCCTCTATAAGACCGCTCATTTGTTCCCATTAGGAAAATTATCATTGACTATTTCCCACCACCCTGGCACCACAGAGCCCTTCAACACACCTACACAGTTTGCAATCTTTAAACCACCACTTCAGGGTAGAGCTATTAAAACATCCAGGTTTAAACCTCAGCATTTACTACCTAGCGTTTCCAACACATTTCCCAGCCTTCCCTAGCCTCTATTCCACCGACTGTTTGCATTGGCCTCTTTGCCTTTCCGGAAAGCACCAGTTGGCCAATTGAGTTTTAGCCCGCTGAAGGGAACGGACAAGGCGCGTGTTGATTGGAGGCCGAGGTGGGAGAGGCGGGCGGAGGGAAGCGTAGGCGAGCGACGATTGTTTAGATTAAGCTCCCGCCAGGGACCGAATGGGAAAAACAGATTGGTAGGGGAAGGAAAGAGGTGTGGCCTCGTGTGAGGAGTGGGCGGGCGAGCTCAGGCGCGAAGTGTACGGATTGGCGGAGGGACGCCGATTGCCGCTCCATGATTGGCCGCGGCGCTGCTCTGTCGTTAAACCGGCTGCGCGCGGAGTGGGTTCGGTGTGGCCGGGGGCTGTTAATTGCGCCGGAGAAGAAGAAGGAAGAGGAGGAGTGGGAAGGGGGATTCTGTCATGGCGCGGGTGACGGTGCTGGGAGTTTCGGTGCTGGAAAACCCAAGCCCCTTTAGCCAGCCGCTCCGCTTCCAGGTGCAGTTCGAGTGCGGAGAGGCTTTGCCTCACGGTGAGTCTGGAGAGCGCTGAGCGCCTTTCATTCCTTCCCACGCAGGGCTTTACTGGTCCAACTAGCAGCTTGCAGTCATCACCGACAAAAGCACCTTCGCATGCTGCCCAAACCTTTAGTGGGTTGCATGGGGAAGGGAGACTAAGTTCTGTGTTCCCACGAGGCCTCAATTTAACTTAGTCTCGGCTTAGGGCTGTAGAGGTTTTGGCTATAAAGAGCTGTTCTGATGTCTAGATACCCTAACTCTGGGGAGACACTTGCTGACCTAGATGCTCACAGCTGTGGGGTATAATGGTGTAAGGCAGTGGTTCCCAAAGTGGGCGGTACTGTCCCCTGGTGGGCAGTGGGATTACCTGGTGGTCTCTAAGAGGTAAGGGCAGCAGGAGATACTAGAGGTGGGCCCCTTCAATTTACAATAAGTCAAGCTGTGGAACTGTGCAGGCAAATATGGTGGCAACTATCAGAATATTTTTCAGACTGAAAAGTTGGGATCACTGAATCAAGTTCATCAATCGGTTTTGTTGAATGAATTAAACTAAAACATTTTAATTGGATTTTGAATAGATGAACAATTGTTACTGTTTTTAATTTAATTGCTGTCTTCCTCAATAAGTCATGCAAATTTTGAATAAGCCTTTTTATAGTTTAGGAAGGACTGGGAATGAGTTTGTGGAACCAAGGGGGTGGCAGCCTGAAAAAGTTTTGGAACCACTAGGAGTGTTAGGTGTAATCATTTGACATATTCTTGAGCCCTACCAATCTCTTCTGGCCTTTGTTTTAATGTCTTTAGTCCCTCAGGGAAATTTGTAAAAAAAAAACCCTGCCCCCTCATAGTCACTCCCCACATAGTCAGGAGTTGCTCTCTAGAGGGGAACACAGATATGAGGTACTAGGAAGTCTTTGAAGGTGTCTTGGGGGAGGAAGTAACAGCTATGTTTTCATGGGGTACTTTCTGTATAGCAGTGGGATGCTGTACTCCAAAATGGTGTTTAACTAAACAAATGCTTGTTCATTTATTCTCTCCCCGCCTGCCTTTTCATGTAAGGAGATCAGGGTTACATGGTTCTCTTCCAGGACAAGTGCCACTTACAGACTATGTACTGATGGGGTTTGCCACTACACAAAAAATGTTAAGTAAGAAAGTAAAAAGAGTGCCTCTCTCTCCCCGCCCCCCAGACGGAATGGGGATTCAAGTGCAGTTTTTCAGAGATTGAAAATTTTTGATTCCTTGCATTTCAGCTTGTTTGCTCTAATAGCTACTTTACCAACAGGTTTGTCACCAGGAAGAAAAAAACAGGGACCCCCTGTGCTTGTGCAAACATTAGTCTAAACGAGAAATAAGGGTAGATGGATTAGTCTGGATGGGAAAGGTCATAGAGAGCTTTAAAGGTAAAGAAATGAGTGCTGGATATCTAAAGGGAAGAGGTGCAGCAGATTCATTGGGCTTATTGTGGTCCTTGAAAGCTGCTGTTATGGCACAGTGTTTATTTTCAAGTGAGGCAGACTATTAACATGGAGTACTCCCCCATGCAGATGGGAGAAGCCCTGTCATGGGATGCAGATGTAGAACATTTTCACAGCCATGTTTCATACTGTGCATACTTTTTTGCAGTTTCAGAAGCATGAATTTGCGTATTGTGTAGGCTTCAGCATTCTGAGAATTCCAGCTTTCATTAAAACTGTTGAATTTATCTCTTTATCACTTTACTTAAAACATTGAATGTGTTCCTGAGATCTTGGAACCCTACATGAGCAAGCAGGTATGGTGGGGAAGACATACTGGAGGACATCCAGGGCTGTAGCCATTGGAGGGAAAACCTGCCCCCCTAAGGTTTTTAGGCCCATTTCCTGAATGTTGATGACTTGCACATGTTTCAGATTTTGGTTTGCTTGTGGGGTGGGTAGTAAGCACAGAGTATTCACAGCTCTTGTTCAAACCAGGCTTCTGTTATGGAGTTCAGAGTGGTTAGAAATTGAAATAGGTTATCACTGTGAATACTTCCTTGGTTTTTTTTTATAGGATGCAGTGAATATTTTTTAATCTGCTCTTGGCAATAGAGTGCTTTAGGACTACTCTTAATGTTGCCATCATATCAGAGACGGGGCCTGGGATCTTTTTCAGGACATGCATCCCCTGTGACTGCATTCCTGTTGTTAAAACTCTCCCTGGCTTCTGAGATCTTGCAAGCCAGTGAATAATTTCTTGTGGGAGGTATGCATGAAAAGTAATACCAGCAAAAAATAAATGTTAAAGTGATTCATAAGTAAGCTGCAACCTGGGATTACCTGCCTTTTTCAGACAGTGATCTTCTACTAGAATAACTTTCACAGGATGCCAAGATAGCAAAGGGGCATTTCCATGAGCAACTGTGTAGGTACTTGAGAAATTCACATAGTTTCCCATCACTCCCTATTGATCCCGGTTCTTGTTCCCTTCCTTAACATCTCTTTTGGCTCCTGTTTATGGGACATTCTAGAATGCCTGACTTCCATTTTGTTTAGGACCCCTGATTATTGGGTGCAACTTCTTGTGATTAGAATTCTTAGGTTGCAAGGAAGAGCTTGTTATAACCATCTTAGGTGAACAAACGATCCTTCATGGCAGATTGCCAGCAATATTTTATGGATCATTTTTTAAGTCAGAAAGATAGAAGAATGACACAAGATTTAAAGATAAATTGTGTATTCACCCATTTAATAAGCCTGCTTTTAGATGTTTATCTATCCCATAAAAAGTTGAGTAACTTTGGGTCTTGAGCCCACTCAACAGTGCTTCTAGTGAGCTGTTTACTTTTTTCCAAAGGTAAATGCCAAATGTATGTTTGTTTGTTCATTCAAATGTTCATCCATAGCTTGTTTAAAAATGGCACCGCTGTATAAGTAGTTGCAAAGTGCCCTTGGCTCATTGTGATATGTGAGCTTTCCACAGAAATGCTTACTTTAGGGTTTGAGCTGAACACATTCAAGAGGTTCTTGAGCTGGCTTCAGTGAACTGAGGATGTTGCATCAGCATTCTCCCTGTCATTTTTTCATGAGTATCTTCAATACTTGAAGAGAGAAGAGACCATTTTGAAAAGCTTGCTTGTGACTTCCTTGGAAGCAGAATACTGTGATCTTGACTTTGCTTGGTAAATGAAATCCTCAGTCTGGCACTTGAACAGATGCATATGTTTTTGAAACATTAATACTAATTCACTGGCTGTTGTAATGGCTTCAAGTAGGATGGCAATATTTCCAATAAGCCTCTGCAGATGTGTGTATACTGTTGCTGATTTTTTTTTCTGTTTTATCTCTTTTTTTCAGACTTGGAGTGGAAGATCATTTATGTGGGTTCTGCTGAGAGTGAAGAGTATGACCAAGTTCTTGACTCTGTGCTGGTGGGACCAGTACCAGCTGGGAGACACATGTTTGTATTTGAGGTAAGAGCTAATCTACTTGGGGAAAGGGAGGAAAGAGCAGTGTTGGAGGAGGAGATGACAGAGAAGTATAAGGCTAATTTGGACTTCAGTCTTATTAAACTCAATGGAGTTTGCAAGATGAGACTGCATATTTGTTTAAAAGTAAATAACTTAAGTGGACTGATTAGTGTGGAGGGCTAAGTATGAAATCCTATACACAAATACTCCTGTCTAAGACCTCTGAATTTGACTAGACTAGCTTAAAATACAATTGTCTTGTAAATCCCTAACACGTGTGTTTGTGTTAGCAGAGTAGAACGGAAGAGATAGATTTTCAGTTGGTTCTGGTGGGTTTTCCGGGCTGTGTGGCCATGGTCTAATGGATCTTGTTCCTAACGTTTTGCCTGCATCTGTGGCTGGCATGAACAAGATCCACCAGACCACGGCCACACAGCCCAGAAAACCCACCTGAACCAGTTGAATCCAGCCATGAAAGCCTTCAACAATACGGATTTTCAATAGCTTTTTATATATGAGTTTACTAACTATAGGATTATATGGACATAAAATAAGAAATCCTTTCTTTCCTGTTACACATCTACATTACTGTACATTTGGTTACATTGGGGTGCTGGTGCTGGGATCATGTCTGCTCAAACAAAGAAACAGTTAACTTTATAACTTCAGATGTGCATGCTCACTAGCATGTAAGCAATGGCTATCTGACTGACCAATAGCTAATCAATAGATCAGGTCATAAACAGTGAGTTCAGAAACTTGTTTACCTACAAACAGTTAACCCTTTTATAACTGAATTGTGACACACTTGAAAAATCCCAACACAGAGTTCATGCTTTTGATTCTTGTTTAAACACAGTTGGAAGGAACCTATAGCGGCTTAGCCTAATACCTCTTAAAAGAGTCTACATTTCTCTGATTACCAGTAAATAGTTAATTGTCTGATCTGTTTGGCTATTGAGAGACATTCCATAGCTTTTTAAAAATACAGTCCAAATCTGTATTGTGGCAACCTGAACCCATTGTTATTTACTATACCATCAATGATCCAGTTTAATATTAGTATAGTAGTATATAATTTGTGTTAGTATATGGTGGGCTTTTTAACATCTGAAAATTGTCTCACACAAATTTATTAGCTATAACAATACAGTATCTTCTGTAGTATAGCCTTTTCTTTTATTACTTTCCTCTGAACTTAAAATTCATTGATGAAACATTAGTGTAACAATTTGTGAGTCCATACAATAGAATCTTCATGAAAGCAGAAAGACATGAAGAGAACTTTTGGGTCCACCTTTTTAGATACTTTCACACACAAGGCTAGACCAGTCTGGGAAGAGCGCCAAGCAAGAGATAACACAAACTGTAACAGTAAAAACAGGTGCTAGCAAGAAACCGTCACATTCCAATCCCATCTTTTCAGCAGAAGATCAACTGGTATAGTTTGAATCATACTGATAAATGTACATGCATGGATTTTTTTAGCTCCATTGTAGTCTGATTTTAGGCCCGGTTATGTGATTGAAATGGCATTGATTGCCATGGTGAATGACATGCACTGGGAGATGGACAGGGAAGTATTGTCGAAGGCTTTCACGGCCAGATTCAACTGGGTTTTCTGGGCTGTGTGGCCGTTGTCTGGTAGATCTTGCTTCCTAACGTTTCATCTGTATCTGTGGCTGGCATCTTCAGAGGTGTATCACAGCAAGAAGTCTGTTACACACTGTGTCTAGTGAGAAGGGAATGTTTAGTGGGGTATAAATTGTTATGTCCCCGGGTGGGGAACCAATCTTTTTTTTTATAACACCAGAGCTTTTACCATAACACAAACATGTTTGGGCTGTATTTATGATAGGCTAGCTTTTTGAAAGTTGTTACAGCCTTGTGTAAGCTTATAGTGTTTTTATGTTTGCTAAATTTTATAAATGTTTTATTGTTTTATTATATTGCAAATTGTTTTATTATATTGCAGATTGCCTCTAGAAGAAATGCAGCATTTAATGTTTTAATAAAAAACACTCAGTTTTGAAAATCACTGGGTGACCTTTGACCGCTGAATATCATAAATTGCTGTGAGGATCAGATGGGGAAAATTGTATGCCGCTTCCATGAACTATTTGGAAGTGTCTAATACAAACGTCTCTAATGTTTGGTTTGTTTGTATTGCCTTCTCTCTGCAGGCTAATGCCCCTAACCCTGATCTAATCCCAGAAAGTGATGCTGTGGGCGTTACGGTGATCCTCATCACCTGCACTTACCTTGGCCAAGAATTCATTCGCATTGGGTACTATGTCAATAATGAGTATGTGGATCCAGAACTAAGAGAGAATCCACCCCTCAAACCAGACTTTTCTCAGGTGAAATGCTGATATGCTAAGAGAAGAATTAATCTAACCTCCCTTTTAAACTTGATTGCCATGCCATGGCTCCCTCACAGTTCTGTGACCGATGTCTTTAGTTGTTTCTGAAGGCACAAAGCAACTTTTGTTTATTTATTAATTGCATCTTATATAATGGGGGAAAGAAGGAAATGCTCAAAAGCAGTATTTTTGAAAGGGGAAGAGCATTGCAAGCAATATTGCATCGCTTAAAAGTGAAATGAACATACCCCTTTGGATTATACTAAGTGAAATTATGAACCCCACATTCCCTGGTTTTTCCTCATACATTGGAAAATTACAGTCATGAAAGAGGAAAGTCTAGATGATAAGAAGGTGGATCATATGGTGACCACAGCACCTGTGGTTGTTAATGGGTATAATACTCAATGAGTCTTAAAGACTGGGGAGGAAGACATTTATTTTGAGAATGTATGTTGACTGCTGTGTCACTTACAGCCCCATCTACAGGCCAGACTGCAGCTGTGCTGCCCCACGGCTCTCAAAGGGAGCAACACTTCTGAGAAGCCCCAATGGCCTGAGTGGGGACTGTGGCCCGCCTGCGCAGTGCTGGCAAAGGCCAGGAGGGAACTGGCTAACATCAGGTGCTCCCTGACCTCACTACAGCAGCAGCGCAGGGATGCTGAGGCAGCATCCTGCACTGCGTCCCACCACCGGGGGGTGGGGGGGGTGACAGCAGCGGTGCCCTGCTGCTCCCAGTGGCATAATCACTTCCCCTTGAATAGGACTGTTTGACTGCTACATTAAAGAACGAAGAAGTTTAAAAGAGGTTATTTAAAAAAAACATTTTGAAATAACCTTTTAAACTTCTTAGTTCTTTAATGTAGCCCTTCTGTAATACCTGAGCTATACCCCTTCTAAGAAGGAATGAATTGATTAGAGAGAGATCCCCTGTTTTTTTATCCATCAATAAATGTTTCCTTTATTCTGAGGTTCCAAGTAGGAGTTACTTTGCTCTTTCAGAGAGTATATTTCTAGTATTTTAAAATCCCTGCTTTACTCTATCCAGAAAACTATTGTCCTTGGGAACTACTTACTACATTTTCTGCAATAGGAGGAACAGGGTCATTGGGGATCATGCAACTAAATCAGGGAATCACTCAGTGACTTCAGAACCAGTTTATTATCTGCATTCACTAGACAGGACGTCCTGACCAGAGGAGTGGTAGAGAGTACAGCTCCTGTGATAAAGAAGCTTTGATTTTTTTCCTTCAAGAGTTAAGGCACAATTGAAATATTTTGTACAATGGAGCCATGATAGGGTTGATTACAGCTGAATAGAGAGAACAAAGCCTTGTTTACAGTTGCTTCTGGAATTATTATTGTGCTGATTAACTCAGGTAAGAATAGGGTTACAGGCAGTTCTACTCTGGAAGGGTAGATTTGCATGTTATAAGAGGGAGATACTCAGTACTGAGTTAAGAGCTTTGATGGGTTCTTCAAGGGAGGAATTGTGCTCTGAACAAAGTTTTAAGGTTAGTTTCTTAGTGATTCAAGTAAATTGGGGCAGTGGATTGTAACATCCTTCAGGAGGCAACTACTTATGCTTTTAATTTATCTTTTGTTCTATTATATTTGTACCCCACCCACGGTTGAGCTCAGGGTGGCTTACAATAGCGTATGGTATCTCGGTTTCAAAATGCCACACAGAAGAGTTGAACTAATATCTCTGGAAAGCTATCGGCTGTAATGACCCCTAAGCAGTCCAGCAAATCAATGCAGTTTTCCAGGGATAGTACAATGAAAGCAACTAGGATCACTTTTATCTTTGTCATAGCTGGAAGGAAGTAATAATTTGTTTGATTCTTATTGTCAGTGTGTAGAGTCACTGTAAGACGTAAGTAGCTATTAGTTTAGAAAAATGTTCCAAAGTAAACCTATTTAATTACTTCACCCTTGTTCTTGCTTCATAGCTGCAGAGGAATATCCTGGCGTCCAACCCTCGTGTCACTCGTTTCCACATCAATTGGGATGGTCCTAGAGACCAAATGGACAATATTGAAAATGTGGATCCAGAGGTGGATGGCTTCTTGTCCCCTAGCTGTGACTACATCAAAGGGTTGGCCCCATCAGTGGGTCTTCAGCCGGAGAATTCTATGGACTGCATGTGATCTAAGCACAAGAATCTAAGGAGCGGACGTGGAGAAGGGCAATTTATGATTTTTTTGTAGAAACGCTGAAAGCAAAATGAATAATGTCAGGCAACTGAATTCCTAAATGGTCTCTCTGAGTCAACAGAAATTTCTGAGCCCTTATCCTGTTGGAATTTGACAAGATGATTTCCTGACTGTTAAGTCTGCAGTTCTGCTGTAGGGTTTTGTGCTTGAGACTGCACCTTCTGCTCTTGACAGGCAACTAGTGCAGCAACTGAGTAAGCAAAAATCCTGTGTTTCCCCATGTTTTTGTCAAATCTGGAGCCCAGGAGTAATGCACAGTGCCACATTGCTCTTTTTTTCTTGAGAGTCTAGGACAGTAGGCACCTCTGTTTCAGGAGCTTGACTCTTTTGTTTTCATTTCATGCAAAGGAGAGCCTCAGGGACCTACGGCCAACATAATAGCTAGATATTGCAGCCAGGCCTTGATGCCTTTCTGAATATCTCTTTGACCCAGTTTTGCAGTCATTGTTCTACTGTTGCACTTAGCATAAACAGTGATGAAATTCTCTTGTACTGGCTGGAAGCACAGGAGGGGCTGCTTCTTATGTGAAGGGTATTGTTGGTGCTTTTTCAAGCACTGATTGTAGGCTTGCCCTAGCTGCCTATCTTTGTACTCTATCCCCCAACTGTATCCTCTCCAGGGCCAGAACTGGCAGCAGTAGTATCTCCTGCAAGCAGTATCTAAATTTATAAAATCCTTCACAGGTGCTCTTGTCTGGGGAGCACTGACCATACCTTTCTCACAGGGTCAGGTTTGCTCTTCTGGCATTTAGGCTAATTTGTAGTTTCTTTCTACATATACAAAGTTCCTCTCAAAACTCATTTCCATTAATATACCTTTTTCTGTTAGAGCAATGTTTACAACTTTGTGATAGAAAAGCTCTTTTTCTGGGGGCCCCCACCATCCATTTCTTTACTTTCAGTGGCTACATGCCCTGGTTCTTGGCCTATTTTGCTCCCTGAAGTTACAGTGATATGTGCTGTGTACAGATCTTTTAATCATTTTATGTTGTGGAATTGATGTCCAATTAATAAAACTTTTGGAAGAATTTATTATGAATTGCGGAATAGCTATCTTTCCAATAGATAGAGAACGTTGGTTGGAGCCTCATTGTGAATGACTGAGGCCGTTTCCACACGGAGGCGGAAGCGGCCGGGTCAGCGTTTACGACGCCGACCCAACGACGCTGGGACCGTCCGCACGGACGGTCCTGGAAACAGCCAGGCAGCCAGCACCGCGGAGCGCTGGCGCCTGGCCGACCCGGCATGTCCCCGGGCCTCCGGCGCGTCGTCGAGGCCTGGGGACACGCCCCCTGGCCCTGCGCACCTGCTCCAGCGGGGCAGGGGGCGTGTCCCCAGACCTCGGCGACGCGCCGGAGGCCTGGGGACAAGGTAAGTGCCGGGTGGGGGAGGCGTCGTGAAGCCGCTGCCGTTCGCTTCCAAGCGCTCTGGGGAAACGCCAGCTTCGCGACAGCCGGGCGGCGTGAGGGCGGCGCAGCTGCGATGCAGCTGCGCCCCCTGTACAAATGGCGGCCTGGAGACGGCGTTTTTACCATCTCCAGGCCGCCATTCATTGCCCATGTGGAAACGGCCTTAGTCACTTTCGGTGCTCAATGTGGCAAGAAGTTAACCTTGTGCAAGGTTAAAGGAGCAGTACAGGTAGGTTTAGCTTCCTTAAAGCAATAGCTTGGAAATATTTCTATCATTGTGTGCAGAGTTGCCATAACAAGTCTGTGCAGCTTCATTTGCTATCAGACAACACTTGATTTAATTCAGTCCTTTCAGATATGTACCTCTCTTTGATCTCCTCCAAGATCTCAGGTGGCACTCATGACCAGAATATTTGCCAGTTCACCTCCCACAGCAAACCATATTGCCCTACAAAATACCTTTGGGGAATGGGAACTCCTTCCCCACCCCCACCCCAGAATAGCTTGGGGGAATCGGTTGTCTTGCAGACAAAAATCCTGCATTGGCAAACATAACCCTACTTGTGCTGCAAAAATCTATGATGGAATTCAAACCAGCAGCAATGCTGATCCAGGATCACACACCTCTCCAGAATTCCCAAGAAATTGTGAAAAACAATCCCCGGAGCCGAGGCCCCCAAAGTCAGCAGCAGATATTCAGAGAGATAGTCAGAGAAAGCTACCTGGCTTCTCACCCCATGAGATAATGGATGCGACTCCCTTTCTCATGGGATCAGGGTGTCAGGGGAAAGCCTAGTTATCTACAAAGAGTGTGAAGCTATAAAGAAGATCAAGGAAAAATGCCCCAGATGGCAGTGGTAACATATAGCAATCTGGTTACATACATCTTTTAGCAGCATTTGGTTTGGTTTAAGCAGTTACAATGAGGTAGGAATGCATCTCAATCACCTAGATACAATCCCCCTAGATACAGAGGGTGCACCCATGGGAGGGAAGTGGCTCAGTGAAAGATCCTCTATTTTGCATGCACAAAGTCCCAGGTTCAATCCTTGGCATCTACAATTAAGACCATCAGGAGGTGATGTGTAAGACTTCAACCAACTTCCACTGCCAATCTAAGTAGATAATACTGACATAGATGGATCATATCATGTGGCATGATTCTTTTTCTCCATTTTGCCCTAGTAATAACCTTGCAGGGTAGGTGACCCAGAGAATGAAGACCACATAATTCACTCTATGACTGAGTGGGAAAGGCTTGATCATCAGAATTTTTCATTATGCTAATCACAAAAATGAACATGCGAAACATGGATTACATACTATAGTTGGGTGAAGTCCCTATAAATATGAACAACCTTTTATCCTAGAATATCATTAAAAGCCTACTGTTACTTTTATTTTAACTTGGAAAGAAGTAAGACTTTATGTCTCTGTTTCGAGACAAATGTGCCTTGTTGCTGACTAATTTTTATATGCATGTGTACACAGTTATAAGAAGTCACCAGGAGAAAAAAAATTCTTGCTATTCTGGTAGGTTTGCTCCTGACCGCTGTGGAGATGGGGCAAGCAGACTTTATTCCTCCCTTTGCTGAACATCAAATAAATAATGAAGCTACCACCTATGCATTAGCATTTTTGGCTTCATGGAATATTTTACCTTGATCCGTTAATGGATATGCCAACCCTGTGTGTGAGCTAGACGTCAGAACTACACTACATCTGCAGTTCACACTGGTATTCCTTATTATTGCATATGGGGGTGAAAGTTGAAGAAAGCTGACAAAAATCATTGATTTGAAATTGGTATTGAATGAGAGTTTTATGGATCCATGGGCCACCAAAAACTAGCAAAACCAACTGGGTTCTAGATCAAATAAAACCTGAATTCTCTATAGAAGCTAAAATGGCTAAACCGGGGTATCGCATGTTGATCACATAATGTGAAGACCTGACTCACTGGAAAAGCCAATAACACTAGGAAAAGTTGAAGGCAGTAGGAAAGAACATGAGAGGGACTGATTCAGTGAAGGAAGTCATGACCTTCAGTTTGCAAGATCTGAGAAAACCTGTTAATGATAGGAGATTTTGGTGCAAGTCTCACAATGTACAAGGGTCTGTAAAATATGGGGCTCAATTATTTTAGCGAAAGTGTTCCCAGGTTCCTGTAATAAGGGTGATACTTTACACTTGAGGCACAAAAATATCAATTGGAAAATCTTCCTCAGCTAAAGGCTGGTGAGCCATCATACCACATTAAGATAATGTATGGAATCTATGAAAGATAGTGAAAGGGGGCTTGTGCATTGATCTCCCCATTACTTGTCAGTAATTCTCAGCGTTCCCTTTGCACTGGTTTAGGATAATTGTCTTCCTGACCAAGGTGGGAAAGCCCTATGTGAAGATCACATTTTCTGCTAGCAGACAATACATTTAAGAATATCCACAGACTTCTACCAAGTGTGGTACAGTGATAAACAGGTGCAGTCTTCATTTAAGGGCTATTTTTTCTCAGTGATGTGTATGTGGAGTGGGCTTTCCTTAGTCTTCAGCTTTTTAGGAAACAGTGCAACTCATTTCCTTTAGGCTGCATTTCTCTGTAGAACAGAGGTCTTGGAGCACTGGTTATGTTTTTAATATTCTGTGCGAGTGCAGCTCAATAATTGTTCAGTATTGGGAGAGAGGTGGCAGAATGAGGGTGGCCTCGCTGGTACTTGCCCATAAACCCCTTGGGTTTCCCACCGTCTGAGTTCTGACATACAAGAACCCCAAGATAGAAACCACTTATGCAAAAAAAAGAAGAAAAAACCCTCCTCAATTCTCCTTTTTTGTCAAAGAAAAGGAATAGTACCTTTCAAATTCTTTCCAAGGTCATTTTTTCTTTAAGCTGTAGATAAATGTAACTCTTGGCACAAGAGGATTTGGAAACAATACATTAAAAAATGTACCATTCTAGTCTTTTGTGGGGGGTGGGGCTGTTTTAAGGATGATCGAAAACATTGAGAATACTTAAGCAAAATAATATTTTTTTTAAACAGAGAGGAAAAAGAAAAGGAGAAGGGAAGCCAGCAAGATGACTCAAACAGTTGCTGCCCTCAACTACAGGCCTGGCAGAGAAGCTCCATCTTGCAAGCCCTGAGGAATTTAGTAAAGTCCTGTAGGACCATGGTCCCATTTGACAGGGCGTTCCACCAGGCCAGGGCCAGAACCAAAAAAGCTCTGACTCCAGTTGAGGATACCCAGATGCTTTTTGGGACAGGGATCACCAGCAAGTTGTTATTAGCACAGCATAACGCTCTTTGGAGGACATATTGGGAGAACTGGTCTCATAAATACAATGGTCTCAGACTGCTAAGGGATTTAAATTGTAATATTAAAACCTTGAACTGATGTTGGTACTCCACCTGGAACCAATAGAGCGCAGAGCTAATAGCACACGGACTGAATATGGGCATTCCATGAAGTCTCTGTAAGGACCCCTGCAGCTACATTTTGCACCAGCTGGAGCTTCCAGATAAGACTCAAGGGCAGCCCTGCTCAGAGTGAGTTACAGTAATCCAATCTGGAGTTAACCATTGCATGAATCACTGCAGTTAGGTCAGGGTGAGACAGGGAAGGTACCAGTTGTTAAAAGAAACTGAGTTGATGGTAACAAAGAAGCACATCAATGTGCCTGTAGCAGTTATAATACCTGCTTTCCTTTTCGGTTTAATGTTCTGAACTGTCCTGGTGGACCCCTGTGGTTTCACATAGGTACCAGATTTTTTAAAATCAGAAGCTGGTAACCGTATGAGGATCATCCACACAGATTTTGGTGTGACCTTGTTTACATGGCTTGCAGTCATCCCTGTTATGTTTCATTCATTAATTTTATGGCCTTTTGTGGGGCTCAGACAACTTTGACACTCTTGTGTTCAAATCTGCAGCACAGTCCTGATCTCTACTGAGATGTCTGAATTATGTTCTGTTGCAATATTGCACTAGTTGTAACGTTGTCACAGGTTGCGTTTACCAGGAAAAGGGAAGTATGCCTGTTTTTTCGTGTGCCCTTTTTGAGGGATCAAGAAAATTTCACCAAAAATGAGTTTGTCCTCTGAGTAGATGCCATTAACCAAAACTTTTCTTCTGTATATTGTCCTAGCTTAGAACTGGAAGACTGTGGTCTGAAGACTGTCCTCACCTTCTAGCACTGACTGCTCACATAACATGTCATGATTCAGAAATTTCACAGCAACAGAAGGAAACCTTATAGTCAGCACAATAGCTGCCTTTGTTGTGTGTTTTTTTTCCATTTAATTTCCACAGGGAAATAAGGCTGTTGGCACCAATCCAATTTTCTTTTGTCTGCCGTGAGGCAGAGAAACATTCTTCTTCCTTTAATCAGATGCTTATTTATTGCATCTATGCACCACCCCACCGCTGCAGTTTGCTTTGTCTACTCCTTGGCAGTGCCCATTCTGGAGCACTTTTTTTTTTCAAAACAAATTTTGTCTCATATCTATCTGTTTGCTATTGTTCAACAAAAAGAAACCCAAGCAGGGATCTAGTTAGCAATCTGCCTTGCAGCAAATGTTCCACATTTATTATTATTTGGCACTAGTTGCTCATCTGTCTGCCCGTAAATGCCTGATGGTTGAAATAGGCGGATACTACAGAAAGGCAGGCCAGTTAAGCAAAGATCAACATAGGCCTCTGCAACTTAGAAAAGGACACTGGAGTGTGTTTTAAATCTTACATGCGCTACTCAGAAAGATGTCCAAGTGAATTCTTTAAAAAATTCAAAAAGGATAGGTTTTATTAAGAGATGCACATTGTGCTAAAAATTCAAGGATGCCTAGCTGAAACCAATTTTAAACTCAGATAACTATCTTAACTGTCTGAAGAGAAACCTGTGAATTATAGTTTGATATGGATTCTGGGGATCTTTTGTTGGGAGGTCTCAGATTTCTTTTTAACAGAATTAGAACCCCAAAGTTTCTTGGTGGGGATGACTGAATATTAAACAGACATGAAACAAATTTAAAATTTATGTTAAACTTGTGATGCACATGTAGTTCTTATATTTTTCAATCTAGTACCCAACTCTCCCCACAGTTTAAAAATCTGGTCATGGCTGCTTGCTGTCTACTGACTACAAACATTTTTGGATACTAGTAAGACATTACAATATTAGCAGCAGATCCGAAACAAGAAAACAGTGGAGACATTGAAGGAAATATCAACAGCTATGCAGAGTTTAAAAGGGAAGTAATGTTTGATTAAAGATTTTTATTTGTAGTGGAAGCTTTAAATTTTAAATTAACACCACATATGAAAAAATATATTCATAAAGTGCTTGAAATATGTTAAAACATGATTAAGTTTTCAATGCTCAGATTTCAGACATGTCCATTGTTGACCTAATCTAAACTCTCTTTTTGCTCATCATCAGACTAATAAAACTCTAGCTCATGCAGCCAAGGTAACTAAAATTAAATGTCAAGTTTTATCCCTTTCTGTGCAGTGGAGAGAACTGCTACTTTGGAAATGTTCAGACTCAAGAAGGTTGGGATTATTTGCAGAGCCTCAAGTCAGAAGCAGCAGGCATGCCAGCTTTGAGGCTAGTTCTTTGATTTTTGAAAGCCTTTCTTTTCTTTTACCATCCCTGGGAAGACTGATCAGTAACATTTTGAAGGCACCCCCAGTGTAATGAATTCTGAATAACCAGTATGGTATAGTCTGTGGGCACATTTTAGTATCTTTCTTTGCACCTACATATTTATGAAAAGTAACATTCATAAAAGCATGCTTTCTTTTTTGTACAATATTTTTATTTTTATATAACTACAAAGCTACTAGATGGTGAACCAGTCACCCTACAAAGAATTGAACTACAAAAAGAAAAACAGAAGAGAGAAAAAGGTGTCACCCTCAGTCCCATAAACATTTGACCCCAGTACAGACTGCGCCAACAGGAACAGATTAAAAAGAACACAGACTACAACTTTAAGAACAGATATAAAATATTTTTACTTCCACCTTGCCTCCATCATATACATTCTATATAAAATAATCAAAATATCTTATACCTGCTTCTATTTCTTACTGAATTTTTTCTATCCCCTGTTTTATGACCTGATTACAGATACTTGCAAACCCAATCTATTTTAAATCCTTACCTCTTCAAAATCTATATCTGTAGATATCTATCTTATTGTTCTTTCTAGTCTTTAAAATAGCTACTGCTCTTTTTAAAATATACTTTATAATTTCAGTAACTTCCTCTCCTGTCTTATGTTCTAAACCTTACTTTTCCAACTTGATATACTATATTTTAAATGACTTTTAAAAACTTTTTATTCTTGTTAATGAATTTTCTTGCTTCTTATACATTGGTGGTCTTCCGTTGAGTTCCATTGAAAGTGAAAACCAGTCCTGTGGTAGCCACCATCTAAAGGGAATATTTTTCTTCAGTGCCTCAGTTAAGAACCTGTATTCTTTCCTCTTCTTCAATATATCCTGTGGCAATTCCTTCATGATTGTCTGGTCTTGCCCCAGATACTGCATTCTCTTTTTAAAATGCCTGCAAAATATATCTTCCTTCCTGATCTTAATGTCAGATGCATCATGCAGTCTTGGGGTACCTTTTTCTTTTGTGCAGCAGGTGACTTCACATAGTATATTTAATCCACCTTTGCTTGTATTGCTGGAGATATTTTGCAAGCTCTGGTATGAAATCCTTGTGAAGATTCTTTCCATCTGATTCTGGTAAAGCACGAATTCTCATGCAAATTCCTTCTGTCTTAACTCCAGACCAATTAATTTTTCAGCCTGGCATTATATTTTTTTCTGATTAACTTCCCATTTTGTTTTATAGATTTAGAATCATCTGAAATTTTTGTAAGTCTTTAGCCAGACCTTTAAACTCTTTTTTTTCAGTTCTGCTATATCTTGCATATATCTGTCAACCGTTATCAATCTTATTGTTCATTTCTGATATACCGTTCTATACAGATGTAAGCATTGATTAAATTCTCTGCATTTGGTCTGGTAAAACTGGTATAGTTGGATCTGAAATAGCTCTTTCTTGTGTTTTGAATCTGCCATTGTTCCTCCTCCTCTCTTTCTCCCAGTTTTCAGCAAAATTAAAATTAAAGAGCAAGACTTTTTATTCTGGGTGGATTATAAGAGCAACTTTCTACTCCTGTAGGATGCAAGCAATAGGAAATGCATGAACTCAGATCAGAACAGATTTGCAGGGGTTTGCAGCTGCTCAAGCACACAGTTTCACTCAATGGAAGTTCCTGTCTCATTGTAGTTCCTATGTTTTCTGTCCAGTCCCTGGCTACTTATCATAATTCAGTATTCCATTCTTCCTTTCTTTCTGCTTCCATTGACAAATTGATGGCTCTAGCTTATCAACCTGATTTCTTAGAATCTGAATTCTAATCTCATCCTGAAACGGTAACTTGCCTTGGTTGCCCTATCCTATTGGATGATCCACACTGGTTTGCCGATGGGAGTATTTTTAATGGCACTCTTTGTTTTTATATTGATCATTTATCATTTTACTGTATTTGTTTTTTAGACGTTAACATTTTCCTAAATAATGCACATAGGGGCAAAAAATCCAAACTTCACATACACGCTACAGTAAGGTGACCAGATAGTCACCTTTTAAAACTGGGACGGGGTGGGGGTAGGCGTGCTGCTGGACGCTGCTGCGCACGGGCTGCCAGATGAGGCTGTAGTAGACGGCCAGGACGATGACGGCCAGCGAGATAGAGAGGACGGGGGCCAGCATGGTGGCCAGGTGCACCCACTTCTTGTTGGTCTTGGCCGCCATGCGCACCTTCTTGTCCCCGGTGTAGGTGGCCGGCTTGCCCCGCTCCCTGCCCGCCTCCTCCTTCTCCTTCATAGGGCCCTTGGCCTGGTGGTCCGCTCCCCGCCCACCTCCTCCTTCTCCTTCATAGGCCCTTGGCCTGGTGCTCTGCCGCCCGCTCCGTCTTGCTGCGGCTCCCGGCAGGGAGGGCGCCCCCAGGGACGCGCCGCCGATCATATCACCACCACCAGCACCTGCCCCCAACGAGCCGCAAGAGGCGCCCGCCTGGCCCCGCAGGAGAAGCGGCAGCGGCGGAGGAAGCCGAGGGAAGGGAGCCCGGGAGCTGCGGCTGGCCTGCCTGGAAGAGCCTCCTCCTCCTCTCCGGCTGCCCGCGTCCTGGCCTCCTCTTCGGCGGACCTCGCTGGCAGAAGCAGCAGCTCCACGATGCTCTGTGCCCGGCAGGGAGGAGGAGAGAAGCAACGGGCAGGGCAGGGCGGGAGGCGGGAGGCTGCTGCACTGCCTTCTGGGGCGCTACCTGGAGTGCCCCAGAAGGCAAAATCGGGACAGGAGCAAAACCCCGCAGGACGCAGGAAAGATTGGTGTAAGGCGGGACTGTCCCGCCAAAAACGGGAAATTCTGGTCACCTTATGCTACAGGGGTCAGTGCTATCAGTCACAGACCAGGAAAGGGATTTGGGTGTCTTAGTTGATAGTTCCATGGGAATGTCAACTCAATGCATGGCAGCTGTGAAAAAGGCAAACTCTATGCTGGGGATAATTAGGAAAGGAATTGATAATAAAACCGCAAGGATTGTCATGCCCTTATATAAAGCCGTGGTGCGACCGCACTTGGAGTACTGTGTTCAGTTCTGGTCGCCACATCTCAAAAAGGATATCGAAGAGATAGAAAAAGTGCAGAGAAAGGCTACGAGGATGACTGAAGGATTGGAGCACCTTCCTTATGAGGAGAGGCTGCAGCATTTGGGACTCTTTAGTTTGGAGAGGAGACGCCTGAGGGGGGATATGATTGAAGTTATAAAATTATGCATGGGGTAGAAAATGTTGACAGAGAAAATTTTCTCTCTTTCTCACAATACTAGAACCAGGGGGCATTCATTGAAAATGCTGGGGGGAAGAATTAGGACTAAGAAAAGGAAACACTTCTTCACGCAATGTGTGATTGGTGTTTGGAATATGCTGCCCCAGGAGGTGGTGATGGCCACTAACCTGGATAGCTTTAAAAAGGGCTTGGACAGATTTATGGAGGAGAAGTTGATCTATGGCTACCAATCTTGATCCTCCTTGATCTGAGATTGCAAATGCCTTAGCAGACCAGGTGCTCAGGAGCAGCAGCAGCAGAAGGCCATTGCTTTCACATCCTGCATGTGAGCTCCCAATGGCACCTGGTGGGCCACTGCGAGTAGCAGAGTGCTGGACTAGATGGACTCTGGTCGGATCCAGCAGGCTAGTTCTTATGTTCTTATGTCCCTGTTGGTTTTCTTCGACATTCAATTATTATCAACTACAGTATCCTTCCTGCTTTACTAGCCAATGTGGGTCTATGTGGTATTGTCCTGCCTTAGTATAAACCATTTTTGAAAGACATATAGCAGTAAGTGTTGCTGAAGAACTTCTGTTTGACACCATGGCCATAGACCTGTGATCTTATCCCCTCCCCTATTTGCATTATACTAATGGGAGAGCTCAACCAGATACCTAGTACCACCAATGTGCACACAGCTCTCTCCTTTCTACCAAAGCCCAAAGATATGGAGGGAAATCTTAATAAATGTCTGAAGGCAGTGAAGAATTAGATGTGGGTGACTACAATAAAACTTAATCTATCAAGAGTAATGGTTATATGTCTGATCCAGGAATATGCATGCAGCCTGTTAAATGAAGGAGCCAGTACACAGTCTATGGGTGTTTGTAAAAGGGTACACAGGTTGCTAGGAATGCCTTTGGTTGATTTATAAACTGGCATTCTGCCCTGCCGTGAGCGTATGGTTCCTGTAGGGCAGAGATTCTGGTACTGGCACCATTAGAGTTGCATTGCTGGAGATCCTGGGCTTCCCACAGTTTGCAAGAGTGGTTTTCCACTCACTGCAGGGTTTCCATACTTTCAGGTCACTGCAGTCAAAAGGCAAGATGAAGGTTGCTTATTTTGTTTCTTTAAAACCTTTTACAGGTAATATCAATATTGTTTATATCAATATTGTTGAGGTTGCTTTTCAATGCTTTTGCATTTTTAAGGAAAAGCTGACCATAGATCACTGAGATGAGTTTGGGAGTGAGCCCCCAGGGATCCACAGCCGGCTTTTCTCTAAAAATGCAAAAGCAATATTGGTATAAGAAATATCCCTTGCCTTTTGAGTGGGGACAGGCAGCCGCGAGTGTGATCGTGGCTGTGCAGCAGACAGTGGGGCTCCTCTTCACATTTTAACAAGGAAACATGAGGAGACCCCACTGCAAAGGGACTGCGGGGCTAGGAGTGCTTCAGAAGGCATTCCATGCATAATGGGCCTTTGTCTGGCTTCAGCTGGTTTCTCAACAGCAGTCATTCTAGCCAAAACCTGATCTGGCCTTAGTTACACATAATTGATAACATTCTTCTAGCCTATTGCACCACACTAGAACCTGCTAAAATTAACACATAAAGCCTATTGAGTATAGTTATGACTGTGAGCCGCCTCGAGCCCTTCGGGGGGAAGGCAGCCTATCAAATCAAATAAACAAACAAACAAATATAAAATTATAAATAAAAATAAATATTTATAAAAATAAATAAATATTTATAATAAATAAATAAATATACTAACTGCCAGTTTGCTGGTCCAAGGTGCTTGTTATGATCTTTAAAGCCCTAAAGTGCTTATGCCCACAGTATTTGAAGTAGAATGTCCTCCCACATCAATTGCCGGAGCTTTAAGATGATTCATTAAGCAACAAATGAGGTCACTCTACATGAACCTCCCTTGTGAGGTTGGCAGAGAGATGGGCTATCTAGCAGTTGCCCCAAACTGTAGGACTACTTCCAGCCAGAACTTAATACAATCTCTGAAAATACATAAAAACATTCTCGCTCTGGCAAGCTTTTGATGAAAAAGAAGAGCTGGGTTTTGTCCCTTATTATTCTCTACCTTAAGAAGTGTCAAAATCATCTTTTCTTCCTCTCCCCACATCAGGCTCCTTGTGAGGGAGGTGGGGCTTGAGAGAATTCTGAGATAACTGAGACTTGGCCAAGGTCACCCAGCAGGCTTCATGTGGAAGAGTGGGAAATCAAACCCAGTTCTCCAGATTAGAGTCCACTACTCAAAACCACTACACCATGCTGGCTCTACGCCATGATGTGACTGTTTGCTGATGTCAGTTTCCTCTTTTACTATGTCTGCTGCATTTTCTTCCCAACATTCAAAAAGCTCAGGACAGCATATATTGTTCTCTTTCTTCCATTTTAATTTCACAACAACCCTATGAGATAGGTTGGATTATTTGTTTTATTTATTTATAATATTTGTACCCCACCTCATACCAGCTGTCTAGGCAGCTTAGGAACTGAGGAAGCGTGACTGGTCCAAGATCACCCAATGAACTCAATGGCAGAATGGAGATTGGAAACCTGCGTTTCCAGCTCCCAGTCCAAATCCTAGGTAGTAACCTTCTTTAGCAACCCCAGCAGCCCAAACTAGTCTGATCTTGCCAGAGCTTGGACATTATCCAAGGTTGGTACATGGATGGGAGACTACTAAGGAAAAATGGGAGTGCTGCTATGCTGAGGGAAGATTGCCGTGAAAACCCATGCAGTCACCATGAGTCAATTATGACTCAACAGTATACTTTACTTTTAGTAGTATTATACCTTTATTTCCTATAGCATTAGCAACCATAATAGAACCCAGTGAAAAATATGTTCGTTTCCTTTCCTTTTGTTACATAAGGTGTTCAACAAACGAGTCCCAGCAAAGCCAGCACAGACTTAATATGTCACAATAACAATCCACAACACATTATACTTCAATCTTATTACATAAGATCAATGTTACATAAATTCAACCTTACCAACTTTGACATGACATGGAAACCCATGTCCTACAGAAGTTTAGGTAAATTACTCTGTTGCATGGCAGACATGCCTCAGGATTTACAGAGGACTACATTATTTTTTCTATTCTGAAAAATCTCTTAGTACTGCACCGGTTCCAGGTCTATTACTAATGAGAAACACTACTGTAAACGCGGGAAAGCCTCCAGACACTGAAAGGGTGGGAAAGTCCATTTTCATACCACAATCATCCTGACAGCACGAACTATATTTCGAATTGCTCGGTCTAAATCACACACACGCACACAGTGAAATGCCACTTCCTTTCCTAGCACCGTTGATAAAACCACAGTCATGAAACTATGTATTTATTAAATACCAGTCAATCTGGGACACAGGTATAGCTTTGCGCAGCAGGAAACTCCTGTGCTCTCAGCACAACAGGATTTATTTACTTCTGCCTATATTCCTGCCCCCCAGACCTACAAGCCGGCACTCCGATTATTTTATTTTATCCCTGCCCCCTCCCCCCGCCCTGTGAATCTGCCTAAGGGCAAAATCACCACCCCCCTCCTCTTTGGCCCCGCCCTTCACAATGGACATTCTTTAGACTACGGACAATCAGGCTATTCTAAATATAGAACTCTCGGCCCTCATCGCCCCGCCCAGCCCACACACTGGTCCTCCCAAAGGAGTGGGACTAGAACCCTTCCACTAACCAATCAGGCAAGCCGGCACAAACGTACGGCTTCAACACAAGACATTTGCGCAGAATAAGGCGGGTATTTATGAGGGCTCCGTCAGGCCTTGAAGACCAATGGTGGCTGGGGCCATGCCGGTAGGGCCAATGAACGAAGGATAGTCGCTGTGGCAGCCAATGGCGTGCCCGATCGGAGAGGCGCTGCAACAGCTCCTGCTGCCGCCAGGGGAGGGGGGGTGGAGGCGACCCCGGGTCTGGCAGGGGAGGGGGGGATTGGGCCTGGCTGGGCCCAGCCGGAGCCTCCTGCCGCCTGGAGCGACCGAGCGGGGAGAGCGCCCCCTCCCCGCGGGCCCAGCCCAAGCCCGGCCCCGCCTGGCCATGGGCAACGCGGCCACGGCCAAGAAGGGCGGCGAGATCGAGAGCGGTGAGTGTGGGGCAGGAGAAGCCAAAAGCCGGCTCTGGAAGGCGGTGGGAGCTGCTGGGAGGAAGCGCGGCCGGAGCGTCCTCCCTGGAAGGGAAGAGCCGGCTTGGGGCACCTGGGAAGAAGGAAGTGGGGTGGAGGGCGCCGGGCCCGGCCGGACCAGGGGCCACTGAGCGGGAAGTGTTTGGGGTCTGAGGAACAGTGAGGCTGGCAGGCGGGCGGGCGGAGCGTTGCTTGCGAAGTCTGGGAAGCCGCACTCGGAGGCTCTTTGCTCCGCTCCCCATCTGTGCTTCACCCTATTGGGGTTCTTGGCCAGGCCCCCTTTTTGTAAATCTGTTCTCCTTTCAGTAGGGAATGGCAGTTTGGGCTGGCAGAGACAGCCCGGACCGGGGTGGGGTGGGGGGGGGGAGACTGCTGGCCCGCACGAACCTTTACGGGCAGAACCTATGTTTTTGTGCCTTCCTCCGACCATTTCTTCCAGGTGCCACATGGAACCACCCTACTAAGTTTTGCGTTATAGTCTGTTAATGTTGCCTTACTCTGTCTAGGGCTTTTCCTTTTGATGTTTTGCCTGATTGTGTCTTTTAACTGGGACATTTGCTTGCAGCTTGTCTCCTGTGTGCTCCAGATTTTTTTTCTTTTTTGCTATCTGCCTTTTTTTCTTCAGGCAGTGTATTTAGTCCATCTCAAATGGCTCCATCTGCATTTAAAACATGTCTGCAGTGTTTGTATTAATCATCTCTATCTGGTATCTCTCTTGATCAGATGTGTTTCAAATGTTTAAACCCAGCAATTTCTCTTTTATGTTATCTTCAACTTTTATGCAAGGTTATTTAGTTTGCTGTTTCAGATACAGAATATACACTAATACTAACATTTTTTGCTGTTACTTTTAGGCAGGCTTGACAGGTTCGTGTTCATAGACATCTGGCCCTGTTAAGCACAAATGAAGGCAACTTAATTCAGGAGAGACAGACGGATGTATCCCCAACTCACCCCTAAGGAAAGCTGCAGAATGGAGCTGGTCAGGCAGGAAGGAAGGTGGCCATCCAACGGAGATACTAGAAACAGAGCAGAAAGTGTTACACATAGCTTACTGAAATGTGGAGGCAGAAATTTCTGCTTGGACTGCCTTGTTGGAAGTGAAAGGGAGGATCTCATAGTCATCAACAGACTTTTGCAGGACAGCCAGATTGCTAATGTCGGAAAAGAACTTGATGAGAAACACTGAAAACGTTTACCCCTCTCTTTCACCTTGGAGAACTTGTGGCATGCTCTGGCATCCTTCCATCACATAATTTATTGCCCATTTCAAACAATGGGGGTTTGTTCTTAATCCTTAGGCCTGGTTAGCCTTGGTTTATTATCTATCACCTTTCATCTGAGTAATGGGTGTGTAAAGATTGACTTCTGATAGGTGATTCAGGCTGCCCTTCTTTAGTATGAGTGCACATGCCCTTCAGTAAGTTTGACTTGACTGTTTCTAAAAGTGGGAAACAGAAGAAAAATGTGTACACTGTAGAGCAGGAAGCCTGCGACAGTGCAATTCAGTCTATGTCTTCTGTATATCAACTCTGTGCTTTCTATGTATCATAATGCCCCGAGCAAAGGGAAGATGGGGGGGGGGATTACACGTGTATGTGTGTCAACATTGCAAAGCAAAATCTATTGCTCACCACATACCTTCTGATGGAATAAGGAGACCCCTGGCTGTGCTCTCCGCTTCCAGTGTACATGGACTAGTCCTTTCTTCAGCATACCATCCCTTCCACAAACCAGGAAGCAACCCTTCTTGTATCTGACTGGGTTATCGTCCTTACCTTCTGTTAGTATCCGTTTGTACTACAATCAGAATCACCATGTGATTTGGACCACTCAGACTGAGGTACCCCTTTCTCAAGGGAATCCTGTCTGAAAAGGCCTGGCACAAATAGCTAGCTAGCAGACTTATCCGTGGGTTGTGTTTTAATGTTCCCTGTGCAGAAGCAAATGGCCAGGACTTATTCAAAATGTTATCCTTCTCTTTTAAGGTACTTGTAATACCTATGGTCAAGGTTTTGGAATACCTAGCTATCTTTAATATGTTTATTGTTCCATCCAGTACTTATTTAATTGCCAGAGCTCTTAAGAATGTCCAGGAACTTAGAAATGTTTTACTCCTATGGAGATAAGCCTTTTTAAAAACTTCTTGGGCATCATACTCCTGACTCATGATTGCTTTAACAACTTCAAAGCAAGATAGTTGTAGCCTAGGGTTTAAATTCTGTATTCTAATAAAGTATATGAGTCAATAATTTAAACAGTTGTGATTGGGGGGGCGTTACCCATTATTTGCTTTTTTGTGGAATTGGTGGCAATCTAGCGTTTGGAAGCATAGGGAAGTGAGGGGCTGAATGGACATATAGTTGAAAATGGCAAGGGATAGACAGACAGTTAGGACACTGACTTAGGATGGAGATGCCATATCCACATATGCAAGACTCTGAGCAGACAGTTCTAAATACTTTAACTGTGAGAACCTGAAGTTCAGCTGTATTTTTAAAAGTTGATTTGTTTTCAGGTACCCAAACTGCAATAGATTCTGTGCAAATATTTGTTTGTCTGAAACATGAGCATTCCTGCTCTTCTTAGGTACAGGCCTTGTTAGCACAGAACATGGAAAGAGAAGCACAGACACTTTTCCTTTAATGTTCTGTTGTTTAAATTTGGTATAACATTCAAAGCAACATTTCCTACCTGTCGTAACCAAAGATATTTTCTCAGATAGTAGCTATGCAACGTTAACAAAGGTATTGCCTCAAGCATTAAAGAAGTCAATGAATATTCAAAAGTATGCAGATTTGAAAAGGCTAAGTGATGGTGTGGGCATCACTGTCAATGGTTCAGTTGCAGATCTGTCAAGATATGCTAGTGTCTGCAGCTCTCCTCATGTATACACCAGCTTTGCAGATTAAATCCTCTTTGTTCCTTCAGGCCTACCTGAGCATCATGAGTAGAAGAAATAGTATCAGAACTGTATCACTATTGTAGAGCCTTTGCAAATATGCCATCTGATTGACAGAGAATCTGCTGAACATCAAACCCCCTCCCCCAAGCTTTGGCAAGTTTAATAAGAACAAAAAAGCACCACTTTAATTAAACAGAGATAATATATGTGAAGCTGTTCAAGTATTGGGGTAAAGCATAATTTCAATACTATGATGAAATGGGTCATCAAGGTACCTATAGCTTGGCTGCCAGGCTGTTCTGTGTAAAATGCCAAGTGTGGACTCTCCTGGAAAATAGATTTGAAAGGTAAGCTGTGTTCCTGTTCTGTTAAACACAAAAGGTAACTAACAATATGTACACTTTTGTGTATGTATGAATGATTGACTTCCTGCATAATTGTTGTGAATCTTTTTCATTGACAGCTATATAGCAGAAACTGGATAAACATCTGTTGGCATGATTAATATTTATAATGTTCTGCCACAGTAGTTGGAGGTCCTTTGTAGCTCTCTAAATGTCTGCTTAAGCAAAACTATTATAACAGCTAATGTTCACACACTAAGAGTTCCATTCTAAGCAAAGTTACACCGTTCTTAGTCTACTGAAGTCTATAGTGCAACTTTAGTTTATGAATATCCTGTTAGTTTCTAACCTAGCCCTGAAAACCATTGCCTGGACAGTTGTGCAGACCGTGGTGACCGGGGCTTCTGATTGGTGTAATGCCCCAGGAGAAGGATGGTGTATGCTATGTGATTTTCTTTTCCAAATTCTCTAAAATAATTCATGTTCTATAACAAAGACATCTGAATCCTGCAGTTTGTATAAATGCACATTTGGTTTCACCTTATTTTCTCCTAGTCCCATGGAAGGGCAAAACATTAAACAGAGTTCTAGGTCTTCATCCTTTGTTCTTGAAGATTTCCCCTTGGCCTTGACACCCCACCCTAGTTTTCATTTGCAGCTTTGGGGCCTAGAAGCCTGATTAAAAAAAAAAGGTAACTGATATTCTCAATACATTCAATTTTGTGCCCAGTAATCAGTTTGTGTTATATTCACAAAGCTCTGCCTGTGAGCAGCACAGTAAAGCCTAGCTAGTTCAATCAACTGCACTAAAGCTTGCAGATGGAAAGCAGCAAATTAAAGTTTAAAGACAAGCTTCTTGTCCCTCTTTCTAGTGTCTTTCTGAACCATCTTGTTTAAAGTTAGATAAAACCTAACCTCAGACAGCTTCCTGTCCTGAGTTTGTTACTCCATAACAGGCTATGTACACGAATGTTAATGTATACATTCAATTGGATTCCTTAATTAAACTTTGTGTATGTACAAGCGCAATTTCAAAAGCCACACACTTTACTATTCATTGCATTGAACCAGACAAAAGGACAGACTGCTAGATGGTAGCACGACAGTCCACATCCTATTGGCAGAGGTAATGAAGCTGATTTATTTCACTCAACAGTTTTTTGAGTATAGCTTTAAGGTACAGCTTGTTCGTGATGTTACCCTTCAGTATAAAGCTTGAGGGGTTCAGATTCTCTCCCAGTTTCAGTGTGCATCCAGGCATTTTATTGCAACTTTTCCTAAGGAGATTATAGTTTTAGAGAAAAATGAGAATATATCGAGTTCCTAGAAGAAGACAAACATTTATAACGTATATGGAGCAGCAAAACAGAATTTTATTGAAATGGGACTAGTATTGGAAACAAACTATGACTGTTAAGTAAAAGACCCTCTCAGAAGATGTGCAGAAGAAAGTAGCCTTAAGAGAAATAAACCACCACCACATTTGACAAGCATGTGAAATAGAATTTCTCTTCCTCGCCATTCAACTATTTTTCCAAGACTGTGAGCAGGACTTAGAGTTCTAGCTGTTCTCCTGACCAGTAGGCTTCAGTAATTACATAACAATCAGTCTTCAAGAAAAAACGTGATTGGCTCCCACATGTTATAGGGTCTCCAGCTGATAAGATAGGCACATAAAGGTAGAAAATAAAAACTTTGAGTACTCTTAAATACCAGGATGAAATAGGTAATTAGATTTTTGGTAAGTGTGGAAATCTCAAGGGATTTACTGGGCTTGAAGGTGTGTTCAAGACTTCAAAAGTATTCTGTCCTGCAGTTGAAGCTGACATAATACAGATGATTTTACCCCCGAGTACTGTAAGGTAAGCTTATGGGGAATGGGAATGTTCCTTTGGGAAACAAGCCTCTGGGCACCTTCACAAACTAAACTTGTAAATGGATCAAACGTTTAGCCATGTCACATAAACAAAGCTACACATCTGTTTCATTACAGGTTCATAGATGGTACATGTTCTAGGGATAATTACAATTCTCTGGTAGGTGCACAAAGTACAGATTAATATAATGGTAAATTATTTGATCTATATTTGTTGCTTGAAGGAGAGTTCTATAGACTTCTGTAGGCAAGATCAGGCTCTTCCTACAGCTGTGATATCCTTCAGGCTTTTAAAGCCTCATCTATTAAATGTTATCTCAAGCAAATCTAGTTATTTTATTTGAATCATTTATTTGCTGCCTCTCTGCTTAAATAGTGGCCCCGAGGAGGTGACAATGTTTGTTATGACACTGCATCCTCCTAGCAGATTGTTCAAGCTTGAGGCCTATTCTGCCTGCGATATGCTTGAGCAGGGACAGTGACTAATAATCCTGCTGGTTTGGTTAGTCAAAAGTCACAGGCTTATTGCGACAGGTGCTGCTCAGAACAACTTTTTAAATGCGCTTCCTAACTTGGAGGACAGGTGGCGAAGGGTGATGGAGCAACAAGTACAGTATCTAGTCTTATTCAAATTTTTCTACCCTGGGTACTCTGGGTGACTCATAGCAGCTCACAAGATTTAAAAGCAAAATATTAAAACAGAATGCAAATATTTAAAATCAACAATCAGTAGTATTCAACAAATCTTCACTGAAAAGTTGGTTTTTCAAGTCTCATAGCTTATCAATCTCCATAAGCTAGAAATTCTGAAGAGACTGCCACCACAGAGAAGGCCTGTATTCCGTTTCCCCTTGCCAGTCCTTCAGCAAACAAGGGAACCTTTTCAGATGACTTTAATGCAGATGGGGGAAAACATACTGGAGGAGATGGACTTTCAGTTGATCCAAGCATATGCTGTTTAAAACTAAAAAGATCAAGAAGACCGTAAACAGATAATCCCTACAAATATTTGAACATGGGTATAATGTATTCTTTATGGCCAGCATCAACTGAAAGGGTTTGGTTGCTGTATTTGTGTTGAGTTTTTGAGCGTTCTTCAAAGGCTGTCCCAGATACAGTTCGTTATAGTGAAGTCTTGGAATTACAAAATCATAGAGACCATATCCTTGTTTTTCCCAAAACAGTCATAGTTGAAAAATAAACAATCTGATCACCTGACCTTCAAACAGGAAACCTAGTTCCTTTATATAAGCCAAAATAAAAGCCAAGTGTGTGCTGGAGAGTGGTCATGTGTGAACAAACCACACCCTCTCAGTTGGCAGGATTTCCACTGAGCCTAGGAACTGATGCACTGTTTTAGCATTTCTTAAGACTGACACAGGTGGACTCCTAGTTTGCTATTGTCTTATTTCTTCCAGTATCTGTCTGAAAATCTCTGGTGTGCTGTGTTTATCGCTTTGCCTCTTAAGAGTCTCTCTCCTACAGCACTGACGAGTGGTGTTTGTTACAGATTGACCCTTCTGGGGAACCATAGGCCAAGTGCAGAGGAGGCCACATTCTAGACTGGCAAGATGGAGGCTGGAGGTGAGGGGAGTAACAGGCTGGGTGGTTTTCAAAAAAGGGTCTGGGGGGAACACAGCAGGCTTGAAGCTTCCAACCAGTCCTTTGATAATTTGGGGGAAGGGGTGGGATTTGGGGGTTTCTTTATTGAAGGTAGGCCAGATCTTTACTGCAGGGAAGGGAGGGAAATATCTATCCTTTCCACTCTAATTTGAGGGCTTCAGCGTGGGCCCAAGCAAGGCATTTAGGAAGCAGAAGATTCACCTTAAGGTACTAGCTACCATCTGATTGCTGAAGATTGAGAATTTAAGAAAAGGTAGACCTTTTATTATAAATGCTGTTCAGTTCACTTTAGCATACGCTGTAAGGGTACTACTACTTACCTAGATTTGCACGGTTAGGGATTTAGGTCTACTTTTAAAAAAGAGGTGTATAAGGCCCTGAAACTACAACAACAAATGGTGAGTCTGAAGGCTGAATTCAAAATTGGAATGTAGCTAATGACTAAAGGAATGTGAATTTGTATTTTGACTTTCTGTTGTGTGATATCAAAAAATACTATTTTTTAAAGGTGGCAAGCTGATATTTCTGGAGTTGACTGACTAATCTGTTTCAAAAGATATGGTGTGATAGGGTTGCTGTTGTCATGTCACAAAGTAGGAGATATGTTGGTGTTACTAGGCTACTGAGAGGCATGTCCTTTGTAGGAGTGAGAACTGAAATCTTGTGTTTTTAGTGTTAAACATAAAATGTCTTAATCTAGAGCAGGGATTCTAGCTCTCACAGCATAACTCTCACTGACACCTTTCAGCGTAGCTCTCACTGACACCTTTCCTAATACCCACCATGTGTTTTTAAAAAGCGAACTTCTGATTGGCCATTGGATATCTAATTGGCTGTGCAAATTAAAATAATATTTTGTTGGTAGCTACTACTTGTTGATTTTATTCTCGCTCTCACTACTCTTTTCCTGTGTACGTTTTTAAAATTACGTTTCTTAGCCCTTGCACTTTGACTTCCTTTGTGTGTGGCTCGATTTCCCATGGTAGCCATTTTGTGGTTGCACCCACTATCTTGTGTCAGAATTCCAAAAGTGCCCATAGCATCAAAAAGGTTGGATCTCAGTCTAGAAAAAGAGGCAGAAAACATGTTAAGAACTTGCTTCTTTGAAGTAGTGGGCTATGGAGTTTGAACTTTCTCTGAGAGGGCAATATTAAATAAGATGCTGAAAGAAAGGAAGTGTTTTGAATTGTTAACCGATTGGAATGGAATATTTTAAAAAGCATGGCATGAATGAAAATAGAACATGGACGGATCGGTCAAGGTGCAAGAAGTGAAAATGAGAAAAATGTTTTATTTTGTTCCAGGAAGTTTTGCTGTAAGATGTGGTTGCTTTATTTTTCATTTGTGCAATTAACATATTAATTTTCATAGTCTGATTCTGGGATGTATTTTCAATAAGAATGAGCAGGGATTGTGAAGGTGGAAAATGTGTAGACAATGGGGACACCTATGAGAACTGGAGTGGTTGTGTCATATCACTTCTTACTACATTAAGGCTATGTTGGTGATTATTTCTTGGTAGTGATGATTAGGAGAGAAACAAAAATCATGTAGGCAAGTTTCTGCAACTGGTTTAGCAACAGAGGGTATACTAAGTGTTCTCAAGTGGGATGGATGCCTAACTTTTGAGTTTTGTTTACAGGCAATTGATGAGACTGTAAAAAAACTTTATAATGCTAGAGCTGTGGTAATATGCTCCTGTAATGTTTCTGTTTTCTGACAATGTAATACTAGAATAAACACAAGGTTAGTAGAAATACTACGGTCTTTAACAACTGTAAACACAGTCCATCAAAAAAGCAAATGAATTATTTGGGGATGGGCTGTAGCTCAATGACAGAGCATCTGTTTAGCATGCAGAAGGCTCCAGGTTCTACTCCCAGTATCTCCAGTGGGAAGAAAAGGTCCCTGGTGATGTGAAAGGCCTGTTTCTGAGACTCAGGAGAGTTGCCGTCACTCTGAGTAGACAATACTAAACTTGATGAACTGATGTATAAGGCAAGTTTATATTTTCAAATACTCAAAAGTATTGTGGTAAGTATTTGGGTACTTGCAAAATGCTGAAGAACTGCAGCGGACTATGTGTGATCCGCTTATGCAACTTTTTCATGTGATTCACTGTCTTCATTTATTTCATTTCATTTATTGGTTTATATGCCATCCTTCCTTTCACAGAATCACGGTGGCTTCCAACATTTAAATGAAAAATACTGAACCAGTTTAAAACAAATCTGCATCCATATATCAGACAGTTCTAAAACCCAATAGTGATTAAATTGCAATAAAACCAGGATACAGGAAGGAAGGAAAAAGGTGGAAAAGGAAAGAGGGAAGTCAACATAGACCCATTCTGCACAGACCAAGAAACACGGGTTTGGGACACTATGTAACTCGTTTTGCGGGGGACAAGACTCCACAAAGGTCCTGCCCCCAAAACAAATCTGCCCTGTTTTATTTTGCCAAACACAGTTTTTTTTGAAAATATCTAAACCAGCAATACTTTTGAAAAATCCTGGGTTGGAGCTGCTCCCGAGTGAACAGCCAGGCAGGAGGCACTTTATTTCTCTCCTTTCCACCCTGTCCTCCACAGTGAGGGTGAAGCCCTCCATTGCTCAACCATTGCAGGGAGTCCCGCATTTAAAAAAGGTTTTTTTTACAGCTTGCAGCTGCATAGCTACACAGGTTCAGCCAATCATATCACGGGACATTGGTATGGCTGTGGAAGTTCATTTCAGCTTGTATGCGTAGCTACGCATGAGTTGCAGGACACTTAAAACAAGAGAAGCATTTCTGTGCGAAGGCACAACAGCAACCCACATTGTTTCTGTAGCCTCCAATTGCTGCCTGCACGGAATGCATGTGAACAGGAAAACAGGAAGATGTGTTCCTTTATCACGACTGGAACCTGTTATACATTTGCTGTGTGGAAGGGGTCATAGTAAAACCTTAGATGCCTCAGCCATAAGCCTGGTAGAATAGCTCTTACAGGCCCTGTAGAACTGTACCAGGTCGTGCAGGGCCCAGGTATCACTTGACAGAGCATTCCACAAGGTTGGGGCCATGGCTGAAAAAGCCCTGGCCCTGGTTGAGGCAAGCTGGACAATATTTGGGCCAGGGATCACATGTAGATTTTCATCTGCTGACCATAGTGATCTTTGGAGGACATACTGGGATAGCTTGCTTCCAAGTGTAGATTTTCTGGGACCTGCTTCAAATTAAGCAGGTCATTAGCTTAGCTAATTGTATATGTGTCTTCTGTTCGCTGATGTATGAACAGTGTGGTATGTGAAGCTTTATGTGCTCTGCAGCCCTCTTCCTCCTTATGCCTCTTTTTATCAAGATTGGCAGCTGATAGCTATACATTATTTAACTTCAGTGCCCTCCTAACAGATAGTGAAGACCTTAGAAGCCCTGGAAAGCGTTTTCTGTATTTAATGGAAGAGATCAGAGGACATTTGGCTGCAAGAAAGAGTTTGAAGAGAGATGTGTAGCTCTTAAGCCATAGTTTGGTATCATTCTGTGTGGTCCAGCCACCAGATGGGGATATTACACATACATTGGAAGTACTTGTGCTCCTGAAGATTTTTTTACTAGTTTTAAAATGTCTTACTGGAGGGTCCCTTGTTACCAGTAAATGAGGAAATGCAAGGGGTGTATATGTCTTTCCTGTCATTTGTTAAGTTGTTCTTTGCTCATTTATAAAGGATTTATATAGGTGTTTTTTTTTGGGGGGGGGGAATTATGTAAATAAATATATGTATTTATATATACTGTTTATTTCTGTACTAACCATGGATGACCTCTGAGGTTACACCTGTATTTGAAAATGTGCAGCACTGTTAATATTGGAGTTGTAGTATGAGCTAGTATGAGCTACAGTGATGGAGAACATTTATAATGGGGCAAATGTCACCTTTGAAAACTCTCAGTGTGTGGATGTACCTTTATAGAAATGGCAACAAATGGTCCAGTGTTGTCTAGAAGAGATATTTTCAGACAATGGAGCAATTGTAATAGATTTCATGCTAAAGTTCTGTAATTTGATCAAATCAAACCTTTTTTGGGCATTATTTATTTATTACATTACTTTTATACCCCACCATTTTCTGGAAGACTTAATACAGATTAGCAGTAATCACAGAGCAAAACCATCATGGTTGCGACTTAATGACATAGCACAGGCACCTAGCCACCATTTCAGAGATAGTGGAAGAATCATTGTTGAAAAGATAATATTTTTTTGTGTGGATCTGATAGACTTTTATTAGTGAGTAGAGGGGTCAGCAAGTTGGACCTGATTGTCTTATAATTTGGACAATAAAGAAGCATATGAATTACACATTCAGTCTGCTTTGTGCTGCAGTCACAGATTCTGTCCTGGTAGGGAATTTTTAGACGTCTTCCTGTTGTTACAGCTGAAGGAAGTGCATTGCACCTTGCCAAAGAGAGAGCTCTTCGCTGGTTGGGTAAGGTTAATTGATTCAAGTATTTGGCCTCCCTAGATATGTTAAAGGGAATTCCTTTAAAAATGGGAGAGCAGGACTTAATTCTGCACTGCTGGGATACTGAAATTCCTGATCAATTAATCTTTGCTTTAAGGAGCAAAAGATTTCATGGGCAGACAGCATAGCTAGTGACTCTAGTGTCAATGTTAATATTTTTTGTTCTACTAAGGTCCACCAGACAGTCTGGACAAGCCGTTTCCATCCTCTGCCCCAGGAAGAAGGGTAGGTTCAAGGTATATTCAAATAGTGTTTTGAAGTTTTGAAGATCTACAAGAGACTGGTATGTTAGGCTTGAGTCCTCAAAGTTAAAACAGAGATGTAGGCAGAACCTAAGTGTAGCAAGCCAAGCTCTGGTCTCTAAAAGGTGTTGACCAGTTACAAGACAAAGGACAGCATAGGACACACAATGTGGCAAACCTGTAACTTATATAGGAAGCAGGAAGTAAATGTACAGTGGAATCTCGGTAATTGCCGGTAATCCGTCCGGCAGCGCTCAGCTAACTCCAAAACCGGTGTAAACCGAGGCTATGCTGTTTGCGCATGCGCTACTCAAGCAGCGTAGCAAATTTACACAAAAAGTGTAAATTTGCGCAAACAGCATAGCTGTAGGCGAACACCGAGGCACCTAGCGACAACCGAGGAAGAAAAACGGCTGGGCGCAACCGATGAACTCCAAAACCGGCGTAAACTGAAGGTGGTGATTACCGAGACTCCACTGTAGTTCAGCTGCTGTTGACTGGACTTGGCAGACAAGTGGCAGACTAGATTTTTCTGTGTCTTACGTTAAGCAGGAGGTCTTTTAGCAGCTGTAATGGGTCTCAGTGGTCTTTAATTCTGCTCTTTCAGTGGAGCTTTGCCATTTCCCACTATAGCCAAGGTATGTTATCAGAGCAATGAAGGGGACTAGCCTGTCATCTGTATGTTTGATCCTTGCCCATCATGACTGATGACTTCAAACTGAGCGGGAATAATTGGGTCCAGGAAATAGCAAATAATCCCCTACAAGAGATGGTCATCACAGTCTCCTTGAAAGAACGAACATTTCTGAAGCTATCTTATACCAAAGCCAATACTGTAGGTTATAAATACTCCTTCTCTCAGTATAAATCCTCCTCCTCTCAGTAATTCACAAACAAAAATATGGGGTTTTTTTTGAAAAGGGAAGGGAATGAGCAATTTAGATTCTTACACAGGATCCCTCACCTCACACACTCAGCTGGGCACAAAGCTGACAAGCACAGTCATAGGAGTCACTCAACAGCTGTTGTGTCAAAGCTGGCCATGCATACCAGAATACTGGGGACTGGATTGAAAGACGTAGCATGGTGGAAGTGCACTGCTGTAGCACACCTGAATTTCCCAGTTAAAACTCTATGTGGAGCTACCTATTGGACAACCTTCGCCACATCACAACTGTTATGGTCAACCATGCCCCTTGTCTCTGATGGGTTCCTTGCTGCCATCTGCTTCTGTTCATCTCAGGGACACTTGTGCTTCATTTCTCCTTAAGCCTGTCACTCAGTGATAAGAGGGATTGAGCAACACGAGGAGCCTTCCCCTCCCTCTTGCTAGAGCACAGCTATGCAGATAGCAGAGGATGCCCTTAACCCCCTCCTCCCAGTGTGAGTCTTGTATTGAAAACACCTGAGGTTGGTCAAGAGCAACGGATGGACACCAAACCTTGTCTACCAAACCTTAGTCAAATGGACACCGCTGTAAAACAAGCCAGGCATTTACTGAATATCATAATGCAGAGTTCTGTAAGCAAGGTGATTGAATGGGGTTGCCATCTCCCTTGTTGCAGCCGGGGTATATTAGCAAATTACAGGATCACAGGTCAAGCTGTCATTATAATTGTCCATAAGAAGAATAACTGTGCTGGTTGAGCTGTCAAGTGATATGTGGTGGTTCAAGAGCCACACTTGAACAAGGGAGGTAGTAGCCCCACCGCAGAGTAGCTAGTTGCACACTGATCACTGCAGGTATTGGTTGTTTTGTAGGTTCAGCCAGTAGTTGGCGATGCACTCTGTCCATCCTGGCCATTATCCCTGTTGGATGGTTGTCTGTCATAGCAAACAGCAAGAAGGTTCCAAACCTTTGCACACGGTGCTCTTGCAGTTCCCTCAGCTTCCCCTTGAAGGTTCCAACATGGTGGGGATATACCATCTAGGGGACATAATGTACCTTGGCCTGCTTTTTACCTGTTCTTTATGGAGAGTTGCATTTGAACTGTTTGGGTTCCACTGAGGTTGCTTCATGGAGCTCTGATTCTAAAGGGCACTAGGCAAGTGTGTGACCAGCAGAACCCAAGGTTAGAGTAGAGTTACCAGCAGTCATCCAGGACTGTGGTGGTGCTCCCTTCTCACACTGAAAGCATGGTTATACAGTGCCAGCATAACTGCAAGGCTAGTCTCCTTCTGAACTGTACATATTCTAGCCAGAGTTGAGGGTGGACTTAAGGCAATGCACAGAGTAGGTGGGTAGGGGAACCATGACATTTTGAGGTCAACTGTCTGCTTATATGTGACTCTGCTTATATATGACCCAGGGTACTTAAATCTGGGGAAGGTTGGCTGACTGGGTCTGAGAATTTCTTAACACCTCCTTGAGAGAGAGGAGATTTTCCCCAACCTAAAAACAGACTATGGTGAATCTACTAGTAAAGAAGCCTACCCTGGAGCCAGGAGATTTTAGTAACTGTAGACCAGTCTCAGATGTTCTGAGCAAAGTAATTAAATGGCTGGTGGCTGGACCACTTTAAGGATTCCTGAATGAAGCTGATTGTTTGCATCTTTTTCAGTTTGATTTCACGTCTGGTTATAGGACTGAAACAGACTTGGTTGACCTGGCAGATTACTAGCACCAGAAGATGAACAGAGGAAGTATGATTCAGTTGATTTCCCTGGATGTCTCAGTGGCTTTTGATACTATCAATCATGAACTTGGACTGAGAGGCACCATTTTGTGGTGGTTCTGGCCCTCCCTAGTGAGCAGGTTTCAGAAAGTGGTGCTGAGAGACTGCTGCTCAACCCTTCATGCTTTTGCCTGTAGGGTCCCACCCAGCTCAACCTTGCCCCAATGCTTTTTTAATATGAAACCACTGAGCAAAGTCATCCAGAGACTTCGGCTGGTTTATCCCCAATATATGGATTACACAGCTGACCCCAGGGAGGCTGTAGAAACCTTGAACTAGGGCCTGGTTGCAGTTTTGGAGTAGATGCAGGCTCATAAATACAGGCTTAATCCAGACAAAATCACTACTGGAGAGCAGAATGCCTGACCAGGAATTTGTCATCCATTCTGGATAGGGTTTCCTTCTTGAAAAAACAAATCTGTAGTTTGGAGGTATGAGTGGCAGCTGTGGTAGTAATATATGCAGTAGGAACTATGCAGAAAATTTAACTGGATGGTTGTAATACTCTGTGGGAAAGGCTATGGGTCATGTTCAGCCCTGAAGTCCTCAATGGAAAGTGAGAAACAATTTAAAGGACCATAGAACAAGCCTAAACAAATTTTATTTCACTCTAGGAGCCAGCTTAAAAATTTAGGCGCCAGACTGATTTTTCAATTTTCACGATTTTGTATAATAATTACCAAGCTTTAAAATTATTGCTGCCTGCTACTGAACCCTTCACAATTTCTCATACTTTTATCCATGCAACATTATGACAAAAGTGGTGTGGTATGTAAATGAATATGGGAGCAACTGTCACCATAAATAAAAAAACCCCTCATAATAATATCATTGCTGAAACTACTAGGCACCACAATGAAATTTCTGGGTGCCTTGGCACCCTAACACCTAGAATTTGTCTTGCCCTGATATAGTGTGATTTCATGTTCTCCTTGAGTGTAATTTAATAAATACATTTGAAGTTCTCTTCTGTGTAGTCAAACAATTGGTCTATCAAGGTTCATGCTGTCTATTCTGATTGGAAATGTTTTTCCAGGATCTTGTAGGTTCTTCATGCCATCTAGCTCCATGGTGGCAAACCATTGGCACTCCAGATGTTATGGACTACAATTCCCATCAGCCCCTGCCAGGATGGCCACCACTGAGCTGATCATTTCAGTTCAAGATGCACGGGACCGTTTGCTTGCAGAGCAAATACTCTACCTCTGAGTCTCAGCCCTTCCCCCATAACATACATAAGCTTGTTTCTGCTTTTGCTATTTTTGTGGCTTCCAGTGCTAAGTATGTTGATAATATTTTGGGGGTCATCAGTAAAAAGAAGACTTGGTTTCTTAATGCTTGACACAAGGGTAATGGTATAAAAGGCCAAAGTAAAGCTAATATGCAGCATCACATTTCCATATTTCAGTCTATTCCAATGTTCAATCAAACTCCAGAATCCATTTCTGAAGTGGCCAACATTTGCTACTGTTTGTGTCAGTTTTATGCTACTGCTAATTATTATTGTCCTGGGACAATGTAGGAAGAGGATTGGTTGGTATTCAGTTCTAAACCTGGCCTATTTGAATACAGAAGGATTCTTCAAGTTTCCATTTGTAGCTTCAGTATATGAACTTCTTGTCTCTACTGCTTTTGTTCTTAAAGTATTCTGAGATGCTTGGAATTGTAGCAAGTCCTATTCCATGAATGAATCTTGCAGTAAGGCTTATCCAGTTTCCTCATGAGTCAGCTTAACTAATATACACTCAGTGTTTTTAAACATATGTGTGCTCACATATGGAAACTCAAACAGGTTACAGAATACACAAATGTAAGTAAATGGAAAAAGACTACTTTCTTGGCTAATCCTGAACCTGTTGCATGGCATGTTCAGAGTCACAGATGAAAAGTTAAGTTAGGGCCAAGAACCCTTTGGCACTTGTATCTCTGGCCATACCAGAGAACCAAATCCAAAGGATCTCCTGTATTACAATAGAAAGAACATTGAAATGTTCCTCAAATATTTACCTGCTCATCTGAAAGTGAAAAAATAAACCTTTATCTGACTCTTAAGTTGATATATACTTCCAGAGAGAGAGATGGTGGCAACCCTGTAAGTACAATTGGCCAAAGTAAGTTCAATATAAAACTAAGCACATTTCCTTATCTAGCTTAGATAATATGAAAACTGGTAGCATTATCTATTAAACTGATACAGGTAGAAAATGTGCAAGGTTGAAATAAGCTTTGAAACTACAGTATTAAACATGGAAAATGTCCTGTCTTTAACATGAACAAAAGAGCTCTCGGCTATATAATTTAACTTCCTTGCTTCTTGGGTGTCATGCCCAGGACAAATTACTTTTATGTTCAAAGTATATGAAGTAGTTCTGTGAAGCTCAGAGAACATACCACCATTTTTTTTTGCAAACCTTGAACATGTGTGATCTGAGAGTTTGATAACTAATAATTTCCTTAAGCACCTGTCCCTACCAGTAATTGCATTATCTGAGACTTTGTAATCAAATGGCTGATTTGTTAATGTTTTGTTCCTTTTGATTGTAATTTCATAGCAGTGTTACAGCCTCTGTGAAGAGGCACACCTCTGTCTGTAAAGTAAAAAACAGTTCTTAATCTCCCCATGTAAAATAGAAGATTGATTCAGAAACATTTTGGCTGGCTGGAGGGAAAGGAAAATAATTAAGTTGGAAGCTGAAGGAAAGGAAGGAAATTTAAAGGGGCAATAGTCCCTGGAGACTCAACACCATTTTGACTCTGCATACAAAAGTCTGGATTATGCCATAAAGCAGATCTGGGGAAAAAGCCGGAGGTCAACAGGGAATACAACAGTTTGCCAACGACTATCTTGTTTCCCCGAATGTAAGACAGTGTCTTATATTAATTTTTGCTCCCAAAGATGCGCTATGTCTTATTTTCAGGGGATGTCTTATTTTCCTGTGTTCTTTTCGTCGGGCATGCTTCCAAACAAAAACTTTGCTACGTCTTACTTTCGGGGGATGCCTTATATTTCACACTTCAGCAAAACCTCTACTATGTCTTATTTTTAGGAGATGTCTTATATTCGGGGAAACAGGGTACATCTGAATTGTCAGTTAAAGCTGAGTGTGTGAATGATAGCAACTCTGGACTAAATGGCTAAAGTGCAAGCCACTCTAGCAGTACCATATAAGGGTATTATGCATTATGTTGGTCTTGATTGCTTCATATTGATTTTGTACAGTCCACTGGTGCTCAGTCCAGTTGACTGGTTCAACCCCTCTAATGTGGACTTCTCTTGTTGAGTAGCAGGATTATCATTTGGTGGAGGAAATTATTGATCACTAGTTCAGAGGCATGGAGAGAAGATTGAATGCCGAGGCAGTGTTATCTTCAAGGATTTATCCTTTGCTTTATCCAAATTCACCTGCCAGCCATTATTTTCTGCCGCTTTAGCTGGTTTCTTGTATTTGAGCATGCTCATTAGGAAAAAAAATGTTTTTTTGCTTTTGTTCTGAACCCACCAGAGATTTGTCTCTGGAGATGATAAAAGCGCTCAAGGGATATAATGAAGCCTCACTTTTCTCATCTTTAACTCTTTCCATGTTTTCTATATGAAAGCTAATTCCTTCTAATCTAATTCTAGGGGTTAAGGGTTCCCCTGTTTTTCGGAGCTAGGAACTCTGGAAGGTGTCTGTTGGTCTACTTCTATCTGAGGTCTGAGAAGGAAATTGGTCATTTCTTCTTCTGCCACACATCATTTCCCCCTGCTTTGACCTGGATAGATTTACTTGGTGTGTGATAAGATTGTAAACCTGGGGTTTTCCAGTGGTTTGCATCCAGAATAAGCTGTGATGATAGTTTAGTGACAGCAGATTTAATTGACATTTGCCCAAAGGATTAGTACAGTGATAGAGAAGAAAGCCATCCTGTTAGGAGTAGGGGAAAAATCTTGTATAATTAACCATTTGTGTGTTCTGAAACTGCAGGCTGACATCTTGAAATCCTAAGCTTTGCCCAGCTATTTTGACTTATTGGGCCAAAATAAGATGGGAGTCTTGTGGCACTTTAAAGACAAACAAAATTTATCCCAACATTTGTGGATCAGATACATTGGAATCTATGTCTGCTAGTCAATGCATTTATATTCACAACAGAAATGTGCATGTGGAGGAGAGGTTACAAAGAGAGGCTAGTGAAAAGAGTGCTTTGTTATTTAGGTGTGACTGGACTCCTGTGTTCGTTTGTTTGGGGTTTTTTTGCTGTTAGACTAATATGGCTACACATCGAGATTTCTCTTGTTGGATCAGTTGCTGGTCCACCTAGTTTTTGCAACAGTCAGATCTAATGTTGAGTAGAGGAGGGGACTGTTCTTTAGTGGTTTGAATGAAATTTGTATGTTGTTCTGGGATTGAGGAAGCTTGGATGCTGCTGAACTCTGCTTTTGGAAATAGCAGAAAACAAATGATGCCTCTTTGATCCCTAGTTAACAGAGTTCACCAAGTTTCCATGCTAAAGTTGGTTCATTTCCTCTGTGCTTCATCCTCTGTGCTTAAGCTATGTGCAATTTCCTTGTGGGTTACTGCATTGCCTGTTAACATAGAAGTGGGCGCCTGTACCTTTAAGGGCTTTGTAGAAACCTGGCACCACGCCCGGGTTCTTCTCTTCTTCCCACTTCAAGGCTGTTCCTTTGGGACTTTTCTTGAAACAACACTGCAAGCTACCCTGCCACCAAGCTGGCTCTCTTTGTCCAGGAGTGCAATCTCATCCTGTAGACCCATAGATTCCTTCATTTCTCACTGTGCAGCTGGTCTGGAATTCAAACACAATGTTGGAGAGATTGATGCTACAGCCCGACTCTGGACCTGCACTGAGAGAAGCCAACACTTGGAAATGATAGTATGGATACCAAACCCAGCAGTTCTCAGAGTTGGTGGGAAGGAGATTCCGACTTTAGCTTCCAGTTCTGGACTCAGCTTTTCCTGTGGGTGCATTTGTTTGGCCGGCTGGTCAGTTATATCTTGCGTTCTTCTGGGGGGATGAAGCAATAGGAGCTTCTTGTAGTGTGTTTGGCTTCTGTATTGCCACTGTGATATCTGATTCCTCTCCTGAAGTTGCATTTTTTTTTTTTTGGTGAGCAGTTCTTTTGAAGGAGATTTCAGCTTTGCGGTTTCCTTCCTCTCTGTTCTTCTCTGTTACATGTGCCTGAATCTAAGAATGGCTCCTCATTCCAAGGTTAAGGACAAAGAACGTATGCATTGCAAGCAAGAGACTCGTATCTATCCCGATAGTCATCAGCAGACTTTGAACTATGTGGTAATGTGAAAATCTCTTTCCTACATTCATAGGATATGGGCTCTTGCGGGCTGCTTAGAAATACTTCTGCAAGTCATCAGCATGGTGACTGACTTGGTGCAAATGAATATTTTGCATTTGAATGCTCTTTGGAAATTTTCGTTTCTGAGTGCTCTCTGTCTCTAACTCCTGGGTTGTACATGGGAAGAAGACTTGAACAAGTGTCTAGTTTGCACTTGTGCCCTTTTGGACCACACCCAGCCTTCTTCTGTCTACAATGCCTGTGGTTTGTCTTGGGGTGCTCTATCGTCATTAGGTTTTCAGAATGTCGTCCCCTTCTGAATTGTCTCTCCGTCTACTGAAGAATTTTTCAGTACTGGCAGATAGGAGGGCTTTCCCTGCCTGACAAGAGATCTTTCTTTGTCCTATGTCAAACTCTGAAGAAAAAAAAAGAGTTTCGGAGAATACGTGACCTATTTTAAGCCTGATTTCATGGCCCTTGCTACTGTTGGTCTGGCTGGCCTCTCTCCCTTGGAGTTAATTCAGTCGTCCTGCTGTTCACTCTCAGGCCAGCTGTGTGAGAGACCAGGCTCCCTGCATTTGTGTCTGAACAGAGAAATAGAATATGGAGTGGACTATCTTGGAGCCTTCCTGGCTATAATGGGGGTTGGAGAGTCGTGGTATGTGCATGGATGCCTGCCCTGCAGAGCTGCGTACCCATTGCTGAAATGACATGAGCACTTGGGTCCAGGGAGGTGGGTTTACTGGAAATCCTCTCCCAGTTAGAAGTCAAGCGCCATCGACTCAAGCCAAATGCCTGTCTCAGTCAGCTGGAGAGGAATGTAAAGAGCCGTGCTGAGGCTTGAACTGTCTGCTGTCTTCCTCTTATGGGATAGGAAAAGTGGTGTGCTTGCCGCTACCTGCTAACATATAGCAATGACTGCATTCCTAGATCCTAACCAGGCTGCCTGACTGTATTTGCTGTAAGACCAAGAACTGGGGCATAGAAAGAACTGGTGATAATATAAAGTAAAGGGAAACATGAACCATGGAGCTGAGGTGACCTGTCGAAACTCCAGCAACAACAACAAAAGGTGTAAGATGTCGGCTTTACAAAAACTGGAGAGTCTGGCAGGACGGCTCTTCTACTGGGGACCACGGATTGATGCAGGGACACCAGACTGCGGGGAGGTGGTGTGTGAGTCGGAGCATACGGTTGCCTGGAATGAACAGAGTGAGTTGACAACCAAGCAGTGTTTCCAGGGCTGTGGGTATTGAGATGCATCTTCCTGTCCCTGTGGGGCTGTCTGAGGCTCTGCCCACTACGTGAACCCGTAAAGGAATGACTTCTACTCTTCTGTTTTTAGTGTCACATACATATATATTTTGGTTATGTATGGAGTGAGATGCAGAAGCAGAGCATTGTGCTTTGTTAACAGAGATTCCCATAAATGGGGGATGCCCTAGTTTGAACAACCATTTTAGACATTCAGACTATGAGTGCTGTCCACCCAACCCCCACTTCTTTGCTAAGGTTTTAAAGTGCAGGTTGTCCTATCAAGTAGCACTGCACTTTTGGATTTATGAATTTTATTTTGTTCCTAGTCTAGTGGTAACAGCCTCAACTGAGCCAACTGAACTTACTGTTCCTCACCAAGATAGTAGAAACGGGTCTCTGCATCATCTTTTTAAGCTTTAACTCTCCAAGTGTATGTTGTATAGAGGAAGAAACGCTCAGGAATGTCAGCCATCCAATTTTTTGGACAGAGTGGGATTTCCCTTTATGGAAGAGGCAGCGGCAGTTGCTTGTAACCCACCCTCCCTTCCAAATATCCCACTTTGTGCCCTGTGTTGTTCATGAGGTCTGGACTCCCTGGAACAAAATTTCAGAGGGGCTCAGTGGGCTGCAGCAAGATGTGGAAGAAGTGAAGACCCACTTGCTGATGTTTGCAGCTGGATGAATGTATGCTGGTTTGCCAGAAATGGGACTAGGCATAGGTCCCAAACTGCATATTATGTGAAATGGTAACTCTGTAGTAATTTCAGATAAGAAAATTCTGCTTCTGGGGGTGGTGACTGGGAACAGAGAAGTGGTCAGGAAGCGGCACTTAATTGTTTCTCCACCCTTATTCCACATTCTGTTCTCTTGAAACAGGACTTCCCTTTCTCAGGGTTTCAAATGCAGCTTTTGTAGCGGCAAACATATTTGAAACTCCACAGGAGCGGTGGGATTTAAAGCAGAGAAGCAGTGGGGGAAGAGAGTTACATGGCCCCTCTCCTGCCACTTCTGTGCTGCAAATTGCCCATGCTGAAAGCAGCCTTTCCTGTTTCAAAACGGCACTTGGGCTACTGTTACATCCATTTACCCCTAACTTGTAGCTTTGGCCATAGAAGTTGAAGAAGCCACTGATCTTGGTTATTTTGATCACTTAGAACAGGGAGGATGAAACCTTCCTAGATTCTGTTCCACAGGTGGGGCTAAATGACAGCTTTCTAGTAATTGTTGGGAGGTCAACTATGAAAAAGCAAATTCTTGCTGTACGTCTGTGTTTAAATCAGTATTCCAATTGTGACCATCTTTCCCCTGGCCGCTCCTTCTGGGACATGTATGCACCTTATTCTGTCATAGTTCAAGGTTGCTCTTTCTGACATGCAAACTCTCTGCCCTAGGCAAGCAGAGCAAGGTGGGCATGAGACATGGGCAGAGCAGGGCAAGGTGAGCATGGGACCCTGCCACAACCAGCCAATGCTGTGGCTTATACCTTGGCATTATTGTTTAACTTGGTATGAGGTCATACTCTGTTTCTATTATTGTCTGTATCATGATTCCTAGAGTAATCTACTTCAGGGGATGGGGTGAATATAGAAAGCAGAAGGACTGGGGCTGTCTGGACTTTACGCGACTGCCCCCCTTAAGGCAGGGGAGAGTGAATGCAATCTGTTCCTGGCTCTTGCAGTACTTTTAAACAACGCTGTCACAATAATGTTTTGGCACAGGCTCGTGGTCTAAAATAGAAGCTTGTAAAGCATCTGATGCCAGATTCTTCTTTGGCCTGTTGAATTTTTTGGCACTGGCCTCTCCTCAGGGAGTCCGTCTCACAAGGAGGGCAATGTGGAAGGCCACCCTCAGGGTTCTTTGAAAAGGGGAGAGGATGGAGTGTTCAGGATCTCAGGGCCCAGGTCTCTTCATCCTCTTCCTAGCTCTTTCAGTAGGCCTTACAGTGAGCAACGGGGGTCATTTCAATTTGTGTCACTCTTATGTCATTTTTTGCCTTTTGTTTTTCAATTTAAAAGTGAGTGACATTTTTCTAGATCAGGGTCCCCAACATGGCTCCCTTGGCACTATGTGTGCCCGCCAAGCATTTTTAGAAACTGGATGCGGGCAGATGGAGCATCTAATTGTCCACTGGAGATCTTACTGACTGTGCAGATTAAATCAAATTTTGGCAGCAGTTGCCACCATAATGTTGAGTTACTACTCTTTCCTTCTTGTGAAATTATCCCTCTTTTCCTTTATACTTGGACTTCTTTCTGTGTGTGTCAGCTGTTTGATGGTTTCCCCCTCCACGTGTGTCAAGATTTGAAAGGTGCCCACTAGCTCAAAAAGTTTGGGGACCCCATTCTACATAACTGCTGAGCTTAATTTTTGAGGGTAGCTTAGTGCAAGAGAATAGGCATCTTAGATTCCTGCATAGTTTCCACTGACACTGATCTGTTATATAACTCAGCAGTTATGATGAGACTATTTTTTTCAATCTGTTAAATTTATTGGCTGCTGAATTTCATGTCTGTTAAATGCCCATAAAATATGCATGCTAGTGGAATCATGGCTGGCACTGTGGGAGTATGGGTAGTATTAGCCTCTTGGAATTGCCTCATCCATTGAAGGCTTCCCAAATTTCCTTCCCTCCACAACCACTGACTGGATTATTAACTTGTGTCCTATGCCTTCTCTAAACCTCAGCACTAGTGTGGCTGCCTCTCATTAAATGTTGATATTGACTTGACAACCCCAGCGGCCTAAGTAGCAATAAGTATGTGACTTGTCAGGCACCCACTGGGAAACAGGGAATGGCATGTACGCATCTGTCACTGGGTTTTTAGGCAGTAAGAGTCTGCCTACTGAGGCCAAGCTGACCTCAGAAGTTCATTTTAACAAGGATTGATCTGGAGTCATTGCCGCTATTGGTTCAAGCATTGCTGGCTGTCTGAAGCTGATCTCTCTTGAAAGTTAGTGTTGACTGTTCAGATTGTTTCTCTGGATCTTCTAAATGTTCCCCTGATCATACACAGATGCCTCGGCAGTGACTGTCCAGGGACTGCACTGCTAATTTGGTCTCAACTGTCAGTTCTGTGCCTTGGGGTTCCTGGGAGAAGTCTTTAACCAAAGCAGTGGTCAGATGGGTAGTTCAAACCAACATATTTTTCACATGTGGCAGCTTGGTAGAATGTTTTGTGGGGAATTTCCCTGGGGTATGTATACTCAAGTTGCGGTTGTGTTTCAAAGTAGGTGTACATGCAAGCAATGTGGAGAGTATTGTTTCCTTTGGGCCTCAGTAGATTCCAGGATTCAGCTTACATCACCCCACCTTTGCCCTTCCAAAACCTTATTCTATGTTAGTATGTCTTGGTTTTTATGTGCATATAAATCTGCTGTGCTTGACCAGGTTTGAAATCTCCCCAAAATGTAGTCACTGATGGAAAAAAATTGCCCAATGCGACACTGGAGACTTTGTGCTTGAAAAAAAAGCTTGGTTCATCCGCCATTGTCTTAAGTAAGGAAGATTTAGAGTGAGATTTCTTAGGATTTTGTAGGGAATCTGCCCAGTGTATGTATGCTATGTTCACCACCCTTTCACCTTGGACCCCAGTTCTCCTGCCATAGCAGCTACAACAGAGGCCAAGACTAATCAGTAGCCAAAGACAAGAGAATCTGTTTAGCGCCTGCTTGGCTGCTAATTTTGGTTCTTGGCCTGGATCAGCTTTCTATTGAATGCAGCAGTGTCAGGACAGAGCTATTTGATCTCTCCCTAGGGGGAATTGATTAGGGTCACTGTGTCCTGAGCCTCTGGCAAAGCTAGTTTGCCCTTCATCTTCCACACTGCTACTGCTGCTGCAGCATCCTGCCTGAAGGTTTAAAAATCAGAATGCAGCCACTGAACATGCAGGCTGGGGACTGGAAGGTGGGAGAGGCACAGTAGCAGAACAGTAATGAATAACGTTAAAGCAATCAGAAGCTGAGAGATAGGCTTTGGGTTTGAAGAGAGATGTTTGCTCAGTCTATTTTTCTACTGTTTTGCTCCTGCCCTCTCCTTCTACAGAGTTCAAGGAGACGTGCTTGGTCCACCCATTCTCGCTTCAACCTCACAACCCGTTGAGACGCAGAGAGGCTGACTGTCTCAAAGTCACCCAGTTCGCTTCACAGTTGAGTGGGAATTTGTCCTCTGGTCTTTCTAGGCCACCAAACTCATTACTAAACCATATTGTTTTTCTCTATTTGGGTGGCGTGTTCAGTTAATCTGAGTGGACCACATGGAGATAGATGAACAGTTACTGGACAATTCTGGGTTGAAGGCTTTCAGTAAAACTTGCCCTGGTTCCTTCTTAGTGTGATATATTGTCTTTTTGTATTTGAGGTGCTTTGTAGCATATTGACAGTCTTTTCCTGTTGCAGAAGAAAGTCAAAAAGGGGCAATATAATGTGTAATATAGATGCTCCTTATTAAAAATGTTACACAAATCCCTGACAGTCACCCTCAGAGGAATCTGTAAAAGTGTTCCACCTTAAATACATTTTAAGAGGAAAAAAAATCAAAATCATAAATATATATTTTAGAACCCTAAAGGACAAAAACGCTCGCAATACAGTAAACCTATAACACAAATTAAAAACTATTGTTCTTGCAACTTAGCAAATGATGCCCTCGATGTACTCATTGTTACTCTGCTATTTTAATGTTGACGCCCTTGAGGGCCTTGTCAGTACACAAATGCACAGGTTTAGAACCACTCTTTATTGTTAATCTTAAAAACAACCCTTAAAAAAGCAGAAACAGAAAGTTTTAAAAGCCAATATTTCTTCCTTTTCTTTTTTTCTCAGTGATTTTAATAACTGCAGGCAAAAGCTGGCCTCCTCTTAATGAAAATATGCAGATCACTTATGGATTTTTATCAGGAGAGTCATTCCAGTAGCTTCAGGGAAGTTTATGGGAAAGGCTTTTCACATTCCAGCCACCATTGTAACTTGTCTAGAAATTGCGCTTAGATCAGGATTTTCCCTAAAGGTTTGAATAAAGATTGTGCTATTTATGTTTAGTAGTAAGGCTAGCATGTTCTAGTAATAGTGTCTTTCAAGTCAGGGAATGGTATAGAAATGCTGTCAATTTGCCATGTACCCTGTTCCAGTTCTGGTGAGAGATAACACACCTGTCTAGTGAGTTTCTGACAGTGATATGGTCTGTATAGCATGCTGGCAAATCTATGAAGTTCATCTGTTGGTAGAAGTTTTGGGTGCTATACGCCGATGCTTTGGTGTCTCCTTGGAGTTCATTACTGTTTCTTTAGAGCATGCAAATGCCCCACACTCCTTGTTTGGTGTGATTTTGCATTGAGAGATAAGTCTCTGTCTCGCTGGGGTGTGTGTGTGTGTGTTCCTGTCGTATTAACTGAAGAAGAAGAAGAAGAGGAGGAGGAGGAGTAGTAGTTTGGATTTATATCCCCCTTTTCTCTCCTGCAGGAGACTCAAAGGGGTTTACAATCTCCTTGCCCTTCCCCCCTCACAACAAACACCCTGTGAGGTAGGTGGGGCTGAGAGGGCTCCGAGAACTGCAATAGGTGAAGATATCAGATAAAAGAGGGGGGGTTGCAGTGGTTTGCTGCTCTGTGCCCATTCTCCAGGTTTGTCTGAACTTCACCTCTTGAATGCAGGAGTCAGATTTCCCTACTAACTTCCACGTTCTTCATGTAGGGCATGGAAGTCCTTGATCTTTATTAGATTTTTTTGGGAAAGGTGAGTATATAAAGGTTGGTAACTGATATTACATATCTATTCCAAAGCAGTATTACAAGTGGATCACAACACTTCTTTTTGAAAAAAATGTTATAGTCATACAAGATCAGACATATTTTAGCTGGGGGAGTTTAAGATTGGAATTGTGAATCACTAATCACACTGCAAACAGTATCCACTGCTGGGAATCATATTAGCATTCCAGCCATGACAGCACTGACAAAGAGAATTGCATTCTTCCACAAAAGTGCAATATCAAAGAAAGCCTCTGGATGTCTAAAATTAATGATGACTGCATGTTTATTGCACAGAATTCTTGAAGAGGAAACTGTCAATCACTTTAAAGGCCACTTTGGTACAAGTAGCGAATAATGGTTAGAGCAGTGGTCATATGATTGTGCTGCTGGGGTTCTCCTCCTGCCCTTCTCTTTAAGCACAGAATGTAGTTTGTGTGCAAAAAAAGCAAAATAAAATGATGGCCATTCTGGACGTGGACCAAGCAGTAGTAAAATTCCAGTGATTGTCTTGACGATCATAGAGAAAAGGCAGAAGATGAAACTGCAAAGGAAAAGCAATATGCAGTCCTACAACGGAGAAAAAGACTAACTGCTATGAGGTCAGTGCTCTGTGTGGATAAGGCAGTGAGTGTCTCAAGTCTGTGCAGAAAGAGGAAGGGATGATGCTCAGATTTCTATCCTGTGTTGGGAGTAAGAGTCAGCTTGAAATTCAGAGGTGTAAAGTGTCCTGAGTGACTCATGGAGAAATTGTTTGAAATTGTTCACATCCTTAGGTTATTTCTCAATCCTAATGCATCCTTCTAAGGACACAATTTGAAAGACCACTCAGATTCATCAGATGTTCTCAAAAGAACCAGGAATGAGAGGTCTGTGGGTGATGGATTCTGTTCAAAATGAAAATTTATACAAAAGGAGTGCTTGCTGCTTGAACTGTAGGATCACATTCGGACGCAGCAACGCTGTTCTCTGACAGAGCAGCCGGCCTGGACAGAGGTGTCACCAGAAGTTCCGATAACACATTTATTTTGGATCCCAGGATCTTATTCTGTGAGATTAGGTTTACATCCTGACAAGCAAAAATCTCTACAAGACTGTAGGTCACTCAAAGAAAAAAAAAATAGGCTGATCTAGTATTCTGATGGCTTAATTTTAATCTTATTTTAAATGTTTGCATATTACTTTTTCATAATTGGTTTATGAAGGTGGCTTGTATCAAATTACAAACCACATTAATACAATGCAATAACACATTCTAACACAACTAATAATAAAACATTAAAACTAGTAGCAAAGAGCAGAACCATCTTTCCCTCTTGTTTAGAGCCCTACAGAAAAACACAGCTTTCGTGCCACCTGCCATCCAGGTGAACCCTGTGATTCCGCTTCACAATTGAAGTACTGTTATCAACAAGGTTCTCTTGTGTGACTATCTGCTGCTCCTCATGTGATTAGTGATGATTAGGGGCTGTAAGACAGCAATGAATAGGTCCATACGGGAAGTTCTTAAGATATCCTGGCTCCAGGGGCACTTTAAATTAGGCCCGGAAACCAGTAGTGTTGATACAATAATGTGCCCTATGTAGCAATTCAGAGTTGGCATCCTGATTGCGTATTCTGGACCACTTGTTTTCAAGTGTCTATCAAAGCCAATCTCACTTATTTTTTCCCCTCTAGGACAGTGTGTAGCTGCTTTACCAGCCTACTCTTCTAAAAAATCTCTTTGACTACCACTGCCTCCTGGACATTTAAGATGAGCATCAGGCTGAGAGGCACCCCCCAAGCTATAAATGCATGATGCTCAAGGGGATAATGAGATGTTATCCGGGACGGGTGGTTCTGACCCCCTACTTGACCCTCAGCACCAATGCTTCCATCCTGCTGGATTAAGCTTCTTTTGTTTGTCCTTGTTGTTTCTATCTCTGGTCCCTGACAGTAGTTCAAAACTTCAATGGCCATCCTCCAGCTAGGTTGGTATGAAAGAGAATGCTGCATGTCTTCAACACACTTATGACACTGTAATTGAGAATTGCTCCATCATGAAGCTGCAGCACTGACTATTAGGCAGTTCTTTCAGTTTATGCCTGTGGCCATCAGGAATGAATTTGCACTGGCCTGGAAATTCTCACACCAGGTTGAAGGATCATATAATGACTGCCCCTAAATATCATGATGTGCACGTGGAGCGTCTGTCACAAAGAACTCATTTCTAGCTTATTCTGTGGGGAGTACCCGAAGAAATCATATGGAAAGATTGTGGATAAATGAAAGGATATGAAGTGTAAGTGCCCATGGGTGTGGATGTTCTAGGATAAGAATTATCTGTACAAAAACATTATCTGTACAAAGCATTATCTGTACAAAAACGCTGATACAGTATTTAAGGGAATAACAACAACTCCCTACTTGGGCTGAAAAACTTCTGTTTCAAAAAGTTGAGGAAATAATGAGTATCATGCTGCTTTTAGATCAAGAACTGACAAAGGAAATGTTTGAGATTTGAAATGCCATGTTTCAAAGAACTAGCCATAAACTATTTAAGACTTTCCTATTAAAACAGGAAATGGAAGGGCATCAAATAATAAAGAACACTAAAACTGAAAATTTTCAAAAGCCAGAGAATGAAATAATTATAGTTACAATAATCTGTGATAATGTAAAAACCTCAGTCCACGGCAGGAAATCGGCTCTTTAAAACAAAGTTTGAAGGAGTGAGCTATCTAAAATACCACCCACCAAACAGGGACATCTTCAATTGACCTTTTCCCCGTGTTCATCTTACCATCGATATTTTTAGTAGCTGAACTTTGTATCTATCTTGGAAACGTTTTCTGTAACATCATTCCGCACACCTCCATTTCTCTTGTTGTTTTCCCCCTGTCTCTTTGTTTGCATTTATTCCACACACTACTGCTGTATTGTTCCTAATGGTAGAGGGACACTGTCTGTGACTCCTCTTTTTCCTTTTGTGCAGACACTCTAGTGTTACCGTATATACTCGTGTATAAGTCGACCCGCATATAAGTCGAGGCACCTAATTTTACCACAAAAAACTGGGAAAACTTATTGACTCGTGTACAAGTCGAGGGTGGAAAATGCAGCAGCTGCTGGTAAATTTCAAAAATAAAAATAGATACCAATAAAATTACATCAATTGAGGCATCAGTAGATTAAATGTTTTTGAATATTTATTTCAAAGAAAAACAGTAAACTGGCTCTGTAAGTGGAAAAGAGGGTCAACAAGAACAATATGGTATCAACAATAACTTTAAAAGTACAAAAACCTTAGCTCAACCAGCAACCAAGCTAAAACACAAGAGTTAAAATCCTTCAAAACTGGATTCCTCATCATCATCTGTATGTCCAAATGTAATCCAACTTAGATTTTAAGAGGGATATTATCAGAAATGGAAAATCTAGTATTAGCTTCCATTGTAAACAATGGGGGATGGGGCACCCCTTTGGGGGTCAATAACTTTGGATCCCCTGACCCAAACTTTACCAAACCTGGCTGGTATCATAAAGAGACTCCCCTGATGAGACCAGCCAGGTTTGGTGAAGTTTGGTTCAGAGGGTCCAAAGTTATGGACCCTCGAAAGGGTAGCCCCATCTACTAATAGCTCCCATTGAAAACAATGGGGAATGGGGGCACCTCCTTTGGGGGTCCATAACTTTGGACCCCCTGAACCAAACTTTACTAAACTTGGCTGGTATCATCAGGAGTGTTTTCTGAGGGTACCCTGAAATTTTGGTGCTGCTAGCATAAAAACTGTGCCCCCTGCTGGCCGGCAAAGTAAAAACACACAAAAATTTTAATGACCCGCATATAAGTCGAGGGGAGCTTTTTCAGCATTAAAAATGTGCTGAAAAATTCAACTTATACAAGAGTATATATGGTATGTGCAGTTACATTGAAACAGCAATTCAAAAAGTGTCTCAGCCTCCATTTCTACCTTTGAGAACTACCCCCATAAAACAAAAGCAAAAAACCCTACTGAACCAGACGCCATTTCACATTACCCCCCCCCCCACACACACACACTCATTTTCCAGCCAAATTAGAGATGCAGTAACGCACCTGCAAATTTCTCCCTATTAAAAAGGTCACATTTGGTAGCACGGGGAAAGCCTTTGAAAAACTTTGCAATTCAAAACTGGCAACGCTGTAGTATAAAGAATCCTTCTTTTACACTAGCTGTTTTGCAGGAATCGGCCCGCCTGTGTGTGATTATTAGAAGCTAGAGCCGTCGCTGTCAAGCTTCAGCAGACCTGGGTTTGCCACATTGGCACCCGTTATTTTTAGAACTGGTTTGTACCAATGATTCTGGTGCTAAATGGCAGTGCAGTCCCAGTCTGTTCAGTGTGTGAACTGTCAAAAGTGTTATTGAAGCACCTGGCTGGAGGAATGAACAGGTTGGCATGGTGGCTGGCAATGCCTTGCTATTCCTGGTTGCCACCTAATATAATCCTTTTCATTCCTGAATAAGAGATTTGAAAAATTGTTTTTAAATTGAGCACGGAAAACTACAGAAAGCTAAGACCTTGGAGCACTGTTCTAATGGGCTTCCCATATTGGTTTTCATTCAGGAAGTGTGCCATTAATGCTCTGTAGCGATGGCAGACTTTGAGCTGTCTTAGTAGATTCCAGCCCATTGATGACAGATGGCAGGACTGAATCTGGACAGAGTGAGAGTAACCTCTTTATTAGAATATTTGTCTTCCTTGTCTAGAGCTCAGAGTGACTTCCAGTAGTCATCAAACAGCAGCCAAGTGCAAGTTAAAATCCAAAGCAGTTAAAACTTCCTAATTAGCTGTTATTGATTTCTTCTGCCAAGCATATCCTAAATAACACCCTCGTTTTCCTTTCTAGAGCTGCCCAGTTTAAAAAGCCAAGTCTCACAGGTATTTCCAAAAGCCAATACATTTGAGAGCTGCAGAATTCTTCTAGAAATGCATCCCACAGTTGTGAAGCTACAGCTGAATATGCCTGTCCTTTCACTGACATCATCCACGAGTCTCAGTGAGAGGGAACCAATAGGAAAGATAACTGGGTACATTTTACAGTGCATGTGGGTACTGTGCCAGAAGAGTTAGTGAACAGCCCCTATTCATTGGTGCCACCTGAAGGTTCAGAGTGCTTCTGTTTCTGGAGCAGCTTGATCCCATTGCTCTGGCTAAGGGAAGGGCATCACCATTTAATAATAGATGCTATTTCTCTTCCCCTGAGGTTTGGAGCCTGCTGAAAAACTTTTCCTTCCCAGGTTCTGTTTCTCTCTACTCAGGATGGTTGTGCTTTGCACTGGAGGTGCTGGGGAGTGGACCTGTGTGCCAAGCCAAGGCTCTACCCCAGCCCCTCCCAGTGGTTTTCATCCATTCTTGCTTGTGAGGAAAGATTGGGCTCTTGCTTGAGCATCCTCTGAAGGAAGGTTACCTAGATGTCGTTGGTTGTTCTTTGCAATCCTCCCTGCTGAGGTTATGATTCTTTTGAAGAATTTGTCGAACTGTGACTGGAGAGTAGTATCAGAAGTGTGGACTTCCTGATGTTCTGTGACACTGCACAGATCTCTCATCACTTATTACAGGTATCTCTGGTGTACTGCTCTTCCTTGCTTTTGCATCCTCCCAGGACAGTGTAATAGTTTGTGTTCTTTGGAGGATGCTGATTTGAATAAATATACAGAAGTAAGTACATTTTCACACGCTCTGTAACTGCCCTGTGACTGAAGCGAAAGACCCTTTGACCCTGGCCACTGGTCGGAAGATGAAGGGCTAATGTTTGGTCACTTCTGACCCTCCCGGCAAAAGCACAAACGAGGGGAAGATCAAATGGTTCTACTCACTATACTTTCTCCTCCTTTCCAGAATAGTTTGTGTTGGAGAGAGCTCATATGTACATGCGCTTTAGGATGTTTATATACTGACATATCACCATCTAGATCAGGGGTAGGGAACCTGCGGCTCTCCAGATGTTCAGGAACTACAATTCCCACCAGCCCCAGTCAGCATGGCCAATTGGCCATGCTGGCAGGGGCTGATGGGAATTGTAGTTCCTGAACATCTGGAGAGCCGCAGGTTCCCTACCCCTGATCTAGATCCTGATGTAATCTGACTTTTTTTTCTCACTTGCCAGTAACTCATGAGCAGTGCCAGGTTGTGCTTTGATGCTACACAGCACTGAAACATGTGGCAAATGGGCAAATAATATCTGTCACATTTTATCCATCTATCATGCCATATTATCTTGGAGATTTTCACCTCAGGAGGTGGTTCTTCTAGTCCAGGGGTAGGGAACTGCGGCTCTCCAGATGTTCAGGAACTACAATTCCCAGCATGGCCAATTGGCCATGCTGACAGAGGCTGATGGGAATTGTAGTTCCTGAGCATCTGGAGAGCCGCAGGTTCCCTACCCCTGTTCTAGTCTCTTGGCATGATTGTAGGGGTTTAAGTCATCTTGGTTTGGGAGCTTATCCTATATATGTTACCTTAAATCTGTGTTAACCTATTTCTGTAATGAAATGAGACAGGGCAGTATCGATCCTTGGCAATGATATGCTTGAGCTGTATTTATTTTCTTTGGAATCTTCTGTGCTATCTTATAAAAAGAACCTCCTTTAATCCCTGGGCGAGTTCTTCTCATTTGAGAAATTCCATGTTGCCTTTCACCCATATATTGAAATCATAACAGTGTGATAAGTGACTGAAGGGGAGAAAAATAAGGAAGGGAAGCAAAAGGTAGGCCTCAAGCTGGCCTAGAGAGAAAATGGTTGTGACAGAATCAAAATAACAAGGAACACTATGGGCTCTTCCCCTCACCCCCAGGCCATTTTCATTCTGTAGGAACAAATACATGTTTTTTTTAGCACTAGGTTGCCACCCTCAGTCTTCTGTTTTGGAGTGCCGTCTTCCCACTTCTGAAGTGCTGAAGTAGAGACACTACTGTGTAATACTAGTTGCCTAATACTGCGGGCTGGCCTTGGTTTGGAGGAGCTGTTTGTGTGTTTGCGCACACGCTTACTCTCAAATGGCCTTTGTGATAGGCATACAAGTACCCTGCAGAGCATAGCTATGTGACTGACTGAGCTGTCCTGTCTTTGGTGACTGGCAGTATCACTCTCTGTTTGCATTGCCATCATGTGATCCTGTGCCCCACCCCCCACCCCCTGCAGTGTGCTGGTGGCAGGCACTGTTTTGTAACCGGCTGCCCCACTTACAGAACAGTCGCTTGTGGACCTCAGGGAAGTGTAACTCTCAGAGGAGATGGTTTGTGCAACATCCCTGGTGGTTCTCTCTGTGTAATCTCAAGATAGAAGCAACATTGCCTTGACATAGCTCAGCCTTCCTTCGCCTACTGCTTGGGGTCCCCAGAATTTGGTGCATAGTGGATCTTCAGGGCAGTCTGCTGTGTCTAAGAGAGGACCAGGTGTTGTCATAGCGGGGTTTTCCATCGCTATGGTAGATCACTTCAGTTGGGCTTAACGTGGTCTACACCAATGCAGTCGAGAGAAAGGGAGAGGAGGCGAAACAGGCGTGCCCTGGAGCTGCGTTTAGCCTTGTGCTGGCTGAGGACTCTCTTTGGCTTCCAGGAGAAGTTGAGTTCCAGGCAGGGACCGTGTTTGCTTTTGCCACCGGGGGCAAAGTCTCCGTTCAACCGTCAAGCCAGCCCTTCTCCATCGCCCATCATGACCTCTTAGCTGTATGCTTGCAGCTATCGAAACGGCAGGGCCTTCCAAGGAACCCCCAAGGCTGAGTGCCACGGAATGGATGGTAAGAAGCAGTGCTGTCCCAGTCGGGGAGATGTTGACGTGTGTCTTCTTTCCCTTCCCTGCTTTTGGAGAGGGTATGTTGTAATACAGTGAGAGGACACACAGAGGTTTAGTGATCCTACTGTGACCCTGAATCTGGCAAAATAAATTTGTATCCTGTGCTGGCTGCCCAGGCGGCATGTTGGCTGCTTTGACAGGCATTTATATACGACAACCATTTATGTGCTGAATTGTCTTTCCACTGACTTTGGAATTTCCACTGACTTTGGATAATAAAGTTGAGAAAAAAATCCCTGAGCTGAACTAAAGAAGTCTGAGAGCTGTTGCTTTTTGTTGTTGTTTTGGTTATTGCTTTTGTTTGTTTGTTTGTTTGTTTTACCAGCATAGTGTGGTTCTGGCTGTTGCCTTTTTCTGCTTCTGAAATGTTCATTGTTGTCCAGTTCCTCTCAAACCCTGGGCCTAAATCCTTTTCAAATTCCAAAAATCTAAGTCTCTACTTGGCCACAATTGTATGGTGTGCAGAATGTATTGTAATAGTTCACACATAATCTAGTAGTCAGAATGTAGTGATTGGAGCTTCAGTTGAATGGGAGAGGCAGTGCAGGCAGTGCAAGAGGAATGATTCAGTCCTTTCCTTTCAGCCTGTTTTCCCACATAAAATTTCCAGCTCCAAACTGGCTGTGCTGAAGAAAACTTTTGTATACCTATAAGATCTTCCCCAGCAGGACTAAAAGCAGTGGGAAAATGGTCCCTGACAATGACATTGGTCCTTCTCTGTAAACAAACAAGGACAAATATAGGCTTGCGAAATAGAAATTAGAGCAAAATTCAGCTACAATGGGTTTGGGTAATTATTGGTGAAACAGAACAGGTGCTACCACTGATAAGCCATTGCGTTTTAGCTACCACTATGTGAACCGAATCTTGAGATGACGCTGTCAGAAATTACTTTTGGTTGGATCTTCATCAATATCTGGGCTCATCCAGAAAGAAACTGTCCTTCAGAAATAATTGACTTCAATGGATTTAGAAGGGTTTAACTCTGCTTAAAGTTGCAGCATTAGGATGTTTGAATGTCCCTCTGAGATTGCATGCTAGTTACGCATTAGAGCCATCGCTGCTTCTCAAGAGACTTGTTAGTTAAAATGACAATGTGTTTGTTTTGGAAGCCTTGTGAACAGGGAAACAACAGATCCCCTTAGCACAACCCTTCAGCGGCAGACAAAGGAACAAGGTTAAATTCTAACTTTTCAGTCAGACAATTACTCATCTGACCTAGGTGTAGACTAATTCCTCATTAGTGTGGGTATTGTGGGATGAAATTTGATAACATGCATCATGAACATGGATCAGCTTGTTGATGACAAGAAAAGATTCAGCTGTTTGTGGAGGACAGAGCTGAAGAAGAGGTTTATAGCTGTTTCATCCTAGATCTTCCAGGTGTGGAGAGCTTCCATTCTAATTTACAGGCAAGGAGATAGAAATCATCCCAAGATGGGAACTGGGGTGGCAAAATAGACAGCTCATATGTTCCTTACTACAAAGCTTGTAGGGAAAATAGTGAACTCCTGGAGAATGGAATGTGTTGAAGTTTTAGGACTCACACACTATGACAAAATAACCAATCAGAATGAATGGGTTGGATCCAGATTAGCTTATCTGCTCACTGCAGCCCAGCATTTCTGTGATTGGAACAGAATGCTCTTTGCCTCCCATCTTCCACTGTAGTCTGTAGTCCATTGATCTCCCCAAAATACTGCTGGGGTGGGGGGCAGTTGGCCACCAGGAACACCATGACAGAAGCATGATGAGTTGGCAGCAGAAGAGGGAATTGATGGAAATTCCTCCATCCCTTCCATTAGAAGAAAATTTAGAGATTCCACCTAAACATTAGGAAGAACTTTCTGACTGTCAGGGCTGTTCGACAGTGGAATCCACTACCTTGGAGAGTAGTGGAGTCTCCTTCTTTGGAGGTTTTTAAACAGAGGCTGGATGAAGATATGTTGGAATTGCTTTGATTGTGTGTTCCTGCATTTCAGGGGGTTGGACTTGATGGCCCTTGTGGTCTCTTCCAACTCTATGATTCTATTCTGGATATAACCCAGTGTTCCCATTTAGAAGACAGGCACTCAACTAGTATAAACACAGCTTCACACTGTTCACCTCTCAAATTCCTGTGAATGTGTGAGTGTTTCATTTGTATTAGAAAGGCCATGCTACTTCCAGCCACAATTCTGACCCCCCTGAATGTTTGAATTTTGAACAGAATCCTTCTTTTGGTAATTATAACAGTGTGGCATGAGTGGGTTCTGTGGATAGACCGAGGAAAACTGAATTATGTCTCGAAACCAGAAAAGCTAGTGACTGGAAAATCTTCAGTTTCCTTTCTAGAGTGTCACAAGGATCATGTCCTTCAATCACTTAGACTTTGTTTATATTGCACAGAAGGTCACTCAGTCCTGGCACATGCCTCTTGCCTCCTCCATGTTCTCAAGGCATAGAAATGTCCGTAGGTCTTCTTTTCCCCCGCTGCAAAATTCTTTCTGTAAAGAAGGCCGCCGCTTCCACTAGGCTAGTCTTCCTTTCATGTTCTGCTTTTCACCAAGCGTTTTGTCAGAGGACTCTCATCACTGCAGTGCAGAGGTAAGAAAATAAAATCTGGTGTCACACGGGATGAACAGCTGTTGCATATTTTATTTATTTGTTACAATATTTATGCCCCATCTCTCTCTTTGTGGTTCAAGATAGCTTACAATTCATAATTAAAACAAGTTTTTAAAGTTAAAACCCCAGAAAATGTCTTTAGCTCAAACGGCAAGAAATGCAGTGCATCTGAAAAATCTCCAAGGTTGGTGGTTCTTGACCTCCTCAGAGATCCTTTTTTATAATGTTGGAGCTCGAATTGGGAAATAATAAGTTCCAGTAGACACCAGGTGGGCATCCTTAAGCAGGGTGACAGACAAAAGGCTGAAGGTGGCACTTGAGAACATAACAGAGAGGAATACACGGGAGTTCCAGTCCATGATGACCTTCAGATGTTATAACCAGACTTTAACTCATAAAGTGGTAGTCCGTTAAGCTGTTTTCAAATAGGGGCAATATTTTCCTTTTGACTAGCATTGACCAGCATTGAAGCGTCCAGGTCATCTTTAAGGGCATCCTCATATAGACCATATTATAGAAGTCTAGTCAAAGTTACAAGGTTACAAAAGTATGGATTAATGTTTTTAGGCTGGCTGAGCATAAAAAAGAGAGTTGGTGAACTAAACATAGCTTGGTAGAAGGCAGTTTTGGCCAATTTATTCCTCAGTAAGTACCCCAGGCTCTTAACCTCCTCTATAAAACAAACAAAAAACTATGTAAAACATATAGGTCCAGCCCAGCTGAAAGATATCCATTTTGTCTGAACTGGACTCGCTTTATTTTGCCTTTGCCACTTGACTGTAGTCTTAAACATCAGTTTGGAACTGAAATGGGCATATCTGGAGGTTCAGAAAATAAAATGTAGAGCTCAGTATCATTCTCTAGACAATCTCGTTTAGCAGACTCACATAAAGAGCAGAGTGTGAATGACAAAACAGACCTCTGAGAAAAGATGGCTGTGAAGGAAACTCAGTGTCCCAACATCCCCCCTGTAGCAGGGATTTGGACGCCCAGACTCCCTTTCTGGAGTCTGCCTCACTCCAACTCTCCCCAGACAAAAAAAAAATAAAGCCCCTGACAAAACAAATGGAGGGAAACTCTGTGAGAGAGTTTTGGCTTTTACACAGCCAGACACCACCCTTTGAAGACACACAGGAAAATAGACTGGAACTCTTTGGTAACATGAAACAGAATTTGTAAAGTTTATTTGTCTAGAAATGAAGGCTTCTCAGTTGACTTGAGAGGTTTTAAATGCTTGTTGGTTACAGATAGTAAAACTTATTTCTTGAGAGGTTATTCAGTCAGTTACACTAAATTTTTCTGTTTGGTCACACGCAGGTGGCCACTATACTCCTCTTAAAGAGGTTCTGGTTCTTAAGCTTTATCATACACACAGGTTCTGATTTACTTCAGCTTTCTCTCGCAGAGGTTTCAGCTTTTAGTTGTTACACACACAGACACTAGATTTTCTCTCTTCCACACCCTTTCCAGTTCACATAAACATCCAAGTCTTAAGATTGGAAGGACTCTGACTTAACACTCGCCACCTTCCCTTTCAGTCCCCTGTTAAGGCCAACTGCCCCCTTTATGGACTAGTCTTCTCCTGATTGGGTTTTGAACTGAGGTTGGACAGACACTAGTCTGGACAGCCAAGCTGCCAAGCACCTGAGCGGCGGATTCACCTTCCACCAAGCCCAGGGCTTTCCCTCACACTCTTTCAAGCCTCCTCAGCCTAAATAGAGCAGTCTGACTTTTTGTCAGAATGCACAAGCAGCGACAGATCTCTCTTCCAGATCTGCACTCAGCTTTCTGGAACCTAGTCCAAGAACGAACCAAGACAAAAGAACCTCAGCACTCCAGCTGCCTCCATTTCTTCCCCCTGGCAATTTCCTCCAGCCAATCAGGACTGAGCAGGACTTAACTATTTCAGGGCAGTCTCTCCCTGGAAACCACTTGTAAGTCCCTTTGAGTCTCCTTACAGGAGAGAAAGGGGGTGATATAAATCCAACTCTTCTTCTTCTCCTCCTCCAATAACAACGATTTTATTCTAGCAGAAGCTTTTGTGGACTAGAGCCCATATCTTGAGATGCCTGTAGTGAGTCAGAAAAATATCTGTATGAGGTTTTGAAGAAGAAAGTTATAAACAGCTGAGTCAAAGGCTCCTTTCACTGAGAACTATTTCAGAATGTTATTTATAGAAATTCTGCATCCAGTGATGCTTTGCCAGGTTCTGGAAAATCATATGCAAATTATATTACATTTGGATTAACTGCGACCTTTGAGTTCCAGCTGCTTTCCTAGTGTACTTCTTTGTAATCAACAGGTTGCCCTCCCTTGGTGAAAAGCTGTTGTTTGTTGATCTCAGAGCTGGAGAGAGAAAAGAAGCAAGGGGTTCTATCTGATTAGATCAGTTTCTGAGTGGCAAAGGAGCATGTACACCTGATGGGAGAATTCAACAAGTAGAAAAGTTGCACAGCTGTCAGAGCAATCAAAGGTGTTGTGCGATGGTCCTGTGCTCTGTCTTAACTGCCAGCAGTATGTCCTAGCCGTGGTTGTGCTGGGTACAGTAGGAAAGAAAGGAGATCCAAGAGACTTTAAACAGATTACTGAGGCTGTATCTCTATTAGCCACCTATCCCCTGGTGTTGATCTTGGCATAGGTCAGTGTATTAGACTCTTGTGCAATGGACTCAGCTGATTAGTTCCATAATCTGAATTCATGGAGTCTGACCAAAGGGACAAAAATAGAAAATGCCTTCATAGGAAGCACTTTCTACTCAGTGTAATTCTTTGTGTGCAGAGTTGCCTTAACACCTGAGATGTAGTGAGATGATGTATATTTCTGCTCTTTCCATGGTAACTTCTTCCAGTATCTTAGGGGTGATAGTTTGTACTGTTGTTCAGTTATGGCTGACAAATTGGATGCAAAAAGGAGTTGAAAGAGTTTTCTGTATACCGTATATACTCGTGCATAAGTCCAGTTTTTCAGCACATTTTCTCCTGGAGGCGACCTCGGGCATCCTGTATGGGTGATTTCCAGTCCTTACTCAGGGAGGCAGGACAGATTTGTTTTGTCACTTCCTGTAGAGGGTTGGTCATCCATCCTGGATCCAGTTCGTTTCCTGCCTGAAACAGGGAGAGCAGGACTTGGAGCTAGCTCCAAGCCAAAATCTATTTCTTTTCGTCTTTTTCGTCCCTTCGTCTGTGCTGTTTCTAATTTCGTGTTTTTGCAGTGTCATAAGTCCCTCCGTGTGCGTGTGTTTTCTCCTGTTGTCTCCCCACTCCATCTACCGCTTATTTGACCGCCAAAAAAGGCCGCCATAAAATGGCCGCCTACAGATCTTTCTCCCCACCGCCAGAGACGTTCGGAAGGTCGGCGGCTGAGGGAACTAGGGCAGCCACCTGTAGCGGGTCGCGAAGGTCCAACTCCCCGAGCGCGTCATCGGAGGCTTCAACGGCATTGACCGTCGCCTCAGCCGTCAGCGCTCCAGTGGCTAAAGCTGACAAAGGCGCGAAGAAGAAAGTGGGGAAGAAAGGGAAGGAGGCGAAGCGGCAAAAGCGCCTAGAACCTCCAGCGGCAGAAAGCCCCCAAAGGAGCACCAGCGCCCCGATACGGGCCACGGAAGGTGAAGCTCCCGGGCCCGCACAAGACCCCCAACCGTGAGAAGATGGGACTGCGCGAGGCAGATCCTCGGCTGGCAGCAGGGGAGAAGAGTGGTCAGAGGGTGCGAACACAGCCCGTGCTTCTTCAGAGGTGGCAGAGGGCGCCATTTTACAATCCTTGGATCAGTGCAGGCAAGATCTGGCAGTTAGGGGTGGGGGAGGCATCTCACCAAGTGCCATTAACCCCTCTTTGGGAGATGTAAATTCCTGGGCTAATTCTTCCCCTGCTTCCTCAGGCTACCTCATAGAATTCTTCCACCTCCCAAAATCTCGATTTTGTCTTTTTCCAACTGCATGCAATCCAGACAAGATTCACAGAACTCAGGGACCATCTCCCACCTACTCAAGATCCGGGCCATAAGGTCAGTGCCTCCTTTGGAACGCTTTTGCAGCATCTACTCCCACTTCTTTACTGTGCCCAAGCGCAATGGGGAATGGAGAGCCATCTTGAACCTAAAGTATGTGAACAAGTTTATTTGACTCCGACACTTCAAGATGGAGACTCTGAGGTCCATAGTAGAGAACCTACGCCCAGCAGATCACATGACATTGCTAGATCTGACAGAAGCGTACCTACATGTGCCCATCAACCCTACTTCACCGGCAGTACCTCAGATTCGCAGTGAACAACGATCACTTCCAATACAAAGCCCTCCCGTTCGGGCTGGCCACAGCCCCGAGAGTCTTTTCGAAGATTCTATTGGCTCCCCTCACGGCTCTCTAGGTTCAGGGTATTCATGTCCACCCTTACCTGGACGACATCCTTATTCGATCCAGGTCCAAAGAGCAGGCTGTCCAGGACTTGAAGGTGGTCATGACGACTCTAACCAATCACGGTTCTTGATCAATATACAAAAAAGCTCCTTAACACCGGCAACGCGGATGCAACACTTGGGAGCGGTAATAAGCACCATCCACAACTCGCTCTTCATTCCTCACAACAAGATCAGGAAGATTCAGTCACTGGTGAACACCTTCCTTCCGGCCAGAAGGGCGTCAGTACTGCAACTTGCTCGGCTGATGGGTCTACTGATATCAGTCATAGATATGCTGCAATGGGGGAGGCTCCATGCAAGGACATTACAACAATTTCTCAGACCCTATCAAACCCAAATCATGTTGAAGCAAGACCATTCAGTCCTGATCGACGACCAACTCAAGAGCAGCCTAGCATGGTGGTCACAGTACAAACATCTCTCCACAGGGAGAATCTACCTGCAGGAGGACAGGCTACAGATATTCACAGATGCCAGCCTCAAAGACTGGGGAGCTTCATTCCAGAGGCACATCGCGCAGGGTCTTTGGACACCGACCCAGGCCCAACTACCCATCAACCTTCTCGAGATGAAAGCGATTCGGTTCACTCTGCAGCACTTCAGACCATACATTCAGGGTCACCATGTCACAGTGAGAACAGACAGGGATATTCCCGCAGGGATCATGGCACACTCCACTCGAAGTGCTGCCACTAACGCAGCCTTTAGGCGTCAAATTCCAGTGGAGGACATTTGTAAAGCAGCTACATGGTCCTCCACCACATCATTCATTAGGCACTACAGATTACAGTCCATTGCGGACAACTAAGCCGCCTTTGGTCATCGTGTGCTTGAACATATTTTTGGTGAATAGCACACCCACCCAATTGGGGACACTGCTCGGGGAGGTCCCATACAGGATGCCCGAGGTTGCCTCCAGGAGAACGGTCCATTGGTAGACTTACCCTGAAGGGGCCTTCTCCTGGTGGATGACGAGGGCATCCTGCCCCCCCCCCCCCGTGATAACATCATAATACAGCTACTTCATAGTCCTTTGCACGCATATGACACCCTAGTTTAGGGATCAGATATTACCTTAGTTAAGAAATGTTAAGGAGTTCGCGTTAACCCAGTTAAATCAAGTTGTTTTATACGGTTGTTACTTCCTGTTATTCCTTCATGTGTGTCCGAGTTCTTTCCTTTTTCCTTTTCATACTGCTGAGCAAATACTTACTGGATCCAGGATGGATGACCAACCCTCTACAGGAAGTGACAAAACAAATCTGTCCTGCCTCCCTGAGTAAGGGTTGGAAATCACCCATACAGGATGCCCTCGTCGCCCACCAGAAGAAGGCCCCTTCAGGGTAAGTCTACCAATGGACCGCTTTGTGCTGAAAAAGCCCCCTCGACTTATACACAAGTCAGCTGTATTTAAAAAAATATTTAAGGGTTTTTACTTTGTCGACTGCCACGGGACGCAGTTTTTAGGTTAGTGGCACCAAAATTTCAGGATATCATCAGGCGACACTCCTGATGATACTAGCCAAGTTTGGTAACTTTTGGTTCAGGGAGTCCAAAGTTATGGACCCCCAAAGGGGGTGCCCCATCCCCCATTGTTTCCAATGGGAGCTAATAGTAAATGGGGCTACCCTTTTGAGAGTCCATAACTTTGGACCCCCTGAACCAAACTTTACCAAACCTGGGTGATATTGTCAGGGGGGTCTCCTAAAGATACTCTGAAATGTTGGTACTGCTAACTTAAACATTCTTTCTCTGACAGGTTGTGTGAATGTCCCTTCCAAAATGACACCTGCCATGTGCAGTTTTAAAAATATGTACACTAAAAATAATGAACTATTCTTTTAAAAAACAGGGTAGTTTGAGTCACAGTGAACAGGCGTGTTGATTCCAGTTTTTATTGTAAGATCCATTGTTTAAAACCCATCCTTTAAAAAAAGCTAAAATTTTTGTACTTTTAAAGTTATTGTTGATTCCATATTGTTCTTGTTGACCCTCTTTTTCACTTACGGAGCTAGTTTACTATTTTTCTTTGAAAAAAATATTCAAAAACATTTAACCTACTGATGCCTCAATTAATGTAATGTTATTGGTATCTTTCTTATTTTTGAAATTTACCAGTAGCTACTGCATTTCCCGCCCTCGACTTATATGCGAGTCAATATGTTTTCCCAGTTTTTTGTGGTAAAATTAGGTGCCTCGACTTATCTGCAAGTCGACTTATACACAAGTACATACAGGTACTTGTTTCCTCCAAGGGCAGATAGTACCCCCCCCCCCCCGCAGTGCTCCAGTATTTTAGTGGCCAGATGAAGGAGATCTCCATGTTTTATTTCAGCGTGTCGGGTGGCTCATGTTAATAATGAAAGAAAAAAGAAAACCACCACCAACCAGGGGTTTCTGCATTTGGGGAACTCCCCAGGTAAGCAGAAAAATAGTATTATCTTCTTTACAGCCTGTTCTAAGGTCTTCATAAAAATGCCTGTACGAATATTTCAGTCCTACACATTCTGTGAAATGATAGAAATGTGGTGGTCTTATTGACCATCCCAGGCAGAACATTCCACAAGGTTGGAGCCACAGCAGAGAACAAGTGTGACTGCAGTTGCTGATTTTTCCCATTTGCTGCTTGGCTGCTGTGTTGGGGCATAGAGGGAGAGGCAGTTATGCAAGTATGGGGACCCAAAGCCATTGTGGATAATAACCAGAACCTTGAATTGAACATGGCAACTGATCAGTAACCAGTGGACTGGGTGTGGCATTCCGTATAAACTGGAGTTTCAGGGTTATCTTTAAGGGCACATCTTCACAATAGTCCAGGTTTGAGCTAACCTTTGCTTAGATTTATGTGGCCAATCAGACAGATCAAGGTAGGTGGCCATCTTCTGAGCCAAGGAAGACAAAAGAATGCCCCCTCCCCTTTAGCTATTTAGTTTTTTACTTCAACAATAACACTTAATTCATTATAACCCCTAGGTTTTTAAACAAGTCAGGGAGTATCAGCTGGATCACATCCAAAGAGGGGGAATGATAATGCTCTTCAGGACATCAGCCTTCTCAGCTAACATCACCTCTGTCTTGTCAGGGTTTAGTTTTACCTTGTTCACTTTCAGCTGTTTAATCACAACAGTAAGATGCTAGATCAGAAAAAAAAGCTATAGAGCTGGTTTTGTAAATGAATGAAAGTTCCTTAGAGGTGCCCTTTACTGCCCCCTGCTGTAAGGTCAAGCCTGTTCATCAGCAAGGCCTTGCCACTCTGATCATAAAGTAGTGGTTGGTTGTCAGAACACCATTGCCCTGTATGGCGCTGTGCTGGCTTGTTTGACAGTGAGGGGATTGAATGAATCCATACTTGATTTTGAGATCTCCAAATGGCTGCTCGGTGAGACAAGCAAGACACAGGATGTGATTACTGTTCCTTGACAGATGTCATAGCTTTCACCTAGTGAGTAAAAGTGATGCTTCAGAGATCATGCTAAATGCCTTATAGCAGAACACTGAGGTTGGAGCATAGTGCCTTGAGCCAAGGACTCTAGGTCTTTTTGAATGTTAAAATACTTTATTTTGGAGCTAGATGAAGTGAAACCAAGAGATGGAGGAAAGGCAAAGTACTTACCGTAAATTAACTGAAACGTGCCCATGTCTTGGCGTCTTAGTGTCAAAGTGGTATCTAATCCTTTTGGTCAGTAAGAGTGTTTTAGCCCTGAGTTGCTCAGAAAAAGGGGGCAATTATCTTCTCAAATAAATCTTAAAATAGTGTAACCATCCACAAAATGGGGCATGGTTGGATAGGGAAAGAAATACAGGAAGTAGGGGGCAGATCTTGGGTGTTATGGTTTTGAGAAATTCCCTCTAAAGTTAGGTAAACTTCCCTGTAGTAGAATGGTACTGTGAAGGACTACATGGACTCCAAAGCCCACCTTTAGAAAAATTAACATAATAATGTGAGTATCTCTTCAAAGGAGCTCTTCAGACTGAACGATAATGAAAAATAACATCTGAGATTCAAATATGCAAAATGTGCAAATGCACAGTTCCATATTAGAAGGAAAACTCTAATGTTACAAATACCCTGATAGGATCTAAATTAGTTGTTACTATGAGGACTGATAACATGGGGTCATAGTAGGAAGTTGTCCTGCTTAGTCCACTGCATCAGGGAAAAGAGCAAATCTGATACTGGAAACTATTATAAAAGTGACTGAAAATGAAATATCATGTATGCCATTACACATGTGTACACATTACACATTACATTTAGAATACCACATGCAATTCCAGTGGCTTGGTCTCACACAGAATAGCCTCAACCCATAAAAAGTACAGAGCTGGTGACTGAAATGTTCAACTGAGCACTTTCTTGTTAAAGGACAGCTTATGGCTTATTTTAATGTTGCATAAGTTTCATGCACCAGAGCCAACCTTGTCAGGTGCATGTAGTGTTGCATTCAGTTGGCAGAAGGATTCTACACAAATGGGTTTGAAATGACTAGATCAGTGGTGGCGAACCTATGGCACTCCAGATGTTCATGAACTACAATTCCCATCAGCCCCTGCTAGCATGGCCTTGCTGGCAGGGGCTGATGGGAATTGTAGTCCGTGAACATCTGGAGTGCCATAGGTTTGCCACCACAGGACTAGATATTGTCTTCAGCTTTTGCAGTATAAAGGGAACACCTCAGAGCAGATATGGACTACTTCCCATTGTTGATTAACGTATAGTGTACGTAAATATGTAAGGAAGAACAATTACTTTTTGTAGCGTACGAACCACGTCAAGTCCTTATTGAGTCAAGTGTGATAGTATCAAGTCTGGACATGAATCCCAACACAGAAGCTTCTTCCTGGAACTTCCTTCAAAACATTTCTGCTGAGCTACTGCAACTTTTAAATCCAGTTTTGATTGTTCGAGAATATTGAAATGGTCCCGCACTGGTTTCAGAGTGTTTATATTTGTTTATATCTGATTTGTGTCCATTTGTTCTCTTGCACAGAGACTGTGTAGTATAGCTCATGTAATTGGCAGAAGGGCATTGCTGGCACATCATAGCAAATCTAACACATTTATGATGGCATATGCTTTTATGAGCCAGATGTATGAAGTGTTTAGTAGGAAAAAGCACATAGCTATAAACATCACAAAGGCTGTGTGTGTGTGTGTGTGGTTATTGCAAAGGGAGGCCAGGAGGCCCAAGATGTGTTGTAAAATATTAAAGGGCACGGATGAAAACAAGATCCAGGCAAAAGAATAAATGATCCTCTCTGACTGGTGATCACTCTCAACTGTTGTAAGAAATGTATTGTTGCATAATCTTTCACACTCTCATTCATTCTGTTTCAGATTAGAAGATATAAGTATGGGACCCATGAGGACCTGCAGGGAATATCTTCTTTCCTCCCTCCCCACATTATTTCCTTTCCCCTCCACCTGGTAGCCCCCATATCCTTTTCTTACTACCTGCCTACATTTAGTTATCCATCCCCATAGCAACCTCTTCCATTTTCTTTTCTCTCACTGCTTGTTTTCCTTTTCTTCTCTCCTCCAGCTTCTTGTCCTCCTGTCTTTCCCTGTTTTTTTCTTCCCTTCCATCCTTTTTTTCCTGTTAGCCTTTGACTGACAGAAATCAGAGCTTGTACTGTATTGCTGTGGTTGCCTAGCAACCCCAAAATTGCCACTGAGATCTCAGAATGTAGTCTCACAAGATCTCACTGGGCCTTCATCATATAAAGCATCAGGGGTTGCTTCTATTTCTTGGAGAAGTTAACCCACACACATACTTATTCTCATGGAGGCGGAGGACATCTTGTGTGGGTCTTCCTTTCCCTTTTGCTAGGAGGCAGGAAGAAGCTTTCGCGTCACTTCCTGTATGAGCCTAGGAAGCCATCTTCTCCTCAGTTTAATTTCTGCCTCTGCAAATAGTTCATGGTTCCTTCAGGCTCCTACAGAAACTGATCTTTCATTCCTTCTGTTCAACCAATGTCTATGTATTATGACCACATATAGCCAGCAGTAATTTTGCTAGCTTCTGTCAGTATCCGATGACGTTTAAGTGAGTTAACTTAGCTGAAGGAATGTCCTATAGTTACAGAAGGACCATGTATATATTTTAGTATTTAGTATTTTAGTACCAGTGTCTATAATTGTGAGCAATAATGGGCAAATTTTGTATGCTGATTTTGTATGTTTATTTTATGCCAATAAAGGCTTGTGACTGACATTCCTTCTGTCTGTCTTCTTTGTGAGTGTGTACCTTTGTTTGTTGTGCCTATAGCCCTTAACCACCTCAGATTCCTTAGTTTGGGCATTTGGAGCAAATTAAGCTGCACACAGCCTCTTTTTCCTGCCGTTTTTCTCCTTGGCCCACCTCAATATGGCAACTGGCTCCTTCTCCCCTGAAAGGAAGATTTTTGCCCATTCTGCAGCAGAAGTGACCAGGACAGCTCGGAATCCAGCCCGGGAGCCGCATACTTCTCAGGAAGCCCCACGCCTCCCCCCAAGCAGAGCAAACGGTTGTGGCTGCGAAAAAACCAAGCAACCCGACCAAAGGATGGCATGACCGATGCTGAACGCAAGAAGTACCGCATTGTCCCTCAACCCAGTTGAACGCCCTCCCAGGGCAGTTCGTCTAGCGGCTGTGCTCAGACCGGCACCACTAGCTTCCCAAGTGCAACGGAGTGCCTGGCATTGGAAACAGCAAGGAATCCCCCTGGCGACCACCCTTCTGAAACAAGGCAAGATCTCGAAGAAATGGCGGGTCTGTCTTCGGCTGTCACGGCGAGGAATGCTGCCTCCCAGCAGAATGTCCCTCATTACAGAAGCCCTCATTAACAGAAGCTCTCATTAACACGTTTAGGGCTGTTATGCAGGAGGAAAATTCAAATATACCACTTGGCCACTTATAGAGCTCAAGCTCCTGAGACCGTTACCAGCCAATCCCTCCTTAGGGAGCAACAGCAGGAACCCCTGCGTGAATCTTATGCTAGAGTCTCCCAAGCTACCCATAGGGAACCATCCAGCAGCCATCAACAACAGGATTCCCTGCAATTCCCACGGGATGAAGGGGACAGCGCAATGGAGGAAGGGGAAGATGGTGATAATTTCTCAGACTCAGAGGAGCTTCCCCAGGAATCCTCAGATCAATCTATGCGTTTTTTCAAGCAAGAGGATTGACAATTCCTCATTAACAAAACTATTACTACCCTACACCTCCAGGACCCCAAGGATGCAGAAGACCCCTCTGTTGCTTCCTCTCAGGCCCAATCCAAGCCCATTAAGGGATGTCCCCTGAGGCATGTTGATTATTTCCCTCAGGAACTATCAGATCAGGGTTTCTTTCCTATCCCAAAGTGTTTTGAGAAACGCATCAGGGAATGGATGAGCCCTGCCACCCATAAGGGACTCCCACCCTCGTTCAGGAAGCTGTATGCTGTACCATCATACATCCATGGCCTGCTCAAAATCCCCCCAGTAGATTCACCAGTTGGAGCCTTACACACAGGTGGCCTGGTCACCAAGGAGGGTGAGGGAAATATCAAAGACCCATTAGACGAGAGGTCAGACTCGGTCTTGCGTAAATCACAAGAATGGTTGGTATCTGCCATTAAGGCACTGGCCCCATCCTCCACAGTGGCAAGGGCTACCATGATCTGGCTCAAAAGGATTCTGTACTTTCTGCCCTCTGAGGAGCAAGCAACTAGGGAAGGGGTAGAATGAGTCCTCTTGGCTAACGCCTTCCTAGCAGATGTCACCAACGACACCCTCACCTTGGTGGCTCGTTCCATGGCAGCTGGAGTGGTTGTTTGATGTAATGCTTGGCTTCACCCGTGACAAGCAGACTCCCACTCGAAATACATACTGGCAGGCTATCCCTATCGGGGAATGGGGAGGAACTCTCTTCGGCAGAGAGCTAGATCAGGTCGTCATAGAAACAAAGGACAAAAAGAAGGCCATGCCTAAGTTCGTTCAATAGGGCTCAATCAGGAGCACTTTTCATTTCCATAGAGTACTCCCAAGAGCATCCCGGGATGGGTCCCACAATACATGGCAACCCCAGGGTTCATGGCAACCCCAGGGATCCTTTCGAGGGTGAAATTCCTTTTGCCCAGGCTTTAAACCTGGCAAGCCCTTCTGACCAGAACGCCCCTCTAAACAATGACAACCAAGCCATCCCAGTAGGTGGTCATCTTCTATACCACAGGTGTCAAACTCGCGGCCCTCCAAATGGCAGATACCAACAGTTCTCATCATCCCCTGCCAGCATCATGCTGGTGGGGGATTATGGGAACTGTAATCCATAACATCTGGAGGGCCGCGAGTTTGACACCTATGTTCTACACTTTCGTCACTCTTGGCAGGGAGACCAAGTGGACCGCTGGGTCGCACAGGTGATTTCCACAGGTTACGTGATCGAATTTACACGCATCCCTCATCAACATTTCATCCCATCTCCAATCTCCGTGCAACGGGACAAAGCCACCAGAACCTTGAAAGCGGGCCATCCCCTCCTTCAAATAAAGGCCATTTAACTGGTCCCACAGGCAGAACATTTTTTAGGACTGTTTTCGAACTTCTTTACAGTGTCCAAAACGCTTACGTCAAGCTCCCAGAATTCCAGATGGAGACGCTACATTCCATCACGGCATCTCTCTGGCACAAGGACTTCATGACTTTATTGGACTTGACGGAGGCCTACCTCCACATAGCGATCAATCCAACCCACCGCAAATACTTCAGATTTACTATTCAAAACCAACACTACCAGTTCACGGGGCTCCTGTTCAGACTCGCCACAGCCCCCAGGACATTTTCGAAGTTTCTTCTGGCACCTGTCATCTGGTTGGGAGAACGGGATTCACACACATCCCTACCTCGAAGACCTTCTCATCAGGTCAGGGACTTACAATCAGGCATTGCGAGACATCCAAACAGTTCAGACAGTCCTTTCTCAACACGGCTTCCTGGTCAATCTCGACAAGAGCCCGCTGACACTGTCCCTAACGATACAACATCTCGGAGCTGTGATAGACACCACTTGGGTCATCTTATTCATTCCCAGGGACAAGATCCTGAAAATCCAGCACTAGGTAGCAGCAGTGATCTCAGCCAGGACGGCGAAGCTACTGCAACTGGCCAGCCCGATGGGACTGTTGATCTCAGTCATAGACTTCACGCAATGGGGCAGGTTCCACGCACGGCCCCTACAACAATTCCTACGCCCCTTCCAGTCTCAAATAACGCAGAAGCGGGACAAAACTCTGTCAATCCCCAACTCCCTTCAAACCAGCCTGCAGTGGTGGATCCTACAATCCAACCTAAACCAAGGGAAAACTTATCTGTACCAAGCTCGCCCACAGCTATTCACCGATGTCAGCTTGCGGGGTGGGGAGCAACCCTTCAACAGTTCGTGCAGGGACATTGGTTGAAAGCAGAATCCAGGTTGCCCATCAAAATACTGGAAACCAGGGCCTTATTTCTACCCCTGCAACTCTTCTGCCCACAGTTTCAACATCAGCATGTTCTGATCAAGGCTGACAATACATCTGCAAAGATGTATGTGAACAATCAGGGGAAATCCAGATCCTCGAAATTACACCTAAAGGCTTCCAAGATCCTGATGTGGGTGGAACAGCATCTTTGGCCGTTAGAGGCCGAATACATTCAGGGCGTGCTGAATACCAGGGCCGACTGGTTCAGCCGGCAGCAGGTGTCAGAGGGAGAATGGAAGCTCAACTCACAGATCTTCCAGATGATCTGCCAACAGCTAGGCAACCTGGTGATGGACTTGTTTGCCTCCCCAGAAAATTTTCAGCTCCCTCGGTTCATGACACACCATTATCATCCAGCAGCCGACGCAACGGACGCACTGGCGACACCTTGGCCCCCTTGCTTGCTGTACACATTCCCACCATTCATTCTTCTTCTGAGAGTTCTACGGAAGATATCCTCAGAAAGGGCGACTGAGGTTCTAGTCACTCCACGATGGCCCAGACGGACTATGGTACTAAACAATGCTAGTGATGTCAATCTCCACTCCCCTCAGTCTTAGCATATATAATTCGTCCTGGAAAGCATTTGTGAAGTGGAGCAGGTGTCACAGCGTAGATCCTGAACATCCCTCCACAACTGAGATTCTGGATTTCCTGAAACATGGCTGCAACATAGGTCTCCACTCTGCGATGGCAAGAGGTCGCCTTGTCTACTGTCTGTCTAGCAATCAGAGGTGTGCCTCTATTCAGACACCCAGACATTGTCAGTTTCCTAAAAGGAGTACATCTCTCTTAACCACCTGTTATGCACAGATTTCCATCTTGGTGACTTCATCTAGTCCTCACGACTCTGACCAAGTCACCCTTTGAGCCAGTGCAAACCACTGCATTAAGGTGGCTCGGGTGCTATTTTTAGTGGCAATAATGTTGGCCAGGAGAATGTCTGAATTAAGAGCGCTTTCGATCAGCTCAAAGTTTTGCACCTTTCACAAGAGCAGGGTAATACTCCATACAGACCCGACCTTTTTACCCAAGGTAAATTCTCCATTCCAACTACGGCAGGAGATTATCGTGCCGAACTTTTGCCGAAACCCTACTCACCCAAAGGAAAGGTTATGGCATAACTTAGATGTGAGGCGCTCCCTGAAGGCATTCATCATCAGAATGGAATACATCTGGAAATCCGACAATCTCTTCGTGAATGTGACTCAACCAAATCTTGACGGACAAATGTCCAAGGCCTTTATCAGTTCCTCAAGGCATGCATAACTGAGGCCTACAAGGCCTCTGCATCCCCGATACCGGAGGGTGTCACTGCACATTCAATTTGAAGTGCAGATACAAATGCAGCGTTTAGAAATCATGCTTCTGTCGAGGAAATGTGCAAGGCTGCCACCTGGTCTTCAATTTCCTCTTTCAATAGACATTACTGGATACACTCATTCTGCCCAGACCGTTTTTGGCAGGATAGTTCTTGAACACATCATCGGGGACTGGTGAATACTCACCCGTATTTGGGACACTGCTTGGGGAGATCCCACATAAGATGTCCTCCGCCTCCATGAGAAGGGTCCATTGGATACTTACTGTGAAGGGCCTTTCTCATGGATGGCTAGGAGGACATCTTGGCCCTCCCTGGTTCTCCATTAGTCCCCGATACAGTTATGTGTTTTCATTTCATGTTTCAATGTTCTTTCATTGTGTTTCATGTGAGCCTGAGTTTTCGCTATTTGCTTGTTGCTTCCTACTTATGTCTCTCGTTGGAGTATAGTTACTGCTTTGCCAGTTCGCGTTACTGGGGAAAAGATGGTTTCCGAGGCTCATACAGGAAGTGATGCAAAAACTTTTTCCTGCCTCCTAACAAAAGGGAAAGGAAGACCCACACAAGATGTCCTCCTAGCCATCCATGAGAAAGGTTTTTCATGGTAAGTATCCAGTGGACCCTTTTAGATATATAATTTTATGTTTCAGATTTTTCTGCAAACCTAGAGCCTCCTAGGCTTTGTTGAGAAATCCCTCCTGTCTGTCCCTGGCTCCATTGCATGGATTTTTGGAACAAATAGTGGGTTCCAAATTAAACAAAATGATTAATTTCTGAATAACATAATATAATGGAGAGCACTCTCAAAGGACAGAAACCTGAGGTCGTTCAGTAACTTAATAGGCTGGTTTGGGGCAAATAAAAGTGAGGTTTGTTTCAGTGTATTGCATAATCATGGAACTGATGGCCGCTGACTTTAGAATCCATGTAAATGTAAATCTGTCTTCCATCAGCGGCTTTTAGCAATGATTTGTACAGGCAGTGTCTCTCTGTTTACCAAAGACTGGAGTTAATCTCAAGAAAATGCCCTGTGGAGCAAATCTAAGATCCATCTGCTGCATATAGTTTGTCAGAGTGGCATGGTGTTCAGAGGTACGCTGCCTCTGAGCATGCATATTTCATGTAACTGTCATAGCTATTAACAGAGGATAGTTCTTGCTCTGTTGGAGTGTTTTCCAGGGGTATTTGGCCAACCCCTGTTGCAGACAGAATGTGAATTAACATGGATATTTGGTCTGATCCAGCAAGGCCTTATGCTCCACAAAGGGCCTCAATAATAACATCAGTGTAGAGGAAAGAGTAGCCCCTGAGAACACAGAAGCTGGCCATCCTCAAAATGTGCAGAGGAAGTTGTTCGAATAGGTCAGTGTTCGAATAAGTACTTGGGGTAATGCAGGAATGGCTGATCTCCTGAGGTGCAAATCAGATCAGGTCACAGTGCTCAGCCTGGCCTTGAGGTGAGCCATCCTGTCTTGTGGCTTAGATGAGAGGCTGGTTTTCTAGAGATGAGATTGCGGAAGAGACACCTGCTGCCCTTCCCAGAGGTCACATGGAGCCTGAGTATAGTGCAGGGGGGCCCCGGGAAGGGAAAAGAACACTCTGCTTTCCCCTGAAGTAACAGTAGAAATCTCCACAGGGGGTGAGGAGGAGGCTGAGTGTAGTGCAGAAAGGCAAAATCTGCTAGGGACTGTGAGACATATGGATATAATAGGAGGCAAAAAGAAAGTAGGTCAGACAGACTGAGCCGCTTGTGTGCGTGTCTCAGGGAAAATCCCAAACGCTCTGTGCTGCAGTGTGAAGGAATGGAGTGGGAGACGTGCTGGAGCCAGAACATCTTCCCCTTCCACACCCACCCAGCAATATTCCTCGGGTAGAAGGCACCTGCCTAGCTTGTGGGAGAAGGGGGCCAGGTCAATATTTGCAGCATCCCTTATTTCAGCAGCTCCTCCATTTTCTGTCTCTTGGATTTTGTGCTGGAAGGAGCGGCACACCTGCCGAAGCATTTTTAGTGGCTGCAGAGAAAGTCCAGACTCTTCTGTAGAGAGCTGAATGGCTGCGGGATAAGAGGGCTGGGAGTCGGGAGTTTTAATCAGCCTACTGTTTTGGCAGTGAAGGCCTTGGCACAGTGAGGATGGCTGGAAAGTACCAGTTTGATCCATTGTGCTGGGCTTAATTTTAAGCGAATGTATGATGTGTTTGGCATGGAGGGGAGGGCTTTGATTTAAATGCTCTTAAGCAGAAGCAAGACTGCCCTTTAGAAACTGGGAGAGGGGGATCTAGTTAGTGGTTTGGAGGTCCCCCCCTTGAGGCAAGAGGGAAACAATTCTGTACTGTATAGATAGGCTTCCTCTGCTGAAGAAGCAAGAGCACCTCATTTGCCATCTGTAAACTTTCTCCTAGCAGTGTAGCAGCAGCAGGGATGCAGGTAAGGGCCTCTGATCTCTGTGTGGGATGTGCTGTTTAGTAGAGCAGAGCTTTTGCCTCCTTAAGTCCTTGGGATGTTGCTGGCCTTGGGAGTTGTTGACAAAAATGATTTCATCTGGTAAACCTCAAGTGTTGCGACCCAGGGAGGTAGGGAAAATGTTACGTTTGCATAATATGCAGAACCAGCGTGTGATGATTTGATCATTTTTAATCAGACAACTTTACTTAATTAACTGATTAGGTTGTGGGCTCCAAAATCTACCCAAGTGGGAACAGCATGGGGTGCTTTTCTGTCACTGTTCTCTTCTGCATTTAGAAGTGAGCAAGTTATCCTGTGGGTTTTTCATGTGGGTTAAATCAGTGTAGTGTTGGGGGGAATCGTGGGGCTAGAGGGAATCTTTTTCTGTGGGCCAGTGGGGATGTTGAGGGATGCTCTAAGGAGCTCTGAAAAAAGAGAAACATTCTCAGTCTTATAACTCCTGATAACTCAAACCTTTTCCCAGGTATTGCTTCCACCTTTGGAAGCCTCCCTCCCCCAGTGTTCATAAAGGCTAGAAATTACAAACAGCTGTATTTACCTGATTGTTTGTTCCACTAACTATGACAGTCTTCCTCGGTAAGATCTTTTAGTCTAAAATGTAGTGTGATACGGAGTACTTTCTTGGCTCAATATATTTCTGTGCATCTTCTTTTTTGTAATAGTACTCTGCACCATCACCCTGTTCTGTGGCTTGGAAAACCAGATAATGCCATTTGCTGCTCCTCTGAGGGAACAGGAGCGCCGGGGGCGGGGGGGGGCACGGGGACACTGAGCATACTTGGCTGCTGCTCTGATATATGCCCAGGAATGGCTCCCCAAATTCTCTTGGGTACATGCGGGTGGACTATGAACTTGCATAATTGATGGTGGGTTGGATGAGGCAGGTATTGGCTCAGCCCGCTGGCTGTTGTTTGACTGTATGCAGGTCATCTGTGGGTCAGTCTGTTTTCAGGATGACCTTTGGGTCAGGTAATGGGGATGCCTTTCCATGAACCGCTCCCGGGAAGTGGGGCTGATGCTTAAAAGTGGGGGTCCTGAATCTTGATGGATTCCACTCCCCAGCTGCTAGGGATTGGCCAGTATCCAGAAAGGCCTGTGAATGCCTGAATCTTTCCCTGAATTTTATTTTCAGCTGGTGCTCTTTAAAATTCGTTCCAAAAGAATTTGGGTGATTTGTTATGAGACCTTTTTAATAGGAGAAAGTTAGCATCAAGCACATGCAACCCTGTCTCTGAAAGACCCAACGTTAGAACTGCATTTTGAACTCTAGATGGCACTTTCTGCAAAGGAAATAAGGATCAGCTGATGGGCACAATGAACATCTCTGCTCTTGGCCCTAATGTTTTCATTCTGTTGAACGTCTACACTCAGTCTGCAAGGGCTTTGTTTTTAAGGGCTTGGATTTGGCAAGAGGAGTAGGAGTTCTCTGCCTCCCTCCATGAAGGGTTAGCACTCATTTGTTATGTGGTTGGGAACCCCCCTGGGGTTGAAGCTGTGTGCAGCTTGTGGGGATTCGACATGTTGTTTGAGCACATCTGGTTCCCAAAGTAAACTTTATGTTAATAGCTCCACAGATGAGTTGCCGAGGGCTAGATCAGGGATTGGCTAGATTTTTATTCCTTGGGTCACATTATTCTCTGATTTCAGACTGGAGCCCCAGGCAGTCTAATAGTACAATCTATGAAATGAATGTGCTACGTACAAAACAATATAAGATACACAAACACACGTGGCACATAGGCGCTGGCTCAAGCAATTTGTATTACCTATTAGTTACTTGTAAAGTATGCCAAATTGTTGGCTATTAGACTTATCAAACTATTATATCTCCATAACACATATATCTCCACTTTAAATCCAATTCATGCAACAATTTATTACAAGACAACCTTCTCTCAAGTCCATAATCATGTAATTTTTAAACCAACAATGTCCATAATCTTGTAAATATTATTGCGTCAATGTCACCTGCTGTGACTGCGATACAAGTTCATAACAATTAATGAAAATCCTGGATCGGTGGCTTGAATTACTTATAAATACCATCCCAATTCAAGGGCAGTCAAATTTCACATCATTTTCAGTTGTATATATTTCAATCTGCTCCGTTGTACTTCCCAAACGCTTAGCGCTGATTACCGCATTTTCGTCTGCCTTCTTCAGGGGAAGTGTTAATGCACTTGATAAGGAACCCTCAACAGGTGATTCTGTACATAACAATCCTGATATCATCTAATAGTACAGACTGCTAATTCTTAATTTTTTTAAAAAAAGCTCTACCTTTCCAACAAATAGACCTTCCAGTCTGCTTACAGCATCAATTAAAAGAGCAATAAAACAAACTTTTAGAAAGTCATAAACCAGTAGTCACATTTTGATAGGACAGACAAAAACAGAAAAACAGCTATGTTAAGTCTCGTGAGTAGATCAACCTGAGGCCAGAGATGGCATACATGCCAGAAAGTGACCATTGCTGATCTAGTCTTGTAGCTGAGACCAAAGGAGAGTTTGTTTGCCTACTTTCTAGAAATGGGGGCTGCGTAGAAAAACACCCTAGCTACTAGCTGTGCCTTGTGACATCTCTTCTGTGGCTGAATCCTGCATTTCTGGCCATTCATTCCCCCTACTCCATAAGATGGTAGGGCTGAAAGGGAATCTTGATCCATTCCACACTGCACAAAAATACATTTGTGGGATGTCTTTAAAAGAGGCAACTGCCCCTTTTCACTTCACACAGCCAAGGGGATGTCTTAAAACCGTGGTGGTGAACCTATGGCGCTCCAGATGTTCATGGACTACAATTCCCATCAGCCTCTGCCAGCATGGCCAATTGGGAATTGTAGTTCCTGAACATCTGGAGTGCCATAGGTTCACCACCACTGTCTTAAAAAGAGACAGCTTCTGATGTGCTTTCCAGACAGCAAAGGCTTCAGACGGGAAAAGGGGCTGTTTCCCGCGCAACTGTTTTGCTCTCTGGTCAGGTTTACCTTCAGCATGCACCCGACATTTTGTGTGCCGCTAAAGGGATTCTCCCTGCTGCCACTTGTTGAAGGTTGACCTGGGATGCTTGCTCAGCAGGGTCTGATCCTGCGTGCCTTTTCAGTCCCAAAAGAACATGGCTGTTCTCGGCTGGTCCTGCCGATTTTGGCAATGTATAGTTTTCCTTTTTAAAAAAATTGGGAGGAGCTATCTTCAAAGATACACAGACACGCATAAGAGAATCTTAGCTGCTTGGAGAACTCCCATTGAAAAGCATTGGGACCGTGGAGGACAGGTCTACTGCCCATTGAGACACACTCTTCTCAAAGAGCGGGAGATCTGTCTTCCACAATCCCAATACTTTTCAATGGGAGTCTCCCAAACAGCTAAGATTCTCTTATGCGTGTCTGCGTATCTTTGAAGATAGCTCCTCCCAAAACAACAACAAAAAGGAGGAAAACGATATATTGCTGGAATTGGCAAGACAAGCTGAGTACTGCTATATACTTTGGGGACTGAAAAGGCACGCAGGATCAGACCCTGCTGAGCAAGCATCCCAGGTCAACCTTCAACAAGTGGCGGCAGGGAGAATCCCTTTAGCGGCACACAAAATGTCGGGTGCATGCTGAAGGTAAACCTGACCAGAGAGCAAAACGGTCAGGCAGGAAAAATAAGCTGCCTCCTGAGTTCTCCATTCTGCACAGTCAGGCAGGAGACATCTTGCAGGTGGCTTGCAGGGTGGGAAAGGTACACTTCAAAACATTCTCCAAAAAAGACACCTTGAGCTAAAATAAGGACTCCTAAGGACATCTTGGGAAGAAAGCTGTGTGGAATGCCTTCCCAGGATGCCTTTTTAGTGCCTCCAGGACGTCATTTAGGCTGTGTGGAGCGGACCCTTTTTTCCCAGTGAATCTTCTCCAAGCTTTCAGGGGTGTTTAGTAGCCTAGGGATTGAAGCATCACCCTGTTCTTAATGTTGTTTCCTCACCTCTGTTTTCTTACAGTGAAAGAGTTTCTAGCCAGAGCCAAAGAAGAGTTTCTCAAGAAATGGGAAAGCCCATCACAGGTATGTACCCAGCCTCTCCTCTTTTTGTCACCTGGGCTCAGCAATCTGGATTTTGTTGCTTCTTTTCTAAATACTAAGGCCTGATTTTAAAGGGGTGCTGGGAATTTTGCACCAAACAAGTTACACATGTGCAGGGTTTTGTTTACCTGGCAATGCAATTGAATCAAGTTGCCGGTCTGACATGTGCAGCATCAGATGTGCTGAGTGCGTGCTTTGTTGATGGTTGTGCTGCGCAGACATCCTTCGTTATCTTGATTTAAGCATGTTACTGGTTTCATAGAAGCACCCTACACTCTGCGGGGGGTAGGGGATCAATTTAGTTATAGCGGCAGAGTCTTGATGCTGAGGTTTTGCTAAGCTGTCCTGTTGGGCAAATGAAGACACAGGAAAAGATATTTGCAATCCTCAGTTTATTCTAGAGGGGCCACTTTGAAGATCTGGTTTGCAAATTGTAGCTGGAGTAGGAGAGCAAAGTATCCATGTTGGAAACAAAGAATGATTGACCATTGGAGAGCTAGATTTGGAATACACTGCTTAAGCATTTCTAGGACTGTTTGGCAGAACTCTTTGGGAAAACGAACTGCAAAACTTTGCCAGTTTCGGTAATGCTTTGGCAGACAGTGAGCGTGTGTTAAAGGTCTGTCTAGATTACTTCAGCAGGCGGATTGTGCTGTGCATTAAGAAGAAGGATGAGAAGCCCATAACTCATCACTTATACTCCAGCCTAGATGTTAGCAGGTTAATACTTTATATCACCAACATAGGGAAGAAACTCTGTATCACCGCAGCTGACTTCTGAAATGTGCTTGGCTGCCCTACTAACAGGTGCAGTACTGTAGCATCTCAACCCTACAGCGGGGCTGTCCAAAAGCAAGGGAATGTGGCAACAGAATGACCATGAAAATTGGTCCTGAAATTTGGAGTGCTGTAGCTTTTTGGCTTGTTGCGGTCCTATATCTGAAGGTGCTGCTCCCTCTAGATAAGTGGAATTTTTGGCATGTCATTATCTGACCAAGCCCTCTGCATCGACTCCTTGTTGCATATTCCTAGTTTATTGCAAGATTGTGGTAAAATGCTGGCAGCTAGATATTTTTGTGGCTAGAGTTCGGTTTTCTGCAGACGGCACATGGCTCCCTCTCTAAAATTTTGCCTCTTGCGCCCTCTGGCGGTAACATGACAACTGTCTCAAACTCCAAGAACATAGTAGGCAATGCTGGGGTGGGGGGGAGTTGGTGTTTCTGAAGGCTGTTCCTGCCTCAGCAAGGCATCGGCGCACATGGTGCTGCCTGAAGGGTGGGTTGTCTTTTAGGAGAAACTAGTAGCCCTGCATCTTGAGCTCTCCCGGCCATTTAAAGAGTCAAATTTTGGACACAGTGGTATTCAGTGAAGCACCTCTCAGTTGATTTTCCTCCCACTTTCTGATTCCTTGCTTCCTTTTGTAGAACACGTCCACCCTGGAGCACTTCGAGCGAATGAAGACCCTGGGTACAGGCTCATTTGGGCGGGTGATGCTTGTGAAGCACAAGGATACTGGCAATTACTTTGCCATGAAGATCCTTGACAAGCAAAAAGTGAGTCTGGGCCTGCCAGTGTGCAGAGTGTATGTTTTTTGAGGAAGGGGGTGTGGCTGAGTGGAGAGGTGACTCCCTGGCTGACTTCCTTCCTTCTTGCAGGTTGTCAAACTGAAACAGATTGAGCACACCCTCAATGAAAAGCGCATACTCCAGGCTGTGAACTTCCCATTCCTTGTCAAGCTAGAGTATTCTTTCAAGGTAGGTGTTTTTTTCCTCAGCCTTGGGATCCCTGTCATTCTGAAGCCATCAAAGAGCATAGTTCCAAGGTTGTAAACAGGTACTCAAAACAACAGCCGAGACAGGATGGGATTCAGCTGCGTGTTCTTGGCCTGCGATTGAAAAAACCCGCTTTGGCACCATTTTCACTATCCGCCGTCCCAGCTGGTGCTGCCATTCTGCTTACTTGGCTATGCCTGTTCATACACACTCATGATAGAACAGAAGCGTAACTGGGCCATACTGTGCCCGTGTGCACTCTGCATTTCCCCTCCCCCCATGTGCCCCCCCGCCCCCCACTTACCTTACCTTGGGGCTCGCAAGGTCTCCTGGGAAGTGTAGTTCTCACCAGGCCGTTTTCAGCCTCAAGTGAACAGGCCACTTTTCCAGCCTTCATTTTCAGGCTGAACTGAGGTAAGTGGGGGCGGGGGGTGGGTAGAGGGGAGCTATGGGGGGCAAGGGGGCATTGTGGGAGGGGGGAAATTTTACATCCCCCAGGTGTGCACCCGGTGCAATGTGTGCACCCCCGTCTCCTGGTAGCTCCGTCTCTGTGATAAAGATATGTGAATTAAAGCAGGTGCATTCCAAGCCTTCGCTATGCCCTTGCAATCCAGAAACACCCCCATAGCAAGCAGTTACTTTTGGGGAAAGGAGAATCCATGATAGCCACATGGAAGAGGGAATATGTGGCAGCTCCTGGTAACCCAAGGAGAATACTCCTTGAACAGTTGAGCTAGCAGCACTTCTTTTGCTTTCCACTTAGAAGGGCATTGGCAGGACTCACTACACAATCTTCTTATCTCTGGTGGGGTTTCTTGTTAGCAAAGCGCTCTTGCACTCCAGGCTTGCCCAACTATGAACTGATCATGTGTGATAATAAGGCAACCATGTTTTTCCAAGATGTGACAGTTAGGTGTGCCCTAAATCAGGTTTTTCCAGCGACCTCTGTTAACATTAATCTCAGGGAAAGGATACAAAACACCACAAAGCTCTACCTGTTCAACAAAGAGTTCATGCTATGGGGGAAATCTGCAGATTTATGGCCCTGGTGGCTAGAAGAGGAGCCCTGAAAATGAACACAGTGGCTCAGTCACTGTTTTGGACAATACAAAGTGGAAAATCTTGCTGATACCATGCAGAGAGAACATGAGAGGTTTCTTCCGATCTTCCTTCCAATGCGGTAGTCTTTGACAATAATACCAACATATTATTAAGATTATAGATTATTACATCTATGTTGGGGCATGAAAATGGACCCCCACTATGGAAGAAACTTCAAATGGGGTGAGAACTGCCCGGAACAGTCTTTTCCTGTTCCCCTTGCCACTGCCCCTTCCCCCTTTTCTGCACATGCCCTAAAGCACAGGAACGGTGGGATATTCAGTAGCACCCCTCCCATAGCTCAGAATCCTCCTTTCTCTTCCCTTTTTCCTAGCAAGCCGTACTGTGTAGCAGGGACGTAGGTATAGATTTTTTATAGGGGGGTTCGGGGGGCACACCCCCACCCGCCCCTAGGGCATGGCCACGCCTCCCCAAGCCCCGCCCCTGGCCTAGCGCTTATAAAAGCAACTCTCCGAGGTTAGGGATGGCAGACTCCCCAGCCCAGCCCAGCCCAGCCCAGCCCAGCCCAGCCCAGCCCTGCCCTGCCCTGCCCCGCCCCTCCCCTCTGGGCAGAGGCATAGAGGGAAAATGGAGCCTGGTGCAAAATCTGAGTTTTACACACCCCGGGCAGCCGCTGTGATGCTGGAATCCACCCCCAAACAGCATCACTTTCAATGGTGTTTAAACTAGAGAGCCCAAATTCTCCTTTTAAATCCGCCTTAAAGGGAGAATCTGGGGTCCCTAGTTAAACAACATTGAAAGTGATGCTGTTTTGGGATGGATTATCCCCCACCCTGAAACAGCATCACTTTCAGTGTGGCGTAGTGGTTAAGAGCAGGTGCATTCTAATCTGGAGGAACCAGGTTTGATTCCCTGCTCTGCCACTTGAGCTGTGGAGGCTTATCTGGGGAATTCAGATTAGCCTGTGCACTCCCACACACGCCAGCTGGGTGACCTTGGGCTAGTCACAGCTTTTCGGAGCTCTCTCAGCCCCACCCACCTCACAGGGTGTTTGTTGTGAGGGAGGAAGGGCAAGGAGATTGTAAGCCCCTTTGAGTCTCCTACAGGAGAGAAAGGGGGGATATAAATCCAAACTCTTCTTCTTCTTCTAAACTGAGGACCTCAGATTCTCCCTTTAAATCTATGCTGAAGGGGGTGGATTTAAAAGGAGAATCTGGGGAAATTTGGGGGGTGCCTGCTGTCAGTTGTGCAATGGTTAAGCTAGAAGCACCAAACTTTCAGGGTATCTTTAGGAGTCTCTGCTAATGTTACCTGCCAGGTTTGGTGAAGTTTGGTTCTGGGGGTCCAAAGTTATGGACCCTCAAAGGTGTAGCCCCATCTCCTATTAGCTCCCATTGGAAACAATGGGAGATGGGAGAACCCCCTTTGGGAGTCCATAGCTTTGGACCCCCTGGACCAAACTTCACAAAACCTGGGTGGTATCAATAAGAGACTCTCCTGATAATACATCCCAGGTTTGGTGAATTTTGGTTTAGGGGGTCCAAAGTTATGGACCCTCAAATGTGTAGCCCCCATCTTCTATTAACTCCTATTGGAAACAATGGAGGGTGGGGGCACCCCCTTTGGTAGTCCATAACTTTGGACCCCCTGAACCAAACCTCTCCAAACTTGGGTAGTATCATCAGGAGAGTCCCCCAAACAATCCCTGAAAGTGTGGTGCTGCTAGCCCAAACAATGCGCCCCCTGCAGGCCAAAAACAAAAAAAGCACTAAAATGTTTTAAAAACTCACAAACGGGTAGGCGGAGCTTCGGACATGAAGGGGGGGTTCAAAACCGAGAAAAACCCCCCCTTACCTACGTCCATGCTGTGTAGCACAGTTCAGCCAAGAAAATAAAAAATATCTTCAAATGGCTAAAATGGGGGAGGGGATTTTGAAAGTAGAACTTATCTTTGCCCTAACACCCCCTCCCTTGCAGCATCTGTGGGTAGAGTGTCCAGATAGCTGCCTGGCTTCAGTTTCCCTTCAAATCAGGGAAATGTTTTGCTTTGCTCTCCTCTGGATTGAAGGGGGGAGGGGGCGGAAAGCAGAATCCAAATGAGTAATGCCCAGATTAGGCACAAAATCTTCTGAATGTGCTTTTTACTGTGGGCTTCCTTCTGCCCATGCAGAGAAAACTGTGGAAACAGCACAATTCTCAACCAAAATAAAGTTTGAGCAGATATACATGTACGCTATCTTGTAGAAGTTACTTCAATTACCGAACTTTTTCTGCAGATTTTGAGTGAAATCCCAGTGATATCTGTAAGATATATTTTCAAGTACCTACATTTAGGATTGAAGGTCTTAGGCCCCAGCTACGCATATAATTCATCCCCTTGGTTGCACAAACGTATACTAGTGCCATATACTGTACTACACATAAAGTGGCCATTAAATATAATTTAAAATTACAGTCATTTTGTCATAACAGGAACAGACCTTGAGCAGAACATTAAGAACAAGACTGTGTCTGTTATGAAAAACAATTTTATATCAAACAATCAGAGCTTTGTGCACATAAAATGAACGCGCATGTCCAGGTTCGTGCACATAAAACACACATGTTGTCCAGGTTTTAAAGGGCTTGCTTTTTCTGTTGTTGTTGTTGCTATTGTTGTTGTAAGGCAGTAGAAAGTTATGGCCTAGGGAGGAGTAACAGTGTCGTAGGGAAGTGAACAGTTAAGAAGCAGTAGCAATGGGGAAAGAAGTAGGTGCTGAAACTTGAGATACCAGAACATGTTGTTTAATGTCTCCTGGGTTCTAGGCATTGTCTGAATGTTTGAAGATGTTTTCTGTTCAACTAAAAAGGCCAGATGTTTGTTTTGAAAAGGAAGTCCTTAGAATATTGAATTATGTGCCAGATGCAGGATTTTCTCCCCATGCCCCATTCCTTTTCTAGAATTCTTTAGATATGTCAATATGCATCCTTGATTGCCTTTCTACAACACTCAATGTAAGCACGTTATGAACAAAAGAGATGCCAATCCGAACTAACCAGTATTTGCCGTGGCTCTTAGTTGTTTCTGCCCTTGATTACAGGATAACTCGAATCTGTACATGGTGATGGAATACATTGCAGGTGGTGAGATGTTCTCCCACCTACGACGGATTGGCAGGTTCAGGTGAGTTCTTTCCTGTTTGCTGTAGTGGTGAGATGATGCTCATTCTGTACTAATGGAGAGATGGCCAGGCTTGATAAACCATTAGAAGCCGAGTGCTTTTCAGCAGCGGATTATTGGTTGAGACTGGTGGCCTTGGAATGCATTGGAGAATGTCAGCTCAACAGAGAATGGGATTTGCAAGCATTAAGTCCACAGTCACCACAGAAAAGAAGTTTGATGGAGAACCAAGAAGGTGGACTGAGGATGATGTGAAGGCCCTGGTGAACTTGGGGCGGGGTGGAGGGGTTTGTCTGTATTCATAACTGTTGAATGTGGGCAGGATTGAAGCACGCTCTAAAGGAAGTCCTACCTTTTGGGTGACTGAGGAATAAGCTTTTCCTGTTTTCCGCAGTGAACCTCATGCCCGGTTCTACGCCGCTCAGATTGTGCTGACTTTTGAGTACTTGCACTCGCTAGATCTCATCTACCGAGACTTGAAGCCCGAGAACCTCCTCATTGACCAGCAGGGCTACATTGAGGTAATGGTGCTACCACCTATTCTATGGGGTCTGCAACCTGCGGCTCTCCAGATGTTCATGGACTACAATTCCCATCAAACCCTACCACCATGGCCAATTGGGGAGCTGCAGGTTGCAGACCCTGGGGGTCTTGCTGCCCAAAACTGTTAAGAGTTTGCCCTTATACTGAATTGTTTATTCTGTTTCTATATCACTCTCCCTGTTGCCAGGGTCTTAGAGCAGTTTCCAATATGAATTTACAATAAATATATAAAATACAATACAAATACAATGTAATCAGTCATGGCGCCTAAAAACAACCCCAGCAAAGAATGGGCCAGTCAATTCAATAAAGATTATTTGTTCTCTAAGTCAACCGAATTGAAAGAAAAGGGGCAAGGGAAAGGCAGGCCAGCTAAGATGGATAGCAGTGCCACTGTCCTCGACTGTAGGCCTGGAGAAACAGCTCCATCTTACAGGGCCTGCGAAATTGTGATAAGTCCCATGGGGCCCTGGTTGTCTCATTAGACCAGGGGTAGGGAACCTGCGGCTCTCCAGATGTTCAGGAACTACAATTCCCATCAGCCCCTACCAGCATGGCCAATTGGCCATGCTGACAGAGGCTGATGGGAATTGTAGTTCCTGAACATCTGGAGAGCCGCAGGTTCCCTACCCCTGCATTAGACAGAGCATTCCACCAGGCTGGGCAAAGCTGAAAAAGCTCTGGTTGAGGACAGTCGAACAGTCTTCGAGCCAGGGACCACTAGTAAGTTGTTATTTGACAAGTGTAATGCTCTTGGGGGTAAGGGTGGTGTTGGGAGAGGCAGTCTTGCAGTTATTAAGGTCCCAGACTTTATGGCTTTGAAGGTTAGAACTAGGTACTCCACCTGAAACCTGTACAGCTGATGGAGCACTGGATGGATGTGAGGTGTTCATGGTGTCCCAGTCAGGACCTGGTCAGCTGCATTTTGCATCAGCTTCTGGAGAAGTCTCAAGGGCAGCTCTGCATAGAGCAAATTACAGTAGTCTATCCTAGAGGTGACCATTATGTGGATCCCTGTGGCTAGATTGGCCGGGGGGGGGGGTGGGTGGTGGTGGGCAGATAGGGTTCAGGTTGTCTAACCGGGCAAAGATGAAAAAAATGCCAGTCTAAATACATTTGCAACCTGGGCCTCCATAAAGAGGGAGGCATCTAGGATCATGCCCAGACTCCTGATGGAGGGCTTAGGTGTCAATTGCATTCCATCCAGGGCTGGGAGCTGGTACCTCACTCCTTAAGCAGCAGTGGCGTAGGAGGTTAAGAGCTCGTGTATCTAATCTGGAGGAACCGGGTTTGATTCCCAGCTCTGCCGCCTGAGCTGTGGAGGCTTATCTGGGGAATTCAGATTAGCCTGTACACTCCCACACACGCCAGCTGGGTGACCTTGGGCTAGTCACAGCTTCTTGGAGCTCTCTCAGCCCCACTTACCTCACAGGGTGTTTGTTGTGAGGGGGGAAGGGCAAGGAGATTGTAAGCCCCTTTGAGTCTCCTGCAGGAGAGAAAGGGGGGATATAAATCCAAACTCTTCTTCTCTTCTTCTTCTTCCTTCCTCTTCCCGACCCAGCCACAGGACCTTCGTCTTTGCTGGATTTAATTTCGCTGGCTCTGTTTCATCCATCCCACCACAGTATCCAAGCAACTGACTAATATGTCTATGGTGGCACTTTGCTAGCTGCTTATTATCAGATACAGTTGGGTGTCATCAGCATACTTATGACAACCTAGCTCGAAATTCTGGACCAACTGGGCAAGAGGGCAAATGTAGATGTTAAATAACATGGGGGATTGCTTTGTGTGGGACCCTACACAGCAAGAAGTGGTGCGCTGAGGTTTTCTCCCCCAACATTAACTTCTGTCCCTGATCTTGGAGGAAAGAGATCAGCTATTGTAGACCTGTCCCCTGTATACCAGTGCTGGCGAGGCAGTGAGCCAAATGCTCATGATCCACTATGTCAAATACTGCTGTCAGGTCAAGAAGCAGCAGCACCACTGACCTGCCTTGGTTCAGTTGCCTCCAGAGATGGTCTGTGAGAACTAACAAAGCTGTCTCTGTCCTGTGGCCAGAGTGGAAGCCGGATTGCAATGGGTCCAGCACTGACGAATCCTCCAGGAGTGCCTGAAGCTGCTCAGCCGTCGCTCATTTAAGCATCCTTCCCAGGAATGATGAATGCCCAACTGGGTGGTCGTTGACTAGATCCAAAGAGTCCAGTGATGGTTTTTTCAAGAGGGGATATAACACTGCCGCATTCAGCCTCCCTGGGAAGACCCCTGAACTTAGGGACAGATTTATAATGACCATCGGGGGGCCCCTCACATCACCACCTCTGGGTTTCAGTAGTCTTGACGGGCACAGATCTACTGCTATCGATTATTTCTTATGTTCTTATGTTCTTATTTACATGGGTTGTCTGGGATGGGGCTCCAAAATATGTGAGGCTACTAACAGTATTACAAATTATTATGTTTTGTTAGCCATAAGTAACATTCTATGAAATTAGTTGGAGTGTTAAAGAATGTGGTTTTGGGGCATATCATCATATAAACTTTATATAACTATCACTGGGATTCAAACAGTTTTTTAAAAATCTGGTGCCTTCTTATCCAAGCGTGGTCAAGCAGTTGAATGGGCTTTTGGCTCTGCTTTTGCATTCAGAAATGTCCCAGGTTCAATTCTCAATATGTCTGGTTAAAAAGATCTAGTTATAGTTGATGTGAAAGACCTCTGCCAGGATCATAGCAGACAAATGCCAACCTTGACAGACCAATGGTCTGACTCAGTATAAAGCAGCTTATGCTATGCTTTTTATGTCCCTGGAAATTAATATGTTGGGGAAAAAAACCCTTTGAAAAGGCAATAGATACCTTCCCCTCTAAGTTTCAACTCTGCTCATTTCAGGGATATGGTTGGAGTGCATTTTCACAACTGCCCTTGTGTTGCTGATTCGATCACTGAGAAGAGCTTGTGGCTCTGTGGTAGAGCACTTACTTTGTATTGCAGGAAGTCCACTGTTCAGTCCCTTGGCACTTACAGTTAAAGGATCTCAGTAGCAGTTGGCTGGGAAGAAGTTCTCTCTGCCTGACTAGCCAATGCCAAACAGACAGTGTTGAGGCAGACGGGCCAGTGTTTTTATTAACTACTATGGCAGTGTCATATCTTCCCCTGTTATTTGTTTCTCCCTTGCATCTTCAGGTGACAGATTTTGGCTTTGCCAAACGAGTGAAAGGTCGAACATGGACCCTTTGTGGAACTCCGGAATACTTGGCTCCTGAAATAATTCTGAGTAAGGTGAGAAGATCTAAGACACCCATAACCATTGGCAACGTTCTGTGCCTTGATCAGCCATGAACGAGGAGGACTCTGCCCAACTGAGCATCTTACACCTTCAATAATTTATTTTACCCATCTCTGCTGTTAAATGCTGCTCATCCTTTGTGTATGTGATCCAAACCTGCTTTCCTGTTGCAGGGTTATAACAAAGCTGTGGACTGGTGGGCCCTGGGTGTCCTAATCTACGAGATGGCAGCTGGGTATCCTCCATTCTTTGCAGATCAGCCAATTCAGATCTATGAGAAGATTGTCTCTGGGAAGGTAATGTTTAGACGGGAGGCTTATGTGTTGACGACTTCAGAACACTAAGGGTATAGATTACAAGATGGTGATTAAAAAAATGCAGTCCATGCTTGAAGATATCTTAAACTTCATGTGTTGTTCTGTTGCTCTATTGTGGCAGAGTATATGCATTTTGAATGCTCAGATAAGCATATATGTGTCTTGTCAGATAGCTGCTGAAGTAGGGGCCACTCAGCAGGCTGCAGATGGAAGCCCCCTAAGTATTCTCTTGGCAAATTTTTCTGTTACCTTTTGACGGTGCTCAGCATGATCACCATAGTAACAAAATAAATCTGCATATTTGCTATTATATAGATGGTGCAGGATATAAATTTATTTTGAGGAAAGGGAAGAAATCTGTCTGTGTTATCTGCATATTGAGTCTCAAATTCTATATATCGTAAATAATTTTTTACATTCTAGTCCTCCATATTGTGGAGCAAATTTAGATTCTAGCTCTCCAAGTTGTGGAGCAAACTTTGGAGCAAATTATACAATTTGAGTGAAATATCAACAGTATGACTGCAGAATTCCAGCCTAGTTCATTTATTTTTCATTTATTTATTTGATTTAGGATCTGTCTGTGCTACCTCTTCAGCATCCTGTTTGAGGGGGCTTAGAATAAAAAATGACTTTAGTATGGAATGCCAGGCCAGTCTCTGTAATACTCTTTGCTTAAGAGTTTCCTCCCAGTTGACACTCATAGAATACATGGGATCATGTGAGGCCAAACGGCATCTGGCTTCTGAGACAGGTAGGCAAAGGCCAGGTGAAGCTGGCTCACTGAAGCTTGTAAGTTATGTAATAACATTGAGGAAACAAGCAAGATGTGCAGCTTATTCTGTCTTTAACTATGAGTTATTTGTAAAATGCGATGCCTGCATGAAGACTTGGAGGAGAAAATGAGGTGGCTAAAGAGAAGGGGTGACAGAATAGAACCACGGGACAAATGCCAGCCATTTGATTCTGCAGCTCTGTCCAGTGGGACAAGAAAAACTACTAAAGGACTGCCCCCTTAAAACCTACTCCTTATTTCAGTCACTGGATAAGGATGGAGTAATCAACTGTGTCGGAGGCCATCAAAAGATCTAACAGTATTAACAGGGATGATTCCCCCATCCAACTTCAATAGACTATGAAGATGAGTTTTTGTCATTTTCTCAGCTGAGGTCTAGATATGACAAGTCAACTTCTGCTGAATGACAATATTTACAATTGCAACAGCTGTCTGTGTCAAAATATGACCCTGCAGCATTAAGAGAGTCTCTTTTGCTGCTAAAACCTTAGTTGAATTGATGCAGAAAACAATGTAATATCTGTCTATAAATATGAAATGCAGACTCTCAGCAATTAATGAAATAAAGAGCTATGTCACCTTTTTTAACCTTTCTATCTGCTGCCCCATTGGATCATAAGTTGCAATTTATTTAGCAAAAAACCCGTTTGGGATGTACTGGACATCACAGTGACCTTTTAGCAAAGGACTGAGTAAGATGTCCAACTGGTGGCATTTTAGTTCACAGGATATGTTCCTTAAACATATGCTTTGGGCATGTCTAAACTCTTGGGGTTTTTTCTGGGAAGAAATTATGACTCATTAAATTTTGAATTATATGTTCATTGATTTTTGAGGATGCTTATGTATTTTTAAACTATCTATCCACTTCTTGGAGGCTAAATGATAGTCAACTAAAGTGAAGCCCTTGCTACAATTAAAAGACTTGCATTACAGCACTGGAAAGATAAATGCCCACCTCCAATAAATCAGTGGATTGAGGACCTTAGAACTCTGAGCTCTTTCACTCAGTGAGAAATTAATGGCTCCAATGCCTTTTCCCAACAAGATTTTAGAAGCCAGGATGGGCCTTGCTCAAGAGTACAAGAGAAAGAATCTGTATGTGTTGGACTTGGAGGTTATTTTTTAAAAAAGTGCAATAGTATGGATAAGGTCAACAGTGGGATCTAGGTGGGAAGTCAAATATAGTTACACTAGCAGTAAGGCCCGTTGTATGAACAAATCTAGTGGGCTCTAGAAAACTGTTGGTGGGTTAACAGCACCCACTGGGGGGGCATAACCAGCCTGCCTTTACTCCCCCCTCAGCCCCATGTCACCAGCTCCCTCTTCCTTTCTCTCCTGTTCCCAAATGCTTGCTCCTCTTTATGGATGCCTGTATTGCCACACTACAGTTAATGGCCCAGTTGCAGCTGCCAGCAATCATGACCCTCCCACAGGGAGTGGCCAAGTGCTGCACCTGCTCAGGCAGCTGCAGATGGTACAGTGACTGTAGTTATTCCACAATAGGGGAGGAGGGGGACCGCATGCACGAGAGAAGAATAGCCACATTTTACTGTTTTGTTTGTGTTGTTTTTTACCCATCCTGTATAAGCCCTACCCCCCTAGCACGCGTGGCTATTGGCTGGAAGTGAGTTGTCTCCACCATGGCTAGCCTTTTATAGAATAAGATGTAGTGTAAACCTTTGTTATGTAGGTGGGCTAGAGTGACTGGTTCACTTATGTCTTTTGCCTTCCATGTTAGTTTTGTGGTAGTTGTATTAAAAAAATAACTCAGAAAAGTTATTTTTATAACGTAGCTATAATGCCCCAGGCGCCCCCTGGTGAGTCACGTTCTGCCCCATCGACCACACACACCCTCCCGGCAGGCCTCGGCCAGTCAGGCCAAGTGAGTGGGGGCCGGCCAGGCCAATGGCCAACCTGGAGGCTGGAGCCTGGGCTGTGTGGAGCAGCCAGCCAGGTCCCGCTTCTTCCCCCTGCTGGAGTCTGGGCTGCACGTCGACTGGAGCCTGGGCTGCGTAGCGCTGACTCAGGTAAGTGGGTGCAGGGGGTGCGTAGCTACCATGGGGCGCGGGGGGTAGCTACGCCTCTGAAAAGAGCACAAATGGTTATGCTCACACTGTCAAGGGCCTAGTGAGGATCCATTGGTAGTACTGATCTGAATCTGTCCATCAAAGGAGGGCACGATGGTCATGAGGTCCTGACGGGATCGTCTCAGCATATATGTTTAAATCCTCAGGGATGTCATCCTTGGGGTCTCTAGCACCAAATCAGAGATCATCTCCATCAGCCAGGGACCCCACTTGCAAGGTAGGCAAACAGTAAGGATCCCTAATCAGTTCCTGGTGCCCAACACTTGGCACATACAAACAGAGCTGGCTTTGTCTGTGCCAGGCATCTACTGATGAAGAAAGACTCACAGAAAAGAATTGCTACCTGCTCCCATCCTCCAATTCAAGGCTGGCAAATGCTCTTACACCCAGATAGTGCCAGTTGTGCCCAACTAACAATATCTGATGAAACAACTCAGGTTTCAGTCAAGCGAGTGGGGTTCTCCTGTTCCTCAGACAGCAGTTCAGATGTTATTTTAATGGACATGGCATTTCACAGCACCAAGGCAGAAGTAGACCCACATGGGAGAGCCTCACCATTCACACTTCCTCATAAGGGATGGAGATTAGTTAAACAGTGAGCATTACCAGCACTTCTCTCGCTTCCATACTTTCCCACCTCATGCTCACCCGAATCAATGATCAAACATCATGTGGTAAAACAGCCAGTGCCATCTCCCAAGCTCCAAGATTACTGTTTGTAGGGATGAATCTCCTGCCACTTGATCCAAACAATAAACCCAATGAACAGAGCTCTACCAGCTGCTGGCATTGTGTGCTGGCAGGACACACCAGAGGGGACAAAACCGTGAGGACACTGCCCTCAGCAAGACCTGTGTTATAAAGCCCAGACAGCTAGAAGGGACTGGCTGAGACAGAGTCCTCATGTTCCTCAAGATTCAAACAATTAAGTAATCAAGGATTCTCCTCTTCCCATGTACTCACTTTCCTGCTCTCCTCACTGACTAGGGCAGGAAGATAACAACAGGAGGGTGGGAGAGCTGGAAGAATAAATGGGAACATGTCTCCCCTGCTTCAAAACTGAAAATGGTAGGGGCTGATTGCTGTATAAGCACTTCTAGGGAATATCCCTGGCAACAGAGAGTGGCACACAGGCATTAGCCCCTAGCCAGCTCCAGTTGAGAGTTTGGGGTCAGATGATGTGGCGTTTGCCCTCAGGCCCAGTTCCCTCCCACCCAGCTGGATCATGTAAACAAAAAGGAGTGGGACTACCCCCAAACTGCTTCATGGACTAAGGGGGCTGGGAAATGCTTCCATCTGAGCCCATCTTCTCCACCCTTGGTTTCCCTCGTGAATTTTTACTGGGTTCTGCTTGCATTTCTGATGCAATTACTCCTGAAACCTCTAGTTTCTGTGTGAGCCTAAGTATCAAGAATGGCACTGATTCAGCATTTCTCAACACCTCTCAAGCTCACACAGTCTTCCTTGTTGAGGAGTAAACAAACAGTGTGAATAATCTCTTGTTACGCTGAGCAGGCCACTTTTGTGGCATGAGCAACTGCCATTGTTTACTTTGATCTGAAACCTGTGCAGGTGTTATAGTGCATGCCTGAAACACCTCCAGGAACAGGCTTGTCCAGTGAGTTTTCTTGGGGTTATGTTAGCACATAGTTGTTGTTTACAGTGCAGGCCACTATAAGTGGTTTACAAATCATTGTGTTACTGTAATTGTTAGCTGCTTTGAAGGTTCCCTTGGAAGCTTTTTGCTTTTTGTCCTAAATTAGTAGGAGGGTGGTACTACATAGTCCTTTGGAGTACTTAGTATGACTGCTGGGCATGTGACATTCTCTTTAAGTGTGCACATTAACATGAAATATACCAGAACCTTGCTTTCTACTAGGCATTTAATTCATGATATTTCTATTTAGCTGGCAAATAAGAATCTTAGTAAGACCATCAGGAGCTCAGTCAGTTGTGCTTCTCAGGAAAATTGGTATATATATTCACCTGTCAGTGGAAGGGAATATTTTGTTTGTAAGTTTCAGTGTCTGGCTGAGAGAAACAGGCCAAGAAATAGTGTCTGAGAGTGAAAACTCAAGACAACTATGATGGTAGTGTAGCATAGATCTCTAGCAGAAGGTGATGGTTGACCATTTTGGGGAACTGGGGTTGAATATTTCCCTCTGTAAGTTAAAATTAAATGCCCTTCTTAAAACAGATATGGGATCTGTGTGCAAATAGCTCTTATTTCAGGGTTCATTGAGAGAATTGACTGTATAGGTGGTTCTGGTTGCAGAGCACGGAGTGTAGAAGTCATGGCAGTTGGTAACCTGAACATGGCTTTAAGCAGAAATGTCAGCAGCTTAAGATTTGTAAACCACTGTACAATGTTTAAGAGTGTGGTTTGAAAGTCCACAGTAATTGCAGCTAATTTTTTTAACACATGTGTCTAATTGAGTTTTCAGTTCATCTTTTAAATAGGAACATTTCTATCTATGGAAATATGCAACTTGTGTGTCTTTTATCCTTGGCTCTGTGTAGCGCAAAATTCAGATGTATATCAAGTCAGCATTTCTTGGTAAAGGAATTCTAGTAGCACTTGATCTTAGGAGTCATAATCTTCACCCTCTTTCAACCACTAGTCATCTTGACTTCGTTAAGAGTTGAAAAGTAACATCTAGAAGAAAGCATGGAGGGTACCAGACTTACCCTTCACCAGTAGTCTTCAAGAAGCTGGATGGACACTTTTCAGGGATAATTTAGACTGATCCTGCATTGAGCAGAGGGGTTAGACTAGATGGCCTTTGTGGCCCCTTGTAAGTCTACGATTCTATGATTTTTAGTCTCCAACCCCCCTTTGCTGTCAAGTCACAACCAACTTATATGTCAACTTCAGTTGATGTAACAAAAGTGTAATCTTGTTGACTGTGTATTCATTAATTTTTAGTGTTTTTTTTAAATCTGCTGATCAAATGACTAAATAAACAGCACTGCACTGAACTAGCAACCCTGTGGGGTTTTGAAGGCACGAGGTGTTCAGAAGCCACTGCCTGTATCTTTGAAGTAGCTCTGGACTTTGCTGGAGATCCATCTAAGTAGTAACCAGAGCTGAGAGAGCTTAGCTTCCAAAATCTGATGAGATTGGGCTATCCTACCTCCAGCTTTTCAAATTCTCCCAAGTCTAAAAAGTAGAGTTAGGGGTGAGTGAAAGGAGAACTACTTAAATGCAACTGCCTGCAGTGTGCTCATGGTTTTTGTTTTTACTGTGTGATTTTTAAATTCGCTTTTAAAATTGTTACTACTGGCAACTTCAGGGGATCCTGACTTGGTTCTGGGACAGGGTATGTGGGGAAAGAGGGGTTAGTCTCACTTTCACAAATCATTCTTTCTTTTCCACCTCCCTGGGCCAGTTGCCTCACTGGGGAAGGCAGGTGCTGTATAGTTAATCACAGGATAAATAGCAGTTTGTGTGATTTTTTTCCCCCTCATTGAGAAAATGGTTAGGGGTAGGGATTAAACTTTTCCTCCACTCACCATAGACCTGGTCAAAATTACCCCTTCCTCACAACTTCCGTAACACTTCAAAAATTTGAGGAAATGTATGTGCATTACCCACCATCTGGCCCTGTTTTAAAAGGAGCACTTCTTAAAATAATAATACAAACCTTTGTTTTATAGCATGATTCACTGCAAACACTCAAATTCAGTTAACAGAAAAGCCAACCTTTGAAGTTCACTAGGAGCAGAATGATTTATCTAGTCACATGCGCTATACAAATGTTTAATTATTAGATCTGATAAATCAGTTAAATTGTGTTTGTAATAGAAGGTGCTCAGCATACTTATAGCATATTAACATATGTTAGCAGCAGAGCTATGTTAGGGATTTAGTGGAACTCAGAACATATTGTTATGTAAGTTGAAACCTTGAGGAGAGATGGCCAAGATTTGGAAAAGAGGGAGGTGTGTCTTGTCTTGGTCACGGAAGTGTTTGCTTGTTGGAATATTTTATAAATACCATTATAACCTTTCTATTTCTGCATCTGTGAGCACCAGGAGCCCTTATAAAGATAAAACTGTGATTAGGGAATCAGTAAGAGGTGCTTGACAACCAGCCTGGAATAGTATTCTTGCTTGTCGGATGTTATGAATGTCCCTTCCTTCTTTCCTCTTGCAACTATCAGATTTCTTTGGGAGATTAGAAGAGTTGATTATTGACTTCTTCCTCTTTCTCTTTAGGTTCGTTTCCCATCTCACTTCAGCTCAGACCTGAAGGACCTGTTGCGTAACTTGCTCCAGGTGGACCTCACCAAACGCTTTGGCAACCTGAAAAATGGAGTCAACGACATCAAGAACCACAAGTGGTTTTCTACCACCGATTGGATTGCCATCTACCAGCGGAAGGTAAGGGTGAGCCACAGGAGACATGCAGAGTTGGCGTGTAGCTGCCCCACAGGCTATCTTCCAAAGCAAAGGTTAATATTATTATATTGATGGAAAGGTAATACCGAATCTGCCTGCTGGGTTTTATCACTACTGCACACACCAAGCAAACCCTGGCTTCTTCATAACATACACTCACAAGGACATTATTTTTTTACCTATTGCCAGAAATATTTATAGGGTTAAAAGTATTTTCCAGTGGTATCTTATTTATCTTGTCACACTTGCTCCAATGTATCAAATTCCTTTTCTTTATTACACTAAATAAGCAAGAATTCTAATAAATGGGATCCTGATGGAGAATACTGAAATAGCAAATGCTGAAATGGCTTCTGTGTAGGGAGCAATTGGTGGCAAGACAAAAGGACATCAGTGACTCCTTCACATGGAAGTCTGATGAGACCAAAAGAAAATGATCCAAATCATGAACTGAGTGCCTTTTCCTTATCACTGCAGTTTGTCCTTACCCTCTCCTCTTAATTTTATTTGTGTGAGGTTCAAGGGCAGGTAAACTGCATCCCCATTCACACCAAGTCCAGTCTGCTTTTCCATACTACCTTATTTTGGATTCTACAGAATGTGGGCAGGGTTTGGTGGGCGGGGTTTGGTGGGAGAAGAATGTGGGCAGGGTTTGGTGGGAGAAGACTTTTAAAGTGAGTGAGGTGTGATATGCATTATTGGATTAACTTTTTTGTTAACTGTGTGCACACTTTTAATCTACGAACAAGGTGAGGCAGGATATATATTTCAATAAACTCTTGGCAGAAGGCAGATTCTGGTGAAAAGTTCCATCTGCCAAACACTGTGTAATGTTTCACCTGCAAAAATTGATCCTTTGTAAGATCTCTTTGCTTGTGTTTTATAATGTAAGAGAAAGTTTTCTATACATGACTCAAGATGATTAAAGTTTGGCTTGTTTCAGCCAACTTGACCAGAACCTATTTTCCTCCTCATTGTTCACAGTTTTCATTAGAAGATACTCTTTAATTCTGTAATTACAGTAAAAACACTGTTACCTTACACTTTATCTGGACAACTCAGTTAACCAGCATCTGTTATAGCAGTACAGCAAGCAATATGTCTGAGGGCAGAAGCTTGCCCCTGAACTTACCAAGTCATGAAGAAGAAGGCCGACTGCTCGGCTGGTGCCCTCAGCTGATGTCAAAGTTCCCGGCAAGGACAAAAGATCCTGGGTCTTTTGCTGGCAATGCTGCTTGTGGTGTGGGCAGCTGTGAACCTGGAGTCTTTTAAAATGCCACAGAATGTGGTGAGACCAGCTAGACAGTAGCTAGGCCAGCTCAAGGTGAATTCCAGGTATGGTCCTATGGCAACATTGCCCCATATCCTGCTCCAACATCCGCTTCTTAAAGGAGTAGTCCAGGAAAGAAAGGAGAAGGACCCAACTTGATAAACTGGCACATCTGATTAACTGGCTGGTTTTTATACCCTGCTTTTCTCTACTTCTAAGGATGCTCAAAGCGGTTTACAATCTCCTTCTGTTCCCCTCCCCACAACAGAAACCTTGTGAGGAAACTGGGTTAAGAGAGTCCTAAGAGAACTCTGCACAGCCCAAGTTTACCCAGCAGGATTCACATGGAATCATATCTGGCTCCCCAGATTAGAGACCTCTATTCTTAACCATTGCATCACACTGGACAACACAGCTTTTACAATCAAGAACACAGATGCCTACTTTCCACTAAATGTAATTTTAATTTTGCAGAAATTTGTATGGAATAATTAACTAGCTGGGAAACAGAAAAGGACAGAAGAATGATAAAGAACAGTGGGAAATGGGGGTAAGAAAAGAGAAACAGATATAAACAGGGAAAGCAGGGATTAGAGAGAAAGGGGGAAAATACATTGAGAGAGAATCTGAAGGGGGAAGGATGAAGCTGGTTAGATAGAGTGTTACAGGTAAGGAAAGCAAGAAACAAGAGAAAGGGAGCCGTGAATTAGCAAGCACTTAAGGAAGGGGTAAAACAGCTCACTGAATAGCTATTCGCGGACTGGACTACTGCTGTTCCCAGAGGCGTTTCTCCCATTGGGCAAAGTGGGCAGTTGCCCAGGGCACCCCGTTGTGGCGGGTGCCAAAAATGCAGGTTCGTTTGTGGGATTTTTTGTATTTTCAGTTTTTTCCCATTTTTGGCCTGCAGGGGGTGTAGTTAAGAACATAAGAACATAAGAACAAGCCAGCTGGATCAGACCAAAGTCCATCTAGTCCAGCTCTCTGCTACTCGCAGTGGCCCACCAGGTGCCTTTGGGAGCTCACATGTAGGATTTTAGGCTAGCCGCGCCAAAAATTTTAGGCTAGCCGCGCCAAAAATTCCGGGATTTTTCAGGAGACTCTCCTGATGATATCACCCAGGTTTGGTGAGGTTTGGTGTAGGGAGTCCAAAGTTATGGACTCCCAAAGAGAGTGCCCCCATCCCCCATTATTTCCAATGGGAGCTAATAGGAGATGGGGGCTACACCTTTGAGGGTCCATAACTTTGGACCCCCTGAACCAAACTTCACCAAACCTGGGTGGTATCATCAGTAGGGTCTCACAAAGATACTCTGAAGTGTTGGTGCTGCTATCTTAATAATTGCACCCCTGACAGCAGGCACCCCCTAAATTTCCCCAGATTCTCCTTTTAAATCCACTCCCTTCCTGCCAATGCTTATTTTCTTTCTTTCTTTTATTCTCTCAATGCCTAATAAAGATTATTATTATTAGTATTAATTATTATTAATAAATCCATGCCGAAGGGGGTGGATTTAATAATAATAATAATATTTATTATTATTATTATTAAATCCACCCCCTTCGGCATGGATTTAAAGGAAGAATCTGAGGTCCCCAGTTTTAACATTGAAAGGGATGCTGTTTCAGGGTGGGGGAGAATCCACCCCAAAATAGCATCACTTTCAATGTTTAAACTGGGGACCCCAGATTCTCCCTTTAAGGTGGATTTAAAAGGAGAATCTGGGCTCCGTAGTTTAAACACCATTGAAAATGATGCTGTTTGGAGGTGGATTCCAGCATCATTTGTTTAAACTAGGGAGCCCAGATTCTCCTTTTAAATCCACCTTAAAGGGAGAATCTGGGGTCCCCAGTTTAAATAACATTGAAAGTGATGCTGTTTCTCCCAATTGGGGGGACTGGATATAATACCATAAAATGTTTTCATAGCAGTAATAAAACATTTTGAAAGCATTTTGAAAATATTTCTGCTGTGTGGCATGGCCCATTGCTGTGTTCAGATTTGTGAGTTGGGGCATGTTCTATAATGTGATGGTGACTTTGAAATGACCTGGTGGTCACGGTGGGGGAGGGTGGCCGCCCATGAGGGGCATCAAACTCAGGTTTTGCCCAGGGCTCCAGTTTGCCTAGGTACGACACTGGCTGTTCCTCCAGGCAGTCGATTCAGAAAATACTGAGGAGAGTGGGAAACCTGCCTTGCTCTAGGCTTCTGTTTCCTGGTGGGTGCTGTGAATTTTGTTCTCCCTCCTTCCAGTGACGACAAGCTGGAAAGGGCTGAACCAAGCTCAGCAAAACAAATGTTTGCTACAAAGAGCTCCAAAACCAGAAACTGTATTATCTTCCATCTCTAGTCTGCCATGCCTTCTATACCAAAGTTGTTGCACTGCTGTTGCACTGCCCCCTAGTGCTTCTAGTACATAAGGGCACCAACATAAATGCTCAATTGGACTTTTGCAAGGCAGTCATTTTCTGGGAACAGACCTTTGAGAACACCCAACTTTGGTATAGAACAGCCTGGTTTCTCAGCATTACAGAATAACCTGGCCCTGAGGAACTTTGTATGCTCTTGGGTACTGTGTGGTTTCCGGGCTGTATGGCCGTGTTCTAGCAGCATTCTCTCCTGACGTTTTGCCTGCATCTGTGGCTGGCATCTTCAGAGGATCTGATGTTGGGAAAGCAAGTAGAGTATATATCTGTTGGAGTGTCCAGGGTGGATGGAGAAACCTTGTCTGAGGTTACAGACAAGGTTTCTCCACCCACCCTGGACACTCCAACAGATATATACTCCACTTGCTTTCCCAACATCAGATCCTCTGAAGATGCCAGCCACAGATGCAGGCGAAACGTCAGGAGAGAATGCTGCTAGAACATGGCCATACAGCCCAGAAACCACACAGCACCCAAGTGATTCCGGCCGTGAAAGCCTTCGACAATACTTTGTATCCTCTTGTTTTCTCCCTCTGTGCCCCCGCCCCCAGTTTCAGCAGCTTTGGATGCTCAGTTATTTGCAAGAATGGCCACGGATCCAGTTAACTGCCTGCAGAATCGTGCTGGTAGCGTCAGTTTTGAAGAAGCTTCTGAACACAAGAACTAGTTTATGAACTGAAACTAGTTATGGACTGTCCATTGCTTCCAGCATTATGTTTCCAGTAGCCACAAGCTAAATGCCCCTGAACATTCAAAAACAGGCCTTCTTGTGTCATCATCATCATCATCATCATCCACTCAGTATATGTTGCCTTTGAACATGCGGGTTTCACTTACCCATCATAACTTGTAGCTGTTCTTGGCCTTTTCCATGAATTAGGCTGTAGTTACAGAGTTCCATAAGTCAATAGTGCCAAGGACTTAGGTAAGGGGGGGGGTTTCTCGGGTTCAACCCCCCCATTCATGTCCGAAGCTTCGCCCACCCATTTGTGAGTTTTTAAAACATTTCAGTGTTTTTTTGTTTTTGGCCTACAGGGGGCGCATTGTTTGGGCTAGCAGCACCAAACTTTCAAGGATTGTTTGGGGGACTCTCCTGATGATACTACCCGGGTTTGGTCAGGTTTGGTTCAGGGGGTCCAAAGTTATGGACTCCCAAAGGGGGTGCCCCCATCCTCCATTGTTTCCAATGGGAGCTAATAGAAGATGGGGGCTACACCTTTGAGGGTCCATAACTTTGGACACTCTGAACCAAACTTCACCAAACCTGGGATTTATTATCAGGAGAGTCTCTTATTGATACCACCCAGGTTTTGTGAAGTTTGGACCAGAGGGTTCAAAAGCTATGGACTAAGATGGGGGCTACACCTTTGAGGGTCCATAACTTTGAACCCCCTGAATTAAACTTCACCAAACCTGTGTGGTATCATTAGGAGAGTCTCCTAAATATACCCGGAAAGTTTGGTGCTTCTAGCTTAACAATTGCACCACTGACAGCAGGCACACACACCCCCCCAATTTCCCCAGATTCTCCTTTTAAATCCACCCCCTTCGGCATGGATTTAAAGGGAGGATCTGAGGTCCTCAGTTTAGAAGAAGAAGAAGAAGAGTTTGGATTTATATCCTCCCTCTCTCCTGTAGGAGACTCAAAGGGGCTTACAATCTCCTTTCCCTTCCTCCCTCACAACAAACACCCTGTGAGGTGGGTGGGGCTGAGAGAGCTCCGAAAAGCTGCGACTAGCTCAAGGTCACCCAGCTGGTGTGTGTGGGAGTGCACAGGCTAATCTGAATTCCCCAGATAAACCTCCACAGCTCAAGTGGCAGATTAGAATGCACCTGCTCTTAACCACTACGCCACATTGAAAGTGATGCTGTTTCAGGGTGGGGGATAATCCACCCCAAAACAGTATCACTTTCAATGTTGTTTAACTAGGGACCCCAGATTCTCCCTTTAAGGTGGATTTAAAAGGAGAATTTGGGCTCTCTAGTTTAAACACCATTGAAAGTGATGCTGTTTGGGAGTGGATTTCAGCATCACAGCGGCTGCCCGGGGGGGGGCTCAGATTTTGCACAGGGCTCCAGTTTCCCTCTATGCCCCTGCCCAGAAGGGAGGGCAGAAGGAATTGCTGGCTGGCACCTGGGAGCCCAGCTGGTGGGGGGCAGGGCAGGGCAGGGCAGGGCAGGGCAGGGCAGGGCAGGGCAGGGCAGGGCAGGGCAGGGCAGGGCAGGGCAGGGCAGGGCAGGGCAGGGCAGGGCAGGGCAGGGCAGGGGAGTCTGCCATCCCTGACCTCGGAGCGCTGCTTTTATGAGCACTAGGCCAGGGGCGGGGCTTGGGGAGGCGTGGCCATGCCCTAGGGGCGGGTGTGTTTGTGGCTCCACCCCTGAACCCCCCCCATAAAAAATCTATACCTACGTCCCTGAATAGTGCTAGGATATTGAGATGCTTTATGTTTTGCCTTCATTGTTAGAGCAACTGCATGCTTTCTATCAACATTGTGTATCTTTACCTCTCTTTATTTTTCAATATAGGACTTACCTTTACAACTGTACTTGAAGCCCAGTTTTCACAGTGAATAGTGCATAAACCCATAATGAAATGACTCCTAATGACTCTTCACTTTGTCCTTTTCCCTCTACAGGTGGAAGCTCCCTTTATACCAAAGTGCAAAGGAGCTGGCGATACAAGTAACTTTGATGACTACGAGGAGGAGGAGATCCGGGTGTCCATCACCGAGAAGTGCGCCAAGGAATTTGCAGATTTTTAGGGCCAGCCCCCTTTGCAGGCCACTTGCTTTGTGTGTCCAGGAAAAGGAAGGGCTGGATTTGATCAGCCCCAAGGGCCAGAGTTCCTTGCCTATTTGTTAATTTTGAGAAGTGGGAGGCTGTTGGGGTTCACCTGGATCTGTTTGGGCAGAAAAGAGAAATGGGAAGCTCATTTTGAAGCTGTGGGAAAGGCAGTAGTCCTGAGTGCTACCTACCTGCCTCCCACCACAGGCTACAAGGTGGCTCCCAGCCACTCTCAGGCAGGTTTTAAACAAATTCCCTTCCTCCTCACACTGACTTGAGTCCATACACCAACCCTAATCAGACAGTCCCTAGTTTATTGGTGGCTTCATATAATTTTTTTTTAAGGAAAGGGGATATTTTGCCATTTATCACCAACTATAAAGGTTTGTTTCAAGGGGCATTGTAAGAATTTCAAGGGAAGGAGGGAAGAGGAAGTAAACACATCCACGTAGCACTTTGGTGTTCAGGCTGGCACTAAGTGGGTTAATAGCCCAACCTTGTCACATCCCTGGTGGGGGATGGCCTTGTCATTTTATCAATATAATTTTTCCAGGCTCCTTTTATTAACTTTAAAGAAATAGTTGACTGGCTTTAAAAAAAAGTTTTAACAATCTAGGGAGGGACTTTTATATGCTCTGTCCCAGCACAATTAAATGAAATTCAGCAGGAATTTTAACTCTGTAAAACAACTGAGTTTTAGCATGAAGGATTTGTTCTGTTGGATAGAAACACTTTATTTCCGATCTTTGGACCCTGTTTTAGGAAAAGGGGGGACATAATCTCACCTGTGAGAGGGGGACAGTGAGCAGTTGACAGGCAGTTCAGGAATACTAAAATTGAACTTTCATCTGATTTTTGTTCTAAATGCACTCCCCTCCTCTTCTCCTTCCCCCATCCCAAATGCCTTCCAGATCAGCCCTGCTGCATCTGGCATCTCCTGTAGCATCTGCTTGAATGGAGAAGACACAAGCAGGATCTAGTCCATCCTGTTTGAACATAACCTACTATCTAGCTCATGGCCATTGTCAGTCCTCAGTTCTGAGTGGGTTCATCCCCTGTGCTAACAGTCAGGATGGAGCAAGATACATGAAAAGCTTGAGAGCTGTAGGTGAAACGCAAAGGGTGTATACAATCCAATCTGCTCAGCCCAGACAGCAGCCTCTGTTCAGTAATACAAGGATCATCCAGTCTATTGGTAAAAACTCCATTACTCCAGTTCTTTGGGGGAGGGGAAGGCTCCGTCCACCTGCTCTGTTTTTTATGCTCAAATGACAAGGGGTGAGGGTTGTCCTAGCCTTGGTACAAAGGAGGTTCAGGAACAAAATGTTGGAAAGACCCATCTACTCGGGGCAAGCCAGTGCAATGCTGTCAAGGGTGGTATCCCATTGGAATGAGAATTGGAATCTGTTTAGAGTCTTCCTTCTGAGAGACATGGATGTGCTGGGAGCTCTGGGTGCTGGGTGGGGTGGGGGTGGGGCGGGGGGGGGGTAACTTGTTTCCTCCATTGATTTGTTCTGACTTCTCTGCCTCTCCCTCGTTCCAAGCAATGCCTCTTTGTGTTCTGTCTTTCACCTATCCCACCCCAAACACACATGCTTTCTGTACTCACCAGTTTAGTTTTCTTCTGTTCTTTCCATGGCTGGGGAGCAGAGCTTCTTTAGATTGGTAGATGAATTATTTCACGCATACAGAAGCGCTGTTGGGAGCAGACGAGCTTTGCTTGTCCCTTCTGCTCCTTCCCATCCTCTTCCCACCATGAAGCTCATGATCCTTTCTGTGTTGGGACGGGGAGAAGGGGAGATAAATCCTCACTTGCTCCTTGCCTTGGGAGGAAAAAAGAACACTTCTATGTAATCCAACAAAACTTGTTTAAAACAATCCCTACTTCCTCTTTAAAAGTGTGCTTTGTTGTAAACATATTTGAAACTATTACCAATAAAGTTTTGTTTAAAAAAAGTTCCCTTCCCTTCCTGCAAAATGGGCTAAGGTAAGGGTGGGGTGGGGAGAACCCACAGAGCAGTTGGAGTCCAAAACACATTGGAATGAGAGATGCTAAAGAATTACACTGGATAACAAGAGAGTGGATATAATTCCCAGAAGGATGTTGGTCCAGTCCCATGATGATATTACATGATAAACATTGGCACAGCCTCCCTGGGGTAGGATATCTTACCTAACATTTGCAAATTGATGTGTATATACCATGTTGCCTCCCTGTCAACTTCAGGCTTGACAGCCAATTGAAAGTATTTTCATCACTAACCATTATTAAATCCCAATATAAACAAGGCTCAATGTTTTCATTGTATGGAGGGTAGGGATTCAGTTCCTTATTTAAAGGATTAGGAAGGTTATAATATGGCAGTAGCAGTGAGAATCTCTTGTTGGTTTGGATATTAGCATCTCAGAATTGTAAGATTCCATGGGCATGGGTGTTTGCTAATATGTTTCATGAAGTAGTGTACAGATGTCCATGGAAAGCTCCTACCATGCCCATTACGCATTCTTTTGCCTGCACAGGAAATAAATGCTTTCACATGTTACCTACGTAGAGTGAAACCTCATAATCCACATAATATTGTCCACCCATTCGTGAGCCTTTGAATGCTGGCAGTCAAGACAGAAATTGATTTAAAACAAGGAATTTGCAAACCCCTTAAAGCCACAAACAGTCTGTGTTGTTGCTAATGGCTATGGTGGGACTCCTAGTCATTGATGGGACTCCTCGCCATTGACCAGAGATATCACTACATCACAGGATATTTGACCATCCACATTTAGCATTTGGGGCTTGATTTATGGTTGAAAATGGCAGGCTCCGACTTTCCAACAAGATATACAGCAACTACAGCGAACAAAAACTACACTTCATATTTTCTTTAAAATCTAAATTTGTTTTTGCTAGATTCATCTCTTAAATGCTGGTCTTGAACAGTGTTGTTCTTTTTAAAGCATCTCGAAATCCCATTGAAGACTTACTGATTTGGATGACACTATCTTGCTAGGATGCCAGAGTCTTGTGTAGACGTCTGTCATATAGAAGTTACTGTTAGTTTTACAGTAGTTGGGTTGAAAGATAAATGCTAAACTCCTGCACAATGGAAAACAGGCAAATTGTCTCAGAGTAAATGGGACTGAGTTCTATGAGCATCCAACAACAGGGACTGGGCTGTGCAGGACTGCAACTCAAAAAGGGTTTGAAGCATGCTAGTTGCCTGCTCATTCACATGAAGGGAACGCTTCTCTGAGAAAAGAACTGCATCTTCATTTTCTAATCTAAGGTTGAAGATAGAAGATATTTTTCAGAGAATCCGAGACAAAGAGGGATTTCATTTTTTTTCCTCTGGGGAATTGATATGGCTGGGTATTCTGTACTTTCAAAAGCCTGCAACAAATGTTAGCCAGAGGTGGCAGTGGAACAAAAGAAATGTGTGTGCACCATGGGAAGTGAGGCCTCTTTCAATTCTTTGTAAACTATTGTCTGTTTCTGGTCTCTCAGATGCCCTGTTTGGTCCCTGTTCTTATATAATTTCATTCTCTTGTTGTTACAAAAAGGCAGGGAAGCTTTGCCCAACTAGGTAAGGGGGCATGGGAGAAAACTGGAATCTTCAGTACAACTGAAATGATTTTAACATCTCTGCTGAGGAGAAAACATGCTCACTATATACATTAACTACACATGTTCATGCAAGTGAAACCTGGTATGCTAAAAGATATAGCCAAAGAAGCTGGCCATAAGTCCTGCACTTGATTATAGCTGTGACAACACACAGGCTCTCCTAGGGGTGGCAGAAACTCTTGTACATATGGAAGTTGATATGCTGCAGAATGTTTTTTTGGGTTGGAGTGCACACTTGAACTTGTTCCCACAGCTTGCTATGCATCTCATCCCTTCACTTTTTGCTGGCGACTGGCACTGTTGCATTAGGTAAGGAACTATGCAGTTTGATGTCTCCTTGTTCATTTGACTGGTATCAAGATTTAAAAGCTGGGTCTTCGATCTGTAGCACTGCTTTAAGGGAATCCACAAACATTTATTTTTTAGACTGAGCATACCCAGTTTGTTAGCATCCATATAATTTGAAATTTGCACACAGGAGAGAAACTATGGTTGAGCCAAGCTGCTTAGTTAATCAGGAAGTCCAGAAATCCTTTTTATGATTGCCTACAAAGCAGGACCTTCAAGCCTGGTGTTTTTAGGTAAAGCTTCAAATGAGAAACTGAAGATATTAAATGAGTAGTAAATTATGCTGCAGTCTTTTAAAACACAACCTCTGGGGCACAAATTTCGCTGGCTTGGAAGAGCTCATTAGTTTGACATTAAAAGTCTTTAAAAACAGGGATTGGGTGATTTAAAAAATCTGAATGACAGTATCTTATTGGTGGCTGCCAAAGGGGAGGGCTAAAAAAACAACAACAATTGGAAGGCAGCTCACTCCTGACCACTTCCTGTTGCTGACTCAGCTTGTGAACATGGGTGTGTTACTTCCTCTTCCTGTGCCTCTATTTCCCATCAGTTACAGGGATGAACCAGGGATGCTATTTATGACACTTATGATTATTATATCTTGTATTTGTTCCACTCTTGGGAATTTAAGAAAATGTAGGGATTTTTGCCCTGCTTTAGTATTGTACAGTGTAATTAATCTAATTGAACTAGAGGAACTAAATCTACAAAGGCACACAAACCTGTTACTTGTCTGAATGAGTTACAAGGTGAGAACTGGGACTATTTGGGCTACTTGCCTGACCATAACAGAAAGTTTCATTATGGACCATCGCTAATTTATAGTTATGTGACTTGTGATATGTTCAGGCTGCCATCATGATTTCACATAGCATGACAAATGTGCAAGTTTGAAAGGCAAAGTTTTACATTGTCACCAATCTCACTAGGACTATCCACAGTAAATGAGCAGAGTGCCATGGCTTTTCCTGTTAGCAAAGAGTTGTTTTTCTTCCTTGCTGCAGGCACAAAAAGGATCATTAATAGTGCTGCATGATGCCTGTTGTTATGTTGGGGAGGAGGACTCATGCTTTGCAAAGACCTGTTATAGCACAGGAGTTTTCCAAGCATTGGTACAATATAGCCCTAGTGGATTTCTGAGAACCAAGCCTGCTTGTAGTTACATAGTCTCTTCACCTGCACGACTCCATCCTGACTTTTGGTCATGCCAGAATACAATCAAATATTCAAAACTGACTTTATAATTTATTTAGCACCAGTAGGGGGGGGGGGGGCAGTTCAGAGCAAGGAAATGGCTGGAAGTGTCAGCCATTAATACTAAAGGCTTGGTGGCAGTTCAGCCAAGGGGAATGGATCTCGGAGGAAGGGTCCAGAAGTGTTTTTCAAGAATGGCCCGTGAATAGATGGGAGTGATTGAATGGAAAAAATATGAGGCTTCACTTGAGTTAGTCAAGCCGGCTCTTTCTTGGTACATTGTGTTCATAGCGAGGCCCAGCACTGCCAAGAGGCAGAAGTGAATCGGCCAGGCTTGGATTTTTGCTTTATTCAGAAAGGTTCCACAGGAATAAGGGATATCAGACTGAGTGTAGAGTAAAAGCCACAAACATTCTTGCTTATGTCATGTGGCCCTGGGTAAGTGCCCCTGGACAAACAGGCAAGTAATGGAAATAAATGCGAGAGACCATTTCAAGCTCTCTTCCTTACATTTCTAGGGCAATGTGGGCCAGACCTACAGGACAATCAGGGATGAAGGGCAGACTGTCTGCATGTATAGGGGAAGCCAATTTAATTGCACCTTCTAAAAGTAGTGCTGCCTGATCCTTCTTGTATTTACTTGGAAGTAAGTCATTCTACAGTGCTGGCTTCCTTGTAACTTCTCTGGGAGGTGGGTGGCCCTAACTGTGCAACCTAGGCCGACTGCAGTGGGAAGTGTCCTCGGAAGGGAAGGAGTGGCAGCCAGCAGACCCCACCGCCTATGTGCTCTCTTTAGAGGCTTTGTACCGTTTTCATATTTCAGTGCGCCCATTTTGCTGCTGTAGGCAACCCAGACAAGTATAAACCAGCACTCAACCAGAGCATATTTTTCAGCAGTGATCAGGAGAGGAACACGCCCGCGGTTTTGAGAACAACCAGGCCCGCGGCCGAATTGGTTCGGGTGGGGGACGAAGGTTAGAAGAGGCCAGCTTTGCCATTTGGACACACTAGGAAGGGGCTGAGAGAGCAAATCTAAGCTTTGCAGGAGGCTAGGTGGCAGGAAAGGGGCAGGAAACTTCTCTCCCACTTCCCAGAGGAGTCAACTCCCGCTGCTGTTCATGGCGCAGACTCGCGTCTTTCCTACGATAGTTTCTGACTAAGGCGCCCCGAGAGCGCTTTTTGGCGCGGCCGCGAAGGGGACGGAGGGAATTCTGCAGCTCCACCTTAAGCCGCCGAGTGTAGGAAGGCTACGGGAGGCAACAGCGCCTCCTTAAGCGGCTGCGGGTCCCGCTCGGGCGGTGGTGGAGGCGGCGGCGCGTGCGACTGGGGGAAGGGAGGGAGGAGCTCGCGCTGCCCGGACCAGCCCGCGCGCCACCGCTTCCAGCAGCAGCAGCAGCAGCGGCGCCCGCCGGGCGGAGGGTCCGGTTCGCGCCGTGCGAGCGAGCGAGCGAGCGAGGGCGGAGGCCGAGGCGGCGCGGCGCGCGGGGGCAGCGAAGCCCCGGGGGAGGCGGCAGCACTATGGCCGGGCCCCCGCCGCCGCCCCCGGGCCAGGAGGCGCCGCGCTACCAGGAGTGGATCCTGGACACCATCGACTCGCTGCGCTCGCGCAAGGCGCGCCCGGACCTGGAGCGCATCTGTCGCATGGTGCGCCGGCGACACGGCCCGGAGCCGGAGCGCACCCGCGCCGAGCTGGAAAAGCTCATCCAGCAGCGCGCCGTGCTCCGCGTCAGCTACAAGGGAAGCATCTCGTACCGCAACGCCGCGCGGGTCCAGCCGCCCCGGCGAGGCGGAGCGCTCGCCGCTAGCCCGGCGGCCCCGCAGCGGCCGGCCCGCACTTCCCCGCCCAGCGCTCCCGCCGCCACCGCGACGCCCCGGTCCTCCCAGCGTGCCGCGCCTCGCTCAGAGCCAGCCGCGCCGCCGCCGCCGCCTCCCCCCCCTCCTCCTCCTCCTCGTCGGACCGGACGGGAGCGCCCGCCGCCTCCCCAAGCCCAGGAGGAGCCCTCCCCCGTGAGCCTGCGAGAAATCGTGCGCTACTTTGGCGGCGACGGCGCCGCGCCGGGGGGCGGCCGGGTGACTCGAGGCCGAGCGCAGGGGCTGCTCCAAGAGGAGAGGCTCGAGAGGACCCGCTTGGGGGGCGGGGGCGGCAGCGGCAGCAACAACGTCGCCTTGCCCAGGGCGGAGAGAGGCGCGCAGGCCCGGGCGCCCAACGCCAGGGCGTACAGGAGCAAGGTGAGGGGGGCTCCAAGACGCGCTTTGGGGGGGGGAATTGGGGGGGGGGAGGAAGGAAGGCGGTGGCCGTTCGTGGCTCGGGCGGAGGGGAAACACCCGCAGCGGGGAACAGGTGAGGCTTTCCAGGACGGAAGCGAAATGCTTGGAGTGCGCGCGCAGGGGGCCCCCAATACTCGGGGGAGGGGCAGTACCAAACGGCGTTTTGGGAGGGCGGACGGCGCCCAGCCACCCCCCCGCAAGGTTGTCAGCGGGCGCTTGTGCAGGTGTGTGTGTGTGTGTGTGTGTCGGGGAGAAAGAGTTGTGGGCAGCACCCAATCAAACATTTCTGGCACCGGAGGGGGCGCTAGGATTGGTCCCTGGCTTGTAAACGGGGCAATATTCTCCCGTGCAGTTCCGAAGTATTATGGGAAAGGGCTAGCTGGGTGAGCGACCTCGCCTTGGGGCTGAGGGAGTTCACCCGGCCACTGGGGCGCGCGGAGCACCTCGCTCGAGCGTCGCCGCACTTGCATGTGGCCCTTGGCGAAGAGAAGTTGGAGGCGGCGAAGGGCCCGGGACTCGCGCGCGCACGCGACGCCGTGCCAGGCTCCGTCTGAACACAGAACAAAGAGGCCATCTGTGCTTTGACCTAAAGGGTTCTGTAACCTCCCATAAGGTCGGGAGGTGGTGAGAGTAGTAAGGGAATGAGTGCAGATGTGATAGGCTGTGTGAGCGCAAGGGGAAGAATCATGTGGCATTGGTCAGGAGGGGTGGCCACTCTGCCAGTCCAGTAAAGAACCCAGCATGCCAGGCATAAGACACAATCCCTGTCTAGGCAAAAGAAGCTTTTATTTTAGCACACTGCTAAACTTTTGGATATGTCATTTTGTAATATTAAAAGTTCTGTAAATAAATATAATGTGGTGATTTTCTTTTACTTTGTGTTAATATTCTTCCTCAGTCAGGAGGTATTTTCTTTTGTTGCAGCGACTCGTTGACCATGGCCTTATAATGCTTTTGGTTAACATCTGTGGTCTCAGGGCATCCTCTGCCCCTAATCAAGTTAGGTTGAAAGAGAAAATTTAAGCATAATTTGTAGGGAGAGGTGTGTTTAAGATTGTACTGTAGTACGGACACTGATAAGGGCACAGAAGATTTGCCCAAAAGCCAAGAATTGGAAATGGAGCATGATGCATTTATGATGCTGTGGAAGCAGAGCCAGGGATCTTGACTTCACTCAGGTTTTTTTTATGTCTGTAGAAGGGAGGTGAGGAGGCCAAAGGTGAAGAGGAGGATGAAGAGGATGAAGAAGAAGATGAAGTCTCAACCATGTCTGAAGGTTCTGAGGTGGCCCAAGATTATGAGGCCAGCAACTACAGCCGATCGGGGATAGGCCAGGTGAACGGGGACTGTAAGGACAGCAAGCATGGTGGGAAAGAGATCCCACCCAGCAGTGTCCTCTCCAGAGACCTGTGTTCCCTTGAGGAGCACTGCATGAACAAAGGATCCGAGCATCCCCACCATGAAGGAAATGAGCGATGTCATAACAAGGCCTCTTGGCCTGGAGAAAGTGCCTGTCAGCATCTGGGGGGCAGCAAGAAAGATGGCAGCACCTATCAGCAGCCTGACAGAGCAGGTATGGGCCAAACAAATGGAAGCAGGAGTGGACTGCTTTAAAGAGAATCGAAAGCAGAGGAAGAGAAAGGGAATTAAAGAGAATAATTAGCAAGGCTTGAGTCTTTCCAGGGGATGGAGGAAGGGCAGTGTGGGGCAAAGGACCCTGATGGTGGAACTATTAGAAATGGCGATAATAGAGCCATTCTTGGAGTGAGTTGGTTTCTTTGTACCCTGAGGTAATTCTGTAATGAGGTACTAAAAACTGTGGGTGTGATCCCAAGACTAGAATAGGATGGAGACTGGCAGGTTGGGTAGAAGGCACTGGAAGAATGCGTATGGGCTGGGAATTGAAAGTGACCTGGTTGGTATTCTTCTTCCCAGAGGGGTAGTGGTGTTAGTCTGTTGTGGCAAAATAAAACAGAAGCCCAGTGCCCCCTTAACAGCTAACAACATTTATTCCAGCAAGAGCTTTTGTGATTCACAGTTCACTTTTATTCTTCTCCCAGGTTTAGAAAGGCCAGAGAAGTTCCCACCCTTGTGCTTAATGTTATTCCTGGTTTCATCCATGAACTGGTTAAAGCCAGTTACGATGAACCAGAACAAGTCCTCTTTCCTTTTTTCTCTCTCCCACAGTGTCACCAGCTGTTGCAGGTACTGAACCTTCTGTGCCGTCCTCTCCTGGGAGACCTGGCATCCAGGCAGATGGGAGACCATTCAGCTGCACGTAAGTTGTCACCTTGAGCCAAAACCTCTTTATGGGTGACCAGTTCACACGTGAATCACTTAATGTGGATCTCTGAGTATTTGAATTCCCCATGACTTTTTTTGGTTACTGTTTTGACTCTTAACAAAAAGATGCAGACTCCATTCTTCCATCAGTGGGCACGGGTGGCACCTGGAGACATTTGCAAGACTGTCTCACCATCTGGCCTTGCCCTGTATGTATCCTAATCAGGATGCTGTACCATCAATATTTGGTGGCAGGAGCACTGTGGCAGACACACCTCCCACCTGTTGCAACTCCCAACTTCTGAAACAGAAGTTACTGCCTGAGTGAGGAGTTACAGCTGCCTGAAAGAGGTCAGTGTATGATGGCAGCAGTAGCATCTTCTCTGTTTTCTGGGATCATTGGACAAGAATGCGGGAGGAGGCTAGTCATACGTGCTTCTGCAGCTGCCACCACTTGTACTGTCTGTGAAGGAAGCGACACTTCTCTTTCCTGGTTTCCGCAGCAGGTTGAGTATAGCCATAATACTTACATCTTCTTTTTGAGAGGGTAATGTTTGAATCAACTATGTGGTGATACCACTAGGGGCCCTCCTTTTGGGAATGTTCCCTCTTAAGAGCGGGCGGGGTTTAATGTAGACTGATGATAGCTTTGTACAGGCGGCTAGTATAACCAACTCAAGGCACGTCCATTCTATCAGCTGGATCCTTGTGCGAATGTTCTTTCTCATGTTTATCTGCTGATGAGTGGTCCCAGCTCCAGTGGTTCTGAATTCTTTGTCTCCTTTTTTATCTTCCTCCTCTTAGCTCAGTGAAGGAGAAACCTTCCGACCCAGTGGAATGGACTGTCAGTGATGTTGTGGATTATTTTACAGAAGCTGGGTTTGCTGAGCAAGCATCTGCCTTTCAAGAGCAGGTGAGAACTGATTAAGAAAATGATTTGGGATTTATGCTGGAGTTGAACTCTGAACATATGTAACGCCCTGGCAGCTCAGACCTTACAGTGTCCTAGAGCTATTACGCCTTAAAAGTGAAGTGCAAGTGTAACTCAGAACGGAAGTTGCCACAGCTTTTCTCACATAGGATGAGGATTCTTCGTGCGCTCAGTTTATAAAAGATGCATTCCGGCTTTTGAGCCTTGCCCCCACTCTCCCATTCTCCCGTCCTCCTCCCAATTTCAGACAGGTTTTTTTAAAAGTATAAGTGTTATCTGCACCTAATTCAGTTTAATACTTCACAGTCAGTACTGGTTTTCCCCAAAAGTATGTTCAGTTTTTTTTAATGGTAGCTTTGAAGGTGCATTGTCAGTAGCCCCAGCCTGCTATCACTGTGAACTCACTGGCTTCTGCTGTACATCTGCAGAACCATTTCCCCTGAAATCAGCCCTGGAAATGTATGGGTGCATCAGCTTGGAACATAGTAAACATGTTCTTAGAGCACAGTTGTTTCAGTGTTTGCTTGTGTACTCTCAGAATTCTGTCTCTCCCATTTTGCCCTCCCCTGTCCTCTGAGCAGGTGTCTCTTTGGCCCATCCTCTGTTTGGAATATTTGAGGAGGGGGCTCAGTAATGGAGCATTTGTTTTGCATGCAGAAAGCCCCAGATTCAGGTTAATAAAAATGCACAATAGCAAAACCAGGGAAGAGGGCCAATAAACGTTGCTGGGTGTATGCTTAATGAAACCAAGTCTTTGCTTGCTGACAGAAGACAATGATAGAGGGCATCAGAACATCCCTGAAGAGGGAGTTCCAAAATTCTGGCCCAATGACCAAGAAGGCCCTTTCTTGGATCGTCACCATCTTGCCTCAGATGGGGGGGGGGGGGGGTACCTGAAGCAGGGCCTCTGCTGATGGCCAGAGAAGATGTGCATCTTGTGGGCTTGGTACTCTCTGTGGGCATTTTTTTTAGTCTTTGTTGCTTTAAATGTGTGGTGCTATATCTCCTAATTGTAACCATCAGGATCAACGGAAAGTGTTGCATTGGTGGCTACTCAAATATGAAAGTCCATCTGGCTAAAGGTTTGCAAAAGTCTAAGCATTTTCTGGAGACTGATCCCTTTTATTGGTGTGTCGCTAGGCATAAAGCCAGTGGAGTCGTGCCGATTTGTAAAGAAAACAATACAGAGATGATAAAATGTATATATAATTCCTAACTGAGACTTCAGGGGATTTGTAAATGTGTGTCAATTTAAAAAGCAGTTGCAAACAGCTCCATTGTTAGACTGCCTGATCTACCACATTCTCAAGTTAGACGTTCTCTCCCTACTCCTTTCAAGTTAGCTCATCCTACGTCTTCTGTCATTGTTCCTGTGCCCTCTTCCCTTAACCACTTATGCTCTTGTTGTGTATCTCTGTAGGAGATCGATGGGAAGTCTCTGTTGCTGATGCAGCGCACCGATGTGTTGACAGGCTTGTCTATCCGTCTGGGACCTGCACTCAAGATCTATGAGTATCACATCAAAGTGCTGCAGCAGTGTCACTTCGAGGAGGATGAGGGTGATTCCTTCATGGGCTGAAGCCAGAGGGTACAACTTGCAAAAGGGTGGGTGGGACGGGGGACTGCCAGTTGCTACTGTCTCATCTATTTCAGCCTTCCTCTACCGTCATGCAAGCAAGGCATCAGCTATGTGGGAGAAGGGCAAAAGCTGTGATTGGACATTGAAAGAGGAGAGGGGCAGAAATGATGACCCCAGTTTTGTGGCTTCTGTATCCTGATTGCCCAGAGAGTGGGAGAGAAAGAGAAGGCCAGGGTGGGAGGACTGCAAAGCCCCTTCCTTCTCCCATCCTGTGTGTGTTGTGCCCCCCCCCCCCCCCCCAGCTTCTCACTCGCCATAGTGCATTGTCTGTTTCGGGAAAGTGCGGAGAGATGCAGCTTTGCTTCTCTATGCTCCTCGACTCAATTTAATGGAGATAACTTGTGCTTCAGCACCTCGCAGTCCTCCCACAGTAGCACTTGATGGTCCTGGCTGCTCCTTCCCTTCTTGCTATGATGGGCAAGAAAACTTGCTGGAGGAGTCCAGAGTATCTTTTTATTCTTTTTTCTGTTTCTTAGGCTTTCCCCCCAGTTTTCATAGTCGTTGCCTGGAGTCAATTACTTTTTTTCCCTTTCCCATTTTTAAAAAATATAAATATTTAAACTGAAAAAAAAATACTTGGTTTAGTATTTTCAGACCTGTTGGCTCCCCGAAAGGGACATTGGAACAGCTAAAATTAATCAGTTTCTAAGGGAGGTGGAAGTCCTCAGTCCAGTCTTCAGCTCTTAGAGGGTGGTTATCTGGTAGTTTTTGCTCATCTGTTTTTAAGGAGAGAGAGAGAGAGACCTAGGAAAATTATGGGAATATTAGGCTTTTTGATTAGCCCTGAGTTGGGAGAAGAACCCAGAAGATCTGGCTCAACATTCACCAGTGTAATCAACTGGGAAAACTGAGTTGCTGTTTTGTTTTGTTTTTACATACACACGGCCTGTGCAGTAGCTATTGCACAATAGGAAAGTCTGAAATGACATGTTTGGAAAACAGCTGTTTGTGGTGTTGCAGTTAACATTCTATGTGTGGTTCAGCTCATATTGTATTCTCATGGGAGCTGTTAAAGATCATGTAAGCAGTGTAAAAACTTTGAAGACTAAAGGAGGAATAGGAACTGATAACTATCCCTGTTCTTTCTTTCAAAAGAAAATATGGTACTGGGTTTTGCTACTCCTGTAACACCAGAAATGAGTCTTCTCTTGTTTAAAGCATATAGGTAAATTGTAACATCAAGGGAGGGTCAGGGGGAAGTGTCCATAGTAAAATAACCTCCTTGTACACTGGCAAAATTCGATGTAATGGGGTGGCCCCGTCCACAAAATATGATCCTTCTTGGTTGTGCTGGAAGCGCACTGCACAGAATCTGATTGCTTAGGAAGTCTTTGTATGTACCAGCTTGAAGCATCCTTCAAAAGACTGTAGGAACTGGAACTACAAGATGATTGAGAAATCTGAACTTCAACTGCCAAGGTCCCTTGGTGAATGCAGTGTTAGGGTCAGTGGATAAGGGGTATTACTGCCCTGTCCATTTGCACCTCAGAAACATAGTATTACAGATACATCAGCAGAGAGACTTCATATGCATGTCTAGAGCAACGCGCAACTACACAGGAGCACACTGAAGTTATATTCTTTAAAATGTATTTGAAACTATGAGGGCTAGAAACTTATTGTTTGAACTCAAAAGCAGAGGTTAATGTTGTAGCACAAAAGTGCCTCGGGGCTTACATACTGGCTGCATGTTGCCCCCTATTGCACTGGATCCTACTACTTTGTCCAGAGCTGGGAATAAAAAACAAGACAATTGGGCTCTAGCAATTTTTACCCATGGTTTTTTTTTTCCTCTGTTGGTAACCAAATGCTTAAGATTGATGTTGGGAAATAGGCCATATTTCCAGAGCTGGATGCCTTCACACTGGGAGTTGCTCTCTTAGAGGTAGAAATGGGCTGTGGAATTGGGATTCACTTTTGGCTCATATTTAGTGCCTTTGAGACCCAACAGAATGGAGGGAGGGAAAATCTGAAAATGACAGGTGTGGTTATGGACAAAAGGGAATAAGGCTATTCCAGTTTGATGCTTTTCAAATTACTATCTCAGTTCCCAGTGGGGGTCTTGTAGCATGTCTTCAGCATTTCAATACAAGGAACAGTTCCAAGATATTTCATACTAGAGTTGTGAAGCTAGCTCGCTGTAGTTCCCCTGTGAAAAGGCTGATAGGACTTCATGGTCATATAAACATTTTTCACACATAGATTTCATGGTAGTTGAAGGGCCGCTATACAATGGCCTTTCCTCTGGACGCACAGACTTTTTTGATTAGTTTTGTAGAAGTAGTCTGGTGAGTGGCACAGTATGTGCCTAGGTCATGACATAACAAATCTGGGAAGTGGGGAGAACAATGTCAAAAGCCGCTTTGGGTCCCCATTGAGAGCCAATGGAAGCAGAGTCTTAAAAAAAAACAAAGGCTGGGTTCCCAGATTTGTTATGTCATGAAGGGAGGGGCTCACACTGTTGTAGTGTGCTGGAGAAAGGAGGGTTTGACTTTTAAACGCATCAGTTCCAAAGTCTTGCACCAAATTTTCCCATTTACCTGGGCTGGGAGTGGGAAAGGCTAACAGATTTTTTTGGAAACCGTGCTCTATGTTGTCAACTTCTTTAAACCTCGTGAATGTCACTGTGAGAGGGACCAGCTGTTGTTTCCTTGGACATCTTCTCAGTGAATCGTTGTACTTCTACCTCCTCCGTCCAGTATGCAGTTAATACATTCCTTTTTAGGAAGCCAGACTTGTTCAAGTCTCATAGGCAGGTATGGGGAAGGGCAAATTGCTCAAGGGATCTGAGCTGCTACAGAACTGAAGAGCTGTAGACCCAGACAATGAAAGTGAGCAGCTGCAAGGGAGCATGGAAAATCCAAAGCTTGGCCCAGATGATGATCATTTTATCTGGGATTGGTGATCAAATAGCCCAAGACATTTAATGAAATTCTACTTGGAAATAATGACACACTTCAATGCCCCACCCCCCACCCCATTTGCAGTTTGAGAAGAAATGGACAGTGGATATCGGAGTTGGAAAATTTCCTTATATGCTGGAGGTGGTAGTGATGTGATTTTTGTTGACCCTCCTCCCCGTCACAGACCACTAGCTCACCTCAAGTTATTGCTGGGGGTCCCTTGTCTCCCAGGAACAGCAAGGGGGTGGGGCAGAATTTTAGTCTGAAGTGAAAAAGAGGAAGTGGATAGAAAACTTGGGTCCTGTGTGTTTATCCTTCTGTGTCATATTCTTGTCTGAATAAGCTGGAACTCCAGAGGCAGTCTTCAGTTGTAGCGCTGTACATGGTTCATCTGTCATTGTCTACATTTTTGCCATCAAGTCACAGCTGACTTATGGTGACCCTGCAGGGTTTTAAGACAAGAGATGTTCAAAGGTATTTGCCATGGCCCGCCTCTGCCTGACAACCCTGGTATTACTTAGAGGTCTCCCATTCAATGACTCAGCGGTGAAGCTCCGGGGTGCGCGATGCAATCAAGCAACATCTAATTGGGTCAATGGGGCAACAAAATCCCCTGTAGCCCTTCTCCTGTTCATCCTGCTACTAATACACGGCTTACTCTTATTCTTAGAAAACCAGCAGTAGCCTGGAGAATGGAAGCCTTCTGTTCAGCCTTTGCAGGTGGGAACTACATTACCTGTGGCCCTCCTGGGAAATGTAGAGCCCCTGCCCAGAACAGGAAGGCCTGTTCTGCACCCTGTTCAGTTTTCTAAAGTAAGTGTAAGTGCGGGAGGTGCCATGGGGGGCCAGCAATTTGATTTCCTCATATGACACACACATCTTCATAGGAATCAGTAGGTTGGCAGTTGAGAGCAGGTTTCTATTTGTGGAATCTACATTTCCCAGGAGAGCTCCTGGGGAAATCGTAGTTCCCACTGCAGAACAGGAAGTGCCTTGCTGCCTCCAGCCTGCTGTTTCCTGCAAAGTAAGGGGCAAGTGGGGGCTGCAGGCGCCGCAGGGGGGGGGGGGAGAAAGCCAGAGTGCGCACCGGGCACACTCTGGCCCAGCTGCGCCTCTGCAATGACTAACCATGGCCAACCCTGCTTAACTTCTGAAATCTGATGAGATTGGGCTAGCTAGCTAGCCTGGGCTATCCAGATCATGGCTGTGTACCTTTAGAAAACCTATATTGGGTGCCCAATCTACTTCCACAGCTCTGTAACATTAAAATGAGAGATTGTCAGGTAAAGGGCTGGAATTCAATGGTGGTTATTTCTAAAAAGTCCAGGAGAATTTACACAGTTACTGCTTCCTTGCTGTGCACCGCTTTTGTAGCCAGAAAATACCTCAGTTCAGAATGTGATGCCATTTTACCAGTAGGTATCAGCTGTAGTAGCTGCCTGCAGCCTCCTACTCCAAATGCACTGAGCTTCTGAATCTCAGTTACTGGCCTAGCAGGGGAGGGGTACAGTGTGCTGTTGCCTGTAAGTCTCTGGCTCGCCACTGTGGGAACCAAAATACTGGGTGCCATGGACCTTTCAGTTAATCCAGCCACTTTTGACATTTCTTGTTCTGAATCATGTACATTTTTAGTAGTGAACAACACCTAAGAGGATGGTTTCTGTGTCTCATGGTAAAAAAGAAAGCTGTTCTGTAGCTTCTGTGGGATATATGAGGAGAAGAAGAAGAGGAAGAAGAAGAGTTTGGATTTATATCCCCCTTTCTCTCCTGTAGGAGGCTCAAAGGGGCTTACAATCTCCTTGCCCGTCCCCCCTCACAACAAACACCCTGTGAGGTGGGTGGGGCTGAGAGAGCTCTGAAAAGCTGTGACTAGCCCAAGATCACCCAGCTGGCATGTGTGAGAGTGTACAGGCTAATCTGAATTCCCCAGATAAGCCTCCACAACTCAAGCGGCAGAGCTGGGAATCAAACCCGGTTCCTCCAGATCAGAATGCACCTGCTCTTAGCCACTACACCACTGCTGCTCCCATTGTGGGAAGACGGTGCCCTGCTACTTTTGCCTGAAGAATGGCTGAGCACTTCTGTCCCTCGGTGCTTGTGCTCTATTCAACATGCTTAAGAACACCTATGAAGTTCCAGATGAAGCGAATGTACTGCCACTCTTCCATTTCACCTGAGAGATGGCTTCCTACAGCTCTCTGCTTGAATCCGGCTTTTCACAGTTGTATGTCTCCATGCTAGAAAAACAGCTGAAGGATTTGATTAGGAGATTATTGGTAACCACCGGCTAATGGACACCGACTCATTTGTTCGGCACACTGTCGTGTTGAGGTGTTCTGCAGTTCATTTTTTTTCCACTGGCATCCGAGCTGCGCTTTGTGCTCTACAGGTAACCCCAGCAGACTCCTTCTGGATCACAGTCAATGTTGCTTGCTGCAGTGTCACACTACAATGTATTTGCTGCTGGGTTTTAGTAGCAATTAAAAAAGCACACCACAGACAGGAAAATCCTCCCACAGCTTTTCTGTTCACCTTATGTCAGGATAGTCCTTTCCAGGAGGCAGGGAAAGATGCAGGCAGCACAACACAGAAGAAGTGTCCATGATGCTTGTTTAACTGAATATAGCATACAGTTATTAGAAGAGTAAAGCTGCAGAAAAACAATAGAACTAAGAGGGAGCACAAAGAAAGTGCCGGAAGGACTTTCAGATGCGGTCATGGACTTTTATATTTAAGTGATTGGCTTTACTTTTTAGGAATTTGCTAGATCATTCCAGGAAAGAGTGTGCAATACAACTGATTTCCTCCCATACAGGATTTGCTGCATAAATCCATTTGTCCCTTCTTTCTTACCCAAGAAGACTATTTAAACAGAAAATGTGAGTCCTATGGCTTTTCCACCCCAGCCAAGGATACCTGCAGCCTGCTCTAAGCCTCCATGCCTGTGTTTGTCTCCAGCTCTACCCACAACCCTGGAAAAGTGTGAACAAAATGACTCTCCTCTGCTCTGGTGGTGTGGCAGTGACCCTTATGGCAAGGTTTCCCCACCCAGTTTCTGTCCAGGAAGTGCAGCTGTGCTTTTACCAGTTAAGCCAAGGTGAGTGCAACAGCGGGTATGCTAGCTGCAGGAATCATTTATTACATTGTGAATCCTGTTTCATTCCCTGGTCTTCCACATGAAGCCTGCTGGGTAACCTTGGGCTAATCACAGTTCTCTCAGAACTCTCTCAGCCCCAACTACCTCCCAAGGTGTCTGTTGTGGGGAGAGGAAAGGAAGGGGATTGTAAGTTGCTTTAAGACTCCTTAAAGTTAGAATAAAGCAGGGTTTAAAAACCAGCTCTTCTTCCTTTTCATATTGTATCCCATGGGGCAAATGAGAAGTCAAGCTATTTGAAATGATATTTTTAACCTATTATATTGCAACAGATACAGGGAGTAGCAAAAAAACCCACCCTTACATTATGAAAAAAACCCATAAGGAAATGGTGTGAGTTTTCTATGGGGAGGAATAGGTTGGCTGACAGCTAGAAAGTTAAGAACAATCCTAGCTGAGAGGCAGGATTATACACTATTGTCACCTAGGAACTGATGCTGAGCTAAAACTACCAATTATTTGTGCTTTGCTTTACCTGAAGTGACCCAATCCTTAACAGCAATTGAGTAATAGTAAAAGTTCAATCCTCTAACATCCAATTCAAAATGTGCTTGCAGTCTGAACCTGTATTACATTTTTGCCCCTCCCCACGTTTAAACATTGACAACCACAGAAACTCAAATTCATTTTTATTTTAAAAAACTAAGTAAATCTATCACTTACAGTTTGCTACATTACAAAAGGAGTAACAAACATGAAATAGGGAAAATTGTTACCCAGGTCCACATGTTGCTACAGGTAATGAGGCTCTGTTCCTAAAGGTATTACCTTGGCTGCTCAGACCACGGGAGGAAGCAGCAGCTTGCCTACGTGCATGGCAAATGCAGAACTAGGCTGGTGTTACCCAGATGGAAGCCTTCTGAAAAATATCCCTACATCACAGACCAGGAGGGAAGACCATGTACCCTCAGCAAAGGTTTAAACACATGGCAACTGATAGGATAGCAGTCGCCTTCGCTCGAATAATCTATTTTAAAAGTTGGTGCACCATTTTTCTGCCCACCTCCTGGAGGGGGGGGCGGGCATTCAAGGCTACTGGATAGGGCTAATGTTGACCGCTTCCCTTCAGCTAGGAACCAGGTGGGTTAGCATCTTAAGGGAGGAGTGGTTATAGAGTCCCCTAATCTTGGTGCATGCATTTTTAATTTAAAAAAATAAATAAATCCATGTTTCTACAAAGTAGGCTGGAAAACAGTTTTGGAGGTGGGGAAATTACCTGCTGATATTGCTGAGTTCAGAAAAGGAAGGCATCTCCACGCCTCTTGGTACACATGGAGAGGATCTGACAGACATAAGGCTGCTCTTGCGATATGATTGATGCCGTAATACTTCTTGTCACAAGTCTGCGATTTGGTAGGTTCCAGAAGCATCACTTGGGAGGTTAATGGTGGGTTCAGGTGAAGGGAAGATAGAAGGCAAACTTTTCCATCTGATAAACATTACTGATGTGAAACTCATCCTCTAACCCAGTGGTCATCTAGCAACAGTCACTATTTCCAGGCACAGTCTGATGGAGAAGGACAGGCATAACCATTCCGATCTGAAATAACTCGTTTGGATTGCTAATAGCTGTACTTCCTCCTACACTTAATAGGAAGAAAATAGTGACTGAAGCAAGATATCCCCTCACCCCACTACAATTTGCTTCCACAGCCATAAAGCAGCTGAAGAGTTTCTCTGCCCTTTTCAAGAAACCACTATAGAATCAATAATTAGTTCATCTCCTAGTTAACACAAAGTATAGACTGAATAGTATTTTGTCAGTTTTCACTCTTAGAAGTCCCTTTATAGAGCATAAGTGGCAGAGGTTCTTACTACAAGGTACCGTTAATATAGAAAGCTTCATCAGGGTGAACTACCTTTGGTCATAGCCAAGGCAGGTGATCCCTCTGGCTGGACAGTTATAGTTGGCAAGAGGGAAGTGCTTTTGTTTTGCTGTTAAGTCACATCTGACATGGTGGCCCCTGGGGGTTTTTCAAGGCAAGAGATGTTCAGAGATGGTTTGCAATGGCCTTCCTCTGCATCACAACCCTTATATTCCTTGGACATATCTAAATATCTGTGAGGCCAACCCTGCTGAGTTTATGAAACCTGCCTGAACTATCTGCTGGTACAAAGAGTCAAATGAACGTGTTAACTTTGATGCTTGGTCCAGCTTCATTATAAGGTGCTGAATTGTATATTTATATCAACAAGACTCCTTCCCAACTCCAAGTTCAGGTTTTCCAAAACTCGCTCTAAAACGGAATATCAGAGTGAGCCGTATTTCTCTTCTCCCCTTATCGTGCAGGGTGCAGATCTCCATCTGTACCTCAAGGTCCTATTGCCGACCGCCTCCTTAGCTGTTGGCAGTGATCAGCTCTTGAAAAGATGGTGTATTAAATTTGTTCCAAAGTCACTGTTTATAGGAGAAAACATTTCTTTATCCACAAAGTCTGCTACATCCCTTCAGTGGACAAAACCTTACCTATAACTGGACACAAATACAAGATGTTGCCCTCAGACAGGATGGTGAAATAATCTCTCTTCCTGGTCTATAAAGGTCCTTGACAGCTGTAGTCAAATATGGGAAGGAAGGCATTTTTACTGATTGATTCCCTCTGTGAATTAAAAGAGCAAGATGCCAATCTGTTTGCCCTGGCCAGTAGTATAAACCTCAGGGCCAGCAGCAGTGGTGTCAAGTTAGTGGCCCGTTTCTGCACTATTGCAGCCTCTAGTGAGAGAATGGGCCATCCTTGAGTTTGCACATTTTAATCAGGCAATTATACTCACGACTGGTCTCCTGTACTGAAGAGAACCTATTGCATATAACTGAAGACCTAAAGTAGCATAAAAAGGCTGAATAACCCAGTAAGCCAATAGCAGCTCAAAAGTGAATTTGCATGTTTTTGCAAGGGATGAACAGGAATTACTCTGGTATGCTCAACTGCACCCACAGCACACAGCACAAATCACCTCAACTTTAGCAACTGACATTAGCTGCCCAAAAAGGGGAGAAGAAAAGGATATCTTCAGTCATATAATGTTCAGAGTCTAAGGCACCATCAAAATGCCCAGTCAGAATATAAAAAAGGATGCATAAAGGACCCAATAACCAAAAAAAAAAAATGGCTGCAAGATTAAAACTAGGGAGAAGTCAGTGAAAGGTCTCTACCTCTACCACAGTCCAGTCCCCATGGGGGGATGACATGTCCTCAGGGGAGAAGCTCGTCACTGAAGTGATGCTGGCCCGTGATTCGTCCAGAGGGGATATCAGTTCCGTCCATTTGCTAATCTCAGCTTCGGTGTTCACAGGCCCCTTCCCACCAACAGCACCAGAAGGTGCCTCTGCTGAGAAAAGCAGCGTCCGGCTGATTAGCTGCTGCACAACTGTAGCCTGGATGCTTCCCAGGTGAAGGCCCTGCTCTTGAGAGGCAGCACACGAGCAGCAACTCCCGTCTTCGTCGTCCAGGCCAGGCGTCTCAGCACCACCCTCTACTTCATAGATAGTGGAGAGGATCTCTGATGGACATGGGCCCCAGGGGAAGGGCAAACCAGCTCCATTGTCACCTACAAACAGGGCAAGGAGGCTTGGGTTGGAAAGAGCAGCCCTTGGTGGGTGAGGGTTGACAAACAAGGAGAGGAAGTGACAAACGAGAACAAACAGGAGAGTGGGAAAGAGGCCAAGGTTTTGTTTTTAAGTTGCTTCTCCATCTTGCAAGAACGAAATCCCCAGATTTCAGGACTGTGCTGATCTACTAAAGCCAGTGTCAAAGTTTTGGGGCTACTGATGCTACGTAGAAGGGCTCTCCAGCAAGGATTCTGGAGTGGGCCCTTTTGTTGCCCCACGAAATGTCAGCCCTTCCTGCCACACTGTCTGATTCTTATAGTAGAGGATGACCTAAAGAAAGGGTGGCTTTTTGGAACGTACCACTTGGTGTATTGTTAAAACAAAGCAGATCTCTGCAAATATGTGAGCCCATGTCAGCCACTCATTTTTCTCAAAGAAAGAGGGACAAAGGGAAATATATTTAGGTCTCAACAGGCAGAAATGTGAACTTCATCCTATCAGAGCTGCTTGCTCTGAAGCCCCTAGTAACCTAAGAGTTCTTGCTTGGCAAGTTTCACTTCAAGTCAGCTCCAGCAAGCACAAAGCAAATGGCTCCAGCAACAAAGCTAGAGCAAGCAATAGTTTACATTGCCTGAGGGGGTCCCAAGACAACCTGCTCAGATTCAAGAACTACTGCTACTGCAAACTTGTGTGTCCCTCCCCACAACATGGCAACTTGTTGGCCGTTAAAGCTCCAACTGGAATCCATCTTTTTAGTTGACTACAAGAGTTTGTGGGCTGCTATTAACCTACATGTTCATCCATCCTAGCTTTTTGAATTTCTCAAATTTAAGGTAATCACTTACTACACATTCAAAACCCCACTACATGAAAGCAGGACTGCAAAGTTCAGACTAGTAAAGTCAGATGGTACCCATTTGTCTTGCCCCTGCCCACTCACCACATTTAGGAGAGGCTGGTCCAGACAACGAGGCTGCCTGTGAACAGCTCAATGGATTATAGCATGTTGGCGGCACTGTGGCATACTTGCACACCACATAGCTCCTTATGCTCTGGATCACGCCCTGTGCAAGCACAACGAAGCCTCGCTTTCTCTCAGAACTCCAATTGGCAGCTTTGGCCAAGGATGAGGACTAGAAGTTAAGGCAGGGAGCAGCTAAAAGCAGCTACCACTAAGCTGGGCATTTAAACAAGGAAGGTGTTGCCACTGCTTATCGATCAGAGTCCTGCAAGTCTACTTGACTACCTTGCTGGGCAGATTCACTGAATTTCTGCCATTTGTATGAGATGGCATGAGCCAGAGATGGCACAGAAGCCTCAAACCCCCACCCTCGAGGGCTGCAAGCAGAGTTCTGGTTCCTACCACTTGAGCAGTTGAAGACTAGTCTCCCAGCATCTCAGGAGCCAGCTAAAAAGTTTGAGCACTGCCCCCTCCACCATCCCCTACCAATCCCTTCTTTCCAAGTTCAGTGAACAGAAGGTAGGGACGTGTCTCCTGGAAAAACAAGACAGGCTAAGTCATCAGATAGACAAAGTGATGCTTTATTTAATATGTCAAAAGACTAAGAAGTTTACCCTTCTCAGAAGAACACTAAAATACACACAGCTTCCCCTGAGGAAGTCTGTAAAGGGTTAAGGGAAAGTTCTCAAAAACACAGAGACAGAAGTATGCCTGTTTGGCTAGAGACACAAATGGAACAAATACACATGGAGGGAGGGGGCCCCCATCTCCCTTCCCTACAAGGTACTATTGCACAGTGAGATACCACAGGTTAGCACTGACATAGACAAAGCAGGTTTTCCTCTATACATTACCTGCAGCCAGATTATGAGTGGCAGCGAAAGGCAGGGATGCCTCTTCATCCTGCACTCTGGTCTTCTGGGAGGCTGGTGTGGCCGGTGCCGGGTGCTCCCAATCCACGGGCGTCTTGCTATGGGACTCTTTAGGGAGTGGTTCCTTGCTGCCCTCTGTGGAATGCTCTTCGCTCTCCAGGGAAGAAAGGCCAGGACTCTTGCCACAGCTGTCAGTGGAATGGAGGTGGAAAGCACCAAAGACATCACAAGAAGCCGCTGAATTGGTAGAAGCAGGGGTCTCTGTGCCGGCATCACCAGAGCCTGGCTCGTCAGACTCCTCCACTGAGTGGGCCAAGGAGGGCTTGCCAGGTGGAGACCTGGACAGACACACCGTTTCTGTGAAGGCCGGGTCCTTCAGGAGGTCTGCGTCCAGGTCCACTTCCTCCTCTGAGGACACCGTAGGTTCAGTAGGTGGGTCGCCAAGGATTTCGTCAGCTGGCAGAGTCTCCGCCTCATCATCTCCTTTCTCCATGTGGATGCCCAGGTCTAGCTCACCAGGAAGGTCCTCCAGGGGGCTCAGCAGCTGGTGGCAGGTCTGCTCCAGTTTCTCATCAGATTTGGACTCCACTCCCGAGCTACTGTCATAGTCCCGCAGCTCCTCTGGGGTGCTGGTCTCACTGCTGCTCTTGCCAGCCAGATCAGGACCGCTTAAGGTGCTGGACTTGGAGGAGGAGCCTCCTCTTTCAGGGGAGTGGCCGTTCAGCACTGAGCAACTCAACAGGAGTTCAGGGGCTTCAGGAAGCTGAGTAGGTGGCTCCTGCAAAAGCTCTAGGCTCTTCAAGGGCAGAGTCTGAGGTTTGGGCATCGACAGCTGGCCAATGCCGCTACCAGGTGACACCTCCCCTGAAAGACGGGGCAAAGGATCTGGTTCTTCGCATTTGGGAGCATCCTCTGGTTTCAGGCTACCAAGACACACCTCAGCCACAGCATCACCCCCAGGGCCTCCAATGCAAGAACATTCACCCACAGAGCCGGACACACCACCATGACCGGCATCAGCATCTCCCATTGACTCTGCAGGGAGCAAGGCCACAGCATCCACAGGGAAAGAGAGAGAAGACTTGTCCACGACACCCTGACTGGTATCTGGATGCTTTTCTAGAGGTTGAGCTTCCACTATCCCATCTTCAGCAAGAACGACAGCTCTATTCAGCTCTTCTGTCTGAGGAGTGGCTAACTCCTGAGCACCTTCAGTATTCAAATATACTTTTCCTTCAAAGTCTGTGCAGCTCATCCTTAACGTCTCATCCTCCACAGGAAACACTTTCCTCTGCCACTCTTCCTCTTCATACAGAGGCTGGGCGGATGCCTTAGCCATTTTGTCAAAGCCACCATGTCCTTCACCATCCTCAGCTGTCTGAGGCTCAACCATAATTCTCAGAGGAGAATCTACCAGGCTGGCTGAGGGAGACTGTTTCACCTGGAAGGCAGTCTCTTCCTGCATTCCTGCCAGTGTCACAGGTTGGACTTCTTCAGCAAACACGACCAAGGAGGCAGGAGAAGGAAGTCCTCCCACACAGCTTGGCACAGGAAGCTCCTCTTTAACCAGTATCTGGGAGTCTTCATCTAAGGAGGAGATGGATAGGTGGCAGACATCTTCACAAGATAGTGCAGTTTCAAGCAATGGGTATAGCTGCTCAGGGGGAACTGGAATATCTGAGTGTGGAAGTGCTTGTTCCTTCAAGTCCTGGAAGTCTGTGCTTTCTCCACAAGGCTGCACAGATTCCAATGGTGGAGTCTGGGAATCAGGTGCCAAATGAGTAAGAGAAGGTAGTTGGCAGAGTAGTTCTGAGTGCAAATTTGGTGTTTCTTCTGGTAGCTCTGAGATCTCAGGGACAGGCAAGTTAGGCCTTCCACGGGGAGAAGAGACCTTCACATGTTGTGGACTAGGAAAGACCAGAGGTACTTCCTCCAGTATTGGAGTTGACATTTGTGGAACCATGGTGCCCAGGCACCCAACCCTATCCTCCCTCCCTCCCTCGTCCGTTGGCACACTTTGCTCGGTCTCTTGAGCTTCTAGCCTGCTGGCAACAGATTCTTTTAAGAGAAGCTGGGCATCAGTCTCTACCTCGGTTGTAGGCTGCAGTTCCATAGGCTTTGTATCCTCAATAGGCAAACTTTTTTCACCAATGGCTGGCTTGGCATTCCTTTGATCAGTTGCCTTCTGAAGCTTTTTTGGAGCAGCAGCTTGATCTTTGCTTGGAAGGCTATCTTTCTTGAGAAGCTTCTTGCCTGGACTGCTGCCTGCAGCCAGTACCTTGGGCACAGGAGTTTTGTATGGTGTTGCTGGACGGGTGCTTCCAGCAGTTGTCTTGATAGGAGTTCTGGGCTTAGGTGCCTCCAAAAGCTTCTTCTCCAAAAGCCTGGGATTCTTAGGCATGGTTACATTCTTCTGTCCAAGGCTTGGCTCAGATTGCAATTTGGAGTTTGCAGATTTGAGAGGTTTGGTGGCAGGTAACTTTTTCACAGCGGGGTTAGTGCTTGAAAGCTTGGCCTTTGGCATGGTAGTGGCTCTGGTAGGATCTGCAAGATAAACGAGACCTTAAGCCCTTTGGCCTGGTGGGAGAAGTATGGCTTCATGCAGGACCTGGACAAGAATGCAGAATGCTAGAGAAGCATTTTGTTCAGAAGGTTTTAAAAGTGTGATGATGTTTATATGTCCACTAACATTCCCACTTGGTTACTGAGTTGCGTACTCTACTTGCTGACCTCCCAGACAAGCAGCATAGGAACCATCCCATGTTTTTTTTTCTCTAAAGAGCTCAGAGGAGCACATATAGGATAAAATGGCAAAGGGAGAACGAGGAAAGATGGTGATTGGCCCAAGGTCACCCTGTAAACTTTGAGACCAGGCGGGATCTGAACTCAGAACTCCCTGGAGCTGGTATGACGCTTCAACCACAGTACCACGCCAGTGGTCACCACAGTACAGAAGTAATGCTTCAGCATATGTTCAATGTATTTTTTCCTCCTCACAAAATCACCACTGGACATTTGTCAACCATTAGCTTACAACAGGCCATTAAGAAATGTATTGCTGCCCTCTAGGAAAGGTAGCAGCACAAATCTTTGTACCAGGTAGTACAGCATGCCATAGCTAATTAGTATCTTGGGAGGCAGCATGGCATAATGGATAGAGTGTCAGACTAAGATCTTGGTAGGCCTGAGTTCGAATTCCCACATGCTATGTAACCTTGGACCTGTCAAATATTCTCAGCCTGATCAAACTCAGTAGTTGTGAAAGCACGCAGGAGGAAAGAATGACGTTTCTAAGTTGTTTTAAGTCCCAGCAGGAAGAAAAGCAGAATATAAATAAATGCATGCCTCTGCAGTAAGGTGATCAGATGCTGGATGGTTTTCTATAGGTTGCCCCGCATTCCAGTCTACAAAAGGGATCTAACAGATGGAACGGGGAAGGGGAGCAATTTCTAACAGTTTCCTCCCCCCATGCTATTCCTGGAAATGCCCACTCCCTCAGGAACAGTGGGGTGATATATGTGTGTTTTGAACTGTAGCAGGAAGCATGAAGTCACATTCTGCATCTGGATACCCCCTGATGAATCCAACCCAGTGAAGTTATATAATTTCAATTATTATTGTCAAGCCATGTCCCTATATGCATTTCAAAATTCTTTTTGGGTGAGTGGGAGGAGTCTTATGACTTTTTAAAGACTAACAGGTTTTCATTGTAGCAAGAACTCTTAATATCATATGGTATGATATTATAAAAAACTAGCCCAGCTACTCTCTCTGGAATCCCCAGTTGCAGGCAGACTCCTGGATGTACTCCTATGTACACATCCAGCTTCTAATGTATCACATAGAATAGAGACTTACCTCTTGTTGTGGTCAGGGTGGTTTTTGGCTGCTGCACTGCTGCAGCCTGACCAGCAGGTGGTACTGTGTGCTTAGGTTTGCCTATGCCTTTGTCATTGACCGGTGCTCTGCTCAGGGCTGATGAAGAAGTTGCATTCTTAGTCCCTGGCAACCAAGTCCTGAAATTGAGAGCAAAGTATTAGAATACAGGGGCTGTGCTGCTGCACCAGAAAGCTGGCAGAAGCACAAGTGCTTGTACTTGAAAGCTTTGGTAGTTAGCTGGCCTCACTGTTCTGAAGCGATCTTGGCAACCCTGGAAGGCTCTGACAATTGCCAGTCCAAAAGCTACAAGGAGGCTACAGCTAGGGGACAGCAACCATTTAGGGCATATGATCAAATCAGCTTCATTTGCAACCATTCCAGCCACTCATCCATTTCATGGGAGTTGGTTCCGAAACTTGTAAACGTGGGGAAAATAAGTGATTTGTCCTTCTTTCCCCTGCTCATTTAACATATCCCAATTCTAGCCGATGCACATTCTAACTCAGGGTCCCCAATGGGGTGCTTGTGGGTGCCATGACACCCGCTAAAACCTTTCCTGATGCCTACAATGTGCTTTCAGAAAGTGGGCAAGGCTTTTGCCCAGCAAGGTTTCTGATGTGGCTGTGCTGATTTTCAAAAACTTTCCTTTGGCGGTCACCACAGCACAAGAATCTTCATTGTGCGACTGATGGTAAGCGATGACAGCCATTTTGTGGCTGCACCCACCACAATGTCTGCATTTCAAAGATGCCTGCAGGCTCAAAAGTGCTGGGGACACCGGCCTGTCCCCATTCCTTTACTGTTCATTTGTCTCTCTAAGTCCAGTCTTCTTTCACCCTTTCAATCATTTCCACAAATTGGAAGTCTCTTGAAAAATAGGAAAGAATCAGAACAGGGTTTTTTGCCCTTAGTTCAAAATTCAGGTACCAGAATTTGAATAAATATTCACCTTCCCTCCAAGAGAGCAGTCAAATGGGCAAGATACAGGTTGCCCTGGATTTTTTGTCTGTTGAAACCTGGAGTCTAAGTATATGTTACATTTTCTTTATAGCCTTCCAAGGTCCTTGCAGTCAGATGCGTCTTGCAGGTTCTATGTTCAAAACTCAGGCCCCAGTTGCATGCGGATAATTTGGATCTGGACCATGGGAGGAAGGATTTGAGACTCCTGCCCCATGCCATTTTCCCCAACTGGAAATGGCCCTACTGTGGAAACTTACATGCAACCTATCAATATGCGTGGTTTCCCTTGAAGGGCACCCCCCCCCCCGCGCCGCCATTTCAGATCAGGATGATGGCATGGGGGGAGGGGGGGCAGGGAGGCTTAATTCCCTCCTCCTCCAGGTCTCAACCCAAATCACCTCCATGCACATGGAAATTGAGTTCAAAGCACAGAACTCACATCCGATTGCCGGGACCTGGAGAAGATGAAAAGAAACTGTATCTTGTAGTTCAATCCTTAAAATTGTTTCCCTTTCTCCTGAGGGGAAAAAATTTACTCAGAAAGATCCCCTCACATAAAACTCAAATGTTGACACTAAACATTATCTAGATGAACTGAAGCACCCAAAATAAAATGTGCTCCAGGAACAATTTATATTAGCCAGCACAACTTGCTTTCCTGTGGTGCCTCAATGTGGGAAACCTTGTGGACTTAGTCAACTCTGGTCTTCTCAATCAAAAAGAATGAGACATCTCAGCTGCTAGATGTATCTCCTCCAACTACAAAACATGAAAATGTGTGCTTGATCACCTTGCAACAGCACATGTTAAGTCACTCCTGCTTGATATTAACAGCAAGGATTAAAAAACAAATAAAACTAAATTCACAGGAATGTATGCAGGGGTCTATAATTAAGGACTCCAGAACTAAATATGACTTCGTATGGAACCAAAAAGAACATACAAGCATTAAGGTAATATATTCAGGGGGCATAGTTCAGATGATAAAATAACTAATCAGTATGTGAAAGGAATGGCAGGCAAAGGCTTTTATGTGACCCAAAAAGCTTCTTAGAGATGCTTCACAGACAGGGTAATGGTAGAGGTAAATAGTTGCCAGTAGTGCGAACCATGTGCAGGGAGCAGCAGTGGCATAGGAGGTTAAGAGCTCGTGTATCTAATCTGGAGGAACTGGGTTTGATTCCCTGCTCTGCCGCCTGAGCTGTGGAGGCTTTTCTGGGGAATTCAGATTAGCCTGTACGCTCCCACACACGCCAGCTGGGTGACCTTGGGCTAGTCACAGCTTCTCGGAGCTCTCTCAGCCCCACCTACCTCACAGGGTGTTTGTTGTGAGGGGGGAAGGGCAAGGAGATTGTAAGCCCCTTTGAGTCTCCTTACTGGAGAGAAAGGGGGGATATAAATCCAAACTCTTCCTCTTCTTCTTCTCTTCTTTATGCTGGACCACTAAAACAACCATACAGGGTGCTCCTGTGTATATTTATTACTTATTGGGATAGCTTTTGTTGACCACTTCCTAATAAAGGTAGAAACTTTATGATTATAGTTAACAAGTCAGTTGATAATGGTAAAATGTACCTTCTCAATTACACAAACAGGCTCCCTTACATGGCTCTGCCAATCTCGTGCTCTGAAATTTGACATAGTTTGGATGAATAAAAGGCTGCTGAGATAGGCAGCTGTATGAGAAAAGCAACCAAGTGCCTAACGTCATACCTGGTGGGCTTCGGCTGTTCAGCTTTCTTGGACTTTGTGGCAGTTGACTTTGGGGCTAGGGAAAATAACAAAAAGATGTTCACCTTAGTCAACACTCTTAACAAAATACTTAGCAAACTGTCAAAACCCTCATCGGACAAGTCTGCAGGCAAGAACAGAGTGGCTATCTAGTGGCAGCAGTTGGAACTAGATAAGGCAGCTGGAATCCTCTGTTGGGGATTTGAGAATAAAATGGTTGCCAGAGACAGGGGTTATATTTTGCACACCCATAGCAGCAGTACCTTGCAAGCATGGAATCTCAACAGTAGCTGGTAAAATTTCTGGATACAAACCATGCAACATTAATGGTTCAGGTAGGAAATATCAATCATCTGCAGAGCTCTGTGCCCTTCATTTTCCATGCAAGAGCTGGAAAGGCACTAAGCATAGAAGCTGATAAGTCTAGCTAAGCTATGGCTGGGGAACAACTCTCCTTGATATCTGGTTTCCTCCAACCAACATATGATAAAAGATCAAGACAGGTCCCAAGGAGGCCTCCATCACATTAGCCTAGCATTAAGAACATGCTGGGGAGGGGAGGGGTTTCAGTCAGCAAGGACATACCAGACACTGTAGGCTGTGATGCCCCTTTTGCTGGTTTTTGTTGTACCTCCTTTTTCTGGACCACTTTTTCCAAAGCCATCAACCCATTGGGTTTCTCCCCCACTGCCTTTTTCACTGCCACCCTACCAGATGTGTTGTTAATGGCACTGTTCTTAGGGACCAGGGGCTTGGTCTGAGAGACATTCGGTTTCTTAGCTGGGCCATTGTTGAGTGTCTTGGAAACACCACCAGGAGCTGTGGGAGGGCGAGATGCGACAGCTGCTGGCTGAGTGGTCTTGCTGGGTTTTCGTTTTGCTGAAGGCAGACGAGCAGCTGGTGCCGCTTCACTGGTGGCTGTCACACCATTCTCCCGTGGAGCAGAGCCTCCATCTGCAGCTGCTCTGCCATCCATCTTCACACCCACAAGCCCTAGGCAGCCTGTCTGTATATCCCTGACCTGGCAGGCAAGATACAACCCTCCGATTTCAACTTTGGCCTGAAGAGAGAAAGAGAGAGAGACTGCTGTGATATTACCGGTACTTTTTAAGAAAGCTCAATTAGAGACACTTTAGGAATTACCAGATGTTAAGTGTAAATAGAAGGAAAAGCCCAAGGATGCAGGGGATTAAAACTGGGAGCTTTGGATGTAAAGTACATGGACCTGCAGTGATTTATTCTAAAGTACTATTGGCAATACAAAAATGGGGGGGAGGTAGCAGAATTGCTATCATCTGCTGATATGAAACCATTTTAAGCTGATAGTCACAAGACTGTAAATGGTGGATTTATGTGTTCTGTAGGTCCTCCGTAGAAATCCAACAGATAGCCAAAACAAAACCCCAAACCCTATGGTCCTCTTCTAGGAAGACAAGGTTCGCAGTTACAGCTGCTTTGGTTAGGATTCTTGCAGGCCTTTGATCATATCAAACTCAACTGTCAGAACCCACCTCAGCTGAGAGGGAGCAAAGGCAATGTCCTAGTAAGATCACTAGAACTGGGGGTGGAGAAGCTTACCGTTATCACCACAACTAATTTTATTCAGCTCATGTCGCTAAGTGTTCCCAATATGTCACTTGGTCTGAAATCAACATTACGCAGACAATGCTACACCTTAAAAGTGAGCTTCATATTGCCATGCTATCTGATAATGCTCCATCTAAAACCTACCTTTGGATTTTGCCAGACTGGCTTCCTTTTTTAAAAATGTAATGATCAAAGTGAGGAAAAGCAGGTTCAAAACTGCACAGAGACGCCAGAGATCCTGCGGTAAAAAAAGAGCAGAAGCTATTAAACGAACAGTACTATCCGGGGATGAGGGGTGTGTGACCCCGGCAGCAGTATAAATGCCACCTAAAGTTGTCATCAGTGGATCTACACTGGTGCAGGGGCACTTACAGCAGCCCTGGGGAGCCGCATGGCTACACTGTCCAAATGCCAATGTTGCTGTGGCCCCAGTGTCCCACTGGCATAGGAACCTATGTCAATGGGAACATTCCCAGGGGTGGAACTAACTTCAGTCAGTCCCCAGAGCCCTGTCAGTCTGGGAATGCACCCTTTTTTGTGGTGTGCCAGCAATACGGGTGGTGCTGCCCATTGGGCTTCATAGGGACTTTTTGCTGCAATCAGAGGAGGTTGGCTGTTTTCTTGCTGGGCTCAGGGCTGCAAACCTCTGTGGAGGAAGTGAGGCTGGGCCATGCCCAGTCATTGTGCTACACAGGATTAGGTGGGCTTTGATTTAGTTCTGAATACATGCATCTGGATTCCTTCCAATGCAATCTGAAATGATGGCCTCCACAGTGATGCATTTAGGGTTGATATGTAGACCAGGTTCGAGGAGGCTGAAGACCCGACGCAACACCCATATGCTGAACAGTCAGGTCTCCCTCTCTATATATTACAACTCAAGTGCCCCAATGTGGTTAGCATGGCCAGCTTTAGTCATATTGCTCTTACAAACAACTTCCAGCAGTGGCACTTTAACACCAACGCAGAGGTGTGGTGATTCTTGTCACAGCCTTTGTTATAACAAGGGTTATCTGCAGTGAAGAGGGCAGAAGCAACCTAGCCAAGTCCACCTGTACAAAACCTAATATGGTGCAGAAGCCTACTCTAGGTCAGCTGTCAACAAAGTTAACAACCACGTGGCTTTGGGAAGCCTCCATGCACTTGGAGAATGTCTCAGGACATTCTTGCCTCACAAAATGGGATTGCTAAATGCAGTCAGAATTCAAACCTGTGCTCTTCACTAACCTGAAGCCATTTAATTCCAATTATTTTCAGGCTGGTTGTCATTTATCAGCATTAATGGGTAGGAACTTGGTATATTCTCAGAGTCACTCATAAGCTTCAGGACCAAGGTTTTGAAAGACGAACTCAAATTTGTTACCCTTTCCCTATTAATTGGGCTATCCCAGATCAAGACTTTTGCCCTGAGCAAAGGGTCATACACCTTACCAGTTACTGTACCACCCAATGCTTTCAGGGTGACAAACCCCACCCAGGTGAAAGTGAAACCTCTCTTTTTCTCTTAATTTTTGATCCATTTCCCCAGTCACAGCTGAACAAAAATACCACCACCACATGGTAGCTTGGATGCAAGAGATACCACAATTAGATGTGCCTAGAGTTGCTATGAACCAACTTTTGAGATAAGCTCCTTACAGATTTTTAAGCAACTGCTGAAAACTGTAGCATGCATGGTTAGAAGACCAAGGTTTAAAAGGAGCTTGCAGCATTTTCATTCTGTTCCACACACACAATGGCCAAAGAAACTAAAAACCATGACACAGAAGTTTCATTTCAATAGACAGCTCAGATGTTACAATCATCAATAGCTCCACTTTACAGCAAGCCAAGATTACAGCCTGGGTGAGAAATCACCTGCTCCCTTAAAGCAGTCAAAGATACATTTCATCCCGTCCAGCCAGTTTAACAGAGAGAACGAACCGCCATGAAGGGACTACAGAACTAGTCTTCCACTCAGCTTTATCTACTCAAACGATCATTTTAAAAGTGTGACTCAATCATTTAGAAGAGCTTCTGTGGTCCATCTGATTCACTTCCTGCCCTGGAGTGTATAGCAAAAGTAATCTGAGGAAGCAAAAGTGTATAGCAAAAGTGGTCTGAGGACTCATACAAAAACAGAATTTATATTTTCAGGTTAGATGAGTAAAGTATCTGTTCAAAACATTCAGCAAAGATTTTACGGGGCCAACTGAAGCTACAGTCTACACTGATAGTTGCTCTTTAAAACCATGCAATAACTTCTACAACTTCTCCAGGCAACTGGCAGCCATTCCCTCTCCTGTACCTCTCCAACACAATGCAGATGCATGGTGTTTTCCTGTCATCCCCCCTTAAGACCACAGCCAGGCATCTGAGATCTACCACCAAGTTCCATTTAACATTCCCTTCTCAAATGTGCCTATTCCTTCTTCTTGTGACCTACATGTAGTTGGGCCTGGCCTACACATGCAGTAGAATGAGGTGGCTGAATTCTGAGGTAGTAGGAGACAGGTGAGTGGGCTTCCACATGTGTAATGCTTCCCATTTACCCCACCCCACCCCACCCCACACACACACACACCGTGCAAATAAAAGAGGTACCACATTTAAGAGAAAATTTTGAAGCTCGGCCCTTTACATGATGTCCTAGTTTTTATTTCTAGGGAATTATTTGCATGGGAAACTTCAGAAATAATTCCTCACCTGCCGTCTAAAGTGAACCAGTCCATTCTACTACCTCATCACTTGGCTTTTATTTAACAGGTCATAATCAGCATCAAAGACAATGCAATCATTGTGTTTTCTAGGCAACATTTTTGGCAAAAAGGACAACATGGGATATAGATTAAAGTTACCAATTTGGCAGGCCCTTTCTTGCTACTAAGGTGTTTCCTTCAACACATACAACTATCATTGTAGTGATATTCTTAAATGGTCTCCCTAGTAGTTACAAACATTTTATTTGGTTGCTTAGAGCTCAGTGCAACAATAAAAGTGGGGTTCCGGCTCATTAAGGCTTTTGCCACAAGGCTTATTTTGGCTGCAGTAGACTAACAGGGGTGAACTGTTCAAAAACATTTTCAAGCATCTGCAATAGCTCTCCCAAAAATTAAGTATTTGCTCCAGACCATATCATAAGTATCAGCGTGCTGAGAGCATGACAGACTCCTGGGAACCCTTGTTTTTCTTTCTGTATGATGCTCCATGATACAACCCTCTGCTTTCTCAGCCATGTTGTGGAAAGCTATTTCTGCATTCTTCCCATTTATTCAAAGTGGAATTATGCTGAACACATCACTGCTCCCTCATCCGCCACCCTATCCTTCCCAGCTCCCAAAAGGAGAGAGTCAAAAGCAACTCAGATGCACTATTTTAACAGCAACAACTCATCTGTCTTGTTTTCAATATATTCTCAGGAGGAAAAGCTACTTTACCAACTGGCTTATTTATATGGTGGGTGCTACGGCCCTCCATTGAGGCTTTATTTTTTCATCTCTCAAAGATAGCCACCAGTGGTAGGGACCCTGAAGGATCTCTGCACAAGGACGTGTCTTCCTCTTCTCCCCACCCCACTTTTCCCACTGTCAAATTGAATAATAAACTTACTGAACAAGCATTCAATTAAACATGAAAGGCTCAGCTCATCTGAACAGTAGCTCTGGAATCCCCATAATCTGAAACCCTAACTCTTGTTCTGTATGCACTTCTGTGATCACCTATAGCTGATACTGAAATCCTGGACCAAGTTTATCTTATTTGAATGCACCTAAAGAGAACATTGCTAGTTTAAACTCATTGGTGCTTGGCACAAATCACTCAAGGGCACACACTATTTCTTCAAAGCCTTCCCAAGTCTAGTCTTTGCACTCCAATGAAAGGTTTCAGTATGTTTCCCCCCACCAAAAAAAACTGTTATGTATTCATCCCAGCCCCTCAAGAGCCTCTCTTTCCCTGTCCATATCACTACAGGAAGCTGCTAGTTTCTCATCTGGACTCCCTCTTTTAATCAAGGTCTACTTTCCATATGATCTTCCTCAAAGATTTTCCTCAGATTTACTTATCACTGAACAATAGAGGGAGGGAGGGTACCAGAACCATTTGTGCAGAATACAAGAATCTCTTTTCTCCCCACTTCAGACCAGAGTCCTCTTTATGGTTTCTCTGTAGGCAGCAAAAGAAAGGGAAAGCAACCTCTTTGTCCATTGAGACCCTAGGAAATAGTACAAGAACAGATTCCTACTAGATAGGAGTTAATCGGGGTTCTCATTACTGTAGAAGTACCGTCTGATACTGACAGGTGTAGGCAGACACGCCCTTGAAGACCAGAAAAGGCTCCACTCGCAGTTACAAAGCAGCATAGGGTGGGGCTGTGTACAGCACAATAAATGGTCGCCCATCACCATCGCAGACCCCTCCCTGAACAAAGAAAGGGATCACGACGGAGCTCCTCCGCCCCACTTTGAGCCTGGCAGCAGGACCAGCGAGTCGTCGTCCCCCCGCCAAATCCCACCTCCTCTTCCCTTCCCTGTCCCCGCCCAGGCCCTCAGCTGCACTTGTAGGCTTCGCTGGCCTCATTCAACCCGCGAGGCAGCCTGAACCCCTTTTAATCCCTTTTTTCAGAAACCGCCCAGTCCGACCCGAAGACAACAACAAAACAGCCCCCGAAGGGATTTGCACGTTCAGAGGCGTCCCGGGGGCGGGAGGGGAGAGGCGCTGCCCGGGCAGGGGGCTCCCAGCAGATGCGCCGCCTTCGGAAGAAAGGAGGCTGCCAAGCAACTCCGAATCCGGTCCTCAGCTTCCCTTTGGCCGGAAGGATCCTGGATCACAAAGCCAACACCCCGCCCCACCCTCCTCCATCAAACACGCCGAGGGATCCGGCGGGGATCTTTCTGCACCTGCCGGGCCAGCCGGCTCCAAGTGCAGCGGCCGAGCAGCGCATTGCCCCCCTCCCCGGCACGGCGTCGGGGGGACGAGGACCCCGCTCAGCCTCTCCGCCCCCCGAGGCGTGCCGCTCCACAGGCTCCAGCTAGAGGCCACCGCCGCCTGCTGCAGCCGCCCCGGGCGCCCCCTAGCCCGGCGCCTGCTCACGACGGCTGTTACCTCGCTCCAGCCAGCCGAACCAACCGTTCCTTCCGAGGGCAGCCCGCGCCGGCTCGGAGTGGGCAGGAGGCCGGCCTGCACGGCTGTTGCTGCTGCTGCTGCTGCTGCTAAGTGCTACTAGGGGCGCGCCTGCGGCTGGCGGGGGGCTGGTGTGTGTGAAGCGAGCGCAGCGCCACAGACACAAAGTAGGCATTGGGGGAGGACGGGGCGGGCGAGAGCAGAAATGCCCATCTCAATTACCCACCCAGCCAATGGCAGCGCCGGATGGGATTTGGAAGAGATGATGTCACTATCGCGGAAAAGCAGGAGCGGAGCTGATCAATTGTGTTACCCCCCCCCCACACACACACACACACACCCACACCCCTACCCCCGCCCCTCCTAACATGGCAGCTGGTTAATAGATCGATGCCGAGGGGGAAGGGCTGCGTGCACCTTCCCCCTGCCGGAGTGTACGTGCTCGCTTGCTATTAATGTCACGTACAAAGGAAAACACTTCGGTTCACACGTGGTTGTACATCACTCCTGAATGAATGTGTGAACCGCTAGCTCCGCCGAGAAGGACGGTGTTTGGATTGGCGACGGGAGACTTGCATGTTTTGCCTGTCGAATTCCGTCCAGGAAAGGATTATGCTGAATTAAAAACTCGTTAAAGGTGCCACAAGATTTCCTATTCTTATTTTTATAGGAATGGATATAACAGGGATATGGATTAATCTGTAAGATCCAAACCAGAGATCACTTGGTATAAGGCAGTGATGATTATGGATGAGTGAATCGGCTCACTGAGCATCATGATCCTTTTTATGTTTACTAAGGAGTGAATTCAGTTACATGCATTTGGTAATAGGGATAGTTGTGTTACCTGATGCTACAAAAACAACAAGTCTTGTGGCACATTAAAGACAACTGGATGTATAGTGGCAGAAGCATTTGTGGGCTCTCACCTGAGTGGCCCCAGCTAGCCTGATTTCATCAGATCTCAGAAGCTAATAATGGTTGGTCCTGGCTAGAACTTGGTTGAGAGTCCACCAAGGAATACCAGGGTCGCTGTGCAAAGGAAGGCAGTAGCAAACCACCTCTGTTAATCTCTTGCCTTGAACACCCTACTCCGTTGCCATAAAGCAGCTGTATGGCTGTATTTATTCAATTTGTATGCCGCCCTTCCCGTTGCAGGATCAGCGCGGCTTCCAACATTTGGCAAATACAGTAAAACCATAGAATTAACAAAACAATTTAAAATCACAGATGGTAACCAAAACAATCCATCTTAGATACCCTAATTTCCTATACTTAATAACATCCAGGAAATACAAAAAAAGGAGGGGAAAAGATGGATGCCATTGGAGTGTTAGAACTGTAGCTGCCTCAACCATAAACCTGGTGGAACAGTTCTGTTTTATAGGCCCTGTGGAATTGCACCAAGTCCCACAGGGCCCGGGTCTCACTGGACAGAGCGTTCCACCGGGTTGGGGCCAGGGCACAGAACACCCTGGCCCCAATCCGGTGGAATGCTCTGTCCAGTGAGACCCGGGCCCTGTGGGACTTGGTGCAATTCCACAGGGCCTATAAAACAGAACTGTTCCACCAGGTTGAGACTAACAAGACATCTTTTGGACCAGGGATCAGCAGCAGATTGTTATTTGCGGAACGCAGGCTGCACCCCCTTGGGGGACATACTGCAAAAGAAAATCCTACAGGTACAAAGACCCCAGACTGTTTAAGGCACCAGTACCTTGAACCAGATTCGGTACTTCACCTGGAGCCAGAGTGCAGCTGGCAGACCACCAGCTGAATGTACACCCACCCAGCAAGGACCTACACGACTGCATTTTGCATGAGCCGGAGCTTCCAGAACAGGTCCAAGGGTAGCCCTGTGTGGAGCAAGTTGACTTCATGGCACTTTACACACAAAAACATTTGTGGACAATGAAGCATGAAATTGAACTGCAGTTGACAAATGCGTATGTATATGCATGTATCACTCACATAGGTACAGTAGAAATATGTAAAATACAAAAAGTATTGCTTAATGTCCAGATGATGAACCAGTTGAGTTGACTGCTCTAGCTTCAGGTGATGGTGGTGCAGCTTGAAATCCTGGAATCAGTTCTGCAGGAATTTCATCCTTTGGATCCTGATGATAAAAATTCAATTTCTCAGGTAGCAAAAACTTTTGAGAGGCAGGAGCTAAGGAAGATGCAGTGCCATGCACCAATAAAGTAAAGATATAAGGAGCAGTTTGTGACAGAACCCACCAACTACTGCTATTTGTAGACACATTTCTAGTACATGGTCCATGGTGTTCGGCAAAAGCATTCAATACAATTTCATTTGTAGTTCCTCATCCAGGGATTCACACCTGAATGATTTAAATCAAGAATTCTTAAACTACAGTACTCACCCAGTGAAGCAGGTTAACTGATACTCAGGAGAAGCCTAACCAAGAAGAGACTGAGACGAGATGTAATTTCTTGTCACTCACAACTCAAAAGTGATAGTGAAGATGTGAAGGCCCAGGAGTGAAATGTGGAAAGTGTGTGTGTGTGTGTGGGGGGGGGGGGGCTTTTATGGCTTTCCTCCAGTTTTTCCAATGAAAAGTTGAAACACTTTGGGTGCTCTGAGAGAAAAAAACTCATATGAAATAATTTCCCTTTTGGAATGAGTGAAATGCTTTCGAAGGCTTTGATTGCCACTGCAAATGCCTTGTTTGTAGCAGAAATTGAATCTCCTCCTCCACCTTCAGTGGAATTTTTGCATTTTTTAAAAGTTGGTAGTAGGTATATCATTACAGCATTTTAACACCATAACAATTACATTGCTATTGATTATATTTGAAATGATGTGTGTGGGGAGCAGCAGAAATACATACCTTCCCACCCACCCCCCCAAGTTCAATGCTTTTGGAATGACCTTTCAGAAAAAAAACCCAGGTCATCAAAAGCTCAAATAAAATCTGTTGTAAGTTGGTGTGAAGCAAGCTAAGACAAGGTTTTGATTTGTTTGTGTTAGACAACATACAACTTTAGTGAATGATGATTGCTGTGTATGCAGCAGACAAATTTTTCAAGCATGTATTTTTAATTTAGTTAGTTTACTTTTAAACCACTTTCCACCATGATTTTGTTTACAATGAAACTGCTTTAACCTGCCTGATTGTCATGGACCAACCTGCCAAGCAGAAGTTAAGACAGCAGTCCAGTACTTCACTGTTTATTGGAGTCTTAGTCAGACCAAGGATCAACGCAAGCAAGGCTCACTCATCCAAAAACAACGTTGCTGCCATGCTGGAGCCCTATTCCTGCAGCCTTATATACAGAATGGCCTTCCCACTAGTTGCCAACTTCCTGCAGCTGTGCTCCTGCAAGGACTCCCTGTTTCTCCTTGCTTGCTCTAAGGCTGCCAACCTGCTGCTGCGCGTCCGCTCCTGTAGGTGGCTCCACAGCTGCCTTTGTCTTTGTTCCCGGGGTTCAGATGACCCTGGAGGTGCACAAGCTGATGGGCTGTCCCCTGATTGAACAACTGGGTATTGGGGAAAGACAGAACTGGGATCTGGCAATAGCTTTGGGGTAGCAGTTTCTATTTCAGGGGCTGTTTCCTCAGGTGTTGCCTGAGCCCCTGGCCCTGATCCTGTGCCCACTACTGGAGGCTCAGACTCTAAGTCTGCTGCAGTTGGCCGGACCTCTGATGGCCCAACCACAGCCTACTCTACTCCAAACTTCATATCAGAGGCTTCTGCCATGCTGTGGGTTCCTGATGGCCCAGCTACAGCCTCCTCTTCTGCAGATTCTCTATCTGAGGCTTCTGCCATGGTGCGCATGAATCTGACACTGATAATACAGTATTGAATAGTTTTTAATGTTATCAACGCAGTATGCAAATATGCTGGTAGCCCTATATGACTGTATGAAAACTAAAATATGTATATGTATTGTCGAAGGCTTTCATGGCCGGAATCATTAGGGTGTTGTAGGTTTTCCAGGTTGAATGGCCGTGTTCGGGTAGCATTTTCTCCTCACGTTTTGCCTGCACCTGTGACTGGCATCTTCTGAAGACCCTCTGAAGATGCCACCACAAATGCAGGCAAAACGTCAGGAGAAAATGCTACTGCTACAACCCGGAAAACCCACAACACCCTAAAATATTTATACTTCATATAAGTTTCATATTTTCATATTAGATGCTAATAAAGCAATACAGTTTTAATGGATTTATATCCCACCCTTTCCTAACCAAGATTACAAGAGTTAAAACACAAGAATACAACAATAGAATATGGTTATAAGTAAAACCACAAAACCCTTGATGGCGATGAGCAACAATATACATTTACCTTTACAAAAACTAGAAGAGGTTAGTGTCAATAATCAATAAATAATACATGGTGATTGTGAGGCCAGTGAGATGGAATAAGGACAGTGATAGGCCTCAACCAAAAACTTGATGGAATATCTTCATACTACAAGCTCTGTGAAACTGTTTAAGGTCCCCCAGAACCCTGGTGTCAACTGACAGAGAGTTCCTCCAGGCCGGAGCCAGGGCCAACAGGGTGCTGGCTCTGGTTGAGGCCAACCTAATGTCCTTGGGGCCAGGGACCACCAAAAGATTACTATTGAAGGAATGAAGTGTCCTCCTCGGGTGATATGAGGAGATGTGGTTCTGAAGATACGAGGGCCCCAGTCAGCGCAAAACCTTAAAAGTAATAGCTCAGAGATACCTCTTCTCTCCCACCCCTATATAAGCACTAGGATTCTCATGGAGCATTCTACTACAAAGAAGTTCCAGGAAATGGCGGATTAATATACAAATTTACTGTCATCTTTTTGTGAAAAAGAGTAAAGCACTGGGATTCAACCTTTTCTCATCTGAAATCAAAATATCACACAGAGATGGAAGTTGAAGGCAAGAAAGTGTTATCTGCCAGGTATTTTCTGCCTGAGACAATTTTTGTCTTGCTTGGGGACAAACTCAGCTCAGGCCCCCCCCCCCCCCCCCAATATTCTCACTTTTGCCCAAGAAAAAGAAATTTGCCCATTAATCTTTTTTTTTCTTCATTGATATCCTGGCTTTCACTCCATTGGGAACCTAAAGCATCTCGTGTCATTCTCCACTCCTCCATTTTTCTCCTCACAACATGAAGGTAGTATTATGGGTTGATAGCGCATGGCTGACCCAAGGTCACCCACTGAGCTTCCATGGAAGAGTGGGTCCTAGTTTGACACTCTAACCACTACACCACACTGGCTCCTTTAGTCTCTGTGGACACACTGACCTCTTCCTCAGTGGACTGCAAAGCACCTGATTCAATGACTTTTATGTGCAAAAAAGAAGAAACAAAATTCCAAGTGCTTGACCCTATTCGCTGCTTCAAAATATGCACCTGAAGAAACCTGAATCGGTGTCCTGTTTCAAACTGCTCTGCAATTCTGCCTTGCCAAGTGCCAAGTAATCTCCTTTTAAGTGCCTTACCAGGCATTTGCCAGTTTACCAAGAATGACTGTGAAGGAGGCAATCCTAAAGCAGCAGTGATCACTCATTAACCGCCACATCTTGTGCCTCCCATATGTGTGGGGAAGGAAAGGGAAGGGGGCTATTTTATTCATTCTGTAAACTCTTCATTTCCTTTCCCAAACCTTGCCAGTATAAGAATTCTCTGTAATAATTGTTTTATTTTATACAAAAATAAACACAAAGGATCTCACAGACTTGCATGTCTCTTCAAAATATAAAACAGCTTAACTTTTATTTGAACACCTAGGTCTCTTCCAAATAAAACTCATTAGTTGTGTGAGCAAAGAACAAAAATGGTCACCATTGATCCATACCTGAGGAACATTGTTACCTGTTTATAGGGAAGGGAATGCTGGACAGAGTCTCTCCCCCCACCCCCATATCAGCACAGTCAGAGCCAATGATTTCTTCTGTCCCCTGAGCACTGGAAGTAGATTCCCTCTTCCTCTTCTCCAGCAGCTTTCACACTCCCAATAGAAGGAATCAAGGAGCAGGCTCCTATTTCCACTCAGACTGGCCTCACCGGAGTACTCATTATAGATCTTTACAGTACAGAAGTGCTCTGCAGCAGAATGGCCCTTTGACTGGGAAAGTTCCTGGTGGGCTGCTATCCTGAAAGGCTCTTAGCAGCCTGGAGCAAGCTGAGTCAAGTGGCCGCTGACCTGCCGTGTTGGCAGGGCAATGGAGGAGAGGAGGCCTAACCCTGCAAAGTGAAACAGTTACTCAACTTTTTCACACCTGAACATGTGGGAGTGCTGCTCCAGCATTCAGTCGCCTTTGGGTGAGGGGATGGAAGGTTTAAAAAGGCAGGACAAAGAGTTATGGACTGTCCTCAGGAGAGTGCAGGCAGAAGAGGGAAATTATCTCAGCAGGGGTAGTGGTGAATTTCATGCGTAGCTCTGCTTGGGTAGCGCAGCAGAGTGGTTTAATTCAACCTCTGGGAGAGAATAAGAGTTGTTGGCCTATCTGCAGTGATCAGCAGACCTGGTAAGTTCAAGCTTCAAAGAAAAAACACCACATAACCTGTATGTAAGTAAATATTTTGTTGTTGTTTAATTAAACTTCCTGTTTCAATGATCTCTGTACTCTTTAGGCTCAATATAAAACTTACCTCACAGCAATGACCCAAAGAATATCTTGTAACTGGGAGGAAAGACTTGTATTACAAAACCATGCAGATTCATTAGATGGACTGTGTGGGTCCTCTCAGTTTCAAGAAAGGGCTGGTCACAGATGGCAATGATGTCTGTGGGTCTGTAGGCTCGCCTGCGGCCTATCAAGATAGCCCACCAGTCTGATCCTTGTCACCATGGCTCAGGTTTGAGCTGAGTGACCCTTGTGAAGTTCTCAGCCCTCCAGCAGGCCCTTAACTGAGCTTGCTACAGGACTGCTTTACTGCCACACACCACCCTGGAACAGCTCCAAATTCTTTCCTTTATGTCAAAATTATATTTCCAAACGTGAACATGCTTTTCAATATTTGGCATAATTTGTAACTGTGTCCTACCAAAAGATTCCCTCCCTTGTATTTTCAAGACAGCAAAAGGCACAGAGATCATACCGTACAAGTCAATGAAATGGCCACATTGCAGATTTAAATGCACTCACGCTTTGTAATTTTTTATAACAGGCTTATTTCTAAGCATGATTTATCTAGCTTTAAGAGCCTTGTTTTTAAATGGATGTTGTAAATTCTGACGCCAGCTGCAAGATCTTGCTCTTTCTAATAGCCATATTTTACAGCAAAAGAGAAATAAAACATTTATCAAATAATGTAACAAAATAGTGACAATTCTGAATAAAGGTTGAAGACCCAGGGCTTAACATTTTTAGAACACTTGAATTAGGTGGCAGTAGTAGGACAGCGGAAGTATTTGAAACTTAATAATGATGCCTTCCTCTCTTCAAAAACAAAATGTTTTGGTCACTAACCCTAGAAAACATATTTTATGCATGGGTATATGTAGCCATTGCTATTACATTCAAGCCAACCTCTGGGTGGCAGTAAAGTCACAGTTCAAAATGACAAATGTTCAGAAATCAGCAGAGGAAACTTTTAATGTCACAGCACTACACACTTTCACTGAACTAAAAGTCACCATTCAACCACAACAAAATCTTCACAGGAAGCCTCCAGTATGAAACTGCTGAATTAGAATTTACCAATACCATCTCTTGATCTAGCTAGCTTACCAAAACTAGGGAGATTATATTGTCCTCAACTAATGCTATTGTGAATGGTCTTTGAACTTTTTTCATTACATTTTACTTAACTATATTTCAGTTTTATTGCCTTTGCATTTCATGGCTTGTGTGTATCTGATGAAGCAAAGCTTGTGCAAGAAAAAAAAGCTCGTTTATCTTTAAGATGTTAGACAGTGGAATGCACTACCTCGGAGTGTGGTGGAGCCTCCTTCTTTGGAGGTTTTTAAACAGAGCTCGATGGCCATCTATCAGTTGTGCTTTGATTGTGTGTTCCAGCATTACAGGGGGTTGGACTTGATGGCCCTTGGGATCTCTTCGAACTCTATGATTCTATGACTACTGTTTGTTTCTGTTGCAACAAACCAACATGGCCACTCCACGAGTTTTCTTGTCAGATTTTTCTCTTTTGACCGCATTACAGGTGTTGTGTTCAAAATAACTGTGTTGCTATCTAGATTTTCAGGCTTAATGTAAGTACACAAACCCATTCAAAATGAGATAGTATAGCCTGCCTATGCAAATATATCCTTGGAAACCCCGAATCATAATACAACATAATGCTGGGGGAGTTGAGTGGTTTTCAGACTGTATGACCGTGTTCTAGTAGCATTTTCTCCTGACATTTCGCCTGCATCTGTGGCTGGCATCTTCAGAGGATCTGATGGTAGTAAAGCAAGTGGACTATATCAGAGCTGTAGCTAGGGAAAATGAAGCCTGGTGCAAAATCTGAGTTTTGCTGCCTCCCATGTTCGTTTGTGCTTTTTGTATTTTTAATGTTTTTTAAGTTTTAGGCCTGCAGGGGGCGCAGTTTTTAGGCTAGCAGCATCAAATTTTCAGGGTATCTTTAGGAGACTATCCTGATGATACCAGCCAGGTTTGGTGAAGATTAGTTCAGGGAGTCCAAAGTTATGTACTCTCAAAGATGTAGGCCCCATCTCCTGGGGGCACCCCCTTTGGGAGTCCATAACGTTGGACCCCCTGAATCAAGCCTCACCTAACTTGGATGGTATCATCAGAAGAGCCCCCCGAAAACTCCCTGAAATTTTGGTGCTGCTAGCCTAAAAACTGTGCCCCATGCAAGCCAAAACTAAAACACACAAAAAAATAAAAAACTGAAATTTTTGCTGCCCAACCCCCCCCCCCCTCCCAGGCACGTGTCTGATGCAACGCGCACCACCCGGTCCCCTTGTAGCTACACCTCTGGAGTATATATAACTGTGGAATGTCCAGCATGTTTCTTCATCAGTTTCCCTATATGCTCAGTGATTCCCTTAAGAACACTTTCCCTCTAGGTGGCTGTTTATCTTTATTCCTGTGGCTTGTTCTTGGTCTTGCAGCTCCTCTGATGTCTGCAGTAGAGTAATCATTAGCCTGTAGAGCCTAGTTTAGATGATTCAGTTCATCTTGAAGGAAGTGGGGTTCACAGATTCTGTTTTCATTATCTACCAATTGCAGATTCTTTTTGCACCATCTGTGTAAGCCTTCGACAATACAACATAATGCTGTTTAATTTCCTTCTGGTCCCATCTACTGTAACATTTTCAAGCTTTTGTCTACAATTGAAAAGAATACCCAGTATCACCTAGTCCAGTTTCTGCAGCAGCAAAAGTCACATCAGCAACATTGTCACTCAGTCCTGCCAAAGGTTGCCTTCTCTTCAACATCTCTGGAGAACAACATTCTGCCTGCTAGTGATGGCAGTTGTATAAATATGGTAGCGAATATCTTACCTACGTTGAAAGTAAGTTCAGTAGGGCTTGCTCTCAAGTAACTGTGCATAGCCTTAATAGATTGGATTCAGAGCAAATTTTCCACTAATGGAAGGGGAGGGGTTCTGCCAATTCTGTATTTTTTCTGCAGACTTCTGATTTATCTCTTGTGTTTTTTCATGAGATTCCCTGTTCTCAGAAGTAGCATTTCAGGAAGATTCAGTGGGTTGAAGTGGGAGTGAGGAAGGCAGAAAGTTGGGTTCCATTGACAGCAGTGCCCGGCAGGAGCAGAAAATTATTCTGGATCTAACCCAATATCTTAATTGAGAGAGCTGGTAACCATGTTAGGAATAAGGGAAGGAACTGACCAAACTTTCCAAGATCACATTGTGATAGTTTTTCCAAATCTATTCCCTTGTAAAAGTGAAGGAAAGAGTTCAAATTCTGTTCCAAAACAAGAGGCAGAAACAGGAGTAACTCAGTTTTAACACAGAAAACAGTGCCAGCTTCTAATACTGTAATAAGGTTTAACAGCATTGCCAAGTTCACAGGAAAGCATTACGCTGCCTTATTGAATCAGCTCATTGGCCATCAATGTCAGCAGCCTGCTACTCCAGGGGTTTCTCAACATGGTGCCCGATACACCTTAGCTAGCACCTGCCAAGTCTTTATAGAAACTGGATGGGGATACACAGGGCTTTTGTTTGCAAGGCTTTTGATTGGCTGGACAGATGTTTTTAAAAGATTACTTTGAAAGCAGCTGCCACCACAGCATAAGTAACTTCACGGAGTATGTGAGTAAAGACAAGCTGTGTGTATGCAAGAAAATATTTTAAAACAATATATTAATTTTAAAAGTCACCATGTTAAACAAAGCTTCTGCCTGAAATTTTGAATAGTTACTATTACAGTTCTCTTCAGTATCACTCCCTGACATTTTGGAGTTGGGTCCGCCTCCTGCAGCAGCCATTTTGTGATTGCACCTACCACCCTGTGTCAGTATTCCAAAGGTGCCCACAGGCTCAAAGGACTGGGACTCCTGGTCTAGTCAGATTGGCGGCAGCTCGCTAGAGTTTTAAGCAGAGGTCTTTCACGTCGACTACTGCCTGATCTTTTCAACTGAAAATGCTATGGATTGAACCTGGGCCCTTCTCCATGCCACGTGGATGTTCTTCCTCCCTGAGTTCAAGGGTCATGGACCTAGGAATGAACAGTAATGGAGGTCCGGAAGCTCCACTGTTTGCTTCTCCACTACCCGCCTCAGGCAGATCAGGATTATATTAAACCCATTCCTCTCAATATGTCAGCTTTTCTGGAAAGAAGGCATCATGCAGACGCTGCAAACAGACAGACAGTAATACAAACACAAAAAGAGGTGCAAACATTTCATGATTCATTCTAGCAACATCAAGATCTTAATTTGGTAGGGTAGAGTTAAAACTCTGCTTATGTGATGCAAAGCAAGGGCTTCATGATGAAGCTAAATAGCCATCAGTCCAAACCAGTGTTGTAGAGCTTTCCTTTATGCAAAAAACCAGAAAGTACATAAAACAAAACATCCATCTTTGTAGCTAAGGCTACTGTGCTGCACACATAAATACAGGCTTTCCCAACAAGACAAGAATGACTAACTGCTTCAAATCCTTTCCAACAATTTCATCCTGTTCTTCTGGCCATCCCTTTTACTGCTCTCCAGGAACATATAGGGAACAGGATGACATAAAAAGTGCTTAATAATTATAGAGAAGGAGTGCTTTTTGGCTCCATTGTGATACAGTTGATGCGATAGAAAGCAGAGTATCTCACCCAGATGTAGTTTCCCTTTTGCAAATTACGGGTGCTTCAGCTACAGTGTGTTAGCCTGAAGATAGGCCATGGTTTTTTTTAAGAAGGCTGAAAGTGCTTTGAGAAACATGCATTTCTTCTGAGCGGTCATCACTTCCGGACAAACACATTTCAAAACAAACAGAGGAAGTAGGCTGAAGGCACACACCATGAGCAATGATCTTCCTTCTAGCTCACTTTCAAATCTTATCCTTTTTTAAAGGTCTCTCACACCAGTTTCTAGTGCAGGGGTGTCCAACTCTGGTGCCCCAGATGTTCATGAACTACAATTCTCATTAGCCCCTACTGCAGGGGTAGGGAACCTGCGGCTCTCCAGATGTTCAGGAACTACAATCCCCATCAGCCTCTGTCAGCATGGGTAGGGAACCTGCGGCTCTCCAGATGTTCAGGAACTACAATTCCCATCAGCCTCTGTCAGCACGGCCAATTGGCCATGCTGGTGAAAACTGATGGAAATTCAGAACCTGAACATCTGGAAAACGCAGACTACTAACATATTGATTTGACCCGTACTTGGTAGAAACTGATAGAATGCTGAACTTTATCTGGTGCGTGGAGTTCCCCTATATACCCTACTAATATGACTGATGGAGTAGAGATTGTAGTCCCACGAAGTTTAACATCTAGGGCACCAAATTGGTTCGCATACCGCCTGTTCTAGTGTGTCTGTGTACTCAGATTTATCTTCCTTTTGTACCTTTTCCACTTTCAAGTTTTTGTTTTTAAAGTTTGCAAACTCTGAGCATGGTTGACAGGTGACCTGTTGAAGCATCAGCTCAAGGAAGAAGCAGAGCATGGATACACAATATCAGTTCTGCATATATTTACCCCTGATGGACAATCACAAACGGTCTCTCCGGGAAACTCAGATGTATTGTGAGCAGGGACTGAGGCCACTCTCTGGTGTGAATGGGATCAGACTGGGATGCAAGGTCTCAGGTCAAGGACAAAATGGTGGTCATAGACAAAGATGCAAACCAGAGGCAGGTAAGGGGGTGTAGGTCCCAGTCAACCTTTTTTTGGCCACTTTAATCCCTTAGAAGATCACAGGATTTAAAAAAAACAACCCAGTAATGCTTCCTGCCTTAGGCCTGGCCCACCCATGCACAAGAATGGCTTGGAAACAAGATGACAGAGAATTATGGTGGTAGATTAGACTGTACTACTTGACACTGCAGGTAGGGTGTGTGTGTGTCACATTTTGGAATGTTCCCCTGTGTTTAAATACTTCCTGTAAACAGAAAACCAGCATAGCAAATGAAGAGAGGAGACAGAACCTTCCTCAATTCAGTGCGCTCTCTCTATTCACATGGTTTTTTTAATATGAAGCATTCACAGCTGTAACCCTCCCTTGTGATCTCATGCCCTATAGGCCATTCCACTACCTCAAGGCCATTCCACTACCCCTCCCTTCACTGCCATCTCTTCTATGAGTGAACCATGCATTAGTGTCCATGGGACTGTTCAAATCCCAGTCCAGGGAGAACTACAGTTCCCTTGGAGGCATCATAGGACACTTATTTCCAGTTCAGTTGAGATCGGTTTGTCTGGTGCTGAACTTTGCTCTTTTCTGCCATAGTGTCCTAAAGGTATCAGAGCTCTGACTAGCTGGCGGTTTGGCAGACCAATCTAGTCATCCTAGAGCTGTGCTTCCTTCTGCTCCCCAGCACCATGGGACAAAGAACATGGAATCTGCCAGGGAAACAATTCTTTGGTTACCTCTCTTTGGTTGCCCCAGGCCCAGTTCCAGCCTGAGCCTGTCTGGACTAAATGGTGAGACTGAACCCAGTACCAGGAGGTCAATTCTCCACATAGTTAAATATCCAGGCTCCCAGCACCAAATAGTGCATTCCCCAAACATGGGGGAATTTGTGCATCTCCAAAATCCAATATTTTAGTAATATTTGTATTCATGGTAGCGGGGTGGCTATAGGGTATCCCAGTTCCATAGCATAGGGGCATCAAGTCCATGGGGAGGATCAAAGTCATTTCAGAGCCCAGCTTGGCTCACGGGCAGAGGGGTCAGCACACTCTGTCAATCCAGGAATTTGTGCATGTCCCCATGGAGCTGGTACCGGGGGCCCATAGCAGCTTCACTGAGCAGCTGGCAATGAGCTGAGCCACACTGGCAGGTGTGGATCATCATGACATTCTTGGAGAAGACGCTTCCATCTGGGCAACGGAAGGGTACGTTCAGTGTGCGAGTGCGCAAAGGCACACAACAGCGTCCATCCAGACATGTTCCACAAAAACTGGGCCGATACCGGCGGGGGCTCTTGCAGCCAGCATAGCTGAACCTCACTGGTTCCTGTACCTTGTGTGTCCTCAGGCACTTCTTGCCTTTCTGAAAGAAAAGAGGGGGAAGCATTTAGGATAGCACATGTGGTCTCCTATATCTGAAAAAAAGGTAAACTAGCTGAAGGTAAATCTGAAGCTGAAAAGCACGCTGAATTGTACAAGCTGGGTTGGGAGGACATGACTTTTCCCAGTTGTTATCTTGCCTAACCCCACAGATCTTATTCATGATCACAAAGCACAGGGTAGAACACTCATAGTCTTAGCTCTCATCTTGCCTGTTTTTCCAGACGGTAGCTAACTTATATCTGTAGATATTTGTGATGGCATGCATGCAAGCACAGACCCCCATTCCCATGAGCTTAACTGTGCCTGTAATACATTTGCTAACTCCAGGTTTGGGAAATTCCTGGAGATTTGGGGGCACAGCCTGGGGAGGGCAGAGCTTAGGAAGGAAGCTCATCAGGGAAATCTTGTCGTAGAGTCTACCATCCTAAGCTGTCATTCTCTCCAGAGGAACCGTTCCCTGTAGTCTGTAGCTCAGCTATAATTCTGGAAGTGCTCCAGGCCTCACCAGGAGGTTGGCAACCCCAGGTTGTAAGACAGGCTGTCCCTACACTCTTTCCACTTCACCTTTAGCTTGGTAAAATCAGGTTGCCCACAGGGCCGGATCTGACACAGTCGGGTCTCTTTGATCAGTTTGCACCGGGGATTGTCACTAGTGACACGGGTGGAGATGCCAAATCCGCAGTTCTTGGAGCACGGTGACCAGTCTGTAGTCTGGGCCAAGCACTTGTGCTGCTGTTTTGACACATGAGCCTGGAAGAGTGGCCTCCACACTGCGGAGAGAAGGAAAACCCTATTATGTCACTGCTGTATGCATGAGGAAACAATGAGCAAATTTAAGTACTTCTGCCACCTGTGTGAAATGACAATGAGCTTGGGAAAGGAGCAAAACAAAGGAATAGGTGGATGCAGAAGCTTCACTAGCAATTCATCCTAAACAAAGCCTTCATGTCTGCAGACAGAATGCTTCTGAATATCAGATAATGAAGGCAAACGGAGGAGACAACTGCCTTTGTGTCTTGCTGCGTACCTCCTAGAGGCATCTGTCTGATCACTGTTGGAAACAGAATGCAAGACTAGGCTGACCTTTGGTCTAATCTAGCAAGTCTCTTCGTATAACATGGGCCTACCCCTCTGTCTCCATGTTAGCGACACCATTCAAAAGAATAGTGGCAGGAAGATGTGAAGACAAAACCATATGGTAGGTCTGAATCTGAAAAGAAGGTGTGTGGGGAGTGGGTTGAGGAAGCAGCACAGAAAAGAAGGGTGCCCAGTAGGCTGAACAACAGCGTGGCTGTGGCAGGAATATTGAGGACATCATCAAGCACATTTGCTTGGTGGGAAAAATCTGCCTCTAGGGAAGAAAACTTCTGCTGCCAAACTTTGCAATGTAACCACTAAACAAGATGCAGGTGTAACAGTAAAACTTCCTTTGCAATTCCTTGAGATTGGAACCAACACAGGCCTAGAGGTCAGGAGAATCTCCTTCTTATAAGAATGTTTGTCTTCCATTATAGCTACAATCATGCTTGGCAGAAATAACAGCTGGAGAACCAAAACACATGCAAGTGAACTATCACATTTCAGGCCCCTTAGGAGCATCAGATTTAGCTCTCAAAAGGGCAAAGGGCTACTCCCACTCTTACCCCTATTTTTGTTCACTGTCCCCCTCCCACTAAGCTGCCAACTCTTTACTTCCTGCCATTGAAGCAAAACTGCTTTTAACCTCTTCTCATGTACATCTTCTCAAAGCAACAGAGTGGCATGGGCAGGATCAAAGCAGGTGCAGGTGGTGCAAGGTACCATCAGGTCTACCAAGAGGGTAGATGGGAAAGGAAAATGTCAAGAGTCTAGTAACAACCTGGCAAGTAATCAGATGCAGGCCGCCCAGGCAGCCACTGATAGGAAAAGATAGATGCCAGAACTACCCATTGCAGCAGGTCAGTGGTAGCCCGGTTGCCTAATCTGAAGGACACCTGTTGATACTTCTGACCTCACACCATCCACCGGGAAATATACATAGGCCATTTGGGTGACATGGCTGCTGCTTCTCCTCCCCAACATCACCAATGCATACCTAACTTAAGTGAAATACAGAATTAAAACTTCATCAGTGTCTCCTGAATTAAATGTTGCAACAAAGCAGATTAAGGAGTAGACCATTGTCAAACTGTACTGTCACATGGTAAGCAGAAGCCTTTAAAGCCTTCTGATAGGACTGATTTATGAACATCCAAACATACTAACGTGGCACATTGTTTTTTTCCCTAGTAGCAAGTGCAAGCTGTTATTTTCTTATTATTCAGATTTCCACAGGGCAGATTCCTCATGCAACTCTCTACTATACAATGCATCTAGAGGAGTTTTTTTGGAGGTTGGGATCAAGAGAAGTAAAAGAATAAGAGTCTGGATTTATACCTCACCTTTCTTGCCTGTAAGGAGACTCAAGGTGGCTTACAAACTCCTTTCTCTTCCTCTTCCCACAACAGATACCTTGTGAGGTGGGTGGGCCTGAGAAAGTTCCAAAGAACTGCGACTAGCCCAAGGTCACCCAGCAGGAATGTAGGAGTGCGGAAACACATATGGTTCACCAGATAAGCCTCTGCCACTCAGGTGGAGGAGTGGGGAATCAAGCTTCGTTCTCCAGATTAGAGTGCACCTGCTCTTAACCACTACACCATGCTTAAACAGCAAAGAATCCACCAAAACAGACATCCTGTAAGGTTCTTTAGCTAAGTAACCACAGCTTTCCAAAATATGAGTATAAAAACCTGACTGTATGATTTTCTTCAAAAGGTTTTCAAATACAGTCTCTGAGACTTGTTCTTGTAACGCAGTGGAGGAGATTGAAGGCATCCTACTGGTATTGACAGAATTTCAGTAGCCCCGCCCCCCCAGACAAAACTACTTTGCATCCCTCCTCCCAGCCCACTTACCTGGCAGGTTTTTCCAGTGTTCATCTTTGCCCACATAGATGAGCTCATTGCCATTGGCCTCTCCATGTGAGTTGTACTTAAAGATGACCCCTCCATACTTCTTGAGGCCTTTGCTGCACACAAACTTCTTGCAGCACTGACCGGGTACCTTAAGGAGCCGAGGACTGGAGCAACCTAGCGAAGTCAAAGGTAGCTCTAAGGGGCAGAGAGGCTGGCAACCCACAGCCCCATCAATGCAGGTGCACTGATGTTTGCAGTTAGGCTGAAAATTCTCTCCGTTTTGGTAGATACGGCCATTGTATTCACAGGTTCGGCCTTCTTGTTTGGCTAAGAAGTAGGAAGGGAAAAAAAGATGTATGGATGTATGTTAGTCTGTCTTAGGAGTCACATAAACAATATATCTAGGCACTCAGACATGAGGAGCCAAAACTCAAGGTATATGGATTGTTTCCAAACATCATGGGTTAGCGGTTAGATAAAACTAACACACAAGAGTCTCTTGAAATGGCTGCACGGCGAATGGCCTAAATGTTCTGAAGGCCAGACCAGTGGTCCTCCATCCTCTCACTGCATGACTTTCATGGTTACAAGAAAGCAACAATAATCAAAGAGATCACAGAAGATGTGATGTCAGTTCTTACTGCTCCTCTAAGACAAAACCTCAGGCTAACCCAAGAGGAATCTACACCAACAAAGCTTCATAGAGACTGCCAATGTGGATCAGGCGTTAGGCCCCAGCACAAAGTAGAAGTAAGGCACTCATCATTGGCAGAGTTAGGTGTTAAGGGCCACATTAACCAGAGTGGTGTGTTTTGACTTTAAATAGCTATGTGAAAACAGGATGTGAAGAGGTCTCATGGGCTGGGATCAGATTGCAGCAGTCTAGGTCCAGGCTGGAACTGGGCAGACTTCTGCTGGTAGCAGAACCCAGCGGCAACTCAGTGTGACTGAGGTCCAATAAGACCTGGCCTTCATCTTCCTCTTCAGTCTGTTTTCCTCAGACTGTCACCTTAGCGCATGTTTTCATGTGGAGCTATGATCAGGCTTCTCACACGTTCCAATGTGGTGAAAGTAGGGTTGTCATCACAAGTGCTTCAAAACAAGGATCACACTGTGAGATTCTAAGAAAATGACGTCTTCAGTGAATCAGAGCATCAACATTCAACAGAATAAAGCAACCGGGTAATATATTAAATTAAATATATTAAATCTGCAGTTCCAGTTTAAATGAGTTCTTCATTTCAGTACTAAATAAGGAACTGTTCTTTAGCATAAGAAGCAAGCAGAGATTAAAGATTCAGAAATGACCTCCGATTCAAGAATTTGACATGTTTACAGAATAAAGCAGGCACCAGAAATATGGAAAGTCCATTAGAAAGAGGGCTGGTTTATTGCTTGTTGTTAATGGGCACGCCTGTGACAAACAGAACTGCCTCTCCAAGGCTATTCACTGGGACAGAAGAGGCAGGTGAGAGTGCCATCCTTTCTTCTCCTACACACCTTGGGGCAGACAGACTTTGTCATGTATAACGTTATAGTCAGTATAATTATATGATGGTAAATCAAGCCTTTTTGTAAAAGAACATTCATGACAGCATACATTTGGACATCATATCATACCATACAAAGCAATTAGAAAGTTCTGCAAGCTGGTTACAAACTTCCCATCTGCTATCTGAGCCATTTGAATAATGTCCAGGGTCAATACAAGACAGAAAGCTGTTGAAGTTGCCTGTAACATTCAGGCCCTTGGGGAGGCTGGCCATGGACTGTCTGCCGCCTCCTCTTAATGCCCCGTATACCATCTATGTTACCATCTTCAGCCTGTCCACTCCTGCTGAGAGTAGGGGAGTTGGGGTCCGGACGCCTCCCATAATAGTGGGTTTTATGTCGGTTATGATGTTGTTGCTGTTTTAATGGGATTTTATAATCTACTATTTATTGTACTGTTGGATTTGTTGTATATTACTCTGTTGCTGTTGTTTTATTGTTCACTGCTCAGAGCCCTTTGGGGATTGGGTGGTATACCAAATCCAATTTTTAAAAAATAAATTCAAAAGGTATACACTCATTTTGTGGTCAAATACAGAATTCTAACTGGTGCCTAAGGCCACACAGATGCCCTCCACTTGGAAGATAGATATAGCTACTCACACTTAGGAGGGCTGTGTGAATGTCAATTGTACTTCTTTTATGATACTGATCTCTGTTGGTGACAGAGCAGTGGGCTGGAAGTTCTTCCAGACTCACAAGGAATTATATGTTTAAAGGAATGTGTACTGTTAGATATATGGCTTGAACACCTTGAAGAAGGCAAGTTCTACAACAAAACATCCTATGAAGAAAGCTAATCTGCTCTGGATTGGCTAGGAGCTCTGCCTTTCCTGAGTCTGCAAACTGGTTTTCTGCCCCCTGGGAAACAGGGAGTGGTTTGTCCTGCAAAACCCCCTGACACATCTTGAAGAGATGATTGCATGCAACACGTCTCTTCCACATTCAAAGGAAGTCACAAGAGAGTCCTGTAAGTGCTCCATTGTCCTTAGAGCATTTGTGTACCACTCTTCTACACTGCTCCCCACATTCCTGTGGATTACTGGTTCTCTTCTCCTATGTCCCTAAGATTTGTGCCACTTCACTTTTCTGCTTCCATTAATCCTAAGAGAATAGCTCATTAGTGGAAATGTAGGATAGGATGATGAGTTCCAGAGCTGTTGCCCAATGGAGAAAGCTGCCATCAAAAGACACAAAATGTTGGCTGTCTGACTCCTCTTTAATACCCTCCCCTCCTCCTCCAATTCAAAAACAAAACACTGAGTCACTGGTCACCTCCAGACTGACTGCCGAAGTCTAATAACTACAGTTACACTTAACTACAGCAGGAAATTGTTCCCTAATCCCTAAATCCTTGTTCACAAAATAAGCATTTGGTTTGTCATTAGATGTTGTATACCATGCTGCTGTCTCTTGTATTGTAAGGCCTCAGGGACCACATCAGCATCTGTACAATACTGGGCAACCCTTGATGCTAAAAAAAACACTAAATCTATTTCCAAGCACTTCCTAACACACAGCTAAAGGGTGCCTGGACAAGACAAATCACAACAGATCTAATTGTCACCATTAGGACAGTGAGAACATGCCAGAAATCACTTTACAGTTCCATAAGGAAAAGCTTTAGAATCTTATTTCAAAAATAATTATTGGATGTGTGTGGGTGTTAAAGGTTGTCAAATCACTTCTGACTTATGCAACCCTATGAATTAGTGACCTCAAAAACACCCTATCATTCTTCTAGCACTATATCTTTCGGATTGTCTCATTATACCATATTTGATTTAAGAGACATAATTCTTGCAGAGCGTTTAATTACAAAGTTTGCTGAACAACTATCCTGGATACACCCTCATTAAATGTACCAAGTGAAGTTAACTAGCAATGCAATATGAACATTGCAAAAACCACACCAATCCTCTGCCCCAATTTCTGGAGGCAGTTATCGATGCACTTGGGTGGGTGCCAAAGATACCACCAAGATGACAGCTGCCCTCAATGCCCCTCTCCCTCCCTCCCCTCGATTACATAGCCCCCCTTACCCCAACAGATGCCCCTGTTCGCTAAGGGGTCAGCCCCAAAGTTACACTCCAGGCCTTTGTGGGGATCACAGGGTGCCAGCTTGTCACAGTCCTCGTTGAGCTGCCGAGCACACACCTGACAGCAGCCGCAGTCGTCCAGCACCAGACTGACTCCGGGGGGACAGCGAGGCGGGCCTGGGGGGCAACGGCACCTGGAGGGGCAGTGGCAAGATACCTGCAGAGACAGAGAGAAGGAGTTGGTGGCCGGGGCAGTAGGGTCAGTTGCTGGGCCCTAGAAAATACGACCACGCAGGAGCAAGAAGAGTTGTTATGCGAACCAACACGGTCCCTCCAGCTTCCCCTCCACACGGGGAGCGAAAACACCGACCCCCTCGCCAGAGGGATCTTGACTGACCTGCTCCCACCCCGCTGTTTAAGTTCGTTTTAAATAGGCGACACCAAAATAGTTTCCTAGATGGCGCTGCGTGCCACAGAGTCTTCGCATTCTCCCCCTCCCGGCCCTCCATCCCAAATAAATCTCAGTAATCAAATCCTGGCCAGGATCAAAGCGTCCGCCGCCGTGGCACCAGGTCCAAAGCGTCCGAAGCGCTGTAGCCCCGGGAATCGGAAAATAAACACCCTCACCTTGCAGTCGGTGGGGTTGCTCTATTTCTGATCTCCTCCGGTATGGAATAACTCCGCCGGATTTAGACGAACATTACAATCTGCTCTGACTCTGGACCGCTCAGCCGTGCTGGGCGGCATCCAGAAAGCGCCCGGGCTCACTTAAGCACCGGCGTGAGGCACCCACTTTAGGCACACGTGCGTCCGGGTTCCGCTCAGGCTTTTGTGGAGAAATTTGCTCAGCCAGTTCCCCTGAACCGCGCAGACAGCAGAAGGGTCACGCCAGCCAGAGCCCCGACTCTGGAGTTTAGGGAGCGTCTTCCAAGCTTCGATCCAATCCTATGATGAGTTCCGGCTGATACCTGCTGCCTTTGTCCACCAGGAAGCCACCGGTCACTGACTGACGCGGAGCAGAGAAAGCAGGCTGGAAAATACTCACCAGAGAGAGGCACAGCAGGAAAGCAACGCTGGCCAGGGCAGGCAGCCCCATGACTGTTTGATGAGAAAAGACGGCCAGAAAATAGGATAAAAATGAATGCACTCGTTTAAACGACCTCCAGAAACTTGGCTCTCGTGGGATCTGATCTCACAGCCGCTGCCAAACCGTCCCTGCGATTTTTCGCTTTTACAAACTGATCGGTACATCCGCGAACCCCTTTTTTGCGCACTTTCACTACCTATAAAGCAACTACGTTGTTTCAGTATTTATATTTCCCCGGGGCCCCTCCCACCTACCGGGCTGGGAGCCAATAGGAACCTCCTCGTTGGCCAATAGCAACGATGGCGCACTTCCAAACATTCCAGGGGAGGGGCTTTGGAAAGGTGGGAGGGGCCGAATGAATAGAGTCATTCATAAAATTAGAAGGCCAGCGAATTCCGAGGCTGTGCGCGCCTAGTCTCGCGCGGGCCATGATGTCGTTCTAGTAGACTAGCGCTTTTATGAAGCCTGCTGAATAAGGTTCCTGCTCCCATAGGGCACATCAGTGCATAGGCACACCAGTGTGAAGAGCCACAGCCGTTGCTGTCGTCCAAAAAAACAAGTTAGGGCAAAGGAGGGGAAAATACGGAAGAAGGAAAATAAACAGAACGAGGCCCTCATTTTCTTTGCAAGAATGCCAGTACAAACTTTGATCAGACCTTTGGGCAGATCAAAGGCCATGCAGAGCGACAAAAGCATAGGGTTGTTATGTGCAATGGTGGGTTTGGAGGGTAGAAGAGCCAGCTGGAGATAAAGGAGGCACATCCTTGCTGGTCACACTAGGTCTGAGCCCGCACTAGGTGAAACTGGAGGCTACCACTGGGCCCAAGCTCTATCTTTCCAGCCAGAGCTCAGGCAAACTCCACTGGTCCCACTGTCCTCCTCCTCTTCCTTCACTGATTGCACCAGACACAGGCTGGCTGGCAAGGTGAGGCTAAGCAGCACAATGTCCATATTCCTCCTTGCTGACTACACCAGGGGGAAGGTAGGTGCAGCCCTGCTTCTTTTGCCAACCTCACCATGCGGGGTGTGTGTTTGTGTGCGTGCGCGTGCGCGCTCAAGACTGCACATTTTTGATAGGTAAAGTAAATGGTCAGGCCACCCCTCTGTGGAACCAAAACACAGCTAAAGTTGTGACTTGCTGTCTACTGGGGGTAAACCATTGAGTGTTAATTCTGAATGCCAGGTTTGTGATCTGGAAACAGGCACTGGCAAGCCACCTTTGGATGTCTCTTGTCTTGAAAACCCTAAGGAGTCACCATAAGTTAACTGTGACTTGATGGCAAAAAAAAAAAAGATGTATAGGTGCTAGAGCCAAAAGCAACGAATCCATTCAGTACCATTCAATTGTGCCAAAGCCATTGCTATGCAATTAATGGATTAGCATTATTTATTTCATTTCTTTGTACTATTTGAGAGCAATGTTTAAGAATCTGCAAAGCTGAAATATTAATTTCATTTGTTAATGATGGCTTTAAAGGAGGAATTACAATCAGCTAAGACTACAGCCCTGCCTATATGCACAGGAATTTGGGATAAATCCTTCTGAAGTGAAACAGAACTAGAATGCAGAAATTCTTAATCAGGCCATATAATAAACCACCTACACAGGACTCAGTGGGACCCCAAACCCCACCACCACACATTAAACCCAAAACAAGAACGGCATTAGCATTCCCTCCTCCACCAACTCCACCATAAACAGCCTGGTTGCGGTTAAAATGCTGGAATTCAACCAGAAAACCCAGGCTTCATCTCCCTGCTTAACTTCAGAGTAAACAGGGCTGGTCACTATGCTTGCCTAACTTCCAAAGTTGTTACGGGAATGAAAAGGGAACCATATGTTTCTTGAAAGAATTATGGGAGATTTATGTATGTGCTATCAAGTCAAAGCTGACTTATGGTGGCTACAGCAAGGGGCTTTCAAGGCGAGTGAGAAACAGAGGTGGTTTGCCATTGCCTTTCTCTACAAAGTCTTCCTTGTGGTCTCCCATCCAAGTAGTGACCCTACTTAAGCTTCCAACATCAGACAATACCATACCATTACATATTCCTAATGATGGGATAGAAGTGTAATTTTAAAAACTGAACTTTTCTAATTCAAACCCATTATTTCGCTATATCATGAGATGACATCAAAGACTAAGGCTTTACCTTTAATATCATATAATGTGATATGATTTGGTGGTTCAGTCACCATTTCAGGTAAATCAACTTCACTGCATTGAAACCACTGCATTGACACACAGTACAGGACTTCCTAACCTTCATAAATTAGCAATCCTCTGTGGAAATTAATGGTCCCAGATTCCAAATGTAGACGTATTATTCATGCTGAGCATTAATTCATCAGAGTTTCTTGATGGTTCCCTTGCTATAGTTCCTTAGATCATTTGTATCAATAGGTTCAAAGCTGACCTTTTCTAGATGCCCTGAAGATGTGTTAGCATAGCAGTTTCCAGAAGGAAATCGTCTTCAGCAGAATCCACTATTATGCCATACACAATAACTGTTGGGATGATAACAACCCACATATCCTAGCTCTTATTCCCCAGCTTCAGTTACCTCAAACAACAAGCATCTTTTCCCTCCCTCACCCCTTTGACCTAATTTTCCTTACACATAGGAACTCGGGTCCATTAATATCTCTGCAAAGGGCAGACTAGAATTAGAATAGAAAAGATTGGCAGCTTTGAGGACCCTACCCAAGAAGGCCTGGGTTGGGCGAGTCTAAGCTTTGCATCTTCCAGTGCAATCCTAAACAGAATTATACCTATCTAAATCCACTGAAGTAAATGGCCTTAGAAGGGTGTAGCTCTACTTAGGGGTGCACTATTCCTCAACTAGTTACAGTAATTAAACTTGGGACCAGTCCAGTTCCGAAAGAACAAGAATAGCCATAGCACAGGGCTCCAACTATGGCATAGAGATTGGCGCAAGATACATTATCTATTTTACCTTCAGTTTCTGAGGAACAGTTAATGCATATGTGTGCAGCACTTCATTCTCATCAGTTACTTAATCAGCATTTAATGAATTAAAGGTAAAGTTAGTCTCCTGTGCAACCACTGGGTTACCTGATGACTTACAACTAAATATATAAGCTGGAAAAGTATTATGCTATTTTTTAAAACCATTTTGCAATAGGTGTTTACCGCTCTAATAGTATCATTCCTTTCCTTCACCCATTATCACCCATTACTTAGAAGATAATATCTCCTTTCTGCTCAATCAACCTAGCCAAGCTGATCCATGCTTTTCTAAACTTGCTGCTGGATTATTATACATCTGTCTTGGTCTGCCTCTGAGGTCAACATGGAAATTGCAGATGTTTCAAAATGCAACAGCCAACTTGTTGTTTGGGGATGGCCATTGGAATCATATGTTGCCTCTTTTGAATGGCTTCATTGGCTACCAGTTTATTTCAGAGTTCAATTCAAGATGCTGGTTATGACTTCTAAAGTCTTCTTGGCCTGGGGCCTGTGTTCCTAAAGGACTGTCTCTCCCTGTACCACCCTGCGTGCCAAATGTGGTCTTCACTCTTCAGACTGCTGCTTTCACATTCTTCCATCACTAAATGTGGCCCATCTTGCACTGATGAAGCCCTGTGGTTTTTCTGTGATTGCTTCTACTTTATAAAGTGTGCTCCCCAAGTAGCTTTGGGGAGCAGTGTTCTTGAACACTTTTAGGGAATGTTGTGTGGCTCTTTTATTCACCAGAGTTTTTAAAAAAGAAGAAGAAAAAGAAAAAGAAGAGTAGTAGTAGTAGTAGTAGTAGTAGTAGTAGTAGTAGTAGTAGTAGTCGTCGTCGTCGTCGTCGTCGTCGTCGTCGTCGTCTGGATTTATACCCCCCTTTCTCTCCTGTAGGAAACTCAAAGGGGCTTACAATCTCCTTTCCCTTCCCTCCCGCCCACAACAAACACCCTGTGAGCTGAGAGAGCTCCGTAGAGCTGTGACTAGCCCAGCTGGTGTGTGTGGGAATGCACAGGCTAATCTAGCTCCCCAGATAAGCCTCCACAGCTCAAGTGGCAGAGTGGGAAATCAAACAGGAGAAAGCGGTGGAAAGAAGGAGAAGGGAAGGAAAGCCATTTTCAATTCACTTCCAAAACCAGTTGAATCTGCCTTGGCTGTCCCAACAGTTTACTTTCTCAGGAAGAGAGAAAGTGTAACCCTCTTGAATCTCCTGGTTCTCAGTGGGGCATGATATCATGGTTCACCATCCAAAGCAACCATTTTCTCTAGATGAACAGATCTCTGTAGTCTGGAAATCAGATCATTTCTGCTTGGTCTGTTGGTCAAGAAGTTCACATAGTTTCCGGTCCTAAAGCAGGTTTGTCCCATGATATTTCCCTCATTCCGGGATTTTCAAAAATCACCAGTTTGGCAATTCTTTTCAAAAATCCCACGTTCAAACCGCTACCGTGCAAACATCAAGGGAGTAGAACCAGTTTATTTTTTCCTGTCCAACCACCTGATCTCCCCACCTGACGTCATGTCAGTTTTCAACTCTGCTGAGCTGCCGACGGTTGCAACTCGCCGTTCCTGAAATGTTCCCCTAAGCACGTTCTCTGCTCATGGTATCCACCGGGTGCCATTTTGCCTGGGTTAATCAGGAGTGGAGTCCCAAAATGTCCCCGTTCTCTTTTCTGTACATGTACTGGTTGCTCAGAGTGCATAGCTAGGGAGATGTGCACTTTGGGCGGAATGTTAGTGGGCACATCACCGGGGGGGGGGGTCTCTCTCATTTTCTACAAAAATATGAGAATGTGAGTGGGAATGTGATGTGTAAAGCAAGTGTAAAGGTGGGTGCCAGCAATTCTAAAGGCTGGGCAAAGATGTACATTCAATCTGCCACCCAAAAACAACAGCCAATCAGAACGCGGGACATCGGGGATGTTTGCACATGCGTGGATATGCCTGCGGTGTAAATACAGAAGGGGCCACTACCCACTTACCTCACTAAACTGCAACGCCGCTGCGACCCCGCAATGAAAAGCCTCCGTGGCTTCTGACCACGGAGACATTTGTTCCCCACACGTTTGCAATTCTTGAAATAACGCGGGCAGCAAAGAGCGGGAGTTCCGTTGCAATGAGGGGAATGGAGTGCTCCGATTGGCCGGGCCAACGCAGCGCCATGAGTTACGAGAAAGTGGCGGCCAGCCGAGGGCGGGTCTCCAGTGTGATTGGCTGGGAAGAGGTTGTTTATCATAGGTTCGCACGAGCGTGAGTGCGAACGTCATCAAAGAGGCGCTAACAGCCTTCTATTAAGACGTCGGCACATGCTGACGTCAGCAGTAAATCGTTGGCTGCGCTTTCTGTGGAGACACGTCATCAGCAGTGTTTGGAAGTGAAAGCAGAAGCCAGCTCTTGTACTTCCTCATTCGCTCGGCGCCGACATTTTCCATTTGCTCGGCACGGGCTTTGAACAAGTTGAGACGTGAAGACGTGGATCACTGGATTTTACACGGTCTACGCCATCACTACGCACTTTAGACACACCCCACTTAACAAGATGGCGCCCCTGTTCCTTGATTGGCCGTGAGCTGCGCTGCCACAGCCAATCAGCCGCCAAGAACAGCCGAGGTTCCTCACAACCCCGCAGAAAGCACCCGCGGCGTTTTTTTTAAAAAGTTGCTCTTTTTAGCGGAGCTAATTGCCGCTTGCAGCCAGGAGGCGGGAGAGAGGTAAATCCCTGGCAGCCGCGCAGTGAGCGCCGGAGATGTGGGGAGCGTCCAGGACCCCCGTGGCTTTTAAAGAGGTGACCCCGCGGCTTATGGTGAGTGGATAGTGACCCAAGGCCTGGGCTTGTGCGAAACAAACTGGAGTATTTCCTCCCAGCCTTCACTTGATTCCTTCACAGTAACGGGCAGCCATGCGAAGGGAGAAACTGGGATAAAATAAACCCAGATTGTAAGATACTATTGTAACCTGGTATAATGGTGCCTCAGTTGTTATTTCAGGGAAGCTACTGAGAAATTTCATTTAGTTCAAAAAGGCAAAAGCAAGACTGCTTGTATGTGTGAGTTATACATATTACCTCTCATCAGTTTAAAGAAGATCTTACCAGGTGGCCATTTTACTTCACTGGAACGCAACTGAAAATAATAACACTTTATGTGATCTAGGGCTGAATACTTGAAGAACCCCTACTTCCATAAAAACCTGCTATTAAGATCAGCTTCAGAAATCTTGTGCAGTGTGTCCCCACTTTCAGAAGCAAGCTGGGTGAGCACCAAGGACCAGCCTTTTCTGTTGTGGCTCAGAGTCTCTGGAACGAACCTCGTCACATAAACTTGCCTGGCGTCAAATCTGTTTTCCTTAAGGCGCCAAGCAAAGATGTTTTTATTTTCTCAAGACTTGTTATTTATTCCTGGCAATTGCCTTGAATATTTTATCATTGGTTGTTATCTGGGATATGATTTCTCTCGGCTAGTTTTAGTTATAATTGCTGATTTTACAGTTGGAATAGTGACTACGTTTATCTTTTTATCAGCTTTTACTGCTGCTTTTGTTTCTGATTTATGAATTTATTGCTATTATGATTTAATTTTTCTGTATTTGTTTTAATAAATATTATAAGCCACCTCTTCTGTTCAATTTGATGGCTAGAGCCAAAGGCCATTTCAAAATAGGTTACAGGTTTTTTGGTAAAAAATCAAGAACTCCCCAAGTTTATCTAGGAAATCTAATTCAATTTAAATAAACAAATGTTGGGAGGTTATGGGGGTGCTCAAGCATCTTGTTCTTTGGAACCCAGTCTTGGGAAATGAATTTTAATTCCTATAACTTCCCACCATGTTTGGGCTTCATGCTCCCTACCATCCTGGAACAAATACTTCTGCTTCTTAGCCAGTTAATTCTTTGAATACCAGGGGATTTCTGATGTCCTAATAAACCTAATTTTTATTTTATAGCCTTAATGTTTCTGTGTATTTAAATCCTCAAAGCCTTTCCATTCTCTAACACCCTGCTATATTCATGCTGCTAGGAAACAGATACTATTTGAATTGTATAAGGAAATGACGCATCCCCAAATGCCTAGAGGCATGTATGAATAATTAAGACTTGTGTGTGAATTTGTACACATGTGGGTGCGGCTGTTATTTAGTTGCTTTCATGGGAACTGTCATGTCGGGGTTGTGTTCCAAGCCCACCCAAGTCATCTGAAACCCTGTTGTGAGCTTTCTCATGGGCGCCCATCTATGCCCTTGCCCCACAATCATTCACATCAAGAGTGCTGTGGTTTTAACCTCTTTGTTTGAGTCCTGTATCAGCCAAGGTCTTCAGAGTTCATATCACTCCCTTTCCTCAGCTGCATCCTTGCTTGTGCCAGCTGTTCCACTCTCACACCTTTTCCTCACTAGCCTGCAACACCAAGCTCCTCTGTACATCCTTAAATCCACCCCATCTTAGGGCCCACAGTTGAGGAGTCAGCCCAGTCTCCACCTCCCACAGGCTTGATCTCTCCATCTTAGAGGAAAGCCTTCGCCAGACAGCACAACATCATCCCCTTCCTGCCAGACCCAAGCAGTTGGGTGAGCAGACTCCTCTTGCATCCCAATGACCCTTTAAAAGCCTCTGTTCCCTGTCCTTAATAATCTCTGGGGATATAGCAAGAAGCGTATCAATCCCCTCCATGGCCCAGGATTACCTCAGTCTCAAAAGATGGTTGCTGGATAAGGAAGAGTGTTACACAGAGTAGTGATTAGGACATTGATAACAGCGCAATCCTAAACAGTTGCACCCTTAACAGTCTATGGCCAATTTCCTAGGGGGAAGCTGCTGCACGTTGGCAGCTGGAGTGTGTTGGACAAGAAATCTTGTCCCAATGTGCTTTCTCCCTTGCGCCCACAGGGAGCGGAAGCAAGTTGCGGCAAAAATCTTGTTCAGACGCCCTTTCTTCCTGCGATGCGCCAAGAGAGGAAGAATGTTGGAGCAAGATTTCTTATCCCGACGCAGTTCCTCTTGCCCCACCGGTGCTTGTCCTTTCCCCATGGAAAGCAAGAGCAACCTTTGCACCAGAGCGGGGCAAGGGTGGGCAGAGCCCGCTGTGGGTAATTGGCCTGTATGTGTGAAGTGCTGTCCAGTTGCTTCTGACTTATGGTGACCCCCATGAAAAACATCCTACTGGTAACAGCCTTGTTCAAATCTTGAAGATGGAGGCCTTCTTTATTCACTCAATCCATGTCTTGTTGAGTCTTCCTCTTAGCTTAGAGTAGCCATAAAACCCTGCTCCCCAATCACACCTCAACTGAATCAATTTTTTGATCCTGGTCACTAGTGACACACAAGGTCAGCACACTCAGTGATGGGACAGACTGTTGCATGGCTGCAGCCATGTTTTTTTGCTCACAATCACCTCTAGGTGATGGGCCTGCGTGTCTTCCTACACAGACAACTAGCATGCTGCATCAACCGCTATTTTATCAATTGCATTTAGCCCACATATAAAGTGCAATACATAAAGTGCAACCAGTGAAAAGTGCAAACAGCATCAGAGCCTAAACTCTTACAATGCTACACATGTAACATCACCATACAATATGTACAAAGTGACTCAATGATGTCTTCTTCTTTACTTGGTCCTATAACTTTGTCCGTACAGATATTAGGATGGGACCTCTTCTTTGTAGATAGTTAGTCGCTTATAAATGACTGCATGTACTGCATTCCAGTCAATCAAATATGCCTGGGCGGCAATGCGGACCGGTCTGAGCCAAGTCCGTCAATTCAATTTCCAAAAATAAACGGGTTGTGCTATTGTAACCGTTTTCGATAAATTCTTCTTCAGATTATAATTAATTCTCCAGTTTAAATCGGGATAATCGTTCAAGGTGACTTATTCACATCCATTCAGCTTCCCTTCTGGCAGGGAGCATGATGAAAAGCCCAGATCTGTTGTTTACATTATCTTAAAAACAGAAGTACCGTTATGGAGATTTGTAGTGCAATCTGAAACACAGTTATACCCTCCAGAGCCCAGTTTCTTCAATGGACTTGAAAGGGTGTGATTCAGTTTTGCCCTGATCTGGATAGCCCAGGCAAGCTCAATCTCGTCAGATCTCTGAAGTTAAGAAGTGTCAGCTCTAGTTAGTATCTGGATAGCAGACCACCAAGGAAGTCCAGGGTCATGATGTAGAAGCAAGCAATGGCAGACCATCTCTGAACGTCTCTTTCCTTGAAAACCCTACTGAATCACCATAAATTGGTTGTGACTTGACAGCACTTTCTACCACCAACAACAAAAGTGTCAGATTGCACTGTTAATTAGTTTCAACAGTGCTTGCTGCTAAAAGATCTCAGGTTTCCTCAAAGCCTAATGGGACAAAGGTGGTGGTTTCCCTTTGAAAATATAAGTGCTGGCATTTATTCAGAGATCTCTTTAGCACTAATCAGAACACACAGGTTCCTTGCAAGGCAGAGCGGGTCAGTAAAGAAAATTGTGGCAGTCCATCTATGAGCAAAACTGGAGACTAATTTTCAGAGGCGTAGCTCCAAGGGGATAAGGGGGGAGTTGCGATTCACCGGGCGCACACCCTGTGGGGGTGTGGTGAGGGAGTTCCAGGGGTGTGGTGGGGCATTCCAGGGGTGTGGTGGGAGCAGGACAGGGCGGGATGGAGGGTGGAGGACGGACTGGTCGCTTTTCCCTATTGCTATGCCTTTGATCATTTTAAGTAGTGTGCTAGGCATAAAATCAACAGCAATCGGGTAACTTTACCTAGTGCACATCTCCAAGGCTTTCTTCTGTCTGATCAACCAATTGATGTGTTTAGTGTATTCCAATTCAAACTGAGCACTGGATGTCGCTACCCTGTGCTGAACAAGCAAATGCTGGGCCTTTGGATACGACAGAAGTCAGCAAGTTCCAGAATATTTCTGGGGGAATCTGGGAGTCTGGAGAGACTGAAGAAGGGCTCCCAGAAAATCTGTTCGTCAGGGGGGCAGACAGGGTCAGGGCTCTTCTGCTATCGATGGGTGCGAGAATGCAAGTGTGAACTCTGAGTTCAGTGCTGATCAACTGGGCTTACAGTCTTTCAAAAAAGAATGCCACGGCACGCAGCGACTGTTAGGTTATATATCTATGTTCACTCCTGTACTGGAGTTACACATTAGATGGTGAAAAGGCTGAGTCTTTTAGGATGCCTTACTGGAAAAATTGAACTGGTATACCAAAAAAAAAAAGGCATATAGATTCTCTCTTATATGCAGACACACACACCTTAACATCCATCAGCTCGTGTGTGCTGTGGGATTCCTGGGATGCCTGCAGAACCCTCAGGCAGCTTCCTCTGTGGCAAAATCCCCTGTTGGACAAAGGAGCCTGTGTGCGAGGAGCTCCTTTTCCACCACCCCTGCCGGCCACTGGCACCTCCTCTGAGGAGGGTGTGCAAACAACATCACTCCTGGGGAAAGGAAGGGGCCGGGTGTCAGCAGAAGATTGCTGTTCGGGGTAGGCTGGGAGCCCAGGGCTGAAGTGCATCTGCAGTGCTGGTCAAGGCTCCCACACCAGGGAGAGCTGGGGGGTGGCTTTGGGCTGGGGTTGAAGGGGAGCAGAAAGAGCTCGGCTGGGATAGCTGAAGGCTGCAGCAGGCAAGGCTGGAGTCCAGGCAGGGTTCTGAGCCAAGTGATGCACTTGCAAGCACTTTTCAGAAAGTGCCCCATTTTTTCCCCTCCGACCCCACCTCTTTAGGGATCGCATCCAGATTAAATTTTCCGCTCATGCAGGGCACTTCTATATAAGTAGATCAGAATGTTCCTGCCTCACCCCTCCAGCTGCAGCCTATTGATTTCCTTGAAATGCTGCTCTTGCAGGGTAGGGCACTCTCGGGGACACTATGAGATGGAAATCAGGGGTCGGCAGCGGGAAGGGGTTATTGAAATCACCCCATTCTTTCCATTAGAAGAAAATTTAATCTGGATCCACTCTTATATACCTGCAAAAATGAGTAGGCATGTGACTTTGATTTTGGACAGCAAGTGTAAAATGCCCAAAGAAAAAAGACGGCAGAAAAGTAGAGAGCTATGGGGTCAGTAAGAAGATGTAGCCTACTGAATGGACAAGAGAGCTCCCTGAAAAGGAACATTTAGAGGCATCAATTGCTGAACGTGTAAGCACAATTCCTTGTCTGGTTTTAAAGGTTTGAGTTCCAGTATCCATTATAAACAAAGTCCGCACAGTGTTTGTGTCTGGGGGTTTCCTAAGAACAGGATAAATGGGGCATATTGGGAGCTTGGCCCAAGGATCTAATTACCAGCTCCTTGGCATCAAACAGCAAGTCAGCACAGCCTGGTCACCCGATCTCTACCTGCAAAAGCAGTCTTGGTAAACACACTGCCTATTAATAACAGCACAGCACTCATGACAACACTGTTCACACTATTTGGTCCCCAGCACCCTTTCCTCCCAGAAATACTATATCCTAGCTCCTGTGAGCATTTACCACGAACTATTGCTGTTCTCCTGGACTTGGCAGTGGTGTAGCGCCAAGGGGACAAGGATGCGGGAAGGGGGGGTAACGCACCGGGCATGTGCCAGTGCGGGGGTGTGGCAAGGGTGTGATGTGGGCGTTTCCGGGCATAGTGGGGGTGCAGGGCGCACACATGCCCTGGGTGCAGTTCCCCCTCACTCCGGCCCTGGAACTTGGTGATCTGGTTCTCAGGTTTCACGCTCCTGAAAAAATTGGGACTCAAAGCCAGAAATCTTGATGAGGAACAGAGATGCGTCAAAAAGAGATGAATCCACATCGATACAATTGTAAGGGTCAGCCTGCTGCACTAGAACTTCTGAGCATGGAGCAAGGGGAAGTCTGAGGACATAATTTGCTTCCTTTGCCTGCACACAGAACAGTCTGATCTATGGACACCACCTTGTGGCTGCTCCTGTTTAGCAATGAAAAAGCAGATGATGGAGGTATGGGCACCTACATAACTAGGTGCTAAGAGAGATTTCTGGTGAAATGCAAAGGATTCTGCTAAACGTTTGATTGATCTCAGAAAGATCTGGGGCATTACATAGGAACTCAAGGAGGATGTTTAATTAGCGGGGAGGCAGGCTTCAGCGTGAAGCATCTTCCCAGACCTTATCCTAATTTCCAGTTAGATCAAAGGAAAAAAGAAGAACAAAAGAAAATTTGCAACGGGCTATACAACACACATGAGAGAAAAAAACCGTGATAAGATACGTCCACCCTCAGTCTTCTTTGCAGGATGAACATACCCAGTTCTTTCAACTTTTCCTTGTAGGATTTGTTTCCCAGATCCTGAGTCTTCACTGCATTCCTCTGAGACTATAGCAATTTCTCCACATCTGGCACCTCAAATGGGATACTGATTAGGCCTTGCTAGGACAAAACAGACTGGAGCTATTGTTTCTTGTAGGTTATGCTTCTATTAAAACAGCCTATCACACTGATGAATCATATTCCATTTGTGATCCCAAGATTCTTTTCACATGCACAACTCTCAAGTGAAGTAACACAATAACCTGCATGGGAACTGTAGTCCATAACATCTGGAGGGCCGCGAGTGTGACACCTGTGATCTAGCCCTAATCAGTCTGCTAACCAAAATATCATGGGGGATTTTGACAAATTACTTATTGAAATCAAGGTATGTCACTTCCATAATATTCCTGAGGTTAGGTTTTTATATGTACACTATTCCTATGATTCCCTAACTTGGTCAAAAAGCACAATAAACATATTCTGACAGGATTTGTTGATGACATTTAAAAGATTGGGACATTTGCCAAATACCAGTCTTGTGGCACTTACTATGGTTGCCGACTGCCTATAAAACATTTCTTGTTCTTGAACAGACCCTTATTCTGTGGAAATGGGCAGTGGATGCTTTTCATGACATGGAGGTAAGTAACACCCCATTGAACCTCTATTCAAGGGGTAGGATTTTTTTTTTCTCTGGGCCGTTGACACCCCTAATATCTCAATGGTCCTCCACAGTTTCTCAGAGATGGCAGCCAGACACTCAGGCAGTACATCAGCAAGTTCCTTTAGCAGACATGGGTGCAATTCATCCAGCCCATATGACAAGAACTCGTTTAAGATAACTGAGTATTCCCCAACCAATTTCTTAGTAGTTGTGAGCTGCCTCCTGTCTCTTACCCATCATACCACTTTTGCTAAGTTGAACAGTCTCCTTTCTGTAGGAGGCAAAATATGAGGGCTTCCTCTTTGTCACTTGTAACGATTCACCATCCTTACTGAGCAGCCGGCCTGTCTATCAATTCCTTTTTCTTGTTTCAAACATATCTGAGAGGCCCCCGTTTGTTATTCTTTGCATCCCTTGTCATCCTCTGCTCATTTTGAACTTTAGCTTTCCTAACACTGTTCCTGCACATCTAAGATACTTCTCACTTGGCTTTTTTAAATACAGCTGCCTTAGCTTCTATAGATACACCCCCCCCCCCCGCTTTGTCGTTGGTATTATTTGTGATGAAGCTTTTAGCAGCTCCTTGTTATAGAACACCTACGGTAATAAAGATCTGGCTTTCTCTATTGGGTTGGAGCTGTTTTTGTGGGATCTTTTCCTTTGGGCCAAGGTCTGGCTATTTCCCTGAATGCGGTTCTGTGTGGCAGCCACTCTACATGGCAATCCAATGAGTGTACACTGGCTTGTCCTGTGGTCTGATCCACATCAGTTTATGGCAATATGAGAACACATACTGGGAACAGTACCAGGCCTTCAGCTCACCATGTGCGTAGTGGGAATTGGATCTGCACATGAACCTGCTCACCAAGGGCAGCAGTCACTATGCAGAGGCATTCCCTTGTAGCCTCCCAGTGCCAGCAGTATCATGATGACAAGCCACCCTTAGTCATTTTCTTGATAGGTAAGCTTTCTCTGTGGACTGAGAAACTTTGATAATTTTACGGATGCTTTCAAAAACCTATCCTTCACTTGGATTCATGAAAGGACTGTACCAAGTGGTTGGACATTAGAATTGGTTCTTGGAATGTCCCAACTATTTAGTTTTCAGTTAATCACTCTTCAATATTTTTTGGCACAGGATGGCTTTCTTTTTTTAAAACTCCATTTAATACTGTGTTAGGCAAAGGGGTGTGTGTGTCTGTGTATGATAACACTAACCAGTTCTGAGTACTAGCAGTTTTTCAGGGCTCTCCCAAGTCCTGAGGGGAGAATGAATGGAAATCAGCACCATCTTAAATATGAGTACTGGCATTTAAAACAACAACAACAAAATAATCCCTTGTGCTAAGTAATGGGAAAGTTCTAGTCTGCTCTGCACTCATTTGAATCAACTGATATATGCAAAAGAATTAAAGACTGGATCCGTCCTGGAACATTATAGTAAATAAGCATCTTTGAGTCTCTTCTTAAAGAATTTTCCCGTCACTACTAAATAAACGAACATGAATCTGAGTCACAGGGTATGACTTTCAGTGAGGCGTCGCCGTCGACCTATTTTCATTTGAGAAATTAAACACTGGAGAACACAACCGTTTTATTAATCCAAGGTATTCACATTGCCACCAGCAGGGGGAGTGGATACTTCATTAAGACGTTAGCTAAACGACTTTCAGTGCAATCCTAAACAGAGTTACATCCTCCTAAACCCCCTTGACTTCTGATTCAAAAGTGTGACTGTTAGGTCTGTTCCCTTAAAGACTTTATTTGCCTGATAATATGTTCTTACGCATCCACTATGAGAAGCTTTAAGTGGAGGCAGTAAATCTGCTGTTTTTAATTTACTAATTTTCTCAGGAAATTTTAAAGACACATAACTCTAGAATCCAGTGCAGCAGACAAATAGATAATATAACATAATAATTCGTTATGATGGAATGACACTGATTGCAAGGCTGGAGTCCGCACACCAAAAACAGAATGATAATATTTAGGTGCAGCAAGTGTGCTTGGCACAATCTGTTTATTCCAGGTAACTTACTCAAGAGTAGGAGGAAATAAACAGAATTCAGGAGGCAAATTGAAGGTCAAACCATGGTTGACACTTAAAGTTAGGAACACTGCTTCTCTGTCTATATTAAGTGTGTGTAAATAGCTATAGACAAGTGGAGGACCCACAAAAAACTCACAGGACAGTGGAAACCCCAGGCTTCCCCAGTAGTGCCTTTTGCTCTCTGCTTGCTTGCCTTGCCAGTACTTCCTCACCGCCCACTCTACCACTGCCTCCTCTTCTTTGCCCCCAACTGCCGCTGCCACCCTCTCACCTGCTGCTGCTTTCTTGCTTTCCTCTTGGCCACCCCTTGAAAAACCCTCCTTTAAAAAAATGCCCCATTGTACAGGGTTACAAGGCAACCCCATTGGCTGATGGTGATCTGAGGCTCCCTCCCAGGTTTGTACAAAAATCTGGTCTTTCTGTACCTGGCCCCATCTTGTGGGGCCAAGTTTAGAATTAGATATATGAAACTGATGTCAGTAGAATAGGTCTATCACTAGGCCTTGCAAGTCACCTGACCGTCTAGAGCAGCATGTCCAGCTTCCAACATTTTATACCAGGGGTAGGGAACCTTTAACACTCAAAGAGCCATTTGAACCCGTTTTCCATGGGAAAAGAAAACACTTAGAGCTGCAAATAATTTTTGACATTTAAAATAAAGATAACACTGTATATATTGGGGTTTTTTACCTTTTACTCCGCTCATTCTGAGAAGCGCATGGATGCGTCCACCCTGCTGCCTGCAGGGTGGGCAAGGATAGGGCCAGCGGCTCGGCCTTGCCGGCCGCTGGGAAAGCGCCCGCCCCGCTCCAACGGGTCAGGCGAGAGGGGAAGCCCGCGGGGCGGCCCAGCCGGCTGCGGGCAATTGGTGCGCCCGCCCTGCTGCCTGCAGGGCGGGCAAGGATGGGGCCAGCGGCTCGGCTCGTGGAGCCGCAGTGCAAGGGCAGAAGAGCTGCATGCGGCTCTCGAGCCGCAGGTTCCCTACCCCTGTTTTATACCAATAGGAAAGACCAAATAGGCCTGCTTAACCTGCAATGCCAGTAGAGCGCATGCTTTTGGAACTAGCAAGAAACAAGTAGAAAGAAAAGCATGTGCTGTGGTGATAGGGTGAGGCCTGAACATTTTCCTGATTTCCTGAGGCCTGAACATTTTCCAGATTTATTCCAGTCAGATTTTTTGTCTGCCCTGGAATCATGCTAAGACAATGACTGAAATGGTGGACTCTAAGTAAAGTCCACAGTACGGCAGTCATATGTGCAGCAGTAAACACCCTGTCTGTGCACTTTTCTAAGACAAAGGAGCAAGACAGGCCAAGAGAGAAGTCAATCCCTGTTTAGAACTCCATTCTTAGTCCTGTTCAATAAATGTCTTTATTGTTGCACAACTGTGTTTTAGAAGGTGGGTGGTGCTAAGTAAAACAACTGAAGTCTGGTGCAGTCAATCAGTATGAATAACTCATTTCCAGTGACTGGATCTGATGGTGTGAAGTCTCATTTGGGCCTGGCATTCCTCTGACAGCTAGCCATAGGCTGGGCTTCAATCCACAACCTCAGGCATGCCCAGAATAACAGCACCTTATGCCATTCTGAAAGCTCTCCTGACATGTTTTGATTCCAAGGCTAATGGAAGAATCTGTTGAAGAACCTACAGTTTCAGAAAGTGAAATCACCAGGAGTCGATGGGATAGCAATAGATCTATCCAAAGCCACGAAATGGAATCCATCAAAAATCTTGATAAGAACATGCCAACAAATATGGAAAACAATGGCCCATGGATTGAAAATCCTCAATTTTCATTCTAATTACCCCCCAAACGAGATGCCTAAGATTTCAGCAATTATCAGACCATTGTATTAATTTCTTACATGAGTAAAATGATGCTCAAAATTTCACAAAAAAGTCTATTACCATATATGGAAAGAGAAATGCCTAATGTTCAAGCTAGATTCAGAAAAGGAAGAGGCAGTAGAGCAGTGGTGGAGCTACAAGGGGATGGGGGGTGCATGCTGTACCAGGCACACGCCTAGGGGTGCGAAAATCACCCGCCCCTGCCCCCTTCCCCCCTCGCCCCTCCTCACCAGACTGGCCCATTTTCAGCCGGCAGAAAGCTGTTTTCTGCCAGCTGGGAAAGGTAAGTGGGGGAGCACGGTGGGAGGGGCTGTGGGGGAGGGGGAGGGGCTGCAGGGGGAGGAAACAGAGTGCACCCCGGGTACACTCCTGCCCAGCTACGCTTCTGCACTAGAGATCATATTGCAAATTCACGTTGGTTATTGGAGCTTATGAGAGAAATTCAAAACAAAATCAGCTTGTGTTTCATAGACTGCAACAAATAATCAAAGTTTTTGACTGTGTGGATCATGAAAAGTTGTGGCTGGTTTTAAAGGAAATGGATGTACCACAGCATCTGACTGTTTTGATGTGCAATTTGTACTCTGGACAAAAGACTACTTGCGGGACAGAATATGGAGAAAGAGAATGGTTTCCAATTAGCAAAGATGTTAGAAAATGATACATTTTATCTCTCTATCTCTTCAATCTATATGCAGAACATATAAGGAAAACTAGATTAGATTTAGATGAAGGTGGTATGAAAATTGAGGGAAGAAACATTTAACAATTTGCAATATGCCGATGCAGAGATGTAGCTGGACCACACTGCACCCGGTGCGCACTCTGTGTTTTCCACCCCCCTGTGGGCCCCATGGCGCCCTGCCCCCACCCCCCTGCGGTGTCCCCACCTGCTGCTCCCCCCCCCCCACTTACCTTAATTCAGCCTGAAAAAGCTCAGGCTGGAAAACCGGCCTGTTCACTTCAGACTGAAAAACAGCCTGGTGGGAACGATATTCCCCAGAAGACCTTGGGGCTCACAAGGTCTCCTGGAAAGTGTAGTGTCCACCAGACCATTTTTCAGCCTGAAGTGAACAAGCCACTTTTCCTGCCTGAACTTTTTCAGGCTGAACTAAGGTAAGGGGTGGGTGGGTGGGGGATGGGTGGGGGCAATTTTCTGCCCCCAGGCATGCACCCAGTGTGCAGCGCACCCCCCCATCCCCTTGCAGCTCCACTACTGTGCTGATGATACTATATTACTGGCAGAAAATAGCAAAGACTTGAAATGACTCCTGCTGAAAGTTAAAGGAGAAAGTGCTGAACAGGACTATAGATGAACATCAAGAAGACAAAAGTAATGACTACTGAAGAATACTTAGCCTTAGCGAAGACAAAAAGAAATTTGAAATTATTTAAGACTTTTAAATTCTTGGTTCCACCATCAACCAAAAGGGAGACTGCAATCAACAAATCAGAAGGAGACTAATACTATGAAGGGCAGCCATGAAGGAGCTAGAAAGGATTCTGAGGTGTAAGGATATGTCACTGGAAACCAATTCAGGTCATAGCATTCCCTATTAATATGTTTGTGCATAAAAGCTGAACAAAGAAGAAAGCTGACAGGGAGAAAGTAGATTCCTCTGAAATGTGGTGTTATGGATTCCATGGATTACCAAACCCCCTCCCCAAATAAGTTGGTTCTAGAGCAAATCAAGCTGAATTGTCCATAGAAGCTAAAATGACTCAACTGAGGCTGTCCTATTAAAGACAATAATGCTACAAAGGTTGAAAGCAGCAGGAAAAGAGGAAGACCCAGAATGAGATGGATTAAGGGAAGCCACAGTCATCCCTTTGCAGGATCTGAGCAAGGCTGTTAACAATAGGACATTTGGGAGGACATTGATTCATACGGTTGCCATGAGTTGAAAGCAATGTAATGGCACTTAACACAAACATATACAGGTAAAATGGGGGGCTTTGTCAGCATCCTGTTGTTGTTGTTGTTGATGATGTCACTATGAGCTCCAGTACAGTTTCTGTGTTCTCAGATCCTCAGGGTTTGTTTATAAAATGGCTTTTCTCTGCTTACAGACTGTAGGATTCCAACAGTTGCATTAGCCTGACATTGCAGGAGTGAGAGTCCTAAACTGATTAATCACCTGCAGAAGGGAGACACTGTGTCCCATCTGACTGACATTTGAATTGGAGGATTCTTCAAGTGAGCAGTATAATCCTTAAAACTTTCATGCCAACTGGAAGAGTGCTGTATCCAGAAATGTCTTTCCAACTGAAACCAATATAAATCACATCCATTTATTTTATTTATATGCCAAATTTATTTTATAACAAGACATACATACATACATAAAACCTTTACTAGCCATAAAACCAATATAACAACCAGCATTATCCAGACAGATGTTCCATACATAAAACCACCACAGGTATTATTCCAAAGTTCCTAAAAGGAACCTAGCTACAGAATTTAAAATCACAGAAGAAGAGTTGTTTAGTAGGAATGCAACCTTCCCAGCAACAAAGTATTCCTTAAACTTAGCAGGAAGAAGAGTCAAAAGCCTGGTCCTAGCTTCTTTGTATTTGGGGCAGTTAAGCATTGTATGTTCCATGGATTGCACCACTATAGTACAGTGGGGGCATTTCCGCTCTTGCGAGTCAATTTTAAGAAACCTCCCTTGGAGTACAGAACAAGGGAAGGAATTACAATGAGCCCTTGTGTATATCCATCTAAGCTTGGGCTCTTGGAGTATACTCAGATAGTCTGCCATCAGATTGGTTTTGAATTTGATGTTGAAAAAGAAGGGGGAACAGTTACTTTGCGCCTGGTCTTGTAGAACTTGTAGCTCCTGGTCAAGGAGTCGCCTTTTTAGTTGAAAAAAGAGTTCGGAAGGAGGTAGCATTTGCAAAGACTCCCAGGAGAATCCCAGGGAAAGTATTTTAATTTCAACTGCCCGCCACCACTTAGATCCATGGAGCTGGGGGAGGATATGATTGATAAGGCTACCAGTGTCCGAATTAAAGCACAGGCAAACCCAGAACTTAAGGGTGGCCAGCCAAGCTTTCGTAACCAGCAGATGTTGTCCTGCTTCCAAACAGAGTGCAGCATAAGGAATGCAATGTGGCACTCCGAATATTTTGTATAAGAAGGCTGACTGAATCCTTTCAACTTTTTGGCTCCAAGCATTAATCCACAAGGGGATTCCATAGAGCAATTGAGGAATCACTTTCATGTTAAAGACTCTAACTGCGGCAGGGATAAACCTATTGCCTTTCGTAAAGAAAAAGTTCTCCACACCCACCACAGTAGCCCTACAAGCTGTCATGGCTAGGTCTCTGTGTTTATACCAACAGGCTTTATGATGGAAAACGATTCCTAAATATTTGCAGAATTTGACTTTTTCAACCAATGCACCATCTAACATCCATCTACTGGGTTTATAAATTTTAGCAAATACAACCACCTTAGATTTAGCAGGGTTGATGGATAAAGACATATTAATTTTAATATTAGAGAACTTTAATATATTTTTGTAATGAGAAAAGAACTGCATCTTTGTTTGACACACCACATTATGCCTTTTGTTAATTTTCAGGTTCGCTTATGAAAACTAGGAGTTTCCTTATTTATGTCTATGTGCATGCGTGCACCTTCCATCACTTTCCTTCTTTTTTGCTTTGCTCAGTTCCTTAATCCAGAGGTGTAGCAAGGGGGGAAAGCACCTGGTGCACCAGTGTGTCCTCTGCCGCCGCCCCGGAACGCCCCCGCCATGCCCCCAGAACGCCCTCACCACACCCCCACAGGGGCACGTGCCCTGTGCATCATCATGCCCCCGGTCCCCTTGGAGCTACACCTCTGCCTTAATCATGTCTTTATTTCCTTTGTTTCTACACTTCTTGGGGGGTTTGGTGGGAGTTGTGCTGTCCTTTCTCCAGCTATTGTTATTTCTTTTTCTTTCCTCCCTAGTTTTACTTGTTTGCTGTTTCAGTTCTCTGCTATTTGCAGTAAGGTGTGTACAGGCTAATTATGGTTAGCTGCAGAATCTTTGCATACACCCCTCACCCGGTAGTCCTTTAAGAGAATAATCACACTGATGATGATGATGACAGATCTTGACAGAGGCATGTTATTTTCACTAAAATGAACAGCAGAAAATGTACATCTGGCAAGTGTCCCATATTTATACTGTCCCATATTGACATAATTTATGCTTGCCTAATATGAGCCATCCATTTTCATCCACACTGTTCTTGGCACCAGAGCATCATATTTTATTGACATTAACTCCACTAATTATGATGTCTGTAATGATGTTCTTTGGTCCCCTCCACCGATATGTTGCTCCGTGTGTGTAACAATCACCAAAAAGCTAACAGCCCAATCGGGCTGGGAGGGGGAGGGCAACAGGCAAAGGGACTTCTGGAATTGGCACAGGCTTGCACCCAGGACGTAGGTAAGGGGGGGTTCTCGGGTTCAACCCCCCATCTCATGTTTCCAATGGGAGGTAATAGGAGATGGGGCTACACCTTTGAGGGTCCATAACTTTGGACCCCCTGAACCAAACTTCACCAAACCTGGGTGGTATCATTAGGAGAGTCTCCTAAAGATACCTTAAAAGTTTGGTGCTGCTAGCTTAACAATTGCACCCCTGACAGCAGGCACCCCCCAAATTTCCCCAGATTCTCCTTTTAAATCCACCCCCTTCGGCATGGATTTAAAGGGAAAATCTGAGGTCCTCAGTTTAGAAGAAGAAGAAGAGTTTGGATTTATATCCCCCCTTTCTCTCCTGTAGGAGACTCAAAGGGGCTTACAATCTCATTGAACTTCCCCCTCTCACAACAAAAACCCTGTGAGGTGGGTGGGGCTGAGAGAGCTCTGAAAAGCTGTGACTAGCTCAAGGTCACCCAGTTGGTGTGTGTGGGAGTGCATAGGCTAATCTGAATTCCCCAGATAAGCCTCCACAGCTCAAGCGGCAGAGCAGAGAATCAAACCCGGTTCCTCCACATTAGAATGCACCTGCTCTTAACCACTATGCCACATTGAAAGTGATGCTGTTTCACAGTGGGGGATAATCCACCCCAAAACAGCATCACTTTCAATGTTGTTTAACTAGGGACCCCAGATTCTCCCTTTAAGGTGGATTTAAAAGGAGAATTTGGGCTCTCTAGTTTAAACACCATTGAAAGTGATGCTGTTTGGGTGTGAATTCCAGCATCACAGCAGCTGCCCAGGGTAGGGGCAGGGGCGCAAAACTCAGATTTTGCATTGGGCTCCATTTTCCATCTATGCCTCTGCCCAGGAGGGAGGCAGAAGGAACTGCCAGCTGGGAGCCCAGCTGGTGGGGGGCAGGGGAGGGCAGGATGGGGGAGTCTGCCGTCTTCGGCCTTGGAGAGCTGCTTTTATAAGCGCTAGGCCGGGGACGGGGCTTGGGGAGGCGGGGCCATTCCCTAGGGGTGGGTGGGGGTGTGGCCCCCCCCATAAAAAAATCTATACCTATGTCCCTGGCTTGCGCTGACATGGGTGCCCACCTGCCAGGGCAAGTGGCAAATGTGTCCAGAAGTAGTCACCATTACCAAGCTTCTGGTGCAGGAAAACATGCTGACATGGCTGGAGGTGATCTGAGGGCATTCCCAGAGGTGAAACTGACCTCAGCCAGCTTCTACCAGGCTTTCGGCCCAGGGACGCTGCCAGCACAGGAGTCCAACTTGCTCCACCCGAACTTGTGGCATAAGTCCATTTTGGGCTATGAGAGATTCCCTAGCAGCTGGGGTTTTTCCTTTCACTGCCTTCCTGCACTGCCTGAATCCTTTCTAGAGGCGGTGGCACGCCCAGCTGCCACAGCCCTCTGGATTGGGCTGTAAAGGAGCTTCTAACTATAACATGAACTCCTTTTACCTTGGAATACTCTGCCGAGTTCCAATACAATGTTTTGCTGATAATTTGTTAGCTGCTTCTCCTGGTTAGAAATAAGGCTAAAGACCCAAACTTGCACTCTTAATTTGGGACTACAGAGCAACTTGAAATTTACTTCGAAATAAATATGTGTGCTGGGAAGTGGGGCGGTATGCTACTCATCCTAAATACAGGGCAACCAATATATGCCAGGTCTGTAAAAACTTTCAGTATGAGTTTGCTAGGAATGTGCAAGAAGTAAATTTCTTTGTCTGGGAAAACTATTGGCATAAAACAAGATATGAGGGAATACCAAAGTCAGAGAAAGAAAAAAGGCAGCAGCTGCCACATCTCTCAGAGCTGTGGTGGTGGAAGGTTGGTTGTCCTTCCTCAGTTGCTTTCAGGCTTCGGGACCAAGGCAGGCCTTCACACAGCAGCACTGTTTAGATTCTTGTGGGAGGAAAGTTGGCAGTACCACAGAGCCCAGTTCCCTAGCCCTCACACATAGTACTGTCAAGGGGTAAAAAAGAATTTCCTATTCCAACTGAAATAGCAAAACATACACCCAACCTGTTTAAAGGTAGCTCAGGGTTGGTTGAATTTCCTTCAGACAATGAAAGGCTTTGAGCCCATTCATAGTACTTAAGAATCAGCTTTCTTGGGAACATAATAAGCGCCTTTTAGAGGTCGTTTTCCTCCAGTCACCAAACTTGGAATTTAACACAAGGTTTGTCTATAAACTTGCCACAAACAATTTACGTAATGGCTGGATATGGGATTATTTTCATCTGCTTTTACTCTGTGCTTAGCAGTACTTGGCAGTAGTGAAGCTCAGTCCTAGAGGCAGTTGCATTTCACTGCTGAGCGATCTCTAATTGTGCCCAGAATGAATCACAGATGCATTAGATGGTTGATGGCAAGATACACGAGAGCAAAGGGCATGCATCCTATTACAGAGAACAAGGATCTGAATGAAAAAGTCTTTGTCATTGCTCAGAAGTGCTAGAGATAGAAGACAGAGATCCTTCTCATCACAGGTATGTAAAGCCATATTCAACCTGGAGCTAGGAGTTACTGAGAGATTTCAAAGGCTGGCTTTAAGTGCTTACAATCTGAACAAAATGGCAAAACAGTAATCGCTGATGTTTTGGATATTTTCCAGAGCGGTGTAATGTCAGACTCTGCAGTCACTAATGAGAAACTGAAACAGGATTCACTCAACATTTGTCTACCAAGAAAGTGATTTTTAACATCATTTGGGCCAGCAAGTAATTGGTCTAGAACAGGTTGTGGAGACTTGCAAAACTTGTGTCTGCCTGTGACTAATCAACCTTTGGCAGCTGCAATGTCCACATGGGCCTTTATTGCTAAGTGATTCATCCAGATCATGGGTATAGACATCATGGAATAGATTTAACATGGAAGCAACATGGAAAAGTGCCCCCAACAACTGTTTTTTTCTCAATCCATGATACGTAAGTGTAAAGCTAATGATGGGAGTAGACGGGCAGTTATCAGAATGGATACTCCACCTATAAAGCAAATTTGCCTACACTAACTAGCTGAAGAAATATCAGTGGAACTATTCAGAGGCCTCTCCCTACACTTTCCAGCTAACTTCCCTGGACTTTATATAACTGCTCAAGAACTTGCTTTCAGTGGAAGAATTTCCCTTGGTTTGGAGTGATTAGATTCCATCTATGCATGGAAATCATGTTCAATACATCAGAGTAATCTCAGTCCATCCACTCCCACCAATTGTTAGTAGGCAGTGCTTTCAGACCAGCAGGAATGGGTTGCACTTGAACACCTCTAGTTTTGTTTTATTTACTATATTTTTAAAACAATCTTCTCCCCAAAAAGTTTTATTTCTAGAAAAGTAAAGCTCTAGATTTACTACCTCTATCATACCTACAATTTTATTCCTCCTTTCCTCCAAGCATACTTGGTTCTTCACACCCCATTTTATTCTCAAAACTATCTTGTGAAGTAGACTAGATTATGACAGGCCCCCAGTGAGATTTATGATTGAGTGAGGATTCAAATCCAGGTCTCTCACATCTACATCAGCTGCTACATCACATAATAGAAATATCATAGGAAACATCTGATAAGTCACCCCTGTGTCCAAATTGTCCTGATTTTGCAACACTAGCACGAGGCAGCTGTTGTAGCTGGAGAATCCAAGGAAATGCTTATTCAAATTTTCATATGACCCAGTTCTGTATGAAACACCACAAGGTGACTGGAAAACTATGCTGCAGAGGGAAACTGAAATTTAGGCTGCAATCTTGTGTGTGCTGTTATCTGAGAATCAGCCCCACAAAATCCAGTAAGTTATACTTTCAAGTAAACATGCAAAGGATCAGGCTGCAAAGTCATCACTTGCTCAAGTGATGTTTTACACAGGAACAAGCCATCATAGGTCAAACGTTATACAGACCATTCAAGGGAGACAGCAATCTTACCCTGAGTCCAGAGGAACAAGTTCCAAGCAGGTGTAGGAAGAGGCAGTCAAGGTAGGTCAGGTCATGCAATCCAGTCCAAATCAGTCTGCAAGTGGTGCAGCAGAAAGCTGCCAGGCTTTCAACAACATTGCTCCTGCAACTTCCACTTCCCAGAGCTGTTTCTTGTATGTCTGTGTTGTGGCTCAATCTTGATCCTGAGCTGACTCACAGCATCCTCTGTGATGCCTTAGGGCTTTCCAAGCATGCATTGCACCTTTTAGAGTGCAGTTCCTGCAGGGTACAAATTCTCAGCTGCCTCACAGACTCAGGTGAGCTGGGTGGACTGCTAGTGACTGGAGCCTGGGGGTGCTTCTGCAAGCACTCTGACTTCCAGCTCTCGACTTGGGCCAGCTCTGTCTGCATCCTGTGAGGTTTCTGGCTATGCTTGAGGCCCAGTCGACTGGGGTTCCAACACAGTTGGGTCGTCCTGTTAGTGTTCCTCATTGAGGGCTCCTGACTGGCTGACTCCAAACCCATGACACTCTACCAAGGCTGTAAAGACCAACAAATTCCTTACTTCAGTGAGGAGAGAAAGCAGGAGCTGTCTAAAGAAAACTGGGATGGCTGTCAAAAGAACTTTCAACTGAGTTAAGATTTAAAAGGACAGTTTCATTGTCTAGAAGGTGGAAGAGGCAACAAGGAGACCAGCTATTTTAGATATGATCCTAACCAATAGTGACAATCTGCTTAGGGTGGAAGGGGTGGGATCCTTAGGAGGAAGTACATGATGGATGGGAGTTTCTTAAAAATTAGATATTGAAGGCGCAATTTCAAACAGTTGCAGTGAGGAGAGAAAACAGGAGCTGTCTAAAGAAACTGGGACGGATGTCAAAAGAACTTTCAACTGAATTAAGATTTAAAAGGGACATGTACAAGAAATGGAAAAAGAGGGAAATCACCAAAGTGGAACTCAAACAAATAGCCAGCACTTATAGGGAGAAATTTTTTAAAGCTGAAGCGCAGAATGAGCTCAGCATGCTAGAGAAGTAAAAACCATTAAAATGACTTTTTGGTTATGTCTGTATCAAAAGGTAGAACAAGGAAATGGTAGGATCACTGTGTGGGGAAAATGGCAGAATGCTAACAGGAGACAAAGCAATGGCAGAACTACTCAACACCTTCTTTGTCTCAGTATTCTCCCAAAAGAAAGTGCTCCACCTGGGGGAAGGAGCAGATGATGCAGTAGGGGAAATCCAGCACAGAATAGATAAAGAAGTAACACTTGAATATCTGCTAACTTTAAATAAATTCAAGTCTCCAGGGTCTGAGGAACTATATCCTCAGGGATTAAAAGAACTGGCAGCAATAATCTCAGAACCACTGGCAATAATCCTCAAGAATTCCTGAAGAACAGAAGGCCCAGCAGACTGGAGGACAAATGTTGTACCCATCTTTTAAAAAGGGACAAAAGACATCTCAAACAATTACTGCTCAGTCAGCCTGACAATAATATTAGGAAAGATTCCAGAGCAGATAATTAAACAAACAGTCTGTAAGCACTTAAAAGTGAATACTAAAAGTCAACATGGGTTTCTCAAAAATAAGTCATAGCAGACTAATCTTATCTGTAGGATTGCTGTGGATGTAGCATAACTTTATTTTAGCAAGTTCTTTGACAAGAAACTCCATAATATTCTTGCAATCTAGTAAAATGTGGACTAGACAATACTACTGTTAGATGGATTTGTAATTGGTTGACTGACCAAACCCAAAGGGTGCTCACCAATGGCTCATCTTCATTCTGAAGAGAACTGACTAGTTGGGTGCTACAGGGCTCTGTCTTGGGCCCAGTGCTATTCAATATATCCCAGCAGACTGGAGGGCAAATGTTGTACCCATCTTCAAAAAGAAACAAAAGAAGTCTCAAACAATTACTGCCCAGTCAGCATGAAAACAATACTAGGAAAGATTCTAGAGCAGATCATTAAACAAATAGTCTGTAAGCACTTAAAAGGGAAAACCATGATCACTAAAAGTAAATATGGGTTTCGCAAAAACAAATCATGCCAGACTGATCAAATTCAAATGATCTTTAATGGAGTTTTTTCAGCTTTACATAGATAAAATTGGATAAAAGGCCACATGCAAAAAATATAATAAAAGACCATCACATCCAAGTTTCAGTTGATTCTCTGTCTTAAGGTTTTAGCAAGAAGAATTGCTACCACCACAGTAAAGTGGGGGTCTTGGTTTCTTGAAAGGAGTCGAGTCAACATGGAATTACTCAGATGATTCTTCCCCTTGACATTTATTCAGTGGAGAAGGTGTTTATGAAAATGATTAAATATCGAACATTCCAAAATAATGTGGGACACGGAGTCAGAGCTAGGTCCACAAGGGCAAAGTTGCTCATGGGAGGGATTGTCTGCAAATCTTCCTGACAAAACATTTGAGGGGAACATGTTTAGTCTCACCAACATGAACGCTCTTCTGCATGATGGCGAGTCTAGCATATAAAGATATGCGGAGTGTTGTTTATAGAACGTATGAATGCCAAACATTTGTGGCGAGCAGGCTCTGGGTCTAGAGGCCTTGTCTCTTGACATCTTCCAATCTGGTTTTAATTGCATAGAACATGTACTCGGTGCACATCCAGAGGGATTCAAGATTTAGGCCTAGTTGGCTGAGTCTGTAAAAAATATCTTGCAGTCAGGTGGAGTAATAAGTATTCCCCAATAGATATAGCATTAAGCTGTCCTCCCCAGATCTGAAGTGAATTTTCAGCCAGCATTTAAAGGTCGAGAGCCATGCTTTGGTTTCTAGCCTTTGGAGGCCAAGTTCGCTATGCATTTCTAACTGGCTGACACACATTGGTAGGCCTAACAATTGGCCAGTCCAATCTTATCTCTTTTTTTAACAGAGTTACAAACTTGGTAGATGAAGGGAATGCTGTGGATGTAGCATACCTTGATTTCAGTTAGGTCTTTGACAAGGTCCCACATGATATTCTTACAAAAAAAGTTACTAAAATCTGGGCTATAAAATACTGCTGTTAAATGGATTTGTAATTGCTTGACCAATTGAACCCAAAGGGTGCTCACCAGTGCTCATCATCTTCATCTGGGAGAGAAGTGACTAGCGAAGCACCGTTTTTAGGCTAGCAGCACCAAAATTTCAGGGATTTTTCAGGAGACTCTCCTGATGATACCACCCAAGTTAGGTGAGGCTTAGTTCAGAGGGTCCAAAGATATGGATTCCCAAAGGGGGTGCCCCCATCCCCCATGGTTTCCAATGGGAGCTAATAGGAGATGGGTGCTACACCTTTGAGGGTCCATAACATTGGACCCCCTGAACCAAAATTCACCAAACTGAGATGGTATCATCAGGAGAGTCTCCTAAAGATATCCTGAAACTTTGGTGCTGCTAGCTTAACAATTGCACCCTTGACAGCAGGCACCCCCCAAATTTCCCCAGATTCTCCTTTTAAATCCGCACCCTTTAAGGTGCATTTAAAAAGAGAATCTGGGCTCGCTAGTTTAAACACCATTGAAAGTGATGCTGTTTGGGGGTGGATTCCAGCATCACAGCAATAGGAATACAGATACTATATTGAGATTGAGGGATGTCATTGTACCTCTCTATTCTGCATTGGTTAGATCTCCCCTGGAATACTGTGCCCAGTTCTGGACACCACAATTCAAAAGGATATTGACAAGCTGGAACAGATCCAGCGGAGGGTGACCAAGATAGTAAAAGATCTAGAATCCATGTCATATGAGGAGAGACTTAGGGAGCTAGGTAAATTTAATCTGGAGAAGAGAAGGCTAAGGGGTGGCAAGATAGCTTAAATATTTGAGTGTGCAAGCTTGTATTCTGCTGCTCCAGAGACTAGGACAAGGTGTAATGGATTCAAACTACGAGAAAAGAGATTCCACTTAAACATTAGGAAGAACGTCTTGACAGTAAGGGCTATTCAACACTGGAATATGCTGCCGTGAAGGGTGGTGGAGTCTTCTTCCTTGGAGGTTTTTAAACAGAGGCTGGATGGCCATCTGTCAGGTGTACTTTGATTGTGTGTTCCTGCAGGACAGGAGGTTGGACTGGATGGCCCTTGTAGTTTGTTCCAACTTTATGATTCTATGATAAATTCCCATTTAGTAATGAATCTTTTTTGTGTCAGTCATCCCCAACCTAACCTGCCTTACAAGGTTGTTACAAGGATACCCCAAGGAAGGGGAGAAGTTATGTTGCTCTGAGTCCCTTGGGCCTAGAAAGTGGAAGACGGACACAGCAATGGGACACTGAAGACTGTATATTGTTTCAATCTCTTTTTAAGGCAGTTTCCGATAAATAGCTGACGAATTGCTGTGAAAAGGTCGACAAGTGCTCCTTGGATTTGTTTGACATATGGACAAAAGTTGCTAAGAAGTTCTCTGGCTGTTTGACTGTAAGGTTTGAATCAGCTCACACACCAGTGGTCAGCATCTGGTAGTGGTTTCACCTGCCAGGCCTCCACCGGTCATGGGAATGCTATACACGCCAACACACACATATTATTGGTGTGCATCAGAGGCGCCTGCCCGGCGATTGTGTGGCAATCCGCAGCAGGAGCTGGGCTGGAGATGGAAGCTCTCCAGGAGGTGGTTCCCCGTCTCGGGCAGCTCTGCCTTGCGTGGGCCGTCGTCGGGGCGGATTCTTCTCAGTCGCTCGTCGGCGGCAGCGCCCTGCGTTTGACTTCCTCCCTTTCCAAAGCCCCTTCAGGGCAATGGGAAGGAAGGCGGGAGAGAGAGGCGCTCCACTGGAGGAGGGCGCGGCGACTTGCACAGGGCAACACCGGGGGAGCCAGCGAGGGCGGTCGCCCAGCCGAGGAGGCGGAAGGAGGAGAGCCGGACTGGGTGCCACAATCCGGCTGGGACCTTCGGCCGGAGTCCAGAAACCACAGGCAAGCAAGCATCCGGGCAGCAGCAAGCCGCGCTGGGGAGGACGCCTGCCTCCTCTTCCTCCTCGAGGGGGCGTCACTTCTGGAGCAAATCCTCATTCTTCCGAAAAGGGAGAAAGAAAGGAGGAACCTCGGCTTACTTTTTAGGAGGAAACTGGCAATGGGGAGGGACGTAGAGGAGCGCTCCGGGTTGGCGGCCTGATCCAGCGCGGTCCCTGGGAAACCAGACTCCCACGGATTTACTTTTTCCTAGACGGGATGTTTGGGACCGGCGCTTCACTTTGTCGTTGCGCTCACAGTCATTCTCCCTTGGTCGGATCTAAAGGGGGGGGGGGGGCAGGGGGTCTCTGCCGGCAGGGACCTCATCCCCAACAGGTGTGGTGAACGTCTGGGGCTAAGTTCTTATCCCAGCCGATGGGTTTGAATCAGGGAGCCAAATCAAGAAGTGCTGCCAGAGAGACCATGTTGCATTGGCCTGTGTTCTCTCCCCGCCCCCGCCCCCGCCCCCGCCCCCGCCCCCCGAGTAAACTGAAGAAGTTGATGATCTACTTGGGAGTTTTCTTAATGCCGGTTTGGGTTAGGGAGACCATGCCTCTGTGAGAGAAGAGCAGGGAAGGGACGTGAAGGAAAGAGGAATACAGGGGAAACTTGTCAGTCAGATTTTTTTCGACCGTTTCCGCCAATTTGCACAGGTTTTGTTCCCCCGGACTTGAGAAGCCCAACGCCAACAATAAATTGAGTCTTGTGGGGATTACTCCCTGGAGCAGGACCAGCGGTCTGCGCATGCTCACAGTGGCCCGTCTTAATCTTGCTTCACGCGAAAACACGCTCAGCAGCCTTGGCGGATGGTGGCACCTGCCTCGGGGTAAGGGGGAACCATTATTTAACTGTTTGGAAAGTTTTTTATTTCGCCTTTCCTTGCTTCAGGGAGCTCAGGGCGTCGTACGTCATTCTCCCTTCCTCATGTTCTCTTCACACCCTTGTAAATTAGGTTAGGCAAAGACAGAAACTAACTCAAGGTCACCCAATTGAGCTTTATGGCACCGTGGGGATTGAAATTTTACCTTCCAAGATACTTGTTTTGATGCGCTAACCCGAATACACGTTACTGTGGAGGGCACATGTCCTACATTATTTACCTACTCACTTCTGTTTAAAGGGAAGTGCCATAGCACGTGTATTCACTTTAAAAACGAAATCGGGAACCAGTATCTGGGTGAATGGAAGATTGAAATTAAATGTAATGCCTGATGTGTACATGGATTCTTGAGAAAAGACTGGATAATGTTTTATCAGTGTCCAGGCTGGTAAGGTGTCGTGAGCCAGGGAAACCAAATGAGTTTCAAGGTTCTTAAATCGTGGCAGGAGAAGGGGGTTCCCACAGTTTCAAGAAAATAGTGGAGAGCGTGCATGTGTGTGAATTCCTGCCAGTGCCTGTATTAAGCAGATTGCCTCCAAATTACCATTATCCGGAAGTTCTGTGCTGATCCACCCCCGAGTGACTCCTAGACCAGAGATCTGTTGGTCACCATGATCTACATTAGATATCGGAATTTACTCATCTATCTGAAGATAGATAACCTATCCTGACCTGGATAGCCCCAGGCTAGCCTGATACGGTCAGATCTCAGAAGCTAAGCCGGCTAGCATGTGGATGGAAGATTGCCAATTAATACCAGGGGCTTCATGCGGAGGCATACAATGGCCAAACCACCTCTGCTCTGATCGTCTCTTGCTTTGGAAACCCTGGGGCGTCGCCATAAATCAGCTATGACTTGAGGGGGGAGGGAATTCTGAAAAGAGAAGTCTCTTCAGCAGGGGGGAGCGACAAATATATACATTATAAAAGTATGTGATTAAAATCATTGCAGTAGAACTGCGGTGAAAGATGCAGAGAAAGAAGCTGGAATTCGGAAGACTCCCAGGGAGCGGGAAAGGATGGTGGCAAACGTGCAAGGCGCTTGACTGCTTTGCTTCCTCCGCCGTTTATTTAGCCGAGCTGCTAAATTTCCGTAAGAATTGGGAAGGGGGGAGCAGGGGGAATTAGCCGCCCAGCTGCAACAGAAGCAGAAACAAACAAAAGGGGGGACGAAAAAGATGGCCAGTGGCGCCGGCTGCTTCCCTCTCTGCATACCAGCCCTCCAGCGTTTTTTGCCTGCTTTTGGGAGGGAGCCTTGAGCGTTCTCAACGGGTAGAGCTTGGCAACCAACTCTCGCCCCCCCCCTTTTTAAAGTGATGAATATTGCCAGGTACTTCGGTCACAAATTGATTTATCTTTGCTTTTGTTTCTATGTGAATAAAGAACACAAATGGAACAACCGCTAGGGGGAAATAGGATGCAAAACGTGGAATAAAGCCACACTCCAAAGGCGGACCAAGATAAAGCGATAAACACCTTTATATCAAAATCTTGGTTAAGAATTGCCCTTCCTCACAAGGCACTGTAATTCCCTTGTCTCCACTCTGCCTGCAGACTCCTGTACTGTCTGTATCAAAGTAATGACTTCCGGGAGCGACCCCCCACCCCCCACCCGCTGCGAACATGTTTCCCTGAGTGGAGGAGTTCCAGAGATGCATGTTGTACTGGGTTGCAGAATTCCTCCTGTTTGGAGGTGGATTCCCGCCCACCGACCCCCCTTCATATGTACAGCTGTAACTTCTAAGTCATGAGAGCTATATTATGAATGGATTTGGGTGTGGCTTTTTTTCGCCTCCTCCCCGCCCCCTCCAGGGGAGAGACCACGCTTAATCTGTGGGAGAAGCTTCGTTGTTTGCACGGCATCCCACTCAGCCGAAAGACGCGAGACTCCTGGCTGAGGGGGCGGGGCTTTGTTTCTGACAGGAGGCCAGGAAAGAGCCCAGGAGCAGGAAGCGGAGCAATATCATTTGCTGGGGACCAGCAACAGGAAGCAATCCGCGGAGTACTTTTCTCCCTTTTTCCTTCCCTTCCTTATACAAATAACTACCTGTATCTTCTGGCAGAGACCAGAACTTTTCTGCCTGCAAGCGCCAGGGCGGATACTTGATAACAGTAGCTTCAGAAAGGGGGCCATACTAGTCTGTTGCAGCCAAAACAAACAGGCCCCTTGGGCCCTTTAAAGACTATAATTTCATTCCAGCATTATTGTATATTTGTTTAGATGTTTCTATCCTGCATTTATCCCTGAAGCTGCTTGGCATATAATTCTCCCCTCCTTCATTTTATCTTCACAACCCTGTGACCTAGGTTAGGCTTGGAGAGCGGGACTGGCCCACTTCTTCAAATACAGTGAGTGGCTCCCCACTAAACTGATCTTTTATGTAAAAGGTATTAAAATAGCAGAGTCAAGAGGCCACAAAATGCAGGAAGTACAGTGTGAAATATTATTACGAAAAATTCAGAGCTAATCAAGAAAAACACAGAAGGAGAAAAGTTTGGATTTATACCCCAGTTTTCTCAACTGTTAGGAGTTTCAAAGCACCTTAAAAACTCATCCCCTTCCTCTCCTTGCATTCAGCAGCTATGCTAAGCTAGTCAAAACCTACAATGCGTGGAGAATTTCACCTTTTGCTAAGATAGTTAAGTCTTAAAGCAAGAATAAAAATCCCAAGTCCTTGTTCAAGTTTGGGATGTGGGAGAAGATGCTGCCACCCTCCACATGGAGATTTTTTTCCTTCATAGAAAGCCCCCAGATTAAAGGGAAATGTTCACATAGCATTGTGATTCTTCTGAGTACTACTTATGGTGTCTCTGGGGCCTTCCTGTTTACAGTGGGAAAAAACCCAAACCCTTTTTCTGTCTGGTTGAAAGGGAGTTGTTGTGGAGTGAGTGTCAATCCATTGACTGTCCTTCACTGTTCCTACGGGGATTGGGTAGAATTAAACTTCAGTTTCAAAATGATGCCAGGTTGCAAACCTGTAATATTACAGCATGGCTTGGGGGAAAGGCCACCTTCCAGGCAACAGGGGTCCCAAATAGTTTCCATCACCTTTGTGGGTTTGTGCAGATATGACTTGGGGAGGAGAGGGGGTGGGTAGCAGCAGGCTCTTTGCTGCTTTGCACTCCTTTATGGAAATGACCAGTTTGAAACCTCTTATGTTGCCTCCATACACATGGTCCATATGGTCAGTGTGATCTATGATCTATTGCCATGATCCCTGAATTCCCAGGTTTTAAAAGAGAGGAGGGAAGTGGAGGCAATGGATATGGTAAGACAGAAAATTCCTCATTTAGCTATCCTTTTTGGAAGGAAAGTAATGTCCAGGAACAGCATAGGTGGCAAGGCAGGCTGGGAATGAACAAGCCTTGCTTTCTCCCTTGCCCCAGAAGGAGTGACTGGGTTTAGTTTAGAATAAAGAAACTGGTTGCTAGGACAACTATTCTGGAGAGATGCTCCTGTGGAAATTTAAAATCTAGATTAAAAAAAAATCTTACAATCCAGTCAACAGCTGTATTATGGAAATGAATGCAAAGTACCTTGATGTTTTCCTTCCTTTTTGCTTGATTCCTGTGTTTGGTAATGCAGGGAAATAATTATTAACTGATTGATTTAAGCCACCTAGATTGAAAATTATCCCACAATATTCAAGGAAAAAGACCTTGGGGATTGAAATGGCCTGACAAATGCTTTGGTCAAAGACCGTAAATAAATTTTATTACTACTACTTATTAACTGATTTGATGGTCACACAAACTGTAACTCTGTAGAGACAGTAACTGTTCTCGTTATCCAGGCATGTTTTTTGCGAAATAAAATTTCCTTACCAGGACTACATTAACACAATTTCACACATAATTTTTTTCATAAACAACAGATGTGCATAATTACATAGGCTGATCTCACATACATGTGAACTTATAAATATGATAAGAAACTGATAATTTAGAGTTCCCCAGCACATCTGCATGCAGTGTATGTGCACTGAAATGTACAAAGCTGCCCTAAAGCAGAAAAATTAAGGACCAGATTCTCTTGTTCAGTCTGCTACAATACTGCCCTCTGGTGTTTGAAAATCAGTCATCAGAAAGAAGGATGAAATGAGATTTTATCCTTTTGAGATCACACTGATATCCAAATTATAATTCTCAGTGTAACACTATATTGAAAGATGGGCTTGGAAATGTCAGATTTCAAGGTAATATAAAACCTTATGCTTTCCCTCAGTGCTAGATAACTGAATTTAGATTTGATTATATTCTATTTTTAATTTTTGTTCTGTTTGTTCCACTTGATCTTATTTTTTTTTAAAGAGGAGAAGAAAGAAAGATCTGATAATACTACTCAGAAAGTTTCCTCCTGGATTGCTGGGCTAAACTAATGTTGAATGTTAGGGGGGTACACAGAACTCCCACCTCCTTGATTACTTGTGGTACGCTCCAAGCCAGCTTCTGATATGTGTAGGCAGGCTAATGGTGTGAGAGCCTTGCTACTATGGCAACCAGAATCTCAAAAACCACTCTGTTCCATGGTGGCAGAGGCTAGGTAGGCCTTAGGCAGTAATAGAGCTGTGACATTATGCAGGGTTGGTTCTGTTGGGATCTCTGAAGAAATCTTCCTTCCAGGCTCAGATGCACATGTCATTCTTGCCTCAGGCTCTCTAACATCCCATCCTGGGCAAAAAGAGCAGGACAAGGGAACTCTGCATATGCTATACCAAGCAAAACAAAAATATTTACTTTAGTCCATCAAAAGATTAGATTTTCTGCTGGGGTTGGAAGTCAGATCCACTTTGGCCATGAGTTCACTATTCGGGTGAGTGAAGACAAAGAAGTTATTGGTGTGCATCTGGGGCTATGTGAGAATCTAATCTAATATAGAATTTAATATTGTTGCAAGTTCACTGATAGCTCCGTTATGATAATCTTCACCTTACGCTGTGATGCTACACTGTCAGTTATTAGATTCAGGAATGTAGACAGCTACCATCCTTGGTGGTGGCAACCAACTGGCGTCATCCTGGCTACAGCGCTTCTGAGGCAAGAGAGAGAAGAGGCAACAGCCCCCCCCCCCCAATTGTCCTTGGAACCAACAGCAGCAGAAAGTTTCCCACTTAAAAACCACCATTCCTGAGGCTCAGAGCAATAGCCAGCCCTGCTAGGAGGGATGGCCATATCAGCAAATGAAGTAAATCAACAGTCCATTGTGCATGTGCACCCCCACTCTGGCTACAGCCTTCACTGTGCTGCTAATAGCATCAGCACAGGTACCAGATCAGGAATGTTGAACTCAATTGTAATGAGGGCTGGCTATGACATAAATGTGATTTGGTTGGGCAGGGCTTGCCGGGGGGGGGAGGGAGGGGGGCTACTTTGACTGGCCCCAGAATGGCACTGGGTGGGGGTGCTTGGACTGGCGAGCCTGCAGTGGGAGTGGGGCTTGAGAGGGCTTATCAGGCCTGCGAGCCAGTTGAGACAAACTCCATCCCCCTCGGTCCTGAACTGACCTGGCAAGCTCAGTCAGTGAAAAAAATTGTTAGCAAGTGTCAGCAGGAGGTTACCTAGAAGATTCTTGGATAGCCTGGGATTCCTGGGATAGCCAGAAAACACTGAAAAGCATAAATCATTTTACCTTTGTTTTCCCATTTAACTTTTTTTAATCCTCAAATTTAACAAGATGGGACTCCCTATATTAGCTATTTTTTTTGTTTGTTTGCTGTAAAGTCACAGCTGACTTATAGTGACTCTGTAGGGCCCCTTCCACACATGCCAAGGGTGTAGGACATTAAAAAACCCATTGTTGGGGAGAGTTTTGCACAGATCCCACCCGCAATACAAGTCTGCCCCATGTTATTTCCCCCAACCCGGGTTTTTTGAAATTTTGAAATTCAAGCAAGTCTTTTCAAAAATCCCGGGTTGCAGCTGCTCGTGAACAAACAGCTGGGCAGGAGGCACTTTATTTGCCTCCCTTTTCAAAAAATTTTTTTCTGCAACTTGCATCTGCGTAGCTTCACAGGTGCAGATGGTCGTATCATGGGACATCAACAGTGGTGGGATTCAAATAATTTAACAACTGGTTGTTTACAAGCACCATTTTAACAACCAGTTTTGTTGAAGAAGTGTGAACCTGCTGAATCCCACCATTAGACATCAGCATGGCTGTGGGGGGTTCATTTGTGCATGCCTGCGTAGCTACACGTGGGCAGGAAGAAATTTTTAAAAATAGACATGCCTTCACACGGAGGTCTTCCATCCAAATTCTAGGGTCAGGGCTGAGAGTGCATATCTGGCCCAAGGTCATCCAGCAAGCTTCTATGTCTCATTGAGATTTGAACCTGGGTCTCCCAGGTTTTAGTCCGATACCTTAACCACTAAACCACACTGGCTTTCATAATAGGTAATATGGTGGCCAAACGGTAGCCTCCTTCTTTTCTGCAGGCTGTACAAGTTGAAGATCTGTGAACAGGTCATCTCCTCAGCATTGTTACAAAAAGCAGCTGTCATGCCCCCACAGAGGCTTTTGTTATTTAACCATTAAGCTTCAGTTTCCCCATAATTAGCATGGGTTTAGTTCACTGTTAAGTCTTCTAAGGGAGGGAATTTAGTTAACCCCTGCCCCTTTAAGACATTTCCCAAAAGGCAGTTTCCTTCTTTACCCAGCAATCCCCTGTTTTAGCTCTTGCCAGTCAGTCAGAGCAAGGTGCCAAGGGTAGCTGGAGACTGGAATATTTGTGACATATATGGTGGTCCATAGTAGTATTTGGTGGTCCATAGAGCATAAGTTAAGGTTAGCAGCAATTAGAACCAGACAAAGACCGCACTCTGTCCAAGCCCAGTACAGGGCACCAAAAACAGATTCACTTGGGGGGCAGAACAGCAGCCATATTGGAGGGAAGTGATCTGGATCAGGGCCACAACTTGTATATTTTCCCCAGTCTTACAAATAGCAGTTCTGAGAGATCATTTGAAGTTGGAAAACCTCCCTCCTCCTGCACCATAGCACCAGTTTGAATTGACTGCTTCCCTGTTGCTATTTACCGGTAAAATTACACATAAAATCCATCCACAGATTTTCCACCTTCTTATCTGGTTTGACTCAGTGAGTCGTGGTGACTTTGGGAATTCCTGTGCCTCGTAGTGTGCCACTCATCTTAGAAGCAGTTTCCCTTAATTGCTGAGTGAGCTCTTGGCTGTCATTTTTCTACAGTAAAATTGTGTAACGGCAGGGAATATACAAGACAAAGCACACATCACTGGCCACAGAGCCTATCATGAGCCAACAGATTAAAATGGGCATTGTTAAAGGGGATGGACTGGGCAGAGAGAGTCATGCTATTCTAATCCCTCACTATTTTTTGGCAGGCAGCATGATCCCGGTAGCTGAATTCAAGCAATTCACAGACCAGCAGCCTGCTTTCAAAGTTCTCAAGCCCTGGTGGGATGTTCTGGCTGAATACATCACAATTGCCATGCTGATGATAGGTGTTTTTGGCTGTACTCTGCAAGTGAGTATGGGAGAACACTACACAAGACCTCAAGAGGACTGCATTGTTAATGACACTCTGGAGTTATACTGCACTAATTTTTATTGGTAGCCAAAGTTGGGGACATGCTGGGCAAGTGTGGGGAAAACCATGCACATAACTTTTACTCCTCCACCATCCCCAGCCATCCAAAGGCCACCTGCTCCCTAAAACAGTGCTGCCCTTTCTTCCTTGCTGTTCCTTAAGCCTGGATGTATATTTCAGAATATCTGCATGATGCCACCCCTCTCAGTTCCTTCAGATCCCTCCTCAAAATCCACCTCTTCCACAAAACTTCATTGAAATGAAGCTCACGTAAGTGTAGGGGGAATTAATGCATATTCTTCCAGTGGGAGAACAACTATCCCCTTCGTTTCCTTTGTTGTCCCCTTATGTTAAATTCTGAACTGTAAGATCCTGGAGGCAGGGACTTGTACTCTGAAAAACACCGTGTACTTTGCTGGAGCTATTTAATAACATGCATACTGTTGGCTCTTTGCAGGGATGACCAGCTGAGGGAAATTCTTCTCAGTCAAGGTGGGGGAGATGGGATTCCTTACCACAACATAGTTACTGGGTCTCTCAGGTTTAGCTGGAGAGAGTTTGGTCTCCCACGTGGAAGAACCTGGCCGGTCACTTGTCTCTTAGCAACAAGACTTTCCTCCCATCTGTAAATGAGTAATAGAAAATAGATTAGAACAACACTGCAGAACAGCCACTGTAGGAGCCACAACTCCATTATCTGAAGTGCCAGCATTAGGGGAAGCGTCCTACTCCGTTATCTACTGAAAGCTGAAACAAATACTACAAACAGTTCATTACAGTGTTTATTATAGTTGGGGATAATATTAGTTCAACCAGGGCTGGCACCCTGAACAAATCTCCAATGTTAGTACATTTCAGTTATTCTTTACAACTAAACTTATTCTTTAAGTTAAAGAAAACTCTATATATTTCCACAGATTGGATCCATGAACAGACAAGTTAGATCTTTCTACAAACCTGAAGAAAGCCCCAAGTTTGAAAAACAAACTGAATTCCTAAAAAAACCAAAACACTATAACAACAACAGTGAATTAATCATTTCCAAAATAATAGAAGCAGTAGTTTTAAGAAAGGAAATGAAGCAGTAGTTTTAAGAAAACCTGTAGTTTTAAGAAAAGAGTATCCTCAGTGGTTGTTGCTAGACAACCACACAATATTGCCAGCCTTCAAGCACTGGTTTCTGTCAGTAAAATATGGACGGATGGGGCGGGGGCCATTCCAGGGCTTTTGTGGCCTTTCAGTCAAAAACTTGCTGGAGCCAAGCCTGCCATCAACCACCAGACAACTTGATACTATACAACTAGCATGACTCACCTAGGTCCAGCTGCTTGCTACAGTTCAACAGTAGCTACCTTACAAAAGCCAGTGTGCTGCAGTGGTCAAAATTTAACACTGGGAACTGAAAGAATCAGGTTTGAATAATCACTCTGTTGTGAAAGCTCACACATTTCCAACCAAACCTACTTCATAGAATTGTTGTGAGGATAAAATTGAGGAAAGAATTATATAAAATGCTTTGGGTCCCCATTGTAGATGAAGGTGTAATATGAATCATGTAATAATATTTTTGGAGATTGGGAGCAGATAAAAGGTAGGATGGTTTATGGTTAGAACAGTGAGAAGGAAGCAGGGAAAAGGAAGGGCATGGTGACTGCCAGATAGAAAGAAATAGTGTCTGGAGGGGGATACAGTGAGATTCTCCCAGCAAGTCCTTGCAGCTTCCCTACTCTATAACTGGGCCTGCCTGGCAGCTGCCACCATGCAACTTAGCCACAGTTTTCCTGAGTACAAGCTGTTGACAAAGAGATGAGGGAATACTGAAGATAGGGCACATAAAATAGGTTGATGGTAGGTGGGAAGGAGAGAAGAAAGCAGGAAAAGGTGGAAAGGAAAGTTAGATGCCCCACAAGTCCATGCAGGTCCACTACTTGTTTGTATCGTGGCACTATTTGTACTTGTATCGTGGCATGAATTAGTACAGATTTATAGATGCTAAGGTGCAAATCTGTTTACTTATATGACAGGGAAAAATCATGTACTCAAATCACATATTAGAGTCACAAAGTGGGCTTCTAATGCAATAAAAACAAGCTATTTAGAATGCGATCAAAAGGAAGGAGGACTTTAAAAACATTCCTTGCCGAAGGCACCATTTGGTCTAGGGCCAGCCTGGCTTCTGTGTCATCCCCACCACATTCTGCTCAGGTGTAGTTAGTTTAAAGCAAACTGGAAGTCAGACTTATGTAAATTACTTTGCTGTCTTGTATTCTGGGATGTATCATGCTCTCTCTCTTCTCTTCTCCCACATATGACAGGTAACACAAGACAAGATTATTTGTCTTCCAAACCATGTCCCTAGTGGTACACCCTTTGCTGATGCCACTTGTGAAGATTTCACCAAGATAATAAACGCTTCCGAGACAACTGAGTCCCCCACCTATAAGGAAATGAGTGGATTACAAAACAACCTGGACCTACAACAATATAACTACATCAATCAGATGTGCTATGAGACAGCCCTCCATTGGTATGCCAAATACTTTCCCTACCTGGTCGTCATCCACACCCTCATCTTTATGGTGTGTGCTTCTTTTTGGTTCAAATTTCCTGGTACCAGTTCCAAGATTGAACACTTCATCTCCATCCTGAGCAAGTGCTTTGATTCACCTTGGACTACTAGGGCCATCTCAGAAGTCTCTGTGGAAAACCAGGACAGTGCAAGCCCAGCAAAGAGGGATCGGAGAAGGAAAAGTAGTGCTCCCAGTGAATCTGTTGAGTTTAACCCCGTATCGGGATCCATTATAGATAAGAAGGTTGCAGAGTCCTCCACTCCCATTAGCCTCCTGGATAAAAAGGAAGGGGAACAGGCCAAGGCTCTCTTTGAAAAAGTGAAGAAGTTCCGGCTCCATGTGGAAAAGGGAGACATCCTTTATACCATGTACATTCGCCAAACCATTCTCAAAGTCTGCAAGTTCTTAATCATCACTGCCTACAATGCTGCACTAGTTCACAATATTAGCTTTATAGTGCCATGCAGTATCAAGATGGAAGACATGACAGGCTATGACCATTTCTGCTGTAATCACACCAAAGCACATCTGTTCTCTAAGCTAGCCATCTGCTACATCTGCTTTCTTGGATTATATGGCATGACCTGTCTCTATACTCTTTACTGGCTGTTCCATCGGCCACTTAAAGAGTATTCCTTCAAGTATGCACGTGAGGAGACTGGCATCAGTGACATTCCTGATGTCAAGAATGACTTTGCTTTCATGCTCCATCTTATAGACCAGTATGATTCCCTTTACTCCAAGCGGTTTGCTGTTTTCCTCTCAGAAGTCAGCGAATGCAAGCTCACACAGCTCAACCTCAACCATGAGTGGATGGTAGAGAAACTACGGCAGAAGTTGCAGAAGAATCCTCATGGCCGGTTGGAACTTCACCTCTTCATGCTACCTGGGTTACCTGACACTGTCTTTGAACTGACAGAGGTGGAGTCTCTGAAACTGGAGCTCCTCAAAGATGTTACATTCCCAACATCAGTAACTCAGTTGGTCAATCTTCAAGAGCTTTCACTGATCAACTGTCCTGTGAAACTGCCTTTTACTGGTCTTATATTCCTCCGTGAACAGTTGAAGGTTATGAATGTAAAGTTTGATGAGATCAAAGATATACCACTGTGGACTTACAACTTGAGAAGTCTGGAAGAGTTACACATCTCAGGGCTTTTCAGCCAGGAGCTAGGCCGGACAGGAACTCTGGAAAACCTGCGTGAGCTAAAGAACCTGAAGACTCTAATGCTGCATAGCAACATTTCAAAATTGCCCCCCAGTGTGACTGATGTTGCCAGTCATCTGCAGAAGCTAATAATCCGTAATGATGGGACTAAACTAGTGACTCTCAATAATCTGAAGAAGCTCTTCTCTGTGCAAGAAGTACAGCTGATCAACTGCAATCTGGAACGCATCCCCCATGCCGTCTTCAGCCTAGTGAATCTGCAGGAGTTGGATCTTAAAGACAACCAACTACATTCCATTGAGGAGATCATCAGTTTCCAGCACTGCCGCAAGCTAACATCTCTCAAACTTTGGTGCAACCACATCACCACCATCCCTGATCATATTCGCAAACTCAAGACTTTAGAGCGCCTTGACCTCAGCCATAACAACATTGAGAACCTCCCTAACCAACTATTCCAGTGCAATAAACTGCGTTATCTGGATCTTTCCAACAATAACATCCGGGTCATCCCTCCTGGGATGGGAGCCCTATATAACCTTCAGCATTTTGCCATTTCTCACAATTCCTTGGAGGCACTGCCTGATGAACTCTTTTTCTGCAAGAAACTCAAGACTCTCAAAGCAGGATACAACAAACTGCACCGCCTCTCTCAACGTGTGGGCAGTCTGGTTTTGCTGACCACACTAGAGCTGAAAGGGAACCAACTTGAATTCCTGCCCCGGGAAATTGGCATGTGCCGTGCCCTCAAACGTTCTGGTCTGGAGATAGAAAGCACAGTCTACGAGTCATTGCCTTTAGAAATCAGAGAGAAGTTGGAGGAGGAATGATGGGAAGAGTGAAAGAATTGGTGGGTTTCGCCACACAGATATGGAGTGAATAGGAATTTTGCTGCACTCTCCATACTGTTTGGATTTTTTTCCTCTCTTGCTCTCCTCTCCCATGCTATCTGTGGGGCAGATCCGGCAAAGCAAGGCAAGCAGACTTCAGTATTAGGCTGGTAAGAGGAAAGGAACGGATCACTTCCATCTTTGTAAGGAAATATCAACAATTAGTGCAGCAGAGACATAACAAAAGACAAATTGACTCGTTTGAAAAATAATTTTTAAGAACTAATAAATAGCAGGAATTACTCATGAGAAAGAAATGGTTGTGCCAGACCAAACCTTCACTAGATTTTTTAAATAATAAATGTGTGAGTGTATTTGTAAAACAGCCTGAGACTTTGTGAACCTGTTTCTCTCTTCTGTCCAACTAACTGATGCTCTGGCTTTCGCATGTCACCTTTTGCGTTTAAGAAGTGATTTTTGGGTGCTTATTATCTATCTACAGATGGGGTAATCAGATAAGCCTTGAAGGGCGGGGGGTAGCCTAGCTGCATTCCCTGGTGATTTTAACTTCTATAAGAAGAGTTGGGTTCCTCCCGGTACTGGAGAACTGAGGCATAAAATCATCCTATGCTGGAGGCTTATAAGCACTGCTAGCATGATGTATGTGGGTCATTCCTCAATTCCTCTTTGTGGCATATTATAATCAGGGTGACATGGCAGACCTGCTTCATTGTAAGTGCTAAACTCTATGGCCTTTCCTTTTCATCCCCACCAACTAGGGGAATACACCTACAGTCTCTATTACTATGTGCTTCCTCAACATTCATTTCCTCAGTTCTTTCCTTCCATATAATCTCATTGCTCTCCACATTTGGAGACAAGTGCTGAACTGTTGACCCCCATCTTCACCCCTAGCCATGAAATATCTACCTCTATTTCTAGCTCAGACTGATGGAAATCAGCTTGAGATGTTGTGCCCCCTGCCTGCCCCCCATGCCTCACAATCCTGTTACTGCAGACATTTGTTGTATGCATTTTGTGTAACTTCCATAGGTAAAGTTTTTTTAAAAAATTGTAAGAGGTGCCTGGCTGTGCTCATTTTGCCAGCATTATCTGGAACTCTACAACTAAGCTTTAAGTCTAAAAGAAGCAACATGAGTCCCCAGGGGCGTAACGAGGCAGCCCTGGGCAAACTGTAGCCCTGGGCAAAACCTGAGTTGGATGCCCCCCCCCCCCCAATGGGCAGCCACTCCACCATGACCAATTTTTTTTTTGCACCAGGACATTGGTGCCTGCAGAGGGTGCATTTTTAGACATATCAGCACAAAAATTTCAGCATATCATCAGGAGACTGTCCTTATGCTACTCCCCAAGTTTGGTGAAATGTGGTTCAAGGAGTCCAAAGTTATGGACTCCCAAAGGGGGTGCCCCATCCCCCATTGTTTCCAATGGGAGCTAATAGGAGATGGGGGCTACAGTTTTGAGGGCCCATAACTTTTGGCCCCTGGAACCAAACTTCGCACCAAATCTTTGGGGTGCTATCATCTCCAGATGATACTCCTGAAATTCTTGGTGCCGAGCATATCCAAAAAATGCACCCCCTGCAGGAACATCCTAGAAATTTGCCCAAGAATCTTTGTTCTGCATTGAGTTTTCTGCATTGCTGTCAATGGGGGTTGCAGGCTGTGGGGGGGGGGGGGACATTTCTGAAGGCACAGTCTCAAAACTTTCAGGGTCTCATCATGAGACTGCCCTAATGATACCCCCAAGTTTGGTGCAGTTCAGGGGGGCCAAAGTTATGTACCCTCAAAACTGTAGCCCCCATCTCCTATTAGCTCCCATTGGAAACAATGGGGGATAGGGCCCCCCCCTTTGGGAGTCCATAACTTTGGACTCCCTGAACCAAACCTCACCAAACTTGGGGGATAGCATAAGGACAGTCTCCTGATGATACGCTGAAATTTTGGTGCAGCTAGCCCCAAAACTGCTCCCCCTGCAGGCCAAAAATGGAAAACCACTAAAATACCCAAAAACAAACCCAGCATTTTGATGCCCCCACAAGGTGATGCCCTGGGCAGCTGCCCACCTTGCCCAATGGGCATTACGCCAGTGTGAGTCCCACATTAATTCGGGCAGCCAGCAAATGCTTCATTACTGCTCAATATGCCTTACCCCCTCATGTTCTGGTTTTCGGAGCAGCTAACTGGGATCAAGAAGATGTGGTTAGGAAAGAAAGCCTGCCATATGAGTCACAGAGGGGAAAGAACTGAAACAGTAACTTTTGGACTATTTCCAATGCCAAAACATTAGGAGAGCTTTCTCTGTGATGAGATTATGTGATATAGTCCTAATATGCATGAGCATTATTGAAAGCATGTCACCAGTGGTGTAGTGCCAACGGGGCCGGATGGGGCGCAAAGCCCCAGGCAGAGCAGTGAACGGGGTGTGGCTGGGCCACGGAGGGGGCGTGGTGTGGCATTCCTGGGTGGGGGCAGACGGTGCTGCAGCAGGGGCGCAGGGCACAAGTGTGCCCGGGGGGCAGTTCCCCCTCGCTCTGCCTCTGCATATCACCATTAATATCTGTTTATGTGACCAGACACAGAAACACACACGTGAATACATGATGATGTCTGACCAGACTGTTGTTACAAGTAATTCAGTGCTTTTCAATCTAACTGATAGTGGCTCTCCAGGCTCTCAGCCTGAGATCTTTCCCAGCACTGGTGACCTGAAATCCTTTCATTGGAAATGCCAGGGTCTGAACTGGAGAACGTCTGAATGCAAACCATACATCAGTGGTGGCGAACCTATGGCACTCCAGCTGTTCATGAACTACAATTCCCATCAGCGCTTGCCAGCATGGCCAGTTGGCTATGATGGCAGGGGCTGATGGGAATTGTAGTCCATTAACAGCTGGGGTGCCATAGGTTCACCACCATGGCCATACATGCTGTCACTAAGCCATGGCCCCACCATGAGAAAAAAGTGACAAGGCTTGTGCATGCGCCTGCTTGGGAAGAGAGAAAACGCCTGCCAGAGTCTTGAACCTTGGGCTAGCAGATGAAACGACTGATGCTGTAACCCATGCTCTTAAATAGTTATGGGCAATTTGTTTTCATGAGTGCCTTTGGTGAAGAGAGAAGGATAGAAACTATTTTATTTAAAAGGTTTGTGAAAAGGACACAATTTATTGCAATTTCCAAATACAAAGGAATGCCTATGTCCAATAAGAGGCTGGTGGCAGTTCTTGAAGCTCTCCAATATGAAATTAAGGCATTGCACAACAGTGTTGCATGATGGTAGTAAGTATCTATTGTGTGGGCATCCATGCCCCTTGCCATTGGCAAAGGAATAAAAGGATCATACTTTTTTTTCTGGCTATGTGGCAGTTGTCTGGTAGTTTTTGTTCCTAATGTTTCTCCTGCACCTATGGCTGACATCTTCAGAGACATGCCATGGTAAGATGAGTTTCTCTTACAGCTCGAAAAACCCACTACATGTAGTTGATTCTGGCTGTGAAAGCCTTTGACAATACAAAAGGATCAGACATTGATCTACAGGTAGGAAAAGGGAAATACACGGAATTGACTGGATCTTTTGTCCCTGTGGGTGGTGCTTCCAGTACTGGGTGGATAGGGATTTATGTCTTTGGCTGAGAGAAGTGGGCAGCCAAAATGGGTTCTTCTTGTGTTCTCCTCAAACATAATGGAGAGTTCACATGGTGTAGGATTTAGAATATCAGACTGGAAAAGCTAAGTTAAAATCCCCATTCTGCCATGAAGCTACCTAAGTAAGCTTGGGATGGTCCCTATGTCTCTGGATAAAATGGGGAGAGGAGAATCCTCTTATATTACTTCCTTGGGTGAAAGGCATGATGATTATGTAGCTGATAGAATCCTACTATTTCATGCCAAGGTCTATTTGGATACCTAATTTATTGCATCCTATTGCCACCTAGTGGTGGGCACTATATGAAAAATTAAAAGAAAAATTCTGTAATAAAAACTAAATTGTTTGAGGTGGGATACGAGTATTGCAAAAAGCAAAGATTTCCATGTGTAGCACAGCTATTCAAACCTCAGTGAAGACAGTCCATGCATAGTTGAGGTTCAGTCTTCAGCTACCACCATCTAATAAATTAAATAAATAGGTTAGAAAATGTGGAAGTGCTTTCCATAACATGTACTTTTTTGGGCCACAACCAGTCATGTTCATTAGTATGTGTCCAGACAAGTTGTTATGGGATGACTGACACTGAGCTGTTTAGCTTTTAGCTAGTTTATTGAAACAATGTAAAAGAATGGAACAAGTACAAAGATTTTTTAAAAATTAACTGTTAAATAATGTAATGGTTGGCCTAAAAAGCTGCCACATATGAATGGTTTGGCTAGACCTCCAAAAGGTCAGGACACAACCCCAAAACTGATCTAAAGAAGAAAAAACTCTGCATATTGAAAATGGGCAACTAGGAGCTCCTAGCCGCACACAATATGTTTAAGGAGCAGCAGTGGCGTAGTGGTTTAGAGCAGGTGCATTCTAATCTGGAGGAACGGGGGTTTGATTCCCTGCTCTGCCGCCTGAGCTGTGGAGGTTTATCTGTGCACTCCCGCACATGCCAGCTGGGTGACTTTGGGCTAGTCACAGCTTTTCGGAGTTCTCTCAGCCCCACCCACCTCACAGGGTGTTTGTTGTGAGGGGGGATGGGTAAGGAGATTGTAAGCCCCTTTGAGTCTCCTACAGGAGATAAAGGGGGGATATAAATCCAAACTCCTCCTCCTCCACCACCACCACCACCACCACCAGAAGCGGGGCAGGAGAGTATAATTCTGCCTGGATTTTTAAAGTGGCTTTTAATACCATCAGCCATGATATCCTTATGGACATTGTTTTGACACTGTAGGCCAGAGACTTTGCTTGTAGGTTGTTACATAAATCTAAAAGATGCATTTTTCACTGTTCCAGCTAATTTATAGTTTTCAGCCTTAAAGGATAATTCATGAATAAATGGTTTTATGACCAAAATAAATCCCACAAGTGGGACAGAGTTGGCAACAATTATTCTTTGAGATGCTTTGAGGTGCCTTTTGCCTATAGAAGGCATATATCAGAACATTTAGTATAGCTATGTGTTGCCTATACAATACCATCTATATATACTGGACACACACACTGGACACATCTTTAAATTTCTCAGATTTAGAATTCAGTTAAATCTGCCTAACCCTTTTTTGGCAAAGCTCTGGGTAATCTTGTTTCTTACAGTCAATTTAGGTAGACTAGGAATGATATGTATACTTATATAGGATTGAGTTCTGTGGAGTTTGCCAGTATTCTCTGTTTCTATTTAATAATGTTTAATCAGATCTTGAATTATCATATTATTTGTAAATAAAAGTATTATTAATATATTCACTTTTTTTGGTTGGGAAATACAGGATTTTAATTTGAACCTGGAATAAACAAACAAACCGCAGTAATTTGAGCCTGTGATAAACAAATAAACAAACCTCATTGCCCAGTAAACAGTGTTTTAAGAGAGAATTCAGTTATAAAGCAGCACTGTTATTTAGTGGTTAACACATTGCTTTAATTAAAGCAAAAAGTTTTAATATCCATGCAGATCTTTAAAGTAATACCCTCTCATAGGTGGGTCCACATGACCACCACAGACATGCTACTTAAAAGTATTTCTAATCCTTCCTCTGGGAAAGATCCCATATGGTGGGGCTGAAAGACTATTCTTCTCTATGCAACTCATCCATTCAGCTTCCATTATATCTCCTATGACCTATGCTTTTAGGATCCAACCCTAACCTATATCAATAATAGATTCCTAAGAGCAATCCTAAAAGGAGTTGCTCCAGCTGAAATCCTTTGAAATTAACAAGCTTAGACTGTAATGTTAAGCACACCTATTACTGGGAGTTGGTATATATATTTAGGACTGTACAGCAGAAAATCAGTTAGTTGGGGAAATGGCTATTTCAGATGGTATTACAACCTTCTCAAAAGGTATGGCTCACAGTCTGTAGGTTCTTCTTTTAATGGGCTTTGCTTCTGCAACCCCAGATAACAGTTGTGACTGGAATAATCTTTTACCAGTTTAGGCCAATCAAAACACAACTGATCCCATCACTGTCATTCATGAGTTGGTATCCTCTAGAGACTGAATTAGGTTGTAATATACTCCACAAAAGGCTGCCTTTGAAACTGTCTGGAAACTTCACCTGGTCAAAATGTTGCTGCCAATTTCCTGATGGTCACAATCAGAAGAGAAGGCGGGGGGGGGGGGGGGTTCTTGAGGGAATGTATTGATTGTCTCTAATTCCCTACATGTTTCACATGATCTTAATCAGGGAGTGTAGCTTCAAAGGATGTATATAATAGTATTCTCTTTCCCTTCTATAAGCTCAAAGCCAAATGAATATATCTTTCTTCTATATAAATCCCGTTTTTTAAAATAAATGAAGCTCTGCTCAAGATTCTATCTTAAGTGGATGCAAAATTAGTATCTACTAGAAATGGAGCATTGTCTCCTGAGATGTTCATTTGTGCCCCTTACTTGCCTCCTCCTTGAACAGGTGGAGCCAATAGTTTTTTTTATGCTGAGCATTTGACATCTCACATTGGAGAGTAAAATTTAAACTGGATTTTTCTGTTTATTTCTTTTTGCTGCTGATTGTGATTTTAAAATTATTTGTTTTATGATGTTTTTTATTACTGTGTTATGATCAGTTTTAGAGTTTAATTATAAAGCAATATAGACATTAAAAACAAAATTAGGGGTGGGTAGGGAACTATATATGCTGCTTGAGCCCTTTGGAAATTAAAAAGTAAAGTAAATGTTTTCATAATAACTCTGTTTGTTTATTGATTTTAGTCAATCTCTTTCCTTTCTAACTTCATATATCCTATGTGCATTATGGATCAGGCAATTGAAGAGGGGGAGTAAAATGTATTTGGTACTGTAAGAAAGGAATTTTGTAAGGAAATGACTTAGTGTCTTGGACAACTAGCGTTGTTTTTTACTCCAATCCTTTTCTCCAGCATTCGGCTGCCATGGAGATGGGACAAAGCCACTTGCTTTGAAAACTGTAGGAAGAGTTGTTTGCAGACTCAAAGCACAACCAAAGGAGAAACAGCCTGAGAGAGAAGGATCTTTATAGACTATCGACAGCAGAACAGAGAGACTACAAAAAAAAGAGGATATCAGAGGTGACGTATGAGAGATAAAGCATGATATGGGGGAGGGGGAAGAAATGTCCGGGAAGGAAGCTGGCCTGGTGCACAAACTAGGCCCAAGCCATTTAATCTCATCAAAACCGAGTTGTGCAACAGTACATCCTTTCCTTCCTTCTAATGAATATTTAAGAATAGGGTGAAGTGTGGGAGAGATCAGTTTTGTCTCAGAACAATTACCAAGTGAAGCAGATTAATTCATTAGCAAACAGCAGCATTACTTGGCTGAGAAAAGTGTTTCTTTCTACTTCTGCTTTCTGGCAAAGGGATGACTGTAGCAACAGATTCTGAGGGACTATTTCTCCCATTACACCCCCCAAAGAGCACTTCGATCTGCGAGTAGTAACTTACTGGTGATCCATAGCCTGAAAGAGGTCCAATTAGCCGCACCCAGGGCATTTCCGGCCCTGGTCCAAGCCTGGTGCAATGCTCTGTCAGTGCCCTGCTGGATTTGATGCAATTCCTCAGGGCCTGCAAGATGGGGTTGTTCTAGCTTGAGGCAGAGGCAAGAGCTGTAAAATGTTTTGGCCTCACTCTTGCCCTTTCCCCCTCCTCTGCCACAATTAACGTCTCCATTGGGAATTGGCAGTGGTGGGATTCAGCAGGTCCGCACCACTCCGGCAGAACCGGTTGTTAAAATGGTGCTTGTAAACAACCAGTTGTTAAATTATTTGAATCCCACCAGTGGAACCAGTTGTTAAATTATATGAATCCCACCACTGGGAATTGGTATTGCCATTTGTTTGGGAATTTTATATGTCATTGTTTTAAAGTTTTAAATTATGGAAACCGTGTTTATGTAGAATTTTGTGAATTGTTGTTATACTTATCTGATGGAAGCCATCCTGAATCCGAAAAGGGGAAGGTGACATAGAAATCTAATAAATAAATAAATAATAACCTGTGGGCTAGTTCAGTGGTGGGATTCAAATAATTTAACAACTGGTTGTTTACAAGCACCATTTTAACAACCAGTTCTGCCGAAGTGGTGCGAACCTGCTTGTAGGGGTGAGCCCGCGAACCCGGCAGAACCGTAGAAGGAGCGCCAGGCATGCCGGTGCCAGCTACGGCCTTCCGGGCGCATACGCTCCCCCAACCCCCGCTCCCCCATGAGTCACGGGTCATGAACTGCCTGACTCGCGGTCACCAGGTGTCCCATACAAAAGGACAAAAGGGCTCCTGCCCTCAGGTGAAGATTAGACCCAGACACGGATGCTTCCTCCCGCACGTAGCAGCCCGATGAGATCATGCATCACATGATGATCTCCTGATCTCCCGACCTCCCGTTCTCCCGCCTGCCCGACCCCTTTACACGCCCCCGTTGAAACCCTAATAAAAGGTGTGAGGGGCGAGCGCACGGCAGAGTTGCCAGGATCACGGGATCCCACACTTCCTGCTCGCTGGCTCTCTCCACCAGATGAAATCTCCGCGTGTTGTCTCTTCCCTGGGACCTCGTGGGTACGACTACACTGCTGAATCCCACCACTGAGCTAGTTGATGGCAAACAAGGGAAAAAAGCATATCTCTACTTATATACCAGTAGCTGAGTTAGACTTGTGTTCTGAAGTTGGCCATGGCAGAAAGAGAACTGGGACTAAAGCTTTAGGCTGCCATTACAATGACTGGGATTCAACTCCTCTCATAACAGGAAGGAGGAACAAATAACTTAATCTATCCATTTCTCCACTGTTCATCTGGGCATTTATCTACTCAGTGGAAGCTCATGGCAACAAGACTTTTCCCCACTCTCAGTTTATATCTGCCCCAGTATATTATGTTCGATCTGGAACTGGGCCATTTTTTATCTCTCTGCCTCCTTTCACTATAGGGATCTTATAAGAAAAGCCTATGAGATATGGGAGTGTTTTTATAGTCATCTAAACACTCCTAGCACAAGAATAAAATACTCCAGAAACTGGGAATTTTTGAATGAGCTCCTTGCAAATTTTTAAAAAGTTATGCAAAGCCCCAATTGGATCATAACTGTTGCACAAGAACTTTGCTCTTTCCCTGATCTGCAATGGCCCTTATTAAATGTTGTTTGCTCCATTGAGACAAATATACATGTCCTGATCAACTTGGACTTGGTTAGCATCTCTGTGATGTAACTTTAAGACAGAAGTACAACTTTTAAAGTATATTTTGTCTTTCTATTGCTAACTGGACAAATACGTTTTAGATGTATTGGGGACCCTGGGAGCATGATATAAATAGAATTGGAGGAACAAACTGCCCCCTCTTCAGATATGGCTTCTTCACACAATTACATCAATCCATTTTGAGTCTATAGACTGAATGTTTGCTTTACCTAAGTGGGCTTCCGTTCACAAAAGCTTACGCTGGATTTTCTCCTGTCAAAACCCACTAAAATCAATAAGCTTAGAATGGAGCAAAACTGCATGCAATGTCCATCACACAGACAAAATTCTGGAACAGGTCAAGGATTGACAGTAATAGTTTGTTCAGATTTCAGTTTAGAAAATAGTTTTTACATATGCCAGTGTGACTTGTGTATCTTTGAGTTTATGCTAGCTGAATACATTTCTCAAGGACACTAACTGCAAATTAGGAGAGTGAGATGGAAAAACGCCTGACTGGATTTGTTGCAGAAAATTATAAGGAGACTTAATATGACATAACTAATGCAAGCTGATTTATGTAAAATAAGGAAACAAGACCTATAACAATGCATACATTCTACATACTCTGCCTGATTTTCATTAGATTCCATGACAACCCTATCCAAATAAATAGAACCTTGCAGCTCAGTGAATAAAGATATTCTGTATCCTCATTCTGTGATAACAAAAGCTGGAAATGACACTTGTTCTCCCAAAACTGGATGGGACAGGTTTTCTGTTGGACAACCTGTAGGGATGAGCTGCTGACCCAGCAGCGCCGTAAGTAGAGCGCTGGCACACCGGTGCTCCTACGGTCTTCTGGTCGCGCCGCTCCCCCACTCCTCACCCCCCGATGAGTCACGGGTCATGAACCACCTGGCTCACAACCACCGGGCGTCCCAGACAAAGGGACAATGGTCTTGCCCCCAGGTGAGGATTAGGCCCAGACGCTGATGCTCCTCTCCGCACGTAGCAGCCAGGTGAGATCATGCATCACATGATGATCTCTCAGTCTCCCGCTCTCCCGGATTTCCCCCCCGTTCCGCCCTTCTACACGCCCCCGCTAGAATCATAATAAAAGGTGCCAGGAACCAGCACGCGGCAGAGTCGCTAGGAACACGGACACCCGCGCTCCCGCTGCTGGCGCTCTCCACCAGATGTTATCACCGCGTCTCGTCTCGTTCTTGCGCTGACCTCGCGGTCATGACTACACAACCAACAGTCAGACCTCCTGAATGAGCCTTTGCGTATGAATAAGAAAGTGGATCTCTCCTGTTCCTCTTCATCTATTTTCCTCAACTATTCTCCTGAAAGAATGGAGCATGTATTCATTTGTAACGAGAAAGTTGAGGGGAAAAAACGCCTTTCTAGTATCTGCTCAACTTATTCCTAAGACTCTGAACAATGTTTTAGAATTCTGGTTTTTTATTTGCTGCAGACCTCTCTCTCTGAACAACTCTCAGGTTCAAAGGTAGAACCACCAATTATTCCATTAGCTTCACCATGCAACAGCCAATGATTTTACTGACCTCTATTTTTTCTTTTTTTCCTAGCTATGTTTACCTTGACAGAAGTGACCTTCTTCAATGTCAGCCGGTTCCAGACTCTAAAGCCTTGGTGGGATGTCCTAATGGACTTCTTTGTGCTACTGATGTTGATGGTCTCTCTTCTCTCAGGCACTCTGTTAATATCTGTTGATCAGATGACCTGCTTGCCACTGAATAACAAGCCAAATGAAACCATCGCTCCTCTGACTATCCCTGAAACTACAGATCATGCTACCAGTGGTGAATTTTCTGCCGTAAACAGTGGCCGCTCAGTCAACCTTGACTACCAGCAGTATTTGTACATTAGTCATATCTGCTATCAGAAAGCATTGCCTTGGTTCTCCAAGTATTTTCCTTACCTGACACTTATCAACTCACTGCTCTTAATGGCAAGTAATAACTTCTGGTTCAGGTATCCTAAAACCTCATCAAAGATTGAACACTTCTTGTCCATCCTCAGGAAATGCTTTGAGTCACCTTGGACTACTAAAGCTCTCTCAGAAATGGCCAGCCAGCAATTCCTTGGCCTGTCGAAACCCTTTGATATTGGGATGTGTCAAGAACAATTCATTTCTCCTTCATTCTCTCCTATTCTAGACTGGAAGGACAGAGAACAGGCACGGGCACTCTTTGAAAAAATATGCAGATTTAGGACACATACTGAAAGTGCTAACTTGATTTACATGGTCTATACTGGACAGACAATTTTCAAAGTTGCAGAGATCCTAACTGTGCTGTGCTATACCTCCATCTTTGTAGGTGCCGTCTCATTCAAGCATATTTGCTGGCCAGAAACAGAAAACCTCACTGGCTACTCTACTTTTCTCTGTACCCACAGCTTGGCTTTTATTCTGCAAAAGCTGATGGCTACTTACCTATTCTTGGTAGTCCTCTATGGAGTGGTGGGAACTTGCCCACTTTTGTGGCTAATGTTGCAGCCACTGCAGAAGTATTCCTTTAAACAAGTGCAAGAGAAGAGAGATATTTGTAACATTCCAGATGTGTATAATGATTTTGCTTTCTTGCTTCATATGGCTGATCAGTGTGACCAATTGTATTCATGGCGGTTTACTATCTTTCTCTCTGCTATAAGAGAGAGTGGCCTGCTGAATTGTAGTCTTGACGATAAGTTGCAGCAGCAGACATAGTTGTACCTCTATGGTAAGAGAGCTTCTTCTGAAAGTAGAAGTATCGAAGCTTGAAATGATCCCAGAATGAAAGCTACCAGTGATATGAGAGCACTAACTAAGCAACACCTTTAGCAATGTTCATTGGTCAAGGTGGAGCCTATTAACCAGCTATGCTTTCAGAAAAGGGTCCAGTATGTGCCATATCACATTTTCTAACATTACTAGCTGAATCTCTCTGGCAACTCCTGCAAGATGAAAGACCAGAGATCCTGCACAAATAGTAGTCTTCAGCCCCTTAGACAAGATTCTTGATGCTTTTAGAACTGGCAGTCTCAGATCAAAATGAAGTCACCAAATTTCTAGCACAGCACTGAGTCCTGAGGAGATAATCAGCTGACTTGGTCCTTAGGTCCTCTTTTATTTCACAGCAAGATGCAAATCCTTCTCAATGCTTTTTTCACCTTAAGGAAATTATAAAATCCCTATCCGCATCTTAATTTCCTGTACTTTATCCCTCTACCATCTGGACAATTAAAGTGTCTATGTGGTTCTGTGAGCAAAACAATAGCACCTGTGGCTCACTCCACAGATCCTTGATTGATTGGAGAAAAACTCTTGTTGCTAAGGGCAATTGTTAGATTGCTGTTCCACCAGTAATCAAGACTTCGATTCATCTGTCTGGGGCACAAGAAAACCAACAGGTCCCCCTCCCCTCTTACAGAAAAGGCCTGTGCACTCTATTGAAGATGAGTAGACTAATTGCTGAGAAGACTGTTATACACACAGCCATCTCACATGAAAAACATTCCCTCTGATGTCAGCTGTGTGTAAAACTTTCACTTCTCTCACTAGGAGACAGAGTAACTGAGACACTGAGACATTTTAATCATGTATCTTAGAGACTCATTTGCAAATCACATGAGCTGTAAGGTTGTCTGCCTCCAGGTGAGGCTTGGGGATGTCCTTGAATTTACAATTCATTTCTAGATTACAATTAAGGTTAGTTTCTCTGGAGAAAATGGCTGCTTTGGAGGGTGGACTCCATAGAATTCTACCCTGCTGACGTCCCTCTCTTCCTCAATCCCCTCCTCCCCATCAAACCTCCAGGAATGTCTCAACCCAGAGTTTGCAGCCTTAGCTGTAAAAGACTGCCATTTTGTATACGGCACAGAAGCTAATATAACCATTGGGGTCCCGCTTCAAACTTCAGCTAACAGATTGTGATTGTGACTATGGTTTAGCAGAAATATCAACCAATAACTTAACTTTTTTTGCCCCCTTTTCAAAGTATATACACAAGCAATTTACCAATAAAATGATGTAAAATATAACATTTTCTCCAGGCCAAGTTTTCAGTTAAAAACTGCCAGATCTTTGCCCTTTCATCTTTGGATCTCAGGTAGCTCTTCAAGTACTGGAAACACATCAAAATAATCCACTTTTCAAACCCAAACAAAACATTTGAAAAACGTTCCTAGGCTGCATATGTAAGAATTCAATAACGAGTTCAAAGTTAAATAGCTTCACCTGCCCACTGTCCCAGAGGATAAAGTTGTATGTTTTTAAAATGATTATTCACCCATACCCAGAGGTTTGTTTTTTACCCATGAGGTTTTAGTTGATTTTTTCCCTATTATACTTTGTTAATGTATGGTTATGTGATGGAATTATAAAATTATTAACAGTTTTTAAAAAGAAAAATGGCAACTAAAGGGAACTATAGACGTTTATAAAATTATTCATAGGATGAAGAAAGTAAAAAGAGAGACCTTTTTCTCTTTATCCCCTAATACTAGAACTTGGGGGAACCTATTGAAGTTGATGAGCAGTAGGTTCCAGACATAAGAAAACATTCCCTTACTCAATGAGTGATGAAACGTTAGAATTCACTGCCAATGCATATAGTGATGGCCACAAGAACAAATAGCTTTACAAAGGGATTAGACAGTTCATGGAGAATATGTTCAAAAACCAAATGAAATATTTGAAAAATGTTCCTATATAAATGTCTACTAACCTTAGTGAGTAAAGAGAACTTCCAGAGGCAGCAAACCTCAATTCCAGTGCCAGGAGGCTGCACCAGGAGAAGGATATAGCCTCCATGGTATGTTTGTTGGCCCTGTAGGACAACTGCTTTGCCATTGTGCTAAGCAAGATACTGGAGTATATGGACCACTGATCTGATGTAGCGGGGCTCTTCTTATGCTCTGATACCTCGTAGCGTAGGAGGTTAAGAGCTCCTGTATCTAATCTGGAGGAACCAGGTTTGATTCCCAGCTCTGCCGCGTGAGGAATTCAGGATTAGCCTGTACACTCCCACACACGCCAGCTGGGTGACCTTGGGTTAGTCACAGCTTCTCGGAGCTCTCTCAGCCCCACCTACCTCACAGGGTGTTTGTTGTGAGGGGGGAAGGGCAAGGAGATTGTAAGCCCCTTGAGCCTCCTGCAGGAGAGAAAGGGGGTAACCAAAACTCCTCCCTCCTCCTCCTCCTCCTCCTCCTCCTCCTCCTCCTTCTTCTTCTTCATGTCTGCATACATCTTGGCTTTTTATGACTGCATATATCATGCATGTGCATGTAAATGGCACATCCATATAGACACAGCCTAGAGAGGTTTATGACATGCATGAAATCTGAGGCCTTCCGGTTCTTTTTAAAGCATACATTACAGGGGTTCCCTACAGCCTGATGCAGAAAAAGCATTAAAATGTATTACTATATCAGCATCATCAGTAACAGGTATTGCATGACTGGCTGCAACATTACAGCCATCTTCAAACTGGGAAAACTGATCTTCCTCTATACAGATTGTATTCTGATTAATTACTGGAAATACTTTTATGGGTAAAGTTCCATGTATCTGCATAACTGAAGTTCTTTTCTAATATATCTGGCTGCTGTTGCTATGAGATTTTTGTTCAGCCTGACTGTCTTGTCCCAAGTACCTACAATAATCTAAAGCAGTGGTTCTCAACTTTCCTGATGCGCGACCCTTAAATACAGTTCCTCATGTTGTGGTGACCCCCAACCCTAATATTTATCCGTTTTACAGATGGAGAACACTGATGCAAAGAGTCTTAGGCGACCCCTGTGAAAGGGTTGTTCGACCCCCAAAGGGGTCCCGCCCCCCAGGTTGAGAACCACTGATCTAAAGGATGTCATTGACTATTTTATCAAAAGTTATCATAGTTGAAGCATAGTCCTAAGGGTCTGCTAGTGACATGGCAAGTAACTGCTTATTTGGTGTACCTTGGAGGTACACTGATGTAACACTGAGATTGTGCTGGTTGATGCCATGTAAGTATAACCCTGCTGCTGATACAACATTCCCACGGTAGGGGCCAGAGCTGAGTGAATTGGCTTAGTAAGCATTCTATACTCTTTTAGCATAGGGTCCTTCCTGGAACAGATGACCAAACCTTCACAAAGGAGTGATGTGAGCTTTAAAATGGACTTGGACAGATTTATGGAGGAGAAGTAGATCTATGGCTACCAATCTTGATCCTTCTTGATCTGAGATTGCAAATGCCTTAGCAGACCAGGTGCTCAGGAGCAGCAGCAGCAGAGGACCATTGCTTTCACATCCTGCATGTGAGCTCCCGGGGGGCATCTGGTGGGCCACTGTGAGTGGCAGAGTGCTGGACTAGATGGAATCTGGTCTGATCCAGCAAGGCTCTTTCTTATGTTCTTATATAGTAGTAATGAGAGATTTTAATTGTCTGATATTTGTTGGAAGTCAAGCTCTGCCAAGGCTATAGGGGCCAACAAATTCCTCACTTGCCTTGCAGACAATTTCATGGCCCAGAAGGTGGACAAGGCAACAACTGGAGGCCTGTGAAACTCCGGGGAGGGGCCACCTCTCCATCTGGGGGATGGATCCCTCATTTGGACCCAGCTCTCTGCAGCAGTAATAGCGCAAGGCCAGCTTCTGGGGGCCTCCAAAGTCCAGAAGGACCCAGAAGCAGTGCAGGAGGGTGCTAAAGCACCTTCTGATCAGAAGGACCGGCAGGCAAAGTCTTCCTTTGCATCCTTTAACTCCAAGATCTCTTGGACTGAGCCTGCTCACCACACTCCTCCAACTGCACAGAACTGAGCAACAGTGAAGCCGGCTCTTGACAAACCAGAATGCATCCTTTCCAAGCAAGGAGGTTGCTGCTGACTGCACCTTTCCACAATGGAGGAGCTGGGCTCCCCTTGTATGTGTGAACTGAATGTCTGTAATGCACTCCATTCTCATAAAAGCCTAGTGAGACAGGCAGGAGCTTCATGGCCAAGTGATGATTTGAATTCAAACCTGGTCTCATGCTCTCACCATTATACTGTACACCTTTTCATTTTTGAGTGTTTGAGACACTGAACTCTGATTTTCCAGCTGAGTCAGACTACTCCTCAGGTAGCAAATAAAAAGTTGCTTGTCTACCTCAAGGATAATTCACTATCCCTGGTTGATTCCCACGTTCCCACTATCAGTTGGAGGGGGTGTGTGAGTACCTTTTCGAGTATTCCCCTACAAGCTGCAAAGTGGGGGTGGGGTAGTTTAAAGAGAAAGACGAAATAAATAGCTTCAGGCTGCAGAGAAATCCCAGTGGGGGTGGGGTGGGAATTTCTCTATCTGTCAATTGAGGTGACTTGGTGCTCTGTAAATCTGTCAAATGTGTGAAAACACTCTGCTGTTATTTGAAAGTGCAGCAAGCATTTTAGAAGGTAGGCATATCTGGAATTGATCAATATAGAGGTGGAGAATTTTGTTTTAAAATTGAAGTTATTTATTTAACTTTTATTAAGAGATTAAAAACAAAGTCCAGGAAAATTGGCAGATACCTTACACAAAAATTCAGCCAAGGATCTACTACATTCTTGACGCCAACAATTCCGATCCATATAATTAATAAACAACATCTACACCAGCCATTCTCAACCAGGGTTCCCTGGTACCCTGGGGTGCCGTGAGAATGTCCCAGGGGTACCATGGCAACACTACCACCACCCCCCTCATTTTTGTGGTGTCTCCCACCGGTGCCAGCAAGGACATGGAGCATGGGGCAAAGCCTGCCACAAGGTCAGCAGCCACCCCCCCCCCCCCAGTTCTACCCTTCACCCTGGGAGGGGAAGGTGGGGTGTGTGGCAAGCAGGGGCAATGGGAGGGGAAGGTGGAGGGTGGTGGCAGGGGTACCGTGAGATATGAAGAGTGAGGTCAAGGGTACCCTGACCTCGAAAAGGTTGGGAAACACTGATCTACACCATAAAATATTTTTTCTGGCTCCACCTTCCATAAAGTGTATTGGGGAGGAGCTGAACAACCTGTCCAGTTTTAATTGTACAAAGGGTTTAAAAAGTTCGGCTTCTTCTGCCGTGGTGGAGCGTTCAGACGATTTGACTGCCGACTAGCTCCTTTCGTGGAAGCGGATTCATTTTGGATGGCTCCCGTGACAAGCCGGTTTATTCGCTCTTGAGAGGTTTATCCGGCGTTATGGAATATTTCAGTTTCAGTATCTGCTAACCACGGCCACGCCCCACCGTCTCACCTATCACGCGTTAGTAAATGCGCGCATGCGTACTGGTAAGAATCCAGGCTGTGTTCACAGTAGTGAACAGCTGCGGCGTAGATCCTACGAGGCCAACGCTGTAGAACCTCCGCTTGGTGGGAAAGCCCGAGCTCTCCGTGCCAGGGAATCGCAGCCGGGTGGGGCGGGGCTCGCCGCCTCCCATGAGTGGCTGCACAAAGAACTTTCCCAAGGCTGGCAAAAGGCGCTCCTAATCTGGCCTCTAAAGAACGATCTGCCTGCTCCAAACCCGCGGGGAAGGAAGGGCTCGAATGAATGAGTGCCGCGTGAATGTCTGGAGCCGCAAGGGAACCCGCGCACCACCTGTGGCGCACAACGATCTCCCTCCCGGCACAGGCAGAGACAGGGACTAGCCCAGCTGCAAACCCCGCGCAGAGACTCATGTGAACCACTTCAGGACGCGGCTTGCCAGCAATACGCGCATGCGTACTGATAAGACTCCAGGCTGCACTCGCAGTAGTGAACAGTTGCGGCGTAGATCCTACGAGGGCAACGTTGCAGAACGCTGCGCATGCGTGAGAGAAAAAGCGGTGAGGCGAGAGAAGTACAATATTGGATAAACAGGACGGAGGAGGAAATACGGTGGCCTGAACGGTTCATGCAGCGCCTGCGCACTGAAGTGTTTGTGTATTCTGGCTGCGCTGCGGCGTCAGCGGCTCCGGGGGGGCGGGGGAAGATGGCGGCGTCCTCGTTGGAGCAGAAACTATCCCGCTTGGAGGCCAAACTGAAACAGGAGAACAGAGAGGCCCGGAGGCGCATCGACCTCAACTTGGAGATCAGTCCAGCCCGGGCGCGACCTAGTAAGGGAGGGTGACGGGGAAGCGATTCCTGCTTGGATGACAAGGGCCTGTCTGGGAAGGTGCCCTGAAACCAGCGGGCTTGGGGGAGGGGAGATGCCGTAGAAGGGGCCGAGAAGGTGGAAAGTGAAGCATTTCTAGGAAAGTGAGGGGTTGAGGTGGGCTGATAATAGAGAGCAGGAAATTCCAGGAGGAGGATTAAGAAATGCTTGTTTTGGAAGGGTCCTAGAATAGTGGAAGCTGGCGACTGTACATTGGTATAAGGAGAGGACTCGAGAGAGGTTAAAAAAAAAGACCACCGAAGGGAAAGAGGTTGGAACAAGGGAGACGTTGAAAAGGCAGGATTTGTAGGAGACAGAATGGTATAGGATGAGTTGCAATCAGTAGTGAAATAGGATGTCTGAGGTTTTTACGAGGAGATTTAAAGATTGAGTGTGGAATGAATGGGGTACAACAGAGGACGCGGCCATAAGAACCTTGAAAACCTGGGGATACTGTGTATGGACTATCCTGAAAAACTGCGTGTGTTGAGATTACAAACTGATGACATTCTTGGACCCTGCTTCTCATTCTAAAATTCTTGGAGAGAGTGGCGTTTATTTTGTTTTTAATGACGGAATTATCTAGCTCATAGTTGCTGTATGTTTTAGCAGGCGAAAGGGGAGCTTTGTTTGTATACAAATATGGCTGTGATGCATTTGTACTAAAGAAATGGTGGATTTGGCACTGTTCTCCCAGTGTAAGTCCCACCACGTTCAGCAACTTGAAGTGTGCCGTTTTTCCCCATTGTGTACTGTTCTACTTCTGCATCACATTTGGGTTGTAGTTGTCATTAAGTGGAGAGGAAAGGTGTGAGCATTCTTGCTTGTGTGCTTAGAAGTTTCCCCAAATGCATCTTTGGATCAGAGTCATAGGGGTGGCCAACCTATGGCGCTTCAGATGTTCATGGACTACAATTCCCATCAGCCCCTGCCAGCATGGCCAATTGGAATATTAAAATGTTGTATTGTTGTTTTGTTGTGGGTTTTAATATCGTATTATTGTAATTGTGTACTTACTGTGCTGTATGCTGCCTTAAACCCTCTGGGGGAGGGCAGCTAATAAATATAATGTATACATAAATAAATAACTAGATAGATAGATAAATAGATAAACAAACATGAACATCATGAATAATCCATGAACATCTGGAGCACCATAGGTTGGTCACCCTTGGAGAGGGTGCATAGTATATTTTGTGGAGGTTGTCAGTGAGCTAGTTTCTAACCTAAATACAAGGAAGATCCACTGTGTGCACATATCAGGCAACCTCTTACTGAGAATACTATTTTTTGGTCATTGAATTTGCAGCACGCTTAAAATAATTATTTTCTTGACCTGTTTTCAAAACAAAGGGCTGACATGTTTCTTGCATCTGCAGGGTAATCTAGCTGACACTGCCTCCTGGCATACATTTCTCCCCTGTACTTATTGTTTTCTGAGATTTCCATGCACCTGTTAGCTATAATGCAGCTCATGTAAGGTAATCCATGTATGTTCTTCAGGCATTCCTTGGGATGATGTAACTGCTCATACGTCAACAAAGTGGTGGTGGATCAGTAATTTACAGGACTCATGGGGGATAGAATTGTGATTTATTTAAATAAAAACTGAATTTAAAATTGACATACTTTCTCACAAATCAGTAATCTGACATGTTGATTATAGTTTACCATAATTCTTCAGTTATGACAAATCTCAGACTATGGTAATTGGCATTTAGACACAACACAAAGTTCTGTATACACACTGGACTCTATGCAGACAGTGTTTACTTGTTTACTTTGGGGTCAAGGGAACCTTATTACTTGTGTATATTCCTTTAATGTGAACAAGCAAATCCTGCTTGTATGCACACCTGTGTTGCCAGGGTGGTATTTAGAGGGATCTGTGACATTACCAGAAAAGGCGAAGGTTTCATTCTTAGTGGCAGCTAATAGAATGAAAACATACAGCTCATCAATTCCTTGCTGTTTAAAAAATAATAATAATTGAGGCATGACATCTGAAGCGTGGAGACATTTCAACATAGTTTGGCCCTACACTCTTCCAGTAATTTATGTCAATAGGACCCATATAAGTAGATGGGATGATAGTGCTTGCTTCTTATTCCAGTGTACTGGTAAATAGCTACACCACCTTGCGTCCTCATTCGTCTTCTTTACACACATTACCAGTGTGATGTGGGACCAGGTTATTCAGAAGCCATTCACATGCAGTAAAGTTGATATTTGAGTTCATGCTGAGTAACTTGTGTAGAACAAAGATCAGGTTCTGCACTGCCTGTTTCAGTTCTTATGGTTTCAGATAAGCATGGGCAAAGGTAAGATTAATCTCTCATAGTGGTGGGTTGTATATATGTTGATGTGCTGTATTCTGGATTCACTTTGGGTTGTGTTTTGTTTTTGGTTAACTTGTTTTGGATTATGAGTATGGGAGGCAGATGTTGAAATTGCAGTGTAGATTGCACCACGGGTTACAAAATGAAAGTGTGCTGCCAGTGATATTAATATTTTATATATTTGTTGCTCAGTGTTTTGGTGCTGACACGGGTACACAGGTAGGTAAGGAAAAATGTGCTTTTGAAACAGCCAGTGTCCTAAACTATTGGGTTAAAAGAATTGTTTGTGTTGTTTATCTTTAGATCCTGTTTCTAATCTGGAATCTTGTATCCTTATTGCACATTGACCGAAGGATATGTAGGAATTTAAATTCAGGAATTACTTTTTTAAAAACTGTATTTATAATCCACCTTTCTGAAACCTGAAGCAGATTATACAGCATAAATTAGTAACAGTTTATACAAAGAGACGTCTAATAAGCACAGTGTTGGTCAATACAAGCAGTATAAGGGGACATCAAATGAGCAATTTATTAGGATGAATGGAATCTGAATAGCTTATTAGGCATGATATAGAGTGTGATAAAATGAAAAAATGTTATTACATCAGTAGAAAATAATGGAATTACAACAGATTAATATGTGCAGTGATATGTTAACCTATTCTATACACTATGGCATAATCCACAGCCCCTTTCCAAAGCACATTTTTAAATCATTTTGATAAAGTTTAGCTCTATTATCTTCATAGGACAGCTCTCCTGAACAACTCCATTTAACATAGTTTGCAGAAGGCTTAGAATCTTCCTGACCATCTCAGGAAGGCCATTGCACTAGGTGGGGGCTATGTGCAGTTGTCAATCTTGCATGTTTGCATGGGTGGCCCCTGCAAAAAACTTGAGTGTCTAATGCCATGCAGGGCTTTGAACGTGATAGTATCCTGAATTGAATTGATGGGCAGCCAGTGGAATGGTTGTAATGTGCATGTCCCATCTGGCTCCTGATAATAACCAAGCTGTGACATTTTGTACCAGCTGGAGATACTGGGGTTCGTTTCAAGGGTAGTCCCATTTAGAATGCATTATGTGTATGAGTGTGCCACCAAATCACAGCTGACTTAGGGTGACCCCATAGGGTTTTCAGGGCAAGAGACATTTGGAGGTGACTTGCCATTGCCTTCCTCCATATTACAACCCTAGTATTCCTTGGAGAAGGCCCATCCAAATTCTAACCAGGGCTGATTCGGCTAAGCTTCTGAAATCTGATGAGTTCAGGTTAGCCTGAGGCTGTCCAGGTCAGGATACATTACAACGCATTACAATAATCTAATCTTTGTGCTAAAATGGTATAGATTCCTGGTAGCTAAATCAGTTGAGTCAAAGCTAGAGGCTATCTTTCAGGCTTGACAAAGTTGGAAGAAAGCATTTTTGAAGCTGCCCTAAATTGCATCTACAGCAGTAGTGCTTGTTCCAATATAACCAGTATAACTCTTAAGCAAATCAGCAAGGGTCAGCTGAATTCCCTCAAAAATAGGAAACACAATGTTTGTTTAGGTCTTTGCAGCTGGCATTGCTTCTGTATCAAGATTAAGTTTACGAGATTAAGTCTCCTTTAACCATTTAATCATAGTGACCAGGCAGTGGTTCAGCATCTCTACTGCATCTCCAGGAGATTTGGATAGCGAGATACAGAGATGGGTGTTATCAGCATATTAATGATACCCTATTCCAGAGTTATGTAAGATTTCTGCTAAGGGCTTTCTTTACATAGACATCACCGGAAGCACTAACATATTTCTTCCCCCAATACACATATTTGTACATACCTTTTAATCTAAAGGTGTTTTTTAGACAACAAATATATGCTACTGTATTAAAACCAAATAATTCCTAAAATAGGTATAATGAAAGGTTAACATATCAACCCACCATGCTATGGATCTTTCTACTTCTAAAAGCATGCCCATGTTTGTGGTTCCCACCTTTTCATCTCCTTTCCAGCACCTTTCTGCTCCAGCTGTACCTCTGCCCTTTCTAACCCAGGCATATCAGAGCAGAAGCATCATCTGGTAGACAGGAACATTTCTGTCATTGACTACCAGAAGGTGCTGGTTGGGAAGAATGTAAGTGAGACAGATGAGTGTTCATCACCATTGCTGGCTGGGAAGGGAGCTGTAGCAGCTGCAAAGATACAACAGAAATGAAAGTGGCATAAGTGGCTGTTCTTTCCTGGCATCAGGCTCTGGAGAAGGGGCAAGAACTTCAGTGGCATTTCCCCGACAGCCTCTCTAATAGCAACATTGATAGTTCCATCTCCCACTCATTTCCTGAGTTTGGAGCTGGTGGACTGGTGCTTTGGAGGTATTTGTTTCTAAATACTTCTTCCCTTAGTTTTGGGATGGTTATTAAGGCAAGCCTCAAATATTGGGCCTTTGTGTATCAAATTAAACCAGAGGTTTAGACAATCTTTCTGTCTTGGAGCTGCTGTACAGCTCTCTAATAATTTACCAGGGAAACAACTAACACAAATTCAGATCCTCTGAAGATGCCAGCCACAGATGCAGGCGAAACGTCAGGAGAGAATGCTGCTAGAACACGGCCATACAGCCCGGAAACCACACAGCACCCAACTAACACACCATTGCTAGCTTTAGCAAAACAGGGCAAAGACTCTGATTCCCCATGATGTATGAATTTAGGCACATGGGTTAATCAAGAGTTAGGTTTCTTCCTGCACACTGGGATTCTGAGCTTGGGTTAAGTCCCGGTTTAGAATTTGGCTTTATGAGCTGAATACCACCTCTGGCTCTCCCATGTGCTCTTGTGGTAACCAGCATTTGTGTGTGTCTGGTATTTTCCAAATGAGAAGGGGTAGTGGACAAGTGAGATGCATGGGAGAGGCACATCCCTGCTTTATTGTGCCTAAAGTAACATGTCAGTGGTGTATTTGTCTTGACTGTGCAGCTGTTGATAAAGAACACCTATGTCCTCACTGTGTCCCTCACACATCACGTTTGTGTTCCTTTCCAGCATCTGAAAGTTGATAATATGACTTTGGAGGTCCATTTCTTTACTTTTAAAAGCTATGTAAGGGATGAGGAATTACTTTTGGCAGTTGCATGGCAAGTGATAGTTTTTGGAGGAAGAAAAGAATCCAATCACAAAGCTGATATTTGCTTGACTAAGAGAGTGCTGTAAAAGAGTTTAAATGTGTTGTTGACTGTCTCCTTATGGTATTTTTCTGCAATTGTCACTCAGTACTGGGTGTATCTTGGAAAAGCAAATGAAAATGTCATGTTTGTGGAATTGTCTGGTTGAAATTCACAGCTTATACAGTTCTATTACTAAAGCATCACTGTCAATGTTATGATGATGAAAGCTACTTTAATAATGAATAATGTGAGTCAAGTAGAAGTTTAACATTGATACGTATTCATTAGTCTTAAACCAGTCATTTAAAACTAGTCATTTAAAGTATTTTCCAATAAAATTAGGCACCTTGAGAACAACACTATGGAATTGCTTAGATTTTAGAGATTCTGAAATCCGGTTCCAAGAAAGCATATTTGACCAGAGGCAGTAATTGCTGAATCTGTATATAAAGAGAGAAAACTCTATTTGTGGGGGTAGAGGGGAAGTTGTCAAGAAGATATGCTAATTTTTCATGCTGATTATGAGGATAATGATATTTCTCATTGGCTCAAATTCTGTAAATTTCTCACATGGCAAAAACTAAGTGGAAAAGATGGATCTTATGGGAAGCACTGAAAACTTTTGGGAAGCACTGAAAACTCCCATGAAATTTGTTCCTTTTTAGAATAAGAGAAATGCTTACAAGACCAGTTTTTACTTGGAATGTATAGCATGAATATTTTCACATAAAGTGATCAATATTCTTAGGTAATGATTTCTGTACAGACAGTAGTAGTCACAACATATTTTCAAGGATATGTTTATTTAGATGTTGCTAATCTTATCCAAAAGTTTGCTATCATGTCTGTTGCAGTATTTAATAGTACAGTTTCCAGTGCTGGAGTTTAAAATGGCTGTCCAAGCATGCCTCTAGTTCTGTGGCAACTGCCTGAGAAGTTCAAGTAATACACTTCCTTTTGTTTACTGCATTGTTGCGTTGCCTATTTTTAATTTTTATTTTTCATACTGAGATACATGTGCTAAGGTAGAATAGGGTAGGACCTCTTGCGTTGGGGCAAAAATCTAGCTTAATATTCTTAGGGATCCATCTAGAAGAAACATTGTAACCGATTCCCTTAAATGAGTCCACATTGGTGGTCACTGATTTGCAGCTGCTTTGGTGAGCTGCTCTGATAGTCCATAAAAGTGTATCAGATAAAACTGTCACCTGCTTTGTCAGTTTTTCAAATGTTACAAAATGAATGAAGGCAAAGAATTAATGTTGTGTTTTAGATTATGCCTTCTATTGGGATGTGGTAGCTACAGTGATCCCACTAACAAAAGAAACGGAATAGGTAAAGCTGGTGTATAAGAGACAGCTCGTCTTTAAAAGGCTTGCCTAACAGAAGATACTACTTAGTCTCTTGGGATTCTGTTTAATCCTCAAGAGTGAGGATTTCCATTTTCTTGCATATTTCCATGCTTTACTACATCTGTTTTGTTTATTGTCTCGTTGCTTTAGAATTCTTAAGTAGTATGCTAGATTCTGGGCCTGCGGACACTTTTTTGGAAGCTTGTTGCACCAAAATCAGTTACATTTTTTTTAAAATAAATTTGTTATGACAGAAGTTCCAGTGTGATAGGCTGGTGGCAGAAAATAACCAGAGGTAACTTCAAAAATAGCAACATGTTCATCTTTCCAAGACAATTAAGGGGAGAGTGATAATAAGATATGACTGGTGTATAAAATGATGTCGTGAGAAAAAAATGCTTAGAAAATTGTTGTTCCTAGTTTTGCTGTTAGCCATATTAGTGAAATTAAAATACCATTAGTTTAAAGGGATTCTTTCCTCTCTGTTCTCCATGTGTTGTAGTTTTAAATCACAAGAGTGTAATGATAGTGGAAATAGATCACTCAGGGGACCAGGTAAGAGAAAAATTAGTGATAGCAGTGGACTTTCAAAAAACCGGCTGTTCCGTGGGCTAAGATCTTGCACACAGGTTCACTGGCAATATTATGCCCCCAATGCTGACTTATTCTGAAGAGATACTGGCGCTTTACTGATATGCTGGTCTGAACGACATGCCATTTGCAACGTTTCCCTCAAGCGCTGTATCAGAGTATGATGTTTCTGGGGGTCGGTAATCTTGCCAGTTTGCCTTCATGCCATTCACTCATACTTCTGTGAAAGCTTAAGCTAGGTGGGTAAATTAAAAATAGTCAGAAAATTAGTATATGTAGATTAAACCATTGTTGATACCAGTTTTCAAAAGGAACTTGGCAGTGTGAAAATTCAACAGAATGAGTTATGAGCGTGACTTAAAGGGTCAGAAGCCTGTTTTATGGAGAGGTTTTCAAAGAGAGAAAATGGAGAGATTGTATTGTCGAAGGCTTTCATGGCCGGAATCACTTGGGTGAAGTTGTAGAGCTCCGGGTTGGGGAGGAGCAGTTCTAGTGAAAGCATGCCTGACGTTTCGCCTGTGTCTGTGGCTGGCATCTTCAGAGGATCCTCTGAAGATGCCAGCCACAGATGCAGGCGAAACGTCAGGAGAGAATGCTGCTAGAACACGGCCATACAGCCTGGAAACCACACAGCACCCAAATGGAGAGATTATTCCCAAACAAGCACTTTCCTAGGGTAACAAGCATTGATCCCCACAAAGGTAGAAATGTTGATTAACTGGAAGTTGGATAAATGTGGATAAGTTTTTGAGAAGGAGAAAAACTGTCTGAGCCAGTGGTGCCTATTCTGTGGATCACTGAGAGCCACATTTATAATTGCCATCAACCAAAAGAGTTGTATGATACTGTGTGTCCTGTGCACTGCCGCACCAATCACACACATAATATAACCATTAATACGCAATATGTAACTAATGTTTTAAATCACCATAGCACCCTGAGAACCCAGTGGCATCTTGTGATACCACTGCTGAACCTAGGCACCCTGTACTTCCTCTGTTGTGTTGCTCTTTTGCTGGCACGGGGCACAGCAGCTCAGGTAAAAGGATGAGATTGCCAAAGTGCCATGAGGAGAGGCAGCTGGCCATGGATAAGCAAGAGTAAAACCACTACCCCCTACTGTGGCCATCTTGCTCTTTTCCTGTATGGTGGTTTTATTTTGTCTTCTCTGTAGCCAGCATGCCTAGGGATGTTGGGATGAGAGTGCAGAGGCTGCAGGGAAGGGTGGGCACAAGACCCTTCCCTCAAGGAGCCTCACAACTTACTCATCTTCTTGTTTCGACAGCAATGGCTGTTCCATGATGCAAACTTCAAACCTTACTGGGCAGTGACCTTGCCTGCTTTCCTGAAATGTGGGTGGGCACCATGTTTGTGGTGTTCAGACAAGCCATAGGTGGCATGTCAGTCACATGTGGGTCTTAAGCTATTAGGTGAGTGTCACAGGTCTGAGCAATCTGTGGTTAGGCATATGGAACCTAAGACAACATTTTGAAATGGAGCATAAATTCTTTGACATTGCTGTTAAGTAAGTTCTGAATGGCCTGTCCGGGCTATGAGTTTTATGTTGGAGACTGCATAAGAAGATCAGCGCAGCAGCTAACAGGTTTCCTAGACACCAGTTTGGAAATGCTTACTTCGTCTTTGTGCAAATTAGCGGCGCGCATAAAATCGAACGTTAGAATGTAAAATATGGAATCTACAATCTGGGTGCTTAAAAATTTGGTGCTGACTCCCAAAAACTGGAACTGGCCTCCAAGTATTTTAAATGTTTTTAGTCCTTGACTATGGCTATGAAGTGGTGAACCAGTGTGTTGGTGAGGTGCTAGAGAATTGGCACTGCCATCCACATGAATTTTTCCATCCAGAGCATAATGGAGCAGGTTCCCTAGAATTTGCATGGAGAGGAGGGCCACAGTGGCATCTGTCACATTAGGCGCAGTAAGGACATGACTTCTGTGGAATTGATCCCACTGTTTGATGCATCTCATTTTCACCTTGTCTGTCCCCTTTGTTGGTTTCTCACCACCTCCACTCCTTGCCCTGGAATTGATTTGAATATGATTTATTTTCATTTTGATGACTTGATTGCTTCTGTTGTGATTTATTGTGTGTTTTTTTCTTCCTTTTCCCAATCCAGTTATTGTGATCACTCTAAGCCCTGCTCCCGCTCCATCCCAACGTGCAGGTACCAGAACTTTTTATCATCGCAGCTTGGATTTCTTGCATCATTTATTTAATGCTTCCTTCAACTGCATAGCACTGCCACTTGATTGCTCTCCTCCAAGTGTGTGTCTGACCTTGCTTCTTTTCCCACCTTGGTATTCTCCTTTACTATTGATCTAGCCTAACTCAACAAGGCTGGCTAGGTAATGCAGAATGTAAGGCCTTGCATGACCAGAACATGTTCTGATTGTCCACAGCTGCTGTAGTTGCTTAGCACCTTTCTTTTCTGATTGTGTCAAAGCACTTGATGAAGATCGGTAACCATGAATTGATCATGCTTCTGTAGCACCTTGAATAGCTGCATCCTCCCCCCACTGTGTGCATACGTCTCTTGTGGAATGTTGAAGAAGCTTATTTATACTGTATGTTTTAGTAGATGCTTTTGGGCAGAAAGGCAATTTAGAAATAGTGAACTGCATATAACAAAACTAAGTAATATCTCTTACGTGTAAAGAGAAATTGCCTCTGAAATAGAATCCAATAGCAAACAGTTGAGGCTGTTGAATTCCTTTTTATTTTAGGGCAGAAGAACAAGAATGTCATCTTAGTTAATGGTATTAGCCATTACAGAAATTTTAACAAGTATAGTCATTCTCCTTAGAAGTAGGCAGAACTCAAATTACTGTGGAGTTTCCGATAGAGGGAGTTGGTGTAGACCATCGTAAAATTAACCATCTTCAGCATCTGATATGAGTATTCTTATTTATTAACAAGATTTTTATTCTCCTTTCTAAACCCATCAAGGCAGCTAACAAATTAAAACGTGCACATTAAAAGCCATTAAGCCAACTCACAAATATGTCATTACAAGAAGTGAAACCAACATTTAAAATAAGCACAAAAGATAAAAACAACAGTTAAAACATTTGGGAGGAAGGAGGGAGAGACATCATCTTAGCAGTGAACAAATTCATATGTATTTGCTACTTAACCTGTCTTCTTCATACAAACTCAGAGCAATATTCTTAAAAGTTCCAGGCAGGTTCCTATCTAGGTATGACTTGGTCTGAAACCTGCTTGGCTTCAGAGATAGAATTAAATGAGACTCTTTCAGGTAATTCTCTGAACATATATCACTCATTAGTGCTTTTATTGTATGCGTTTCTAGGGAGTAATAAACTGGTGTGTTCTGGTGCAGAGGACAACATTCATCCATTTCTCACATTAGCAAATCTTTGGAAGAGGCTGTAACAACTTGGGAATGCTGGGAACAACCTTAAACTGCAGTTTTGTAATTAAAGATTTAAAACGATGGTTTATTGGCTTTTGCTCATGCATGAAATACAACTTAATAGCTACCTAAAGCTCTTGCAGATTAAAAACTTCAGCTGAGGAAGTTTTAGCTTTATCTTAGAGTTGAATTTCTAATTTAAAAATTGGCAAAAGAACCATAGTGCAGATCTTGTGCCATATTTGTCTTTGTTGTTAGTTTCTGCTGCAGAGATTAAAAACTGGTGCCTATCCCCCAAAGTCCTAGAATCCTCTCTGTTACAGAGAACTGCACCTGATCTCTTTGATTAGATTGAGTCTGTGTTCTTAACAACATTCCACTACTGGTCCTGAATTAGTCAGGTAATGTGCAAACTAGGCCCTGAAAAATTAGATACCACAGTAGGTTAGGAAAGGTGTCAGCATGTCCATTTTAAGTGCTACCCTGGAAACAAGCAGGAAACTGTTTGAACAACTGTAAGATTTGAATATATATTTGGTCTTCACTTTCTGAAGCTAGTGCATCCATCTGAAATGCACCTGGTGCCGCAAACTGAAGCTCCAAGCTCTGTGATGGTAAAAGAACTGCTCATGGAGGAGATTGTTCTGTAGCTTGAGAGCACCAGATGGGGCCAGTTTTTTTAATCCCATAGGTTCAATACATTTGCTCTTCATTGCATAACTTACTTTTAGTTTCCCCTGGTTTTGAATGAATGGGAAGATAGAATAACAGAACCATTAGTGGTAAGGGCCATACAGACCATCTAATCCAACTTCTGCTCAACCCAGGAACAACCTAAAGCATCCCAGAGCAGAAATTGCGTGCCCCAGCACCGTATTCTGTGGTGTGATACCATGAGACGCTATTGGCTGAGATAAAAGACCTATAGCTGCTAATGGGAGATGTAAACCAGATACTAAGTTACCTGAGGCCCAGATGTTTTAGGAATTTCCATATTGTCTTTATTTCAGTTATTACAAATTGAAAGGGTAACCCTTAGATAAGACACTGTCTTCCTCTTGTTTTGGTGTTCATCTCCCCCCTGGTTTGAAATAGTTCAAAATAGTGGTCAAAAAGAAATATAAAAGGAGAACATGAACTCTAGCTGTAGCCTCTTTGTTCTGGTTCTTGAATGTTCTTTGACTCTACTCTTTTTAAAATTTTGTTGTCAGGACTAGTTGTTATAAGTTGTACAGATTTTCTAAAAAAATAAAGGTTGATTTTTTTTTCTGGAAAATTATCAAATTCCTAAATAGAGCATAAACTGATTTAGTATGTTTATTTTGACTTGTGTTTAATAAGGAAATTTATGAAGTTTCAATAGCAACAATTACTTGAACTGTTATATTTCATAAGGAGAAAAAAATTAATCAAGCATATCTTAAATGTTACATTCAAGCAAATTCAAAGCTTTACTGGAAATTGTTTTAGTGGAATAATACTTGTAAACGCTTAAATAATAAGGGAAGCACATATCCTCCAAGGGGAGAAAACCTCAGATCCACAGAAAACTGCCATTATATTAATTTTGGCCCTCCCAGAGACCTCTATATAGTATGGCATGGACATAATTTAACAAAATTTAACTCATCTACGGAGGCCATTGGAGCGCCTCATCACTGATCAGTTCTATAACAAATTGGTAACAACAAAATTTCTTCTGTCGTTCAAGAGGAGACATTAATAAGAGGTTTTGCTATGATTTTGCAAAGCCCATCCGGTGAGTTCAGGTGATTTTTAAAATTTGGATATTGTATGTATTTGTAGTTGCATTTTATAACCCCCCAGTTTATAAAGCAGTAAAACATACCCCAACTCACTTAATTCTTAGTGAACCTGGAAAACATTAATTACTACTGTGAAACCTGCCTAACATTGTGTTCACAATGGTTGATTCTGCATGGTACAAATACGTTAGGTTGACAAAGAGAAATATCCTGGTTTGGGCAAGAACTTCGCATGGGCCCCTTACTCAAAGCAGGATTGACCTGTGATATTTCCCTCAACTCGGGTTTTTAAAAAACCGCCAAAATCGCAATCTTTTTGAAAAATCCCAGGTTGAACCCGCTTCTGTGGGAACAGCGTGGGCACCAAATTGCTTTATTTTTCCTTCCCTGCCACCCTTTCTCTCACTTTACATCATGTCAGTTTAATTTATCCTGAGCTCCTGACTGGTGTGGTAGCCAGCCATTTCAGAAACATCCCCCAAGTAAGTTTTCTCCCCTTGGCATCGACTGTGAGCACAATTTCACCCAAATGTGTATAGCAGTGGATTCACAACAAACGGTACCGTTTCGAGCAATGACCTTGTTTCCTTTTCTCTTGTATTCTGAGTGCTCAGAGCACGTAGGTAGTCAGATGCACACCTTTGGATGTGGATGGGACATATTTCTTTGCTCCCTTTTTGGACAAATTTTATTATTTTGTATATCACAATGTTGTGGGGAGGTGTTACACGCTTCATATTTTCATTTGTCGTTTCAAAGCACCACACCTTTTTCCACGCTGGAGAAATTTGCGGGGTGGGTGGGTGGGTGGGTGGGTCCTGCTTGGGCTCCTGGGTTTGCTGTAGATTCTCCACCAGTTCCCTTAGCAGAGGGTGCAACAGAGACTGTGATGGTGCAACAGCCAATCAGAATGCAGAAAAAAACAAGATGTTCGTGCCTGCACATTTGCATTGTAAAAAAAAAAATAGCGGGTTCATTCAAAGGGCCTGAAAGAAAACAGATTATTTCACAGAAAAGGGGCACCCATGTGAAGGACAAAAATGGAATAAAATAGACCTGGATTCAAAAATAAAAGATTTAACCTGTTTTTGTTATGCTGTGCAGAATCAACCAATAGTATTCCTTCATTGTTTATAAAACAATGAATATTTAAAATTGGGAAAACAATAAAAAATGAAGCAGTGGACATTTATCTGCCTGACATCTTTTCCTGGCACTATAGCAATATTGTATGTGTCATGAAGGATTAGGCGGCAAGCTTATGTTGCCAAATTGCATTCCTTAAAAAGCAGCAAATACATGCATTTTCAGGCTCCCGATTGAATTCTCAAGGGCTAGTGATTGAAAGAGTTGTCAGTTTGAGTTGACTGCTGAAATACTCTTTGTGGGTCTCTATTGCCCATTTTAGTTTTGCTCAAAAAGAGCGTGAATATTTCACAGCTGAATCTCATGGTTGGATCCAAAGAACTTCAAGCAGAATTCTCTCATTGAACTGTTCCTTATTTACTTACTACATTTATACAGCACCTTTCTCCCCAGTGATGACCTAAAGAAGCTTAAAGCATTGTCCTCTCCTCCATTTTTATCTTTGCAAAAACACTGTAAGTAGGTTAGGGTGTGGGTGTCTGACTAGCCTAAAATTATCCAGGAAGTTTGCCTAGCAGAGTGAAAATTTGAACCTGGGTCTGTCAGGTCTAGTCTTGTACTCTAACCACTACACCAGACTGGCTCATCTTTCCTACCTCCCTCTCTTGTAGCCCCCTGTGCAAAAGCTGCTCCTTAAGGTCAGTGGGCCACCAGGAGTAGGGTAGGATGCAGCTTAAAGAGGAAACTGTGGGTCCTGCTTTTGCGAGTAGGAGGGCACTTTTCAGTCCCCTACTGAATCCTAATGGAGAATGAGAAGCAATTATTAGTGGCTAACTTGGACCAAAGGGGCTTGGTTCAGTTTTTTTGCAGGGGAGAACCTCAGTGATGTCAAAATAAATGGGAGAAGAGGGCTGTGTGTGCTGCCCTGAACTTGAAGAAAGGAGGGGGGGGGGTGTTTCAAATGAATACATAAAATCTTTCAGTGCTGACACTCTCTTTTTAAAATTTTTATTAAAACAAGCCAAATAAAAATAAGGGTCTAAAACACAAATTACTGAATGCTGTCTCTTATCTTAGTCATCCAGTATTTGACACAGACTGGTTTAGCAGTTACTAACATGTTAAGTGGTAATATTCCTTTATTTGTTGGAAGCATTTTTCTCAGATATGTCAACAGACAGAGCTTAGGATCTAATGTCGTACTAAATTTTAATATATTGTTGTTCATATATAATCTTATTTGTGTCCAGAGCCCCTTTGTTCTTCTAGAAGTAAGAAATAATTTTTGCTATCCATATTTTCAACTTTTTTTCCAGTCTTTTTTTAATTGAGAGCTTTTAAAAGGGTCTATCCATTTTGAGCACCTCAAATCCTTATGCCCCGGGCCTTAGATCTTTAAGGACTCTTAGCATCATTAGGCAATCCTATTCACAGACTGATCAAATTCCATAGATTTTGATTCTATTTAAGCGGTCTCTGTGCAGAACAGCAGTTTCCAATATCCAGTGCCCAGTAATTTCAGTATTTCCTTGAAACTTTGTTCCAGCTGTTGTATAGACCGACGTTATTCATTCAATAGAATTCTGGCAACACTTATTTTGTTGCTCTTTTTCTGGAAACAACATGGAATTGATTTTTTTTCTAGTCATTTTTAACCCTCTTATTTTGTGCTTGTCTGTCTAGTATATCTTTCTGAAATCATTCCTTCACATGAAATTCTTCTATTTTCTTTCATGTAGACAAGACAATAGCTTAGTGTCACTGAGCTTGAAGTTGTAGTATAGGAAGTTTATATGGAAGGAGGCAGGAGTATGCCAAACAGTTCCAGGATTTCCAGTGCACTCTGCTTTTCTTACAAACAGCTAGTTCTATAAACCCTTTCAGCTTTTTGAGTTTGATGAGTGAGTATTCCCATCTCTTAAATTCATAATATTGTAATTAGTCCTGTACAGCAAAAGATGCCTCTAGTCGACTCTGTTTTTACAATAATTAACATATAAAAGGTAAAGGTAGTCCCCTGTGCAAGCACCAGGTCATTACTGACCCATGGGGGGATGTCACATAATGTTTATTAGGCAGATTATGTTTACAGGGTGGTTTGCCATTACCTTTCCTAGTAATATGACTCATATATTAAACCTTGCTTCAAGTCTAATTAAACGTTACTGGTTTAAGGAGAAGCCTTGTGTGGGCGTGCCAGCTGCTGGAACTGGGTAGTTCTCTTATTTTTACCATTAACCTTCGCAATAATCTCAACTGATCTATGAAGGTACAAAGTGTGCAGATCTGTTTGTCAGAAGACTTGTCCTTGGTCGTTCAAAGTAAATGGAGTAAGTATGCCAAATAACTAGCAAAGCTCACTCATAGAGAATATTTCTGGGGGAAACTCCAATGCCATCAGCTTTGCCAACTATTTTCCCCCTGTATTTCTATTATGTGTACAGTACTTGCTTATGCCTGCTAATGGAAACTTCCTGCTTGGCTTTTCTTGGCTTGTGTTTTTGCTTTTTTGTTGTCCTTTTATCCGTTGTATTATTTTTTTCCTCCAATTTAACCGTTTCAGTTCTATGCTAAAGTGACTGGCCTCTTTAGTTGTGGATCTCTGCAGATAGAGGCTGGTAGTTTGCATGATCAAGGAGTAGGGGAGCATGCAAGCTTTTTGGACTAAGAGCTACAGAGTGACCAAGTATGCTTCACACATCAATATCCTTCTTGAATATGAAGGAAGAGGTGGATAGTAGGGAATTGGTGAGGAGGATCTACACTAGACATGCTCTGCAGTGTTTTCACAAATTTTAAAATTTCTGTATTGTCTCAGATTGAAGGCTTAGTACCCTCCCCTCCTTCTGTTGTTTACATAGCATGCTTGGGGTATTTGCTGCTTTCACAGTGGGCATATGTGTCTGATTTCCTCTTTGCTCTCCAGAGGCCTTCACCCAAGGAACCATGCAGTGCAGGGCAATCCAGTTGAAATACTGATTCATACAATAGCTTAACTGTGCATAGAAATAGGAATGATTTTAAGCTTATGTTCATTGATTCTGGTAAGATTCATGAAGAAAGGACAAGCTTCAACCCAAAAAGATGATCTGAGCTACTTTGTGGTTGTAAAACACATGACCTGATGTAGTGGCTAAAGTGTCAGACTAGGATCTGGGAGTTCCAGGTTGAAGAGTCTCCGTTCTGCCGTGCAGGCTCACTGGGTGACCATGGACCAGTCACACACTCTCAGCCTGACTTACCTCACAGGTGGTTCTATGGATGTAATGGAGGAGAGGAGAATATTGTAACCCATATTGGAGAGAAAAGCAGAGTATAAATGAAGTATATGAAGAAGTGCCTCATTAGAGGCTACTTATTGCACATTCAGAGCTCAGTTAAGGCTTGTGAAACCAGATGAAATGGTGAATACTCACACAACGCAATCTTTCTTGCCATTCAAAGACATGGCTCTGCTTTTGATTCTGAGAACTGTTTCATATGTTATAAAGAAGGCTGCAAGGGGAAATGCAAGTCGTTGTCATGTATTCTCCCAATTCTGCCATACTGTGCAATTCTGGGAGATCTTTGAGAGCTGCATGACAGTGGAACTGAAGCGAAAAAATAGAAGTGGAGTTATGCCTTTTCTTTTTTGTCTCTTGGTAACATAAGACCAATCCTGCAATTATGGTACCTTAAATTTCTTGCTTCAGCCAGCAGAGACATTTCTTATGGACCCTTGATATCTTCTGCACAACCACAAGGAGGTAGCCCCTGTCATCTGCTTTAGCCACAACCTTGCATAGAAGTACAAAATGCTTGGCAGCCTTAGGTGTACCTGTATGTATTGAGGCAATTGAAGGTCAGAGCTTGACCTTTTCCAGACAGAATAAATTGCTCCTTCTAAAGCTCCTTTAATCCTATTCCCACTTCAAACAGTGCATCTCAAAGAAATACTGTCTACATCTGAGCAATGCATGGTAGGAGAAAACAGTGACAAGTTCTTGAGGGACTTCAGGACAGATTTTTAAATTATGTAAGTGTTGCTATTCATAGAGTCCTTCTACTTAACCAAGTGTTCTACCATGTTGTCTTCAACTATTCCTAAGAATGTTCCTATTTCTATAGGAACATATATGGAGAAAGAGAGTGCCTTAAGCAGGTGCACAAGACCACACTGGGAGCCCAATACTTCCTTCAGTGTGTTTTGCTGGTAAACATTTGCAGTAGCTCCAGTTAAAAGTGAAGTTGACACATATCACTTAAGTGGCCTGTTGACTCTAGAGATGTGTTAGAGGTTCTCAAGCAACTGAGACATTTCTTGTGCTGCGTCATAGACAAAACCCTGTCTGCCCTAGCATAAACTAGCAAATCAAACAACTCCCCATAGTGGGCAACTCAGGCTGCTACAGTTAGGTAGTGTGTGTCTATAGAGTGACATGTAAGAGCTAAGAATCAAAACTCTGGACTTTTTAAGTGGAATCACGTTTTCTGAAGTGCATCCAGAATAATGTTTTTGGTATTAAGGCTCACTTTGTAGATAAAGTTCTGGTAAAATTTTGATCTGTATAAGATCAGTCTGGGGAGATGGTATGACTATTATATTGACATACGGAAAACCTAAGAAAAATATCTCTGGTTTCGTACCAGCTGCCTTTTATGTCATGGTTTTGTAGGCATTTATATATATATATATTTCAAAATTATACCTTTCAAAGTTGTACCTTTCTATAAAATCAAATCAATCAGATTGACCCATCTGATGAAGAGGCGCTTTGATTCTTGAAAATTCATACCCAAAAAATCTTCTTGGTCCCTAAGGTGTTACTGGAATCTTTCTGTTCTCCTGCGACCAACACAATTACCCTCTGAAATTGACTCATTTTTATTATACTGAAATGCAAAAACAGACTAATAGTGATCTTGTAAAGTGTGTCTGAATTTAGTGAAATGTTATATAGCCAACCACAGATATCCTTCATGGATTTAAAAACAAGTGCACATTTTACTAATGCTTTTTAAAAATGGGAATTACTCTAATTGCAGTGATACATTATAAATGTAAAGCCTAATCAACTGACTTTTCCTTTATCTCACCCCCTCTCATGTTGGAAAAATGGCAAAATTTTAAAAGCAGTGGGAATATTAGGTATATTACTGGTCCTACATTTTGAAAAAATCATATCTTTTTAGCTAAATGGGATTTCACTGTAGTGCATTGTTCTTGAGTGAGTTCTTCCGCAGGCTGGAACATCCAAAATATCACAAGGAAGATTGTATGGCTAGAAGAACTTTTTTAGAATTCAATGGCAGCTCCTTTCAGTCTTAAAAACTATGCTATGAAATATATTTACTTACAAAGAAAATAGTGCCAGACTAGAGCTTCTCCGTAAGGCACTTACTCAGTGAGCAAATAAAATGTTTCTGATGAACGTTGGAAATCTTGCTGAAAGGTTATTTTATTAGCTCTAGCTTTTGGCAAACTGATGTAACCTTTTATTGTCGAAGGCTTTCATGGCCGGATTCAACTGGTTATGGTGGGTTCTTGTTCCTAACGTTTCGCCTGCATCTGTGGCTTCTCTGTGATACACCTCTGAAGATGCCAGCTACAGATGCAGGCAAAACGTTAGGAACAAGATCCACCAGACCATGGCCACCACAACCAGCTGATGTAACCTTGTTGTGTGGGCAGCTTCATTGATTTATTTGGATTTTTTAAAAAATGCTACCTTTCCAGGAATCTATCTGAGGCAGTTTGTGTGGGTATATGTAAAAATATTTTTATTTTACATGATGACGCAGCACAGCGAAAAAACATAAGCCATAAAAAGAGACCATTTATTGCCTCATGGACCATGCTCAATACCAGTGGCCTGAATGGGCAAGGATTGAATCTAGATATAGTGGGCCACACCCTTTTGAGCAGCTTGTCCATCAGGTCTCACTGACTGAAAGTAATCCGTACAATTAGAACAAAACTGCGCTTCAGTGACACCCCAAGGTTGAACTACTCCAGCCGCGGAATCTAAGTCATAGTGGATGCAAGAGTTTCATCTGTGAGATTCATCGCGTGCCTGAATGTTTCCTAGATCTACGTTTTTGGGAGCCTGAGGTAAGAGCTGCTTCACAACCTGGAAGAGATCTGCTGAATTTCATTGCTCTGACTCAGTGGTGACAGAACTCTCTTGACCATCATCACTGCCACAACTTTATTATGACTGAGTGGCCAGTTTGACCAATAATTGGAATGCTCTACCATACAAAACATAAAAAACCAGCCTCTTGTGAGGGAGCATTCCACCACACAAGCAGCTGCATGCTGTTAAAAATGGGAGCCTAAACACAGGTTCTCTACCTGATCATGAGATCTAGGTTCATGAGTGCTAGGTTACAGTTACTCCTAAAATAAATTCCCTTCTAGCTGGGCAGGACTTATATCAGTTCCATTATTTAACAGAAATCCTTTCCTGCTGAATTAGCCACTGAACTTCGCCTGGCAACCCATCCTGCATATTTTTATAGTTTTCATTTGGGAATTGGGTTTTTTTTACCGTTGCAACATAACATCTTAAATTAAGGCCCATACTCCACCATATTTATACTATCAATTATGTTTTCTTACTAGCATTTCTTGTTTTAACCATTTTTATAAACACTGGTTCCATTCTTTTCTGTTAATTTCCTGTATGTTTGTGTTCCCCCTCCTTTCAGGTCCTTTTCAAGTTATCAGAACTTTACATTGGTATTTTGAAAATCTTTCTGTTCTTATGCTTCTGAAGTTAGTTTATCTCCAGAAATAACCAGCTCTCCTTAATGGCTTCTTTTTAGATTTTCTAAAGCTTTTTTCTGGAGTTGGTTAAAATCAGCTGTTGCATGTTCCATTGTTATCTGTTGTGATCTTCGTGTTTTCCTTTAGACTTGTGCATGGACATTTTTGGACACTTCCAATAGATGCAGTCATCTTCTCACTTGGTATCTTCTGGGTACTGGAAATATGGATTTCAGTGGGATTTGAAAGTCTGTTGGGGTTCTAATCCCATCTGCTTCTCCCCTTTCTGAAGCCATCCCTGCTTCAGATATTAGTACAGTCTTGGGTAGGCCACTTCTCATGCCGAATCCCTAACTGTAATGTGGGGATTAATACTACTGATTCCCTTCCTACCCGCTCCCTTGGCATTCCTGTCACCGCCACCCTCGCCAGTCTTCCCCCTTCCTTGACACTCTTCTCACCCCCACCCTTGCTGATTTCCCAATCTTCCCTCTTCCTTGGCATTCCTCTCATTCTTCCCAAACTCACATCTCCCCTCTTTCTGGGCACTCTTCTCACCCACACTGATTTCCCTTCTGTCCCGTCTCTTGACATTCCTCTCATTCCCCACCCTTGATGATCTCCCCACTTTACCCCTTAGAAGCACCCAGTCCTGCTGTATAGGAGAGAGAATCTCACCTCCCCCCCACACACCCACACACACCTCTTCCTTTAGAGCTTGGATCTTGGCACTGCAGAAAGTGATGTGTTCCTTCAGCACCACCATGTTCAACTTGATTGCAATGTGCCCCACATCCACTGTTCTCAGATGGGGCAGCATTGGGGAAGCCACCAACGCCATCGTTGGAGCTGCCGCTGGGGGGAGGAAGATATAAGACAGAGCCCCTCAGTCAGTGACCAAGACAGAACAGGCCCGACTTCCCTCCCTCATGCCTGCCCCATAATGCTGGGCCCTTGATGGCCGAATGCTCCAGCCCTTGATGGCTTTCCAAGGCTGATTAGCTACCAGCTGGAGAGAATGAGCTGGCTGCCGCCGCCACCTCCCTTCACAGTTCTTGTATTGCTGTGGGAACCGGGCAGGCCAGTCCACAGCTGCCATTTCAGGGCCTGTGCCTGATGCAGATGCCTGAGGGCTCATGGTCCCCTCACCTCACAATGCTTGCCTAGCCACATAGTCTGGGCAGCTGAGCCCAACTCTCTGTGGCAGTGGCCACCCACCACTTCAACTGAGAAATAGAAAAATTTCAACAGAAAAGTCAGTTGGATTTAAATCCTTCCCCCCTTCTTTTTTGTTTGTTTCAAACTTCAGATTTTTGTGCAAATCTAGGGCATCGCCCAAGTCTGCAGAAAAACCTGTTGGGCTGAGCTTGCCCTCCGTCTCAGGATGTCAGAATCCACAGGCAGAGGGCACATGTGAGAATTAGATGTATAGATGATCTATGGAGCTTTTGGAGCATTTGGTAGAAGTGGGGGGTCTTATCTCTTAGAGCAGGGGTTCCCAGCCTTTCCAAGCCTGCGGGCACCTTTGAAATTTTGACTCAGCATGGTGGGGCTCAGCCACAAAATGGCTGCTGGAAGAGGTGGAGCCAGTCACAGATTGACTGCTGTGGCTAGCCTTTGGTCTTGCGATAAAGATCCTGGTGCTGTGGTGACATTGGCTGTGGAAGCAACATTTTTTAAAATCTGCATGCCCATCAAACCTTTCATAGCCAGTCAGAAGTCTTGCTGGTGAAAACCCTCACCTACTCCCATCTACTTTCTAAAGACAGTTGGCAGGTGCCAGATTGGGACCCCTGTCAGAGTTACTACGACTTTGTCTCTGTGCGTCAGGCCGGGCTCTGGGCCTGCACTGAGCAATGGATTTGGAAACTCATATGGTTTCAGGCACCCACATTTCTTCTCTTCAGGAGCTCAGGTTCAAACCACATTTGGCCCAATGGGAGGAGTCATGCTTTTGCTTTTCAGTACCTTTTCATTTGCTGCAGATTTTTACATCTTTTTATTCCTTCAAATTCACAGCCAGGATCCAGCGAAATTAAATGTGAAAATCCAGTTTCCACACTGCTTTTTCAAATAGGAACTCACCACACCCTTTCCTTTGCTACAAGACAAGCTGTTTTTAAACATGAGGTTTCAGAAGTGGTCTGTAAATACTGCATGAGAATTAGTTGTTCAAAGTAAAAAAAAAAATCCAACTGTGCTGGTTCAAACATCTTGTAGCTCTGCAGCATACCTGTGCCCAGGGTTTTAGCTCACATGATGCATGCCACTGTAGTCTGTTTTGCATGGCTGCCACAACTAATCATACTCTTCTGATCATGTGAGGTTAGAAGGTGGGGGATGTAAGCATGGAGAATGGGATCATTTGCTAAGTATCCCGTGCAAAATTTGGAGCAATCCGTTTTGAATCGAGATTGCTACATGAATGCATTGTTCTGGTATTGATGCTCGGAGAGGCATCGGGGCACCTTCGTCCGTGTGAAATCTGAGTGATGACGTAGCTGCAATTTGCTATTATTTATCTGTAACTTTGAAGGGATAGAAAGATTTTGTTGATGATTTACATTGAGGAACAGTCATGATAACGAAGCCATGGGCACAAGTTCTCAACATTACTGTGGTTTATGGAGAATGGGGGTGGGGTGTCTTCGTTTTACATACAGGCAAATCCTGCCAGACTGAATGATTACAGAGGCATTTGGCGGCTGTAAATTTTGAAAATGATCCAGGCAGGCAGGAGTATGAGCTGCAACTCTGTTGTTTGTATTTAGCTTGAACGTATTGTCTAGGGTTAAGACATGGCCTTCAGAGTTGTGCAGTCCGGCATGTCAACATCTTGCATCTGCCAATTGCTTTCCCCGTCCTCCTGCTCTTAGGCTAAAGGTTTCTTAGGGCAGCCTGGATAACATGTCAGAGGGTAGCAGGAAAGATAAAATATAAAGTATTTTGAAATCATTGCATGTATTGTGCTGGATCTAACCATTCAGCTGCTAACCATTGTTACTAAGACCTACAAAGCATGGCCTCCTGCTAGGCATGCCTTTAATGCTTCCATTGTAATGTGGCTTCTTAATCCAGTCCTGAAGGTTCCCATTTTAGATGTATGTCTAGTTTTAAGGTAACTGGTTGTCCTTGCAGCGTTTGTTCCTGCTGGGCCTCAGGTGTGAAGACTTCTGACAAAGTTGGAAGAGTGTTACTGGCCCTGGCCTGAAGAGCTCTTGCATTGCCCCCTGCCAGAATATGCTGTCTTGGTCAATAAAGTAGGCAGGAAATACAGCTTCATCCTTAGGCTTTTGATTAGAAGTCTTTTTAGGAGATGGTTAAATGGGCTTAATTTTAAACCAAACCATTCTCCCTCCTTGATCTCTTGTTCTGTTTAGAATCAGTTTAAAGCCTGTAATCCAGAGGGGTCAAACATGCGGCTCAGGGGCTGGATCTGCCGGCATACCAGTTGAAGTAGTCACCCCCACCCACCCCTAGTGCTGATCTTGGCTGGTAAGCCTGCTGAGGACTCATCAGCCACCCCCTGCAGGACCCAGCCCAAGTCACATTTATATCATATCTCGCCCTTGTAACAAATACATTCATCACCCCTGCTGTAAACGTTTGGTCCATTCAGGATCTGTGTCAACCTCCTTAATATCTAAACTGAATCACTGGTGCCTACCCATCCAGCATTCAGTACAATAATGCATCATCTACCCTGTCTGTGATGCCTACATGTTAATGCTGCATGTATAGTACTGGATTCCTGTTTGACTGTGATGTGGCTGTGTGGTTCCCTGAATTAATAATTTCTGTCAGTCCCCAAAGTTAAAATGGGCCACATCTCTTCATGGTGAGATATTAAAGGAATGTTAAATTGTCCACCTATCCCCAGAAGTGTTTCCAGAGAGCCTCCCACAGGAAGTCAGTGTCTGTAATCTTAAAGTATAAGAGCAAAGTATATGTGGAGGCCCTTGGTGCAGAGTGTAAACTGCAGTACTGCAGTCCAAGCTCTGCTCACAACCTGAGCAGGGAGCTGGCTCAAGGTTGACTCAGCCTTCCATCCTTCTGAGGTCAGTAAAATGAGTAGCCAGCTTGTAGATGACTGGAGAAGGCAATGGCAAGCCACCCCATAAATATGCCTAGTAAATGTTGTAGTTTGATGTCACCCCATGGGTCAGTAATGACTCCGTGCTTGTACAGGGGACTTATAAGAGCAAACACAGAGATGTGCACTAGTGCCTTTCTTGGTGGTTGGTGGTAGTATCCTCATTGTAACCATTTTGAGGCACAAATAAAGTATTTAGAACTAGACGCAGTGGTAGTCAAAGGCAGCTAGGAGAACAACCGTGATAGGCTAATGGGCTGTTAGAAATACAGTTGACTTTTTCTTAAGACTTGTGGTGAGGTTCTGCAGAACTCTATGTTCAGTCCTGCAGGCACTGGGGATTTAGGCTGCAAAAGCTTCCAACCAGACCTCTAAGCAATTCCTGCCTCTGTTGGACTTCCTTTTTTCTTCTCTTTCAGCATTGCAGCTTCCCTTAGCCAATGATGGCAGCAGTCGGTCCTCCTCGTTGGAGAGCTCACCTCAGCATCCCACTCATCCATCGCGCCCCCGTAACATGCTGGGTCTGCCTCAGCCATCCTTCCTCATGCACAGGAGCATGGAGAGGTAAGCAGAGTTCATCTGAACTGGACAGGTGTGACTGTTGAATTTATTCCCCTTTGCCAGACCTTCCATCCTACTGAATAGCTGGGCAAGAGACAGTCCTCTGTTGCCTTTCTGTTTGGGGGCTATTAAATTGGTGGCCCTGGCATGTGTGATAGTGAATGGTCCGTGAACAACCCGGAAAGCCCTCATAATCCACATAAGCATTAGCTTGCTGAAGGCCAGATGCTCATTAGGCACTTTGATCAGATTGCTTTAAAATGCTGCCGTACCTTATCTGCCACTTGATACGAGTGGCCTTCTCTGATACCTGAATCCAAGAGGCCCACATTCTTTGGATGTAATTAATAGGACTTTGGAAATAGGCTTGTGGTTCATACCATTTTAAATTCATATATTTGGTTCTCAAATGCTCATTAACGGTATCACTGTTCACCATCAGAACTATACACTCTATTTATAAACTATGCCATTTAGCCTACTAAATAACAATTTGTAACATTTATATAAGTATACAGTAGTGGGAATATTGGTAATAAGAGCCCTGACAGATGGCAAAAGACTATTGCTTACTTCAAATTCATAATGTAACAGGAGCACTTTACTTAACCTCAGTTAATACTTGATATTCTTGTATCAAGAAGAGCTTTTGTCTTTTGAAGCTACAATCTGTGAATTCACGTGGCATCTTCAAAACCTGTGTGTGTAGATCGGGGTCCCCAACCTTTTCGAGCCTGCAGGCGCCTTCAGAATTCTGACACAGAATGGTGGGTGCAGCCACTCAATGGCTGCTGTGGGGAGCAGAGCCAGCCCCCCAAAAGTTACGGAAGCTTACCCTCAGACACAAAGTAAAGATCCTTGTGATGTGGTGGCAGCTGCTGCCAAAACAGCATTTTAAAAAATTGCATCCAGTCTGAAGCCTTTCTGGTCAAAAGCCTCACGTGTGTTCACCCACTTTCTAAAAGCACTTGGTGGGCACCTTGAAAGCTGCTGGCAGGCACCGTTGTGCCCACAGACACCATGTTGGACACCCCTGGCTTAGAGTATCATCTAGATTTCAATAGTGGCTTCAGCAGAGAGTTGGGGCTGATTGTCCCATGTTGTAGATGGCAGCTTCTCTATAGTATTATTTTCTCTCTCTTTAGTATAGAGATCGATCAGAAACTGCAAGAAATTATGAAGCAGACGGGTTATTTGACCATTGGAGGACAGGTATGTTGACTTGGTTTAGCAGATAAGGGCAATGGTGCAGTTGGCACAGCGATTCTGTTGATTTACTTAGGACCGGTGGAGTTTAGTGGTGAATGTAATAACACGTGGATATAAGATAGCAATCTTTGTTGCAGGTTGGATAGAGTATTGGGAGATCTCTGCCTTTCATTCCTGTTTGATTGTTGCAGATGGAAAGGCTGGCATGCCAGTATGACATCATGAAGCAAGTTAATAGGCAGAAAAGAGGAATACAACAACTTGAAGTCTGCTTAAGTGTTGACTGCGCTAAAAGTTATCCAGTCCCTGTATCTTCAGTAAGCAGCTGAGTGGTATCTTCTCTTTCCCTCTAACTGGTATGGTCTCGTTTCTTTGCAGAGATATCAAGCAGAAATCAATGACCTAGAAAACCTGGGTGAGATTGGCAGCGGGACATGTGGACAAGTGTGGAAAATGCGTTTCAAGAAGACGGGGCACATCATAGCAGTGAAGGTGAGACAGGCCTTTCAAACGCAGGAGTTTCAAAATGAATGGCAAAGAAAGCCGATGGGGTTGCACAAGGATTCACTGGTGGCTGTTTGGCATTTGTTTGCGCTGTCACAGGTGTCAAACTCGCGGCCCTCCAGATGTTATGGACTCCATGCTGGCAGAGGATGATGGGAACTGTAGTCCATAACATCTGGAGAGCTGTGAGTTTGACACCTGTAGTAGAGAAATGAATGGGAGGAAGCTTTTCAGTACAGTCCTCAAGATCTGTGAGGCAATATCTTGTCACTTTTGTACATAATCTTCACATAGGCCCTCTGATATTTCCTTCTGCTTAGCAAATGCGCCGTTCTGGTAATAAAGAGGAGAACAAGAGAATCCTGATGGACTTGGATGTAGTGCTGAAGAGTCACGACTGTCCCTACATAGTTCAGTGCTTTGGGACTTTCATCACAAATGTAAGTAAAAACAGTGCTGTCACATCCATCCTCTCTGTGTGTGAAGGCAAACTGAACAGCCTTGTCCAAATAACCTACAACTTTTGCTTCTGTTATTTTCCTACATATAGACGGATGTTTTTATAGCCATGGAACTGATGGGCACATGTGCTGAGAAGCTGAAAAAACGCATTCAGGGACCTATCCCTGAGAGGATTTTGGGAAAGATGACTGTAGCGGTAAGTAGTCAAAGCATTTTCACACTTTGAACACAGTGCAATGAAATTGACTTACAAAATTAACAAACAAGTATAAAATAATATAATATATCCAATTAAGAATACAAAGGAGAAAAAAAAATTAAAGACTAAAGACGAGTGCCCCACACAGACTCAAAGATGATACCTCCTGGATTCTTGTGACGTACATCCTGCTGCAGTGAGATGGAGGAAAACCAGACATGGTTCCTTGCTTTGGGGGAAACTCAAATGGACACCAGTCACTATGGTACCCACAGGTGCCATGTTGAGGAATCCTGTACCCACACATAGCCATATTCAGTGAATTGGGACAGAACATAGCAAGTAGAAATAATTAATAGAATCAGGCCTTTCCATTCTCCTCTCGTCTTTGTGGACCCTTTGCGAAACCTTAGAAAGCACATTCTGAAAGTCTAGGAACCCTCCTGACCTCAAAGGCCAAGTGGTAGGCTGGGCTTCATAAAGAGGGGCAATCAGGAGGAGCCCTGCTGTGTAGTTCACTGCCATTGGTAATTCAACAGATGGTCATACACGTTTTCTGTTCCTTGAGGCATATCTGGGTTTGGAGCTCTGCTACCTACCTGATTTTTTATTGTTATTTTTGTTGTTGTGTTTTTAAATTTTACTGTAAGCTGGAGTCAAGCCTCCATGCATAAAAGCAGGATAATTTGAAAAATAGCAGATCCTACTGAAAATGATGAAAGTTGGATAATTCATTGTCTGGTGTATAGTGGATGGTAGATTTCTTCTCAGGGTTGCAAGAAGAAACAGTAAGAGCACAGCTTTATCAATATTTTGTTTCTCTCTCTAATTGTAGTCCTAAAAGTGTTGCGTAACTTGTATGAGCCAAAAGAATGCTGTTGAAGCTGGCTCATGACATGAAATTTGGCTTAGTCGAAAACATTTTCCATTTTCCAAGTGTCATGAAATCCTGGATTCCAAGTTGTTGATTCTCCATACCCTTTCAATGTGCATCGGGCAGTTGTGCTTTTTCATTGCAGCCCTATAATTTGACTCCCTTGATTTTCTTGGGGATCCACTGACCCTGGGGGAAGCAGGGAAGTCATTGTTGATTCAGCGCTGCTCCATTTGTGATGCAGAGGACCCAAGTCAAAGTCTAGAGTGTAAATAACCTTAGTTATTTAGTTAGTTCTCCAACCAACTGAACAAAATGGCATTTTTTCAAGCATGCCTCTATCATGCAGTGCTGGTAATCAGTGCTGTGCTAATGCTGTTACATAGTTTATCAAGAACACCTGTTTTTCTTCAGCATTTGTGTCTCTACTGCTTTCAGATTGTCAAGGCACTCTACTACCTGAAAGAAAAGCATGGCGTCATCCACAGAGATGTGAAACCTTCCAATATCTTGTTAGATGAGAGGGGCCAAATCAAACTCTGTGACTTTGGTATCAGTGGGAGACTGGTGGACTCAAAAGCCAAAACTCGGAGTGCTGGTTGTGCAGCATATATGGCGGTAAGGGGCAAGTAGCAAAATGCCACCAGGTGTCTCACTGTTGCCTTGCTGAATTAAAGTTTTCTTAGCTTTTGTTACCTGAGTATACCGCTCTTCCTTCAGGTTGTTCAGTGTAGGTTATATATAATGTTGCCGGGTGAGCTCTTTGGCACGTCTGGATCAGGCCTGTTTTAAACTTCTTTGGGCCTGACAGTAACCTGACAGTAACATCTCTTGTGTTTCGTTATAGAACATTGTAATTTAATTTTGACCTGAATTCTGGGATATTGTGCTGTAACTGATTGTGCAGTTGCTGTTTGAGCAGAAAAGCTTGTTGCATTTTGCCTGTGTGACACAGTTGCCTTTTTGTAATCTTAGGTGAATCTTGGTAGGTTCAGGTAAGAAATGAGCAACGGTCAGATGCTGTTTTGACTAAATTTGTAATAATCTTTCTGTTTCTAGCCTGAGAGAATAGATCCCCCTGATCCTTCAAAACCAGATTATGATATTCGGGCAGATGTGTGGAGCCTTGGCATTTCTCTGGTAAGGGAAGCCTCTTTTCTTTCTTTAATGAAATATAATTTGGCTCTGTGATTTGGGGGGAACTTTTAGGATCATATCTCAGCTTTTAATATACATAACAGATGTAGAAAAGGTGATGCTTTTATGTTTGTTTTTAAAAAGAGTGAGGTGTGAAAATAAAGCTGGAGCTATCACATTCAGAGAGGACTGCAGCTGTTGAGTTAAGCAAAGTCAAATGACAACTCCTTTCTACATTTCCTCTCTGTAATGTGCCACTATTGAAGGCTTCCCCAATCTGTATTTTGGAGGTGAAGAACTTCTGCTCTTTGGATCTGCCTGTATTGCCAGGTAGGGATGAGGTAGTTACTGGTCTGTCGAGATTCAGGTGTTGATGTTGGGTTTCAATTACATTTTGCAGTTCTGTGAAGATGACTGCAGGTGAAAAAAGTTCTGACTTAGTTTGTCAGAGCTTAATCTACTGCTGCTGGAATAGCCTATCAAAATAAATATGTTGATTTTAAACCTGGAGGCATGCCTATGGTTATTTGTATTATCTTACAATGGGGAATTGTGCATTTTGAGAGCACAACTTGATAGTAGGTTAGATTCAGACTAGCATTTCCAGGGACACAAGAATTTCTACCCATGGAGCATGATTTTGCCTTTTCCCACAGCAGTCTGAAGACACACATCCCATTCTTTTCATTGAGAAGATACCCCACCCCGATCTCTACACTAGGGGTATTTTGGGCTGTCTTGGGAAGGGAGAGGCAGGAAAATCACACTCCACAAGCAGAAATCTTTGCCTCCAAGGAAACAGTCTAGATCAGGGGTCTGCAACCTGCGGCTCTTCAGATGTTCATGAACCACAATTCCCACAACCATGAACCACAAAACCACAACCACAGTTGGCCATGCTGGCAGGGGCTGATGGGAATTGTAGTTCATGAACATCTGGAGAGCCACAGGTTGCAGACCCCTGGTCCACATCCAAGGCAGTTTATGGAAGTGGGGGGAAACCTTCCCATTAGTGAATGAAGTGCTGCTGCTGCTGAATCATAACAATTGTTTCCATCTTGCTCTCTGTCTCCCCAATGTGTGTCCCTTGTGCAGGTTGAGCTGGCTACGGGTCAGTTTCCCTACAAGAACTGTAAAACGGACTTTGAGGTCCTCACCAAGGTGTTGCAAGAAGATCCTCCACTTCTCCCAAACAACATGGGATTTTCCATAGACTTTCAGTCCTTTGTTAAAGACTGGTGAGCGAACTGTCAAGTGAAATATGCTGTTATTGCCATTAGGGCTGTCAGTCAGCAATTGGCCAGCTAGGCCTGTGATTGCTGGAGCCGTGCTGGTTTTTTACCACCCTTGCTAAGCACCTGCTCACTATCTGGTGTTTAACTCTGCCTCTGGTTCTGTTTACAGTGTGCTGAAGGGAATTAGAACAGTTGTGCTTGGTAAAACTGATAATACACCATTGCAAAAGATTTGAGTTCAGCGTACATTGGTAACAATCCCAGAGGGATAGCTATGATAGTCTGTTACAGCAAGAGTCTGAAGATGTGAACTCTAGTTCACAAAAGCTTATGCCAAAGTAAAATGTTGTTAGCCGCAAGGTGCAACAAAATTCCTGCTTGTTTTTGCTAAATTGGTAACATTTTTCCAGAAAGCAAACCCCCATCCTGGGCAGCTAATCCTGGACATGTTCAGTTAAATCTGCTTGATGCACATGGTTGGCCCTTCACCCTTGCCTCCTCTCTGTCCACTAAGCTTTAGATCCCAGCCTGCTTCTCTACTGGCTCTAGAAGAGCAGGGAATTTTGTTTGTTGTCCTTGAACTAGCCAAAAGCCTGTAATAGAATTGGGAAGGGACCATGCAGGCCATCTAGTCCAGCGCTCTGCTCAATGCAAGATCTGCCTAGAACATCCCTAGCAAGTGTTGGTACAGCTGGTGCTTGAAGCAGAGGAAATGGAAATTGGCCATGTTCTTTCATTCTCTCCCTTTTCCACTTTTGTTATCAGGGAGACTGCTGTACCATCAGCTGGTGTGAGAACAACTCTACAGGGGTTGATCATTTTATGCTAGAGAGCTTCAGGCTTATATGTCTTACTCCCGCCGCTGGTTGGTTGGTGCAGGTTGTTATGGGATAGAAGGGTTTGGCACATAGGAGACAGACCCTGTAGCTTTTTGTGGCAGGACAGTGAACTTCTAATGGTAGAATAGACTATCTAAGTTCTGTTAAAAGGGTTCCAAGTAACGGAGACATACTTATGAATCCATAATTTTTTTACTCCTCTCCCTAGAAAGAATTGACTGTAGATTTTCTGTCTTTGCAGCCTTACTAAAGATCACAGGAAGAGACCAAAGTACAACAAGCTACTTGTGAGTATTAGAGAGAACTCTATTGTTAACATTAAAAATTTCAGGGGTGGTTCTTCTGTCAAATGTTTGAAGAGCTCGCTCCAGAAAGTAACCAGAACTAGCCTGTAACCGTTGGCAGGCAGGCTGGAATGAATCTTGTGGTATTCTTCTTTACCTACACCTTGTTTCTTAAAGCCAAACTAGATAATCTGGTTGCTTGCTTTTGGCCCATTATACATGGAATGCTTACCTTGAGGCTGTTGGCTGTGCAGTGGACCTGCAGTGTGGTCTCCTCGCATTTCTCTGTTTACATGTGAGGAGACTGCCCAATGCCTTCCCCCCAGCTGCTTGTTGAAGTCGGTCCAGCCTCTCCTTTCCTTAGTTCTCTTAGCTCCATCCACCAAATCAGCCTTAAAGGCACAGATCTCAAGATTGCTGTCTTTGTGAAAGCCCTTTAAATTGCTATATCAATTATCACAGTTATATTGATATTGTAGCCCTCCCCAAAAATAACGCGCCCCCTCCCAATGAAAGAGGCCAAGCAGTTCCCTGGACAACATTCTGCTGAAGAGGGGGACAATTTGCTACAGTCGATATTCTCTTTGCCTCCCCTCCTCCCCACCACACCCATGTGCACATTCTCCATCTCTGCTGCTGGGGAAGAGAGAGACTTGGTTTAAAATAGAGGCTTGTGTAAAATAAAGCTCTTTAAAAAGCCTTCCTGATCATTGGGAAGTAGAGAGTGGGGAGATGGTGTGGAGCCAAAAACAGCTGCTGCTTGCACTGTGCCTAGGGAAAGACTTCTTCGTTATTATATTGATACATTGATATCTCTATTGAGCACATAGAGAAGGAGGAAGGAGCCAGCAACAAGGAGGATGGACATGGGGGGAAGGGATGGGCAGCAGGGTGAAGCCACGAGGGAAGGCTGGCCACGAGGGAAGGAAAGATGTCTCGGGCAAAGCTGTATTCACTGGCAAATCTGCCCACTCTGGCAACGAAGCAAGTTAAAAGATGCACTAGAAGTGATCTCGCTTGCTGCAGAAAGAATGGAAAGTGAAAGTGGGACTCCAGGAAATAGATTCATACAAGAAATCTTGCTGTGACGAACATTCGCCCCCATCGCACAGCAGCTACCTTGTCCATGATTTGTGTTTATTTCATTTCTTGACCTCTCCTTCCTGTCAGCGACCAGTCCTTTAGTGAATCTCACTCCATTTGGCATAGCTGGCAATAAATCCTTTGTAGTCTTTTTGGAGATAGTGAGATTCCTGGTTAGGTTATTTTTTCTTTCTGTGCCTTTACAGGAACACAACTTCATCAAGCGTTATGAGACACTGGAAGTCGATGTGGCATCCTGGTTCAAAGATGTCATGGCTAAGACAGAGTCACCCCGCACAAGCAGCATCCTCAGCCAGCACCATCTGCCGTTCTTCACCAGGTAGCCATGCAGTGTGGCTGTCACGCCAGAGAAGGCCTCCTTGGCAGTCATCGCTCACAAGGAGGGGCAGGAGAGAGCACCACAACACAACAGGCACCTACTCTCTTCAGAGCAACTCTTCAGCAACATGGGCTCAGTCACCCTTGTCTGTTTTGTCTTCTCCATCAGTATTGCCCAGAAGAGTTGGGGGAGTTGTCTGGTCTGTCTCTAATGCAGGTGTCTTGCTTCCCCTCTTTGCATCTCAGCACCAGACAGCCCAAGATACGAAGCTTTAAGCAAAAGGGCCTTTGTCTCTTCCTGTGATTAACCAACCACCTGCCATGAAGAGCTGTCAACAAGTGTGCGCGCGCTCCCTGCTTCTCTCTCCGCCATGACTGGAGGCTCCAGGCCACACAACAGTGACTGTTGCTCATGCACTGTGAACAGACACAAGACATGCAAAAAGGAAAAAGAAAAAGATATTTTTTTTACCACTTATTTATTAAGTTTGGACTTCTGGCGCTGCGGGCTGCCTCCTGCACCCCTTTGCCAATCCTTGCATTATTATATGTCCTTTTTTATTTGTGTTTTTGGGATTGTATTTGCTGAGGGGGAATAGGGTTGGGAATAGCTGCTGCTTTAGAATCTGAGCTTAGCTATTGCTGTTGTATTGGTTTCCTTTTTTCCTAGGGCTGGTGGGGCGGGTGGCGGGTGGGGGGAGACAGAAAGGGAAGGTTTGAGGGTTATTCTCATTCAAGAGTAGCTCAGTTTAAGTGATTTTTTCTTCAATTCTTTTTGATCTCAGGGGTTCCTATTCTTTTGTTTTGAGCGTGAACAAAGTTTTGTCAATGGCATTTTATTTACCAAAGCGTGTCTGGTGCTAGGATAAATGCTTGTTCATTTTCTTCCAGTATTTAAGAAAGGGAAAAACAGAACTTCACTATAATCCTGGCATCAAGAAAGCCATTTTTTTAAAAAAACAAAACAGGATTTAGCCCAAAATAATCCCTTACTTCTTCATGTTGGGGACTTCTTTAAAACAACAGAAATTAGATGGTCATATGTTTGCCCTGTCAGACCTCTCATGGTCTTCCGGTGCCCGATTCTTACCTGTAGCCGTAGTGTATTTCCAGTTGAGGGGTAGTAGAAGAACTTGCTGGAGTAGAATCTGTTCTGACTGGACGCTTGAACTGTGAGGCTCAGAAAACGAGGATAAGATCCCTCCTGCACCATCTTCTGTTTCATAATCGGGCTATTTTTCTGCTGGCGGTTTTCATAGGGCAGAAGGCAAGAGAGGTGGGATCCAGATAGTACTGATTCAGAGGTACCTGTTGAATTGAGAAGGACATTCTGTGGGCACTTTTGCACATGCAGAATAATGCACTTTCAATCCACTTTCACAATGGTTTGCAAGTGGATTTTGCTGTTTCGCACAGTAAAATCCAGCTGCAAAGTCCATTGAAAGTGGATTGAAAGTGCATTATTCTGCATGTGCAAAAGTGTCCTGTGGGGGGTCAGGTATCTGGGTCCTCGAAACCATTCTCGGGGGGAAGCAATTGCCACCCTCAGCTTTGAGAATGAGACACCCACAGAGATTTGGGGGAAACGAGCCCTGGTTTTGCTCTTCCTATAACAATTGCAACTTTTTGGGATTGCTCGCACAGAAGATCTGTGTGTTAGCCTGCTGGTGAGACATATTTCTGCTTTCTCCTGCTTGCAAAGGTTTTGGGTAGCATGTCCCAGTCCTTTGGATATTAGGATTAGAGTTGTACCTCATGGCACAGATGGGTAAGGGCCACATAAGGCAGTACCTCACTCTGATGGTTCCTCGAGCTTTCAGACATTACACAGAGAAGCCATATTAAGACACTAGATGTATATAAATCAGCTTTGTAGAAAATATCCCCTCCTTCAATATAAAATTCACAAACGTTGACAGCTGTCATCATGCGGTGCTTGGAATGTCCTGAAAATAAATGGGGCTGTAGCTATTGAAGAACAGGGATATTTCTTCAGCACCTTTTCTTGAATGTTCTGCAACAGAGCAAATGGAGGAAAGAGCAATTTTAACACTATAGAAGCTGAGGCATCGGTCTCCACTCTGTGAGGGGCAAAGTTTAACAGTCATAAGTTATGTGGATCAGAACTGAGGTTTTCGTGCACGGGAAGATGAAGTTACGTGCCTTGTGAGGGGGTATATTCAGTAAGGGAAGTGGTTAGTGTGTGTTTTCTGTTTTTCATTGCTTATCAGCTGTTAACAAAAATATGAAGTTATGCCAAAGATCTGAGAACAAGGCTTTGTTTCCATGAGCTGAGAGGCCTCAATCCAATTTGAGGTCTTCAGCTGCAGCACAGGGTAGACTGTATTACTGCCCTCAAAAAAGTGACCTGGCAGCATTTTTTCAGGGTGTGAAAGAGGTCCATTTCTTCCTCCTTGAAGCTGTACAAGGTCAGGTTTGTGGCAGAAAGGAAACTCTATGGAGTGTAATGGGGAAAGAGGTTACCCGAAGTTAGAAGTTGAAGGATGTTCAGCAAGGAGTTTTAATAGTGTTACTGAAAGTGGTGCAGAATGAGTGAAGCCAGAAAAAGTTGTGTGGAAAGTGTTTAGAACAAGACAGAGCATGTTATTGGGGAGCATGGTGCTTCTGAGGGATGCTTATTCACCAGGCTGACTTCCTGTAGTGTTGTGGAAGCCTCAACAAGAAGTTGATTTGTACACATGTCATCTCTGTGATGTTTTCTTAATATCTCCACAGTTTTAAGAGTGTAGGAACTTGTGAATTTTTCCAAAGGTATTACTTAACAACTTGGACTTTTAAGATTTTAAGGCTGAGGTGGCTTTTCTTGAGGTTGTAGCCCAGAATGGAATGTTCTGTTTAGGAACAGAGTTTAATAATCTCAGATTCCAATATCTGCTTGTGGTACTGGGCATATTTTACATTAGTTGTCTAAAGTGGAAGAGATGTTTTGTGATTCATGTGAGCCAAGTCATAAGAAGTGCAAAGATTTTTAAAAAACTTTTCAGACCTAGAGGAGAAAGTGTACCTTGTAAGATATCATTCCTATGGAAGTGTATTTATTTCCCATTACACATGCAATGGTACTCGATTATTCCCTGTGACAGACTCTTGTTGACCCACTGGCTTTTGAATGGTTCAAGAATTCCTGTATTTTCCTTGCAAGCTACTTTGAGATATTCATCTTGGTGGGGATGAGAGATCTGGACATGTCTTCTTGAGATTGTTGTTGTAAGGAAGTAAACCACCTTGGATAGAGAATGTTGGAGAAAGAAAAGAGCAGAGAGGTGTTGAAAAGTGAAGGCTGAGGTTCCAAATTCTTACTGAAAAGCAGCGTGTGCAAGTAAGGGTTGGAATTGGGCTGTGTGGAGAAGAAAATGTAGTCAGGATAAAGTGCAGCGTGCACAAGGGAAGTATGGAGAGGTGAGGGGAAGGGAGAAAGATGGTTGCTTGAAGTAGACTCCTGGACAGCAGTTGAATAATCTGGTCCTAGTTTCTAGAAATGTCTCCATTCTGACATTGTTGGTTGTGCGGGGTGTGTGTGTGTGTGTGTGTGTGAGTGTGTGAGTGTGTGAGTGTGTGTAGTGCTGACAAATCACAGCTAACTTATGGTGACCCAGTAAAGTTTTCAAGGCAAGAGAATAACTGATGTGGTTTGCCATTGCCTTCCTTGGCAGCCCTGGTGTTCCTTGGTGGTCTTTCATCCAACTAGTATCCAGAACTGACCCTGCTTAGCTTCTGAGATCTGGTGAGATCAGGCTAGCCTGGGCCTTCTCGGTCAGGGCATCGTCAATCTTAAAGTTGTGCAATTTCTCAGTAGACGTTACTCTGATCTTCTTGATGTTCAGCTGTAATCCTCCTTTGGCACTTACTGGTTTATTTTTCCTCAATGGTCATTGCAAGTCTTTGCTAATTTCTGCCAGTAATGTGGTATATGTCTCACCATCATTATCAAGCCGTCTTTTATTGGCATAAGGAAAGTGTATAGCATATCTCAAATTGTTTATGTTCCTTCCACCAATTTTCACTCCACCTTTTTCTAAATTTAATCCAACTTTGCCTATGTTCTGTGACAACAAATCGATGCCTTGGCCATGAAGCTTTACAACTGTCCTCGAGGAGCTGGAAATAGACAAACTGTCTTTTTTGACAACCAATCCTGGATGCCCATTAAACTTCCTCGTCAGGACTAATATCATCCAGAGCCATCTTGAGATCCTGGAGATCAAGGTTCAGGGCATTGCTGATAGAGGGCTCCCAGTACTGTTTCAGTTCATTCTCCTGCAGCTTCCGCATCTGTTGCAGAGCCATGGGGAGGCAGTGGCTGTTGCTTAGCAGCTGTAGGAGGCCCTGGGAGCATGTCAGGCAGCCTTTGTAATAGGTGAGCTTGCAGGCCAAGGACAAGCTGTTGGGGAGGATCTTGAATATCTTCCGCACAAAGACTGGATTCCTGGCATCTATCCGAGGGAAGGCAAAGAGCAGTTGCTTTTCACTGTTCACATTCTGAAATATTGGTATTCCCATGTGGTCAGGCCGAGGGTCAGAGAAGGTCAGTTTCTTTTCTCTCTTCTTTTGTCTGTATACATTCTATAGTAGTGCATGGCTGCATTGTCCAGCCGCATGGCCTCCTTTATGCACGTCAGGTGGACTTTGGAGGCACTCAGTCACACATGTCTTTGTTCTTTAGGATATATTCCTTTCCTCTCTGCAATCACCCAGACAGGGAAGTATGATTCACAGGGGCGTAGGGTGAGAAAATGGCGTCTGGGGCAAAATGGCGCCCAGGCGCCGCCCCCTTCAGCCCTGTCCTGCCCCCGCCCCCTGCAGCCCTTCCCCCTCCCCCCCACACTTACCTTTTTCTGCCGGCTGAAAATGGGCCAGGCTGGTGGGGTGGGGCAGGGGGGCAATTTTCCGCCCCCACCAGTGCGTGCATGGTACACCCCCCGTCCCCTTATAGCTATACCTCTGATGATTCAATCTCTTAGTATTTCTTGTAGTGCTTGTTCCTTTTGAAGTTGCCCAGGTTGGCCTGCAGCACAAAACCGGCCAAGAGGGAGCAGGCTTCTTCATGCCTCTTGCACTGGGAATGCACTGAGAATGCAGGATGTGTTTTCACAGGTGCAAGTTATAATAGTAGAAGGCAATTCAGTTCATGGCACAGAATTTTAGCATTGATTATATTGAGGAAATCACCATTGGGTTTGAAAAGTACAGATGCTGCAGTAGACTTGCATGACTCTGTTATTGTGGGAGTTTGTTCATCACGTTCCAGACTTTCCCCCATGAGTCATTCAGTGAGCCACTCCAAAACTGCTTGGGAACCTCAAGATCAGAGCATTTGGTGATGGCAGCTTCTCTTCATCACCCGCATCACAGGGGGTGGGGCATGTGGGTGTCACCCCCTCAGGCAGCATCATTTCTGCTTGGCTATCCAGGGTCCCTCAGAGAGCCCCTCACTGCCACAGCTCAGCTGCATTCTCTGCCTGCTGTGCTCATTTTTTTGTTTACTTCACTGTTAAACATTCTTCAGCAAAGATGGCAAAGGACTAGTGTTACGAGGCACTGTTCTCACTCCAAAATGGCCAAGGGATCTTAATAATGCAGCTAGGAAAGAATCTGCCTTCTACAAGAAATGAAATTCATTGATGTTCAGAGCACATCCATTTTCCTTGCCCCGCCCCCCCCCCCCCAAAATTGTTATTAGCAGTTTCCATTTTGAATTTGTTAGACACATTAAGCTTGCTGATTTCTCGTGGTGAGCCAGGCTATGAATAATAGAGGACATTAATTTATTCTATCACCATAAGTCAGGAGTGGTGTGACAGCTCTTAGCGCACACACGATCTAATCATCCAGAGTACAGAAAGGCAAATTTCATTCATCGTTTAATTGGCTTACAAATAAGAAATCTTTTGCAGGGCTTTGGGGTTTTGTATATTTATCTCCTAATGTCTCAGAATGTATTGGTGTGTGCTTTGCTTTTCTGTTCACAAGTTTCTGATCTAGGGTTCCAGGAAGTAGGGCAGCTTCTGCAAATAAGTTTTTCCTCTGACTTTGATTTGCCCACTGAATTTTTTTAAACTAATGATTGATTAGTGACTGTTGAACGTTTGAGTTTTTAAAAATAGCCCCTTTATTGAAAAACTGCTCAAATGGAACAGAAGCACTAAAGGCATTATTTGTCTTCAGCCTGCATCACTTAACCTTCCCTCTGGAAGCTTATTCTGCCCACTTTTTGACGTTTATCCAGATGTGCTTTCTAATATTGTTGAATTGATTACCACAGGAACTTGGAAGTACGGCCTGTGAAATTTCTAGTGTACCTTTTCTGACCAGTACCAAAATGTGTTTCCTACCCACCTGAGTTTATCACCCTATGTTTCCAGGACAAATATTGTTACTGAGAACAGGAAACTCAAGGAAATTAGAATGGCTAGTGCTTGGGTATTGATGGGTCTGAAACATCTAGTTGAGTATTATGTGGCTGTTAGATGGAAGGCAGATGGTGTATTCGTGCCCAGGGTAGAGTATTTTTGCTTTGAAATTTTGCAAGGGTTGGTAAAAGCTTAAGTGCTCACCTACCGGTAGATATTTTTTTTTAATCTTAGAACTGACAGTGAGGTTATAGATGTAGGAAAGGAGGGCAGTGGAAATTGCAAAATAAGTGAGTAAAATTCACACACAGAAATACGTTGTTAGAGGTTGGTGTTGATGTTGGTTGATCATGACTTGGTTGATGTTTTAAAACGAAAGCGTTTGTATTTGTTAGACTGATTTCTACAGGAGAAATGCTACTCATGTCCCTGGCAAGAAAATAATTTGGCTTCAACTGTTTTGTTTCTTTTTTGAATGTGAAATTTGAATACTGCAAACCATTCTAAAAATGTTGCCCCCTCAAAGAGCCCCCTTCTCCATTCCTTTAACTTCAAGAGAAAGCAAGAATAACCTTAGGAACCCCAAGGAAGTTGTCTCACTTTCCAACATGGAAGGGTGTCTTCCATTCTCAAAGCAAGGTTAAAATTTGAAATTGCCATGTTGGGAGGGTGATGGGGGGGTTGGGGGGAACAGTTTGGTAAGGGTTCAAGGCTTTTTCAAATGTTCAAAAACATGGGATGTCTTTTCAAGGAAAAAATGAGGAAAATGCAGTTTTATTGCATTTTTAGAATTATTTTTTTAATGTATTAATTTAGAACAAATCTTTGTTTTAATGTTATTTTTAATCTGGGTGGCTAAATGTTTACAATCGCCTGCCTGACATCTGCTCTTAAAGTGTGTGGGGATACTGGGGGTGGGCGGGGAGGGCACATGTGTGCAGCGTGTGGTGCATGCAATTCAAGTGGGGAGTTTAAAACAAAACTGTAAAAAAAATCATGCCAAAGGTAAGGCAGAGACTAGCTGGGTAGATGGTTATATTCTAGGCATTAGCATTTCACTATATTCTCTATATATCATATATTATAAATTTGCATGTTAAAAGTAAATACAAGTAACTTTTATCTTATATGGAAAGGGAATTTAACTTTGGAGTACTTGTAAATTTGGTCACATGTCGCGATTCAGGCTTGCCTGAACCTCTTAAGCTTTAGGAGCGGTTTGATTTGTTTTTGTAGCTTTTTGGGGTGGGGGTGGGGGTAACCAGCAAACTTTCATTTTGCCTTCTTTTGATTAAAAAGGGTGTGGCTTACCCAAAGTTTCCTAGAGAGGTGTAAAAGCAAAAGCAACTAAGCAGCAGCAAAATTGGCTTAAGTTACAGCCCAGGTGGGACTGATAGCCAATTTGTCTCTCTCCAAATATTGTATCTTCCATTGCTGGCCTGTCATGTGGAAATCTCCACCATGGATTCATTTCGAAGGCTTGGTTGTACCACTGACATCCCCCCAGACAATGCTGTAGGAGCAGGCAAAAGTTTTTCCAAATGGCTAGTGGTTTACATTCGCTTGTTTAACCAACTTTTCCCCTTGTTACTTCTGAAAGATCAAAGCTATACTTGTGTTCATTTATTTATTGCCCAGAGGGGACTGTGTGTGTGTGCGCGTGTGTCTGTAACTTATTTTTTTAACATTCCCTTAATTATGGGAATGTATTTTTCATCCGTTGTATTTGGGTAGGCTATTGGATCAAAGTTGAGGGATGGAACATAGCTAACATTTGATTCAATATACTTTTCTTGCTGTTCAAGGGATCCAAAAAAGAGATGATGGATAAGAAGGTTTCATATTACTTTTCCAAGCACTTGGTTGGGCCCCAGAGTTGGCAGGATTAGTGAAATACTAATGGCCTGTTTGGGATACATACTGGGAGAAGGACAGAGGCTGGGACTTGGAAGAATCAGGATATGCACAGTGACCAAATTCTGGTGAAAAAAGTTTGCTTTCAAAATAATGATCTGGGATAGCATGGTGATAATTTTCCCTTGCCTTCTGGTTTCAGACTTTGGGTTCAAAACCAACACAAAAGTCACTTGGCACAAACCATTTTTTAAATAAATATTTTAATGCAGATGAATAGGTTTACTCTTTCAAACAACTGAGTCACAAGAATGTGTGAGGATTTATAGCCTTGTACTGTGAGAGGAAGATAGCCTGCTGTGGGGGAGTGAAATAGATGTGATATGACATTGAATTTTATTCCAAGAAGGGTCAGAGTGCTATTCCTCTCTAGCCTCCATCATGTTTGGTGCATTTCATCCCAAATCACAGAAGCATAATACCCCTGCTTGAACTGAAACCATGGGAATGTAGGGGGAAAGGTGGTCTATACCTCCGGAGCAATGTTTCCCATTGTTTCTGAAAACGAATAGTATTATTTTGTGCACATTTATTCCACTGCTCCTCCAGAAAGCTCAGGGAGGCCTACGTCATTCTCCCTGCCTCCATTTTATTCTCACAACACTCTGTGAAGTAAATTACGCTGAGAGAGAGTGACTGGCCCAAAGTCCTGAAGCAGGTCGAGTGGAAGAGTAGGGATTTGAATCAGGGTCATCCAGATCCTAATTTGATACACTAGTAGCTGCCCCACACTGCTTGTTGTATTTGGCCATTTGTTTTTTAGCTCAGTACAGTGCAATTTGAAAAAATGGCCACATCTCTTACAATTGTTGGAAAATTGATCAGATCTGAAGAGAGGCACTGTGCCACTTAATCAAGGTTGGCTTGTTTTTATTTTTTTTTAAACCACATGTATTTTGTAGTGACTCTAGTGCCCTCTGCTCCCCATAGGTCGTAGTTGGTGCTAAAAACCAAACAAAAACATGATGATACCTGTGCCAAAGCACGCTGTGATTTGTGTGGAAGGTTACAGTGGTGGGAAGCGTAATATCCCGCATGCAGACTCGTATGTCTCAAACTAGTTAGGGCCGGTCAACACGGTACTTTTTCCCACAGCAGACTGCATTTGTTTGATGGTTCTCTGTACTCTTTAGTAATATTTAGTAAAGCAAAATATGCAGAACCCTCTGATCTTGTTGGAAAGTTGCCTCACCAGCACCAGATATCCCTGGAAGTGGCATGGGAACTCTTCCTGCAATTCAAGAATCCAAATGGCAAGCCGCTTTAGACGTTGCTGTAGGCTGGATTAGGAAAGAGACAGGTGGCATGGAAGAGTCAGCCTTCAATATAGTGAATAATATGGTTTGTCCAAGGAGGAAAATGTTCTCATTTGTCTGTGTGTAATTGATTTCACTTAGAAGACATCTTTTGTTTCCTAGGCTTGGGTCCGTTTATGTGTGTTCGGTGGTTTAGCATATTGATTCCTGCCATTTTCCACAGGCAGATCATCTTTCCTTTGAGTATTAATTGTACTTAGGATTCTTAAAGATAATTGAAGAATAGTACCTGCTTCACTGTCTTCAGGAATCTGTGCTAAACACTTCTGCCTGGACTGTGGGGAGTGAGCAACTTCATTGGGTCAGTCCAACCACATAGGACGGGGTTCGTTTTATGCTTCCTTCCATTTGTTGTTTGCTAGAGTCCTCCCTCTAGGGTTTCACTATCCTGAGTCTCTTTGGCTTTATCCCATTTCATTTCTTGTTATATAGTGATCCCCAGAATGGGGGGTTGGCTTTTCTAGGGTTTCTCCCACTGGTAGTCTAAACAGCTTATTAGTAGTAACTGTTGACCTCCTGTCAGTGAGGTCAATTTCAGTGCGACTTTGGACTTAAAAACTCACCTGTGTTAGTCATAAAAAGAAGACAACATTCTTCATTACTTTTGAAAAGCTTTTTTTTTACTCTGTTTGTAAAAACCCTCATAGAAGCTTAAAAATAAAACTTTCTTTCCCTAGATGTCTGACTCGGCCCTTTGTAAATATCATTCACATTTCTACACCCTCCTTCTTTCCAAACAGGACTTCAAAACCATCCTGAGCAGTGAAACACTTTGAACTTGGGATCAAGAACAAAGTGCATGATGGTAGTATCTCAGAAGATTGTTTAAGCATGTGTCAGGTTATCTGAGTGTGCCTTGTATTGGTTTCCTGTCCCATTATTTACCAGTATCGCCAAAGTGGTTTATTATTAAAAATTCAATATGTAGTCTAATAAAGAATGAAAAACTCTCAGATTGGAAAAATATGATGGCTTACTAGAACGAAAAAGGAATGACCATATCTGTCACTTGCGATGACTCTTGAACCCTGGAAACTGGCGCCTGTTTCCCTCGTTTTTTAGCACATGTGAAATCCTAATGTATGAATTCCAAAATCCTAATGTATGGAGCAGCTTCAAGGGACATTATTTAAAGATGTATCATCATTTGGTACTTTTATTGGCTCTTCACATCTAATCTTCAGTTTTGACTTGCATCATAACTGGCAGAATAATGGCAGTAATTTAGACACCATGAGAGGGGCAGGGGAGAAATAGGAAGAAATGGTATACGTTCTCTGAAACTGCTCAAGAGTGATACCAGCAGTGGTGAAGTCCTACATGTGTGTGCACACTCTCAAGTAATCGGTTCTCAGATCCTGCATAATAAAGGTGTGTGTTGAGTTCTCCCCTACTTTCTACGTGTACATTCACGCTTCCATTATCAAACAGTGCTGGGGATGTGGTTGGTAGTCTGACAACGTGTTATCAAATGTCTAGACAACAAAATGGTGCGGCCTCCACCCCCCATTCCAGCATCTGATGAGCATTGGTGTCCTTGAACAGGGTTTATTTTAAATACACTGAGTAAAGGTTTGATCTACTGTGAATGGGCTTATAATCCGAGCATGTGTGCAATATGTTCTTAGACGTCACTGTTGCGGCTTTCTGTCCTTTGCCAAATTGCTGCTGTTTAACTCTTAGTGGCAGGAGTGTACTAGATGTTGTATAACTGACCTTTCCTTACCCACCTGCCCGCCATACATGTTTCATTGCCGCCAGGCATTAGTGCTTTCTGCTTGAGTTATCCCACCTAATGGTGGCAAGCTTTGGGCACTACATTTGAAACCTGGTCTGTGCTCTGTTGAAAAACTAAATGAATCAGCTACAGTAGTGTCAGGGGCACTGACCTTTGTGGAGGTGGGCCTGGGCTTCAGATTTCCATTCTGTCATTCTCAAGGGCCAGGGCTGGTTTACATAATACTCTGGTTCTCCTTGTGAGTAATTCCAGTTGTCCCATGTTCAAGTCAGTATCAGTTAAATTATATCCAAACTCAACTCAGCCCATCTTTTGGCAAAGTAAAAAAAAAATGCTACCAAGAGTCACATTCCAGAGAATCCCTTCACATGATACAAGTCTCCTATTGGCTTAATGTTTCTGGGATACTAGTAAGCAGTTAAACAATGGATATACAGTACTGCAACATCAGGCTACCTATATTTTTCTCTGTTCATCCCACTATTAATACATTGCCCGGAGATTTTCTAAGAAAGGAAGGGGCAGTTGCAGGAGAGGGGCAGACAGAACTTCTGGGGTAAAAGCAAGGCTGGGTCATCTGAGAGATAATTACTTTGCAGGGATAGAAGAAACTCCAGAAAATAACCACAAACCACAGGTTTCCAGAAAATAACCACAACATATTTCAATTTCCAATTATAAGCCCCCCCCCCTGTTTTTAGTATATATTTATCCCACCCTTTCAGTAAGCTCAGGGAGGTGTTCATTGACCTGCCTCACTTCGTCAAGACAAGCATAGGAAATTTAAAATGCACTAACTAGCCTAGGTTCTTGAATAATACAAGTTAACTCTAGCTTGCTGAAGCAGCAATTATTGTCAAATTCCTTTTACATATCTCTAAACAGTTTAGGCTCTCTGCAGGCGCTGCGGTTTCTCTAGGGACCAGAGTCATGTGCATACCTGAATGTTGCAGGGCATTGTTACGTCCCCATTTGGAGTAAAACAAAAAAGTGTATATGCCCTTTAAACTAACAGATTTGTTATGCTATTAACTTTTGTGGATTAGAACACACTTTTATCAAATGCATGAGGCCAATTGGCAGATAAACACAGGTATGAAGAAACTCAGCACTGGGGATGAAAATGCCATGAAATGGAAGAGTTTTTGGTATATAAGGTCAGCACAAGGACAAAACATAACATGGAATCACCATGTGTTCTCAGCTAGAAAATGTTTGAGAGGGACTATCCTTATGGGAATCTGATAATGTGTTATGTCCACTCTTGCTGTTGGGTACCAGACTTTCTTCAAACCAAACAATATTGTTCACTGGACAAGGAACGAATGCTACCTGGTTTTTATCAATGGGGTAAAGGACTTCTTTGGCTTGCCAATGATTTCCCTTGTGGTCAAATAACAGTCTCTGTGCTTTAGCTGCATGCCTCTTTGCTACCACATTTTAAAATCCTCAAGTCTTTTCTCACCACCATTACTTCTCATTTGTCACCTGGCTAATGATCCAGGAACAGCAGTCCAACAACCAGGCATTTCTCTTTCCCAGTCCTACTTCATGGAGGCAGCAATAGGTCATGCTGACCTAGAGTGCAGCAAAACACAGGGCTCAACTTACCTGCCAGTGCCTCTCAGGAAGTCTCCTCCTTTGCCTGTGTTAATCATAAATCCACCCATCTCCATGGAGACCCAAGTTTCTTACTCCATGGGACATCATCAAGGTGAGAATCTTTATTTGGTAGATCAGTTTTGGGGAATCTTACCTTTGAGTGCTGAAGTGACTGCTGGTGGCAGCAAGGAAGGAGAGAGCCGTGAGGGACTTCTGCTGCCCTCCCAAATGGCCTAACATTTTTTTCAGCTGCCGATTTCCCTTCGAAATAATAAACAGCTGTCACCTAATCCCTGTACCCTCTACATTCTGCCCATCTCACTTGTAACTTGAAACTCCCATGGGCATAAAGTTATTTATAACCTTCCATTGACCTCTACAATCTTGATTATTATACTTTAAAACTTACCAGCCTGGGGATAAGAGGCATTAAATGATCTGCTATTTATGATCTGCTGGAACAGTGGGAAACCCACTCTCTATACTTCATATCAAGTACTCATTTCCCCAGTTTCCTCTTCTCCGACGCTGCAGCTGGATCGCACTACAGCGAGGCAACTCCCCTGGCCAAGGTGAGTGTTTTCCTGGCAGCCTCCCGCAAATGTGGTGCTTGCAGACCAAGTGTGCCATGCTTGCCTAGGATGGGTGGGGCTAGGAATACAGCTCTCAACCATCTCATTCTGGAACCATAAATCCTGCTCTGCGTGAGTCCGAAAGTAGCTTTGGATGTTGGACCTGAAAGATGAAAGAAGGAAATGATGCAGCAAATGCTGGTGGTAAGGAGTAAATTTAAAGGGGTTGATGTGTTTGAACTAGGCTTAAATTGGGAGAATATAAACGATCTGCTTTTGGAAAATTTGCCTCTTGGTGGTAGTAAATCAGGAGAGGCTGACCTGAAATTATGATGTGGAGCAACTAAGTGCCCCACTACATACCAAAACCAGCATGGAAACCCCCCTTTACTCAGTGGCAGGATGGTTAAAGGGATTATAGAAAGTAAAGAATGTGGATTGAAGGGATTTTGAGTGAGTTCTAGGCTCTCAGTATGTGGAGTAGGCTGTGAGTGAAATTCTTGGGCTTTTATTCCCAAATCTGGAAAAGGAAATTGGGTTGGTTGGATTCAGACCAAACAGGGATGGTTCTAATCCAAGGTTTTAAGTTCTTGGTTTTTCTTATTGCTGCACTTGTGAAAACTGTGCTAGGAAACAAGTATTTCCAGGGAGTTGTGATACCCTGTAACAGGCTTTCTGTCATTCTTTCACCCCATGTCCTCTGGCTGTCCTTTCCCCACCCATGATGGACCTGGAGAATATCAACAGTTTTACATTTTAACTGGAAACCATGCATAGGAGTTGCCTGCAAATCAGTCACCTATGGAGACAGTGTCTGCTGCTGTTTAGCCTTTGGGGGTGCCTAGGAACAGGTAATGTCTGAACTACTGAAGAGAGGGTCAGGTGGGTAACCATGAACTGCTGAAGACTGTCTACTCCAGGCTATTAATCTAGTGTGAGGGATCCGATAGAACTCACGGAAGGGTTGTGTTTGGAGAGGGTGGAAAGAAGAGCAGCGTCTGTCCTGGTTTGACCTCCCATGAGAATTATTTTTTGCTTTTAAAAGTGTGTGTGTGTAATAGACTGTTCTGTGTCATTTATAGATTATACAAAATCTATAGGCAAGGAAGCAATCACAACAAATACCTTGCAACTGGGAGTGTGTCCAAAGGCAGGCATTTGCCAAATGTCTCCTTCCTTTCCCCCAGATCTGAAATGATGGCTCTTAAACTGATTTTTTGTGCCAATGAAGAACAATGTGTGTGTGAAGCTATCAGAAGGTTAAAATACTTTTTAAACAGGAGTTTGGGAAGGTGTCTTTATTCCACTGAACACTGGTGGTATTTTTGACTTTTAAGACTGTGATAACTATCTTGTAATTGAACAGCTAAATTCTAATCCTGTAGCATCTTAGAGACAAACAAAGTTTTCAGGATATGAGCTTTTTACCGTCAATTGGGGGAGCTAAAAGCCCACAATCTGAAAATCTTGGATTCTAAAGTGCTACTGGACTTGCATCTAGCTGTTCTGCTGCCGACCAAGACAGCTTCCCTCTGAAACATCTTTCATTGTGTTCTGCTTGAGTCAAGCTGACAACGGGCAGAAAGGGGCTACGCAAAAACCATGCCTTATTTTTCAATGTTCCCTGGTCGTTGGCATGCTTTTCACCAGCTCTGTACTAAATGCTTCCTGTTACTCTAGGGTGGAAGAAAAGTTAACCTATAGGGGTTTCCCAGAGGGGCAGTATAATGCTGAAATACCTTCTGAGCACATTGCCCATAGATGGTGGTTCTCAACCTTCCGAATGCCACAACCCTTTAATACAGTTTCTCATGTTGTGGTGACCCCCCAACCCTAACATTTATCCATTGTACAGATGGAGAGTACTGATGCAGGGAGTCTTAGGTGACCCCTGTGAAAGGGTCGTTCGACCCCCAAAGGGGTCCTGACCCACATGTTGAGAACCGCTGCCATATATGGTGGTTCCCTTTTGGAAAGAGAAGGGTTTTGTGCTCCAAGTTTACCTTTCAAGGTTATAGTTCCTGATCTGAGTGAGGAAGAAAAGGTTGAGATATATTCCTGCTATTACTTTACATCAAGGGTGTCCAACTCTGGTGCCCCAGATGTTCATGCTGGCAGGAATCGTAGTCCATGAACATCTGGAGCACCAGAGTTGGACGCCGCTGCTTTACATGTCCAAAAATGGAGCAAGTACCTAACTTAAGGTTAGCACTGTCAGCCCCCAGGGGGTGGCCTGGAGATCTCCCAGAATTACCACTGATCAGTTGCCCTAGCAAAAATGCCTGCTTTCAAGAGTGGCCTGTGTGGCATCATATCCTGCTGAGATCCATTCTCTTCTGAAACCCCGCTCTTCCCACCTCTATCCCCAGATCTCCAGGAATTTCCCAGCCCAAAGTTGGTAACCCTAGGTTCTAGAGGCCTATTTCAGTGATGAGTAGAGCAGTCTGTTCCTTTTTTATGGATGCTAATAATATCTAGGCACATTGGCTTAAATCCTATCTAGAAATCACACAAAACATTGTTTATGTAAGCAGATTTTCATGCCTCCCCCCTCCCTCCACTGCAGGCGACAAGATCACCCACTGTTTTAATTCTCCCCGCTTTTTTAAAACTGCCCTGCAGCTATTCCAAATAAGGACAAACTGTGCCCAATTCCTGTGCAAAGACATTCATCAAAAACTTTCTCTTGATACATTCCAAGTTGCAAAGTATTTGTTGCAATTATTTTCTTGTCTATTGATTTGGTTATCACCTATAATCCATAACAACATTAATGACCTACCGGTAGTAGTTTCGGGATTTGTCCTGGTCAGACCACGAAATCTCCCCCAGTGACCGAGATCAGATCCCCTGGAGGTAAAATGGCTGCTTTGGAGGGTAGACGGCATATGGTGCTAGACCTCGCTGAGATCCCTCTCCAGGCTCCATCCCCCAAATTTCCAGGGATTTCCCAACCCACCGCAGGAAATCTTACCCTAAACAACACGTGACCTGAATTGTAGAACAAGGTTTAGAGATTGTGGCACAATACGTTTTTACTGCTCTTGGAGTTAAAATTGATATTATCCCTTATTCATTCTGGTACTCCTCAGTGGACCCAAAAATATTACACGGTGTCAGAAATGGATAATGGGGGGTGGGGGAGAGGGGCTGTCAAGTCACAACTGACTTATGGCAACCCGGGAGCGTTTTCAAGGCAAAAGACATTCACGGGTGCTTTGCCATTACCTGACTCTGTGTGGGCTGAGAAAGTTCTGAGAACTGTGACTGGCCCAAGGTCACCCAGGTGGGAGTGGGAATTGAACTCAGTTCTCCAGATTACAGTTCACCACTCTTAACCACTATTCCATGCTGACTCCCAAAATGGGAGTACACCAGATTAAACTAAAAGCCATTGCCATGCTGTACAGCTAGAATCAAAAAGAAAAGGTCTATGGGTGTCACACCCAAAGAAAGCCTGGAGGGGATATTGGTTGAGATATAAGATGGATGGCCGTGAAGCTCAATAGATTATTCATTTTACTCTTCCTATTGATCTGTGAAATCTGGAAGCATTCTGTCCCCACACTGCCAAAATAAACGCTGAGGGATCGCAGTATGTTTTGCGCTGGAACTTATCCTGCTGTTCCTCTATTAATTCCATTCAAGGAGGACATTTGTCCTTTGCTTTCATATCCCCTAATTTCAAGTTGCCAGATCTCAGGGGGTTGGGCCTGGGTCTCAAGTTTTTAGGGCTCCTTTTTCAATGCCTCAGAGCAGCAAATTGATATCACGGGGGTTGTTTGGCTGGGAGCACACTTGCTGAGTTCTTTTAAGACTGCCTTGCAAGCCTCCTTCTGTAAATTATAGTTCCATTTATTGCCCACAGTTAAATTTCCATGATAGTCTTTGTTTTGTGTGTGTGAATGGCCCATCTCGTCAAAGCTGCATACCTGCCTATGTTAATTCACAGATCATTCCTGGTGGTGTGTGTAGAATTACTACCCTTAGTACCAGTAGCCAATGTGGCATCCTCAAACCCACCCCAAGAGCCAGAGTTTGGGATGCTGAGGACCTGGCAACTTTATGCCCATAATGGACCCTCACAATGCAAAGAAGTCATCTAGGCCCAAGTATTTCTTTTATGGCAGAAACTTGGACTAAAGAATCAGGAGGCCGGCTTCTCTCTGTGAGGTTCCTAACAACTCAGCGTAGTTGGGCTCCCCACCAACTTCTATTGTTCATTCCCTTGACTGGGGTTCTCTTGGCTGTTGATGTACCTGTTAACTAAGTAGACTCTGTTTTGTATGGCTGTTCTACTTGGGTGAAAAGTTCTTTCAATTAGGGGATCCAAGCAGAGGAATGAAACCCTCAGACTGGAAGCCTCCTGCCCAAACAAACAAAACAAACAAAACAAACAAAACAAACAAAACAAACAAAACAAACAAAACAAACAAAACAAACAAACAAAACAAACAAAACAAACAAAACAAACAAAACAAAACAAACAAAACAAACAAACAAAAATGCTTAAACATTCCATTTCATTACACATGATACTCAGTTCCATCATGTGCTTCCAGCTGATCTCAGGAAGTCCGTAGAAACCATGAATTTTGAACTGCTGCCTGTAGGCAGTTTTTGAGTATATGCAGGCTAATAAATTGAAGCTCAATACTAACAAGATGGACATGTTACCCAGATTGCCTTTTTCCATCTTCCATCTTCCATCTTTTTCCATCTTTTCCATCTTTTTCCATCTTCCATCAGTGGCTGGCCCCTTACCTCCCCCAGGCTGACCTGGCCATGGTGATCCATGCAATGGTCACTTCCAGCTTAGACTATTGCAACTCACTCTATGCGGGCTTTCCTTTGTGGATGATCCAGAAATTAAAGCTGGTCCAGCATGCGGCGGTGCATCTCCTTGCGGGTAGCTCTGCGGGTAGCTCTATTCGAGATCACATCTCCCCTGTATTGTGCCGCCTGCACTGGCTCCCAGTGGAATTCCAGATCATCTTCAAGGTGTTGGTGTTAACCTTTAAGGCACTTCATGGCCTGGGGCCTTCATACCTTCGTGACCATCTTATACCATATGTCCCTATAATAGACCTCTGCACTCTGCAGAGGCAAATCTGCTGATAGTTCCCCACCCCTCAATGATGCAGCTAGCCTCTACCTGGGCCAGGGCTTTTACTGCCCTGGCCCCTGCCCGGTGGAACATTCTCCCTCCAACTGTTAGGGCCCTGCGGGACCTTGATGATTTACGCAGGGCCTGTAAAGCCGAGTTGTTCCACTGGGCTTTTGGGGAGCTGGCTGCGGATTGCCTGCCCCCTCTTGATGCCCCATATACCATCTGTTGTGTCATCTTCATCGATTTGCCAGTCCCATCCCCCCCCCCCCCAGCATGGGATCAGGTGCCGCCAATATATGTGAGATGCTGCTATTGTTTTTAACCTTTTAATGTTATAGAATATTTTATATTTATACTTTGTGTTTTATTGTTGTTTGCCTATGGCTTATTGTACACTGCCCAGAGCCCTTTGGAGGTTGGGCGGTATATGAAATTTTAATAATAATAATAATAATAATAATAATAATAATAATAATAATAATAATTGCGCCTGGAGCCATTCACAGAAAACCTGGTTTCCAGAACATCTTTGAGTTGATAAAATTAGCATCATCAGGAGATTCAGAGGGCAGCCCTGCTGGATCCGCTTTAAATACTCTTTAGCTGTTATTACAACTTACGTAGGCCTCTGGGTGAGGCTCGAATTGTAATAAATGGCCAACACCAGCTAAAGATCTGGCAGCTGTGAAATCTGTAATAATAATAATAATAATAATAATAATAATAATAATAATAATAATAATAATAATAATAATAATAATAATAATAATAATTGGCACACTGGGCGCCATTCTGAAAACACTAGGGCAGCACTAGAAACATCTTTGAGTTGATAAAATTAACATCTGTCAAATTCAGAAGGCAGCCCTGCTGGGATCCGCACAAATACTACGCTGATACATTACAACTTCGTAGGCCTCTGGGTGAGGCTCGAATTGTAATGAATGGCCAACACCAGCTAAAGATCTGGCAGCTGTGAAATCTATAATAATAATAATAATAATAATAATAATAATAATAATAATAATAATAATAATAATAATAATAATAATAATAATACTTTGGCATGACATCTATTTTGGGGATGGCATTGATGAAGCTTTAGCAATTATTGAAGTCTTTTTTGATCAAATTCTGCTCTTGTTTCCCTTCAGCTCCTTTTCATCATCCAAGTTGTCTTCCCTTGTCTTCATCCACACCCCATCCTGTGTTCGGCTTCTGGGAATTACCCCGAAAGGGCATAGGATGCATCAGCCAGGAGCATTCTACCACAGGGCAGGAAGTACACATCATAAGCCTGCGTGGGGATGGGCCAACAAATGCACAGGTAGAGAGGTTGCTTTTTGAATACACTGTTCCATAGCCCCATGATTGTGTACTGCATAACCTCTCCCCTTCCTTGATTGTATAAGACAGCTGCTTGCTAGAGTCTTGCTGGAGGCCCAGGCTACCTCATGGTTCACCAAGCAAATGCCATTTTAATTCGGGATTAGACATCCCAGACATCACAGCAGATATCCAAGGGCCTAGAAGAAATCTCCCTCTAAATCATGGATGGTTATATTAGGGTTATATTAGCCAAATTAAGAACAGCATCCTGGGCATGCCTCCACATTACCCAAAGTTCTCAGTACCCAGGAAATGTTTATTCGCTCATTTTTCTGCACATGCCTAGGTCAATGCCCAAGGTAGTAATACTGTGTCCTTTTCCCCAGTGTTTGTCTCTAATGAGATCCAAGCTCTATGACACCTACTATGGTTTTGCAGGGCCTGCAAGATGGAGTTGTTCTGCTAGGCCTACAGTTGAGGCAGCAGTGATATATATGTTGAACTGGCCTCCCTTTCCCTTCCCTGTGTGAATGTGGATTTTATGAGGAAATATGATCTTGATTGGTTCATCTATCCCTCTGAGAAAATGATGGTGCTGGGACATTGATAATTATATTTTATTGATTTTATTGTCATTTTTAAATGTTGTAAGTCGTCCAGAGCCCATATGGGGTATGGCAATCTATACACTGAATGAATGAATGATCTTCTTCCACCATCCATAGAGGAAGGGGTGCCCCCTTACCAAGGGCCCTATGCTTGAACCTAGGAACAATTTTCAGTTGGTGAGAACTGATGAAGTGGACACGGTGCTGTGAAATGTGCAGTCCACCCCATCCAGTCTTGCCCCTTGTCCCCCTTGGCTAATCATATCTTGCCACTGTGTTGGTTGGTTGGGTTCAAGAGGTAATAAATGCCTTTCTGAAGAAGTGAATTAGCTCCAATGCCTTTGAAAGGCAGTTGTAAGACCCCTTCTGGAAGAAGGCAGCCCTGAACCCAAATGACTTAAACAACTTCTGCCCAGTGGCTCTTATTCCATTCTTGGGAAAGGTCCTTAAGTGGGTAGTGGCTACGCTGTTTCAGGCAGTCTTCAAGAAGTTGAGTTATTTAGACCAGGGTGGCCAAACTATGGCTTGCGATTCATCTCCCCCTCTCCTGGTCTCTCTCCTGCTGTGCATGTCCTTATCCCTGGCTGCACTGCTGCCCTTTGCTACGGGACAGGGAGGCCGGGAGGGATGACAAGAGCTTGGGCACACTGGTCAGAGGCAGAAGTGCCAAAGTCCCCTGTAGCCCCTGTAATTCGTACAGCCTTGATAACATATCAGCTGGATTTTTAAAAACTCACAGCGAAGATGGAAACTCGCAATAGTAGTAGTAACTGGTAACTATCATTAGCAGTATATGTTTTTATCCCTTTTTTGGCAATCTCATTTAATGTTAATAAAAATTAGTAAAAATACATATATGAATAAAAATTATTATGTATGTGTATTAATATTTATATAAAAGGTATGTAACAAAATGTGCATGTTAAGAAAAATGTGTGTAATATTTATTCATGTGTTGTGGCTCTCAAACATTTAAAGTTTATTCTATGTGGCTTTTATGTTAAGCAAGTTTGGCCACCCCTGACCTAGACTCATTTTGATCTGTATTTGGGACGAAAATGGCCTTGGTTGCCCTGATTTAACTTTTCTGGGATAGTGAGAAGGGAACCACATCCCTGTTGATTCTTTTGGACCTCTCCAGGGCTGTTGGTACTACCAGCCATTGTATACTGTTGGTGAGACTGTCTAGGCTGGGAGTAGGGGGCATCATGCTTCAGTGGTTCAGCTCTTACTTGAACAAAGGATTCTGGAGTTGGTGCTAGGGGACCGAGGCTCAGCCCCATGGCATTTTGCTATGGGATCGCAGCAACTCCCTCTTATCCCCCATGCTATTTAACTTGGACATGAAACTGCTAAGAAAAGTCATCCAGAGATTTGGAGCGAAGTGTCATCAATATGTGGATGAAACCCACCTTTACATTTAGCAGCTAGGCCAGGTGGGTCTGTGGAAGGTCCTGATTATGTGCCTGGAGTAGATAATGGTATGGATAAACTTAATAGCAATAAACTTAATAACAATAAACTTAAACTCAAGCCAGACAAGGCTAAGGTGCTGTTAGTCAATGGAGAAGCTGCTTGGAGACTACAGAGCCAACTTGTCCCAAGCAGGGGTGATAATGTTGTACACTTTCTATAAAAGCAGGCACAAAGCTACTAGATCAGAGGTAGGGAACCTGCGGCTCTCCAGATGTTCAGGAACTACAATTCCCATCAGCCCCTACCAGCATGACAGAGGCTGATGGGAATTGTAGTTCCTGAACCCTGCAGATCCTGAGCAGTTGGAGCTCAGGTCTCTTAATATTCCTGGCAGCCAGGGCCTTTTATGGGTTCTGGCTGATTACCCGGTTATGGCTGTTCTGGAAAAGCTATGAATGCTAATGCAGTGATCTATGTTCTGAGCACATCCAGTTGATTACTGTAATGTGGTCTGGGCAACCGAAATGTGTTGGAAACTGGGTTGGTCCAAAATGCAGTGGCCAATTGCTATGCAGGCTGGGTTTTATTCATCATTGCTGTAAGACAGTTCTGGTCAGGGGTGAAGACCTCGCGTGACTCTCAGATGTTCAGGAACTACAATTCCCATGAGCCTCATGTCTGGCAGAGCCAGGCACTTGGGTTCCCTACCAATTCTGTGCAATCCTGGCCTACAGTTGGAGGCTCAGGTCTCTTGTATGGCAGCCAGGGCCTTTTATCAGTTCTGGCTGATTCACCAGTTTATGGCTGTTCCTGAAAAAGTATGATCTGTCCACAGTGATCTATGTTCTGAGCACATCCAAGTTAGATTACTGTAATGTGGTCTATATTGGGCAGCCTTTGAAAATGTGTTGGAAACTTCAGTTGGTCAAAATGCAGTGGCCAAATTACTGTCACAGGCTGGGTTTTATTGCATCATTGCTGTAAGATTGGTCTAGGTCAGGGGTAGGGAACCTGCGGCTCTCCAGATGTTCAGGAACTACAATTCCCATCAGCCTCTGTCAGCATGGCCAATTGGCCATGCTGGTAGGGGCTGATGGGAATTGTAGTTCCTGAACATCTGGAGAGCCGCAGGTTCCCTACCCCTGGTCTAGGTTATGCATCTGGGCACAATTCGGAGTGCTCATTCTTATTTTTAAGATCCTAAACGGCTTGGGACCAGGTACCTTGAGCACTGCCTCCTCCTACATTATCCAGCCTGCCAGTTAAGATCTGCCTCTCAAGCCCTGCTATCTGTCCCCACCCCCCTTCATAAATGAGGCAGATGGAGACTAGATACAGGGCATTTTCTGTGATAACACTTCCCCTTTGAGGCGCACCAGGTTCCTGCTTTGTTTTCTTTTAGGCACCAGGCTAAAATACATATTTTAACCCAGACTTTTAATTACAAATTTTATCTTATCCATTTTTTCATGGTCTCCTTCTGTTTTCTAGATAGTTGTTATGATGCTAATGTCTAACAGATTGTTTTCAGTGACTTTTAAAATATATTGTGGTTTTAATTTAACAACCTTTAGCAGAATTCTGAAGCGGCAGCTTGGAAATATCTTAAATAAATAAAACAGGTAATACAAATATTTCAGGTAACTCTGGTTCTGGGCTCAGATCCCCCACGCAGATCCCCCATCTTTGTGCTGCGCTCCCAAGAGCCTCTGAATTGGATGCTACCATCTCCACCTGGAAAAAATTGGACCTTCCAGGTGAGGAAGGGAAAATGGGGAAAAGAACTTGCAAATGGGGGTTGTACAGTCAGGTGCCTCTTCTAACAAAGAGGATGACAAAATAATGTTGGAACTAATCAATGGATTCCATAACAACACATGCAAAGGGATTTGCACTTTAGCCTCGTTTGATCTCAGGACCACCTTGTGTAGTACTATTTCCATTTTACAGAGTGGGAGGAAAGTGAGCGGAGAGAACCTGAGAATCCATGGGTGAGGTAGTATTTGAACTTTTGACCTTCCAGGTCAAAACGCAATGCTTTTTATTCTTAGTGTTCTTAGGTCTGAGAGATCAGAGAAGGACCAGATCCTTCCAGCCAGTTTCTTTATATTCCTCCTACTAACAGATTTCCCCTGGGTCCAGTATCACAGCCCTCGGACCAGTGGCTTCTGCTGAGATAAACATCCCAGAGACACGAAGGAGCCTGCTACAATGGGCACGCAGGGAGCACGGAGGGGTCACCTCACTGGCTGAGTACCATGGAGTCAACACTATTTACACACACTTGGGGGCTGGTATGGGCAATAAATGTAGATGTGCTCTGCTCTCAGAGGGGAAGGGTGGCCATGGGTTGGTGTGGCATGGTGCTAATTCTATGGGAGAGAGGGGCTCTGCTTGGTGGGGAGAAGAGCAGTGTCTCTAAGATATTGGATGGCAGGTGTAGTATTTTGTGGTTTCCAGCAGTAATTAAAGAACAAATAGCAAAGGGAAGACTTTTACAGACAACAAGTGGGGACCAATAAACCTCATGGTGGGGGGAATCCGATCCCAGCCTCTGCTGCTGAACTCACTGTGCCTCACCCCCACCTGTGCCTCTACTGACCCCGGACCAGCGAGGCTGCAAGCATCCTTGTCACCTCTTCAGTAAGTGCATTGTCCATGCAAACACAGATGTTTTTAAAAATCAGGAGAATTTAAATCCCCCTTTTTTTAACTTTTCAGATTTTTCTGCAAACTTGGGGCGTACTCCAAGTTTGAAGAAACACCAGCTTGCAGTGAGTGTGCCCACTTTCTGCGGATTTAAGTGTCTACAGGCAGGGGGCTCACTTTGAAATTAGATACATTGATAGGTCTAGACTCACTTAACATCAGCTAGAGATATTTGTGGGGACAAAAAGGCAAGCAGTGTTTTGCTATTCTGGGCAGACAGCACCGCCACCTCTTGCAATATTTAGGAATGAGCAGATAAGATTAATCTCAACATTTATCCAGGGTTGCCCCTATTACAAGTCACTGTGTACATCATTCATTCCACTCTCTCTCCCAGGTGGGACTGCACCAGCAACCTGCAAGCTGCGTAGGAATTTCCTAAAGCCTGCACATTCTGCTTCTGAGCGCCAACTTCAACCTCTGAGGAGCTGCCTGAATTCTGACCCGCCTCAAGACTTTGAAGTTCATGTTGTCTTCTCCAAGGGAGCTGCTTCAAGGTGGGCCAGTATATCACTTGACAAGCAACTGTTCTTTATAGGGAAGAACTTTTGCAAAAGGTTGGTGAAGTGGATCTTGTAATGTTAAAATGAACTGAAGATTAGGGGAAGTGATGGAGCAGCCTGGGCACAACGTTGAACTTCATTTGCCACATTGATGCTGGGCTTAAAATGAGGCCCCCTTGGAGCAATACTATCACTTCTGGAAGTGATGTCATCGCATTGGTGATTTCGAGGCAGACACTCTGGTATTTTGGCAAAACTCTATGGTAAAAATACCCTTTACCATAGAGTTTCTGCTCAAACACCAGAATATCACCCTCAAGGTCACCAGCATAGTGACATCACTTCTGCAAGTGATGTTAGTGCATTGATGGTGGCCTCCCTCCACAGCTGGTAAGTCTCCTCCACCCCATTGGCCACTGGTTGCCAGGGGGGCCTACCATCCCTAGGTGTGTACCATCAGGACCTGGAGATTATCAGTTTTTAATTTCCCCAGTAGGTTTAGAACATCTTCCCCTCAATTTGACTCAGTTCTTCAGATTCCCTCTCTGAAAATAATGGCTATGGCATAAGTACATGCCCCACACTTTCCACAAAGAACACAGAAACAAAAATGTCATTAGCTTCTTCACTGTCTGTACTTCTTCCTTTAGCAATCCCTTTAGTCCTTGGTGATCCAAAAACCCAACTACTTCTCTGGTTGATTTTTTGGTCTGGATATATATAAATAAATGTTGTCTGTTTTGAGGCTTTTAGTCCTTAAATTCTTTTTTGCATGTCTAATTATTGACTTACATTTCTTTTGCCAGCACCTATGATCCCTTTTGTTCAATTCATTAAGACAGACCTTCCACAGTTTAAAATAAGTCTCTTTACTTTTTATAGCTTCCTTAACTTGTGTTGTTAACCATGCAAGCATTCTTTTTTCAGTTGAAGAGAGGCATTCTTTTTTCAGTTGAAGAGAGGCAAACAAGAACTCAGTGCTGGTTTGAGCAAGATTATGAATAAGAATAGAAAGGGATCCATTGATTGAGGAGCAGTGCTTGGGATGCATTGTGGTATTTGCTTCTCTGTGTTGTTATTCCTGGGATCTGATATATTATGGTTGTGTGATTAACAATATGTTTTCTTCTAGGATACTGGCCCATTTGACTGTGGAGCTTTATGCCCTGAAAAGATCCCCACATCAAAGTTTATTCTTAATATTGAAAAGTGAAGGAAATGCCCAATGGATGGTTCGTGTGCACCACCTCACTGGCCAACTGCACGTACTGGTATGGGCCAGATCTCCAGCAGCAGTAGATTTGAAGACTCAAGGCTGGGATTGGACTGGCCATTTAGCTTACAAGGAAACCTTAGTGGGGTGGGTCACTGCCCTGGAGAGCCACTGGCAACCAGAAACTCTGCCTGATTTAAAATAGGGGCCGCTCAGATGAGACCTGGCCTGCTGTGCCAGAGCCCCTCGGGGATGGGGCGGTATAAAAGTTTAAATAATAAATAAATAAATAAATAAATAAATAAATAAATAAATAAATAAATAAATAAATAAATAAATAAATAAATACAGTGGAACCTTGTTTTTCGTTGGTAATCCATCCGAAAAGAATAGATAAAAACCGAAACCAATGAAAACCGAGGCAAACTTTTCCATTGGAATCAATGTAAATCCAATTAATCCGTTCTAGGCACTCCAAAAAACATACCAAACACACATTTTGGGTGAATAAACATAGTGTTTAAAGCTGAAAACAGTAACAAACAATAACACTAGGCCCAGCTTCAGAGCCAGTGGACCAATGTCGCACCAGAAAGCCTCTTCAAGATTTGTCTGAAATGGGGCAAGACATTGTCATTAAACTAGTTGCAGACACTGCCTGCAACAACTTTGTCCGTGTGATTTTTCTCCACAAACCCTTGCACCTTACTGCAAATCGATGAAAACCGAGGCAAATCAATGAAAATGGAGACAAATTTTTCACTGAAAAAATCGATGAATACTGAAACTAGAAAGTCCTATCATGATCTTTTAAAGACCAAAAAGAAATTACATCTTACAAAGATTTGGAACAATCTCCATCAAGCCTTTAACTCCAGAGACAGCAAAAGCTTTTGGCGCATAATTAATTCAAGTGCCAGCGAGCCCTATACAACCATCAGTTCTCAGATTTCAGTGGAAGCATGGAGGACACATTTTACAGCCATTTTCTGCAATCCAGAACTTTTGGATATTCCATGTGCAACTGGAGCAGCAAAGCATTTACCAGAATGGCCTCCTGTCAGCTGCGATGAGGTGGTCACCCTTATATCTAACCTAAAACAAGGGAAAGCGCCAGGGCCTGATGGCCTGCCACCTGAACTCTTTAGAAGAAGATTCCGGAGTTCTGGGCCCCTATTTTGGCTACCCTGTTTACCAAAATTAATAACAGTGGCTGTATCCCGAAAGTATTGGACTGAAGCTATCATTGTACCTCTACATAAAAAAGGTGATCCATCAAATCCATCTAACCTATCGCCCGAATAAAGAAAGCTTGCTTTCAGTGGCTAGTAAGCTTTACGCAAGGTACCTTATGATGCGATCTCACTGCCTGAGGTCCTCTTCAGTGCTAGTTGCCCAGAACAGATACAGGATATGCCACAGGTAAGAATCCACCCTTGACCATTGTCCTGTGTTTTTTTTAAATCATTTTGGCGGAGAAATATTGCCACCCCAAAGGGTGAAGGAGAACTTCTTGCGGCTTTCCTAGATCCTGAAATGCATGTTGACTCTATCCCCGAGGAATCAGCTGCTTGGGAAAAATTGAGCGAAGCGTTAGAGGAATAGACCAGAGATTACTGTTTCTTATTAAGCCAGTTGTATTCCTCAACTACCTGTCAAGTTAGATTTGTGATCGTGCTGGCGGCTTAACTTCACCTATAGTTTCTAACAAAGGGGAGTCAAGCAGGGTTGTATTGCTTGCTCCTCTCACCTGTTTCAATCTTTATTTCGCGACCTTGCTCCTCATTTATCTCAGACTGAAAGTCAAGCACCCATTTTGGGACAAAGACCCACATGTGCACTGCTCTATACAGAGCGACACTGTGTTACTGTCATGCAGGTCCAAGGTGGGCCTGCAAGGGAACTACTTCAAAGCCTTTGCGACGGTACTGCACCGAAACAAGTGCCCTGTCGAGTAAAATTACAAGCAAATCCAAAGTTGCTGATTTTTTCGAATTCAAAAAAAAACTCAGCCGCGTGGAAAATAAGCAATGATACATTGATTGAACAGGTCCATTCATACAGATATTTAGGAATCACCTTCCACCATTCGCTTAACCTGGACCTCTCAGTATCCACCGGACTCCTCAATACAAAGTAAAACCAAAGTGTTGGCAATATCCAGATTTTTTTTTTTTTTCACACCAGAAGGCGGTCCAATTTTTTCCCTGCCGCAATGGAAGTTTTTAAGTTGAAACTACTGACAATATTACTTTACGGAGCCCCAATCTGGGGAGCAAAAACCGCTGAGAAATTAGAGAGTGTTCAATCTTTTGTTTTAAATTTTTTAAAATGCGTTTATTGGGTCTTCCCAACTCAGTCCGCATTACCAAGTTCTTTGTTTAGAAACCGGAACCAAGACCCGATTTTTTTCCGGGTTTGGCTTTCTTTGTTTTAAATACTGGCCTTAGCCTTCACTTTAGAGCTATCCCTCCCGAGGCAGTCTGACATATCTCCTGCATTAAGCGACCAACTTCCACTCCACCTGGCACACCAAAATTAATCAATCAAATAAACAACATAGGTGTATCTTTTGACCAACTCCTACTGATGGACGAAAGACAGGGCTTTCGGAGTTTGAAACAACGATACTCTTGACATTGAAGGGCAGCTTCTCCACGGCTGGAGCCTGCAGAACTTGTTCTCCCCACATTTGTATGGCATTTCACCACCCACCATTGCGGGTTTTATGGCTAAATATCTGGTAATTTAATCAATCCACATCTCCGTAGATATTTTATGCTTGCTTTCGGCTTAATGTGCGTACCGACTGCCCAAACAAGGGGCAGATGTCATGGCATCCGGGAGGAACAGGACTTGTTCCTGCGCCAGAGCCTACCCGAGAACAAACTGAACACGTGCTCGCTTCATTTTGTAAAGATTTGGCAGTCCCTGCTTCGGTTTGCTTTTTTCTCGAGGCCATCTTGAAGAAATTTTCAGTGAGATCAGACAAGGAAATAGTTTCATACTTGCTTAGTGACCATCATCCCCACACTACTGAATCAGTTGCCAGGTTTTTAACAAAGGCACTTGGATCAAGGGTGAAACCTTTGTGTAAATTTTAGTCAATTGGTTTTAACATAATTTGCATTTTACCACTTTTTATATGCCATTAAAGGTATTGTATTTGTATTTGTATTTGAATACTGAAACCGATGAAAACCGAAGGCAATGAAAACCGAGGTTCCACTGTATTGCTTCACTCACTGTTGCTGATAGCACAGAAGGAAGCAACAGGTGTGTCCATGCCCATTACTGATACTGCTGGCTAGGTCTAAACATCCCCTGCGGAACTAGATTTTAACTTCAGCAAGGAGCAACAGCCTTGCTTCTCCCTGAGCCATTATAATATCCCATTCCACCCCTGCTTCAGGCTGCTTATATATCCTTCTTAAAAGTGGTGATATCTGGAAGGAACACAGAGAAGCATGTAATCTTCCTAACCCTCTTCTGCAATGTGATCAAATAGCTTCCCTGGTACCAGGTGGTGTTCCCGTGGCCTGTTTTGTAGCTAAGGTTGTGAGCTCCAGGTTGGGAAATACCTAGTGATTTTGGTGGTATAGCCTGAGAAGGGCAGGGTTTGGGGAAGGGAGGGGTTTCGGTGGAGTATAATGCTGAGAATCCACCTTCCAAAGCTGATCTGTCGCCTGGAGACCAGAGGAAACATCGGGAGATCTCCAGTCATAAATTGGAGGTTGGAAATCATATTTGTAGCTGTGACTCTTGGCTTGCTTTCTGCTTTTGCTAAAGTGACCAAAGGAGGCCCTAAATATTTGTGGGCTTCTTCATCCCACAAGGTCATTCATTCTTCTTTCCTCATTTCTGTTAACATCTCTCTCTCTCTCTCTCTCTCTCTCTCTCTCTCTCTCTCTCTCTCTCTCTCTCTCTCTCCATCTATCCACCCACCCCTCCCTCCCTCTATTTCTCAGCTGTGAGCCAATGTGCAGATATCTAAATGCGTGGATCCACCCACATTGAAAGAAAATATATTCTTCTTCAAACTTGGGGGAGCCCTCAGGTTTGCAGAAAAATAAAGCTGTGGTGGGCTTGCCAATATCAGTTGTGTGTGTGTGTGTGTGGGAGAAATCATGCCAGACTCAACAGCAGAAGATGTGAGAGTGGAGGGGCTTTGTGAGCCGCAGCATTGAGTGGTGGTGAGTTGGGGGCGGGAGTGGGACCCAGGAAGCAGAGGTTGGGAGCTGTGCCAAGCTTGTGGCTGTGTCTGTGGAGGGGGACACACAATGATATGTTTTAATTTAAAGTGGCAGCTGCTGGCAGTAACTGAGAGGGAATTAAAGCTAAGAGCGGGAAGGGATCCTCCCCCATGAGTATCAAGAGCTCCCACTTGTAAGAATGCAAGAGCAGCCCTAGTGGCCCATCTCATGCAATGGCCAAACAGTTACCCTGGAGACCAGAGGTGGGATCCAACCAGTTCTCACCACTTCTCTAGAAGTGGTTACTAATTTTTTCTGAGTGCGGAGAAGGGGTTACTAAAGCAACCTCCCTGCCCAATAGGGACTGGAGGTGTGTGTGCGCTTCCGCCACTGTTTGAATCCCACCACCATCGGAAACTGTTATTAAAATGTTTGGATCCCACCACTGCTGGAGACCCACGAACAGACCATAGAGGCCATCCCCTGACATTGCATCCTAGCACTTCAGAAAAGTTACTCCCTCTGAATGTGGAGGTTCCTTTTACTCATCATCTTCATGTTATCTAAGCATGGGTTTTCTTTCCAGGCTTCGCACAAAGTTGTAGTGAGCAGTGCAGAAATGGACTCGTCCTTGACTGTGACCCAGCGTACATCCTCTGAGCTGGCTCGTATCAGAGATCCTTTACAGTGGGTTGCAAGTCAGAAACTACCTGTGTTCACATCCTACACTGAGGCTGAGCACGTGAACAGATTCCTTCTGGTTGTTGGGATGAATGGTAGGCCATGTACTTGGGAGATCTCTCCACCGCAGAATGTAGGAAGTTCAAAGTGGTCACTGGTGATTGGTGGCATTGTTGAGTTGTCCTGGGAACTTGTAACGCAGCTGCTGCATCACCAATTCTATTTTAAGTCCTTGAAATCTCCTATCCCTATTCTTTTTGTGTGTTTATTACCCAACCTACTGTTACCCTGGCTGTATTTTCTTTTTCAATCAGTGATCATATCATGATGTCATGGTGACATTAGTGAAGGCAAATGAAGCCATGTTGCTCTCTGAATGGGTGTCTGGGGTAAGAAGAACATGTTCATACATTGCAGAGACCTTCAAGATGGCAGTCTATGTCTGGCTACACTATTCTGAATTAACCACTTGCCCTTGCAGTGAATATAGCAGAGGACGCATTTTCACATTGGCAAGGCTGACTAGTCAGTGCTTCATTGTCTTGATGTTCTGTGGGATCCAGAAATAAAGGAATAAAACCACCACCTTGCATCACAACAGTGTGCCTCATCCCACTTGCTATGGCAATAAAGAGCATCCTGCAAAGACACGTGCCTCCGCACAGTGAATGAAAAGTTTTGCCAGTTTGTGCCCCTACTGCTGAACTACCTTGAACTTACTCAGAGGCAGATTCCACACGGACCAAAAACAACAGTGTGAAACCGGTATAAAATGGTTTTGAATGGTGTAAAAGCAGGGGCGTAACAAGGCAGCCCTGGGCAAACTGTAGCCCTGGGCAAAACCTGAGTTGGATGCCCGCCCCCCACCACCATGGGCAGCCACTCCACCACGACCAAATTTTTTTTGCACCAGGACATTGGTGCCTGCAGGGGGTGCATTTTTAGACATATCAGCACCAAAATTTCAGCATATCATCAGGTGACTGTCCTTATGCTACTCCCCCAGTTTGGTGAGGTTTGGTTCAGGGAGTCCAAAGTTATGGACTCTGAACCCAAAACTTCCACCAAACACAAGCCATTATCATCAGGGCAGTCTCCTGGTCGAGACCCTGAAAGAGATTTTGAGACTGTGAATTCAGAAATGTATGCCCCCTCATATTCCTGCAACCCCATTGAGCAAGCAATACAGAAAACTCAATTGCACAGAACAAAGATTCTTGGGCATTAAATTTCTGGGATGTTCCTGCAGGGGGCGCATTTTTGGATGTATTGGCACCAAAATGTCAGGGTATCATCTGGAAACTGTCCTGATGGGACCCCCATGTTTGGTGCAGCTTGGTTTAGGGGGTCCAAAGTTTATGGACCCTCAAAGAGGGTACCCCATCCCACATTCTTTGCTAAGGAGAAGGGGATACCCTTTTGAGGGTCCATGGCTTTGGACCTGAACTCAAACTGCACGCAAACGCGGGGTGCCATCATGACAGTCTCCAGATGATACCCTATAAAATTTGGTGATGATACAAATCAAGAGATACCCTCCACCTGCAAGAACTGAATCCCAAAATTTGCCCAATAATCTTTGTTCTACGACCGAGACCCCTTTGTTACCAATCAGTAGGTTGCAACTGTGGGGTGCACATTTCTGAAGTCACAGTCTCAAAACTTTCAGGGTCTCATCAGGAGACTGCCCTAATGATACCCCCCCAGGTTTGGTGCAGTTTGGTTCAGGGGGACCAAAGTTATGGACCCTCAACCCTGTAGCCCTCATCTCCTATTAGCTCCCATTGGAAACAATGGGGGATAGGGGCACCCCCTTTGGGAGTCTATAACTTTGGACTCCCGGAACCAAACCTCACCAAACCTGGGGGGTAGCATGAGTTGAACCGGTCCTCCTGATGATACGCTGAAATTTCGGTGCCGCTAGCCTAAAAACTGTGCCCCCGCAGGCCAAAAATGGAAAACCACTAAAAATACCCAAAAACGAACCCAGCATTTTGATGCCCCCCACAAGGTGATGCCCTGGGCAGCTGCCCACCTTGCCCAATGGGCATTATGCCAGTGTGTAAAAGGGTTTACACTGTTTTCACACCATTTTCACACCACTGTTTTTGGCCCGTGCAGAATCTGCCAGAGGATGGGGTGCATAGAAGCTTTTTTGAAACAATTAGTTGCATTTTGCAACACCCCTTGTTTAGTCTGTAGAATTCCACCTCTGCTGATTCTGGTCTGAATGATGAACCTATGTGAAAAGTAAAGAGATTGTCTAGAGGAAATGGGGGGGGGGGGAGTGCACTTTCCTGTTGAGACTGGGAATCCCATGCTCCCTGTTGAGTCTGGGAATCCCAAGCATACCAGGCCATCTAGCTGAATATCTTTCTCTCTTATAAAATTTGAGGCCATGCAGTTTACTCCATCCCTTGCTTTAATGCGATGCCATCTGCCCTACTCTCTGGAAGATTCCATAGAGTACCATATGTAGAAGAAGTCTGTCTTTGTGAATCAGGAACTATTGAAACAGTACAAAATATTTTTATTCTTCTGCTCATTCTATGCTGAGATTCAGTCTAAGTTCTTAACCCTTATTCTTGCACTGAGAGCTGATTCCTCTGTTGCAGCATTGACATCATTTTTATTAAATAGCCCTTCCACAGATCTGTGTGAGGGGGTAGCTAGTTTCCTATATGGCTCTATAAACCTTTGCATTGTCAAAAACAAGTGTTAATGTTAGGTATTGTAAGGTATATAATATATGTATTTATCTAATTTTGTTTTCTGTTATGTTTTATATTACTTTTTAATGTTAATCAACTGTGTCTCCTTTTAATTATTATAATGGATTACAATTTTTTGATGCCAATAAAGCCATATGTATGTATATTCTGACACGTTGCAAAAGAATGGCATAGACTCAACCATCTGTTCCTTCTTTGCAGATGCCACATCAGTTCCTAAAGTGTTTGGGCCCATATTTCTGCCTCCCATCAGATCTGCAGAGACTCAACAACCCTTACCAGCTGCTGTAACAGTGGGGTGGGCGAGGAGACAGGAGCTCCTGGCAGAGGACAGCACTTCACTCCTGCTGCCCTCAGCCAAAACAGATGCTGAGGGAGCAGAGCCTGCACTGTGTCCTGGAGAACAGAAGCCCAGTCATGAGAACAAGGATACCCAGAGTGTGAGTTACCAAACTGACCATTTCCAGACTGGAGGCAATGAGGGTCCTCTGCCTATGCAATTTTTGAAGGGCAGGGATGGAGGGCTACAGGCATTCTCCTGTGTGCAGTCCTGCTGTGAGAGGTTATTGTGGAGGTATGAGGCTGCTTTGTATGTAGCCAAACCATGGATCCCTCCAGGCCACACTACTGCCTATTCTAACTGGCAGTAGCTCCTTTTTACTGGGGATGCCAGTAATATTGAATGATGGATCTCTAAGCCAGAATTCTGCAAATAAGATTCTTTTCTTCCATTTCCTGTACAGACACTTGCTCTTCTTGGGCAAGTTTGAGAATGTTGCTTTTTATTTCGTTAGTGCACAGGAAATTTGGACTGCATAGATGAGTCAACTGATGTTACCTTCCTTGGTTCTCAGCAGTGAGAAGTTTTCTCAGCAGCTGCTCTCTCTAAAGGCCCTCCAAAAGGCCCAGCACGTCATCAGTGTCAAAGTTAAGGCCACGCCTCTCTCCTGTAGGTTTCCTGTGTCTCACCTTCATCAACTCAGGCCTCTTTCCCAGAAGCTACTATGGCCTTCCAGGACCTTCCCTTTCACCTTGGTAATGTCCTGCTCAGCCTTGAGGTCTACAACTCTGAGGCGTTTGCTAAACAGCCAGGACCCTGTGTGGTCTCAGCGAACAGCCGAGTCTTTGTGGAGGTAAAGCTGATGTTGAAAGTGCAGGAATTGTTTTTTGTTGCAGGGGTTAGGCTCTCAAAATGAGCTTCCAGGGAGGAGACAGGGGCCCCAAACTGAAGGGTTTTCATCTGTGTAGGCATCACATTGTTCTGTCAGCACAGTTTGATGCCACAATCCATGACATATGCAAGTGTTGTCAAAATGCAGAACAATATGAGTGGTTTTACATGGTGTTTAACAAGCGGTGGTAGGACAGCTGGCCTTTCAGCATTACATATTTCATAGCCTTGCAGGTAAGGGAATTCTGCGAGATTTACATAGTGAGATGACAAAATGCAACTGCAATCTTTTCTCACCTATTAACATTTAACAATCTGCTGGTCATTCCTGTTATATGAAGGATTTTCCAACTTCTCAGTCCACTCCTAAAGAATGAAACATCCAGTTGTTTAAGAACCCCATAATAGTCAACCAGAAAACAAGGCAGCAAATGATAAACCTAAAAACCATACATAACCAAGGATTTAAAAAAAAATCTTAAGCAACCACAAGGACTTTCTACTTATGTGTAATCTAAATAATGTACACTGCCCACTGCTACAAGAGTGTGGATGCTGGCATTCCGTAAGAGCTGCATGTGATATTGCTGGGACAGAACTCTGTACCCACGAAGCTGTTTGTTTTCTTTATCTGCATGTAGTTAGGTTGTGTCAGTGGTTGAGTGGAATGTCTTGTTATTCAGGGCAAGCTTTCAGTGTCCTGTGACACTCTTTGCCCTTCCTCCCTGTTTACCAAAAGTAGAATTACAGGAATCAGAATTGTGGTGCCATTATGTAAGATGAAAAAAGTTTGATAAGAAAAACATATAAATTATTATTGGCAATACAGACAGAAACAGAAAGGGTTAAAAATATGATAAGATGGTGATCACAAGATCTAGGTATAGTTATTAAATTGGAGAACTGGGAAAAGATTTGGAGAAAGAAATTGAAATTTACTAATTGCATAAATGTAAAGATGGTATTTATAGCTGGTAAGGTTAGCCAAGATGTATGTAAAAGTGAAAGATGTTTGTTGGAAATTCAATCAAGATAAAGGAATGTTCATTCAGATGTAGTGGGGATGTAAGAACATTACACAGCATTGGTATTAAATTTATAAACTGACAAAATGTAAATTGGATTATAATTTTAAATTCAGACCAGAGATGTTTTTGTTAAATATTTTGGATCTAGTCATAGGAAAAAAAATGAAAAAATAATATTTTACTGCCCTGGCCCCTGCCTGGTGGAATGCTCTTTCTCCATGCAGTGCTAGAGGCCCCTCAAGGGACTAACAGATGGGGAGTTCCATGCGGGGCCTGCTAAAACTGAGTTGTTCAAGCTTGCAGACTTTGGGGGGGGACCCGACCTTTAGCTGATTCTGCCCCTCTCATTGCTTACCCCCAAGTGCCCACTGGCTGTGCATCTGAACCATCTGCACCAGCTTCTCCCAGAATTTGACCACTCCCAGGATTTGATCACTGGGGTGTGGTGTCAGACGCCCTTTATTAACATTAATTATTAACTATTTATTGATAGATGCTGCTGCTATAGTTTTAAAGTTCTGTATTTTAAATTGGGGTTATTTTATTTGTTTTATTATGTTTGTTGTTGTTTGTTGTACACCGCCCTGAGCCCTTTGGGGGTAGGGCGGTTTACCGAATTAAATAAATAAATAAATAAATAAATAAATAAATAAATAATCTCAGCTGCAAGAATTCTACTAGCAAAAAAATTGAAATCTATACAATCTCCAACAGTGAAAGACTGGTGAAATAAATTGGTTGAGTATATTGTAACAGAAAATTATCAACACTGATCAAATACCAAAATTGGGAAAAATTTATAGAGTATTGGGAATTAACTGGTAAATTATATTTAACAGCAAAAGAGAATATCAATGAGTCTTCAGCACTAGGGAAAGATGAAATGCTTTTGTTTGATACGAGCAGCACATGAATGATAATGAAGGGGGGTTAAAGAGGAATATGTAATGGAAGAAGTAAAGTGATTATAATAATTCGTAACGAGATCATAAAGACTGAAAAGATAGAATTATTGTTCTAGTGGGAAGTGTTTTTATTTTTTAATTATAAGATTTATAATATAGTCAATGTAAAGTATTGAGGGAAAGTCAATTGTATTTTCTTTTTTTCTGGTTTTCTATATACAGTACATTTTGATGGTTAATGTAATATTTGTATGAAATAATTTAATAAAGATCAAATAAAAAACAAAAGTAGAATAAATCACGCAAGTAAAATAATTCAAATTTAATTTATAAAGTTTGTAGAATCCAGGTTTTGTTGGTTCACATTTTTTTAAGGATAACAGTCTTGCCTCTGGGTTTTCAGAGAACATGATCGCCTTTAGGAACTTGGGGACAGCCATTTCTGTAACATTGGTTTCTGGAGGCTTTTGGAAAGATGAGCATGAGGGACCCCATAAGTAAAACTTAATTACAGTGCAATTCAGGGGAAGGTCTCTTGTAGGATTGCCTGTTATCCAATTTTCCACTATGACTGGGGGCGGGGGGGGGGGGGGTTACCTCCTGGCCATTTGCTAAGTGAGGCTTTTTCATGTAATGGAGGAAATAGGAAAGATGAATTTTTAACTCTCTTGTTCCTTTGAAGGCTAAGAAATCTGCTGTCCTGTAACTTTAAGACTTTTGCAGCACAAGGCCTACAGCCGATGTTAGCTTTCATTTTCAGCTCCAAGTTTTCTGTGCTTCAAAACCAGCTTCTCTAAACTCTGCAGTTGTCTTTAGCTACTTTCCCTGTTATCATCTCCGTATTGATTGAGGTATGAAAATATAAGAGAGAGGGAGCAAAAGCCTGTGTTGCTTAACTGTATTAGTATTTTGTCTTGGGTTCACCTTTTGACTTCTTGGCTGTCCCTGGTCACATGGACTATATCCCTGACCTCACTGGTCCAGCTCTAGGTGGTTGGATTATCAGGATTCACCTTGCTAGATCTGCGCCTTCCATAAGTTGGCAACCCTAGTCCCTTGAAGAGGAGACCAGATATAACTTGCTGTGTGTTTTAGGATAATAGTTACAGTGCAGGAAAGAACTGAGAAAATAGATTGAATCCACAGACTTCATGCCAGGTTTAATCTGTCAGGAAATCTGACAGTAGGCCATTAATGCTCACTGAGGAATGATTTCTCTTCTATTACGTATCAATGAATTGAAAATGGCTGCAGTTTGGTTCATGGCAAGGATAAAATAAAATCTGATTTGATATCTATGTTGTAACACCTCCATGTGGAATTTGTTGTGTCATAAATGCTTTTCAGAGCCTGGCATGGCTTCTCCTCAGGATAGGAAAGGCTCCAGGAGTTAGGCAGCATGGGGGATGCAAAGGGGGCTTGTGTTTCAGCCCCAGTCCTGGCACAACTGAGTGGGGCCTAGTACATCAAATACAGAAGTCAGTCAGTCAGTGTGGGAAAGGTATGTGAAAACTCTTGTTTTCAAACTACATGGTGTTTTTCTCTTCCTTTCAGGCTGCTTTGGCTGCATATGACTTGTGTCTTGGCTTCACCATCCGGCAGTGCTTCCTCTCTCCCTTCTCAGATGCTTCATTATCCTCTCCATATGTGCTGATCCAACATGGCTGTGTGGCTGATGCTCATGTCACTTTGTCAAGGTCTGAGCAAGCAGCCCAGGGCCACACATTACCTCCAGGATATCAAGAGCGCCAACGACTGAGTTTTGTGCTCCAGCCCCTCTTCAATGACTCCGTTCAGTTCCTGCATTGCCACCTGACACTCTGCAGCAGAGAGCCTTGGGGCTCTACCAAGCTGAACGGCCTAATCCCCAAGGTCTCTGGCGTCACACTAAGGAGTGGCTGCTGTTCTCTAGTAGATATTGGTTGGCAGGACACTTCCTTATCTAGTGTCAGTGTCATCAAAGCCTTAGTGCTTCAAAAGACAATGTCCTGCCTGGGGAGGAGTTGGAGAATCTTGATCCTGACCTGCTCCTGGGCTTCCCATTGAATGCCTGTAGGAGATGAGAGCGAAGCTCCTTGAATGGGGTGAGGGGAAAGGTTATCTGGGCAGGAGGCCAAAAGCCCTCCTCTTAGTTTGAGGTCCATCTGAGATTGTCAAGGGGAAGGGGAGGTATTCAAATATTTAAAATAAATGACAAGAGGTATCTAGGACCAGCCAATGATGCCTAGTGCTTTCCAAGCTGTTGAGGACATGGCATTTTTTAAAGGAGGTTTTTGTTTCAGTGCCAGTCTGAGAATGAAGCCTGCAAGGTGGGAGAAGAACTGGCCAGCGGACGCTTCCAGCGGACCATCTCAAAGCCCATCATAGTTACTGTGGAGATTCCACCAGGAGCAGCAGCTCCAAATCTGAGGCCAGGTAGGAGCTTGGTATGAATTGTGGAGTTGGGAGAGGCATTCTAATCCACCACTTCTATTGTAGTATTGACTATGCTTGTGGTGGGGCTCCCCTTTCTAGTAAAACCAGAGAGTGGAATTAAGAGGCCATGATGTGAGAAGGCTCCACGCTGCAGACTTGTAACTATCCAGGAGCCCCATCTCAATAGAGGCTTATTCATAATTCTGCTCTCACCAAGCTTGATACTCAGACTATGTCAATGATCCTCAGCTGGCCTGCCTTGAGAAGCAAAGGTGCTGTGCTGGCAATAGAATTCAGCCCTCTTTTTCATGGTAAAAGGGGCTTGCTATTTGCAAATTCCCCTGTTTTCTATCACCTTATTGACTTTACCAACCTTTTCGGTAGATCGTTTTCTGCTCACCCAGCGAGGAAAAGCACCAAAGAATGTAAACCACTCATGGAAGACACAGCCTGTCCCATGTAAGTAACAAATTGTGCTATCTTACTGGCCTTGTTTCCCTGCGATCGGTTCTGCAGGTGGATTCTGTCTTCAACTCAGAGAGGAGTGGAATCAAGTCCTATTGCATTGACTTTGCAGCTTTGTATGTGAACAGATATCCAGAGGGCATGGCGCTAATGGATCACTTCCTGCTTCTGGAAGACTGCTGGAACAGGAGCAAGAGACCTCTTGCCAGCCCTACTTAGAACCTTGATCCATCTACTTCAACAGCTTTTCCTAAACATAGAAATGGAACTAATTTTCTGTCCTTGTCTTCTTCTCTACAGCCACAGCTGCCCAACACCTTGAGCTCCCAGCGGTAGTTGGCATAGCCTTCTCAGCCTTTATCATTGGCATCTCCCTCACTAGTGGGCTCTGGTTCATTCATTCCCAGACAGGTAGATGTAAAACTGCTTACAGTACCACAGGTAACTACTTTCATTTAAACCTCCCAGCTCACATCCATGTAAACATAGTTAATATGTTATAATGGGTTTTCCTAGGTTTTGCCTAGCATTTGCTTCACTGAAATTGTGGGTTATACCCACTCACTGTTCCTATGCCTTTGGTAGGAGCTAGACCACAACCTCTGAACCTAATATAGCTTTTCAGGGCATTAGCCATTTGCATTAGGCACAGAAGGCACGAGTAGGTCTATGCTGTTCAGCATGGTGTTTTCTCTCCCTGTCATAGTGAGTTCTGTGTGATCATTTCCTTTGTAGCTGGGTTCTAGTTAAGGTCAACTGGGGGAATGTCAGGTTGCCAACCTCCCGGTGGCCAAGCAACTGAGATCACCTGGAGGAAATGGCCGCATTGGAAAGTACACTCTTATGATATTATTATACCCATTGAAGTCTCTCCCCACCCCAAATCCTACCCTCCTCAGGTTCTACACCCCTCCCCCACAAACCTCCAGATATTTCCCAGCCCAAAGCTGGCAAACCTAGGGAAACATGGCCTTTAGGTGACCTGTGACACTGTGGACACAGTGGCAAGGAAACTCCTGGACTTAAATACATGGAGGGGATTTCGTGCTGAGCACAATCTGTGGACAGTAAGTTATGACAAGAAGATGTCAATATTTTCTTTGAATAATTATATCCGTCAAGTGACCCCCATGGAGGAAAAACAGAGATAAAACAAAAGTAGGGCCAAACTGTTGTAGTAGTGATGAGTAGGAGTCAGAAAGGAAGAAGAAGAATTTGCATGTGCAGGCCACCTGCTTGTTCCTGATATTTTTTGCAAACATCATTATGCATTTCCAAGCTTTCTTTGAAACAGCATCATCTGGAAACTTGCTTCCATTTAAAAAAAAAAAACTAATTGAAGTGTCAGAATTATGAAATATACAGAACTAAACATTGTTGATTCTAACTTTGTTGTGCCTGGCCTCCCACATTTCCACTTGGGTTGCTTTCAAATGGGAGGCTTTGCTCAAGCTTGGCATTCAAACTGGAGTGGGCCTGTTAGAGCTACAACAGCACGCTGTCCCCTAATTGTTTGTTTTCTTCTGGTTTTTCCCGAATTGATTTGATACGATCTTTCTGAAAAGACCATGAAGTATGTTGGCATACTATGTGGATGGGAGAGTGCATTTTTAAAAGACCCTGCTTGCTTTGGTTTAATTTTGCTTGCCTCTGTCTCCCACAGCCAAATGTTTAGCTTATTAGCATCTCAAGAAGCCTTCTCAAAGAAGGCTACACACTGAAATAGGGACCAACCAACAGCTGGCTGCCCAGAAAACATTAGGGTAATAAATACTTTTCACCTGTGCTCCTCTTGTTAAAGAGACCACACAGTCACAATCAAACAATTCCTTTGAACCCCCAGCTTTCATTTTAAAAAAGAAGTCTCCAGCTGTTTTTGTTACAGAAATACTTTTCCCCAAATATTTTTATAATGAAAAGAGCTACAAACTTATTTAAATAAAAAAGAAAGCTGGGATTCAGAGGAACTAGTTGATTGTGGCTAAGAGCATTATGACACCATAGAGATCTGGCAGGTACCTTCTTTTTTTTTAGTCCTCAGGAATGGCAAAGGGAAAGTGCATGGAAAATAGTGGCTGATGGAATGTCCATACATTCGGTCATTTTTTTTAGTCCTCAGGAATAGCAAAGGGAAAGTGCATGGAAAATAGTGGCTGATGGAATGTCCATACATTTTCATTAGAAGTTTTGTGCGCGCTTTCCTCCATGCCCAATGTGAATGCCTTTGCATTCATGGCAGCAGTGACAGGGAAACTATGAGCTCTTATTATATGGAGGCAACTCTCCCCTGCCTACTCCTTTAACAGTGGTGTTCAACTATGAGGCTGTTGTCACAAAGAGGAGGCCGTATGATGTCAAGAGAGACTGGGTGGGCACATGGGCTTCTGAGTGAATAGCCTTGATGACCGAAATTCTGCTGCTGTTCTCATTTCTGACATGGTTGTAAAGGAATTTATGTAGCAGATAAAAGTAATACCAACACTTAAATCATACTGATTTTATATTTAACTGGCTTGGCCTCCTCTAAGGCAGGGGTCCCCAAACTTTTTAAACAGGGGGCCGGTTCACTGTCCTTCAGACTGTTGGAGGGCCAGACTAAAAAAAACTATGAACAAATTCCTATGCACAAATGATTGTGAAATGTTTGATTTCACCTTTCAGCCTTTCTGTCATGGTCTATTTTTAGAACAGTGACCAAAGTATGTCAAGTACAGGGTGGGCTCCAAATATTGTTGGGGAGGCTGTGGAATACCTTCCCCTGTGCCATGGAACTTCTCTCCCTAATGAAAGACTGACCGAACCCAGGATGCAGGTATCTTCCATGGGTTCTTTTTTCCTCCCTAGCAGCCAGCTGTTTACTCCGGCCAGCCTGGCTGATGCAATGATGGAGTGAGGCGGAACAGGGCCTGAGAGCAACACATGGAGTAGCTGAGAGGGAGGGGCGGAGCAGGCGTTGCCACATGTAAGGTTTCCAACTCTGGGTCAGAAAATTCATGGAGATTTGGGGGTGCCATCATGTAACTGCAATCAACAGCCGTTGGGGCCGGTTCCTCCTCTCCCTCGAGCCCCCACTGCACATGAATGGAGCCATCGCCGCCATGCCTGGCAGGCTGGATAAATGCCTTCAGGGGGCCACATTTGGCCCCTGGGCCGTAGTTTGGGGACCCCTGCTCTAAGGCATGATGTGGGTGCTTGAGAATACTATATTAGCAGTCCTTGCAACCTTCTCATCTGCTGAGCTGGACTGAACAATGGTACTACAGCATGGGGGATGCAAAAGTTAGAACAAGCAGCTTCATATAAGCAACCCACTGCATTTTTCAAGCACTAGGGTGCTTCCTAGCCAATTTTCAGTGACCCCCACACCAGGACTGTTGCTTTTGCTGACTTTCGGAAATCATGTGTACCCTTCATAAACCCATGCAGTTGACTGACCAGTGTTTTTTATTCACCTGTGGGAGCAGTAGAAAGCACAATAGTGGGAAGGGAAACAAAGGGGCAGTAATTTTGCATTTTATATCATTCCCTCCCCACCAGATCCCAAAGAAGCAGCAGTTCCAAAGGCTCTGGCTACTTCCTCAGCTCCAGCTGGCCCTGTACATGGTTGTGTGCCCTAAGACAGTGCTACGGGACACAGGTATCTGTTGACAGGAGCAAAATGAAGTTGGGAAATCAGAAGGGCAAAAAACAATAGCTTTTTTAAAACAGCAAAATCTATTCCAGTTACTTCTGTTTACTAGAAATTAGTCTGAACAGATTTTAAAATTTAAATTTATACCAAAAAACCACCCCAATTGGAATCTGCTTAAAGAACAATAAATTGTGTAATGTACTAAGAAAAAAACCAATTGGTGAAAAGATCATGATGCACAATAATGAAAGTATGTATTTGTAAAAAATCACCTATCTGGAATTCCACAGAAGGGTGGGGGGAATAAGCATTTGGGAAATTCTCTTCCGCTTTGAATCCATTTTCTCCCTTGGTCATGCTTTTTAAATTATGGTAGGTTCCAGCAGGCAATATCCTGCTGTCTCTGTTGTTTTATTCTCTTTAACTGATGCTCACATGGCCTTAACCTTCCCTGTCACATAGAGGGCAGTGACTGTGCTTTGTCCCCCTCAGGCCATTGGAAGCTGTGCCTTTAAAAACTATGTACGAATGTCACTTCTTTCTGCACAGCTGGAGAGTGCTCCAAATATGTAGACACTCTTCCCTCGTGGCTGGAGACAGTCTGATTCTTTTGAAGCAAGGGCTGAGTAGAAGCAACCAAAATGAAACACTTGTCATCTCCACTAATAGCTATTCTGGAGTAACCTCTGTGGAAATGGTTTTCCCCAGGAACATGCATGTGCTTTCATATAACTTCTATACATTCAAATGAAGCTTGAACACCATGGATCTCACTCTCTAAGATCTAGACCAGGGGTGTCCTAGGACAAGGGGCGCTTCAGATGCTTATGGAATTTGACAGATTTCTCCATCCAGCCTACTGCCGGGCATGGACTAATTGGAACACTTGAACATTCTAGAAGTGCCAGAGCTTGGTTTACCACACCCCTGATCTAGATTGTTATGGCAACAATGCATTGGATTGAAAGTTGCCTTCTACAGTTCTTTATGTTTCAGATTTCTTCAGCGGAAATGGGCTGATGTGCCAAAAGATTCAGGAAGAGAGGGGGACAGTAAATTGCGGACAGTGAAAACTGCATTTCTTTCTAGCCATGCTGTCTTTTTCTTCTTCTTTTCAGGCTCTTGTAATTTCTTTTGCCAGCAGCCAGATACCCATTCTTGTGAACCTGCTTGTACCAGAGGCTCCCAGACTGAATGCTCCTGGCTTCAGACTTCGCAGCTAGCTCAATCAATACTTCTTGTCAGTCTCTAGACATTAGTTTAAATGTGTAATTCTGATGCTGATGGTAGCAGTTGGGGGATTCTGTTATTTGATTGGGACAAGCTGCCTCGAGAAATGTGCCTGTTTCTTCACAGAGTGGCCCTGTTTGACCACTCTGCTGAGTGGACAGTGTGGAATTCTTCTGCTCCAATCTATGCAAAATTATATTGCATTCCACTGTCGTATAACCAGTTTGCCATCACTTTGCCCCATACTGGCAAGCTGTTCAGTTATGCAGTGCCTTGCAGTCAGACATTTGTCTGTTTCAGGAATTGGGGGCAGGGATTGGTTGGTTAATGGTCTACTAAGGAAGCGTAGATGAAATATTGTCACGTTTGCTTCTTATCTTATTATCTTGATATGGGATGCAAGTGTTAATTGTAATGCACCATGTAAGTACGTTCAGGGTGCTCAATTGGGCAAGGCAAGAAAGACCTCTGGAAAATGCAGAATTCAAATTTGGCAGACAGCTGTCACACTACCAACCGTGTTGCCTTTTATTAAACATCTGTGCAGACAAATTGTAAAACTGCACCATACCTCTTTCACTAGACATTAAGAATGGTACTACTTTGACACTTCTTATGTCCATGTGGGCCAGATATGCTAGGGCAGGGATGTTAATGTCTCTGCTGCTGCCGCTATTGAGAAGTTGCCTGGGGATGCAGAACAGCCACTATGTTTTATCTCAGGTGCAACTCAGAAAGCCAAGCCCATCTTTTCTCCTGTAGTGCATTGGTTATAGTCCCCATAGACATGGTTCATTCTACCCATAAACTGCACCTCTGCCAGCTGTTTTACACAAGCCTTGACATTATATACCCTTCACTAAAAAGCTACGTCATAGAGCATCTTCAGAACCTGATGGAAGTCCTGTGAATGAAAATGGGCTGTAAAAGTCTAGATCACTGTGATTGCACTCCAACAAGTACTTCATTTGTTTTCAAACTGGGCACTGAGTTATAGGTTTAACGTCCCTCTTCCCCATCCCACCCTGCTCACTGGACAAACATTTTGTTCTTTGCCTTCTCCCAAATGCTGGAAACACACAGTTATTAAGACAGTGTAAATAGTTTATTGTTTTGTTTTTAAGTACAGGTATTTTTGTACAACAGTTTGTTTTAAAACGGGCATGGGCTGGGAAGGATAGGAGTTATATTCTGAGAAGCAGAGAAGGGATACCGATACATAATTACACTGAACACTTAATTTAAAAAACTGTTGGGGCTCTGGAGACAGTGCCCTGCTAACATAGAAAACAAAAATTCATGGCAACCTGCATATTCCTTTTAAGCAGCCAGCAGCTTATTATTTGCCAGTATTTAGTGTTCCTGCTGAAGACACAATAGGGGGCAAGTTAACATACAGTGACACCATTGGGCCAACTCTTACTATGGGGAAGGGCTGCTCTGTATGAGTACAAGCCCAGCCCAGCATGGGTATAGTTCTGTTCTTAAAGTATCGTGCAGCATTAAAGGCCGTGTCCCTGGCTTCATTTCACTCTTTAGCTCCTGGCTTTCAATCAACAAGCTAGTCTCCTACAAGAGGGTAGGAATGGAGACCAGATTTCCTACTGGCAGAACCAGGAGCATCTGCTGATCTACAGCAGTGGGGGAATAGGCCACATAAAATATTTCTGCCCCTCATGGTGAATGTTAGAGTCTACCTCATAGGTACCATGAACACCTATGTGTTTCTGGATACTCTGGGGTCTGATGTGCACTTTGGCGTGCTTCAGGAAAATTCTCAGATACAGTTCCCCATTCCATGTAACATTTTACTCCAGGGCTAGTAACCAAACAGTGACGTGATGCAGTTACCTACTACACTTTGAACATATGAATCTGCCTTCTACCAACTGCACAATTAATCCATCTGCTCCATTGGCACTGGCCCTTTGCCTTCCACTTTCCACGTGAGATCCTTGAAGTGGAGGCCCTGTGGTTTGAACCATGAACCAGCATTGGAAGCATGTGCTCTTTCACCCCCACCTACTTTTTGCAGATAAATTCCCAACCCCAGGGCAAGAGGGTTTCCCCAGAATGAACAAGAGGGTAGTGAAATCAGTCTTAGTCTGTGTCCAAAAGGGTACTGCCTAAACACAAGTCCACCAATTCCTTTCATCTACCTGCTGACTTTGTCCAGGCACATCCTTTCTACCCCTGCCCCTCCCCCCTTTCCGCAAGCCCTCATTCCAGTGATTTCTACTTGTCAACACTAACTTTGGTCACGTTAATAACAATCATACTGGGAAGCAGCATCTGACATAACACCATGCAGAAGTCCACCTCTTCAGTCCCCACAGGTATTAAATGGTTTCCTCTACTAAGTTAATTGCATTTTTAGACATTGGTAATGATTAAAAATGAGAACTGATTATGAAGACAGCCTAAGAGCACTCAAATAGGTTCTTTACCTAGTCTGCAGTGGCTTGAATCCCACTGAAAATTTCCACCAAAAGAATGAGTTCCATCAGTGTAGCATGATTCCTCCATTGCCCCGCCCCCTGCAACCCAGAATGCCCCCCTGAGCTTCTGCACATGGGGACTACCCGGGGTGGGGGGGGGGAGAAGGGAGACAGAACAGTGAAAACAGTACAAACCAACCCCTTTCTATCAGCAGGAATGATCAACAGGATCCAACCCAAAATTGCAATATAAAATCTAACACTGGCTCAGGGAAATGTTTTGTGTTCTAAAAGGGTGGGCTTATTTTTTGCCTCACTCCTCATGTATTCCACATGTTATCTGTATTTATACAAGTGGCACAGTGAGTCTATGTAAACATAGGTCCTTTCTTTATCTCCCTGCCCCCCTCCAAACACAGTATAAAAATGGGGAACTACTCTGGGACTGGGTATATATCATCAATATCATAGGCACCAGCCAATAGACATGTACCACTGCCAGCTTTCCCCCTAGTATAAATAATCTGCTGAACTATCATATCAAAGTCTGGGACAATTACACAGACATTTATGTGGTGGGCTATTGCCCGCACTATCCAATCAGTGGTGGGATTCAGACTGGTTCAGTAGAACCGGTAGCTAATCGTACCACTGCCCCCCACCATGGCCCACTTGAGCTGGGGGGGGCAAAGTAGCCGGTGGGGCCACGGCTTGCTACCAACTGCTTCCGACTCCTCCCTCGAGCTCCATCGGGAGGTTGAGCGGGGTCGGCAGCCGGTTCCGATTGAGCGGCCGGGGGGGGGGGGGTCATCACCCTGCTCCCTGCTCAACCAGAACTGGTTGTTAGATTTTTTTAATCCCACCACTGCCTCCACTACTCTGAAAATGTCAATATACACTTTCATCCTATTGTTTCTGTGATCAAAGGCTAAATAAACTAGGCCTTAGAAAACAGAATTGTTTCTTCCAGCTGCCACCTGCTATTCTTTCTATCCTTTGAGCCATACTGTACTTGTTATCTTGTGCAATGGGGCTTGGAACAGGAAGGGCAGGCCCAATTTAGTGTAATTAATTAACCGGGCACTACCCAGGATGATTCACAGTAGTTAATTCAGCATCCCCTGCTTCTACAGAAGTGGAAACTGACACAGAAGAAGAGAATGGATCCATTCAGAATACAGAATGACTAGAAGTCATGTCAGAGCTGGATCAAGGAAGCATTCCCAACCCCAGCTTAAACACAGCACCACACATTGATTTCCCTCCTCCAAGAAGGGGAAAACGACTATTAAAGTGCAAACTGAATTCCGTAAAAAAAGCCTCTGACTTACCCTGCCCAGGAGCCTGTGCCTGGGCCAGGCTGTTCTGAGCCAACTTGGTGGCTCCATCTTTTCCAATACTCAGTTCCTAATGGCACAAAAACAGCAGCCAATGGCCACATAAAGTTCAACTGTTACCCGACGACCCTTCTTATTATGAATGCTGAAGGAAAGCAAGTATACCCCATAGCATTTATAATGAAAGCAGAGGTTTGTGCAAACTTATGCTTGATAGAAATAAGTCTGCTTCTTAGAGTGGCATGTACATACGTGCACATTTCTCTGCCTCCCACAGATTCTACTTTCCTGGATACACATGACCTTCCCTTACTCCACAGCACTGAGTGGTTTAAGTATTTGGCACCTTAGTTTGGAAAACAACACTGGTACACAAGTAACTTGCAAAGAGAAATGAGAGAGAAGAAAGCTCATTAGAGTTACTGCATGTAAAAAGAACTGCCTCCACCTTTTGCAATCTATTCCTTCTGCTAATAATGTAATCCCAAGAACACGACAGTAATCTATTCCTTCTGCTAATAATGTAATCCCAAGAACACGACAGTGGCAGAGAACCCAGGGGGCGGGGTGGTGAATTATCTGCTTTGTGATGGCATCCGGATGGACTTCTAGTAATTATCTGCTTTGTGATGGCATCCGGACGGACTTCTAGTTTGGGCTCCGGCTGGGCAGAAAGCCCTTGCCCCAAACAGAAGACAGCACAAAGATGCTCGAGAAAGCACTTCTGCAACTAGTCTGCCTGGCCCCATGTTTTCCACCAACATATGTGCCATAGCAGCAGTTTGTGCTGTATTCTGTTTGGGGACATGTATGAAGCCTGTGCCTCCAAGCACACACTTACCCTTTTAGAAGCCAATTTAGCTAATGACTGGTTTTTAAAAAAGTGGTTGAGAGACAGAATTTATCTAATATTTTTTTCTGCTGTTTGAATGTAAAAAGGATTATTTTTAAAAGTCTGAAGGTCTTAAACAGCACGACAACACAACAGGGTTGCAATAATTTGAATAGTTACTGTTGAATAGTTTGGTAGAAGTTTTACTTGAGTCGGAGTTATGCTAGAATAAACTCAAGGTAAGGCCTGAGTCAGTAAGCTGAGTAAGGTGTATTTCACATTATGTTATACTTCCCTACATTAAAACAGTTTGATACTGTCCTGCAAACACATTCTGCTCCCATTTACTCCAGTATAAATCTGACACACTAAAGTTGGGGGGGGGAGGGGTGTTTGCTCCAGATTTAGAAACGGCAGGCATAAAAGCTCGCCCTTTCAGTTAATGTTGGAGGCAGCAAGCATTCAGGCAGCACTTCACAAACAAACAACAATTGCTAGGAATTATGCACAGACTGGCGAACAGTTTCACAAGCCATCCAACACTGCAACTAGTAACAAAGAAATGCATCAGGCTGACACAAGCAGATCAAAGCAACAGTGCTGGCTGAGCTCCTGCTTGAACCACGTATTATGCTGCTGATCTCTGGGGGACGTGGAAAGGGGGCAGGGGAATCACAGAAATTTGGCAATACAGTGCAGCATGAGTAGATATAGAGTACATCTATTAAAATATGCAAGTTTATACCAAACTGGAACCTTGTCCAGGAATATTTATATAAATACACATATAATACTTTAGGACCACTCTTGTAGTGGACTGTAGGTGGTGAGTGCGGATTCGTCCTGCTTCTGCAATACTAATGCTGGCTTAAGCTCACCAGAGGAGTCCAAATTTCAGGAGGTTAAAGTGCCTTACAAAATTTGCCCTGTTGCTACAAGAGGCAAAGCTTGCGGGGGGGGCGGGGGGCGGGGAGAGAAGGGAAGAGAATCAAAGAATATCTTCTTCACTGCAAACCAAATAAAATGCAAAGGCCATGACAAGGGTGGAACCATGAAGTCTTCAGTCAGAAATTAATCAAAACCAACCAGCAAACTGGGAGCAGTGGATACATCACTTTGTAACAGACTGGAATAAGAAAAGGCAAAAAATGTGGAGTGTATGAGGAAATGTCCGTAACAGGAAATGCTTTTCCTTCCCTGAAGATAGAAACAGTCCCCTTCCCAGTTTGTAACCTAGCTGGACCACAGAAGTTTCCCAATGGATGAAGATCTTACCGAAAAACATCTGGAGAGGACTACCTCCTCAGCTGATATCAAGGTTCTGCATCATCAGCTGACTGCAGTTTGTAGTTCCTCTCACCTTTCTTCTGTGAAACCCTGTCCTGCTCCTAACATCTGTGAATCCACACTTAAAGAGTTTGAATTAAGGAACTCCTACAGACACCTCGCAGCAGGTCCTTCAGATCTCTCAAATCAGACGGTAACACCAACAAAGATCCTGCATTTTGCATAGAGCTGCCCAGCTCTTGTTTCTTTTTCAGAAGGGGCTGGAACACTGGCCTTCCTGTGGAGTCTGGAAATAGCACCAGTTCTTAAGGAAAATGTTACAGAAGGTTGGTTTTACTGATCTCAAAATGTGACTCCATTTTTAAGGGGGATCGATCAGAGTACAGCCAGCAGGTTTGGGCTCTGTGCCATGAAAATGAGAGGAAAGGTTATGAACATCAGTTGCAGAATATCTCTGGCCGATACAAAGCAACTTCATATCACGTTCCCAATGCATATTATTTCCAGGTGAGATGAGGATCGCTGCAAGGAGCATTAAAAATATTTTTTTCAGTGAGATCATAGCCAGGTGTAGACTAGAGATTGTTTCAGTTGGGGTATGCTGATGTTCTTACTGCCCAAAGAAGAACAGAAGATAATCTTGTTGAGAAGCTAAAGTTTTCCTCCTGTCCACAGAAGAAAATGAGAGCTGCTCCTGCAATTGGAGGGGGGAAGGAGGGGGGGCAGAACCTATATGTCATTCCAGCAAAGCTATGTTTCCTAAATGTGGAGCTGATAGTTACTGTGCATGGAGTGAGGGCAGCATTTGCTGTGGGCTCAGGAAGGGTTCAAGCACTCCTTTCTCAGTGATTTTCTCCTGCACGTATCCTTCTTTTCCATATTACCAAGAGTCAGATTCCCTATACTGGATTCATAACGTGTAGTTCCACCCTGAAAATCTGGATATTTCTATTTTCTAGCCAGGCAGGATCAGATGCCTGGGCATCTGTTATTCCCATCTCTTCATTTGCTAGTTCTGTTCACTAATGGGAAAGTATTCTTCCAGTTATCCGCTTAGGCATTTCAACATTCAAGAAGGAATTCATCATACCTTTCTTGTCCCAAAAAAATGTATTACGGAGTACGCTGACTTCATCTTGCCTGGAGAAGAACAGGAATTTTGCAGGACCTGGTTTCCAAACATAGCATCATAAAGGTGGGGTTGCAGAAAAGAATGGACCATCCCATAGCATTCCAAGAAAGGAATTTTGGAGGAACTGCCACTTACCATCAGCAGTAAGACAGCAGCGAAAATTTCCTCTTCAAACAGAATTACAGCTCCAGGCAAAAAGGAGCCCTAGAAAAGTATCATGTGTAACACTTCCCTTACCACAATTTAAAAAAAGAGAAAAAGATCTTTAGCTACAGAAGCAGCTCCATCTGTGGCTGCTCCATAAAAGCCCTCAAGATCACTGAACTTAAAGCTTTACGCCCTGCTCCTCTAGGGGAGCCAGACTGGCAATTTTACACAGTATAAATAAATAACATACGCAGAAACAAAAATATAATCTCTCTTCCTTTCTAGAACCAAATCACCTCTTCAGGAGTGCACACTCCATGCACACTCCCTCTCTCCTCTCTCCTTGGGCTGTAAAGGACAAATATGGAGGCATTCAAGCCTCTTCTCTGTATGCAGAACAGCAGACTGGAGGGAAACATATAAATAAAGGGAAGACCAATCCCTCTTGTCTCTCTGAGCAGAGAACAAACAGAGATAAAATACAACTGAACTGCATTATACGGAACCAATGGCCTCCTTGCTCCCACTGTCCCCAGGGAGTTCTCGAACGTGCAATCACTTTGCGCGTGTGGGAAGGAGGTGTGACCGCAGGAGGTGGTGGTGGGGGAGTGAATCAGTATTATACATTGATTTAGATTTTAAATTGCCAATGATGACAGAGCTGGAAAAAAGGCAGTGCAGACAACGAACAATAGAGATGGTCCATGTAATGCAGGCCAACTACAGAACTGTCTGTTCCCTGTGCCATCCTGGGGGCCTGATACTCACTGGGCAGGGGATTCAGAAGGCATCTTGTGCGATCTGTCCATAACCCCTGTTCCCTCAGGGCCAGAAGACAAAGCACCTTCCAGATGGAGCTGGGACGGCAGCGTCTCTCCTCATTTGCTCAGGGCCTCGGCAAAGATGATCTCACCATTAGGCTCCGTGGCAGAGGCAGGGTCATCTGGATCGCTGTCTGTGGTGCCGTCACTCTCCTTGCCAGAGCTCTCAGCACCTCGTAGAAAGCGTGAGTTATGGGGAGACAGTGGGTACAAGACGTCCTGCAAAGCACCCACCACCATGGGGCTGGTCAGCAGCTCTTCATCTGAAGAGTGCAGTGAGTCATCGTCTACTGCCAGGTGGCTGACAATATGGATGCCATCAAAGCCCATGGAGTCCTCAAAAGGCTTTGGCCCCTTCATCAGTCGGATCTGCAGGGAGACAGGGAAACAGCAGTAGGGACAGGCATAATGGAACCCAAACAGCTTTCCAGTAATCTGGAGGGGGAAATACAGAGAAAGAATGAATGGCAGACATGGTGAAAAATGTCTTATGTAAAAAAACCGCCCTGTCTGCACTGGAATAACTAAGAGCAGTGAATAAAGTGTAACAGATCTCCCTCCCAGACAGATGACTGATCAAGGGGTACCATGTTTTAAAAACAAAAGGTACCATAACAAGCACTTCAGGTGAAAGAGCTGCAAATGTGTAATGAATAGAATCTACTCCTCCTCTGGTGTTGGCAAGAGCTAGGCATAAGTGCAAGGAGCCAAAGCAACAGCAGCCTCACTCTTTGGACAGGACAGATGTGTTTGTGAGGCAGATACAGCTACTTTTAAAATAGGGTCAGAGGTATTTCCTAGATTACATAGGCATGGGGCAGCTGAACCATGTGCTTTCCGTCACTTTGTACAGCAAAATTAACTATCCCTGTGGAGCAAAGCTGGTGGTGAGAATCTGGGCATTCTCTCTGCATTCCTGTCCTGACAGCTGATGCAACTGATGCCAACCAAATGGCTTCCTCACACCTCAAATACGGCCTTCTGCTTTTTCTAAGGAAATACATAATTTTGTAAGCCTCCGTCTGTTTCCTCTGCTCCTCAGTTTGAGGCTCTGTATGGAAACAAGAAGCTGTGACTTGATATAGATGCTAGAAGGTGAGAGACCAGGAACTACACAGTGGACCCAGTGCATGGACTTCTCCATTCTTTCTACTATCAGCTCAGACTCACCTCCGCCTTGAGCTCGTCAATCTGGTCCTTCAGTTCTCGAATGTACTGGGAAGAGTCAGAGTTGTTGAGCTGACCTTGGATCATCCCTTCTTCCCTCTGTGAATAAAAGAAGGGAAGAAATGAGGAAGGGTCATGAGGCCAGTACAGAAGGTGTAAAATTGCTTCTACCTTTCCCCATAATGTTATATTCCTTCAGTGCATGGACCAAAAAGCATTCTATGCCTAGGCAGAATCCCCTTGTGTGAGACCTCAATTTTCTCCAGGCTTTTAAAACTACTTCTAGCTTTGAAAATCCTTTGGTAGGGAAGCTTTTAACCTAAGACAAATAGTGAAAATGAACAAGGTGTTATAGATGAATTAAGTGTGGTTTCCAGATGACATGGTGTCTGTTTCCTGTTGGATCACTGGTAGAAGAAGATTAAATAATGGAGCAGGCCCATTATGATGGTAAATAAGAACATCGCCCTCATCCAAATAGGCTGAACTATTACAGCCAATTCTTGCATGAGAAAAGAAGGGAAAACTCTGAAACAATACTCCAATCAAGACTTCCTCAAACTCAAGCAGAAGGGGACAAGTTGGAGCTTGTGACTCCCCTCAGAGTTGGTGGTGCCCTTCAGGGAGGCTAACCTCATCCATAACAACTCTGTACACTAAAATGTCATCAGCCCCTTCATCTTCTTGGCCAGATTCCTCTCTTTTGTGGGCTTGACTGAAGGTGGAATCAGGTTATTACAGGCTACATCTCTTTGCGTAATAATGCCTAGTACAATCCATGCACTATGCATTTCTTTGCTTGCGAGAAGGGAGATAAACTGCACACTCGCATCACATCATGTATTTTATAGCAGTAGAAATTCCAAAGAAAAGTAGAAAAGAAGCTCAGAGAAGCAGCAGTATAACTGGGTCTTTTACAATGCTGATTTCTGTCTCAACTGATCATGAGTGCCCAGAGCTAATTCTGGGTTAGAAATTTAATTTTAGACCAGGGTCCCCAATCTTTTCGAGCCTGTGGCACATTCGGAATTCTGATACAGGTTGGTGGGTGCAACTACAAAATGGCTGCTGCAGGAGGCACAGCCAATGACAAAATGGCTGTCATAAGAGACAGAGCCTACCACAAACTATCAGGGCATGAGGTCATGCACAACTTTAACAGTAACTGTCCATCATTTCAGGCAGAAGCTTGGGTAACAAGATGCCTTTCAAAATGAATCCATTGTTTAAAAATATTTCTTGCATACATGCAGCTTACCTTCAGTAAATGGAGAAGATCCTTGTGCTGTGCTGCCATTGAAGCAACTTTGTATAAATCCGCACAGCCAATCAGATCTTCAGTAATTAATCAGAAGCCTTTCAAGACCAAAGTCACATCCCATCCACTGTCTAAACACACTTGTCTAAACACACCAGGAAAGGTCTTCACGGGAGCCATGGTGCCCATGGGCTTATGCTGTGATGCCAGTTTGACTATTCTGATTCAATTTTATTTAATACCGCTCTATATTATTAACATTTATAATGTATATCAGAATTCCAAGACATGGATCTTATGACCACATGAAAGACTAATTAATCAGGAACATGCTTTTTGGCCATTGTGCTAAGTCTCCCCCGGCTCCAAAAATCAGACTCAAGGGATGAAGCAAAGAGCGAGACCAAACGCTCCTGAGATTCTGCTGCCGACAAAGTGCTGCTCTGGTTCCAAGGCAGCCCAGTTATCATCCTGTGCTGCTAACCTGAATCTCCAGCTCAGCAATCCGCTGCCGCATCTCTGCCACAGCAGCCATGCTGTCAGCTTCTCGCAGGCGCACGGCCATCACCTCTTCTTTACTCTGCAACAGAAAGCACAAACTAATGACAGAGTGCAAGCAAGGACAGCAACTCCAGGCAGGGACCAGAAAGCAATTTACTTCTTGCAGTTTCTCATGGTGGCTGGAGGTGCCAGGAAACTCATGATGAGTCACACAGCTGCCAGGGATTCCCAGAGATAATTCTGCAAAGACAGGACAGTGACAAAAGCCAAGGATATAGAACCGGTAGGATTCTCATCCCATCCTCTGAAAACACAGACCTCCAAACTGCAGTGTACCACCGCCAGTTCACTCTTACAGGTCCAATGATTATTTTTTGTAATGATGATGGGTTTTATAAGTCTATGAGGTTCTGAGCTGTTACCCTCAGAGTAGCAGTCTAGCAAGATTCACTCATTGCCACAGGGGAAGCAGCACTGCTCATGAATGGGATGCCACATCTCACTCACCTTGCATTCAGATTCAGAATGCTTGCGCTTGGTCTCGCTCAGCTGGGTCTGCAGCCCCTTGTTCTGTGCAGTGAGGTACTGTACCTTTTCATGCAACGCAGTACATTCCTGTTCCATACGGTTTAAATGGTTGCTATGGATCTGATCCTGGAAACAGGAAATAAAGATGAGCTGAGGCCATGGTACTTCAAGGCCAGAGACCTCATAATAATATCTGTGGGTACCACCAAGACATCTTTGACATGCAAGCAAATAGATATCCCACCCCTTCCACATACTTACACTCATTGTTCATAAGCAAAACTTAGGCTATCCTTACCTATTAACTGATGTTCATAAAGTTGTCACCTGTGCAGTCACACATGGGAATTAGGCATGTGCACACCCAGACATGAAACATTTGCTAGCTCATCTGAGTACACATTAGGTAGCTCTAACAACAGTTAGACAGAGTGAAAGCCCCATACAAAGGAAGGAGGGGGGGAAATCTACTCATAGCACTGCCGAATTCACTCATAGCACTGCCAAATGCACCTTCCCCAGTGCGCTCACCCTGGCAGAGAGGTGATTCTGCTGGCAGGTGGGCGCCACACCCCCCACATGCTGGAATGCAGGGCCAGATGCCATGCCAGCATCCCAGGATCCCTGCCACCACTGGCGTAGCAGGAGTGGGCCGGGGAAGTGGCCAGGGAAGGAGCCAACTTTAGCCGGCTCCTTCCTAGCCTTTGCCAGCGTTATGCCGGCAGTCTATACTTTGGACTTTGGGGCAGTGTAAGTCCACTGAAGCCCATAGAGGCTTCTCAGCAGTGGGGAGCCTTTTTGACTTTTTGAGCCTCCCCACACCGGCAGGAAGCCTCTTTGGGGGCGGTGGCCAGGGGTGGCCATGACACCCGGCTCTTGGATGGATCTGTGAGAGTGCCTCAACCTCAGCTGTCCTCCTGAATGTCCTGAATTTACAGTTCCCATGTGCAATTGCTCAGAGACCATGACAAAGGAGTTTTCCTACGACCAGGACATTCCCCCTTCATTGGCTTCTGTGGACTTAGAATGGCATAACTGTTTAGGATTGCACTGTTTGTGACTTAAGGTTGGAGAAAGAACCTACATGTTCACCTTGCATGAAGCGAGTTTCAAAATTATTTTCCCCCTGCAAGAGTAGATGAATTTAAGAAGTTTAGCTCATTAAAAGCAGGCTTGACACTCACCTGGGTTTCAAGCTCCACCACCCTCTGACGCAGTTCTCGGACCTCAGCCTGGGCCTGAGTTTCACGCAGACGGAGGCTCATCAACTCATCTTGGAGGTCATTCATAGTGTTCTTGCGGGGAGAGTCCTTCCATCGCCCCCCAGTCCGGCTCAGGTGGGCCTAGAGCAGGGAAGGCAGAAGGCGAGCATTCCAAGTCCACACACTGTCTCCATATAGTGCCATTAGCTTGCCTGATATTAATATTAGGTTTATTGCTACACGGTTTACAGGACCAGCTGATGAATTAACTAACAGTGTCCTATGATACTGCTACAAGGACAATTATTACCACAAAACATACCTGCCAGTTGTCATTCAGCTCCTTCACTTGCTGCTGCAACTCCCTGAGAGACTTCATAGCCTCAGACTCCCGCACATTCATAGCCTTCAGTTCTTCCTGTAAACGAGCCACGTTGTTTTCATCTGGCAGCAAGCTGTTCTTCTGCAAAAGGGAGAGAATTGGAAATATGCTTGAAACATTTTGGCCCACTCCTGTGCTCAGAGTTCTGAATATTGCAAAGAGTGAAAGGAACATTTTAAAAGAAGCCACAAGCTAGAGAAACTCAAGAGTGAAAAGTATCCAATCATTTGATGTGGAAAAAAATCTCTACAAGGCGATATTCTGCTGCTGTCTGCTCATGGTAAGTCTTGAAATGTAACTTGAAATTATAAAATCAATATTTATTCATGTCCCTCAAAATGGCTGCCTTTAATAGTTTTTCACGAGATGAGTAAGTACTGATATAATCTTGGAATGGGGACCATTCAGAGGAAAAAAACTCATGGAAAAGTAACCGGAAAAGGAATCTTGAAACTCTCTCTTCTCTTTGTATTGTTTTATAATCTTCATTTACATTAGCAGCATGGAGAGGTTTCTATTAGACTAGAGAATCCAGAGTTTTCGTCTTGAGCCAATTCTCTTCCTGGCAACCCAAGCTGCTCTTGGCTTCTTTCCAATGCTATTGAGTTCTTATGCTGGTCCTTTTAGCAGATATACCTTTTCCATGTCCAGCACTTTGTCCTGCATCTCCTTAAGGGCGCTCAGTGTCTCAGACTCTCGTAGGCGTGACTGCTCCAACTCTGTTTCCAGATGACTCACAAATTCCTCAGAGAAGCGGGGATTTCCCTGCAAGGCATGAGGTAAGTTCACAATTCCCAAGCACTTCACCAGGCCATAAATCTTGAAATAACACTGCTTTGATCTTTCTGCTGTGGAATACCCTCCGTCCGACCATTAAATTGTTTCTTTCGGCTTTGCACACAATCCACCATTTTTCTACTCTGCCTGGACTTCCTTTTGTGGCTTGCCATCAAAATCATTCAACTCTCTAGTCATTCTGACCCCGTGACATCCTTTATTAAACATAGAGCCTGTCTACTCTTCAATCCAGTGGAAACTTCCCATCCTTACCTCCCAAGTCTTCTATGGATTTGCCTCCCCTATCAAACTTCTATCCATATATCTCAATACATCCCTTCAATCCTTTTATGGATTAAAAACTGGTTAAATAGAGTGGAGGGATAAACTGACAGTTCTCCCAGTGAAGGGAAGTGAGCAGTGGGGTCCCATAAGGATTGGTCATGAGACCTGTGGTATTTAATTTGTTCATAATTTGGAACTACAAGTGAACCACACAGTAGCCAAGCTTGCAGATGATCCTGAATTATTCAGAATGGTGAAAACCAAGGTGGATTATGAAGAGCTCTGTAAACTGGATGAGTGGGTAACAATGTGGCAAATGAAGGTCAATATAGGTAAGTTTAAGGTGACACATAATGGAAGAACAAATCCTAATTTTAAATATATGTTGGTGGAGCCTGAGATCTTGGGGTTATAGTGGAGAGTTCAATTAAAGTGACCACTCAGGGCTGGCAGCAATGAAAAAGGCAAACTCCACGCTAGGAATTATTAGGAATAAAAATAAAATGGCCAATACTGTAATGCCCTTGTATAAAGCTATGATGTGGCCTCATTTGGAATACTGTATGTAGTTCTGGTTACTTTATCTCAAAATGAGTACTGCAGAGCCGGAAAGTACAAAGGAGGGAAACCAAGATGATCAGGGGCGCTGAAGCACTTCACCTTTTAGGAAAGACTTGAGTGTTTGGGCCTTTTCAGTCTAGAAAAAGAATAGCTAAAGGGATGACATTAAAGAGATTTATAAAATTTTGCAAGGGGTGGTGGATTGACAGAGCTTTTTCTACCTTTCTCTTAATACTAGAACTTCAGGGCACTTAACCTTGGCAGAGGCGGAGCTACGAGGGGATCGAGGTGGTCGCGTTGCACTGGGTGCATGCCTGGGGGGACTCGCCCCCGCCCCCTGGCACCTCCGCCCGCCCCACACTCACCTTATTGAAACAGTGCAGGCTGGAGAAGCAGCCTATTCCCTTGAGGCTGAAAATGGCTTGGTGGGAACTACACTTCCCAGGAGACCTTGCGAGCACCAAGCTTTTCCAGGCTGAACTAAGGTAAGTGTTGGAGGAGGGAGGGCACTCTGGCCCAGCTACGTCTCTGAATGTTGGTAAATATTTTTAGGCCTGGCAAAAGTATGTACTTCTTTACTTAACAAGTAATTGAACTTTGGAATTCACTGCCAGAGAAGCAGTGATTGCCATGAGCACATGCAGCTTTAAAAGTGGATTAAACAGATTGATGGAAGAACAATAGTTGCACTGATAATTTCATTTTTCTACATCACTTGTATTTTTATAACTCACTGGAACACACTCTTCTCCATGCTACGTTAGAAAGACAAATGTGAAATTTAAAAAGAGAAGTGGGGAAAAGGACAGAAGTGCAATACTGGTGGGACTCGTCTCAGAAAAAAATGATCAACTTAAACCAAACTAGTTAACCTGTGACTCTTTAATTTCCCTCTCCTCTTTAGTGTTTTATCAGTTTCCGTCCCTTTCACCTGCTGGTCTTGCAGCTGCCGGATGGTGCTCTGAGCCTTCTGCAAGTTCTCTGTGGCTGAGCAGCACTGCTGCTTCACTACTGCTAGCTCTCGCTTGATGATATAATTCTCTTCGGCCTCTTGTGCCCGGGTGACTTGACCCTGAACAGAAATGAGATTAGAAACAAGTATCCCAAGTCAAGCACGTCCATATGAAACATCTCTATGACACATAGATGAGGAGAGACTATGTCAGAGGAAGAATTTGTTCGATCGTGGTAAGCTGAATGTACCAGCTTTAGACATCTTTGATTGTCAGCCAGTCTTCTAAAAACATTGCCCTAGTGCCAGACATTTGTAGAGGACTGGGCATGTATGCTTTACCACCTGTGCGATTTAAACATTCAGACCTATCTGTGGCAAAATCCTGAACAGATAAGAAGGCCCACCACGGGGGAGGGGATCATTCATTTCAGAGTTCCCCTGCTAAATCCTCCCTTGAAACAACCCAAACACATGAAAGAAAACCATATGATTTGTCCAACTCCACAGTCCTTCAAGGTGAGAAGAGATTGAGAATTTGCCATCTGAATTTAGCCGCATGGGAATCCAATAGGGATAGGGCAAAGAAAGTTTAACTTTTTTCCAGTTTCAGTGATCAGAACTAGCAGGCACAACCCACACTGTAATTAATCCTCCAAGAAATTACAGTGTCATTTTTGATTGGCAAAATCCATAGCAGGAAGAAGAAAATAAGAAAAGAAGTGGTGTTTGGATTTATACCTTGCTTTTCTCAACCATAAGGAGTCTCAAAGCAGGTTACAAACTCTTTCCCTCCATTCTCCACAGCAGACATAACAGAGCCAGTGTGCTGTAGTAGTGAAGAGTGGTGGACTCTACCAAGAGAACTGGATTGGATTCCCTACTCCTTCATATGATTGGTGAACTCTAATATGAAGAACTGGATTTGTTTCCCCACTCCTGCACCTGAAGCCGGGTCCCACTCCCAAGGTGACATCTCTTCAGATGTCATGGAGAATGAGAGTCTGGGTGACAGAGGGTGCCAGTCTGAGGTGGGGGAAGATGCTCCCTTAGATGGGATCCCTTCCTTAACTGGTGATCAGCTATCCTCTCGCACTGAGGATACCCCTCGGGGAGGTGGGGGGCTCCTTGTAGTGGGTGATTCGATCATCAGGAATATAGAGAGTTGGGTTTGTGACAGGCGTGATGACCGCATGGTGACTTGCCTGCCTGGTGCGAAGGTTGCGGATGTCACGCTACGTCTAGATAGGCTGTTAGACAGTGCTGGGGTGGAGTCAGCAGTTGTGGTCCACATTGGTACCAATGACATTGGGAAATGTAGCCGGGAGGTTCTGGAAGCTAAATTTAGGCTGCTAGGAAAAAGGTTAAAATCCAGGACCCCCAAGGTGGCATTCTCAGAAATGCTACCCGTTCCACGCGCAGGGCGAGCTAGGCAAGCGGAGATACAGGGTCTCAATGCGTGGATGAGAAGGTGGTGCAAGGCAGAGGGTTTCAGATTTGTCAGGAACTGGGGAACCTTTTGGGATAAGGCAGGCCTGTACAAAAGGGACGGGCTTCATCTTAACCAAAGAGGAACCAGGCTGCTGGCGCTCAACATTAAAAAGGTGGCAGAACAGCTTTTAAACTGATTCCTGGGGGAAAGCCGACAGGAGCTGAGGTGACTTCGGTTCGGAATACAGAGTCCATGGGGATGCAGACAGAGAAGGAGGTTTTTTTAAATCAACCACATACAAGTGAGGAACATAGCAATGTGCATGTGACAAGGGATAGTGTCTACAAAAGACTTGAGGGTAAAGCACATAAATCCCAGGTTAAGGACAGAGACAGGGTATACAGGTGTCTCTATGCTAATAGTAGAAGCATTCGACCTAAAATGGGGGAGCTAGAGTACAGAGTTTTGAAGGAGGACATTGATATAGTGGGCATCACAGAGACATGGTGGAATGAGGAGAACCAGTGGGATGCTGTTATCCCAGGTTACAGGCTCTACAGGAAGGATAGGACAGGGCGTTTTGGGGGTGGGGTGGCCCTCTACATTAAAGAGAGCATAGTGTCACATAAAATAGACAATGCAGGGGGAGCTGATTCCTCTACAGAAGCACTGTGGATATCAATACCAGGGGTGAAACATAGTTTAACATTAGGAATATATTATCGTCCCCCTGACCAAAGCGCACAAGAGGATTCTGAGATGGAAAAAGAAATTAGAGAGGCCAACAAAAGCAAAAATGTTGTGGTAATGTGCGATTTTAACTATCCCCATATAAACTGGAAAAATGCATGTTCAGGTCATAGTAAGGAGAGAACATTCCTGGATATGCTAAATGACTGTGGCTTAGAGCAGATGGTTGTAGAGGTGATCCTAGATCTAATTCTATGTGGGACCCAGAACCTGGTGCGGGAAGTCAGTGTTGTTGAGCCAATAGGGAACAGCGACCACAATGCTGTCAGATTCAGTATCTCTGCATGCAAACAAGTGACAACTACTAATGTAGTTACATTTGCCTTCAGAAAGGGAAATTTCTTAAAGATGAGGGGGATAGTGCGCAGGAAGCTGAAAGGGAAAATCAAGAGAGTCAGAAATGTCCAAGGTGCTTGGAGGTTATTTAAAAACACAGCCTTAAAAGCTCAGCTGGAATGTGTTCCACAGGTTAGGAAAGGCAGTGCCCAGTCCAAAAGAAAGCCACCATGGTTAACAAGGGAGGTTGAGGAAATTATTAGGAAAGAAAAGATGTCTTTTAGAAAATGGAAGTCCAACTGAACTGATGAAGAATACCAGAGAGAGAACACAAAATGGTGGCAGAAAGAGAAGCAAGTTAGCTGTAAGGGGGGAGGCAAAAGGATTATGAGGAACGCATGGCTGTGAACATCAAAACCAGCAACAAACAGTTCTTCAAGTACATCAAAAGCAGGAAGCCAGCAAGGGAAGCGGTAGGCCCGTTAGATGACAAAGGAACAAAGGGTGTGCTAAAAGATGACAGGGAGATTGCAGAAAAGCTGAATGAATTCTTTGCATCTGTCTTCACCCAAGAGGAGGCGAGGAAAATTCCTGCACCTGAACCAAGCTTCTTAGGAGGCGAATCCGAGGAACTAGCGAAGATAGTGGTAGACAAGGAAGAAGTTCTGGCAGCCATTGATAAACTAAATGCTACCAAATCCCCTGGCCCAGATTGCATTCACCCAAGAGTTCTTAAAGAGCTCAAGCATGAAATTGCTGATGTTCTCACTTTAATATGCAACTTATCCCTGAAATCAGGCTCCATCCCTGAAGACTGGAAGATGGCCAATGTCACACCAATCTTTAAGAAAGGATCTAGGGGCACCCAGGAAATTACAGGCTAGTCAGTTTGACATCTGTTCCCTGTACATTAGTAGAAACCGTCATTACAGATAAATTTATAAAACATGTACAAAAAAGCAAAACCTGCTGAGAAGGAGTCAGCATGGCTTTTGCAGAGGCAAATCCTGTCTTACTGTAAACTTACTAGAGTTCTTTGAGGATGTAAACAGGCATGTGGATAAGGGGAACCAGTGGACATTGTCTACTTGGATTTCCAAAAGGCTTTTGACAAAGTTCCTCACCAGAGACTATTGAGAAAACCAGCAATGAAGGAATAAGAGGGGAAGTCCTCCTATGGATTAAAAACTGGTTGAGAAACAGGAAGCAAAGAGTGGGTGTAAATGGGAAATTCTCACAATGGAGAGATGTGGGGAGTGGTGTCCCCCAAGGATCTGTATTGGGACCAGTGCTCTTTAACCTATTCATAAATGACCTGGAAGTAGGGGTGGGTAGCGTGGTGGCCAAGTTTGCAGATGATACCAAATTATGTAGGGTGGTGAGAACCACAAAGGATTGCGAAGAGCTCCAAGCGGACCTTGATAAATTAGGTGAGTGGGCTTAGAAATGGCAAATGCAGTTCAATGTAGCAAAATGTAAAGTGATGCTCATAGGGCAAAAAATCCAAACTTCACATACACGCTACAGGGGTCAGTGCTATCAGTCACAGACCAGGAAAGGGATTTGGGCGTCTTAATTGATAGTTCCATGGGAATGTCAACTCAATGTATGGCAGCTGTGAAAAAGGCGAACTCTATGCTGGGGATAATCAGGAAAGGAATTGATAATAAAACTGCAAAGATTGTCATGCCCTTATATAAAGCCGTGGTGCGACCACACTTGGAGTACTGTGTTCAGTTCTGGTCACCACATCTCAAAAAGGATATTGAAGAGATAGAAAAAGTGCAGAGAAGGGCAACGAGGATGATTGAGGGACTGGAGCACCTTCCTTATGAGGAAAGGCTGCAGCGTTTGGGACTCTTTAGTTTGGAGAGGAGACGTCTGAGGGGGGATATGATTGAAGTCTATAAAATTATGCATGGGGTAGAAAATGTTGACAGAGAGAAATTTTTCTCTCTTTCTCACAATACTAGAACCAGGGGGCATTCATTGAAAATGCTGGGGGGAAGAATTAGAACTAATAAAAGGAAACACTTCTTCACGCAACGCGTGATTGGTGTTTGGAATATGCTGCCACAGGAGGTGGTGATGGCCACTAACCTGGATAGCTTTAAAAGGGGCTTGGACAGATTTATGGAGGAGAAGTCAATTTATGGCTACCAATCTTGATCCTCTTTGATCTGAGATTGCAAATGCCTTAACAGTCCAGGTGCTCGGGAGCAACAGCCGCAGAAGGCCATTGCTTTCACATCCTACATGTGAACTCCCAAAGGCACCTGGTGGGCCACTGCGAGTAGCAGAGAGCTGGACTAGATGGACTCTGGTCTGATCCAGCTGGCTTGTTCTTATGTTCTAAGCCTGCTGGATGACTGTGGGCTAGTCATAGTTCTCTCCGAACTCTCTCAGCCCCACCTATCTCACAAGGTACCTGTTGTGGAGAAAGGAAGGGAAGGAGTTTATAAGGGGCTTAGAGACACCTTATAATGGTCTAAGTCACAACTCTTCTAATATTCTTTTTGTGAGGTAGGTGGGGCTAAGAGAGTTCTGAGAGAACTGTGATTACCCCAAGGTCACCCATCAGGTTTCATATGTAGGAGTGAGGAAACAAATCCAGTTCTCCAGATTAGAATCCACTGCTCTTAACCACTACACCATGGCCTTTGGTCATGGCCTATTCAATGCATGATCTGTAAACCTCCAAGCATCCCAGCTAGTACTACCCTAAGCTAGAATCCTTCTTCTCAACTAACAGTACTTTCCATGGGAACAACAGCTGAGCATAGGTAGTATTTTCAAATGAGTTACCCCTTTCACAAGGTCCTACAGGTTATTGTGATTGGCTTCCCTGTGGTTTCTTTTTGCGCTTTTATATCATTCTGCTCTCTGTCGCATCTCCAGGCTTTTGCCTTCAAAGCCACCTAAAAAAAGTTTTGTTGAGTTCCCAGATTTACGGGATCAAGGTTTAATATGTCAAAAAAGAATAATTCTTAGAAAAATGAAAGTAGGTGCCTTACAAGGAGACAGGGGAAGAAAGAAACCAAGTTCTTTGAACCCAGGACCGTAAGGAAATTGGTAATTTAGTAGGAAGAACATCCTGTTCCCTAGAATTTGGGATCTGGGATATTTACATGCTTTCTGTCTACAAGAGATGCAATAATGTCATTATCTGTCATCACAAATAGACTGTAGGGCAAAGCTTGCCATCAGCCATATTTTTACACAAAGGATCTGGTATCCAGACTTCCACAATGATTTGCCCACAGTCACAGTGGCAGAGTAGTAAACTGAATGGGAACAATCCAAATGGCAGAATAACCAGTCACAGACAGGGTATGTGACTGGCTTTCATGTGACATCTGGTTGGTTTGGGGTGGGGAGGGGAGGGGAGGGGAGGGGAAGAGACAATCTTTAGTAAAAGGCCCATGGTGGAATCATGGCAGTTGGCATCCTTTGTACTAGAATCCAGTTGCCAGTTGCATTTTTCAACCCCGTTTTAGAGAAGAAGTGGGTGTAGTGGTCATGAAGGAAAGATTCCATTAGGCATCTGGAGCCTCCTCCAAGCTTTTGGTGGGAGTGGGATGCAGAGGGCTAGAGTAACAACATTGAGAAATGCGCATCCCTTGTGCGCCCTAGCTTCCTGTGTTTCAGCAAATGAACAATATCTAAATCATAGCAGGCACTGCCATGTTACAGAAGCAAAATGTAACGTAGCCATTTTTAAAAAAGCAGCAGTAAACATGGCCACTGAAAAGGATGGAATGAATGGGCACAGTGAGATTTCCTCAAAAGCACCACTCATTTCTGCAGCTGTCCCAAGTATGGCTGATAGCCACCAGGTTCTGAAAAGAACTGCTTTCCTTCATCACTTATTTCCTATCTGTCCTCCAAGGATAGGGAAGCTGTTTTGCTCTTAAACTTACCCATCCTACAATAACCAGCCACTTGGTGATTGTTTAGACCCACCAGCAGCACTCACAAACTTTTTCTGCAGTGGGAAATGCTGTGTAATTTCTTTTCATATTTCCTCTCCTAGAAAGGTGACCCACTGTCTCATGGCACAAAGGAAGAGATGAGGAGAGTGTGTGCGAAGGACCTTCTTAGTAAAGATCTACTTGACTTTATGGAAGAACACTGGGATAACTCATTTTTCTGCACTGCCTGCCAAATTGGGCAGCATCTTTCACAGCCACTGCCTGGTTCCTTAACCTAGGCCAGTTTACCCACTACCCAATAAACAATGCCAATAAATGCCATCTGCTGCTACTTCTGAAACACATTTTCCTGTCAGGCTAACCTCATCATTGGAACAATGTTGCAACACTTAGAACTCAGTTTTTACTTTTCAGTCACACCTTGATTGATACATGGTTTAAAGGGTGAGTTTAATTTCCCCCCATTTGTTCTGAATGTAGTGGTGAAAATAGTTGAAGTTTTCCAATTGTAGAGGACCAGAATTGTCGTACTCTGATGATTTCTTCCCACTACCATAATATTAAAATTCACATATACACTACGACCCCCAGAGGGGCAAAATCCATTCCATGCTTGATATCCACACTCCGGAAGCAACGTTACCATGCATCCTATGTCAGCAGAATACAACAGAAGCAGGCCTGATCCACACAAGTCTTGAGAGGTTACAAGAAAGGTATCAGACCCGAACACATACAACCCTTTCAGACATTACATATGGATATGACAGGACCAGGACAAACACAATTCTATTTATTTAATTCTGGAAAATGTCATGGTCTGCAGTTTCATTTTGCAGCAATTTACGCCATTCATGCATATCCCCAAGGGAAGTAATTCCTAAGAAAATACAGAACACTACTGAAAAGTATACACTTCTTTTTGGTGCAGTATGCATTTTCCTTCAAAATGACCAGGTAACTTTTTCTCCCTCTCCCATAATACAAGCTATGGCAGGCTCCTTCATCCTCCTTACTATTTGTGGTAGGCTCAGGTAGCCTCCTAACTATGCTGGGCATGTTTTTCTGCCTTTTCAATGATTGAGCTGTTTTGATAATAGTGTACAAGGTGTTTAAAGCTTATCTGCTCAGCCCTAGGAACTCCAGAAAAGTAAAGGGACTACTGTTTTTCCCTAATGGCAAATCCCCCTTTTCAAGGCACCGGAGAACTTCAACAAACAGAAGTAAATTGTTTTGAACAAACTAGATGGAATCAGGGAGATATTTCAAATGGTTGGAAATTAAGCAAGAGATAACTACATACAAATATCAGTTCTGGCACTTAATTCAAGCTTTATAAATTTCTTCAGTAGCTTAGATGTTATGAGAGATTCTTTATTTTAAGATGGTTCAGTTAGATGTTACTGGCTAATGGATTCATAATGACTTTGGGTTCTAACAGGTTGGTATCCTTTCACACAGTACACATACAGTCTTGACACTGTTAGCTACCCACTTCATATAAACTTTCTTCCTGAGGTAACTTTAGCAGAACACTAATATGCCAGATTGAGAATTCATCAGTGTATAATTCTCATACTAACTGGCTTAGGAATTCTTCTTCTACATCCAGAAGATATATTCCCTTCTCTTTTAATTATGGGCACTTGTGGAAAGTCTCACTACTATTCCACGTTCAGCTTTGACCACTAAATAAAACTCCCAGTTCTCCTGTGTGTATTTTCTGCTTTCAGCTCACACTGAACTCAGTACATTTCAAGTCAGATTCATTCCCTGAATGAAATTCCCTCAGTTATCTCGTAGGAATCTAAATCTAAAAGCTTACAAAAATTTTCTTCTCAGAGATGTACCTCCACCCTCTCTGAGTCAGCTGGTTGCTCCACCAATCAGAGCACAGATCAGCTTTCCCAATCAGGGTGTATTCCCATTCCTAGAAAGTTTCTCCCCATTCTGTGGTTATAGCACCTTGGTCCACTGACTGACTTGCACTTTTAAAATCTTTATTTTTCTGTGCACTCCATCACACAAGCATTTGAGGGACACTCAATGAAGTTGGTAAACAATCCATTTAGGACAGGCAAAAGGAAATGGTTTGTTATTCAATGAGGAAACAAACTTTCCAGGGATTGCTCTGCCAGTGGATATAACCAAGGACAGCTTTAAAAAGGGATTACTGAGAATCATGGAAGATATGTTATCAACGACACTAGCCATGATGATTAAAGATCTATATTCAGAGGAAGAAGCTTCGGTATATTGATGCTGGCAGGAACTTCTGGCCTCTATGCTGTCTGTTGGCCCTCCAGTATAACTGGTTAGACACCTTATGAAACAGGTTGTTGGACTGTATGACCCACAGGTTTTATCCAGCAGTTCTCAGATAACATATTAGTAAGTAGCTTTCTACAGGTGACATAACACATATTGAAATCAACTTATATTGGGGAGAGGGAGGGGAGCAGATACAAATATGCTGAGCCTGGGAGCACACAGTTGATGGTTTATGAGTGTGGCATTTGCACATATACAAAACATATGTGTAGCGGCTCCAGCCCCTGGAAACACTCTCACTCACCAGGCAGAGCCTACTTATGTATACTTCCTAAACATATAAACTCCATTAAAATTATTGCAAATTTTGGTTTTAATATAGAAATATACAGCATACACACAAATTTACAAAAACTAATAACTATCTTGATGGTGATAGAAAGTGCCATCAGATACCTACTTGGTAATATAGCTTAGCCAAAACTGTACATACATTGATTTCAATTAATGTAACATCAACCGTAGAAAATTATGCATGGCAGATCACAAACATTTGAACAGCAAAGATAAAGGAAACACTATCCTAGAACAGGGAAATGGTAAGGGAGACTAATTTATTGTATTGGAGATGGCAGTTTGGAATGTAACCTCCATTTAACTGTATTCTGCCTATACAGGCCTGAGTACCATATTCCTCCTACCTCTCTTGAAAAAGAATGCAATTGGAATAATGAAATATTAGGGGTGAACCAAATGTTTTCCCACAAATATTTTTGATGCAAAATCAATGTATCAAATTCTCAACATGGCCAGGCTTGAGGATACTTAAATCTGGAGACTGGAGTCATGAACAGACGAGACAGTTCTTTCAATAACTTTAAAAAAGCCCCAGGTTTGCAGAAAAATTTGAAAAAATGCATTGGAGGTTAACCCTCCAAAACAGGAGGAGTGCCTTGTAGCTTTAAGAAAGTCAGTGGCCAATATGGCTGTGGCTAGGCAACCACAACAGTATTGCCTATCTATCTTTAAGCCTTGGTTTCAGTCATTAAAAGGCAAAGGGAGGGAGCAGAGTCATTTCTACGGCTGTTTTAGTCTTTGAGGGAGAACTCATTGGGGCTACACACGATAGCAACTATCACCCAATTTGATACCATATCACTTACTGTTCAATAGCAGCCAGAAGCCAATGTGCTGTAGTGGTTCAGAGTCTCATACTAGGATCTGGAAGACTCTGCCACGGAAGCTCACTGGGTGACTGTGGGCCAGTAACACGTTCTCACTCTACCCTACTTCACAAGGTTGTTGTAAGCATAAAATCGAGTCAAGAAGAATGTATAAGCTGCTTTGGATTCCCACTGTGCAGAAAGGTGGGCTATAAATAAATATCAATATACTGGTAGCTAAAAATGGGCAGATAAAAGGTAGGTTGGTGGGTAGAAAGGAAAAAGTGAGGCTATTGATGTGTCCAGGAGGAAGGGAAAAGGCTATAAAGTGAGTAAGGGGATACATGGGAAAGTGAGGTGTCCCCCCTGACAAGCCCTTGTGGGTTTTCCACCACACAACAGGACCATAGTTTTCGTGGGAAGACTGCTGGGGAGAAGAAGGGAAAGCTGAAGAGAGAAGCAGATAAAGGTACATTGGCTGATGATTGGGAAGGAAGTAAACAGGAAAAGAAGGTAGGTTATGGGGATTTTAAGGGAAGGGAAAGAAAAAATAGTGAGGGAGGAGAAATGCCCCTTGCAGATCCTTGTGGGTCCCCTATTTGAACATGCTAGTTGAGCTGAAACATAAATCAGTGTCGCTCCGCCTTCACTACCTGCCATACGAACGCTCCCTCATCTCATTGACACTACAGGACACACAGGCTAACCCCTGGTTTTCTCTAATCGAGAAAAATATTATTTCCATCGGCCTGCCTATTGAATCACTCTACCTAATGTCCTATTCAGAAGGGTACAATAGGTTCAGAGATTGGCTTTTAGATCTAGAATTTGCAAATTTACATCTAGCAGCCAAACGAACCTGCTCTCCAACACAACTCTTAATTCCATTTGAGCAGAGACGTATGGCCTACTACCTCCATACTTTAACGAACCCACATGCAAGGAGAGTCCTTACCATTATGCGATTTAACGTTATGCCCTCTGCCCTATTAAAGGGTAGGTCCAGCAATTTAGGAAAATCTGCAAACTTAATGTGGTTGAAACTTAATGTGTTGCAAACTTAATGTGGTTGAAACCCTGACTCACCAATTTTTGCACTGCACCAGATTTGATAACATCAGATTTAAATATACCAACTTACATTTTTTCTTCCAATCTGGGCTGCCTGATCTGACTAGGTTATCTCTATTGTTAAACAACTCGGACCCTGGTCTTTGTGAAGAGATCGCCAATTTCATTGTGGAGATAGTTGAGTGTTCTCAGTAGAACGTACTTGTTGTGCTCCCCGTGGGCCCTTTTTATCTATCATGTATTCATGTATTTGCTCCTGATTTATGTATTTCTTTCTGACTATGCCAATAAAGGCGTATGTATGTATAAATCAGTGTCCACCATTCAACTTCCAGCAATTTGAGGGTTCCTTTGAGAGGTTTACCTGCACACACAGGCAACAGAAATAAAGCAGTTTTTTCCCCATCCCAACTTCAGCGCTTCAGTGTTGTTTTTCCTTCAGACTGGTTTTCTAGCAGCAATAACATCAAGCAGCTAATCAGAGTTACCTAGCTGACACAACATGGGATAAAGCACATTTTAAAATACCCCCAGCTGCTAGAACAGGAGTCAAGAGAGCTGCCAACAAATAGGTGCAAAAAAATGTAAACTTGAAGAGGAGGATATTTTGATAAATCTCTCAAACCTCGCCAAGCACCCTCACCCCAGTCTGCAGGGATTTCCTAAACTAGTACTGGCAACCTGAAGCCTCTTCCTCCCCATCTCCCATTTTATTTGCACCAAACAAAGCTCACAGGAAACAGTCCTCAACTTAGCAGTGAATGTTTTTGCAACAGGGATAAAATTTGTCAATTGTTTTATGGGTAGAATTAAATTGCATTGAAATGTAAAAATACCAAGGTAATTAAGAAACCCATGAATTTAACTGAAAGTGATCTGTGAGAGACTACAATAATTCTTGGTACTGAAAATCGGGGTGATTAATACAACTAGGAATGTTCACTGCTGTCTGTTTTGCGTTGTGGAAAACAGATGCACTAAATGTTTTATATTCCTGGCACTTTAGGAAGTTCTTAGTTTTACATTTACTGGTAGTTGTATTCCTCTGAAACCTTACAGTTCTTTCCCACCCAATCCTATTCATGTTTTTACTCAGTGGACAACTTTAGTCAACAGTCTTCACATGACCAGAAGATCAAAGGCTTTGCGTTGTTAGATACTTTACTTTTTCCAATGAAAAGCACTTGATTCCTAATTGGTCCATTGGACCTTTTCCTGACTTACCTTAGAACCTCCTGCTTCTTTTGCAAGAAATGTTTGACATTAGCTGTTGAACAAGTTAACCTGTTTGTACAGTAAAATAAATGTTCTGTGCAACCCCTGCAGGGAACATGGCCAAAAGAACAGAGCCAAAAGGTATTTTAAAAACATTTATTACTCCACCAACTGCATTAGAGTTCAACAGGAAAGAATCCAACTACCACATTCTTTTCATACACATGAGTTAGCTGAATGAGAATAATAACAGAGACAATTTCTAGCCTTGTTGAAGATTTCTGCTCAAAATATTTAGGTCACTTTTTCCATTAGAATAGAAGCTGTTAGCACTTCTGGCAATTTTAGCTTCTTCATGTAATATCTGCATATTGGCTATTGAATCAAAACCAAGCTCATATTTCAACATTTTGGTGCAGGAGAAAGGGCCATGATAGTCCAGAATGACATATGAATAATCTCACTGCAGGTACCTTAGGCAACATACAAACAAGAATGTTGTACTTTGAGAATCAAGTTAAAGTGGATTCACAGATATGCTGCTCTTACTGCTCAACATAACCTACTCTGTATTCTTAAACAGACTGGTACAAATTACAGTTTCATCACAGCAAAGCATGAGGAGATTTGCAGTACTTTTCAGAAATGCTTCTTGAAGAAAGCAATCATTATCCCATCTTATTTCCCCACAAAACTTGGAAGGCATCATTTAACTAATTTAACCCAAAACTGTCCCCTCAAAAGATGCTTGCAGGTACTAGGGAGGGACTTTCCAAGATCTGCATTCCCATCTCACTACTGTCAAATTCATTTTGAAAGCTTTAGAAATCTTCCAGGTTTAATCAACCTTTCTTTCTTCCAAAGCTGTGCCAGCATAAGATTTTCTGTGCGGAAGTGCTCTCAGGAAATTAGTCACAGTTCATATTGGATTAAAGAGAAGCTCATTTGAAAAAGATATCACAGTTCCATGTTTCTTCCTCCCCAACCCTTTCCCATAGAACTAGATCTGGATAGTCACAGATTGAAATCACTAAGGACTATATTATAAGATCAGATACAACAACCAAAATGTAACTAGCTTCATAACTGCCCAGAAAGTTCTTGGTTTGATTAAATATTACTAGCCAGAAGCCAGAAATTCTCAATGGTGTTAATAATGAAGGTGCCACTAAGTCTCAAGGACTCATGGCGACGCCCAACCATGGGACATTCAAGGCTAGAGAGGGGCAGAGTGGTTTGCCACTGCCGTCCTCCGCATAGCAACCCCAGTGATATCCCATCTAAGTACTGGCCATCCTGACCCTGCTTAGCTCCCAACCTCTGACGAGCCCAGCCTAATTGGGCTGCTGTGATGTTCAAAATGATGTGGAAAGCCATAAGCTAAATCCTTGACTGCCTAAATAGGATTGTAGCATCAACCCTATCACATATCATACACTTAAACTGTATTGTTTAGATTGTATAGGCTCTTAAGACCACCGGTAAAATTAAAAACAGCTCAAGAACCCATGTGGGTTAATGTTTTCCCTTCTGGATGGATATGCCAAGTAAACCCAAGATCTGTAGAAGGGCAACATGGCACGTGATTTTTCTGGGAAGAAAGGAAATAGAATACCAAGACAGAAGAGCTGGAAATAAAAAGGGTGTACCATACCTGGATCAATCTATCTGCCAAGGCAGCACTCTCCTACAGGAGGCACAGAAGGAGAATCCAGACAAGGAAGGAAGGGAAAAGAAAAAGACACAACAGCAAGGTCACACAAGCTGTCTTGCTATAGCTAGAAGCACAGGACAGAAAAGATCCCCACAGAGCCCAAGAAGAAAGCTTCCGTTCCAGAGTAGTTCCAGATCAGCAGCACTCTATTTACAGGCATACTTGTTATAAGGGCATATAAACAGACAGGGATTCACCTGGAATATCTATTGTATTATCTTTGCCCAATTCTGCAATCGCTACAAAGCAGTTTTATTTGATTGTACATCACCCATTTAGGCAATGAAAACCATCTTGACATTTCAGAGGTTGCATTTCTGTTGTTTAAAGATCTAGGGTAGGTGCCGAACATGCAAACAGCCAAATATTAGGATGCTGCAGGCCACCCTGATGCAGTGTCTCTTGGCAAGCCTCCAAGATTGTATAGATTATCATAAGGTGCCCTATATCAAAAGAAGGTCAATGGTAGCTTGTATTTTCTTGAAAAATGTTTAATATTAAATTTAAACATCAAGGTCATTTGAGGTATACAGTACATCATGACTGAAAAACAGGTATACAATTCCACTGCTGCACAACCAAGTTAGCCACCGAGCAGGCTAGCTCAAATTGTCCAGAAAGCATCAACTACTACTATTCAAGCCACTTGGCTAATGTAACTTACTTGTTTACTGCAATATCTGCAAAACTTACTTGTTTACTGCAAAAACGCAGCCTTATATTTTTCCCTTTACAGAGCGTCCAGGATGAGGGAAGAAACAAGGTCACAGGATTGAGGAGAGCTATCCTTGAGAAGGTATTCTTATTCACTGGAGCTCTAGAAACTTCCTACAGCAATCCCCATGAGGACCATACAGTGAAAGCTAATGACTGGCATTCTGAGTAGTGTTTACTGTTAACTGGGACAGATGGCTGTGTAAGGCCTCATTTTTTGGTAGCCAAAGTAGTCTGGAAGCGGAGGAAGTGGATCCTCATGCGGCTGGGAACACTCCTCACCTTTTCCAGGGTTTCAATTCGTTGTTTCAAAAGGCGGTTCTCAGTACGAAGCCTCTGTAAGCAAGATCAAAATTAGCAGGGTCCTAATTGCAAGCATGAGCTTTTAAGATCCAGCATGGAAGGTGATGCTGAAATCCTGAGCAATGAGCAAGAGCAACTGGCAGCTTGAATAACTGGGATGGTAGGAGTAGTACCTCCCTCCTCCCCTTCTGGGCTCGAACTACAGTTCAGCCACTGGAAATTCCTTATGTTTCCAAAATAGATTCCATTCCATAAAACACTCAAGATAAATGATCACATTTTTTTTTGCCTGAACTCTGTGTGTAGGTTTGTGTGCATGGGTGTGTATGAATGACAGAGGACACTGCAGCATTTTCAGAACAGCGAACTATCCAAAAAAAATAAGAAGCACTAACACATAAAGATTTATAGGCAGAGATGATGCAAAACGGTCTTCTGCATGGTGTGAATACTGCCAACACAAATTAACCTTCAGATGACAGACTTTCAAGACTTTGCCTCCAAAGTACATAGGCAACAAACTGATACACTATCTTGAGAAAAGAAGATCTCCTTCCTCCACAGCCAGCATGCCAAGACCCCCCCCCCTCGACTCCCATACTCTGCTTTGCATGCTTCCCCCTCGTCCTCTTCCCTGTTGCCAACTCCTTCCTGTTTCTCTAAATGCTTGTATTGATGCATAGATATCAACCAAGGTATCTTTCTGGCTCCACCCCACCTCGTCTGCTCTGCTTCTGCCTTCCCTGATGATCAGGAGGGCATTTTAAAAACTTTCCTTCAGACAAGCTTCTATTTTAAAAACAAGTCTTGCTCTTGCAGCAGTAGCGAGACAGAGAGACAGTGAGTGGGAGAGTGTGTGCAAGGGGAACAGAAAATCAGTGAGATTTGTGCCTTTAAGGCTGTTGATCAGTGGAGTTAAGAGAAGCAGCAAAAGGAGAGGGTTGAGACTTCAGGAAGCAACTGCATGGCAAGCACTGGGCTGCGTCCTCATGTGCAAACAGAAACATGAGAAGAGCCCACTGCCTAGAGAAGAGTCCCTAGGTAAATGTTTCCTGCATAATCGGCCACAGAGTACAGGAATGAGAGAACATGGAGGGTTTACCTTGATTTCAATCTGCTCTTCCATCTCTCTGTTTTTGATTGCAGTGTACTCCTTCTCTAGTCTGTAACAGAAGAAAAGCAGATGATCCTACCTCTCCCTATAGAAATCCCAAGTTTGGACATAACCCTAGGGATCAAACAGGGCATTATGGTGCTAGATCCTGCCCAGATCTGCTCCTATTACACAAAAAGATTATAGTTTAATGTAAGGGAATATGGTAATGTAAATTGAACTCTTCCAATATTTCACATCACTTCCCCCACAGTTGAGGGTACTGGAGTGTGGCTGAGAGAAATGGAGTGATTCAGACAATGAACCTTAGCTTCTCACGACAGCATGGCTCTTTCACTCCATAAACTGGACCCCCCAATTCTGCCCTAGCTTTTCAGATATGTTGGATTTAAACAGATGTGCCAACTGAGGTTGCTGAAACAACTTTCTCTGAGCACATCACACCTCACTGTAACCTTTTAACCTCCCCATGCTATCTGGTATGATAAAGCCTTGTTTCTGGCAATTGGTTTAACTTATGGGATGCAGGGAACACCTTTGTTTTTCTTCCTCCCCAGGTGTGTGCAAGACCTATCCAAACTTTCTGAGGCTTTTGTTACATAGATCACACTCTGTACTAGACCTAAACAGTAACAAATGAGACAAGTCCCAAACTCTGAGTCGCTCCTCTCAGACCAGAAGTTATGAGAAAAGTAGAAAGTAAAAGATAAATAAACAAGATCCAGAACTAATTTACATGGCTCTCAGATGGCTTGGACGAATTTGGGCACTGAACTTAATCGTACAACTCACGGCAATAAACTTATAAAAAGGACACTCACAATAAAATATATTCCCTAGCACACCCACCTAATGTCTATGACTATTTGTCATCTGCTTCTGATGTAATGTAATGTAAAGTAATGTAATGTAATGTAATGTAAAGAAGATAGGCACTCATAACCAACCCTGCTGACTCTAAGCAAGCCTCTAGCACAGTGGTTCTCAACCTTCCTAATGCCATGACCCTTTAATACAGTTCCTCATGTTGTGGTGACCCCGAACCCTAAAATAGGCAATTTATCAATTTTACAGATGGAGAACACTGATGCAGAGAGTCTTAGGCAACCCCTGTGAAAGGGTCATTCGACCCCCAAAGGGGTCGTGACCCACAGGTTGAGAACCACTGCTCTAGAACATAGGTGTCAAACTTGCAGCCCTCCAGATGTTATGATGCTGGCAGGGGATGATGGGAACCGTAGTCCATAACATCTGGAAGGCCGAGAGTTTGACACCTGTGCTCTAGCAACTGAACAAAAATATTTCCTCCCAGTTGTCACCAGTATCCTCTGGTCACAGAATTTTCACAGAACATTCTTTTTTTTTTACTTTTAAACTACACAGAGGACTTTGAACTAATTTATCAGGTGCTTTGATGAACAGTAATAGATCCAGCAATATCCTTGTACACACCCAAGGGCAATCGTTTTTCTCACTGTCCCACTTTGGCCAGGAATGTTTAATATAATCTTGAGTATAACCTAATTTTACTCAAATGATTTTGGGCCACTTTCCAAAATTTCAAGTATGATGATCAAATATATCAGCAACACTAGCTGCACACAGGTTTCACAGGAGTCAAGAAAGCAGTCTCATCTGAAACAAATATTTCTAAGTATTTATTACCAGTAACAATCTGGGACATTAGCCATTTGGATACTATGTTCAGATGTGTGGCAAATTGACTTACAAATCAGATTCAATTATCTCTCTCTCTCTTTGGAAGACTGATAGCTATGCTTTTCTCCTATCACCTATATAGGTTGTACAATTGATATTGCTTAAGCAAAGTAATGGTTTTACTGATAGGCCACATACATGATTTTCTTAGGCTCTGATTTAGTTATGCATAATTATGATTTAATTATGCCCAGAAGGATTAAAAGTTAATGGAGGGTGCATAATATAATGACCATGTAGAAGATTCAGGCAGCCTTGTGACTTGGCAGGAAAGGAACAGTCTTAATTCTAATTGTTAATTTACATTTTACTACAGCATCTTAATGTTACAGCAGTATGCCCATTACTGATTAAAACAAAAATCTGAAGAAGCCCTCCAAATGGTGGGCTGGGGAACAGAACCTGGGAAAGTCAAGACAAATTATTGTGTGGGTGTTTTACTGATTAACAGAAAGAACATGGAAAATCATTGCTGTATAGATGCAGCCTCACTTAGCATCTAAGATTCACAGCTTGTGGATGCTGCTGACTCTGTATCTATGCCTGGAATCCCAGGTTTCAGTCATGGCACAGATGTTGCCTCAAACTATCTGGTAAGAAGATTGCAGCCCCTACGGCCACCAGTTACAGACATCCTTCTGACAAGAGAAGTCCCTTGGAAGCAGCTTAGTGAATCTACCTATCCAACCCAACCTCTGAAGGAAGACAAGTAGTTAGCTGATTTATCCCATCTGTCCTGCCTAGCTCAGGAGTTTGCAGCATTACCCCATGAGAGAAGGAAAGCTTAAAAACCTACCTTTTCATTTTTTTAGGGTTGTACTTGACCTGGTAGGCCTTTAAGATCAGCTTATCAGGACAGCTGTCAAACTGATGAGGAATCACTTTCTGGAAATACTGTGAAAAAAGGCAATGCTTAATTCAGGATGAATCTAGGTCACACTCCCTTTCCAGCAAAACCTTGTTCTGATGTCTTGCCCTACTCTTTCCCTCAATCATTCTCACTCTTAGACAACGAACTGAAAAGGAAAGGAAAGCACAAGGGCAAGCAACTTTTCTTTAGACTTGCACCCACTGATAACCAAGATCTGGGTCCACCTCCTAGCTATTTACACAGTCTACACCATTATCATCAAGCATCCTCTGCAAGAAAAGGGGTGAGCAAAGCACTGCATTCATTATTGCTTGTCAAATGCTTTTTTCAGCATTAACCGTTCCCATCTAGAGGACTGCACATAAAGGAAGCAAGACAACAGAACGTCAGAACAGGCTCCTCCTCAATCTAACGATCTTCTTCCTTAAGTCATTGCTACTACACACATCTCTTCTCCCAGTTCAATCTACACACAGTCCACACTGAATGATGTTCCTTCATCTCAAAATGACAAAAATATTAGGTTTATACACTGAAGTATCAGTCTGATCAGGCTCATATGAAAAAGTTATCATGAAGAAATTTCATTGAAACAGGGGTGGAGCGAGGGGTGTGCCCTGGGCCCTGGGCTACGCCACTGCACTAAAGTAGTTGGGAAATTCCAATGTCTCACAGAGTCATTTTTTGTGAATTAAACTAATACTTCTACCATTGGGTGAGAATGAGACTATACTCTCCAATCACCCATGGGGGAAAAACTGGGATCTGTTATGGAAAATTTTAAGACACACGAAGATCATGCAGTAATTGTTTTTGCTGGCTTTTTAACCCTTGAGTATTTTTGCATATATTATTTCTGTGTCCCTGAAGGCTAGAAGCTCAACTCAGTCTTTCAAATTTCTGTTCACTAGGAGTGACAAGCAGTTACCCTAGCTAAGTCAACCCACACCCCTCACTATTGGCTAACTCCTAAAATCACTCGCAATAACCACCCCAGTGCTGCCCTGCCTCTTCCTACCTGGGAAAACAGGGGGCTCCAACTGCCCCTGAGTTTCAAAGCCACTTCTGAGGCTTTATTTTTTCACTTTGCTTTGGGACCTACTGTATGAGGCAGAACAAAGGTGTGGAAATAACTACAGTGAAAAGCTGATAAGGCTTCCAGAATGTTCTTCTCAGCGGGTTGGATCCATGTATCTGCCAATGGAAGATGCTGATGGCCGAAGATATCTCCCCTTATCTCTTACCCTCAGGAAAATTGATTCCTGGGGTTATGAGTCCCATGCAGTACAACAACAACTTGGGACAGGACACTCCAGTGGGGAAGGGGGTGAATCACACCTCTGACCTCTTGTATCTCTGTTGTGGGATTTTAGCCAGTTTTACTTACATGCACAGCTCAATGACTGATTTCTACTAAATAGTGTTATCATATCCAATAGCTGGGTATGTCAGTCAGATCATTAAACATATTTACTTAGAAGCAAGTCCTACTGGTTCAGTGAGCTTGTTCCAAGTAAATATGTAAGCAATGAAGATAGAAATCTTAATTCTTTAAAGTTTAAATAATGGCTTTCCTTCTTATTAGCACAATTGGTATAGGGCAGTGATGGCGAACCTATGGCACGGGTGCCAGAGGTGGCACTCAGAGCCCTCTCTGTGGGCACACACAAACAGAGTTCATCATGTGGGGGGGAAATCGCCCCCCCCCCCCAACACACACATCTAGGCTGGCCTGGGCCGCTGGGCTCGATTATTAGCATTAATCCTAAGACCTAGTTTTGGGGAAGCAGTGTAGGTAACCCTGTTAAGCGCTGTTAAACCCCACTGATTTTCATGCAAAGAACTAAAGTGTGATCCTTTACCTAGGAGTGAGCTTAGTTGCTGGCAATGAGGCTTGCTTCTGAGTAAACCCTCCTAGGGTCGTGATTCACCCGTTCGAAGAGTTGCATGGTTGCTTCAAAGCAAAGCCAATGACTACCACCAAGCTTACTCCTGAGTAACGCACACCTTGGAGCCAACCATTTTTTCTAAACTAAAACCTCAGTATTCAGGTTAAATTGCCGTGTTGGCGCTTTGCGATAAATAAGTGGGTTTTGGGTTGCAGTTTGGGCACTTGGTCTCAAAAAGGTTTGCCATGACTGGTATAGGGTCTGATCTAGAAATAATCTTGTTCTAGGTAATATTATGGGAGGACTGGCTTTTGCAACTGGTTAGAAGAAAATACTAGTTGGCTATCAAGTTCAAATACAATTTGTGGATGCCTGGTGGACCTGGTAGTCAGACTGCAGCATTAGCAGGTATAATAGTTACATTCAACCACATAATGATGGAGACACATCCAAATCTTTCTCAAACCAGAAAAATAAAAATCCAATAGGCAAGGACTGAGAATGTCTCTTCAAGTTCCCAACGCTTGGGGTTAGGTGGAAAGGGTGCTTCCCAAACTATGGTGGTAAAACCAAGGATGAAAGAACCTCAACACGAATAGAGCCAAAACGAGAATCAAACAAATAAGAGTCAGACTTAAAACAAAACATGATCATTTGGGAAATGACCCTTTGCCTTCAGAGATCAACTAGGAATAAATTACTTTGAAAAATGTATTACATTCCAAGGCCAGATCTCAACCAGCCTGGATTTTCATTCTCCCTCCACTCACCTCCACTATAGTGCAGAAGTTTGAAGCAGAAACTGAACATTTGTTTCTCGTAACATTTAATAAGTCTACCTCCAGTCCCACAGTGCACCTGTACAGCTGACCTGTGACATCCCCTCCATGTCCAGCTGCACAAGTTCAGCCTGATTGAATTGCAGAAGAGCCATCCCGACACGGAAGATGATCTCCAATCCCTATAAGAAGTCAGAGGAGTTTAAGATGGACTCCAGCCCAAAGGGTGTTTAATAGATTTTGAGCAGATGCTACTGAGCAGACATTTCCTATCCTAAAACAGAAAGCAAATGAGGCTTGAGGTTCCCCCATAAAGGAAGGAAGGATAATTGGCTTCTCCCACAAAGTCACTTATCCAACTGCGCACACAATCCAGGGAGAGTCTGCTTCATCAGACAGCTCATCTGACAGGCAGCTCTGGGAATCCACTTGGCCAGCTAGCAGATCTGGAGAAGCATCATTGACTGCTGCCAGAGTAATTTATAGCACCAGAGTGATCTGCCCTGGAATCTGCCCTACTCATGCAATTTTTAATAGTTATTTCTGCCGACTTCCTGCTCACAGAACCATTTATTTAACAGCAGATTGGAATTGAGAGGAAATCTGTTTTCCAATAAAAGTGAAAATATTTTTGCCATTGCCTATAGACACATGTACCATTTTACACTATGTATTGTTAGGAAATTATTCTATTGTAAGTATCACTTATTCTTCTATGCAAAATCTGCTAATGTAATGAGCAGAGAAGACCTGGATTAAAACAGGAAAAACCCACTATTTTCCCACTTCAATCCCTATTCTCTTCCCCTAACTTTGCCTCAGTTTTTGCAATGGAAAAATAGAAGTTTGGGGGAGCGTCTGAAAAATATTTTCTCTATTGTAATGAGTTAAATCCTTTTACTGGTTTAGAATGTGCAATATGGAGACTTTTATGTAAGACAGGATTAAACAATAACTCCTGCATATACAATACAATTTCAAGCAGAATACTATATCACAGGGGCAGTCAATGAAATTGTAGCCAAATAGGTTCAGGACAGGGAAAAGGAAATGCCTCTTTACTCAATTAGTAAACTGTGGAAGTTAACAATGGAATTCACTGCTAATGGAGGCAGTGAAGGGCCACTAGCATAGATAGCCTTAAAAAAGAGGCACAGATTCATGGAGGAGAGGTCTATCAACAGCCACGGTGACTGAAGGGAGTCTCCATCTTCAGAGGCAGCAAACCTCTGAATACCAGTGCTGCGAGGAGGTTGCAGGTAAGAGCTTCAGCCTCTACCCTATATTTTGTTTGGCCCTTCAGAGTAACTAGATGATCACTGTGTGAAATCATATGCTAAAAAGGTCAACTAAAAAGGCCCTGCTCCTTTCTCCCACTTTGTGCCTTACTTCCCAGGCTTAGATCAAACTTTACCTCATACATGAAGATATCAAACACTCGAGTGGCCACAGGTAGTGGAAAGGTGGTGAGGAAGAGTGTGAGAAACCAAGATGAAGCATACATAGATGTCAAGAAGCTCTGGGAGCGGAAGTGGATGTTCAGTTCAGGCAGCTGCTCCTGAAACGGCACAGGACACAACCCTTACAATCACAAAAGGTTCTCATCTCCCTCCAACATACTGAGAATCCAAAGTGTTGGCCAAGGAGACTTCTAAAGGGAAGTTATAAAAACTGGCACCCCTAACTTCTCCCGAAAGCAACATGCTCTTATAACTTTAGCCTTCAGCATTTCTAAGAGGCAAGTGAAATTATACACAAAATGAGTATCTAATATAAGCAACTGACAGCATTCCTAGACTTCTGAATTTCTTTCAGATCTGTATTCTATTACCTGAAGCATGTACTCAAACTGGTAGATGCAGAGACCCAGCTCAGCCATGGTGGGTTTGAACAGCTCTCGTAATCTGTACTCCTGCATCAGCCGTACAAACACACAAAAAGCCTCTTCCTCCGGCATCTAGAGTCAGATAAGATAGCTGCATCAGCTTCAACAAAGCCCACTCAAGGATAAAAGCAAAATTCTTCTGTACCAAGAACCAAACTCTGAAGATGCTTTACATTAAGATCCAGCTATGAATTCAATAGAGATTATAACAATCATCATATGACAAAAGTGAGCAAAAAAGTATCCTGACTATTTAAAATGCTACTGTTTCAAGCTACATACACAATACAAACAAACTTCTATTAGCCCAGGGGTAGGGAACCTGCGGCTCTCCAGATGTTCAGGAACTACAATTCCCATCAGCCTCTGTCAGCATGGCCAATTGGCCATGCTGGTAGGGGCTGATGGGAATTGTAGTTCCTGAACATCTGGAGAGCCGCAGGTTCCCTACCCCTGCATTAGCCTGTTAAAAGAAACATTACTTGTCATGGCAAAGTAAATCTATTGTTACTCAAACTAGTGCTGGCCTTTTTTGCAGCGGCATAACAATAATGAATTTTCCACACTGTGCCTCTCCCACATCAATTATCTATTTTATATTGGCAGGTATACAATATCATAGTTCAGTTTAAAGTAATCAACTCATATTGTAATTACACTCTCATTTCCAAATTCTATAAACATATTTACACAAAATGTGAGCGTAAAACAGTGATTAACAGATTCTGAAGAGACCCTTTGAAAGGCCTAGCTGATATTTCCTTTCAAGTTCAAGGAAATATAAATTGTACATTTAATGTTCTTACAAGCTATACTCCTAGGCAAGAAAAAAGCCAGGTCCATAGAATTCAGTGCTACAACAGGATGAATAGTCAAATTCATAGGTACCATACATATCTAGGGAATTTTTCTAATATTACCTTCAGTAAAAACCATTTGAAAATATAAAAAGCTTTAGTGCATCCGAAGAATACTACCACAAGTATTTTTTTACCAAAGCAATACATAAAATCTGTTACCACTTAAGAAAGCACTAATAGCCATACACAGATAACTAACAGATTTATGTTGAGTATCTTACAAGGAATACAACTAGTTCAGAATTTTGGAGGGAGGGGTGGGATTCGAAATTTGGTTGCAAAGACATTTGACTTTGCGTTACACAAACCTGCATCAAAAGCAGTCCAACGATAAATGCACTGCCCTGGCAGTATCCAACCTCACGGTCCACTAGAGAGTATGCCTGAAAGAGACAGAATCTTAAGCAAAAGAACATCTAGCTCAGTACTACATAGAACTCACACCTACCCATGAAGAGAACAGTGTGAGGTACCATCATGCAGCTCAACCACTCTGAAGTCAACTCAATACTACAGAAGTATCAAATAAGAAAGTGGCACATCAAAAAAAATGCAGAAATCATAAACCACACTAGGCCTTTGGTGTAGTGCTATGACAGAAGGATGGGCAGAAGTATACAGCCTTAGATGGACTAAAGTCCTGTTTACACTAATGGAAGGAAAGCATTTCAAGGAAAATTTAACTGATATGGATGGAAGCATAGCAAAAGGAAAAGTACTGTAGTTCCCATGTGGCCTAGGGTAGGCATAATTGGGCAAAGTTATGACATTCAGGAATTAATTCAGCTGGGACATGAGACCTTTTTCAAGGCTGAGAACAGACATGAAGTTTATCTCTACCACCTACAAGAAATCAAGTTTTTCGCTCTTAGAATTGGAAGTAACAAATAAGGAAGAGGAACTGAGCAATGGAATGCAGCTTACCACCTTAACACTGTCTTGTTACACTTGAAGGCTATGACAACTGAAAGGTAAACAACTGAAAGAAATAGCTTTACAGGCTATTTCTGCAGAACTGACAACTTTATATCCCATATATATTTATAGCATAAAAGAAGATGAAGGCATGCAGACCCTGAACCGCTACGCCTTCAGTAATATCTTAGTTGCAGCAAGAGGTGCTTTCTGTGCAAAAACATTACATTTCCATTCAGTTGTAATTGAGACCATACTCAATGGAGGCTGTTGCATAACAGTCCACATTAACATAAATAAAAATCACCAAGTCACAGTGTGATGTTATGAACAGTTACTCCAATAAATGAATACTGATTTAAAACATGTTAGACCAGAGTAACTATGCATACACACATACTATTAGAAGAGGAACAGCACTGCCATTAAAATGTTTCTTTAAAGGAACCAGTTTTCATGAATTAGGGGGGGAAAGCACAGAACACCAATGCACTAAACACAGTTCAAGAGTTTTTTCCCCACATATTTTATAAGGAGCTGAGATGAGTTGCAGCTCCAGGTACAGTCTGTTTATTTCACCATGTAATCTATCCTTCCAAGGAATTTAGAGTGATTCCTACATTTTACATGAACATTCTGAGATACCATAGGTCTCCTACATGCAATACTAGCTGGATACACTTGCTGGCAAACTCAAGTTTGCATCTGTGTAGTACAAGGCAAAATATACTACTGCTCTAAAGTCAACTTAAGTCTGTAGATCTCAAGGCACAGTTGTACAAACCACAACATTTCTGCAAAACAGAACCCTGAACTCATTTCAACACCTCAGGCTAGAGAGAATACTCCTTGCCTTTAGAGCAGGGGTGGGGAACCTTTTTTCTGCCAAGGGTCATTTGGATATTTATAACATCATTTATGGGCCATACAAAATTATCCAAAGGCCATGCCCCTTCTGCCCCTCAGTAATTTATGACAGCTCTATTCTGTCCTCTCTGTGGTCTGCTGCTGACATTCACCCAATCACCAGGCAAAAGCATGGCCGAGACCCAATCCCAACCAATGGTGAGCTGGAGTGAATGGCAGCGACAGAAGGGAGGAGGGGAATGGAAGAGTCCAACCACTGCTCCTCCTTGCGACCCCCCCTCGCTTTCACCAGATTGAAATGATAAGCATTTAAAGTGGCACCTCATTCATGTTTTCAGTCTCTGCAACTCCCTGTTTTTTCCGTAATTTCCGTTATTATTTGATCATTATTCAAATAAGTTACCCTTCTACTTCCCCACTCACCACTCAAAGCAGACAATTGTGTGGTTTTAATAACATCTCCAAGTCATTTTCCAATACATGACCATTCTTGTCCACCAAGGAAATACCAACAGTCATATCAAGATCAGCGTTAAGAAGAACAGCAGCAATCAGAAAGATGACCAGAAATTGAAACACAAATTCAGGAAAAGCCCTTTAATTTTAAAATGTTGTTTGGATAAATAATAACTGCCACCAAAAGTTCATCAGGAATGGCTACTTGCCTTCATGACATTGAAGAGAACTTCTTGGCCCAGGCTGTCCTGGCCCTTGAAGAACTCATGCTCAGGGTATGTCCTGGCAATGTCCCTTCTGATCAGTTTCTCACAAGGAGAGGACATTTTCAGTAGTTCTGAATACTGATTCTTTACAGGCATATCTGTGGCACTGCACAGAAGTTGCCAAACAATGGCTCGGAAGTGGTGGGGGATTCCTTTTCTTATCAGCTCCTAAGGAAAGATAAAACATGACAAAAGGTCATTATGGGGCTGTTCCACCGCTCAAGTCCTTTTCATACTTCGTACACCCAAGAAAAATGCCAATTTTAAATCTCTGACATGAGCTGGAGTGTTGGCCAGAAATTACACAATCAGTTCCACATTAACCCAACATGCTGATGCCAAAGAACCCCTGAATCTGGACTTTCTTGCATATGTTTCAGATATTCTTCTAGAAACCTAAAAAACTTCTACTTTAGGTGCAGAAGCCTTTGGTACTTTAACCAGCTAGCAGTTGTGACTGGATTTCTGTATTCCACCTAGTTCTTCACTTCTACACACTTACTGCACCACATTTTTCTGTGAACCACATTTCCTTTTCTTCCACTATTAACCCCTCAACAAAGGCACACATTCTAATATTGCCTGCTTTTTAAATTCCCCACATTGGCCTTTTCTGCACATACCATTTACAACATTTTCAGGCAGAAAATAAAATGTTTCCTCCGTGGAGTTTTGCACTGCCCCCCCCCCCCCACCTTTGATTTTGGATTTTTTTTAAAAAAATCTGTCATATCTGAAACACTTTTTCTGAGCTGGTTTCCCTTACAGTGCAGTCAAACTTGAAATGTTTCAAATTTCTCACCAAAACGCCAGATCATTTTCCAAGCCCCTGTCCATTGCTCAGGTTTTTCCCTTGCCCCATTTCCTTGTTTCCCCATTTTCCAAGCCCCTGTCTCATTGCTCAATACCTCACCTCATTTTTGTTTTGTTTTTGGACACATATCAATGAAGAAACAAAGCTATGAAGCCAAAAAATGAAGGATAAGGATAAATGCCAGCTATTAAATGTTTAGAGGGCGTGAGTGCAGACAAACATTGTGGCAAAGGGTTTTTTTTTAAAAAAAAATTCTTGGAATGTTTTAAGCAACTTGTGCAGAGAAAGTCATTGTTAAGACTGGCTATTACTGCGATGCAGAGATACAGAGATGAAAAAAAGATTACAGGAGGTGCATTCAACCATGGGAGAGGGAATATACTAGTCTCCAAAGATGCCCATGTTCCTCACCCTCAGCAGCTTTTCCTTCTTTTTTCGCCATTCTTCCCATTCATTGACAATTCGTCCCCACAAGATCCAAGTATCCTCCTCAAGATGGCTCAAATTGGAAGAGGCAGAAGAACTGGAGACTAAGGAGGACCCACTGTTCCTGCGAGAACCATTCATGGAACGCATAGATTTGGAATCTGCCTCAAGAAGCCTGGAAGATGACAACCACAGTTAGTAGCACTCCTATCAATGCAAATATATTGTATTTCAAGCGCAGACCAGTGCTTGCCTAGTTTCATTTAAGTTCTTCAAACTGTCACCAAAATGGGTCTCTCCAAGAATGTATAAGAGTCTTTAGGAAAGTGTGGCAAAGATGTTGCAAGATGCTCTTGCAAACTGCTTGGATTCTCCATTCCTAATTTAAGTTCTCTCTTTAGAAGAGAGCATTTACATTCAACCAGCAGATGAGAAAATTGAGGCAAACTGGCTTCTATTGCTTTTACAAGCTATTTTAGTATGATTCCCCTGCCAAATTGTTCTGCATAAGCTTAAGTCATAGATAAATATAAAAAACCAAAGAAACCTTGTGCACTAATTACATCATAGTAGAATTCTTCAGATAAGGAGTCCTGCTTACCCATGGACAAACTATTACTGACTGTTCACCTACTTCTCACTTTGCTGCTTACAGCTCAAGCAGCTACAACAAAATTGACATGTAAATAAAACTTGCTAGAGGGCCGGAAAAATACTATTACACATTAAATCAACGGTATTACCAATGACCCCAAATTCCACAGTTAAGTGCATATGTGGAATCTTGGCTGCCTTCGAGTAGACTTTCCTCATCAGATACTTTTTAAATGAGATATGCTAATATAGCTTCATCATATTTTGGGAAAAATCAAATTTAAGGTTGTAATCATAGGTCATAACATAACAAACATCAAATATACAATCTTGATCATATGGACTCACTGGATTAAGTCTTTTGGGAAAGTCTAGCAGGAACTCAATTTCTACCCCCTGTACCTGTCAGCCCATCAAGCAACTTCACCTTCTGGACATGACTGTAGTTACTAGTGTCAATTTAATATTAAAACAGGCTTCCTACAGTATAAAGTACCGTCAGAATGTAGATTACATATACTATTCTTTTCAGATATACCATCCTAGGTACGGCATATAGCAAAACTATACCCAACTCGGTCAATATAGTCCACATATTACCTATTGGCCTGAATCTGTGATAAAACAATACTGGAACTCGGCTCATCTCTCACCTGTTTTGTTCTTCCAGCTTTGCTAGTAGCTCCAGCTCGTCTGGGCTCAGATTCTCACAATCTGACGTGGGGGAGCACGCAGGCATTGAGTTAACAGAAGAGAGTGCATCATGGGAGGAAGAGTCTGGGCTGATGGCTGGACTTGCCATCTCAGAAAGTCTGAGAGTAGTGGGGGTATTCATTCAGAGTCCTCAAAATGGGTTTTCAAGAAGGTCAAAGTATCACCTAATAAGAGGCAATAAAGATTTCAAAATAATCCCCTATTTCTTTTCTGTACTGCACTCATCCACTCACTTTCTTAACGGGTCAGAGAGACTCATCTAGACCAGCATTGTTTATAACAGCCAGCAAGATACTTCGGGAGGTAAAACAGGACATAAACACACTAAAAAGTAAGAAAGGATTTGATTGTTCTTCTACTGTTCTTCCACAGAACTCTAAGAAGACTTCAATCTCCCAGCAGTCCTTTCGAGTAGAAGAGTCAAGGGGAATCTGAACCTGGGCTTCATCCAGCCCAGTATTTTAGCCACTGAGCCTCACAAATGCACAAGATAAAACAAAGATGCCATAAATTTCTACTTTTGCAACAAAATCCCATCGACAGCTATACAGTCAGTCCCACCACAAACCGAATACTCAAGTCTACCTCAGGTTCTTTTCTCCAACATCATATTCACATAATTCCTTTTGGCGTATGTTTTTGGTTTAAGTCAAGGAGAGCTCTTCTACCTCAGATGGAAAACTGATGCCTGGTAGCCCTCATTCTCTTTAGGGAATGTTAAGAACCCAAGAGACACTAGCACTACACCAGCTTTTCTGTACTGTGTACCTACCCAACTTAGAAACCTATCAAATCACCACTGATTTCTGTCAAGACCTCTGAATAGATAAGACTTGACATGGTGACAGAGAATCAAAAACAGGAAAGTGGCTGCAATAACATCTTTTTATGTGGGATTGTTTCAGGTATACTAATTCCTATTAACGACGCTTCAATCCAGACAGATACCAAACTTACAAAATATGTATTATGGCTCAATATATTTAGGGTTGAATTCTACGTCTTCTTTCAGCTTCCATCTCTCTTTGCCCATTGTTGAGATGGTCCTCCACTGTGGATGGTGTTCCTCCAGTATAGGTACTCCTCAGCTAACTGAAAGACATTGGTCTTGTGTGAAGAGCTGAAGGAACTTGCTCTGCTGCAGATGACCGCCTTCACAATGGAAGAAAGTGCTACGCAGGCAGAAACAAGGCTCAGGATTCAAGCTTTAGAAATACTGAAAATCTCAGTCTCTTGATTTTGGAATTCAGAAATCATGTAGCACTATCTTCCAAGCAGGACTTAAGACACAACAACACAGGCTTTCTGAAAGGGCTATAACGCAAACATCCAAGTATTTTCTCAGTCACAGATAATAAAGGCAGAATGATCACAGCTTTTTTTTTTTTGCTGTCAAGTCACAGAGGGCATATGGTCACCCCACGGGGTTTTCAAGGCAAGAGACATTCAGAGGTGGTTTGCCATTGGCTGCCTCTGTGTAGTGACTCTGCCATTTCGTGGAGGTTTCCCATCGACACACTCACCAGGGTCAACCCTCCTTATCCTCTGAGATAGGACAAACTCAGGTCAGGGCTGCTTTTTCTGATTATTAATGCTTCTTGAATCTTCATTTCTGACAGAGGACATAAGCTAACAGCCAAGATACATAGTATGGGCAGAGACCACCATGCTTGATCAACCTGAGGAACAGGTTGTAAAAGCTATGAAGAATATCAGAAGAGGTTTAATTAATTGTATTTCATAGCTCCAAGAACATACTAGATACTTAGCAGCCAATCCCAACCTTTTGTTAAGAGAACAGACTACCATCCACGTAACAAATTGACAACATGCAGATGTAAATTTGGGGACAAGAGGATTTTAACCCTAAACACATTTTAACTGAACATTTCAAAGACAGTCCAAAGATCATAATTCCTGGCTCTGCAAAATATAGCAGTTGAATTGTTAACCAAAGTTGAAGCTCAAGACAAGAACAAACTTTTAAAGACATTGCTAGACTTTTTCAAACCATGTCAGATCTGAATACAAAAGTTAGATTAACTTTGATTTGACTCTGCTCTTCATACTGCAATTTTTCAGAGTGCTAACACACAACCAACGTAGCTATTAATAGCTGACAAATAATTAAGGGAATGTCCTTGGCTGTAAAAAAAAATTCAAAGTTTTTCTGTCACAGTCTTCTTTTATGGTCCAATCTGAAGGGGTGGGGTATTGGAACAGAGTGCTGCATCAGTACCCCTGTGCCCCAGGCAGCTCTACCAGCGTAGCGGGATTGTTCTTGAGCAGTGGAGTATCTGCCAGAGGGACATGTGGGGGTCACATGACCCTGTGTGCCACTCTTCTGATCACAAGGGGGGTGCAAAATCACTCCCCCCTCACACCCTTGGTGGGAGGATCACACTGCCTACCCTCTTGGGCAGAGGACATCCCCCTGCACTGGGCTGAGCATCCGGGGCTCCTCCCCGTGAGCTCTGCACCAGATTGGATGGCCCGGGGTGGCCCTAGTGGCCACAAGGCAGCCAGTGAGTGGGGAGGGGAGGCGGCGGGCGGGCGGGCGGGCAGGCAGGGTGCCCAGGCGCAGCAGGTGGCATAGGAGCAGCAGCAGCAGAAGCAGGATGGCTGCCGCTCTTGCCCTCCCGGATTTCTCCACCTCGAAGCTTCCCTTATTCAGGCAACAGGTAAACTTGTGGGGGTGGGCAGGGGGCATGTGTGGGGAAGGGTTGCCCCAGGTGCCATTTATTTCCAGTACACCTCTGTTCTTGAGGCGTAGCCAGGGTGGAGCTGATGTTAGTTGGCTTCCACCCCAGGATTGGCTCCCAGGACCCCAGTGCTCAGGGCTTGGACTTAGACCACCTTTTTGGGTGGTGTAACCCCTCTAAGCCCAATGGAGGGTTTTGGGGAGGCAGGGACGCTTTTTTGTTTTTTGCCTCCCCATGCCACTGAAAAGCCCTCTCAAGATGGCAGGATGGCACTGTAGCAGTGCCACCCCTGGCCACCCCAGGGCTCCGGATTGGGCTGCCTGTTGACTAAATTGCTTTATAAAAGATTTTAGGGCTAAATTAACTTGCCTTTTCCAAGAGATATAAATATTTCCTTAAGGGGTTTACCTATTTATTCTGCTCTTCTAACATTTTTGGAAAGAACTGTAAAAATCCTACACTTAAAAATTGATTTTTTTCCTAACAGTTATAGCATGAAGGATGCACATTACTCCCAAAATACTCATGCTTCCTAGTGCTATTAAGACTCCGTCTTGACAAACTGAGACACTGCTTCAGCCTTTTGAATTTTTAGAGTTCCATCAAACCAACTTGCATAATATTTGCAGCACAGCTACACTGTAGTCCTTCCAAATACTTATGAAGTTGGTTCATAAAATTCGACAGTCCTCATATTTATATCAAAAACTGCCACTAGTTTACCAATTACTGACATATTGTCATGTCAGTAATTGGTAGACTAGTGGCAGTTTTTGATGTAAATATGAGGACTGTCGAATTTTATGAACCAATAACCAAGGTTATTTCAACAAAATACTGGTCTCAAGGCTTTGTTTCATCATTTTCTACAATTTCCTATTAGCTACTCTCTTTCAGCCAAGGTCAATATATTAATGAAAGTGGTGGAAAAGGGGATTGGTGAGCAAGTCACCTTGCATGCAAGGTTGAATGAAAAAGGCAGCAGAACCTTTACCATAAATATTTGCTCTTTTATGAAGTGGTGCAACATGATCTATGGAAACAGCTCCTGGCCACAGCCAAACAGCTTCTAGCAACTCAGGCCTAGTCAACACATGCAGCAGAATCAGGTGGCAGAGTGGACTGTACCATGGCAGGATGCAAGTGAAATATTGAACCCCCCCCCAAGTTCCCCTGTATTAATCCCCTATTGTGATGTAGTGGTAAAGAGTAGTAGGCTCTAATCTGCAGAACTCCACTCCTGCACATGAGCAGCTGACTCTTAACTGGTAAACGGGGTTTGTTTGCCTGCTCCTCCACATGAAGCTTGACCTTGGGCTCGTCACAGTTCTCTTAGAACTCTCTCAGCTCCACCTAGGGTGTCTGTTGTGTGGAAAGGAAGGGAACAATAGTTCACTTCTTGCTTAGCTACGCTGTGAGTTTCTTGTGGATTGGAACCAAGATCTGAAATATGATGCAGAATGAACTGATAATATGAATGTGAAGTGACAGAATGAGCTATACCCCGTATGTCCCGGCACGGCCTCTTCGTTCTGCGGAGGCCAATCTATTGGTGGTCCCTGGCCCCTCAATGATGCAGCTGGCCTCCACACGGGCCAGGGCCTTTACGGCTCTGGCCCCGGCCTGGTGGAACAGCCTTCCTCCGGCTGTTCGGGCCCTGCGGGACCTTAACGAATTCCGCAGGGCCTGTAAAACGGAGTTGTTCCGCCGGGCCTTTGGAGGGTCCAGCCGCTGAATGGTGCCCCCCCCCAGTTTGGCCCCTAGCTGATTCTACACCTGGGCCTTCCATCTAACATGGCTCGCCACCTCCCCCTCTCTTTTCCCGGGGAGAATTTTAAAATTGGGGTTGGCGGACGCCTCTTTTACTGTTATTGTTGTTTTAAATGGTTTTAGTAATTTATTTAACTGTATTTATATTTTTGTGTTGTACACCGCCCAGAGCCTTTCGGGGATGGGGCGGTTTAAAAGTTTAAGTAATAATAAATAATAATAATAATACCATGTTAGGTGAGGGAGTCACACTTTTAATGAACCTTCTCTCCTGTAAGGAATCTCAAAGCAGCTTACAAAATGCTTCTGCAACATAGTAGAACTGTTCCTAAAGGAAAATAAGTCTGGAAAAGGCATCAGTACAAAGATATGTGATTTAGGCATTGTACAATTAGCACAACATGTCCATATATGGCTTTATATTTTCCACAATAACATGCATTATGCATAAGTACAAATATTTGCTGCTGTCCACCAGCTCAGGAAAAGCTGTCTGCTCTGTTATCTTGAACGTTAAACACTAGAAGCTATGAAAAAATATATTTAAACTTCTTCTAACCTTAACTGATGTTAGAAAATTATTGCTATACCAGCCAAGAAAAAATAACTAGGGCCCTTTCCGCACGGGCCAAAAACGACGGCCTGGGGGTGGTAAAAACGCCGCCCCCAGGCCGCCGTTCGCACAGGCGGCGCTGCTGCAACGCAGCAGTGCCGACCTGACTGCGCTCCCCCTCCCCCAGGGCGGCGTCAGGCCGCCCTAAACAACAACCCTTTAAAGGGTTGTTGTTGAGGGGAAAGCGTCTTCCTGGTGGCGCGGTGCGAACCGCGCCACCGGGAACACGCTGTTTCCCCTTCCCTTTCCCATGTACCTCTCGTGTCGCCGTCCTGCTGGCCTCCTAAGTCCCTCCCTCGCTGTCCTCCGACCCCTGGAGGTCGGAGGGCAGCGTGGGAGGGGGTGAGGAGGCCAGCAGGACCGTGACACGAGAGGTACATGGGAAAGGGAAGGGGGGAAGAGGCGGCTCCATGCGGAGCCGCCTGCCGTCTGCCGGCCTCTCCAGAGGCCGTCCGCATGCCTGCATGCGAACAGCCTCCGCCTCCACGCCGGCGGAATTCCTGCCGGCGTGGAGGCGCCCTTACGGCCGTGCGGAAACGGCCTAGGTGAAGTTCCCTTGGCCCCCAACTCCAAGTTCTTAAGTATTCATCTTTCTTTGGTATAAGTGAGAAAGCCAGGACAAAGCCCTCCCTGCAAACCAAAACAGAAAAACTACAGCATAGGAAAGCAACCACAAGTATGTCACAACTTCTCCATCCCAAATGGTTGGCTCTGCTTCCCCCACCCAAAAAGAGGATCACCTGCCAGTCATAGTGACCATTTAAGCATGCACTACTTACCCAACAGTTGAGAATCAATCGATTCTCTAACTTTGCTTTGCAGTGGGGTCCCATGTTTACACCACTCTTTTTAACCCATGTTTTTTGTTTACACAGGTTTACTTCACACGAGGTGTCCCAAATTAAGCTAATCTGCCATTTTGCCCGCCTCCTTGTAGTTTCTATGCTACCTGCTGCCTTTTTTGTTGTTGCCATCTTTGTTCTAATGTTAGTTAGCAGATCTGTCTCAATTAAACTAGGTGGCTGTTAAGAAAAAGGACCCTGCCATGCCAAGCAATAAAAACTTGTCCTGCATGAGGGGAGGGAGGGAAGAAAGAAGGTAGAAGTAGCTGGTGGGCAGGGAGGGGGGAGATAAGGAAGATCAGGAAGAGATTTTTCAACAAACCCAGGTGTGTCAATTTCGCTTTGTTCACCATTCCAGCAGTAGACCTTTACCATGAAAATAAAAAGAGAAGCCCTTGTGATCATCCTGAAATGGTGGTCTGAAGAGAGGAAGAAGCTACTGCAAGGGAAGGCAGGGAGGAGCAAGAAAACCCAAGGAAAACTTAACATATAATGAACTCCTTCACTTTCCCTGCAAAGGGAGAAAACAGGTCACACTTAAACAGCTATTGGAAATCACAAGGATTCTCTGATCTGAGGGCGAGATGACTGCCAACAAGGAGAAACATGTGCACAACCAAGAATCAAACCCAAATATATGCTCAAACTGAAGGAGGCCACATGAGCATAAATGGCCAGTGTGTACTTTACTAAGAAACATTCACATTAAACTCCCAAAAACTTAGTCAGCACAGCTCTGCTCTTCCACCCTTTTCACAGAAGGGAAAAGAGACCAAACTCTACTAAAGATAGTTTGAAAATCTTGGTTCTTTTAGTTATACAGTTGTTGTAGAAGCCTAGATATTCATAAACATAACAAAACTTTGTTCAAGTTAGTAAATCCAAAAGACTAGACCAGAATTGCTAGAACCAATTGAACAGACTAAACTGATGAATGCATTTAGTCCCATTTATTTCCTAGTTAAGAGCCAGGGAAAGGGACTTCTGTACCTCTATCACAAGGGGCATCAGAGTCCAGTCTCAATACATTTGTTTCTTTCCTTGTTTACCTGGAAGAACTGCAGCGGAATTGTTATAACCAAAGGAAAACCACTGCAGCCACCTCTTTTGGATTGTTTCTGCTCAAAGCCATGCAATAAGGTGGCACCTACAGGTAAATTTCTGAACAATTTGAATCCATAAAACCCCTCCCTTTACAGGAAAACAAATGAAATGGATTCAACAATTACTTTCTTCTTGAACCTAAATTTACTACTTTAACATAAAATATCAAAAGCAGACCTCCAGCTCCTCCTCTGCATCTGTAGTAGCATCAGTTTGATCAGGTTTGAGCATGAAGTTGTTAGCACAAATTCTATATCAGATATCAAAGAGACAAATAAAACAAGGATTGTAAGGTTAAGATTCAAGAAAAGCTACCCACGGCAGAAAAACTAACATCTCCTCTCTCTGTATCTACCTAAGATGCACTCCACACAAATCAAGACTACAAGGCTAAGCTTTGTAAGTTGAATCAATAACAAACTTTATGGTATTTCCCCAAGTATTGCTGTTACATGTGGAAGCTGTTTTAGAAAGGGAAGACACTAAAAGTCGGAGGCCATATGTACACAGTCAGTTTGGAAAAGGGAAACGGTTTCCTGAAAGTGTTGTGCAAAAAGCAACTGCTGTCATTTATCACATCTAACTATATAGTCTCAAAATAAAACTCAATATTGAATGCACACATACTGAGCATTAAACAGACAAATTTTAGCTAGAATTGTTTAAGCATGTAAAACATGCTTAAAGCATGTAAAACATGCTTAAAGGCTATTAGCTTTATAGCAACTAACTTTACTCAAGGCACATGATCACAATTAGATGCCTTGTGGTGTGCACAGTGGACACCACCAATACATACAATGCACCAATACATACAAGTGTAATTACAATAACTGCACTGTTGCTGCATATTAGGCTTGATATAAAGATCTTCAATAACCTCTAAGAACTACTGTTCAAATCACAGTTTGGAAAAGCATACATATAAGAAGTCAAAGGAAGGTAACAGTGGTATTTTTCTTGTTTTGTTGTCATCAAATCACAGATGACTTACAGCAACCCCATAGGGTTTTCAAGGCAAGAAACAGCTATCTCTTGCCCTGAAGTATTAACCAAGATCCGATGACATTGGGCTAGCCTGGGCTATCCAGATCAGGTACACACAAAGTCTAGACCTGAAATATACTCAGGTTATCTCCCATGCCTGATCCATGATCGGATGAGATTGGGAGAGTTGAGGGTGGTATGGCTATAGGCACCTGGTATATTCCTGCATAATACTCTAATACAATTTTTTTTTTAAATAAAAGGATGGGTTACCAAAAAAAAAAAAGCTTAAAAAGTGTGCTTATTGACATCACATAAATATCCAAAACATATCCCGCTCAGACTCAGTTTTCACAGAAGCATACATTTAAGTGGGCTTGTAAGTATGTGGACTAGCATGGACCACAGGAACTAGACTTTAAGCCTCAACCTGGACTCTGAGGAAAGCTGAATGAATGCAACTGAAAATTATTATGACAAAATTGCCTTAAGAACTTAATTTGAGCCTCCACAGTTACTAGAGAAAACAACAAAATCCCATACCAAGTACCTGATAAGCTAGTCAATATCAATGACATCCACTATATGATAACTTATCCTGTCTTACAGACACATCTCAATATTTATTTTTGAACTCTAAAGTGATTCGAACGTGCCTTCCTCAGAATGCTGAATTCAAATATTCAGAAAACCAAACACACCAGTACAGTATTACCTGGTGAAACAGGCTTATATCCAACAACCATTCCATATTCCTTGGGGGATCAGATAGCCATGCAGAGGTTTATAGAAGCTGTTTTTCATTTATGCCACATAAACAACCAAAATGAGTATGTGAGATTGTAACCATTTCAGAGACTGTGTTCTACAGAACAGTGCAGTGCACTGCAGTATACTTGGGAAGGAAGTATAAGAGAGTATCTTCATCAGGCTTTAACTCTATCCTCCCTTTTCCCATCTTCATCCTATGAATGCAGACTGATAGTGCCTAACATGCAGGAAGAAAGCAAGAGATGCCATAATGAAAGCATTGTGGGGAACGAGAATAACGGTTTTTCCCCTTCCATAGATACAATGAAGTCACTGTTTGGAGCTGGACAAGAGGTTCTGCTTGGACAGGAAGGGGGGTTCTGCTTGCACAGGAAGGGGGGTTGATAACGTATCAGTTCTTTCTCATCTAGTAATGACACAAAACCATCATAAATTATCTCCCCTTTGTCCCATAGAGACCACTCTTAAGTGTACCAAGACATTGCAGTTCAGCATTTAAGCCCATCCACGTTTCAAGAATCTTTAAATGGCAAGCAATGCTCAATGCAGATAGTTTCAACCAGCAATAGAGTGACTACACTATAAAATGGCCAATGAGCAGTGGTCTCTCCACATCAATACCTACAAATGTCTCAGGAAGCCCAATTTCAAACACAGTTTACTGAGCAATAAACAGCAGTTGCTACAAGATTGGTACAGGAAGGAGCAAACAGAAAAGGCACTAGTAAAGGCTGCAAGTAATGAAATAAAGTAATTTTCTCAACTCTGTGGGGATCATACCTTCTGTAACCTAGCCTGCACATCAAACTCTTAGCATAATAAGGCATTCAAACTACTCCATCACATAGTGAGTCCATCACTAGAAAATACACATACCATTCATGTTTTGTTAAATATCTTCCAAGTCCAGTTATAAGTACTGCAGAGTGTTCTACTTGAAAAGAGAATCTCAGCCTTCAGTCTTCTCTAAAACGTTCATTTTAGATCATCAGTTCTCAGCATTCTATTAGAATATATAACATGTTTTGAAAATAAATTTTGACACTAGGCAGTACTCTCAGTTGTTAGTAATCACAAAATGGTTTTGAGGATATAGTTTTCCCTATCATGCAAAGTGTTCTTCAAAATAAATGTTGGCCAGCTCTTCCTTTTCAGTAATTATAATCACGAATTTCAGGTTAAGCTCTTTTTAAATGGTGTTCAATTATAAATAGAATCAGTTTCTTTACCTAGTCAATTGTCGCTTTCAGATTGACAGGACTTTGCTAGGTCCAACACAAAACATGAAGGATTACAAGGTATACAAGGTAAAATATACCAATTACTATTGGAAAGAAAAGTAATCTATAGCTATGAAGAACTTGAGGCATAATTACTTCTCTCCGACAGGATGCCTAACAGCATTAAACTTCCATAAAACAACCTTTCAAGTAGGACACTGTAGTCAAATCTACAGAAAGCGTAAATTGTTAACCAGTTCGTAAATTGAACTTCTCAGCAGTACCACTGCAGCATCCTTAAGTACAACCAGACATACAACTGCTGAGAACAGACCACCATCACAGAGATTATAAGAGTGGTGTATGTGGTGGTGAGTTTGACCTGTATTCTCCATACAGCATTGGGCTCCATCAATGTCAAAGATAGCTTAACAGGCTTTTAGTTTTTAAAATGTCTCTATACCCAAGGTACACTACATTTCAAAGAGGAAATCACTTTCAATTTTCAGTCTAACTGTGACATGACTTCTAACTGTTGACATCAAGAAGTTAAATATTAAGTCTGAATGGCGTTTCAAGGATGGTGTTTCCAAGCCATCACTCGCTTCTAATCCTAAAGACTTATCACCTAGGTTAGAAAGCAATAATAATTTATCAGTCTGTGTTATTTAAAAAAGAGGAACACAAGACCATCCGAACAGTTCCATTTGACTAAAATTCTAGTAAAAACCCACACATAACAAGGCAAGTAACAATTTTTCAATATTATTAATGGTAGGTAGCTCCATGTTGGTTCCTAAAAAGTTAATCATACTGAACAGCAAGTGGGATTTTTCTCCTCCCAGCAGAGTTTGCATCCATGCATATATTCATTCTTTCTTCATGTGAGGGAGAAACAGTTCTACCCTTGTTTAGGCCAGCACTGGATCACAGCTAAGGGAAACAAATGTTTAATATTACTAAAAAGCTTTTCACTGGTACTTGATGGTATGTAGACAACTGAAACAGCAGTGCTTCCTTTATGCTGTAACAATGCAACACCATCAAGGCCGTGGGGTCCAAGGCTTAGCACTATTCCAACCCTCTGCTTCATATTTATTGTTCTGCTAACATAAACTGGGCCACTTAGAACTGAACTCAAAACAATAGTCATAGCAAACCACTTCCTTTAACGGTATCCACCATTTGGGGCAGGTCAATTACATCAGAATTAACATTCAAATCAACTGTCTGTGGTAATCCTTCTAAGAAAAGCAGTTTGCCCTGTTCTATACAAAAAAATTAAATCAAAAACAAACAAGAATTCTTGCAGTGACAGACCTCAACAAAAAATGGCACCATTTTAAAAGCGTATTGCTGTAGTAACTAGCCAATAAGACACCACTTTTCAGATGCACCAAGTCAGATCTTGAAATGTTAATGGAAATATCACCAAAAACTGTCTAGCAGCCAAGATTTTGTTTTCTTCAATCCATATGATGCTTATAACACCTCCTAAAACACAGAAAATCTCCCTCAAAGAAGCCTGCTAATCACCATCATTAGCACCAAGAGCTCTGACAGAAATGAGAATGCGTTCTCTCCTTGGACAGAGAAGAAGCCAATGATCACTGATCTTAGAGAACAGCAATGCGAAATGAGATTGTAGAGGGGCTGTTCATATACGACTTTCCCCCCAGGTCAACAGCATCCCTTTCTCCAAGGCATTTAACTTCTCTCGTATGATGTGGATGTCTACACAAGAACTGCTGAAGCACTGAAGTCAGTGTGATCTAGCTCATCTTGGAAACCTGGGTTCAAACCTCCAAGCAGCTGCGTGCCCTCAGGCTAACTGCCCTCTCAGCCCCAGTACCCAACCTGAAAAATCAGAATGACAACACCAGACATCACAGAAATAAACAAGGGTTGCTAAGCACTTTGTCCCCTTAAAGTGTTATAAGTAGTAATTGAGGTCTGCCAAAGGGAACAGCAAGAAACCACTCATTAGTTTGTGGACAGCAGAAGAGCACTTACTACTTCCACAGATTAGCACTCATTACAACATATCTGGATGGGGTGGGAAGGGAACTGCTTCCCTTCCTGATTGAGGGGATATTAGTGTTCATTCTTAAGAAGCAGGTGAGAAAACTGGTTCTGGTGGGTTTTCCGGGCTGTGTGGCCGTGGTCTGGTGGATCTTGTTCCTAACGTTTCACCTGCATCTGTGGCTGGCATCTTCAGAGGCATATCACAGAAGGAAGTCTGTTACACCTTCCACAATGCAGGTGAGAAAAGGCTGAAGAAACAATGGCTACCTTGCCTTTACAACAAGGAACCCGACCAGGAAGGCTTCGAGTGCCAAAAGCCTTTCAACATCAAATGGAAGGACACAAAAGTTCCAACGCATTGGGCAATGCCAAAGAAGAGGTGGGGCAGAGAGGAAAATGAAACTCTGGGATTGTGCATAGGAAGAAGCAGGAGACAAGCGAGGTGGTCCTCCCTGGCTGGGGGACTCTCCAGGGGATGCGGAGAAAACAGTCCCGTAGGGAAGGGCCTCACCGTAAGGCGCAAAGGAACGTCCCATTGATTACTAGCGGAATAAGAAGGAGCCGCCTCAGGAACAAGCTGGAGGGGCGTCAGGAAGCGGAACCGTCAAACACCCCCCCCCCACCACCACCACCACCACGGCTGCAGACGGTTCCTCACCCTATTCGGCGTGCAGGCCGCTAAGCCGGTGCAAAGAGGGTCACCTGCGGGGGTCCCCGCGAGCAGCCCTCCCCTACCTGCACGGCCGGCGCTGCCATCGCGGCTCCTCCTCCTCCTCAGGGCGGCGGGGGTCCTGAGCCTCCAGGCCCGGCCTCGGTGGCCACCGCCTCCCGCTCCGTCAGCACATGCACCAGGGCGGGGGCACCCACGCCGGGAGCCGCAGCTGCCATGGAGCTCCTGCGGGTGGCGGCGGCGGCGGCGAAGGAGGAGCCACCACCGCTGCCGACTCCTTCCCGCCCTCCCTCCCTCCGCCCGCAGCAGCAGCCTCGACCGACCGAGAGGGAGACTGACAGGCAGCGAGCCCCGCCCCCTTCCCTACACTCTCTCCCCTGACTGGCCAATGCCTCACCCGGCATTCCGCAACCGCTACCCGCCTACCGAGGTACATTCTCCAATCACAACGCAAGCACCGGATTCCTCGTCTTTCCTCTACCAGCAGCCGCCGACGCGAGCCCGGAGAGATCCCAGGGAAGCGAATTGCGGCCACAAAACCCGCGAGAGAGGGAAGAAGAAAGCCGGGAAGGGGGTGGGGCTATTGAACCTGTGCGTCTTGTTTTCACCAATAGGCCGTGGAAGAGAGGTGACAGACAGGAATGCGGAGAGCCAAATGCAGCGAAGGGGGCGTTTGTTTCCCCCTAGCTCCTGGGAGCGATGCGAAGCACTGGAGAGCTGCAGTTTTAGCCAGGCAGGCGAGGAGGGATGAGCTTTTTGTTATCAATTATTTGGTTGCGGGCATATTTTGTAGCACCCGGAATCTGTCTGAATGGCAAAAATGAGCTACTCATGAGATTTAACCGGGCCGGCTCTCTTTTCGTTCTTCAGAAGCAGATTTAAAGAGAGAGGGAATCTTTTTTTCCCCTGTTCCAATAAATTGATGATATGTGCCTTACAAAAATCGTACGTATAAGCAGCAGCACATAAACTGCTGAGTTGCCGAACGGACGTATCCTACTATCGTGGCACAGATTGATCTTACTGTTATATTTCAGAAAATGGAAGGAAAAGAACGTGAGAAGAGCCGTGCGCGGCTGTGTTGAAGCAGCCCAATGATAATCAGCCCATCTAGTTCAGCATGATGTTTCACTCTGGCCAAATAGATGCCTCCAGAAGGCCTACGAACAGGGCAAGGAGGCCAAGGTCTCTGTTGACGTCCCCCAGATCAGACCAACAATCCATCAGATCCCTAGGGAGCGCCACAGCAAGGGGATGTGTTACAAGGTGTGAAAAGAATGAACAAGGGTCATTGACTATAATGGAAGCCAGGAATGCCAGACAGTTTCCATGGGCTCCACTGAAATACATTACAACACAAAAAAGGTCAGAAGACGATGCAGAATGGGTTTAGAGAAGACTGCTCTGGGACTGGACTTTCTGGGATTGGAGTAGAATGATTATCTCTGGTAATGGCATTGGTATTCTGTGACTGGAATGAAAGCCTTCAGAGTGAAATTATGATCTCTGGGAATGGAATGATAGCCTCCAGAGTGCAGGCTTCAAATCCCCTCCCAACAGAAGAGAATATTGTATGTGCAACTGCAGATAGGAACAGGAACCCAGGCACCCAGACTCACTCCACCCTGACACCACTTGCTCACCTCTGGAGGAGCAGGTGGGGAGAAGGAACAGAATCCACTTTGATGTGACTAATATGGCAGCACTGCAGGCAAAGGTGTAGCTAGGGGAAATGGAGCCCGGTGCAAAATCTGAGTTTTGCGTGGGCCCCCCCCCCCCCCCATGTTCGTTTGCGTTTTTAATATTTTTAGTGTTTTTTTAGTTTTTGGCCTGCAAGGTCCCAGTTTTTAGGCTAGCAGCACCAAAAATTCAGGGAATCTAAAATTAAGATTTCCTGTCTGTCACCTCTCTTCCACGGCCTATTGATGAAAACAAGACACACAGGTGCAATAGTCCCACCCCCTTCCCGGCTTTCTTCTTTCCTCTCTCGTGGGTTTTGTGGCTGCAATTCACTTTCTTGGGAACTCTCTGGGCTCGTGTCAGCGGCTGCGGGTGGAGGAAGGACAAGGACTCTCCTGATGATACCACCCAGGTTTGGTAAAGTTTGGTTCAGGGGGTCCGAAGTTATGGACCCTCAAAGGTGTAGCCCCCATCTCCTATTAGCTCCCATTGTAAAAATGGGGGATGGGGCACCCCCTTTGGGAGTCCATAACTTTGGATCCCCTACACCAGTGGTGGCGAACCTATGGCACGGGTGCCAGAGGTGGCACTCAGATCCCTCTCTGTGGGCACGTGCAAACAGAGTCCCCCCCCCCACATCTAGGCTGGCCTGGGCCGCTGGGCTCGATTATTAGCATTAAACCTAAGACCTAATTTTGGGGAAGCAGTGTAGGTCACCCTATTAAGCGCTGTTAAACCCCACTGATTTTCATGCAAACAACTAAAGCATGATCCTTTACCTGGGAGTAAGCTTGGTTGCTGGCAATGGGGCTTGCCTCTGAGTAAATCCTCCTAGGGTCGTGATTCACCCGTTGGAAGAGTTGCACGGTTGCTTCAAAGCAAAGCTACCAACTACCACCAAGCTTACTCCTGAGTAATGCATGCCTCGGAGCCAACCGTTTTTTCTAAACTAAAACCTCAGTATTCAGGTTTAATTGCAGTGTTGGCACTTTGCAATAAATAAGTGGGTTTTGGTTTGCAATTTGGGCACTCGGTCTCAAAAGGTTCATCATCACTGCCCTACACCAAACCTGGGTGGTATCATCAGGAGAATCTCCTAAAGATACCCTAAAATTTTGGTGCTGCTAGCCCAGGGGTAGGCAACCTTTACCACCCAAAGACCCATTTTCCACAGCACCGAAGATCTAGCGAGCCGGAGAGGCGGCTCTGCATGGAGCCACCTCTGGTTTGGCCCCTCCACTCACCTTTCCTTCCAGCGCTGGGAGGCAGAGGCACCGGGCAGAGGGGGATGGTGTCTGTGGCCTGCCCAGTGCCGCCACCTCTCGCGCTTTGGGAGACAGTGGCACCGGGCAGGGAAACCACCTCTGCTTAACGGAGCAGGCAGCCACCTGCTCTGTGGGCAGAGCGGGGTGGCAACTGTGTCCTGCCTGGTGCCGCCATCTCTCGCGCTGTGGGAGGCAGCTGCACTGGGCAGGGAAACCTCCTCTGCCTGATGGAGCAGGCAACCACCTGCTCTGTAGGCAGAGGGGGGATGGTGGCTGTGGCCTGCCCGGTTCTGCCGCCTCTCGCTCTGCAGGAGACAGTGGTGCCAGGGAGGGAAACCCAATCTGCCCAACATGGGGCAGAGGGGGGATGGCAGCTGCTCTGGAGGGACATGCCCACGCTACCCTCTGACCTCCAGGGGTTGGAGGGCAGCATGGGTGTGTCCCTCCAGCCCTCCAGAGCAGTGCTGGAAGGAGAGGTGAGAGGAGGGGACGCAAAAAGTGGTGCCCTCACGCACGGAGCCACCTCCGGTTCGGCTCCTCCACTCACCTTTCCTTCCAGCGATGCTCTGGAGGGACAATCACACGCTAACCTCCAACCTCCAGGCCATGTGGAGCCGAAGTATAAGGCTGAAAGAGCCGCATGCGGCTCCAGAGCCGCAGGTTGAAGACCCCTGTGCTAGCCTAAAAACTGCGCCACCTGCAGGCCCAAAACTGAAAAAACACTAAAAAATAAAAAAAGACAAACCTGAATTTTTGCACGCCCCCTCAGGTGTGCCCCCGGTGCAGTGTGCACCCCCTGGCCCCCTTGTAACTTCGCCTCTGACTGCAGGTGAGAAGGAACTGAAGGTGTTTCCACCTTCTCTCTGGCTGCTTTAGCCTGCCAGCAGGGGAGAAAACCTGGAGCTTCCCCTGTCCCTCCTCTTCAAGGAAGCAGCATCATGGTTGGGTGGTGAAGGGGAACCAGGAGATGCTGTGCACCACTGGCAATCAAGCAGTGTAGAAAAGGACAGAAAAGTGGGTGGGGAAAGAGAGGCAGCCAGTGCCATCCTCCACCCCACCTCCCATAAGCTGTGGCAGTGTAGGTAGGCAGGGGAGGAAAGAGCAGTGAATGCCATCGCCTGGGAACTGGAAAGCAGATGTGTGAGTTTGGAGGGCAAGCAGGGGAATGATGGGATTCCCACTTCTGCAAGCTTTGTGGGTCCCCACTTGTTAATATATCTAATTTTCAACAAGACATAATCTGTGCATACTTAAATTTGAAGACTAGTGCCCTGGACAGTCAAAACAAATCTTTCTAGCTACTTGAAAATCAAGTTTGCAGAAAAATCTGAAATCTTAAAAAAACACACTGGAAAAGGGTTAAAAATCCTGAAAATAATAGGAGAAGCTTCTGTAGCTTTAAGGAAAAAATGTCCACCGAGGCTGCAGTTAGGAAAACATAGTAGTATTGCCAGTCTTCAAGCCTTGGCTTTTGTCACTCAGCGAACGTCAACAGCAGAGTGGAAGTTGAAATCTGAGGTCTCCCAGATCCTAATATGAAACGCAAACCACTACCTTACACTGGCTCTTGTGGAGTGCTTGAACAATAACAAGTAGCTGGGCATAGGCAAGTCATGTAAATCGCCCATGGTTGCTGCCCAGCCTGCCCTGAAGAGTCCTCCTTCAAAGGTCAAAGCAGCAATGGAAAGGTTTCCGGAAACAATGCTTCAGCTGGCAATACTGTTTCTTAAAGCTACACACACTGTTTCTGTTTTGGAGAGATTAAACACCTAGAGTTTCGCTTTTTAGATTTAGTGTTTTTCTTCAAACATGTTTTTCCCCCTCAAATTTGGAGAAAGATCTGCCTTGTCTTCCATGATTCTATTTTCCAGAATTAAGTCAACACAGAATTGGCCTTATCAAGAGTTTGACATATTGGTTAAATCAGTTTTGTTCAACGGTTAGAATTGCATGGGTCAATTTTTATTTTTGAATCCTTCCTGTAACTGCCATACTTAAGTAGGGTCATCATACTTAAATACTAACTTGGGCAAATTCTGCATGGACCAAAAACAGCGGTGTGAAAACAGTGTAAAAGGGTTTAAAAGGGTTTGCACCATTTTCACACTGCTGTTTTTGGCCCATGCAGAGTCCGCCATTTGTTCTAAACTCTAGAGTAAGTGTTCATGACTCAGAGTTCACTCCATCAGATGCACAAGTCCATCCAAAACAGTTAAATATCTACTTTTGAAGGACACTTTATGCATGAAGCATCTAACCCATGAAAATTCTGTCAGTCTTTAAGGTAACACTGGATCTCTGTTTTATCTTTCTGCTATATACTAAATATGGCAGCCTCTCTGGAATTGTTTCTGTAGATTCAGCTTGTTCTCATGTACCCCAAGCCTGTAATCATCATTGTGGCTCTGGATTCTCTTCTTATGTTCATCAAAAGTGGACACAGAATTACAGCTGATAGTTAAACCAGCAGGTAGGTGTCTTGTCATGCAGTCCCAAGTGGTATATATCTTATTGTAATGGAATCTCACTGCTGCCTCTTGTTCATATTGTGATTTATTATTATTGAAGTGCCTTGCTGTTTCTTTCAAAGCCTTGCTAGTTTTCTCCAGTTTCACAGTTGTCATTGTTTTATTTTATTATATTCCCTAGGGTTCACTGCTCTATTGTTATCCAGGTCATTTTGAATTTTCATTGCATCTGCCTAAATATCTAAAGTTCCTCTGAGTTTGGTATCATACACTCTTAAACAGGAACAACAGCCCCTGTCCCCAAGTGGAATGACAGCCGATAGGAATAGCATTAAGTGTTCTGGGACTCAAATGACACCCTCAAAGTGGTATGATAATCCCCAGGACCAGATAAACTGACTGAAATGAAAGCCCTCAGAGTGGAATGATGGTCCCTGGGAACAGCATAAGTATTCTAGACTTGAATGAAAGTGTCCATAGTGGCATGATGGCCCCTGGACCAGATAAATTGAACTGGGACTGAATGACAGCCCCCAGAGTGGAATGATGGTCCCTGGAATTTGAATTGGAATTGAACTTGAATTCCAGGGACTGTTGATCCACTCAGGGTGGTGTCATTCCAGTCCTAGAGGATCTGGTCCTAGGGACCGTGCTCTGGGACTGGAATGACAGCACCCAGAGTGGAATAATTGTCCCTGGGGCTTGAATCTCTGCTTTTGAACTGGAATGAAAGCTGCCAGAGAGAAGTGAAATACCTGACATTTTATCGTTTCTTGATCTTATACAATGATTGTGAAATCAGTTCTGCTTACTTATTTATCCTGCTTTTAAACTTTTCTTTTTTCTTCTAGGGCCACAGAGTTTGTGTTAGGCGCCTTGTTTTTAATGCTGATAATTACTCTCGCCCTCTTCCCTCCTTAGAACCTTCTCCCCCCCCCCGCTCCCCGCTGTCTGTTTGCTTCCTTCTTGTTTATCATGTTCACACCCTGCCTGAGCTCCGTTGAAATTTTTACCCACTATGTTAACAACTGGCCCACCCTATTCAGCCTTTCTGTGAAAAACCCCATCTTATACTGTAGGAGATGTGAACTTTCATATGTGGAGGTTTTGTTATATAAATATCCCAACAGCATGTCAGGTAAGGGTCATCAAGAGGCTTGGAGAAAAATGTCCCGTTCCTTTAATAGAGGCTTACTATGTGGAAATGGTCAGCTGAAGCTTTTCATGACATGGAGATACATAACCTTCCATTGAGCTTCTGGTACCCAGTCTTAAAGTACAAGTGAGCTTTTATTTTATTTAAAGAAACAAGGCAGTGAGAAGAGGTTTGGAATATTGTACAGTTGACATAATTATAGATCAATGTCCTAAGCATTATTATTCCCATGACTTAAATGGATTCAGTGGAAAGCCAGCGTAGTTTAGTTATTGCAGAGTATTAAATTAGGGGTGGGACGGGGGTGTTCCGGGGTGGGGCAGGGATGGAGGACGCACCAGTGCACTGGGCGCTTTCCCCCCTTGCTACGTCTCTGCTCAGCCTCTGCTATTTCATAGGGTTGTTGAGAGGATAACATGGAGGAAATGAGCCTGACATAAACTGCTTTGGTTACCATTGGGGATAAATGAAGGTAAATAGATAAATACATTTAGAAGGGTGTAATGTGGCTTAAGATTGCACTGTAACCCTTTCCGAAAGTCATGAGAGTGAATGGTAATCCAAAATTGAATAGCAGCAAAGTAGGGATGGACTGTGGTTCCCAGCACACTCAGATCTTTGATGCATTTTCAAGTAACCCCCCTAATCTAGATAATGCTCACCATAAAACCAAGTTTTACACACATGCAAAACTAATGAGAGGAAAGGGTGGGGAAACCTACACTTGTGGCTGTTAGTAATGTTCATATCTCATAGTCACAGACTATTGTTCTAATCTAAGACACATCTGGGTGAGAAAGTCTGCCCTCTTAATTTTAAAAACTCTGGTACTTGGCTGGGATCAAGGATTAAGGCCTGACTTGATTCATAGGTTGAAACCAAATAGACTCTGGTGGGGACACGGTTAATAGCAAAAGCTCTGGGGCTGGCAGATACTGTGATCTGAGCCTCTGTCTGGGTGAAGACCTCAAGACGAAGGAGCTACACAAGTAAAGAAGGGAAGAACATACTTTATGGATACAACTCCCAGTTTGCTGCAGTGACAGCCAGTATGTTGGAGTAAATCACTGGTGACACTTTTGCATGCGCTCTCTCTCTCTTAACCAAACCTATCTTACAAGGTTGTTCTGAAGATAAAAAGGAAGGAGAGTTGGCTCAGTGGTAGAGCGTCTGCTGTACATGTGTCTTTTCTGGGTTTTTTTGGTAGCGTTGTAGCTCAACACATCAACATTTCTGTTTTAAAATGGTAGATTAGGATGACCCACTTGGACTCCTTGAACTCAACAGAAACTGCAAGGGTGATCGCAGAGAAAGCACTCCCATACATCGGGGTGAGTTCGACCACATAACTCCTTACGGCAATTGAATGTTCTGTGCTAGGTGAGTATTGATGATGCTGGTGGGTTTTGCTCCAAAATTGTTGGTAATTGGCTGAGAGCTAAAATGTATGACTGAATAGGGTCTATTTTCTGCTGATTACTTGGCAACCTATCAGGAGAATAAATCAAAAGCCAGAGTCTTCGATTTGAAGTCTGCCCAGCTCCTTGGCAATATATGAAAGATGAGCAAGGCCTCATATAATGACATTAAACAAACTGGGGTCCTGATTATCCATTGACCAAAATGGAAGACAAGACATACTCTCAACCATGTTGTTAAATGTATTTATTTGTAGAGCCAGCATGGTGTAGTGGTTAAGAGCTGGTGGATTCTAATCTGAAGAACTGGGTTTGATTCCCCACTTCTCCACCTGGGTGACAGAGGCTTATCTGGTGAACCAGATGTGTTTCTGCACTCCTACTGGGTGACCTTGGGCTAGTGAGTCGCAATTCTTCAGGACTCTCTCAGCCCCACCTACCTCACAAGGCGTCTGTTGTGGGGAGAGGATGGGAAAGGAGCTGCTGCTGCTTCTGCTTCTTCTATAATAAATGTATTAGCCGCTTTTCTTCCTTCTGGAGCTCAAGGTGGCTTACAATATCAATAAAATACATAAAATACATAAAACCAAAATGTTTAAAATGACAATTTAGGACTGCTTTAATCAAATGTAGCCCTAAATAAAACTGCCTCCTAAAGATCAAAATGAAGGGCCTGAGGCGCACCTCCCTGGGGAGGTTGTTCCATAATTGTGGGGCTGCTCCTGAAAAGACCATCTCTTGGGTACCCACCAAACAAGCTTCTTTGGTTGATGGGACAGTCAGGAGCACCTCTCCCTGTGCTCTTTCTTCCTAGGCGGGGACATATGGGAGAAGCTGGTCCTTCAGATTTTGACAGTAGTTATGCTAGACTTCCCTCCTGTGCTGCTGATTTTGCTGGGGTGCATACATGATCACACAATGTAGTTATAGTAATTGCAATGCACGAGAAATGAAAAACAACCTGAGGTACCTTTCCTTTGCCGCTGATTGTTGCAGCCATTGAGGGGATACTTATGCTGTACTCTCAACACCTTAAGACAGATGGGTGCTGTAGTGAGAGAACCCTGTTTCAGAGAGAATTATTTCCATCCTCATAGGCTGGCAGGGAAAGGCCTAGACCTGCTACTGCAAGATAGCCAGTTTATATTTCTGGGGATGTGTGCACCAGGAGGACCATGTTGGTCGAACAGAGATAAATAAGGTAGCAGCTACAAGAGTTGTGGCTGCACAGTGACCATGTGGGGCTGCCCCATACCATCCCCTCACTCAGCAACTGGGGGTGGGTGGTGGCTTGATGAACTCATAACCTATCAGAAATGGCATCATGCATGGTCACAGCTACACATGGTAATCAGTTATGAGTAAGAATCCTGTGCACACTAGCAATTAAAACAAACCATGAGTATTTGGGTGTGTATTAAATGTCATCAAGCCACTTTCAACTCATTGCAATCCTATGAATCAATGTCCTCCAAAGCATCCTATTGTTAACAGCCTTGCTCAAGCTTGCAAACTAAGGGCCGTGGCTTCCTTTACAGAATCAATCCATTTCATATCGGGTCTTCTACTTTTCCTGCTGCCTTCCACTTTTCCTAGCATTATTATCTTTCCCAGTTACTCTTGTCTTCTCACCAGAAATAAAATCCAATAAGTCAAGAATACAGACCATGTAATACCATTTGTTAGAACCATCCTAATGACGCATAACAGTGTGCAAGCTTTTGAACTAACTAGAATGTTGGTCCTGTAAAAAAATTGGAATAGTTTGGTTGTGGTGGATTTTCCGGGCTGTGTGGCCATGGCCTGGTGGATCTTGTTCCTAATGTTTTGCCTGCATCTGTGGCTGGCATCTTCAGAGGTTGATAGTATAGTAACCACACCTTTGCATAGCAAGTTCCACCCAAACACTTACTGATTGGTTCCCCACCCGGGGGTCATGACAATTTATACCCCACTAAAACATTCCCTTCTCACTGGACACAGTGTGTAACAGACTTCCTTCTGTGATACACCTCTGAAGCTGCTAGCCACAAATGCAGGCAAAATGTTAGGAACAAGATCTACCAGACCACAGCCACGCAGCCCAGAAAATCCACCACAACCAGTTGAATCTGGCTGTGACAGCCTTCGACAATACATTGGAATGGTTTCTTCATGTACAAGTACCATCATTTGCCTGAAGGTGGCGTACCACACTTTCTAACAACTTTTAACAGTTACTGTGGACATATAACAGCTGATGTGGACATACAACAGGTATCCCATTTACAAGGCACTTATATTGTATTTTTACTTTTTTGAGAGAGAAATTTGATTCAGTTTTACCATATTTTGTCTTTGATAATTTAGACCAAAACTAACTAAGCAACACATTCATATTTAGAAGGTGCATGGTCCAAGCCTATGTTTGCCACGGATAAATATTTATTGCATTTTTATCTCCCTCTTCTTACTAGACAGCATATATGGTTCACCCCTCATCCCACAACAACACTGGGAGTTAGGCTATAAGAAGAATAACTGGTCCAAAGCCATCTAGTGAACTTTGTGGATGAGTAGGAATTTGAATCCAGGTCTCTCTGGTTCTAGTCCAATACTCTAACCTCTTGGAAACTTTTATTTCTCAGTTTTTCATTTGTAAAAAAGAGGAATTGTTTGCTTTTGTGGCAAAAAAGCTAATCTTAAAGAACTTCTCATAATAAAAGGCTATATACATAATAATAGTACACACTCCCCATTTCTCTGTGCAGTAAGAGGTTCCAGGGTCAGCGGTTACCTTGGATTCGTCAGTGGAAGAGGTGTTGATAGGTGCAGATCGTGGCCAATTTCCCATCCTTCCAGCAGTCCTGTGCAAGAAGCAAGAAAGATGAATTTGCACTTTTCTCTTCCTCATTATCTACTGATCCACATGGTTATTATATGGCACAGTTGTGTGGGCTTACTGTAGCAGCAGCAACCAGCCGCTTTATTTTATTTTATTAAACTTATACAGTGGCAGTGGTGGTCGGATCCCTATGGTCAAGCCCACAGTCCCAAACCCAAAACTAGCAACCCAACCACTGGGCCAAGAAGGCAGTTACAAAAGATGCATGCCATCAGGCACTAGGCACTTCCACTGCAGCCCTGACGTCACAAACTGCTATATGGGACCAGACAGAGAATGTCGCAAGGACAGGCATGGCTTGGTTAGGCACACCTCCTGGTTCAGTCCCCATGTGGGGAGTGGGCAGAGGCAGGCAAAAGCCTTGGTGCTGACACCCCCCGCCCCCCAGGGATGGCCCTGCCTATGGTCTGCTCCAAACATCCATCATTTTGGCTGAGACTCTGCTTCATGATCCCTCCATGCTACAGTCTTGTGCCCCATCCACCTGGAACCCCTTGCACACCTGTACTCATAACCTACGGCTTATCAGATGCCAGCTGGGGGTGGGGAGAGAGACTCAGACTGCCCCACCCCCGGTGCTAAAGCTGGTGCACCTTCCTTCAGATCACCCTGCAGAAGGCATGTGTGGGAAGGCAGTGGTGACTGCAGAGGGTTGGCCATGCCAGTCCATTGAAGAAGTGAGCTGCAGTGCCTAAAAGCTTATAGTGAACTACAGGTCATCAGTCTTTAAGGAGTCACTGGAGTTGTGTTATATTTTGCAGCTAAACAAAACAGAGATCTGGTGGCTCCATGAAGACTGACAAGTGACATCATCAATCCCAATATAAACTTCCCTGAGTCAGAGGTCCCCCTCCCCCTCTTGCACAGTTGTGAAGAGCACATCATTCTCGAAAGAACTATGGGGAAATCACAGAAGGGGAACACAGAGTGTAGTGATGGGAGGAGGGGAAGTCTCATCCACTCAGCCATGGAAAGAGCGGTAGATGACTCCAGCCTTTGTTGAACAGCAACAGGTAAATAGTAATGAGATACCCACCCCTGTGCCTGTGCAATCTGCTATGGGAAGCCATGAGGAAACCAGGTGAGCTCTTCCTGTCACAGTATGCCCATGAGCTGGATGAACTTGCCAGGTGGATAGCTGCCTGAATTGGGATGCTGCTAAAGCTGAGCTGGAACCAGGATCCAAACTGGCCATTGCAGCCAGCCTATACCTCACCAGGAATGTCATCCTTCCATGTCTCTTCACTGTTGGATCACTGCCTGCACAGACACCAAGGAAAAATAGAAGCTAAGATGACAAGCAGCCCAGAGGTCCTGACTACTGTAGCCGCGCCGGCCCGTGGTGACAAACCTTTGGCACTCCAGATGTTATGGACTGCAATTCCCATCAGCCCCTGCCAACATGGCCAATTGGCCATGCTGGCAGGGGCTGATGGGAATTGTAGTCCATAACATCTGGAGTGCCAAAGGTTCGCCACCAGTAGATCTATGGCCCACCCTCCATGGGGAGAGATAGTTTATTGGGATACCTCCCTGAGGTTCATATCATGGCCATCAGCTGTGTCACTACTCAACTATATCCACTCCACCTGCTTCTGCTTCTGTGTAGGGCTCTGATCCTGCAAGGCAAGAGTGGCCATGGCTGCTTGGCTAGCAGTTCCATAGAACACAGTGAGGCATCTCTGTCAGTCGCGCACAAACACACACACACACTCCAGCTGTTCCCTATCCCTCACCTGGGCATAGCTGCTTCAGCTTGCCCCCGTACACAAACACGGCTAGCCTTAGCCTGCATTGTTGAGACAGTGCCCAGAGTACATATGAGGAAAGGGGAGGTGGATGCAGATTCCTGGGCTGACCCTGCTGGGTCCCAGTCCCTGTGGAGAACGTAGAACATACCCAAGGGGGAGAGCAAATCTCCTTGCTGTGAGACTAATGTGTTTCAGTTCAAAAGTCTTACAAGTACTCCAAAACAGCAACTGCACACTGATTACTTGGCCAGGAAGCTTAGAGATAGATTTTCTAAGTAGCCACATTGGTCCAAGTGCCTGCCTCCTGGCAGCCAGTACAGAGCAGGTGCGCGCACACACACACACACGCCCCGCCTCCTCCTTTTTCTGCCGCTCTCGTCAGCTCTCAATGCACTTCTGACCACTTAGACATGGCTGCTCCTGTACTCCCAGACTGCTTTAGGGTAGTGCCCAATCAAGAGGGACCTGGAGGTGGGGCCACTCAGGACTCTGCCAATGATCACTAGCTAGGGGTGAGGCCTGGCGCATGCCCAGTTTCTGAGCCAATGGGCCTCCCTCTGCATTTTCCTATCTGTCCTACACCAGCCTCTTTGGCCTGCAATGGCTGCGTCAGCCAAGCAAACTGTCCCTTGGTGTTCTGGCAAAGCCACCTCCCTGCTTCACTCCCAAGCTGCTCATCAGCTCCTGCCAGGTGAGTCTACCTGGGCTCATCCTGCCCACTTTCCCTGGCTGCTTCCACTGGTTTGCTGCCACCACAGGCCTCCAACTCTTCTTGGCCATGTGACTATGGGCTGGGGGTTTCTCCTGTTTTGCCAGCATTTGCTGCAGCTGTTTGGCCTTGTCCTAGGACCTAGTGGGAGAGAGGGTAGTTGTGTCTTTCTTCACCCCTTAAGTTGCAGCTGTCTCTCAGCCAGCCCCCAAAGCTGCAGATAAGTGCAGGGAGAGCTTTACCAGCACTGGGCACGCACACACAAAAGTCGTGCAATACTTTCTATTAAGACCCATCAACACCACACAAAACAGAGTACAGTATAAGATTTGGAGTTATCCAGAATACTCAGTCAAACATCAGAAAGGGAGAGGGTGGGAAAGTTGTTTCAGGCCATGATGTTACAATCCGTTGATGTAATCACTAACTTTATACCCCACTCTCCCTGAAGCAGGCTCAGAGTGCTTTACATCTGAGCTGGCCTGGCAGGAGGTGGGGCTAGGGTTATCAGGTCCCCCTGGCTGCTGGTGGCTGGATATGGGTGCCACCTCCAGGTTGGAGAACACCTGAAGATTTGGGATGGAGCTTGGGGAGGACAGAGGCTTCAATGGGAAACAATTCCATAGAGTCTACCCTTCAGAGGATTCATTTTCTCCAGGGGAACTGATCCCTGGGGAACTGGGGGAAATAATTGGGCACATCTGTACTGCTGGCAGGCACTGGAGTTCTGAAGGCTGTGCTGTTCAGTGACCTGGATCCACTGAAGAAGTACCATTCTTGGCACTCTGCTCTAGACCTACTGGAAGGTTGTGTGCATCCAGTCTGGCACTTCACCTCCTTTGTGCCACTTCAATCTAGGCCTTCCATCAGTGCTGTTTCTGCAGAGTGGGTGAAGGATGGTCCTGTGGGGCTACAATCATGGGACCTAATTCAGCCCAGTGGAGGCCTAGAAGTGAACTCCAGGTTTGGTAGCAAGGTTTTCCTTGCTGCTTCTGGCAGTGTGTCCTCTGGTGCTTCTGGAACATTCTTGGCAGGCACCCATGTAGTGCTGGTCCCGCTCTAGCCCATCTGACCCTCCTCAGCCACTGACCTGGATTGCTCAAGATCCTCCCCTGAGGACTCTGTGTTGATTAACCAAACTGATTGTATGGGGTCATGACACATGGTGAGTTATACAGCACTCGGTCCAAAGCGTTCCCAGAGCCGTTAATAGAACACCCTGTCAATGCCTGGCATCCTATTCTCAGTCTCAGCAATCTCATTTTAGCTCTAATGGGACACTCTCACCATGTACAGCTGCTACCTGAATTAGCCCACCTACACTGCAGTATTGGAGTGGTGGGCCACACCCTTTCCATAGGTCCAGTTCACTGTTTTCCTTCTGGTTTCTCTGTCCAGTTCCACTCTCACTTCTCTGCCATCTTCAAAACTATTGTTTCCCTTGCTTTCCATGGTCCCCCACCAGGTGGCCCCCACCAGGTGGCCCTTCTCACATCATTACTAGGATCATAAGACTGTTGTGTCTATATTACTGTACTGTAGTTTAGTTATAGAGTATGTGTTATGCTTGCATATAGTGCTGGTTCAATTCCCAGTAGCTGAAAGAGTATCAGATAAAAGGACAGGGAAAGGCTGTTCCCTGAGGCCCTGAAGAGCCATTGTCAAAGCAGACAGTACCTGTCTACGGAAGAGGTCTCTTGATGGCCAGTTCTTGGACCTGCTTCTCAGATCTCTTGATGGCCAATACTAGAACCTGCTGCCCTATAACGTACAACCAGCAGTACATTTAGGATTGCTTTTTAAAGAAGTTAATGACTTCATATATTTATTCCTGCTGAAATTCAGTTTCTAGGTAGAAAATTGCTGAGTTGATGGGTTCTTCTGTGGCCACTATTCAGTGGCCATGATCCTCTGAGGAAGTACCATTCTCAGATTGTGTGCAGCCAGTCTGGCACTTCCCCTGAACAAACTGAATTTCCACATTTTTCTGGGTTATTGAGGAGCAATAGGCGCTGGTCCAGGATTTCCTGCTGATATCAGTAGCCTTTATAGCACTCCAGTCTACCATCCTCTTATATAACTCGGAAATGTTTCTAGCTGGTGCATATATTGTCCCTTGCTGCCCTTCAAATCTATGTCTACATTTGGTAACAGTCAGTATACTGTGACTTAGACAGGTACAAGATTTGCAGAGTGGATTTGAACAATGGATTCTATAGCCATCTCTTCTCTTTGGAATTTCATTTCCTATACTTATTTCTCTGAGCACCACACATCTGAATTTGATAAAACTAACACATCCTGGCATTTTTTTCTGTGCAGTATTAACCTAGACTGACCTATTCACAAAATATGTCAAGAACTCTGTTCTGCTTTTTTTTTTTTTTTGCCCAGGGATCTTCTTCTAATTTGTCCACTGTGCTCCAATTCTTGTTTGTAAACCTTGATGTGTCTTGTGTTCCTATTCCAATAATAAAATCCTGGGGTTTTCCTCACGGCATTGGTGTTATTGGTTCTGGCCCCATAGCGCTTTGGTTTATCCCCTGGTTTCCACATGTTCCCCTAAGCCTTTAATTCTTTGCCTTGCATTTTCCCCTGTTTTTTTCCCCTGGTTCTTTTGGGACCACTTTAACCCCAACCTTTTTCTAACTATCGAATCTGAGTTGCATTTATTCATATGTGCAATGTTTCCTGCGTTTTTGTAGGTTCCTTCCCAATCTCTGCCTATTTTCTGCTGCCTGCCTCTGTGTTATGACCCTGGATTTCCTTGGCGGTCCCCCATCCAAATACTAGCCAGGACCTGTTTAGCTTCTGAGGTCCAACAAGATCAGGTAAGCCTGAGCTATCCAGTTCAGGGGTGAATGCCTATAAAGGTTTCTAAATTAAACTCCATTTCCTCCTAAAGAGAACAGAAATATTTGTTATGCAAGCAATGATGAAATCCAGCCAGAGCAGTCTCTGAAGACAAACCTTTCTGCTTCAACCTTCCCCCAAACCCCCCCCCCCCGCTTTGTTATTTCCATCAGTCTGACATGCTTAGTCCCAGAGAGAACATCCCACATACAGGGATTGAAGAACCATGGCATTTTAGCCTCAGGGGCTGAACCCAGAAGAGGCCCAGGCATCAGCTTCCAGCTGGTCCTTTTTGACTTTTGCCTGTCATATTTTGAATATTATTGATGAGAGATAGTGTCCATCGTGTTTAATTGTCAAGCGTCCTTGTTCACGGGGCAGCTTCTCTTGCCTGTGTTCCTCTTTGCACTCCCATATAGAGTCATTCTCTGTTCATTCATTTGGGTGAGCATAGCTCGGGTTTTGATAAAAATTATTCCGATGGTTAAGATATTTCCCCCTCCTTTTGGATTTGTTGCTGCACATAGTGTTCTCCACAAAGGTAATTTCCCTATTTTTGCTGCCATACATCACAGCAGTGGTAGGCCTTATTTTTTAAATTTGTGCTTTAATAATGGTACATTGATGTACCATGACACCAAAGTATTAGTCAGGTTCTCTGAATTCCCAAAATTCATTTAAAAATAAGTATCAAGCCTATTTTGTGGCAGAGATAATATTTCCTCCCATATATCTCCACAAGGAAAGTGCTTGAGATTTTTTTTTCTTAAATGAAACCTGGGAATTCAGAGAACCTCATGTATGTTTTGGTATAATGGTAATGCCAGTCAGGGTTGGCCACTCTGGGATGGGACGTGCCTGGAGACTTTGGGGGCAGACCCTGGGGAGGATGGAGGGAAAGGAGGCCACAGAGCTTACCCTCCATTGCTGCCATTTTATCCCGAGACACTAGAAGCCAGAGAGAGAATTTGTGTCTCACCCCAGTATAATGTAAATATATCTACACAACATTCTTTTCATATTGCTGGCCATTCTATAATAACGAGCAATACAGTCCTTGGTGTGGGGGGAGGTTAGTTGCTCTGACACCAGGAATGATGCAGTTGCACCACTTCCACAGAGGCTTGCTGTGCCACAGACAGCAAGCTGACAGTGATGCTCCCTCTTCCCCCATGAAAGTGGCCCAGGGAGCTTAATGGCCTGCGCAACCGAATTTGTCAGTGTATGTCTGTGCTGGCAAATGGGGGCATTTCTGAACCAAAAGTGCTCAGGAAACCAACTAAAGCTGGCCTTGTGCCCTGGAATGCTCCCTGTGGCACCAACATGGGCTTTAGTGCTAAGAAGCACTAGTGCCATGGTGGTGCTGGTGCCTGGATGTTGCATTGCTGTGCGGTGCCCCAGCACCAGCATTAGTGCCTCTGTTGTGGTGTAAATGCCCCTTACACTGGTGAAAGGGGCATTTACACTGGCACCAGGGTCACACTGTCTCTTGAGCCCCCCCCGCCCCCCGCCCCCCCGCTCCAGGATGGCACTGATAGGCTCATACTTTTACATGTGGTGGAGCTGCAAAAAAAACAACTGGGGGGGCATAGATATCTGTTGACATTAACAAAATGTTAAAAACAAGCTTAATAGTAGATCCAGAATAGCCTTTGCTGAATTACATGTTAGAAAAGAAACCTGACACAAAAACTTTACCAATGATTTTTCTAGTAGTACACTTCACCATTTCTCAGCAGTAGAAATCTATGACCAAAGTTACAAATAGGATGTAGTAGGAACACTTTTGGAAAATAGCTCTGTCAGAAAAATTAACTAACAAAATTAACAGTGCAGTCCTATGCAGAGTTAACACATTTCTAAACGTTGCCTTCAATGGACTTCAAAGGGTGTTAGTGCTTTTTTTTTCTTTTGTCAACTTGCATTTAACGATGCTTCATCCTTTATCATGTGCTCAGAACCTTTGGAAAGATGTCGCTGAGATTGCTGCAAAAGGCAGGGAGCAAATCTAAACAGATAAAATAAATAAATACAATAAGTAATGCTCAGACTTTCATTAGAATTGCAGTAACATTTTATTAAGTCGAAAAACAAATTGTAAAATTATTTCTTCACTTATCCATTTTGTCATTCTTCTTACAGTCATATTCAGCTGTTCTGCAGCTGCATGCATTTTAACATGTAATTGGATCAAATAATTTTCAAAGGCGCAATATATATATTCCAAACTAAATAAATCAATAATAGGTTTTTTAGTTATGACTTTCTAGTTGTGATAGAACTTTGGTTGGTAGGATTGCTTCAGTGCAGAACCACATTGCACAGCAAAGCTGAGAATCTCTTACACAAAGCCTTTGACCTCTCAGACCTGGGGAAGGGAAATATGATACACGAGGCAGTAATTTGTGCATGGATGACACTTCCTTGGTATAAAAGCTGCCTTCAGAGGCTTCTTCATAACTGAAGAAATGGAAACTTCCTACACCAAATGGGACAACTCAGAGCAAGTGAGCGTCTTAATGGAGAGACAGGACAAAGCAAAGGAGAGTAAAGATACAGTGGGTGAGCCAATGGGGAAAGAATGAGTTTTTGAGATGTCAGCATTGATGCTAAAACTTTTAGTTGAGGGAAACAAAGGCACACTGAAGACCATTTAATTTAGGAGGAAAGGTTTTTGTACATTTGTATTATAGAAAAGCCAAGTTCTATGTTGATATTATTTACCAGACTGACTGAATGTACCTACGGTTAGAATTGTTTAGGTTGGAATTTTTGTTCAAACTTTGACTTTGGCCCAGAAACAATGGATGTTGTGGCAGAGGTTAGAGCCACTGAAAATCTTTTCTTGAAATATCCACTACTGCAGAATTCATAATGTCGGTTGTGCAGTGACATAAATTCCAGAGTTTTTTAGTTCTGAGGGGGAAAGCACATGTTTCTGTGCACATTTTGTGCACTGTGCATTTTTGCTGACAGGTGGATACAACTGCATGAACTCCATATCAGTTAAACATAAAATCGAATCTTGGTGTCTGATTTTCTTTTACATATTCTGTTGAATGTGGTTTTCCTTCTCTAAAAGACACTAATGTCAATTTAAGTTACAGTTCAAACATAGGTGCATTTCTCACTCATTCCTCTCGCTCTCCTATTCATTTTCCACTGTTGATTCCTGTTTTACTCATGAATCTCTTAGGCATTTCATTTTGGAGGAGACTGATGTATTCTAAAATGTGTGGTGAGATACAGTCTAAAAACTAACCACCAATTTTGCTTCCACAGGTTTCCATGTCTCCGAGTTCATCAAAAGGAAAGTTGTTATTTACTGTGTTATCCTAGGCATTGGCTATTTTTTGATTACAGTTCTCCTCTCTCTAAGCCTCAGAAATGGTAAGACTCTCTGAGAGAAGAAATGCAGCTCTTATGAGGGCACTGTGCTCTTGATACTTTATTTCAAGAATCAAATGCTGGTGCGTTCTGTGAATGTATTCCAGCAACAACCTGCTTGTTTCTGTTACAAAGAAATTGCCAGTGGTTTGGTGAATAAAATCACTGTCCCACAAATCAGCATTAAAAATATTCCTCTGAATGCACACAGTTTAATCTAAAGGAGGGGCAGGGGGAAGCTTAATTGGGTATGCTAGGAGCTACTGCCAGGGAGAAACAGAGAGATAGTTACGTGTGTGGGTGCTTTCATATGTACGTGTGCATTCATAGACACAGCTTTGGTATGCATTCGATATAAGCTTTATTCTAGGGGAGGGGGGAATAATAATAATAATAATAATAATAATAATAATAATAATAATAAATAAAAATAAAAAACGATAGCTGTGGTACTCTGATTAGTGCTGGATAAGGATATTAGAATCTCCAAGTCTCCAACAGAATTTCAGAATTTAAACATCTGTCTATGCAGCAAAATAATACATGAAATCATTCTGAAGGATAATGTTTTCACAAAAGGTCAAGTTTTACCAAGGCAACAAGAACCCTTCTTCAAATTATGACTATAATATGTATATGGGAAGTAACATATGCTGGTTTAATATGATTAGATGCCCTAGCACTTTGGTGCTAAAAATAACTTGGTCCAGATTTTTCTTCATTTCCCAACATAACCCTGGCTGTCTGTTTCCACTAGTTAATTGTGCATCTGCTAAACATCCTCCCTAATTGATTCATGGAAAGACCAAAAGAGGAAAAAACAGCTGTGAAAGTTGTGGGGGGAGGGCTTGGCCTACCTTTCCTTATTCAAGCTAAGAAAGGTGTGTGCATAAGGAGGTAAAAATGTTTGATCTTTGACTGGAAAGACTGTTCTTGTGTCTAGAATCAGAGATGTCCAAAGCGATTGAAATGAGGAATACTTGGTCATCAGACTCGTCACAGATGTTATTTAATTGTAAGTTCTTTTGTTATTACATTTTGTATTTTAACAAAGACAAAAATCCTTTGTAATAGTTGTAATTTATTTTATGAAATGTTACATGTACTGTTTTTTAAATGAATGCTTGGGAGAGGGCCAATGTGTGATGGTAATATACATCTTTATAATACTGGAATGATTAGATACAAGTATGCAACTGTGAGGAAGGTCCTGGGACCTCTTCAATATGTGATTTTCTTGCTCACATAGGGCCTTTGTCACATGACAAAGGCACATGCCAGTCATTGGCATTGTCCTGTTTACCATATTTAAGCATGAAATACCAAGTCTAAAGCAGAGATGGAATCCCATTAAAATTAATGGAAGCTGCACTAGATCCCTTGTGCACTCTTATGCTGCTCTCATGTTTTTCAATGGGGTTTGTGCAGGAGAATTCAACAGTTGTACACGATTCTAAGTAAACCATCTTCTGCTGTCTGCAGTGTCAAAGGAAGTGTCTGGAATTGGTCTGAAGGTTGACTTGCTGCAAGCAGAGTCAGGGAGAGAATCTGCAGGTAAGTGGCAATCTCAGTGCACTGTGATGCCCTCCATGTTGGCTAGAGACATTGTAAGCTTTCCATTCTACTGCCTTTTCCCAGTAACGCTTCAAAAAATGAATGGAAAGTCAACTAGATCATTAGATCAACAGAAATGTCTGTTGCTGTCAGGCCAATTCCAAGTATCTGTATGTATTTTATATATGTGCTATGTATGTGAATGGTTATCAAATGCATTTACATTGAATAAGAGTAGTTTTTACTAAGGCCAGAAGTTTTTGGCCACTCATAACAAACATCTTCCTTTAATCAATAAGAATGTACCTGAGGTGTCCCTGATCCTCTTTAAGCACCTTGCCATGCTTTGACTTATAATAACTAAGGAGAATGTGTTCGGGATAACTTCAGCATCACATAGGTGACAGGGTTTGAAAACCACTGCTGAGCTAGGGGAAATCTTGGGTGGGCACAGTTGGGTGGTGTTTGGAACACTACTACTTACTTGCTGTGTGGGGGTAGGTGGAACACTAGCTGTCATTGCTTGCTTTTCTGATTTTAAAATGAAGTTCTCATTCTTGGAAATGTCAATAATTAAAAAGCATGTTCTTTTAAAAAATCTCAGATGGGGGCAGAGTCAGACCAATGCTCCCTGTGAGTACACATACTGATTGATCCCAGCCTGAGTAGAACAAGTTGGATAGATTACAGAATGACAAAGCGATGGTGGTGTGAGCATAGGCTGTTATTTTTATGTTGGCTTTAATGCCTTTTAGTAGAGTAAATATCCTTGGTGTTTGTGGAGAAATAATCTCCATCTGTGTGGAAATGGAACTCAAAGTAAGTTCAGAATTCTCTTTGTTATAGTTTGGCCACTTGAACTCTGAATGAATGCTTTGGACATTACTAGAATGAGCAAGCACAAGCTTGTTTAAATATTATGGCATGGCATAGCATGGAGTTGGATATTCTGCAATTTCAATACTGGGATTAAACTACAAATAACCTTTAGCGGAAGTTTCTTTTCTTTTCTTTCCCAACCGTGTCAGGCTCAGGGCAGCTTACAACAAATTCCAACAATTTACAATTGTACTATTTACAATTTAAATCCTCAATATTTATTAAAATTCCAGCAGGGCCCTTAAATCATATAACAATTATCAGAGGGGGAAAATAAGGGAAAGAAGGAGCAGCAGGGTACCCTCAATAGGAAAGGGATGGGGAACAAAAGTAGGTTAAAAATAGGTAAATAGGTAAAAGGGAAAGGATGAAGGCAAGCGAAGATGGAAACCGATGCTGTCCTCAACCATATGCCTGGCTCTGGCTCTGGTTGTAGACAGCTCATGTTCTTTGGTCCAGAAACCACAAGTGGCCTGTTCCCAGCTGAGTGTTGAACTCTTGGAGTGGGGGTGTGTGGTATTTTAGGAGAGGTGGTGTCACGAAGATAATCACACACTATACGAAAGCATTTGCAGATGACCTTTATCCATCTGAAGTGACCCAATTCCCCCCCTAATTATTGCAAACTAAGCTTAATTCTTTGATCAGAGAAAATAACTTATGCAAATTCATTGATAAATAAATACCCCTGATAAACTTTTTGCATAAAATGGAAAATAAGAACTGATGATTTTGTAGACTTGAGGAACAGAAGAACGAGAAAATAGACATAATAGAGAAAAACTGTGAATCTTATTAGTTATAATAATTAAGAATTAATTCTGTACTTGTAACTTGAAAGCAGGTGGTAAGTTTGGGCGCAGAGGAAGTTGGGAAACCTCTTTTCCCCTTTCTCCCTGTCGTGTGGTTTTTGGTTTTGTTATTATCTGTTGCTTTTGGTTTGTCTTTAAAAAGTCATGACGATAAAAATTTATTTACTAAAAAAAAAGCGGTATCCAGGAACCAATAGGATATTGGAAAACACCTGGGATCAAGCTAAACAGCTTTTAAGAGTTCTGTGATTGGAGGCCAAGCATGAAGTAATGGAGGGATACGGTATGTCGGCTGGCTTCTAAGGAGGGCATCCATCCTGAGATGTTATCTTGAACTTCATCAGCAGTTTCTGTTCTCATTTACTGTTTCTTCCTTAGGTGCTCAGATGACAGACAACACGATTCCTCTGCTACAGGAAGTGGCAAAACTGAGGGATGAAAACAGAAGAATTGCTGAAGATGTGACACAGATGCTGGTAGAATTGCGCAACCGGACAGGTGAGGGACACCATACACAGATGCTGTTCGAGTCTTATCTCATTTATATCTGCTTGGTGTGTATTTCTTCAGGAGGAAAAAAGAAAGAGTGCATGTAAGTAGGTAAAAAATAGGTAAATAGGTAAAAAGGAAAGGATGGAGGCAAGCTAAGATGGAAGCCAATGATGTCCTTAACCATATCCCTGACAGAACACCTCAGTCTTACAGGCCCTATGGCAGTGATGGCGAACCTATGGCACGGGTGCCAAAGGTGGCACTCGGAGCCCTCTCTGTGGGCATGCACACATAGAGTTCATCATGTGGGGGTGGAAAATCACCCACACACACACCCATCTAGGCTGCCTGGGCCACTGAGCATGATCGGTATGCGTATCAAGCGTGAGCAGGGAGGGATCTCCGGCTGGCGGGCCTGGTGCCCGCCAGGTTCGTGGTGGCCAAGCTGCCCGGGGGGGGGGCACAGAGGGGGCAGAGATGCTAGAGAGGCACAGAGCGGTGTGCGTGAGACTTGCTGGATCCTACAGCAGCTTGAGCAGGTGGGGTGGAGGAAGAGAGAGCCAACCGTTTTTTTCTAAACTAAAACCTCAGCATTCAGGTTAAATTGCCGGGTTGGCACTTTGCAATAAATAAGTGGGGTTTGGGTTGCAATTTGGGCACTCGGTCTCAAAAAGGTTCGCCATCACTGCCCTATGGAGTTGCATCAAATCCCACAGGGGCTGGGTTTCACTTGATAGAGAGTTCCATCAGACCTCTGGCTCTGGTTGTGGACAGCTAATGCTCTTTGGTGGGTGCTATGCAACTCACATGGTAATCTTGTTGCTCCAAACTTATACACCATTGAGGCCAGTGAAGTAATTGATGCATCACTGCCCGATCAACTGCCATTCTACTTCTGGAGGCAGCATACTCCCTCGTTCCTCCTAGCTTGCCCCTCTGAATATCACAAACTACTCATGTTGGAAGCAGCAACTAAAATGTTCAACTCAGTAATGGCAACTGATATATTAGAAATTAAAGACTAATATGCTAATACACAAATGGATCTAGAGACTTTTCTTTTGGGTATTATGGTCAGACAGTTTTTAAAAAATGGAACTTTATTTTTATACATGATAGTGGCAGCAAGAATATTATATGTACAAATATGGAAAAATTCATCAATACCTACAATAGAAGAATGGTTTGTGAAGGTATTGACATTGGCAGAGATGGCTAAGCTTACTTCTTTGATTAGAGAAAATAACTTATGTAAATTCATTTATAAATAAAAACCCCGATAGACTTTTTGCATAAAATGGAAAATAACTGGTGATTTGTAGATTTGAGGAACAGAAGAACAATAAAATAGACATAATAGAGAAAAGTGTGAATCTTATTAGTTATATTAATTAAGAATTAATTCTATAGTTGTAATTTGACAGCAGGTGGCAAGTTTGGGTGCAGAGGAAGCTGGGAAACTTTTTTCCCCTTCCTCCCTGTCGTGTGGTTTTTGTGTTTGTCTTTATGAAGTCATGAAAATAAAAATTTATTTCTAAAAAAAGAGAGAGGTATCCAGGAACTGACAGGATATTGGAAAACACCTGGGATCGAGCTAAACAGCTTTTAAGAGTTCAAGGCCAAGCATGAAGTAATGGAGGGATATGTCGGCTGGCTTCTTTGGAGGGCATCCATTCTGGCATCCATCTTGAACTTCATCAGCAGTTTCTGTTCTCATTTACTGTTTCTTCCTTAGGTGCTCAGATGACAGACAACACGATTCCTCTGCTACAGGAAGTGGCAAAACTGAGGGATGAAAACAGAAGAATTGCTGAAGATGTGACACAGATGCTGGTAGAATTGCGCAACTGGACAGGTGAGGGACACCATCCATAGATGCTGTTCATGTCTTATTTATATCTGCTTGATGTGTATTTCTACAGGAGGAAAAAGAAAAAAAGAAAAAAAACTTTGTAAGTATTAAAAGCTTGTTACCATCTTCTTCCATAAATCAGTAGGACTGATGAGGATTGAGGAGGATTATGACTGATCCTTGTCAACCCTTGTATGCTGGTCTAGGACTGTGATAAACATTGATTGATTGCCAACCCTTTAATACCGACTAGACAGACTAAAGAAAAGTCCTTCTCTGCACTACATGGGATTGAGTTCTACAGAGAATGGTGATGAGGCACTTATTTAGATTGCTTTTGAAGTATTTAATGGAAGTATTCAAGAGGAAATAAGTATTGAGAAATTCCAGAGATTTTATCCATTATTGCACTTGACAGGTTTATATTATTAGGTCTTAGTCTCTTTAGTATATTTGATAGTTTAAGCTGCAGACATAAAATTGCTAGAAATTCTGAAGCCATGGGACCCTCTCCCCATTTTGGGCGGGGGGGAGGACAAATTTTGGGGAAATTGAAATAAATGTAGTGCTTACTTTCCTATCAAATCTAAATTACGACAGTACCTCTGAGCATGTAGGATTGTCTCTTTCCACCACAGTTGAACCTTAGCCAGCCCTTGTGATTCTTGAATGGGGAGAATGAGGAGAAAGGCTTTGCTGTCTGCCTTCCCATTCCTTCCTCAGCATGAGGCACAGCAGCTCAGCCAAGAGAGTGAGTTTGAAAAGGCCCCCAGAAGATAACAAGCTGGCTGTGGAGAAGGTGAAGTAAATCCACCATCACTCCTCAGTGGCCAGCTTGCTCTTTTCCTGGGTGTTTTTGCTCTCTCTCTTTTTTATTGCCAACTTCTCCTCCTCCTGACAGCTTCCCAGGAGCTGGGATGAGAATGCAGAGGCTGAAGAGAAGGGTGAGTTTTTGTTGGAGTGAGTGGACTATTTCCTTCCATTCCTGGCATGAGGCCCACATCTCAGAGAAAGCCACAACTTACCCATTCTCTAGTGCCTCCAGTATTTCAAGGCAGGAACCAGGTCCAAACATGAGCCTTGCCAGGCAATGGCCTTGCCCATTTCACTGCAATATGAGCAGGTGCCACATAGAGAAGAGGCACAAGTGGCGTGTCAAACACCCATATGTGGCTCCTGAACTCCTATTACTAATCCACAATATGCACAGGAATTATCACTATCTAAAGCTTTCAACTGTCATACATAAAAACATTCATACCACATATTTTGGGTAAAACCTTGTGTTTCATTTTACTCCGTTTTGTGTTCCTTTAAGCTGTGATTGTTCTGCATTCCCTCTTCCTGATGGCCAGTGGTGGGATCCAAACATTTTAATAACAGGTTCTGCTGGTGGTGGGATTCAAACAGCAGTTCTGCCGCACACACGCATTCCAGTCCCTATTGGGCAGGGAGGTTGCTTTAGTAACCCCTTCTTGGCACTCAGAAAAAATTAGTAATCACTTCTAGAGAAGTGGTGAGAACTGATTGGATCCCATCTCTGCTGATGGCTCTCCCACCAGGTTGTGAAACTTGGCAAGATAGATGGTAGATGAAGGGAATGCTGTGGATGTAGCATATTTTGATTTTGGAAAGGCCTTTGTCAAGGTGCACCATGATATTCTTGCGAGTAAGTTGGAAATATGTGGACTAGACAATGCAATGGATTTGTATTTGGCTGACTGGCTGAACACAAAGAGTGCTCATCAATGGCTCATTTTCATCTTGGAGAGAAGTGAGTAGTGGAGTGCCACTAGACTCTGTCCTGCCCCCCCCCCCCTTATCCACATGCCTGTTTACACCCTCAAAGAACTCTAGTAAGTTTGTAAGACAGGATTTGCCTCTGCAAAAGGCATGCTGACTCTTTCTCAACAGGTCTTGCTTTCTACATGTTTAATAATTTTATCTTTAATGATAGATTCTACTAATTTACCAGGAACAGCTGTCAAACTGACTGGCCTGTAATAGCCTGGGTCCCCCCTAGATCCTTTCTTAAAGATTGGTGTGACATTGGCCATCTTCCAGTCTTCAGGAATGGAGCCTGATTTCAGGGATAAGTTGCATATTAAAGTGAGAACATCAGCAATTTCATGCTTGAGCTCTTTAACAACTCTTGGGTGAATGCAATCTGGGCCAGGGGATTTGGTAGCATTTAGTTTATCAATGGCTGCCAGAACTTCTTCCTTGTCTACCACTATCTTCGCTAGTTCCCCAGATTCGCCTCTTAAGAAGCATGGTTCAGGTGCAGGAATTTTCCTCACCTCCTCTTGGGTGAAGACAGATGCAAAGAATTCATTCAGCTTCTCTGCAATCTCCCTGTCATCTTTTAGCACACCCTTTGTTCCTTTGTCATCTAACGGGCCTACTGCTTCCCTAGCTGGCTTTCTACTTTTGATATACTTGAAGAACTGTTTGTTGCTGGTCTTTATGTTTGCAACCATGTGTTCCTCATAATCCTTTTTTGCCTCCCTTACAGCTAACTTGCTTCTCTTTTGCCGATGATACCAAATTTGCAGATGATACCAAATTAAGAGGGGTAGCTAATACGCTAGAGGACATGGGCAGGATTCAAAATGATCTGGACAGATTAGAAAGCTGTGCCAAAGCTAACAAAATGAATTTCAACAGAGATAAATGTAAGATTCTACACTTAGGCAGAAAAAATGAAATGCACAGATATAGAATGGGTGACACCTGGCTTGACAACACTACATGGGAACGGGATCTGGGAGCCTTAGGGATCTGAATATGAGTCAGCAGTGTGATATGGTAGCCAAGAAAACTAATGCAATTTTGGGATGCATCAATAAGTGTATAGTGTCTAGATCGAGGGAAGTAATTGTACCACTCTACTTTGCGTTGGTCAGACCTCACCTAGAGTACTGTTCAGTTCTGGGCACCGCAATTTATGAAGGATATTGACAAGCTGGAACATGTCCAGAGAAGGGCAACCAAAATGGTAAAAGGTCTGGAATCCATGCCCTACGAAGAGAGACTTACAAAGCTGCGGATGTGTTGTCTGGAGAAGCGAGGGTTAAGGAGGGACATGATAGCTATGTTTAAATATTTGAAGTGATGTTATGTCAAAGAAGGAGCAAGCTTGTTTTCTGCTGCCTCAGAGACTAGGACATGGAGTAATGGATTCAAGGTGCATGAAAAGAAATTCCACCTAAACATTAGGAAGAACTTTCTGTCTGTCAGGGCTGTTCAACAGTGGAATTCACTGCTTCAGAGGGTGGTGGAATCTCCTTTGGAAGTTTTTAAACAGAGGCTGGATAATCATATGTCAGGAGTGCTTTCATTATGTCTTCCTGCATGGCAGGGGGCTGGACTTGATGCCCCCTGTGGTCTCTTCCGATTCTATGATTCCAAGTGCCCAACTGTGCCATCTCCATCACCAGCCCTTCTTCCAGTAGAGTTTTACCCAGATTTATGGCACTGTTTCTTACTCAAGCATTGCTCCTTTGGGTTCCTGCAGAGTTCTCCTGCACTAAATGTCCACCCAACTGGATGTCATTTGAGAAAAACTGCTACTTCTTTTCAACAGTAAATAAACCTTGGACAATTGCAAAACAGTCATGTGAGAATGAAGGGGCTCATCTGGTTATTATTAACAATCATCAGGAAATGGTAAGTGTTTCTGTCCTTCCCTTTCTTTTTTTGACTCAGGCAAGCAAAGACTAGTGGCAACAATGGTTCTGTACTAAATTTGTGAATGTGAGAAAGTTTATTCCAGATTACATGGATTTGAGGGTCTGGAGTTTTGCAATAGTATCAAGTTTTTAAGAGAAACAGGATAGGTGTAGTTCGTACACTAAGTTTCTAGGCTGCATGGTGGGAATTGTAGTCCTAGCCTCTTGCTGTTTGGTTTATTTAGTGTAAGAACATATGAAGGGCAATGCTACATAATACCAGAGGTCCACCTGGTTTGGAATCCAGTTCCACACCAGGGCCCTGGAGGGCCAACAAACAGGGCAAAAAGGCCAAGGCCTTCTCCAAAAGTTGCCAGTCTCCAGGTGATAGCTGGAGATTTCCCACTATTACAACTGATCTCCATGTGATAGAGATCAGTTTGCCTGGAGAAAATGGCTGCTTTGGAAGGGGAGGTCTACGGCATTATTTCCCACAGAAGTTCTTCTCCTCCCTAAAAACCGTCTTCCTTAGGGTCCAACCCCCAAATCTCTCAGTATTACCCAATCTGGAGGTGGCAACTGATGCTGCCTCCTCCTGATGGTATTTAGAGGTTTGCTGTCTCTGTATGTGGAGTTTCCCTGTAGTCACCATGGCTAGTAGCTGCTCACAGACCTATCTTCCATGGATCCATGTAATCTATTTTTAAAGCCCCCTGTGACCATCACTACATCCTCTGGCAGCAAATTCCAGATTTTGATAACTCATCAAGTAAAGAAGTATTTCCTTTTGTCTGTCCTGAATCTGGGCACCAACTTCAGTGTGCCCTCCTGCCCCACATCTTGTATTATGGGGCGGGTGGGGGGGAGCTCCCTATTTATCTACTTTCTCCACTTCTTGCATAACTCCCCTTAATAATTTTTTCCTAGACTGAAAATCCCAAACTCTTCAGCTTCATAGGAAAGGTGCTCTAACCCCTTAACATTGGTTGCCCTTGCCCTCCACTTTTTCCCACTCTTCAGCATTGATTTTGAGATACAACAAGCAGAACTGTACACAGCATTCGAATATCAAGCATATTCATCATTATAAATTAGTTCCTAATCCCTGATTCAAATGAGCTGTTCTGTGTCTCCCAGTTTCATGGACATTTTCTGTCTATATTTTCGCTATCTAGAGATTTTTGGTAAGACTGACTGATGAGGTTTTTTGGATGGGCTTGAGTGATGCTGGCAGTGAAAGTCAGTGGATCTGGGTGGATGGCACTCCTCTGACTCTCGCGTAAGTAGCACCCCTATGTTAGTTATTGAAATCTCCTAGGCCTATTTAAATGGTAGTGTTAACAAGTGTTTACATGGAAAAAGTAAAGAATTCCTTTACTGGTCTAAGGCAAAAATACTTGAACTTGGTCTACAAAGATATTCCAACGGGTCCTTAATGCTTGGACATTTTACAGGTGCAGGGCTTGTAACATTCTTGCTCTCAAACCAAGGATCACTTTGCAAGCTCCATCCCCTCCACAGTTATGCTGAAAGCTCATTCACTCATGTGTTCATTTGTTTTGCAGGGGTCTTTTAGCAGCCAAGGAAACGACAGTTTTTTTGGTTTCAGTTCCACCAGAAAAACACAAGTGTCCTATAATATGCTATTAACCATTCAAAGTATGCCGCAACTGTAGCAGTGAGCGAAATGGCATTTATGCACTCTAGATTGCCTCTAGAGTGCCTATGTGTTCATCAACTTCTGTGCATATTGCAGAGAAAACAAATGGTTCCACTTGCTCAGATGTTTGGGCCCTGGGGAATTTATCAAAACTTGAAAAAAATACAGCATTAGCAAATCACATTCTTGGAATTTTGATAAGGCTTCTCCAGAAGCCAAAGAAGGAATAAATGCCAAGATTGTGATTTACCAAGAAACAGAAACAGAAAACCGGGTCTGTTCCTGGTAATCATATGATCATATGCAGCTTCAGTAATCAAATGACATACTCTTATTCTGCAGCCTTAGGAGCTGGCTGTTTTGCAATTTTATAAATCCTGAGCATGCAGAATTCTCAAAAGGACAGACCAGATATAGAAGTAGCAAAGGAAGATCTGTTTTCCTCCACTGGCTCCTACAGATTGAAGCCTTTGAGTTTACTCTCCAATAACCCTAAAAGGGAAGAAGAAAAGGACTTCAGAGAGGGGAAGTGAAAATAAAACGATTCTATAGAAAAGCTAGTGGCTTAAGAGCAGAACTGAGGCCAAATGACAACACTTGTCAAATGTGTTTTGTACCTCCATTTGTTTGCCTTTTCAATATCTTGATTTTTTTCTTCTTGCATTGGTAACTGATTTAATGACTGTGCTTTATATCATAATGATTTAATGACTTTAATGCATTATTTACCCTGACAAGAGAGACATTTTGATGTAGTGGTGGACTCTAATCTGCACAACTGAGTTTGATTCCCCACTCCTTCACATGACGTCTGCTGAGTGACCTTGGGTCACCCACAATTCTCTCAGAACTCTCTCAGGGCACGTGGAGGCAGGGAATGGCAAACCACCTCTGATCATCACTTGCATTGAAAACCCTGCAGGGTTGCCATAAGCCAGCTGTGACTTGATGGCACATACATATATAAAACAATACATTTTGCTTGTTAAAATTTTCAAAATGTATATATATCAGCAGTTGCTTATCACATACAAATAGAAACAAATTTGTTTTGTTTAATTTATATAATATTTATTTATATTAAGAACAACTGACATTGAACTATGCATTTAATATTAATATTTTATATTAATATCAATTAATATATTAATAACATATAAAATATGCTAATATGTTAATATTAAGAACAACTGAAATTAAACTATGCATTAGCCCTGGGTGAATGGATCCAATGTGAATTAAATACCATTACAATAAGAAACGGACTGAAAATGCTGTTAGGATAAATAGCCTAGAACAGTTGCTAGGTTGTCTGTCCCTAAAACAGGTCATCCTACAGAACACTTATTCATTCAGTGGGTTCCTTTGTTATATTCTGTATCTTTACAATATCCTTTTTTGTCTTCACATGGGCCAACCAGAATGGCACATTATACTAGCTATAACTGAACCAAAGATATATACCATGTCATAATATAGATTAGTCCTTCCCATTACTCTTCCTACCAATTCTCACTATCAAATCTGACCTTTTCACTGCCACATTAGATACTGGGGAAAAGGAGAGCCTAACAATGCTGGACATGGGGAGGACTGTGCTACGCTACCCTCCAACGGAAAGTGGAATGATGTATCGTGTTCTAGAAATGAGAGGTGGATCTGTGAAAGGAAGTGCTAGCCAAGCTCCTGTCTAAGTGGAAATCTACACAAGCTTGGGAACGTCTTGCTTCCTTTGAAATCACCTAGGAACTGTAGAAAAGCACAAAGTTCTTAGGTGGTCATCACAGATATGTGTGCATCCCATTATGAAAAGGTTTATGTCAGCTTAGTGCTACTGAGTGGATCTCCTAGTCTGTTTCTGCTTTATGATTTTATGTGCAAGCGTGTGTTTGGCTGCAAATTTTGTTTCTTGCTCTGACTGAATAAAGAAATCATTATGTTCACTCTGTGTCACATTGAAAGTAACTTCTGCAAATATCCCCTCTGAAGATGCAGGTATTTAAGGCTTGCTTAAGTTGCATTTACTATCACAATGTGCGCTGGGAGAATTGGTGCATTGTTCACATGCACAATTCTGTGAATGGCCAGTAAGAATGGCTGGATTCAGGGAGCCACTTGTACAAGAAACAAAGATATTCACTGCTTTTCCCTCTCCCTAGGCCAGATGGGAAATGGTCAATAAAGTAAATTGTGATCTTAGAATTGCACGTACACACACACGGAATCCGTTCTACACAGAGACCTCAACAGACACAGCTGCCCATACTTCCTTCATCACTTCAATGTGGGCTGCACTGGTAACACATTAACCTCATTCACCAAAATACTTATTTTTAACTTATTTTATCCACAACATTTGCATGCCATATATTGTGACACTGGCTGACACATAGGCAGCACCTGTTACCAGCAGCTATGCTCAAGCAAGATGCTTCCCATTCAAAAAGAAAAAGAATTTCATAGTACTAAAAGTGCTTACTCCTAGAAGAATGTATTTGGAAATCTAAGGTGGACTTTGTGCTTTGTGGCCCAACCTGCACAGGTCAGAGAACTACTGTGTTAAAATAACCAGAAATCATGCTGTACTTTCTTTTCATGTATTTTCTGCCACTGCTCATGTGCACAGTTCTGAGAGTGACTTTGGGCCATGACAACCTCAAGTTAGAATGCCAAAGCTGTGCTTCATAACGTTAGCAAATTTGTAAAAGTCACAATTTTGAATATTGATTCTATTTTTTAAATATGAGTTGAGAAAATCATTAGTATGTTTGAGACTTGCCTTATCCTGTTTCATCCTCAGAGAGGGAGGTTTCCTCCAGTATTCCCTCCACGCACTATCATACTATCCTTGTTCACAAGTTACCAAGATGTATACTTGATTGTATACAGTGAGGTATATGATGTACACTTGATTATTCTTTGTACGTGCATTGAGTAATTTTCATGTTACAGTAAATGCACTTACAACTGAATGTGTTGCACAAACCTCACATTTATCCCCCTTTACATTTGTAAAATGAATATGCACTGGCTCATTCTTACAAATGGGTACTCATGTACAGGCAGGATGAATATTTGCAACAAACAAAAAGGGCTAATACCTACTGTTATGTGGATAATGTACAGTAGATTTTTTTTCAGTTAGTTAGCTCTTGATGGATTGTCACAAACAGTCATTATCATCCAAGCAAGGTTTAGTAAATATTTGCATAGTGGCACTTGAAGCAACTCTAATGAAAGTAGAAACGGAAAGAAGGCGCTACCCAATCTCCTGTGGAGCTCTCAGAGGTGAATGATGAATAGAGCTGAAAGGATAGAACACATCCTTTCTCATTAAAATTTGCACAGGCAAGAGGCATGGCCCACGGGATACAACATGGGAACCGGGTCCTACCTCCCCTACCTCCCAAGCCATCAAGTTCTGAGATGGAATTGCAGCCAACAGGTATGATCAGAATAATCTGAATTGGGAGGGAGACACACAGAGAAGATTTAGTCTATCCCATATATTGTACAAGTAACATTGGAAGCTCACAAATATGTTTGTTTTAAGAGCCAAGCACTAAATATGGTTAATTACAATTAGAGCCAATTCATCTATCTTTGCTTGAAAGTCTTCCAACAGCCCCGGTCTTAGTTACCTTGCTGCTTCCCAGGACTAGTTATACCAGGTGTCTGTTTTGTGTTATCTAGGCATCAACTCTGGCTAATATTGTTCAGGTCTGTAATTATAATTTCATCAAGATTTATGAACAGCCTAGTGTCTATTCCTACGAGAACTACAGTGGAGCCTGTCTCAGACCAAATAAAATGTATTAGAAAAAGGATAGTCTCAATTTGCGGGGGGGGGGGGGGGAGCAAACAAACCCTGTAACCACAGAACGTGTCATGTTTCATAACAAATCAAATAAGTGTTTTAAAAAGGGAAGAAATACTGGATAGGGTAAGAGGATTGCAAAACAAACTTGCTGAGCAAGATAAATATAAGTCCAACTTACACGCATTAGCAGTAATCTCTGTTGTCACTGCTTTCACAAGAAGACTCTCAAAACTTCATCCCAGGTGAGGGGGCCATGCCCCTCCTCCTATTCATCCAATTCATAGTTCCTCCCTGAATTTTTTCAGCATGCCTGTATTTTAAAAAGAGGAGGGGTGGGGGGATAGGGACAGGGCATGCTAAAACCTTGAACCTTACCCACCTACAGCTATACCTCTGAATCTTACCCACCTTGAAAAGAGTTTATCTCTTCAGTAAGGGTCAGTGTAAATTGCCTCTATGTGTATTTTGAAAAAGGGCATTCAGTTCAGAACCAAATGACTATAACTTCAGAAATAATTGCAAGGCAACATACATCTTCCAATGTTCATGTTCTCCATGTAGATTTGGGGATGGTAAGAACAATGTGCAGAGGACACTTGAATAGCTCCTCCAGACAAATCTGTGGGAATGAGAGGGAAAATCTTTGGAAGGAGAGGAAAATATTTCTGCACAGCGATGGAAAAAGGGACTGCTGTCATATGGGATCTTTAAGGCCTGCTTGAATATGTAACCCTTTATGCTCTCAGAGCATGGGTATCTTCAGTAAGACTGGGGGTGGGGGGAATTTTTCCTAGAAACTCTTAATTTACTGAGCTACTTTATTTATGTGAAGAAATAAGGAGCTTTTGCGCTTTGAAGGAAACATAGAACAAGATTCTATTACTAGCAAGAGACCGCTTGAAAGCCCTCTGCAGCCCAAAACAGTTCAGGAATTTCCCAGTATCTGGACATTCCATACAGACAGGGAAATAACCTTCCATAAAGTTGGCAGTTGTGGGTTTTCCAGACTGTGTGGCTGTGGTCTGGTAGCTTTTGCTCCTAACATTTCGCTCACATCTATAACGAGCATTTTCAGAGGCACACCACAGTGTTTCTCTCCATGACACAGTTTCTTTAACAACTAACTCAACTAACATAAATGACCTGGAAGTAGGGGTGGGTAGCGTGGTGGCCAAGTTTGCAGATGATAGCAAATTATGTAGGGTGGTGAGAACCACAAAGGATTGCGAAGAACTCCAAGCGGACCTTGATAAATTAGGTGAGTGGGCTCAGAAATGGCAAATGCAGTTCAATGTAGCAAAATGTAAAGTGATGCACACAGGGGCAAAAAATCCAAACTTCACATACACGCTACAGGGGTCAGTTCTATCAGTCACAGACCAGGAAAGGGATTTAGGTGTCTTAGTTGATAGTTCCATGGGAATGTCAACTCAATGCATGGCAGCTGTGAAAAAGGCAAACTCTATGCTGGGGATCATTAGGAAAGGAATTGATAATAAAACTGCAAAGATTGTCATGCCCTTATATAAAGCAGTGGTGCGACCGCACTTGGAGTACTGTGTCCAGTTCTGGTCGCCGCATCTCAAAAAGGATATTGAGGAGATAGAAAAAGTGCAGAGAAGGGCAACAAGGATGATTGAGGGACTGCAGCACCTTCCCTATGAGGAGAGGCTGCAGCGTTTGGGACTCTTTAGTTTGGAGAGGAGGCGGCTAAGGGGGGATATGATTGAAGTCTATAAAATTATGCATGGGGTAGAAAATGTTGACAGAGAGAAATTTTTCTCTCTTTCTCACAATACTAGAACCAGGGGGCATTCATTGAAAATGCTGGGGGGAAGAATTAGGACTAATAAAAGGAAACACTTCTTCACGCAACGTGTGATTGGTGTTTGGAATATGCTGCCACAGGAGGTGGTGATGGCCACTAACCTGGATAGCTTTAAAAAGGTCTTGGACAGATTTATGGAGGGGAAGTCGATGTATGGCTACCAATCTTGATCCTCCTTGATCTCAGATTGCAAATGCCTTAGCAGACCAGGTGCTCAGGAGCAGCAGCAGCAGCAGGCCATTGCTTTCACCTCCTGCATGTGAGCTCCCAAAGGCATCTGGTGGGCCACTGCGAGTAGCAGAGTGCTGGACTAGATGGACTCTGGTCTGATCCAGCAAGCTAGTTTTTATGTTCTTATGTTCTTATTAACTTCCATAAGGTTATTTCCAAGTGGTAAGCTGCAGTGATGCAGTCAAAGCTCTGCTCACAACCTGAGTTCAATCTTGATGGGAGTTGGTTTCAGGTAGCTGGCTCAACATTGACTCAGGTTGGTAAAATGTGCACCTCGTTTGCTGGGGGTAGAGTGTACACGACTGTGAAAGGCAGTGGCAAACCACCCTGATAACATAGTCTGCCTAGTTAATATCATGCTGTGGGGTTACTTCCCAGGACAGTCATGAGCCAGTGCTTGCTCAGGGGATTGTCTTTCCTTTCATTTATGGTGACTCATTATGGTTATAGGCTTACAGTGACCGAGTTTCTGTTTCCCTTGGACTTCCAAGCTCTGTACTTTCCCACTTGGTTTGAATGCTGAAGACCCTCCCTCAGGGGTGTGGCTCTGGCTTAGGGCCTTCTCCCTATTCTGAAAAGATTGGCTGAGCTCAGCTGTCTGCCAGTCACTCATCCATTTTATCTTTCCTGTAGAGCACAGCACTTGCAGCTGGTAAGTGTTTTGTGTGGGTTGTTGTGATCAAAGAAAGGTGTGGAATTGGGGATGGGGCTCAGGCCTGGCATGGAGGAGGGAGTGGTAAGTGGCCATGACAACATTGCTATTTGGGTTGGATGAATTTCTAGTACAATGGTTTTGGCAGGAGCAGCAGTGGCGTAGGAGGTTAAGAGCTTGTGTATCTAATCTGGAGGAACCGGGTTTGATTCCCAGCTCTGCCACCTGAGCTGTGGAGGCTTATCTGAGGAATTCAGATTAGCCTGTACACTCCCACACATGCCAGCTGGGTGACCTTGGGCTAGTCACAGCTTCTCGGAGCTCTCTCAGCTCCACCTACCTCACAGGGTGTTTGTTGTGAGGGGGGAAGGGCAAAAAAGATTGTAAGCCCCTTTGAGTCTCCTGCAGGAGAGAAAGGGGGGATATGAATCCAAACTCTTCTTCTTCTTCTTGATACAACAAAACTGAGAATATAATAGACCAGGTTGCATTTTCAGCCTATTTATTTAAACAATTTATTTGGAAGAAAGAACTGAATGCGTCTCATCAGGGTGGGTTAGCTTATGGTATAGTTGCAATAATTTTATTTGAGTTAGTTGTTAAATTTTTTAAAACATGCCAGAGACACTTAAGGAGTTAAAGAAAATATGCACTGTGAAGTTGACTGATTGTAGCTTAATTTATTTTCATGCAGCCAATAGACACATTTTGTTTTTAATGAAAATATTTCCCTTCTATGTTATAGTTATTTTCAAACTAGTTCAGACAATTTAAAGCAGAAAACTAAAAGGAGAAAAACTGGACGAAAAGCAAGTGGAACGAGTAAAACCACCAAACAAATAAAACCACGATAAAATTGAAAATTTCAGCAGAAATAATCAGAAAATAATTGCTGCAAATTTAACTGTAGCAAAATGAATATAAGATGCAAAGTTCTTGTAAATTTTTTTGGTAGATATAAATATTTGTACAAAGCAGTCTTTTGACCTTTCTTATGTTATGTCACCAATATGGGAGCTGATTCCCTAACATCGGCTACAACTGTATCCAAACATAAGAATTATTTTGTTACTTATCAACTGCAGCAAGTGTAACTGTTGCCTCTATATGGAAATTTGAAAGAGTTTCTATTTGAGAGAATTGGGAAGATAAAATGAGAGAATATTTTTGTATGGCAAAATTAACTAAATAGAAGACCAGAATATGAATTTAGAACAAAATGAGAGCCTTAGCTTAATTATTATAACATGCAAAAGTATTTTTCATGTTTTACTAATATGATTTTAATGAATAAGAGCATAAATCAATGTATGTTTTTCTGACATATATAGATAATGATGTATAATCTTAATACGAATTAGCTATATGAGTATGATAGTATGACGGAATTATCAAATTTATCTACCAAGCTTTTCTCTTTATTATATTCTGAATTGTAATTGAAGTTTCCTTTAGTACAACTAGTTATTAATGTAGATCCATTCACTATTTTCTTTTTTTCTTCCCCTCCCGTATTATGCTTTTTTGTGAAAAAATAATAATATTTTTTAAAGTACACATACAAAAATTTAGAAGCAGCAGTGAGGATTTAAACCTATCATGACAGAGATCCTGGGAGCCTTGTCTCCTTTTTAAAATGACTGTGTGCATCCCATGGCTCTCGGGGATTTTTCTTCCAACATGGCTCATTGTCAGACCAAAAAACCTGGAATGCAGAGTTTTAGTTTCGATTACTCCTGAGTGCTGTGCCCCTCATGCTGCTTCACAAATAGCTCTGAGGCTTATAGCAGGGCTAAGAGATTTGAAGTGCCAAGGGTAGCAATTAGAGGCAAAAACTCTGGCCAAATCCACCAAACGCAGGCTAGAGCCCACCATAGAGCTTATTATGTGGCAATGATGGCAATAAAGAAGAAAAACTTCTCTGCTTCCACTGCCTCCAGAGGGAAATTGTTGCGGGAGAAATAAAAGTGACTGGGCTGCTTTAAAGCACAGGGTATGTCGTAAGTGCACAATAGGCCATGGTGTCCAGAGAAGAAATGCCCAAGGCCAAAGAGGTAAGGGCTGTTTCTGCTGCAACTGTTTTGCTTCTTACCAGAAGCAGCTTTTCCTGTTATAAAATGAGTCAGACTACCTTTAAAGGAATGTATGTGTAACATGTAGCTTGGGCTGTAGCACCCAACCTATGTCTTTGATTACTTGATTTTCAGAAAGTGCAATCTTTATTGGAAAATAAATTTTTTCTTCCTTTAGGCTACTGCTAACAGACATCTAGTGGGAACAATTTTGTCTGCAAAGTAGGGTTGCCAAAAGGCCTCTAGAGAAAGGCCCAGTCCATTTTTAATAAAGACTTAATATATGGAAATGGGCTACTGGAGTGTTTCATGGCATGGAGATAAATAATACAACCTGCAAAATAACAATCCATTATGCCTCTTGTAGAGGGACAGGATTCTTTTACTGCAGGTCTGCTAGCAATGGTATTGCAAAGTTGTCTAAACCAGTAGGGTTCTGCTATTCATTCCCATGGCCCAGACAAGCCATGTATCACCATAAGCAGTATGTGTGTGTAAAGTGCTGAGTTATAGCAACCTCCTCAAGGGACTTTCAAAGCAAGTGAGAAGCAGAGGTGATTTGCATTCTTCTAGAGAGTTGACCTTGGTGGTGCCAACTCTAGAGAGTTGACCTTGGTGGTGCCACAAGTGCTGACCCTGCTTAGCTTCCAAGATCTGATGCGATCAAGTCCTACCATGCTGCCTTCCCTCCCACATTCAGCAGTAGACTATAGGAATTAGCTTTACAAATCAGGCATGTGGGGCCTCCATTCTATATGTGTGTCTCAAAAGAGAATTAGAGGACCCAAGGGACCATTTCAGGCTGGGAAAACACTGTAAGGGGGAAAAGCTTAAACCACACACACACACACACCCTTGTGCAACAGTCATGATGAGATTGGGGAGACAGTGCAACTGGTTTTTAAGAAAGAAGCACTGGTCTCCCAATGGCTTGTTTAATGTGTGCCTGAGAAAGCTCCCTCTGCGCTCTTAATTGCAGAAGCTGTTCTCCAAGCATCCCTATTTTATGCCTGTGCAGAAAGGGAAGACTTAAAATATTTCCATATACAATACAGATCTCAGATGACAGCCTAGTAGTGATTGCTTGACAACTGACACTGGGTGGGAAGCCACATTCCCAAACAGGTATACCCAAATCTCGATGCTAAGTACAGTAGGGCTCCCTGTGACCCTGAAGGGTCCTGAGAGGGCATCATAATGCATCGCCTTCTCTTCAGTGGTTTTCTTCCTAGCTGTCCTTCCTTCTGGAAGTGTTGCTATTAGAGTGCCAACATCAGCAAAAATGTCAGTTCCTTAAGCACTGCCTTTTGTTTGTGTCCACAGGGATTTACATATCTGCAGTACCTCCTCTTCCTGCAGAAATAGGTGAGTTAGTAATTTCCTTCACTTTCTTCAGCTCAGGCACTTATTTATGTATGTATTTATGTATTTAGGTGGTTAGTTACAGTCCACTTTTCTTACTGAGGCTCCAAGGCAGATTGTATGGAATGTCAATACAGTCAACAGGATGGGACATTCAATAAAACAATGCAATAGGATTTGTATTGTAGAAATCTGAGAACTAGAAATCTGAAAATAGACCTGAAGTGAAGCACAAGTATTAACATGACGTGTTATATTATGTAAAATTTACTTACCAGTAGTAGAATTTTGCTGACAGCAGTAGACAGTATGCGTTATGCACAGTAGTAGACCACAGGCCCCAACCTTTTATCCAAGTATCTTCCTGAAACATTTTGTTATGGTGAAGCTCTCTTAAACAATTAAACATAATGTGACAACATGGTTCTCTATGCAAACCATAAGGATCATTTTCAACATTATGCTGCCATCATTTTAAAGACCAACCTGGGAAAAATGACTGAAATTATGAATCTTTATTGTAAATGTTCCTTATGACTTTGCCATAACATGTGTGGCTCTTGTTTCAGCCAGCCATCTTTTGGGATAATGTTGCTGTATTCTTAAAGCTTAGCTTCAGTAAATGCCTATAGGCGAAATTGGAAGAAAGAATAAAATTGATTTAATCATAATAAAATACTGCGTAACATATATCCAGGGGTGTATCTATGGAAAATAGTGCCTGTGGCAAGCATTGACATTACGCCTCTGTCCAAACATCTGACACCCAACCCTGCCCAAGGCATTGGCATGTCCCTTGAGTACCCAGCCCAGGGGTCAGTCTTCTTGCTGGCTGGCCATGTGCCTTATTGCTGGCTCAGGGTGGCAGGAGCCTCTCTCTGAAGCTTGGCTTGGAATGGGGCAAGCATGGTGCTGGCAGTCACTGAGCAGCACCATGGGGGCAGATGGTGGGCAGAGTAAGATGAGGCACACTGTGCAACTGTGCAACTGTGGCAGGTGGCCAAGCCTGCAGGAATGATGCCTCCTTCAAGTGGTACCCAGGGCATGTGCCATATCTGCCAAACCTTAGGTATGCCACTACACATATCTGTTTTGGGATGGACTGACAGTGATTTTTCCTCCTGAGTCTGAGGGCCAGTGCTTGAGTCAGGATAGCCAGGATAATTAGGTATAGAAGAGAAAAAAATTCTCAGACTTGCTGTGTGGCACATCCATGCTATGTGGCACACCTGGAAATACAAAGGCAGCTTGAACACAATGGATTATGTCGGATGTCCTGAAAAGTAATTTGATTCAGAAGGAGTCAATAAAAATGTTATATTGGTTCACAGATTTGTACAAATCAGTTCCAGTAACTGCAGTGGATTAATTATTTTCTTTGATTTAGATTCACCAAGTAGTTTGGGTGATGAACAACAGTATGATGACACAGGTTTTATAACAGGGATGGATCTTCAAACACAGCAGTTCTCTTCGACTGAGAAAGAAAAGAAAGAAATGGAAATGCAGAAAGGTGCGGCTGTGATTAAGTTGGGTGGGCAGATTGTCTAAATGTTCATACATACCACTTCCATGGCTTGTCAAGGTTAGGCACATTGATTTCTGTTGGCTTACAGTACAGCCAACTTGTTCAAGTGAGTCAGTCAATTGAATGGAACAACTGACACGTACCCCAGTATGTCATTATACCCCACTAAGATCCCTACCCTCCCAAGGCTCCACATCCAAATCTCTAGGAATTTCCTAGCCATCATAGATGTGATCAAAATAATTCCTTATTGAAAAACTGCATCACAGTGTTTTTGGCAAGAAGCCACTTTCTATTATTCCTAAGAGCTGGGCTTCTTGTCTGGATTTGCCTTTAGCAGAGTAGTAATATAAAAAGTCCCGTTCCTTGTAAAAATTAATCACAGGAGACTGGTGTTGAAAAGCAGCAGGATGAATTGGTTGTGGGAGAGAGAAGCAGCAAGCCATTGTGGCTGGGTCCTGGGCAGACATGGTCTTCGGCCTGACAAGCAGTGGGTCTGGAGAAGAATCATCCCCCACCCACCCCCCAGGAAGCCACAGAAGGCCTCTCACCTTTAGACCATCACTGCAACTATAAAAGTTCAACATAGAGCAATATTTGTTGGGTATGTTAATTTTATTGACTACCTTCCGTGTTTGGCATCAAATCTAACTGTATTCATAATATTTTATATAACTCACAATATGTTTAGCTTTAGCCAAGCTACACCTGACGTAAGAAGTCCGTGAAGTCCACATTTCTTTTTAACAACCTATTATCAGGCTCTCATGCCTGCCTGAAAATTTAGGGACAAGTCACTGCGGAGAGAGGGCTGTACTTGGAGCTATCTACACTTCAGAAGAACTATTTAAACCCAAGAAGAACCATTTATTTATGTGCAGTTCTTCTCATCTCTTTCCCAATCCCAGTGATAGAATCTTCTAGGCCAGTGGTTCTCAACCTTCCTAATGTCACGACCCTTTAATACAGTTCCTCATGTTGTGGTGACCCCCAACCATAAAATTATTTGTGTCTTGGTTCCTAAGACCATCGGAAATATGTGTTTTCCAATGGTCTTAGGCGACCCCTGTGAAAGGGTCGTTCGACACCCAAAGGGGTTGCGACCCACAGGTTGAGAACCACTGTACTAGGCAGCTGTGTCGTGGGCTGCTTGTTAGCTAACAAACAAATGAGAGAAATTCTGATTGAAGAATTCTGTCATCAAGTGAAGTTTGGCCTTAACATAACTACCTTTAGCTATAATGTATTTTTTTGTAGGATAAAAATCTAAATTTGTGAGTCTCTTTGCACATGGCTAATCCAGGGTCTGAATTAGAGGTCTTTGGTTTGGTTCACTTGCCCTTGACTTTGCTATTTTTTCTATTTCCTTTTTCAAATGGGTTGATGAAAATCTATCTCAAAATAGAACCCAGAAGCCTTGCTTTGAGGGTGTATGCATCCCTGCACACGCCTGACCTTGGGGCCCTCCTGATGCACTCAGGCCTGACCTGTTATTCATTTGAAAGGGGAATTTTCTTTATGTGTTAATTTTAAGAAATGTCTTCATTGCAGTGAATGACTTCCAGTCCACTACTGTTCTCTTCCACAGCTTATTCAAGCTCTCAGGCTGGACAAGGGAAAGACACTAGAAGAATGCATGTATTCCTTCTTTATGGGCTGGTGGTCATATGCTTTGTGATGTTGGTTGTACTCATCGTTCTGTTCTTGGGAAAATGTAAGTGAACCCCCCTCCCCCAATAAAACTAACATGAGACTAAGGCTTTAGCATACTTAAGAGGGTACAAAACTCAACCAAGGAAGAAGGGAACCAAATCCAACCCAAAAACTAGGTTAGGAATCAAAAAGGTTGAGCTATCATAAAATAACGAGATGGGGATTTCCTTATGCTGTGTGTCAACAATCTGTGAGGAACATCCTAGCTTTCACTGGTTAAGTGGGTTCATAAATGCAGATTGTGTTCAGTAGAGTTCATCAGTTCAAGACTGTTTCTCCTGGCAGCAGTTAATTGGGAAGTTCTGCTGCAGCTGGAAGGTTCTGGTTGGGAGGGGTCATTGTACTCCTTCTAGATAGGAGGGGCATCTTGCTCCAAGTCCTAAAAAATTGGCCAGGACAGCCCCTGGATTGGTCAATTGTGGTCACCAGTTTATGGCCAGCATTTTGTATACAGAGTCATCATTATGACAGTAGGTATCCTCTTTACCTTGCTCCCCCCCCCCCCCCCCGGCCTGTTGTTGGAGAAATAATTTATGTCTCACAGCTTTAGGCTTCAAGAACATCTATGCAAGTAGGGCTATGCGAGTATGTAGAGAGATAACCTTTGTTGCATTTTTATGTATCTTGTCTATGCCAAGCTATAATTCTGTTTGCTTTAACTAACCCTTTGGATTTCTTAATAAAGCTTTATTTTCATATTTATTTTATTTTTATTTTATTTATTATTGGATTTATATACTGCCCTCCCCCGAAGGGCTCAGGTGTGAGTGAGTTGTATGGTTGTGCCACTGAGCACAACAAATACTTTTTGCCATCATAGTGTGTACAAATTCATAAAAAGGATTAAACACCAAGGGTAAATATACGCAAGGGTAAATATACAGTTATTTTTTCAAGTCAGAGCAGATGGTATGGGTGGGGGCGCCTTGATGAGTTCAGGCCTGATATTAAAAATTCTTTTGGAGCCCTTTTCAATATAATAATAAAAAGTTTTACATACAACCTGCTCTGATTTGAAAAAACTAACTGTATACTTGTCCTCATACTTGTGTATACATTTTTAGAGACCACTAAGGAAGGTCATAGGGGCAAAACACTTTTAGATAACAGTGGTTTATGTATGTTTCCAAACTGTATGTTTTTAAATATATTGTGGCTTTGGTTTTTAATCTTTTTAATGAATTTGTGCGAACAATAAAGAAATTACGACATTGTTATTTTTATGACAGCTTTTGGCTCCTTACGAAGGTGATACAGAGGAATTTGTACTGGGTAGCCTCTGGGACTGGATTTCTAAACTTCACACATTCTCCAGTTGCACTATGGAAGTAACCTTTTTCTTGGGTTGCTGTTTTGCTTTAGGGTAGGATAAAGCTCCTGGGGCCATATCATATCAGGCAGATTGCCACTGCGTTTAAGGGAAAGTTCAGAAATATTTATAGACTGATTAAAGGAATTGTCACGTTGGCCCTGAGAATGAGAAAGAGGGAACAGACTATTCAGTGTTTTTGAACCATACTAAAATTTGATTTTTTCTATAACATTTTCTTTTGCATTTTCCTAAACTTTAAATCCAATACCTTCAATGGTCTGACTTTTTTCTAAACCAGTCTTACAAAAGGAACTGGGGATAACAGACCTTAATGAGCTAGCTGGCATACAAGAAGCATTTGTTACTGTCATTGAGTGATTATGCACAGCACGAATAAGACATCCTGGGGACTTCTTAACAAAAGCCATCTCCTCATTTTTTGTTTGGACAGCCCAGACAACAGAGGCATCAGAGGAGAAAGAGGTTTTTTCCCTGACCCAAGCGTTAAAGCCTCTTGTTAGTTTTCTCCATCACTGGTGCCCAACATTTGGTGCTGCAGGGATTCTCTGTTCGCACAGCCCAGTGAAGGTTACTCCGGATGTGTGCTCTGGTCCTGGGTAGCTTTTTAGCTCAAAAAGTACATGGTTGTTTTCTGCTCATCCTGCCAATTCTGACAATACCTACTTTCCCCTTTTTAAAATGTTCGATAAGCTGCCTTCGAAGACATGAACTGAACGCATGATATGAAAACTGGCTGTGATTCTAAAACCATGTTTGTATTTTCAAAGACAGTTCATCAAAAATAAAAAAGGGAAAACTATACCTTGCCAGAACTGGCAAGACAAGCTGAGTAAAACCATATACTGGTACTTTTTGGGCTGAAAATGTACCTAGCAGCAGAGCCTGCAGAACAAACATCCCGGGAAAACCTTAAGCAAAAAGCTGCAGGCACAGAAAATCTCTGCAGCACCACAAAATGTTGGGCACTAGCAGCAGATGAAACTGACCAGAGAGTTTTAACAGGCGGGCAGGAAAAATAAAACATATCCTCTGCTCCTATATAGCAATGGGAGATGACTTGCAGATGACTTGGGGGGTGGGGGTGGAAGTCAGTTGTTTTGCATCCTCAAAATTGGATGGTTCGAGCAGAAATAAGGTGTCCTGATGACATCTTGGGGAAAAAGCTGTGCAGCTTGAGGAAAAACTAAGACGCCTTTTTTTTTTGCATCCCCAGGTTGTCTATTTGTGCTGTGCAGAATGAGCTATAGTTACTCGTAAAGTCTGGTAGACAAGATCCCAGCCTCAACTTTAGTCCGTGTAGGGAGGGAGGCCAAGGGGGATTCACAAGGTTAAGCACTGTTTATTTTGACAGAAGAATGAGCAATAGGATAGTCCCTTCTCCATCCTCTTTTTCTTTTTAGACTCAGAAATTTCGCAGGAGTTAAAAGAGCTGCATTTTAACAATTCCGAGATGACAATGACTGGTAAGCCCTATGACTCTTTGCCTTCTGAGGGTGGGAACCACCAGGGTGAATCCTCTCCAATAACCACACTGGACACTTAGCTGGGATAAACATTTGGCCATAGCCATTTTATTAGCCAACCACAAACAGAAGCGTGAGGCGTAGCATGGGTCTTGATCTGGCCTGTCTGTTTCATAGCGAAGCTCCAATGGGCGGATGCCCTGTATTGGACTTCGCTCCACTGAGGGGCTCTGCCGGGCGGACGCTCCTGGCAAGAGGTGATCCCCATTTTGCCGGTTCGGCAGGGCAGTTGCCTCTTGCCGCCATCGGCACTTCCAGATCATTACCCATGCGCCACCGCCAAACGGCTATGACAGAAAAAATTGCAACAACCGGACAAATCCAGGGAGAGGTGGGTGGGCAAATCGCTGGCTGGCCGAAGCACATGGCCAGAACAAAGGAGGGCTTCCCCTTTAAAGGGTCATCTGCCCTCCCCCTTGGTGACGTCAGCCCTTGCCCAACATGGCCCGGGCTTCGCTTCCGCCCTCAGTTAGGTGGAAGCGGTCACCTTGGCTCCACCCGTCCCACCCCCAGAGGCAACCGCAGCCGGTGGGTGATTCACAGCTGTCTTTCACATATGCATTCCCTCAATTCTCTTGGGAAGACACTGATGTGGACAAGGATAAGTTTAAAGTTTTTTTCATATCAAGTCACAGCTGATACGATCATCCTGTAAGCATTTCAAAACACTTTCAGAGGTGGCTTACCATTGCTTTCCTTTGCCTCATGACCCTGCTATTCCTTGGAGGTCTCCCATCCAAATGCTAGCTAGGGTTAGGACTGAGAGGAAGTTACCAACCCAAGATCACCCAGCAAGTTTTAGTGGCATAAATGGGACAACTGGGGACCACCAATGTGAAACGTTTCAGCTCATTCCACAGGCATTAACATTACACTTACATCTACTGATCTGATTCTGTGACTGTGAGTAAAATGTTTGTGCTACCGATAAGGACAAATATGTAAGCTGAAAAAGAATGATGTCAACTAAGTTTATTGGTGTGAAACCTAACAAGGATGACTGCACCAATACCAACCACAGTGACACTTGTGTGTAATACCAAGGCCACAGAGTCAAAAGCAGGCAATATCAAAGTGAAGTAAGGCACACCATTGTTTCCAGTGTAGTAAAACATATGTACACCGGTCAGCAGTCAGCCCCACTCATTTCATTGCATGAAGGCTGATTTGCTCCATTCATGCATCTCAGACTTCACAAAAGCAGTACATTTCTTCCCCCACAAGAACTCTTCTGATCTAGTCAGTTGAAAAATCGTAGTAAGACATAGATAAGCACTAAAAGTATTGCATTCTTCACTCTAGCCTAGCATCATTCTTAATTTATTAATTAATTTTATATTTCAAAATTTTAAACCACCCTCCCCTAAAGGAACACTTTGAATGATTGAATCAGTGGCCGAGCAGCAGTCTCAGTCTCCCAAACCATAAGTGTCTGTGCACATTTCTATTTGTTTTTCAGTTTTAAAGGACCTGGATGATATCCGAGCAAAGCAAGACATTATTCAAAAATCTGTGAGAAATGATTTTACTGACCTTCAGGACATCACTGGTGAGAATACTGGGGTGGGTCTGTATGTGAATTGATCTTATGACAGTCCCTTTTGGGCTTAAGATGCACTACCCCTCCAAGAATTCCCAGGAAACTTTAAAAACAGGAAACACTATTAAAAGAAAGTTCGAAGGACACTTTTCTAGCTTGAAGCTTTTCTTCTTGAACAGCCTAGTAGTAAGGGGAAGGAAGGATTCAGCCTCTATTCCAAAAAGCCCGTAATCTATCTATTTGGGACATGGTATCAACCAATGCTGGGTAAATGACGCTTTTTTGAATTATTCAGAACCCATACAGATTCATTCAACTGCTGTTCCTCAAAATCTCTCTGTCCTAGACTCTTTTACCGCTCAAACTAACCCAAAATAGTCAGGGACTTTCCACAGGAAAAAAAAAGTTTCTCAACTTCATCTGTTTACAGGAAATTCCAGCCATGTTAGCCAAAAAAAATTCACAAGAGACCAAAACCAGGCAATGTGTAGTTGGCTTTCATAGACACGCAAAAGCGCAATATTTCACTGCGTTTGTACGTTAGTCTATAACCAGGGTCCATAAACCTTTTGACCCTGTGAGCTCCTTTGGAATTCTGAAACAGGGTAGCGAAGCACAACAGCAAAATGTCTGCTGCAAGAGGCAACTCCAACCACAAAACATCAGGGAGCAAAAGGTTATGCACAACTCTCATAGTAGCTCTTCAACATATAAGGCAGAAACTCTCTTTAACAGGATGTCTTTTAATCTGCACCGCCAATCAGAAGCACTGCTGGGCACAAGCCCCACCTGGCCCAGTCCACTTTCTAAAAACACATGGAGGTGCCATGAAGGGTGATGGCATGGTGCCCACAGGGTCATGTTGGGTCTGTAAAAAAGTAATGGATTTCAAAAAAAAAATGGAACAGTTGGGTGAACATAGACCTGAAACTGAATGAGCAGAAACCACAGACCTGGAAGTAACTTGCTCATCTAGCCTGCATTGAAATAACATTCCTCAGAAATTATCTTCCAGTCCAATTTTTTAAACCTCTGTGGTGGTAAATCCCCCAACTTTCCACATCTCATTCCATTTCTACACTCCTCCATCATATGGTAAGGATCGTTTTCTATCAGAATTCAGCGCATTTGCAATTACACAGTGGAACAAAAAGTACTCCCAGGAGAATGATGTGCGTTAAGGGAGGCCGGGGCCCTGATCCAAATTGAATCAGTTCCCTGTGCCTTCGGGGAAATTGAGTCAGGTTGTGTAGTTTGTCACACACTTCCTTCAAATCTCTCCACAAAACCTATCATTTTTTGTAAAGGCTTTAACAGCACCCCTTCAATGTTTATACTCCAGCACATCTGATGAAGAGAGCTCTAACTCACAAAAGTTTATGCTGGAATAGATTTTGCTAGGCTTTCAGGTGCCACTGGACTCTTGTGGTATTAAGCGAGTGCCTGCAATGAGCTCATATTCTTCTTCTGTTATCCCTGTTTCCAGCTACCTATCTTCCCTTTCATTGTTGCCCTTATAGTGAACTTTGTATTGTATGATTCCCAAAGGAGAGATCTGTCTTCTTGCACTCTGTGTATGACCATGGACAATTTAAAATAAATTTAAAATAAAATTGCTAGGCATTTGCTAGGAAATTTAAGAAAATTGCTAGGAAATTTAAAATAAAATTGCTAGGCAAAACACACCTCAGGTTAATATTTTCCCTGACAAGTACTGCTCAAAACACACTGGAGTTTTGAACAACACTATCTCTAATTGGTCTACTCTGTTTTAAGTTATTGACTGTTGATTTTCTGCACTGAGTTTTATGGGACCTAAGCCACCATTAAGAATTAAAAAGGGCACATTTCAGAAGCACGACCTCCATCATTGGACAAGATGCCCCACTGGCATTTGTGGAGGGAAACAATAGAGGAGATGGGGGAGATGCAGCCAGGTACAGGCCGACTTGGCAAGTTCTGGTAATTGGTTGTGCTGCCCTTACAGGTATACTAATTTCTGATAGGCTTTGCTGATTGACCCGGAGGGCCAGTGAGAGAAGCTTGGAATGGGGAAAGTGTGAAATGCAGGCAGCTCTACTTTATATCCATGTGGTTGAAGGGAAGAGACTCTTGGGGGAGGCCACATTGTTCAACATGCCTAAGAGGTCAGATTGACTTATCATCACAGTGCTATGGAAAGCAGATGATATGCATGCCTTTTCTTCTGGAATAATTCAGAGTTACCTCTGTGCAATCTGCAGTCTCCAAGTAGGTCAAAATGTTAATAGAGTGTTATGGTATATTTCATTTTCAGCATCTATCTGCAAAAAACTCTCAATCAGTCATTCATCATGCCCATCCAAATGGACGGCCAAAGAGAATGCCTGCTATTACTTTTCATCTGGGACAAGAACCTGGAGTGAGTCTCAGTCGTACTGTATTGAACAGAGGGCTTATTTGGTCTCTGTGGAATCTGATGAGGAACAGGTAAGCACACCTGCCAAGAAACCAATGGACCTGCTCAGGCAGGTTGCACATGGATGTGGTTCCAGTGACATGAGAGGCCTGTATTCCACATTTTTGTGTAAATCATCATCTTTCCATCTGCATGCAGAAAACATTTAGCTGATTCTGATAAGCAAATGACACTGTAATAGTGAAAGTGCTAACAGGAAGTGAAACTCTAGGAACAATGGTTATACCATTGCACATTCATAAGGCACAGGTTTGGTTAGTTTAGATATTAATAAAAATACATTTTATTAGCATTCGGATTGCTGTGCAAGAATGAGCAGAAACTAGGAAACACAAGAAAAGGTGGTATTGAGTGGAGATAGCAGAACCACAACTATTCACAGTTTATATTACAGTTCTCCTCAGTTTGTCTGCATTGGTGTTATTCTTGCCATTCATTATGATGGGACCTACAGCTTTCTCTTTTGCTCATTAATTTCTCACCTCAAATACCTCCTGTCCATGTAGCTGTCTGTAAATCCAAACTGTTATAGATTGAGGATCCTGTCAAGGTCCTGGATCCAAGTTCTGGCATGAAATAGGAGGTAGAGAAGGACAGCCCTTTGGCCTTCTTCAGTAATGAATTACTCAGATTGAGGGAGAGCAGCAGATGACAGCAGAAGTTTATATCAAACAGTAGCATGGGTGCGACGGACGCCTCACACCTTCCAATATAACCAAGGCAGGGAAACCATTCTGTGACCTAGCTTGTCAGATTTTCCCACCTATTTCACCTCAAGGACTGAGCAGCTTCTAATATGGTAGCATAAAACAAACAGAAGCCCTTTCCCTCAACCCTGTTATATTCCCAGAAGGTGAAGGAAGTCTGTTATTTTAAAAGCTTCCTTGACAAACCCCTTTGATAAGACACACCAAAATAATAGTACTAAGGCAGAAATGTAAAACTTAAACAGATTAAAAGATTTATTTAACAAGAGAAGAGATAGGAATGGGAGATGAATAAATTGGAGAAAGGAATTGGTAAGGCAGCAGAAATATGCATACACTACAGTCTGCACAGAGGTTGAGTTTTGTTTTTCAGCACATCACTTAACAAGATTGTTCAATTTCAGTTCAATTTAGATGTTATATAGTTTCAGATGTATCCCAGATGGTGCAGTTCCCTTTTTGCTTCAAGATATTTTAGCTAATGGCTTTTTCACATACACATGGTTTTAACTGGCTAGGTACATTTACTCAGTATCTCATGCAGCCTTCACCATTAGAAAACCCTCAGCAAAATATTAAACATATTATTGAGGAAACTCAGAGCAAAACTCTATATCTCAGACCAACTGGTATATAGGAATCCTTCCCTCACTGGAAGATATCCCTCCCTGGTTTGTATGGCCTTTCAATAAACCCCTCCACCAGTTCTCTCCAGTCTGTGTATGTTTGCTTTCACATAGCTCTCAGGCTAATAACAGTCGCAGTCCCACACTTTGACTAACTCCTCCTCCTCAGAGTTGATATGTCTTTAAAACACAATTAAGGCAGGCAGCTCTAATCAGCAGGAACGCTGAAGACCAAAATCCTCTCAGATTGTTCAGTCAGGGAGTTAACCTCCTCCCTCCTCTGCATCATCTTGCTCTTCGGCCAATCAGAGTACAAGAGGCCACAGCCAGTCAGGCGACTTCTCCTATTCTAGGTCTGTATGCCTCACTCTGAAAGTAAACAATGCTTTGCTTAGACAGAATTGCACTTTTAAAAACACACATTTCTGCAGTTCGTCACAATAGGATTAGCTACCTTGGATCACCTGCAGTAACCTGGGAGGATTTTGGCATATGAAATTGCACCTGGACTTGAATGGTCTTCTTTCAGTGAACTATGTAATGGTTGAAAGTAAACCATCAGTGTCTGATCTGCTTTGAGCCCTGTGGTGCCTGACAGATTTCAGCCTGACAATATAAAGGTTCCAGCCAGGCCTTGAAGATGGCTATCTAGGTTAGGATGATCATGATTTACCAGCTCTCATCAACTCAGTATCAACCCTGATTGAAAGCTGCCTGCTGCCATATTCTTAATGTGCATTATTTTGTCTTTCAGTTCTCCACGTTGGTGGAGATATCCATCATGTATATCTACAGAAATATAATGCTCACCTTTTTTTCTACATTAGATTCTTTTTAATTTCAGGTTTTTCTGAGAAATGCCATCACTTCCAGAGGGACATACTGGTTAGGTGCAACTGACATATCACAAGATGGGAAATGGAGATGGAGTGAAGATGATAAGCTTGTAACTATTAGGTGAGTACATTTTTGTTTATCCATTTCTTTTTATACAATTAACTATTTCCTCAAAAGCTCTGCTTGATTTCTCTGAGTCTATAAATAGATACTAAAATATGTAAACTAAAAATGTATTACATTGAATAGTGATTATTTTGGATTCATTAGCCAATAACATAAAGACTGATCAAAACTGATTTGGATGAGTAGGCATCAGTGTTAGGCATCAGTGTGTATCTAAATGCAAACAAAAGGAATTTTAATTTTCTGTAGAAGTTCAAAAATTCATTAGGTCTTTTAAAATGTTAATCAGACTACAAACTTTCTCATGTTTAACTGGTAACATTTAATTATTTTTGTATCCCAATCTTTAGTACATAATAGGCCAACAATTTATGAACACATTTAAGTCTGATCATTTTTTTATTTAACTGAGAAGGGTTTACTCTGGTATATGACCTTCTAATAGTGTGCAGTTAACTCAAGAGTTAGCATCCTTCTAAATCCATAAAGGATCGATTCCCCACTGGCAATTAATCGCGTGGTACTTACGCAAAAAAACCAGATTTCAGGAATGCCTCCCTACCCCTTGAGCGACAAAGAGGGTTTCTTACCATTTCTGGCGCTCGTTCCCCCCCTTATTCCGCATCCTGGCTGTACCTCCTTGAAAGTACAACTTTTTCTTTTACCGTGGTTTTTCCCAGTCTCAAGGGGAGGAATGGGGGTCTAATCTTTAATTAAAATTCCCAACATGGAACAAGACTTAAATGCTGACAACCAATCAGCGATTGGCAGGCGTTAAACGATGTGTGCGCAACATTTCCTGGTTTTGTTTTCGCCTTTGGGGTCAGAGAGTGCATGCACGAGGAGACGAGGAGACGTGAACCGGTAAACCGTTGTCATAGGAGATTGAGCAGCCACTTAAACGATTAGCCATTCACCCTTCCAAATGAGCGAAAACTCGTTTATTCAGCCGCAAAGGAAAACTTTTTTAAAGTAGCTGCTGACGAAAACGTGAGAACACGAGAAAATGTTAGGTCTCATGAGAACATGAAAACATGTAAAAACTAGAAAATGATAACCAATCAGAAAACAGGGGTGGACATGTTACCATTCTAACTTCATGACGTGATCGCATCATGATGTGATCACGTTTTTTGCGGGGGGGGGGGAGGACCCACCCCAACATGGCACACCAGCCAATCAGAAGAGACAAAAAACGGAGATCAATTTGTTGTGGGGATTGCTGCATTTCCGGAACCCGATATAGACCTACATGTCTTCGCTGAATAAATGCTGCAATGGGGAGATTGAAACCCTGATGAAAAGGTGCAGTTTATTTTTAAACTTGGTTTTAACTATATTTAATTTCCAGTGGGGAATCGCCTAAGGTCAATGGGTACAACTCTGCTTAGGTCAGTAATGTAAATGTGCTATGCCACTGAGCTAAATTTTCTTAACTTTCACATTAATATACTTCCATCAACTGTGTTACCTTTTTTCAAAATAACTTGCTTGCTGCTTTTTCTTCTTTGGTCCTTTTTTCTTCTTTTATCAATTATTGATTCTTTTACTTATTTTGTATGAGCTCCTGTTCTTATTTAGTCAGGAGGAGATTTACTGTATTATTCCATTCTTTATGTTCACATAATCTGCAAATCAATAGCTAGTACACAGTGCAGCAACAATATTAAAATGTATTGTCGAAGGCTTTCACGGCCGGAATCACTTGGGTGCTGTGTGGTTTCCGGGCTGTATGGCCGTGTTCTAGCAGCATTCTCTCCTGACGTTTCGCCTGCATCTGTGGCTGGCATCTTCAGAGGATCTAGATCCTCTGAAGATGCCAGCCACAGATGCAGGCGAAACGTCAGGAGAGAATGCTGCTAGAACACGGCCATACAGCCCGGAAACCACACAGCATCCAATATTAAAATGACTTTTCCCATTGTTTACCTTTCATACACCTGTCCCTTCACAAATGACAGGTGTATGGTTCAATGTTGTTTTTATATTTAGGTCTGTAAAGGAAGCTTCCTTCTACAGTTTTAAAAAATAGGATTAGAGGGAAAACTGATGCAGGCTGTAAACAGCTGATATTAGCATTCCACTTTAAACACTAACTAAAATATGACCCTTATGAGGCACAGTTTTTATTATTATTGCAACATGCAAGTTCTAGGAAAATAGACTTCCCCAGTTTTGCTTCTGTTATGTAATGAAAATGCTGATGCCATTGTTTAAACCATATTAATTTAAATTTATTTCAAGGTTAAAAAACCCTTAATTTATTCATTTTTTGAACTTCTAAAATTTTATGGAAATAAAAAGGGTCTAGAGTAGTATTCCAGATTAGAGCTAATTATTTCTGTTGTAACATCTGTAACTGATACTGATTTGCTCTTGTTGGCTTTTGCTGTAGAATCAGACATTTTAATATGATTGGCTAAGCAGCTTACCGGTATTTATTAAGTGTGCTTTCCCATGATTAGACAGGATATTTATTATTGAGTTCTATCCATTTCCTGATTTGATTTTTTTCAAACTTCCCTTTATATTTATTTATTTAGCACATTGCTTGAAGGTCATCATTCATTGTAATCACTCCATGCTGTTATAAATTTAATACTGTGGGTGGGGGTGAATCTTCAGTGTCTTCATTTTAATAGTTGTCCATTTTCTGTTGCATTTATTGCAAGCTCTCATTATATTTCATTTAATGCAAGCTTTCATTATATTGCATTCCTACCTGTACTAACTGTTTTAGCAAGCATTTCCCCCAGATTGTATTAAACAATGTGTGGTGTATGTGTCTTCCTTCCAATTTAATTTAATGTAAGCTATTCAGGACTGGATATTGTATAGCATGGGAAGACTGAGGTCCGTTCTTCTTGATACAGCTATTAATGCATAATGCATCTCTGCATATCTCTGATCTTCTTTCTAGCTTTTGGGATATCGGGGAGCCAAAGAAGGGTTATAACAAGGACTGTGGAATCATGTACCCCAATGGGTCATGGGCAGCTGCTGCATGTTCCATTTCATATCACTGGATTTGCAAAAAGCACCTCATCTGCTGATATGTGTCTTGGACCAGCTCTTGGGACATGACTGTTCTGTTTTACATTTCCCTATGCCATACTGGAATGCATTCAAACTCCCTAGCACCTAAATTGAACATTATATCTTTTGTCGTTTATCCTTTCTTCTGGGCCTGAAAGAATTCTATATGCTAATTTATACTCTCACATCATCCATGACAGACCTAAGAATTTCCTTGCCCATGGATAAGGTGGGTGCAGGATTGACTGCTTTGTGTAAGGCAGAAATGTCCATAATGCAAGGTGATTGCATTTTTTTGCTTTTCTGAGCATTCTAGCACTAGACAAAGAAAAAGGTCAGGCTCAGCTTAGAACTAAGTTTCAGCAAGAAAAACCTCACAAAATCTCAAATCTGGGTTGCAGAATCTCAAATCTGGATTGCAGAATCCAGGACTTTTCCTCTCATTTAAAAAAGCTGAAGAAGTATTTTAACTGGATTGACAGAATCAGCAAGTGCCTATTACGTAAACAGCAGAGGAGAAGAAATAAATACTTCAAATAATACAGACTTAGCAGAAGGTATGTTTGCAGTCACCAGTAACATTGCCTTCACTAGCCAGTAGGTGACTGTGCTGTCCTTGTCACCACCATATTTCACAAGACAATGTCAAGGGCAGTGCACTAGTCAAGGAGGGAAAATCCCGCAGCAAAATATAGTTGCCTGTAAACAGAACACAAACTGGAGGAAATACTTTCAGAACCATGAACATGGCTGTAAGAAAGCTATCTGCTTCCTCCAAAATACTTACATACTTTCCATGCTTCACAATCGACTCAAGTATCTGATATTACTGGTATAAAGAAGATAGCATCGTGATGGGTTTGGCTTCCTTCCTGCACATTTCTGGAGGAACATGTCAAGAGAGTTCAAGCTCCCAACTGCCATAGAGAAACTATCTTACCACCAGCAGCATAATGGCAAAGATCTTTGTAGACTGTGTTTAGGAATCTTCTCTAATGGCAGAAAGTCAGCAGAACAGCCATTGGGTCAGACAAACAGAAAGGGTACTGTGCCATGCTAGGTGCTATGTGTTTGTTATCTTTTTTAAATGCCACCGTCACATAAGCAGATGTTCTTTTTTAGGAGGACTTCAGAGATTATCGTAAATAGGAACATCTAGTGATTGCTGAGAGAGAAGTGATTTACCCCTATGTATTAATCTTGTCTCTGTAAAGGTAGCAGGGCGGGTCACATGATGTTATCTTCCTAAACTGCTATTATTTTAGGACATTTTTTTTAAGTTTTAAAAATGACACCACTTTTCATAATCCCAAAAGGAAAATTTGCAAGTTTATTTTGATTGCCTTATAGCATTTTGTAATCAGCTTTAGCTTGTTCTTATTCACTAATCTTGATATGTATGTAGTTCTGAAATTATTTCCTTTTCAGTGGTTGGATGATTCATTATTTGCATTATTATGTACTAGATTTTAAATGGTTTGATCAGTTATCTTTCATATCACGTTCAATAAAAGCTTATTGCAGTTGTGGGTTGTTCACTTTGTGGAATGTTTCAAATCTCCTTATTTGACGGCCATACCAGTATCTACCAAGTACAAATTCACCAGGTATAAAAAGATCCTAGCTTTATCTGATCTGAAGTAAATCGTATTAATTTTGGTGTGTGTGCTTTTCCCAGGTGTGTGCATTGTTCTAGAGCTTTAGTCATAAGATGTCACAAGACATTTGTCTTACTTACTGTCCATTTGCCTATGGAGTTTACAGCAGAACTACTGCAAAACTATGATACTTTTTGTGATAGAAAAATCAAAGAAAAAGAGCGAGAGAGGCCATTCCACACAGATTATTTGCCTAGGTTCTATGTTGTTGGGAAGTGGTGTATTCGTGCACCTCCTGGAGTTTTTTTTGGCTTTTCTCCCATCTTTCCCAAACCTGCTTTGCTTCAGAGTTTTGGGGGAAATTGTAGCAAAGCCTGGATGGCTGCTGTGTTGGTGGGAAACTTCAGTCTCAGTCCTACACGTATGCCAGCCATTTGCCCTGCTCTATCGCTGGGGGTGGTCATTTACACTCCTGTCATTAGGAGGCTTTTTTATTTTTAAAAGTCAGCAGCTTGTCAGACCCTGGGTCTGAAAATAATAGAAACTATAGATTTGCTCTAAAGTCTTTATTTCGATTCGAAAGGTTAACATCAGCAAAGACAAATCTGAAGATCCCAGTCAAAACTACTGCCTATATCCCCGGAGGTTCCCTGCCACCCCCCAGTCAAACGGCTCACTTGATTCCCACTACAAAGCACCACAAGCCTGGGAACAGTTCACACTTCCCACATGATAAGATCGGCCTTTCCAGGCTGCAGAAGCTGCCGGCAAAGGAGGGAGTGAGGGCTGGACACCTGCAGAGAATGAAGCAACACAGTTCCCTTTGCAAATGCCCGCCACCCCTCAGCTGTCAGGCACAGGGCCTGACACAGGTGAATATTATTATAACATAATCTGTGTTTCAGCTTTTCTGAATTGCCAACTTTCATTTTTTAAGTTAGTCCCTGGTTCCTTTTGTTATATACGGGGGGATATAAGGGGAAAGGCATATCTCTGGAGTGGAAGAAGCCAAACACTTAATTTAAAAAAGAGAGAGAGAGCTAGGAAATCAGATCACCTCGTGCAATCTCATGATATGCAATTGACAATTATTTTAAGAAATGAAAGTACTCCTATGGTGCAGAATGTGGTAGCAGGCACTGCTGACAGACAAGGGTGGTGAGCCTGACCTATGCGCCCCCCCCCTCCCCGCTGCTCTATATTGGCAACTGCTGCAGCAGCAAAGAAGATTCACAAGTCTTTGTGGGAAACAACACAGACAGGAAAGAGTCAAGTTATATCCTTAACCCCTAGTATACCTAACCAGGCTGGCACAGATCTGCATTAAAGCATTTCTCCTGTTTAACTCTGCTGCATTAAACAAACATGGCTACCCCTCTGGAATTATTCGAACAAGGCGCCTGCTCAAGTTAAGAAGCAAGCCTTTATTGGCATAGAACCTGATCAAGTTGGAATGTGCCAGAAATTTTTCCGCTATGTTGTCGCTCAAAAACAAATAAGAAGGATGTGTAAATCCTCACATGCCAACTGACCATGCTTAGTCTCCCTGTCTATTGACTTGGCTATTATTAGATAGGCATGGCTGTGAGATTCAAGGCAATATGTGAATGCTGAGTATATAAATAAGTGTAGGGACAAACCACTAAAAGAACATACTTCTCTTGGTAGCTAAAAAGCAAAAAGTGGCACAATATAATTGGGGGAGGGGGTGGTGCCATAAATGACTTCCAGAAATGAGCCCCAGAGGGGTAGCAAAGAGGGAAAGTGCCTGGTGCACTGGTGCATTCCCTGCCCCCGCCCCGGAACGCCCCCACCCCACCTTCGGAACGCCCTCGCCACACCCCCACAGGGGTGCACACGGAGTGTGTCGCAACCCCCCCTGTCCCCTTGGAGCTATGCCTCTGATGAGCCCTATGGGGAATGGGTGGGGTAGAAATGTGAAAATAAGTACATAAATAGAATGTTCACAATGCTGCTCCATACTCAATTCTCTGCAGTTTACCTAAGCAACTTATTGAATCAGACCATGGGCACATCTATTCTAAAACCCATTTCCCAGCAGTGGCAAGGCTTCTGGAATCACACAAGGGGAGCATAAAGGCAACAGTCCTCTCCTACTGCTTTGTGATGCTTGTCTCCAGCATCTGATACTGATTAGTAAATTGCCCCTGAATCCAAAACCTTTAAATTAACAAGATTAACAGCCATTGATAGAACTATCCCCAGTGAACTAATTAACTGTTTTTTAGCCAACACTATGGCCGTTTCCCCACTTTGAAAAGAAAAGCGAGGCTTACCGGGCTTCGTTAACCGTGGGTGTTTCTGAGCACGCAGTCATGCTCCTCACTGCAAAAGGTTATGCAAAAGGCGCCATTCTGAACAGGGGCAGAAATGACACGCGCTGAGGGGCCGCGAGGGTGGCAGAATCGGGGCAGCTGCGTTGTCGCCGCTCCGGTAGTGGGGAGTGTCGCTGGACCCCGCATTACTTGGAGTGAGTATCGCGCAACAAAAGGCGAGTGGGGAAACGTGGGAAACTGAATGGACTACTTTCTACCTTCCTTCTGTTTAAATTTATTGAAATGTCTGGGTGATCTTGCTCCCTTGAAAATATCATCCTAAATAGATTTACACTGTTCTAAATTTCCATTGACTTGAAGGGCAACTCTACTTGGGCAACTCTACTGTAAATCTCTCCTCCCACGTGGAGCCTTCCCCTAATGGCACTAATCTTCCAGGAACAATTGAAATTAAAATCACTCTCCCCCTCTCCTCATCCCTTTGTTTCAGAATTCTTTCAGTTGGTCTTGAATGCTGTTGTTTGCTTATACAAATATTATCTTATCCTACCCATTTTTTCATTGGGCTGTGTGCTTACACTTCATATATTTGTGATAGGACTTCAAAGAAGCCTTGTCACAATGATAAACTTTAAGAATCCTCCTCACTTCCAGATCAGTTACAATTGTACAATATGTACTAAACATGAAAAGACTTTCTGTTATATTCGGATATATCTGTATGTGGTAATTAACTTTATATTCGTCATAAGTTGTTTTACTGCACCACTGAGGAAGGCAGTTAACCGAACTGTATATTCTTTGATGAACTGCACGTATATAATAGAGCAATTTTATGGTGTATGTGTAATTTATGGATAATTAAATCTCATTTTAATTTTTCAAAATTATATTATTTTGAGATGTGCTTAATTAAGCCTTTTTGGCCCTGCTTCCCAGGTGTCTTGTTCTGTGTGTTCTACAAGTGGGAGATGGGAGAAAATGTGGGAAGAGAGAGCCAGTGTAGCTTAGTGGTTAGAGTGTTGGACTAGGATCTGGGAGACTCAGGTTCAAATCCCCACTCTGCCCTGGAAGCTTGCTGAGTGACCTTAGACCAGTCACACATTCACAGCCTAACCAACCTCACAGGGTTGTTGTGAGAATATAATGAAGAGAGAAGCAATGCAGGCAGCTTTGCATTTCCCTTGGGAAGAGAGATAGGGTACAAATGAAATGAATCTCTCATTCTACTACTTTCAAGCAGCTTCTCTTGATGTACAGCCAGCCTTTCTCTTAGAACTCAGCTTTACCTTTCTATTTTTGTCCATTATAGAAAATGACAGTTAAGAATAGGTCCAGCAGTACAGTCTCTAACTGATTCGGGGGGAAAAAAGTGTCTGAATCACAGAAACTTGAGTTTCTGGTATCAGGAAACACAGTTATTGTGGGTTGTTGTTTTTTTTTTTTGCAATAGCAATCACAGGTATACAAGCTGTGGAAACTGACTCGACCTTAGCTGTGACATCACTGTGAGGTATATAATGTCCCTGATCATAAATTTAAAACTGCTGCTGCTCCTCTTTCTTCTCTTGGTTATTCAAGTGCTGTTTGCGCACTGACTGTAGCAATTGATATGAACTTTGTTAAAGACAAATGTATCAAGATTTGCCTTTCACCCTTATATTGTATGGGAAGGAAAGTATACCTGGGAGGCATGAGGGGGCTCAAGACTCAGGCGCCACTCGTCTGAGTCATATGGGGGCGCATTTGACCCACCTGCTGCTGCTGCTTGCCCGCTTGTCGCCACTTGCCTGCTTGCCACCCGCCACTCAACCACTCACTACGCACCTACTTATTGATGCTGTTTGCCCGCCCCACTTGTCATTCGCTCCCCTGCCCCACTTGCCCACCCACCCTGCTCACCACTCACACACTGGTCCACCTCAATTGGGGGAGGCAATTGGGGGGAGGGGCAATTGGGGGGCACATAATCAGTACTTGCCCCCAGGTGCCATTTCCTGCAGGTACGCCACTGAATGTAATTGAAGGAAATAACACTAAGAAGAGCTCTGCTGGATCAGACCAGTATTCCATTTAGTGCAGTGCTCTGTCTCACACCATGACCAACCAGTTCCTTTGGAGGGCCAACCACAGAGGCCAAGGCCTTCCCCTGATGTTGTCTCCTGGCACTGGAATTCTGAGGACTAGTGAAACACTGAGAATGTAGTGGAATTGCTTCTTTGGGAATAGACCACCAGCAGTATTTGGACACTGGTAAAAACTAGATGCAGAGTTCACTACAGTGAAATTAACTGAAAGCAATAAAGCTATATGGCAACCAGAAGATGTAGTCATACTGCCACCTAGTAGCTGTTTTTTAAAGCAAAGATTCCAAAGCAATGTAGTGCCTTAATCTCTTTATAGCACGCATGAAGTTGTTTTCTGTTCACAAAAGAATTGCTTGACACAGAGACACCTTAGTCAGGGGAGATAATACCAATGGTTAAGGCTGTTTGTTGAGTCACCCACATTCACTAAAGGAATTGCCCCCAGAGCCAAGCTACATATTACCTTTTGCATGAGTTTGCCACATGGACTTGCACTCATACTACAGCTGGAGATTCCCAGGGGCAACTCCATTTAGAAGCATTGCAGGGCCCAGTTTGTGTTGGAACCATGGAACAGAGGGAGGAGCTGCTCCAGCCTCTCCACAACCATTCAGTGCATGTGCAGTCTCTAACAGGAGGCTAAAATCCTCAGGGGCTCTTTCAGCTCAAGAAAACAGCCTGGGAGAAGTTGGAGCCCCCTGTTACCCAAATGGCCCAAATGTGCATATACTTTGACCAAAAGAGTGTCCTCCCTCTAAGGAATCCAAAGTTTTGACAGTCCTGTGCTTAGGGCAGATATCATTAGGACCATATTGCCTGATGTATGCTGAGGTCCTGGATTTGATCTAACACCTCAGAATAAACAGACATTGATTTGAATTTAAGGATTTATGAAGGAAAAGAATAATAGCCAAGGGAATTAGCAAACTGAATACAGAGTTTGAAATATGCATGCACACATGCAATGCCCTAAAGAAATTTCTACAGATCCTAACTTCTACCATATCATAACCTCAGCAAATTTTACTCATATAAAAGACAGAGTGGGGAGTGGGGGGGGGGGAGAGAACATGCTTGATCCAGTGGTGCTGTAAAGATCTCAGTGGTGCTGAATCTCTTCACAGCCGTTTGGCTCTTTGACTGGAGTTCCCCTGGCGAGGCGACGGGCCAGGAATCCGCCCAGCTTAACCACACATCATGTTAGAGGGGCTTATCTCATAGAGTGAGATGAGAATTCCGTTCCCATGAGAATGGGACTGGAGACACCGGGAGGGGGATGGGACAAGGGGGTTATATTCTGTAGTTTAAGCGGGAGGCCCCATTCCAGTCATGCCGTGTGTATGAGCTTTCTAAGATGTCTGAATAAATGGTCTTTCAACCAAAAGCCTTTTATTTCTGCCTCGTTAGATTCCTTACATTATGACTGGAATCCATCTTTTATTTTTCTTTTTTAACACTCGAGTGGATCTCTCTGGTGTTTTAACATGCAGAGATTGAATATTCCCTTGAAGCACTGTGGAAGCCGCAGCGGTAGCCCCCATAGAGGTTCGAGCCTTCCCTTCCTTGATTCCTGAGGCAACCAGTGGGGAAGCGGGTCTAAGCTGGTGACTCTCTCCCGCATCCGCTTCCAGCATGGAGTTCTTCCCCTACTTCGTTGGGATGAGGGATCGCGAGGATGTGACCATGTGGATTTGCATGAGTTCGATTTGAGGGCGCTGTCTATGGATCGAAGCAGCCTGTGGATCAGATCTCTACCCGTTTCCGTGGTGGATTACAAACCCCAGATGCAACTCTTGCAGTTTGGAAGAGATGGGTCTCGACTACACTTCCATGCTAAGCCACCCAGGAGTCAATTGAAAGCGATTCCTTGACTCCATATTCTCGATGATTTGCTCCCAAAAAAGGATCCCCAGTGGCATAGCACTGGGGCCCGTCCCTAAGTCCACAGCTCGAAACCGGGACGTTAGCGACGAGATCAGGATCGTTGATCGGGGAGGGGTTTCCGTGCGGTCTCCCAATCCGGATTTCCAGCCCCTGGGCCTGCTTAGCAGTCGATGTGCCAGAGGCGCCCCATGGAGCACGTCGAACAGCCGTCGGAGGACTGGAGGAGTTACCATCGGAGAGGAGGAATCCGAAGAAGACCTGAGCTCCCCATCCAGATTTGATTTCTCCTCCCGTCCAAAAGAAACTTGGAGACTGATACGAAGTGGCCAACTGGCTGTGGTGATGCGTAAAAGAGGCATGGGACCGGGAACGCATAGACTCTGGGGAGTAGAGGAGATCTCGAACTAACTGCAAAAGATCGTGAATGCCTGCCTGCAAAGGGACCGCAGAAGCGACAGCGCGGGGCGGCGTCCAACGCTTTCGAGGCTGAACCGGGCCAAAGAAGCGTTACAGCGGGCAGTATCCAGCAGAACTTCTATTGGTCCATGACAAGGTCTTGGATCACTCCAAAGCTGGGATTCCTGGAGCATGGCCTTGAAAGCATTAGAGGCCATCCATAACGCGGAAGGCGAGTTGACTCGCGGCCAGTTCCCAAGCGTGATGAACAAGCAAAACTGGACCTGCGTGAAAAATGGCCTTACATGCGCATCAAGATGCCTTTAACTTCGCCAGAAAGAGAATTTGGCTGCCTTGCAGAGCAAGAGCTGAAGGAGGCAGCCCGGGGATACGATAGCAGAACCGAGGTGGTCGGTGCTTACACACCTCTACCAGAAGCATACCTACCACCACTCCCCTGCCATAGGGGTCGACACTGCAAGGATCCTCTGCACTTCAATCCCGGCTGTCTCCCTTTCTCACCGGAGGAACGGCGGTGCAAGAGTCCCGCTCTACCTCCTCTAACCGGCGGTAACTCAGCCCGGCTCCCTGCTCTCCCAGCCCCACCGCCCCAGCGCGTTGCAGGCACGCCCACAGCCCCAGCTGAGCCTCCAAAACTGTTGAAGAAGAAGGGATATTATAGGCCCCCATCCCTGCCCCGCTTTCGGGACGTGGGACCGCCTCTAAACTCCCCTACTTCATCCCTTACAACTAAGGGACGCACAGAGTATGGAGGAATTTGATGATTTTGGTGTATCGTTCTGAGCGGTGAAAAGATGCGGGCTACATCCCGGTCCGTCTTGGATTAAGGGTGGCTGCTGACTGGTTTCCAGGTGACTCTTTATGAATTGCAAGCTGATGATACTCGCACAGTGGCGGATTTCCTCCAAGCCTATACGTGCCCGTTTCCAAGATCCGGATGCTGGAAAACGTAAGCCATTCGTACCATAAAGTCCATTCAGCAGGGCAACCTGCCCGTTCTTTCTGCGAATTCTGTTCCCGTGAATTTCGATGCGGCGGCTACCTAAACTTCACTCCTGACTTGGCCTGGAACGCATGTGAAATGTGAATACTTCTTCCCGAGGCTATGAATACCTAAACTTGGGGAGACGGAGTTCTCCTCATCCGCATCCCGCAGCGACCGTGCAAGCTGAGTGGATCGATCTGGGATCACGCAAGTAGCAGCCCGGCTGAGAATGGCCGCATTTCGTGCCGGGGGACGCCGTCCGAAAACCACCACGGTTGTTCCCGCCAACAACTCTGCCGAACCAAGCCAGCCGTCTCCCATGGAGACCACATCCGAAGCGCGCCGCCCGTCGTTTGGGATTAGCATGCCTCTATTCGCGGTGGTCCTGGCCATCTGGCTGCCAACGTGCCCCAAAAAAAACGAAGCCGCCCGTTCAGTCTCACGCACCCCTCGAATGACCTGCCAAGCCTCCATTTGAGGAAGTCCTGGGGCCTCCCCAGGCCTGCGAATCCCAAAGCACGGGCTATCGAGGGAAGGACTTGGCGAGGAGGGGGAAGTAGGCGGTTTGCCTATCTTCGGCTGCCCATGGACATGGGTCCTACTCAGATCTACGGTGAGTGAAGGCAAGCGGCCCATTACTATTCAAGCCTCTTCTTTAAAATGCCAACCCTGCCAAGCATACATGGTATTATAGCCTCCGCCCTCGTTGATTCTGTAGCTGCTCCCACTGTCGCTTAATGCGACCGCAGGTAGGCTGAGAACTCAGCTTCAGACCGAATTCCCCTAAAGTGAAGCCCATTCCGTTTACTACTCAAATGGAGCTTGGCAGCCCACTTATGGAGCGGAAGGCCCGGCCCGATTCAAAGCGCCAACCTGTGTTTTGCTCCGTTGCGCTGACCATTGGGAAAAAAATTAGTTTCGTTCTTGTCTCAGTGAAAGCCAAACACTCCATTGTTCTTGGAGGCATGCCATGGTTGTTATTACATGAGCCAAATATTATTTGTCAGAAAGAGCGAATTCTAGAATTCACCTGACCCCTGCGGGGCACATGAAGTGGGGGAAGACCCGCCTCCAACATGACATGATGAACCCTCTGGCTTCCACTTCTAAGCATACTACACACGTCGGTGACTTTGTCCTAATCCCACCGATATCCCACAAGCTTATAAAGATCTGGCCAGGGTGTTTCAGGAGCAAGGCAATCGCGATCAGTTGCCCCTCATAGGGATACCGATTGCAAAATCATTCTTGCAGCCCGGAGCTCAACGCTGCCCAAGGGTAGAATCTCTATCGCATGAGCCCCACAACAGAAGAAAAGGAGACTCCGTCGCTTCTCTTGGAGAGCACGAGAATCTGGCTCTACAGCCCGGATTCATCACGACCGAGCCACCAAACACATACCCATGCCACCCCTGTTCTGTTTTGTAAAAGCCAAAAAAAGATGGCTCTCTTTGAGGACTTTGGGTGTACTTACTGATTTACCGTGGATTAAATAATGCTGTTTCCATGTCCAATAAATATCCCTTTGGCCCTTAATCAAAGACCTCTTAGGATGCACTGGAGGCAAAAGGGCAGATTTTACTAAGTTGGATTTAAAGAGAGGCCTATTACAGAAGGGTCAGAATGCGGCGGAAGGCCTATGAACATTTAACAGCCGCTTTAATACTAAATTTGGACAATATGAATACCTCTTAATAATGCCATTCGGTTTGGCTGGAGCCCCCGGGCTTTGAATATGGCCCTAATCAATGAGGTAGTTTTGCAAGATTTATTGTATAATAAAAGGGGTGAATTCGTGTATGCTTTTAGATGATGTCTTGATTTATTCTATAAACTATGGAAGAGCATGAAGCCCTGGTTGAGAGGGTAGTTACCTAACGTTTTACTTTGACAACTCTCTCTTCGCGAAATTGTCAAAGTGCTGTTTTTCTATCAGTCCTCCTATAGACTATTTAGGCTATCGGATCTCACCCGGCCTGGCTTAAAAAATGGATCCTGCAAAGTAGGCGCTTGGTACTTCAATGGCGACGGCCACCCACCATGTGACAGAAAGAATTGCAGTCCTTCCTTGGTTTTGCCAATTTCTATCGTGGATTTTATACCCCCCCAATTTGCTAAACTGGCCTCTTCCGCGTCACAGATCTCTTGTACGCACCAAAGGCAAGGATTCACAGGCGGCTAAGCCCGAGGCTCCCCTCCCTTGGTCCAATTGCAGGAATGTCAATCGGCATTCCAGCAGCTGAAATAAAGCTTTCACTACCGTAACCCATTCTGAAACACCCCGACCCCGACCTTCACTCTTTTCGTAGTTCACGTGGATGCATCCGGACAAAATTTAGCGGCGGCCTTCCTTTGCAGAGAAATAAAGATGGTAAACTTGTGCTGTGTGCTTACTTATCCAAAAAAGTTTTCTGGCCCTGGAGCTCCAACTGGACTGTAGGAGATAAAGGAGACTGCTAAGCAACATCAAGGTGGCTATGCACCTGGCATCGCACACTGGCTTGAGGGGCCAAACACCCCTTCCAAGTTTCGGGTCGGATCATAAAAAAGTTGGCCGCCCTCTCAACACCCCTCTCAAAATGTCCATGGGCTTAGCTTCGTTGGGCCATTGATTTTTCTCCCGCTTCTCCTTCACCGTCCATTTTTTTTCCTCTGGAAAAAACCAATATTAAACTGGCTGTGATCGCAGCTGTCTCAAGCCTTCCCGGGGAGGGCGGTTCTTCGATTCTGGGAGATATCCTGGCGCACCGCGTGCTCTCCCCCTCCAGAAGCTGGGTATGGCTTCGTCACTAGGTCACAGAACCTCTGCTCCTCCTCCCCGCTTACCGCCCATCTCCGAGATATCGTCTCCCCTTCCTCGCGGGAGAACTTCGGGAGCGATATAAGCGGGCAGTCATGGAAGCTTCCAGCGTAGGAAGGAGACTCCCAGATAATGCTTGGAGGATGAAGCGCTTTGCTGGAAAGCGGGGGGGATGTTGGTGCGATGCCTCCCCCTCCATGAAAGCAGGTTCTCGAGAAGCCTGCCACGATGCCAGGTCGGGCTGGACATTTTGGGTTCCTTCAAAAGCGCTTACATCTGGCCCGGTCGCCAGTTCTGGTGGCGCGCCATCGCGCGAAAGACATTGGAGACTTATATCAAGGGATGTTCGGTCTGCGCTGAGGCCAAGTCCATTCCGGGAAAACCCCTAACGGCCTTTTAAAACCTCTCCTCTGTTGCTTTTCCCGTCCTGGGAGGTTATTTCCAATATGGATTTTATTCACTGGATTTGCCGGAAAGCCAGGGAAACACTGTTTTATGGGTAGTGGTGGACCTGTTCTCCAAACAAAGCACATTTTATCCCCTGCACCACTCATTCCCTCTGCCCCTAAATTGGCGCGATTGTTTTATTCAACATATCTATCGCCTACACTCCGCCCCCCCCCTCCAAGGTGGTGTCCGACCGCTGGGAGCCCCAATTCGTCTCCAAATTTTGGAAGGCTTCTTTCCTGGAAGGCTTGTTGGGAACCACCCCGGCGGTTGCCGCCCCCTACCACGTTCAAAGTGGCGGATGATTGAATCAGAGAGGACGGACAGAACTCTAGAGAGCAGTATTTACAGTTGTTACACTAACTACCATCAAGACAATTGGTGCGGAAGTTAATCCCCATTCTAGGCAGAGTCACGGCTTTACAACAATGCCATTCATAGTAGCACACAGAAAACCCCTTTGAAGAATTGTGTTCACTGGGCGTTCTTTCCCACCACTGCCCCAACTGCCCACGGAGGCGCTACATCCTCCAGGGAGTTGAACAATGGATTTGTACATCCCTGGCTGAGGGTGGAAGACAGTCCAGGACTGCCACTGCACAACAAGCCAAGGACTCCACAAAAAAGTTTCAGGCGGATAAACATGCGATTCTGACTTCCCTTTCAGCCGTTTAATTGGGGCTTGGGTTTATTTGTCTTACTAAGAATCTTAGAAGGACGTTCATGCAAATATTCAAAACTGGGCAAAGAAATTACCGTGGAGTCCGTTTAGGAGTACAAAAGTGGTCAATGATGTTACTGCGCGGTTAGAATTGCCTAATTGCTTAAGTAATATCCATCCCGTCTTTCATTCCAGTTTTGCTCAAGGAGGCTCCCGCTTCCGATGCCTGGCACGACCCTCCGGAGAGACTCCCCGCCGACCATAATTGATGGCCACAAGCACTATGAAATCTGACGCTATTCTGGACTTCCTGCGGCTTTGTCGCCAGTAATGCTGCTTGCATCCTACTTAGTTTCTGAAGCTGGGTGGGATATTCCTCCGGCCATAATCAAATGGGTTCATATTCGGAGAAAATATCCATGCCCCTCCCTTATTTCTACTGCCTTTCATCGTGCTTTTCACACCTGAAACCCGGGGAAGTGTTCTTAACCTTTCTTAGGAGGAGGCAGAGTGTAAAGATCTCAGTGGTAGCGCTGAATCTCTTCACAGCCGTTTGGCCTTGACTGGAAGGTTCCCTGGCACGTGGGCAGACGGGCCAGAATCCGGGTGAGCAACCACATTCTTCCTGTTAGAGGGCTTATCTCATAGAGTGAGATGAGAATTCCGTTCCCATGAGAATGGGACTGGAGACACCGGGAGGGGGATGGGACAAGGGGGTTATATTCTGTAGTTTAAGCGGGAGGCCCCATTCCAGTCATGCCGTGTGTATGAGCTTTCTAAGATGTCTGAATAAATGGTCTTTCAACCAAAAGCCTTTTATTTCTGCCTCGTTGGAATTCCTTACAGGTGCCCAGTGAGGTTTGTTGGTCAGAGGAGGAAGCTGCCTAGGTGAATGCCAGATGCACAACAGGAGAGTGACCTGTATACTGGGATGGCAGAACTGCACTGGGATGGTAGAACTGATGCAAAGTCACACACACCTTTCTCTAAGACACATTTTCACCTAGAAGTGTGGAACTAGTAGCTGGAACCTATTATTGAGAGAGGATCCAACTGCTGGAACATAGACAGGCAGGCAGGCAGGCAGACAGACAGACCTCAGAATCAGAGATTGATGAGTTAATGTATCATTCCCATTTCACGGAAAGATTCTGTTACTGCTTGTGGAATGTCAAATGTAATTAACTGAAACACTCTTATTACCTTTGAATGGAGGGGGAGGGGTGAGCTCTCTCACATTTATCTTTTCCCAAGCATGGGGGTTATAGGATTACATCCTCTCTTTGAAGTGGTGTGATCTGCTGTGCAGTGTTTCCCTTCTGCCTCCTGATGAGAGAAATAAATTCTAATCTAATATTCTAAACTTTGGTAACGGCCAAATTAAGAAATAAAATAAAAAGGAAGTATATCCCTTCTGGGGGGATTGTGAAGGGTTCCCAGCTAAGTAAGGGCTGTTCTGAGGGCCTGCTCGTGGAGTAATACTTCACTCACCTTTTAAATTACTGCAGTACCAAAGTACCTTGGCTGGTAGGGCTGACTCTCTCTACCACTGTTTAATCTTAGTTGGGGGGAGGGCCTCTTTCTCTGTGCCTGCTCTCTCACCAGCACAAAGCACAGAAGCTCAGGCAAAGAAATGAGATTGCCAAGTACCCAGAACAGAGCAAACTGACTGCTGAGAAGGACAACTAAAACCACCATCAGTGTTTTTAGTGGCCAACACGCTTTAATCTTAGATGGCTGCTATGGTGGTTTTATTCTTCCTCTTCTCTGAGGACAATTTACCCTCCTTTCAACATCCACCAGAAAGCTGGAATGAGAGGGCAGAGGGTATAAAGAAGGGGATGGGTATGTTGGAGAGGATGGGCCCTTTACTTTCATTGTGGGATGAAACCTTGTGGGGAGGGGAAGGGATTGCATCTTATCTATCTTCAAAAGCTTCAACTTTTCCAAAGTGGGAACCACCTGCCAACCATGGGCCTTACTAGACAATGATGTTGCTCATTTTTCTAGAACAAGGATCAGGTGTCACATTGGGGAGTGGTGCCACAAACAACTTCATGTGGCTTCCAAGTCACTAAGTATACTTAGGATACTAGCTACAGGACTGCAATTTTTGCCCCTCCTCCTCTGTGAGATTTATTTTCCATTGATATTTGGTTGTTAGTTCAGACTCTTTATGGAGAAAAACCCAATGATGGACAGGTCCAATTGTGATGGACAAGAAGCTATTCTGCCCCTACAGGAAAAATCAACCTCTCAGATGAGCCCATAGGAGTGCTGCTCTGGCATCCAGTCACCTTCTTGAAAGGGGGGTGAGATGTTGGAGGGATCACAGGAGAAGAGGGAGTGGAGTTTTGCTTCAGGGAAAGAGCAGTGACAGCTCAGGTCCGGCTCAGGAAAAAGGGCAGACAAAGCAAAGGGTAGCTCTGGCTGGTAGCATAGCAGAGTTGTTTAGCTCAGTCTCTGGAAGAGAACAGAGTGCTTGATTGTTAGGCCTGCCTGTGGTGATCAGTAGGCTTTGTACAATTTAGTCAAACTCTGTGGTAGGGCAAGCTGGTGTTGGTGGAATCCTGTGTGTGAGCGAGGATCCAACCTTGTGGCTCGTCAATAAAAGTCTGTTTGTGCCTGAAAGCAGTGTAGAAAAGTCTAACTACTCTCTGAAGTCATAACCAGTTTAAAATTTTGTGTCTCGGCCAGGTTTTGAATGTGTCTACCGGGAGAGATGTGCTGCTGGTTTGTTCCTTTAAAACCAACCTATAAATAAATAGATCTTCTTAGATGTTTATATAATAATTCTGCCTCAGTGATCTCAATAATTTCTTTGTGCACCACAACACTTACCTCACTGCATCAAACCCAAAGCCCATACATTCATTACCCGTGTTTCTTAAAGTAGAAATATTTATAAAAACGTGGGTTTTGTCAAAATGCCTCCTAAGTAAAAGCACTTAAGGGGACTGGATCTGAGCTTGTGGCTACAACTGAGGATATTGTGAATACTGACCAAGCAGAGATCTAAAAGTTAAGATGAGAAATAGAACTTGAGAAATTAAAAGCTGAAAGAGAATTACAGTTGACCAGAGTGGCTCAAGAAAGGGAATTGAGAGAAGCCCAAAGAGAAATAGAATTAAAACAAAGGATATAAAATTAAAAGAGAGAGAAGTCCAAAGACAGCATAAAATAGAATTAAATAAATTAAAGATGGAAGAATTACAATTAAGGGCAGAGTAGGAAATACTAGGCTAGGTTTATACACTCACTACATGTAGAACCCTTGGAAACTGAGGGGAGGATTTATAGTACAAAATGAACCTAGATCCCAACAATCTTAGGAGGCTGTGTGGGTCTCCTCAGCAAGAAAAGAAAGGCTTGTCATACTAGTCTATCTGGTAGTATCCCAAACTCTTTGACAATGAAGAGTTACGGGTTAAAGCTGGCATGCCCTGCTAACATTTGGTTGCTGATGTCTGTAACCATAATCTGTTTCAGCTGTTCTTTCTCATTGCCATCTAGAGCAGGGGTAGGGAACCTTTAACACTGAAAGAGCCATTTGGACCCGTTTTCCACGGGAAAAGAAAACACTTGGAGCCGCAAATAATTTTTGACATTTAAAATAAAGATAACACTATATATATAGGGGTTTTTTTAACCTTTTACTCCGCTCATTCTGAGAAGTGCATGGATGCGCCCGCCCTGCTGCCTGCAGGGCGGGCAAGGATGAAACCAGCGGCTCGGCCTCACCGGCCGCCGGGAAAGCGCCCGCCCCACTCCAACGGGGCGGGTGAGAGGGGAAGCCCGTAGCGTGGCCCAGCCGACAGTGGGCAATTGGTGCGCCCGCCCTGCTGCCTGCAGGGCGAGCAAGGATGGGGCCGGCGGCTCGGCCTCACCGGCTGCCGGGAAAGCGCCCACCCCGCTCCAACGGGGCGGGCGAGAGGGGAAGCCCACGGCACGGTCCAGCCGACCGTGGGCAGTTAGTGCAAGGATGGGGCCGGCGGCTCGGCTCGTGGAGCCACAGTGCAAGGGCAGAAGAGCCGCATGCGGCTCTCGAGCCGCAGGTTCCCTACCCCTGATCTAGAGTATCAACATTGCAAGAGATCTATCCCATACGTGTAAATTGCCCAATACAGTGGCAGACAGGGGGTACACACACTTTCCACTGTTCATTCTTCATCTTAGCCTGCCATCACAGAGGGGAATTGTTGAAGAGATAGAAGAAAGGAATGGTATGAACTGAGGATCTTATTTGCTTCCTCACCAAAACAAAACAAACAAACCAATAATATTTGGAATGGTTTCTCAGGATTGGACATAATGGATTTTTTTTTCAAAACTGAGACAGTCTAGTCTCCAGTATTGAGCTTCAGCTTGTTGCCTCAGCAAGCTCACGCGGCACAGATGGACATTCACAAATGAGAGTTGGAGGAGCATCGGCAGCATGCTCTAGGGGAAGTGTCTCTTGCTTACTCATTAGTTCTCTGGCAACCAAAGATTCCAAGTCCTCCTCTCCTTCATTCCTTATTCAGGGGCTGAATTGACCTGGCATAACTTCTTTGCTTGAGGAGAGCTATTTTGCAATTCACATCATGGCCAAAGTGACAACTACCGTTCAGTTTCCCAGCACTTGTGAAGCTGCTCATTGAAGAGACAGCTGACAAGCTGCTGACACTTTCTCGTTGTTTTTGTTTACCTAGAGCGGCTGCTTGACAAGCACAGCCTTTGTTCCAAGGCTGGAATATAGACCTATCTGTACACCTGGCCTAGGGATGACTCAGGGCCTATTCAGTTGCTTGAACAATTCCATATATCCCCTTGTACAGTGTGGGTTGGAACAAGCTGTTGCTGGAGGAGCAAGGGGGAGTGCTAGGTGAATAGATTCCGATTGACTCATACACTCTGTGATGCAAGGAAACAGTGCTTTGAAACATAACTTGATAAATATATGTAGTGGTGACTGTAAGAGGCACTAAGCTTTCCCTGAGCATTAGCAACCAATGTATATCCATGTGTCTGCCTAGAGGATGAGTAGTCATTCTCTTCATTAATTCATCTAGCTCTTGCTACACTTTGTTTCTGTCTCTTCCTGTGTCTTCATATGTGTGTGACACCAATGCCAAGGGTAGTGAAGAATTATGCATCTCTACAAAGTTGGTAAAAGCACAGAAGAAGCTGAGAACTGGCTAGAGAAATTACATTGTTACCTGCCCCTCCTCTGGAACCTGGGCCTGGGATTTTATTTATCTATCCTCACTCCTAGGAACTCAGGTAGCATAGGTGGTTTTCCACTGTCCTCCATTTTATCTTCATAACAACTCTATGAGGTAGGTTATCTGAAAGTGATTGGCCCAAGGTCATCCAATGAAGTAGATTAGAACCTGGGGCTCCCTGGTCTTAATTTAACATTCTAGCAATTGTACCACACTATATATCTTCCTGTGATTCCTTGAGGAAAGGGACAGGGTATAGAGTGCAATCCAGACACTTGAGAGTCCAGCCTGGCCATCCAAGGTCAGTTCAGTGGAGTTTGGGCACAGAATACCTACTATTTGTTTAAGGGGCAGAATGTGCCAACTACTTTCCCCCCTATTATTTCCCTTTCCTCTTGAGACCACAAGGCAAAGCAATGTCAGCTGTCTAAAGCTATGGGAACGAATCCCCTTTTTGTTTCCTTACCCTCTACCTGTGAATGTGTGGCAATAGTGATTTACCAAAAACAAAAACCTGAAGTCAGGATTGCCTAATTCCAACAACTGACAAGATTGACTGGTTAATTTAAATTTCTGTTTTACTTCTTCCCAAAGGCACCTAGTAAAAATTCTGAAATACAGGTCTGTTTTCTATTTCCGCCAACATATAGATGGCCACAGGCTCCCTCTTTTATGACTATTGCATTATACAGCAAAAAATCATAGAAGAAGGCCTAGACAGGTAGATTGAAGACAGACGGAGAGCTGTAGTCCCTTGGCATGGTAGTGAGGTGCTGAATGTGGTCTTGTTTCAGAGGATAGCCGTGTTGGTCTGCAGCAGAACATCTAGATTTAATTCCAGCACCCCTTCAGAGAGCAACATGATTGGGGTGGGGGAGGTGATAGGAGTTTTCAAGAGTCAAAGCTCTCTTCATACAGAAAATCCCTAAAAAATCTTGTTGATGATCTCAAAGGAGCTACTGGACTCAAATCTAGCTGATCTGCTGCAGACCAGCATGGCTACTCGGAAACTTCAGGTCAGAAACGTACCAGTTTCTGATACCCAGTCACCTGACAAACTGCTGCTATTGTTTAGTCATGGCTGCAGAGTTGCTCAGTTGCAACCTGAAGATCAGTCCTGTATCTTTAAATTTTCCTATCCAGACAGTGAGGGGGCAGTTGCAGTGTCTCCATTCTGTCTTTCCCTGGTTCTTTTATATGACCTCTTCTCTTTTCCCCCTTGCTGTGTAACAAACCTAGACTTCTGTTCATTACAGCAAACAAAGGCAGATGACAGGACCAGAGAGAATATGAATGTCATTTCTTTAGGAGTAGCGAATCTGTTAAAGTGCAGACAGTGCCCCACCAAGCTTAGTTTCTTGCTGATTGCCCCATTTAATATAAAAGTAATGCAAGAGTACACTAAGAGCCCCACCAAACCTCCTGATGGTTGCCAGCACTAGATTGGAAACCCTAATGATAACCAATGTTGATCTGACCTACTTTTTCCCTTTTAAAACAAGGCTACTATACCCAGAAGCCTTTGTGAACCTATTACTAGTCCAGGGCTTGCAGACTGTCAGCTCCCTCCTTAATAAATTTTAGTCTTCCTGCCTCCTTAGATACAGTTAAAGGGCTTTTCTCTCCTTATATTTATATTTAAAATTTAAATCAGAATCTAGAATTATATATCTTAAAGGTACAGACTCTTTTTTAAGGTAAAGCCCATGGCTGCCCCATGGTTTAAAGGGAAAAACATACAAAAATAAGCAAAAATTGATAAGACTAAGTCAGGGCAACAGAAACCAATTATTTGCTTTGAATTGTAGCAGTAAATAATATCTGATGGCTGAGTCAGTGACTGTGGTTTTGCTCAGTCAAGACTAGGCCAGTGCGATTTCACTCATACTGAGTAATATATTTTCAATCCACTTTAGTGGGTTTTGCAAGTGGATTTTTTCATTTTGCACAGTAAATTCCAAATGCAAAGTGCATGGAAACAAGCAGGCAAGACCAAAGTTTTTGTTTCATTGTGCCGCCTTTTGCCTAATTATAGACTTTTAAGAAGTGGACAGTGGGGAGGAGGGTTTCTTTGGGGGACAGCTGAATTTTCCTGCCTCTTAGATTTAGCCTCATAAGGAAGAGAAAGATCGTCACAGGAGGCATAGTTGAAAATAAGGGATACTGATTTGATTTAAGATCTGATGCAGGGAGAGGAGGGACATGTAAAGGATTCAATGGTGTTGATGGTGAAGTAACCTTGAGTGCATTCCACAGCCCGGGCGATGGGCCAGATGCATCGGCGGAGACTTTATCTTTGCGCGGGAGATGAAGACTCCGTTCCCATGGGAAGCAGGAAGGGGGGATGGGGTGAATGGTGTTATAACCTGTGCTTCTGGCGGGAAGTGCCATTCCTGCCACTGCGTGTACTTGAGCTTTCTAAGATGTCTTAATAAATGGACTTTTACTCCCAAAAGCCTTTTATTTCTGCTTCTATGGAATTCCTTACATTGTGGCAGGAATCCTAATTCATCTATATTCCTGTGCAGTGGACCTCTTGTCTTGCGATGGAGAGGTTGAATGTTACTGCGGAAGGTGCGGTAGCCCCCAAAGAGGGCTCCGACCTTTCCCTTCTGGATCTGGAGGAACCGGCAGGAGAACGGGCCTCGCTGGTGGCTCTTTCCCGTCCTCGTATCAGCACGAGTCTTCCTTTACTCCGTTGGAACGAGGGACGTGACGACGACCATGGGGACTTCCATGAGTCGTTTGGGGCGCTGTCTATGGATCGAGCGCCTGTGGATCGGATCTCTACCCGTTTTCGTGTGGATTACAAACCTCAGATGCAACCTGTCATGGAGGAGACGGGCTTGACCACCTTTCATGCGGCAACCCAGGAATCCATTGAACGATTCCTGGACTCGTATTTTGGTGATGCTCCCAAGGAACCACCGTGGCACAGCACTGGGGCCCGTCCAAAGGACACCGGGACTAAACCTGGAATTGGGAGGGGTATCCGTACCGCTTCCCAATCGGACCCCCCTAATCCCGGGCCAGCGACCGCACCTGAGGTGCCTCGGGGAGCCACCGGTGGCTACGGCGGCTACGGTGTCTCCGATGTCTCGCTTCCAGACGACGAAGAGTCCGAAGAAAGCCTGCATTCCCAGCCGGACCGGTTTCCTCTCCCATCGAGAGAGGACTGGGATGAGGAAGTGGGGCGACTGCGAGATGCCCAAGCGGCATGGAACCGTGAACGCCAGCTATGGGAGGAGGAACGGGCACAATTGCAGCAAGAGCGCGAAAACCTGCAGAGGGACCGGGAACAGCAACGCAAAGAAGTCCAGCTCGAGTTGGACCGTGCCAAAGACGCGCTCCAACGACAATATGCCCAGAATCTGTCAGTCCATGATAAAGTCCTGGAACATTCCAGACTGGATTTACAACGGCAACGCGAAAGCGTTCAGGCTCTGCGCACGCAAAGTGAGCTCACTGAAGCCCTTAAACGGGACGAACTGGCTAAATTGGAACGAGAAAAAGCTGCTTTGCATGCGCACCAGGATGCATTGACTCGCAAGGAGAGGGATCTGGCTGCGTTGGAGAGGGAACTAAGGAGGCAGCAGACCAGGAAGCCCCAAGTTGGAGTCTATGCTGTTACTGATCATGCCGGTGCCAGGGGGGCCACGTACCTGGGTCCTGCCACCCAAACGCCAGCGGCACCGCCAGCGCCCCCGATTCCGGCCCCCCCCGTACAACAGCTGCCTGCCCAACCTGCTCAACCCGCGCAACCACCTCCCCAGCAGGCGCCAAGAGCCGTCGAACGGGGCTACTATCGGCCCCCGATACCAGCCCGTTTTGATGGGACCGCTTCCAAACTTCCCTACTTCATCTTGCAACTCAATGCCCACTTGGAAGACTATGATGATTTATACCGGTCTGAGCGCGAAAAAATACGGGACATCGGCTCAGTCCTGGATGGGGCAGCAGCCGACTGGTTCGTGACTCTTTTGGATTTGCAGGATGAGGACTCTCGCACAGTGCCCGCATTCCTCCAAGCCTTAAGAGCGCGCTTTCAAGATCCAGGCGCCGAGAATGAAGCTATCCGCACCATCAAAACCATCCAGCAAGGCAACCGCCCGTTTGCAGAATTTGCCCGTGAATTTCGTGCGGCGGCTGCTCGACTTCCTCCTGAGTGGCCTGAACGCATGAAATGCGAATACTTCTCGGATGCTGTGGACGGCAAGCTACGTGAAACGGTGTTTTTAATTCGGGTTCCTCGTACTATTGCAGATTGGATCCAGTTGGGGTCCCAAGTGGCGTCTCGTTTGGAATACGCTCGTCAAGGAGGCCGCCCACGCCCAAAAACCACTACTGTGTCCACCAAGTCAAGCCCAGCCGCCCCTACCGAAACCACCTCTGAACGCCGTCGCCGACTGGGATTGTGTCTTTACTGCGGAGGGCCAGGTCATCTAGCCGCCAACTGTCCCAAGAAACAAAAACCAACCGCTCCAGCTCCGCGCACTCCGTCTGCCAAACCACCACGCAGGTCAGGGCCGCCTCCCACAGGCTCGTCTAAAGCGGTTACCGAAGGCGACCCAGAGGAGGGGGAAGCAGCTGTTTGCCTTTCTTCAGCCCCCATGGACATGGGCCCGACTCCTGACGCGGTGAGTGAAGGCAGCGCTCCCATTACTGTTCAAGCATTTCTGGCCAACCCCGCTAAACACACTCGCATTATAGCCTCGGCCCTTGTGGATTCCGGCTGCTCCCACTGCTTAATGCGGCCCCAGGTGGCAGAGGAGCTAGGTCTGGACCGAATTCCCCTGGCTAAGCCCATACCATTCACCCAAATGGACGGCAGCCCCCTCGGGAACGAAGGACCGGCCCAGTACAAAACACAGCCGGTTCTCCTCCGTTGCGCCGACCATTGGGAGAAAATTAGTTTTATTTTGGCGCCAGTGGCCAAACACTCCATAGTTTTGGGCATGCCTTGGTTATTGTTACATGAACCAAAGTTCATTTGGAAAGAACGGATCCTAGAATTCACTGACCCTCCCTGCGGTGAACACATGAATTGGGGAGAAAACCCAACGTCTCCTGACACACCCCCCTCCCTGGCTTCCTCAGTGATTGCTCCCGATTCTATTGGCATCCCACCTGCATATCATGATCTAGCCAGAGTTTTTCAGGAGCAGGAATGCGATCAGTTGCCACCCCACAGAGACACTGACTGTAAAATTGTCATACAACCAGGGGCACAACTACCCAAAGGTAGAATCTACCGCATGAGTCCCAATGAGGAGAAGGAACTTCGTGCCTTCTTGGACAAGAACCTTGCTCGCGGGTTCATACGGCGGGCTACCAAACACACACACGCTGCTCCCGTTTTGTTTGTCAAAAAGAAAGATGGGTCTTTACGGCTTTGCACAGATTATCGAGGTCTCAATGCGGTCTCCCTGTCCAATAAATATCCTTTGCCTTTGATCAAGGACCTTTTAGATGCACTCGGCAAAGGACGCATTTTTACTAAATTGGACTTGAGAGAAGCTTACTACAGAGTCAGAATTGCTGAAGGCTATGAACACCTGACTGCGTTTAACACAAAGTTTGGACAGTTTGAATATTTAATAATGCCATTCGGGTTAAGTGGGGCCCCCGGAGCTTTTATGGCCCTTATCAACGAAGTTCTCCATGATTTACTGTACAAGGGAGTTGTTGTATACTTAGATGACGTTTTAATTTACTCACAAACCATAGAAGAGCATGAAATATTGGTTCGAGAGGTATTGAAACGCTTGCTTGACAACTCTCTCTTTGCCAAACTCTCCAAATGCTGTTTTCATCAGACCTCCATTGGACTATTTGGGTTACCGGATCTCAGCCTCGCAGCTGTGGATCCTGCTAAAATTGACGCGAGTCCTCCAATGGCTCTGCCCCTACTAACCAAAACAGCAAACTCCAGTCGTTTCTTGGCTTTGCTAATTTCTCATCGCGGGACTTTTATACCCCAATTCGCTGGAATGACTCTCCCTCTCGCAGACCTCTTAAGCAGTAAGGGTGAAGATCCACTGTACGCCAAGGCCGGGGCCCCCCTTTCCTGGTCTGGAGGAATGTCAAACAGCCTTTCAACGGCGACAGCACCATGCGTTTATCAATCGAATCCTATCCTAAAGCACCCTGACCCAGATCTCCTGCTTTGTGGTTCATCGTAGATTCCTCGGACAAAGCACTTTGGGGCTGCCCTTCTGTTGCAGAAAAATAAAGATGGTAGGCTGGTTCCGCAGGTGCTTATTTGTCTAAAAAATTCTCTGGCGCCGAACTCAACTGGACTGTGGGAGACAAAGAGACTGCGGCCATCAAAGTAGTGTACTCCACTTGGCTTACTGGCTGGAGGGGGCTAAGCACCCCTTTCAAGTTTGCAGGGTCGGATCATAAAACTCTGGTAGCTCTTTTTCCACCCCCCTCAAGATGTCCGCAAAACAACTTCAATGGGCCGATTTCTTTTCTCGCTTTCTCTTTTACAGTCCATTTTTTCCCTGGGAAAACCAACAAATTGGCTGACGCGCTCTCGCGCCTACCCCGGAAGTGGGTGGAGCTGCCCACGGAGACATTCCACGCACTGTTCTTTTCCCTCCCAGTTGGGGCTCGCCGCCACCCGATCTCAAACGCCCACTTCTCCTCCACCCCCCCTTCCCAGTCTCCTCTCCCCTTTCCTGCGGGAACTGTAGGAGGCGGGGCTCCACTATCCTCCAGCGTCCGAAGGAGACTCCCAATTGGCGCTTTGGAGAATGGAGTTTGGCTGGAGGGGGGAATGCTGGTACGCGCCTTCCCCTCCTCCGCAAGCAGGTTCTTTGAAGCTTGCCACGATGCCCGCTCGGCTGGACATTTTGGTTTTTTTGAAAATCCTGCATTTAGCCCACGGGCAGTTTCCTGGTGGCGCGCAATGCGCTGTTATTGAGGCATACATTAAAGGCTGCTCGGCTTGTGCAGAAGCCGATCATCTCCGGGAAAGCCCCATGGACTATTGAAACCTCTCCCGGTAGCCTCCCGCCCTGTGGAAGTCAACACCATGGATCTTATTACAGATCTAGTTCGAAAAGTCATGGCAACACGCAGTTTTGGTTATGGGTGGTGGTAGACTTATCTGCTAAGCAAGCCCATTGTAGTCCGTGTGCTTCCATCCCCTCCGCTCCTAAGATGGCACGGCTGTTTATTCAACATGTTTCCCGTCTCCATTCCGCCCCCGTTAAGGTCGTCTCCGAACAAGGCCCCCAACCCATCCTTCAAAGTTCTGGAAAGCGTTTTTGGGGTTGTTAGTCACCGGCCGTCGCCGCACTCTACCACGCTCAAAGCGGACGGCGTAGACGGAGAGAACGAACAGAACTCCTAGGAGCAGTATTTACGTTGTTACACCAACTACCACCAAGACAATTGGTGCGAAGCTTATTCCGCTTATGGAGTACGCCTACAAACAATGCGGTTCATAGTAGTACAAAGAAAACCCCCTTTGAAATTGTATGTCTGGTCGCTCCTTCCCGGCCAAGGTTGCCACAACTACCCGCAGCAGCTTTGGACCCCCCAGAATTTTCAACAATGGATTTCATCCTCAGCTGATGGAAGTCGGTCCAGACCGCCTTACAAATAAGCAAAGGACTCCCTAAAACTGCAGCCGGATAAACACCGCTCGGATTTTCCTCTGCGTGTGGGCTCCTGGGCGTATTTATTCAGCTACAAAAAAATTCAGAGACGTGCATAAATATTCCAAACTTGGCAAGAGATTTGTGGGACCTTTTCCCGATTACTGGGAAGTGATTAATGATGTCACTGCCCGCTTAGATTTGCTCTAACTCTCTTAGTAACATCCATCCTGTCTTCCATTCCAGCTTGCTCAAGGAGGCTCCCCGCCTCGCATGTTTCGGCACGAATTCGGCCGGAGAGGCCCCCCCCTAACGACTATTATTGATGGCCACAAGCACTACTTAAATCTGACGCTTATCCTGGACTCTCGCTTTAATCGCAAACGCTTGCAATATTTAGTCTCTTGGGTGGGATATTCCTCTGGGTATAATCAATGTTGTTATTCCTAAATTATGGAAGCCCCCACGCTTATTTCTGCTTTCCACCGCTACTTTTCCTCAAGATAAAACCTAGTGGGGAAGGGGTCTTCTTTAGGGGAGGCAGAGTGTAAAGGATTCAATGGTGTTGATGGTGAAGTAACCTTGAGTGCATTCCCACAGTTCGGGCGATGGGCAATAGATGCATCGGCGGAGACTTTATCTTTGCGCGGGAGATGAAGACTCCGTTCCCATGGGAAGCAGGAAGGGGGGATGGGGTGAATGGTGTTATAACCTGTGCTTCTGGCGGGAAGTGCCATTCCTGCCACTGCGTGTACTTGAGCTTTCTAAGATGTCTTAATAAATGGACTTTTACTCCCAAAAGCCTTTTATTTCTGCTTCTATGGAATTCCTTACAGGACATATGTAAAAAAAAACAACACAACACAACAGTTACCAACCCTGGGTTGGGAACTTCTTAGAGATTTGGGGTGAAGCCTCAGGAGAATGGGGTTTAGGGAGGGGAGGGATTTCATTGGGGTACCATGCTATAGCCTTTACTTTCCAAAGCTGCCATTTTGGGCAAACTGTTCTCTGGACATCAACTGTCATTCCAGGAAATCTCCAGGCTCCACTTGGAGGTTGGTAACATATTGCCACCCTGTAGGCCCAACTTAGCCACCACTGCTCCCTAAAGTGGAGGTAGGGAAAATGGGATGGTGGGGGGGGAATAGACACTGTGTCGATGCCATGATGTCCCTTCTGGGGAAAATCCAGATGGGATGTCATGGTATCTACATAGCATCTATTAGCATGCACTTGCCCCACTAACCCTCCTGATGGTTGTCAGCACTTGACTGGACACCCTAATGATGACCCATGTTGATCAGACTTCCTTTTCCCCTTTTAAAGCAAGGCTACTATACTTAGAAATGTAGTGAGGTGAGGATTCTTTGCTTTGGTTTTCTGCTGTAATCAAATAAGTGTGTATGTGTTCCATTATATAATCATTTTCCTTCCAGATGCAGTACACAAAGGCTGCCATCCTAAGCACATTTGTTATTGAGTAGACCCCACTGAGCTCCAGTGGGGATTACTTCTGATTCAGCAAGATGCTTAGGATGTGGTAAATAGGCAGGCGAGAAGCAAATGCCTCAGCACAATTCTTTTCACTAGCATCAACACAGGTTGCAATGACAGGTTGGGCTGCGGCTAACTGCACGGAGAGTATTTTTATTTTAGGCCTGCACAGGGCCTTTCCTCCCTCTGCCTACTTATCTTTCTTCTTAGTGACTGTGTTCAGCAGTCATTGGGGTGATGGAATTAAGAAAATTAATTACTTTCTGGTTGGTTTAATTTTCTTCCTTTGTTATGTCATATGTGTCACATCCAGGAAGCATCCATTGTGTGTAAATGAATGGCTGTCATGCTGCAACGTGCTGCTCACTAACAGCTGAGCTTGTCCATAATGGCCTTTCCCTGAAGGGTGGGGAAAAAGGGAAGCTTACTGGTCTTCAAGCACACTGCATTAAATGAATATGCCTACTTAAGCAAGCCTGGTTGTTTTTCCCCCCGAACAAAATTAGAAGTATTATCCAGTTATTAGTATGATGTTGTGCAAACAACTTGGGCCAGACCTAATCTGAAGATGTGATACCATTTAAGACTGCATCACTTGCTAAAACATCCATTTTAGAAACTTTTTTTGTGTGTAAAGCGCTGTCAAGTCACAGCTAACTTATACAATTTTAGGGTTTCTAAGGGATTTCCGGCTCCTGCCTTTCCTCCTCCTCTGCACAGAAAACACTCTAAACTCGGCGGCATCCGTTGTATAAGTACTAACCAAGGTCAACACTACTCAGCTTCCAGGATTTGACAAGATTGGGTAGCCTGAGTCATCTAGCAACTTCAAATAGATGTTCAAAAATAGTAGAATTGTGGACCATTTAAATGCATGTAATAGAACAGTCATTATAATAAACCCCAAATGAGAGCCAGTATGATATAGTGGTTAAAGACTGTACTTTCTGAGACTTTTAAGGAAGCAACAACTAGATGGAAAACTTCTGGTGTCCTTTTACCGCTGTGCTATAGAGAGTGTCCTAACCTACTGCATCTGTGTATGGTTCTCCAGTTGCACAGTGGCGAATAGGAAGGCGCTCCAAAGGGTGATCACTACTGCACAAAGGATTATCGGCTGCCCTCTTCCCTCCTTGGAAGAAATCTATAATTCCGGAAGCCTAAATAAAGCCCAAAATATTCTGAGGGACCCGTCTTATCCAGCACACTCTCTTTTTAAACTGTTACCATCTGGCAGACGATACAGGGCCCTCAGAACTAGGACAAAGAGGCTTAGAGACAGCTTCTACTCTAGAGCTGTGGCTATGCTAAACTCCGCTGCTTCATATTGATGTATTTGGGGCTGTGTAGGGATGGGTGGAGGAAGAGGAAAGTGAGGATGATGTATGAGTCTGAAATTGTGTGCATCGAGAAATGCTGCTGTAAATTTCGTTGTGCGTGCACAATGACAATAAAATGCTTATGCTTATGCTTAAAGTGTTAGGATCTGGATAAACTTAGGTTCAAATCTGCACTCAGCCATAGAAGATCACTGGGTTATTGTGGGCCAATCACACACTGTCAGCCTAACCTAACACACAGGGTTGTCGTGAGGAGAAAATGGAGGAAAGGAGAACAATGTAAGCCACTTAGGGTACCCATTGGGGAGAATGGTGGGATATAAATGAAGTACATAAATAAATGTTTAATACCATATGGACTCTTGCAGGTTCAGTTTTTTATTGTAATTATTGTATTCGTTACACGACATAGTGGCATAATACAAATAAAAGGGGTGGGGCGAAGAAGAATGTTTACAGCAATTCATAAAGGGAAAAACAATACATCTTATCACTATCTTTAATGCCTGTATTCAATAAAAATTGCCCAGTGTCACAAAACTTGTCTGTATATTGAGAATTATTTTTTTGCATCCATTAGTACTATATTTAGTTGATAAGGCTACGTCCCAGATAAGATTAAACCAATCTTTTATATAGTGAGGTTCTGTTTTTCTCCCCACTGTGATACAATAACCATTTTAGCAGCTATAAACAGAGTTAAGACTAATTAAGACTAATTCAGTGTAAATTCCATACAAACTCTTGGAGGAATATGATTGGATCTGGTAATTTGCTGCTTTTTAATGAATCAGTTTGCTCTAAAGCCTACGCCATTTGGCTATTTCTCAGTTTCAGCTGGCATATGTCACTAAAGGAAATAAAAGACACTTTTTGAATGCTGTAGCCAATCACACACAACACAACAACCCCCCCCCCCCCGGAAAGCTGGCTCAGAAGTGGATTTTTAAAAAAACATTGCCGTTAAAGTGTTCAGGAAAACAACGGGGGGGGGGGGGGCGCAGGGGGAATAGTGGGAAAACATTTCTGGAACCAAAAAGAAGAAAAAAATAAGCAGAATTCAAAGGAGAAATGTAGTATTTGGTGGCAAGAGCCCAAAATGTGGTGTTGCTTTAGGTCTAGAAAGTGTTGCAATGGAACAGAGAAGCTGAGTGTCACTCATACTAGGGAAAGATGGAGTAGAGTTCTGTCTATGGCATCCCATTACAACCAGACATGAGTCAAACCACGGGACAATGCAGCCCTGTATCTTCCCTCTGACAATACCAAATGTTGTACAGGCCAGCTAGAGAGTGATCCATTTCACTCCTAGTGTCAGATCAATGGAACCAAACAGACGTAGAATAACAATAATGACAAATGTTATTTACATTATTTGTAGTCAACCTTTTTCTCACCGAGACTCAAGGTGGATTATACAGTATAAATCAATACAGTCAACAGAGATGGGACTTCCAATAAGCAATGCAACAGGGTCAGGATAGCTGAAATTTGAAACCAAGCAGAAATCTGAAACCAAGCAGAACCAAGAAATATTAACCTGATATGATCATTCCTCAGAACCACTTAAATCTCAGGTTACAAATGAGAATGGTTGCCAACTCCAGGTTGGAAATACCTAGAGATTTTCGAGGCAGAGCCTGAGAAGAACAGGGTTCGGGGAAGAGAGGGGCTTCAAAGTGACATAATGCCATCTCTATTGCATGGACAACACTAATAATAGCAGGAAACCTCCAGCTACCATCTGGAAATTGGCAACCCTACAAATGAGGTATTTTAAAAAGTAGCAGCAACCCACCTTAAAGTGCCTCCAGAACAGCATCTTTGTGACTATCCCTTACTGGAGGCTGGTTCATTGTTACACATCCTTTTTCATTGTCCAAAACATGCCACAGTCAGGGATTTTTTTTTGCTCAAGGACTTCTAAAATACTCAGTTATCTCAGATGTTCAAAAACTAAGGTTATTTTTAAGTGGATACAGCAACAATTGCACAGTTGACATGACTACATTTAATTTTGCTGTTATTTCTATGTCTTAAATTCTTTTGGTGCCCGGCCTATGGGTTATTAAATCTCAATAAAGTAAAGAAACAACAAGGTTCGTGGAGATCACAGTTGCTTATAAATATACTGTTTATTCTGAACTGTTATTTGACCAAAGGGTAGTGAAATGTCTGGTCAGGCTGCCATATCTGTCCTTCATCCAAGTTCTCCTGCTCTGTATTTAAACTGAGAACAGCTTTCCCATATTAAATAGGAATAGCTTTAGCATAGGCTGGGCATAGGTGTTCTTTTCTTCAGAGATAATCAGCCCCGCATAACGTTCCAAGGCAGAACCTTAAATCCGCCTATGGCAACTGTTATTATCGCTGCAGTTTAAGGGTGCCTGTGCTCAAACCTCTGAGTCCGGGAGCGAATCTAGTCGTTTGCCATCCTGCGGACTGAAACGGCAATTACACCCGGCCGGCAGATCCCTGAAACGGCGCCCCAGAGATTAAAGCATATAGCGATGAGTTCCACGGGTTAACTACACACCACGCGCAACAAGTCAACCCGCTGGTTCGCCCCCAATTAAAACGCCTGAAGGCTGCCAAAGCCTAAATACACCGCTTCCTGTCGTCGTCGTCCCGCCCTCCCCGCCTCGTACACGACTGCCGTGGCCCCCCTATATACGCAAAACAGGCCGACAGGATTTCTCCCTCTCCTGGAAGGTGCCAGCTGGAGAGGAGCTCCTGAGCCTGGGCGGCCCCAGGGCAAAGCGAGCTGCAGCCACCCCGCCACGGAGCAAAGAGTGTCCGGCTCTGCTGCGTGCGAAGAAGAAGAAGAAGGCGCGGGAGATTTTGCTCCTCGCTCGCTCGCCCGCCCTCCCTGCCTGGGGCTGCGGCAGATGTAATGTGTAATTACCGTTTGGGGTTTGTTTTCGGTATAAATAATTGAAGGCTGGCTCCGCCTGTCGGCGTTTTTTTTAAAAAAATATATTTCGTTAATAACCACGTGCGAAGGGGAGGAAGGAGAAAGGCGGGAGGGAGAGAGGGGTTGGCGGCACAACCGAGAAGGGGAGGCGGGGGGTTCCGTCCAGCCTTCAGGGCAGGTGACTCGCCTTGGCTATCTGGACAGTTCCCTTCTGATCAGAAGCCAGCAAGACGGTGTTGGACTGGACGGCAGCTGCACGGGGGTCGCCCTGTGCAAGCCTTAATCGCAGCGCGCGACTGCATGCTCCCCAGCCGACGGGGTGGGCACGGGGTGTCCCCGCCACGCCACCTCACTCTCTTCCGCTTCAGGATTTTCCGGGGAGCTGCTCAGTCCTCCTCCTCCTCTGTGGTGGTTCAGTGCCAAGCTGGCTTCTAGGAGACCACCATGCCCTGAGGTTGGCTCCAAGCTGCACCCCTGCCGATTGCCTTTCCTTTTCCAACTCCTTTATCTCCCCGCCCTTCCTAGCGTCTCCAGACCGCTACGGATTATGATCTGCTTTTGGATGTTTGGGCAGGACGCTTGGCAGAGAACGATGCCCAGCGCAGCTGGCAGCATTAACTCTTTGCTGGTTGCCAGTAAGAATATCTGAAGAGACACAGGTGAGTGTGTGGCACCTCGGCCACTTTGGCATGGGGTGGAAGTTGTGGTGTGGGACCAGAGAAGGATGCCTCCCATCAGTCAAGAATTCTAGGAAGTGAAGGCAGATAGGTGCTCACTCCCTGTTTCCTTGACCTGCTCACCAAATCTTTCCACACATTCATACAGTAAGAGAACCACCACACTGGAGGGGAGGGGGCAGGATCAGATGTGCAGGGGAGAAGAGTTCTGGGCTGGAGACTTTATTTAAAATGTATCCAAGCCAGCTCAAAGCTGCAACTGACTGAGAAAAAAAGAGTATTGGGATGCAATTATTTTGTTCACTTTGTGTGTTTGGGAGATGAAAACCTTGACAGAGCCTTGGTGCCCTCCCTTCACTGCAATATCTGCTTTTCTATCTCCTCTACCGTGTACGTTTTCATCCTGCCTTGATTGCAAGCAGTAATTCCTGTCTTCCCCTAGGTGGGAATCTCACTAGGCACTGTGAAGGATGCATCTACCTGCAGCGTGCTAGAATGAAGGCACAGAAAATGGGGAGACCCCCCCCCCAACTTAGACTTTTCATCTCTGACAGCCTCTAATAACTGTAGCCCCCCCCCCCCCTGTATACAATGCAATGTACATTCCGCAACCGGGGTACAAACAGGGTAAGCAGATGCTGTGGGGGAGAACTCTTAAGTCTCCATGTTCTTTCTCCCTGAAATCAGACAGGGAATGTAGACTCCCTGCCTTTTTAGCTCCTACCATCCTTGGTTAGTGGCAGCCTGAGTTTCAAGGAACCTTAGGCAAACCAATGGAGACGATGTGATGGTGAATTATTTTTGTCTCACCGTCTGCTCCAAGGAACAGATGCTTCCAGCAGGAACTGTGCATGCCATTTCCAACTGCCCCGTAGGTCCTTGGCTTCTGCTTAACAAGAACAGCCAGAGCTCAGGGCCAGAGAACTGCCACTTTGGAGTGTTCAGCTTAGTGTATTGCTTTAACCTTTGACTCTAGGAAATAAACCAGTGTCTATAAAGGCATCCACTGGAGGTATCTGGACTTGGGTCAGCTATGGTATGAGACTAAAAAGGATCTTGTGGGTAAAGATGGACAGGATGTATGCAATGCCATTGTCTCTCAGTCTGTCTTGGGGGTACATGGGATCTAAAAAGAGCCTTAATTGACCTTATGGTTAAAGAGCTACCCTTCCCCTCTCCCATACTCAAGCTATGGCTTTTGCAACTTTGTAAACAAGGCTCTTTGAAGTATAACCAAACCACTGAAGGGAAAAGTACCTGCAACTGATGCAAAATTATATTGGTATATTGGTGTGGGCAGCAATGTATGGTTTAGTGTTGGCCTGTATTTGCACTGAAGTTTGGCCTTTTCTTTTGAGGAAAAAGCTGCATAGAACCCAAGGACACCAGCCTGAATTCTGCCCCCCAAACCTTCACCAGATGTTATGCAGAAAGAGGGCCTAGGTGTCAGTGCAATGTAGTGATTATAGAGTGTCAGACTAGGATCTAGGATATCCAGGTTCAAATCTCTACTCTGCAGTGGAAGCTTGCTGCATGACTCTGGGCCAAGTCACATACACTCAGCCTAATTTACCTCATACAGTTGCTGTGAGGATTAAATGGAGATGAAGAGAACAATGTCAGCCACTTAAGGTCCCCACTGGAGAGAAAGGCAGAGAGTATGAAGTACATATATATGAAACAACCAAATGCTCGGTTAGAAATAGCTCATTTCAGTATTTTTCAGCTTCTCTTTGCTGTGTAGAGATTTGGTTTTTTATATCAGGCAGAAGTACAGTTTTCCACAGGAGAACTTTGGTGGCATTACCACAAACCTGTGAATTCAGGGGGATGTGCATTACCATGCATGTGTTGGTGCTCTGTAAGTGTGAACTGGTACATCCTTGGTTCAGAAACTCAGATGACACTAGCCAAGTTACTATTGTCTCCATTTCAGCTTCTAATTTACAGAGTGGGGTCAAAATGCTATCCTGCTGTAAAGTACACTTGTAAGAATTGCTGAGGCCTGGTCTACACATGCAGCAGAATGAAGTGGTGAAAATTTGAGGTATCAGAATCAACTGTACCACTTCAGACTGCAAGTCATATTTAAGTACTTCCTCATCTAAAAGCTCCCTGCAAATATAAAAACCCATATCACGCAGAAAGGTTCTAAGCTTACTTTTCACATGCTGTGCTAGTTTTTCACTTAACCATGACTTATTAACATAGGGGAACTTTGAAAAATGTGATCCTTCTCCTGCAGTCTGAAGTGACATAGACCATTCTACCACTTCAGCACTCTACTGAATGTGAAGACCGGCCCTCAGATAGTATGAGGAGAGCTTTATGTACTTGAAACGTGAAACATATTACCACAGGAATTTGCAAATACAGGATCATCATAGTAATTTATTGTCTTGAGCAGTTAGTACTTAGCCTAACCTTCTTTACATTAAACCTCCATTCTGAGTTTCTTGAAGTAATTAGTAAAATGCAGTTAGCTTGATGTGTTCTTGTTCCATCACCCACACAACATGGGCTGAGAGAGCAAAATAAGGAATCCAGAGCAGGGTCTAAAGAGGAAACAAAGGAAGTGGTGTCTAGATATACTTTCCCAGCTGTTATTTCAGAAAGGATTTTTAAAACTTTCAGCTGTTTTGGGGATTCTGGAAAACAGGGCTTCCAAGCTCTGTCTTATGTTCTGGAAGGACAGTGATGCCTAACGCTAAAAGAGGTCAGTACTACCAAGAAGTAGTGCTATCATCTGTTAGTTGAGCATCACCAGTTGTCACATTTCTGCGTAATCACTGCCTGGGTTGCTTATTTTTTAAAGTACATGCCTAAGAAACAAGGTTGGGTGTGATAAAATAATTGTGAGGATAGGAATCGGGAGAGATGCCTGGCAGAGGGACATGAAGAAAGTGAAAACTGTAGTCACCCAGAAAAAGTTTTATTGAACATGTGAGTTTGAAGAATGAGGGTCAGGTGATCCAGTTGTTAGTGGAGGACTTCTTGGACCTACTCACCAAGTTCCAGGAGCGGAGTGTAGCATTTTCTCTTTTGCCTTATAATCTCTGCCAGGCTGGTTTGTACCTCAAATTTTCCCCTTTTCTTTGGGTGAAAGGGGAAGGGACATTGTTTGCAAATAATTAGGTGAGGGGTTGCCAAGGCCGAACTTTGGGTATTATAAAGGCATCACTACTTTCTGCAAGGAGTATTGATTGTGAAGCAAGTCACACAGTTATGGGGAAACTCCAGCAGGCAGTGTTCTGCGTGGGAAGTACATTATGGCACAGCTGCTGGGATATCCAAGCGCAGAAATGTTAACATGTTCTGTTAATAGGATAATAAGCAGCAGGGTAATGATGGTTCAGCTTGCTGGCTTCCTCAGACAGACTTTCTGGGGCCTCTGTATGTGAAGGAAGTTAGCTGACACATGGGTGCAATGAGTGGTTAAAACATGGAGCAGGAGCCCAACGTCTTTGGGGCTAGCCTGAGTTCTTCTTCAGAAATAATTAAATGTCTACATTTTTGCAAAGAAAAGGTTCAAAAGGCTCCTAAACTCTACTGCAACACTGAAGAGAGAAAATTTGAGCAGGTTTCCATGCTCTTATTTGTAATTTATGATCTGCCCCTGCTGCGTCTTGTTTTTCGCTTCTATTCTGGTTGTGGGGAGACCTGGTCAGATTTTAGATTTGACTCTGGATGGAACATTATAATAAATGGAAAAGTGAAAGCAATTGTTGACGCAGTCTGTATTGTCTGCTTAGGGGAATTACAAGTCCTGCTAAGTGTCTAGCATGAAGCCTTGAAGCTTTCTTGGATTCAAGAGTGCAGTTGCATGTTGCTGTTGTGCATCTGCTTCAAGTACAGAGGAGTCTACATAGGGCCAGCGTTACAATTTGGAAGTTGAGTAACACTAGTTTTAGTACAGCAGTAGAAGCAAGCATTTTCCATGCAGAGTTCCAACTTCAGTGCCATTATGGGAGTATCCATCACTTGTCCAAGTATGGCAAATGTTTAAAAGTATTCAGCCCATATCCATATCTTGAAATCATACCCAAGTTATAATCAGAATCATTTATAACAATCAAGTGTTCTGCAATCTGGATTACTTAGTGGTCCTTGTCAAACATACCCTGCACCCTTCAGGAGCCCTTTAATTGACCTGCTTTACCCAACCCAACCCATACCATCCCAATGCACACCTCTTTCCAGAGAGAGACTGAAAGAAAGCACAGTAGCAAAACAGTCTGGCAGTTTTCCATGTCAGTCCCATCAACAGGCAAAGTCAAATAGTTATTAAACACTTTTGAAATGGAAAATCAAATGCAATTTTGGGCTCCCAGATCTTACCACTTCGCTTGGCTAAAGGCATAGCCTTCTTTCATTGCAAGGAGCCTTTGAGGATAGATGAATGGATTGGTAGATTCCAGCACTTTGACGATAGGTTTCCGAGTGCGTTATATGCTTTTTTATTATTTATTACAGTCAAAGACCAGAACAAAAACGTATACAGTAATTAAAATGTTCAATATTCTTTTTTTCTATGAATGCTATCAAGTCTCAGCTGATTTATAACAATCCAGTAGGGTTTTCAAGGCAAAAGAGGTGGTTTGCAATTGCCTTCCTCTGCATTAAGACCCTGGTATTCCTGGGAGGTCTCTCTTCCAAATGGGGCCAACCCTGCTTCGCTTCTGAGATCTGACAAGGATCAGGCTAGCCTGAGCCATCCAGGTCAGAGCATTCCCCCCCCCCCCAATACTGAACAGAAAATGTACATATCCTGTACATATAAAGTCTATTAATGTTCCTTTAAAATATATTATCTTATCATCTTTGAAGATTTGATGTATCAAGAACATTCTAGTCTTGTTTCCCAGCTTTTGCAATGGTTCAGAGGCTGCACCTTCTGATCCACAATGAAGAAAAATGCATCAATCTTGGTTTTGCTGGACCCCACAGCAATGTTGCTGCAGTTGATGGATTATTGCTACAGTAGCTTGCTGGTATGATGAGAGCCATTATTCAACAGTTTGAACCTTATCTACAAGATTTGATCTAATTGGTGTAGAGCCATCATAATGGATGATTGTGTGTGACTCCCAAGAAACTTGAAATTCAGTGTCCCTCATGTTGTTCTGTTTATAAATACAGCTGCTCAGGGAGTTCATGGTTAAGGATGCAGTAGAGTATCATTGGTATGCAGATGATAACACAGCTGTGTACGTCTTGCCCCCTGGGCTCTGTCAGCGCTGCCTCTTCCCTAGGGATATGCCTGAATGATCTATTCAGCTACATGGATCACAGCTACTTGGTGCTCACTCTTGCAAGAACTGGGGTGATGCTGAAGACCAAGGACTACTGATATAAAAAGCCATCTCTTTTCTCAGGCTTTTCAATTTGAATATTGAGTGACATATTTGTCCATTCTGCAAAACCTTGAATATCAGACAAGATTATGACTGGAAAAGAAAATGTGCCATTTGTCTAAGTTTCGCCACTTGTTTTTTTCAACCTGATCTTGCCAAAGTATTGCCCTGCCTTGATGGTCAAAAGTCTTGATTTTTGTAATTACTCCAATATATGATACAAGCAATGCTTATCTTCTTCTTTGCCATCTGAAAGAAATACTGGTGTGTTGTTGTATATTGCCATGGCTGCAGCAACTTCCTTCAAACACCATTTCTCTTAAACTCCTGCCATCCTTTCCTCTTTGTTGACCCTCTGTAGTATGCTTTGCTTCTTTCTTCCACTGCTGTTTACAGACCAGTACACCCATGCCACAGACGGTTTGTTTGGAGTTTGCATCACGTATTTATCCCTTGTGCTGCAGCTGGAACACCAGATAACACTGTTTGCTTAGGTCTCATTAATGCTTTTTCTATCATCGTGACCTCAGATCCGTTTCCTGGGCCACAGCAGCTGCTGTCATGCATGTCTTCGTTATCCCCCATCCTGAACACAAGCACAGTTTGCTGAGGGAAAGGAGAATTAGCCCTAGAAGAATGAAAATGTCTGGCTCCTGTGAGAAAGAGATGGGATCTAAGGCCTTTATTCGGTTTCTCTGAACTGCTACTCAGGAGTTTAAAGATCCTATATGTGACTCAATCTCAGAACCTGGATTCTTAAATAGAAGGCAGGCCTCATTCCGAGGAGGTGTTCAAACTGTACACTTTCTTCATTGAGTAATTGCTTGAAATTCAAGTTTAAAGTTTTTGTTTTCTTATAAGGTACTTGACAGGCTGAAAACTAGAGTGCAAAGTTTCCTTTCGTGAAGATAAGCGACAGGTATATATTGGGAATTATTTTATCTGTAGAGTATCCTACTTCAGAAGAGTGTTTGGACTAGATCGCTCTCTGGTTTCCAGATTCCCCTCCCCCCCATATAATTCCTCCTGAACATCCATGCAATTACCTATCTTCCAGAAGAAGGTGATGTAGCAGTTACCTTGTGTCAGAGATCAATGTACTCCCGGTGCAAAATACTTGATAGCATTCAGGGACTGTATCCACCTTGAAACAAGGCCATGATAGAGGAACAGATTAGATTGGAGGTGTATGTGGGGTCTTTCTCTTGTAAGTTCTGAATTTAGCTATAGGGATATCCTAGTCCATTTGAGTGTAAATACACTTGTATAGAAGTTGAGATAAATTGCCACTTTCAGGAGAGAAAGAGCTAGCTCTCTTCCTTTCCCTACCCTAACCTGCTTGCCAAAGATTTGTTCTGTTATCAATAATAGCTGGTGTCCTCATAGGAAGGTGAGTGAATGTTGTTTGTCTCTCACCCCTCCAGAATGAAAGGAAGACAGAAAAGAATGACCTGCTGTGTTGTAGTATTATACTGGACCAGAGGAGCATCTAGGGAAAATGTAGCCCAGTGCAAAATCTGAGTTTTCCTCCAGCCCCTGCCGTCCCGGTATGTGTGGCCGCCCTCCCCCACCATGACCAAACAATGTTTTTTGCATCAGGTCTTGAAGTAGAGGAGGAGCGGTTTGGGGGTGGTTTTCTGTCCACCACGTGACTAAATGGCCACAGCCCTGGGACATTTGGCCCCATATGTCCCCCTAGGTGGTATGCCCCTGACAAGCAGTCCTACTGAAGGATTTCCCTTCCCAGGGCCAGATTGGTGCCTGCTGAGGCCTTCAACTATGTCCAGATGAAGTAGTTTCAGAGGATGCCTGTGCTGGTCTGCAGAAAAAGAACTAGGTTCAAGTCCAGTAGCACCTTAGGGACCAACAGTATTTTTGGGGTATGAGCTTTCGAGATTGATCTGACAGGGACCTTTGTCTTGTGAAAGCTTACATGCTGGAAATCTCACTGGTCTCTAAGATGCTCCTGGGCTGAACTCTAACTAAGACAACAAGGCTCCTGAAGATGACCAGTAAACCAGTCATTTGGGGTCTTTTTTTGGCATTTGGAGGCCCCTCATCATATGCACTTCCTTTCTCATGTGGCTATCTCTGAAGAAATCACCTCTTGACCCACAGCACAGTGGGTCTCTGTAAGCGAGCTCAGCTCTGTGCCCCTCTTTGCCTCTTGGCTATCTGACCTGATCACAGGTTGTGATGTTGCAAAATACCAGTCAGAAATGGTTCAAAGGTGTCTGCAACCAGGGCCGGCCTTCCTAGGGCAGGGGGTGAAGGAAAGATTCCAAGGGCAGATCCCAAAGGATTCTCTTTGCCTCCAGATCCAGGTCATTCCAAGCAGATGAGCAAGGTCCACCCTGCAGCTTTCCCTTCCTGAATGAAAAATCCAAACTCTTCCCCCCTCCTATGAACACAGAGTACCAGTTGGCCTGGTCCAGAAGAGCACCCAGAATGGGCCACCACTGGGGATGCACAAGAGGGACTCCGCATCTCCACTTTTCCTCAGGTGTGGCAATGCCCACGGTTGGTCCAGCCTCTTGCCAGAGAGTCAGGGACAGGTGTGCCACACAACCCCCCAGACTTCGAAGGACACCCAGCTGCTTCCCTGCTCACCTTTTCATCTGAGGACTGGGGAGACACCATGATTGCTGGCTGAGAACAGATCTACTAACCAGGGAGTGGAGGGAATGTGGGGGTGGGGGCTTTCTCCTCTTGCTGCCTAAATGGCCTCCGCCTGGGGACATTTGACACCATACGTCCCCCTGGACGGTACACCACTGTACTGGATGGATGCTTTCTCCACTCGCGACTGGAGAAGTGAAAGAGTATGAAGCAGAATTCAAGCATTCTCTACTTATTTCCAATGCACTATACATTGTGGTTGACTGTTACTGTAATACCCCCATAATGGTATTAGGTTCTGTAGCTGGTTGAAAAGAAGCCTCTGTCAGTGTCATCCTAAGCAGTGGCACCCCCTTCTAAGTCTGTTGAAGTCAGTGAACTTAGAAGAAATTAGGATAAAAAGAGAAGAAAGTGGTTGGCAAGGCATAAGAAACTAAAGGAGATACGGAGCAACAGAACTGAGACTGAAGGGAAGTTCCTATGAGAGATTCATTTCAACTGCCTACATAAACCAACTTTGTTGTCATGAACAGCAGTGTAGTAAAAAGAAATATGGTATTCCTTGGTGGTCTCTGATCGAAATACTAATCAGGATTGACTCTACTTAGCTTCTGAGATTTGACAAGATCAGGTTAGCCTGGGCCATCCTGCTAAAAGTCAGCATACAATTTAAAAAAATAAAGGTTCTTCATTTTTCAAGGTACATCATGGCATGCCATTGTGCCTTGGAGCCATGAAATTTGCACAAATCTAAGAAATACATCAGGTTTGTAGAAAAATCTGAAATAAAAAACTACATGGTTGAGGGTTACCCCCCCACACACACATACTCCCCAAAAATAATAGAAGCAGTGTCTGTATGTTTAAGAAATGAATCTCCTCTTAGATCTCAGTAGCCATTGTAGGGATTGCTAAGCAACCACAACAGTATTGCCAGCCTTCAAACCTTTGCTTCTGTCAGTAAAAGACAGAGGGCTAGTTTGGGACTATTTTGGCCTCCCAGTTCTTCCCTATCCCCTCCCTAGTATTTTTTATTGATGTTTATCCATATAAAAACATACACAAATATAGAAAATGCACAAAAATAGAAAACTGTAGAAAAACATCAATCATATAACAAACAAAATAACAATAAAATGGATCGTAATGTTCAATGAATTATAATTATAATACAAATTTAAGAGAGAACCTTCCATATTACTTATTTTGCCTTATATTCTGCTATTCAAATAACACCCACTGGTATGTATCAAGTAAATAATTACTTATAGCCTTCACTACTATTAATAACATATTAATAAATTCATATAGTTCCTCTGAATTTAATTTTAATCTCCATTAATATTTTTTAAGTAATTGATTCAACAACATATAAAAATACAATTCCCTCTTCTCATCAAATTCATGTTTTGACTGTCTGTTTACAAGATTTGTTGGTTTAGCCACAGTCACAAACTCTTACTTTTTCCTCCCAAATTTCTGTGCATGTCCCTTTCCCCTCCCTGGTGCCCTGGTTAGAGTGCTCACAGCAGCAACCACGACTGACTTGCTACCATGCCGTGTGTGAAACTCACCCAAGTGCAGTGGTGGCTATCAGACAACTTCATGCCACAAAGCTGGCTAGTGGTAGTTTCCATACAACTGCTGCAACTTAGGCAGCCCTCACAGTATCTGTTCCAGAATTCACCTGAGCAACTTGCTTTCACACAACTTTTGTAACTTGGCCAGTCTTTTCCCAGGGAGAAGGATGGACAACTAAGAACCAGTGATGTGTAGTGGCTAGACTGTCAGACTAGGATCTGGGAGACCCAAGTTTGCTTCTTTATCCTCTGTGAAAGCTTTTTTGGGTGGCCTTGAGCCAGTCATGCTCTCTCAGCCTAATTTAACTTATAGGGTTGTTGTGAGGTTAAAATGGAGGAAACGAGAATGATGCAAACTGCTTTGGGTCCTTATAAGGGAGAAAGGCAGAGTATAGATGAAGTAAATACATAACGTTGTTTGCTGGGTGGGAGATAAAAGAAAGGTTAGTGAATGGAGAGAAGGAAGCAGGGGAAGAGGAGGGAGGATTGGGTCTGTCAGGAGGAGAGAAAGAGGGACACAGGGGGAAATGATGTGATCCCTACAAGTCCTTGCTGATTCCTGGCTTGTAATACATATTTAATGAGCCAATATGGAAGGAGAGGAAATGGTGATATACATGAGAAACTACAGTTCTTACATGGACAGCATTGGCTGCAGTGGCACTGACTTCGCAATGATAATTGCGTTGACATCCATTAGCATTAAGTTACTGCCAGCTTCCATTTATAGACCAAAAGGAAGCTTCACTGAAGTGTTAACCATAAGTGCTAATCTGCTGTTAGTGCTTGCTAGTGTTTAGCAAACAACTGCCAAATATAGTTTAGAGTGACGTTGAAAACTGTATTGCTTGCTCATTATTGACTATCAGTGATTTTACAGATCTCTACTTCCAGTTGCTAGAGTTGGGCATACAAGGAAGGGCAACAAGAAGAAGCAATAAACCAAGAAGGAGAGAATCAAATTTCATGTTGTATAGAGTTCTCTGATAGCAAAATGATGTAGCTGTCTTCCACACCAAATGGAGGGGAAAACATGGGAAGCCTTCGTCAATTCAGATTCATGCAACAAGACTGCTTGAGATTAGACAAATATGGATGAAATAATAAAAGAACTCTGAGCTTTTGGCTCAGAGGGGATTATTTTAGAATTAAATTAAAGCTTTCACAAATGACAGAGGGAATTTGTATTTTTCCAAAATGATTTTTCAAGAAGTGTGATTACATAACTAATATAGGAAACAGGCATTTTAAAACTGAATGACAGTCCCTGCTTTTATATATATATTTTGCTTATATATATATATATTGCTTTGATTTTAGATAGGCACGTTAGTGCATTACTATGGATTCCACAGACTCTGTTCTATGGGATGTCGCCAGGGCTGGCTCTGTCCTGATGCTGAAGATAAGCATATAGGTGTCTGATAAGTGTCTGAATTCAAAACCTTCCATGAACAGTGTGCACATGCCACCTTGAGTTGTAGGGTGGAAGAAAGGCAGAATAAAAAATGCAATAAAACAAATGAGAGAGCTGTATCATGTTGCAGATTTAGGTCAGTATTAAAGGATAGCAAATTGCTGGTTTAATAAGCTAAAAAAAGCAGTATAACTAATAACTGACCAACTAGAATCACACAGCACAGTACACTACCTTTTAACTTCTATGTTTGTATAAAGTACTGTCCAGTTTCAGTGAACTTATAGCAACCCCTGGTGGGGTTTTCAAGGCAAGTGTTTAAGCAGAGGTGGCTTCCCATTGCCTTTCCCTGCAGAATCTTCCTTCAGAATCTCCCTTCCAAGTACCAGGGTAGCTTACCTTCCAAGATCTGATGAGACAGGGCTTTACCATACCTTCAACTTCTCTAGAACTAGACCTAAAAAAAGAAAAGATTAAGCCATGATCTTAAAATCTCTTCTCCTGCACCATGTGATAAAATCTCTTCTCCTGCACCATTCAACTGGCAAAGGGTGTGGTTGGAATCAGGGTGCACGTTTGGCATGTTGGGATAAAGAAACAAAAAACAAACTGACTGAATCCACAATTACCGATAGTTGATCATCTGTCTCTCAGAAACCATAGAGAGTTCAAAGGTTCCTTAAAGGTCTGAGAGCTAAGGAAAAATACTTTAGAAAAATGTAGTAGTCCATATTTTAGCAATACAGGCAATTTAAGTTTAGTTGATGCACTAAGTAAATGGTTGCAGAGAAGTTGAAATCTTGTACATTGTTGTATTATTTTGGTTCTCTTATGTTATTTTGGTTAGATTTTGCTATTGACCAATACAATTACCTAGTTTTTTAGTTGTTGAACAGTATTCTAGGGCATTGACAGGCAAAAGGTAAGCGCAGCTTGTAAAATGTAAAATGGCTACTATGATCATATTTTTTAATGAAGGAAGGTAGGTCCTTTACCAAAATATCTGGAGCTCACTCCGACTGTGGCTTCTCTTGCACTTAAAGATAGTAGAGGTGAATTGGGAGTGCAAATGAGCCTTTTTGAACATCATGTGATGTCATCAGAGAGGCACAGGAAATTCATGTGGGTGTTCTGGAATTTTATGGAGAGGTATCCATCATTTCACTGAAGTAAGATGAAAAGATCAAAAAGGTGTCCCAGCGAGAGAGAGCAATGAGGGAGAAACAGCAAAGCTAACTTAGGGCCAAGCTTCCGCGACGTGGCTGTAAATATGATCGCCGCGGGCAACGTAAAAGAACCGCCATAGCGCAGAGCGCTCGCTCGCCAAGAAGAAGGGCGGAGGTGCGATTCGCGCCGCCGCGAAAACGCTTAACCGGGCGCTGAAGACGCCAGATTTTCTCCAGGAAAAACGCTTTAAAACCACTCTTTTCCCTGTGACGATCGACGCCGCGACTCGTGCATTAACAGTCGCGCAAGGGAGCCGCTCTTCAAAATGGCGCACTGCCAGACGGCCAAGCTGGGTCACCTTTTCCCCCCACACACACACACGTTTGTCCCTGGTGCTTTCCCTGCATGGCCAAGCACCTTTCCCAGACCCATGCACTGGGACTGACAGTAGCTGGGAGGGGAGGCACTGACAGATGGGGACGGGCAGGACATCAGGGCAGTCACGCTTGTCCATCGTGACTTCTGCTGCGGCATGACTGCCGGGCCTGCACGCCGTTTCGCGCAGGCGCAACGGTCGCTGCAGACGCCGCTCAAGCAGCGCTTCAGTGCTAACCGTCATATTTTCTGCGGGCTGCGGATGCCCGGGCAGAAGCTCCGCCTCGTCGTGTGTGAACGCTTTTTTTCAGATAAGCGTTCGCACTTGCGACGGCCATCGCTAAGCCGCTGCTTTTGGCCGTGCGGAAACGGCCTTAGGGAAAGTAGTAAACATTAGATAAGAACTAGAGGCATATGTTGGGCATCAGGGGAAAAATCCAGGGGGAGAGTATTTAAAATAAGCTTGGTACAGTCAGTCCATAAGACAAACTGCTTAGCAGTAAAGATACAGAAAAGAACATTGCAATAACGAATTGCAGAGGCAAAGTTGTTCTCTGTGACTCATACAGGTGACTTGAATTCTCACAGGTAGTCAATTCTAGAGGTTAGCTAAGGATAAAGATATTGCTGCCATTAATAAGATTATACTTTATGAAAAGTTATTCTAGAAACGATATAATGCAGTGATCTACTAGACTTTTTTCCAAGCCAAATGGATCTGCTTGCTAGCCATAAGAAGATATTACTCTGTAGCCTCTTGAATTTGGATTATAGCCAACTAATATTCCAACTTCAGTTCTTGGATCTAGTTTTCTTCTCTCTTCAGGAATTTGTATGTAAGTTTTTGCTCCAAATGGCTTCAAGTATTTTAAACTTGGTTTCTTTTTATTCCGTATTTCAAAAGGAGTCATTCCAGTAGGTTTGCATGCTGTTCTGTTATAGAGATATACAGCTGTATTGACAGCTTTTGTCCAATAAGTGTCAGGTAGTGCAACCTACATTAATAAACAAAGTGTAGTTTCAAGTATTGTACGATAACAGTGTTCTGCTAGACCATTTTGAGGAGGCGAGTATATCACTGATCTTGTATGTTGCATACCATCTTGTTCTAGGCAATTTTGGAATTCACTGGCACTGCATTCAATCCCATTGTCTGAAAATAACATCTATGGTGCTCTTCCATGCTTGTTTTTAACAGCTGCTACATAAGCTTTGAAGTTATTCAGTGCTTGATCTTTTGATTTGAGAAAATACACGTGGGCAAATGTGCTTGCTGCATCAATAATGGTCAACATATATTTGCTTCCACCCACAGAAGGTGCTAGAGATCCAATCAGATCTGAGTGTATTTTTGTTCCTTTTCTCCTGCTCCTGTATAATGATGAGCGGTGCATTTGGCCTTAATGCATATTTCACAGCGTTCAGTACTTTTGTTGCATTCAATTAGTTTTAAATCACAGTCTTTTAATAGGTTTTCTCACTGAGTCCATACTTCTGTGGCCTAATTTTATGTGCCAATCATAAACACAACTGGAGTGAGAGTAGTCTTCCTTTTTTACATAATAAATGGCTCGCTACGCACTTCAACATCCCTTAGAAAAAGGTTCCAATCTTTTCAGCTTTGAACTCCATATCAAATTTTGAATAATAAATGCAACATATTTCTCCATCCATTATAATCTTGTTTCACCAATTCAGCAATCTAGGCACTGATATTAAATTTTCACTAGCATGAGGTGCATACAATGTCTCTATTAGGTCATGCTATACTGTCTCTCCAGTAAAACTAAAAACAAACATTCTCACAGTACCTTTCCCACATATTTTCAGTAGTTCACCATCAACCTACAAAACCTTCTCTTCACTTTCTTTCAATTCAATATTTTTTATTATTTTATTTTTTATTATTGCAAACATGGGGAAAAGTTCCAGAGTCCAAAAGAAATACATTCACTTACTTTTGCAGTAATTTGTAATCATACATGCACATATTTTCTTTGTTTGCCCCTTTTCTTGAACTTTCTGTTCTTCTGTTTTATTAACATCACCTCCTCTGTAAGCATTACTTGGTTCTTCCCCTCTGCCTCTTCCATCTGATTTTTTTTCATGACAATATTTAGCTACATGTCCCTTTCTTCCATTGGCATGATCTAACCTAAGCACAGATAAACCTTTTGTTGCATTTGATGCTTTCCTTTCTGCATCTGTGTCATGATACTTCAGAACATAATTCAGGTCCAATGGCTCTTTGGCCTCAAGCACAGACACTTGATTTTCAAACAATTTAGGCAAAGACCCCAGGATTTCAGAAACCACATCTTCATGCTCCAAAACTTTTCCAGCTTCCCTGATTTGCATAACCATATCAACCTGTTAGGTTGTAGGGTTACAAAGGGTCTAGTAGGGGACCTCTGGGAGGAAGACTCAGATGGAAAGGAAGGAACAATTTTGGTTCCATATCCCCAGGCACCTCCCGTAAATGCAGAACCTGACCAGTCATTAGTCCCTGCAAGACCAGGTCTAGAGGCTCTGGCTCATTCCGCACATGCAAAATAATGCACTTTCAAATTGCTTTCAGTGCTCTTTGAAGCTGTGCGGAATAGCAAAATTCACTTGCAAACAGTTGTGAAAGTGGTTTGAAAACGCATTATTTTGCATGTGTGGAAGGGGCCTCTGACAGAACATGTAGGTGCGGATCCACAGCCAGGTCCAAGCTCTGAGATTCCCCAGCCAGCAGCCCCTTTACAATGAGCGAGAAGGGACCCTGCCAGCCCTGTCACCTCCCTTGTCTCCAGAGCCCCAAGAGCAACACAGGATAAGACTGCATGCTAGGTTACAGCAGAGGAGATGCAGTAGCAGGTTAGCAGCCATGGGGCGAGCTGACTTGGAAGCTAAGTCCTTGCAGGAGCCAGACTAAAGTAACCCAGATGCAAGAGATTATTGCACTAGGGAATGGGAGACTGGCTATAAAAGAAAGGTTGCAGCTGAGCTATCTTGTGGCAGCAACAGTGTGTTTCAGTTTGTAGGTCTCTGTCCCTGTTCCTAGCCTTGTGTACTCATTAAATAACTGTACTCGCTGAATAACTGTGTCTGGACTGTCTGTTGGTTCCTGAGGACTTGTCTACAACACAGTCATCCATTTTAAATGCTCATTCAAATTGCCCCCATCTTTCATTCTTGCACTATAGAGTTCTATTTAGAAGTCTTCTTTTCTTAACTGATTTTCCGTGGTATTTTTTCCCAAGCCTTTCCAATGATCATGAGCAGATTTGCAGCTCATAATAAGGACACTCTTTTCATCCCCAAATATTGAAGCCAGGAGATAGCATTTTAAACAGTTCCAACTCAAGGGGATTTGGGGGCATTTCTTTCTCCATCAGTTAGGAGAGATCTGAATAGGAAGAGCATGCTTCATATGAAATTGCCAAATTAAAAAAAAATCACATCCACCTGAGAGCAGGTAGAGAGGAACTGCTTGCCAGGACATATTGGTTTGGGGCTTGCACACACATTTGCTGAAACAGTTGCTTCTGAGCCATGTAGCCTGGAAACCACACAGCACCCCAGTTGTGGCTGAGTTAAAGATGCTGACTGAGGCTTCTTCATCGGACATCTTGCTTCCTTATGAGCTTCCTTTATATAAGTAGCTCAGTTTGTGTCAAAGAAAAAAGTATATGCAGTGGAAACTTCTGTGCTCTTAACCTTTTTTTTATTGCAGTGTATTAGCAGAGTAAATAATAGCGCGGAGAAGCCAGTGAGTTGCTTTGTAGAACTTTACTAGTTAGCAAATGAAGTTACACTAAATATAGGAACAGCAAACTATCTGTGCAAGTGCTCAGTCTGCGTATCAGTGCATCCTGTCGGAACCTGTGTGTCTGTCTCTCCTCTTTTGCTGAAGGAAGAAACAGAGAGATCTTTCCAGAAGCTTATGTGATTCTAGTCATTTGACCTGAACAGTTAACTCTTGTTTGACTGAATGAAGCAGACACTTGTAAAATCCTAACAAAAAGGTTTAATCAAACTCCAGTTTGCTTCAGTGGACACAAATGCAGCCTTCTCACTTTGACTGCATGCTTCTCTTGCTCCTTCTTTTCTCTTTCTCTCTTCTTGTGCAGAACATAGGTTGCCCATGATGACTGACTGCAGATATCTGAGATTATGTGCTACCACAGAAAAAACTCCATTTTTCCCAGCTGTATACACTTGGCATCATGCACAACTGGAGCTTTGTTTTTGTGCTCTGTGTTAAAAAAGGAGGGGGGAGTAAAGGGAGCATGCATGGACAGGCATGCCAAACTGTGCTTGTGCAAGCCATGGTAAATTGGAGTTTAAATTCAGCTTAGCATGTGGTCCAAATGTGATCTGTGTCAAAGTTACAGGTGCAATTTACAGGAGTCCAAACTCAGACAGAAAGACATGGGGAAGGGGAGCACTATTAGAAAATGTCCTGTTTTTTTTTAACAATCAGCAGTCACTAGGTTTCTTTAGATGAAGCAGGGAATCCAGGGTACATAAAACTGTAGGACGGAGTCTAATTGGATTTTAGGCTATTGGTATTTCCATCAAAGCCTCTTGCTTACTAGCAGCTCATTTTCCACAACAACTTAGCATCTAGCCAGAACAGCGCAATAGTCTCTCTATCCCATCAGTTACTGCATTTAGGTATGAGCTCTTTTGAGATTCAAAAAAGCTGTCATTTTTTTCCTCTTTGAAGATAAAAGACTGGAAATGCGTATTCATTTGGAGGGTTTCTTTCAATTAATATGAAAACAGTATGTCTATTTCACCTATCCAGGTGGTAATATGTTCCAACAGTATACCGTATTTCCCCTAAAATAAGTCCTAGCATGATTTTTTGGCATTGTTAAGGGATGCTTGAATTATAAGCTCAACTCCTAAAATAAGCCCTAGTTATAGACTCTCAAGCACTCACATGGGAGAAATATAATACAGTCTCACTACAGGGCCACTACCCCCTTGACAGGCCAGGCACAAGTGCCTCAGATGTTTAGGCTATACACAGGCTTACTGGCACTATACATGTCTTTTAACAGATGTGGTCCTGCCTTTGGGCTATCTTTTCAGTTATGGCGAACATTTTTAAAATTATGATTTCTAACTGTAACGTAGGTTTAACATGTTGTTGCCACCCTGAGCCCTTCTGGGATGGGCAGGATATGAAACTAAAAGTAAAAATGAATTTAATTTTTTTAACAGCATACCCTTTGCTAAATATGCAAATTAAACAGTCCAGAAAAACCACCACAACCAATTACTAGTACTTTGTAGCCTGTTTTCTACTTTGAAAATTTGATTTCCCCCTCATTTTTGGACTTATTAGTATTGAGAGTGTCCTCTAGTGGCCAGTGTAATGGCTGCATCTGTAGTGCCCAGGTAAATAGTAGTGTGTAGTTGTGGGTGAGGTGTTTTATTGTTATTTTTAAATAGCATAGGAAGCCATAAGAAAGTTCAAGGTCTGATGTTTGTGTTACATTACTGTGTTTGGTTACATCTTAGTACCTATCTGCTCTCTTGTGGTGCTGGTGCTGGTGTGGGAACAAAGAAACAGTTAACTTTATAGCCTCAGATGTGCGTGCTCACTAACATGTAATCAATGGCTGTCCGACTGACCAATAACTGATCAATAGATCAGGTCATAAACAGTGACTTCAGCAACTTGTTTACATACAAACAGTTAACCCTTTTATAACTGAGTTGTGACAGACAGGTGTAAAATCCCAACAAGGAGTCCTCTCAGTCCTTCCATTCTAATCTCATGGCTGTTGGCTTGACATAAACTATTCAGGCTAACACTGTCCAGTGCTTTAAAGGGAGAAAGTCCCTTTAGGTTTATTCTATACAAGTGTTAGAATGGAGAAAGTAAAGATAGTGTCACTCCCTCACATAAAGCAAACCCTATCTATTCAGCGACAACCTCACTCCTTCATACTTCCCTAATCAATTATCTTCGATTTCTTACAGACTTATATTTAAATCCATGATCAGCTTTTGTCCTATAAACTAAAATACTGTATATTTTAAAAATACTGTTTTCCCTCAATTTGAATAGCCTGTTGGGATTGGGACTGGGTCAATTTGAAAGGAAAACCTGAAATGGTGTGCCAGTGTGCAAGAGCTGTTCTAGTTCTCTGTAGCAACTGTTTCTCCCCTTACCTTCTGTTTCCACAGCTATCATCTCTCTGGCAGCTATCCAGACAGAAATTTTGGGGGTCTCTATCCACGTCCCATGGATGGCGAGGCGTGCGGTGGTCCGATCATCCCTGTTGTCCCCTCCCAGCTACTATGAAGCAGTACATGATGGACGTGGGCCTACTAGCCCTGAGTACCCCTTCCTTGGTGGTTGGTACCACTACATGGATCAGGAGCCTCACTCATACAAGCGACGTGGAGGTGTGGTGGACCACCGTGATATCATCATGGCACATCAGGCCCACAAGATCCACAATACGCCCCAGGCACAACGCAAAGAGTGGGAGTGAGTATGCTCAGATTCTTTTGAGCTGTGTCAACCACTATTTTTTTCCCAACAGGTACAGTGGTATGCCACAGTCTCTAGTTGTCCTTCTGACTTTTCCCTAATCTAGAAAATAATTGAATTGTCCTCCTCCTCAACCCCGATACATCGTTTCCCAGTATTCTGTTGCTGAACACATACTCCCCAGAAGCCTCATTTCATTGACTTGCTATTCTACCTGGCCCTGGCTTTTCCTACTGATTGTTGTATCTAGAACCTTACCCAGTTTCCAACATGCTTCATATCAGGGCCTAACCACATGATTTGCTGAGAGTTCAGTGTATAGAGAACATAGTGTGTGTTTGTTTTAAGCTCGTTTAGCAGATAGATACACAGCAACAAAAGTTAGATTGCGCCCATGGTGCAAGGGAGACAAAGGAGCTTTTAAAAACAGAACCACCCTAAGGGAAGTGCTGTTTGCTCTGCTGCGAAACTGCACATTTTTTAATTGGGAAAATGGCATGGGAGGAAGCATATGCCTGTTTCTGTTGAATTTGAAGTGCTGGGGAGCCCCTCCAAAGGTGGAACTCCTGCTATAAAATGTAGTTGGGTCATCAGTAGGGAAGATGCACCACAGCAGCTGGTTAGGGGGTTTCTAATTACCCAATCAGCCTTGTTCAGAAAACTAGTCAAACTGTTCACTGTCTTCTTTGTTGTTGGTGTTTCAACACTCCAGGACTTCTAATGTGTTGTTCACCTGTACTGGCAGTATTTTAGGCCATGATGTCTCAAGTACACAAGATAATGTAAGATCTGTGATTGGATCTCCAGGATGTTTATCCTTTGTAAATAGTGGCTGTGGGAGGCCCCAATTTAGACTTAGACTGCGGTGCCTGGGGAAGAGACATTGACTTGTTCCTAGGGCAGTGTTTTCTCAACATCTAACAGTTCCACACAGCTGATATTTATCTTGTTGGAGGAAACAAAGAGCTACCATACAGATAGCCTCTATCGTTCCCCCAGTGGGACAAATAGTTTTGGGGATTGCTTATGGCCTGGAAAATTGGAATGGGCAGAAAATTGGCCTTGTTTCCAAACCGGGGTCTCTTGCAATTGCTGGTGACAAAGTGGAGAGGGAAATGTGCCAGGGATCTAGATGCCAGCGTGATGTAGTCTTTAAGAGCAGCAGAGTCTAATCTGGAGAACCAGGTATGATTCCCCACTCCTCCTACACGTGAAACCTGCTGGGTGACCTTGGGCTAGTCACAGTCCCACTTAACTCACAGGGTATCTGTCATGGGGAGAGGAAGGGAAGGGAAGGAGTTTGTAAGCTTCTTTGAGACTCTTTAGAAGTGGGGTATAAATCCCAAATCTTCTTCTTCTAGTCTGTTTTCTGGTTTGATCATAAATCCTAATTCTTAAAGTATAAAAAGTTCATCTAGCTGCTGACTAATCAGTTAATTATTAATTAATCAAGTAATCTTATAAGATATCAAAGCTGATTTCTTCATTAGTCAGTTACTTGTTTGAGTAGGTGAGGCAGGGAGAATATACAGTTGGACATCTGGGCTTTTGAAAAGGTCTCCAATAGTGGAAAAGTGAACATGATTTTCTGTGTCAAATGCTCAGTCACTGAAAGGAAGAATCATAGGAAGGAGGGTTATAGCAAATCTCTCAAAAGAAGAATGATAGGAAGCAGAGGCACTGGGGGGCAAATGGCACCCGGGGACAACACCTGCTCCGAATGCCCCATCCCCATGCCTCCCCTGTGCTTGGGGGCAGCTCAGAGGGGCACTGCAGCAGCAGGCTGGGGAGGGCAGAAGCTGGCCTGCATGGAGGCAGGGGGCAGTTCGCCACAGCAGGTACCAGGCAGGGGAGAGGCCTCCCTGCAGTGTAGCTGGGCCCAGCCTCTCCTGCGGCGTGAGAGGCTTCTCCCCCATTGGCACGCAAGGCTTCCCTGTGGTGCACAAGGCCTTTCCCCTGCTGACGCGAGAGGCCAGGGGATTACGCTGGTGTGAGAGGCTTCCTGGCCACACAGCTGGGCCCGGCCTTGAGCACCAGCGACCGGCGCCCAGGTACAGGGGAAGCCACCAGGCACCAGCTGCGTTGCCACGCCATGAGAGAGACTGGGCGTGGGGACACAGCTGGTGCCACCCCCCATGACCAAAAGCCGTGCGCCCAGGAACATGGGTTACCCCATGACCCTATAGGCTGTATGCCACTGATAGGAAGGTGCTTAGCTAGCATGGTGTAGTTGTTAAGAGCAGCAAACTCTAATCTGGATAATCGGGTTTGATTCACCACCTCCACATGATGCCTGCTGGACTTTGGGCTAGTTCCAGGTCTCACAAATCTCTCTCAGCCATACCAGGGGTGGGAGAAGGCAGGGCAATTATAAGCCACTTTGAGACTCCTCACCATACAGAATAGTTGGGTATAAAAACCAACTCTTCTTCTTGTGATATTGAACACTTTTAACAAATACCTTCGTGTTACCCAGAATGGAGACACAGTCTCTCAATAATGTGGGGAAAATTAGCTCAGAGCAGACTGCTTATTAATATTGCAAGAGGCTTGGTAGGAAATCTTTAATACCTATGTATACAAAGATCAGCACTTGGAAGAAAATCCACAGAGAGGAATATAATGCAAATTTGACAATCTTTATTGTAGAGATAAGAGGTTCACAAGCACTTGATTCAATGCAATAAACACACACACACAGCTCCTGAGATATAAATAGGCTGGAAAATAGGTCTGGAAAATAGTTTGGAATTTGGAATAGAAAGGGATATTATATATCTATTTATGGATTTGTACCCCGCCCTTCCCTGAAAGGCCGGGCGGCAACAACATTTTAAAACAACACAATAAAATCATATGAACATTTAAAACCAGCTTAACCATTACTAAAAACCAGACTTCAGATGGTGACTTACAAAAATATATTGTGCTCCCCCCTCTTCCCACCCCAGGAGGCCAATAAATAGATGTTAGCCTGGCTGGCCATCAGGGAAAGCCCAGCGGAATAGCTCCATTTTACAGGCCCTGTGGAAGCTACTCAAGTCCCGCAGGGCCCTGATCTCATTCGGGAGCATGTTCCACCAGGTAAGAGCCAGGACAGAAAAGGCCCTGGCCCTCATCGAGGCCAGCCGGATAGCTCTTAGGCCAGGAATTTCCAGAATGTTCCCCTGCAAAGAATAGAGAGGCCTACTAGGGCAATATGGGGAGAGCCGGTCCCTAAGGTATGTTGGTCCAAGACTGCTGATGTCCTTAAAAGTAAAAACAAATACCTTGAAGATAATCCAATACTCAATAGGCAGCCAGTGGAGATGGAAAAGGACAAGTGTTATGTGGTCCCTACTCAAGGCTCCAACGAGAAGCCTCATGGCCTCATTCTAAACAAGTTTCAACTTCTGGATTAAGTTCAAGGGCAGACCAGCGTAGAGTGAGTTACAATAACCTAATCTGGAGGTGACCGTTGCATGGATCACCGTGGCTAGATCAGAACGAGAGAGATAGGGAGCCAACTGTCTTGACTGGCAAAGATGGTAAAATGCAAATTGGGCTGTTCTGGTGACCTGGGCATCCAGGGAAACCCTGGAGTTCAGAATCACCCCCAGACTGGTCACTGGCAAGGCCAGATGTAAGGCCTTGCCATATAGCACAGGCAGACTAAAGTTAGCCAGCATCTCCCCATGACCTACCCATAGGACCTCTATCTTTGCTGGATTCAGTTTCAACCTGCTAGTTCTTAGCCAACAAGCCACAGCCTCCAAACACCGCTGAAGAGCCTCAGGGGCCAAGTCTGGCTGGCCCACCATTGTAAGGACAAGCTGGGTGTCATCTGCATACTGATGACACCGCAGCCCAAAACTCTGGAGCAGCTTGGCCAGGGGTTGCATATCAATATTAAAAAGCATCGGGGAAAGGATCGTTCCCTGCGGCACCCCACATTCAATGGGGTATCGCCTGGAGCTCTCCTCCCACAACATCACCCACTGTCCCCGACCTCAGAGAAACGAGTTCATCCAGTGCAAGTCTGTTTCCCCGTACTCTGAACTCAGCAAGGCGGTGGACCAGAAGGTCATGATCTATCATATCTAATTAGGGGCGGAGAGAGGGGAAACTGCGCCCGGGGCACGCACGCACCCTGCAACCCTGCCACGGTGTTGCCCACCCCTGCCCCACCCCGGAAAGCCCCGCCCCCTCCACAGCCCAGCCATGCTTCTGCCACTGCTCCGCCCAGGGCCTCACCCCCCGCCCTGTTGGCACTATGCCACTGTATCTAATGCTGTGGTGAGGTCTAATAACACCAGCAGCGCCGAACTCCCTCTGTCTAACTCAGGGGTCGGCAACCTTTAACACCCAAGAGCCATTTGGACCCATTTTCCATGGAAAAGAAAACACTTGGAGTCGCAAATACTTTTTGACATTCAAAATGAAGATAAACTGTATATATTGTTTTTTTACCTTTACGCTTTATATAAACAATTATAGTGTGTTGCTTACGAAATCCATGAAGTGCTGCAGAGAAAATTATATTTTATTTATGTAAAGAACACATTTTGAACTCTTAAAAAATAATAACAAAAAAAACATGCCGAGTTGAAGGTCTCTTTCAAACGAATTAAATGCTGAACTTAAATTATCCATGTAGCAAACAAAAAATGTCGTGAGCCGTCATCCGTCATCCAAACGGGTGGGATGGACAGCAGTGGTGATGCCAATGACGGCAAGTTGCACTTGGGACACAGCAAACACCTCTCCTTCCCCGCCCCTCCTTCATTCCTCCCTCCGGCGTCCTTTCCCCTCCTACCCTCGTCTGGTGCCTGGGAAGGAGGGGAAAGGACACCGGAGGGAGAAAGGAAGGAAAAGGGGGATTTGGATTAAGGATATGGTGCTATTAACATTTCCCCCATGTGCTATTTTCCCAGTATATTTATTTATTTTTATTTATATATCAAATTTGTAAACCGCCACCCCCGAAGGGTATACCATATGGTAGGAACATTTCAGCCCCCTCCAAGTTACTGTTAGACCCAGTGGCCACCCCCACCCACCCCACACACACAAAGAGCATTTATAATGTAGCTCTCTTTTTCCCTATCCAGGCTAATAGCAGTTGCGGATGGGGAGATTAAAGTTTAAAGATATGCTGGAAGATCCTGCCACAGATCTTCCACAAAGCATTTAAGGCTTTTGTGCATGTGTGGTCTCCTTCGCACTGAGCATACACTCCCTTCGGGTTTGATTCTTGATCCCTTATTCAGCAGTCACCCTGCCCTCAGATCAGAGAATCCCCATGATTTCTGAAACCTATTAAGTGAGACTTTCTCTCTCCCTTTGTAGGGAAAGCGAAGGAGATCCATATGAGTTAAGCTTTCTTTGGGTTCTGTCACTCCTCCCCACTTTTCCCTGCCAACATCATAGCAGTTCCTCCCACTCTCCAGGTCAACATTTCAAAATAACCAGAAGGCCCTTTTAAAAAATAATGCTGAAGGTCTAACGCTGGAGCAATAGTCCCTTGAAATGGAGATGAAATTGACATGGTCTGGCAAAAATATTAGACCAAAGATGGCACCCTTAAAAGTGGTAGACAGCCTCCCCAAATGGAGACTGCACAGAGAGAACAAGAACTTGGCTGGTGGGCAAAATGACAGCTTGGCTTGGCTAGGAATACTTCATAGGAGGAGAAGTCCTATGTAAACAAAAACCCACTGGAAAAACCCACTGCGAAACATCACTGCTGGGTAAGTACTGCATGCATAAATGGCTTTAGTTTGATATATCTACTTTAATCCCACCCCCAGTTCTATACACACAACAGTTTGTGAGCCTTTGGTTTTATTCATTGTAGGTGAGTAAACATGCTTAGGTTTTCACTTTCCTTCTTCTGTGCTGGAAACTCAACTAGACAGATCAGAAAACTTGGAAGCAATATGGTTTCAGACCTCTACGACATGTTGGCAATGGTGCCTTCCAAAAAGGGTATGCCAATGCACATTAGAAATATAGCTTTGCATGACCATGTAGAAGGTCTCTGACGTTTATTCTACAGAGAGCCAAAATAATGTTCATAATGGACTTTCTTAAAGAAATCCTTCTTGAACCTGTGACTCCTCTGGTACTCCACTCATATAGTCCAATGACTAGGCTTAAGCCGTTCAACTGGAGGCAGACTTGTCCAACCATATCGTATAGAAATCAATATGGCCAGGAATTACCATGGTGAACAGAAGCAGAGCTATATCCTTAACCCATATCTGTGCACACATTATTGTTGAGCTTGGATTTGTTCATCTATATATATATATAAATGGAACCATGCGTTTGCTGCTTCAAGAATAACCCTGCACCTGCTGGCCCAAATGCTCTGAAAATTTCACAGACACTTACTTATTCCCCTGATTGTGTTCTTACGTACCTCCCGCTGTCAGACAACACACCTAAGCCAGGTAAAACATCTTTTTCCTGGTGCACCAGGTCATGAAGCTGCCTGTGTGTCACCCTTAGAATGTTCATGCAGCTTAGAATGTTCGCTCAGATGGCCAGATATGAGCAGTGAAAACAGTACATAGGCAATAACTCCAGTGGACGTGAAACACATACACACGTTGCCGTGTGAGACGTCAGGTGGGGTTCTCCCCCTCACATGCAGGTACCTTTCACTCCCTGTGCCTCACCCACTACTACCACACAACACACCTACTCTCAAAGAGCCCTTTGGGGATTGGGCGGTATAGAAATCCCATAAATAAATAAATACACATTCAGCAGAGAGAGAGGGAAGGGACGGAGGGGGAGGCATGCAAGGGAAGAGAAGTGAGGGAGGGGACAGAGAGTGAGGGGTGGCATGCAAGGGAGGGGAGGGAGCAGGCCCAGCATCTGGATATGACCCACCAACTCTAGCAAAGGGGAGGGAGGTAGGGGGAGGGCTGCCATGCAAGGGAAGAGAAGTGAGGGAGGATGCGGTCACACACATCAATTGACATCGCACAGCATCAGCCTGGCCTCTACAATTGATTTGCTGCTACTGTTCCTTTCCCATTTCACCGCAATAAGCCACAGCAATGGGTGGCTGGGCCCCCCTAGTACAATATATGTGTTCTGTTCTGGTTTCAGCTCATTCTAGCAATGTGTTGTTCAACTGGCTGATAGAGGGAGCTTGAGGATGGAAACAGATTTTGCAGTCTGCATGACAGAATTTTTTCCTTGTCCCACGTGTCTCATTATGTACAACCATTCCAGGCTAGGAACGTGGTCCTCTTAGAGATTAGTTAACTCTGTGTGGATTCTATTAACATGTGAGACATAAGTGACAGCAGGCTAGATAGGCCTATTGATTAGATCCAGGGTAGTTCGGGTAGTGGTTTATCAGCAAGACCATGCCATGCCCCCTGCCTTTCTTCCCAATGGGGACCTAAAGTGGCTCACATTGTTTTCCTCTCCTCCATTTTATCCTCACAACAACCCTGTGAGGTATATAAGGCTGAAAGACCTTACAGGAGCAGCAGAGGTATAGTGGTTAAGAGCAGGTGCGCTCTAATCTGGAGAAACTGGGTTTGATTCCGCTTGAGCTGTGGAGGCTTATCTGGGGAATTCGCCTGTACCCTCCAACACACATCAGATGGGTGACCTTGGGCTAGTCACAGTTCTTCTGAGCTCTCTCAGTCCTACCCACCTCGCAGGGTGATTGTTTTGGGGGGAGGGGAAGGGAAAGGAGATTATCAGCCCCTTTTAGTCTCCTTATAGAAGAGGAAGGGTGGGGGTATAAATCCAAACTCCTCCTCCTCCTCCTCCTCCTCCTCCTCTCCTCCTCCTCCTCCTCCTCTTCTTCTTCTTCTTCTTCTTCTTCTTCTTCTTCTTCTTCTTCTTCTACTACTACTACTACTACTACTACTACTACTACTACTACTACTACTACTACTACTACATACTGGCCCAAGATCACTCAGCAAGCTTCCTCGGCACGAGTATGGATTCGGATCCAGGTCTTTCATATTCTAGTCCAACACTCTTAATCACTACACCATGCTGGCTCTCTATTTGGTGATCAGTTAAATGAAAAGCTAAATAGTAATGTTTGCTGTGTGAATACTCATCCTGGTCCACAAGCCTGATTAGTTATAAATGGCTAAGGAACACAGAAGGTTTTGCTACACTTGTTGGACAGGAGAGCTCACTATTAAGGCTGCTTGTTTCTTGATAGAAAAAGAGCTATTTGCTACTGATTAATTCCTTCTCCAGGGATCAACCTTAGAGAATCTGCTGGCCCACTGTGGTTTTTGGGAGTCATCTATGGAGGAGATTCCCCATCTGAGCTTGCCCCAGGTTAATATTGACACTGGCACTCCCCAACACCCCCGCACTCCCTCATTTTCTTTCCAAGCCATTTCCTTTTTTGCTGCCTCTAAGAAATCCCAGCGTTGCCTTGGAAACACTGATGTCTCTAGCAGAGGACTGTAGTCTCACTAGGGGCTCAGTCAGCTTGCCTGGGGGTGGGGAGGCTCAGGATTGAGGCAGAGGGACACCCCTTCGCTGGGGACTGAGACAAATTATATACTGTAATGTGGGTCTCAGCTGGCAGCGGAGAACATTGCAGTGGAGCTACCGTGTGGCTGTAATGCAGTTGGCACTCCATAGCCACACAGGGACTGACTTGCTTGATGTATGGATGGTAATTTAGCAGAAGGAGGCTGTTCTCTGTCTCAACATTGACCCCATTCATTGAGCATTTCAACATGGGGATTCCTTTAACACTATCCCACACAGATGTGTAGTGGATATACTTTCAAATTTGCAAATAAATAATAGCCTGTGGGGCATCTGAAATGTTGAGCAACTCAAGACGGATTGAATTGGAGATCTAATCACATAACAAACGATGTAATTAACATGTGATAGGGGACTATGTGAGTGGGGGGATCTCCTTTTTGTCTAAAGGTGTTCTCAAAAGGTGTGTATCCACTTTGTATCTGCTATTGTAAGCAAAGCAATAGGGTCACTTCTACTTGCCTTAGAATGCTTAAGAGGAGGTGCAAAAATAGGTTTCCCTTGGGAATAGCCTATCTGTTTCTAAATTTTGTCAGTAGCTTTCATCATAGATGGGGAGATTGGTGCAGAATGCTGTATCTCATCTGTGCTGCCAGCAGCTTTTCCACTGACAGCAGGTAGGAAAAAATCCCATTTTCTGACAGGACGTGTTGAGCACACCAGGTAGATAAATAATCCTCATTTTATAACAGTTGCAGAAAAAAATCACTGTATCAAGGAAAGAATTATTGTCTGGCAAATGTAATAGAGAACGGTGTTCCTTCCATTGGTGTGATTTCCTCCAAAACCTTGTGCATTTGGCACATCTCCATTTAAAAAAAAAGGACTGTGAAGTGCTATGGATTTATTTTGAATCCAAGTCTGTTAGTAGTTATAATTGCTATAGGTGCAAGTATAATGTGTATAATTTTCTGCTTTTGGGCAGAACAAGGAGTTTGCCTATTTTCATGTAGCAGACTCCTGTCATTTCTGGGGAAGACAATGCTTAACCCACTTTCTTCAACAGATAAGAAGAGCCCTTCTGTATCAAACAAGTGGTCCATCTATTCCAGCATCTGCCTCACACAGTGGCCAACTAATTATATTACTCTGGAGGGCTTGCAAGAAGACACAAAATTCAATGGAATCTGCATTCTTTCTGAAAACTTCAATGAAATCCAACTAACCTGGAAGTTCATAGTTCATAAAAGTTATAATTAAATTCATATAAAAACATGGCTACCTGATGCAATTTGTACAAATTGCTATTTAAATATCATACCAATAAATTAAAAAGGCAACTGATGAAGTAAGCGAAACATGAAGTGGTCAGGCTTTAGGGAAGTTTCCGTATGAAATGTGAATTGACATTTGCTTTGACATTTCACGTTGACATTCATAATATTTACTGAATTTAGCACTGCAACCAAAATGCATAACAAATCACTTTTACAACCTGAGAAAGAACCTACCAGACTTGAAGTCATCCTGTTTTTCCTTTAGACTGGAATAAGAGTATCTTTATCTTTCCCAACCCTTCGTTTTCCACACAGTCACCTTTTCGTACCAGTTCCCAAAGTTAATTGAGATCTACCAGAGGTGTAGCAAGGGGGGAAAACGCCTGGTGCACTGGTGAGTCCTTTGCCCCCGTCCCACCCTGGAATGCCCCCGCCTCGTAACGCCCCCACCACGCCCCCACAGGGGGCGCCCGGTGCATCATGCACCCCCTGTCCCCTTGGAGCTACGCCTCAGATCTACTGTTCTATCCTTTTTGTTTTGCTATCCTTATTCCACCCTTTTTAAATGTACTTTTGTGATTGCTTTACTCAGGCTATCTGCAGTCTCCGTATTCTCAGGCAATGCCTTCTTATTTGTCATTATCAGTTCTGAAGTAGCTAATCTGGAGGTTTAGCTATTTATTGAAATTCTGTTACATGAATTTGCTGAAAACAGTCTTGATCTTTCTATTCTCCATTGTGTTTCCTCAGAGGCAGTCTTAAGATTTGTGCACCTGAGGGATGGATGAGAACACAACCACTCAAGGCTGCCTTGCTCCTGTTTACCTATCAGCTAAGAGAGGGAAGATGGGGAAAGAATATATTTGCCCAAGGGGCTTATAGCCACACAATGTTTAATGGCCTGTTAGATGTCCGGGAGCTGCTATGTGCACTAAGGTTATAGCTTATAAAAGAAACACCTTGACTTTATGTAATCTGTTAGATGAGAACAGGGCATTCATGCGTTGCATGGGAGCTGTGCCTCTCTATGTGTATATGTGGTAACTTTGAACTTACAGTTTATGTGGGGAGGAAGTGAGTATAAATATAATAAATTTTGACAACATAGGCTTGCCTGTTTGGTGTGACATATTAAGTATAGGGTTGGTTACTCGGTTCGTCCGAACTGGCGTTTTAGAATGAACCACAGGGGGTCGGATGCTTCTCGGAGACTGCTTATCCGAGTCAGAGCCATCCGACCCCACCCCCATCCGACCCCATGGGGTTCGGATAGGCTGCTTTCCAGCCGGAAGCAGCAGCTCTCGCTCTGGAGCCAAAACTTCCCAGCACTCCAGCAAGGACGGCAGCAATTGCAGCTCAACAGCGGCGGAAGTGGGGAGGGGGGTAAAACCACCCACCAGGCAGCAAAGGCCTCCCACTCCCCCCCCACCCCAAAAAAAAGAATCAAGTACTAAAAAAACCTGGGAAGCCAGGAACAAAAAAAGCCCTCCCACTTAAAAAAAAACCTTTTCCTCCGTCCGGAGTCTCTCTCTCCCCTTCCCTCCCAGAGCGCCGAAAAACCCAAACAGACAAAGTGCCCACCCTCCGCCCCAGCCGTGCTTCCCAAACAAAGTGCCCACCCTCCGCCCCCCCCAGCCGTATTTCCCAAACAAAGTGCCCACCTCCTTCCCCCCCACCAACTGCGTTTCTCCCAACTTCAATACACATGCCCCACTCACTCCACAGCCAGTTTCCTATCGCATGCCTTTGCTTCTGCTAAGCGTTGGACTGAGAGTTTATTGGCTACGGTTCTGGGTTCCTGTGGCTGAAAAAAAAGTGCAAAATGCAGCAAACAAACACAGAACCTTATCAAAAAAGGTTAAAAAGATGGCAAACAACATTCTTCACTCACACCTTTTCAACAGTATCAATTAACTTTGATTTTACCTTAGCAATAATCCTCCAATCCACGAATCCCTCCTCCTGGGGAGTTTCTCTTTCCCAACTCTTTGTCCAAAGAATTCCCTGAAGTTCATAATGGATCCCTCATGAATTCATATGATTTTTTCACTGGAATGAAAATGAAACGATCACGAAAACCACAGAACAACTCTTAGTCTACAGGGAGCCACCAAAACAATCATGCATCCTAAGCTCTGTGGCCCCAAGATGTGGCACAAAAACCTGTTAAAAAAGCATGGATCCTCACGGATCCTGATGATTTTTTCACTTGGTCACCCCAAAATCACCACCACATCATTGCACAAGTCCTTAGAAACATGTCTGCACAAAACAATCACACACATCACACTTTGTGGCCCCACAGTGGCACAAAAACATGGTAAAAAAGCATGGATCCTCACGGATCCTGATGATTTTTTCACTTGGTCACCCCAAAATCACCACCACATCATTGCACAAGTCCTTAGAAACATGTCTGCACAAAACAATCACACATATCACACTTCGTGGCCCCACAGGTTATCACCAAAACATGGTAAAAGCATGGATCCTCAACGGATCCTGACTATTTTCTTCAACTTGGTCGCTCCCAAAAAACCTACCCACCACATTATGGCACAAGTCCTTAGACACATGTCTGCACAAAACAATCACACATATCACACTTCGTGGCCCCACAGTGGCACAAAAATCTGTTTAAAAAGCAAGGATCCTCAAGGATCCTTTGGCCCCCCTCAGTCCAAATCACTTCGCACTAAACCTGGCATTGGGTCTCCAGCTCATGAAAGTCTTCCAGATGATGCCCTGAAATTTTTTTAGGAACACATTAGCTTTCTAAAAGGTTTGGTTTAGAAGTGCCATATCTTCCCCTCCTGGAACTATTACGAAGCCTGCAGGTTTCCATGTCGCCGAGGAGGATGAACAAAACACAAAACCAAATTTTTTTTAAAAGCAGACACTGGGGTTTCAGGGCATCATCTGGAAAGACTTTCATGAACATAATTTCTAGGGTTTGGTGCAGTTTCAAGGTTGAGGCATACAAGATTATGGACTCCTCAAAGGGGTGCCCCATCCCCTCATTGTTTCCAATGGGAGCTAACAGGAGATGGGGCTACCCAGCTTGGAGGGTCCATAACTTTGGCCCCCATGAACCAAACTTCACTGGAAACATGGGGGGGTATCATAATGACAGCTCCCCAGATGATACCCTGAATTTTTTGGCGTGGATAGGTTCAACAATGCCCCCGCTGCAGGGACCCCAGAAATTCCCCATAGAGGGCAAATGGATGCAAAGTCACGAAGAACAAAGAAGTCCTGGAAATTAAATTTCTGGGGGTGCCTGCGGGGCGTATTTGGACCTATCTGCACTAAAAAATTTCAGGGAGATCATATGAAGATTGTCATTAGGATACTCTCAGCCAGCAGTTTTAGTTGAGGGGGGCTAAAGTTATGGACCCTCCAAAGGGTAACTCCCATCTCTCCCCTAGCTCCCATTGGAAACAATGGGGATAGGGCATTCCCCTTTGGGGGGGTCCATAACTTTGGGACCCCCCTTCAACCAAAACTGCACCAAACTTGGGGGGGGGTATCATTTAGACAGTCTAGTTATGACGCCACTCCTGCAATTTTTTTGGTGCAGATAGGTCTGCAAAATGCGCCCCCCTGCAGGCCAAAAAAATGCAAAAAAACAGCAAAAATAATAAAACGCACCCGGAATTTCTTCTGGGATGTTACCCTGCTCCGGATGTATCCGAGCCTGGTAGGGTCGGAACTTGGGGGATACGAGCCCCTTAATCCGAACTGGGCCCGATCCCGAACCGGGCCCGAATTTTTTTGCTATTTACCAACCCTAATTAAGTACGAAGCTACATGAATGAAAATGTGTGCAGCCAGTGTTCTGAAACTGTCAAGTGAATGGGATCACCAACTTTCTCATTTCAGTACAGCTCCAGAATCTTTGCAAATTGTGCTGTCTGACCTCTGAGTCACTGATAGCTTTCTTCCTATCATTGCTGCCTGTGAGTGATAGAACTGTGCCAGTCAAACAACTTTTTGTTAAGCAGTTTGTAACAATGCAGAAGTCTGTCTAGGAGAACAAGATTGCTGACCACCCATAGTAGAGCAGCACAATGCATACTCCTTGAGGGGTTGGTTTCCCCAGCCATGAAACTGACTGTGGTACATCCACTTCTAAAGAGAGCTGCCCAGGAGTTTTTAGTAACTATAGGCTAGTATCAAATGTTCCATTCTTTCGCAAGATGATTGAATTGGTGGTGGTTGGACAACTTTAGAGACTTCTGGATTAAGCATACTGTTTGGGTCCTTTTTCATCTGGTTTCAGACCTGCTAATGGGACTGAAACAGCCTTTGGCCACATTGGTGGATGACCTGCATCAGGAAGTGGACAGAGGGAGTGTGAGTCTTTTGATTCTATGAAGCCTCAGTGACTTTCAGTAACATCAATCAATGTATCCTTCTGGACCACTTTTTGGACTTGGACTATGGAGCAATGTTTTATAGTGTTTCTGGATGGTACATTTCAGAATGTGGTGATGGTACATTTCTGATGGTACATTTCAGAATGTGGTGATGGGGGACTGCTATTTGACCCCTCGGGCTTTGGCCTGTGGGTTCCTGCAAGCCTCTATCTTGTCCCCTATAGTCTTCAACATGAAACTGCTTGGTGATGTCATCCAGAGATTTGGACTGGGCTGTCACTAGTGAGTGGATGACAACTACATTGGCTTCCTGTTGGAACACAATTCAAGGTGATGGTACTGATCGATAAAACTCTACATGGCTTGGGACTGATTACCTGAATGACCACCTACATCCTTTCAAATCTGCCAGGGCTATTGTTGATGTGATGATATGGTGGCATCAGGAGTATGGATTCTGATTAAGCCCTGTTCCTCCCTCTGTATGCCCCTGATACTGCCCATTTGTATGATGATACCAGAGTTGTACTGGTTTAGTACCTGTGCATCTTGATACTGGCATGTCTTCCACTCAGAGTCACCCTCTTGCCAGCACTAGAGACAGTTATTTTCCTAAGGTGTTTACAGCTTGACCTTAGGATTGCTGTTAATATACTTCAATTTATAAGTATTTATTAATTATATGCTGCCTCATACTAGCATTTCTAGGTGACTTACATAAGTTAACAACATCATGAAAACAACATCATGAAAACATTATCAATAAAATATATCAACTAAAACTACAATAAAATAGCCTTAAACTAACTCCAACCCTAACTCCCCCACCCCCCAGACCAGCAGCTGTGGAAGGGAATTTCCAGGGAGGTTACCCCTGGATGCCTACCCAATGCCTGGGCAAAGAGGAAGGCCTTAGCCATATGCCTAAACCCATAAATGGTAGGTGCATGGTGAATCCCCAAAGGGAAACCATTGCAGAGCCTGGGGGCAATCATTGAGAAAGTTCTCCCACATGTTCTCAACCTCACACTTTGGTGGGGGGAGGTACCACTAGGAGTTCCTCACCCTCTGACCTCAGTGCCTGGATAGGTACATACAGGAGCAGGTTCTCTTTTTGGTAGGAAGGGTCCAAGGTGTTTAGGAATTTGTACCTCAAAACCTTGAATTGAGCCCAGGAGTAAATCTGGAGCCAGTGCAGTTCCTGGTGTGCACCTGGTCAAATGTGCCAGCCAACAGCCCAGCTGCTGCATACTGCACCAACTTCAGCTTCCGAACTGACTTCAAGGGCAACCCCACGTAGAGTGCATTACAGTAGTCTAATTGTGACGTTGCCAGAGCAAGTAACGCTGTGGCCGTGTCCCCTTTGTTCAAAAGTGGACTGAGCTGATGAACCAGACAGACTTGCTGGAGGAACCACATGGCCACCACAGTCATCTGAACCTCAAAGGACAGGGATGAATCCGGGAGCACACCCAGATTTTGCACCTGGTCCTTCTGGGGCAATACAACCCAATCCAGAACCAGGTGCCCTGGGATCTCATGATCTTGGGAACCCAGAACACAGAGAGCCTCTGTCTTGTTTGGATTCAGTCTGAATTTGTTGGTCCTCATCCAGCCCATACAGGGGCATAGCTACAGAAAGTGGTGCCAATGGCAAGCACTGAAATTGCACCACCCCTGGCCTAGACTCCACTACTGTGGGGCAGCAGATTTGGGGGGGGGGGACCAAGCAACCCTAGTTGTGTTAACAGGAAGGGAAAGACAGACAAACACAAGGAAGGAAGGAAGGAAGGAAGGAAGGAAGGAAGGAAGGAAGGAAGGAAGGAAGGAAGGAAGGAAGGAAGGAAGGAAGGAAGGAAGGAAGGAAGGAAGGAAGGAAGGAAGGAAGGAAGGAAGGAAGGAAGGAAGGAAGGAAGGAGAAAACGGATGGGGAAGGAGAAAATGAGGAAAAGGGATAGAATGAGCGGAGGAGAGAGAATGGAGTAAGGGAGGGAACAGGAGGAAGAGATAGAAAGAGAAGAGAGAGAAAGGGGAGAATGGGAAAGGGGAAAGAAACGGAGAAAAGGAGAGAAAGGAGAAACAGAAGAAACGGGGAAGAGAGAGGAAGGTTGTGGGAGACAGCTTCAGCAGCAGTGATGGTGGGGTACAGGAGAAAGAGGATTCTGATTAAGCCCTGTTCCTCCCTTTGCATGCCCCTGATACCACCCATTTGTATGATGATGCCTGGACTTGGCGATTTCCCTTAGAAATACTAGCCAGGCCAACACTTCTTAGCTTCTGAGATCTTAAGAAGTCAGGCTAGACTGGGCCATCCATGTCATTGTAAGACTTCCTAAAGTCGGGTTGACCTTGATTAGTACTCAGATGAAAGATCACTGAAGAAGTCCATGGTTGCTAAGCAAAAGCATGTAATGGTGAATGTGTTCTGTTTGTCTCACCTTGAAAACCCTACTGGGTTGCCGTAAAACGATTGAGATACCAGGGCTATCCTGTAACATTTGAGCTTCCCCCTTAGAGTAAGTGCAGTTGTTTGGCTAGATATCTAGTTTTTACCCACCTTCCATCGGAATGTGCTTTCTGATCAAACTGCCCTGATTGTTAGTTAGTGACTTTGGTTAGCTGAACCCCACTTAATCTTTGTAATTCCAAAAAGTTCATCTGCACTTTTGTGTCTTTGCTGTCATTCAACTAAGCCAGAATCCAACTTGGCATATTTTAGGCTTTGCCATAAAGCTGGTTGCCATTAGAATAGCTCGACTGTGAGAATGTCCATAGTCTTTACAGTATATGTTTCCTGTTTCACAACCCTTTTTCTCTTTACTGAGCCATTTCCAGTAAGTCCACTGGGTGGCATTCTTGCTCTCTCCCACAGACTTCTTCAGCAATTTGTGGAAACAGACCTCCTGAAGGAAGGCTAACAGATTGCCCATGGTGAATTGATTGTGGGACCAAGGGAGGATTTCTGGATTCTGTCTCTAGTGGAGGAGTACAATTCATATTTAGCTAAGCAGTGGCCTTAATTTATAGATTCATAATGAGTAGAATGATGACTTTTACTGGCTAATATTGCACAAGTAGCTACTTTGCAGGTGTAGTGGCCCAGTATATACGAAATGCAAGACATGTAAAAAGTCACACAAGTAAATTCTTCTGTCCTGTCAGTGTCTCTTTTTGATCAAACATATTTTGTAACATGAGAGAACTACAACTTGATCTATACTTTGTGGTGCCAGTTCCATATGCATTTACCTAGGAATAAAAGCAGTAGTTTTGTTCTGATTTCCTTTCTGCCGTAAACCAATGTTTCAGGATATTTTTTCTCACTCCAAGTCTCAGCTGACTTAAGGTGTCCCGGTAGGGTTTTCAAGGCAAGGGACATTTGGAGGTGGTTTATCATGGCCTGCTTGCATTTTACATCCCTAGTATTCCCTGTAGGTTTCCCATCCAGATACTAGCCAGGGACTCAGGACTGAAAACGTTTGACTGGCTCAAGGTCACCCAGCGAGCTTCCACAGCACCAGTGGGGATTTGAACCTGGTTTCCCAGGCCCTACACTTTAAATACCACACCATGAATAAAAACAATAACTTGTTCTTATTTCCTTTCTGCCCTATACAAAAGTTTCAGGAGAGCCTTATCTAATGTATTGTCAAAGGCTTTCACGGCTGGAATCAATTTCGTGTTGTGTGATTTCCAGGCTATATGGTTATAGCTTAGCAGCATTCTCTCCTGCCGTTTTATACCTACGCTTTGTGGCTGGCATCTTCAGAGGATCTGATAGTATCAGATCCTCTGAAGATGCCAGCCACAGATGCAGGCGAAACGTCAGGAGAGAATGCTGCTAGAACACGGCCATACAGCCCAGAAACCACACAGCACCCCAGCCTTATCTAAATTTATCCTAATCAATAACTTGGCAGTTTAGGGGTTAGAAATTAGATATCTTGTATCTAAACCAACCCTTTTAGCTTCTGGTAATAGGCAAGGGTGTGTATGGAATGGTATAGTACAGCTTAATTTTGTCACATCTCAGAAACTAAGCTGGGTTGGTACTCAGATGGGAGACCAGCAAGGAAGACTTTGCAGAGGAAGGCAATAACAAACCACCTTTGCTGCCTTGAAAACCCTATGGGGTCACTGTAAGTTGGCAGTAAGTGATGACACTTAATACACAGAATGGGCAGGGGCTGGGGTAAAGCTCTATGGGTCCACAAAATGGAGGACAAAGTGGTTCTGGGGTGAAGATGGCCCAGGGCAGAATTCAGTAATTTTGGGGTGGGGTATGAGAAAACGATTAATACATTTTTTTTTCTTCATCTATGGAGTCTAGTTTAAAAAACACTCCTCAGGTTGGGGGAAGTGACTTTGCCTTTGCTTTTTTTTTGGCAACTGCCTTCAAAAGCAAGTCATATATCCCAGTGTTTTTGTCAGCTGACAAACAATTTTTTGGGAGGAGTGGGTGTTACTTTTTGCTGAGTCATTTGAGTTAAGGTTGAATCCCTGAGCAAATCTGCCACTGCGCTTCTCTTTTTGGAAAGCTGGGGTGATGCTGGGGAGTCAGCTACAAACGGGAAGCCTTGGCATGGATGCCTTTTCTCAACTTTACTTAAACATTTTGCCTGAGGAAACTTCTTGCAAATGGGTGCCACTGTTAGTTTTTCTTTTGAGCCACAATGTGAGTGACAGTTCCAATTGCATAACATGCTGCTTGTTCCAAGAGGGACATTTATTACTTACCTCTGGGGCCTCTGTTAACAGCTCAGGCTTCTTGTTCTCTCGAGTCAAGGTACCCAAATAAACCAAGACCTACTAGTAGGATATAGAAGCCTTCTCTAGTGGGTGGTTCACTAGCCGCCAGGGCTGAATGTTTCAGATGATAAATCGTAAATTTCCACACTAAAAGAGATGTCACTCATGCCTCAGGGGACTAAACTCAAGAGGTGCATCTTGATTAAAGCATAGATGCTGTTAAAGAGGTCTTTTTGCATATGGCTTGGCAACCATTGTCTGAGGCTGAGCAAAATATTTCTGGCTTCAGCAATTGATTTAGCAACTGACATCCCTTATTTGGGAAGCCCTCTGTCAGATCCCTGCTGATGTTAATGTGCTTCTGTGTCCCTCTAGGGAACAGTTCGAGCCCACTGCACTTTGGCACATGTCCTTTGCACCCATTTCCACTTCTCATCTGTCTGCTGAATTCCAGTTTGGCTGATGAGGAGCTTGCCCCATCCCTCTCAGCAATAAAATGTCACATTCCTGTGTGTCTAGCAGCTGTCAGTCTAAGGCAACAAGCACTCATGTCACAGTGACTCTGGAGGGGGCTGTAAGTGGTGCAGAGATGTCTGCTTATTTTGCCCAGAGACCACAAAGCTTCATAGAGACACTTGCTGTGAAAATCAAGAAGGTTTATAAAGGGACTGAGGCAAATGTTTGTATGTATGTGTCTACACACATGGAAGAGACAAGGCATGATGTCTGTCCTCATAAGCTGAATGTCACATATTACGTCTTCTGGCACCATGACTATATTATGCCATGTTAAATTTTGCCACTATGAAGGCAAAATCTTGTGTGACACCATCAAGCTACTAAACTCTCTGGAGCCACTGACATATTTGGCAGCCACAGCATCAGTATTAGTTTTAAAAGTTTAATCAGACTTATACAGTAGTAAAACTAGGCATAACAAAGATCACATGATGAAACTTCATTCAGTTTTAAGAGTCCAACTTTATGTTACGTATGATATTTCTTGCCTTAAAAAAAAAGCAAACAACGTTTCTTCAGTAGGAAGTTCTTTGGAATGGAGTTCTCCAAGCAGCTTTTCAAATGCTGATTTCCCCCTGAATTAAATGTGTACAATCATGAATGGATGTGTATAGTGATAGATTAAGTTGAAAGTGAATAGCCCAAAGTTCATGTATTGAGCTACATGGCAATATAGGCATTTGAATCCCCAGTCCAAATCGAATATCCTACCTCACAGCACCACATCCAGGATCAGAGTTATGTAGAGTGTATAATTGTATCAGGACCTAACTATCACTCAAATCAGTCCCTGTGCCCAGTTTGCCACAGAAAAGGCATTTTCTTATTCACATTTGTGCTGACTAAGCAAACTGTACTGAGGTAAATCATGAAATCTTTGGCTTCTGATATAATAAATCCTGAGGATGGGGGAGAAAGATAGAAAAGAGACAGGATACTTAACAAGAAAATTATTTTATTATGTACAAAAAGGCATGATAACCAGTACAATACTGTCAATAGTAGCAATTTAAAACCAAATACCTAATTAAAAGTAGGATGTGTTTCTCCAAGAGGTAATGGGGGGAAGGGGGGACAATTGGAAATGGGGGATGGGAAGAGAAAGTAAATCATACTTTACCTGAACTTGTGTCTGTGACTAAATTGATCATGAAACTAGCTGTTGAGATCCCATTGGACTGAGAGTATAAACTGGGGATGCCCTTTGGTGAATCCAGAGCTGAACTTTGGGTACAAGTGAGGACCTCAGATCCTATTGGTGCAGAAGCTAGGATTCAAGCCAAGACTAGCCAAGCCAAGGCTAACTGGACTGTCCCATAAGGGAAGAGGTACCTGAATATTTATGAGATGGCCACTTGAGACAGATACTGAGTTTTAGCTTGATGATATCCAGGAGATAGGTAATGATCCTTTTGGGGAGATAATTGCTCTGTCCAGAATTTCATTTACAAGTGAGAAACAAAAAAGGGAATTGACTATGTTATTTTATAAACCTAACATGTGAGGAGCTCAAGGAGTTATCAAAGTGCTGGTGTCTTCCTACTGTCCTTAAGGTGCCAAATGGCTGTCTCAGCCAAGGATCCTGTTTTTCACTTAGTACTTTTGATCTCTGAGTTATAAAATAAGATAATGTCTGGTATCCATTGATCACAGATTTTTTGGAGTCTTGCATTTTGCCTTTCTGCAATCTGGTATTTCAGCTATTTGTCAAGGTTAAAAAGTTCCTGATGCTGCCAGAATTTGAAGGAAACATATTTTCTGGGATACTTTGCCACCTTCCATAAAGGGGTACAGGATATAGCAGTGTTCCAAGAACAGCTCTGAATTTTGCATTCTGAATAATACAGTAATTGCAAAATGCAGACTTGTCTTTTTATAATCTTTTTTCCCTGCTCTGTACTTTTTGTATAGTTGCTAGCTTCTGGCTAGAATTTAGTGGCAAACTGGACAATTGAGCCAATCCTTTCGAAAAAGAAGTGACATCACATTTTAAATTATTCAAGTCTGAAAAAATGTTCTTTTGCCCCAGAGCCAAGAAACCATGTGCGGAATCAGATGTGGGAATCAGATGTTCTGAACAAGCTGATTGTGAAAAAATCCCTATGTAAATGAGTCCTAAAGCACATTATAGATCTGTTGGTGCATCACTATTACTATTGCTGAGGCAGTGATATGCAATTAGTGTTCAATCTCTCTATCACTGCAGAAGTCCGTCTGCTTTTGACCCATCTGCCATGGGTTAATACAGAATTTAAGGGACTACATTTTGTAATGCATGCTCGTAAGCTTGTCCCTTGCAGCTTAGAGAACGCAGCCAAGCAGCACCCTGGAATTTGAAAGTGCTGATGGCAGGAGTCTGGCAGAACAACTTGCTGGAAAATCCATTAGGCTTTCTCCGCTCGAGGGAGCTTACAGAACTGGTGAGCCCCAGGGTCCAAGTTCATGCAGTAAGAGTTTAGTTTCATTTTGGGGGGCCGAGGAGAGGGTGGGTAGCTTGGCCACAGCCACTTTAGAAAATAGTCTGTTATCAACTTTGGGATTGTATAATCTCTGTACTGAATGTATCCAGTGCCTTCCAGTTTGGTAAAATGATACTGATTATTGGTGGCTTATGTGGACATACGGTAGTAAAATTCATTTTCTGCCTGTTAGTATCCAGTTAGCAGTTTGTCTTCATTATACAGAAAAATGTAACACCAGCTACATTCCACTTGGGTTTTGTTGGCATAATGCTTAATGGTTTACAGTGAGGAAAATGTAAGCGCTATGTACGAAGAGGTTAAGCTCAAGATACATGAGTATGGCAGAGCCATTTCTTTAAACTAGATTTGGCTCCAAATCTCATAAAAAGCAGGTGTGGTGGTGGTATAATTTTGAGATTTAAAAAGGTGAATATGTCAGGAGTTGTAAGAGAAGAGAAATCTAAGCATATTTTCACACACGATAGCAGTCCTTCTTTTTGAATTTCCACTGTCTGTGATTAAATTGTAATACCTTCTTGGCTCAAATATTTGCCATATCAAAAATGTGTCTACTTTGTATTCTGCATTAACATTTACACATAGACTCCTATGTCATGAGGGATTCTCAAAGGTACTTTTTGTCTCATGAGTGCCCTAAAAAGAGTGGACCCTGGTTTAACATTGTTTTGAGTAGAAATCTGGGATCCTTGTTTACTTTTCTTTATTATTGCACTTGGAGATTAAAAGCATAAGGATTTGTTTTCTGGGAATGATTTAAACCAGCTATGTTCAGATAGACACAGCCAGATCCTATTTTGGGATGTGTGTATGCTGAATTAATTTCCCTCAGAAATGGAGGGAAATATGGCTAGATTGAGAAGCCTGCAATTTGATTTTGTTTTCTAGTAAGTGAATGATTTGTTCTTTGTCAGAAGCCTGCTTTCCTGAAAGTATGCTTTCCTGCACGTTAAGACCAGTTCCAATTTTGGTGTATTGATACCAAATGCAACCTGTGCTGCTTACAAGATATACTGTGCAGTTACTGTGATGAATCTCTCTTATCAAGGGACAATATCCTGACTGCAGTTTAAGGAAGAACAAAAATATAGCTTTGTAAGAATGAATCCAAATTGCAGCCAGTGGGTGGAGCCTATGCTCTTTTTATTTTCCTTGACTACTATCTTGGCTAAAAAAAATAGACTTGTGGTTATTTTTTTATGTTTTGTATAACTGTGAAATACTGTGAATATGCTGAATGAACCCCAGTAAGATACCCAAAGGGTAGCAACATAGAATGTGTCTTTAAAAAGAAAAGGAAAAAAAGGGTACAGCTCTTTTAGTTTTCTCAGACATTTAGAAAAATATGGGCAAAGTCGGGTAGGCAGAGGACAGATGCTAAACTTCAGCCAGAGGCATAGAGAGCGGAAGTGGTGCGCGGGGCAACACCTGCCCCAAAGGGCCCCCCCATGTCCCACTTACCATCGTTGCCTGCCTTGTTGACCGGCCCAGGGATGGGGAGAGCAGTGCTCTTCCACTTCCCACCTCCTGCCCTCTGCTGGTGGACCCAGAAGCAGGGGTCGGTTGGCCTGGCAGCGGCACCTCAGGAGCAGCCAGCTTGCCTGTGCGCGATGTGGTAAGGCAGCGCGCCGGGCCTCCAGCTGTCTCCCACATCTCCCTCATGGACAGCCTGGAGGAGGCTGACTCCTGCCTGGCTCCACCGTCTCCACGCCCTCGCCCTGCGTGCCTGAGCACTTATGGAAGCGGGCCGGTGGTCACCAGAGGGACTCAGCTGGGCGACAGGAGTCGGCCTCCTCTGGGCTGTCCTTGAGGGAGATGCAGGAGACAGCCAGAGGCCCGGCATGCTGCCTTCCCACCTCACGCATGGCTCCGCCTGCCTGCTGGTCTCTGCCGCACTCCTGCTGTGCCTGGCCCACCTCATGCCCGCCCCACACTCCACCCCTTGGGGAAGGAGGCAGGGAGGGAGGGGCCACCAGTGGGCCTCGATTGTCTGCCTCCCATGGCTTATGCCTAGGACATGTGACCCCACATGTCCCCATGGGTCCTACTGCAGCTTCTCTGACTGCAGCTTCTAATTATCCTGCGGTCGCTCAGTTGTCCCAAAACATAGGCAGTCATAGGATACTTTTTGGGATGGAAGAACAATGGAAAATTGATGACAGGATTTTAAAAATATGCGTGTGTTAAGTGCCATTAAATTGCTTACAACTTAATGTTGCTGGGCTATCTTTTGAGATTCCTGTACCCAGAGGCAGGAATGTTCTTTTGAGTTTTGCTTCTTATTTTCTCGCTGGTCAGCTTCGCTATAGTTGACCTTCTGGGAGGTTTAATTCAGTTTTCCCACCTCATACCTCACTAAAGTATATGTATAACTGAGCTAGCTTAAGGAACTGATGTGATCCCCCTTTTTCTCTCCTCTGTTTGATCTCAGAGATGATCATGCTAAAGCAGTGATGGCAAACCTTTTCGAGACCGAGTGCCCAAACTGCAACCCAAACCCCACTTATTTATCGCAAAGTGCCAACCCGGCAATTTAACCTGAATGCTGAGGTTTTAGTTTAGAAAAAACCGGTTGGCTCCCTCTTCCTCCGCCCCACTCGCTTGAGCAGGGGCCAGCCTGCTCTAGCCTCCAGGATGTCCCGTGCGCACCGCTCTGTGCCTCTCTAGCATCTCTGCCTCCTCTGCGCCCCGCCCCCCTCGGGCAGCAACCACCCAGAGCACAGGTACCAGGCCCGCCAGCTGAGTCCTCCCTGCTCACCGCGGTGTGCGCACATCGTGCTCAGTGGCCCAGGCCAGCCTAGATGTGTGTGTGTGGGGGCGGGTGATTTTCTGTCCCCCACATGACGAACCCTGTGTGTGCGTGCCCACAGAGAGGGCTCCGAGTGCCACCTCTGGCACCCGTGCCATAGGTTCGCCATCACTGTGCTAAAGGTTTTTCAGAGTTTAACTATAAAGCATTAGAACTGTATTAATTTCTTCAGGGGAATAGAATAAAATCAGGGAGAAATCTGGTGAGAAGGAAGGAAGCAAATTTAGGTACAAATATTAAGAAGTTTTCAATAACACCGCCCAGAGGCCCTTGGGGATGGGGCGGTATAAAAATCTGAACAATAAACAAACACACAAACACACAAATAAACTCAAATGGCATTTGGCTGTTTGATAAGATTTCAGTTTATCATAGATTTTTACATTATTTGAAATAAGACTTTCTGGTAGTCATATACCACTGACTCAGACCTCCACTCAGAAGTTCATGTGTAAATTATGGTGCCTGAAATCTACAAGGAAAGGGCTATTCATCCAACTCCCTTGGTCCCTTCAGACTTCCCCAAACCTGTAGGATCACTTCAGAGTTTTTGAATTAAATCCATCACTTCAGAGTTTTTGAAGTAAATCTTCTCTCACATAAAGTTTAAATTCCCCTCCTGGCTAGAGATTGGTTCCTCTCTTACATCACTCAGCCATTTCCCTCTGTCCTACACGCACAGTTCAGGAGACAAACTAGCTTTTTTTTAGAACCTGGGCTAGGAATTCTTCTTTCCCTCAAAGTTTATTCCTCTCTTTGGTGCTAGAGTAGGGTCCCTTTTTCCAAATACTCTTTCTCTTGCCAGCATCACAGTTCTATACTCAGGCTCTAAATACGTTGGAACAGTGCCGTGGGGGAAGGGAAATGGCACCTGGGGCAAAATGGCACCTAGGCCCCATCCCACCCCCCGCACCCACCCGCTTACCTGAGTTCAGCTGGTTGCAAAAAGCAGCTGGCTGAAAAAACAACCTGGTGAGAACTACACTTCCCAGGAGATCTTGTGAGCTCCAACTCCTGCAGAGGCATCTCTGGAGGAGGGCTCGCAAGGTCTCCTGTGAAGTGCAGTTCCCACCAGGCTACCTTTTGCAGCCAGCTAAACTCAAGTAAGGGGAGGCGGAGGGGTGGTGCCACGGGGGGCGAGGCCCAGCCACCTCTGGGAAGGAGGAAGCGTGTGGCTGGACCTTGGCGCGACATGTGCATGCTGCCCAGGCAGGCCACGCCGCTCCTCCTTCCCAGAAGTGTAGGGAGCAATTTTTCTGCCCCCTTGATTCCTGCAGGGGCGCCTGGGGCGTTTGTCCCCGGACGTTCCTGTGGCCGCTATGCCACTGCATTGGAACCATCCCCATCCCCATCCCCACTGTTCAAGAATTCCAACCTATATCCTGTCAGCAATTCTGATTGAGTTCTAAACTCCACCCACTATTAGCATGTCAATCACATATACAGCCTCTGTGAGGGATTAACTCTTCACAGTTGGGTTTTTCTGTCTCTGCATTCTCCTAACATTCAAATAGCATTTTGCAGAATTGAGCTTTTTATATGCCATTTTCCTTAGGTCCATCACAGCGACCCTATAAATTATTGTCCTCCAAAACATGCTGTCACTAACAGCCTTACGCATGTCTTGCAAACTGAAGACTGTGATTTCCTTTATAAAGTCAATCCATCTCATGTTGGGTCTGCAATGTTTAAATGTCCCATGTCTCCTTTTATGATTTTGACCTTAACTTGGTTCATACTTCTCATGTTCCATGCTCCTATTATATATATTGAACAGCTTTGGAGTGTCATTTTATATCTATTCATGTCAACAACTGAATACCCTTTCAGCTTTAGTCCAGTTCTGTCAAGAATAGCGCTAGTTGTAGTTGTCCTCAAGTCAGTGACATAGGTATAGATTTTTATGGGGTGGGTTCAGGAGGCGGGGCGACACCCCCACCCACCCCTGGGGGCATGGCCATGCCTCCCCAAGCCCCACCCCCAGCCTCAGTGCTTATAAAAGCAGCTCTCTGAAGCCAGGGATGGCAGACTCCCCTGGGCTCCGAACCGGCAGCCGGCAGTCCCTTCTGCCCTCCACTCCGGGCAGAGGCGTAGTTATGGAAAATGGAGCCCAGTGCAAAATCTGAGTTTTGCACCCCCCGCCCCCATGGGCAGCCGCTGTGATGCTGGAATCCACCCCCAAAAGGCATCACTTTCAATAGTGTTTAAACTAGGGAGCCCAGATTCTCCTTTTAAATCCACTTTACAGGGAGAATCTGGGGTCCCCAGTTAAAACAACATTGAAAGTGATGCTGTTTTGGGGTGGATATCCCCCACCCTGAAACAGCATCACTTTCAATGTTTAAACTGGGGACCTCAGATTCTCCCTTTAAATCCATGCCAAGGGGGGTGGATTTAAAAGGAGAATCTGGGGAAATTTGGAGGGTGCCTGCTGTCAGGGGTGCAATTGTTAATCTAGCAGCACCAAACTTTCAGAGTATCTTTAGGAGATTCTCCTGATGATACCACCCAGGTTCAGTGAAGTTTGGTTCAGGGGGTCCAAAGTTATGGACCCTCAAATGTGTAGCCCCCATCTCCTATTAGCTCCCATTGGAAACAATGGATGATGGGGCACCCCCCTTTGGGAGTCCCTAACTTTGGACCCCCTGATCCAAACCTCACCAAACCTGGGTGGTATCAACAGGAGAATCTCCCCAAAAAACCCTGAAATTTTGGTGCTGCTAGCCTGAAAACTGTGCCCCTGCAGGCCAAAAACTGAAAAAACACTTAAAATACAAAAAAACACAAATGGGGGGCAGAGCTTCAGACATGTAATGGGGGGTTGAATTCGGGAAAAAAACCCCCCCTTTACCTACGTCCTTGCCTCAAGTGTTCTTCAGTAATTGATTGAGTGCCATCTGACCTTTGGGTTCCATTTTCCAGCACTATATCTGTTTCATTTTTTTAATTATCTCGTTGTAGGGTTTTGAGGTAAGAGATGTTCAGAAGAAGCTTATCATTGCCTCCTTTTGTGCAGTATCAACCAGGGTTAACTGAAGTGACACTGCTGTTGTCTACAGTAGATCCTCTGCCAATGTCACTTTTTCCACTACTGCCTCTGCCCAGTACCTAACCTTCAAGGATTCCTCTGCTTCCATCACTATTGGAACTGTCAGTTCTCTTCTGCTGATGTGGCCATTGATCTCTGAAAGCAGTGAATGTATCTTAGTTTGGGGTCTCAGTTGTGGCCATTCTATCTTGAGAGACTCTGCTAGGAGTTTAGCCTCTTGACAGAGTCTAGACCCTTTACAATATTGTTCTCATATTTGCTGACACAAACTTACCATATTAAAGTGTTTGAGAGAAGGACAGAGGTGCTTACTATAGGCAAGATAAACCAACACTGAACAAAATTGAAATATTGGTGAAGGCATATTTGAAAAAATGGCTTTTTCCACTTCAGGTTGGAAGGGAATGTTTTAACCATTTTTTCCCCACTGGGCAGGAGGAAGAGGGAAATCTTTCAATTGCTTTCTAGCTTCCCCTTAGCCACCTTTTTAGAAATGCTAATAAAGGTAGCAAGAGACAAGGGGATGGGTTGTTTCCTTCCCAAGCAGGGATCAGAGATTTGGAGGTTCCAAAATGCTAGAAAGGACTTCAGGAGGTAAACTTCCAGAGGCTTCAAGAGAAGCCTTCATTGCGTTTCATTTTTTTTGATCCCTTGCGCAATCTGGTGCTGTTTTAAAAATGTGCTTGTAAACGTTTTCTTTTTAATAAACACTTTTTAACTTTCAATGCTGGTAGCAGTTCTCTGTACCACAGAGACCTCCACCATCTTGGACATTCTATTTTAAAAGCAGGGTTCCAGGAGGGGGAATACTGGCAGTTGACGAATGGCTATTCCTCCAGGAGTGCACCAGGCAATAAATCTTCCCCATGGCACCAAGGAGTGGGGAAGTGGGAGACACCTGGGCAAGGCCTTTTGGTTTGGAAGCTGGATTGGCCTGATCCTCACCCAGTGGGAAATTCCTATAATGGTCAGGTGGTGGCAGCAGTTACGTGAGAGAAAGTCAAGCCCCTCCAGGAGGAGTTGGGAACTTCTGGGAGAGGGTAGAATGAAATAGGGCCTGCAGATCAGAGCACACCTGTTCCACCACATGTTTTTGAACAACAGAAGTTCATTTCTGCCACCTATCACACTGGTTACTTGTCTGTTCTTTGGGTATTCCAGCTTTCTGATACTGCCGTAGTACCTTAAAGGTTAATCTGCCTGTCAGCTACCCAAATCAGTCCATGTGCCAGGACTGTCACATCAGAGCATTTCCTTTACATGTACAACCAAGACACAAGACCCAGGGCAAAATAGGAATAATTCAGTCTGATGTATCCACAACAGTTGTTTTCACAGTAAATTTCAGACAAAGGGGAAAAAAGCAGGCAGACAGAACATTTAATCATCAAGTAATTTTTTTTACCCTAACAAGATGTATACAAGAAACAGAGAATCAGGAAGGAACCTGTCAAATGGACACAGTAGGCAGTTGTGTCACACAGACAAAAATAAAATTGATTTCTGTGTTTCTAAGGTAGAATTGTGTTACTTTATGTCAAATACCCAATTAAGGTTATTTTTAATTCAAATAATGTTCTTCTCACTTGGCTAGTCTAGCAAACCAACCATGAGAGAAGAAACTGTTGATGGGCTGCTGAAATTGGGACTAGAAGGTGCAGGGACAGATAAGAAAGGAAGACAAGGATAGATAAGGAGAAAAGAGTCCCTAACCAGGATGCAATGGGGTAGGGCCAGGTGTTGTAGGAGAATGTGTTCTGTAGCAGGGAACGGGAGTGAAGAATCAGAAAAGAAGACATTAAAGATTAAATTTGGGAAGGAAAGCAGAATGGGAGAGAAGAAACCTTACTCTGCCTGTCTTGAAGCGGGAGGGTCTAATGTTGCATCATAGTGACTGGAAGATGGTTTTGGATGGGAGCCACCTGCAAAAGATGGAGGTCTGGTGGAGTCTCCTTTATGCATCTGAATTTACCTTGGTACTAGAAGGAACTTCTGCATGTGCCAGCCTGCAAATTGCAAAACCAACACCTGCCTGTATATGTGCTTTTTCCATTGTGTCTCTTGCCTTGTGAAATAACCTGTCCAAGGAGGTCTGGAAAGCTCCCACTCTCCTGGCCTTCTGCAAAACTATAGGTAGTAGGGTTGCACTGTACAAAATAATTCACAACCTGACCTGGATAAATGGTTGAGATTATGATCTGTACTGCTGTAGCTTATTGTAGTAGGATCATATTATGGAATTTTTGTACTCTTTAATATGTCATGTTAATACTTACTCTGCTTCAGTTCTTCCTGGTGGTTCCAGATTTCTACAACTCTGATCCATTCATTATTGTATGCCCCATTTTGTTGATTGTACTGATTCACTATGAGTAATTTGCCTTGAGTCCCTGTGAGAAAGGGGGACTATAAATAAATAAATAACAATAATAAAGGGTTGCTTTTGACCCAATATTGGGATCTTTGCTGACATTGGACAAACCCCCCCCCCCCAATAAATAATGCTAGGAAAAGAGGAAGACTCAAAATGAAATGGGTTGACTCTATAAAGGAAGTCACAGCCCTCAGTTTGCAAAACCTGAGCAAGACTATTAATAATAGGACATTTTGGAGGACACTGATTCATAGGGTCGCCGTGAGTCAGAAGTGACTTGACAGCTCTTAACACACAAGATAATGTAGTCAACCTGCAGGAAAAGGAGCACTAGAATATGCATGGAAGATGCACCTGAACTAGCTGTTAAGATTGATGTGAATATGCTGATGCTAGCAGGAAAATAACCCAAATTGCGTTTTTGGATAGATGATTGTATTATCTGGGAACTGCCTTAGCAAATGAAATTTAAACAGCTTTGATTATTTAGCTTGCAAAACTTGGGTCATGCTTTATGGCCAAGAACTCTGAAGTTTCAAAAGGAATTTTGATCTATGCATTTCTGGTATATCTGGGACATTAGATGTTCCCATGTAGGCAATGCCTTTTAATGATTACCTCCTTTGATCAACAGACCTTTTGATGGGAGATGCATTTTCCCTCACATCTGGCTCAAATTCTTGGGATAGTTTATTTCCATGCTCCGTAAGGAGTTCAGAAGATTTTGGGAGTATACTATACCATGCCTCTTGTTTAGGTAAGCTAAAGGGCTTTGTTGTGGTACACACATAACTAATATTAATGGGGAACAAGGGGCTATGTAACACCTCCCAGACTCAAGCACATCCCTGTAACCAAGGTGTGTAGGCAAAAGCAGCTACAGTCTTCTTTGCACTGTTTTCCCCTCAGTGTACCGCCCCACTATTAGCTTTATTGTGAAACTGTAGTCACACCAAGTAATGTGATTTTGTAAATGTAGTCAGTAGCAGGTTCATGGAGTGGTTTAAGGAGTAGAAAACAGTGTGAAAGGGAAGGTTACATCCATTTCTGAACATGCATCCAGGTGATACAGAGAAAAAAAGGGCATTCATGAATCTGGGATGTTCATAATTCACAGTGAATGGCTGATATAAAATCCTTATGCTGTTGTTCAACAAACACAAGGCATTTGTAACATGCAAATTGGCTCCCACAAGAAAATTTTCTGTTTAGGGATCTGTTTCGGCAAGGTTTCTTTGGCAGGAATAAAGTGGCCATGGAAGTTTCCCAGTGGGCTGCAGCTTTAGAGGAGCACTAGCAAAAAGAAATGAGCAGAGCCAATGGTCAGCAACTCTGTCAGTGCTTAAGGGCCACTTGACAGACCCTTCAGCAGCTAATGCTCTGCCTCTGATTTGCAGGAGGAAGTAGTGGGTGAGCCAAAACTATTGCTGGCACCACAGCACTGGTTTGGAGCCTCAAGGGTGCATTAGTGTGACTTGCTCCATTTTCACTTCCCAGTCTGCTCATGTTCTTTGGGGCAAAGGCTGTGGCATGTCACTTATTGTTTAGTTCCCAATATCACCAGACATGGCCACAATTACTTACATTGTGGTTACATCGGGATTAGATTTCTGCAATGTGTTTCACACAGAAAGGCCTTGGAAGGAGGGATTTAAGGGAGTTTCAACCTTTTCCAATGCAGCAATGGTCTAATGGGGACCTGCCATGATAAAATACAGTATCTGTGCAATATTGGCTCTTCTGGCTGTCAATCTCTTTGTAGAGCTAGTTCTAAGTACCTTTAAAACCATTAATTGCCTAGGAACAAGGTGCCATAGGAACCCGCTTGAGAGATAGCATTAACTGATAGTGTCCTGCTTTGCTAGCCTATACTGAACTCTTAATTTTGTGGGCACACAGGACGAGGCCTTTTCTGTTGGTGCTCTCCAAGCTATGGAATTCCTTTCTGCCTGAGATTTGTTTGTCCCCTTTCCTCCTTCTTTCTGTTAAGACCTGCTTCCTCTAGATAGCTCTCATATTTGGGTGAACTGTACGATTTCTGAAGGTTTGCTCTTCTTTTCTTTTTGCTGCTTTCTAGCTGTTTAAACAGTGCAATCCTAAACAGTGTGGCACCCTATTAAGTACACTTCAAACACTGGGGGAAAAAACCCTGTAACTCTGTTCAGGATTGCAATATTAATGTACTGGTTTTTATTGTTGCATGTTGTAAAACTTGTACTCTTTGAAAGTTAGCTTGAGTGTTATTGGTAGAAGGAAGGTGAGGTATAAATATTCTAAATAAATAAGATCCAAGGTGCACCTCTCATAAATAAATAGTACACACAGTTGAAAGGACAGTGGAGATATTGCTGAAAATGCAAACTCAGTACAACACACTGGATATTTGGAGTCTGTAGGAAATGGACTGGAGAAATGGTAGAGCTAAGAAAACAATGTGCTGATTTCCTGAGACACTAGATTTTCTGTCAGGACCTACCACACTTTAACCTAGTAAGAAGAGGGTATAGTAAAACATTGTGGCGACTGAGTATGCAGCCCACTATAATGTCAGAGTGCATGGATTGTAAACTGAACTGTTTAGGCAAGCCATGCTATTGACAGTGGTGGTAAGAGGCGTACAAGGAACTGCCAATTGCTGCAAACAGAAAGTTTCCCTCCCAATTTCCAACAATGATTTTCAAGAGCAAAAAGTTTGGAGCAGTGGTTGAAGAATCCAACTCCTTTTGATACCTTCAAGGAGAAATAAGTCCTTAACAAAGCTTCTGTGTTATTTTTGCTTCCTACCATGTAAGGTATATAAGGATTTATGCTTACTGAGCCCCTAGTGGCAAAAGCTTGGGGACAACACAAGAGCAACTACGCTTGTAGGACTGATGAGCAGGATGTGACGGGCTTGTCGAGTTGATTTTTCACACCATTGCCTGTGAGGGACTGCGCTCTCATGTTGACATCCAATCCTCATGCTGCTGTGCAAAGGAGAACATCACAGAGGGCACTAAAACTCTGGAGCTGTTTCCTCCCCTTGTGCAGCATACCCTCAGAAACAGCTCTTAGGCTGCTAGGTTGACTCCCTGTAGCTTAGAGGCTGTACAATATATTTGTTAGCTGTGTCTCTCTTAAGCTACCTTCATGGGATGGCTTTTTTCATTCTTCCTAAGCACACAAAACCCATTCATCCAAGTCAAGGAGGTTAGGATCATATTTTCTATAGGATCTTGTATGCATTTTTAATAATAATTGTTTTGTTTACATTGTAAACTGCCTTGGGTTCTGCAGGGTAGAAAGGTGGCTAATAAATGTCTTAAATAAATATGTGCATGCAGGCTTAAAGAATCACAACATAGTCTTGCACCATTTTGGAGGCCTATCAATTTCAATGCTGCGCCATCAACAATGACAGATTCTGATGTGGAAAAGCGTTCATTATATGATTGTGTTGCTTGCCCATCAGCTAATAGCATCATTAAACTTGTGCTCCAAAGGCTGGCCTAGTCTTTGCAGTACTGATTAATAATACCAATCATCACAGTGAACAAAACAGCTGCCAGCCACAATCTGGAGAACAGTCTATTCTTGTCTCTTTTAATTTCCCTTCGTAGCTTCCAATAGCACAGAGTTCCACAGATTGTGCATTGTTCTCTTCAACTTTTGCCACACTATTCCTGACATCTGCATGTTTTATAACTTTCTAGAATCAGGAAACGTCTATTATCTAAACATCTATTAGAGAAAAGCAGCAAGGAAATTCAATGGCTTTGAGAAAGGATGGCAGGAGGATTAATGATGAATATCTGCAGTGCTCCTGGAATTAAATCGCAACTGACTGGGTGGGAGTTTGAAGTGTATTTGGCAGAGTGGTAGTGCTAGAGTCACTCAGTGGAATGGTGCTGGATGAATTCTAGAGGCATGCCCTAGAACTTAAGCAAAAGTGAGTTGGGGAGCTTTGTGTTCTTGCTAAATTCATGAGTTAATAATACTTGGCGGTTTCTATGCAGAGTCTTTGTATAGGTGTAATTTACAATCAGTGAAGACTAGCTGGTCAATTCAACTAAGGCCAAAATTCTGTTCAAAGAATTGATGTCTAATGAGGCAGATCAGAGATACTGGCAGCACAGGCTTTTTGTTTTTATATCTGCTCCTGTCACTGCATCCCATGCCTGTGTACCCTGTTCCATTCCTGAATTAACCACTATATTACAGTGCACAGCAGAGATATGTCTCCTACTCTACTGTTCTTGAAACCTTGGTACACCAAGCTACTGCAAGTGTAGAGATGATTTTGTGCAGAGGAGATGGAGGTCTGAAAACATGTGGTAAACACACACGTTCAAGAGCTGTGGTTAATTGCAGCTTCCAGGGCTGTGTTTACTGTATATTTTCAAACAGATGTTGCTCCTCTGCACACAATAGTTGTCACTGTGGAAAAACATAGGGGACACATGGGAATTCTTTTTTTCCTGAAGCGTGAGAAGTAGCCCTGAAAAGGCTGGTGTTCCTATCCCTATCCAATGATCAGCGTAATTAACCCCTAAAGAATTAATTACGCAAATAATGTATCAGTGGACAGTTAACTATGCGTAGTTAGCACTGTCACTGTTATGTTAATTCCTGTAACCAGGATATTAAAATAAACCCGGGACACCAATGGCTTGCCTTTCTATCTGTGTTATTTGACTGTGCAGATGAGATCCCAGATATGGGATCTGGGAATCTGTTTAATGTATTTAGTATTATGATCCTTGCTACAGCTGTCTATATGAATATAAACCACTCCTTCAGTTCTAATCTTATGCTTGTGCAGCATAAACTCATCTGGCATCATATGCCTTTGGAACCACTGCTCTTCTGCCTTACTAGCCGATGGCATGCGCTCTTTGGATAAGGGTGTGTCCAGATCAGCACCCTTGTCACATCTTATTGCATTTTTACTCCTTGCTATCCTGAGAACAAATCTGGTGGTTTCTGTATACATTCATGTTTCCCCCCGGAGCTGTAGGCTCCATTTCTGATTTTTTTTCTCCCCTCTTTAACAAATGCTGATTTTTTTTCTCCTTAAGAAATGCTGAATTTGCACACTTGAACATTTACCTCCTGAGAACCAAAAAGGTTGAGAAATTCAATAACTATCCATTAAAATATATTAAATATATACTTTATTGGACTGTGCTATATTCTTAACAATATCAACATACATAAAAATCTCAATAGAAATATACATCAGTACCTAAAAGTACATAGAATATCGCAATAGCTTGTTTTTTTAGGTTTGGCTTGGCTTTTTTCCCCTTTCTTTGGCTGTTGAAAGTTTATCTCTCCCAATAAATGTGATCCAGCTTTTAGAATCAAATCAAATCAAATAAATAAGAGTACAAATGGGCAAACCATGCCATGGATGATATTTAACCTAAAAGTTGGGTCTATTAGTACAAGTCCCTGTAAGGAAATAATTACAATAAAGCTCTGATAATCAAGCTCTGGTAATCAAGAAGTGATGTTTATGTCTTAAACATCACTTCAAGCTGGCCAAGGGTAAAGGGATGTTTAAAACATAAGACTTCTGTTCAGGCCAGTATGACAAACCTCCATGAGCAAAACCTCTTAAGTAGCAGAATATACATAATTACAAGTGTGGGATATGGTGTTGATAGTACTTCATTTCATATGAATATTGATAGCAAATTATGCAAACCTTTTAGTATGAAGACACACATCCCATTTTATTTTATATACCAGTGAATGTGCCAGTGCTGGAAAAGGATGTTGTTTGGTAGACTAACAGGGTCATCAGAAGCAGTATTACACTCTTCTAAATCCACTGAAGTCCATGGCCTTAGAACGTTGTAACTCTGCTTAGGATTACTATAAAGCTATTCCACTCCATTTCTTGGAAAAGGATAATAAATCCTTTTGCCTCTTTCATCTTTCTGAGAGGTGTCTGTCTAACAACCTACATGTTTGTCCATAAGGTATTAAATGGGGCCAAAACTTAGTTCATTCATGCACAGACAGACCTCATGTGGAACTGAAAGACTTCTGAGGAAGATGACTGTTTGCTGACCTGGTCTGATACAAGCCTGGAAACCAACAAAGACAGCTCTGTGCCCTGACAGCTTGCAGTTAGCTGCAGCTGAGCTCATCAGTTTGGCAACAAGTCTAGAGGCCTCAGCAGACACATCGTAAGAAAGACAGAATCCAGTTATGTTGTGGCCAAGTCTGTAGTTTCGTGTGAAGTCATGACAAGGACAGAAGCAATATTCTAAGAGCAGATATAGCAGATTCTTACTCATGATGTGATCCTGGCTTTGCACTGATGTGTTGGTGGTGGAAAATATCTTCAAGTTGCAGCGGACTTATAGCGACCTCTTCAGTGGCGTTCCTGCCTAGGGACAGGGGGTACCCTTTGTCCCCGGGCGCCCCCCATTTGGTCACGTGGGGCCAACATTTCAAGGTCGTGTGTGTGTTTTTAAATTTTTAAGTGTTTTTTCACGTTCCGGCCTGCAGGGGGCGCATCTTTAAAGCTGGTGGCACCAAAATTTCAGGGTACCATCCAGAGACTGTCCTGATGATACCACCCAAATTTGGTGATGTTTGGTTCAGGGGAAGCAAAGTTATGGACCCCCAAAGGGGGTGCCCCCATCCCCATTGTTTTCAATGGGAGCTAACCTGAGATCTGACTGCCATTTGAGGGACCATAACTTTGGTCCCCCTGAACATAACTTCCCCAAACTTGGGTGGCATCATAAGAATAGTTAACAGATGATACCCTGAAATTTTGGTGTCACTAGCTTTAAAAATACACCCCTTCCAGGCACCCCAAGGAATTTGTCCAAGATTCTTTGTTTTGCAGTGACTTTGCTCCATTGTAGCCAATGGGGAATTTCTGAGTGTGTAGGCAGGCTGCACATTTTTGAAGATAGAGGCACCAGACTTTCAGGGTGGCTCCAGAGAGACCTCTCCTGGTAAAAGCATCCAGGTTTGGAGACCTTTGCTTCTGGGGGTTCAATTTTATGGGCCCCCAAAAGGCTTATTTTGTTTCCCTGCTCCTGCACACGAAAGCCTGTGGGCTGAGTTCTCTCAGAACTCTCTCAACTCTCCCCCCCGCCCACTCCAGAAGCAAAGCTCACCAAGCTTGGATGCTATTACTCAAGGCCTCTTGGAACCACCTTGAAAGTCTGGCGAATATATTCAAAAATGTGCAGCCTGCCTCAGAAATTCCTCATTAGCTACAATGGAGCAAAGTCACTGCAAAACAAAGAATCTTGGGCAAATTTCTTGGGGTGCCTGGCAGGGATGTATTTTTAAAGCTAGTGACACCAAAATTTCAGGGTATCATCTGTTAACTATTCTTATGATGCCACCCAGGTTTGGTGAAGTTATCAGGGGACCAGTTATGATCCCTCAAACCAACTATCAGGTTGGCTCCAGTGAAGCACCCACTGAGGAATCCTGCCCCTGAACCATACATCGCCAAACTCGATGAAATCACCAGAACAGTCTTTGGATGATGCCCTGAAAATCGTGGTGCATACCTTTAAAAATGCGCTCCTGCGAAAAGACCAGCAAAAAATACCCCAACCAAATACCTTGCATTAGCATTTGTTCATATTTGGAGCGGGACATGTCGGACAATTTTGTCCGAATGTGCTAAATTTGCCCAGCGAGATCTGGTATTTGTTTCATCTGAATCTCCAACCCTCAAAAGTGATGCTGTTTCAGGGTGGGGAAGAATCCACCCAAACAGCATCACTTTCCAATTTTGTTATTTAACTGGGGACCCCAGATTCTCCTTTAAAGGTAGATTTAAAAGAAGATAGAGCTCCCTAGTTTAAAACAATTCATTGAAAGTGATGCTGTTTCCACTGGAAGGGTGTTTTGTGAGGAGATGATGCTTTGACATTTGTTTGGTAAATGTTTTGGTGGGGGTGATTTGTGAGAGATTTACATGCTTAATACCCGCTTGCACTGGCTTGGAGTTGTTTCTCAGGCTAACAACCTACCTCAAAGGGTTGTTGTGATTAGGAAATTAGGAAAAGAGTTGGTGGGGAGAGAGCCATGTATGTTTTGATGGGAGTGGGAGGTGTTTTGTGAGCTGGTACAAAAAATCATTGTTTGTTCATGGTGGGGGAGGGTGGCCGCCCATACGCCGGGCGGGGGGGGGGGGCAAACTCAGGTTTTGTCCCCGGGTGCCAGTTTGCCTAGGTACGCCCCTGGACCTCTTGGTGTTTTCAATGCAAGCAGTGTTCAGGGATCATTTGCTGTTGCCTGCCTCCGAGTAGCAACCCTGGACTTCTTTGGTGGTCTCCCATCCAAGTACTAACCAGATACCAACTGCTTAGCTTCCAAGATCTGGCAGGTCAAATGCTGGATTTGAAAATTGCTTTTTTGTACAAAATGGTTGTGTCAACTCTTTCTGCCTTATCCCACAGTGACATGAGACAAGTATGTTTATCTGTTTGAGAAAGAATGGAAGACATGTTGGTGTAATCACATCAAGCACGCCACCACTATTCTGGCTCAAGGCTGCAGTGTGTCAAGACCTTGCTAAGACTTGGCTCTTGCCATGAGACTCTGGGGTGGGCCAGGAGCAGGTTGCAACGTGGGAACCCCTGGCTTGGTTTGCTGTGTAGTTTTGCTGATGGGTTTTGATTTGGGTGCATAGTAACTTTCTCATTCTCCAAGCTGACCTGTGCGTATCGATGGTTTGGGCTCGAAGACTCGGAACTGCCTGAGAGTACTTCTAGTGATTTCATCCCACTGGGATCCCAGCGGGGAAGAGTTGGCGAGAGAGGTTGGGAAAGGGATATTAACCAAGATTTGTTATAGTGGAATTCTGTTTCAACAAAGTTTGCTTATACATTGTTCATGATATCCTGTCGATAAACTGATGTCTGAACCCAAAAGTCTAGTTATTGTTAGAGCTGACAAATCCTGACACTGTGATGCCTTTTCCAGCAGGTATTTCTATCTTTTTAGGGAGAACTACCTCATATGGATAATTATGAATCTCAAAGAAGGAGACTTGCCACCTGTACTTAGAATGTATTGCGTGATACTGGATCAACCATGATTTTCAGAAATTTTGATTTTCCCAATAGCAGCATAAATTTTCTTGCATTAATTTGTTAAATTACATCTGTGCCAATATTATGAGAGCTTAAAAGCAGGTGTATAATAGGTAGTGCTTGGGTGTGTGTGTATGAACTTATCAGCTTCTCTTATCCTCCATTCCAAAGGCTGCTTCTGCCAACTTTGATTAATTCAATTTATAATTTAATTCAATTTTGATTATTTGATTTTAATTCTCCAATTTATAAACAGCTGTTCCCCGACGAGCTCTCCATCCAACTCCAGTGTCCATTAAGTAACCTCCAGCAGTGACTGCTTACAAAAATGTAGAGTTCATCATTTGCAGTAAAACAATGTTCTCAATGAATGCACATACATTTTCCTTTAAAGAGATTGATCTCTTCTTATGAAGGAAGTTGTAACATCTGAAGCTGTCCCAAGTGTTTAAGAATATGTACTAGCAAATCCAAAGCCTCAGGCAGCTGCCATTTGGTAATCTGATCACCGTACTGAACTCTTCCCCCGTTCATTAGTAATATTGCCATGTTTTCCCCAGCAGAGCCACTTGATGACTGACAGCTGATTCAGATGATGATCATGGTCAGCCTCTTATTAACCATGTTTATGGTGCATGGGCCATCTGCACTGTTTGCTGTAAGCAAAGCCACAGTTTTGCATGCTAGAGGGCAGCCCTCCCAAAACATGTTGAGCATTTGGTATATAAAATTATGCCTTCTGCTCATGGCAGGTGACTCAGATGACCTGTAATCAACAAACATGATTTGATTAAGGCAGGAAGAAGGCACATGACCATAAACAGGCTGATTGTATAATCTGGGCCGAACATCCTGCATTGGGTGCTTGTCTGAAATTCACCTCTTGACTGGAGAGGACAAGTGTGGTTCAGTGAATACACTGACAACTAGCAATTTTGCTGCTTTTTTTGGTTCTGGGAAGAACTAATATAGACAACAAAAGACACCTGAGTGAGTTTTCCAAAGCATTTTCAATTAAAGCCTTTCTTTGGTGGGTGTGGATGAACATTTAATTCTTTCAGAAATTTGACTAATTCCACAGGTGAACAGGGGACAAGAGCTGAGCTGCTCATAGTGAAATCTGAGTCTGGGAGCCAATATGTCAGGGCACTCCTCCCAGCTGTTGGTAGAAATGAATCTAGCAGGTTACACCAGGATGACTAGAAATGTTTGCATTTTAAGTTCTTTTGGCAAAGTATATGAGGTCTAGGTGATTCAAGAAAGCAACATTATTGGGTTTTATTTTCAGATCCTACAGAGATTCTTTAAAGTGACTGAGACTGTATTACTGCAATACTTCCCTTTTCCTGAGATGGAAGATTTATTAATATATCGTATTTATAACCCTACATTTCTTCCGTCATGGAATTCAAAGATGCATACATAGGATTCCCAAGAGTTTCCCTTCCAATCATTGACCAGACCCAGAGCTGTTTAGTGTCAGCAAGAGAGGAGTACGGCATCATGTGCCTAAAGTTAGATTAGCTTGGACTCCAGGGGCGATATTTTATGATTAATAAACCTTTATGTTGCACACCATACATGCACAAATAAAGTTAGTAGGGTGGTGAGAACCGCAAAGGATTGCGAAGAGCTCCAAGCGGACCTTGATAAATTAGGTGAGTGGACTAAGAAATGGCAAATGCAGTTCAGTGTAGCAAAATGTAAAGTGATGCACATAGGGGCAAAAAATCCAAACTTCACATACACGCTATAGGGGTCAGTGCTATCAGTCACAGACCAGGAAAGGGATTTGGGCATCTTAGTTGATAGTTCCATGGGAATGTCAACTCAATGCATGGCAGCTGTGAAAAAGGCAAACTCTATGCTGGGTATCATTAGGAAAGGAGTTGATAATAAAACTGCAAAGATTGTCTTGCCCTTATATAAAGCAGTGGTGCGACCGCACTTGGAGTACTGTGTTCAGTTCTGGTCGCCACATCTCAAAAAGGATAGCAAAGAGATTAAAAAAGTGCAGAGAAGGGCAACGAGGATGATTGAGGGACTGGAGCACCTTCCTTATGAGGAGAGGCTGCAGCATTTGGGACTCTTTAGTTTGGAGAGGAGACGTCTGAGGGGGGATATGATTGAAGTCTATAAAATTATGCATGGGGTAGAAAATGTTGACAGAGAGAAATTTTTCTCTCTTTCTCTTAATACTAGAACCAGGGGGCATACATTGAAAATGCTGGGGGGAAGAATTAGGACTAATAAAAGGAAACACTTCTTCATACAACGTGTGATTGGTGTTTGGAATATGCTGCCACAGGAGGTGGTGATGGCCACTAACCTGGACAGCTTTAAAAAGGGCTTGGACAGATTTATGGAGGAGAAGTCGATGTATGGCTACCAATCTTGATCCTCCTTGATCTGAGATTGTAAATGCTTTTGCATACCAGGTGCTCGGGAACAGCAGCAGCAGCAGGCCATTGCTTTCACATCCTGCACGTGAGCTCCCAAAGGCACCTGGTGAGCCACTGCGAGTAGCAGCGTGCTGGACTAGCTGGACTCCATGTCAACTAGCAGCTGCAATGCTGTCTCTTTCCTATTACCATCTCTAAATGAAACTGTTCTCTTTTTCAGGGAGAAAACTGAGGCAAATGCGAAGATCCTATATCTGACTTAGATTAGAGCATATTCAGTTACTGCTGATTTCTTTGGTTTGTTTTGACAGCAGTACCTTTCATTTATTTTATTCTTGTTAGAATTTTGTGTTTTGTAGTCCCTATGTATACTTGACCACAGCTGCATGTTATGCAATATCCTGCGGAGGTAAGGGGGGTATCTCTTGTTCTTTGCTGATCATAGCATTTATTTTAGACTATTGTAACATGCTCTACATTGGACTGCCTTTGAAGATGGTTTGGAAGCTGGAGCTGGTGCAGAACTCAGCAGCACAGCTGCTACCAGGTATCTCAGGACATCATCACATAACAACTGACCTTAAGGAAGTTCACTGACTTCCTATTCACTACCAGACCCAATTCAAGATGCTGGTACTGATGTACAAAGCCCTAAATGGCTTGGGTCCTATTTATCTGAAGGAATGCCTCCCCCGTTATAGTCCTGCCTTTGCACTATCAGCGGGGGAAGGGGGCTTCCTGGCAGCCCCATCACCTTCTGAGATTTGTGGGGTGGGGGATACCTTGGAGGGCTTTTAGTGTGGTAGTCCTGGCACTTTGGAATACTCTCCCTGCAGAGATCAGCCAGGTGCCTGCTGACTTTTCCAGAATTTAGGTGACTGGCAAAGACCAGTCTCTATACCCAACTAAAGGGGTGATCCCTGCTGGGCAGTGCCTCCCCACTCCTTCCCCCTTACTTTCCTTTTTTATTTGGTACCTGTTATCTCATACTGGCTATTTGTGCAGCCGCAGTCAAAATGTTGAAGTGTGTTGGGGGGGGGGCATTATGTGGGAGGGATGATTATGTATTTTTAGGAGGGTTATGGTAGGGGATAGAGATGTTTTTAAAATATATTTTAATATGGTTTTTAAATTGCTTTAAGTGTTTTATAACTTTTCCCTGCTGGGGAGTTCAGTGATGGGCAGGAAATAAGTTTACAGCTAATAATAAACAAACAAAAAACAAACAAATAAATAAATATTGTATTTTTGGTGGTCTGAAGCAGAAACAGAGTGAGGGGAAACTGTGTCGGGGTGCACGTGCGTCCTGGGCCCCTGTTGCAGTGTCGCCCACCATGCCCTGGAACGCCGTTGCCATGCCCCTTGACAGCCCCCCCACCCCGCCCTGTGGGTGCTACGCCACTGGTCTGAAGACTGTTTGAAGGTTATGTCTTTCCATCAGTTTTTCCGTTCAGTTGGTGAGTTCCTTGATATATGATAGAAATACCTTCCCTGTCGGGGTCTGAATTTCCTCAGTTATTCATTTTTCTCTCGGTTTTTAGTTCTTCTGATTTTCATAGTGGAGTAACTATTTCCTTGTAGAGCCCAGTCTAGGTTAGGCTCACAAATCCTTTTTGCAAGGCCTTTGACAATACATGGAAGTTTGTTTCTTTCCTGATATCTGGAATTCTTAACTATGATTAAACTGTGAAGTTACATATGCATGTCTTATTGTTAACTAGGTTCATACCTATCATGGACAAAGTCTGGTCTGTGACATCTTAGTCATATATACCAAACATATTGCTAGTTTTCTATCTCTCTACCTCTCTCATTTATTTAAAAGTCTTGATATAAAATAATTGGGAAAATTAATTAACTGCCTTTTGGATTAGTGCATATGATCTTCAAGCTATTGCCAGATTTAAGTCCACACATAAATGAGACAAAGCATATGTGGAGGATCAAAAAGGCCTAATAACATTGTATGTCTTTTAAATCCACATTAGTTAATTAGTGCGTATTAAATGACAAGAGTAACAAATATGGGAAAGGATTATAGCTTTAAAAACACTTGGTTGTTAAATTCAGTTTTCTGAACTTCGTTATATCATGAAAATGGTTTATAGTGCTGAATTAAATATTCAAAAAAATGTCATGGACCAGCTGGGTCCAGAAGGTACTGAGGACTCCTCTGATGAAGAGTCAGCAGGAAGTCCTGGCTCCTGTCCACAGCCAGCAGTAGAAATGGCCCAGTGAGAAGCAGCGCCTGTGGGGCCAGACATTAACCTACAGCCAAACACCAATGTAGTGACCCTTCAGTCCTTCAGCTCTGAGCTAGCTGTGGAAAGCCAGTTGCCAGTCTGCTCACCCCCCTCATCCCCAGAGCCTCAGGAACAGAGGAGGAGGAGAGCATGCAGGGCCCTACAAGACAGAAGACGAAGTGCGCGCTTGGCAGCCCAGCACAGGTCCTGCATGCATAGTGAGGAGGAGTATTTGCGGGATCAGGTCTGAGGCGTCCAGCAGGTATACAATTTTACAAGCCCTCTGAGTAGCCTTGCATTTATAAGCAGCTGGAAATGGCATGGCTGTGTCGAAGCAACATGTTGAATTGCTGCTGACCTTGTGGCTCCTGCTTGGAATTATCTGTTCTGTTGTGACCTTGGCCTGCATCTCTGGACTTATGTTTCTGGTTTACCCTTGGACTTGTTGCTGTGAGTGTTGGAACTTTTGTACTTGATTTTTGGAACACAACTTTGACTGTGAAAGCTGAACTCTGTATGTGTGTGAGAGAGTGGGTACTGGGAAACCACGACAAATAACCAGTTTGCCAAATTTTGAAGCATTAACCACCCCCACTCCCAAATCTGTATAAGCAGATGTTTGGTAGGTGGTGGTCTGGCGCTGGATCCTTCCTTATTCAATTCCGGGGTGGGGGGGGTCCTTCCTTTCCTTCATTAAATCTTCTTCCTGAAATTCTGTGAATCACTGGTTAATTTGTGCCATGTGGTGAAGCAGAACTAAGGATAACCCAGTACATAAACTTCTGAATAGCTATAAGTAGCAATGAAGAATCTTCAGTATGGATTTAGTTATTTGTTGATAAACATGTACCTGAATCCACCTACATATTCCATCTGGACTTTTTTTCAGCTTGAGCTAACAAGCTAATTTAAGACTGGCTTGTTCAATCAAAATGCTCCAATATGATGAGTCCTGATTTTCATTCAAGTGTGCCCCTGTCCCAAAAGGGGGGGTGCAGCTGTGGGGGGATGTGGCACCCAGATTGAATTCCGGGTGCTGTTTTAAGTAGCTCCGCCCGTAGTTATATAGATACATTGATATTCTAGTGCTAATTTTTAAAAACAATAAAGAGCCCCCTGATCAGGAGGTGGGATCGCTGCCATAGGGTCAGGATCAGGGGGAAAGGCTGCCATGTTGGTGGGAAAGTACAAATTTAATAGTGCTCTATTTTTTGTATGTTTCTTGTATATGTGAGGAGCTTGCTAACTAAGATCAGATCCTTGTTTATTACAAAAGCATGTGCTTCTGTTGAATTCTAGTAACGTGCACATGAAAATCCATGTGTTCAAAAAAAAAGCTGTTCACAGGCTGAAGTACTGAGACTATTGAAGTGAAATAACTGCCAAGGCCCTGACCTGGATGGCCATGGGTTAGGCTAGCCCTGTCTTATCAGATCTTGGAAGTTAAGTAGGGTTGGCCCTGGCAAGTATTTGGGTGGGAGAACACCAAGGAAATCTAAGGTCGCTGCTTAGAGGCAAGCAATAGCAAACCACCTCTGTTTATCAGTTGCCTGAAAATGCTACAAGGTCATCTGAAGCCAACTGTAACTTGATGGCACTTTCCACCCCTAGCAACTGACATGGAAATCCACAGGCCTTGCTTTAAAGTATAAGGATGTTTAGTATAAGGTGGTAAAACAGACAAATGACTAAGATATCCTTCTCAAGACCATTAGTGCAATATTGAGGGAAAATTTAAAGCAGCAGATAGTTATTATTATTATTTATTCGACTTATTAGACCGCCCTACCCTCGAAGGGCTCAGTTGAAAGAAGTGTTCCTTGATCATTGTGCTGGTGACTTCTTCCTTTAAAGTATCTACAGAAAGCTACAGGAATTATCTGACAACAGGAAAAAATATTGACAAAACTCTAGGGCAAGTAGATTTGAGTCCAGTAGCACCTTACAAAATTTAGTTAAATCTCATGATCAAAGAAACAATTGCAATGGGGACTGAAGAAAGTTTAAAGAAGTTCTTCAAGTATCAAAAGGGCCTCTTCCAGTTGCTTTATCTTACTGTGTTTTTAATCAATGTGCTTTATGGCAGCTTTGCAGCAATGCTGAATCAGGATGCATGTTGTGTTCAAGTTCTGCCAGTTGTTGTTTTAGCTAAAGGACACAGAGAAGCTAGACCAAAGAAGAAATTAGATAAATGGTTCATTGTCGATTCTAGTCTATGTTTTGCTCAGGATCTTCCAGGTAATTTTTGTGAATCTCTTGTTATCAAGCACAGAGGTATCTCAGATCATGTCTTCTCGTTCCCATAACTTTTCAAAGGGAGGAAGAATGGATGATTGTGAATTCAGATGCACAGTCTGTAGGCATGAATGTTTAACTGTGATGACAGTTAACACTGTGACAGACTATTGGAATAGCAACAAACTCCAAATTAAGAGTAGATTCCTTTTTAAATTAAATTGCTGTATAGTTAAGTGAAGTGGGGTAGCCGTGTTAGTCTATTGTAATAAAATTAAGCAAAAGTCCTTAAAGACTAACAACATGTATTTGAATATGAACTTTTATAAGTAGGAACTAATTTCTTCAGATATGTGAAAAGGAAATCATTTGGGGAATCCTTAAAAGGAAAATTATAGAAGATGGAAGGAGTTGAAGTGGAGAGAGGTTTGGTGTGGATTTCATCATGACTCCATTCTAGCCCCCTTCCAGAGAATTATACTTGAAAGATTTATGATGGGAGTTATACCATAGTTCTGAAAGCCAGCATTACTTGGAAAAGGGCGTAATCTTGCCAAATATAAGAAAAACATGGTATAAAATGGTTGGGTTACAGAAGTTTTAAAAAACATATTGACTAATTGATCTTAACCAATTGTGACCAATTTTGGGCACTCCAAACCTAGGTTCAAGAATATTCCAGAGGCATAGCTCCAAGGGGGTGGGGGGTGGGGCACGATGCACCAGGTGTGCCCCCCATGGGGGTGCAGTGAGGGCATTCCGGGGGCGTTCCAGGGGCAGAACTCAGGGTGGGTCAGGGTGTTCCAGGGTGGGTCAGAGGCACCGAGTGCTTTTCCCCCTTGCTACACCTCTGGAATATTCTATAGGACTTCCCTCCACACAATTGGTGAAAGTCTATTATGCATTTAAATTATCAGTTAATGTATGTTTAGGAAGTGTGGCTTCTTCATAGAATGACTGCCAAAAAGGATTATGACCACTGATTCTGAAATCAGACAAAAATAGGTTTCACTGTTTACAGCAAAAGAGCACTCAGATCATATGACTGTTCTGTGATCTGAACTATGAGATGGTTTTTTAAAAGTCCATTGCATATCTTTAAAGACGTTTAAAAGTTCACATAGGAAGTTTCTTGACTTTGAAATTCAGATTCTAAGTTTTCTAGCAGCTGTTTAATCATTTGGTTATGCTGACCAGAGCATTCAAGTTAATCTAATAACATCTGGAAGAGTTACTTTTCCAAGCTAATACAAGCTCTCTATAACATCAGAGCAGTTCAGCCACTAGCATCAAAAAAAGTTAGTGCATGACTGCAAGAAAAAAGGTGCCAAACCCATTATTAGTATATTTTATGAGTTAACAAAATCAGGCTAGAAAGGCCCAGAAACTTTCAATTTCCTAAGTCTTTGTGATAACATTGCCATCCTTCCTTAAGAAAAAAAATCCCACTATCATTCATATGTTTGTTAATTTTCTTGAATATATGTCGCTTCTGAATTGTCTAAAGCTTAAAAAGGGTTAGCCAAGAAGTATAGTAGCTGAGGAAGAAGCAATTCCCAGATAGTTTGGGGGATTAAGGGATGGTTTCATGGCCCAGATGTGGATGCTTAGAAGGGTGGACTCTATGGCATTATATCTCACTGAGGTATTTGTCCTCCCCAGGCCCCATCCCCAAAACTTCCGGAGTTTTCCAATCTGGATCTAATAACCCCACCCCTCAACCCCTGTTGGTGGCTAGGGGAGACCCAGCAATCTGTTCCTGGATGGCCCAAGCTAGCGTGATCTCATCAGATCTCAGAAACTAAGAAGGCTGGCCCTGATTAGTACTTCAATGGGACACACACGCACACACGCACCCTGGAAGTCCAGGGTTGCTACACAGAACCAGGCACTGGAAAACCACCTTGGTTTATCCCTTACTTTGAAAACCCTATGAGGTCCCCATAAGTTGACTGTGACATGACAGCACTTTCCACCACCATCATGGTTCAGTAATACAACTTATGTTTGGCATGCAAAAAGCCCCAGGTTCAGTCCAAGACACCTCCAGTAAAAAGTGTTAGGTGAGGTAAACAACTTTTTCCTGGATACTATAGACACAACACAAGTTGATGATGATGATGATGATGATGATGATGATGATGATGATGATGATGATGATGATGATGATGATGATGATGATGATGATGATGATGATGATGATGATGATGATGATGATGATGATGATGATGATATCCATTCAGTCATTCTGGACCCTTAGCGACCCAATATGCAAGCTCTTTCCACATTTTTCGATTAAGTACTGCTTCCTTCAGCTGGTTGATGTTCATGCCTGTATCAGCTTTTATGGTATCCAGCCATCGTATTCTTTGGCATCCAGGTCTTCTCCCGCCACTGACAAGTTTGAGCATCATAGATTTTTCTAGTACAGTCAGTACAGAATACTAATCTTGATAGACTAATGACTTGATTGTTTAAAATAGCTTTGACACCAACTCCAACTTTGACACTATAAAATAGCTTTGACACCAACTCCAAACTGCCTATTTCTTTAAGAGCTTCTCTGAACAACTCCATATCCTAGGACTTGTGCAGAAAGAAGTACCTGCTTTTACTATAGGGAAACCAAGCTCAATCTGAATTCAGTCCTACGTACAGTTCAGGTAAAGGCACAGTGCAGACGTTTCATAAGATGTATATATTTCCAGTCCTGAAAAATCAAAGGCATGGAAGGTAAATGCATTAGAGAGCCATTATAAGAGTTGATGGAGATACATACTGATAGAGGCTGAAACACTGCATAGCTGTCTTAAAGTGCAGTGCAGAAATTATAGGGGAATCTTGTCCTATTCATTCACAGGCCCACTGTTCTTCTGCCTACTGCAGAGAGGACTTGTCCCATCATACATACTCTATTGGGTGGTGTAGCTGGCGTAAAACAGTTTCCCCAATAAATAAATAATTGACTATGCTGCAGATTTATCTTTTGCTTCCTTTGATGTTTACTGACAAGAATCCATTGTTCTCCCCTTGGACAGTTCAAGGAAAAGACCACAGGCAACTATCTCAGAAATTGCTGATAGTCCTGTGTGTTTCTTCAGTTTTGTTGCTTTTTAGCCAGGTACTTTTTAGACCAGTTCTTAAGATGTTAGTGCCTTAAGGACTATATTTAGGCAGCCTCAGATCTGCTGGCAGGGGACAAAAGCTTTACCCTCAAACAAAGGAAACTGATGACGTCAAGGCTGGTGGGAATGAAAAGGGAGAAGAGAAAATAGGTTAGAGACTCAAACAAGCCAGCCTCTTATGCCTTGTATTGCAGATGACTTGTTCTCTGAGCTGCTACATGCTTGGTTATTTAATATTTTTATAGCTATTTACCTTTCCAAACAGAATCTTCTGTCCTTTCAGCACAGGTCTGTTTAGGCTTTATTTTTCCCTAAGCCTCTCATACATGGGAACAAGAAAGACCAAAAGAGCTATCTAGGCCAGTGTCCTGCTATGTCAGCAAGATGTTTCAGACAAAGGGTGAAAAGCAGGAGTGACTGGGGTGTGAACCATGCTGTTTCACTGACTTGCAGTTTTCTGCAGTCCCAGATTTTTGCGCTGTCAACATACCTTGGACACAGTTCATGAGTATCAGTCTCTCTCTTTTTTTTCTGGAAAAACAAACATGCCCTCCAAATTTCTGTAAATGCTACATTTCTTAAGTGCCTTCTGTATCAAAATAACTGTTCAGTGTTATTTATAGTGCAGAATGGCTCTCTCAACAAGAGACAATTTTTATTTAAATTTGGTGGGGTCATTGGGAGCTCACTATAACTATTTCATATGTTTAGAGCTGCCAGGTCCACCCCACCCCTTGCCTGGCCACCAGTGAGGTTTAGAGGGATAGGGTTGCCTTGCCAGATGCAGGTAGGAAAACTCCTGCAGCTTTGGGGATGGAGCCTGGAGAGGATTGGGAGGATTGCCAAAGAGTCCACTTTTGAAAACATCAATTTTCTCCAGGAGAACTGATCTCTGGAGATGAGCTGTAATTCTGGGGGCTGGCAGCCCTACATAGTTAGATCTGAGCCTTGGTTAGCAGTTGACCATTCCTGTTTAGAAGGTTTGTCTACATCAGGGGTGTCCAACTCTGGTTCCCAGATGTTAACAGACTATGATTCCCATCAACCCCTGCCAGCATGGCCAATTGGTCATCCTGGCAGGTGCTAATGGGAATCGTAGTCCATGAACATCTGAGGCACCAGGGTTGGACACCTTTGGTGTACATTGTAGGCCTTTCTAGGGCAGAGGTCTGCAACCTGCGGCTCTCCAGATGTTCACAGACTACAATTCCCATCAGCCCCTGCCACGATGGCCAATTGGCAGGGCTGATGGGAAATGTAGTCCGTGAACATCTGGAGAGCTGCAGGTTGCAGACCCATGTTCTAGGGGATAAAAAGATCCCTAACAGATTTTATTTTTAGCACTATAACCATGCAAGACATACTAATAGATTTGGGTGGTAGACTTGGCAACATGCTGATGATCTCTCATACTGATTATTGTGAATGACAAACTACATCAGATCTCATGTAACATTCAAACACATGTACAGAAATTCCAGTGGCATTTTTGAGGGAAAAAACCCAACAGAACAATGTGTATATGATTCACTGGAAGGGGAAATGCAGTTGGAGGCATTTTGAATGAAGAGGTGTGGCTGCTGAAAAAATAATTGTGTGCTGATGTGCACAAACACACACAACACATGCACAAAGGTGTATAATGTACACTTTTATATTATTTATTACTTTTATATTATTTATTACTTTTTATTACTATATTTATTACTTTTATTACTTTTATACTTTTATATTATTTATTAAATTTTTATACTGCCCTCCCTCGCCAATGCATGCTCAGGGCTGCTCACAACATAATTAATAAATATAAAATACCAGTATCATGTAATTCATAAAACCAGATATAAATTATCACATAGCTCAAATCATATTGCCTGGAAGCAGTTATGAACTGGATAAGGACTAATAAATTGAAGCTGAGTCCAGATAAGACAAGTTGTCTGTATTCTGGGTCCCAAGTTTCTGAGATCCAGGGATACCTGGTTTTGGGTGGGGTTATATTGCCCGAGAAAGGTCGGGTGTGAGACATGGGAGTGCTCCTGGATTCATTTTGTATATGGGGATGTTTTTATGTTGTAGTTGCCTAGAGATCTTGCATATAGGCGGGGTATAAATTTTAAAAATAAATAATAAATAGATATTCCCAATAAAACCAAATACAAGATGGTTTGCCCAACCCACAATCTATCCCTGTGCTAAAATGTAAATAGGGTGAATAACCCTAATTCAGTAAAATTGGGGAACAATCATACACCAGGCCTCAGTGATAATGATAGAGGTGGTTTAGTATGGAGTCCAGCAAATGAGGAAAGAAGGGAGGTTTGTGTTCAAGTCAGCAGTTGATAATAACCATTGCCATCCACAACCATGAGCCTGTAAGAACATGCCTTGCAAGCCTTGTGGAACTGAACTTAGTCAGTCGAGGCTCTGGTTTCTCTAGACAGAGAGTTCCACCAGGTAAGAAGGGTCACTTTTGTAAGTTAAGGACAGTTAGATAAGCTTTGGGCCAGGGACTAGCAGGCAGTTGTCTCTCACAGAGCGCAAGGCTCTCTGAGGGGTATATTGAGAAAAGTGGTCCTGCAAATAAAAGGGTCCCAAACTGTTTCGAACTTTCAGGGTGAGCATCAGCACCTTGAACTTGTTCCAAAGCTCAATCTGGAGTCAGTACAGCTGACAGAGCACTGGTCATATATAGAAAGGACCCATGCAGCTGCATTCTGGATCAATTGCAATTTCTAGAACAGCCTCAAGGGTGTGTGATTAAGTTTTTTTTATATAAGAGGTTTTTTAATATAAGATTTTTTATATATTTAAGGTTTTTCAATATTATATCTATATATAATATAAAAAACCTTAAATATATAAAAAGCCTTGTATTAAAACATATGAAAACCTTAATCTTTAAGAAAGATTAAAGCATTTATTCTCTGATATACAAGTTTCTCTGTGTTGTTTCTGATATACAGGTTTCTCTGTGGTAACTGCTTTAGAAGATACAAAGGAGAATGTTCTTTTCTTATGTAAACAGTTTGTTTCATAACTTTTCTATGTAAGCAATTTAGAAAGGCCGCTAAAATGTTTATTTACACCAGCAATGAAACACTTATTTAACTGTGAAAGAATATATCTTGTTCATCTTTGATGACTGAAATGTAATAAAGACCCCTTTTGTAGTCTTACATTTCAAAACTAACGTTGTTTTGAAATACTGATTGCATGATGGGAAGATGCAACTCATAACATGCCAGGGTTGAAAAAACATCAGTAAAACCTAGATTCTTTTGCTCTTGGGTCATAACTCTGACAAGGAATCTTTTGATAACAGAAGACTTACCATTCAGAATACACAGTTTATGGTTTTGAGGACAAAAAAGCCAAACAACGTCATCAATGAGATAGCAGTAACGCATCTTTTGCAATGAGGTAGCAGTGATACATCTCTTACAACTTGTGAACTTGTATAAATGGCTACATCTTGCTTCTGTAAATTGCTTCTAAACTCCAGAATCTAGAAAAAGATTCTGTTTTTTTCATTTCTGCAGTGGAATGAAACCTTTTACCTTATTTATACCTTATCTCAACTCTAAAGTTTTTTTGGGGGAGGAAGTTGGACTTTGGGGATTTTTGTTACGGCCTAAAGCAGCTGCAATGATTTCACCACAGCCTCCAGACACTCGGCCATGGTGTTGGAATAATATCCAACTGGCTGTCCATCAACATGTAAATTGGGTGTTATCTGCATTAAATCTTAGCCCAAAATTCCTGACTAGCTTGGTGAAGGGATGCATGTAAATGTTACAAAGCATTGGGGAGAGGATTACCCCTTGAGGAACTGCACATACTAAGGGTAGCGGGATGAAGTCATCTCTCCCTTCTGCCTTCAGCCTTGGAGAAAAGAGATCAGCTATTACGAGGCTGTCCCCCAAAATCTAATGTCGGTGAGGTGGTGGATCAAAAGATTGTGATCAGCCACATCAGACACTTCTGATAGATGAAGCAGTAACAGTACACTAACGTGCCCCAATCCAACTATTGACAATGATTGTCTGTGAAAGCACCAGTATGGTCTCCATCCCATAGCTGCGTTGGAAGCCAGACTGAAATGGATCAAGAGCTCCAGGAATGCCTGGATCTGCTCTCCCACAACTTTTCCCATCACCTTACCTCAAAATAGCAGAATGGAGACTGGGTGATAGATAGCTAGGTCTGTTGGATCTAGAGATGGTTTTTCAGTATAGATGTAACTACCACCTCCTTCAAGGACCATGGGAAGACCCCATAGATTGATAAGATCTTCCAGAGGTGCTTGTACCTCCTCTGTGCTGGCCTGAACTAACCAGGATGGGCAAGTCGTCAGCTTCACTTCAGCCAGGATCCTTTCAATGTCAGCCTGCAAGAGCCAAGTAAAACTGGCCCCTCTTCTCTGAAAATTCCCCTTCCTGGCAGCTGCTCATTTAAAGAAAAGTAACACTTGGGGTTGCTTTATTTTATAAAATAAGTGTACCCTTCCTTTTGTCATAACTCAGAGTGGTTTGTCATTAATGCTTTCTTTGGAAGAATTGTTCTTCAAGACTGTTTGAGAGCTCTGGCTGGTGCAGAGTGCCACTGCTTCCATTTTGATGTGGCTAGGCATGAAAGCCCATTGAACCAGTTTTTGTTAATCTGCGTAGTGTTATCTGTGTAAAAACTCAGGATTCTGAAACAAACAGTCTGATTCCCATTGTGGAGAAAATCCATTAATAAGACATGGGCTATATACACAGCTCTTTTTTTATCCATGTAATTGATTATGATAATAAACTTGCAGTAAACTAGCCAGCATTAATCTTTACTCAGTTTAATATCCCACTTTTTGGCCAACCTGAAGAGTTAAGACTTACAAAACATACCAACTCAGAGAATACTGGTTCCCACTGCAAAGCCAGGAGAAGCTTCAAGTCCAAGCTTCAGAGTGGCCATTTCCTACCCTCTTTAGCATTGTGTGAGAAAGAAAGATAAATTTTAAAAACCTAAAAAAGTACAATAGAAGTAATTCCCTATGCAAGCAGCGATTCATTACTGACTCATGAAGTGATGTCACATCATGACATTTACTAGGCAGACTTTGTTTACAGGTGGTTTGCCACTGCCTTCTCGCCTTCTCCAGTCATACATACTTTACACTCAGTAAAATGGCAGGCTGAGTCAATCTTGAGCTGTCTACCTGCAACTGACTTCTATTGGGATCAAACTCAGATTGTGAGCAGAGCTCTGACTACAGTACTGCAGTATACCATTCTGGACCACCTGACCCCAGTTTTTATTCTTCAAAAAACTGGTGTCCACATTATCTGTCAGTGTTATGTTAGAATTTTTGGCCAATCACAGAAGGCCACTCTTCATTAAGAAAGGCAATTACATCTCCTAAAAATGTTAGGATGGTTTGGAGCAAAAAATAGGAAAAAGGTTGGAGGCTGTGATGGACCATTTCACAGTGTCACACCAAAATGCCATACTATTGATTTCTCAATAAATAATGATCACTGATTTTCTCACGGAAATTAACAATGGAATTGTCAACAAATATTTCTTCAATTCAGGTAACAATTGCTAATAATCTCATGTTTAAAGTTGGTGGATATACCTCTTTACATAGCCTCAGAAGCACCCAGGCAAATGAACACACAACAATGGTAACTAAATATAGATGTTGCTGTCTTGCCTGTCTCCAGGTGGATGCTGGTAGCATCTGGTAGAGGGCATGGAACATCTCTAGGCCCTACCAGCACAAAGGAACATGAAGGAGTCACAATTTTCTGCTCCCTCCCAAAGAGGATATGTGTATGCTCACATTCATGCATGTATGTTCATCAAATGAGGGATGGGAGGCATGATTAATGGAGTGGGGGCATTGAAGGTTATCTGGTCCACAGTCCCTCCAAACCGAGACCCAACCTAAGGTGCCACTCCCTCCCTCAAGAGAAGAGACAGCTATGACTCACTTGTACTACTGCAAATGCTTTTTTGTGTGCAGACAGTCCTTGATTCAGTCTCTCTTGTTGTAAAAGATTTCTTTAAAATATAACAATACTGGCCTAGATGCATCAATAGTCAGACTTGGTGTCATGTGTTAATTGTTATAATTTTATATATAACATTATTATCTCACCACCACTAAAGAGCTCAGTGTGACTTTCAAAATCCTTCCCCCTGTTTTATTTCCCAGAAACTTTGTGAGAGAGACAGTGAGAGGTTCAAGGTCTGTCACTTTGTAGCTGAGAGAGAATCTGTACTGAGGTCTTACAGTCTGATATTTGGTTTATTATACCACATTGGCTTTTGTGGTAGAGTCATATGTACCAAGAAAATCAGTGTGGTATAGTGGTTAGAGGGCCAGACTAGGATATAGAATACCCAGCTTCAGATCTCCACTCTGCCTTGAAAAATTTCTGGGTGACCTTGGTCCAGTCACTTAGTTTAACCTACTTCACATGGTTCCTGGGAAAATAAACTGGAGGACAGGAAAGAGATGCTTTGGATCCTGATTGGGGAGAAAGGCTTTGTATAAAAGCAGTAAATAATAAATTAAATTTAAGTACAAATGATGGTTATTTTTAAAAATTGAAATAATTTATCGGTTCCTTTACCACAAGCTCAAGATTGCTTAGCTAAAATTTCACCTAACACATTAAATAACCCTCAGAACCATAACAATGTACCTATACACAATAATAGGAAATTGTATTCATATAAAATTGCACAGTACTGTTTTTAGTTATTCATTACAAACTAGTCACAAGATAGGGATCCCTAATTATCTGTGAGAAAAGGCTACCACATTGCTGAAGAAGTGGGTATTACCCCATGAAACAGGAGAACACCGGAGAAACCTGTCCAGCAAGATATTTACCTGTTTATGGACTAATTTATCTTCAGAGAGGACTACTTAAGTACATTTGCCATTCGGACTGCAAATCTGTATTGTTAGCTTTAAACATATCTGCAGATATGTTTCACACTTTGTTTGCATTTGGTGTTGAAGGGTTGTAGGTTGCACTTTATAATAAGCTGTGCATGTTTATTAAGTATATACAATTTGTGCTATTATTTCAGGTTTTGGTAGCCTGGGTACAGTACTTTGGGCTTTGTCCATTTGTCTGAGTGCAGAGAGTAGACACGAGCATCACAAGGAATATTTTTAAGTGTTGCAGCTAAATTCTGTTCCTTGAGTCCCATATCCCCACTTCTAGTCTTGTTGAAGCCTTCCAACCCTGTCCTTATTTCTTAACATGGTATACTCTTGTTTCTTAAAATGGCTTCCCAAGAACCTTCCCCCAGTGTGTTCCCTACTGTGGGTGTTCGTGTATGGTACAGACTTGCATGTACAACTGGAGCTTTGCTTACCATTTTTACCATAGCAGTTCCCACTGCCAAAGAGACACATTGCATAAAAAACTGAACAGCTGAACAAATGGCTGTTGCAAACATAGCAGACATACTGAGTTGAGCACAGTTCTGTCTCATGCACACACATCCCTTTGATTGTAACTTCTGTGTTTAGACAAATGTGATCCATTCCATTTGATGTGTTAAGTGACCGTTCACTGAAGCTGCATCAAGATTGCTATTAAAAAAAATAATTGTCTTCATGATCTACAATCCAGTGCTGATTTTACAGCATTAGTTTTGGGATGAAGAGCTATACTTGATCAGTGATGGACTACCACAAAAATGATGCACTTATTTTGTTTTCCGTGCTGCTGGTTTGTCAGGGATAAAGCAGGAGTACAGAGATAAAACAGTTGTGTGTGTTTATGTGTGTGTAAGTGAAATCCAACAAAGTCCTACCAAGAGGGGAAAAAACATGCTTATCTTGATAGCAGGGATTACAGGCAGGTCATGCATTGAAAGGTTCTAGAGGAACTGATCAAATGCTATCCTTAAATGATGCAGACAACATTTCTGGAATTAGGATCATCAGGATGTATCTTTAGTAATCTTTGGCATAATTATTTTACTATCTAAATATTAAATACCTATTGTCTTATTTTTTAATACCAAGGAAAGAGGCAATTGAAGACAGTGTGTCAGCATAAGCTTTCACAGCCCTGATGTACAAGTGTTTCTTCTGGATCATTTAGGAGTACCTTTTCCACAATTCTTTCCTTCCAGGGCCTGGAGGCCCTGGGTAGCCCGGCTCGTGCTTGTGAGGTTAGCCCGCTCTCTTATTAGTTCCAAGTCCCACTGCTAGATGAGTGATCTCAACAGATGGCTGTCCCAAATTTAAGGTTTGACTTCCATAGCACCCCTTGTAAAACTCGCCAAGAATAACTGAGATTCAATTCCCTGCAGCGCTGTGTAATACAACAGTGTTATTACATGAGCTGAAATTTCCCTCAGCACAGCTTAAATTCCAAGGCAGAGTGGCCTACCTTGGCAGATAAAGAGCTGGGTAGGGTATGTATATGTGAGAAAAAAGGATATGGAAAATGAATGAAGTTAATATTACTAAATAGAACTGAGGTTCTGAGGCTGTTGTCTCTGATGGTATAATTGAGACTGAAGCATTGGTATTCTGCCCTCTGCGGCACACTTCAAGAAAAGGTGTGGTAATGGCAGGGACATAGGTATAGATTTTTAGGGGGGAGTTCGGGGTGGGGCCACACCCCCACCCACCCCTAGGGCATGGCCACACCTTCCCAAGCCCTGCCCCTGGCCTAGCACTTCTAAAAGCAGCTCTCCGAGGTCAGGGATGGCAGACTGCCCTGCCCCTCCCCTCTGGGCAGAGGCATAGAGGCAAAATGGAGCCTGGTGCAAAATCTGAGCCCCCCTCCCCCCCCGGGCAGCCGCTGTGATGCTGGAATCCACCCCCAAACAGCATCACTTTCAATTGTGTTTAAACTAGAGAGCCCAAATTCTCCTTTTATATCCACCTTAAAGGCAGAATCTGGGGTCCCTAGTTAAACAACATTGAAAGTGATGCTGTTTTGGGGTGGATTATCCCCCGCCCTGAAACAGCATCACTTTCAATGTGGTGTAGTGGTTAAGAGCAGGTGCATTCTAATCTGGAGGAACCAGGTTTGATTCCCTGCTCTGCCACTTGAGCTGTGGAGGCTTATTTGGGGAATTCAGATTAGCCTGTGCACTCCCACACACGCCAGCTGGGTGACCTTGGGCTAGTCACAGCTTTTCGGAGCTCTCTCAACCCCACCCACCTCACAGGGTGTTTGTTGTGAGGGAGCAAGGGCAAGGAGATTGTAAGAACCTTTGAGTCTCCTACAGGAGAGAAAGGGAGGATATAAATCCAAACTCTTCTTCTTCTAAACTGAGGAGCTCCGATTCTCCCTTTAAATCCATGTCGAAGGGGTGGATTTAAAAGGAAAATCTGGGGAAATTTGGGGGGTGCCTGCTGTCAGGGGTACAATGGTTAAGCTAGAACAGGGGTAGGGAACCTGCGGCTCTCCAGATGTTCAGGAACTACAATTCCCATCAGCTTCTGTCAGCATGGCCAATTGGTAGGGGCTGATGGGAATTGTAGTTCCTGAACATCTGGAGAGCCGCAGGTTCCCTATCCCTGAGCTAGAAGCACCAAACTTTCAGGGTATCTTTAGGAGACTCTCCTAATGATACCACCCAGGTTTGGTGAAGTTTGGTTCTGGGGGTCCAAAGTTATGGACCCTCAAAGGTGTAGCCCCATCTCCTATTATCTCCCATTGGAAACAATGGGGGGATGGGGACACCCCTTTTGGGAGTCCATAGCTTTGGAATCCCTGGACCAAACTTCACAAAACCTGGGTGGTATCAATAAGGGCCTCTCCTGATAGTACATCCCAGGTTTGGTGAAGTTTGGTTCCGGATATCAAAAGTTATGGACCCTCAAAGGTGTAGCCCCCATCTTCTATTAGCTCCCATTGGAAAAAATGGACGATGGGGCACCCCCTTTGGGAGTCCATAACTTTGGACCCCCTGAACCAAACCTCACCAAACCCAGGTAGTATCATCAGGAGATTCCCCCAAACAATCCCTGAAAGTTTGGTGCTGCTAGCTAGCCCAAACAATGTGCCCCCTGCAGGCCAAAAACCGAAAAAGCACTACAATGTTTTAAAAACCCACAAACGGGTGTGCGGAGCTTCGGACATGAATGGGGGGGTTCAAACCCAAGAAACCCCCCCCCTTACCTACGTCCATGGGTAATGGTAATGGAACAGAACACTGTGATGGACATTTGTCTTCTGCTTGGAAAGCATAATCCTCCCCTTGCAAATTGCTGTGTTTTCACAGTGGGCTATAAAGCATGAAACAAAACAGTGGCACCCATTCCCCCTTACTTTGCTGTCTTTATCTGAGCTTTCAAGGGCACAAAATAAATTTTCGACTGAGTTGTTAGAGCAATACTGCTGTAGAACACAGTTCACTTTCTCCGCAGCAACAGGCTCAGAGTGGCTACCGATACATTTATGCTAAGTACAGTACAATATGGAAGCAATAAACCAATGGAACCCCCCACAACATGGTGCATAAGTAACTTGATGGAAGTAAGAATAGAGGGAAGAAATCAAAGGGAAAAGAAGGGAAGGGGACAGTGAGAAAGGCAAGCAAGATGCCTTCAGCTGTTGTTGCCCTATCTATAGGCCTGGAACGGCTCTGCCTTGCAGGCCCTGAGGAGTTGAGACAAGTGCCACAGAGCCCTGATTTCATTTGATGGAGTGTTCCAACCGGCCAGAGCCAAAAAAGGCTGTGGCTCTACTTGAGGATAGCTGGACACTTTTCAGACCAGGGATCACCAGCACATTGTTATTAGCAGAGTGCAATGCTCTCTGGGGGACATATTGGGAGAGTCGGTCTCACGGATGCAATGCTCTTATACCATTAAGGGCTTTAAATGTTAATTCTAAAATCTTGAACCAGATTTGGTGTTCCAACTAGAGCCAATGCAGCTGGTAGAGCACCAATCAATTGTGGGCCCTCTACTTTGTTCCTCTAAGTACCCATTCAACGATATTTTGTACCAGCTGAAGCTCTCAAATCAGACCCAAGGCCAGGGCAACCCTGCATAGAGCAAATTAAGTAATCCAGCCTGGAGGTGACCATTGTGTGTGTTGTCATCCGCTATTGTGTATCTCACCATTCCCTTCCATGCTTAAAAAAAAAATCTAGCAAGGGCCTAAGTACATTTGCTGTAACTGAAGTCTCACTGAGTGCTGTTGGACTTACTTTCTAGTAAAAATTGCAGTTGGCCATACCTTTTGCTGTGAGCATTGTCTCTGCTCTATTCTTTGGAGTCTGTGGCTCAACAATGCCAACATGTCCAGAATTTCTGTATTTATTTCCATCATTTCTTTCCCACTTATACTCATTTGGTTCAAAGGTGTACCTGCAGTAGTTTTGTGTTCATCCCAATTCCTGGCTCAGTATTGACCTGGGTGCCTGCCCAACTTCTCACCCCCAAGAAGAAATGTGAATGCTGCTGATGTGTTAAAATGGTGGATGGAGAGAAAAGATGTGACTGGTGGATTTGAGACCTTCAGCTACACTTGCAAAGCCTTTGTATCAACTGTATCAATGTCATCCTAAAAATACTTTTTTGGGAGTAAGCCCCAATGAGCAGACATGATAGGTAGACATGATCAGGATTGCTGTCTAATACTACCAGAATTCACCAGAATTGCTGTCTAATACTACCAGAATTTCTGGGTAGACATGATTAGGATTGCTGTCTAATACTACCAGAATTCATATGATAAAACACATCACTTTTCAGTATATTCTTTGGTACTTGGCCGGGCATTGCTCTGGCACCCCCTGCAGCCTATCCAATATGCCCACCATTACTGTGAAATTGCATATGGACTACTTCTTAGATCAATACATTCCTACTATTTTCAGAACTAAACATAGAAAACCTAGAAATGCTTTAGTTACTCTGTCTTTTTCAACTGTATCACTGAAACGACGGGTTGTTTCTATCATGTAGATATCACAGGAAACAGCTTGTGTGTAGTGCTTTCTCCACACTGGTGCTATAAAGTACTGCAGTAGTGTTATTCAAACATCAGCCATAATGACATGATGAGATATGCTACATGTTCTGACAGTGACATAGATAAGGTGGCTGCTTCAAACTGTATTTTCTGATAAAGGTAACATATAGAAACTTCTGCTTCATTGAGGCCATTTAAAATTACTTCCCGTGTAGTTACATTCTCATGGCAAACCATTCCAATGCAGTGGTTTTCCACCTTGCACAAGAAATGTTTTTTCCCACATGTCCCCAAATTGTCAAATGGTGACATAAGAAGATCTCCCAATCTTCCTAACTGCTGCAAATCATTTGCTTGCCATATAAAGTCAGTAGCTGCAGTTTAATGTAGTGATGTTTATGTGAGACCCATTTCGTGTGAACTGATATATAGTCTCAGAATTCAAATCAGTGGGATAAATCTAGATTTATATCGGAATAGCTAAATCCATCACCTAGAGAGTAATACTGATAATGTTAATTTGCACTAGTTGCTCAGTTCAGTCTAATGGAATTAATTGGCACTTATAAAAGAGTGGAGACCGGAACACCTATTTTTAAACACGGTGTGTCATTTTTGATATCTCAGCTTTTTTGCCTACAAAGACACACTGGCAGTGACAATATATGTATTTAGCAATCCTGTGCCACACACGTGGACCGGTACATGCACCCATCAATTCTCATTCCTGAGGTTTCATGTTTGTGTGTGCCGTCTTGTGTTTGCTGATGTTTGCATGTGCATCAACACCCGCCTCCATCAACATGCACATAACATCACATCTTCTACCCTGCATTCTCCTGTCACCTCAGAAACCTTGCAAGTTGCCTACTTTGCTAGAAAACTGGTCTGAAGTAAAAGAAGCCTAATTTGACCAGATTTTCAATTCCAAATTAAGCCACCTTAGGGGTTCTACTTGTGCTGCCGCTTTCCAGTCGCGGGGAAAAACACACCTGAATTTACACAAGAGAATTGACATCAGTCTAATCTGCTGGGGTGTGGACTGCTGAGAGAAGCAATTTGTATGCAGGTTTTCCCTACCCCATCAAGATCAGTGTGTGTGTGTGTGTGTGTTCTTCTCTCTGTAAAAACCCATCTGGGTTTGGTTGGGCTGTAGCCCCTGCTATTGGTTCTAGGCCATCATGTGCCGAGCCTAGCCGAGGCTTTGGGATGATCTGTGCTTGCATTAAATCGATCCACTGCTGCACATTAGAGCTGAACCTGCCAGTGAATCAGACCTTTTCTTTCTTTTTTTCCCATTTTCTCCCCCTGCCTGCCTGCCTGCCTGCCTGCGTCCCTCCCTCCCTAACACCAGTCTTATTTTAGCTTACCCAAGAGGAGGAGGAGGAGGAGGAGGAGGAGGAGGAATACAGGGCAGGAAAAAATACTAGACATTGCAGCTACCAGGGAACCCTTATGAGTAGATGGTGGATGGCAACTACTTCTCTTTTCTCTTTCATTTTTTGGATTTTACAGGATTTCTTTGCTGCATTCAACTCCAAGATGAGGCAGAACTGACACATGCACACACACACAAACACACACTTGCTCTGTGTCTCACACACGCACACACACTCATACACGCAATCTCACCGGATAAAAAGGCAGAAAGAGAGACCGCTGGCTAGCAAGAGGGGGGCAACATCTACAGCTCCAGAAGCTAAGGAGAGCTCAAACGCTTTTTCCTTTCAGATCTTGGACACAGTTGAAGACGGCAGGATGAAACTCCAGTGAAAAAACCTTGGGAGGGGGGATTTTGTTTTGATTCGGGGGGGGGGGATCGTGTGTGTGTGTGCTTTTTTCAGTGTGGGTGATTTTTCTGCCCCCCCCTTTTTTGGTAAATTTTTCATTTTTTCCCCTCACCGGTGCAGTACTTTATTTGTGAGACGGGAGGGCATGTAGTGATCTCACAAATCTTACAAGAAAAATATTTTTTTTTCCTTCTTGTGAGTGCAATTGTTTTTTCTGCCAAGCTGCCCAGCACAGAAGAAACCTGCATTTCAGCCACTAAACTGCATTGCAATTACTGAGACCGAGAATCTCCTTTGATGGCGTCTTTTTATGTTTTATTTTTATTTCCATTTCCTTGTCTTCTGGCTTTGAGAAGAGTGCTCGGGGCGAGGAATTGGTGCATTCGATTCCTTTAATTGCATTTTTCCCCCTCAGTGGGGAGGAGGTGCTGCTGTCGCTACATTTAATTGTCATCCCCCCCCCCTCCTCCCAGGGGCAATGCATTTCTTTATTTTTTTAAAAAACTGAAACATTTTTAACTGATGGCGCATTGAATCTTTTTCAGTGCAGTTTTTTTTAAAGGGGCAGTTTGGTGCATTGGTCTCTCCCCCCCCCCCCCCACCATTTCAATTCTACAATTTTGGGGGATTTTTCTTGCCGTTCTTCTGGGGTGTGTCCCCCCCCCCCCGCCCATCATTGCAACCTTTTGGGAAGAGGGCGGAGGATTTCTTCGTCGCTTCCACCCTGCAAAGGGAGGTGAGAGTGACCATGTCCAGGATTTCTGCCGCTTTCCCCAGCCGTGCTCCAGCCTGAGTGCCCCCTCCTTCTGCTGCAAGCTCCCCTAGCAGCATCCTACAGCAGCCGATGGGATGTGATGAGCTCCTTCTCTCCAGCAGCATCCTCAGCGGCATAACCCCCGGCCCTTTGCTCTTTGCAGGATGGCTCGGTTTGGAGATGAGGTGCCAGCCCGCTATGGGGCAGGAGGTGCAGGGGGAGCTGGGTCTGGAACAGCGAGCAGTGGAGGTGGCCGGGGCGCCGGGGGCGTCCGGCAAGGTGGTCCCCCGGGGGCCCAGAGGATATACAAACAGTCGATGGCCCAGCGAGCCCGAACCATGGCACTCTACAACCCCATTCCTGTTCGGCAGAGCTGCCTGACTGTCAACCGCTCCCTCTTCCTCTTCAGTGAGGACAACGTGGTGAGGAAATACGCCAAAAAGATCACCGAATGGCCATATCCTTTCTGTGGGGGATCCCAAGTAGCAGCACTTAGACCTCAGCAGCACTTAACATGTGGAAAACGGCCGCGTGAAAGCATGTGTGTCCCAGTTTAGTTCCTGCATGTTTGGCCCACCTTCTGCATGATGCCCCACTTGAACACACCCGTCCCCAGCGTTCCTGCCAGAATTGCACATGCCGAACATTAGCGAATCACATCGGTCTTGCTTCTGCATGTTTTTACTAGCTCATTATCCCATCTCTTCTAAAGCAAATGTGTTGTCTACATGGATCTGTCAAACCCCTTCTCAAATATGTGGATGCAACTCTTGAACCTCACGACAAATAGCATCTCAGCCTCTGATCCATGCAGCTGTATTTCTTTTTCCTTCTGCCAAATGTCTTTTTGCACCTAATACATTCTCTTCCCCCCTCCCCTTTTCTCCTGCATCTTTTCTGAGTCAGTGTGCTTTCTATGTATGTCGCCTTGTTAGTATACTTTCCACCACTTTAATTTGTCTATGGCCTTAGAGTGAATGATCCTTCAGCCATGCTTCCCCTATGCAGGGGTCAGCATTCTCGACTCAAGAGCCCGTGCATCTGCTGTTTTCTTCATTGCCTTCCTTTCATCCCCTTATGCTGTTACCTGTTAGCTAGATTCTCTCTAAAGTTGTTGGTCTTTCAGTCTGTGCAAAGGGTGGGGTAGGGTGGGTTGGGTTGGAGGGAGCAGGATAGAGAGCACCAGTTTTCATTTCCCCAAATGTAGAGGTTTGGAGACTGCATTTGTTATCCGTGTCCTCATTTCTCCTTCTTCAGATGGGGTTTATAGATTTTGGACAACCAGCAATCATCTTGTTCCCTAGAGATGTGGCATGGAGAATGGGATTTCTTAGTATGGTGTGAGCTAGTTATGAGAAAGAAAGAAAGAAAGAAAGAAAGAAAGAAAGAAAGAAAGAAAGAAAGAAAGAAAGAAAGAAAGAAAGAAAGAAAGAAAGAAAGAAAGGGCCTTTGTTAACTAGGAATTGTCAGGGGGAGTTGAGATAAGCACCAACATTGCCTTCCTTTCCCAAAGAGGCACATAGTGGACAGAAAGAGGCCTAACAGAGGCCTTATGAAATGAATGTAGCCGACAAATAGATTCCAATCTATAGGAAATCAAGAGGGGACGAAGATGTGAGAATGGACCAAAACTATAGCCCACAGAATCAGAATTCCCTCCCGCTCTCTCCAGTTTTAATGCCTGGCACCAGGCAATAATGCTCCTAATTATTTAAACTTTACATGGGGGAATTCATGAGTTAAAATTCTCAAGAGGGTCCAGAGAGCCTTGGCAGAGAGCATGTCCCCTTGACGTGTAGGGTGGGAATAATATAGAGGAAATTATGGATTCAGCTACTCTTGCTGGGTCTTGCATATGGGATTTCCTCTGCTGGTGAAGAAAAAAATGCAAGATTTCCAGCTTCTGCATCCATCACTTCAACTTGGTATGTAAAAATCTTGTTTCTTCTTGTGACTGTTTGCATAGCTTCTCTTTATCTGAAGGAGATACATACATGTTGTCGGTTACAGAAATGTGTTCTGCTTACCTGTCTTTTGATCTCCTGGTTTACATAAACTTATTCCTTTCCTGTTTAGAAAAGTTGAGTGCTGAGAGTAAGTATGTGATCTGAGAACCAAATGTTTTCTAATGCCTGGAGAAACTTGGAATAAGGGTATGTGCGTAGGAAACATAGTTCTGGAAGTGCAGTTGGGTTTCCACAGCTAGCTTGCAATGGTATGGGTATGTGTTTGTTCAGCTTGTTTGTCAGTTTGTGGGAGGAAATTTACATTTTGCTTACATGGGGGTGAAGGCAGAGCATGTTGACTGGGACTGATGGATTAATATTGGTATACCTTTGATTATTGCTGGCTCCTCCCCGTCATAGAAAACAGCTTGTAGGTGCTCTTTTTTTACAGTGTCAGGGGTCTAGCTGTTTACCTAAAAAGTGGATCACTGAGCTTGGGCAATGCATCTTTTGATGTTAATAAAAACAGGTGCTGAAGAAAACTGTATTATGGGATGGGTACAGGTGTTAGAGAGATGGATGGAATAACCAGTCAATTTCTTCCCATCCAATGTGGTTAGTTATAGATCCTGAGACTAAACTGAATAATTATGTTAATTTCTTTCTCATGCGTTTATAATGTGTTTTATAATATAAGTATGTATAATGTAATTTGGGATTTGGGGTGGTGATCACAGTTTTTGGGTAATTTGGGATTAGGGTGGTGAGCATGACCCCACTAGATGCAGTGTTGGGTTTTTACTCTGTCATCAGCCAAGCAATAGTTTCTTTGGATTATTTGGGGCAAATAACTGTCTTCTTGGTTTTCCACCTATAAAATGGGACGAAATAATGGAAAAATTCATAGGGTGAAGTTGTAAGTATAGATCAGATAATGAAGATTCTGTAGACAGTGGCCATAATCCAGAGCCCTGCTAGCATGTGGCACTTTTACCAGGCTATGGGATATGAAGCTCTGCAGGCACAGTGGGTTGCCTCGTTGGATCCTAGCCATTTGAATGGAAATTGCAGCCATCCTTGATATATAAAATAGCCAGCACTCAGCATTCTCTCCCTTTGTTTCACTCTATTTCCAACATTCTTGCACAGTGTTTCAACATTTTGTCACCTTTTAACACAATTGTCAGTAACTACAGAACTCTTGGGCCAAATCTACCCACCCTCCCTCAGACAATCAAGAGCCAAAAAATGTGTGGAGGGGGGATATCCATAGCAACATGACCCGGAAGCAGGAGAAATGCACACTGGGGCATTGGTTTACCAACATCTCCCCTTCCCTACTTTATTTCCTCCACCCAAACAGTTGTTGATAGAAGTCTAGTATGGGACTCTGGGCAGGTAATGTACAGGAGGGGGTGGATCTATAAGAAATGTGGGTATTCATATCTGACTTAACTTCCATTAAGGTCTGTAGGACAGACAGAACAGGCTGCCCAATGGGACACAATTTAGAGGAGGTAAAAAAACTCTTCTGGGGTCACTAGAGCAGGTTTAGCTTCCATCCTCTTGCCATCCCTGAGTTCATGCCTTTACTGTTGCCTAAATCAGTGAATGGCTGACATTAACTATAGAGCAAGATGAGGAAAAGTAAAGCACTACACTTGGAGACAGTATTGTGGTAGAGCAATACTGACAGTGTTGACCTAGTGTGGCTCAGTCACCATTAACAAGCATTCCTAGAGAAGGGGAAGGGGTGCCCCATCATCTTCTAAAAGCAGAATGTCAGGGGAAAGGGATCTTGTCCTTGACACTTCTGTGTCCCTTCCCCTCAGCATCAAGAACTAGATCCAGGAGAAGGGACACAATCCATCCCCCTTCTGAACATTGGCTGCTTCTGGGCTAGCCTTGCACTATGTTTGCGAGGTGTGGAATTGTCCCAGGTTTGGAAAAAATAATCTTGACCCTATTCATAGCTGTGACTGGTAGAATGCAGAAGTACAGGTAAGCTCATGGTAAATATCTGTGTGGAAAGGACCAGAACTCCCTATTGTTCCCTGGTTGCAAACTTGAGGAACCTTTAGCCAATGAATAGTAAAGGACACAGGCATTTCTTTAGAAACAATCTTACCAAAAATATAAAGGCTGGTCATGATCAGGGGGCTGATTTGCCTCTCAAAAGCAGTTTCATTTGCAGGATTGTGTGTTTTTGATTCTGACCTGATATTGGTTACCTTATCTGGGATTTCTGCACATTTTGTGAGTTGGGGTTGTCTGTTAGAATGAGCCTCTCCAAAGCTTTAAAAAAATCAAATCCTTGTGTTTCAAGGTCTACCTAAGAGTAGAACTACTGGATTTGGGAAAGATTTCTTTTGTATTCCTTGAGACCCTATGGTTTGTGCTAAATAAGAGTGGAGAATGTGATAGGAACCTCTTCTGTTTATACCATTATTTCCAGATAGAAATGTGACTTGAAAATGCATTTTGCTGCTTCCTGATTACCAGAAGGAGACTCATTGCTAGATATGTGGGTTCAGGGAACTGGAAGAGCTTATATGTCCCCATCAACTGCCTTTCTGTCTATCCAGGAAACTGCCTTTCCTCCAAGAAGCTCAGAGGAGCATACATGGTTCTTCCCCTCATTTTATCTACTTAACAACTATGTGAGGAAGGGGCAGATTGGTAATTAAGGCCACTGGATCATATCCCAGCGGGCTGTGATGGCCTGGGGGCCATCTTCCTATGTCAGGGCCACCCCACCCCAAGTGAGGAGCAGCCCTCATAGCCACTGCTGAGGTGAGCTGGCAGGCATTGCGGCTGCCATTGTGGCAAGCTGACAGCCCTCAACCTATGTGGGGTGGGGGAGGTATGGCAGTGGCTAATGAGTCAGCTGCAGAACCCTATGTGAGATGGACAGGTAGCTGCGATTGTGAGGGAGGTGGTGCAAGAAATCAATTTTTGGTGCTATTAATGCAAATGTAGTCGATTTAACACTATTAGAATGTGGTTCTGAGTATATTATTAGCTTGATGTTAAATATATGTCTGCAACATTTCATATATGTATATATGGATGGAAATATAATCTGGAAACGTAATCATACACACATAGACACACACACGATTAAGTGTCATTTAGTGTCAAAATAGTGATTCCTGCACTATGTATCTAATGCAGGGGTGTTCAACTCTGGCACCCCAGATGTTCATGGACTATGATTCCCATAAGTCCCTGCCAGCATGGCCAATCATAGTCCATGAACATCTGGGGCGCCAGAGCTGGACACCCCTGATGTAATGCAATAGAAACATTTCCCTTGCCAGTGTGAAGCAGTTTAAGCTTTCAGCTCCATATCTAGTGTGGATGCAAAACAAAAAAAAATGGTTGACTGCCTTGAATCTACAAGCAGAAGGCTCCCACTGCTGCTGCTGTTGAGAACACAGTGCAGAAACTGACTAGAATTTTGTCAACTTCACAACAACGAAGCTGAAAGTTGTCATGTTGCTGTCAATCTGATGCGTCTTTGAAAGCTCTCGGGAACAGGAGTGGGAGACTGTTTTCTTCTCTGGCGTCAGTTAATGGTCATTGACATCACTGGAGTTAGTGGCAAGTTTGTATGTTAGTAATTTTTTTCTCATTAACTCCAAACTTAACATAGAATGATTCCTACTTAAATTATTGTTAAATGAGAGGTAGACTGAATGAACTATTTGAGTCATTTGAATGTTTCCGAGCATGATTTGTCATGTGCTGTGAGTGTTGCTGGTCATTCTTGGCTGCATCTTTTCAGTATATTGTAGTCTCTGTAATTAAAAGTTTGATTGACCACAGATGAGAATCTAAGTATATACACATTAAACAGTTTTGGTCTTCAAAGCTGCAGGACAGGAAGGGAAGAACGCGATTGTGATTCAGTGAGTAGGGCTTTTAATTCCATCTGTGTATGGCACAGTTCTACACAGGCTGCATATGGTGTGTCTGCGGAACCTGCTCCGCTGCCTGAAGCTAAAATCTTTGGTTTGCAGTGAGCTAGCAAATGTTAGGTCTCCCAATGGAAAGGAAAGATTACAGTGCAACATTTATTGTTATGGTGTTATATATTGTCATTGTTTTAGGTGTATCCATATTTTATTATTTTTGTCTTGTGTTGTAACCAACCTTGAGACCTTCAGGTATAGGGCGGACTAAAATACTTATAAATAAATAAAATTAAGAGACAGGACAGACCAGGCCTGTTGCTTCTCAGTCCAGTCAAAAAGCATTCACGACAACAAAAGTAAAGCTATTTGGAATTGAAAAGTTTTCTAGTGATGGCAGCTCAAGGGTGAGGCTTGTAAACCTGCCTCATCGACACAGTCAATTTAGCCATTTCTTGACTATGCTGGCAGTGTATGTAGCACATCAGCCTTCCACGAGCACTGAGTCCAAGTATGGCTCAAAGCTACGTAGTCTATATATGTTGTGCTGAATATCTATTAAGAGCAACAGGACCAATGAGAACTTAGGATGGCATAGAAATAAATGAAAACAAAACAAAACAAAATGTGTGGTGGAGAATTCCACATTTCTAGGAGGTTTACAGGGCAAACCTGTGTAAGAGTTATTTCTTTCTAAGCATGTGGCTCTCAGCTTAGCTTCAATATGTATACTTTCAGAGGATAGCCATGTTGGTCTGGAGTAGAACAGTTAGAATCAAGTCCAGTGGCACTTTAGAGACCAACAAAAATGTTGGGGTTATAAACGTTCGAGAGTCTAAGGCTGATTCTGCATGGGCCAAAAACAGCGGTGTGAAAACAGTGTGAAACCAGCATAAACCCTTTTCCACTGTTTTCACACCGTTTTCACACTGCTGTTTTTGGTCCGTGTGGAATCAGCCTAAGGGCCCAATTCAGATGAAGGGATGAATCGGCCCTTGGGAGTGGTGGAGGGCCGCACCAGGACATTCCCCCACCCTCCTGGCATAAGAGGCATCTACACAAGCAGCAAGAGCAAAGACACAAGCATGTAGGCATGCACAGCTCCTCAACGGCTACATGTAGAAATAGTCGCTGCCTGGGAGCTGCGCCAGTGTCCGAGCACATGTGGGGGTGGGCTGCTGATGTTGCCAGGGGTTGAGCCCACTTTAGTTGGCTTCTACCAGCTTTCCAGCCCGAGAATGCCCCTTTCCATGACCTCAGACTTATGCCACCAAAAAATGTAGTATAACCCTTTTTGACCTATGGGGCTATTTGGACAGCAGGAGGATTTTAAAATTTCCCTCCGTTGCACACGGCCTGAAGCCCTTTTGGATGCTGCTTTCGCTGCACTGTCCCTGGCTGCCATGGGCTTCCTCCCCATTTGGATTGGGATGAAAGCTGTCTTTGTCAACTGTGAGTAGTAATGGAAATCTCTGCGTCTTTAGGTCGATTACCGGGTCACATTCAGTATTTCAAAATCCAGGTCTGTTTTATCCCGGGTTCTCCCTTCGCATGGGTGCCCATTTCCATGAAGGAATCAAGTCAAGACTGGGAGTAAATAACTCCGATTTCTTTTGCACGAGCCTGGCTTTTTTTGTTTTTACAATGCAGATTCAGCCACGCATTCTCGAACATCCCCAGTGTGCTGCATTCTGATTGGCTCTCCTCCCACCAAAGACAATGCTTCTGAGTGGCGGATCCACAGCAGCCACAGGAAATCCAAGCAGGAACACACATACCTTTTCTCTAGCTTTGGAAAGGAGCTGGTGCAGTGAGCAACATGGCAAGCACATTGTGCTACACAAAGTAAAAAAATTTGGCCAATACTGAGCAGAGCACTATGTCCCATCCACATGTAAAGGTGTGCAAGAAACCTCAGCAGGAGACACTCACCCACCCTCCCCATGATATACCAAATAACATTTGACTGGTTTTTGGGGCTGTCATGGGGAGCATCCTGCCAGGCAGGCACTCCTCCCCCGCAGGACCCCGTTGGGAACGTGAACTTGGAACTGCAGGATGCGGCTTGGCTAGCGAGCGGGGCTTGGCGAGAGTGAGCAGGAACGGGGTGAGTGCTCGTGTTTTCTCGCATGGGCTCACTTGCCTGGCTCCTGGAAGAGCTGTCAAAGGGCAGAAAACTTGCTTGGGGAACTTTTCGGAAAGGGCAGACTGGAACTCAGCAGAAAAGAAACTGGCATGATGTAAGGTGGGAAGATCAGGTGGCCAAGCGGGAAAAATAGATTGGTTTTGCTCCCATGGTGTTCCCACGGAAGCTGATTCAACATGGGATTTTGGAAAAATATCACTATTTTAGAGGATGAGAGAAACCAGGGAACCACGCAGACTTCTTGGCCAGATCAGGATATTTCCCTTGCTCAACCCAAGATATTTGGACCGTGCGGAATCAACCTTTATATCCCAGTCAGACAGTGGGAAGGGTGTTGTTAAGGAGGACTTCAAGTTGCAGGGGTGCAATTCATATTGTAATCAGCTTGATTAGGCTAGAGGAGAAATGCTTTGAGGCAGAAAATTAGTATCTGTAGTGAGATAAGAATCCTTTGTCCCTAATCAGCCCTGGGTAAGGGGGTCCATTGTCCTGAACTTGTGAATGAACTCAAGTTCAGAAATGTCATGTTGTAATCTCCTCTTCAAGTTTCTTTGTTTGAGGACTGCCACCCTTAGGTCAGCAATAGAGTGCCCTGAAAGATTAAAATGTTCTTCCACTTTTTTTTTTTAGTGTTGTGGTGTTTAATGTCAGATTTTATTATTTTGCATAGAGCCTGTTTGTCTGATAAAGAAAGTGGAAGGACTTTGCTGACATTTGATGACATTTATTATAATGGAAGATGAATGGGAGAATGAACCAGAGATGGCATGGCTAGTGTTAATAGGTTTGGCATTGTGCTGTCAGAGAGGATTGTGGGGACAAAGTTGGTATCTTGGTTTGTTGTAGGCCCTGGTAGCAGAGTCAATGTCCCATGTTAGGAAGGGCATGGTGTTTGCTGAGCCACCCTAGAAGATACATCCAGCAGCAGGAGCTGCCAGGACTCTGATACAGTGTTGGGCAGAGACAGGTATCCATAACAGGCAGTGAATGAAAGCAGCCCAGCCAGCAGCACCACAGAATACTTCATGATGTGCATCTGTGCCTTGCTGGGCTCTGGCTTTTATCCTGCAGAACTATTCTTCAAAGGAGTGAAAACAAGGCCGAAGGGGATGGAGGAGCCTGGATTTCCTCTTCACTCTCCCTGTTGTTTGGCTTGTGAAGGTTATGAAACCCTCAAATGGGGATATGAGCAACCTTTGCCACAAAAAGTCACTCACTTGAGTGACAATTCTTTCTCGCCACTGTCACGTGTAAATCTATCCTCACTTTAGGAAGAGGAGCAAGGGGCAAGGGGAGGCATGGTTTAAAAACTCTCTTGCCCAGACTCCTGATCCTGATCAGGTTCTCACATGTACTATATACTGGTTCTCACATGTACTATATACTGGTTCTCACATGTACTATATACTGGTCTCAGAAGATGGAGGTTCTGATTGTTAATCTCCAGCATCTAATTTAGTCTGGCCTTCATTTAGAACCCAATTACAAGTGCAACCCACTGAAGTTAGTAGCAATACACTAATTTATGTTAGCCAAGTAGAATTGAAACAACTATGTGTGTTAGTCTGGATTTTTTTCTCAGCATTAATCTTTTTCCCACTTAAAAACACTGACTTGTAGCCAACAGCTATTTTCCACCAACATAATAACACGCACCCCATTACCACAAGCTCAAGGACTAGACCTGCAGCAAAGTCTGATGCATCCCCCTTATTGACTTCAGTAACATTATCACAGGACCAAACAGCCCTTAGTACCAGTCGTGGCGAACCTTTGGCACTCCAGATGTTATGGACTACAATTCCCATCAGCCCCTGCCAGCATGGGAATTGTAGTCCATAACATCTGGAGTGCCAAAGGTTCGCCACCACGGGCCCATACTATCATTTACTTCCTCATCTGCATGATGTATGTCTTTTTGCCATTTACCTTATCCAAATGGATAAGAGCATAAATGGGCCCGAATTAGGCATCAAAATGGAAACACCTAAAAATCAGTGGCTGAGCATTCCGAAGTATTTGGCCTTCTAGGAAGAACAATTTAAGTAAATTTCTAGACCGTCTTTCGATTATGCATTCATAAGATAGAGGGAAGTTTGATTGATTATCGGATGCTTTTTTTAATGAGAAGGCGAAATGTGCAACTTGACACCATCACCATTTTGCACACCTGTTCAGCATATTAAATAGGATGCCTTAAGAATGATGGCCCACCTTGTCCTGTTTTGTTTCTTAACATTCAACCTGAGGAAAAATTCTGGAGAACTTGAAAACTTGCACACTGTTTTATGTTACTTTGGCCGATCCTAATAAAAGGCATTATGTGTCTTTTTATTTTGAATACTGAAATTTAGTGTAACGTCGGGCCTTCTGGCCTTTCTTTCCTTCATTGCTTTTGCTGTTTGAAGCTTTGTGCATGAAGTAGGCTTTGTCTTATAAAAGCTTATGTCATGATATATAGTTTACAGTGCCACAATATACTGTGTGACTTCCCCATTCTGAGATCATCCTGGATCTTTGTGAGGTCCTGTTGTGAAAACTAGCTGTTCCTCTTCATAGCTTTGCCAAGTGGATTGGCCTTGATGAGATGTTTGTAAACTGTGCCAAAACATTTTGATAAGTTATTGAGATAACTTCTCTTGACAGAAATGATATTGATGTTATTATAACATGTATTAGTGTGAGTCTTATTCTCTTATTTCTTGTGTTATATACCGGTTTTTCAAATATGGAAGTTAGACTTACTGGACTGTAGTATCCACAATTACCTCTAATGCTTTCCTTTGGAAAATCACCCTTTATGTTGTCTCTTTTCTTGCCATCTGTTTAAAAGTTCAGTTTTACTGGTATCTGACATACCTTGGTTGGTTCCTTCAGAACTCTTGGCTAGCTGCCACATTGTCCTCCAAACAGTTTTCTGTTTATGAATTTAAACTTTTACTCACATCAATTTGTGACATTAAAAAAAATCTCTTCAGATTTATTACCCTTATCCAAACTACAGTTTCTCAAGGCAAATCTGCACGGCAATTAAACCTCCTTCCGTTTGATGCAGTATTCATTCACTGCATTAGATTTGCTGCTGTGATTATATGAATTAGGTCACGAGCTCCTCGAAAGTTGAATTACATCCTCTGGCCACATTCAGTAAGGTTATTCTGGGGTAACTACCCCTTGAAATGACTCACTAAGATTTGCAGTTTCTGTCTAAATCCTTCTTCATTCCACAGAGAATTATGCAACTGCATCGCTCTTCTGCCTTTTAAAATTTCTCTTAGTGGAAAGAACTGATGCTGCACTTTTACAGTTGTGAAAAAAATAAAGGAAAAGGAAAAGATTTCCTGCAGCTTGACAAAAATTAATATTTATTTCCAAAAACAATGGATTGCGTTATGACATCTGGCTACGCCAGACTTGTGCTGACTTCTGAAGGTTGACATTGTGCGTTGACAGTAGGCCGATGCAAGTTGGATGTGAATTACACATGATAAACACTGGATGTACACTAGTTTCAAGAAACAGGTACAGACATGTTGTAGGTTAGCGTATTCACAATCTACATATAAGTTTAATAAAGCTTGCCTTCCATGGCTTTGATGTCACTGATTCTTTTTCATATGCCTTGATGCAGTGCCGTAGGAAAGGAAAATGACGCCCGAGGTGAAATGGCAGCTGCTCCCCCACACCCCCAAAACACTATTCACCTAACTTTTTAAAGTGAAAAAAGCAACCTGCTGCAGGCTGCAGAGGCTGCTGTGGGCCGCGGAGGCGGCCTGAGGTGACCTAAAGGGAGGGGTAGGGAGGGGTGCGGGGAGCAATTCTTCGCCCCCCACGCCTTCGCCCAGGGCATTTGTCCTGCCCCCCTATCCCGTTGTAGCTCCGCCACTGCCTTGATGACATCCTACTTCTATAGTGCATTTCTAAACAGAGTTACACCCTTCCAAGCCTATTGATTTCATTAGGCTTAGAAAGGTATAACTTTGCTTAGGACCGAGTACCTAATGTAGGTAAATTTAGAAAAAAACTTCCTCTGGTTCGCTTTTCTATCTTTGTCTTTGTAAATGGCCCCTGGTGTGTCTCATTACATTTTTGCATTTGCCTTTACCAGAGGTGAGACTCCTGAGCTATTAAAGGATTCAGACTACAGGATTTTAGTGGTCACTTCTGACTTAAGTATCAACATGTTCTCTCAAATGGCCGTTTCAGTTTGGCAGAACCTTGGCTCTGTTCTTATGAACAAAGGTGAACAAAGGTTGTATGCTCTTTTTGAGGAACATGTGCTATAATTTCACCCTGTATATTGTTTTATTAGCTTTGTGTGGAACTACATATTACAAGTCATTTTGTGGCTTGGTGGTGGCTGCAATTTGGAAGGGTATACTAGTACAGGAGGAGGATATATTTAACACTTTCTTATGTATTTTTTCCTGCTGAGAATTATTGCTTTTTACTTTTGCAGGAGACAGTTTACTTGCACAACAATAACTTTCATACATTCACTCAAAGTGAGGAACTGTGTTTCTTATAAAATCATAAGAAACTACTGCTGCACCCACTGCAAGCATTTAGTGTGCATGCAGCAAATAATGTGCCATGGGGCATTGTTTCTGGTTGGGGAAATAATGCAGGGGGAAAGGCAGGAGCCCCCCACCCCCCAATATCATGGTGCTAACCCTAACCCTTCAGTACTTCGGAACTGAATTCCCAACAGGGAAACTTGCAGCTAACATCCTGATGCAAGCACCCCATGGTAATCATGTGATAGATGTAATATGTAGTTTGGGCCTCAGGGAGAGAACTTCCACACCACCACCTATCTCATCCTGTTCACTAGAGATGCTGGAGCAGTTGTTCTCAACCTTCCTAATGCCGCGACCCTTTAATACAGTTCCTCATGTTGTGGTGACCCCCAACCCTAACATTTATCCATTTTACAGATGGAAAACACTGATGCAGAGAGTCTTAGGCAACCCCTGTGAAAGGGTCATTCGACCCCCAAAGGGGTCCCGACCCCCAGGTTGAGAACCACTGTGCTGGAGGTAGAACTGGGAGGGACCTTTTGCAATAAAGCAAAAAGTCTTCAACTGAGCCTCAGCTACTTGTGAGCAAACTATTCAGGAACAGGGTAAAGAAGGATATACCCTATTAGGTAATAGTAAAGATAGTTCCCTCCTTGTTAAAATGAGAGTGTAACTAGTCAGTCTGCACTGACGGTATGATCCCTTCCCCAAAACAGTGTTGCCATACTGCACTTTTTAAATAGAAGTTATTGAACATGAACAATGGAAGCACTTCTGTTGCTGCAGTAGTAACATATCAGTTAGGCCTAAAAGGGACCTATTCAGCTGCGACTTTGATGACACTTTCCACTACAAAGTGAGGGGGAAATTGGTTCATGGAAATGTTGCCTTTGTTCGGTCCCAACATATGGCTGATTGCTTATTCACTGGGAAGCAGCTTCATTGTAGGCATGGCATTGCGACCAGTTTTTGTTTTCAAATAATTGTGGGAAAACTGTAGCAAAGGAGGAGTCTAAATGTTTTGTTATGATTTTACTAAATGAGAACATGATTTGTCTTTTGAGGACAGCTTATTGTTCATAAAGAGTGAATGAACAACACAGAAGTAAGCCACACATCCAGGTAGCCTCTTCAAAGGCAAAGAAATGCTATTTTCCTTTGCTGAGTGGGGCACAATTAAAATTTTTAAGGCATCTTGTCCACTGGTTTATTTATCCTTGGTTACAAATCAGCAAAAAGGGTTATTTTTAAGTATTAAAAAAAGGAAAAAAGGAGATAAATATAACAGTTATGTGTCATTTACCTTGACCTCAGAGGACATTGTATTGCTGCTTGATTCCCACCCACCCCCATTTTAAATTTGTATAAATTAAATGATAGCTCTTTTTATGGGAGAAATTGCACCCCAGATATAATTTCATATTGACGTTACTGAATTTGTTCTGAAGAAGATCTGTTCTTATGTCAGCTAGATGGTCAATCATGGTCACTTAGAGACATAGTCTGCTTCTAGGTAGAGAATCTCCTATGTTGAGAATACTGGCCATATTCCACTCCCTGATTGTATATGAATATTGCGTTTATTGGGTGAATTCCAGGTCCACTCAATTTTTGTGTCCATCATACCAAAAGTTTGTTCTGCCAGCCAGTTCAAAGTGTTCCCTTCTTACATCTGAGCATCTGTGGGACAGTTTTGCAAATACCCCTTTATTTGTTTGTTTGTTTGTTTGTTTATTGGGCTTGTTATACCGCCCACCCCCAAAGGGCTCTGAGCAGTGTTCAAAAAGTTACCATAAAACACTGTAAAAATCCAATAAATACCAATAGGTAAATTAAAATATAACAATCAGCACAACCAATTAAACAACAGATTAAACAACAGATGGTGACCCATAACAAATACAGCCTCGTTCCTGGGAGGTGATTGGGCCATGATGACAATAGTCAGATGGTAAGGCATACAGATATTAAAGCATACAGGGGATGGCACATCAGTGGCCAGCCTCCCCAAAAGCCTGGCGGAACAGCTCTGTTCTGCAGGCCCTGCGGAACTGCTCTAGGTCCCGCAGGGCCCTGATGGCCGGAAGGCCCTCATGAAGTGTCCATCCATGGATAGGAGGTAGCCTTGTTGAAGAGAAACCTATACTGCAGCTTACCCCCACCCCCGACATTTCTAAAAGGCTAAATACTGCACATGGGAATGCAGAAGAAGAGGGAATGTCCACTTTGCAGAGAGTGAGTCTGGGAAATGTCTTGATATTTGGGTTCATAGGAGGTGATGCCATTTCCACCAGGTCAATTAATCTCTGTGGTCTGGAATCCAGTTGTAATTCTGGAAGAACTACAGGATTCACATGGAAACTGAATCTAACTTGTCTCAAGGAGAAGACCCTCGCTGGCTTGATCTGAGCAGTTTCAACTAACATTTGAAGTAAAAGAAGTAAAGGTTACTAGAGTATGTAACACTGTGGCCAGGCCACCTTAAGGGAACTCCTCATGTATTGCCGTGTCATACGAGTCCCTTCTTTACAAACTCTGTTTGAGTCTGCTGTTGAGTCACTCAGTATTATCAGTGTTACATGTACAATCTGATAGGTGTTTGGGATATTTAGGCTAGGCAAACATATTTCAGAGAGCTCTCTAAATCACAATGCTGTGTTATGCCTAGAAACAGTGTAATTCAAGACCTGGGAGTATGTAGAATCTCAAAATGTGAAACTCTTTTGGGATTGTGCTTAAATCCTGCACAACATGCATATGCATTACACAAGCCGAAGTATATGTTACAGGGCAAATATAAGGAGCTTGATATGGGATCCACCATGTTTTCCTAATAATGTTAGAGGAGGGGCATTCACAGGAGAAAATGAGGTGGAAGAGGATGCTTAACCCTCTCAAATTTGCTGATACTTCCCTGAAAATCCTTCTTTTCTCTCTTCCAGTTGTATTTAATCTCCCCACTTGCTACCCAGAGTAGAAGCTAACAATGATCAGCCTCAGAGTATCTTTGCAAGGGAATATGCGTAGGAGATTATAAGTACCCCTCATTAGCCCCACAGTCGTCTCCCATGAGTGCCCTCACCCCTCCTGGCCAGGGAGGGCAGGATATCAAATTCAATAATTAAATAAAATTTTATACCCCGATTTATACCTGCTTCTCTAGGCGGCTTACACAGTTTAAAAACAATAAAAACCACAATAAAACATCATAAATAAAATATTATAATTAAAACAATAAAACTAATATTAACATAACCTAAACACCCACTACCCCATCCCCCAGACCAACAGCTGCAGGGAGTTTCCAGGGAGGCTAACCAAATGGAAGATCTTTGCCATGTGCCTAAATCCATAAAGGGTAGGCACATGGCAGATCAATGAGAGGAGACTTTTCCAATCACAGAAAAAGCCCACCCTTGTGCCCCCATCCCTCACACCTTGGCAGGAGGAGATACCACCTTAACTGCCTCCCTCTGTGACCTCAGTGCCCAGACTGGTATGTACAGGTTCATGTACTCCTTCAGGTAAATAGTCCCAAGCCATTTAGGACTTCGTTTGTCAACATCAACACCTTGAATTGGACCCTGGAGTGGATTGGGAACTAGTGCGGTACCCTAAGGACCGGCCTGATATGTGTCCAGCCAGATGTACTGGCTAACAGCCTAGCTGCTGCATGCTGCACCAGCTCCAGTTTCTGGACTGTTTTTAAGGGCAGTCCTATGTGGAGCACATGACAGTAGTCCAGTCAAGAGGTTACCAGAGTATGTTGCACTGTGCCCAGGTCCCCTTTGTCCAAAAACAGCAATGAATCCAGGAACACTCCCAAATCTCAAACCCGATCCTTATGGGGCAATGCAACTCCACCCATAACTGGGTGTCTCATGATCTCATGGACTTGGGAATCCAGAAAACAGAGAACTTCTGTCTTGTCTAGATTCAGCCTCAGTTTGTTGGACCTCATCCAAGCCATAACTACTTCCAGGCAGTACAGCACACAGAGCACCTCTCCTGACTGATGAAATGGAGAGAAAGAATTGGATGTCATCTGCATACTGATGACACTTGACTCCACATCTCCTGATAACCTCACACAGCAGCTTCATGTAGATGTTGAACAGTGTATGGGACAGGATTGATCCATGGGGAAACCCACAAGAGAGCTTCCAGGTCTGCAAGGACATGTCCCCCAACACTATCTTCTGGAATCGATCCCAAAGTAGGAGGAGAACCACTGTGACACAGTGCCCCCCAACCACATTCCCTGGAGCTGGTCCAGCGAAATACCATGGTCAGTGGAATCAAAATCTCTGAGAGATCAAGGAGAATCAACAGGGTAGTATTCCCCCGTCTGATAAAGGTAATGCATCAGGGCGACCAAAGTTGTTTCCATGCTGTAACAATGCCTGAGACCAAATTTATATGGGTCCAGAAAATCAGTTTCTTCCAACTAAGCCTGCAGTTGAACTGCCACCAACGTCTCCAGGACCTTGCCCAAAAATGAGATGTTGGCCACCAGGTAATAATTTCTCAGCACCATAGGGTCCAAAGAGGGGTCCCTTCAAAAGGGGGTGGACCACTGCCTCGTTCAGAAGCACTGGCACTACCCCCTCCTTCTAAGAGGCATTTAGCACCTCCTGAACCCACTGGGCCAGCCCCCACTCCTGGCTAGATTTTATCAGCCAGGATGGACAAGGTGTAGGTGGCATCCCTGCAAGCAATTTGTCCATGTGCTTGAACCTCAAAAACTGAAATTGATCCAATTAAACCAGACAAGACAGTGCTCTGGATACCTCTATAGGATGCTATTCAACAGTAGAGTTGATCCCATGCGGATCTGAGCAACTTTATCCTGAAAGTGCACAGCAAAATCATCACAGCAGATACCAAGGGGTACCCCAGCTACTGCCCTCTGAGTGGAGGACAGCAAGCCATTAACCACCCCAAATAACTCTGTTGGATGGCCATTTATGAATGCAATGAGAGCAGGGAAATACGCTGCCACTCGGTAGGCCTGATAACAGGCTCTCACCAGTGTCTGATCAGATCTGCAATGCAGTTTCCACCACCTGCACTCAAGCCATCACTCCTCCTGCTTAATTTCCCTCAGATCCCCAGTATACCGTGGGGCCTGAAAAGCTCTGCCAGCGGGTTGAGGGCACTCAGAAGCTATCATGTCAGTGGCCCTCCTGATCCCAGCATTCCAAAGAGAGACCAGGGCCTTGACAGGAGCGCAGGCCATGTCACCAGCAGAATCTCCCACAGCTCTCAGGAAACCTTGGGATTCCATTCTCCTGGGCTGCCCTCACCCCCTTACCTCTGAAGGGGGCGGGACAGCCAAGTCAGCCTCCCTCTCTGATCTCAGCGCCTGGGCAGGAATATATGGGTGGATGTTCTCTCTCAGGTACCCAGGACCAAAGCTGTATTAGGGATTTATAGGTTAGCACCAGCACTTTGAATTGAACCTAGTAGCTCATCGGAAGCCGGTGCAGACTTCTCATAATAGGGAGAAGCCCTCAGAATGTTGCAGAGATAATGTCTTTCTGCTATCTATGCAATGAGAGAAGCTAGAGACTTTCTTTAAAAACATGAAAACTGGGGATGCTGTGGACCTGATAGTCTGATCTTGATAACATTATAACAGTTTAGTGATCTTGCAGCTTGGGGAAGGTTGCTGCCTCAGAGGACTGGGACAGGGAAATGGTGCCAATGCAGGAAGGGCTTGGCAAGATCTAAACTTTCCTATTCACACGGTAGCTACCACAGCTTTGCTGTGTTCTTTCCAAAAAATCTGTAGAATAGGAGGGTTTGTGGGGGGGGGGGGCAGAATTCCTGAAGAATAATTGTAAGGTGAATGGATGTGCAAAAAAACTGTTTTCCAGTAGCTTAGAATCTATTCCAGATAGCCAGTGTCTAATTCCGCCATAAGGTTTTATTTGCTGGGATCAGGCAAGGACTGCAGACTACATTGGCTTTGGAAGCAAGCTCCATTCAGTGCTAGAGATAAGATAGCCTTTTGCAAAAAAAATTTAAGCGGTCCCTTGGAAATGTTATGTTGGCACATATATCCACAAAGAAGACCTCTGATTTCACATTCTTTGCCCTACCACACATCATTGCTCTCAAAATAGTGGCCTGATTGTGGTGGGGGACTTCAGAAAAACTCATACCTGTTGAAGAGTTTAACTACCATCATTATCACACATGAGGATTAGATCAGCTTTGTTTTGATGTGGGTTTAGCAGAATGTCCACTGGTGTTAGCATGCATTTGATTTTTCATTTCTCTCTTGCAGTAACATAGTTCATCAGAAGTGACACAGAAAGCATGTTAAAGGCTCAAATCCACTTCTTAATGATACATATGAAACATGAAACTGCCTAAAGTGTAGGCTGTCTAAAAAGTCTACTTAGTTGGGGACAACTGTCTCTTACAGGCAACTGGGATATAACTAGGAGAACGTATACCTTTTGGATGTGAGTTTAAGAAGGACTGCATTCTGATTGTAGTTGCCCATTCCCCCTTCTCCAACCATGGTACTGTCACTTTCATTTATTGATTATTGGGTGAATTTCTATGCTACCTCTCCAGACACTTTCTCAAGGCTGCTAATAAAAAGAAGAGATAAAATAATATGTGAACATTAAGACAATAAACAATTCAATTTAACTAGCCCCAGCAGTAAAATCATAAACCTTTTTAAAACAGCAGCAACAAAATGAAGCCAGTAAAACAACGAGCATAAATCAAATCGTGGCAGCTTGAAACCAAAATGTAAAACATTAAAGAGCTGGAAAGCACAAGCTAAGATGATAAAAACAGGACAACAAAAAGATAAAATCTCAGACAGGGTGAAAAGAAGTGTGTTCAGTTGCTACCTAAAAAGCTGTGAGGTAGGTGAGGTAGGTGGCAGGCAAGCCTCAAAGGGGGGGGGGGGGCACTCTAAAGGCCTGTTCTCACCATTAGTGAGAAAGGCCTGTTTTTAGTCACTGCCATATCTCTCCTAGAGGTGGGACAATGGGAAGGGGATGGCAAGAGGGGGTACATACAGCAGTGTGCTTGAGAGGAAGATCTTTGACAGGAAGGCTGGACAGCATGAAAGCAGGCAGTCCTCCAGTACCTCTGAGCTATTTAGGGCTTTAAAGATAAATCATACCCCAAAACAGACAGGGCAGATCTTTCAGCAGAGGGAAGATGTGATCCTTGTATCCTGCCTCCATCAAAAATTTTGTCATATTTTGAAGTGTCTGGACATCTTTCAAAAGCACCCTCACATAAAATGTATTATAGTAATCTAACCTGGGTGTGGTCATCATGACTAGATTATGCTGTTCAAGAAATGGCTGTCATTGGTATATCAGCTGAAATGGTTAAAGAGGTGCAACGTGTATGGCAGGATTCAGTAACCTCCCCTGCCAAAGCCATGAACCTATGAATCTGTTCCTTTGGAGAAATACAAGCCCTCACCTTTCATACTGACCCATGGCGCTTTTAGTTTATTTGCCTGACACCTTGTTTTATCCTATTATGTTCTCCAAGTATTTGTTTAGACTTTCACAGACCTCGCTGGTAGGGAGATGTAATGCTGGGTGTTACCCACATATTGGTGGCATTTCATTCCAAATACCTTTCCTCCCCTGGCAATTCTTCCCTTGAACCTCTCTCCCTGGGCTGTTTCTTCTTAGCTGGACTCATTTCTGGTCACAGTGAGCTATGGAAAAAATGGCTGGGAAAGGGGTTGTGGGGGCGAATCAGCAGATTGTGAAAGGGTTATGCACCTTCTTTCCATCTGTCAATTCTCCCTTGCTAATCCTGCCCCCATGCTGGCATTACAAAACAAGCCCGGGGCTTGGAACCCTGTATTGCCTTCATGCCATGCCTTCCGTCCCTACGGAGCAGTAAAGTATAGACATTAGACTAAGAATAGTTTTCCCTTGCCCTGTCCATTTAGCCTCCATTTCTCATTTGTACGACAGAAATAGACATGGATGCATAGTACCAATTCATGCTACTTGCTGAAGGAAAAGCTGTTTGTGTTTTGTTTGGCTTTTCAATCACAAGGCAGTGCATGGAGAAGACTCTTCACAATGTCCAGCTGAAGTGTTAGGCTTTAAAAAAAAATAGCATGTTATTCTTTCCAGTTCCCCTGCCGTACCGTTGAGTTGCAAAATAGAGATAGCATTCTGTTAAATAGTATTCTATAAGAATTGCATCTTCCCAGCAAATTCTCAGTTGTATTTCTGTCACCTTTAATATTTTTACAAAAGCATTTCCAGATGTAATCTGCTGTGGTCGGTTAGATCTGAACTCAATTAGTTCTGAAATGGACCCAGAGATTAAATTGAGCCAAGTGTCAACCCAGACCCTGTTTTGCAAGTGCTGAGGACATTCCCCTTGAACATATAAACATATGAAGCAATCATGGATCACTTCTGAACATTTGCAGAGTGCTTTTCCTCATGGCAGAATTATAGCAGCAAGTTCCTACACGTTTAAGAATAAGGTAAAGACTTCTCAAGTGTGAGACAGGATTGGGCCCTGGCATGTATAGAAGAGATCATGGATTAAGTTGTATGAGGGATAGGACTGGCATTGAAGTGGTATATGGTATCTGATTTTGATCACAGTATATCTTACTGCTTTCCATAGTTCTGTGATTGAAATTCCTAAGGTTTTTCAATCGATCAATCATCAATCAATAAAATGACACCATGCTCACTGATTTGAATTGGAGCTGTAGGCAAATGGGAAACATTTAAATTGCCTCCTGATACCATTTTTCTAGGCTGCTTCCATATGGAGGCTTTGTTCCATCTTGGATTCCTTACAGCACCCCTGGTTATTGGAGCATCCTCCACATGATGTCATCCTGTATTTGTCCTGCTTCTGTGTTTTCCTACACTATGCAATGATCTTTGCCAAACCTGTCTTGGTACAACAAGTGCAGGCTGCACATTTCCTCTACAATAAAAAGTGGCTAAATTCTTACTGAGAGAAAGAAAGAGAGAGAGAGGAGAGAGAGAGAGGAGAGAGAGAGAACTAGCATTAGAGAACAATAAAACATTATAGTGATGTAGTAAAAAAAAGCCCTCTTGGGGAAGGGGAGAATGGTGGCTGCATGTAGGATGCTGAGATACAAAAATTGTAGAGACCATTGTCACGTGGATGTTCTGTTGCCACTGTGAATGCCCCTGAACTTTCAGCCGCAACAAAACAACATAAAGAATTGTCTCCATATGGAAGTAGCCCTAACTAAAACAGATTCATAGATTTGCTAACTGCCCTGCAAATTCTTGCAGCTGGGTACCTGTATCCTTGCTGGCCACCAAGCTCACTCACACCAAGGCATACAAGGTCAGTAATCAGAGAAGGTCAGGGAGGAGTGGCTAATGAGGAGATGATGATAGCTTGAGCAGCTCAAGATGTCCATTCATTGGCTGTTGAGATGCAAAGGGAGGAGCCCCGTGTTTTGCAGCTTGTCAGTTGGGCTACTATTAACTTAACTTTTCCCCTTCAGTCATGTTTGACCCTGGGGTACCACTGCAAGCAGTGATTTTATAGGCAAGCCTCTTTTATGGGGTAGTTTGCCATTGCTTTTCCCAGCTACTATTACTCATAACTTAACTGATTTTCTTGTATCACCTGGAACAGTTTCCTGTACAAGCATCTTTTCTGCTGGTGGCAAACAATGTTATACTACATGCACTGATTGAGAAGAGTGACTGGGGCAGAAGAGACCTGATGGATGGATGTAACTTTGGACTGGGGATTTCACTAGATGTTTGTGGATAGTTTGATGCTGGAGTCTTATCCATGCCCCATTTAAGCTTGAGTTGGTGTAATTTGGAGCAGAATTTAGCCCTGTGGAGATAATTAAACACATGGCATCTGCTGCAGATAGGATGTGCCTCAGTATCATAACAGAATAATAGGCAGAGTAGGGAATTAGTTCTAGTTGATTCTGTTACAAGGGTCATGTCTGGTCAATGGCACCGGAAAGATTGAGCTGGTTAGATGAAAGGAGTTCCTTTTTCTATGGCCAAAGGGGAATAGAATTACTTGTGTCTAAAACTTCACACATAGGTCTAGTTGAGTAAATGTATCCATGGAATATCATGAAGGTATATATGACCTGGAGTCTTAACGTTATGAGTTATAAGTTTGAAGCTCTTGCGTTTGCTATCCCAGCAAGATGACAGAGGGACCTTTTCAGTCTGATTTGGCCTTTTTGGGTAATGCTGATTTATTTCCATTTATTCCCATCCTCCTTTGGAGAGTAACGCTGAGTTATCATGGACGAACAAAGAAGCTGATAAATTAACTGAATTGTACTGCAAGTCCACACTAAAGTTTCCTGCCTTTTAGTGTTCTGTCTCTTTATACAGAAACAAAAAAGTTGAGAAGGCTTGCCTGAAAATGCCATAGTGATTGTATATAGTAGAGTATAGTAGTTTTGCACAACAGCTACATGTCCCATCCCATGTTGTGAGCTCATAACCTCAGATATTGATATGAAAGGAATAAAAAGCCAGGTCTATCATACTTTATGTTCCTTCATTTCTGTTTCTTCCAACAGTTTATATATATTTATATATATAACAGTTTTTATATATATGAAAAACCAAGGAATTTGAGCTTCCTGTTCTGTCTGAATCAGTGTCATACCTGATGTTTCTCTCACTTGTTTGACTTCTAAGCAAGGAGGCAGGCACTGAATAAACGTCCATTATGATCCTCATTTGGACATGCATTCGGTATTACTTTTATTTATGCCTGCCTCATCTTCATTATAGGTGTTTGGTTGTATCATCGGAATTCAGAAATCATGTGATCAAGGCACTTGAAATAGTATCCCATGAATTTGCATTCAGTGGCAAAATTTTGAATTGTCAGCTTCAGGAGGGAATCAGGCTCAAGATTCAAATAAGAGGGTTGTGTATTAGGATTCTGGCTTCCCATCATTGATCTTTGTGAGACTGGTAGAGCTGTGGAACTAATTCTTCCTATTTGAGCACTTGCCATATGTGGCTTAAGTCCAGTTCTTTCCCACATGTTGGTGCCTTCATTTCCCATCTATAAAATAACCTCATCACATCAACCATGACTATTTGCCCAGTGTCCCTTCTGATGTAGTCACAAATTCAGGTGCTAGGATGACAAGATTATTACTAACACATGAGTCATTCTGGGGGTATGAATGCCATGGGATGGGTCCCAGGCCAGGGTTCTTTGAAGTATGCTTTTACCAATTACAGGCTAATGTAGCTATATTAGGGGAGTGGGAAGTAAAAATAAGCAGCATTGCAGAAAGGAGGGTTAACTACTTAATCTAAATCTGTTCCCATTCTTCTGACCATTGCATTTGGACCCTTCTCTTTCACACAGTAGTAGGCCATAAGGCTCAGAATCCCTTGATCTGCATCTCACACCTGATGCGTGGGTAGGCACAGGATTTGTTCCTTCACCAAACGGATGCAGAGCTTTCTGACCCTGATGCTGCCAGCTGCTTTTTTGATGAGGAGTTCTTGCCTGCTCTTTTTTCTTTCTTTCCTTCCTTGCATGCATGCTAGAAGCTGGTTTCCTATTACACAAGTCTCTGGTCACTATCTCTTGCTTGCAAGAGATGTTATCATCCCTGCAGAGAGAGAAAGGCCCGTTTGTGTGTTTGCAACAACTAGCCAACAGAGACAGGCCAAATGTCAAAGAAGGAGTTGTTCCCTTGGAGAAGCATGGTGTTCTTAAAGCTGACACACCTTTTCATTCATGCAGTGTTCGGGGCTATTTTGCCCAGGAATACCAGCTTTTGTAGATCCCTTTTTCCCTTTTACTTCCTTTCTAGAACACAAATAACAGGTTCAAAAAGGCTCTTCTTTTATTTCTGGGTTCAATGTATTGTCAAAGGCTTTCACGGCTGGATTCAACTGGGTCTGGTGGGTTTTCTGGGCTGTGTGGCCGTTGTCTGGTGGATCTTGTTCCTAACGTTTTGCCTGCATCTGTGGCTGGCATCCTCAGAGGTGTATCACAGAGGTGTGTCAACCACACCTTTGCATAACAAGTTCCACCCAAACACTTACTAATTGGTTCCCCACCCTGGGACATGGACAATATATACCCCAAACATTTCCTTCTCTCTGGACACAGTGTGTAACAGACTTCCCTCTGTGATACACCTCTGAAGATGCCAGCCACAGATGCAGGCGAAACGTTAGGAACGAGACTAGACCATGGCCACACAGCCCAGAAAACCCATCACAACCAGCTGTCTTTGGGTTGGCTGTACCTGCTCCAGTGAATTGATACCATACATTTTGTTCATGAACTGATAATCCCAGTTTTGAGAGGAGAATAGGATCTGGCAGTCAAGGGTAGGAATCATATGGAATCAAGTGGAATCATGCAGTCCATGGTGCACCTGGTTTCTGCTCCCTGTAGATGATTTTTAAAAATGTTGTCTTTGTTGCATGAAAATCATTGCAGTAAGTGCTCTTTCCCTGCAACTCCCATATTTCTGAAAAAATAATCTTCTAGGCCAAATGAAGACAGCCCCCAACAAAACCCCTTCCTGTCTTCGTTCTGTTCCTCCCAGGAATGGGGTCAACATTGGTGCTGAAAAGGAGCTGTTGTGTGCCTCCCCCACATGGCCAAGATTTTCCAGTACTAACTGGATTAGTGCAAAAATGGTTCGCACTGTCTGCTGTGGCTATCACAAAGTGAAGGTAATATCAGAAACAGGCAACAGAGAGTAGAGATTAAGATTTTGCTTGACAAAGGAATTTCCCAAAACAAAAACAACTCCTTATGAACTACAGATTTAATAAATCTTCTGGATTCTCTTGCTGATTTTGTGCATTCGTTTGATAGCAGCTCGTTATTCTCCTTTTTTGTAAGAATGTTCCAGTGGCCCACCACCTGTGGGAGGTTCATCCTGCTCAGTTACAGTCACTCAGCAGCAGGAGTGTCTGGTCACTGTCTGGTCTTCTATCTGTTGGTAAACAACAGACGTTATCGGGGTAGGGGTATCTCCTGTAAAATATCACAACCCAGTCATCAGTTCTTGAAGTTCATCCAAATTATGATATTAATGTTACTCAGCACTTTCCTTCCAAGAGTATCTGAGGATAGCTGTTTCTCCCTCCCTTCTCCTCTCTCACACACTCTTTTTAAAGTGAAAAAGAAAGAAAAACATGATTATGTGGTAGACTAACACATTTTGATTCTAGCTGTTGTGGATGACTGGGGTCCTCTGTTAGAAGACAAGCACATACATTATTTGAGGGGAAAAGGTTATGAGCAGCAATGTCAAAAGGCAAAGAAATACAAGAGGGGCTTGAAATTATTGTGTCATGTTCATATGTAATCAGGGAAAGTACCATACAATGGCCATTCCCAAGAGCTATAAGCCATAATGGTGGTAATCGGTGATAACACAAGCTCCCTAGTTTAGCTAAACTGATTAAGCAAAACTAGGGAGATTGTTTTATCACCAGTTGGTGCTCTTAGGACTGGTCACAGTGTTGTTGTTTTTCTGATTGCATTTAAATTTGATATGATAATGTCAAACCCCAGACTTTTATGGCCTTTTAACCCTGCCACATACAACTTTTTAATACCACATTTATTTTGGTCTCCCAGCAAATGATTAAAACTGTGCATTTGCCCTAGACCACATAAACTTTTGCTAAGAATTTTGAAAGTGGGGTGCTGTGTGGTTTCTGGGCTGTATGGCCGTGTTTTAGCAGCATTCTCTCCTGACGTTTCACCTGCATCTGTGGCTGGCACCTTCAGAGGATCCTCTGAAGATGACAGCCATAGCTGCAGGCGAAACGTCAGGGGAAGATGCTCCTAGAACATGGCCATGCAGCCCCTGTCCAGAGGCCAATCAGTCCAGAGGCTAATCACCGACAGATATATGCCATGATTTTCTCCAAAATGGCCCTGTCCCTGCCTGCAATCTGGATTACACTGGTAGAACTGAGTAGGATTCTGAGTAGATTTCCTCAGGATTGCTTTCTGTGTCTCTGGACAGGGCAGCACTTAAATGGAGTAAGGAGACAGCGGAGAGCAAGTGTGACACTGATAGACTGATACTTACTTGCCTTGTGAAAACAGGTGAGAGAAAGCCAAGAGGTAATAGTTATTCCCTCATCAAGAGACTAATAAACTGTTTTGGGAGTTTTCTCCTATATCTACAAGGAATGGTATTTCTTTGATTTTTTAAAATATAATTCACATAGCTATACAAGCCCTTGCACAGCAGACATTGTTTTTCCTATATGCATAAAACATTTATTTTTGTATTTGTTTATTTCTACATATTCTACCTTTCTCACTGAGACTCTGGATAAAGTATAAAGCAGAACAATAAGACTATAAGACTACCAATGAAGGCTTTCTAGGGGAGCAACATCAGCAGCAGAAGGCCATTGCTTTCACATCCTGCATGTGAGCTCCCAAAGGCACCTGGTCTGATCCAGCAGGCTCGTTCTTATGTTCTTAATGAACAAAGCAACAGGAGTATTTCAGGTGCTTACTTAAAACATCTTGCATAATGCACAATGTGGTGTAGTGGTGGTTAGAGTGTTGAACTAGGATCTGGGAGCCTGAAGTGTGAATCCCCACTTTGTATGGAAACTCAATGAATGGCCTTGGATCAGTCATACACTCTCAGCCTCCCCTACCTCACCAGGTTGTTGTGAGGACAAAGAGGAAGAGAGGAGAAGCGTGTAAGAATCTTTGGATCCCCCTGGGGTGAGGGGAAGGTTGGGGTAAAATGAAATAAATAAATAGTATGGGAAGATGCTCTTGGAGGAGTAATGAAGACAGCCATTATGGATAGGTCTGATTCCCCACCCACCCACACTTTCTGGCCTTGTGATGAATTTGCAGCCCTTGCCAATTTGGAGGTTTAGGAACAGCTCGAACGCTTGTATGACGTCCCGCCAACCTGATAGATCCATCTAGCCCCTTTTTAGAAGATGCACTATTTTGTGGGCAAGACTGAAGTTTATAGAAGGATGATTTCTGTTCAAGTGTTAGAGGCACCTTTCTCTTTTTGAGTGGGCAGGATACAAACCAAAGCAGGCAACATCAGATGAGCTTGCTGTAAAGCACCCAGAGAGCATGAAGGGGGACAAGGATCCATGAGAAGAGAAAGATAGGTAGATGCATAGCCAGGGGGTGGGGAGACTCGAGGCCCAGGTGCTCTTTGGGAGGGCACAGCAAAATTCCCCATCCCAATTGATCTTGTTGCCTGGAAGTGAGGCCAATTTTGCATGTCGAAATTGCCCCTCTGTTGGCACGGGGAATGTCCCAGTGCAATCAGGAGTTTTACACTGCTCCTGGTGCTGTAGCGTGGCTGCCACGTTTCTGCCCCAAAGATGCCCCGCGGCATTGGCTTTGCTCCATGAATTTCCTGAACCACAGAGGTTGAGGTTCTTTTGAAATGCCCCTTCGTTGTTCTGGAAGCTTCCACCACCATGCAAAACTCCTCTGCAGCAGAAACAGGCCCAGTTTTCCCACCTCACTGCTCTGGCTCGCCCCACCGATGGACAGGAGCTGAGAAGCAGCGCCCTCCCCCCACCTTGCAGTGAAAAAACTGTTATGTCTCAAAGAATCAGGAGTCGGAGGAACAAAACATGGTGCTTTATTTCAAAGCTGCTACTCACACATAGCCTAAAATCACTCTGCAGCTGTGCTCAATATAACACACCTACTGATTACCAATTCCAGTGCAACAGCTGCAGACTCTTAAAACAATACAGTACCTCACAATCAATACAATACATTACACCCCTTCCCCCTAACTCCTGTAATAATCTGGTGGGATTCTCTTTCGCTGAGATCGTCTCAGCTCCCGCTCTGGCTCCTGAGGCTATGTTTGTTCCTGGTTCTGCAAAACAATTGGACCCTTTGCTGTTTCCTTATCCTGCATCTCCATCTGTGCCCTTAACGCCCCAGGTTCCTCTGGGACAATTGGACTATTTACTGCTTCCTCATCCTGCAGCTCCATCTGCCCCCTTAACGCCCCCCTAGGTCGAGGACCTGGGGTTCCTGATCTACTGATGGACCTAGCACTCTCTTCGCCGCCGGTCAACATGTCTGCGGATCACCAGCCCCTCTTCAGTTTCCACCCTATAAGACAAGGGCCCTGTCGGCTGCCTCACAACTGCTGGGACCCAACATGGACTTCTGCTCCATAATTTGGGACATGCATTATCATCCCTATCCAAATGTCCGAGGTGCTTTCAGCACCTGATCTTCTTTCATTGAATGATCATCAACTGAATCGGGATGCATTAGGTCCAACAGCGTTGTAAGTTTCCGATTCATTAGCAACTCCGCAGGACTCCTCCCGGTGGCTGTGCACGGTGTTATGTGCTGTGTCAACAAAAAAATCGCCAACCGACGGTGCCAATCCCCCTCTACTATTCGCTGCAATGCATCCTTCGTTGTACGCACCATCCTTTCTGCCTGCCCATTCGTAGCCGGATGAAAAGGGGCCGAGGTAACCTGGCGAATAACACCATTGGCCAGGAATACTCTAAACTCCTTGGATACAAACGCTGTCCCATTATCCGATACCACCGTATCCGGGAGGCCATGGGTTGCAAATAACTTACGCAGTGCCCTAATAACTGTTTGTGATGTCATTGACATTACTGGCACTACTTCTAGCCATTTGGAATATGAGTCCACTACGATGAGAAACACCTGGCCTTGGAAAGGCCCTGCAAAATCAATATGTACCCTTGACCACGGTCTTTTTGTGGACTCCCATTGATAGGTAGGGGCCTGAGGTGGGGCAGGTCGCGTTATCTGACACTCCCTGCACCTGGCCACCCATTCTTCTATTTCACTATCCATCTTTGGCCACCACACATAACTACGGGCCAATGCCTTCATTCTCACTATTCCGGGGTGCCCTACATGTAAGGCCTCCAGCACCCTAATCCTTAAAGCTGCTGGGATCACTACTCTATTTCCCCACAGTAAGCACCCCTTGTGGACAGATATCTCGTGCTGCCTCATTCCAAATGGTCTGAATTTTTCCTCTAACTTACCCAATGGCCAACCCTTCCATGCCCAATTCAAAACTCGGGCAAGCACTGGGTCCTTAGCTGACCTTTCTGCTATTTCTGCTGCTTGCACTGGAGGCTCTGATAACGATTCCAACATCAAAACCTCCAAAAGTGGGGAATGATCTTCCTCCTCCCTTTGTACTGGCAAGCGACTCAACGCATCTACATGACCAATTTTCTTTCCCGACTGGTGCTGCAAGACATAATCATATGCATTCAGGAACATTGCCCACCGCAGCATTCTAGGGGACAATATCTGTGGTGTCTGGCGCTCTGAGGAAAATAATCCCAACAGCGGCTTATGGTCTGTAACAATCATAAATGGTCGCCCGTACACGTAATCATGAAACTTCTTAACCCCAGCCACTATTGCTAATGCCTCCTTATCAATTTGCACGTAATTTCGCTCCGTTGTAGACAACGTCCTAGAATAATACGCAATTGGAGCTTCCCGCATATCCTCCAATTGATGGCTCAACACTGCTCCAACTCCATACGGGGAGGCATCACACGTCAAAATTAATGGCTTCCTCTCATCAAAATGAACCAATACACTTTCTGATGACAACAATCGTTTGACATCTCGGAATGCCTTCTCATGCTGACTTGTCCACTGCCACACTGCCCGTTTATCTAATAAACGGTGCAGTGGCTCCGCCATTGTGGCCTTATGCTCTAAGAATGAATGGTAAAAATTTAGCAATCCCAAAAATGCCTGTAACTCTTGCTTTGACTGTGGTGCTGGGGCATCCTGGATGGCCCTCACCTTTGCTGATGTCGGGTGGATTCCCCTTGCATCTACCATGTATCCCAAAAACTCTACTTGCGCTACTCCAAACACGCATTTTTCGCGCTTAACGCGCAACCCTACATCTGAGAAGCACTGCAGTACTTTCCGTACCCGTGTCATCAGTTCCTTCTCAGTTGCACCCACTATCAAGACATCATCAAAATATGGTATGACTCCCGGCAAGTTTCTTAATATTTCTTCCATCAAGCTCTGGAATATCCCAGGAGCTACGCTCACTCCAAATTGCAGCCGCTTTACTCTGAATGCCCCCCTGTGAGTCACTATCGTCTGGGCTTCTGCAGTGGCATCATCCACTTCCAGCTGTTGGTATGCCTGCGCTAGATCTAATTTTGCAAAAACCTTTCCCCCTGCCAATGTTGCTAACAACTGACTGACAACTGGCACTGGGTACGGATGTTTCTGCAATGCCTTGTTAATTGTGCACTTATAATCAGCACAAATGCGCACATCCCCATTGGCCTTCAGGGGGGTCACAATTGGAGTTTCCCATTTTGTATTTACCACTGGCTCCAATATTCCCTGTTCCAATAACCGATCTAGTTCTGCATCCACTTTGAAGCATAAAAGCAAAATGGAATACGCCGTGATTTTAGACGCATTAGGGGTACTAAAGGATCAAGATGCAATGATATAGGTGGACCCTTATACTGCCACAGTCCCTCAGCAAACACACTCTTAAATTCTCCCACTAGCACCTCCCATGTCAACTTGCTAACCTCATGAATTCCAGTAATTACAATTCCCAACCTCCCAAACCAGTCCAACCCCAATAGGCAATTAGCCTTCCTTCCACTATTAACAATTTCAAACATCCATCAAACATATATGATATTTCACATGGACATTACGCATGCCAACCACAGGTACTTTCTATGTCGCTTGATAATCCGTCAAGTGGTAAGTCCACAGATTGAATGTCCAAATCATCCTGCCTGGAGCGAAATGTTTTATAAGTGTCCATGAAGCGATGGAGAATGCTGACCCAGAATCCACTTCCATCACACATAGGGACATCCTGGATCTTCACAGTCACCGACAACTTACGGCTGGATCTCCGGAGTTGCGTGGTTAATTACATCAGCTCGCGTAAAAAACACCCATCACACTGCTCATGTGGGGGTTGGCCAGTCAAAGCCAGCTACATGGGGACAGCAAGGTGCATCCACAGATTGTGTAGCGGCAGATGAGCGGGGAACATGTCTTCTTGGTCCCTGATGCCTTTTTTCTCTGCACACTCTCCCAATATGCCCCTAGCGTTTTACAACAGAAACATTGTGCCTCTTTAAATTTACACCTTTCTCTCTCATGGGGCCCACCACAACTCATACATTTCTCTGTTAACATCCTCCCCTCTGTTGTGGGTGAGTCTTCCCATCTTCATTGCACCAATGCTGCAGTCTCTGAATTTCACCATTACCGGGTCTACCAGTCCACTGCCAGCTGTTTGCAATCTCTGTGGGCTCCTGGCCAGCCAGCACCTCCGAGTAGAGACTGCAGCAAGTTTCAAAATTCAAAAGGCTTCTTGCAGTATGCCGTTTGAAAAGTCAAGTCTGTCTTTGCCAGCAGCAACTTTTGCAATGAATTGCCTCTCTCTGAGCCACGAACCAGGCGATCCTTAACTTTTATTTTCTTCAAATTGGAGAAATTACATTGTTATTACCAACAGCATTAAGACTGCAACATAATCTGCAATGCTTTCAGTCCCCTCCTGATCGACATAAAAAACACTCCGTCTAGCTATTTCTGGCCGGTTGGGGAATGAAATGGTTCCTTATATGCAGTCAGTATCTCTACAAGCGGTGTTGCTGATAAGTCAATCTTGAAGCTATCAATGCTGATGCTGAATTCAAACACCCGCTTCACCACAGAGGCTCAAAAAGCCAAAAGCTCTTTCCCTTTCTGGGTCTGTTATGCCATTTGCCAGAAGATAAAATTCCAATCGGGCCTCATAACTCTGCCACTTCAAAGGAAACTCCAAATTAAACTGTTCCAGCTGCCCTTGAAGAAGCCATAATTTACTCCACAGTCCTTGCTTCACAAAAAAACTTGCTAGACTTCGTCGCCGAAGTTTATCCTGGAGTAATGCCAATATGTTATGTCTCAAAGGAATCCCAAGAGTCGGAGGAACAAAACGCATGGTGCTTTATTTCAAAGCTGCTACTCACACATAGCCTAAAATCACTCTGCAGCTGTGCTCAATATAACACACCTACTGATTACCAATTCCAGTGCAACAGCTGCAGACTCTTAAAACAATACAGTACCTCACAATCAATACAATACATTACAAAAACCAAAGGGAGAAACCTTGGTTTTTAGAAAGGAGAGAGAAACTTTAGGTAGAAAAGCAGAGTGTGTGCAGGGGCCATGAACAGGAGGGCAACAATTCTCTCGCACATGCAAGGATTTTAGATTTAGATTTTAGATGGGGGGGGTGGAGGACGGCGATCCCGTCGCACATGCAAGGATTTTAGACAGGGGGGCGCTGATTCTCAGCACCTGTTTTGTGTCATTTAAAAGTCATCTAAAACTGAAATAGTGAAAGTGAGTGGGGGGATGGGGCAAGATTCAGTCAATCCAAACAATGGAAACAAAGGCTGCCCACGCATGTGTGAAAGAGACTACGGAAGATCTCACGTTGCTTAAGTGGTGCACATGGGAAATCCCCGGGCTTGTGCGGAACCATTCGGGGCTTCCCTTACCGACCCTGACTCGAGCAAAGGAAAGCGCCGGGCAGCAGTGGGGAACTACGAGCAGGGTGAGAAGCCCCGCAGCAGGTATGCTCCCCAGATAAGCCATGGAGCAATTTCGACGTGCAAAACCGGCCTACGTCAATCTTAAGTTTAAAGCAACCAGATGCTTTTGTGGGGGCAGTGGAAGAAGGAGAAAAGTGGTCCATGTTCCTTTTTCCTCTGCAAGAAAAAAATGCCTCTGGTTACTTTAAAATTAACATACTTTCAGACAACTGGTGCTGTGGCTGAGAGGAGATTGGGGGCTGGAACAGGCCAGGGAAAGAGCATTCTCCCTGGCCTTGTCCTCAGACTCCTCCTGGTAGCTGCACCACTTGCCTGAAAATAAATTAAATTTAAAGCAACCAGTGGCATTTTATTGTGGCTGCGGCAGCGGGGAACATAAGCGATCTCCCCCCCCCCACCCCCGAACTCTCTCCCTTCACCCTTCCTGACTCTTTCCTCCTTACTTTTTCACCCTTTCTCTCTGTTCCCATTTTTCTCTCACTTCCACTTTTCTTTCCCTTTCCCCCATTTATCTCTCCCACTTGCTCTTCCCCTTTCTCCCTCTTTCCTCCATTTCTTTCTCCCCCATTTCTCTCTCTTTTCCACCGTTTCTCTCTTCCTGTTTCTGTCTTTCCCCTTTCTCTTTCTCCCCTTCTCTCCCTTTCCCCCCATTTTTCTCTTTCCGCCCTTACTCTCTCCTCCTTTCTCTCTAGATGGAGGATACACTACTGAGTAATAGTGTGTAAGAATAAGCTATTTGGGTATAGGTATATCAAGATCTTGGGGTGTATCAATTAGGGGTATAATATCCAGATAACAAGAAGTTGGGGAGGGAGGCGTAGTTTGAGAGCTTGTCCTGGGCACCATTTTCCATAGATACGGCCCTGTGGTTGGGGATAGAATAGTGGGGAACTTATTTAAAATTGACCTCCTTACATAGAGCCAAATATAGTGGGGAAGGTGGCAGCAGAAAATATTGTTCAGGTGCTTTGGGATGCAAGAGCTTTACCCAGCATTTGTCACCTGGGACAAGCAAACTAGCCTGGCTGTGAATGGATTTTCTGCAGTGAGCTGCTTATTGGTTTGTTGTAATCAGGCTAAGATCTTGGGCAGGACTTAAAGAAGGAGTGCAGCATTCCTCACTAGAATTTGGGAAACCGCATCAAAGCGCAAAATGTTCTTGCTGCTTCCAAGGCCATTTCCCCACTGAGAAATTTAATCTAGATACAACCAGGCTTCAAAAGAATTGGCACCTTTTCATCGAGGTTTCACCCTCCCCATTGTAGCATGTGTGTGATGAGGACATCCATGCCTATCATGCTTTCAAACAGTGCTGCAGTCCCCACGATCGCGCGATCTGCTCAGTGGCTCTTTCTTCCTCGTCCAGATTGACTGTTGCACTGTGTTGGGGTGGGAATTTTTAAAACACTTTTTTTTTTGCACAGCTATGTCACCACACGCATGCGTAGATAGGACGGTAGCTGTTTTTCACGCTAAGCTACGTTTATGCGTGGCTTCGGTACTCTTTATCAACGCAGCTGCTCTGGCACAGAAATCACGTTCCACGAAGCCACGTTTCCACGTAGCCTCCGCTGGCGCGAAACAAAAAAAAGGGCTGCGTGTGAATTGTGCACAACCCACTGTGCTCTGATTGGCTGGAAGGCTCCACGTCATTTTCACCGGCGGGAAATTAAATCTAGATTCAACCCCTGATCCTCCCCACAAATCTGGATTCGGCTCATTTTTTTTAAAAAAAGGTGCACTTTCATTCCGTTTCTGAAAAAACACGCAATCAGGGGGTGAGGGAGCGCCAAAACCGGGATGAATCCGTGTTCAGCGATCAGGCAGTGAGGAGTTCTTGCTGAAACCTGGTTATTTCACGTGAGTATCACGCGATTAATTGACCGTGGGGAATTGACCCAAGACAATCATCCTCCAAAATGTCAATTAAACTTGTCTGATATTTTAGCAGACAGGGTACCCCACCCCCACCCCTGCAATTTTTAGAACACTGTGGTACGCTTCTGCAGCTAGGGTTATCAGGCCAAAATTAAAAATTTTGCCAAGAGTTCTTTTCTGTGGAAAACTGTGAACTGGTTTTGGAGTAAGGATCGTCAGGTGTTTTTAAAGTATTGTCTCCAATAAAGAACATTTCTCAAAAGAGAGACTGTAGTAATAATCTAGAAGGATTAATCTGTAGGATTAAATTCAAGATGCAACAAATGAAATTTAAAATGAAGAAAACGTAGTAGTAGAAACGCTAAGGCCTTTTCCGTTCAAATCATCCCCACCCACACTGGTTTTGAATGGTTGGTTAACCAGAATGGGCTGAACTGTGTTTTTTAACATTGCAGTTAGGTTTTGTTTGGGTTGGTGCTCCAACCCAGGCAGCGTTGTAAGAGGCATTTCAATCTGAACTGGACAATAAATTGCTCTGAGGACATGGGCAAGAGGTGCCAGACACAGCCTTTATATGAAGCTTAATGAGACCTTTGGCTGCTCAGATCACATGATCTTTCTGGTCCTAAAACCTAGTACATTCTCTGACCCTGCTTAGTTGTGGTGCTATAGAGCAGCAAAGATTACACCAACAGTTATCTCAACCTGAAGATTGCCTAGTTAGTGCAGATGCTGGACCCTATTTCTAGAGGCCCTATTTCAAGAACAGTACTTTACATTAATTGAAAGAGGTTACTCTTACCAGCTTACTAGGGGCGATTCAGTTTATTGCGTGATAAGGTAAAAGTCCCAGTTTGGGCAAGGAGTCCCCACAGCTTCAGTGCCCAACTAGGCTCCATCTCAGCCCTGGCATGCACTCTCCCCCCCCCATCCCGTTTTTTTCAAAAACCGGCAAGAAGGTACACTTTTTTGAAAAACGCGGGCTGAGGTTGCATCGGTGGGGAAGCAGCAGAAAAACAATACAGTTTATTTTTCCCGCCCTAGGAGGCACTCATGAGCGCGCAAAGGGTTTTTTGTTTGTTTTGTGCTGTTCGTGGCTTTGTAGGCATGACCCTGCAAAGAGACGGAGAGCTAGCACAGAGTGTGTGCACCAACAAAGCTGCACAGCCAAAAAGTTACAAAATAGAACAGCAGTGGCGTAGGAGGTTAAGAGCTCGTGTATCTAATCTGGAGGAACCGGGTTTGATTCCCAGCTCTGCCACCTGAGCTGTGGAGGCTTTTCTGGGGAATTCAGATTAGCCTGTACACTCCCGCACACGCCAGCTGGGTGACCTTGGCTAGCCACAGCTTTTCAGAGCTCTCTCAGCCCCACCCACCTCGCAGGGTGTTTGTTGTGAGGGGGGAAGGGCAAGGAGATTGTAAGCCCCTTTGAGTCTCCTGCAGGAGAGAAAGGGGGGATATAAATCCAAACTCCTCTTCTTATGTTTGTATAAAGCTGCTCAGTCAGAAATTTTTATTTAAAAAAACTTTTTCAAGCAGAGGGGAGGGGCTGTGGGGTCACATTCCCACCCCAACACAACAGCCAATCGGAAAGAGCCTCAGAACAGATTGCAGGCTCGTGGAAATAGATGCAGTTTTTGATCCTGGGATTAACTTTGACTCCCTCAACAAACGCAAGCTGCGGTGGGGAGGCAGAGACTGGGATGAAAAGGTGCTATATCTTATGGAACCAGGGGGAACAAGGTTTATTTTCCCCACGGGGATTTGCCCTAGGATTAAAATGTATGGCATACTTTGACAGGTTATCCCTTATTCACACAGGTTGCCCTAAGTGGGTTTGTAATATGCTTTCTGTTCCCTTTAGATAGATAGACTTCTGTATCTCTAGGCTTAAACAGAGGATGTAGCTGCAAGCAAAGTTTGCTCCTCAGATCAGTTACCAGATTGATCTTGGGAAAACCCAGAAGCTCATCTGGAGTCATCCGCTGTGCCAATCTGCTTTTACTTCTTGGCTTTTACTTTTGCTCTTTCTATGCCTAGTCCGATTCTGTTTTAGACTAAAAAACTAACTATTCTTCCTCTTCTGTGCATTGGCCTTATATGCTTTGTGTTCCTTTCTTGACAATGTCTGTTGATGTGTTAATTGAGCTGTGCTTCCATTCTTCTAATCTCCACATCCAGTCTTCATGAACCAGAGAAGCAGGGCCTAGTGCTTCCCCTTCTCCCCCCTCCCATCTTCTAATGGCGCCGTGGGTTTCTTGTCACAGCACTGTTGAGGTCCGCGGCCTCTAGTTAATCCCAGCTGTAGTGACTATGTTACTCTCCTCAGGGTCATGCTGTAAACGAGGAGCTTTGATCTCGGTTGGGCTCCTCTGAGCTGAATATTTCATCATGGAGGAATCTAGGCTGCAGCTCATGTGATAGTGAAATTAATGAGAAGAAGAGAGAATTGTAGGTGGCACACGTGGACAGTCAGAACGGCACCCTCAGCTCAATTAATAATCTCTGGTGGTTTCCTCTTGCCCTCTACCACCTTTCTTCCATCTTTCTCTTTCTTGCTCAGTCCCTGTTTTTTCTTTCCATTTTCTGTGTGAGCCAGTTATCACTGGTTTATCCTCATGAGGCCTTTGTGAGCCCAGTGTGATATAAAGTCAAAGCAATCAATATATTTCTGGCAGATAGACGTTTTCCCTACCCTAATCCTCCGCCTCAAAGAGCCTAGCCCTACCTATGGGCAAGTAAAGCTAGTTGTTATTTTGTGTTGTCTTTGAGATGAAAGACCAAAGCTTTAGATTTCTGGCGCAGTTCCATACTCTAGGAATCCTTCAGTGACCTTATACTTTTTTCATGATATACAGGACGTTATGGTGTTGTTTGTAGTTTTTGTCTTTCCGTCATCTGAGCTTTGCATGTAAAATGTACATGTGACAAAATACATATTCAGCTTAAAACTGGTTGCCTGCTTCTGCAATTTCCCTAGTTCATATTCATAATAGCAAATGAAAATCTTTGTTGGATCAGACCTGCAGTCCATCTGGTCCAGTAAATCATTTCGCGCATCAGACCACCAGTTGTCCTGGAGGTCTAACAAACAGGGCCTGGAGGCCAAGGTGTTTCCCTGATGTTGTCATCTTGTATTGGTATTCTGGGAGTTACTGCCTCTGAATGTGGAGGTTCACTTTATACATTATGGAGATCAACCATTGATGGACCTATCCTCCATGAATCTGTCTAAGCTCGTTAGAAAGCCATCTATACTTGTGGCCATCACTACAACCACTGGCAGTGAATTCCACAGTTTAGTCACTAAGTAAAGAGGTATTTTCTTTTGTCTTTCATGAATCTGCTGCTGATCAGTTTCATTGGGTCTCCTTAAGTTCTAGTGTTTTGTGGGAGAGAGAAAAGCTCTATCTAATTTCTTGACATCAATTTATTAATTGTACAAACCTCTGACATGTTCCCCCCTTCTGTCTTTTTTCTAAATTTAAAAGTTCACATACTCTTTGGTGTTTCCTCATATGGGAAAAGTGTTCCAACCTCTTAATTATCTTGAATGGTTTCCACATGGGGAGCCGCTTGTGTGTTGTGTGTGAGTACAGCTGTGGCAATGTGGTTTCCACATGGCAAGTTTCCCCACAGTTTCTCTGACCTAGTCCTCCAACAGCAACCTCCCTTGGGCCACTGGAAGCTTTTGCAGTATTTTAGAGGGACACTCGAATATCCTTTTTAAGAACTTGAAAAAAAATGAAAGCGGAGAATTCAGAGAACTTGTTACCAAAAGGAATGTCTAAGTGGCTTTCCTTCTCTCCAGTCAGGCACATTGTAAAGTAGGAAGGGCTGAGAGAGTTTTGACAGAGCTGTAACTAACCAGAGGTCACCCAACAGGCTTCATTTGGAGGAGTGAGAAATCAAACCCATTTCTCCAGATTACTACCCACCACCCTTAACCATTACACTACACTGGCTAGTGCCAGCCGTGGGGAGAGGGAATGACTGGTATAGAGACTGGGGCAAGGCAAATGTCTGCCATGTGAGGGGGAAGATCTAAATTCTCCCACTGATGCAGTAGCCACCCAGTCTTTGCTGTGATCCTTCTCCAAACTTTGGAACAAATCCGTTTGGAGCAAAGATCAGAAAAAAAGCTGAAGGGACCCTGGGAGATGCATGACTGTATCACAGTGCTGTGGGGAATCAGGGAAGAAAACAACATTGAACATGGGGCAGATAATCTGTGCAGAAATGGGCTTGGTTGCCTACTTCTGCAGTTTCTCTAGTCCTGCAATATTGTTTTTAAGATACAACAACCAGAACTGTACACAGTACTCCAGATGAGACCATGCCCTAGCTCTGTACGGGGCATTACAATAATGGCCATTTAATTTTCCATTTTGTTTCCTGATAATCCCCAGCATGGAGGTTGCCTTTTTTTACCATTGCTGTACAATGAGCCAAAATTTCCATCAAGCTGTCCAACCTGAAGATCTCTTTCCACCTCAACCAGTTCAGACCCCATCGTCAGGGAAGGATTTTTTTGTTCCAGTATGCTTCATGTTACACTTACTAACACTGAACTTCATTCAGCAAACTGTTGCCCAGTGGTGGGTTAAGAGTAGGTGCACTCTAATCTGGAGAACCAGGTTTGATTCCCCGCTCTGCCACTTGTTACCCAAAATGGTGGGATGCAAGCAGTGATGGGATCCAAAAATGGCAGTGATATCCTCGGATATACGGACTTTAGCTCGCCATAAGAAACCAGCAGAGAAAATAGATTTCTTTTTCAATGGTTTTTATTGGGAAAATAGCAAATGGAATAAAATAAAATCTCACTCACTCACTCAGTTACTGGGGTAAAAACACATGCATTCAAGGGTTCCTAGGATATAATTTAGAGGTGAAAGACAGGTTTTGGATATATAGAGAGAAGGGATGGGATATCAAAGATAATATTACCAGTCTTGTAGTAGGTGTCCAGGAAACAGAGACCTAATGCTAGGCCAGTGATGGCAAACCTTTTTGAGACCGAGTGCCCAAATTGCAACCCAAAACCCACTTATTTATCGCAAAGTGCCAACACGGCAATTTAACTTGAATACTGAGGTTTTAGTTCTAAAAAATTGTTGGCTCTGAGGCATGCATTACTCGGGAGTAAGCTTGGTGGTAGTCGGTGGCTTTGCTTTGAAGCAACCATGCAACTCTTCCAATGGGTGAATCACGACCCTAGGAGGGTTTACTCAGAAGCAAGCCCCATTGCCAGCAACCGAGCTTACTCCCAGGTAAAGGATCGTGCTTTAGTTCTTCACATGAAAATCAGTGGGGTTTAACAGCGCTTAACAGGGTTACCTACACTGCTTTCCCAAAACTAGGTCTTAGGTTTAATGCTAATAATTGAGCCCAGCGGCCCAGGCCAGCCTAGATGTGGGGGGGCAACTCTGTTTGCACGTGCCCACAGAGAGGGCTCTGAGTGCCACCTCTGGCACCCATGCCATAGGTTCGCCACCACTGGCCTAGGCTCTGGTGATCTGTCCGGATGGAACAATATTACAGACCACCATAGTGGCATTGAACAACTGACTGGGGTCTGAGACATGCTTCTTATAGGGAAAAGCATGTCTTGGGGCCAAGGAAATCCTTGAACAAAGGATTCTTCCTTCTGTTCTGGGTGAGGTAATGGTCTTGAGCAGGGGTCCCCAAACTTTTTAAACAGGGGGCCAGTTCACTGTACCTCAGACTGTTGGAGGGCCGGACTAAAAAAAACTATGAACAAATTCCTATGCACAAATGATTGTAAAATGCTTGATTTCACCTTTCAGCCTTTCTGTCATGGTCTATTTTTAGAACAGTGACCAAAGTATGTCAAGTACAGGGTGGGCTCCAAATATTGTTGGGGAGGCTGTGGAATACCTTCCTCTGTAAAAAAAAAAAAGCAGAACTTTCCCAATGAAGCGTTACATCTAACCCAGGATCAGGTATCTTCCTGGGTTCTTTCCTCCTAAGTAGCCAATGACTGATTCACACCAGCCTGGCTGATGATGCCAATGGGAGTGGTGAGGAACAAGAAAGCCTGAGAGCAACACATGGAGTAGCCGAGAGGGAAGGCGGGGAGTAGCAGGCATTTGCCACATGTAAGGTTTCCAACTCTCTGGGTCAGAAAATTCATGGGGCTTTTGAGGTGCAATCGGAGAAAGGCAGGGGTTGGGGTGGGGAGCCCTGCACCATCCAAAGTATTGATCATTTCTCTAGGAATTGATCTCTGTCACCTGGAGGCCAGCTGTAATTCTGGGACATCTCCAGGCCTCCCCTAGAGTTGGCTACTCTTACATAGAGGTAATATCCACAAATATGTCTCCTGCCTGTGAACAGCAATGTTTAGAAAGCAGCAACTCCAGTCACAGAAAAGAGAGCAAATTTTCTGTGGGCATTGCCTTGTTGCATAGGCTGAGGTTGGGGGGAGAAAGGAGCCCAAGAGCCCAAAGGGAGCCGATCCTGGCAGACCCCGAAGGCAGCGGGTATATCCAGAGGCTCTGTTGTTTTCCCTCCAGCAGACCCAACAGTCAAAGCCACAGAAACCCATTCGCCGCCTACCAGCTGGTCCCGCAGGGTGGGGGGTGGAGATCACCCTGTTTGCTTTCAGCTGGCCTTGTTGGCAGGGGCAGAGGTGGGTAGTCCCATTCTCGGGTTGTGGGGGGCCTGAAGGCAGACAAGCGACTGCAAGCACAACAACCCAGTGGGAAACCCTCCTGCGCCGCCAGACCCGCGCCCCACATCAACGGCCGTTGGGGCTGGTTCCTCCTCTCCCTCGAGCCCCCACTGCACATGAATGGAGCCATTGCTGCCATGCCTGGCGGGCTGGATAAATGCCCTCAGGGGGCCACATTTGGCCCCCGGGCCGTAGTTTGGGGACCCCTGGTCTTGAGTATCAGACCATTGAGCTGCTGGCTGACCCATTATCTTTGATGGGGTTTTGCCAGGTGTTGGACAAAACAGGTAATGACCCTTAATGGGCATTGCAACATAAGATGGTCACAAGGGGATGAGTCACAGGAAAGGTTTAACAAATATAGACAAAAGAGAACTGGCTTCACCCAGGGTGTGCTGTTTTCCATATTCAAATGTTATTTCTTGAGTATGTGCCAGGCATTAAGTTATGGGTTTGAGGGAGGGGGGAGTCCTTGAGGCATTCTTGCCAGACACAGTTCCAATATGGAGTTTCTAAACAGACTCCTACGTTTCAGGGCACTGTTATGCCAGGTCTGACAGGGCAGCATTCCAGGAGAAAGACCATTCTTTCTCACCCTCCGCACTGCTACAGGCCTTAGGCTGGCTGCACACTTGAGCTTTGGAGGCTGATCTGGTGAACCAGATTAGCTTGCGCACTCCAACACATGCCAGCTGAGTGATCTTGGGCTAGTCACAGTTCTTTGGAGTTCTCTCAGCCCCACTTCACAGGGTGTTTGTTGTGGGGGGGAGGGAGGGAAAGGAGATTGTAAGCCCCTTTGAGTCTCCTTACAGGAGAAAAGGGGATATAAATCCAAACTCTTCTTCTTCTTCAACCAATTTAGAGAGATCCTCCTGCAGCTCTTCATAATCCGCCTTGATTTTCACCATCCACAATAACTTGTTATTGTCTATAAACATGGCTACCACACTGCTGTCCCCCAATTCCAAATAACTGATGGGCATTTACTATTTTCCAGTCCTTCATTAGGGAGACTGATTTTAATGACAAGATGTCATGTATTCTGGTTAGCAGATCAGCAGTTTCACATATGAGTTCCTTAAGAGCCCTTGGGTGTATGCCATCCAGACCTGGCAACATCCTGGTTTTCAGTTTGCCTAATACTCCAAGAATCTTGTCACCTCAATTTGACTCAGTTTTTCAGACACCTTTCCTGAAAACAGCAGCCCTAGTATGGGTACGTGCCCCACATTTTTCACACAGATGCAAAGCATTCAGCTTCACTGCCATCTTCCCCCTTTCTTAAGCAGTCCGTTCACTCCATGATAATCCAGAATCCCAACTGTCTCCATGGCTGATTTCTTGCTCCTGTTAACTTAGTAGAAATGCTTACTGTTTGTCTTGACATTTTAGCAGTTTACTCCTCAGATTCTCTTTTTTTGGTTGTCTTAAAATGAACTCATGTTTGTTTTGCCAGAACCTTTGCTCCTTTCTGCGCAGCTCATTTGGGGAAACCCTCCCATGTTCAGAATGAAGCCTTTTTGCCTTTTATGGCTTACCTGATATTTTAAAGGTGACACCTTCTATTCTAAAGTCATTCTTTAGCTGTCCTTCCCTATCCCCAGTATGCTGCTTCTCAGTGCTGGGCATGTGATCTCGGTGCAGTATTGCTTTGAGTTTGCTATACCACACCCCAAAATGTCTGCTTCCCAGTGACAGAGGATGAGCAACAGCTTTGTAAATCAGCTCTGTGAATCAGTTACAGTCTTACCCTGCCTTCAGGCCTGGCTGGTCCTATACAGAAGAATAAGGAGACAGGCAAAGAGAAAAAAAAGGAAGTTAGACTTGGCAGCAGAAAGCTACAGCCAAACTCACAGCAGTGATGAACTATGGCGCAAAGGCAGGAGAGAAGGCACAGCACTCCAAGAGGAGACATCATGTGGAAAGGAAAAAACCAAAGAGGCTACAGGTTCTCAGGTTTAAAGCAACGGAGTGGAGACTACCACTATCAAGAGAGCTAGGAGCTTGGATTCTCTGGTTCTTTCCATGTCTCTTTAAAACCCCTAGGAACCATTGAATCCAGGTAGTGCAGAAGTCTTCAACCCAGCAGTCTTGTCACAAGCCTTTATAGGGCTGCCATTTTGAGGGAGTGCTTTTTGGAAGGATCTGTTGTAGAAATATAAAGAATAAGAGAAGTATATCTCTCTTGTCTCTCCTTGTCATATGGGTCTCAGTGGGTCTCAAGTCTGGCAAGGAAGAAGACCTCTGGAGAAAAAGGACTGAGAGACAGAAATCCTGCTTTCTATTGCAAAGGCTAAATCAGAATAGTTAGAAATCAGAGAAACCTGGGTTTGTTCTGCTTCCCCAAGGAAAGGATATGGATGCTATGAAATAAGGCAGCCTTAGAAGATTGATCTAGGGATTACAGTAGCTGAAAGAGGAAAGCTGGGAAACACGCACCCAAGGCATCATGAGAGGATGATCCAGGGCACCCTACAAGAGCAGCCAATTAACATCTGGGAAACAGGGCTTTGAAGAGACTGGAAGGGGATTGTTCAGTTTCCAGACATCCTTGAATGAGTTTTCTGCTGTTAGAGCAGTGCTGCAATCTTTGCTGAGCCAGTCCTCTGCCTGAAGCTGTCCAATTGCAGTAATGCCTTGGCTGGAACAGTGCATCTGCCATGTTCCCAATCCTTCTTGCTCATATGCTGAATAATGTGTGTGGAGCTGTCTGCCACTCTGTTTGTTGCTTAGTTGGGAAGGTTTAGGAACTGCAAGATTATTGCCTGAATATTCTGTTTTTACATGTGCTCATATTGCTTGATCTGTGTTCCGTCACACTTATAATAACATGTCTCTTGGGAAATAATGCAGTTTCCTCCCTTATAAATACAGATTAGGAAATACAGATTGTAGGGATATCTCTCATTTCTCCTTCCCCGCTATTTCCTCTTTCCTTTCACTAAAAACCCAATAGCCAACATCCTTTTCTTCTTCCTTCACTCTTTCCCACCCACCCACCCACCAGCCAACCATCCCACACCTTCTTCAGTTTCCCTTCTTCCTTTCCTCTGGCAGCCTCTCCTGGGAAAACTCTGGCCAAGTTGCACAATGTTAGCTGATCCTGGAACAGTTGTGTCATGAGGACTTGTGAGAGGGCAACTCACTTCCTCCTGTATGCCCTCCCTAAACTGTTTCCTCTTTATCTTCTCCTAGTACCCCCATTTCCTCATCTTTCTCTGCTTTCTTCTTTCCTTCGCACCCACCAAACAACCTACCTTTTATGTGCCCTTCCATCTTCAGCTATACTTATTTCGTATTTGCTTATTTATACACCTTTCTCCTCAGTGGAGAACCTAAAGTAGCTTATACCAGTCTCCTTTCCTCAGTTTAATTCTTACAACAATGCTGTGAGACAGGTTAGACTGAGAATTTGTGACAGGCCCACAGACATCCAACAGGTTTCCATGACAGAGTGGGGAGTTGAATGTGGACCTCCCAGATCCTAAACTGGAACTCAACACCACACTGGCTTTCATGGGATGGCTGCTATAGAAAGTAGCAAGAAGCCAGTGCTAGATGAGTCATGCAGGTGATATGGTAGCAAGTCATTTGGTGGTTACTGCCAAGCCTGACCTCAAAGGCCAAAACAGCTCTGGAAAAGGCCCTGCCTCCTTGTCTTGCCTTTTATTGCTTGAAAGCCAGCAATACTGTTGTGGTTTCCTCGCAATGGCCCCAGAGGGCGTTCATTTCTTAAACCTACAGATACTGTGAGGGGTTAGGGGTTTTTTTTAAAATTTTTCTGCAAATTTGAGGCTTTTTTCAAGTTTGTAAAAATACTTTTCTTCTCTGTTCATGGCTCCAGTGTCTTGATTTAACAATCAACAGATTTGGCCATGTTGAGAATTAGGTATACTGATGGATTGCAGGCCTACCTGCCAACAGTTCTCCAATACCATGCATTCCATGTTACCCAAACTTTGGAGGTCAGCTCATAAACTGTCTGACTGAGCATGTGCTGAATTGTAGGGATTCAGTTCCTTTTACGATGCTCCTCATAAAGTGTTTCCCTAATGCTTTACTCCTTTCCCCTCTCTATCTTTAGCACTGGCAAATGTTCTGGCTGCAGTGCAAACAGGCTGCATTTCTTTGGAAGATCAGGGATGGCAGGAAGGGAGAGAGAGTGTCTGGGAAAACCAGAAGTGTTGTTTTCTTCTCTGCATATGCCAAGAAGCCTGTGGCAAGACCTAGTTGCTTTATAGATCTTGTGTCTTCCATTTTGTGAGCAATTAAGCAATTTCCTTCGCCTACCAGGGCTACTGAAGTCTGTCTCTGGTACTGAGAACTGAAATGAGGGGATTTATATTGAAGTAGCATAAAAGGAAGGAACTCTGAGGGTTTTTAAAAAAATACTTGGTTGAACACATGAATACATGGAGTTGCCTTCTACTGAGTAAGTCGATTGATGTAACACAAGATATATTGTCTTCTCTGACTGTCTGTAGCTCTACAGGGTCTCAGACAGAGGTCTTTGACATCACCTGTTACCTGATCTTTATAGCTTGAGGTGCCAAGGTCTGAACCTGGGGCTTTCTGCATACCAATTATCTGCTGTTGCACTGAGCTATAACTCCATGCTTGTTCCTGAAAAAAACAAGAGCATATAGTGTGATGGGATTCACAGACTGTGTTGGTACATGCAAAAAGGGAGTGTGGTGCATCTGAATATAGCGAACATGAATAACAAGAGTCACATTAACCATGCTCTCTGCAGGTTGTAGACTGACTGTCCATTGTCTGGCTTCCACATATTTAATACTGGTGTCTTTTCACTGTGGAATTCATAGAGCTCTCCATAAAAATGGGAAAACCCCATGTTTGTCACCCTCAGTTCTGGTGAGGAATGGCGGGACAAAAATGTGCTATGGATTTAGTGTGTAGAAGGACAGAAACCTAAAAGGCGCTGCTGTTTCTGAAGCCACTGACGCAGGTCATGGAATCATTGCATTCTTGGCTCCTATCCTAAGAACCAGAGCAGTACTTGTGCAGGAAATTGAATCCTTGCCCAATTATTGCCATGGGGCTTGAAACGTCCATTTCAGCAGGAGGAAAGATGTGGTGCTAGTATTGCACATTCCAGGGCTCTGCTTCCTTTGGTGAGGTACGGGAGGGGGAAAAAGAGATCCAGTAGTAAAGAACCCAGGGATCATTGGGCAGAAATGAGGCTGGTGGGGAATGGGCTGGTTTTACTTGTTATTCCTTATTTTCCTTTTATTTTAAATCTCACATGGATTCAGCCAAGACTATACCAAGACTACAAGGTGCATATGAAAGTTATATATTATATAGAAAAATAAAATTGAAAATACATGCACATTTGCAAAAAGGTGGCATCAGAGGTTGCTCACAATTGTTTAAAGATTGATATCAAATTGCCACAAAAGTTTCTCCCAACTTAATATTCTAGCCAATTGAATTGGTAAGCTACGGGTTAAAACACAGCAGCGGTGGAATAACGGTAAAAGCTAGTGAACCGACAGCGACAGACGCACAGCGAACAGGTATTCCGGATAATATTTAACCCTGTTTCACGAGGAAATGTCCTCTCATCTTGCAGCAGGGCTTACTGGAGTTTCTGGTTCGAATTGGATTCATTCACACATGTATTAATTGAGAAATTCAACACTAATCCTGCAAAACCCCTTTCTAGGGCTAGATTCTCAGACCTGGCAGCTGAGACGGGCTTGAAATATGGCGGCATGTTTTATACTGAGGAGGAGAAGAATTCCTCTCCCTTACAAAAGACTGAACTTAACTTACTGAGGAAGATGAGAGGACATTTTCTCGCAAAACAGGGATAAATCTCAGATATCCAAATCCTATGATAGCTGAGATGTGTTTGAAGTCTGATCACCTTCCTGGATCTAACCAATTATTAATCTACCAGTAGTCCAATGTGCTGCTTCCAGCTTTAGCCACTCAGTGCTTCTGGGGACTTACAAGCAGAGCATGAAAGTGATGACCTTGCACTCTTGTTTCTCGCAGCAATGCGTACTCATAGGTATGCCATATCTGAGCATGGAGGCTTCATTTAGCTATCATGGCTAATAGCCATTGATAAATTTATCTCCATGAATTTGTCAAATTTATTTTTGGAGTGCCCCTTTTGTGTGCAGTTGATTTTAGAGGCAATTTGCTCATGCCACAATGTCACCCTCTTCTCTACAATCCTTTTAAGACACCGGCTGAGACCGAGTTGCACTGTGGGGAGGGGAGGAGGGGAAGAACTGCTTTGCAGTGAGATGCTGTAGGGTCTGTTGTATTGATTAAGCTCCTGGGACTGCTGCCAGTTGCCTCTAGGATTAAATCAATACAGTTTGCAAAAGTAAAAGCTTCTTCTTGCTGGAGACATAAAATATTGGAGCTTATTTTTTAATGATAAAACTTACAGGCAGGGACTCTTCCCAGTAACTGCCCAAGATCTGGGTTAATTGGAGATTTAAGAATGGGGTGCATCAGCAAAGTAACTGGCCCAAGGGGTTAAATTGCACTGGTTGCAGAGCGACCAGGCAGCACAGGAAGGGAGGAATCAAATTCACTTTGAAGATCATCCCTATTGACGTGCCAGGTATATAGATGTTTCTCATTATATAAGAAGGACAGATTTCTCAGGTATCTGTCAGGTAAACTGGATATAAAATTATACTGTCCCAGGAACTGCAACTGTGCAACTTGCCGCTAACTTCAGTTTCTCCCTCCAAATGTACTGATTATTGTTGAATTAGCTCTTGTTCTTGCTGTCTGAGCATCTTTCTGGAATTTGTTTTGTTCCACTGGTCTTAGGGGAACTTAACCTAGATAATGATGATGTATAGACCTGGAATTCATTAGCAGTCAGAAGACCTATTTGCACTGTACTTTTTCCCAAGTTTTGCAGAGGCATAAGGCATTTCTGTGCCTGTTTCTGCTTTCCTCTGGCTCTCCCAAGCCCAGGCTGCTGTTCGGCTTTCTTGCCCTTGTATAGGCCTCTTTCTTGCTTCTGGCTTGGCTGTGAAGGCTGCTGTCTTCCCTAGGCCACTCCGATAGTATTGCCCAGCCAGTTCTTCTGCCTGCATCTGGAATTGTGGTGCCAGGTGAGGACCCTGTATGTTGGCTCTGCCCCACCTTCCCCGCCCCAGTCACAGGGGTCCCAGCTGCTTCAAGCCTGATTCCACTTCTAGGGCCCATGTTTTTGCTCAAGAGGCCACCAAGCTCTCTGTTGGCAAAAGTCAGGCCGTCCCCAGATCACTGCTTTGTCTCTGGTGCACGCAGTGTAGCTCCTGGGAGCTGCGTGGCCTTGGGAGCCCCAGGGGTAGTTGTGACTCCTGAGAGTTGCACCGCTAGTTTCTCACTATTGCCTGGCTGTACCACTTCAGACTGTAAATAGGGTTTCACAGGACTGAATGTGCCTCTTTGGGGGTTCCTGCAGTGGTGTGGCTGCTGGCAACTGTACCTCCCACAGTGATTCACAGAACTCTGTTGCAGAATGCGTTTTCCTTCCAGCTCAGCTAATTCCTAGCATTGGCACCAAAATTCTTCAAATAGTGAAGTGCAGCAAGGAGGGATGGCAAAATTTAGTTTTCTTTGTATTGTTAAAGGCTTTTACTGCTGGAATCAACTGGCAGTTGTGGATTTTCTGAGCTATGTGGCTATAGTCTGGTAGTTTTTCCTCCTAATGTTTCACTTGCATCTATGGTTGCCATCTTCAGAGGCATGTCACAGTAAGATTTATTTATTTATAATTAATTTTATATACCGCCCCTCCCTCAAAGGGTGTGTTTCTCTTTGCAACACAGATGTTTCTCTGGTTTCACACAGTAAAATGTATTTTTCTCCATGACACTGATGTGTTTTTCTGAGTCACACAGAGAAACACATCTTACCATGACATTCCTCTGAAGATGCCAGCTATAGATGCAAGTGAAACATTAAGAGCAAAAACTACCAGACCAAAGGCCCACAGCCTGGAAAACCCACACATCCAGTTAGCTTTCTGCCTGCTTTATGATAACTACAAGCACTTCCTCAGGAATAAATATGTGTAGATCACATCTACTTGATCATTTATTTTCACATGACATTTGGATGATAGGAGAATGCTGTAAACTGCTTTGAGTCCCTATTGGGGTTAAAGTCAGAGTAGAAACAAACATACACAAACCCATAAAAAGGACAATTGAAAACAGCCTGATGTCAGAAGGGGACTTCCTGCCTTACAGCTCCTATTGTTAGCTATCCCACTGGTCCAGTTTAGAGATGCAGATTTATTGACTAGTATTTTTGATCTTAGAAACTGGAAATCTGGATTAAAATCTCAGTTTAACTGGGCTTGCTTTGTGCTTAAGCAGTATCTCACTGTCTCAGTTTATTATCTATGGAATGAGAACAGTGACCTCGGTTGTGGGGCTCTTGTGTGGATGACTAAAATAAAGTAATATTAATTTGCCAGTGATCGATGGTGAAATCAGCAAATCTGCCACTTGTATCTTGCAGTATGGGTTTTTGGGTTTTTTTGCCGAGAGCAATATCCTTGCATATTATGAAGCACAGTGACTCTTTATTGCATGGATGAGTCCCTGTTTATCCATCAGTGTATCTTGTCTGATCTGTCTCCCGCCCTGTCCTATTTTTCTAACTGTTACACAGGCACTTTTGCTTGTGCTCATCCCAGCAGCTGTGAGTCAAGTGTCATCCTTGTGGTTTGGCCTACAAATTCTGCCACGCAAGCCAAGAAAGACCACGCAAAGCCTTTTATGCAAGGTCACAGGCTGAGCGGAGGTGAGTGGCTCAGCAAGGAGCTGGCCAGCATGCTGAAAATAGGTTCGGCACCAAGCAGCTGCCCTTGCTACTCAGCCAGTTCTCAACTTTGCTGCCTGTGGGAACAGAGGCGAGGCTGAATCTCTTGCTCCCTAACTTGCTCTTGTAGCTTCGGAAGTGGATACAGAATAATTTTTTTCAATGAATAAGCCCAACTTACTCTGAGAACTGGGGACAAAAACTCCCCATTCTAATCTAATTAGGACAGAGCTGCTGTAGAATTCTGCGCACACACAATTTAGCAGGCTTGTGCCAAAACAGATTACAAATGTCTCCAAGAGGCAGGTCCACCATGACATCGTTGGACCTTGTGCCAGCATCACTTAATAGAGATGGAACAGGCTCTGCTGGCAGTGCTGTCTCCTCAGTCTATTGCTCTATGGGTTAGACGGCCTGTATAGGCTCAGTTGGTGGTTTTCAGGAATTAGAGGAGCTGTCTGTGTACGTTCAGTCCACTCCGAAAGTCTGTGCCCATAGACCTCCCCCCGCCCAGTTGATTGGAAGTCCCTCCTTGACTACAAAGCATGTTCACATGTTGCACAAGACAAGCCTGGGTCTGCCACAGACAGTGCCAATCCTGACACCCTAACAGGTTTCCCTATTTGCCATACCAGAGGCATACCAGCAGAAAATGGCACCTCAGCCAAGACCTCATTTTTCCCACCCCCCAGCACCCTCCCTGGCCCTCCTGTCAGGGCTGGGGAGGAGCCCTGGCCGGGCCATGCAGGCACCTTGCCTGGCCTGCCAGCTCCTGGAGCCAACTCCATGCCTTTGTTGGCTGAGCCAGCCCATTGCCCGGCCAAGGGGAGAGCCTGGCCCGTTCCTGGCTGGGCCCCCCTGCTCTCCCTGCCCAGCCCCCCATCTCTGCTTCCTGAGTAGCAAGGGAAGGGAGGCGCGGAGGTGGCAGCGTCTTACCTGAGGAGGGCTGGTCTGAGTAGCTGGTGCAGTAGACCCAGGCTGGCCACAGCATGGGCTGCCCACCAGGGAAGATGCCAGCCCGTGAGCTGTCCAAGTCAGACCTGAGTAACAGATGGCCCTCACCGCCGCAGGGCTTGGGGGCTGCCTTGAGCAGTCTGGCCTCACCTGCTTTCTTGGTGGCCCCCAGCACTGCAGGGCATCTTCTTCAGCTGGGCGCGGCTCACAGTCCTCCATACTGCCGGCTGGATTGCAGCGTGTCCTTACGCCCCCTTTGTCTGTGTGCGCTTCAGGGCAGCTCAGCCCAGCCTCCCCGCACCACCCTCTGCAGGGCAAGCCACATCCAGACTGGACGTGAGAGAGAGTGCGCCAGAAGGACCGACAGATCCCGACTGCGTCTCTGATGCTGGGTGCAAAATCGCCCCCCCCCCCACATGATTAAATGAGTGGCGCCCCAGGGACATGTGACACCACAAGTCCCTCTGGCAGATACGCCACTGAGCCATGCATATTTGCAAATGTATATTTGCAGTAACATGTTGTATTTTTGGTGGACATTTATCTTAGGCATGTGCATAGAAATGTGAGAGGCGATTATCAGATCTCAGATCTTCAGCCAGGGTGGAGCTGTATTCAGAACGCTTACTGAATCTTCTGTCTCTAACAGTCTCCCATTTCTTTCTCAGCTAGATAAAATGAATCAATTTATTTTAAAGGCACACCGGTTAAAAGTCTTTAGTTGTGAACATATGTTTTCATTGTGTAAAGGGACTGGCTCCAGCGATCTAAGAAAACAAGATGCCTGGTTTTGGGAAGGAAATGAGAACTAGTAATTCATGGGTGCTAGATCCTGGAGGAGAGCTGTGACCAAGGATCATCCCCCCCCCTCCTCCCAATAAAATATTGTTTTGCTAGACACATTTGTTTTCTGTATGGATTTGTTTTCTGTATGGATTTTTTTTTTTTAAAAAAAGAGGCACATTCAATCCTGTGAAACCCTATTTGCAGTCTGAAGTGATTCAGCCAGGCACTAGTGGGAAACTAGGTCTCTGTGTGAAAGAATAAGGGGTGGGGGTAACCTGGTACCCCTGAGTGAACTGGTCTAACCAAAGTATGCTGCTGATTACATCCTGTCTGTCGAGTACTTCGTGACATACTGTAAGCACCCCTTTATAGTCATGGAAGTCAAAGCACTGATCCACCCTACCGATCTTTTAGTGCATGGCATCATGTGGCAGGGCTTAGTGAGTGTAAAAACCTGGAAGGTTTTGATCTGGAGTAACTGACCTGATCCTGTTAATGCAGATCTTATTCGTGTTCTTGTCAGCTGTAGGGGAGAAAATACATGTTTTGGAGCAAGAACCCAGGACTGGGGCTGCTTTTGCTTTAGGTCTATCCCCGCTTCCCCCCCCCCCCCTTCCCATTGCAGTTCTGTTTTTTCCTTCTCAGTCTTGCCAGACCCCCTCTCTGGCTCTCTTTCTATCCCTTAATGGAGCAGGCGCTTGAGACTTGGAAACCAGGGAGAGTGTCCTGGAGTGCTTGGGAGAAAGGGAAGCTTCAGTTCATTTCCAAGATGCTCTTTCCTTTCCCCGCTCAAGAAACTGGCTGGCCTGTTCGCCTCCCCACCCCTTCGCTCTGCCTCCTAATCTCGCTCGCTCTCCCCCCTCCCCTCCACCGGATCCGCTGATTCAGGCCTCTTTCCGCGCAAGCCAATCAATGAGCAGGAAGGGCCTGCAGCGGGTTCCGTGGCTCAGCAGCTGACGGTGCTTTGCTGCTGCTGCGAGGCAGGCGGCGCGCACTGCAGTCTCAGCTGCTCCTGCCCGCCCCTAGAAGTGGGCCGGTCCCCGCGGCACGTTTCAGCGCGCGCCTGCCTGCCTGCTCCACTTTCCGAGCGGGGTCGCGGGCAGCTAGCTGGGAGCGCTTTAACCCCCTCCGCACCGAGGCTGGTGCAACTGCAGGCCAGACTTCGAAGAGGAGGGGAGGAGGGGGGGGGGGAGACAGCGCGGGGGTTGCACGAGGGAGCGTGTTGCAATGGCTTGAACAGCGGGAAGGGAGCAGGAAGAGAGTTTGGAGCAGCAGATTGTTGTTTTCCCGGCTCAGGGATAGATAATTGTTCTAGAGAAGGCTAACCCAAGTGAAATCCCCCTTCAGTCTATCCTTAACTTATAAAAGGAAGGTTCCAAATCTGATTGCCCCCCAGTCCTTTACCTCATCCTCCATGCCCAGCATCTGGTCCTGGTGCCTCGGAGAGATGAGCATTCTTTGCATAGTCACAGACAACCTCATGCTTTAATTCTGTTAAAATTCAATTATTTAGACAGTTTGCAGCAAATTCCTAAACAGAATTACACCCTATTAAGCCTGCTATTTTCAGTGGACTTTTTTTGCCATCAAGTTGCTGCTGACTTAGGGCAACAGTGGTGGGGTGTCTGAGGCAAGAGTCTAACCGAGGTACTTTTTTGTAGAGATGCTGGAATTTCTTGATCCATCTCCCATCCAAATGCTAACCAGGGCTATTCCTGTTTAGCTTCCAATCTAACAAGATCAGGCTAGCCTGGGCTATCTAGGTGAGAACATCAATGACTTTAGATGGGTTGGTGTAACTCTGATTAGGATTGAGCTGTTGGTCACTGTATTAATGCATGGGCAACTTGCCCAACCATTAAGAACATAAGAACTAGCCTGCTGGATCAGACCAGAGTCCATCTTGTCCAGCATTCTGCTCCTCGCAGTGGTCCACCAGGTGCCTTTGGGAGCTCACATGCAGGATGTGAAAGCAATGGCCTTCTGCTGCTGCTGCTCCTGAGCACCTGGTCTGCTAAGGCATTTGCAATCTGAGATCAAAGAGGATCAAGATTGGTAGCCATAGATTGACTTCTCCTCCATAAATCTGTCCAAGCCCTTTTTAAAGCTATCCAGGTTAGTGGCCATAACCACCTCCTGTGGCAGCATATTCCAAACACCAATCATACGTTGAGTGAAGAAGTGTTTCCTTTTATTAGTCCTAATTCTTCCCCCCAGCATTTTCAATGAATGCCTCCTGGTTCTAGTATTGTGAACCCCCCCCCCTTTTTTATGAGTTACAAGATCTTGAACAATTGTTCTATACGTCCCCAGAAAGAATGAAAGCGTCTTTAAATTATAAATGGCAGATTTGCTGACTTCACTTAATCTGCTTGGCATATCTAAAAAACATTTTAGAATTATATGTGACACTTACGCAAGGAAGCCTAAACCTCTCATTCTAACATTCGAAGTGTCTCAGCAAGATCATACCTGTCAAAAAATGCAAGCTGGGTAGACCACCCCTTGTAAAGTGGGAGGAAGGCTGGAGGAAGATTCACAATAAAGCTGAAAGGCTTGTTCTTGGATAATGGAGACTACATAGAACATAAACTGTATAAGGGTGTTTGTTGCTGTTACTTCTAATACTTTGTAATAAATGGATATAGCTACTCCTGAGCAGTAACATCTACAGTCTAAAACATGGAAAGAGGAAATGGTGCTCCTGTTTATGCTGCAGTCCATCCCCTCTGTACTGTCCTGTCACAAAGGAGGTGAGATGACGCATCTTCGTGGTTGGAAATGTTCCATTGCAATTCAGAAGTGAGCAGAGAGAGAGAAAGAGTACTGAATCAGCTTGGCTTGGGCTTCATGAATGGGCAACTTATTCATGATGTCAGGATCACATTCTGTGCTTGCTGCCATGGAAATGATGCAGTGTCGTGGCTACAGGTGCTTACAAGATGCACCAAAAGAACTGAACACACGCATGTAATAAGATGTGCCATAAGACCATAGTACACTGCTCCCACATTGTCTAACATAGAAAATACAGACAGATAAAAAAGGGGAACTAACCAGAAGCATAGCTTCATAAGAGAACTTTGTAGGATGGAGTGGGAATAGTAAATGGAAACAACATTGAAACTGTTCATGGAGAGTACCAAGCACAAAAGAGAAGACTGAGCAACCGAGGGTACCAAGCCCATGGAAGAAAAGAAAGGGCAACGGTGTAATATTTGTATTTCAAGATTTCTTACAGATTCTCTGCTTTACAACAACCCACTGGGAATCCCCAATCTGCTGCTGGAACAATGGGTGCAGGAGCAAACCACTCCACCCAGATAATCAAGTGGAGGGTTTATTATGGGTAGAAAAAAAGAGATCAGATATTAGACAAGTATACTTGCTGTTTCTTATCTGACATGTCTTACAAGCAAGCAGCCTCTCTGCTATATACATTTTTAAAGGGCCAGGAGCTAGAGAGTTCTCTGGGAGGAGCTCATGTGCACCACAAACGTCAATTCCAAGTAATATCTGACCAGATTCACTGGGAAGAATTGGAAACACAACAGGCATCGGAGAGGGTGTACCAACTGCTCCATCTGCAGGTACTGCTCACTTGCATCTGACCTGTCTTCCTCATATTAGCACTCGCTGATAGGAAGCAGCAGTTCTAATTATACACCACTTTTCTGTCTGTAGGTAGTTACCCAACCAGCACGTCAAAAGCAAAAAAACCCACAGAACCCCTCAAAAGACTTGTGTGACATTGTAGCACTTTCTCTGCCCCTCGTAGTATTCAATAGACGTCTTAACTGATTCAACTGAGACTTTGTCTTCATGATAGGTGTGACTTCAGGAAAGACTTCATGCCTCCTAGCCCTTCATGGTTCAGACTTCCAGTGGGATAGAGATGGCAATGGGTATCCACCCCAGTGACCCATCAGAGGGAAGGGTTCAGTATTTTACCCAGAAATGACATCATCACTCAACAAGGTTATAAAAATCACTACTCCCTATATCCAATAATTCTTCCAGACATGCTTTGCAGCTCGAAATTAACATTGGTCCTATTAGAAAAAGAAAGAGTTCATGCTGGCAGTTTATCAAAATGAAATTGAGAAGGGTGGAAAAATACATGAATGGTTTGGGAATACTGGGCAAAATGGGCAATGAACTAGGGAAAGAAGAACCATCATTCACTGAGAACATTGGCACCAAGTATCCTATGCAGTGGTGTATTTGCCTAGGGACAAGGGCCACGCCTCCCCAAGCCCCACCCCCCAGCCTCAGTGCTTATAAAAGCAGCTCTCCAAGGCAGGGGACTACAGTCTCTTCTGGCTTGCCCAGAGGGGAGGGCAGAAGGGACTGCTGACTGCCTGGGAGCCCAGATGGTGGGGGGGGGGGCGGAGGAGGAAGTCCTGCTGCCTCGTCGTCTTCAAGCGCTCCAACCCTGCCCATATGTCATTGACATAGGCAGGGTTGAGGGCGCCCAGCAGCAGTGAGGTGGCGGAGCCCGACCCTCAGGCAGGGGGGCATCCAGAGACAATTTGTCTCTGGGTGCCATTTACCCCCGGTATGCCTCTGATCCTGTGTCCTCGTAATAACTACTCCCCAGCATGTCAGGTGGACATCCTTCTTTAGCCCTGTAGGCCTTTGATCAGAAGCACCATATGAGGTGCACACATGCTCACCTAGTACTGATCTATGGCCCACCCTGGGCAGACCAAAGTATATTTGGAGGGCCTCAGATGTGCTGTTAGGGTTGTGCATATTCAGTGATCCTACCGGTGTAAGAGTAGAAATGGATAATGGACAACATCGGGCACCATTTAAAAATAAAATGAGTGTCTAAGCCTTATAACTGTGAAAATAATCTTGAAAGTGCATGGTGGATAATTAGCAGTTTTTCTAGTAAACAAGGGGAAGAGATTCACATAGTTTTGTGCCCCTGTCCTTCAGCAGAATTAAATTATATACAATAAGCAGATGGTTGCAAATTGTTTAGCTGTTTATAAGTTGCACAGCACAGATTTCCCTTTTCAAAATAATTTTCTTTTTTATTTTCCACATAATTTCACATACTTATAGCAAAAAAAATCAAAACAAGCCACCAAAATTATTTCAGATTTATTGATGACCATCCATATTGTAAGCTGTCCTGAGTCCTTGAGGAGATTTGGCGGGGTAAAAATGTAACAAATAAATAAATCAATAAAATAAAGTGTCACTGTTTATTCTATTAACTGTGGATGAGTTTTAATGCTGGAAGAAGAAAAATACTTCATCTAATTCATATTTTCGACTTCATATTGCAACTTTCTAAACTCCCTAATGTGTATAATACTCCTAGCTGTGATGTGAAGGAAACGGGTTAAATATTGTTATCATTGCAGACATGGCACTGTTGCATGGTGATTGGTTCTTTCATTTCACGTTAGTTTAAGTTAATGTTAGTCTGTTAATAGTAGAGAAGTTTCAGAGTTGCTCTGTAATCAGTAGTGGCTGAATAACATATGGATAACTTAGGTGAACCAGTTCTCACTAAACCTTGGAAGCTAAGCAAGGTTGGTCCGGGTTAGTATTTAGATGGGAGACCACCAAGGGTGTCCAGGGTCACTACACAGAGACAGACAATGGCAAGCCACCTCTTAATGTTTCTTACCTTTAAAACTGTATAGGGTTGTCACATGTCGGCTTCAGCTCGCTGGCACTTTTTACCACCACCGCCACCTCTCTCGTATGTGCGAGGTTCATTGAATAGTGGCACTGTGCTGATGCCAGCAGTGGTGCTGGCTTAATAGGATACCAATTGGCTTGCAAGCAGAGTTACAATGGCAGCCATTTTAGCTGGATTATGAGACCAGTTAGGGGACCTCTGCAACTTGCAGAAAATGGGGCTCTTTATATGTACCTTCTATTACTTAAAACATTAGATAACTCTGGTTAGTAGTTGGATGGAAGAAAGGATGTCCACCTGACATGCTGGGGAGTAGTTATTACCAGGACATAGGATCAGAGGCATACCGGGGGTAAATGGCACTCACCTAGAAAGTCCAGGGTTATGATGCAGAGGCAGGCAATGGCAAACAACTTCTAACATTTCTTGCCCTGAAAACCCCATGCGGTCACCATAAGTCAGCTGTGATGACAAAGCTGCTAAATTCCAACAAAAGCGGAATGAAGTGAAACTGGAGAATGTATTGACAAAGGCTTTCATGGCCAGGGTCAACTGGTTGTTGTGGGTTTTCCAGGCCACATGGCCACACAGCCCGGAAAACCCACAACAACCAGTTGAAACTGGAGAGTTCCCTGGGCAGACTCATTCCTCACAACTTGGGAGGACTTACTGATAGCTTACATCACTTTGGGCAGAATTTGGTTACCCCTTTTTGCATTGCCATTCTTCCAATATTAATCATTTTGCAGACCCTGGTGTTTGCACACGTGTTCATATTTCACTGCTTCATGGACTTGGTAGTCTTATGGTGAAGGTGGATTCAACAGTAAAACAAAAATTGCAGCAGGTTCTTGATGACCCCCTGATAAAATCCCCCTTTCTTTAAGATTTTCATTTTATGTGATGGACACATATAAAAGCTGCAAGCATTCTAGAAGAAATGTGAAACAGTTTCAGGGACTGAGTAATATGTATGATGTAACTGGTGCAAGCAACTGTGTATCATCTATAGTGGAACAAACTGTCCTTTAATAGAACAGAATTTATTCTGACATCTGAGTGCAGTAAGTTATTTGCTTGATGGAGTGAAGTACTCTTTAAGAAAGGGTCTAGGGGGGACCCAGGAAATTACAGGCCAGTCAGTTTGACATCTGTTCCTGGCAAATTAGTAGAATCTATCATTAAAGATAAAATTATTAAACATGTAGAAAAGCAATACCTGCTGAGGAAGAGTCAGCATGGCTTTTGCAGAGGCAAGTCCTGTCTTACAAACTTACTAGAGTTCTTTGAGGGTGTAAACAGGCATGTGGATAAGGGGGAACCAGTGGACATTGTCTGCTTGGATTTCCAAAAGGCTTTTGACAAAGTTCCTCACCAGAGTCTGTTGAGAAAACTCAGCAATGAAGGAATAAGAGGGGAAGTCCTCCTATGGATTAAAAACTGGTTGAGGAACAGGAAACAAAGGGTGGGTATAAATGGGAAGTTCTCACAATGGAGAGATGTAGAGAGTGGTGTCCCTCAAGGATCCGTTTTGGGACCAGTGCTCTTTAACTTATTCATAAATGACCTGGAAGTAGGGGTGGGTAGCGTGGTGCCCAAGTTTGCAAATGATACCAAATTATGTAGCGTGGTGAGAACCACAAAGGATTGTGAAGAGCTCCAAGCGGACCTTGATAAATTAGGTGATTGGGCTAAGAAATGGCAAATGCAGTTCAATGTAGCAAAATGCAAAGTGATGCACATAGGGGCAAAAAATCCAAACTTCACATACACGCTACAAAGGAGTCAGTACTTTATCCAGTCACAGACCAGGAAAGCGGGATTTACGTCTTATTGATAGTTCCATGGGAATGTCAACTCAATGCATGGCAGCTGTGAAAAAGGCAAACTCTATGCTGGGGATAATTAGGAAAGGAGTTGATAATAAAACTGCAAAGATTGTCATGCCCTTATATAAAGCAGTGGTGCGACCACACTTGGAGTACTGTGTTCAGTTCTGGTCGTCACATCTCAAAAAGGATAGCAAAGAGATTTAAAGAAGTGCAGAGAAGGGCAACGAGGATGATTGAGGGGACTGGAGCACCTTCCTTATGAGGAGAGGCTGCAGCGCTTTGGGGGCTCTTTTAGTTTGGACAGGAAGGCGTCTGAGGGGGGGATAGCTAAGGATTGAAGTCTATAAAATTATGCATGGGGTAGAAAATGTTGACAGAGAAATTTTTCTCTCTTTCTCACAATACTAGAACCAGGGGGCATTCATTGAAAATGCTGGGGGGAAGAATTAGGACTAATAAAAGGAAACACTTCTTCACACAACGTGTGATTGGTGTTTGGAGTATGCTGCCACAGGAGGTGATGATGGCCACTAACCTGGACAGCTTTAAAAGGGGCTTGGACAGATTTATGGAGGAGAAGTCGATGTATGGCTACCAATCTTGATCACTCCTTTGATCTGAGGATTTGTAAAATGCTTTACAAACATACCAGGTGCTCGGGAACAGCAGCAGCAGAAGGCCATTGCTTTCACATCCTGCAAGTGAGGTCCCAAAGGCACCTGGTGGGCCACTGCGAGTAGCAGAGTGCTGGACTAGATGGACTCTGGTCTGATCCAGCAGGCTAGTTCTTATGTTCTTATGTTCTTACTCCATGATATTTATAATTAGGAATTCAGATATCCCTATGTAAGCATTCTCACCTCACAAATTAGTGTTATGAAGAAAGGAGGTGCTTGCAAGTTAACTGTGCAACGAAGAATTGTGTAATTAAATTTTAGTTGGGTTTATATTGACCAGAATTAGGAATGAATGATGAAGGAGAAAGTGGTATATGTATTTGCAGGGCTTCTATGCCTTTTTGTGGAAGCAGATTGGAAGAACTATGAGAATACAGAATGCTTCATCTTTGAGTGAAAGGCTTAATTGAACAACTTGGGCGGATTTTTGAGTGGATTCAGAAAAGGCTGAACAGCACCTAGTGACTAAAGTTCCACCAGCCCTCAAAGCATTTAGGTCACCATTTAGGTGACTGGTCTAGTAGTATGCTATGTGAAGTGTGCTGATTTAAGTCTATGGAGACAGCTGAGATATTCTAGAAATACTGCACTTCGGAGTTGTTTACTTTGGAGTAGATCTGTTTGATTTGTTGTTGCATCCAGAAAATAATTAGATGGTCAGTTGACCACTGGATATTAAATAGGGCTCAAAACCTATGTTGGAAAAGATTCAGGTGCAAAGGGAAGTAATGAGAAAGATAGAGAAGAAAACAACTCTGGCTATGTGCCAAAGATGAGTTTTCTTCTAAACAGATTAAGTCTGCAACAGCATAGACGGGCACTCTGAAATACACAAGAAAGGGCTTAGCAGCTGAAAGCCATATTTACTATATATTGCAAAAATGAGAAGACTGCCACTGAATATTTAACTCATTGCCAATGTGCATAATATAAATTACATTTCCACTTACATAGTGGATGCAAGGCTATTGCTGGTAGACATTGGGTTGGATCCAGCATCCCATTGGTGTGGTCGTTTGTTCTTTGCAATGCCTTCAAGCAGTTCTTGCTGATCCCAGGAAAGTTAATGTCTGAAGTTATGGGGCATATAGAGGGGAAGTTGTGGAGCTTGAGGAGAATGTACCTTTGATGTATATCTAGTAGTTCAAAACAGATCCCATTGACTCCAGGAGCAAGGGATATTATAGAACTCTTTGTTTTCACCATACCTTGAAAGATCTACCGGTACCTAAATGTCAGACTTTCCTTAACAGTTTCTCACTCCTTTTGAATACATGATTTTAGCAACCATCATAGCAAACTGCATTGTCCTTGCTCTTGAGCAGCATCTGCCTGATGATGACAAGACGCCAATGTCAGAACGACTGGTAAGTACTGCTCCCCCTGTCTTGTGGTGGAATTAAATAATTAAAGAAACTGATGGATCTTTGCTAAGTTCCCCTTCCATAAGGCCTATTAATGCCCATTCCCCAACACTATTACACAGTGCAGCTCTTGGTGATGTGGCATTAAGGTTGTCAGCCCTTCAAATAAAAACATTCTGGTCCTTGGTTGGGCCAAAGAAGGAAACCTGGTGATTTCTGGATCTGAGGAGGAATTGGTGAGGTTGAGAATCAGAATTATTGGGGTATCTTTTCAGCCCAAGAAGAAAAACTGAAGATCAACTAAATAGTTGTTCCAGCCATTTTGATAATGTTTCGAATTGGTAGAGGTCCAATCAAAGTATGGTCCAGTCATGTTTATCATTTGTGAATCATTCACATAAACCTTAGTCCGGTACGAACTTAATCTCGCTTCTCAGTATCAGAGGCTGGATGGGATAGCCATACATTTCTTCACTCATCTTTTAAAAATGTCAACAGATGTGCAGTCCAGCACATAAGAAGATAAATGTGATTCACAGAAGAATTAAATATGAAGGATTCACAAAAGGCTGAGAGCTTAGGGTGGGCAGGATGAGAATGGTGTGGCTCTTTACTAATGATAACATAGGTCTTCACATGTAGTAGACAATACAGGATTGTACAGTGGATTGTACCACGTCAGATTGTAGATGAAAGAGAACATATTAAAATGTTGAAGGGTGCCATTTTAAAATGCTTCCTTATATCAAATGTCCCTGCACTTGAAAATCTTGTCTATCATCAAGAAAGGGTGTAGCACAATCTAAGTTATATTTATTTATGGCTTACAGAGTATTTTTCACATGGGGAGCATTCACAAATTTAATCTGTCAGTTTTACCACCTCAGAACATTGCCAGCTATTCTGCTGTTTATGTAAGCCAAGCCATAGGCAGTATTGCTTAAATGCCTGTGACACTTGGAACTGCATTTCATCCCACAGTCACAAGAGCAGTAGATAGGTCATGACTGGGGGGGGGGAGGGGCGGGCGGGCAGTGTAGCCTATGACTAGAAAGATCGACAAAAACCTTTATTAGCATATAAATTATACCAAAATAATTATAATTGAACTACAAACAATATTAAGGATAAGCCATAATTACAAATTACAAGTAGAATAAACAAACAATGATGTATCTCCCAACAATTTATCATGGCATAGCTTTATATCACCTTGCAAAAATGTTGCTATTTTCTCACTTATTTCAGAATTGGGATTATTCAAGAGAAGGAATAATTTCACAGAACCAGGAAGTCCTGTCCTATTTATTTATTAAAATAGAGCTTAGTTACTTTGCTTGAATTTCCAGATAAAAGGACAATAAAATAGAGCATGCTGGATAGATTCAGTGCAGTTGTCTTATAAAGGCAGTGCCTAAGAGAAACTCATTTCCATTAACTGCACTGCACAAATAGTGTAGAAAGGCTTTAGAGCTCTTGTAGCCTGATTTCGCTACTTCTCCGAGGCAATATGTGATGATTCTGTTTCATTGGGTTTTTTTTTACCCCTGTTCCCCTTTGCTAGGATGACACGGAACCATACTTCATTGGAATATTTTGTTTCGAGGCTGGAATTAAAATTATTGCCTTAGGATTTGCTTTCCACAAAGGCTCCTACCTAAGGAATGGCTGGAACGTGATGGACTTTGTGGTGGTTCTCACAGGGTAAGTAGATGGTTTAAGTTATAAATGGTTGCATTAGTTTTTTTGAAATTTCAATTGCCCTAGATCTTGTTTCCTTATTAACCAAAATAGAGTGGTTTCATTAGATAAATAATGACTGTATGAATAGGCTTGACATGGGGCTTCTGGTTTTGATTCCTGCTAAGGTATATTTGAGAATTGACTAGCTGTGACCATAGAGGATCATGGACCTCTTGTATGATTCGGATCTTACAGATATTTTACACATATACATACCAGCAAAACAAATGGTGGTAAACATCAGTCCTGCCTATTGTGCTTCTTTCAGGCTGCCCCTTCGTCAAAGAAAAATTAGGTGGTCATGAGGACACGTGTACATGTGTATTATATGTATGTGTGTTTGTATAACACAGAAACATACAGACAATCATACTTTACCTTGTTGAAAAAAATGCAAGCATGTTGAAAACAGCTGCAGAACTGCTCTGTAGATTTGTGGGAGATTTGTGGGAGACAGTGTTTTGATGATATCGCTAGCACTAGCTAATAGGTACCTGCCGTTCCTGACTTTTTCCTAGTTCAGATTGACCCAAGCTAAATGATGGCAGAACCAGCAGTTCAGAGTTTTCTCAGGTTAGAAAAAAGTGTGTTTGTATTGCAATTATTCAAGAGAACTTTTAAACTTACCCTCCCTCACCCAAACATCTCTTGAAATGATATACGTGACCCTTAAAGCAGGAGAATGGGGAACCACACTAAATGTTTTCAGCTTTTCCTTGACTCTGGCTCTACCCCTGTCCTGTTCTCTTCTTGATCACGATATGCCTTTAGAAAAAGAAAAGATTTATCATATCAAATAGTGTATACATTATTCTAGACCACTGTAATCTTCCCAGACACCATAGTTTTAAAGGTGGCACATGATCATGACATTCTGGATCTTTGTACAGGTACAGTCTGTCTGTAGTGCTGTGTCCTCACACTTTTCTGGTTTGTGTTGCTTGTTCCTTGCTGCTTTCCAACCTGCTCGCATTTCCCAAAATGAGAACAAAAGACTCTTCCTGATAAAGCACCCACCCTGGTTATCATTTGTGGTATATTCTTCAATGTGCGGCTCTCTATTTAACAGAGAGAATGTTCTCAGCTTTTTGCAGTATACTGTCAGTATATTTTGTTGCTTCTGTCCCTTTGTGCCTCTGTGCTAGTAACTGACGTGTTTTAATCCTGGCCTGTTGTCTCTTCTTGGTGGCTTGTTACACTGTTTTATATATTGTGGGTATCGATAGTCACCCTGATAAAACCTCATCATGTTCCCATTGGGCTGGCCCATATTATTTTTGGACAGAATGTGAAACATTTCATTCCCCAAACTGATACTGCTGTTGCTAGGTAGTGTTGCATTCAACCGAAGGAAATCCAGGTTCAAATCCATCCTTAGAAAAGACATTCATTGGATAGGTTACAAAACCACAATGGTAAATATAAAGCCAGTTATATTGGAATGGTTTTAGGAATAGTAAGTAACAATGCTGCAAATTATATCTCTAGAGAACTGACATTCAAATGCAGCTTCTGTTCAGAGATTGTTTGCCTAGAATTGTTGCTCTGTTCTGCTCTTTCGTCTCTTTTGAATTACCCCAGAAGCAATAATTTATAAAGTTGGGTGCTGTGTGGTTTCCGGGCTGTATGGCCGTGTTCTAGCAGCATTCTCTCCTGACGTTTCGCCTGCATCTGTGGCTGGCATCTTCAGAGGATCTGATGTTGGGAAAGCAAGTGGAGTATATATATCTGTTGGAGTGTCCAGGGTGGGTGGAGAAACATTGTCTGTGACATTCTCCACCCACCCTGGACACTCCAACAGATATATATACTCCACTTGCTTTCCCAACATCAGATCTTCTGAAGATGCCAGCCACAGATGCAGGCGAAACGTCAGGAGAGAATGCTGCTAGAACACGGCCATACAGCCCTCGAGAAAACCAACACACAGGCAGCTACTAAGTCTGACTGCTTTCAACCGGCCGTGAAAGCCTTCAACAATAAATTTATACAGTATTTTCAGAAACAATTCTAGGGTCAAATGTCATCTGATCCTAATAATCTACATTCAGATCCCCAGGTATGTAATTCAGCTTCAAAAAAGGAAAAATTCAGGGCCTTGGTTGAAGGCATGGCACTGAAGGAAGGAAGACTGTATTGCTGAGTGGAAATTCCCCCAGGTGGTGCTCTAAGGAAAATACAATATGGGTTCAAGCAGCTTGAAGTTGGGACATTTCCAGATGGGAGAAGTTGTGTGAGAGTTCTGTCCTACACCTTGTACTGCAGCCCTGATCCATCTCAAACCCCTTCTTTTGTCAGTGCTTTTTGCAGCTAAATCTACACACAGATGCCCCGCATCATGTGCCTTTTGTTCCTGGGAAGGTCTTAAGAAGTTGGAGATGCCCTTTTCATCATGCCATTCCATTTGGAGTTCATTGTCTTTCTCAGTGCCTTGATCATCCTCTGTTTTGTAGGCATAGTCCTGTGCTCTGGAATTGCTTTAGTTTGGACGTCTGAAATACATGCTTTTATATGTGTGTATGTATGTTTTGAGTGCCATCTGTCTCTGAGGGATTGCTCAGAAAAGGGCTGTAGTTAGATAGTGGGCACAATCTAGAAAGAGAAGAAGATTCAGTTCTGTGGATTTCAGTTGGACTTACGGATTCCTAACTTTCAGTGAATAGTACTCATTGAGTCACTCTATAGTATCCATTACCTTTACATCATTCCTGAGGGTCAGGTATCTGTGGTGGGCAATTTGTACAGGGATTTTGGGCTTTCATATGAGCAGCCTGATCAGACCACTGAGGACATACTTGGCATGGAAGACATCATGTGAAGCAGGCAGTACAGCATTAGTCCCTGTGAACTGTGGTGCTTGAAAATAGGTCTGTTGCAATTACAGAAATTGCTACTTGGCTGTATAATATGATTGACACTGGAGCTTCTCCACAGGAATAGTGGACCTGCATTCTGGACTGCTCATAAGTAGGTGGGAAAGTACTGCGTTAACTTCTTCTGGGTTATATTATTTTATTGCTTCTGACTGCGGCTACAGTAGTAGTTGTCCAAAGCTCAGTGTTTGGTTTAATTATATTACCTACCTCTTTTTTTGTGGCTGTCATGATTGCTCCTGGAGGCAGAATAGTTAAATTTTCTCTCCTCCTTCTGGAATTTCATGGGTGATATCCTGGTAACTTCAGGTGTCTTTACTGTATGCTGCTTTGGGTTTCTCAGGTTATAGGGCAGGGCTTCCCCAGAAGATGTTGACTGAAGTACTGCTCTGAGATTAAACTGGATTGTTTCAAATGCATCTACACATTCATTGAGGCAAAAACAGTGGAATAAGAAGGTTAAGGGCTAAACTAGATTTCTTGGTGTTGCCCATTTTTTAAAAAATACATGATGTCATAAATATTCTGTCTTTATCAATCCCAACTTATCCTCATTAATTTACAGACTGCAGACGGTAATCTGCAGACCATGAAAAGAGTCCTGAATCATCAGATCTTTAGGATGGTTCACAGAAACCAAGGCACATGTTCTTGGTCTTTTGGAGGGTTAATTCTAAATTAATTTTGGTAGCTTTAATGAGAAAACAGAGCAGCCGTAATGCTATAGCCTAGGACTCAGCTTTGGCAGTAAGAAATGTTATGGATCCAAAAGGCTGCCCTACCAGTTCAGAAAATGCGTGAGGTACAGCTTTCCTAGGAAAGTGCTGATTCAGGAAGCAGGCTGTGTCTGCCGAGTATATATTTGAATGTTCCTTCATGTTTAAAATCCTCCGGCCACAGTAACTTTCTTCACACACGTATGGATTCAAAATTGCTGCCACTCTCTGCCTGCTTCATTCTTAGCAGTACACAGCTCATTAGTATGCCAGGTAGTATTTGCTTCTTGATTAGGGAGTCCTCCTAGCACTATTACTTAAAGGAGCTTTCCAGACGTGTCTTGAATGCCAAGAGAGCCTCAGCCAGCACAACCGGAATGGTTAAAAGGCAGGAAGAGAGCCAGAATGTGCAAGTCTGCTGGATTTTTGGTAGGAGCAGTTCCTTTGCAGCTAGAACTCTGTGGCTGCACTTATATGCACACATGCACATGTAGCACGCTCTTTGCTCATTCTTCTTTCTTTTATTCTGCACATGAAGAGGCATGTCTGGTCAGGTGCCCCACTAGGCCCATAATTTCTAAATATTAGGAAGAACTTCCTGATGGTAAGGGCTGTTCAGTAATGGAATACGTTGCCTTGGGCGGGGGTGGAGTCTCCTTCTGTGAAGGTTTTTCAAACAGAGGCTGTATGGCCATCTGATTATGTATTCCTGCAAGGCAGGGAGTTGTACTTGATGACCCTTGTGGTCTATTCCAGCTCTATGACTGTATATGCATATGTGTGTCTTGAGGATCCACATGTATATGTGTGCCTGCCTGTGTGAGTACACTCCCACCACATCCTCCTGTGTGTACAAATGATCATTTCAGTGCACAGTTCATTTCCATGCATTGGTTCTATTGCAGTGCACAGGTCAAAACTCTGTATTGTCTTTCAATTGAGAGTGCATAGACAGATTCTATGAATTTGCAATTACAGGATAACTGAACAGGCAAGGTTGCTGAAAACTCTGCATATTAGGAACTTCAGAAAACAAGACTTAATGCGCACCAAAGCTAACGTAATTTGGAGAATTTAAAGTCTCTACTTCTCTATGTGCATAGATTTCAAATCACTTCCTAGTTCTTCCATGGGTGCCTTCTCTTTTGCTTGTTCAACATAAAGCCTGAGGAGGATTAGCCTGACATTACTGAAGCTTTTCTGAAATACTGGCTAAGATTAGGACATGATTCCACGACAAACAGTACAGTGGAGCACTCGACAATAACACAGCGGTACATTTTTTCCAAAAAATATTTCAAGGATGAAAATGAATTCTGTCACTCCAGTTTCTTCTGCTGTGGGTCATGGATACTGCTCAAGATGTCTGCAATACTCAGAAGTCGTTTTCTTTCCTATTCTGAGCAAAGGTGGTCAGTACGCAGTAGAGATGTGGTGAAGATTTTTCTGTGGATTTAATGAGTCCATTGTCAGGACCTAAGTTTTGATTTATACCAACCTTTTGTTATCATAGCTCAAATGGGCAGAGAAAAAGGCCCGTCTACCATCCTGTGCTGTCAAACCACCTCTGTGTTGATGAGCATATACGCTGTCCAACTGCTAGTATTCTGTTTTTGCTTTTGTTTGCTGTCTTTCCCAGCATCTGGTTTCCTCCATGTTTCTGGTCTCTCTTATTCTTGTGTTACTACTTCCAGAATCTAGATTCAAGTGAATTTGGGGTCCAGATTTTCATTCCAAATTTGAGAAGACAGGCATATGATTAAAAAAAAAGATCCTGAGTGTATGGTACAGTCATAAAGCTTCTTCTCTTTCATTTAAAAAGGGTTGTTGGACATGTCTTAAATGACAGATCTTTAATCCGCTCTGAGCAGTGCTGGCTGTGATTTCCTTCTGTTATAAATTCTCTCAGTCACCCGCTCTATCAGGTTCTCAAGAGACTCTCTGTAGCCTGCCCTAACAGGTTCAGGAGAAACAAATCATCGAACCCAGTGGTCAGAATTCAAAGCAGCTTTATTAATAAAGGGAGCAAGCAGGTGGTGTTTCCTGTTCTACTCAAAGCAGCATAATGATTACAGCAGTTTATATTTCCCTTTTCTCCCATGATGCAATGGTCCGTTCCCCCATTGGCTAAGGGTACATAGGCTCATTTTGCACATGCAGAATAATGCACTTTCAAACTGCTTTCAGTGCTCTCTGAAGCTGTGTGGAATAGCAAAATCCACTTGCAAACAGTTGTGAAAGTGGTTTGAAAACGCATTATTTTGCATGTGCGGAAGGGGCCTTAGAGTCACAACTTTCCAATCCACATATTACGTATCATAAACATATCATAAACCCCTTCCCCACATGTAGCAAGCCCCCTCCCCATCCCATGATTATTATCGAAGCCCCTTATTCATACTGGGGTGTAAAAGTTAATATGTATTAGCCTATTAAGCATGCTGCTTTTACACGACCTTCTGACCTATGCTTGTGGTTTATTTAATTAGACTTGTAACTTCCTTATAACTTACAACGCTTGTTTTGATCTTTTGTGGTTGGAACATTACTTTGAACAAACATCTTTTTATCATCTGTTCTCATCTGAACTTCCCACCCCCCCCCATCCATGGTTTATGAACAAACATTAGTCTTTTAAAAACCTTTAACCCTTTTATAACACTTCTAAAGTCTGATCTAGCCACACTTTCTGGTATTTAAAAAAACCCCTTGCAAGTATCCATAATCTAGTAGTAATTTCTTTAGGTTAGGGTGTTGTGGTGGCCTAATGATTAACAAAGGAGGGAAGGTGGCATGGTATATAGGATAATCTCATCAATCTTGGAAGCTACGGAAGGTCAGTATTTGGAAAGGAGATAACTAAGGAAGTTTCTACAGAGGAAGGCAACAGCAAACCACCTCTGCTTCTCACTTGCCTTGAAAGTCCCTTGCTGGAGTCACCATAAGTTAGCTGCAGCTTGACAACACTTTATACACATACAATAAATTAACTGTAATGGATTATAGTCTGTATCTTTTTTTAATTGTGACATGAATTTTTGTAGATTTAGGAGCCACATCTATTTCAGAAATGAAAATGAAACACATATATAAGGAGCAAAGTTTTTAAGATTCAGAAAACTCTAGAATTTCGCAGTTCAGTCAGCTCTGCCAGTAGTTTCTGCTACATGTAGAAAAGACCACAACCATTAACCTGGCCTGTCATTTGCACTGCTAAAAGTGCACCCCCACCCTCCCCACACAATTCAGCAAGTAGTTGAGCCTAATGAGTGTATAAGCTTTGTGTAAATGAATTCGGTGACTTTCCTTTTCCAGTTCTTGTTTCCCCTAACTGTTGTTTTGTATCTTGGTATCATTAATAATTTTACTCAGTGTTTTGAAGCTGTTTGAGAATGCCAATTCCTATCATGGCTTCCAGGATCTGTCTAGTCTAAAACTGTGTATCTGGCTATTCAATATATAACAGTTGCTTTCAAAAACTAGTTGGTTGTGACAACTGGTGGCCTTTGAGGGGAAGTGCATGCAAATATACTTCTGGGCAAGTTCAGTGGTGCCCAGAGAAGCATCACAAGCATATCTAGATGCATGCTGGGATCCTCAACAGCCACTCATCTGGAAGCCTGCTTCTGTGTATGGCTCTCCCTTGCTGGATCAGGGCAAAGGGAATTAAATGCATACCAGTATATCATGGTCCTGACTCGGATAGCTCAGGCAAGCTTGATCTCATTAGATCTTGGAAGCTAAGCAGTGTTGGCTCTGGTTAGTATTTGGGCAGGAAACCACCAAGAAAGTCTGGGGGTTGGTATGAAAAGGCAGGCAATGGCAAACCACTTCTTGCCTTGAATACCCTGAAGCATAATTGTAAATTGGCTGTGACTTGGTGGCATAAAAAAATACATCATGGCTCCCAATATAGTTTTAGAATAACACAACTTTTTAAAAAACAGAAACATCAACCCAGCAAAATACAAATGTTGACATATGAATAAAATAAATCTTTGTTTTATCAGTGTACAAGCCTTTTCTACTCTTATGCTCTGTTATTGAACATTCATTATACTAGATTAACATATTTTGAAAGACTTATATTTGTGCTCCCACCAGAAATGGCAACAATAAAGGCAACCATGATCTATTTTTAAATGTATGTTCAATTGTATCATTTAGAGATGATTCATGCAACCATTGTTTGAAATCGTGAAGGATTTCAGTGTGCAGAACCACCCTTGTAAATGTTCCAACATGTTCTAGTTTGACCAAAAAATTTCAAGCTATAGCAATGTGGACAAATCAAACTCACTAAAATGGTCAATATGTTAATACTGACATGTTAATACTGACATGTAACAACTCTGTTCTACATTGACTGTTTTAGTCAACACCCAGACGTGTTAATACTGACATGTAAAAACAGAATTGTCAACATCCAGATGGCACCTGGAGATCTCCTGCAATTGCAATTGATCTGCAGATGACCAAGATCAGTTTCCCTGGAGAAAATGGCTGCTTTGCGTAGTGTAGTATTACACAGCACCCTAGCTTTTTAATTTCTTGCTTTGAATAGTGGCCTGTTTGGCATTGTACCCTGCTGGGGGTCCCTCCCCTCCCAAACCCTGCCCTTCCGAGGTCCCCCCCCCTCATCTCTAGATATTTTCTAACCTATAACTGGCAACCCTATGTAAAAAATAATTATGTGAACAACCTTTCCCTGTTCTCTCTGTGTCTTGTCTTTTTTCCACATGTACACCCCACAATCTGGGCTTCTGAGTAGGGTTGCAAGGCCTGGTCCTTGTCAGGAGGGTTGAGTGAGGGCAGCATTCCCACAGAAAAATTAAAATTAAAATAAAACCTTGTTTCCTTACAGAAAATTTTGACTATAGAGTTCTTGGTGATTCCTAGAGCTACCCAGAAGTTCACAAGGGAACTCTATGGGTAAAACTTCCTGTAAGTAGAGGAGGCCTTATTTTTCTTTTTAAATTTTCTTCACATCATGATCAAATGCCTTCCCATCCTTTGGCCCCAGTTTCTACTCGGTGATCAGGTGAGCATTGCTAGGCAAGAGCATGGCTTTTGATTGGCCATCAAAGATGTGATTGGCTATGCAGATTAAAATAACATTACTTTGGTTGCAGCTGCCACCACATGGTTGATTTTTAGTCTGTCTCATTCCTCTTTCCCAGTGTATTTTTAAAATTACTCCTCTTCGCACTTAGACTTTCTTTCCCTCTCTTTCTCTGTGGCTTCACCTCTTGCAACAGCCATTTCATATTTTGTGCTTGACTCTGCTTCCAAAATATCATTTGTCTTTCTGTGTGTGTTTGTGTCTCTGTGCATGTGTCTGAATCTGGTTATAGACTCACTCCATCCAGGCACAAACCTACTAGGGGAAGAATAGGTGCTGCTTTCCAGCCCCACTCTCAGAAATGTCCTTACATAGCCATTTTGCGGTGGCACTTACCACCGTGCATCAGAAATCCAAAGGTGCCGACAGACTCAGTGAGGTCGAGGACCCCTGCTGCAGACAGCTGGGGCCCATCACAGTCTAATGCTGGTCATACAGAAGGATAAGAAAAAGGGATGATGGAGGAAAAGAGATGAAAGAAATGTAGATTGAGAAGGCTTGAAAAAATGCAAAGGTGAAAGTGCAGCTAGATAACATAGGCCCCTTCCGCACACGCAAAATAATGCATTTTCAAATCACTTTCACAACAGTTTGCAAGTGGATTTTGCCATTCCGCACAGCTTCAAAGAGCACTGAAAGCAGTTTGAAAGTGCATTATTCTGCATGTGCGGAATGAGCCATAGAGATACATAATCAGATCTCTTGATATATTTTTAAGATTAAAAAATAGCCACAGGCATTCCAACTTTGTTTTGAGGCAGGTGGGTTAATCCATCCCAATACCTTATTTTCCCAGTAGAAAACCTGACTTCTCTTCCACCTTTTATTAGCCTTGGAAGGGAAAAGACACACATATTAGTACTGTATTTTTTTACTGTGGCTAACTGAAGCGTAAGAGACACTATATCAGGAAAACAACATGGAAGAGTTAGTCCCCTCCCTTGACCATTCCATTGCCCTTTGTGGCAAAGCAGGCCTGGTTTGACCTGCAGGCCCTATTCCACCTAGCCCTCTTCCAAGGGTTGCCACCTACTCCTGGAAGGGACTTTCTCTCTCTCTAGGATAACTGCTGCCACCACATGAGCTTTGTAGGAATTTCCCAATGGGGGAGATCAGGGCCCCAGCTTCCTTTCCAACTCCGAGGCCCAGCCTCTGTGTCTCCTGCTTCCCCTCCCCTGGGTACCACAGGGATGGTTTAAGGCCTGGTGTGCCTCTGGAGGAATGGCTGCTTGCCAACTGCCAGCCTTCCTCCTGGCACCTTCCTTTTAAAATAGTGTGTCCAAGACAGTGGAGGTCTATGTGGTACAGAGAACTGCTAACACCCCAACTTTTAAAAGGATTTATTTAAAAGAAAATGTTTACAAGCATACGTTTATCCCTCATTTAGAGATGAGGGATAAACGCAATTCCTCTGTCCCGTACTCTATACATACCTTATCTGTTGTTAAAATAGTTTAGAATATTTCAGCTGCCTACGATTCTCCATTACCTGGAAGATGTCCTTCATCTCCTTGGGTGAGCACATGGTCAGAATGGCTGCCCCTTCCAGACTCCAGGCCAGAACTCTGTCCCCTCCAATAGTCCCAGCCATAAGAGTGCTTCCTCTCTGCTCCCAAGAGTGCTGTCAGTTCCCAGTCCCCACCCTCTTGACTTGGTCAGTCTGGGTCAAGGAATCCTTTCCTGCTAGGTCCGGGTAGCCTCTTCCTGAAGCACTTCTTTCCTTTTTAAGACCTCCAAACCTGTGATACCTGCTTGAAGAAGGGGTAACCCATCCCACAGTCTCTCACTACGTGCATTAGCATTTCTAAAGGTGACTGAGTGGGGCTGTCCAGAGGAAAAAAGATTGGTGAAAATGTTCCCTTCCAATCTCAAGCAGGGTGGAGGGGAGCCATTTCTTCACATCCTTATATAGAGTTGCCACCCTCCAAGTTGGGGCTGGAGATCTCCTGGAATTAGAACTGATTTCCAGACTAACAAGGTTGATTCTGTATTTATTATTTATCTATTTAAAATATTTATTCCACTTCTGGAGAAAATGGCTGCTTTAGAAGGTGGGATCATGCCCTACCAAGTTCCCTTCCCCTCCAAATCCCACCTTCCCAGGTTTTACCCTCTAGTCTCCAGGTATTCATAAACCCTGTTGACAACCCTACCCTAATACAAATCTGGAATCCCTGCAGCTGTTTTTTAATCATAGATGTGTGACATTTCATCTGTTTGCACCTTTAGTTCCATGTCGCAAGTTGTGGCTGAAGATATGCCAGAAAAACTGAAGGCGCACTGTGTTAGATATTTATATCTACCTGGCTGTGGGGTAGAAAACATATAGCATCAAATATTTAGGTGACAGCCCTGCAAAGGGCTGAATAGATAGGCACCAGACAGTGTGATAAGATATTGTTGGAATTTGCAAGTGCCTGTCACACAGTTCAGTTACTAAAGGGTTAACTGTGTATGTGAACTAAGTGTTGAGGTCACAGTTTTATGACCTGGTCTGTTGGTCAGTTATTGGTCAGCAGATTGCCATTGCTTACATGTTGATAACCTCGTACACCAGAGTTTATCAAGTTAACTCTATGTATTGTCAAAGGCTTTCACAGCCGAATTCAACAGGTTGTGGTGGGTTTTCTGGGCTGTGTGGCCGTGATCTGGTAGATCTTGTTCCTAATGTTTCACCTGCATCTGTGGCTGGCATCTTCAGAGGTGTATCACAGAGAGAAGTCTATTACACACTGTGTCTAGTGAGAAGGGAATGTTTAGTGGGGTATATATTGTCCATGTCCCAGGGTAGGGGACCAATCAGAAAGTGTTTGGGTGGAACTTGCTATGCAAAGGTGTGATTGTATTGTATTGCGGGTGGGGTTATCAGTCCATTTACATTTGTAGTCGCATTTGCATTCCCTGCAGCAGCAAAAATGCAAATCCTGTGTCTGGGTGGAGTCCATTGTCCATGAACATTGCATGCCATTGGCCTTTGATTCTGGTGTTTTTAAGTACTGGTAGCCAAGCGTTGTTAATTCTCAGAGTCTCTTCTTCAACAAAAAAAAAGAAGAGACTCTGAGAATTAACGAAGCTTGGCTACCAGTACAGGATTTGCATTCACCAATACTGCTGCTGCTGCAGGGAATGCAAATGTATTCAGTGATGCATCAGCACAGGGCTGAAGGGTGGGGAGGTGTTGTTGGTGTAGTCTATCAGGAGTCTAGCTCCCAACTCAGTTCCCTATGCCTGGTGTGAGAGTGTATATCTCATCAGGATGTGTAAGGCAGGATTAGGACTCTGTTGACCTACGGCCCACTCTGCTGCCCAACTGTTTCCCTGCCTGAGCTTGTGGAAAAAGTCTTGGATGTGGTGTTGAGGACTCCTAGGCTGATTCCGCATGGGCCAAAAACAGCAGTGTGAAAACGGTGTGAAAATAGTGTAAAAGGGTTTAAAACAGTGTAAAAGGGCTTATACTGTTTTCACACCATTTTCACACCGCTTTTTTTGGCCCATGCGGAATCAGCCCTAGACTGTGGCTACTTTTTAGGAGCAGCTCAGGATTTCATGATCTTTACAACAACCAAGGAAAGAATCATAATAATTTAGATTTACACCCCACCTTTCTCTCCTGTAAAGAGTCTTAAATCAACTTACAAACTCCTTCCCTTCGTCTCCCCACAACAGACACCTTGTGAGGTAGGTAGAGCTGAGAGAGTTCTTAGATAACTGTGACTAACCCAAGGTCACCCAGCAGGATTCATGTGTAGGAGTGGGAAAACAAATCCAGTTCACCAGATAAGACTCTGCCGCTCATGTGCAGGAGTAGGGAATCAATCCCAGTTCTCCAGATTAGTGTCCACCACTCTTAACCACTTCACCACACTGTCTCTGGCAATAACAGGCCCCACACACTGTGCAGATCTCAATATTGATCTGGTGTTTTGCTCTGGGCAGGAAGATGGTGCCAGTTTGTCCAGTTGTGTGGGATACTTTTTATCTTGTGCAATGTGAGGTTGTGGGCAGATTCTTGGAAATTTGAGAGCTACCGCATGCTTGTACGACCCTTGTTTATCCTGGCTGCTTAAATCTGCCAGGGGGGTAGCACACTGAATATGGGAGATTGTAAATGCCTCCCTTAGAGATGGGTAGTCACTCCTGCCTTGAATTGTGCAGAGGTCTGTCCACTTCTGAAAAACCCTAATCTGTACCCAAGAGACTTGAATAACTACCATTCAGTTTCAAATGTACCATTCAATCAAAGTAATTGAATGAGTGGTGGCTGGGCAACTTCAGGGATTCCTGAATGAAGTGGATTGTTTGCATCCATTTCAATCTGATTTCAGCCCTGGTTATAGGATTGAAATGACCTTGGGTGCCCTAGCGGATGGCATGTGGATGACATGCATGGTGGATGACAGGAGGAGTGTGACCCTGTTAATTCTGTTGGATCTCTCAGTGGCTTTTGATTCCATCAATCATGATATCCTTTTGGTCTATTCTGGATGGGGTTGCGCTTTCCCTGAAGGAGTAGGTTCGTAGCTTGTGGGTGCTCCTGGATCTAGTTGTCTTGTTGAATAAATATGTGGCAGTGGTGACCAGTTGTGTCTTTCAAAAGCTTCAGCCCTTCCTGGGCAGAAAAGATCTTGACACTGTGATACATGCCCTGGTTGCATCTAGATTATATTACTGTATTGCGCTGTGTGGGGATGCCCTTAAAGACTGTCTGAACCTGTAGCTGGTAGAGTATTCTGCAGCCAGAATGTTGACTGAAGTGAGTTGGAGGCACTATACAACTCCAGTTTTGTTCCGTCTACGGTGTCTTCCAATTTGCTTCTGGGCTCAATTCAGGTTGCTTGTATTAACCTTTAAAGACCCATACGGCATGGGACCAACATACCATAAGTACTGCTTTCTTCTATATGAACCTTCATGCTTGTTCATGTCATCCGAGAAGCCCTGCTTTCGTTGCCCCAACATCTACTGCTAGATTAATGGCAACCTGAGAAAAGGCTTTCTTTGTGGCACCAAAACTTTGGAACTCCTTCCCCAAGGAGATTTGACTATCTTTGTCTATTGGTGTCTTCTACCATTGGGTGAAAACTTTTTTGTCATCCTCCCTGTTTCTGGTATTTTTTGTTTATGTGATTTGTTGAATTATTTTGTAATTTTAAATGTTTTTAATTTATCCAAATACTTTAATATTTTTGTGTGTGCCACCTTGGGGACCGTGGTCAGGTGGTAAGGTAGCATTAAAATGTTTTAAATAAATAAATGACTTCTGTCATCATCAAAGATATAGTGTGGACTCCACAAACCTCACCCATTTATTGCTTTGTAATTGTCAGTAGGACCCTCAGTTTGAATAGTTAATGCTTTTTGCGGATGTAGAATGGAACCATAATGTGGACTGTCACAGGCTTTAGAGTAGGGCCTGATACCCTTAGTAGAATAGGTGTGAATGGAAGCTTCATTCCAATAAAAAGACATTGTCTTCCAACCACCCAAAAACTTGCTGTTTATACTTAATTCCACTTAAAGCACTGGTTCAACTGGTGATGCCACCAGGTCGTTTATGCCCCACCTTAGGGTGCGGTTGCTGCTTGACTCCTTTGTGCTGCCTTCTGCCTCAGTTATTGGATGTCTCCCAGCTCCCCTGCACTACCAGTCACTGCTAAGTCCCTGCCCTGTCAGCCTCTGGCCTCCATGAGCTATAATAAGCCTAGTGGGATTCCTTCACCTTGGATAGCTATAGCATGGTTTAGTGAGTCACACCCAGCTGTGGGTATCTCTGACCAGCCTGTCCCTACAGCACGCCCTTGATTCTTGGCTCTCAGGGCCCTTCTCCAGGTGCCTGCAAACTTTGCATGAATTGTCCTGTAGGTCCTTGTGACGTCCCTTTACCCCAGAGTCTGTCATAGGACCATTTTTGAATACAAAGACTAAACAGAAATCACACCATTTCCCAAAGATGGTTGTGTAGAAGAAGTGGGCTTCATGCAAATTCATGATTAATGTGAATGGCATTACTAGTGGGGTTGGAATCCCTGCATTCAGAAATCTACTTACGAATGAGAGCATATAGTCATATATTTGTGGAAAAGAAGTAGAGTATAATCAATCCCAAGACAATTCTGTCATTCATGTAAAACATTTGTATTTGCTTCTCCAAATCTCACGGTGGCTTCCTCATCGAGCGTTGGCTCCAGCTTTGTGTCTAAGCTGGAATGGGTTTCTCTGGAGCGCCCACATAATATTGACCCGAAGTTGTCCATTTTCTGTTCTCCCCCCCCCCCCCCCCACTTGCTTTGCTGCAGTCTTTCCCAAACATGATTTGGTACAATCTTTTGTAAAATAAAATATCACTGTGTGGATAGGAAGGTGTAACAACTTGTTGAATCAGTCATCAGATTTGCTATTTCAGAGCATATGTTACCACCAGTAACATATCTCCAGTTGGTCTCTCGTTGCCGCTGTCCTGGGAGGCAGAAGGACATGCACATGCACAGCATATACAAGCACAGACATGCTTGCACAGATATGGCAGATTGTATCAATGAGATGAGTCTCGTTGCCAAGGTAACCAGCATGAATGAGCATAGGAAGGTAGCTGTGGAGACTTTGAATGGGAAATGGCCAGTTGCTATGGCGATCCAGGAAATAGGAAGAGCCCCTCTGGAGTGACAGAAGCAGGCTCATCACCAGGCAGCAGCCCTTTTCTTAATGATGGGGTAGGGGTGGGAGAATGGAAAGGTCAGAGTTGTTACACTTGGGGTGATGGGAACTCGAATTACCAAGTTTGTATAAAACTTCTACACTTAAGGGGTTCATGTAAGGCAAAAATTAAACTATAAAATATAATATTGTAGCAAAGGCTTTCATAGATCTAAAGGTCTCTCCAGCATGAAAATGACATTTAGATGTTGTGCTTGGAGAATTGGAATATCATATGCAACTGACAAGGCACATGTATGTGGCAGCCACTGGTCAGACCTAGACAGCAGAGTAGGAAAGAAGACAGAAAATGAAGGACCAGTAATGGTAGTACGTAGGAAATGGAAGGCAGCGGGAACGTGGAGTATCCGTAAGCTAGCTGAGTTATGTTGAGATGATTCTAATATAGCTGTCTGAACAAGTAACAAGGCATGTTGCTTAGGCAGCAGAGCTTAGAAGTTCTGTACTCTGTTGGCATTTAGCCATTGATCAGCGGCAAGTTACCGGTCTACTGACTCAGCAGATCAATCACTAGATCCAATTAGTGAAATCTGTAGGATGAGTAATAGCAGTGGTTGTCTTCACTAGTCTTGAAGTGTGATGGTAAGGAGTCACTTCCTTTTTTTTCTTTCTTTCTGACCTTATCTACAAGTCAGAGAGGCACGACAGATGTGGATGCAGGAGACCAAGGTTCCTGGGATTTTCTTCAAATTCTAGTGGACAAATATGTTACAATAAGGTCTAGCAGGGAAAGCTGAAAAGCATATTAGTCTATTCTTTTTTTCCTTTTTCCTTTTTTTGCTAGGGGACCAGGGGTATGGAAATAAGTCTAATGAGCTACAGCAAGGGATGTGGGAAGCTAGTGGTAGCAACATTTCCTCTGGAAATAATGAAATAGTCTTAACATGAAATAGGCTTAACATGAAATAGTCCAAGCACATAGCTTTCCTGGATTTCTGAGCTGACTTTCATCCCCCAGGCTCAGTTGCTTGTGACACCATAGGACAGGTGTGGCCAACCTATGGTGCTCCAGATGTTAATGGACTACAATTCCCATCAGCCCCTGTCAGCATGGCCAATTGGCCGTGCTGGCAGGGGGCTGACGGGAATTGTAGTCCATGAACATCTGGAGTGCCATAGGTTGGCCACCCCTACTGTAGGAGGTTTCAGCCTCCCTTTGCCCCTGAGACCAACTCAGGAGAATAGGTGAGGGGGAACTGAGCAAGCACAATCTGGTGGATCGGAGGGCCTCAGGGAGACTCATGCTGCAGTATGAGAGCTCTTGGATGCCGTTGTGGTCCTGAGTTGGCTAATGTAGCTGCTGAGTCAGATGTGAATGGCTTGCTTCCCTCTCACCAGCATAATTCTCCCACAGGGTGAGGGCTAGCACCTGTACGTTGTCCTCTGCTGCCAGAGATATTTCCTAGCAGCCTGAGCACATGGGCAGTCCCCTCCCAGGGCCACTTTTAGGGTTTGGGAAGGATGTTCCAACCCTCCACTGTTTGTTTGTTTTTTGCAAGGTTGGTGGATCTGTAAAACCCTTAGACAATGCCTCTGTTACCCTTTCTTTCCTGCCCCTTAGAAGCTCGGGGTGTCTTCTGGTGGACATCCCACTACAGAAACTGATGTTTGTAGCTCCTCTGAATTTCCTCCTGTGGTTTAAAATATATTCTGTCCTCCCTCGTTCCTTTTGCTGCACATTGTATCTCTTTCTCACACCAGAGGTTTTGATAATGCATTCAGTTACACACAATTCTATCAGCTGCACTGCAGCTGGTAAGTTTTCAGGGTGAGAGTTGCAACCCAAATACGCCCCTTAGTGGGAAGGAACTGTATCAACTGCTTTAGCAAAATAAAATCTGCTACTTTGTTCCGAGGTATGGTAGCACAGATCACATATACTGTGTTTCCCCGAATATAAGACAGTGTCTTATATTAATTTTTGCTCCCAAAGATGCGCTATGTCTTATTTTCAGGGGATGTCTTATTTTTCTGTGTTCTGTTCGTCGGGCATGCTTCCAAACAAAAACTTTGCTATGTTTTACTTTCGGGGGATGCCTTATATTTCGCACTTCAGCAAAACCTCTACTATGTCTTATTTTTAAGGGATGTCTTATATTCAGGGAAACAGGGTAGTAATACAAATTGTGCCAGATTTCTGTAAATCAGTATGGGGCTGTTTGGGCTGAATGACAACAGGTGCTGAATTTTCCCCATCCATGTTTTTGTGTCCAAACTTCTCCATAACTGATTCTGGTGGGTTTTCCGGGCTGTGTGGCCGTGTTCTGGTGGATCTTGTTCCTAACGTTTCACCTGCATCTGTGGCTGGCATCTTCAGAGGTGTGTGACAGACTTCCCTCTGTGATACACCTCTGAAGATGCCAGCCAACAGATGCAGGCGAAACGTTAGGAACAAAATCCACCAGATCACGGCCACACAGCCCAGAAAACCCACCAGAATCAGTTGAATCTGGCCGTGAAAGCCTTCGACAATACATTCTCCATAACTATTCCCCTACCCCAGGGGTGTCCAACTCTGGCGCTTCAGATATTCATGGGACTTTATCTCTTTCTCAGAATAATAAAACCTGGGGGCATACATTGAAAATGCTGGGGGGAAGAATTAGGACTAATAAAGGGAAACATTTCTTCATGCAACGCGTGATTGGTGTTTGGAATATGCTGCCACAGGAGGTGGTGATGGCCACTAACCTGGATAGCTTTAAAAGGGGCTTGGACAGATTTATGGAGGAGAATTTGATCTATGGTTACCAATCTTGATTCTCCTTGATCTGAGATTGCAAATGCCTTAGCAGACCAGGTGCTCGGGAGCAGCAGCAGCAGAAGGCCATTGCTTTCACATCCTGCACATGAGCTCCCAAAGGCACCTGGTGGGCCACAGCGAGTAGAGGAGTGCTGGACTAGATGAACTCTGGTCTGATCCAGCAGGCTCTTTCTTATGTTCTTATGTTCTTAACATCTGAAGCACCAGAGTTAGACACCGCTTCATGGAAAGAATTCATTATCTCCTTCTGGCCCACTTACGCTGCACCTTCCTTCACATGTGTAGCCATACCATCCATTTGTTCTTTCATTTTATATAGTCTGTAATCAGTTGTTCAGAATGTGTCCTCTGTGAGTGTTTCTTTCCTAAACATCCACCTATAGTTTTCTTCTGAGATGTCTGAGCTGCTCAACATTTCTACCTTCATTGCTCTGAATATTGTTATTGCAAATATTCCTTTATCCTGATTTGGGTTTTCCTAGGAAGGAACTAAATTTATGAGTTCTTTTACCCAATTGCGCCTGGGGAAGATGTCATCTTTATAGGTGGGTTCAGGATCTTCCCTGGGTCTTTTGCTGTTCAGTATTTTCCTTGAACAGCCACAGTTAAAAATGAAAAATACTTCTCAGTTCTATGAAGAGAGTAAGGAAGCTAAAAAATAAAGGAGTATATTTCATAGAACATGAATGGATAACTGGCAAATGGATATTGAATATTCCTTGCTTGCTTTATGGTATGATATACTTATCATACCATACCATGGTATGATATGGTATGGTATGATATACTTATCATGGTATGATATACTTATCATACCAGTGGGTCGACTATAAACTTGCCAGAAAGAAAATCTACTGTATAAAGTATCTCATCCAGCTGATGTATAATCAGGACCCTCATGCTCATCTCACAAGCGAACAATCTATTTTTTGGGCACAAAATTTGGCACCTTGAAATTGCAGCTTTCATTTTAAATTGGCAAGTTCCTAACTCTCATGACAGCACAGAACAGCTTGGAAATATGAGAGCAGTATCTGACAGAAGTGTTCAAGGCTGCCTTGCATTTTACTTTTTTGGCATGAAAATTAATTTCCTTGTGGGAAAAGAACTCATGCTATAATGTGTGCACAGTTGGCACAATGGAGTTTTTGCCTCAGGTTTCTGCATAAGGTAGTTCCTGCTTTGATTTAAGCAGGAGCCTCTTGATTTAAGTGGACTTAGAAGGGGGTGCCTTTACATAAGGCTGCAGTGTAAGATGCCTATTTCTTTGGACTCGACACCTCTAATGCCTGTAAGGACATCCATTTAGAACAGTGCTGAGAGAAGCACAGGTGTATGATGTTCTGTGTGGTTCAGTTTACACCATCGCTCTGCTTCCAGGCTCTGCTGTTTTCATTAGTCTTATGACATTTCAGCTCTCTAAAATTGCCAGTGTTGTTCACCCCAACAGGGCTCCATTGTACGGCAAGGAGAAATTTAGCAGGTGAAGTTTTTCCAGTTATTCCATCTGTTTTCTGGAAAAAGCTTCTTCTGCTGAATTTTAGTCCTTTCACAGTTGATAAAGGCATAGGAGCCCTCCCCAGGGTGGTGTACAAAGAAGGCTGTGCTAATTGCATGACTTCTGTGCCACACTGGCATGTGAATTCTAGAAGCCATCAGCCTATGAGGCATGAGTCAAATAACCCACTGTCCAGATGCAGGAAACATCCATAGGTTGTAGAAAAAACAACTGCGGCCAGCATGGCAACATCCCTGAGTCAAAGTTGACCTAAATGGTTTAGTGCTGTAGGGGTTATACAAGGACTCACTTCTGACTCTTCTGTTCACAACTAAACTCTTGTTTCCATTAGAAAAAATGACATGGGATGGAAGGGTAGAAACCTCTCCTCCCCTCAGCAAAACTGGGCCTCTGCAGGGCTATTAAAAATGTTCTTGGCATTTGCCTTGTGATGTAGGGGAAATGAGCTGGGTCCAGGGAACCCAAACCTGACTTGCTTCAAAATGCAACCCGTGCTTTAGGCCTTTAAGACCCAGGTTCAAAGTATGTCTATTCAAAGCAGATAAACTGCTGTGCAGATCTGTTGACTAGAATATTTCCCTGGCCGTATTTTGGCATCAGCGTAGGGCTGTTGTTGTTATTATTATTATTATCAATTATAAAAACTGTTAATGGGCAAAGTGCTTTAAAAAGCCACAGAGCCCCACTCCTGAGACCAGTGTGGTTTTGCAATCCCTTTTTATGTACAATCTCAGTGCTTTGGGATGAAATGCTGTGCATAAGGGTGAAAAGCTAGTTTATTAATTGGGAATCATATAGATTTCTAATGCGGGAGCCGTTCTTACCACACTTTTCTTGCTTGCTAAAGGAAATGTGACAATAACTTCACCTCAAGCTTTTTTTTCCAGGGGAAGTTGCTTAACACCAGTCCTACTATAAATATGTTTCTGATGATCATTGTAAAAAAAAGCTTCTGAAGATTAGGTGGCCTTGATAATTGTAGTATTAAAAATAGAAGAATTCAAGGCTCCCGAGAAGCAGCTGGTTGATTATGAATCAAATCTATGCTTGCTTATTGCTGTGGCTTCAGTGTGATATATATCCCCTTGGCACAGCAGAACCTTGGGTTGGATGATGGTAGTTCTGTTTTTGGATCAGTTCAGTTTTAAAAGGGCAAATGGTGACGATGTGGTTCCTATGTGTTTCTTTTCTTACTCCCTTTTTCCAGTGAAGGGAATATCAGCACTTGAAGGGGCAGGCTGAATTTGCACTGAAAAAAAGGATAGAGTGAAGAGGGTTTAAAAAAAATCCTTCCCATACCTATGGTCCCATTTGGAATGTCTCTCCTCACCAGCAGCTGCTTTTGCCTTTAGAGGGGGAAAGTGTGGGATACTGTAGTCACATGTGATTTTGACCTTAAGGGCCATGTGAACAGTATTTTCACTTCTATGATTATAAAAGGCATTGGGGAAGGGCAGATAAATACTGTGTAATCCCTGGCAAGTAGTGTCAGTGGTCAGAGAGAATGGGGGATTAGGAGAAACACTCAAATATTCAAGGTTACTGTTATCATGCCAGATAATAGCAGATGGGTTATCCATGGCAGGTGGGGTCATCAACAAGACATATGTCACAGTGGACATGAGGATTTAAGGAGAGTGAATTCTTAGTAATTGTTATGAAAACCCTGTGTCCCGCTGACTTTTGTGTCCTGCAGTGGTACACATTTTGTACCATTTGAGAATCACTGTATTAACAGTGACAGCGAGAGTACTTACAGGAGGCAGCTGTTGCACTCCCACCCATTTCTACACTGATCCTTGCCTCCTCTCCTTCCCTGCTTTTCTGGGACACAAATGTTGGCCACAGCAGGATGAAAAAGAGGGGACTGACCAACAGAGGAAGAGTATCTGTGTCCTATCTTGATTATTCAAGGCACTTAATGGTTATTCAGGGGTGGCCAACCTATGGTGCTCCAGATGTTTATGGACTACAATTCCCATCAGTCCCTGCCAGCATGGCATTGGCATAGGTGCTCACCAATTCCTGCTGGAGGCACTGTGAGCTTGGGAATACCATTCCTCACTTGTATCTTATTCTAAATTATTATTATTATTATACATATAACAACACAGCACAAGTGTCTGGAATTCATCTCTGAATATCGAGTCCTTCCCGAGGACCTAGGATATTAGAGGTATTTATTTATTTATTTATTTATTTATTTATGTATGTATGTATGTATGTATGTATGTATGTATGTATGTATGTATGTATGTATGTATGTTTCAAATTTCTATCCCGCCCCGTCCCCGAAGGGCTCTGGGCGGCGCACAACATATAATGGATACAATAATAAAATATCATAAATAAACTAAAACTTATAAAACTTATTTGCGTAGAATATGTGCAGTTCCTAGAAGTGCTGCTTTCTGCAGCATGTGGACTGATGTTCTGTCCAAGTTTAGGCTTTCCAGATGTTTTTCAAGATTTCTTGGGATTCCTCCTAGAGCACCGACTACTAGTGGGATTACTGTTGTTCTTTTTTGCCACGATCGTTCAACTTCAATTTGTAGGTCCTTGTATTTTGTGATCTTTTCCAGCTCTTTGTCCTCTACCCTGCTGTCAACTGGCACAGCAACATCTATGATCCAAGCATGTTTTTTCTCTATCACTGTTATGTCTGGGGTGTTGTGTGCCAGGTGTCTGTCTGTCTGTATTCTAAAGTCCCAGAGTATTTTTGCTTCGTTGTTGTTATTTATTTGTTTATTTGTTGTTGTTGTTGTTGTTGTTGTTGTTGTTGTTGAAAATGTTGAAAAGCATAGGGAGCACGATGGAAATTTGGGGAAACCTGTCCAAGGGGCCGAGCAGCAGTCCCCTAGCGCCACACTCTAAAATCTACCCTTGACGTCAGATCAGAACTACCACAGAACATTGGCCTCCCAGTCCTGAAAGTTGATCCAGAAGAATGCCATGATTGGAGATATCAAAATCTGCCAAGAGGTCCAGGAGAATTAACAAGGTTGCACTCCCAGAACTTGTCATCCACCATGGTAACTGAGGCCATTTTAGTCCCATAACCAGGGTTGAAACCAGAGTAGGATGAACCTAAACAATCTGTTTAATTCAGGAATCTCTGAAGTTGCCAACTATCATGTGTTCAAATATCGTTCTCAAGACTGCAACTTTGAGACTGGACAGTAGGTTTTCAAGTCTTCTGGGTCCCAAGTAGGTTCCTTCAGGAGTGGACTGTGTTCTGTTCTCCTATCCACAAAAAACTAGATATGAGTGCACAAAAACCTTTCAAAAAGGTTAAAATTCTGACACTTGGCTATAGAGGCAATGGTTGGATTCAGTTCCCCCTTTCCTTTTCTTGGCAAACAGTTGACCAATGGGTTCAACCTTTTTTGAAAGAGCTTCCTGCAACAGGCTGAGATTATTGATATTCCTAATAGAACTCTGTGGAGTTAAATATTTCTATCAAAATGGACAATCAGAAAGGCCAAAATTGGAAAAATAAAGAAATGGAAGAAAGTGAGCAGAAACAGAAGGAAGTGATGATTTGTGACTCCAGACATGTCTAAGTATGATTCCCAGTTCTAACTTTTTTTCTACAGAGCATCTCCACCTTCTGGAATTTAGGGTTTTTTAGGTGTATTAAAATTGAAATAGGGAAATAGGAAGAAATGGTTTTGTGCAGAATTGTATGGATCAGAATGCAATGGAGGTTGCAGCATACCAGTATGAGAGAAAGATACGAATTCTGGTGTAAGATATGAACAGGTTGTCCCATCTGTGTGACCTTTTCATCACCACTGTCTCTGACCATTCAGTCATCATTCCTGGAGCACACATTTAGATTTATGGCTCCTGTACATTGTATAAGATGGAATTCAGAGGATGCAGCTTTTCTCCCTCACGCATGACAAGCTATTTTTGCCAAAAATTATTTTTTGTGTGTAACTGCAAAAAATGCAGAAGTGTCTGGTCACCCTAGCCATAGGAGTTAACTTGCTTCACTTTTGCGCATTGTGTGAAATGGGTTTTGTGAGTCTCAATTCAGTCTGTGAACCCTAGATGACTTGTGACGCTTGTGGATCTCACCAAAGGTGCCACAAGGCAGTTCCGCTATGCATGTTGCTGTTTGTGTGTTGTGTTGTGTGTGTCTAAAGTAAGGTGACCAGATTGTCACCTTTGTAAACCGGGATCCAGGTGGGCGGCCACGTGCACGCGCAGCCACAGGAGCGTACTGCCTTTTGGGGCGCTCCCCGGTTTCCCACCCTGTGACAGGGTGGGAAACAGGAGCGCCCCAAAAGGCAGTGCACTCCTGCAGCCGCGTGCGCGGGAGGCTGCCACACTGCCTTCTAGGGCGCTCCCCTGTTTCCTGCCCTGTGACAGGCAGCCTTCCAAAAATTGGGACGGTTCAAAAAAACCGCGGGACGCAGGACAAATTGGTTTAAGGCGGGACTGTCCCGCCAAAAGCGGGACGTCTGGTCACCTTGGTCTAACGTGCCTTCAAGTCACAGCCAACTTATGGCAACCCTGTAAGGCTTTCAAGGCAAAAAACTAACAGAGGTGGTTTGCCTTTGACTGCCTCTGTTTATTTATTTATTTATTTATTAAATTTCTAGGTCGCCCTCCGCCCTCTGTTTCTGCTCACTTTAGTGACTCAGGACTTCTTTGATGGTCTCCCACCCAAGTACTAACCAGGACTGACCCTGGTTAGCTTCTGAGGTCTGATGAGCATGGGCCACCCAAGTCAGGGCGTGTTACAGTAGGAGTATAGAAAGAACCCAGGTCTAATGCCTTTCTTTCCTTAAGTTTAGGGACCAGAAATGAGTTTCTCTTTGGGATAGAATCACATGTGAAATCCTGGACAGATGCTACCTCATAATACATTTCCCAAAGCTTTTTCAAAAGGATTAGGTCATCCTAAAGTTAGTCCAGTATCTATTTTTCACTTTGACTGGATGTTTGGCATGCATGTGTGGTTAACCACCGTAGTGATTCACATGGATAGAGTAGATAACTACTTCCTAATCAGATTTGCTCATGGAACCCATCTGAGTCAGCTTTTAATTACTATATGAAAAAGTTAGACACAAATTAGAGTAAGCTCTAATTCTGGAGCCAAGAGATCTTACATCAACACAATTACTATCCTCCAAAATGTCTAAGTTAGTAAAAGGCAAAAAAAGTAAATAAAAGGAAAAATGTGTTGCTTCATCAAAAATCAGCAAAAGAATGTACTAAGAGCATTGTTGCGTTTATGTGTAGTAAAAAAAAACCTCTCTTGGTGCTTACCTTTGTTTCATTGCTATTAGGTTCTGGAAAGCATTACAGTAAAATGAAGAAATTGTGTTAGTGATCATCTTATTCTGTAATACTAAACCAATCACAGAGTTCCTTGGCTCAGTCTCAGCTATGGGAAGGGTGGATTAAATTAGCTGGAGCTGCAGTTGAAACCAGTTAGGGATGATAATGATTGGCAGCTACCATTCCCCGCTCCCCCACGCAAAGATCATCTTCAGATATAAAATACGACTTTATACAGAGTCTTCTGGGTTTATGGCCCTTGGTGCACTTACTGTTTGCAGCATGACAGTGTGCTTTGCAGTGGGGCTTCCCACAGCTTACTGTTCAAAAGGGAAGTCTCCTGCTGAGAAGCATCCCCGGAGGAGGGGAGCCCATCCACCAGTTTGCCTGCCTGCATTATTTTGCTGGATTAAAAATAGATCTTCACTGCTAATGTGTAAAAAATGTCCTTCAGATTGCACTTAATCGAATGGTGGAACTGGCGGAACTACTGCTTACCTGCCACTTCCTTGTTTCCATTACCTGCCACCTTGTTTGTCTGTTTGCTGACTTTTTCATTTTTTTTTTAACTGCATTGCTTCACTAGTGTGGTCCTTTGTTCCATGAGGGGAAAAAAGAAGCCCTTCCAAATGACCTCAAATGGCAGAACTAGGGTGGGGGAAGGCTGGGAGGAGTGAGAAAACCCTCTGCTTCACCATCTGCTTCACTTTCCCTGTGAAGGCAGGGGAAAAAGTTGCAACTTTTCCTGCTTTTGGAAACCACAGGGATTTTCTCATCTGCTGTGCAGTGAGTTCAGAAGCAGGAAAAATGTGTGCGCAATCAAGAATCTGACCCAAAGGTAATGTACCCTTATTGCTGAGCGGATCACAGTGTTCAAATTACTTGTGACTGAAGACGCCTGAATGAAAAGGAGTAAACTCAGGATAAGAGGTGGTTTCTACATGCTGGAAATCCATGCAGCTATGAACCTTCTTACAAATATTCTGATAGCCTACAGCATTTCACATATGAAAGCATAACATGGCTGTGATACCCCAGTTCACATACCATCCTATCCAGCCCACCAGTTAAGATCTGCCTATCAACCTCCGCTCTCTGTGCCTCTGTCTTTGGTGGTGAGGTAGGTAGCAACTAAAGGCATGGCATTTTCAGTGGTGGCACATCCCCTTTGGCATGCTCTCCCCTTTGGGGCTCTTTTGGCACTGACTTTACTTTCTTTTAGGTGCGAGGCTAAAACACATCTAGTTGTCTATTTTGTTCAGGGGATTTATCTTATCAGCTTCCTAATGGCCTGCTTCAGTTTTGTGGATAGGGTTTTTTTATGTTGCCCATTTCCAGTGGCTTGTGTTCTAATACTGGGGTTGTAATTATAAGCAGCCTTAAGCAGGACTCTAAAAGAAGCAACCTAGAAATATTCTAAATAACTATATAAGAATAATCACCAGAGTTTTCCACCTATCCACTGTTACTTGCTGTATTCATGAACTGGTTAGAAAGCAGTGATTTAACTGATTTAAAAATTGACGGTGTCTGTTCCTGTCATTAAGAGGTAGAAAAGCATAATGTCCTAAAATAGATTATCAGGAGTTCAAACTAGATCTCAGTAGCTACAGAGGTTGTAGTGGCAGATGGTGTGCAGCAAGGTACTTCAGTGTATGTGCACATATAGTTGCATATCCAGTAGAGAGACATCCATTCTGAAATTTAACTTGTAGGGATTTGGGGAGGGGGAGGGGAGGTCAGCTGAGCTTAGAAGAATGACATGACCAGCAACCTGCAGTACAATTTTGTAACAAGTCTTACACATCAGACAAAAATAGTGATAAAAGAGAGAACATGATTTACCTAGCACAGATGCTAGAACATATGGACTCTCTCTAGTAAATAGGGTTGATGAAGTGTGTGTATAAGCCCCTGCCAATACATAATGTTAATGGAAACTCTAACCAAAATTCTTCTGATGTTTTTACTGATATTTATTTTATTTTATTTAAAGCATTTATATACTCCTTTGTATAGCCATATTCAAGGCACCTTACAAAATGCAATTGAATACAATGATACAATAAAACCATGAACAATGAAACCTATTACCATACAATAAAATCATACCATATCATTTAAAAAATCATTAAAATACACCTATAAAATCTAAAATGCTGCTTGCTAAACTCTAGGTGTTAAAAGCTGTTTAAAATAAAAACGTCTTCACATGGTGATGGAGAGAGAGCAAGGAAGGAGCAAACTGGGTTTCTGTAGGAAGACCATTCCAAAGTCTGGGCACCACCACCAAGAAGACTCTGTCCCTACCAGATGTACAGATGGGGTAGAGAGAGCTCCCCTGATTATCTTGGTGAATGGACAGGTTCATATGAGAATAGGTGGCCTTTCAGGTCACCTGACCCAGTGCTGTTGGAGAATTATTAGAGTTTGAAAAATAGCAGAAATATCCATGATAGCTGAATACGTACAAATCTGTGAAGATAAAAAACAGCAAGAAGTTTTTATATCAAATTAGTCACTTTTTACTTATTTCTGAACAGAATGATGAAATATTGATCCAAATTTTAGATACATTTCTGTATTCAAATAGATTATGTTTTATCCTTTTCTCCCACATGCAGAGTTGTTGTGTACATTCTGGTATATTCTTTTGGTATGTTATAGTTTTGCAAAATGTAAAAGATAATTTTTTTAAAAATCCGAAGGGGCACTTCTGTTGCATTGCTGATTAAATAAATCTGTTGCTTCCCAATATTCTGTGTTGACCTGAATTTAAATTTTTCCGTTGTCCCTTTTTGAACACACATGAATTGTCTTCTACTAAGTTAGACATTGATCTATCAAGGTCAGTACTATCTGCTCTGACTTGCTGTGACTTTCCAGGGATCTCAGGTGGAGATCTTTCACCTGTTACCTGATCCTTTTAATTGGAGATACTTACAGAAGATGTGTAACCTTCTGCATGCGAAAAAAAATATTCTGCTGCTGAACCACTTCCATCTTACTTTATGAATTGCTGCAGAAAATTCTACATGGCCTCCTCTGCTACTTAACAACATGCTGAATTCAACTTTTACCATTTACACTGTTTTCCCCCTAGCTCAAAATTCATGTAATATGCTGAAGTTTTGGCAGGAGAAGAACCTTTGACCTGACCTGTGTTTCCATCTGATAACAGTGAAAGAAAAACAAGGGTTTGAATTCTTCTCAAACACAAATTATTTCTGCCCATGAACCAATACCAGTAATTACATATGGATTTACTGAATTAAATCATGTGCTTTGCTTATAATTTACAGCAAAGAGAGACAACTTCCCTCTACTTAATCAAAATGGGCTAGTGCCTCCCAGCTGCTATTCTAAGCTAGGGAGAGACACTGAGACATTTTTAAAAAATATTTTGAGCTTCAGACATCCATTTACATGGATTGTGAGAGTTCCTTGTTATTAATTATAGAGCTATTGTTTCCAGCATTTTTAATATGAGGCAACTCATTTTTGGAGTTGATACATGTGATTTTTTTTCTCAGAGTTGAATTTTCCTATTGCCTTTTCTTTTTAACTCACTTGCAAGTTTAATCAAAATAATGGTTCATAATTTTGTATATATTTAAAATAAAGTAATACATTTATTTGTGTGTTTATTATATTTAAACCCTGCCATTCCCAGCCGAAGCCAAGCTCAGGGCAGCTTACATAAGAATTAAAAACATGAAAATCATTAGCATATAAATTATTTCAAACCAATCTAAAAGACATCTGTGGGCCCCCGCTCCACCTCCGTGTGCTCCGCCCCCTGTGCCCCACTTACCTTAGCTGGCAGCGAGGCCTGGTGGGGCTGGGCCAGGCAGGGGTACACATAGCGGCCGCAGGCGGGGCGGGGCAGGGCGGGGTGGAGTGAGACTGGGTGGTGATGCCTAGCAGCAGCCTCTGCCCAGCCTGGCCGGACGAGGCTGGCCCAGCAGCAGCAGGGCAAGGGGGAAAGGAGGAGGGGTGTGGGGGCAATTTTCCACCCCCACATGACCCCAATGGCAGCCAGGGCCCCTGTCCCCTCCTGTCCCATGGTAGCTACCCCACTGGTGATATCCTAGCTGAGGCTAGAAGAAGTTCCTCCAGCCTAAAAAATCTTTCTTTAACTTGTGGTTCTTGAGTTGAAGAGCCACTTATATAGCAGGAAGCTCCTGAGGCTGGAGGAAGGCTTCAGAATGCTAAATGGAGTGGGAGGGTACAGGGCAAGGTGTTTTTACAGACTCCTGGTCATAGTGTAGATTGCAAGCTTTTCACTACCCTTGCACCTGTTCCTTTAACTGGGATCCTGAAGTGCAGCTATAGAACAAGTGGAACTAACTTGGAGAGAAATTGATTGAAAATTTCACATGCTTAATTTTTTTTTGTCGGGCTACTGTTAAAAACACAAGAGCACAACCAATAAAAGCTGGCCTTATTGAATATGTCATTTTACATTCTTTTATTGCAATTAGTCCTTGGAGTGGCAAATTTAGTTTGTATTAGTGTCTGCAGAAAATCAAAAAAAGAGTTCCTTCTAATCAGTTCAAATTAAATGAATGATCTTTGTATGCATCTAGAAATAATCTGATTATCCAGCCTTCAAAAGAACAAGGATCCAAAAGTCCTCCCTTTATTTATTTTATATGTTTATTCCGACATTAGGTTCCTGCAAATGTCAAAACTTTTAAAGCATTTTCTAAAATTGAAGAAATAATACGTTTAAAAATGCAATATTTCTAGAACACTTTGCCCTCTCCAGTAGGAACAATCTAGATTTTCTATGCTTTTATGGGAAAAGCCACATTGCCTTCCTCTTTGTTAAAATAATCAAGTTCTCAGAATTAACACCTTTATTTTCTATCTTTCTCTTGCAGCATCTTGGCAACAGTTGGCACCGATTTTGACCTGCGGACTCTGCGGGCAGTTCGTGTGCTCCGGCCACTAAAGCTAGTGTCGGGAATCCCAAGTGAGTTAGTCCTTAGTTTATGCCGTGCTTAAATACCATATTCAGAATTGCTACCCTACCACTTCCTATGGGATACAATTTCTACCTTGATAGCTTATTCAGAGCCAGTGTGGTATAGTGATTAAGAGTGGTAGACTCTTATCTGGTGAACCAGGTTTGTTTTCCCCACCCCTCCACATGAAGCCTGCTGGGTGACTTTGGATCAGTCACAGTTCTCTTCAAGCTCTCTCAGCCTCATTCACCTCAGTTGTGGGGAGAGGAAGGGAAGAAGATTATAAGCCACTTTGAGACACCTCACAGTTCAGAAAGGTGGGTTATGAAAACCGGCTCTTCCTCTTCTCTTCTTATTCCATTCCACTACCCACTGAGAGGCATCTACCAACCCTGTAGTATTCCCAGGATCCTAGTACCTAGACAAAAATCTTTCTCCAGAGTCCCAGTACCTCATGTTCCAGGTCCCTGTGTACAAAAATGAGCCACCTTCAAAGATGTGGCCTTGAAAAATATTTCCAAAGTTTCCTGAGAATAAGGTCAACAACTGGTGGAGTTTCCCAGGTGGAGAGGGAGTGTAGAGTCTTACCTGAGCAGAAGCTATTCCAAAACAAGATGCCTGTCAATTTTGGCTTTGGAGGGTTCACCTAAACTGAGATTCCTCTGGATTGACTTTACATTATTTTTGCCAATATGATTCTGTTGTTAGGATATCTAGATTACAACTTTGACATCTTCTCCTGGTAAGAACATTCAAGAGTAGAAGAACGAGACACAAAGTAGGGGGTGGGGAATGAAACTGCATTGGAAGCAGCATAACCCCTGTACTGGCACCATTGCCAACAGTGGCATGCAAAGCGGCACAGATGTCTGCGCGTAGGCATTTACCTCAGCATTGGGGTGCCGCACATTGGGTTGATAGATGCCCATGCTAGGTACAGAATGGAGAGTACATTTCCTCTCAGTCTTCTGCATCTACCACTGCTGAATAAGGATTTTGATTGTGACTCACAAACTGGGAAATTGAGGATGGGATATTTGCACAGAGCAGAGTGCAGACTTCTTCTTACTCCTGTTGTGATTTCACTAGTGTGTACTTACTTGTGATTGTGTTTCCTGATGATTTTGATCTGCCATCCATCTTTTCTCTGCAGGTTTACAAGTCGTCCTCAAGTCCATCATGAAGGCCATGATACCTCTGCTACAAATTGGCCTCCTCCTATTTTTTGCAATCCTTATTTTTGCAATCATAGGGTTAGAATTTTATATGGGGAAATTTCACACCACCTGCTTAGACATTCATACAGGTAGGTTAAAAGCATGTGTAGTATCCACCATCATCCCTTTAACTCCTGCTCAGACAGAAAAGGGTGTGCATATATCTGCTTCCATGGAAGAAATAAGCAAGGTGGGAATTTTATCTGCTGAGAAAAATTGGGAAAGGGTGGAGTTATTCTGTAATCATGTTCAGATTTAGACTGCAATCCTGTGTTTACTTACTTGAGAACAGAATTTCACTGAACTTAATGGGACTTACTTCTGAATATACATATGCACAAGACATTGCTCAGTTCATAATTGTGGGGCTAGGGAAAGGATTCCTGATTTCTGCTCCTTGCTGTAGTCACCAGTACTTTTGCTGACCTCAGGTGAAATGTTTGTAACATCATCTGTTTTGAAGCTTGAGACACAAAGATAGGGTATGTGGTCCCCATATTACAATCCTGAATGTCCAGAATTCAGGGAATAAATGGCACTGAAGGAGATCAATTCACGTGGCTCCGGACTTGTGAGCCCTTTTTCCAGTTTCAGCTTGTAAGTGTTTTCACAGCAAGCTTGCCATGAGGGTGTCAGAGGCATGGTCTGTAATCTGGCACTTCATCAAAAGCCTCCTTAAACTGGATTGAAAGCATGATCTATCTTTGTGATAAACTAATCACATGACAGCTCACCATAAGCACATTTTCAGCAAGGTTTATAAATAAATAATCTCTCAGTATGTTCACCCTAAGGATGAGAGCACACAAGCTGTGAGGATCAACCTGTCTATTGTGAATTAACCCCAGCCATATGTATCATTTTGCTGAGGGAGTCCAGACATTCTTCCTTGTACCCACCTCTTCTTAAGACCATAGAACTATACATGGAATGCCTCTTATTTTACTTTAGATGGCTCAACTGCTGTTTGACGTTTTAGTTTTGTACTGTTTACATGATTTTATTTATATATGAATTTGGTGTAGTTAAATTATGTGCTAGTTAGGGCTTTTCTGGCATAAACCTCCAAAATACATATAACCAGATAAACATGATTTGAAATCTTGTGGTAGAAAACTGAGCTGCAGCTTTTACAAACTTCCTTAGTATATGCAGCTTATGAGGAGTTTTTCGTTTTGATACAGCAAACAAAAAAGCTGCAGACTGCTCAGAGTCAAATTATAAAACTACATTGTCTTCTGTGAGGCAACTTTTTTTAGCATTGTTAATGGTTTAGCAGAAATTTTGAGTGTGGGTCCATCTGTGGATGATTTCGCACGTAGAGGTTCCCATGACTTCAAGGAGAATTGGCCAGGGAGTCTTTGTTTTGGGGCATGTTCGGCGTTATTACCCACCACCCTGTTTGCAGCAGGGCAGGCATTACCCATCAGCTGGGTGGATGTTTCACAGGTTCTCTATTGTGCATGCGTGCTTAAATTTTTTAATATAATATTTAATTTTTATCTTTAATCTTATCAATAGATTGATATATCAATCTGTCAATAGATCGATATATCTACATTAAAAAAACAAATAATTAACGAAAATCTTGAATACAGTGTCTGTACACGTTGCCCAAACACTGATTGTCTTTTATGGCTGGAAGTGAGGGAGGAGTCATGGCGGCATGTAGACTGCAAAGCTGCAAAATCATCAGGTGACCTGTCATTTGCTAAGCTCCTCAGGTTCACGATTATCCATCTCCTGATGTGCAGTAAACCCAAGTGTCAAGACTGACAGGCTCGTCCCAGTGTGGTCTGGAATCACTGATTGCTTGTGTATAAAACTACAAGGCTGGAGACATCCCAAATTACTGATCAAATGCAGGGCCAAATTAGGTGTTTGGACTGATCAACATATTATTTTTATATAAATAAATTCATCAATCTATTGATATGGTTATTTAATTTTTTAAGATCTGAAGATATGCAGGCCACAGGCAATAGAAATGATAGGACAGGACAGGAAGTGGGAAGTAGTCGGCAACGGGGAAGAGTGTGAGGGAGAAGCCTGCAAAGCAGTGCAAGGATGTTGGGGGTGTATAGTAATGTTTCGTTTTACCATCATGCTCTTGAAGTAGGTGTGTAGCTGCAATGGGGACATCCGGCTCGGCTTGTCCCGGGTGCCACCATCGCACTCACGTGGGGAAGCGGGGCCGGGGGCTTGTCGGGGCAGGGAGAGCGCGTGTGGGCAGTTCATGTCCCGGGTGCAGTTCCCCCTCCCTTTGTCACTGTCTTGAAGAAGTACTCCACCAAGACCATAGCTACTTGTGTCAGCACACCCAGTAGTAGGATGATTGACATCATAGTATGCTAGTGCAGGTGCACTAGCTAACAGTTGTTTTACTCTTGCAAATGACTCTACTTGATGTGAATCCCAATGCTAGGCTACATCAGACTTTAGCAAGTTGTTTAATGGACATAGGACTTCTGCCACGTTTGTCAAGAACCTGCCTAGATAGTGCACCATGCCTAAAAAGTCTGTTGTGTTAGTGGGAGGATCCATTTCTCAGATCGCTTCTGTTTTCTTCAAGTCAGGTTTAACACCACATTCATTGATGTGATGTCCCAGGTGAGAGACTTTTGTCATAGAAGACATTTAGCTTTGTTCAGCTGTAGACCTGCCTTCTCAAAGGTGTAAAAGACTTTGTTTAGTCAAGCATCATGCTCTTCTTCTATATGACCATAGATCAAGATGTCATCCATATAAACAATTATTCCTTCTAGGTGCTGTGTCATTTGATGAGTAAAGGTGGAGGGAAGCCTGGCTGATTCCTCCCCCCACCCCAATCATGCTGACTCCTGTTTTTATGTACGTCTATATCACTGGCAAAGTGAGGGGGTATGAGGGGGCTTAAGCCCTAGGTGCCACTTCCTGGGGGAAGTATTCCCACATCCCCCACTCGCAACTGCACCCTGGTCCTGTTCAGGGCTGGAGTACAGTTAAAGGTTGACTTCTCCCAAACTCCTTGAGGAATTTGAGTGCGGGGCCAACCCCAATCTTCACATGGAATTTGGAGCAGCATTTGCTACTGACCTCAGCTGGTTGGGCCGACAGCAAACTTAGCACACAGCCAGTACTCTTAATACTTTTATACTTTTAACTCCACCCCCAAATTCCACCTCCAATCAGGTGGAGCTTGGGAGACAGAACCAACAGTATAAATGTAGAGGAGGACTGGCTGTGTGCTCAGTTTGAGCCTGGCCTCAGTGAGATTTGGATCCAACTTTCACATGGAGATAAGGTGGGGTGAGCCTGGCTGGCCCCACTGGAGCAAGGTGAGCCCTGCTCGCGAGCACTCAGCTGTGCTCGCTAACAGAACATACACAGCTTGGGGGGGGGGGGGGCAGTGCCCAGCAGTCACACTGGGCACCATTTTAACAAGTTATGCTCCTGGTCTGTATGTATCCTAAAAAAGAATTGTAGGCTTGTGAATATTTTCACAGTTTCCTAGTCTGAGTGGGAGCGTTAAGAAAGTGATTTCTTGAAGAACAAGCATAGTTGTTGCAGGGACAGAAAAAAAATTTCCTGCCTCCTTCTGTTACTTCCCTAGTTTTGCGTACCTGTACAATTCAGTCTTAATAGGTGGTCTCTTTCTCATCCCTTCTCAGAGGAAATCAAGCTTGAAGTTCCATGTGGAACAGCCGCACCAGCGCGCCTCTGTCCTAATGGGACCAAGTGTGACAAGTACTGGGATGGACCCAATTACGGGATCACACAGTTTGATAACATCTTGTTTGCTGTGCTGACTGTCTTCCAGTGTATCACCATGGAAGGGTGGACCGACCTCCTTTATTCTGTGAGTGTTGAACTGATGCTTATGTGAATATTTATTAGTGCTCTGTCATTTAGTATGTATCAAAATCTCTTTTTCCTAGGATCTGAGATGGAATTATCAACGCCAACTATAAATAAATATATTAACAGAAAAGTAGTTGTATTCAGCTTCTGTTTGCAGAATATGCTGGTGCCAGGAAAAAGAAAAACATTATTGATTGTCAGTAATTCAAAATGTTCCACTTGGTACCTCTGAGTAAACGACTATAGTTGCTATCTTCATGCTGGTGAAAAGACAACTTTCCTTTCATATGGAATAGAGGAATGATGAGCCTTGTCTGATTGTAATGCCTTTGAAAAGGCATTACAATCTGTTATGTCTGATATGTCTAATATGTGGAAGACGTTGATTTACAGTCCAATCCAGAGTTAGTGGACAGATAGGGACAGTGCTGCTCCAGTGAAGCCCCCCCCTCCCCCCGGTCCAAAACCTTCCTACAGCACAGGAAGCCCAAATTAAAAAACAAAACAGAAGGGTGAAAATCCCCCATAGCACTCCCTGCATTGAAGCGCACCTTTTCCCCCAATCATGCTCTGAAGCCGGATTGCTGGGAAGAAACGGGACAAACGCAGCTTATTCTTCCCACCCTTCGAACCTTCCAGCCAATCAAATTGGAGTGGGCTGTGCGCAGAGTGCACAGCCTTTTTTTTGTGCCGCGCTGGTCGTGGCTACGAAGGAACATAAATAGGAAGCTGTGGTACAATGATTTTGATAAATTGTTTATACATGACTACATTCAAATGTAAAAATGAGAAGAATAACATGAAATTTCAGTTGGGGTGGAGTAGTGTTCCCGCTCCAGCACAATAGCCAATCAGAAGGCAGGAAAATTCTGCCTACGCAGCTATATAGCGACGTAGCTGCGCAAAAAAAGAGTTTTTTTAAAAAAAAGTTCCCAACACAACAGCCAATCAGGATGAGGAAGAACAGACCTGCCAAGCAGATCACATGTTCATGGGGAGGTTACATTGCTTAAATCCATGATAGATGCACTGCAGTGGGGAGGGAGAAACTGCGATGAAAAGGTGCTGGTCGATTCCCCACCCAAAAAATGAATGTAGATACAAACCGGTTTGGGAAAAACCGGGACCTTTTCACACAGTTTCAGCGTCCCCACTGCAGCTTCTGCTCCACAAACAAGCTTGTTCCCAGAAACAAAGCAGCAATGAAGGATTCCCCACTGAGGCGGATTGAACACACAATCCGCTCGGGGGCTATCCTGATTGGCTGTTGCGTTGTGTTGAGACGGGAATTTTTTATTTTATTTTCAAACTTCCGGATCCACGTCTCTGTGAGCATGCGCAGAACGATCCTAGGCGGAAACGAAGAAACGGGCAATTAAAGCGAAGCCCTGTTTCCGCGCTCCTCCATGTAGTTGGATCCATGTGGATACGACGTGTAGCACTGCTTTGTATTGCCTTCTACTCAGTCAATCAGTCAAAACTGGCCCCACGTGGATCTCTGGTCTGCAAAATTAAAAAAAAAGGCTGCGCACGCATCGCGCACAGCCCACTTCATTCTCACTGGATGGGAGGCTCCACGTCACTACCAGCGGCGGGAAAAACGAATCCAGATTCAACCCCCCCCCCCCAACTTCCCCACCGCTCCAGATTCTCCATGCATTTTTTTAAAAGGTCTACTTTCTTGCACATTCTAAAATAACACGTGCTGAGGGGGGAGGGGTGCCAGAAACGGGATGAAAGCGTGTTCGGCACTGGTGAAGTGGGGAGTTCTGCTGGAAACTTGGATATTTTGTGTGACAAGCACGTGTCTAATCCTCAGTGAGGAGTCTACCACTGTTTCTTTTGAAACCTGGTTGAATCCGGCTTTAATTTCTCAGTGGGGAAATGGCCATAATGGAACTGCTCAAGAGTCGTAGTCAGAGATAATACTGTTATCTGTTGTGATGCTTATTGTATGTATCACCTCCCTTTTTACTACAATGTCCTCTACCTCTGTAAGCCCTTTTCTTCATTATGGGGTGTCATGTATCAGTCAGTTTTTGTTGCCTTAGACAATTTTTTGTTTTCCAGTTTTGTAATCTGACTCCTGCTATTGGAGGTCTCTGTTTTCTGATTGAACTGATTTTAATATTTTCTAATTTGCCTTGAGGTTCAATGAGAAAGGTAAGTTATAAATTAAGTTCATTGTCATTGTCACCTAATAACACTCTGGGAAGAGTCCTAAGCAGTTTTACTGAGAAGTAAGTCCCATTCTATTGAATGGGCAAAACAATTGGTTGTGGTGGGTTTTCCGGGCTGTGTGGCCATGGTCTGGTGGATCTCGTTCCTAGCGTTTTGCCTGCATCTGTGGCTGGCATCTTCAGAGGTGTATCACAGAGGGAAGGGCAGAACAATGTTCTTAGGATTGCACCCCAAGAAATCCACATAAGAAATAGAACAGACTAGCATTGCTGACTCCCCAAAATGCAAACTCCTCATGTTAAGGTGGTCAACATAAGACTTATTCATCACAGCTTTTCCTTCTCATTATTCTGTAGAAAGTAGGATTCTGTTTTGTTTTGCAAAATCAATCTCCAAAGAAGCAGAGGCTTGGGGTGTTTTCCCACCGGAAACACTCTGGTATATGAAATCAAGATAAAAGCTGTTAAGTGTGGATTGTGGTTTAGTGGAACAGATTTGAAAGCAGATAGATATTTTTTCAAAAATCTTGGGAAACAATATTTGTACCAATGAAAAGCATAGGAAAAAACTAAGGCAAGAAAAGATGGGAGAATGTGACAAAACACTCCATGTTAGTAGCTGGAACTTAAAAAAAAACACAGCAAGTTTAGCAGTAAGTGGTAGATGTATGAGACATATAGAAGGAGACTGACTAGTAGCCAGAGAAGGAAGACTGCTGTAATGCAAGGAGCATTGATCAGTCATGTGAACGGCAATTAGAGAAATTGGGCGTGTTGAATCAATGTTTCAAGAAGGAAAGGTGAGGTCGAGGGAACAGGTAGACTAGCACAAAATTTAGATTCTGTGGGGATTGCAGTGAGAAGAGGAAGAGAGCCAAGAGTCAACATCATTCCTATATATTGAATTTTTTTGTAGGTAGCACCTACAGACCCAGACATGGTAGCACCATATTCTGGGATAGTCCTACAATGTGTGTTCAAAAGCGTAGTTTTATTTTGCCTCTGAAAACTGATAACCTCAGTATTGAATGTCACTGCTTAAATCCTGGGTAGCAAAGCATTAGATACCACTTAAGGAGTTTTGCCTTCCCAAGAATTCTGAAGTTGGTATGGAATATTGATGCTTTGTTAAAACTGTCTTGGAAACTGAATGCAAAAACTGCAGTTATTTGTAAACTTCCTTAATATTTTTGTATACTATTACTAAACTAAAGAAGATGTCATGGAGAAACAAAGAGGCAGATAGGTGACAGGTGAGCAGAGATGACAATATAATGCAACAAAAATAGAATATGGGAGGTTAGACTTGAATATTCTTATACATACCCTACCCACCTCCTAAATGTTGCAAACTCTGTAGAAGTATTGTATTATTGGAAGGAGACCTGAATGCTCGATTGGGCTGTAATGATGACACCCTGTATACGAAGTATAGAAATCCCCTACCCAACTTGAAGTTGATGGACTTCTCCTTAATCTCTGTTCAAAAGATCAGAACTCCAACTTTGCTTGGCTCAAATGACCTTTAGGTTAAATTTCCACGTACTAAATGGTGCCCTTGAAAGGAACTCCTAATCCGGGTGCAGAATGAGTATAATTGATTATATTATTGTCTTACTTTAAGAACCTAGAGATCATACGTAGGTTTGAGAGCAACCACTTACCAATCTTGTTCCAGTGTGTCAAAAGATCCATATTATGGATCACTACCAATCCTCCTTAATGCCAGCTGGAAAAACTTACATGGAACAAATGGACCTTTCATCTAAACAAAAGAAAAATAACTGAGATATTGGATTCAGATAATCTACAGTCCCTCTGGTTTGCCCTGATATCAGCTGAATCTCCTGATAAAGTCTTGAAGAACGATATCTTGACCCAAGAACTAGACCCGCATCTAGCCCAGAATGGCAGCACAGCCATGAGATGACAGCAACACGACTCTAAGCTGTGATTTGACGAGTACTGTATCAGGGCCAAGAAAGTTCTTGCCATCATACAACAGGCTTATGTATCCAACAGTACTGCAACTTCTGTACTGGATCTCCCACAGCAGAAGAGACTTTATAAACAAAAAAGAAGCCATGAAAAACAACTGGTCGCAGAGGCCAATTTACCGGTGGTTCCCAGCCCCTCAGTGACACGGCTGGCCTCCACCTGGGCCAGGGCTTTTACGGCCTTGGCCCCTGCCTGGTGGAACACTCTCCACCCAACTGTCCGGGCCCTGCGGGATCTTGGAGAGTTCCGCAGGGCCTGTAAGAACGAGTTATTCCACCGGGACTTTGGGGGGGCCAGCCGCTGATAGTGTGTGCCCTCTCTGTCTCTCCCCTTTTAACATTCTGGGAGCTGTGACATCTAGATTTACCGCCTCCCTCTTTGGGAGGGTTTTATTGATAGTTTTAATTCTGGATGCCAAGTGGTTTACATGGAACGCTGTAATTTTATGTTTTAATGATGTTATTTATATTAATTATTTGCTGTTATTATTGTTTACGTAATATTATTTTGCTGTTCACTGCCCAGAGCCCTCAGGGGATGGGGCGGTATATAAATATAATAATAAATAAAATAAAAAATAAAAATTCAGGCAGCCAATTCCAATGATTCAACCTCATTCTGATGTATTATTTTGTGCTCCCAGAGCAATGGACTAGTTATAGAAAATTGCCATATCACTTCAGGGATTTGAGAAACATGCTTTTAGGAACTTTATATGGACACCTCCGATGAAAATGGAAACCCTAGCCAAAATATAGAATACTTGCCAATATGAGCATCTGTGACAGAATCAGAGATTAAGAACCTTGTAGCTCACCTGAAACTGGGGAAGGAGCCAGGAGAATACTTAATTCCAACAGTGGCCATTAAAAATAACTTGGACTTCTTGGTCCCCATCCTCATCTCACTCTATATCTGTACTGATACCCATGGGCATGTCCCCAACGACTGGAGGGTTTGCAATCATTGTTCCAGTATACAAAAAGGAAAGAAGGATGACCTAATTATAGACCAGTTAGCCTCCTTAACAGAATTAGTAAACTGTATGCAAGGCATTTACAAATGGAAGCTCTACATACTTGCAGAAAAGCAAGCTGACTTTAGAGACCGATGCCTAGTACTCCAGAATTTAATTGAAAAATACAATTTCCCTTTATGCTGCCTTTATAGACTTTAAATCAGCTTTTGATTCCATATCTTGAGCTAAATTGTGGGAAAAATTGGAGGCTTCCTCACTTGGTTGGTGCTTGTTGTATCTAATCTGTAAGCTGCATCAGGGGACCTCACTCAAAGTTCAATGCCTCATTGCTATCTTTCCAATGCTGTTGAAACAAGGAAAGGTGTTAAACAAGGTTGTTTATTGGTTCTGCTCTTATTTAACTTTTATGTTAATGATATGGTGAATTTTCGCCCCCCTCAAAACTTGCTGGAAGACATATTTCAGTCTTGCTTTATGCAGATAATGCAGTAATCTTGGCCTTAAAAGAACACTGAAAGCACTAGCATTGTATTGTAAGGAGGACAAATTACCAGAAAACCAAAATTATGGCTTTTGCCAAAAGGCTCAAATATCGCACATTTGCCAAAAGGCTTAAATATCACACATAGAGCTTCGATGGACATCAGATTGAACAGGTTCCCTGCTTCTTGGCACTCCTCCACATCTCTCATAGCAGAAATGCTTATGGGGACTATGTTGCAGAAAATGCATGGAGGAGCTCAACCGCCACCCTGAAATTTCTTAAGACAAAAAGGTGGCCATTATAGTCCCTCAGCACTTAAATTGTTGAAACCAACTCCTATATGGCACCCTTTTCCAATTCTGCATCATTGGAACTGGTACAGCCTAAATTCTTAAGATCAGCCCTTCAAGTACCAAAATGTGTTTCTAATGCTACTTTGCATGTAGGACCAGTCTCTTGAGAGTGGAGGCTAGAGCATGGATGGCTCTACTACTTAATTATTGGCTCAATTTTTTCGTCCACTTGGCCTTGCCCCATTGACTCTGAATGATGATATTCCATCTAAATGGAAGCAGGCAGTGGTAACCAAAATCTTAAATCTGGAGTTTTCTCCAGAACTTTTATTCAGCATGGGATATGAACAGGCAAAAGAAACAATGGAATAGCATGTGACTCATATAAAGTGCCAACTGGATTTAGCCAGATCTTCAGCCTTTGTTGGCAGTGAATGTAATAGGTATTCAATCTCTCCCATGGCATACTTAACTAATCTGGAAGTGCCCAAACAACAGAGTGCCTTTACACTGGCACAATGCCAGGTTCTCCCCTCCACAGGAAGGCTGATTCTGGAAGGCTGATACAGGAATTATCAGGACAGAAAATGCCCCTGTGGATCTGGGCACTTGGAAACAGTAGAACATGTCCTTCTCCAGGGTCAGTTTTACAAAAAGTTTTACAAAAAGTACACATATTACAGTGTAACCCGAATAGAGTTACTCTAGTCTAAGCAGTGGTGTACTGTCCATGGGGACATGTGAGGTTTCATTTAGTCATGTGGGCGGCAGAAAATCGCCCCCCACACGACCACACCCCTCTGCGTTTGGGGAGCAGAGGCGGTGGCTGCAGGGCTGTTTCTTCAAGGCCCAGGGTTGCGGCTAGTGACATTCCCGGCCCTGGGGAGCATGGCCTTCTCCTCGCTCACAATCACGGGCCTGCCTGGGAGGCAGAACCAGACGAAGGCGACTGAGGCAGCAGTGGCTGCTAAGGGCTGCTGAGGCGGGGCTGGCCGAGAGCGGTTTTCTCGGCAGGCGGGCAGCGATCTGGAAGGTGAGGACAACTGGGCAAAGCAGGCTGGCTCAGTGCAGTGGACCCAATGCGGAGGGACCAAGAGTGAGGCCCTCAGCTGAGCCTGGGCTCCACACAGGCTGCCTCTGCACTGGGAAAAGATGAGCCTGGCGGGTGGGATCGGAGCCTACCAAGGCCCGCTCAGGCCAGGCCCACAGAGGGCTGCGTGGGGCAAGAGCTTGGCCTGGGTGCCGGGGGGCACCTCATGGTAGCTTGACTCCTTCTCAGGTGGAGGTAGGTAGACTGCAGGTCGACTGTGAGGCAAGGGAAGTCTCTCTGCAGGAGGGAAAGGGGGAAAGGAGCCAGAGTGGGAGGGGTTGTGTGGAAAACTCAGGTTTTGCCCCGGGCTCCATTTTCCCTAGATACTGAATCTGAGTCCTCTGAGTCTAAGCCCATTAAAGTCAATGGGTTTAGACTGGAGTAACTCTGTTCTGGATTGCACTGTAAGTTATATTTTGCCATTGTTAGATTTTCAGATCATACAGAACAATTTTATATCTCCATCTTGCTTATTGACACCAATCCCGATATAATTTAGTGAGGCCAAATTCTATGTATCAGCTCTCAGAAGATGTTGCAGGATGGTCCATACAACACAGTAGGATTAGTGACCTGATAGCTATAACCTTCAATTTAACAACGTTAGTATTTTCTTATACCTATCCTCCTTTTACGTTTTTACCCCTTTTAGTACTTTTGCTTATTGTTTTAATATGTTTTATCCTTTGTGTACTACTCTTTATTTCATTTATCTTATGCTGGTCTATGACCATAGTAAAGATTTTGTATGTTTAATGTATTGTCGAAGGCTTTCACAGCTGGAATCACTGGGGTGCTGTGTGGTTTCTGGGCTGTATGGCCACGTTCTAGCAGCATTCTCTCCTGATGTTTCGCCTGCATCTGTGGCTGGCATCTTCAGAGGATCTGATAGATCTTCTGAAGATCCTCTGAAGATGCCAGCCACAGATGCAGGTGAAATGTCAGAAGAGAATATCTGCGAGAACACAGCCATACAGCCCGAAAACCACACAGCACCCCAATTTTGTATGTTTGTTTGTCTGTAGAAGTGCTGAAACAAATTCTCAACCTTCCTCCACTATCTATTGCATGGCAAGGAATGATGAAAAAGAACATTCTGACATTTTCCCCCTAATTGCTAGTATGCATACTCTAGCAGCCCCTGGTTCAGCTCATGTCATGACAATGTGTGATGACCTTGGAGCTCCTCACTGGACAAGCTAATCAGATTGCTAATGATAGCCTTCTCGATGGGTTGTTTTCCATAGTTGGCATGTGCAAATCAGTAGCATTTATTCATGAAGTGAATTCCTCTCTGCTGCTACCAGTGCATATCTCAACCACATCTTTAAAGGAAAAAATATGGTAACATAGACATGATAATAAATACCTGTGTCTTACAGCTCGGTGTTAATCTGAGTATGCCTGACATTCATGTTAGTGTTGCTGATCTCTCTGGATTATGAGCCATTTGAGCAGATGCGTTCTAGCACAACCTAGAGTTGTAGTTTATTCCTTCCCCCTGATCCCCCCACTGAAATAGTTTCATAAGAACATAAGAACATAAGAACAAGCCAGCTGGATCAGACCAAAGTCCATCTAGTCCAGCTCTCTGCTGCTCGCAGTGGCCCACCAGGTGCCTTTGGGAGCTCACATGCAGGATGTGAACGCAATGGCCTTCTGCGGCTGTTGCTCCCGATCACCTGGTCTGTTAAGGCAATAGCAATCTCAGATCAAGGAGGATCAAGATTGGTAGCCATAAATCGACTTCTCCTCCATAAATCTGTCCAAGCCCCTTTTAAAGCTATCCAGGTTAGTGGCCATCACCACCTCCTGTGGCAGCATTCCAAACACCAATCACACGTTGCGTGAAGAAGTGTTTCCTTTTATTAGTCCTAATTCTTCCCCCCAGCATTTTCCATGAATGCCCCCTGGTTCTAGTATTGTGAGAAAGAGAGAAACATTTCTCTCTGTCAACATTTTCTACCCCATGCATAATTTTGTAGACTTCAATCATATCCCCCCTCAGCCGCCTCCTCTCCAAACTAAAGAGTCCCAAACGCTGCAGCCTCTCCTCATAAGGAAGGTGCTCCAGTCCCTCAATCATTCTTGTTGCCCTTCTCTGCACTTTTTCTATCTCCTCAATATCCTTTTTGAGATGTGGCGACCAGAACTGGACACAGTACTCCAAGTGCGGTCGCACCACTGCTTTATATAAGGCCATGACAATCTTTGCAGTTTTATTATCAATTCCTTTTCTAATGATCCCCAGCATAGAGTTTGCCTTTTTTACAGCTGCCATGCATTGAGTTGACATTCCCATGGAACTATCAACTAAGACGCCTAAATCCCTTTCCTGGTCTGTGACTGATAGCACTGACCCCTGTAGCGTGTATGTGAAGTTTGGATTTTTTGCCCCTATGTGCATCACTTTACATTTTGCTACACTGAACTGCATTTGCCATTTCTTAGCCCACTCACCTAATTTATCAAGGTCCGCTTGGAGCTCTTCGCAATCCTTTGTGGTTCTCACCACCCTACATGATTTGGTATCATCTGCAAACTTGGCCACCACGCTACCCACCCCTACTTCCAGGTCATTTAGGAATAGGTTAAAGAGCACTGGTCCCAAAATGGATCCTTGGGGGACACCACTCCCGACATCTCTCCATTGTGAGAACTTCCCATTTACACCCACTCTTTGTTTCCTGTTCCTCAACCAGTTTTTAATCCATAGGAGGACTTCCCCTCTTATTCCTTGATTGCTGAGTTTTCTCAACAGTCTCTGGTGAGGAACTTTGTCAAAAGCCTTTTGGAAATCCAAGTAGACAATGTCCACCGGTTCACCCCTGTCCACATGCCTGTTTACACCCTCAAAGAACTCTAGTAAGTTTGTAAGACAGGATTTGCCTCTGCAAAAGCCATGCTGACTCTTTCTCAGCAGGTCTTGCTTTTCTACATGTTTTATAATTTTATCTTTAATGATAGATTCTACTAATTTACCAGGAACAGATGTCAAACTGACTGGCCTGTAATTTCCCGGGTCCCCCCTAGATCCTTTCTTAAAGATTGGTGTGACATTGGCCATCTTCCAGTCTTCAGGGATGGAGCCTGATTTCAGGGATAAGTTGCATATTTCCTTACACAACTTCTCATGACCTGGTCAGAGCCTAGGAGACAAATCTTGCAATAGATCCAGGTAGCTGTGCAGCTGCCAATAGCAGGCTGTCAGCAGATCATTTAAATGCTTCTTCCTGCTGTGTAGTTGCAAAGAGGGGGCAAACTGACTTGGCCCAACTCTGCCCTCTAGGGGGAAATTGATTTCTCTTACAGTGCAGGGGCACAAATGGCCACAGCTAAGCCAATGATTACTACCATATGTTATGACAGCGGTTTTTTATAGATTAACTGTATATTTCAGGAAGAAGTACTTAATTTCATCTACCTTGAACCTACTGCCAGTCAATTTAATTGGGTGGCCCCAGGTTCTAGTGTTGTGGAAGAGAGGGGGGCGAGGGAAATTCTATCTTCATTTTCTTCACATGGTACTTAATTTTATAAACCTGTATCATATTACCAGTCAACTAGGAAAATGGTGTGACTGCGAAGCTGCTCCCTAAAGGGTTTGGTTAGTGAGCCACCAGCAGGAAAAAGACTTTGAGGCCACAACCACACCAGCATCCCCAGCAACCATTCCACAGCATCCCATCTGCATGTTTGTGTTGTGACAGCTGGGATGTGATGGACAGGGTAGGCAGAACAAATTGGGACTGGCAGGTGTGGGACTGTAGCCCAGTGCTCAACACAGCCCAGGGGCAGGAGGAACCCTGGATAGGGATGTTAGCTCCATATCTACACATACAAACACATACCCTTAAAGGGACCAAGTTCTGTCATAACACTGGGCAGCTGACAACTCTGGCAAAGGCCCAGCAATAGCCCTCCCCTGGAGGCCTCAAGCAGGCCATCAGCCCACACAGTGCAAAGGGTGCCCTAACCTTAGAAGGGGCATAGGAAGATGACAAAGAGAGTGCACTCAGCTAGGGAGTCTCCATTGCTCACCTGGGGGAGGACTTCTCCTGGCAGCCCATCCATGCTCCTAAGGGCACTCTGGACCACCCTGCTGGCTACTCCCACCAGCAGTGGAGCAGGAGAGGGGCCACAGAGGTGGGCTCAGATCAGAGGTGGGATCCAGCAGGTTCTCACAGGTCCCCGAGAGTAGGTTACTAATTATTTGTGTGTGCCGAGAGGGGGTTACTAATTGGTGATTTTGCCACGTGGTTTTTGCCTTAGTTACGCCCCTCCTCTTAGCATTAGCGTGCAGAAATTGAAGCAGTCTAGTAGGAGGTGCACCAGCGTGCGTGGCAGCCTGCGCCTGCGTACATTCGTTTCCCGCCCAAGGACCGGCGCAGTGGCTGCGTCCTTGCCACAGCCCCACCCAGGAATGCCCTGCCCCAGGAATGCCCGGCCACGCCCCTGTCGTGCCCCGCCCGGCCCCATTGGCGCTACGCCACAGTTTGAATCTCATGACCATGGGAACCTGTTACTAAAATTTTTGGATCCCACCACTGGCTCAGATGTGGGGTTATGCAGCACAGATCCCCTAATAGCCTCCTGAATGGAGCCAACGTGTTCTGGAACTGGAATGACCATCCTTCCTCTGGACTCTGTCATTCCAGTTCGAGAACAACCTGTCTGTGCCCAGAGACCATCATTTTAAATCCATTTTGCACTCATTGTAAGTTTTCTGTGTAGTAAAATATTTTGGTGGAGCCCGGCGGAGCCCAACTGGCATTCCTGGCTCCTAGTCTATCCAATGAGCATTCCAGCATCTCCCATTCTTCCCAGGGGCAGTCTTTTCATTCATTTTAGTAGGTAAGTAGGTAGAGAGAAAATTTATTGTGTGAAGCCAAAGGATATAACAATATAACAAATACAACTGCCCAGGCAATAATAAATGTAACAACAGAAGAAAACACTACAGAATTAAAAGCAGTTTTTAAATTGTTGGAACCAGGGCATAACATAGATTGCAGCACGTTAAACATCAGGAGAAGTGTTTAGCACTTATCTTCTTGGCTTCCAATGCATACAGTAACATCATAAAGGTGACAAAGTGCTCTTCAAAGGATAAATGATTTTATCTGCTACTGAGCACAGGGCTAGTCTGGCTAGAATGGTTGTAAGAAACTTGGCCACAGGACATAATGAAGAAGGTCTTCCAAATTCAGGGCTCCACGGAAGCATGCTCATCGAGCAATAGGTGTATTCTGATAATGGCCCACTAACATGGCAGTTGTCATTTAAAAAAAAAATCTGAGGGCTATAAAGGCTCCTTTAAGTTTGTGGGAGGTGATGCTGGACAAATAAAGACATCTAGTGTGACCCTGTTTTAGCAGTTTAAACCATGGGGAAAGTCTGGAGCCAATAACGATACCCCTATCAAAGGTGGCATCTTTATGATATGTCTGATCTCAAATTTGAAACTCATCCAGAGGAAAACCCCGAACATTAATAGGTATTAATAGGAACATTAATGCAGTCAGAACCAGACAGAGACACAGTTGTTTCACAAGCCAAAGTTTATTGAACTTCAAATCTTGGTGAGGTCTGATTACTCAAGTTTCTACCTCCCTGGAGTCACGAGGATATGGACTGAGTCTTCCGTAGCAGAGCATGTATGTATGTGGGTGGAATGTCAAATGGGTAGGGTTGGAAATGGGAATGGTTTTGAAGTAGATTTTATGATGGTTTTAAGATTGTTTTGTGGTATTTTATAATGGTACCCCACCCAGGGACTTTGGTAATAGACGGGAAATAAGTACACAGATAAATAATAAAAATAAGGAAAAAAATAAACTTGGAAGGGCTGACTGGTTAAGTTCAAAGGTTGTGTGGCCACCTGCTCCAGTTAGAGTGAAGGGGTTTTCCCCCAACAAAGTGCCTTGTTCAGAGCAAGCCAACTAAAGAATGAACTTACATCCCAGTGTAGAGCACTTACAAAACAGCAATCCTTCTTGTACCACATGCGGTGCTTCCAGGGAGCCATGGATCATGGGCCCCCCATGTGACCGCAGTATAGCTGGGCTTGGGTGTGAGAGGCAGCATGGCTGCAGCAGCGCCCAACCACAATCAAGGAGGATGGGGAAGGAGGCCAGGTCCACACTTACCTATTCATTTGCAGATGCCCCTTTGGCTTAAGCCTCTGGAGATGGTTTTAAATGCTTTTAACTGTGTTTATATTGATTTTATCTGTATTTGTAATGTTTTATCTGTATTTATAATGGTTTATGTACCCTGAGTCCATTAGGGGAAGGGCAGCATACAAAATAAATAAATAAATACCTGCTAGGGTTTTTATTGGGAGATATCAGGCATAGAAGGTAGACTTTGTTTTTCCCTTTGGATGTTAGTACAGAAATGCTCAGTGCCCTCTCTTTGCTTTTTCTGCCACCAGAGTGCCTTGCTGCTCATTCTAAGTCTATACAGCAGAGAACCAAGAAACAGTGTCCTGTGCAATGCGCCCTTCCTCATGAGTTGTGGGGCATCTTGGTGTTTTTATAGGCCTTGGCGGGGCGGGGGGATGAGTGAGTGCTGGGGGAAAGGGCCTGTCTGCCACATGATCCTTGGTTCGTGATCCTGTACTCTAAATGGTAATGAATAGTGGTGGGATCTGAAAGGGTTCTCGTCTGTCTTCTTGACTTATATAAAAGAGAGATACGATAAAATTCTGAAGCTAAAGAGTCTGAGTTGCTCACAATGTCACAGAGCTACCAAGGCATTTTGCCATGACTCCTGTCCCTTTGTGTCATGAGAAACGACATTTTCATTTCCCCCCAAAAGCACCCATAGGGATGTACATTAATTGGGACATGGAAGAGGCACTGCTGCATGTCTCTCTCCATGCTGGAAGCAAGTCTTTCCTGTAAACTCTCAGATTTTTTCAACCTATTGAGGTTTGCTAACTCTAAAATATTCAGAGTATGAATCATCCTTTCCTACCTGTCCTCAAAATCGTGACAGCCTTTTCAAAATTATAGAAGAGCAATATCTGTGCTATTTTTTCCCATCAAACTGGAAATGCTGGAATATTGAAGTGCATGTTGTCCATAAAATTATGCTCACTCTAGCAGCCCGATCTAGAGGGTGGTGCGAAATGGGTTGCGGAAGCGGTGTAAGCTTGTGTTGACGTGGGTGCCCACCCCACCAGTTTAGGGACACCTACACTGGCGGAGAAAGCAGACATGCTGGTGGGCAGGCACCGCACAGCTCCATGGTGCCCAAACACAGAAGGGCTTCTCTGAATCTACACTGGCATTGGAGAGCACACTGTAAGTGTGGCATAAGTTCTTTTTTTGTCCAATGGGTGATTTTCAAGTAGCCGGGGGAGGGGGGGAGGTTCTTGTTATTTTGTCCATCCTGTGGTGCCTGAAAGCCCTTTGGGTGCCATCCCTGATCGCTGAGTCCTGTGGAGTGGCCTCCCTACATTTGAGCAATGCACCTGTAATAAACAATACAGATTTGAATAAATTGTTATGGTTCATGAAATGTCCACCCTTTTTTTCTACCCAGGGCTACGCAAGGCACGATGTGGCAGATCTCCAGTGTTTTGCTTTTTTGCACCTAAGTAGCCATTTGTATGATCAGGGGTTGAAACAGATATTATGTTGGGCATTTTTGTATCAAACTGCCAAGCATTTCTTTTAATGGTATGCATGTAGGATTTCAGTTCCAACTGGAATTATGGCATGGGGGGAAGTGGGCTAGAACCTTTTCTGCTAACCATTTCGACAACTTGAAATGGCCCCTTGGAGCTGCTATTTGCTTATATACAATCTCTGTGTTTTCTCCAGCAGAGCCATTTTAGGGTGGAAAAATGGCACAAGGGGAGGGTGGTTTGTCCTCTGGTGCCTTAGTTCTACTTGGAGCTGGCATTCCATATGCATGCTATTTAAAAACAAAAAAGTATTTTTTTTAGTTCTGTACACAGAACTCTGAAGGTGGCATCTGTTTTGCTCCTAAATAACACACCCACACGTAGGTGCTGTCTGCTGTAAGGCTAATTTTGTTGAGTTTTACTGGGCCACACTTTTAAACGTCAACTGCTATGGTCTTTTAAGATATTTCTGAATTTCTGGGGTTATTTTAAAGTCTTTCATTGCTATGAGTCAAGTAAGATGGTTATCTCTCTAGCTGTGTTGCTTTTTAGACTATTGCATAGCTGCTTGGGGAGGAAATGTAGTTCAGGGAAATCACATGGTAGAAAGAGTTAAAAATGCCCCTAGCACGATTACTTCAGTTAAATTCAGAATCCTGCCTCTGCTTTTAGATAAAAATTTAATTTTCAGAAGTCCAGTTACAGATCTCCTTTCAAAACTTGCACCCCACTGGGCATCTCTGGCCTTTTATAAGACTTTTATGGGAAGCATTTTATTTAGGCAGCATTTCAGCATCCATCCAACAATGCTCAGTTCTGGCTTCCTGCTATGTTTCAGTCTCTTCTATGCTCCTCTTTAACCTTCTGAGTGCAGGTGCTGCTTAGTCAGTGTCCTAGATAGGAAACAGGTGCACTTGCTGATCGCCTCGGAGTGTTTTTATCAGGGATTTGTCAAGTTTGAATTTCTGAGTATATTATTGTGAGAAAACCACGAGTGTGGGGTCGATTTAGGATGTTAATACCTGTGAGCATGGCTGTGACTGGCTCCACATTGTAAGAATTCTTCATTTCTTATGTTTCTGAGGGCAGGACAATGGCACCATTCTAGGTGAGATGATTGCTGGGCAAGATCATGCGCACCTTGCTGTCCAGATGGCATGAAAATATGTTTGGACTGCAGAGCTATTTTTGGGTAAAAAGAGTTACTGAAAACAGGATAAAGATGCTTAGAACACAATGTCATGTGGATGCTCCAATAATGCGCTCTAGTTTGATAAGCAGAGAATAATGCGCTCTAGTTTGATAAGCAGAGAATAATGCGCTCTAGTTTGATAAGCAGAGAAAAACCTCAGAGCGGAAGCAGCCTGTGTTAGTGTACTAACAAACATGTAAAGGTAGTGACATAAGCCGGCTGATTTGTGGACGCCTCGTTCTGTACAGGTGTGTAGTGCTATGTGTATGAGACCCAATGAATGTGTGTAGTGCCTAAAGAAAAAAAATTAATTCAGATTTTGAATCCCAGCCCTCATCTAGTTCACCATACCCCAGTCAGATTCCTGTTCAGTTTCTTCTTCAAAGACTGTGGTATGAGATTTGTTTCAGTAAGTGTCTGTGAATGACAACTGATACCAGGAACTGAACAAATGTTGTCCTGACAAGGGAATGAGTAGGATGATGTGATCTACCAGATTTGGACATTTGGCTAATAGGCCACTAGGGATGTGCTGGACATAATAATGTGTTTATTAATTTTGCTGAAGTTCTCTCCCCAAGTGTGACATTAAAAACAAAGCCATGTATACATGACAGGGGGAGAAAATGGGAAGCTGAAATTCTTTGGTTGGGATATTTTCTGTGCTTCTTGCCAAATCTTTCCTTGTGCTTTGCTGTATATACATGTTCAAAGTTTGCTGCTGCAGCTGTATTTAGGGAGTTAGTGGCTTCATTCCTCTACATAAAGTTTCCCAAGTGGCTAGTGCTGGGAAGTGTGCTACACATTGAAATGATGCTCTGTTCCATGAGCTAATCAAGCTAATGCAGGCAAGAAGGCTTGCTGTCCCAGGACTGTCTCTCACTATATTCCCCAACGGCTTCCAAATGAGTTTGTAGCAGCCAGCAATGCTTCATGAGTCAGTGACCATGAATCCCTCCAAGAGAGAACGGGGGTGAGGATCTGCTTTGCACCAGTTTTCCTGGCTAGACCCAGCATTCCTGGAACAATGCAAATGAATTCCTGAGGATGAATTTGCTAGATATCTCCATATTGGTGTACGTGCACTAAAAAGTTTGACTAACTTCAGTGCATAGAGGTGCTTTGTGCAGACATCACAGATTACAGGAGACAAAACCTGAGGATATTGATTGCCTCTGGTTGCTTCCACTGCGTTTCAGCTCCAAGTCACAGAACCGGCTGACTCCAAGATTAGAGCATCCACAAAACTAGGCAGTACCTCGTTTGGGCAAACCTCTACAACTGGGGAGGGTCACAAACCAAAAATAGCCCATCACCCATGTTTGGAAGCTCAGCAGTCTGGAAAAACCTCCTATTTTAATGTGAAACCAATCTTGACTCTGGGGATTCTGAGCATGAAATTCCTAAGCATTTTTTAAAACAGAAGGTATACAAGGACCCAAACTGGATCAGAACTGTGCTGCTAGTTCAATGCTTCCATTGCTCAAAAGCCTTCATTCAGAGTTGGCAGTGGGTTGTACATTATAGCATCCATGCCGAATGGAATCAAATGCTAATAATGCAGGATTGGCTTCAGCCGGAACTGGCTTCTCGTTCGGCACAAAAGATGTCACACTGGTCAGAGGCCCTACAAATACTCATACTGCAGGAAGAGCTTCACCTAGAAGTCATTGTTCCTTGTCCATGAGAAAATCCACACCAAGAAGTAACGGGAATGGTGGAAAGCCACATACATGTTCAGTCTGCGAATAGTGATTTACCCACTTCTGGCTCCATGCAATGAATAATGGAACACCACACATAGGAGGGAAATATAGAATATGGGGTCCCCCCTTTCTGCTGCCAACATTAGCTTCAGTCTTTTTTTTAAAATTGTAATGTTTATATCCTGTTTATGTGCCTTACACCCTTAATAAAATGCAATCCCTGCAAAACAACAACAAACTGTGCTGCTAGTGAAGGGTTGGGGTTTAAGCCTTTTTCTCAGAGGTGTCCCTAGGCAAACTGGAGCCCTGGGCAAAACCTGAGTTTGATGCCCCCCATGGGCGGCCACCCTCCCCCACCGTGACCAAACAATGATTTTTTCACCAGGTCGTTTCAAAGTCACCATCACATTATAGAACATCCCCCAACTCACAAATCTGAACACAGCAATGGGCAGAAATAATTTTTGGAAAACATTTTCAAAATGCTTTCAACATGTTTTATTACTGCTATGAAAACATTTTATGGTGTTGTATCCAGTCCCCCCAATTCAGGGAAACAGCATCACTTTCAATGTTATTTAAACTGGGGAGCCCAGATTCTCCCTTTAAGGTGGATTTAAAAGGAGAATCTGGGCTCCCTAGTTTAAACAAGTGAAGCTTGAATCCACCCCCAAACAGCATCATTTTCAATGGTGTTTAAACGAAGGAGCCCAGATTCTCCTTTTAAATCCACCTTAAAGGGAGAATCTGGGGTCCCCAGTTTAAACAACATTGAAAGTGATTCTATTTTGGGGTGGAGTCTCCCCCAACCTGAAACAGCATCCCTTTCAATGTTAAATCTGGGGACCGCAAATTCTCCCTTTAAATCCATGCTGAAGGGGGTGGATATAACAACAACAATAACAACAACAACAACAACAACAACCTTTATTAGGCATTGAGAGAATAAAAGAAAGAAAGAAAACAAGCATTGGCAGGAAGGAAGTGGAATTAAAAAGAGAATCTGGGGAAATTTAGGGGGTGCCTGTTGTCAGGGGTGCAATTATTAAGATAGCAGCACCAAAATTTCAGAGTATCTTCGTGAGACCCTACTGATGATACCACCCAGGTTTGGTGAAGATTGGTTCAGGGGGCCCAAAGTTATGGACCCTCAAAGGAAGTTGAAACCCCCATCTCCTACTAGCTCCCATTGGAAACAATGGGGGATGGGGGCACTTCCTTTGGGAGTCCATAACTTTGGACTCCATAAACCAAACCTCACCAAACCTGGGTCATGTCATCAGGAGAGTCTCCCAAAAAATCTCTGAAATTTTGGTGCTGCTAGCCTAAAATCTGCGCCCCCTGTAGGCCAAAAACAGACAAAACACTGAAAATACAAAATCCCCCACAAACGAACCTGCAATTTTGTCGCCCACCACAAGGTGGTGCCCTGGGCAGCTGCCCAATTTGCCTCTGCTTTTCCCCACTCCATTTTTCCAATTTGAAATAGCCCTACAGAGCTTCTACTTATTCTTTTGTATCAAACATTCATGTACCTTTGTTGAACTCTGGGGCACAGATATGATTGGTCTCATTTCCTTTAAAGAGCAATTATCACATTCTACCAGTATAGTAAGAAATTAGTGAAATAAGTGCATTATGTCCTCTCCAAAAACCTGTATTCTCTAGAACTGGTGTAGAGGCAGCAGTGCCACAGAACAATTGCTGACTAATAAATCTCAATTTGCACCAAATTCAGTTTGTCCTGGGGTCGGCCAAATTGGTGGTCCCAGCCTGCAATAAAACTTCACTTTGAGAATCAAAACATCCTCATTAAGGAAATAAGAGGTGGAAAAGAGAGAGATTGTTTAAATTGTAATTTGGCATGACCTTTCTCAGCAACATTTGATTTGATAGAGATAGAGATGTCAGACAAGGCACACTTGGCACACTTGGAGGCCCAGAGACGTTGCTGTTACCTAGCTTAACAGTTATGAATATATTTTTTAAGTAGCAATGGAGGAAATAACTCAGCTTGGCAGTGCGAGAGGCAGGCTAGGTGGGATCTTTTAGACAACTATACCAGAATTGGCTTTTGAAACGTTCTACAGAGAATGCACAAGAGACCAAATTGTAGTTTAAAATACTTTTATATAAATTTCGGGTTGCAAACAATCACACAGTGAGACGTTAAGAAGCATACACACAGTTCCTACGTGATATAAACAGAGAGGAAACAGATAGGTTTGGATGATAGAGTAGGAGGGGAAGCAGGGGACTTATACATTACCTGAATTCAGCTGAAGAAATTCTCGAAGAAGGCAAGGATCCCTATGCCAGCATGGCGACCCAAGCGAAGGACAATATATGGTGTCTCCAACCAACTATACCAAGAGAGGTTTAGCCAGTAAAGAGCACTGAGTCTGGGGTGCATAGAACTTTTATACCTTTTTGCACAGGTAGGGGTGGGAACCAGGTGAGTTTCACTTTCGTTTTCCTAGATCCAGTAGGGTTTCCCATGCTGGGATTGCTGGCTTGAGCTAATCAAAGGCTCATCTACTGTTGTTAAGTGTCAATTGTTCTTTGATTAGATCAAGGGAGCTCTGAATACTTCATGTAGAGTGACTCCTTGGAGTTCCTGCTCAGGTATTCAATGTGGCTGAGGCTTTGATTGGATCAGGAAGGGATTGATTGTTAGGGAGATCATATCTAGAGGTATAGGAAATGCAGGGAAGGAGCAATTGTTGAGGAAATGGTTTCTCAAAAGCAGATTAAATATAACGTCTAATATCAGAGAGTTCTCTGGGATCCATTGTGTCAGACAGCTTAGCAGGGTGTGGTAATCAAGATGCATGTCCATGGTTCATGAGGCTTCCAGCTTCTATTGCCTGCAGTAACTCATTCACTGATTTAATCTCGCAAACAGACCTTTTGCCTTTGGCCTGTTTTTAGGTTTTGCGACACTCTGCTACACACACACACACACAAATGTGAACGTTGGCTATTTCTAGTACATATTGTAGAAAAATAATATGGAATCCATTATTCCATAATCCAGGGTATGAAGGACAGGGTAACATTGCAGAGAATGCTGTGAGTCAACTCAGGATCAAGACTGAGCTGCGCAGATGTATAAGAGAGAGCTCTAAGAAGCAGAAGTTGCAGGAGCAACGTTGTTGAAATCCCAACAGCTTTTTGTCACACCTGCTCACAGACTGATCATTTGGAACTCAGACTTGGAGCAGATTGCCTGACCTGACCCACCTTCGATCCTTGACTGCCTCTTCCCAGACCTACTTGGAACATGTTCCTCTGGACTCAAAGTAAGACTACTCTCTCCCTCTCTCGCGTCTGTGCCTGCTAGCAGCTGTACTCTGACTCCCTGTGAGCTTGGCAGGCCAGGACACCACGCCACCCTTCTGCACTCTGTCATTGTACATTGAACTAATGCATCAAGGCAAAACGCTAAATGGACTACAGTGAGCTGTAGTAAGAAAAGTACAATCTTGGAAAGTATTCTTTATGTGTTATTTTTTTCTAACATAAATACAGGTTTTGTAATAAATGTATGTCAGCATGGTTGTTGTGGGTTTTCCAGGCTGCATGGCCGTGGTCTGGTAGATCTTGTTCCTAACGTTTCGCCAGCATCTGTGGCCGGCATCTTCAGAGGTGTATCACAGAGAGAAGACTGTTACACACTGTGTCCAGTCACAGACTTCTCTCTGTAATACACCTCTGAAGATGCCAGCCACAGATGCCGGTGAAACGTTAGGAGCAAGATTTACCAGACCGTGGCTACACAGCCCGGAAAACCCACAACAACCAGTTGGATCCAGCCGTGAAAGCCTTCGACAGTATGTCAACATGTTTTCCATCTTGGGGTTGCAGATTAGAGAGCTATTAAACATAGTGTGTTTGTCCTCGATTCATGTAATTTCTATGGAATACATGTTTTTATGACTGCTCATACATACAAAGCATACATTTTTTTCTAATTATATCAGAAACAGTGAGATAACATTATATTCATGGCACTTATTCAGTGCATCTGAGCCATATAAAACATAGACTCTTTCGTTTACCATTGTGTTTTGGAAGGTAAGTAGTTTGGAAAGGACTGGGGCAGGTCTGTAGCTCACTAGGAGGGCATTTGTTTGGTGTTTGTAACATCCCAGGTTCAATCCCCCCATTCTCAATTAAAAGATCAGTCACTAAGTGATGTGAAAAATCTCCCCCTACAACTTTGGAGAGTTGCTGCCATTCAGAGTTGCTGTACTGGCCTTGTTAAATCAAGGGTCTGTCTGATTCAGTGTGAGGCAGTTTCATGTGTGTTCATGAGGGAAATAGTTTGTGCTGCCAGTAAAGAGTTTTCCCATCCACATAATTTTAATGCTTAATGAGAGTGAAATATTGAAGTTCCTCAGATTTAAATTATTTGCTGTGTCTGTCGTATGCATCTTGCAGGTCCTAAAACAATGATAGAACTTCAAAATGGACAGGATTTGGTGATCCTTCTTTTGCCTTTGGAATCTGGAGTTGGTGATATAGTTCTGTTTAATACCACATGCAATGAAGATGCATTTACCTTAAAACTGGATGGCCTTGCGGCTATATTATTTTTTTACCATTTCTCAGATTACATTTCCCATAACCACTTTGTCCTCCTTTCTCTGTCTCATGCCTTTGTGCTAGATCTGGAAGGTGCCCTGGATAAACAACCAGCATATTTTTCATTTTCATCCTCTAGGGAAAGAAAACTAGTTTCCATCCAAAAAGGTTTCATTACCATCCTGGGCTCCTCCTTGTCACATTCTTCTATCTTGATTTAGGGCTTTTGCCAGCGGTTAAAAATGTGTTGCATTTCTTCATTCACAAATCACTCAGATATGTAAGAATGCAGTATGGAACAAGAAGGCATGCATGTGCATATTTCCAATAAAGAATAAATTACTGGTCAGCCACTATCAGATGCTTATTCTTTTTTAGAACCAGTTCATGCAAAATGGCATCACTTGGACCTTAGAGCATCCATAGGTGCCAGTGACATTTTAGAGCTTAATATGACCATTTAAAAATTCTGCGGCAGGACTATTGTATCAGGACCGACTAATCTCCCTCCTAATTCCATTTCAAGTGCCATGGGGGCAGGAAAGGGCTGTTTCGGCATTTGAAAAGGCGCATGGTGGGCAGCACAAGATCGCTTTGTTCTGTCACACTACAGGACCAATCAGGATCAGGCCCTCATAGTGTTTTGGTAGCCAACTTCAGCTCTGAAATGGTGTCAGTGTCCAGTGACAGAAATTTGGATTTGGATTGCAGAAATCTGGACAGAGCTGAAACAGAGCTTAAGCGTAAACATGACATATTAAACAATCCAAAAATGTATACAGTAGAATCATACTTACAGCAACAGGCATCATCGAGTGAGTTCACATATACAATTATAAGTCGTTGTGTTGAATGATCTCATAATGGGAAATATGTAGTTTGTCCCTAAAAACCATTGTATACTAGGACTTAACTTATTTTTAATATAGGTTTGACTTATAAAAACATTAGGTAGGCAAAAACTCTCAGAATCATTTGTGCAGCTGGCCCCTATGTGTATCGTATGCTTGATTTTGTTTTCTCTGGGTCAGATGTGTGTGCTACACAAATGGGAACAGAGACCTTTGTGTCCACAAAAAGTTACTTAGTACCTTAGCACTCTCCTTAAGGCTGGGTTTCACCAGCTGCCACATTGTAAAAGCTCTTTTTGTTCTTCAGCCTATATTTAGCAAAGAGAAATGGGGACAAGGCATTGTTAGTGGCTCACATATCTGCAATCTATATAAAGCCCCCTCCAGCTACTGCTAAGTAGCCAGGCTTCATAAAAAGGGTAGTTCCATTAGCACATTCCTTGGGACACATTCCTTGACCTGCTACTAATGTTGGCTTTCAGGACACAGAGGAAAGGAGGCTATTCTGTACTTGAGAAGTACCTGTGTACAGCAAAGCAAGGCTGGAATTGTGTTGTGAAAAGCGTTCAATGCAAATAGATACAGCAGAGAGCAAAAAAGATTTCTCGTTTTTATATTTGGATCTAAAAAGAAAACTGATCAGAGAGATGTACCTTTTAAATGAAAAAAAATCCTAAGTCTGATCAGTATGGTATAAGAATTAGAACAAAAAAGATGGGACTTCAGGATTCTGGTGCCAGTAGTGAGGGAGAAGTACAATAGGGTATCTAGGAGGTGGGGGAGGGGGGGTCTTGAGCCCCAGGCGCCACTTCTTTGGGTGTGTATTAGCAACCCCACTTCACCCACCTGCACCCCAGGCTCAAACTCCCCACAGAGTTTGAGACTGTGATGCAGTTGAAGGTCAGCAAAATGTGCTCACTGCACACACAATCTCCACAGGGAGTTCAGGTGTGGGGCTGACCCCATCTGATCTCAGTGAGGACATGGGAGCAGCAAGGGTCTGTTTGAGCCTGGCTGAGGTCTGGCTTGGATTCAGCTCTGAGCTGGAGCTTGTGGGATGGAGCCAATAGTATAAAGCTAGAGGGATGAGAGCAGCTGGCTTCAGTCTGAGCCCGGCTGAGGCCAGGCTTGGATCTAGCTCCAAGCTGCAAGGTGTAGCTTAGAGCTGGATCCAAGCCAAACCTCAAACAGGCTCAAACAGGCCCTTGCTGCTCCCATCTCCACATGGAGATCAGGCAAGGCCAGCCCCACACCCAATCTCTATGTGGAGATGAGGGTGGGGTGAGCCTGGCGCACTGGCCATCAGTTGTGCCTTGTACTCAGCAGGGGCATGGGTACAACTGTGGGATGGGTGGCATGGTGCCTGGGTTAGCCCCAGGTGCTATTTTAGTAGATATCCCCTGGGGAAGTATTACCTAATGCATGAGTGGACATTTGACAAATATGGCCCAGATCCACAATCCATATCCATATCTTACGGACCACCAGTTCAGCTGTAATGTGATGGAGGTTGCTGACATGCACAAAAGGAGGACCAGTTTCCTATCTCACCAAGTCTGTTTTCACAACCTTTCAGATACTTATAAAATGTATCTGCCTACCTATGATCTCATGGGTTTAGAACTAGAATCCAAATATATTCTTGAGGGGGTCTTGGCATACAATCTGGCTTATTGTCACAACTCTAGGCTTGTCCAATAAATGAATCACTACTTTGAAAGCAGAATTCTTATTTATTGATTGCAAGCATAGAAAATCTGTTGACTTATATTATCAGAACTGAGTACATTGGAACAGGAAATACAGTATATCTCAGGCCCACAGCACCCCTTTACCTTCCTTGTGGCTGGAAAGTATAGTCACACACTCACAAACTCACATGCACATACATTCCTCAGACAGTGAGAACATGGGAAGAAGACACCCAGTCCCAACCCCACCCCATACCTGCACCCCAGCTGCAGTAACCAGATAAGGGCAGACTGGTACAGGGAGAAATGAAAGGCAGACAATTCTCAAGGCTCTGTAGAAAGAAATATGGCAGGACCCTGGGTAAGATATTAGACAGTCTTGACATTTATGTTAGGTCAGGACATTGATCCAGCTAGCCCTGTATTCTATTTTGATTTGCAGCATCTCTCCAGGGCCTCAGACCAAGGAATGAACCTAGGACCGTCTGCATGCAAAGTGTGCATTCCACTACTGGGCTGTATCCCTCCCATCCAGCTTCTAACATCAGTGTTGGAGCATGTGATTTGTGTGTGTGCAATCCCAATTTGAATTTTTATAATCTACAGTTAAGTATCAGGGCTGGGAGAATCTACACATGACCCTTGAGAACAGATGGCACTGGTCTAGGTCATCCATGAAACTGTTTCAGTGTAAGATCATTATCAGATGGACCTATCTCTTCCCACCAGCAGCCCTTTCCAGTCCTGGGGAAGATGATTCCTGAAGTCACACTACCTACGAGGAATAATAACCATGTGGGTCAGTGAATGGCAGTGGAGAGGCGAAACAGCTCCCTTCTTTCTCTTTCATCTATAGAACTTTGCTGACAGAAAAGTAATGAGAGGCAATTTTGTCCCCTTTCCTCTTCCCACTGCTACTGTTCCACATGTATCTACCCATGACCCTAGAAATGAACTGTCCCAGGATTAAAAAGGACTGAGGGGCTGGGAGGAGGGAAGATCTGTGGTTATTAGTTTTTCTTAGGCCCTGTCCACACGGGCCAAATCAAGCATCCCAGGGACAGCAAAAACGCCGTCCCTGAGAGAGCGTTCGCATGGCTGGTGTTCCTGCATCACAGCAGCACCGTCCTGCCTTTCCCCGGGCGGTGTGAAGCTGTCCCTGAAAACCTCACTCATTGAGCGAGGTTTTCAAAAAACTGTGTCTTCCTGGCAGTGCAGTGCAAACCACACTGCAGGGAAGCCGCCGCTTTCCCCCGTCGCTCCCACTCACCTGCCTCTCCAGCGTCACTCTGGAGAACTGCAGGGACCTGCCCACGCTGTCCTCCAACCTCCAGGGGTTGGAGGGCAGCGTGGGTGGGTCCCTGCAGCCCTCCAGAGTGATGCTGGAGAGGCAGGTGAGTGTGGGAGGGCAACCAAGAGGCGGCTCCATGCGGAGCCTCCTCTCCGGCTAGGGAGGGAGCTGGGCTGCTCGTGCGAGCAGTCCCCACACCTCTACTGGCATAAATTATGCCGGTGGAGAAGCACTGCCGCTGCCATGCAGAAAGGGCCTCTGTGTCTTCCAACAATTAATCATGGGATGTAACCAATTGTAAATGGATAACACTGAAATAAAATAGCGTGTCTAAATTAATTGATTTGTTAAAATAAACGACGACAGCTCTGAATATCCTATGTTTTATGCTCAGTGACCAACATATAAAATGGAATAGTCTCCACATCTACTACTCCTATACAAAGACTAAGCAACTTGTGAGATGTAAGAGGACCTTTTGATTCCTGGCTAATTGTTTCCATTTTAGGAAATTGAAGACTGACTACATTGGAGTGATTTGTATCTTCTTCCTCTCTCAACTTATATTCTAATAGCTAAGTTGGCCAAATATTTGGTTTGTTGAAGGCTTTCACAGCCGGATTCAGCTGGTTCTGGTGGGTTTTCCGAGCTGTGTGGCCGTGGTCTGGTGGATCTTGTTCCTAACATTTCGCCTGCATCTGTGGTTGGCATCTTCAGAGGTGTATCATAGAGGGAAGTCTGTTACACACTGTAACCACACACTGTAACAGACTTCCCTCTGTGATACACCTCTGAAGATGCCAGCCACAGATGCAGGCGAAATGTTAGGAACAAGATCCACCAGACCACGGCCACACAGCCCGGAAAACCCACCATAACCAAATATTTGGTTGCTTAAATCCAGTAATCTAGTGATTACTGTGCAAGAAAGAAAGAGAGATCTTTATACAAATCTGAAAAAGGTCCATGTTTGCAGAAAAATCTGAAATTAAAAAAGATACATTTGGAAGATTAAAAAACCCAAAATTATAAAAGGAATACCTGTAACTTTAATCAGCAGCTGTTGCTAGGCAACCAGAGTGTCCCAAGGCTTGGTTGTGCCAGTTTAAGCAAGGGGAAGGAGGCACAGCCTTTTCCAGGCCTACTTTGGCCTTTGAAGGAGGTCACAGGGCCAGGCCTGATTAGGAATGCCAGCTCCAGGCAGGGAAATTCCTGCAGGTTTTTTGGAGTGGGAGGGTTTAGGAAGAGATGGGAGAGTAGAGGCCTTGGCCGGATATAATGCCAAAGAGGCCACCCCCCAAAGCAGTAATTTTCTCTAGGGAGACAGATCTCTTGTCATGTGGAGTTCAGTTGTACTTCTGTGAGATCACCGGGTCTCACCTGGAAACTGGAAACTTTAGCCCTGGTAGCAACCTCTGAGTGACTTGATACCACCTAACTTGCATGACTCAGTTAGGCCTGACTGTTTGCTATTGTTTAACAGCAGCCACCCCATGAAAGCTGGTGTAGTACAGAAGTTAGAGCTTCAGAGTAGGATCTGGAAGACCAAGGTCTGAATTTCCATCTTACTGTGGAAGCTCACTTAGATATCCAAAATTTTGTTGTGAGGATAAAAAAGAAGGAGAATAATGTAAGCTGCTTTGTTCTCCACTATGAAGAAAGGTGTGGTAAAAATGAATTAAGTAAAGAATAAATATAGCTGAAGATGAGAGACAGATAGAAGGTAGATTGTTGAATGGCTGAGGAGAGAATGAGATAGGGGAAGGGAAAGAGGAAATAATGTGAGGGGAAAGTTAAGTGCTACCCCACAAGTCTTTGAGGTGCCTTGCAAGTGAAGCCGGACCATTGGCTGGCACCACAAAACGTGGCCACACATTTGCTAGCTAGGTGGAGGCTGCTGGGTGCAGGGAGAGGAAGGGAAAGCTTAAGACAGAGAGGCACTGAAAATAGGTTGGCTGTTGGGTAGGAAGAAGTTAGGGTAGGAAATACATGGAGATGAGGAGGGTGAAACCAGTGGTGTACTGGCAGAAAATGGCCTCCAAGGTGCCACTGAAATTGCACCCCTGCCCCCAGTTGTGGCAGGAGGGAAGAGTGGCAGGAAGTGAGTTGGAGATCTGAAGGGAGGCAGGTGGAAGAAGTAGTTCAGGCAGAAGGGAGCTGAGTCTAGGTGGATGACTTGCAGTAGCCAGGCACTGCTGACTGCCTGACTTGCCAAGTGATGTCCACAGCTCCCGCAACTGGCTCTCTTGGGCAAAGCACTTGTCTTTCCTGGCCTGTGGGGGGGAGGGAGGGGGTGGCCAAATACACCCCCACATTACTGAAGTGAGTAAGTGCCTGGGTCATGAGACACCCCCCCCCCGCCCCACTCACCATAGTATTGTCAAAAAACTCTCTATAAAATAAAGTTTTGAGTCCTCATGGCACAATTTTCTAGTACAACAGTAGTTTTATCTCTTTTGCCATTCTGGTGGATCTTGCATTTCCCTATGCATTTTCCCATATAGGTACACCTTCCTTTCTCTAGGAAAACTACCTGCTTCAGTTTTTTCCCCTTTTCTTCCTCCCACCTACTTTTATTATTCTATTTCAGACTCTTCTTAATCTTGGCACATTGGAGCGTACAAGCAGCTGAGCTGACTCTGTGTTTCCCCAGTCATGTATACAGCCCACAACAGCTACAGACCAAGGGGGGGGGGGGATCCTGTTCTGGCATGCCCATTCCATCAGCGCAAGGGACAAATGCACCAGCAGAAAGGCAACTTGCCAGGGCGGTCAGGTGCTGTTCAGCTCCGTGGCACCTGATCCGGAATCTGCCTCCATAGCCCAGGTTTGCCAGGATTCCAGTGGGTGGGGCCAGCCTTAGTCAGCCTCCAGTGCCCAGTTGGCCCCTGTTCACCAGCAGAGCCACCTCTATTCTCCCCTGTGGGGGATTCTTCATTCGGTTTTCTTTTTTTAATTTTTGCAGGCTTCCCACATTGTGGGAAAGCCCTGTGGAGCAGGCAGGGCAATACTGGCGAGGTGCCGTTCCAGCCCACCAGCCCTGTCTGGATTGGGCTGCTAATGCTTTTAGCAGGACTGTGTGGGTTTTTTAATCCAGACTTTACACACACTGAAGCAGCATTCTTTAGCCACTGCACCAGCATTTCTCAGATACACACTGCAGAGATGTGATGGTGAGGGAGATCCTACATGCCTTTGCAGTCATGGAACAGACAGTGTTGATGGACAGCCTGTTGGACCATCAGGGTTACAGCTTTTACATGATTCACAACTTCAGATGCTTTGGTATTTCTTCGCTAATTTTTGCTGCTGCTTTTGGCATTCTGTCTCTAATACTAATTTCTTCCAAGCACTTTCTTAAATCTATATCTATAAACGCGAAAGACCACTGACTGACTCACTGACTCATCAACAGAACTCAAAAGCCACCGAAGCCACACACATGAAATCTGGCACACCTGTTCCATACGTACTCCAGGTGCTCACTAAGAAAGGATTTCCCAAAATATTCACTTCCACTCGATTTATTATCTATTTACTGTTTTTACTGCTCATCTCTGGAGAACATTCTAAGGACAAACCAACCGCTCAGTCCACAGACATTCTGCACGAACATTCTAAGGGTGACAGTTCAACACCACCAGCTTCATGTCCTTCACCAACTGCAGTCTACCACCACCCTCCACAACGCATGTGAACCTATTTGAAAACAAATCCATCAGTCCACAGACAGACTGTGAGGAAATATGCTGCATTTCACTCCAAAGTTCACAAACAGGCTGCAAAAAAGTATGCTGAATGTCACCCCGAAGTTAACAGACAGGTTGTGAAAAAGTACTCCTCCACCCACCCTCGCGTTAACAACACCGCTACAGCCAAATACTATCAAAATAGATTACAAACCACACTATCACCTTGGACTACTAAATATTTGTCGGGTTTTGCATATGGACATCAGATTGCTTACTGTGGAGACAAGTTTATTGCTCACGGCCTCCAATCACCCCGTGCTTGGTGTCGTGCTCTGAAGTGGAAGGATGAGTCTCCAAGAGTGTGATGCTGTGGAGGTACAGTCCAGCTCCCTGCCCTTCAACCCTACCCTGAACCTCTTCACAGCCTTCTCACTCATTAGCATCTAGTGGCAGAACACTTCCTTTCTGCATCCCGAAAATACAACAGCTGCTTCCAGATGAGGTCTTTTGGAGCCCACCAGGTGAAAGAGAGCAATTTCATGCCAACATTCAAAGTGCATGGACCAGTCTACTGAATGCTGAATGTCACCCCGAAATTCATAGAGAGGCTGTGATGAAGTATGCTGAATGTCACCCCGAGGCTAACAGACAGACTGTGAAAAAGTATTCCTCGACCAACCCTCACGTTAGCCAGACCACTACATCCAAATACAATTTAAACATATTACAAACATATTACAAACCATGTAGCGAAGCACGGGCATCCTGCTAGCAAATACATAAGTGCAGGTTTTGATTTTTCCTGTTACCTTGACCCAAGTGGAAAGAGTAGCAATTAGGATTGCTGTCACAGAGAACCACATATATGCAGATGTTTTCTTGGTCACAAATACTTTGAGAGCTCAGAATGCATCATGATCAATTGTACTCACTACAAATTTGGGCTATGGGCTGGAGGTTTCTCCAGTATTTTGCAATAAGGAACAGCCAGACAGTGTATGACTCATCCCACACTGTACAGCCCACATTTTGTTAAGGTGGCAAACAACTGGAAGCAGGCAGGTTAGTTAGTGGGATGGCAGGATGAGGCTTAGATTGGCTATATTGTCCAAGTCCATGTTGGTGTGCTGGCATGCTACAAAGCTAGCTGCCAAACCTTTGGTTGCCATTTTAGCTTTAAGCCTGTTATGAGTACATTCTCTGTTTCCTGACTTGAGCTCTTGTTCTTTTAAATCCCCTCCCTTTCTGTCTCCCTTCTGTAGAGCAATGATGCCTCAGGGAATGCTTGGAACTGGTTGTACTTCATCCCCCTCATAATCATTGGATCCTTTTTTATGCTCAACCTTGTGCTGGGGGTGCTTTCTGGGTAAGTATGTTGCACTTTCTGGGTAAGTATGTTAAACAGACTCATCTCTGTCAGTGGTCTTATTCCATAAGGCCATGACTTACAGCTAGACTTGTTATTGCTATTCTGAGCCCTGCAAAGTATATGAAGTTTAGCGACAACTAGAAATGATGACATCTGGATTCATTCCTGCCTTTAATCCATGCTGTTATTTTGTTCTTATGCCATTTCTCTACCCCCTTTCGTAAGGCCAAATCTGCTAATGGAGAGCCTTCAACAAGCTGTCCTGTCTGTATCTACAGGGAGTTTGCCAAAGAAAGAGAGCGGGTGGAGAACCGACGAGCATTTCTGAAGCTGAGAAGACAGCAGCAGATTGAACGGGAACTCAATGGCTATATGGAGTGGATCTCCAAAGCGGGTGCGTACTCTTTCTGTGACTTTCCTATGTGTTCTCCTTGCTGTGCTTCCCTTCATTTTCATGGAACCATTCGCCTCCCCCTCTAGAGTACCATTTGTGAAAAGGACTGATGTTTGCTCGTTTTCCCAAGTGAGGCTTTTAAAAAATAAAAACTGTGGTTTTACTTGTTGCATTAAAGGTTTTCAGAACGTAAGAAATATCACAGCAGTTAGAATCCAAATGAAGGTGGCTTTTGAAACGTTTATCCCCCCCCCCCTTGGAAATTGGTTTTGAAAAACAATTTGGCTTTGCTTCCCTCAGTCAAGCATTTATTTTCAGAAAAATTGTCTTTTGTGTACGAGGACAAAAAGAAAATAAATACAACGTTAATATTTTGCTATGGAAACACTTGATTCAAGAAATGTTTGGATTGGTTTCTGTCAACAAACATGCAGTTTCATGCACATTTTTGCACTGATGGACCCTTAGATTTAATCTCTTATCTTAATAAACTGGCAGAAGTGAACAGACACTGCACAACATAGCAGCCCAATCCAAAACAGAGTTGTACCCTTCTAAGCCATGAACTTCACTGGATTTACCGTAACTTTGCTTAAGATTACACTGTAGGGGACCTAATGAACAGTAGAACAGAACAAATAGTCCATCTAGTTTTTAGCAAGATTCATGGCATGCACACATAAATTACATTGAATCCTGGTTGCTGTACATGTCAAATTAAACAAAAAAAGACAGGTTGTACATATACAGCACAGTCCAACTGGGAAAAAGAGCAGTGTCAGTATACAAAATGTGACCACCTTTTGCTTCCTTTAAGATAGAACAGAATTGGACTCTGAACTTGCCTCTTTCAGGGACAAACCAGAAAACTGGTTCCTGCATTGATTCCACTGCCACTTGCCTTGCATCTATCTCAGCTTATGTGTGTAAAACCATCTTCTCAATTCATACATGCGTGACTTATTATTATAATAGCATAGTAGTAGCAGTAGCTGTCGTAAGTAGCAGTGTGTACCACCCACCACCCCCACCACCCCGGTATTGTTTGGATTCAACTTTAAAAGACCCAGAAAAAGCCAGAATCCCATGTCAGCTTTTTCGGCTATTCCAAATTTTTCTGAACTTTGAAAGCCAAACACAAAAACATCCCAACCACCGCTGCATGCTGCTCTGCTGCTGCTCTGCTGACTCTAAAGCCCAGCCAGGCTTCAGAGGTAGTGGAGAGAGCTATCCCAAAGCCAAAAACACTTCGGATTTTTTGAGGCTTTGGCAGTTCAGCTGTGCCTAGATAGGCTGGGGTAGGGGACTGGCGTGTGTGTGTTTTGTTTGTTCGTTTCTTTTTTCCAGCTTGGATTTATTTAAGTGCACAACCCGACTAGTGAGTAAGTCTGGGAAGAATTCCTTTAATTTGTATGTCACAATATTCACAAGACCACTGCAGAAAATTAGTTTTCCAGTCATCCCTGACCAGGGTACTTTTGGCCACCTGACTGTTGTTTGTATATATTTATTTTTAAAATGCATACCCCATACTTTTTAGAATTTACCTATGGCAGCTAACACCATAAAATAAAACAATAAATAATACAATTTTAAAAGCAGAAATATAACGACTACAATATTTCAGTAAACTAAAACTTGAGTGGTTATATACATCATCATGTTTTAAGCAACAACTGGTAATATGAAAATCAACATAAAAGAAGACGAACATTATAATTTTAGACATTTATTATTTATTAGTAGCTTTTTAACTTTAAAAAAGCAGGCCAAGAAGCAATTTTTAAAATGGAAGAATGCATTATCATTAAGTAACATTATTATTATATTACTTTAACAACCTCTGGTGGAATAGCTAGCTATTAAACAGTCAGGGAGACCCTGCTTTCCTGGGTCTTCCAGAAGTCAACAACAGCTTACTATTTATTTATATTTATTTATACAAATTTATACCTCCTTCTTTCCTATGTCTTTGACTGGCTGAAAGGTTTGATACGTTGTGAATGTTCTCCATTCTGTACCAAACTGTGATTATTTTGGCTACTTTCCTTGTCTATCTTGCTTCCAAAGCTCAGCTTAATTTCAGTTGCTTTTTTAATAGAAGAAGTGATCCTGGCTGAAGATGACATAGAAGGGGAACCTCGTCATCCCTTCGATGGTAAGCCACAATCTTCTACAAGTAACTCATGGGAGAGAATAGGTGTAGCAGCTTAGTAGAAATCTCGCAGTCCTGTTGATAGGCAGGTGATGGTCTGATCTGTAATAAAGAGCAGTTGGGAATCAGCGCAACTGAAGTTGCTGCTCAGGATTTGCAGGAAGGGGTCCCGAGCTCAGCCCTCGTAAGGGCGGAAAGGGGTGTGGGGGGCCACATCATAAGAGGGCAGACAGGCGTCGTGGCGCTTGCCCCATGATGTCATCGAAGAAGAGGCTGGTCTGAACTTATAAAGACCTGGGTCAGCCTTTGTGCCGGCCATGTGCTCAGGCCGGCCATGACTTGATTAAATTTAAATAGAGGGATTGTGGCCATTCCCAGTGATTGTAAATGTTATATATAGAAGAACATTGCATAAATTCTGGCCCATCTTCATGGGGAACAGTTGGAAAAAGAGGGTGATAGTAGAGAGGTCTGTTTTCAATTCCAGAGTTCTAATAATGTTGGACTTAGAGACCATCGTGTCTGGTTTGCAGTGAATTGTTAGTCTAGCAGAGTGATATAAAGGGGCTGATCGAGAGACCTGGAGGATAATGTCTTTTTCTCTTGCCATGTTTCTATTGTTGGAGCTCTTCGAAGGGCCACAATCAAGAAAAGCAAGACAGACTTGCTGAACCCAGAGGAAGCAGATGACCCACTGGCTGACATTTCCTCAGTGGGTAGGTTTGTTTGTGGAGCACAAAAGCCAGAGGGCTTGTGAGTCCCCCTCCACCCCATTTGCAACAACACTGCCCATTTGGGGACTTAGGAGTAGGGTGGGCCACCTATTTTTCAGTTTTGGTCTGACTGGTATATTTAGAGAAGGGAGGTGGGGGAAAGGTGTTTGTTTATATTTTGTAAATGTTAACTATTTACTGTTCTGATTTAAATTATTTACGTTATTGTGCTATGAATTATTTATAGATTGGGGGTGTCATGCATTGATTGTACGTGTTACATTGACTACATGTAAACTGCCCTGAGACTGGGCTTTGGCTGCAGTAGGGTGGAATATAAGTCCAATAAAAGTAAAGTCAATCCAATAAGTAAAAGTTAAAATTCTGGGTTTGTGCACATGCAAGTGCTGCTATTCTGATAGAGACTTTCCAGTGCCGCACTTTGGACTAAGAAGTAGTTACTATGCTTATTGCCATTCTTGGTTCCAACTGGACAGAGCAATCGCAAGAACTGCAAACTATCCCAAAATGCACTTCAGAATGTTTCCAATCTTTGTAGCATCTGTGGAACCTTCTGTTACAGAACAGAAAACTATGAAACAGTCAGAGTGAATTTATTTAATTTATTAATTGAAGGGGTTTTTGTGCTGCCTCAACAGGGTTCTGCTTGGGGCAGCTTACAATTAAAATAATATTACCATGGAAATGTATTAATTTTGGTTGCCTCAACACGGTTTTTATTGACTGTTGGGAGCAGGACAGTAGAATAATGAGGTGTTCTTTGGTCTTTAAAGATGTCCTTCAAAGCTAGTATGGCTAATTATGCCACGTCCTGTGAAAATTGATAAGTCCCCTTCTCTTGAAAGACCTTAAGTCTGGGTCTGCATTTTGAGGGTCAAAATGAGACCTTTGTTGGGAGTAAATTGTCATGCCTCTGCCTAGTTCAGGATATAGAACTGCAAAGACTGGTATTTTCCAAGATGGGATACTGTGTTGGATGGACCACAGGGCTGAACCAGTCTGGCATGATCCACACTCTAAAGACCTCTTCTCCTAACATCTTGTTTTTCTCAGCAGGTTCACCCTTCGCTCGAGCCAGCATCAGAAGTGCCAAGCTGGAAAACGCCACTTTCTTTCACAAAAAGGAGCGGAGGTTGCGTTTCTATATCCGCCGAATGGTCAAAACTCAGGCCTTTTACTGGACAGTCCTCAGTCTGGTAGCTCTCAACACTTTGTGTGTTGCTATAGTACACTACGACCAGCCAGATTGGCTATCTGACTTCCTCTGTGAGTGCCGTAGCCCACATACCTTTGTTAAACAGAACTGTAGATTTGAAAGGATGGAGAGAGGGCCCTTACAATCATTTAGCCGACACCCCTGAGTAGTACAAATCATGAAAACTTTGTCAGTGTTTACCATAGGAACTTTCTCTTTTTTTGCATTTTGCAGTATAGCCAGTTAAAACAAATTTCATATGATTAGTAAAGTTCTCTGTTAAGCACTGGCATCTATAAATAATCAGAATTCCTAGAGAGGACTGACATCACTTCCAGGGGAAACTGACTACCATTTTTTAAATTTTTATTTTTCTCCTGCTGCCACTCTGAGTAGTGGTGGAAAATGCCCGCGGTGGCAGAGAATCCCCACCAGGTGTGTTGTGTTGTTCTTGTTTTAAATATTTTATTGAATCTTTTAAATAAATATATAAATGGTCTTTCCACATGGAAGGCTGGGAGCTGTAGTTCTTGTAGTGAGCTAGGAATTGCTAGCAGTGAATACTCAGCCCCCTCACCAAACTGTCATTTCCATAATTCTTTTGAAGAAACTAATGACAATCTTTATTGAGCTGATATACCCAGGTTTAAAATGCATTTAGGCCCCATGAAGCAGCTGAGTAGAAACAGGTCTCATTTTCACTTGGCTTGTAAGCCTTCAGAAGAAAACAAACAAGAGATCAAGTCATGGATCTCCTAAGTACTGTGCAGCTGGGCCTTAAAAGCTAGACAATAAAGAGATATGGTTCTTGGGTTCTAGTCTGGGTGCAGGCAAGAGGGTTGCTATTGGACCCCCCCCCCCCCGTTTCCTCTCCTGCACTGGGCTAGAAAAAGCATAATAAATTTGGTGGGAATCTCTTCCTGTATTCAGCACTTATTGTCTTGAATATCCAAGGTTGCTTTGGCGCAGGAAAATTATCTCCTAAGCAACCCCTCATAGTTAGAAAACCATAAATGCCAAGGGACCCTTATATGGCTGTAGGATGACTGAGCACTTTTCGGGCCCTCAAAGATAGACAATACATTGATTCATTTCTGTTAGGGAAGGTTAAGAAAGGGATTCCTGAGGAGTCTGGAGAGGGATGATTTTGTGAAGTGGAAAACAAAGGAGCAACAACTTGGTGAGGTAGAAAAGCATGGCTCTGACCCAATTCCTGTCCCCTTGCCCCTCCCCTTTTCTCTCTCTGTTTTTTTGTTCCAGACTATGCAGAATTCATTTTCTTAGGGCTCTTTATGTCCGAAATGTTTATAAAAATGTATGGGCTCGGAACGCGGCCTTACTTTCACTCATCCTTCAACTGCTTCGACTGTGCTGTAAGTCCATACAACATGGCTGGTCTTTTATAACTGCCTGCATTATTATCAGACTTGGAGCTACTCCAGTAGACCATGTGCTCCTCTGTGAATTTTAGATGGCTAGTCACTGTGTAGACCAACCAGCAGGCAAACTGAGGAGAATCTGTGACTCAGATGTTGTCTAGAAGTATCCCATGCTCTTACAATAGGAGCTTTCTTATCCAGTCCTGTCTTACCTTATGAAGTTACACAAATATAATGCTGGTAGTTCCTCACTCATATGGAACTTATACCAGCTAGGTCAAACTAATCATCTGATTGTTACTTTAACTTTTAAAAATATGATTAGTCAAAACCACCTCCTGCTTGGTTTCCTTTGTCATTGTAGATGGCATCATGCAATCATGAAGTAGTTAAACATTAGATGAAGTCCATTTTGGATATGGAAGCTAAAACCATGGAGGCCAAGATAAGAGAAAATCAAGAATGTGATTTCAATTTGTACATCTTTAAAATTGCTCCTGATCATAACCAAAGGATAACTTTTGTCTACCTAGCTTATATTTTGAGATTTTTGGAGATTTAGAATATAATGGTGAGGAGAGTAGTTATGGTCGATTCCCCACAGGGAAATTCTATCTAGATCAAACCAAATTTCTAAAGAAACCTCACCTTTTAATCGAGGTTTCAATCTCCCCACTGCAGCAAAGACATGTAGGCCTATCTTGGATCCCAGAAATGTAGCAATCCCCACTACCATGCAGTTTCCTTTGCAAGTCTCTCCTGATTGGCTGACATTCCGTTTTGGGGCAGGACCTTTTGGGGGCGGTAAATTTTTCCCAGCGACTTGCTAACCTGAGGTTCGCCCGTTTGCAAGAATGAACGTTTAAGCTTTAAGGCGCTAAGCGAGTTTTTGCTCGTTTGGAAGGGTGAACAGTTAATCATTTAAGCGGTTTTTCGTTATGCTAACGTGTCTCGCTGAGACCAACGGCAAAATCGAAACCCAGAAGAGGCTGCACACACATCGCTCAGCACCCGCCGAGAGCTGATTGGTTGCTAGATTTGTGTCACACTCCACGGTGGGAATTTCAAACACAGATTGGATCCTCCCCACGAAACTGGATCGAAAGCGTGTTAAGGGGAAAAGTTGTACTTGCAAGCAGGTTTTGCCAGGACATGGGATAAGGGGGAGAACGAGTGGCAGAAACGGGATGAATCCCTGTTCATCGCTCAAGCAGTGGGGAGTTCTTGCTGAAACCTGGATATTTCTTGACTGTGGGGAATCGACCTATGTTACTATGTAATGGGTGGAGAGATGTATACATTAGCAGCATGTTTCTGAGCAGAAGTTAGGGCTACCAGATGATTGGTATTCTAGAGGACATGTTGCCATTTAGAACAATACAGCTTCTAATGCCTGGCACTAAACCTGTTACTCTGTTTTTGGGCAGGTTATTATTGGGAGCATCTTTGAGGTGATCTGGGCTGTGGTGAAGCCTGGCACTTCCTTTGGGATCAGCGTCTTACGAGCTCTCAGGTTACTGCGCATTTTCAAAGTTACAAAGTAAGTTTTCTTAGATAACTTCTACAGGGGTGTTTGGGCCTGGCTTGGGTCTGAAAGCGCAGTGGGGGTTTTGAGAGCTCCTGCATGGCAGAGTGGCATTTATGCACTTTTTGTCTTTTCCTTGCTTTCTTGTGACCTTTCCTAAGCTTGCTTTGCTATGGCTTTTCTGGAAAGATAGTCAAATAGGGTAGATGCCTTATGGATGGGCAACTGCAGTTTTTTACTGGTGCCATCCAGAGGAGCACCATGGGTAAATGGCGCCCGGAGACAAATTGTCTCCAGGATGCCCCCCCAGGCTCTGCCCCACCGCCACCCCGGCTCCACCCCCTGATGCCCCCAGGTTCCAAACCCCCCACTGACCTTGACCCTGCCCATGTCACCATGGACATGGGCAAGGTCTAGGGTGCCCACCTCCCCTCCCCCTGCTGCCTCATCGTTTTTGTGTGCCTCGACTGACACGGATAGGTTGAGGCACGTGAAAACGACAAGGCAGCCGGACTTCCTGGTCATGTGGGGGGGGCCAATTTTGCGCCCCCCACGTGACCAGAAGAGTGGCGCCCGGGGACAAGGGGTACCCCTTGTCCCTAGGTAGATATGCCACTGGTGCCATCCGAATTGCACACTATATTCCCTGCCACAATTCCTTGTGGCTGCCATTCCCCCCTTCCAGTTCCACCTTTTTTTTCTCAGTTGGCAATTGACATACGGCTACAGCTGTCTAGTAGAGTAGTGAGGGGGAAGGGCAGTCACAGGTGGTTGAGCAGTGAAAGTGTGGGGTAACTGGCATGTTGATGCTTTGAGAGCTTTACTGTCACGTGAAAGCATCCTTAATGATCACTCAACAGTGTATTGCTATGAGATGGCTAGGACCTAGAACTGTGTTTGTCATTTTCATGCTACTCTGTAAAAATAGTTTGTGGTGACTACTGTTATGTTATATACAGACATTTCTTGTAAACTGAAACTAGCTAAGCTATTATCTTTCATCCTGACCTTGCAAGGCCAGAATGGTAATTCTCTTTCTTTTTGCATCCCCTGAAATGAGTGTTGTGTATGTGATGCTTTGCCCCTGAAGATGGGGCTCTCCTCTCAACTCATCTGTGGATTGCCTTGGCAGGTACTGGGCTTCCCTTCGGAACCTAGTTGTATCTCTGCTGAACTCCATGAAGTCCATCATCAGCCTCCTTTTCCTCCTCTTCCTCTTCATAGTCGTCTTTGCCCTTTTGGGAATGCAGCTCTTTGGGGGCCAGTAAGTAATGCAGCTTTTTGGGAGCAAGGCAGAAGGGGATTATTATAACCTTCCTTGTTACATCTTTTGCTAGTCTGGGGCATTGCTGTAGTCATAATTGCCCTTGTATTTTCCTCTTCTCATCTTTTAGGAAATGACAAGGTGGAAGTTAACAGATGGTCCGTATTCAAAACTTATGTAGAGGAATGTAGAATTTCGCCCCACACCTCACCCTGGCTAGAGCCCTGATTTTAAAAAAATAAAAATAAACCAAAGAAGCCATGTGGAAATTCAAAGAGCTAATATTCCTGTCCTGTTTCATCTCAGACCCTTGGGGTTATAAACCAGAACTTCTGGTGATTGTGGCAGTGTTTCTGTTGGATTTGGAAAAGCTGTGATTTCTTCACTCACAAACACCCCCACATGCCCCCTACACACATGCATAACTACATTCAGGCAACCACCATCCCCCTTTAGTTTCTGCAGTACCTGCAGTAGAGAAACTAGAAGTGGATAGCCTTGGGAGCTTGAGAGAAGAAATTAAATTAAAGCAGCTCCATATAACATTTATGTTTGTGTTGAATTGATGTTTCCCCTGTACAGGTTCAATTTTGTTCAAGGGACCCCTCCGACCAACTTTGACACTTTCCCAGCAGCAATAATGACAGTATTTCAGGTAAGGTGGGGAATGGGAAGGTGCCCACTTGGTGTGTTAAGACCTTCTCCAGGTGAAGGCCTCTTTCTAACCTTCGCATGGAATTCATGTAGAGTTGCCATAAGTGCATGGCTGGATTCTCTGTTGATGTTGTAGCTGCCTTTTCTACCTGCTGTTGTTTCTTGTCCTGTTTAATGGAAAGGGAGAAAAATAACAACATACTTTTCACAAAATATGGCAGGTCAGTTCAGGATGCTTGCTACATTTTCGGGCTTTTTGGGTGGGAGAGCAGAATTGCCTGTTCATATTTTGTATTCTTGGGTTTGCAGTTACGTCACTGCAAGCAGAGAACTCTTTATGACTGGACTGCCTATTCTTTACAGAATGGCAAGAGGAAATGTATTGTTGTCAATCCAGATTTTCTGTTCTACGTTGTATCATTACTTTGGAAGCAGTATTATTCATATAGCTGGAGCTGTATGCAGGTTTACAAATCAGCACTATTTTGTTTTAATTTTTTTCACAGTGCATACCACTGTTTTGTAAACTTCTTTTTTCTCTTTGCTGTAAATGTTCTTTGCTTTATTCCTTTGAGTTCTAGCTATTTATTTACAAAATTTATAAACCTGTTTTTCTGCCCAGTCACCAAGGCAGGTAACAATTAAAAGCGGAGCATTATAAAACCAATTTCAAATCAACAGTAAAGTACTTATGTCAACATATAAACCAAGCAACTAAAACAAAGGGCAAGAAGGAGATATCAGTGAGGCAAAAGCAAAAAACAACAGAGTCTTCAGATGACACTAAGAGAAGGGGACAGAGGACTATGTCTGCAGTTCCACAATTCTGTTGTCATGACTGAGAAGGCCCTCTCTCAGATTGCTCTCTCTCAGTTCCACAATTCTGTTGTCATGACTGAGAAGGCCCTCTCTCAGATTGCAGGAGGGGGGCACCTAAAGCAGGGCCTTGTACATCATACTTTTAGTCCTCTATTACTTCAAGAAACTCAGAACAATGTACATGGATTTCCCTTCCTCCGTGTTATCTCCAACAACTCTGTGATGTAGATTCAGACTGAGAGAGGTTGCCCTCTTTTCATGGCCAAGTGAGGATTTGAACCCAGATCTCCCCAGTCCCAGTTCAGCACTCCAGCCACTAGTCTGTACTAGTCTAAAAATAGCCTGTATTTCTTTAATGAATTGATACCTGTTAATATTTTATGTAGAAATTTACTTAATTGGCTTGAGCTTTGCAGAGGCCTTCTAGAATGGTAAGAAACAGGTTTCATAAGGGATGGACTAACATAGGGCAACCGTGAAATGATCTTCTAGCCAGTGACACAGTAACACAGAATGAAGTCAGAGTACATCATTTCTTTACATGACAATATCAATATTAGATTCTGTGACAGAATGATCCAGCTGACTCACAGACCCTGCTCCCTTTCTGCCCTTCAAGGTGTTAAGACAGTAAGGGTCTTCAGAGGCACACCATTTTCTTGGCTGACTCAACCCTTGGATGGGGTTTCTTGTGTTTCTCCTTTGGTGCACTGCCATCTGGTCAGTTTCAGAAATATTTGCCAAGAGGGCCAGCACTCTGGCTTTCTTAACTGCCAATTAAGGCTCCATCTAGTGCCCTCATTTCCCGCCACCCAATGGATCAAATCTTTTCTTTCTGGACTTACTAGAAAGACGCTATCTAGCCTCCTACATTTAAGTCTCAGTCACCTTCTGGGTGTGAGGTTCCAGCAAAGGTGTGTGATGAGCACTTCATTTTATTGTCGAAGGCTTTCACGGCCGGAATCACTTGGGTGCTGTGTGGTTTCCGGGCTGTATGGCTGTGTTCTAGCAGCATTCTCTCCTGACATTTCGCCTGCATCTGTGGCTGGCATCTTTAGAGGATCTGATGTTGGGAAAGCAAGTGGAGTATATATATTTGTTGGAGTGTCCAGGGTGGGTGGAGAAACATAGTCTGTGAGTAACAAAGAAGGCAACCAGGTCAATAGTTGAGGGCATCTGAATAGAAGTATGAGTAACAATGAAGACTATAGCATGGGAGTTTGCTAACATGACCTTGCTATCTCCATTGACACTCCCATGCTATAGTCTTCATTGTTACTCATACTTCTATTCAGATGCCCTCAACTATTGACCTGGTTGCCTTCTTTGTTACTCACTGAGCTAACTACTCCACCCACCCTGGGCTATAACAAATATATATACTCCACCCTTGCTATCTCAGTCTGAAGATGCCAGCCACAGGCTCAATATCTAGGAAAAGCCCTACTAGAAAGATACAACTCATAACTCCAGGCTCCTACTACATTTCTCTGGCCAGGTTGATCACTTGCACTTATAAAGCCTTGATGGGCTCCATATTTGCTAGAGCCATTGACATAATGGACAATACTTGGAAGCAGTTGACTCCCCCCCCCCCACGCCTGCCTGTCTTCTGTGTACAACCCCCCCACCCCCACTTTTTCAGACCAAGTGTGAGGTTTGTGCCAAGCCAAAGCCTTAAAATAAAATGCATTTCTCCATAGATTCCATAAAAAATGCCCAGAAATTATTTTCAAGTTATTGAAGTTAGCATTACTTTTCTCACGTGAGCAACCCTGAAGTCCTGTTGTAGATAATCTAGTGGATTTGCCTGCATTGTATTTGATAGTTGAAATTTCTAGTTATTTTTTGTGTCTTTTAGATCTTGACTGGTGAAGACTGGAACGCAGTGATGTATGACGGTATACAATCTCAGGGTGGTGTCAACAAAGGAATGGTGTTCTCAATCTATTTTATTGTACTGACCTTGTTTGGTAACTGTATCCTTTGTTGGAAAATGTAGTTGTTCTTATACAACTTATGGGACTACACTGGAAACTTTGAGAGGAGAGGAAAAACCTAGTGATTATATCAACATCAGGAGCCTGGAAGCCAGAATACTTCAGTAGTTCAGTAGTTACCTTTGATGATTATGGCAAGTACCTTCCATTGTCACTGTTCCAATTAAGCAAGGAAGGAAATGCACAGCCTGTTCAAACATGGGAGGGCAGTCCGTGAATGCATGCAACCCAGAGATGGTATCTTACAGCCCAATTCAGAGTCGATGGGCTGAAGGGAGTTATGGAGGCAGTGGCCCTACATTAGCGGAAATGCCCTTCCTGGAGCACTTATCCTAGTGGAAGGGGAAATCCATTGGTGGGTGGCCATTGTGGGCTCCAGGGATGCCCTGCCCTGCCGTGGTGTTGAGTGCTGTGTCAGTGCCCCAGTACCTTTGCCGACCCCACCAGCATAGTGGTGGTATTCTGGAGGTGTGGCCAGGGGTGAAGCTGATATTAATCAGCTTCTACCCTGGCTTTCCCTCTGGATGCACTGTGGTCCCAGGCTAAGGATGGCCTAGGTCCATGGAGCTCTGCGAAGAGCTTTAAGGCAGTGGGGAGGGCTTTGTTATTTTTTTCCTTTCCATACCACCAAAAAGCCCTCTGGAGGCGGTGGGGCAGTGCAACTGCAGCGCTGTCATCATCCACCTGGGCCTCTGGATTGGGCTGCCTGTTAGCCAATAGTTTATTCAGTAGAAACTAAAGGTTATTTCAAGGCAACCTAATGTTGTCAAAGGCTTTCACAGCCGGATTCAAGTGGTTCTGGTGGGTTTTCCGGGCTCTTATGGCCATGGTCTGGTGGATCTTGTTCCTAACGTTTCGCCTGCATCTGTGGCTGGCATCTTCAGAGGTGTATCACAGAGGGAAGTCTGTTACACACTGTGTCCAGAGAGAAGGAAATGTTTGGGGTATATATTGTCCATGTCCCCGGGTGGGGAACCAATCAGTAAGTGTTTGGGTGGAACTTGTTATGCAAAGATGTGGTTGATAGTATTGTATTGCGGGTGGGGCTTATCAGTCCCGGGAGTGATACACCTCTGAAGATGCCAGCCACAGAGGCAGGCAAAACGTTAGGAACAAGATCCACCAGACAGCCTGGAAAACCCACCAGAACCAACCTAGTCTTGTTCTTAAGTTTTGAAACCATGTCGTCATTGGGGATATCCATTCTGTAAAGAACATAATACACTGAAATTTAACTAAAGGTTATGATGGATTCAAGGAAAATACCTGCAAGGGGCTCCCAGGCATTAAAATGCTCTTGTATAGTCAAGTGGAGTTGCATTAAAGTTCCTGTTGCTTTGCCTTCACTCTCAACATTCAGACACCTTGCTCAATGTCTTCTTGGCTATCGCTGTGGATAATCTAGCCAATGCACAAGAACTCACCAAGGTGGGACTACTTCTTCAGCATAAGAGCTCAGGAAACTGTCGGCATACTTTCTAATTAAATATGATGATTTTAAGATGTATCTAGGGGATAGGGAAAAGGGAGAGTCCATATTCCCATTGAATAGGATTGTAAGTGAGTGGTAGCCAGTCGGAACTGGTGTTAGTTACATCATGCTAGAAGCTGTGACCAGGAGGTAGGTTGTAGTTCCACTGGATAAATTTAATTGATCCCTCGTTCCTGTTCTGTAAGGGTGTTCCTTATTGAGGCATATATAAATGATGAGCATTCTGAATCAGCACCTTTGAAGTACTGCAAACCATATGTAGGTTTTTCCAGTTCCAGTGTTGGTCACTACCATCCCTGAGGTCAGTGCAGGTGATAGGCGAAGTCAGAAATGACCATGTCAGCACCTCATGCTACATGGTGCTTCTTCCTAACCTTCCTGTTGCTTCCTGTTTAGGATTGAAGTCACTGAAGGAAGCTGCTGTCTAGATCCCTTTTTAACTTTCCGATTTGTATGCTTGGAAGGAGACTGTTTCTTTTTTCTCTTGTTTTAATTTTGCTTCCCTTCTGCTCTGCCCCCTGCTGAAAATATACCATGCTGATTATATAGGAAATTCAGTCCTCTTCTTGACTGGGGAAGGAATCAAAGCAACTGGTATGGAAGTGTCCATTGTATTTAATTTAGTGTTGAAGTTTTTCTCACATGAGCAGCAAATGGTCGTGTGGTCAAAATGATAGGTGGACTTCAGTTTTGTGATATCGGCATTTACTTAGCCAAGAAATGAACACCAGATTTCTCCAGGATGGTTCAAGGCAATGGCAGCTTATTTGTACTATATGGACTTCGCAGGATGAACAAGAAGAAGAAGAAGCAGCCAACCAGAAACTTGCTCTCCAGAAGGCAAAAGAGGTAGCAGAAGTGAGCCCTTTGTCTGCAGCCAACATGTCGATAGCAGTGTAAGTGCTGTGTTGTTTAGTCTGTGTCCTGAATGGCTTTTGGGTACTGTCTCTCACTGATACAGAGTTGGATTCTCAATGAGTGGTTTAACTGGAGATTCTCTCCTGCATCCTGTCGGAGGATCTGTACTAAACAATATTTAAAGCCTTGCCTATGCAAAACTTATTAGTAGCCGGGTTCTCAAGGCTTTTAGGGGGATTTATGACCTTTAACTCTGAGAATACAAAAGAGTAGGGAGAAGGGTTCAATTCCCTAAACTATTAACCAGCAAACCAGACAAAACCCCACAAAACACCGGTAGAAACGTGTATCTTTTATTGAATTAAGATATTCTTTTTATTTAGCAAGGCATGAAAAAGTTACTCCTACAATTGGTAGACTTGAAAAAGTTACTCCTACAATTTCTATGAAGATAAATGTTAAAGTTAATCACCACTCCTAGCAATGCTTGATCATATTATAGGAAGTAATAGTTTTAAAAAGCAAATCGGGTTTCTGCTTTTTGTCCCACTACTTTTAGGGATTATCAAAAAACACACGTTGCCCATGAAGTCTCACCTAGAGATCTCACCTATTCTTCTGAGACTTCCAACTACAGAGATCTGATTTGCTTGCCCTGGGAGTGAATATTTATAGAAAAATATCAATTTTATCTTTTCCTAAATCTGCTCTGTTATAATCATGTGATCATATCTAGACATCTCATGATTGTCACTAAATATGAGATAAGCCACCTAAGTACAAATAAGCTAATCACCATGTGCATGTGAGTTACCTCTGATATAGCAAGATAAGAAGGCCAATTTCAACTCTTAACCTCTATTAAAAAGCAATTGATCTTTTTCTGTAACTGCTTCAACTAACTATCCAAGATGAAGGTAGATCTAAGCAATAGAGTTTGTTAAAAATGCTTGAACTCTCAGTCAACTTGCAAACTCAGCAAGAAGACAGGAGTAATATCATTACTACAGCCACAGTTGCTCCTAGTCGGGGTGGCAGGGAAAACTTTTTCACTGTTAGCTGTGTGGGAAAGTTGGTGGTGGTGTGCAAAGTTTGCCTCCACAAGCACTCTCGTGCTAGCCTTCCAAGCAGAAAGGAATCACAATTTCAGTGGCAGCACAAGTCACAGCAAGGAGAAGAATGGTGTGTGTAGGGTGTGGTCATCACTATTCCAACCTTTGCTGCTCCTAAAAGAAAGCATCACTGAATGGAGGTAGGAGGAATGTAGATTGTATGGTTATTTTCAGCTACTTAGCTCAAGCAGAAGAGTCCTCTAGCATTTCTGGACAGAAACTGTATATCTCAAGAGATAACTACACAGTCCTGGCCGGCCCGGGATGTTCTGGTGCAAGACCAAACAGCACCTCTTGTTCTTTGTCCCATAAATTGCCTGAAAATACAGTAAGGGTTTTTCCCCCAGAAGGGCTGTTTTGAAAATCAGGCGCCTTCTCAAATTATATAAATTAGTGGTGTGTGCTATTTGAAAAATTATTCTGCCAGGCCTTTTTTTTTTTTTTGGGGGGGGGGGGGGTTAGCCATTGATTTGCCATCCCCTATATTCCAACTGGTGGGTGAACTATGTGTAATCTTATGCTGCTACCACTATGTCTACCCTCATCATAAAAAACTGGATTACCATCTTGCCATCTAATTTTGTACTGTATTTGTTAATTTATTAATTTTAATTGTTTTTATATTTATTAATTTTTATTTATTTTTTGAATTTATATACCGCCCTTCCCCGAATATTTGTATTGCCCGAATATTCCTCAATATTTGTAATTGGGTTTTATATTATTGAATTTTATATGTTCTAAACCGCCCAGAGCTCTTTGGGGGTGGGCGGTATAAGAAATCAAACAAACAAACAAACAAACAAACTCAGAGGTGGGATCCAACCAGTTCTCACCACTTCTCTAGAAGTGGTTACTAATTTTTTCTGAGTGCCGAGAAGGGGTTACTAAAGCAACCCAATAGGGACTGGAGGTGCGGCAATAGGGAGGTGCCCAATAGGGACTGGAGGTGCCCAATAGGGACTGGAGGTGCCCAATAGGGACTGGAGGTCCGTGTGTGCGGCAGCACCACTGTTTGAATCCCACCACCATCGGAACCTGTTATTAACATTTTTGGATCCCACCACTGAACAAACTGTTATGTCAGGATAATGGAACAAGAAGGGGGGAGGTCAAGAGGTGAAAACAAGAACCAAGAGAAACCTTTCTGCCACAGCAGCTCACCTTCAGCAAGTTTTTTGATTCCTCATGACCTATGCTGGTTCATGGCTGCATACATCTAGACTCATGTCAAGCATTGCCAATGCCAGGTTCAGCCTCCCAACTGAACTCTGTCCCTAATCTTGCATGTTGAACCAATTCCATGCCAGCTGAGACTTACATTCTAGAATGTTCTGTAAATTCACCCCCTTTTGACTTGTGTGACTGCATCCAGAAAACTTACATGTTGGTTGGGTTTAGTTGACCCAGTACAGAAACCAAAAATTAATCACTGGAAAATTAGAACCTTTTATGGCTGTAGTGTTAGGCAGGGATTCTTGGGTGCCAGGGTGTGTTTCAATGATCTGCTTTGCTTTCAGGAAAGAACAACAAAAAAACCAGAAAGCTGCCAAATCCGTATGGGAGCAGCGGACAAGTGAGATGCGGAAGCAGAACTTGTTGGCAAGTCGGGAAGCGCTATACAATGAGCTGGACCCTGAGGATCGCTGGAAGGTCAACTATGCCCGGCAAATGCGGCCGGATATGAAAACTCACTTAGACCGGCCACTAGTGGTAGATCCTCAGGAGAATCGCAACAACAACACCAACAAGACGCGTCCCAATGAACCACCCCTGGACCAGCACTTTGGACAGCAGCGGCCTGAAGAATTCCTACGAAAGCCCCCTCGCTATCATGAGCACGCACAGGATCCTCATGCTTATGAGTGCCCTGACTCTAGTAGCCTAGAGCCGCGACGCCCACGGAGCTGCAGCAAAGAGACTGACTTTAGCCAGGACAGCAGGTACCATGAGATTGACTACCCCAGCAAGGAGCACAATGCTATCATCGACCGTGGCTATCGTGGGGACTATGACTCAGAGCGCATCAAAGTGCTGGACCCACATCGGCATCACCGAGGCAGCAAAGAGAGCCGTAGTGGGTCTCCCCGTACAGCCGATGGTGATCGGGAACACAGGCGGCATCGGGCTCACCGCCGGACACCAGATGAGGGTGGTGGTGAGGAGACTGGCAAAAGTGAGCGCCGGCCTCGGCACCGTGAGGGGAGCAGGCCCGCACGGGGTGATGTCGATGGGGAACAGCCTGATGGAGAAAGGCGCCGACGGCACCGGCATACTGCGCAGTCCACCTATGATGCTGATGGCAAGGAGCGCCGGCACCGGCGTAGGAAGTGAGTAAGGATAGGAAAAAAAGGATGCTCATTGGAGGCTTTTCGAATATTCTATGTCACAGGTGTCAAACTCATGGCCCTCCAGATGTTATGGACTATAGTTCCCATCCTCCCCTGCCAGCATGGGATGGGAACTGTAGTCCATCCCATGGGATGGGAACTGTAGTCCATAACATCTGGAGGGGCGCAAGATTGACACCTATGTCCTATGTCATTGTTTCTTCATCCCACCACCAAAACCCTTCAGAATATTAATTTGCTTAAGTTTTTGTTTTAAGTTAAACTATTATTGTACTGCGTTATGATCCATAGAGCAATCCCTTACTCTGTGGAACATTCTTGGGTTAGCTGACATGAAACCTGGTCAGAGACCTCAAGACAGTAAACATTTGTGACCTGCCTCTCTGCAAAGATAGATCAGAAGTCTTTTTGGAAGTGCAAGCACACAATTGGAGTAAGTGAGTCCTCTTTCACAAAACTGTCACTCTGCTTACTTGTATTGGAACCAGTAGCTCATAGAAGAAGTGGGTGATTTCTGAAGAGGCCACATTGCTGACCTGGAAGAGGGCTGGGCAGCAGAAGCTTAGTTTTTAGTGGCAGGAGGCAGATATTGTAACTGGAGATATGGGGATGGACTGCTTTTATATATTCAGCCCTTATGGCTCCCTCTACCTGAGGCACTTGGCGAACTGCGCCTTCTGCCAGCCAATCAGGTAGGACCTCCTTATATGGAGTGTGCTGTTGACTCTCTCTGGCTTCTGCCAAGGCCTGTCTCACTGGGCCTTACAAAAAAACCACACACCAACCCTTCAGGGTGGGCAAATCCGTCACATATGGTATGTGTGAAGATCAGATCCATTTTGTCAGTAGAAAGTGTATAGTAATGCTCACAGTGGGTTGGGTGAAACAATTATGTGGCCAGTATAAGAACTGGATATTTGAAATCTTGCTTGTTACTGCTCTGTGTGTATTTTAGTGACCAGTAGATCATATTGTGTTGATCTGTTACCTACCTTTTTTCTTGCATGCTACAGAGAGAACCAAGGCTCCGGCCTTCCACCTGGACCAAACCTGTCTACCACACGGCCAATTCAGCAAGATATGGGGCGCATAGATCCCCCAGTGGCTGAGGATATTGACAACATGAAAAATAATAAGCTGGCAACCAATGACACCTCAAATCCTCACACCATCAACCACCCTCAGAATCTTACCAAAGGAGGCAGTCACTCAAACTCCACAGCAAGCCACACCCCTCAAAACGTACCTGTTCCCTTAGACCAGCCACTCCCTAATTCTCAGAATTCTGCCAATCGCCGTGTGCCCAATAACCCTGGCAATCCATCCAACCCAGGACCCCCTAAGAACCCCGAGAACAGTCTCATTGTTACCAACCCCACCACCCAGAACAATCCACCCCAGACTGCTAAGAAACCAGAGCACACGGCAGTGGAGATCCCACCCACTTTCCCACCACCTATTAACAATGCTATCATGCAAGGTGAGCACCAAATACACTGTATCCTTAGAGCTAGATAGTTGTCATGGGGGAAGGCTTTGTTTCATTTAAGGAATGACAGGTAATGGATGGGCCAAATTGGAGTGATAAAATGCCGCATGGGGGAAGAAGTAAATTCTACCCACTCTTTTTGATTCTGAAGCTGTTACAGCAGGTTATTTTCTATCCAAGCCAACAGTACAGATCACTGAAATGCTGAGTGCGAGTCAGCACTTGTGATTCTTGTACATCTTTTCCTTGGGAGGTGGGTTGTGTGGGTGTTTGCCTTCCCCCTTCAGTGTCTGAATTGATTTATTTTTTTATATATCTATATATTCTTAGAGTTCTGCAGGTATGTAGGATCTCTTTGGATGAATTTGTGGGTTTCTGTCACAGCAGCCTGAGAATAATGCTGTTGTCATACAGTGAGGATGAAAAGTCACTGTACACTGACCTGTCAATACTCCATGCACAGAGTAGAATGGAAATACTATATACCAGGCAGATAACAAATAAATATGTGAATTTTATTAAATATCAGTACTCTGGATTGTAAGTGCTCTTGAGCTTTTTTAATGGAAAAGCAGCATGTAAATGAAGTAAGTGAGTGAATAGATATTTGGAGCTCTGTGTTTGTGTAAGCATGTACCAGTGTACCAGTCCAGTTACTCTGCACTTGTGTGTATCCCCACCTACTCTTCCTCTGATAGGTCATTAAACAACAAATAGTTTTGTGGCATTTCATCAGTTTGAACTCACTTCATCAGACCTCTTCCCTATTGTTCTCCCATCTCCTTTGCAATGGACCTCCTGAAATTGTTCCACTGCAATAGAACCAGACCACTCTGCTGCTCAACACAACCTTCCCTTTATCTGGCATGGACTTAATCCTTCGTAAGTAGGCAAAGTAACATTTTGAGACTGACCACACTCTCTTTGTACTTCTCCTGCTTGCCAGTGAACAAGAATGCCAATCCTGAGCCTCTGCCCAAGAAGGAAGAAGAGAAAAAGGAGGAAGATGATGATGATGGGGGAGAGAATGGGCCCAAGCCCATGCCACCATACAGCTCTATGTTCATCCTTTCCACCACTAACCCGTGAGTGTTTGTGGGACTTTGCAGAAGGGGAACAGGTAGCCCACACAATAAAATAAGAAAAGGTGTTAATTGACAGGGTCATTCAATGTTTGGGTTTGTTTCAAAGGAATAGCTCTTGATATTGCAAGGGCTGGACTTTTGGAGCACTGATTTAGACAGACTTCTGGACTGTATGTATTCATGTGAAGAAGGAGGATTGTCATATTGATTGGTTTCATTTGTTTGATCCAGAACAATGCTAGGAGATACTAGGAAGATGGCCATATGGTCCAGAACCCAAGGAGTGTTTCTGTTGACACAACAGGGGAAAGGTACACATCTACCTGGCACTGATGCCTCTTAATAAATCATGCCTTTGCCTATTTGTCCTAGATTCCGGCGGCTGTGCCATTACATTGTCAATCTGCGTTACTTTGAGATCACCATCCTGATGGTGATTGCCATGAGCAGCATTGCACTTGCTGCTGAAGATCCTGTGCAGCCAAGTGCTCCCCGTAACAATGTAAGTTCTGCCTATGTAGCCTTCCTTACCTTCTGTGCATCTCCACTGAAACTCATGTCCTCCGCTACCTAGTTATGGAGATGATTCTTTGGGTACTGAAACAAACTCACCTATTTATATTTTTTTGCAATTTTTTAGCTTCAAACTGACTTTCAGAGGGGCTCAAAGGATTTGAAATTCAGTGCAAATGACAATTAAGGTTTAATATCAAATGTTCCTTGGGGGTTACGGTTCCCAACTAAACTGGATTCAAACATGATGGAATAACGCTTGGCTACTTCTTCTGCCTCCCTCTTATGTCCTCTTCCTTGGTATTTGGAAGGAGGATTCTCAGCAGGGACTGGGTCCAGCATGTTACAGTGGGGCTTGGCTGTTTCTGCCCTCTTTCATAGGCATAGTCCATTCTGAAAAGCCTCACATTTCAGAGGGGACACAGGATATGCCCCTCTGGATACTCAAAAGTCCTACCCCAGACTGGCCAAAATACCCCTGGATGCTCATAGATAATTGCAAAGCAAGCAAGCATGCTTCTCACTGGTGGCATTTCCACTGCAGTCACTGTTTACTTCATGATGCAGTTTGCTAGAATAGACCTGGAGGGAAGTTGAGCCATGTCCAAGTAAGGCGGCCTGGTGGGAGAAAAGGGGGATCCTGCTTTGTTGGTACCTGTTGTATTTCTGGGGCAAATGAGCCAAGAACATAGAGGAATAATGGTTAGTTCTCTGATGTGTGTGTTTGTGTTTCAGTTTAAAGTAGTAGCAGGGTTGAGTGGGGAGAATCAAACTGGGTGATCTGGGAGGAAGAGAGTTTTATGCTTTCCTTTTCATTCTTCTTCCAGCGGCTTTTCCCCCTGGGGAGGATTTGATTTAAGCCAGCCTTTGTTCTTTTGAGAATATTTAACAAAAGTGCTTTGGGAGTGATGGTTCTTTCCAGGCTGCTTCCATACCAGGGTGTTTTTCTGTAGTATTCTGGTTGCTGATGCAATTCTGTGTGAAAGTGTCCTTGCAGCGGAGCTTCCAGAAAGCCCAGTATCATCTGTTTTCTATGCATTTTTAGTGGTGGTTTCTGTTTCATACTTGATGCACTTTGAAGTTCCCCTTCCGTGTGCTCTGATGACCATCAGGATTCTCTGCCCACCCTATCTTATTTTTGAAAAAAAATATTTTGAGGAACACAGGTATTGCACCACTGCATAAAATTAATACAATATCTTTTTAAAAATTAACTCCATGTAATTATCGACCCCTCCTGTAATTCTTTTCTCCCCTCCCTGAAAGGCAGGCTGAGCTGTGGATGATTCTCTTTTGCTTCCCCCCCCCCTTCAAAAAAAAGGATGATTGCTTTCCAAAAAAAAAGAAAGAAGGATAATTCTGGATAGGAATAGCACAATACCTTTAACATTTTTCCAAAATCTCGTTGTATTTGCAGAGCTTCTGATTATTCTCTCCTCTTCTATTTATGCTAAGTGTTGCCAGGGACTGGCCACTTGTGTTCATCAACAAATGAAAAAAGTAACTGACAAGCACTGGCACTTCACAGAAGTCCTTCGGTTACCTGTGGCGCAGCGGCATAGTGGTTAAGAGCAGGTGTACTCTAATCTGGAGGAACCGAGTTTGATTCCACGCTCTGCCGCTTGAGCTGTGGAGGCTTATCTAGGGAATTCAGATTAGCCTGTGCACTCCAACACACACCAGCTGGGTGACCTTGGACTAGTCACAGTTCTTTTGAACTCTCTCAGCCCCACCTACCTCACAGGGGGGAAGGGAAAGGAGTTTGTAAGCCCCTTTGAGTATCCTTACAGGAGAGAAAGTGGGGATATCAATCCAACTCTTCTTCTTCTTCCCCCTTCAAACACAAGAAACTGCTTTTACAGATAGCATCCTTCCCAGGAAATACCATTTCTTATAGGTTTAAAATATAGCAGATTTTTGTGTGTGAGAAGAATAGGCTATTAATGGTCTCTGCACAGTGTTTACGTAGAAACATGGGGAAAAACCTACACCAGTTGGATGGTGGAAATGTGAGAAATCCTCGATGTGGAAACAACCCTCATCCCAATTCCATAATATTATCCATAATATTACAGTTTATTGAAAGAGAAGCAGTTGAAAATGCTACAGAAGTAGAGAGGAATCAGCACAAAGCTTCTCCCGTCTTTATGACTTCCACAGAAAGGCAGCTGGGGTTTAAATAGGTTAAGAGAGAGGCAGTGGCAGAAAGGGAGGGGGAAAGAGAAATCATGGCCTGGCTCTGCAAGCACTGCACTTTCTTTTTTCAAGAGCTTTGCTAGACAGGTTCAGTTCAGTATCCCCAAGGAAAAATGAGTGAAATAATTAGAGCAACCTCTTCACCAGGATGGGAAGGAGGCTGGGCTGCTACTCTAGATTCCTATACTGCAGGCACTAATAAAAGAAACCTTTGTGCTAGGATTAGGGTAGAAATAATGAAATACGTCTTGATCACCAAAGGATCCCAAAACCATTTAACAGATCAATGGAAGGATCATAGGGCCCAGAGAGGGCACCCGGGTTCCATGCCCCGCAGCTGGAATAATTTATCCTAAGGAGATGTACTCCTCTCTACAGTGTAGGTAGAAGGCAATGCTGCAAAATAATTTCTCACTGAAAGCATAGCCATAGCATCCCATGTGGCAGTGCTGAATGATTTTGTAATCTTGCCAAGGTTTCGTAGGAAATGAAGCAAAATTTGAGAATAGTGTATGAAAATAGTGTATGAAATAGTGTATGAAATCCCTTGAGCTTTGGATCAGGCCTTCAGACGTTTTCTGTACTATTACTAACAGGAGTGGGGCGATCGGGCATTATGTTAAAATAATTTAGAGGTATACGTTAAATATATCTTTATTTTTTAATGAATTACGAGTCTGTGATTGGTGAGCTGTGCACCTCACGATTCATTAGTTCCACTGCACCCTCTCTATTTCTTAAGAGCCACTCCTGCTCATCTTGATATTATCAGCACCCTGAGGAAATGTCTCACTTCCTTTTGTTTATGTCCCCAGTCCCTGAAAACAGCTTTTCGTGCACTAAACTGGAAAATCTTTGTTTCTTGCATTTTCAGTCCGATATTCAGCCGATTCTTAACAGCAGCATCGAAAGCCAAGGATGAGCCAGAGCAGTCTAATGCAAATGGGTTATTGGTGCTAGCTTAACAATAAGAACTCTGTCATGTTGATGGTACTTGGGTTAGATATTCAACATCCTAACCTGAAGTGACCATCATAAAGACTCCCCATTGTGATATTGAAACATCTGACAACAGGTAGAAGGGTAACCAGAATGCCCTATTACTTCAGTGATTCTGGGTCACTTATAGGGTCTTTTCTTTTAATATTATTATTTGGAGCTTTTTTTCCTGAGTGCTGCCAATTTAAATGTATTTGTGCACTGGTTTTGCCCCCCATCATAGTGGCCTCAGGAGTAAAGATCTGGTTAGGCCACAAGTTTGGTTAGGATTCGTGTTTCCAGAGATAGTGGTGAGGCCTGAACTGGATTATCTGTACACTTTTACTATATCTATACTTCTTTCCTCCCTATAGGTTCTTCGTTACTTTGACTATGTCTTTACAGGTGTCTTCACCTTTGAAATGGTTGTTAAGGTTAGTAATTGGGGGGATGGGATTGGGTTCGTAATAATTCCAGGGAACTATGGTAGAGTGGGTCGTTCGCTTACTTAGATGTGGAACCCAGAATTTCAAACCACAGAACCATAATTTGGCAAGGGTGAACTGGAGTCAGATATTCATCTCCAAACATTGTAACAGCAAAATTAGCATTCAGGGATCATAAGAAATGTTTCCTGCCCTTCCAAAAGGAACATTTTTGACAGCTGTTCCCTGCCACTCCCTGTTGCTCCCTCAGTGCCATTTGCTCTGCCTTCGTTGCATGATTCTGCTAAGTTAGGGATCACATTGAGAGAGCCGTTACAGTGTAATGCAACACAATTCATCCGATCTGGCTACATGGCAGAAGTACTGCTGGCAAATGAAGCTTCATTGCTCTCTATTTGAGAGGGGAGAGAATGCTTCACATTGCCAGTGGGGACCCTTTTACGTTGTGCCTTTGCATCACAGGACAGGATGAGAGTGTCAGCTCTGTTGTTTTGGTGATGAAGGAGGCCTTCCTTCTCAGCTGGCAAATACTTTTGTGCCTTTTGAACCTTCTCCTTGAAATTCTGCTAAATAGAAAAAACTGTTTTCGGGACAGGGCTCAAAAATGTCCATAAAAATCAGCCTCCCTCTTTAACTCAGCCCTAGGCATGGCTGAGTGAGGTACAAGCATGGCTGGTGAGGAAAGGCCGGTGTGTTGCCGTCATGGCTGTGAGGCAGATCTGATTGGTCAACCACTGATTGAAATTCAGTTATCACAGGCAACACAAAACAAAGCATTCTCATTTCCCACTGGTAAGGTGGGTGGGGGGGGCGGTCACAATCAACTGGTTCCAGACTTGACTAGCCTCTGGAGTCTGTGTTTGAACAGGAAGGATAAGCAATCAATGTTTTCTACCACAGCCCCTCTGGCCTTCTCTCCCAGCTCTCACCTCGTGCTCCTTCTGACTAATCCATACAGACACTACTGATTTTCCTTTGCTAGCAAAAGTTCCGTTGGCATCATCCAAAAAGCAGAGCTGATATCATGAAAGCAGCATGTAGTTTTGTCTGCTGACAGCCCCCTCTTCTCCTCATCAAAATGCCAGCTATGTACATACATTTAAAATTATGAGTGCTGATTAAAATGCACACAAATTTAGGGTCAAAACAAATGAGACACTGGAAAGCTTCATAAACGGATGTTCCAAGCATCTTTTAAAGTAAAATTACAGTTACACACCAGCCACACAGGAAGTTGGGACAGGGTTTAAGACTTTTACTTCCAAATGTTTTCATAAATAGAAACTGGGCTCGCTGCACCATTACAGACCTTTAAACAAAACTGAGATTGCTAATTTAAATGCTAAAATGAGGTGCAGTTTTAAATTAGAAATTAAGATGTTCCAATTAGCAGATGTTCCAAATAGGGATGTCTGCGTAAATAGAGTGTTCCCTGTTTGCTGATGCGTTGGTTGATCTTTGCCCTTACCATAATTGCTTAAGTTACTGACAATCCCGAGCATAAATATTTTCTTTTGATTTGCCATAGCCTGTGCTGTCTCAAGTGCATTGGACTTACTTGTATGTGTGATTGATAACCACTCAACACCATAGCACCTGATGAATAAATGCAGCAGTTCTTTAAACATATTTTCCTGGAAATAAGTTCTTAGTATAAATCAATGGAACTTAGTTCTAGGTAAACGTGGTAAGGATTGAATTACAAAGGCTTTTCCAGGCATTAGACCTTTTTTTAAAAAAAAATTCTGGAAGCTCAATGATACTTTGAGGGCAGCTTCATTGATTATAGAAGAGATGTGTCTCTGCCTTCTGTGGTTTCCAGGCACGTGTTTCTCACATGACTGAATGCATAGATCTCCCTTTCATATATTACAAAAAATGCATGGGTGATACATGGTAAAAATGCTAGGACCTATCTCTTACTGTAACCCCCAACAATGCTAATAGCAGCTCCATGAGACAGTTGGAAGTCAGGGCAACCATGTGATGCAGGAAAGGCTAAACATCCCTCTCCCCACATCATGCTTCTGAGCCAAAGTCAGCCCTAGCATGGGGGCTATTTGTCTTTAAAGACTCTGGAAAGATCCAGTTAGACCTTGAAGATAACCAGAACATACACAGTGCCTCAAGTGGGTAACCTGATTTGTTTCGGCTGTTTCTGCAGATGATAGACTTAGGACTGGTTCTTCATCAAGGTGCCTATTTCCGAGACCTGTGGAACATCCTGGATTTCATTGTGGTCAGTGGAGCATTGGTGGCATTTGCCTTCACGTGAGTTTCTTTAAGAAGCCGTCATGCTTACCTTTACTTCTTTCTCCAGGAAGCATAGCATCTTTCTCTTTCACCGAAAAGCTCTTTCTCTTGAACCTTCTGCATGATGGGTTGTGTTGTAGATTTCAGCACATAGGCACCTTGGCCCCACTGCCATTTGCCTCGTCTCAGTTCCTCTCTCAGTGTCCCTGGAAGTCTTCATGGATCATGGACACTTTAAATGTCCTCCCTTCTGGCCTGGGATGCCCCTCGCATGCGGAGCTTCCCCCAAGGGCCAAGCAGAGGAATGGCGGACTGTCCCTCTTACTCTTCAAGAACATTCAAGGTTGTGAGAAATTTGGCCAATTAATCTATGCTGAATAGACCACAGCAAAAATTAGTGCCTATTTTACACTAAAGAAATAACATCAGTAGAAGTCAGGTTTTCAGGATGTGATTCTTCCTTGTGTAGCTACAAAGCGAAAATAAGACTGGCAAAGCAAATAATTCTCCCCCGTGACAACAAGGAATGATGCTATTATACTTTTGGCCAGGGTAGTGAAAACAGCTAATGAAATATAGTCCTAGACGACATTTATAGTTATTACATTGAGGGTATGTCTGTATCAGTTCATTTTCTTGCAATCTGTCTCTGACAATAGCGTGAATAGCTGCTGCAGTTTATTCTCATCCCATATCTATTCTTATATTGTCCTTGATTAATACTCGTCTTCAGGGTACATTTGTAACCCAGATACAATGAAACATGTTCCAGCAAAGTGTGCCAAGTTCAGAATGAATGGTAAACTGTAACTGAAGTCCCCAACCCAAAATGAACACATGAAGCTGCCTTGTACGAAGTCAGACCATTCGTTTATCAAGGTCAGTGCTGTGTTATTCTAGCTGGGAGCAGTTCTGCAGGGTCACAGGTAGAAGTTTTTTTACATCACCTGCAGCTAGATTCTTCTTACTGGAGATGCCGGGGACCAAACATGGGACCTTCTGCATGTAAGACAGTTGCAGAATCACTGAGGTTCTCCTGTTGGCCTGAGGTTCTTCTTCCCACATCAGAATTATTGGTGTGTGGGTCACTTGAGGGCAGGTATGCAGAGATAATTGTATAAATTCATTTTTAAAAATTATTAAAAATCTGAGTCCACAGTCTTGACAGGAGGCAACACACACACACACACATCCACCACAGTCACACACAGTGACTACACTAAGATTAGTACCAGGATAGTGAAGAACAAATTATGTGAAAACAAAGAGCTGCCGGCACTGTTATATTCCCTTAATTATGTGAAAGGGAAAATAGGATCTCTAAATTCCCTGTGGCAGAATTGGGTATTGTACGTTAAATTGGGATCTCTTGAATTCTGTATCGAGGTTTGGTGATGAGTGAGTTAACATTAATACAAACTGTAAATCCAGAACTATGCATATTGTACCATGTTCTGGGAAAGCACAATACATAGGAATAGGACAGCAAGAAACCAGCACTTGTCTTATTCTGTTTTCCAGATCTGTTGTTATAAATTTCAGCAAAGCTGTTCCTTTCTCTGCATCACAATCGTTCCATTTCACGGGACGTATATGAACTGGCCCTAGGTCCTTATTTTCTCTGCTCCTATTTTGAGAAAGCAAACAGGAACTTGGTGGAATGGAAATCCCATACACTGACATCTTCTGTCTGCTGTGTAGATGTGGGGAGGGTATAAGGATGACTGTGAAAATTCACTGTTCCTTGGTCAGGATTGGAACCTCTAATTGTTCCCAACATTGTTGGTTCTACAGGAGCATACACTCGTTCTACCCCTCTTAGAAATTATAGCCAGTTGAAGTGTTCCATTCCATGTTTAGTTAACACTGAAATCCCTCCAGGTGTCTGGCAGGTCCCTTCCAATTTTTTTCTGGAGTGACCCCACTTAATCAAGGATTCTTCTTACCCAGTTTTCAAATTTGCCTCATATTTTCAGTCTATAATCTCAAGAGCTGTAGGAGATGGCACAACAACCCAGAGGATGGATGGTGCAGTCAGCCTTTCCGCTGGAATATTTACCCCACTTCCTTCCACTCCCTGCATGTTCTGCACCCATTCCCCAGCTCTCCACACATCAGCAGATTCCTTCTGTAGTTCTGGATCTTCTGCATGGAGCTGGGAAACTGCCGTGGTCTCCACAGAAGTATCTGCATCTTGCTATTCCATACAAGTAGGGGACTTGGGGCTGCTGTTTCCAGTGTGGGTGGGTAGCACTGTCACCTCATTGGCCAGGCATGGAGATGTTTCACAGGTATTTTTCCCTCCTATACCACACTCCATGTGACACCATGGCGCTTGTCGTTCTGTTCAATTCTGGCAGTGGAGTCCAAATATCGACTGGGTGGGAGCAAGTACATTCATTTCTGACCAGTAGTTATGAAATATTAAGCTTTGGTGTCAGGCCTGCTTGGGTTGCTATGTTGTGAAGCATGTTGGAGGATCATGACATTGCCTTTGGTTTCATGAAGTGCTGAAGGTCTGAGGCAGAAACCTCAGACGAGGTGCTGTGACCCTTCTGCAACCCTGGCTGATCTATTTTTAGATATTAATGGCATTTTTAGGTAAAACAAGTCTTCTACACAGAAAATGCCTCTGGAGCTGTCTGGTATAGAATGGAGACGAGGAAAAGATCAAGACACTAATCCTGGCATGGCTATTACTACTAGTCAGTCATAATATGTGCTGGACAGGGGCCCAGAGGTGATACCATCACATTAAAAGAGAATGTTTGGTAGCATGACAAAGACAAAACTGTGCCCCTATGGGTTTTGACAGTTCTTGCAGCAGGTACTTACTTGGTCTTAAATCTCGCTATAATACAGACTTCCTGATGATGTCCTTTCTTTTGAGCAACTCAATCAGCCCAGTGATGCTTGGCCCTGGAGCATGCCGAGCTGATTGTGAACTGTGAGTGCATCCGCCAAGACTTTCGCATATGTAGTGGTGGACGAATGTGTAGGTGGACACACAGCTCAGCTTTAGAGATCTGGAGAGGACTTCAGAAGTAACACAGACAGTAAGAGCTACAAATGAGAACTTATGGCCTACTGTGGTAGTTTGCAGTTATCTCTGGGATGGTCAGCATTGTATGACTCTAGAAGGGCCATCAAATGCAAATAACTCTTATTTTCTTTTATAGTCTACTGCCTGGGGTCTGCAACATGGCAGGTGTTTTTAGAAAGTGGGTGAGGCCGGGTGTTGCTACTGCCCAGCAGGGCTTCTGATTGGCCATGGAAGTCCTGATTGACTGTGCAAACAAAAACAATATCTTTTAGTAGCAGCTACCACCAAAGTTTTATTCGCTCTCTCACTCCTCTTTCCCAGTATATTTTAAAAAAATTACTCCTCTTGTCCCCTGAACTTGGGCTTCCTTTGTATGTGCTCCCACGGTGGCTGATTTGTGGTTTCCTCCACTTTCCACGGATGAGTTTCATGGTGGCATCCACCACCTTGTGTCAGAATTCCAAAGGTTCCCCCGGGCTCAAAATGGATTGGGACCCCAATCTACTGAGAGCAACAACTAAGGAAGAGTGACAAAATGGGATTAATTTGAAACATTAACTAACCTTTAAAGAGCTGCTGCAAGCAGCTTTGCAGGGATTTATTGGTTATGATGTTTCCAAATAGCTGATCACTTTGGATGAACCTTCCACTCTATGCTTCACCTTTCCTTTTCTTTCCTTCATGTGTCCTAGGTCATTAGTGATCCAGTTTATTCCTATCTTGTCTTGTCATCCGTTTCATCTAAATTCATCAGTGCCTAGAAATTGTTTTGTTGACTCAGTCATACTGATTAGTTAATCATACAAGGATCTGTGTTGTTATTTTGATGTGTTGCTGTTAACTGACTGTATATACTACACTGTATTCATCATGTGACTTCATACTGTTGCATCAGAAGTAGCCACACTAGTGCCTATGGACACATTTTGCGGCCCCTGTTGTGAGCCAGAGCTGGTGATAACACTCCAGAGAAGAGATTTGCTGTCTAACTCTTTGCCTTTCTGCATGTAACTTGTCAATTAGTTATGGTGGTGAATACTTGGCCTCATATACCACTGTTGAAATCTGAGGTTAGACTACAGAGATATATCCTTTATATGGAAAATTAGTGTTACTATATGGAAGAGTAGTGTATTTGCATCAGCTTTGGGGTAGGGGCTGTGCTGCATTCGAGACAGTCTTAATTCTTTACTGCCTAATTTGCTTTCCACAACATAGTTGCGGCATGCATCCTAGTCATTTTAAACTGGAGCCAAGCCCTACTGTATTCAGGTGGACACTGCCTAGTAAGTACACAAAGGAGTGTGGACAGTTTTTCAGTGGAACCTAAAACTAGAAACAAGTAAACACTAATTAAGGAATGAAAATGCAGGAGAGAGGTTAGGACACATTTCTACACAATAAATAGTTTGCAGGAGTGGCACTTCAGTTTTCCTGTTTATTTTTGTATGTATGTATGTGCCATCAAGTCATAACCGACTTATGGTGCCTCCAGGAAGGAGCTATCAAAGCAAGTGAGAAGCACAGGTGATTTGCCATTGCCTTTCTCTGCAGAGTCTTCCTTCATGGTCCCACATTCAAGTACCAACTCTGCTTATCTTTCAGAATCTGAAGAAATCAGACTAAAAAAATACCATGTTGCTTCTCTCTTCTTGTTCACTTACTTAAGCACAATATTTAGTGGTCTGAACTCTAAATCTAGGCCTGGCTTACATCTTTATTCTTGTGTAAAAAGGAACAGATAACAACTTCTGAAAGAGCCTCAGTGGCTGGCATTAATTTTGTAGCAGTAGGCATACAGCATCTTGCTAGAGGAACCCTTTAGTCAACTGGTGATAATCCAGGTAGACCCACAGGTTTGAACTGTTGCCTTAATTTCTCTGAGAGAAATTTGTCTGAGGTTATCCTAAAAATAGAAGCAGGGAAATCCTCATCTAGGAGGTATGTAAAAACAAGTGAGTTCAGACACAGATGCCGAATGGACAGAAAAAGAACAAGGGACATGTAAATCTAGCATAAAGGGTAAGATTGTGTGAAGAACAATTGTACTCTGAATAAGGTACCAAGGACGTTTGAAAAGGGAAAGAAGAAGAGTTTTTGAAAGATGCCAAGCTGTAGCCCTTTACCCTCAGTTTAGTTAAAGAGAAATCTTAGGATGAGGAAAGAGAGTTGCCCTTATTTGCTGAAAGAAATGCAAGCACATTGCCCAGGACTGTTGGAAGTATACTAGTTTCAGGACATATAGGATTTACTCAGCATCAGAGCTTTGACCATATTGAGTCTTAATAAAGCTATAACTTCAAGAAAGCAGCTGAAGAGGCAGCGCAGTACGTTTGGTGAGACATGCCGCTGGACAGAACTAGCATGGGGTATGGGTTCGCCAAGGTTTATGTTGTGTGTTCTCTTTCTGACTGTTACTCACTTTCCTTGTCTCTTCCCTTTCACTGCCACTTCACAACAGGAGCAGCTCACGGTAAAGTCTTTCTGTCTGTCTCTTTCTCACTCGCTTTCTGGTACACATTCTATTTATCTGTGTAAATCTTGGTTATACATCACTTTAAGAGGCTAAAATCGTACAATAGGAATGGAAGACATCTTGGAGTTCTTTATCTCTCCAAACATAACGCATTTCATTAGTTCTATTGTATCCCACGTTGATTTGGGCTTAGTGTCTAACTATCTGGGATTCACTTTCTGGGGGGCTCAGTTGTATTTGTAGTATTATTGAATTGGGGGCAGAAGACCCCCTTCAGTGATCTGGTGGGCAGAACATTTGGCTACAGCTTGGGAGAAATATATCCATATCTTACCTGTGCCATAGACTCATTATATTCTCACATTCCTAGGGACCAAGGACAAGGGTGGTTTGTCAATAGCTCTTGGGTCTAGTGGCATCAGAAGGAAAGCCCTCTGGACAACATAGGGTGTCCCTGCAATAGACAGAGCATCCCCACAGTTTGGAAAGGTGTTATTCTTTTTCTTCTACATACAAATAAATCTTTTATCTATATGGTCTGTAGACTTGCTCTTTTAATGAGTGCTATACATTTATGCTATTATGGTATGCGCTAGCCAGAAAGACTACAAACTGCCAGAATGTACTGCTGATGGAGCTTACCTCTTGATGCTTGTGATATTGTCCAACAGAACTACTAAGAGATGTTTTCCAGTTACAATATGAAGACACAAGCTGGAGCCTGTTGCCTTTGTGTCTGGCCTTCAGATGAATTACAAGCAGGGCCTTGTGTTCCAGGAGATCTGTTGATCCTTCCTTGAAATGGAAAATGTGTTCAGTCAGATGTTTAAAAACCATCTCTCTAGCAATAACTTCCTGAGAGCAGATTTTTTTCCTAATCCTTTTAATAGCGTACTGTTGCTGTTTACATGTGGAAACAGAATTATAAAAGTGTCAATGAACTAGTTAGGAATTGCAACCTGTGAAGCAGCTGCGGTAGCAATAACTGCTGTTGATATTGTTATGGGTCTAAGATATTTTCTGAAGCTGGAATTGTAATTTATTACTTAGATATCTAAATTGTAATTTTATTACTTAGATATCTAAATTGTAATTTTATTACTTAGATATCTGAAAGGTTTTGTTGCAACTGACTTGTCTATTTGGCTTATTGCAGGCATATACTTTAACATTATTGGGTGTGGGTTCTTTTAAATTTCCTGATTCCATGATAGTTCTAGGGCACTGTTTTTATCATAGCCTTGACAAGCAGGTAAATTTAAAGGTCCAATGCTGACAACCTGAACAGATTTAGCCAAATAAGCAACACCAGCTCATCCATGATAACACAACAGCCCCAATACCATACAACACATCCACTGATGATTTTGTTATAAATACTTCTCACAGGCAAAGAAGAACCTGAAATGAACATGAGCCACTTTACACGTCAAAATCAGATCCCAAACTAGTGCATCAGCCTCACAAGTGAAATCAGCTGCAGGGACTTGAGATTGTTCTCCAAGATCTCATTGTTTGGCATTAAGATTGTGGCTGAGCTTTAGAAGAATGTAAATCCTGTTCGACAGCTTAGTAGCATTACTGTAGCAGGCATACAATAGCATGCTTCTTAGAAGAAACTTCCTATATTCTCACTAATGCTGAGATTTAGTTGGAGTTTTTTTTACTTAGGAGAGTAATTTTAGTTGCACTGCTGAATGTTACATAAAGTTCAGAGGAAAGACACACTTAACAGTATGTCAGTAATGCAGACACTACCTATGTGTCTATCTGCTATTCTCAGTCAGTTTACATGTTGGTATTCAAACAGTAACATTTGAGTAGCTATCTCATTTACTACATCTTGTACATCATTTGAAAATGAGGCAAACTGTTTATATTTCCTCTAAAGTAGGAATGGAACAGAGATTTCAAAAAGTCTATCTTTTTCCTACTTTCATCTAGTAATCTTTCTTTCTTTTAATTGGAATAAATGTGCTTAGACACAAAACAGGTAGATGCAAACAGAGTTAATACCGTTGAAGTTCCTTATACTGTCATTTTGTATATATGATACTCTTGTCTTGGCATGTGTGTCGTTCATGGAGGCCAATGCTAGAATTTCTTCCAACAGTTTGCTACTGGAGAGAAGGTTTTAAAACATGCATCTCACAAATTGTGAGCTGATACACGAGTTATGAAAAGCATGTGATACACTCTCTAGGACTGGACCATTTCAGAATGTTCTTGGAATCCCCCCACGCAGCCATCCACATTGCCAGTTATTCTCTGTGAGGACTTTTCTGCATGGGTCTTTTTAATCGTTCTGCTTTGCTTTGCCCCCTGATCCCCATATGCAGTGGTGGGATCCAAAAATTTTAATAGCAGGTTCCGATGGTGGTGGGATTCAAACAGTGGCGCTGCCGCACACATGCACCTCCAGTCCCTATTGGGCAGGGAGGTTGCTTTAGTAACCCCTTCTCGGCACTTAGAAAAAATTAGTAACCACTTCTAGAGAAGTGGTGAGAACTGGTTGGATTCCACCCCTGCCCATATGCATCTTTGTGCCTTTAGTTTTCACTTTGGTTTTTGTTTGTTTAATTGTTCTTGTTTCCCTCTCCCTCACTGTTTTTTTTCTGGTTATTTTGAGACCATTTTTACCCTGCTCTTTCTTGAAGTCTATTTTGAGTTGGCTCTTTCCTAGGCCATAATGTTTCTGTTTGTTTTCTTTGTCCTGCCCATTCCCACCCATCTCAAGTCCACCGTTTGATGACTGGACTGTCATGATCAAACCACTCCCTCTCCCCACCCACAAGACAAGTGGTTCCTTTTTGTTTGTTTTTTAAAAAGCACTAAAATATTGATGTTTATCATGGGAGATATACCTTTTTCCTTATAGTTCTGCAAGCGAAGAGATTTTCTTTTTTAAAAGAAAGCTGGAAATTCAGAGATTCCTCTAAGGCTATTGTTATGGACATTTTAGTGTCTTTAAAAAGAAGAAGAAGGTGCTGTGATGCCACCAGTGACACCATTAATGAGGACAGCACCCAACCTTGAAAACCCTCTTGGTTGAACACATGAATAGAAGAAAATAAACAAAATCCACAACTGTGAAAATGTAGGTGGAGGGCAGATGTGTGGGAGAACCAATCCCTAATCAATTCCATTGCTTGTGGATTAACTGCCAAGAAAATCAGGTGTAAGTCCAGCATGTGGAAAAGCCCTAAGTAGAAAGGTAACTTGCCATGGAGAAGGCTAAGTCAGAATACTCTTCCTTGCCATACCCAGCAAGTTTTCAACACAAAGAGCATTCAAATATTCCAGGCCCCTCTTCTGCATTCTGTAGTGGTACAGTCCACAAAGACTTTAACACATGCCTTTTCTGAATAATTAAATTGGCTTCCCATTTCAGAAGTGCCAATGAAACATGTTCTTATTGACACCTGTAACCAGAACACCCTAGTAGACTTTTATGCCAGTGCCTTTGAGGATATATCAACTTTTTCAGCCTCAGAAATGGAATGGTTCTGTTGAGGTTTCTTGATGTCTATGTGATTTTTCATTCTTCAGCAACTCTGTAATAAGCTTCCTGTATTTCTCACATTTGGGTAGCTCTGTGGAATGTATTTGTGGAAAGCTGCTACACTTCCTTATTGGTTTTTACAGTGATGTGAGTTCCTGTAGTTGAAATAGCACTAGGCATTGGCACTTACATGTTACAGCTCCTTCCTTTCCCCACAAGTGGAATAAACCAGTGCAAAATGAAATTTTTAAAATCATTTTTATTTATGTATTTTGTTTGTTAAAAAATATTCTGCCTTTCCAAGATGGTATAAAAATGCTAAACTGTTTGAACAAATAAAACAACATTTAAAATTATAAAATAATTCAATAAAAACCTGCAAACAAACAACACCTGAACCAGGGAGGAGAGCCAGTAACCGTTATTGGCGTTATTGCCGTTATGGCAATCAAAACAAATAAGTCTTCATGTGCTGGTAGAAGACACTGACAGTGACAGAGAGACACATCTCCCTGGGGAGGGAATTCCAAATTTTTGTGCCGTGACTGAGAAAGCCCTTTTTCAGGTTGTCATTCATCTGATCTCAGATTGTGAGGGCAAACAAATCAGGGCCTCCAAAAATGACCAGAGAGAATCGATAGGTTCATATGGGAGACAGTGGTCCTTAGGGTTTGTTGGTTCCCACCCATCCAGGACTTTAAAAGTCAATACTAGCACCTTGAATGGCACCCGGGAGCAAATTGGAAGCCACTGTAAAAGGAACAAGACTGGAGTGGTATGGTCCCTTTGACCCACTCCTGTCAATATTCTGTCCATGGTATTATGTACCAATTGCAGTAAAATTCAGATGTCACCAGGGCATGCACCAGAGTGTGTGATTGTGTGTATAAATGCATAGTCAGAATGAGAGAGCTGATAAATTTGTTTTGAGACTGGGAGATGAGATGATCTAAATGGTGCTGGAGATGTGGGCCAGGCATTGTCGGGTAGCATGCAAGGAAGCACACAATGCAGTTCCAAACAGCATTTTGCCCTTTGTGTCAATGAATGTCAATGGCCTTGGAAGGATGTTACTCTTAGGATTACATTCACTCTTGCAAATGCACTAGCTCATCTCATCTGCTGTTAAGGGTACCCTCAGAGGCAGAGCGAGAGGGAACTGCGCCCAGGGCACACATGAGCCCTGCGCCCCTCCACGCCCCATTCGCCCATGCCCTGGAATGCCCCTGCCACACCCCCGGAATGCCCTCTGCATGCCCCCGCAGGGGCACACTCCCGGTGCATCCCCCCCCCTTCCGCTTCCCCTTGGTGCTACACCACTGGGTACTCTACCCAGTTATACCTCTACAGTCTGTGGACGTCATTGGCCAAGTTAGTTCTCCCTACTCTCTTGTTCAACTATAAAATGCAGGTTCTGTTTAAACCATTTGAGTGAGGTGCTAATGAAGTGCTTGGAATTCTTTCTTTTGTATTGTCGAAGGCTTTCATGGCTCTGTGCTACAGTGTAACAGACTTCTCTCTGTGGTACACCTCTGAAGATGCCAGCCACAGATGAAGGCGAAACATTAGGAACAAGATCTACCAGACCATGGCCACACAGCCCAGAAAACCCACAACAACCAGTCTTTATCTTTTGTTTCCTATTCTGTATTCTGAGATATCTACAGATCTGAGGTTCTTTTCATATAGCAAATGTATAGCAGGTTGCAGTCGGGATAAAGTAACCCATTTTCTGGTTTTCGCATTCACATGCATCCGTGCAGGCTGCAATTGGAGCCCACGGAAACAATCCGGGTTGCTGTCCCGCTTTTGCATCACTTTTTTAATTTACTTCCCATCGATGCGTAGCTACACAAATGAGCCCCCACAGCCATGCTAACGTCTCATGATACGACCATCTGCACCTGCGTGGCTACACAGATGTAAGCCACGAAATTGTTTTCTAAAGGAAAACGGAGGCGAATAAAGCGCCTCCTGCCCGGCCATTCGCTCGGAAGCAGCTGCAACCCGGGATTTTTCAAGACTCACGAGTAGCACAATTCTTTTAAAAAACGGTTTGGGGAAAATAACTTGGGGCAGACTCGTTTTAGGGGCGCGATCCATGCGAAGTTCCCCTCAAAACAGGAGTTTTTTTTTACTGTCCTAAACCCATGTTTATTGGCCTGTGTGGAATGAGCCATAGTTCGGTAAATGCTGTTGGCTGCACAAAAGCTGCTTGTGAAAAGTTTACATGGAAAAATTATAGTAAATCTGGAATTGTAGCCTACATCCCAGGGAGGGATGTAGTAAGGGCTGGGGACAGAAAGAAATAAGAGCTGATTTCAGAACTTCGTACAAATGCTTTGGCTCTACACATCAGTTGATATGAGTAAGTGCCCAGAGTACATCATGTTACTCTTTACACCGTGATACAACTGCACGTGGCGCCCCCTTTCATGTCTCTGGAGGACTTAGAAAGAATGGGAAATAAACAAATTAGTGAAGCTGTATCCAGCAGCACTCAAGACAGTAATCCTCTTAGAAAGCATCACAGCCAGACCAGCCCTTTTTCTCATATGAGGAATATATGCTACAAGACAAAATGTGGTGTTTTCTGGGGCCTTAAGAAATCCCCCGCAGGCTGTTTTTGATGCCATTAGATTAAGGCATTTCTCAAACAGATGAAAGCTGACTGGGAGAACAGGCCGATAATGAAAGAGCTTTCTAATAGATTCAGTAGTGGATGGAAGAAGCCTTTAAAGAGGAGATTTTGAAAAGGGGAGAGTTAAAAGAATGGATTGCGACCCGAAACAGTGGCCAGAACAAACAAGGCGAAATAGCTTCTGGGATGACATCCTGGTTCAGAAAAAAGTTAGGCTTAGCATGTATAACGTGGAGCCCCTTTTAAGGAATGTGGATGACAAAAAGGGTAAAGTTCTCAGTGGCATCCTGGAATGCAGTGCCTGTAAATGGTTGCCATATCCTGGACCAGTGCAAAGATGCAGGCCTCACTGTTTTTCCCTGCTCTTCTGTCCCCACCCATATCTCTACATCTCTACAGAGGCAGCAAAGGGAAAGACATCAACACCATTAAATCCTTGCGTGTCCTTCGTGTCCTCAGACCCCTCAAAACTATCAAGCGATTGCCAAAGCTCAAGGTGAGTCCATGGTGGTTCTGGGAGAAATTAAAAGAGGGCCTGGGGTGGTTTGAGTGGGTAAATAAAGTAGCAGTAGTTCGAAAAAGAATGCAACTTGGATATTACTACAATGGATAGAAGATTCAGATGGATATGGAATTGGTGCTATAGATGAAGGATTCTCTGGTATGCGTTGTCATTTAATTGGGGATAAAGTTGCATATGTTCCAACTAACCTTATTTACCAGAAAATGTATCTTTGGTAAGTTACCATCCTTATTTTGTCTTTTGAGGGATGTTGGGATGTTTATTGATGTGAACATATCTTCAGATGTTGCCCCCCCCACCTCCTTGTATCTCTACAAAAGGAAACTTTGAGTGAAGAGGGGCACGTGCCCTTTAACTCTAATAGACATGTATGTAAGTGACCACAAGCCATAACATTCCAGAGCACAATTTACCTATCATCCCACAATCTCATGACTGCCTAACTAGATGGTAACATTCCTTATTTTCTTTAACAAGAAAATGTAAGGGGAGGTTGCCAGTGGTCAAATTAGATTTGACTTTGAGAACTCCATGAAGACATGTGACTGGAATTTTGAAGAACTAGCAGTTGCCATGGGATGGCTGCATGAATTAGGGCTGCTGTGTGGGGTGAGAGGAATTTTAACTCAGCATTATTTTCTGGACCTCAATTTTCCATTCTCCTGATGAATTATTGTTTGTCCTGAGCCCAGAAGTAATACAGGAACTGTGTGGATACCTGAAAGTTTCCCACTTCCCATGACAAACAGCATCTTGAGGCAGGGGCATGACAGGGAGGGACTGAGTTGGAGAAATGGTACATCACAGTCCCAATTTGAATTTGAATCACAGCCACACAAAAGGTTGCTGTTTACTATTTTGATATGCACAAGATATCCATTCACATATCCCTCAGCATCATATCTGGTTTGACTCTGACAAAACTTCAGAAGCCAATGAAAGATAGGCTGTGACTTAGTAAGCTAGAAGAGAAGTGCATTCTGTTGTGTGAGATTGGGATGCATTCAATTGCGTGAGATTGGGGTTTGTTTAAAGTGTTTATGAATGTACATATTGTAAATGATGACTATTGTAAGAATGTCACAAACACAGCTGACCCTATTTTCAATTGTGACATATTAGACAGTAAGAAATGCCACCTTTTTCTATTAGGAATAATATAGCTTTTCTCTTCACCACACTTCATGCCTGGATGAGCTGTACCTATTGCTTTTCCCCCAACTTACAGCACACAAACTCTGACAGGTGAAAAGGTGGTAACTAGAGGGAAGCAAGTTATTCTGTTCCATGACATTCACTGATGTGCATATTTATATATCTAATAGTTATGGGTGGACTGATCTGCGGATATCTGAATCTGTGTATCAGGGCCACATGGACACAAAACAGATTTTTTTCTGCAAACCTGATGGAACCCCCCTCCCCCAGTTTGCAGAAAAATCTGAAAACTTTAAAAAATACATTGGAGGGGTTAAATTCCCCAAATCCCTTCAAAATTCTGCTGCTTCCTGTTTCAGGGAACAGCAGTGAGCCTCAGGAGAGATCAGGAGCTGCATCGGTTGGGGAGGAAGCCTCAGTAGGCCCAGCAGCATCAATGGTGGTTGGGGTGGCCAAGACTTGTGCCAGCCTATCTGTAGCAGGGGTAGAGGGGAGAAATTGCCCCTCACGAGCATTGCAGGTTTCTGCTTGTTAAAAATAACCATCCCTTTAAAAATTAAGAGTGACTAGAACAGGAGTAGGGAACCTGCGGCTCTCCAGATGTTCAGGAACTGCAATTCCCATCAGCCTCTGTCAGCATGGCCAATTGGCCATGCTGGTAGGGGCTGATGGGAATTGTAGTTCCTGAACATCTGGAGAGCCGCAGGTTCCCTACCCCTGGACTAGAAGATAAGTTGGGGCTAAGCTGATAGTTTGAAAGGAAGGAAATACTTCTGTGCTTAGCTATCAACCCTTACCAAAGCCCTCTGGTTTTTTTTCCAGGCTGTCTTTGATTGCGTGGTGAACTCGCTCAAAAATGTCTTCAACATCCTCATTGTCTACATGCTCTTCATGTTCATCTTTGCTGTGGTGGCCGTCCAGCTCTTCAAGGGCAAGTTCTTCTTCTGCACTGATGAGTCCAAGGAATTTGAAAAGGATTGCAAGTATGTAGATTCCATCCATCTGCCTCTGTTATTCATCTGGGTATGAGAGGATGAAGATCCCCACCCCAGATCTAATCTGTGCATGTTTTCACAGTTCCATGTGATTTGTGTATTCTTCTGTCTTCCTGCACATTTTGTTCCCACTTCAGAATGAACTGCATCATGGATGCAAAAGGAGTTTCAGCCTTTCCAGATGCCCTGTTTCTGTGAACATAGAGTGCCTGGGAAGGAGCTGTTTGATCTGTTGCAGACCACATATCCATGTGCTCTTCCACAACAGGCAAATAGTTCCTTCCCCAGGCCACTTCTGTTCAGGTTATCAATGCAGGAAGGAGGTCTGAAACTCTTCTGTACTTGTCCTATGGCCCAACCTAGAGCAGGAACAAACAGTGAGCATGGGAAGAAGGATAGAAGAAGAAGAAGAGTTTGGATTTATATCCCCCCTTTCTCTCCTTCAGGAGACTCAAAGGGGCTTACAATCTCCTCACAACAAACACCCTGTGAGGTAGGTGGGGCTGAGAGAGCTCTGAGAAGCTGTGACTAGCCCAAGGTCACCCAGCTGGTGTGTGTGAGAGTTTACAGGCTAATCTGAATTCTCCAGATAAGCCTCCACAGCTCAGGCGGCAGAGCTGGGAATCAAACCCAGTTCCTCCAGATTAGATACACGAGCTCTTAACCTCCTACGCCACTGCTGCTCCTACGCCACACATCACATATGGTTGTGATCAACTGCACAGGTGGGGTCTGGGGTCCCCATCTTGTGAAATGTATCTCTTTGAAATCAACCCTAATTGAGCCTGGCACAGGATATTCATACTGAGTTATTCCTGTCTTCCTACCATTCCCCATACCCAGACTCTACTTTTGATTGTTGCATACTATTAGCACCACAATAAACTGTTCTCCCTTTCACTCGCTTCAGTATAACTTCAGTATAAAGAGTTCATCCTGCAATTAACCTTGAGCTCCTTCCCTTGTGTAGATATGCTGCAAGGGAATGGGCTACAGGTAGCTGAGAATTCATAGAGATTGCCACACCTATCACTGTGTTGATATAACAATATCCTAGTGCCAGTGTAAAAAAAATCCCCCATTGGTAGGGGAAGGAAGAGGCTGCTGCAGAGATAGGGTCAGGAAAAATGGCTGTCGTGTGGGCTAGAAATATCTAAGGCCGTTTCCGCATGGCGGCGGAAACAGCTGGGTCGGCGCATTTTGCGCCGACCCGAAGACGCTGGGACCGTCCGCATGGACGGTCCCGGGAAGAGGCGGGACGCCAGCGCCGCGGAGCACCGGCGCCCGGCCGACCCAGCGTGTCCCTGGGCCTCCGGCGCGTCGCCGAGGCCTGGGGACACGCCCCCTGGCCCTGCGTGCCTGCTCCAGCGGCGCAGGCCAGGGGGGCGTGTCCCCAGGCCTCGGCGACACGCCGGAGGCCCAGGGACAGGGTAAGTGCCGGGTTGGGGAGGCAGCGTGAAGCCGCTGCCGTTCGCTCGGCAGCGGCTTCACAGCGGCGTATTCCCTAAAAGAGCGCTTCCCAGCGCTCTGGGAATACGCCGGCTTCGGGCCGGCCAGGCGGCGCGAGGGCGGCGCGGCTGCGCTGCAGCTGCGCCCCCTGTGCGAATGGCGGCCTGGAGACGGCGTTTTTACCGTCTCCAGGCCGTCATTTTCTGCCCGTGCGGAAACGGCCTAAGTTTTCCTACCTGTACAACAGTCATCCAGACTTTACTGCAATCTTACTCAAGACTTCAAAGCAAGTCAGGTTTGAGAAAAACTGGGAAACCCCCAGAAGTGCACAAATATACCACGGTGCTATGGCGGGAAAGCCTTCTTTCCAAAAGCATTGAACTCAGAGCAGATTATTTACGTGGAAGTGGCTTAAGTTTAAATATATGCAAGTTTAATGCAGGAGTGACATTTTGTGAGATTTGGAAGGTAAGATGGATCAGGCATTTTGAATTATTTTGTGTTTAGCAGATGTTGGTAGTTTTTTCAGAACTTTATATTTATTTCAGGTATAAGTACACCCTCTTTCATTTTCCAACCTATGTGCCAAAACACTTGCGCTAAAATACAACCTTTAAAATCTTATTTCTGTTTTCTAAATCATGTGGACTCACTGTTTGAAGGAACCCTTTTACTGATGAAATGACTAGCAGAGGCTTAATATTTTCTGTTTTGCTAGCCTTCAGTTTCTAAGATAGAATGCAAATATTTCATGAAGCAATTAAAATAACTCAAACGTATCACTCAGAATTATGTTTAACGTTGTTCTGGAAAAGTTTCTGATATATTTTAAGTGTATCCTTTGTAAGTTTGATTTGAAAGCAGAAATGAGACTGATACGACAGTCTTAAAGAGAGTTACTCCATTCTCAGCCCATTGACTTCAGCAGATTTACGGTCAAACTAGACAATGCTATCACCATTTTAAAGTGATTTTCAAAGTGCTTTGAGAGTCTAACAGAGCCCTTCGGGGATGGGGCGGTATAGAAATCTAATAAAATAATAATAATAATAACACAGATTAGGCCCACAGCACAGAGCTCTCCCCCCCCCCCCCCCCCCCCCCACAGCTATGTTAGCACCTCAGAGACTCCTTAGCCTGCTGCGCTGCAGGGCCAATCAGGATCAGTTCCCCTCAGCATTTCAAAATCACTTAAAAGTGACAGTGATATCCTTATAGTGGGGACCAGGATAGCATCACATGTAGTTTGGTCGTTAGATGTGTATGGCTGTACAAAAGATTGCTCTGTGATTATCACAAATTTGATGGCTCGGTTCAAATATTCTTTGCTTTTGTACCAATTTTTGTTTCCTCACAGTTAATTTTTTCCTTCAAAAATGTATGCATCTTCAACGTTATTTTGCACTAGTTGTGCACTAGACAACATACGAAACCAAAAAGGACTCCAAGTAGCCATATCAGTTAATCTGTATTTGGAGATAGAACTTCATTTCTTAGTCTCTTTTATTAAAATCATTGACCAGTTATTTCTTTTTGTTCACCTAAATATTTCTAGCAAACTGTTCAAGCAATTTCTGCAGCTATATTATGGCTATACTAGGAAAGAAACCCCTTAAGAAATTTAACAACTTGTCCAGGCAAAAAAAAATGACTGGATAACCAGCGTAATTGTTCTTGGTAAATAGTCATGGGAGCCTTGGAAAATTGATTGGGACTCTGGCATGGGGAAAATTTCTCCTGACAGTGTTTTCCCAATCTCAAGTGCTTCTCCAGATCTGATATTGGCCCCTTACTGGCAAACATGGCCCATTCTGCCCAGCACAAATAAGATGTTCTGAGGCTGGAAAAAAGGCATCTTGGGGAGGAACTCCACACACCTTTCAGCTCAAGCCATCTTTTTTTGAAGTTGCTAAAATGGGGAGTTTTTCCTGACATCTCCTGCTAGCTGTATGGAGTTCAGGAACTGAGGAGAGATCTTATTTTTCCTGCCCATTTTGACACGGCACTGCTAGGCATGCCAAGGGTTGGCAGGATGGGTGGAGACACTGTTGTCTTAAAAACAGGGTTCCCCCAGCTCACCATGAGTTGGTCTGGTAACAACTGGATTTATTTTATGTTTTGTTGCTACCAATGTCTACTCATCTAAAACTTACTTCTGTATTCCTTAATGTTTCAGGGGTAACTGGATGTTGTAGTAAATGTGTTCATGCATTGTTAAACACCAAGATCTCCATGTATATTGTATTATTCCCCAGGACACCAGGAAATTTTCTGTTATTTTAAATTTGGGACAAAATTGCCTTGTGCCTTTTAAAGAACTCTTGTACCCATATGCTACCCTGGCAGTAGTACCCACCTGTTCTTAGCATGTTCATTCTTTATCATTATTTTGTACTACTGTCATAATAATTGCATCCTCCTGAGGTATGATTATATCAATTAGAAACTGATTGTCTGGATCAAAAGACTATAATTTACCTGCTAACACCCATGCAGTATCACTGAGTCAGTTCCTAATCTGGTTCAAGTCAGAATAAATCTAATTACAAATTGACCCTACTTATATTTCTCATGTTGGAGCTAGGCGGGTCATCCCCACTTAAGTCCAATGAGATATGCACCAGTTTTTAGTACCATGCTCTGGACAGCCTGGTGTCCCTGTGGTTCCTTTTGTCATCAAATATGGGGGAATTAGACAGCCACCCATTTCTTCTTTTCTATTCTCGCTCTTTTATCAATCTGAACAAGAGATGGATCCTTTCATCCTCATCGTCTCCCTAGCTCTCTTTAAATAGCATGTGGCAAGTATGGCCTGTAGTATTCCTTGAGCTCTCACAAGATCTCCTCATCCTATGAGAATTCAGGTGCCATTTTGGTTGCCCTTGCAGCACCTTTTAGTGGAGTGGTAACTGGCTCTTTGTCCACTCCAGATATTATAGAAGGATTTTTCCAAACAACACTCTTCATTCCTAGGTGGCGGGGAGCACATTATATTGTTCCGCCCCTGGCTGGGAAACCAGGGATCACCCCCCAGGCAGTATGATTGCTGGCTCCAATAGAATTAAATTCATAAATGTAATCTTATAAAACAAATAAAAATTACTTATGATCCATTCAAGGACACAGATTGGGCCTTAAGTTATTAGAAGAGAAGTCCCGTGCAAAGCTTCACTACAATCCCCAAAGATCAATGCTTAATCATACTTCTAAATATTTGTTGTGTATTTCCATTTCTTCAGGGGAGAGTACCTAGTCTATGAAAAAAACAATGAGGTAAAAGCTGAGAAACGAGAGTGGAAGAAATATGATTTCCATTATGACAACGTGTTGTGGGCGCTCCTTACCCTTTTCACAGTATCTACAGGAGAAGGCTGGCCACAGTAAGTAATGGAGCTCTATTAGTAAGTTGTGGCATCTGACTGACTGGTGTTTGAGAAGGAATACAGGGTTAGATTAATGCTTAGTCTGCTCCAGCACAGACAGTTTTGATGGACTTATTGCATTCCTGAACAACTTTGGTCAGGGATGCAACATTAAAATACCATCCCACGAAGAGGGAGGAGTATAGGTAATGTTCTTACTATGCTGACAAGAGATTCCTGAAAGTGGTCAATCCATAATTCAGATTAGGATATAGAATGCTTCGATTGGAAGTTTATGATTCAAGTGTGTTGGGTCTTTTTAGTCTCTGTGTCGGAACCTGGGCAAATTTGTTAAGTTAGGAGGGCTGGAAAGGTGGCACCTTTGTTAAAGCTTTTGGGAAGCCCATCCCAATCTTTCCAGTGCTCTAGTAACTCTGTGGGGCCGCAAGGTGAGTTTTGTTCCTTATAGGCAAAATAACAGTTGTACCTGAATGATAGAAATAGTTGCTTTTGTGATACTTAACTATATTATTAGGTTTTTATGTACTTTTCTCTAGTGCCAAATAGCAGAGGTTGTTTCCACCAGGGAAGCAGAATAGTTAGACTGTGCCTCAGTTTTAGGTGGAACAGTGGTCATATGGAGAACCATGCAGGAAAATGATCCAGAGTACATAAGAGCATTGTTCCTTTCCTTGTGCCCCCCATGCAAAAGAAAAAGTAGGGCTACTTTATACCCATCTCTCTCTTTCCCTTCCCCCTCCCCTCTCTGTCTCTCTGCCACTTGCACTTCATACTGCTAGCTGCCACTTATGCTGGTGATTAAGAATTTTGGGCTGAGGCTGTCTGACATTCTTGTCACTCAGAGATCAAGATGATGATGATGATGATGATGATGATGATGATGATGATGATGATGATGATGATGATGATGATGATGATGATGATGATGATGATTAGTTTGTTTGTATGTATTTATTTATATTTCATAGAGCACCTCATCCCTAAAGGGCTCTAGTCTCTGAATGATAAGAATCTCAAAACTTAGTCTTTGAATGATAAGAATCTCTGAAATTAGTCTCTGAATGATAAGAATCTCAAAACTTAGAAGGAATAATATTTCCAGATTTGGATGACAAGCCGAATCTGGTTTACAAATAGCCCTTGGATAGTAGGTATCCAGAAACACCTTTGTAGAGCGTGCTGTCACCAGTTTTCTCACATTTGAGCATTTCAAACCTATCTCAGACACCTCAGGTGCCAGTCTTGTTATATGTAGGATAGTGAGCATGACGGGCCATTCATGTGGCTCTTTCTGTTTTCCTTGTGTTTCCTATCTCCATCTCTCCTTGTTTTGTCCTTTCTGCAGAGTCCTCAAGAACTCAGTGGATGCTACATATGAGAATCAGGGCCCAAGCCCTGGTTATCGCATGGAGATGTCCATCTTCTATGTGGTCTACTTTGTGGTCTTCCCATTTTTCTTTGTCAACATTTTTGTGGCCTTAATCATCATCACCTTCCAGGAGCAGGGGGACAAGATGATGGAAGAGTACAGCCTGGAGAAGAATGAGGTGTGGCACATGTTGGGATGGGCAAAGTGCCAGGGGCAGCGTCAAGTGAAAATTTTGTTTTCACAAAGAGTAGTAGGAATTATTTTAAACCCAGAGAGATCCACCTCCATTTCTGCATGAAAGGTTCAAAACTGTGGTTCAGTAGAAGGATATTCTGATGGCTTCAGACAGGGAGAGATGAGGTTTTGTAATACTTTGCATGTTATCTTCACTGAACTGAGGCCATGGGAAACGGGGAATGAGATCCATGTTGAGAGAAGAAAGGATAAAGGAAGTCGGAGGTGGACCCAAGTATGTTGGAGATATAAGAACAGAAGCAGTGGGTAGGCATGCCTATTTAATGTCTGACTTGAAGCTTTCCTCCAGCCAGACGTAGAGGCCAACAACTAACTCAGGAGACGAATCCTATTCCCAAGTTGCAAAATACAAGACAGGAATGGGAAATGGGCATAGTTTGGAGATTAAAAGACAAATAGGAGAAAAGTTGAGTCGCTTCTGAAGAAGCAATGGGGAAAAAGGATGAACTGGTGGGTAATTTTCAGTTCTTTTTCTTCCTTCTGAGTCGTGGTACAGACCAGAATGGGAAGATCTGTCTGGTGGAATGTGAGATATTTTATACACATGCACGCACACAAACATTCTAATAGGTTGAGTATGTGGGTTTTGGTAATTAATTTTTTTTGAGGAAAAAGCCAACCAGAAATAACTGCAAAGGCAAATCTGTAGAAAGTAATATTCAGAAGCCAAAGCATTCTGTCATCAGAAGACGTTCCATAAAATGAACAAAAATATTAGAATAATAAAAATGCACAATATTAACTGTATATATATATAATATACATACTGAGAAGTGCCCTGATCTTGCCTCTTATCGGATCTCAGAAGCTAAATGGGCCAACTCTGGCAAGTATTTAGATGGGAGACTTCCAAGGAATAGCAGTGTTATGACAGGGAGGCAGGCAATGGCAAACCACCTCCAAATGTCTCTTGCCTTGAAAACTCCACCAGGGGTCATCCGAAGTTAGGTGTGACTTGACAGCATAAATAAACAAATGAATAATAGCAGTACCCAATATATCGAAAGCTTCTGGAACATATATTCATCAATAAAATGAAATATCAGGTTTATCTGCATGTCAGAGAAGACCATGCTTTTAAGCTCAGCCATCATCCATAACCCTTGGTTATTTCCTTGCACCGTAATATTTTGATTTTGATGTGTCTCCTGAATTTGGCAGTATTATCTGCTATTGCAACCTGTAAAATTGAGTTAATCTTCTGCGTAGATCTCTTCTGTGGAAAAAGCCACAGTGTACCTTGTCTATCTGCTCTTGGTGAAAACAGTTGTGTGTTCTCAAAGTAAAGGCAGATGATTATTCCTGCTAAGAATTCCATGGAAAGCAAATCTCACTGAATCTGTTTGAGAGAGAATAGGAATTACCCTCTGAGACGAGAATTTACCAGTTGTACTCAAATAATCCTAGAAACCTCATAAGCACAAACTATATTATTTAATTGTATTTAATATCACAGCTGCCAGTTTTTTAGCTGATTGTTAGCCTGTCATCACAATTCGAGGCCCACGCAGAAGCCTAGGATGTTGTAATGTATCGACGTAGTATTTTTGCAAGTCCCAGCAGGGCTGCCTTTTGAATCTGATGGATGTTGATTTTGTCGATTTGAAGGTGTTTCAAGTACAGTGCTAGTGTTTTTGGAATGGTGCCCAGGGTGCCAATTACTACTGGGATGACCTCAGCTGGTTTATGCCGTAGTCACTGAACTGATCTTCAAATAATGATATTTAGTGATTTTCTCATTTCTTTTTCATTGACCCTGCTGTCACCAGGTATTGCTATGTTGATGATGGCCACTTTCTTGTCGATGATGGCCACTTTCTTGTCCTCGATCACCGCAATGTCCGGTGTGTTATCCGCCAACACTTTGTCCTTTTAGATTCAAAAGCCCAACAAGACCTTGGCCTTCTTGTTTTCCAAGACTTTCTCTGGACGATGTTCCTACCAGTTTTTAGCCATCCTGATGTTGTAATTCTTCTATAAATTCCAATAGATCATCTGTTTGTGCTCAATCTGGGCGATCTTTTTGCAGCAGATGAGTACATGGGCTACAGTTGCATGGGATTCCTTGCATAAGCTAGACTTTGCATCATCTGAGGATTTTTTAAATTCTGGCTTTGATCATATTTGTCATAATTGCCTTCTCTTGAGTGGTTAAAATCAGTTATTCAGTTTCCTTTTTCAGAGTTCCAGTTGTTAACCATAGCCAGATCTTTTCATTGTCCACATTGTCCTTGATCTTCTCCAGAAAGTAGCTATGCAATGCTTTTTTTGGTCCCAGCTTTCAATCCTTGTTTTAATCACATTTCTTCTATACTCCTATTAGGTTCGCTGGGCTTTCAGTAAATTTCTGTTCTTCAGTCAATGCCTGTTCTTGATTTTCATTCACATAAATGGCCAGTGCATGTTTCATCTCCTCCAATGTTCGTTTTACTTCCAGTAACCCCCTATCACCAGATCTCCAGGGCAGTCTGTTGGTATCAGTACATGTGTGTGAAGCATAGTGCATTGTCATAAGCTTCTGAGTTTTTCTGTCCAATGCATCTAATCAGCCTGTGTCCAGTGTATGATTCTGGTGTTGTACCAGATGATGGGTATGGCCCAGGGGTTGATGGCCTTTATTTTATTCCTGCCATTTAATTTGAACTTCAAAAGTTTCCTGACCCTCTGGGTGTATTCTCCACTGACCACAGTCTTCACTTGCCTGTTCTTGATGTTATCTAGCGGCAAAATGCCCAGGTACTTAGAGGCTTTCTTTTGGTTGCACTTGATTAGTTGGCCACCAGTGACCTTGCCCCTCTTTACCGCCACAGTGGCACACTTTCCAGGCCAAACTCCATTGAAATGTCTGTGTTGAATATTTGGACTGTATTCACTAATGACCAGATTTCTGTGTCTGATTTCCCATAGAGCTTCAGATCATCCATGTACAGCAAATGGGAGATTTTTTTCCTGAGTCTTTGGCTGTTTGATATCCTAACTTTGTTTTCTTTAAAATCACTGTTAGTGGGATCATAGCAGTAAAGCGATAGTGATCATAAACAGTAAAGCGATAGTGAATCACCTTGGAAAATTCTTTGCTTGATCTTGACTGCTCCATTGTTTTCATTTGCGACTGTCAGTTCAGTTCTCAATGTTGTTTTCTTCCTCTTCTTCTTGTTCTTCTTCTTCTTATTATTATTATTATCAGTAGTAGTAGTAGTAGTAGTAGTAGTAGTAGTAGTAGTAGTAGTAGTAGTAGTAGTAGTAGTAGTAGTAGTAGTAGTAGTAGTAATATCATCATTATCATTGTCATCTGATTTCAGTGAGTCTGTTTCTTAAGAATGTCTTCCCACATCCACTTTTGGAAACTTAAGCACACATACTAAATTCTTAATGCCAACTTCCTTCAGAAGGCTTGTGTATAACAAATTCTGAAAGGAAGTCCAAAGAACACTATTTTCTGAGATGTAACCTCATGTGTTTTCCCTCTCATGTTACATATGCAGGCATCTTAAGACTGCGGTGTGGACAACTTGGAGCCAAAATTAATATTTAAAGCAAACTTCCATTGTCTTATAGCAATATGTTGTACCAGTTAGGAATCTGCTGCAGGAATATCTGATTTATCAGATTAAAAGTTTCGCTTTGCTGAAATGTTTGTTCTGAACAGCATTAAAGTTGCTGGTAACAATGTCCCCGTGGATAATGTATGCTTGCAGAGATGCAAACCCTACTATGCACACTGAAGTATTTCTGATCCTTATACCAGAATAAAGGTGGTAGTCTTTAAGGTGCCACAAGACAGATTTATTGTTTTTACTTCTAAATTAAGAAGAGTTGGGTGTTTGTTTGGTCAGTGAAAACAAGTACTAGAGGGCGAGAGAAAATGTTGTGCAACAAGCAGCCTCTAAAGAGATTTGTTTGGAGTCAGAGACTCCAAGGTAGGAAAGAGCCCACACTTGTTTTTTCTCCTTAAAAGTCCCTGCCGCCTTCACTGATAAGTTGTCCTTTCTTAACAGCGAGCCTGCATTGACTTTGCCATCAGCGCCAAGCCACTTACCCGGCACATGCCCCAGAACAAGCAGAGCTTTCAGTATCGCATGTGGCAGTTCGTAGTTTCACCACCCTTTGAGTACACCGTTATGGCCATGATTGCCCTCAACACCATCGTCTTAATGATGAAAGTAAGTCGGAGAGAAGGGATTGTGAGTCAGCAATGAATCTGCATGGAGTCCATGGGGTGCACATCCTGTGGGGCTTGCCTGGCCATTTACCATGGGGTCATTCTGGATACTGTAAAGTTGGCTGAGCTATATGGAACTGTGTACAACAATACTGACTATTGTCCACATCCACAGTTGTTCAGGATCCTTCAGACTCCTAAAAACCAGATCATATTGGCCTCTTCTTGACTCAGTGGGGATAGTCATGATCCAGAAGAAGGAACTAATCTGAATTCTGTTGTACCAACCTAACCTGAAATGGTTCTTTGGCCCTGGGGAACAATGTTTCTGCCCTACCAGTATCTTGAGTTGTAACCTCATGTCCATCCTTCATGATTAACAGAGCTTTCCTTGTCTCTCTGTTTCTCTCTCTCTCTTTCTCCACCCCACCCCTAGTACTACAATGCCTCAGCTCTATATGAAACAGTACTTAGGATGTTCAACATTGTCTTTACTGCCCTATTCTCTTTGGAATGTGTTCTGAAAATCATTGCCTTTGGAGTGCTGGTAAGTATCACTCTTCCTAGAGTTCTTGAGAATAAAGAAAGGTCTGCACTGTGGAACTTGAGAAACATAACTCTTCCCTTTTCAAATGGGAAGAAGTAAAATATCTTGCCCCTTCATTGTCATTTACTTATTTATCTAAAACTTTTACCCTACCACATGACTCAACAGGGCCCTCAAGCACTGCACCTCATTTGGGAGCAAGGAATGTAGGGAATGTCTCTACCATGAGACAGTGTCAGAAATCATGACACTTTCAACACTTCTACTAAGAGGACATGGAATAACTGCTAAGGAGTATGAAGAATAGAGATTTGCAGATGGCAGGGAACTGGGAGAGCTAGTCTTAGAAGTCAGAAATAAAATTCAAAATCACTTTCATAAGTTGTGTTGAAGCTAACAAAATGAGACTTGGCAGAAACATATGTAAAGTTTTCATTTAGGCAAAAATAATCAAATGTTCAGGTATAGGATAGTGATTAACTGGTGTGATAGTAGCACATGTAAAAAAAATCTTGAAATTGTAGATTACAAGTTGAACAAGCATCAGTAGTTTGATTTCACTTTAAAAGGGATAATGTAATTTTAGGCTGCTTTAATAAAAGCATAACATCCAATATAGGGGAAGTCATTATTTATGAGAAATAAACTGCACTAGTTAGAATTGTTCTGGAATACTGGGCTGTTCTAAATCCTGCATTTTAAGAAGGCTATAGGCAAATTTAAATGGGTGTAGATGAGGGAACATTCAGGGGTCTGTAAAACAAGTCCAGTGAGGAAAGGCTGGAAAAAATCGCATTGGTTTAGCCTGGAAAAGAGAAGACAGGAATGAGAAGGTGGTTAGCACTCTTCAATACTGAAGGCTTACAGGGAGAAGAATAATGGTTAGGTGAGCACACCATTTAATGGTCTTTATACAGAGGTAGATTTCAGTTGAACATGGGGAAAACCTTCCTAATTTTAAAAACAGATAACCAGTTATCTAGAGAGCATACTGGACAACTATTTTCCAGTAATAAACTCTAGCTTTGGATGCCCTGGGCAGAGGCCAAACTAGATCGCATGTCAGGCCCATCCCAATTCCATGATTCTCTTGCTATTTCTATTGTTGTTGGCTTCCAATAATATGGGAAGCTGCATACTCCTCACAACCGATGCAGATTAAAAGACTTTTATCTCTCACTGCTCATGACTTCCTGAAATATTCAGATTTGAAAAAAGCAGTTTGGGCAGATGCTTGATTGGAGATGACGATTTTTAGATGGCATAGCAGGGGAAGCGTGGCCAGGGAGGAGTCGACACTAATCGGCTTCCACTTGGCTGTTGCCTCTGTTATGCCAGTGGCCAGAGCATTAAGCCAAATGGAGCCTCTCTGGCAGTGGGGAGGTTTCTTTTGTGTTCTTTGCCTGCCCGTGCCACTGGAAAGCTCCCTTGGGAACAGTGGGGCAGAGTAGCCATGGCACCAGGTCCAGGCACCCAGGCTTTGGAATGTGGCTGTTATTGTTGCAAGCATTATGAAACTATCTGCAATGGCAAGACTTGTGTCGAATCCATATTGTAGGCTGGTACCCTTGGGTAAGAAGAAAAAAAATAGCAAGAAGAAGACAGATACAAGGCTCCCTCCAGTACAGGAGTAAGCAGCTAGCAGCTTGGGTGAGATCTAGCCTCCTAAATAGTGCCATCTCTTTCCTGCCCACTCTGTTCCAATCCCACAGGGGGGGGAAGGATGTTGTTAAGCAGTGTCAGTGGCAATGTGTCTTGGCAATAAGCCGAGGATTGTGGAGCTAAGTTTACTTGGTTGAATGTTTATAACGTTTATAACCAACTTCAAGGTGGTTAACAAAAATTGTTTTTGTTTATTTATTAAAAATTAGAATGGCCACAGTTCCTTGTCAAAAGGGCTCTCCACCAACACTAGTTGTTAACAGTGGGTCCTTTCATAATTTGTTCCTTCCAAAGCCTTTCTCTTGATATAGCCCAAGCTGTTGGTTGAGTTGTATAATCTGAATTAATGCACTTATTAACAGCTCTGCCATTGCCAGAGTTTGCAGTGGCAGCTGGCTTTCTCTTCAACATTTAATCCAGCTGAAGAGTTCATCCCCAGGTGCAGTCACATTCTTGGACTCATCTGCGTTATATTTATTTTGATTGATATTCCTGCAAGTAATCGGGGGAGAGGGAAAGAACCTGGCTGCTGGCTCTTGGCTTGAGACTGGCACAGCCCGTGGTCTCGCTGGGAAATACCATTGCTTCAGGCAATCACAGAGAGCATCTTGCAAACAGACACTCCTTTGCTCAGCCTGCAGCTTGCTTATGGCAAGTGAGGAAGATCCCACGAGCCTTTGAACGTGGGCTCAGGTTTTTTCATCAGTGTTCGTAAATCAGAAGCCAGGTCACCATTTCGGAAAATAATTGTCATCTAGAGAAGAAACTTTCTATTCAGTCACTACATTTCCTTTTGCAACCTCCATAAAAAGAATCGAAGTGGACTAAAACTTAACCGGGAGGGTGGCTAAGGGTGGTAGTCAGGGTGGAGACTTCTTTGTTCCTGTTGCTGTTGCTTCTGTTGTGATTGAATGTTGTCACCTGTTTGCTGCTGTGTGGCTGTTCCTTTTCGTCCTTTGTTTTGTTCTTTCTTTATAGAATTATTTCCGTGATGCCTGGAATATCTTTGATTTTGTCACAGTTCTGGGTAGCATCACAGACATCTTAGTGACAGAGTTTGGGGTAAGTTCAAAATGATGGTGGGGATGACATTTGGGGGAGGGAGGCATTCTGCAGGGAGTGGGGAATAAGAACTGAAACATGACATGTTCATCCCATTGAGCAGGGTCTTTCACTAGGGTAGAGACGGGACAGTGTATCTATACCAGGAGGTCCATGTGGCCTTTGTTATTTAGGAAGGAGAAGAGGAATAGTTTTGCTTTCTTCCAGAAATAGATCCTCAAAATGTTAAGACCTCTCTTCAGTAAGAGGCTTGTATTTATTTAAATCCTGTCGCTCAGTGAAAGTCTTATGCTGGCATAAGTTCAGAATTCCTGAAATTAGTAGTTAATGTTGGCATGAGAAGAAGAGTTTGGATTTATATCCCCCCTTTCTCTCCTGTAAGGAGACTCAAAGGGGCTTTACAATCTCCTTTCCCTTCCCCCCTACAACAAACACCCCTGTGAGGTAGGGACTGAGCGAGCTCCAAAGAACTGTGATTAGCCCAAGGTCACCCAGCTGGCATGTGTTGGAGTGCACAGGCTAATCTGGTTCACCAGATAAGCCTCCACAGCTCAAGTGGCAGAGCAGGGACTCAAACCTGGTTCTCCAGATTAGAGTGCACCTACTGTTAACCACTGCACCACGGTGGCTCTCTGTACTCACTCTAGTAAGACATTTAGATCAGCATTAACCCAGAGGCTTTCTAGCGAGAAGGTTCTAAAGGTGCATTCATTTGTGTTGATGGCATTTGACACAACCTTACAGCAGTTTGGCTGAGGGCCTTTTCACACATTATAGCAGAAGTGAATGCACATTTTAAAAAATTGTATCTATATCAGTAATCGCCACTGGGGCCTCCTAGTGTATTACAAGAGAACTACTACAGTAGTATACTGGGAGAAATAAAATAAATAAATGACATAATTAAAATCTCCTGTGAGCCCAGAGAACCACCATGGAAGAGGCTTACAACTGCAACTATACATAATGCACTGGATGGTTCTTGCCTCCTTCCAATCAGCCTCTTCTGAGAGAAGATAAATTCTGCCACATTTTTGCATCAGATGTGATGCAGTCGTTCAGTCATTCCCCGTGGAGAACTGCAGCAGAATCCTCTGCACTGAGAATAGGCAGTGTAATGTCTTTTGCATGAGTCTCTGTTCTGCATGACCAGGACATAGTGAACATGTTTCTCTGGAGAAAATGTGGATGCAAGAATGGAGTGTGCCTCCAGTTTTAACTCACTGAGACATTTGCTTCTATACTGTAACAAGATGGGTACACATAACCTTTTTTGGTGTGTCTACAGCACAGACACGCATGTCAGAAACCTGGGACCAATTTTAGCCAACTGCCATATTTAATTGCTATATCAACACTAAGTTTAGTTTCCACATGGTATATATGGAAGAAAAAAAGATACATATATTACAGGGTAGAGCTCATATGCTACACATGTTTTATGTAGCCCGGTAATTGAGCCATGTAATTGACACACTTGGGCCACTCCACACATTGCAACAAAGGCCTTTGTGTGGAGTGGCCCAAGTGTGTCAATTACATGGCCAGATCCACTGGCGCTTCCTAGGAGATGCTTTCAGAAGCATAAGCCTCATTAGAGAGGAAAGAATATGTCATGAATAGAATTTGTCCTCTTGAAGCCAAAATGGGGAGACTCTGCATGAGGACTGACATGCCATTCAGAGTACTGGCAAACTGCATGGTTGTGACTGGGCTGCTTACCTCCCTGAGGAAAATTATCTGAATTAGTTTTTCCCCCTCAGGGTCAAAGGACACAGGATGCTGGAAGATTCCTGTATGCAGCACCCAGGTTTATTTCCTGATAGGTGGTGTGAGAGATCCCAGTTCAAATCAGGAATATGATGCAAGGGGGAAGGGGGATTTAAGCCCCCCCCCCCCCCCCGCCCCGGTGTAACCTGGCTCAAAACAATTGAGCTGCTTTTTGTCCCATTTGGGAAATCATACAGATCCTGTATTGTATGTCTGGCCAACAGTGTAAATGGTATCTCCATGGAATTATTTCTGGTCAGAAAGATGGCCAGGTTGGGAGGGTATAAACCTTTCTTCACCCAGCAGTGTAGTCCAGATTCAAATAGGCTTCCTACGCAGTGGCTGTTAAAAGGAGGGAAAAACTGGGAGCTCCATACACAAAACTCCCAACACCTTGTCTGGTTTGGCCTTCACTTGTATCACTAAAGACAGGCTACAGTAGAGCAAGAAATCAGAATCGTCCCATATCCTCTTCTTCCAACCCCCTTAAGCATGTCACAGTGAGATGACGGGGGAAATAGCATTTGAGTGGAAGTCTTGAATTATTACAATGGAACAGACCCCTGGAATATTCTGAGAGTTTTAGAAATGGAGAGCAGAGCCTCCCTTTCAAAGTTCAATGAGCAGTGAGAATGCTTTCTTCCAGCATGAACAGATGAATAGCCAGTATCACATCCATATTTATTTCTAAGGAAACTGAGGCATCCAGTTTGGAAAGACTTCCACAAGTGCAAAAGGCTTGTTTCTAGGTCCCTGCAGGTAAAGAGTGTTCCTGCTGTCATTTTCATCCAGAAGGTTTTGATGATGACCGTCTTACTGATCCTCCATTAATATCCGTTCGTCTTGATCTTCCATATACAAAGTGTGGCACACAGAGCCATCAGGAAGGAGGAGGATCTTTCCCAGAAAAGATGCATACAAGGCAAACTAGTTCCTTGTGGTTGCAAAAGGCTGCTTTGTGTGCACTGTGAGAGCATAGATTTCTTTGCTTTTTCTTTTTACAAATCTTTACAAAAATTTACAAATCTTTACAAAATCTTTACAAATCTTTACAAAAATTTACAAATCTTTACAAAAATTTACAAAGCAAGTTAAGGAGCAAGTAGGCGTGAATAGCTGCATAAGATGCTGAGTCCATATTTCCTGTAGAGGAGAAGTCAAGAATCTTTGTGTGTTTTTTTATTAGAAGCAGGTGTGTATTATTTGTACACAAGTTTAAATACCTGTTCTTCTAGGTCATCTTTGGTAGGGCATTCAGATTCATTCCTGTAAAACAAAATAAATTATTTACACACATGTGAATGAAGCCACAAAGCCATTGACCAGAGAAAACTGAAGTATCTTAGGTATATGCTTGGGATGCTTCTTGAAGGGATTGCAGAGGCTGATGATGTTGGCTTGGATAATTCCTTCTCAAAAGAGAGGCTATGCCAACTCCACAAAACTTGAGCAACAGGTATCTCAAATTCTTTCTTTACATATACTGTATGTATTAAAAAAAACACTAAAGGAGACTATTTCATCTTTTCCTAAAAACTTGGTGATGTGTGAGAACAGGTAGAAATTTCCTCTGTTTTATCATAAATCCACCTGGAAACTCCCATACTTCTGGTTTTGCTCTTGTTTCTCATTTTTGTATCCTGATTCTTGCTTGGCTAGGAAAGTAGATGTAGCCTGTATTTTTTCTGGTTGAGCAACGCTCAAACACCTGCCCATTCAGCTTGTATCCTGTTCACTGGTTGAGAATAGAGACCTGATTTTTTTTAATGATTGTTTGAAAGTTTGTGAATCTGTTTTTTGGTGTTTGGCAGGTTGTTTCACTCTGCTCCTTACTAACCATACAGGACATCACAATTGGCTTTTCATACATGTGCGTTCTCACACAGCTTGATTTAAGGTCTACTACCACCCCATCCTTGCTACATAACTGCTTTGTTTAGCATGCAGTTGTTTAAATAGTTAGATCCCTCACAAAATCATATAAATCAATTAGCAATAAATGCTGTGCTTTGATAAAAATCCTACCTTCACTCTTCATCGAAATAGCCCTAGGTGACCATAACAGCCACCAATCGGTTTGAATCATCGACATCTTTGCACATGCTCAGTTTTGAGAAAGCCCCATGTAAACCAATTTAATAGGTACTCACACCTGCTCTGCATGAACTGAACAGGCTGCTTGATCAACTGACATCTTATTTCCACCTTTGAATATGGTAAGTTTGACAGTTGAATATGTTCACGGTGAAATTTGCAGCATCCCTTGTTTTAAATAAGCCAGTACCATACTAAAGAGTAGAAGAAATCCCTCCCTGAGGAAAACTCTTAATTAATTCTGATTTTAATCTGTCAGCCTTGCATCCTTGACATGTTTAACACCAACAAAGATTTAAACTCTGTTTGCTCAAAGGGAAAATGAGTTCTGTACAAGTAGTTTAATTCCCAAATCATACCTCCAATCTTCCTGTAGTTTGAATCCTTGATGAGAATTGGGAAGTTGCCTGCCCCACATCATTTGAATACCCCAGCTCCTTACACATAAAAGGAGCCGTGTGGCGTAGTGGTTAAGTGCTTGCACTGCCACTCACACGGTCAGGAGTTCGAGCCCCCTGCGGGTCCGATATCCTGGCAGCTGGCTCATGGTCAACTCAGCCAGCCATCCATTTCTTGGTCAGTTAATGAGTACCTAGCACATAGCTAGGGGTAAATAATAGCTGGGGAAAGCAATGGCAAACTACCCCACAAAAACGGCTTGCCTCACTGCTTACAGTGGTACCCCAGGGTCGGACCCAACTGAAGGGGAAACTTTACCTTTACCTTACGCATGGCATTGTTCTGAGTTCTTGCTCCGTTGAGAGGTGAAGGAATGATGGGATTTGCTGCCAGTACTGCTATGTAGGAAATGGTATGGCTAAGTTCACATTATGCTCACTCTCAACAGTCTTTCCAGAAGTATTTTGAAGACCTGCAATGGTAAATTATTTTCATCCCTAAGCTGGCTGCAGCATTGACTTGTGGAAGTCCATATTCCAATATGTGCCTCAGATTCTCTCATCTGACTTCCCAGAAAATGAAAGCTCAGTAGTGAGTTTTGTTTATGCTGGAAGCAAAGCTACATATGCAGGCATTTTGACTGTGAATATTTGAGGTCAGAATGGAGTCCCTCACTTGTGAGCAGGCAGAAGAAAGGGGTGGGTGTGGGAGAAGGGTGGGTTTGGTATCTCCTTCCCTAAGGCTATATGTGATATATAATGACTATGTTTCTTGTCTTATCTTCTTTCCATGCTGTCTCTTTATACTGTTCTATATTGGCGCAACACCCTCTGAAAATGTCATCCAATCAAAATGCACTATGAAAAATCCATCTGTCCATCCATGAACCGGTCTGTGTGTCCATGCCAATGAATATTTCTGAACTTCCCTGCCCTGCTCCCTCTCCCATCACCAAAAATGAAATCACTACCTTCTGCTTTTCTCCGTTTGCTGGTTGGGATTCAACTTGCGGTATTAAAATGCCCACCCTTCCCTGACTTCCTCTGATCCTCTCCATCTCAACATTTGCATCTAGGATCCGGTTGGTTACTTTCTGAAGCCTTAAGTGCTTTATGTTCATGAAGAGCATCTTCTTGGCACATTGCATGACCTTTTGAGCCAAAGATGCCTGCAGCATATTGGCCAGCTTGCTCTTCCAGCTTCTACCCCCTATCCCATTTTGTGTCACTTATTTTATCTTACTCCGATTCAGTTAATTCCATGGAAATACTCTATCTAATGATATGGAGCAGTGGAGGAATTCTATAGTCTTAGTAGTGACATTCCCTAAAGAGATGGTTCCATTTTTCCAGTCTGAGATGTATAAAAGGGTAGGCCTTCCAAAAAGGTGATGAGCTGGATACCCAAAAGAGAAGAAAAATAGGACTATACCAAGCATGGTATCAGCAAACCAAAAAAGGAACAAAGACTCAACATGACTGGCGACAGATTTATTGTCACTTGCGACCCCTAGACGTTTCACTAGAAAAGATTCATCAGGGAATCTGTGAAAACATAATTTTACAATAAATATAACTGATAGATATATAACCACATTTTGAAAAATTACAAACTATTAAAATTTATATTCACTAAATGGTAATTAATTACAAAATGATCCTGTCTTTTTCATTAATGTAAATTTTAATAGTTCGTAATTTTTAAAGGTGTGGTTTTGCAGATTTATTGTAGCTTATCCTGATGAAACTTTAATAACAAAACATCTAGGCCCTAGATTCTAGGGGCTGTACATGACAATAGGCAGTCACTGGTCACCTTGCTCCTTTTCCCTTTTTTGGTTTGTGGAGGTGAATACTCAAGCGAGCAGGTAGCTGAATCTTCAACTGGGGAAGTGAATCACTGATTAGGCTGGAACAGTGTCAGATCCAGTGGTTGTTCTGATAATGGTAGTTAACAGATTCAGATCATTCTCTTCTCCTCACAGCTGTCCCTTCTAGCACCAAGAAAGCTGATTCCAAGTGTCACAGGACCTGTATGGTGTGGGGCACTGCACCGAAGAGGAGGAAAGGGGGTAAAATCACCCTGACCTCCCTCTTCTGTTAATGTATCTTCCCAACGTACCTGGCCATTAGTCTGTACAAGTCCCTTGATTCTGGGAATTGACTTACCTGGGGTTGGAAAACTCTGCTGTGGGGAGGAAAAGATCTGTGATCTTTGCATCCATGGATCATTGCATCCAACCAACCATATTCTGCTATCGTAAGCAAGTTTCCACCAGCTGTTTTCCTACTGTCAAAATCCTTGTCCCTTCTCACCTCCAAACAGATGGGCATCGTGAGGCAGGCAAAAGGGAAGAAAACTCCCAGTGAGGCAGGTTTTTCCTAGTTGCGTGGTCGCTCTACAGATGGCCACTTTGGATGAGATCACATGCATGCTTCTCACTTTATGACCCCAACATCTCTGGACAATTTGAATATATATTGCTACCCTCACTGACCAAATATCACATGACACAATCCCCAAACACAAAGCTTTTCAGTGGAGCAGTGTATGTGGTTTTCTGAAAGACATCGCATTCCAGACGGTGGCTTGTTGACACCTGCAGACTTCCCATGAACTGTGTTTAATGTGGGCTGCACAGTCAGTAGGGTGATTTACAGGAAACATTTCCTTCAGTGCCCTACCCCTTCGCACATTTTTATACATTCGTGGTGAGGGTACCATCTAGTTAATGCTGCAGATCATTGAATGATAAGTGACAGAGTAAAAACACAGATCTGAATTGGCCCTCATATGTATTTATTTATTTATTTTATTCCACTTCTAAACCGCCCTACCCCCGGAGCAATGTTTCCTATCATTCTATATATTAGCTGATGGCGATGTATGTATATTGGAGGAACGCAAAGTCAAACTTCCTCTGCTTAGACCAGGAGTGGCCAGCCTATGGCACTCCCCATGTTCATAGACTACAATTCCCATCAGCCCCTGCCAGCATGGCCAATTGTAGTCTATGAACATCTGGGATGCCATAGGTTGGCCACCCCTGGCTTAAACACTTGCTCTGAAATCCTGCGGACTCGCCGTAAATTGGCAGTGGCTTGATTGCACTTTACATACAGAGACATGTATATATGCAAGATAGGGTAGATGAAAGGGCATTTCTTTCCTAATTATCTCTATAAATACATGCAACATCTCTGCATAACAAAGTGCATCCTGCTTAGTTTTGTACACATGTTCTCTTTTAAAACCAATTGCTCATACTCTGCCCACAGCACAAAGTTTTAGATGGCCTGTGCATAGCCTCTTTCCTTGTATCACTCAGAATACATCATTCATTCCTTTGATCTTGACCTAGTTGCATAAACACGGTATCTGACAGTGTGAGGCCTCACACCTTTTCAGCCATACGTGCACATTCCCTTCCTTGATATGTTAGGACAAAACTATCCCTTATAAGAAGTAAAATGCCATTTCTTATTTTCTTCTATGTTAGAAATTTGCCTGATGCCCATTTAGGAGAAATGGGAAGGAACGTTGGCTTAATGCCTTTGAGTCGTGAAGAAGGGATCCGTTTTTGACTCTCAGGGGTACTTTCACTGTTTTGTCTCTAGCACAGACATCCCTGTTTGATACTAGTGTTTGAAGATGAATGTCGACATCAGCAAAGAATAATTTAACATAAGAATCTTTTACCTATTTGACAAAAATCGACATACATGTCCATACATGTGCATTGCATGTGTAGTTTGTGATATTGGTTGGCTGAGTAGATGTGATGGCTTGGAAGGTTCAGTTGTTGGTCAGCAGTTTACACTCCAAATTCTGTGTTAATTTGTGTGGGAGTAAAGCTGTGGGCAGGAGTGGTTGAGGATGATGAAGAGATTGTCAGTTGGAGAAAAGCTTAGCGGTATCGTGGATAGAGAATCAAGAATCTTAAACCTAGGGAGCTGAAGCAAAAGAGGACATGGCAAAAAGAAAACTTTGTCGTGCTTAAGATCAAGAAAGGATGTACATGCCGGGAGGATAAAGTAGTGGCAGGAAAGATGTTTTTTAAAATACAGTAGTTGAAGGAAGTGGTATGACGTAGCTAGTGTATATGGACCAAGGAAACGCAGTGTTGTTAATTATGAAGTATAGATTCAGCCAGTTTTTGTCAATACTCTTTCTGGAGGATTGTGTCCTGAAAATAGCAAAAAAAAAAAAAAACCCCAACCCTGAAATTTAGCAACCAGCCAATTCCATGGCTGCAAGTTTCTAGTCTAAAGAGATGTGTGAAGGTAGTATTGAAAGTGATATATAAAGTGATTAGCAGGGGGAGAACAAAGCACTGGTATGCTATTCACTTCCAGGAGGCAAACTAGTATAGCCTTCCCACTGAAGGTGGACATAGCTTCCTTGTTTATCTTTCTTTTTTGCATGTATATCATTCTTTTTGTTTGCCTTGCATGAACTGAACCTGGAAGTAAAAGAAACAGGTTTCATTCCTTTGGATGCAGTCTTGCAGTGACTTCTGCTACCCCACCATCATGCATGTTTGCTGGATTCCCTGTTACATGTTCAGATTTTGGAGAGGGTTGGAGAGAGATGGGCTTATAGCTTCTGGGAACATATACAAAGGGAACTTCCAAAGAGATGGGAGAATGCAGCAAATAGTAGCTGTTGGGAAGAGGGCCTCCAAGAGTTACGTGGGAATCCTTGGTCACGGCATCTGATATCCTTTCGTGTCCACTGTGTGATCACATTGCAATTCTTCAATATTTGTTTTGTAATTATAGAACAAGGCACACTTCACACCAAGTTTATGTCAGGCACTCAGTTCAGTTTCTTGGCATGTGTGATGTCTGAGTCTTCTATCTTTGTCTCTGTCTCTCTCCGTCTCATGCAGTTCCCTTGGAGGCTTTTTTTATCTGGTACCCTAGAGCATGTCTAGGGACAGGTGGTGCTGCAGCAATTAGTCCCGTAACACATCTTGCAGAGATACCTTATCATACCCAAGTGACTGGATCATTTCCACTTCTCAGTGCATAATCACTTAAGTCACATGGCAGTACCTGTGGCTCTATTAGAACTACCTAACCTCACATGTTTACCAGTGCTCTTATTGAATGAACATGCAGTGAGTCACCAAAGTCTAGCTCCTATGTGCTCAGCTTGGGAACCCAGCAAGGATCATGCATGAATGAATCCTTAACCATCGGTTCTGAAGGCTAAAGCTCTTGAGCAAGGGCTGTTGCCCAGGGACAAACTTTACACTGGCTAACAGGCTGGAATTTTACATCTTGGTTAGAATCCCTTTTCTGTGCTGGTTGGGTTGACTTTAGAAAAGGCCCGAAACCAATGACACACACACATACACACACACACATACACACACACACACACACACACACACACACACACACACACACACACACACACACACACACACACAGAGAGAGAGAGAACAGTTTACTGCCCCATGTCAGGTGGGATAGTCCAGGAACTCCGTTGCTTACCTCCTGGAAATGTTAGAGGTGGGCGGTCTATCAAATTTAATGAATAAATAAAATAAATAAATAAAAATGGGGCTTCCAGCCCTTGAACAGGGCTCAAAGCGGAAATGCATAGTCACATTGCAATGTATTCCCTATGTCCCAGAAGCTTATGTGCCATCTCCTCTGAAGGGGAGAGATACAAATGCATCTTGGTGAACCCAACAGGAATGTGTGTTTTTCCTACTTCACCAGAGGTGCTAAACCTTCATTTAGCTGCAAATTATTCGGTAGTGAACATTCCTCCAGGTCCCTGGTGTTGCCACCATGTTGGGTGCACAGGGCAGATGCATTTGCCATGCAAACCGTTCTATGCAATTGCAGATCTCCAATAACCCCCTCTCCCAACTTCTCCCAACCCTCCTCTTCCTCACTGGCACGTCTCGCTTTTCCCTAGATCTTGTATGCACAGAACATGTGTGATGTGAGGCCACACAAGAATGTTCTACCTGCTTGTGTCAAAAAATATCAGTGCATTTGGTTGTTGGTAACTTTAGCAAAAACACCCTGTATTAACGATCAATGGTTGATTTTCCCAAACAGATTATTTCACCTTTATTTTCCAAGGGAATGGGTGGCCTTATAATCATGCTATTTATTTTCACGTGGGTGATTCCCCCACCCCCCGCTGCCCTTCCATGCTGTTCTGTCGTCCTTACTAATCTTACTAATTGCAGCAGGGTTGGTTGGGCTTTGTTTTCTTGTCAATCCCCTGGGTCTGCTGCCTCCCCATCCTGAGCCTGATCCCGCTCATGCCACTCTCCCTTCATTTCCCCAGAACAACTTCATCAACCTGAGTTTCCTTAGGCTATTCCGAGCTGCCCGCCTCATTAAGCTGCTCCGACAAGGCTACACCATCCGCATCCTGCTTTGGACCTTTGTCCAGTCTTTTAAGGTAACATATGAAAGGGCTTTCCCAGCTGAGTTCTGAGAGTCTTGGGGATTTGAAATGAGTTGGGGAAGAAAGGAGGGATGAAAGTCCCAGTGCTGTAGTTTTAGCACAGGGGTCTGCAACCTGTGGCTCTCCAGATGTTCATGGACTACAATCCCCATCAGCCCCTGCCAGTTAGCCCCTGTAGTCCATGAACATTTGGAGAGCCACAGGTTGCAGACCCCTGGTTTAACAGGTAGCAGTTAGACACATCCATCCCCACTGATCTGCTTTTTGGATAATCTGCTCTTTACCTAGTAACAAAAATGTTGAATCCTGACCTTTGTTCCGTTATGCCGCTGATCCTTACTTGTGCCATTTTACACCAGGTTCATCCTTTTGAGATGGGCTAACCATTTCTGCAGGATTTCTGTAGCCAGGTTAGGATGTGATGGCGGTGCAGTGGGGCAACGAAATGACCTAAATCGCTCCCTTTCATTCATCTAGTGGGAATAATACGTGAGAAGCGAGGAAGCTCTTCTTCTTACTAACCATATTCCCAGTGCAATAAGTGTAACCAAGTTAGAATTCTGAAGCTAGAAAGCAGTAACTTATACTTATTTTTCCCCTCTACTAGGCCCTTCCATATGTGTGCCTTCTGATTGCAATGCTCTTTTTCATCTATGCCATCATTGGCATGCAGGTAGGTGTCAAACAACTTCTGTCCCGACCAGTCAGCCTCAGTCCATGCATGCTGGTATGCCTTTGACACGGCACAGGATCATGGACACTAGTGACTCTGTGCCAGAGACTTGCACAGCAAGGTCTAGCATGGGGCAGGTGTTTCTCCAGGTAAATGTTGGTTTCGCTGTGCAAATACAGGAGCCTCATGCCCACTGCAGGATCAGTAGCACCATTTATCCCTTCAATATATCTCTGAGGGCTTTCAGTTCTCACAAGGAGGCATAGAGCAGTGCTCTCAGCTCTGCACTCTTCATTCCTAATTTTGTAGCAGTATTCTATGCTGTGGTGCTGTTGTCACTACAAGGCAGCCGCGGAGCTACAAGGGGGCGGGCGCGTGTGTGTGCACCATGCACTGGGTGCACGCGTGGAGGGCACAAAAATCACCCCAGGCCCCTCCCCCTTTCCCCCGACATGAACCCCTCTTGGGGCTCACAAGGTCTCCTGGGAACTGTAGTTCCTCAGACAGTTTTTACTGAGAACAGGCCTTTTGCAGCCTGAAAAAGTTTTGAAAAAGGAAAGGAACTAAGATTAGTGTGGGAAGGGGGGAAGGGGGCACTGCGGGGGGGGGGCACCGCAGGGGGGGCATGGGGGGCGGGAAATGTAGCATGCACACCGGGCACAGTTTGACCCAGCAGCGCCTCTGCTACAAGGCAGCCTGGGATTTTCTGATAGCCAAAGTCAGACTTTACATAATCATCTGGCCTTCATATGTCACTAAACTGCCCCTGGTTTTCCTAAATCTTTACCATTGAATGAGCAGTTCCCATCCATGTTGGCAGATGGCCAGTTCTGCAAACACCATCTATTCTACTATGGGATCGTAATGACAGAATCAATAACAAAATCAGATTGCCATTGGCCTTTAACTTAAAAGCCCAGAAGCCTTTGGTCCTTCGCTGCTTAGCTAAAAATTCCAGTTTAGATCAGCAGCCTAACACTGCTTGTTTAGGAATACAGCATGCGAACCGAGGTCGGTGGAAGCTTGCATGTGGGAAGCTGGTTTGCACAGACAGACACTGTATCTGGTTTTGTAAGCTAGCTCCATGCAAGCTGCTATCCAGAATGTTAGAACTGGGGCAAACGTAAAATAATGATGTTTAACAAAACAGCTTTCTGCTGGCTGAAAACGGGCCAGGCTGGGGGGGAAGGGGGGAAGGGGGCGGGGCAATTTTCTCACCCCAGCTGCATGTCTGGTGCAATGCGCACCCCCCTGTCCCCTTGTAGCTATGCCACTGGTTTATACACTCACACATACAAAGATTTAAGTTCAAAAGTATTGCCCAATTCTTGGAAACATGTGAGCTAAGAAAACTGTAATGGAAACATTGTCCATAAGCAGCATTTTGTAGGGAACGGTTAGCTTTTTCCATGATTCCATTGTTGTGTTGTTCTATTGTGGATGATGTAAACCAAAGAAATATTTTGCTGACTGAAATATGGTTCGCGGGATTGTATGACGTATGCCTGCACCGTTTTCAGTGTATAGAAGAGCTTTTGATTCCCATAAAATGGGTATTATAAAATGGGTATGATTCCTCTGTTAGCCAGTCCTCTCTCTCTGCTACTAGTCATGCTGACTGATTGAATAAAATTAATAAAATTAATTCAACGCCTCTTGTCTCCTGGAATTCCTCTTGCTCCCCCTTTCCCACCAGGAGCCTGAGTAGCCAGCCCCAAGTTGCCCATCTGGGGTAACAGTTTGGCAACTTTTAGGAGCTTACTATTTCCTGGACACTTAATATTTCTATCTACTTGCATGTTATTGTTATCCATTTGATGTTGTCTTCAGGTGTTTGGTAACATTGGCATTAAAGATGAGGATTCTTCAATCAATGAGCACAACAACTTCCGCACGTTCTTTCAGGCCCTGATGCTTCTCTTTAGGTGAGGCTTACTCCTAATACTTCCCAGGTGACTCATGCTGATCCTGCAGTTGCTCACTTGGCCCAGTCAAGCCTCCCCCATGCTGGGTCAGCTACTGTGTCTCAAGCAGAATGCATTTCCTTCATGTATGAGTGTAAGGTTCTTGTACTACAGTCAATAATTGAAACTCTAGAAGAATTCAGCAGTTGCGTAGCTACCAGGGGGCAGGGTGAGGACTGGCGCACCAGGCAGACACCATTGGGGTCACGTTGGGGGCCTCCTTCCCCCTTGCCCTGCCCCTCCTCCTTCCCCCCTTGCCCTGCCCTGCCAGGCTCAGCAGAGGCAGCTGCACGCGCCCATGCCTGGCCCTGCCTGCTTGCCTCATGTAGCGCGGTGGCCGGAGCCCCATGGAAACCCTGGGAGGCAGCGGCTCCTTAGCGACCACAGAACAACAGGACAATGACGGCTGGGACTCCAAGCAGCAGCTCAGCCCTCCGAGTGTTCCAAAGGTGCTTGCTGGCTCTGAGGCAGCGCCAGGCACAGCAATAGCATCTGCCGGTGGGGAGGGCTACGGACCAGTGTTGTGCCAGCAGCACTGCCTGCGAGCCGTGTATGTACCCAATGACAACCCCAAAGGTGCCACAGCGGTGTGAAGCCCCACAGCTGGGGTGCTGCAGTGCCTGGTACAAGCCTGTGCGGCCAAGGGAGCCCATCTTGCCATGGTCAATTTTGGTGAGTTGGACTTCGGCGAGACAGCAGTGTTGAATGTCTTCTATGACGCTGGTGAATGGGCAGGCAGGGAGGGAAGCAAAGAGAGCCGCGAGCAAAGGCCAGGCTGGAAGGCCAGGCTGTCCCTTGGGATAAGGGTCAGCTCTGCTGCAGGAGCGGCTGAGCAGCGGGAGGAATTGAAAACTGCCCCTTCCCCAGTTCATTTGCACCTCTGGCACTTTGCAGCCGCCTTCACCTGGCTGGCGGGCACAGGGGTGGAGGAAGTGCGGAGGAACACAAGCTGGGCTTATTTGCTTCCTCCTGCTGAACAGAAAGTGGTCGAGCTGAACATGCGCTGACCCAGTCATTGTTTTGCTGCTTAGCCCTGCCCTTGCCCAGTAAGTGGGGCTCGGGGAGGTGGGGGTCCATGGGGGGCCCAGAAAACTCAGTCTGCCCTGGCTCAATTTTCCCTAGCTATGCCCCTGGAATTCAGTAGCCTTTATTGAACTGTGTCAGTTACCATTGTGGGAGAAAGTAAGATCTGAGATCGTGGTTTCTGCAGACATGTTTATTCCCAAACAATCTCCTGCCCCCCCCCGCCCCCATCGTCCCACAGTTGGATAGAACAACAGTATAACGAGGTGAGAAAAGCTTTGTTATGTGTCCTAAGTGTTTCAAGGTCATGCGATAAGCTTTGCTCCAGGCCCAGAAGGGGGCTGGGACAAGAAAGCTGACTTCACTATGTTGCAAAGCACAGCAATTAAGACAGAAAGGCCCATTAGCATAGACAGATAACAGCAAGTGCAGGTGTGACCTTGGCTCCAGCCAGCCGATGCCAGGCAGGGCAGGTATCCAGGCCTGACATTGAGAGAGCCTTCTGTATGTTACTCCCTACTATACCCATACTTGTATCACCAAGCTTCCAGATCAGTTGTTCCATTTCCGTAGTGTGTTAAGCCCACCTCTGCATAGAACAGGGGTAGGGAACCTGCGGCTCGAGAGCCGCATGCGGCTCTTCTGCCCTTGCACTGCGGCTCCACGAGCCGAGCCGCCGGCCCCATCCTTGCCCACCCTGCAGGCAGCAGGGCGGGCGCACCAACTGCCCGCAGCTGGCTGGGCTGCGCCGCGGGCTTCCCCTCTCGCCTGCCCTGTTTGAGCGGGGCAGGCGCTTTCCTGGCGGCCGGCAAGGTCGAGCCGCTGGCCCTATCCTTGCCACATCTATGCGCTTCTCAGAATGAGCGGAGTAAAAGGTAAAAAACCCCAATATATACAGTGTTATCTTTATTTTAAATGTCAAAAATTATTTGCGGCTCCAAGTGTTTTCTTTTCCCATGGAAAATGGGTCCAAATGGCTCTTTGAGTGTTAAAGGTTCCCTACCCCTGGCATAGAACAAGTTGTGCTAATACTGTTACGGCATCATCTCATGAGACGGAGATGCTCCCATCTGGCTGTAATGTGTTCCCTGTGAACCTGATCTCTTCCTCTTCCTTTTCTTTCTCCCAGGAGTGCCACAGGTGAGGCTTGGCATGAAATCATGCTCTCCTGTCTGAGTGAAAAGGCCTGTGATGAGAAAGCAGATGCCAAAGGCAGCGAGTGTGGCAATGAATTTGCATACTTCTATTTTGTTTCCTTCATCTTCCTGTGCTCTTTCCTGGTGAGTCAAAGGGCATGTGTGTGCGTGTGCAGAGCATAAGCGTTTTATTTATTTATTATTTATTTTACTTTGGATTTATATCCCGCCATATCCCCAAAGAACCATCAGGCGGATAGAACAGTGCATGCTCCTGGTGGCTAGCAGACAGTCTTTCCGGCTCAAAGGTTTATAGCACAATATTGGGCTGCTGTTATTCAGTTACTTCATGGGATCCAAGTATCCAATCCCTAGTAAGTACTGCCTTGCATTTTGGAACACTATTAGCATATGTCTATGCTTTTTTAACTAACATTTTAGTACCAATTGAACACTTAGCAACTCTTTTTTTTAAGCTAGGTAAGGGATTAAACACTAGCCAAATTGAGCCATTTTTATAGACTGGTTGTTGTTATATTTCTTTAATTCCAGGCAGTGTTCTTCCTTTCCGTGTCCACTATGATTAATGGAGTGGGAGTGGAGCCATGCAATTCCCCTTGCAGCTATACCACTGTAGCAACATCCCTCTTTAATTTTTTTCTGATGTTGCACAAGTAGATTATAATTGTTTTAGGGCCAAGAATGAAATCTATTTCATCCACATCCATGTATACATGCACCTACATATGTGCATGAATGTGTGTGTATGCATGGTGTAAATGGGACCGCATGCCCTGAAAAGACTGTGTGCAGCCACTGGGACAGGTCTGTGTCCACTTAAATTGTGTGAAAGAGCCGTTCCTCTGCACATGGCAGAAATGGATGGGCATGTCAAGCATCTCTCTGAATCTGGAGACAAATTGCTCTGGCATCACCTGAAGTCCTGGGTTTGTTTTGCTGTTGTCTTTGGAGAGCTTTCAGGTCTCAGAAAATGCTACTCAGCCCCTTATAAACTTGCCACCTTTGGCGTGGGACCATACAAAGTGTTTTGCTATGTAGGGCAAATTGGAATCCTCTTGCTGCCCTCCACACACACGCACACACACACGCACACACACAAACCACTATCATAGCTATTGAATTGTGAACGTAATTATAGTACATTAAATGATGAAGTTTTGATTAGGTTTTTATTTTTCAGTTTCATCCCTGTCACTTTTTTACATCTTCCTGCCCTCTGGGCAGCCAGTGGAAGTCAGCAATCTCTCTGTTATGTTCCCTAGAATACAGGGGATATCACTCAGCCAAATTGGCCATGCTGGCAGGGGCTGATGGGAATTGTAGTCCATGAACATCTGGAGAGCCACAGGTTGCAGACCCCTGCTTTAAACCAACACAAACCAGCTCTTCTTCCCTAGTATTTTTGCTTACCTGAAAGGCCAGTGTATTCAGTGGAATGTCCTGACCTTGCATTCTAAAGGGCACATTAATCAGGAGGTGAAGCAACTTTGGATCCATCACAGCTTCTTCCTTCTTGCTGTCAGCCCTTCTCATAAAATGATCAGGCTGCAAGAAGAGCCTGCTGTTCTCATACATTGCACAGTGTGTTGAAGATGTTTGAAGCTGCCACTGTAACAGGGTGTTTAGAGATAGGCAAGCTGATGGGCCTGTGACAAAAATGTGTGTACATCTGAGAAAGAGAGCGTGTATGAATATAGAGAGAAGCTTGTCTGAATATGCTAATTTTATGCCTGCCACATCCGTAGGCTTATGAATTGACCATCCATGCATATTTATGTCTATCCTTTCTAGGATATACAATGAGGTGACCATATGCACATATGTGAAAGTGTTTGTGAATACATCTGTGGGGAAGGTGAATTGACTCCAGTGGGCTGTTTGACACTTTTGCCTGTGCTTATTTCTTGATAAAGTAGATCTCCACATTCTCTCTGGCACCTCAGTTTACTCAGTGCCTGTGTCTGTCTCCTTGACATTGCAGATGTTGAACCTTTTTGTGGCTGTCATCATGGATAACTTTGAGTACCTGACACGGGACTCCTCTATTTTGGGGCCTCACCACCTGGACGAGTATGTGCGCGTGTGGGCTGAGTATGACCCTTCTGCCTGGTAAGGACATACCTCCCTTGCTCCTCCTGGTGATCACCTTACAGCTCTTGTCCCACCCTGAGGAAAAAGCTGGAGGAAGTGGATCATAATAATACAAGTTTGGACACAAGCCTTTTGAATAAGTAGGACTGGGGTGAGGGAGAGTTAAAGAAGTAAACCTCAAATACCTGGACAGGTAGACTGGAACCTCCAGTTCCTGCGTTCTACCCTAATATGAAGTAGTGTGTAATAGCTCAAAGAGGAAAGCATGGAAGGCCAGGAGTCCTAGGTTCCTTTTGCCTCTTTCGCACAAGAGAGGCATGAAGCTGATACAAGCATCATCCCTGGGTTCCTGCTCCACTCATGGGAAGGAAGCAATAATTATGGGCTAGAATAGGAAGATGGGTGAGAGCTACAACTCTTTACTGATGTTCTGAAAAGAAGAATATGGTCTATTCTGGCAGAGCTGAGATATGAAGTTACGTTGGCAAATGCAACCTTTATCTCCTATGATATGAGAGAAAAGAAGGGGGCTGAGGCTCAGTGGTAGAACATCAGCTTTGCATGTAGAAAGCCTGCAGGTTCAAGAGCTAATATCTCCAGTTGAAAGGATCATATAATGGGTGATGTGAAAGACTTCTATCAAAGACCTTGGAGAACCACTGCCAGTTAGACATTGACAGATCAATAGTCAGACTCTGGAGAAGGCAGCTTCAAGTGTGTTTAAGAGGTTCCAGCTGACACAGACAAGCTTCTGCCTCTGTTTGCATGCAGATCCATTCTGTGTCACCTTAGCTGAACTCCAGTCCGTATGGATCTGTGGCCACTGCCACTATGCCATTCCCATTATCATTCCTGTTGGCTAATTTTTGTGGGTGTCACTAGGAAAAAATGATTGGAGGGAGCAGGTGTGGTGGTTTATCACTGATTAACATGTCCTCTTTTAATTTTAGGTTTTTGCAGCTGGATTCTGTCAAGGCCACATACACCCTCACATTAGCTTATTAAATCAGAAAGGAGGGCACACTGTTTGTCCTCGTGTATTCAGGCACGCCTCTTGCTCTTTTCCCATCCTGCCTTGCAGGCTGCATTGGCCTGACAATGGGCAAACCGAGTACCATAATTAGCAATACAGTGATTGTGTCAGTGAAACCCCTGGCAACGATGCTTTGTGTTTTGTGTCACATTAGTCACATCTGAGCCAAATAGGAGTAATTGGGGCATTGGCTTCGCAGCCTGGACAAAACCCACAGGTAGTATGTATTATGCAGCAGTAGAAGAAATACTTACAATAGCTCTGTTAGTAATAGATGACATGCTCCTAATACTTCAACCTGTGGAGATGTATGTGTGTGCGTGTGTGCGTGTGTGTGTGTGTGCTAGGGCCTGGTCTTCTACTCTGCCATGTAATGCTGTTTTTGTAATTTTTTGTTGTTGTGGGGGCCAGGCACTCTGCTGCTGCAAGCAGATGCAGTCAGCAGGGTTGTGATCATGTGCACCTAGCAGAAGGTTCTCCCCACAGTTCTCTTGGTATCTTTTACCATCCCTGTGCCCTGTTCAGTATGAATGCCCGTTGTGTCCAGGTTTAATGTGTTTGTTTACGCTGCCAGCCCTAACTGGCAAACCCTGCCAAGCCCAGCTGAGGGAGTGTCCATAAAGGAGCCTGTGCCGAGCGGGGGCAGGAAATCCAGGTCTTCCCCCTCCCGAGTACTGGTTTCTAGTGCGCTTATTACTCAACCACACTGAAAAGAAAGGAGGGAAAAAATATTGGTATAAATACCAGACTCCTAAAACTACATGGCCCACAATGAGATTGATTTCTAAGGCTCTTCACAGAAGAAATGTCAAAGCTAGAAGTTAAGACTCATATATGGGTCTAGTCACGTCTGACCTGATGTCTAAGAAAAATCTCACGCCTGTCCTATAAGGCACAGTTTTCCCCATATATTAGCCTCTTTTTTCCCACAGTGCTGATGGGGAAGCACATAGAGCTGCAATGTGGCCTAAACTTCAGTGCTTTGAGAGGCCCCCTTTCAGATTGCAGCCCCCGGGAATTCACAATTTTTCCATCTACCTGAAGAAAGTAATGTACGGCTAGACTGAAGGTCTCTAGCCAGCAGCCCTGATGTGTTTTATGTTTACATTACAGTATGTGTTTCTCTTGCCCTGTAGCATCTGCACTAACTCCCATGTATTCTTCTTGCAGTGGCCGAATTCATTATAAGGATATGTACAGTTTATTACGTGTAATATCTCCCCCCCTGGGCTTAGGCAAGAAATGCCCTCATAGGGTTGCTTGCAAGGTTTGACTTACACTAAAACCTGCTAGCATCAACGGAATGAATGTTGCTTATGGTTTCTTTAATATATATATTTTAAATATATATATATATATATCTGTACACATATCTTATCTATATATTGCACTTTCAAGAGTAATTTAGTAATGTAATTAGCCAACAGAATGCGTGAAATGATGCTGCCACCTGGACCAGTAAAGCATGGAGCATATCAGTTACCTTGAACCATCTCTGCTTGCTGTTAGCTGAAGCTAGGCCTGAAGGGTTCTATGAGTCTCTCTTTACCCACCTCCACCACCTTCTGCACATTAATCCTTCATTGGGGAGGACAGAGACTACATTGACACCTCAGTCATTTCCTCCCTCCTCCTCCAGTTCTTTCCACCCTCCCTTTCCCTTCACCGTCTTTCCTTGCAGTCTGCCCTCCTCCCACATTGGCAAAGAGGGGCCCCCTCATTCTCAGTCTTTCTTTCTATTTCTCTCTTTCTTTCTGTGGTTCTTTGTTACTCAGGGGACTTGACTCTACACACTTGGCCCTATCACCCCAGTGGGATGGTGATCTGCACTGTAATCTCAGGCTGAGCAAAAAAAAATAGACGGAGGCACAGGCGTATACCTGGCTCCGATGGGATGTGAATACCTGCTCCAGTCGTTTAGATGTGTATGCTTAAGCATTTTGCTATATCACAGCCAAAGTTTTGGGAACCATCCTTCTAGTCCCAGTCATCCATGAAGATCAAGCATATTAAAATTCTTTGCTGGCAAGCAGCGCAGTAATCTCTACATTTTTTATCTTCCATTTTTTCCTTTTCAAATTGATTTCCAATATTTTTCTCTTCTTTGCATGTGTCTCTCTTTTCTATTTTTTCCGTGTATTTTTCTTTTTTTTCAATCTTTTTGGTTATTTTTTTTGTTTTTTAATTTTTTGCTCCCAGGGGCCGGATGACTTTCATGGACATGTATGAGATGCTGAGACATATGTCTCCACCCCTGGGGTTAGGCAAGAAATGCCCAGCCCGTGTGGCTTATAAGGTAGAATAATTTTTAAGAAATAAACAAGAAACATTTCAAGTTAGCTTCATTTTTAACCATTTTTCCCAAGAAAGAAACCCTATAAATCTGTAATTTTTGTACATTTCTCTCCCCCACCCCAATCCAATCTCTTGAGCAGTAAACAGTGTGTCCGTTCAGTACCGTTAGCGTTTCATGTTTCAGAGACTCCATTATGGCCAGTAAAGGTGGGGCTGGTAAGAAACCAATCCAAGGTGCATGCTCCTACTCAAAATCTCCCATCCAAGTACCACCAGCCCATCCTTCTGCATCTAGCAGAGGAAACACTGCTTTAAACGTTTTCTACTTCTCACTTGCATTGTCACCTCTTGGACCACCTACAGCTGTAATTACTCTGTGACTACCTTTCTCATACAAATACTCAGATGAAACAGAAGTAGTAAAGCCATAAGGAAATGAGAAATCAATGCTCCAAAACATATAAAATCTAGTGCCAGGTCACATATTGAATGCAGGTTGGGTTGGGATTTCCCCAGACCAACTCACATTTAACATATCAACTACTCAGACTTTGATGAACCTTTGTAGATCAGTCTCTCCCTAGGCAACCTTCCTCTTAAACCCTTTAAACTTCTATTGTGAAATACCCGTTAAAATCTGGTTGTTTTAGGGTAAAATCAGGCTACAGTATACCAAGTGTGACATGTAAACGAGGAGTGCTGAACACTGGAGAGGAAATTAATGTTATTTCCATTATGTGATAGCTTATGATATTCTTGGGCTTGGAATCATTATAGAAGTTAACTATCTATATGCGCAGTTGAAACAGTCTAGGACAAATTAGCAGCTTGCCCCACAATGTGCCGTTCGTTCCATTCAGAGTGTATCTCCCAATTAAAATAAAGTTCCTAGGGTTTCTAATTTCCCTGAATGCATTACACATTTCTGTCAGCAGCTAAGACCAAAGGCCACACTGCTGCTCTCATAACTCAAAACAAAAAAAAATATTTCTACCAATTCTCAGCCCTCAACATTGTAATGTGACATTCAGGGCAGCAGGGAAGGCCTCATTAGTGATGTGAAACCAGAAACTGGATCTTCAGCCTTGTGCCCTGATGTGCTCCAGCAAAGCCATTGCCTAGCACCAGAGTCTATAGACCAAAGCTAGATCCAAACTGAAGTTCAGTCCAAGTATTTCAGGGCTCAAACTAGGTCTGACCACTGTCACAGGGAAGGAGGAAGGGCTCCTGTTGCCCTTCAGTTTGTTTTCCCTCATGAAATCCTTGCTGAAGGTAAAGGTAGTTTCCCCTTCAGTCGTGTCTGACCCTGGGGTACCACTGCGAGCAGTGGTTTCATAGGCAAGCCTCTTTTGTGGGGTTGTTTGCCATTGCTTTCCCCAGCTATTCTTTATCCCCTAGCTGTGAGCTAGCTACTCATTTACCGACCAAGAAATGGATGGGTGGCTGAGTTGACCATGAGCCAGCTACCAAGATATCCTACCCACAGGGGCTCGAACTCCTGACCGTGTGAGTGGCAGTGCAAGCACTTAACCACTGCGCCTCGCCTGCTGAAGGGGAAAGTTATTTCCTCAATTTTGCTGCTCCATGTGGAGTATTAGTGCATGTCCCATCAAGAAAGATAACATTGTGAGAAGACCCTAACACCGCCCCCGCCCCGCCCCCCCCCCCCATTGCTGGAAACAGCCATCCCTGAGTCACTTTTATTCCTCCTTACAAGTACATGTAGCCCAACCCCAGTGGGAATAAAAGCAGTTCAGTTGGGGGGGGGGGTTCCCCAGTAAGAAAATGATGGGGAGAAATGCTTTTCTCCCTGCCTTCCCCTCCTCATCATTCATCTTGGTATTGTTAGGGAGTTAAATTTACCCCCCCCCCCCAAAAAATTTTTTTTTAAATAAGCATGAAGGAAACAGGTAGTTGAGTCCTCAATGTTCAGACACTGTCCTGGAAGTTAGTTTTTGTGCATTAGATAAATTCCAAACCAGATGTTTTCCACTTTTACCCCACCTAAGAATTTATTGGAAAATTGGCTTTTAAAATGTACGACATGATCATTTTCATTGAAAGAATGAGAATTTGCTTTGGAATAGGGATATTTCTGCTATTTAAGAAATGGAGGCTGGTGTGTGTGTTCCCACCGCCACCAGTATTGTTTGAGGCCTTACCTATCTGACTTCACAGTTCTGCTTTTCCAAGATTCCTGTAGTGTATTGTCGAAGGCTTTCACGGCCGGAATCACTGGGGTGCTGTATGGTTTCTGTGTGGTTTTCTAGAACATGGCCATATAGCCCAGAAACCACACAGCACCCCAGTGATTCCGGCAGTGAAAGCCTTCGACAATACATTGAACATCTCTATGAGGAGAAATTGTTCCAAGACACACGGAGATTGGAAAAACTACGGCTCAGGAAAGCACACCTACTGTGTTCTCTAACCTTTCTTCAACGCTGCAGAGACACAGGTACTATCCCATCATTTCTTGCAGCCGAAAGGACTTTCAAAACACCACAGGCTCTTTTCTAGAACCCGGCCATACAGCCCGGAAACCACACAGCACCTCATTCCTCTAGTGGATTTTTCCTGATCATAATCACCGTTAATATGTAGAACTGATCATTTTAAAAATTCTCTCTCTCATAATCACGCAGAGCAACAATTGGAAATATGCCCAAACAGAGCTCTTTCTGTATAAGAGCAGATTTATGTGCATGTACCAGAACCCACATACCTCTCAGTGGACTGCAACTGTTTGTTGGCAGTTGACAGTATTGTAAGATTGCTCTGTCATACTTTTCTAGCTGTCCAGAAACCAGTAAGGCAAAAATGTTCTCATGTTTTATCTCATAGTTCTTTGGCCTTTTACATAACTTAGACACCTACATCCTCTCAGTCCCCTAAGGGTCTAGCAGGTTTCTGCCTGCATAATTATGCAACTTCCTACCAAAGAACAAAACATTAGGCACAGTTGTTCTCTACTTTCAACCAGACACAAATTAACAGCAACTAACCTATTTCTCTGCCCCTTCTCTCTGCTACTCCATGCCCCTTTCTCTGTCAATGCAGTTCTAACCTGTGAAAAGCTTTCCCCTTTGCCCTTCCATATCTCCATACTCTAACCGTAATCCCCATATACCTCACTAGCTGATCCATCTTGCATTTTCTTTCTCTTTCCCATTATACTATTTATCATTCTGCAACCCAGAATTTTCCTCTGTGACGTTTTCCTGTGTGTGTGTGTGTGTGTGTCTCCTCTTTTCCCTTTCCCTCAGCTGCTTGTTTTCTGCAAATGATTCATGGCACAGATATTGAAATGCTCGCTCTCACTGCAGTGACTGTTTGAATATAAAGAGGTGGAGGGACCCAGATCCCTCTGGTGGTTGTCAGTGGGAGTGGGATCTGTGGTGTTGATCCTGTGCTTTTTGATGCCTCGTGTCATAGAATGAGCATGCCATTCATTGTCTGATGGAAAGGGACATGGTGTCCGCTAAATCAAGAGAGGCAAGGCAAGATTAAATGCTTCCAGACAAGTTGGCAATTAGAGGTAATACCTATCACTGAAGTTCTTCACACTGGCCCTGGCCCTTCATGTTTTGAAAATGCTTCATCTGTGTAGTTTCCTAGCTCAAATAACACCACCACTCAGGTCCAGGTATATTGTCTGTGGCCAAAGACCATTGCAGTCAAATAAACAATAGCCATCAGTAAAATCAGGTACAACAAAGCAGATAAAATCAAATGCAAAAAACAGTTTTTAAAATCAGATACAGGTATTGCCCACATTAAATACAGTTCTGGCTCAAATCTTCTTGTCCACCAGGGCAAAAAGTGACATTTTTACAGGAAACAAAAGGATCTTATTGGAAAGGAGAAAGGAAAGCGTCTTGGTTCAGTCACTAGTCACAAGAAGAATTACTGTTTGCTAAAAATACAAGAAGAAATTTGAATCTAGGTTCTTTACAGAAAGGACAATAAAGCACATAATGAGGTAAGTCCTCGGATTCTGAAACTCTACAAATGTACAGATGAGAGACTTGAGGGGTTTGAGGATAGTGTCCAGCTAACACGGCTGTTGGCATAGTTTGAAATCTAATCAATGTAAGTGCTATTCTGAGATTCTATGAAGTGATGTTAGTCAAATATGAGACTTTGTCATGGTCCTTTTTAAATAACTTAAACAAGGGAGAAAATTTAGACTGGGAGATTAGCCATCTTCAGACACAGCATTGCACTTACACAACCAGTTACAGATAATAAAAGCTGGTATAGGTACACCCCAGATATCGTTTGAGCTGATATAACAATAACATCCAACAGTCTGAGACCAAATTGAGCATACTATAAAATCACAGGGTTCAGAATTACAAGATCATCTGGTTCACACTCCTCTGGTAATAGAGGAACCGCATGAGGAGAGGCATCGTTTTTTACTGTGGAAGTCCCATTGCATCTATTTGGTCTCTAATGCTTTCCACATCATCTTTTCACACGATCCAGCCATCCCTAATAAATAGCCCTTCCATTACCAAAGCAGATGTCACAAAGAAGTCATAATTAGTTCTCCGGTGCTTCTGTCTGCTGTACTAAAGATACCAGTTCTTAGTAGATCCTTATTTCCCACCATCATCATCCTTGAATTGTTGTTGTGACAAGGATTAGGAGGGGGAATCTTGGACTTGCATGATGGACTGCAGTTTAAATATAGGAAAAGGGAGGGGAGTCAGAAAGTGATGTTAGATTATGTGTCATAAAATCCTTCACACAAGTATACAACATGAAGCTTCAAACCCAGGGAGGATTTCTGAATACAGAAGAGAGCAGTTTTCATATAATCTATGTCCCTGCTGCAGATCTCTCTTTATGGGGTCCCCTATCCTCTGGGAGCAGCATTTCAGGAGATAGCATGAAGAAGGGAGACAAGGAAGTCTTGCTTCATGGATAAACACCCAGTTGTCTGCAGAAATCTCCAGTGGATCCAAGCCACCAGTACAAATAGATGCAAGTTGTTTTTGTTAATAAAATTAAAACAGAGGAATCTTTTTTAAAAGTGAGTGACAACGTAAGGGATTCTCAAAAGAGGGTAGAGAAGCATCACAGATGTTAGAAGGAAGATAATTCTAGGCTTACAGACACAGGTGAAGAGAAGCAAAGGGGATTAATAGGAGAAAATATTTTGCTTTAACAGAATAGTTGCAAGAATTAAGTGCACAATTAGGACTATTGAAAAAGGGAAATAAGTTTATGGAAAAGTTTGAAGATTGAGAAGCAATAGTGAACAGTGAATGTGGAAAAAAATGCAGGGAATGATAAACTGGGGACTAGTGATTGAACCAATCAGATTATATGAGCAGATTTTTTAAAAGAACCTTCAATAGGAAGGAGAAATCTGGGGGAAAAGAGTGTTATGGAAGTCAAGAGACAATAAGAACTTGGAGCAGAACCTTAGAAGAATCAACAGAGATAAAAGAACGAAGCTTTGTGATGTTAAAAATAAAATCCCACATGATTTATCAATAGGAAAAAATTGGAAAAAAAAACACACACACACACACACACATACACCGATATGGCTGAAATTGGGGGGAAAGAATGGGAAACCAATGGACCTGTATTTAAAAGGGAGGAGGTTTGGAGGCGAAGACAATGGCCTATTATGCCTGCAGGGATACCTCATGGCTCTTTTCTTTGCAGTCACTTTTTCCCATGGTTTTCAGTGCTAACTGGGGATTCTCACACTGAGAAGCTTCCCCAGCTGAGTCAGATGCCATTTCTCTTACCCGCAGCTATACTCTGTTTCACATAAAGACAATAGTAGCTTGTCTATTCCTCTGCTACAGGACAAAGCATGCCCGACCTTGTTTGTTGAAGAATGTTCTGCCTGGGTCCTAGTGCCTACCTAGCCCTGCTCCCCCCATTCATTTGGAAGTCTGAAAGTAAAAATAAATGCTCTTGTATCAAAGTACTATGTTCAATAATGCACAAAATAACAGTTTTGACAAAGGCAGTGCGTAGAAGTGAACGATCATTGTCATATTCGTTTGAGACTATATTTTAATGGAGAAGCATACAGATTTCTCAAGCGCTGCACCTCCTGATCAAACTATCATCTTTATGTGGAACACAGTATAGTCTTGCTACCTGTTACTTTTTCTGTCTTAAAAACAAAACAAAAAACATTCTTTGGGCTGCTCTGTTGGTCAAGTGTGAGAAAAACTGCTGTTAGGTGAATGGATGAAGACAGGGGAAGGTGGGAGGGGTGAGCAAAGCCACAGCAGGCTGAGCACACACAACAGATTTTCGCTTTTTCAGTGAAGAGAATGGAATAATCACACTTCAAGAGGTTTTGGAAGCAGCAAGGCTTCTCTGATCTGCCTCACGGTGAGTTCTGGGTGGGGGGTGTACAACCAAAAATCTGCCCTAGAGGGAATGTACACTCACTGTGGGGCAGACCACAATTGCATAACAGGCCAATGAGTTTGTCAAACAGAAAAGCAGTGATGCTAAACAGAACAGAAAGTGGAGGGACAGAAAAATGAAGTTTAATGTGATCTGCATAAATGCTGCGCTGAAGACCAAACTGTTTCAACACTACATTCGAGAAGCTTAAATTGCCATGGCCAGCTCTACATACTGCGTTAAGTAAAGTCTATAAGAGTTGAAATGAATGATAGTTCATGTGGTTTAGGGGTTAAGAGGGGGGGGGGTGTTCAACAAAACTAATTTGGGGGGGAACCCTTAAAATTGGCATTTTCGGGGGATCCCCCCCCCCCCATGGCAGCCATTTAAAGGAAGCAGAAAAGGAGATCCCGGATCATGCCCCAAAAAATTCAGCATGATTTGGGCACTTTGGCCCCACCACCATTTTTTTAAAAAGACTGGAGGGAAATCCCCTCTCTCCCTTCCCTCTCCCACACTTACCTGATAGCTGACCATGCTGATGCAAAACTCCACCACTGCTACCTCCAGGTTCCACGTGGGGCTTAGAGGCAGCCACTGCCGCTGCTGTACTCAAGGTAAGTGAGAGGAGGGGGAGATGGGGAGGGAAAGACGGGAGGGTAAAATTCAGGTTCAGGTCTAATAAATCTGATTTTTCTCAGTAATCTGGATATTCGTGATACTGGGGTTCAGGAACATCTCGGTTTCTCAAAAAATGTCAGCTCCATTAGACCTGAATCCAAATTTTGCCAATTTTTTGTACACCCCTAATTACAATGTCAGACTAGGACCTGGGAAACTCAGGTCAAATCCCTACCTACGCCATGGAAGCTTGCTGGGTGACCTTGGGCCAGTCACACACTCTCAGCCCTGGCAAGGATTTGGATAGGTGACCTCTAGGGAATATGAAGTTAATGTCATGAGACAGATAATGGCAAACCACCTCTGAACATATCTTGCCTTGAAAATCCTTGGGGACACTATAGGTCAGCTGTGACTTGACTGCAAAGAAAGAAAGTTGAAAATTTCATTAAGAAGACCCAGTCTTGATGAACCAAAATGTCTTCCCATAGTAATAGGCAAAACAATATAGTGAGGTTCAACATAGTATAAGTACATACCTTTTAAGAAACCTGAATTTCTTGAGCCAATTGTATGGTAGCTACTTGACATGATGATGCTACATTAATTGAAAAACATAAATAGGCAAAAATTGTACTACACAACCTTGAGCCTACAGCCCCAAAGGCTGATGATGTCAGGCTATGAGCGCCTTAAATAAAAATTGAAAATATTTCTTTTTATCACAGTAGATATATTTGCCAAAACAACACAGGCTAAATACATTAACCATACACTTAACATAAGCAACACAACCCAGCCGGATTCAAGACGGAACCTCAATATTCTTCAAGGCTTATATTTCTGTGAGGAATAAATAAATTACAAAGGAATGTTAAAACCTCCCTTGTGGATACACATAAACAAGGATTACGCCTAGCAATACGACTGCATCTTGTTACTTACATACAAATGAATCTGAAAAAAAGCTGCAGTTACAATGTCTGCAAATGAGAAGTTGAAGGAAGGGCCTTCATACAGCCACCAAACTGAACACCCGCAGGGAATGTGCTCATGCAGCACAAGTGGAGGCGGAAGGGAGTTCACGTCAGTAAACACAGAAATCTCTCTCTGTCTCTGTGAGTTCAAATCATTTGTGTCAGTCATATGGGAACCTGACCGTACTGAATATCAGCAAGCCCAAATGTTGCAGATATTACATCCAGAGATTACATCCAAAGAGACAAGGCTCAACACAGAATAAGTACATACTTTTTACGAAACCTGAATGTCTTGTGCCAGTTGTGTAGCAACTTCTAGACATGACGACTAAAGGGAACCTCTGTACTCAAAGGCAGAAAATCTGAATAGTTAAAACAGTTGCTGCTAATATAACACTCTGGGGCAAAATTATATTGAGGATGGGAGCAATAAAGCATACTTAGCACCATTTTAACTTTTTACAAAAAAAAACTACTTACCCGAAGAAGAAATACAGCATGACCTGAGCATCACAGCCAGATAGGCACCTGCTTTAAAAAGTCTGTTTTAACAAGAGAATATAGACACGGACCTCTGCCAGATGTTGAAAATCCTTGATGATGTTCCTGGTTCCACGAATGAGGCCAACAGAGCAATCTTATGTAAATTTACTTCAGTTTATATTCATTGATATCTGTTGTTATAGGGTGGAGTAATTATGTACAGTTGCACAGTTGATGTGGGAGATGATTGTAGGCTTAGTAAAAAGAGGACAGAGACATGGAAAGAGGAATAAAACCATGTTCTTTGGGCTAGTTTCTTGGTTATCAAGACTCACAGTTTCCATTCCCAGCTGTGACACTTCCATATCTGTGCTTCAGGGCCAAAATAAACATGACTGTCCTTGTGGCTGCCACGAGGTCACTGCCACCATTTTAAAGTCATTTGAAAATGTTGCAAGGCCCACAGTGTAGCAGTTGGAGGCACTGTTGTTCGCCCCCTGTACCGTATCGAGTGTAAAATAGCCACTTACACACATCCCATGACTATTTTGGTACTTGAAAAGGTGCGGGAGCAGGGAAAGAAGAGTGATGCTGTGGGCAGCATTTTAAAATTTATTTTAAATGGCAGCAGTGTTCTCAAGGCCATTGCAATGATGTTGCCATGTGTAGTTTGGCCTTCAGTTTTCCAGCTCTGTTGAACCCGTTGAATAAAAATGTGTTTTGAGTAATACTTCATCATAACCTCCCCTCCTTCCTTTGTAGTGGCCTTCTCTGTTTATATTTCCGTGTTCTTCCTGCCTGCTATCTACACATCTCCATGTTCATTTCTCCATGACATTGGTTGTCCAGAAAACCATTGTGAGATATATTCTGTCTGCAGTTCCCTTGCCTGTCTGTGCAGAAAGGGGAATTCTGAGTGTCCTAACTGCTCCAAGGAAGAATTGCTGTCTGTATCCATCCCACCCCCTTATCCTTTCTTCACTGTGGCTATCCAAGAGCTTGCAGGCTCCTCTGAGATAGTTCTACTTCAACCATCCATCCAAGAGACTTATTTTTCTTAACTCCTTGGTGCCTTTGTATAATCTGGCATTTCCATGTAATACTGGCGTGACTAAAATGATTAAGCATTTTCATATCCTTTAACTTTCCAGTCCATGTTTACTCCATAGAAGGGAAGAAAAACTTAAGTAATGTTCCAAAAACAGCATCTTTCAAATTTTGTGCCACCCGGAAAAAAAAGAGTTCCACAAGGAAGTTTTGGGCTTAACTATTGGATTCTGGTTGCACAATAATATTGCAACTGTTATTAGTCAGCTGTGAAAAGGTGCCAGGCATTAATATTTGTCATGCATTTCCAAATGTAGTACAAAAGAGGAGGATGCTACTTCGAGATGTTACTATTTTATTTGACTAAGTGCTTCACCCTCGACATCCATGCCAAACCCTCTGTACAGCAAAAAAAATTAGATTCTGCCAGGGTGAAGTGACTTCTATGAGTGAACTGTGGTTGACAATGGCCTGCTGATGAACAGTGTAGAAACCAGAGAACAGAAGGGAACAGACAGCATTCTTACCAAACAGGAGGGAATGCTGCTTATTTATACACAAAGCACTGGGGAGATCTGTTAATTAGGCTCTTAACACAGTGGTTTCCAAGATTTACAGGTTTTCTGGGCATCAGATTCCTTGAGGCACCATCCTGCTGAATCAACACCTGTATGTGTCTTCCTCTTTTTCATTCTGTACCTCTTTCCCTTTTTAAACTCACCTGTCTTCTCCCTGCACCACCTCTGTCAGTGACATCCACTTAACAATCCCAAAAGACCCTGATCGTCTAACCCCCATTTCCATTGGTCCACAGCCTTTCTCAGCTAATGCACTAGCTGGTCAAGCCCCACCCTGAGCATCTTGTGTGATTTCCAGCCCATGGCCTTGGCTCAGAGGAATGGCACATGGCCCATAGTCTGTCAATTTCATTTCTTTCTTTTCTACCTTAAGGACTTACCCACCCATTTTTGCACCAAAAGCCCACAATCCGGGTCTCTCCCTTTAGAGCAATCTATACCAGAGCTATGAATGAGTCTCAATGTGTTATCTGTGGATGCCTTTGCACTGTGCTGTGTTGTTCTGCATGTCGCATGCTCTTCTTGCATGACTCTAGTCTTGCACATTTTATGAAACCTACTCTGTTGAATGGTTGCAGTGCATTCTCCTTTTATCCCTTCCCTTTACCAGTGCTATGTGCTGCTATCTTGGAAGTTGATTTTTGTTCCTTTATTTTATACTTTATTTTACTATACAGACAAATAATGAGCTGCTTGGGAGAACTCTGTGAACGTTAGGATTGTAAAAGTTATTAATTCTGAATAGAATATTGTGTGGGGTCTAGTGGGGGCAGAGTACATGGGATCAGGGCTCTTTAATTCTTATACCTCCTCAAAGCAATTAGCTTAGTGATCAAAGCTGGAAAACTAAGATAATCCTGTCTTGGATAGGATGTGGAGTCCAGTGGATTAGGGCAGAAGTTTGGAAGCCACATTCTGGCTTCCTGCTCTGCTAAAACATAAAGAGACACTTGTGATACAATCACCCTGCCCTGTTTAGCCCCAGGCTAGCCTGATCTTATCAGATATCAGAAGCTCAGCAGGGTCTATCCTAGCAAGTATTTGGATGGGAGACCTCCAAGGAATACTAGGGTCGTGACAGGGAGGCACACAATAGCGAACCACCTCTGAACATCTCTTGCTTTAAAAACCGTACAGGGCTTCTAAAAGCCAACTGTGGCTTCACTCACAAATACAGTTATCTCCCAATAAAGCAATTGGAAAACTCTTGATTTTAACCTAGGTCAGTTTTAATCAATGGAAGTAAATTACGTTTCATTGGAATAAACTTCTAAGCAAGTTTGGATGGGAGGGACAAGATCTTGATAGCCTGTTGCGTATTGATTACAGCAAGGCTTTGATTATAATCTGCTTGAGAGAGGAGAGGTTACACTCTGAGTAGTAGGAGACATAGAGGAAAAGTCTCTGAGTTCAGAGTTCTCCCCAGGGCTCTTACGTTCCTATGTGTAAGATGTCTTGAGACGCTGGGGTCATGTGATGACACCTTTCTGCTTGGATCTCTGCAGAGACTACTTCGTATGGATTTGCCTGTAGCAGACGACAATACAGTCCATTTTAATTCCACCCTCATGGCATTGATTCGGACTGCGCTTGACATCAAAATTGCTAAAGGTAAGTGATGCTACTGTAAATATTAGCGAGTCGGTCGGTAAGATAGCGGATTCCAGGAAATGAGATTTAAACATAGGAGAGCATATTCTAAGTTCCTGCTTGTATGGCACATTAAATAAGGTATGGGGTATTTTCAGTCTAAAAGGTAAATGTTGCCTGTAAAAGAGAGGCGACTCCATGGTGGAATGGCATGGAGTGGGCATTTTGTGTCTCATTTCCTGACTCCTCCAGTGCTAGCTCCTGCTAGAAGGAAGTGCTGCTGTTAAAGAGGGTGCTATTGTTTTGAACTGGGACATTTTTTCAGTGCAAGGGGTCATATGATGAACTCAACTGGTTGTCCTTGTGTAACCCAGCAGATCCCTGGCTACATAAATCTCTAATGGAGAAATTTAAAATCAATAAAATGACAGCACCCTTTGTTGCTTGCTAAACAAACATGAAGTTGCTTCAACAGGATAACAGCATTCAGGGTAACAAACATTTAATGTTAACACAGCAACTTTACAATCACAATTAAAACGAAATCATAGTGGCAATGAATATAGCACAACTGAGATATATAGGATCTTCAGGGCCTTTTAGGAAAGACACTCATAACAATAACATACCAACAGTGCCCAGTAATAAAAGGAAGGAAATTCCAAAATATTAATTAAAAATGCAGGGCTGCTTCTTCCCCATCTGCTCTTCTATAGCGGTGGTGACTGCTGCAGGTCTTTCTCCAGCTTGGGCCTGTAAGGAAATAATCAATTCCCTCAGTCAAGTTCTGGGCCTTCCCTCTCCTGCAGAGGGCCAGATTGACTTTGGCTGGGTGTGTGTGTTTTAAACCATATAACATAAGGTGACCAGATGGTCACCTTTGTGATCCGGAATGAGGAGGCAGTAGTGGTGTGCGCGCGTGTGCGCGCACGGCCGCAGCAGCGCACGGGCTTCTGGGGCTCGCCGTTTGCCGCCCTGTGACAGGGCGGCAAACGGCGAGCCCCAGAAGCCTGTGCGCTCCTGCGGCCGGGCGCACGGGAGGCTGCCGCACTGCCTTGCGCCCCCAAGGCAGTGCAGCAGCCTCCCCACAATCGGGACAATTTGTTGAACCCGCGGGACGTGGGACAAATTGTCCAAAGGCGGGCCGGTCCCCCCAAAAGCGGGACGGCTGGTCAGCCTAATATAACATAATTAATAGCCTGATATTAGGGAAGATTCCAATATGCCATTTCTCTTTCATTGCGTCCGTCAGGAAAGGAAGGAAATGTAAGGAAATGATCAGTTCCCTCAGTCAAACTCTGGGCCTTGCCTCTCCTGCTGCAGGCTGGATTGACTGGGCGGGGGTGGGGGGGAGACTCTTGCAGTTGGTAATATATGAGCAAACTTACCAACTGCTCATGCTAAGCGAGTTCCTGTTTCCTCGGCCCTAAAGTCCAAACTTTCAAAAATATTTTTAATTAACCTTTATTGGCATAATAACACAATATTTATGCACATTTGTTAGTGACAAAACATTTTTGCTACAGGCTCCAGAATCTCCTTACAATCACCATTGAACAATTATAACTATTTGAGTGTCAGCATGCTCTTCAAGACCCATCAGTAAGGGCTCTAAATATTTGCACCTAGGCCTGTTGTAAAGGGGGCAATGCAATAGAACATGAAGAACAGACTCTTCACCCCCTATTCCACAGGAGCAAATTATTTCATGATGGGGAATTCCCAAGCCTCTCTCCTGTCTAATAGCAGAAGGTGACACATTACATCTGGCCAGGGTCAGAGCTCTGCACCATCTGGCCTCGATTAAAACGTGGAGGTAGCTAGCAACAGTCAAGTTGGTTAAGGAAATTCCCAAATAGAGTAGGGAACAAAACTTATCAGTCTCCTTCAACAAGAAGAGGAATTCTTCTTGGTAGAGTCTTTTTTTGATGGCAAGATAAATTTCTTGTTTTGATAACATGGACAATTCATCAAGAGACATCAAGAAATTTAACTTTTTTTCAATACAAATCCACCATTTGGTGGAATGAATGCCAGCCAGTGCCAGGTAGGAAAAGCTCTTGGCATCTGGATAAAAACAAGTCCGGACCCAAAATTTGAACACAAGCCCAAGCCTTAGTTATTAACAGATGCTGGCCCGATTCCAGACAAAGTGCTGGATAAGGAACTAAGTGAGGGAGACCAAGGATTTTATAAAGAAATCATGATTGTACTCTTTCAATGTCTCCGTTCCAGACCTCAATCCATATGGGAATTCCATACAGGAGCTGCTGGCAGATCTTAGCATTTAATAACTTTAATGCAGCAGGAACATATCCCTTGCCTAGAAAAACCACAGAATGGCCATAGCATTAATATTAGCTGTTGTGATGGCCTGGGATCTGTGGGTTGACCAAGAGGTCTGATGATGGTAAATTAGGCCTAGATATTTAAACCGTTTAACCTGCTCAAATAGATTACCATTTAATTCCCATCTGCTCACTCACAGGTGTGGGTGAAAACCATTATTTTAGATTTATCAAAATTTATTTGCAGGTCATTATTTGTGGAACATTCTAGGCAGCATTTTAATAGTCTCATCAGTCCTACTCTCAAGTGCAACAGTACTACTGCATCATCAGCAAATAAGAGAAGAGGAATTTAAATAGAAGCTAGGGTAGGAGAATGGCTATTTACCTGCTTTAAAAGATGGGCCAAATCATTTTTAAAAAGCTTTAAAAGGGTCGGGGCCAGCACACACTACTTAACACTTTTACAGACTCCAATTTTGGTGGTCAATAATCCTTCTCAATCACATCTAATTTGGGCAGAGGTGGTTGTATGGAGGGCTTTAATTAAGAACAGTAGTCATTGATCCACATTTTGGCCAACTTCTTCCACAAGGGGTTCCTATTAACAAAATCGAACGCCCTCCATATATCAATAAAGGCAATGTACAAGGGGACCTTTTTTGCCACATATTTAGAAACTAACCTACTTAGAACCAGAAATGGTCAATAGTACTTCTCCCTTGTTGAAATCCTATCTGCTGTTTTCCAATAATGTCATTAGATGAAATCCACTCAGTAAGTTTTTTTAGAAGAAGTTTTGCGTAAAGTTTGCCCACTACCGAGAGAAGGCTAATTGGGCAATAATTGGAGGGGCAGGAGCTATTTTTGTAAAAGAAAGGGACAATGAAAGAATTTCCCCAAGCAGAGAAAATGACTCCACTCTGGTCCACCAGTGTAAACAGGGCAACTAAGATGGGGGCCTACCAATCTGCAGACATTATAAACAGTTCATGTAAAAGACAGTCTGGACCAGGTGCTTTGTGTCTCCTTAGCTGGTCAATAAGACCTTCAACCTCCTGGGGGAGTGGGTCACTGGGGACCAATCATATCCAGTCGGAGCCTCAGTCAAATCATTACTAACTGCAGTTGGAGAACCCTTGTTGAAAATCGCAGAGTAAAAATTATACCAGGAAGACCTCAAGACATTCAAAAAAATAAAATGACATGGGTTACACTTGCAATTGTTAATGGTTCCCATTTTTGGAGTCTCCTGGGCTGGAGTACCACCTGGACTTTATGCTACAGTGGTGTGCATCGGTTTTGTGAAGGTATGGTCAGATTTGGTATCAGTTTTGTGTTTCTTTTGTCAGTTCAGAAGCATTTTAAATGTTTATTGGCTTTCACATAGACAAAGCAATGCTTTTTTTTTTTTGCACAATTCATTTGGTACTTGAATATCATACCAAGTACACAGATCTCTCAATAATGCTCAAAAGGACATGCATAAAACTTGGCATGCATCCCTTTGTTTTAAAATTCTCAGAACTGGGAGTCAGACTGTTTCCTGCACTGAATATTACAATTCACTTCCATTTTAAAAAGCATTGTGTGCAAGTAAAAAAACTGAAGGCCAGGAAGAAGGCCACGCTAGAACCTTAGTCCACAATGGGAGTTTTTAAGTGAGGAAACTATCAAACATACTATTTACCACTTGCAGTGTTGAAGTGTCACTGTACAGGGAAGACCCTCTCACGGGATTCATTTTGAAATGTTGCCCAACTCATACCAGCTTTAATAATAAGAAAGATGAAACGGCATTTAATTTTTTTTACCATTAATAAATTTAACTCCCCCCAAAATGGCATAAACAAGTAGCAGTAATATGTCCAAGGCTTCATTAAATAGCCAAAGGTTTGTTGCTTATTATCTCTTATTCTTTATTTGTCTTTGCTTTTTTTCTTAGGGGGGGCAGACAAACAGCAGATGGATTCTGAGCTGAGAAAAGAGATGATGGCAATTTGGCCCAACCTCTCCCAGAAAACGCTGGATCTCCTAGTCACCCCTCACAAATGTAAGAGTTACCTTTTATTACTCCTGGTCCCATGCCTGTATGCAAGCCCAGCAAGCATAACCTGCCCATTAGCCTACCTATTTCCCTTGGCTGTGCATTGTTCCTTTTCGTGCCCCTTTTACCCATACGATAAAGAGCAATGGGATGACCAAAGGCATTGAGGATCCCTGTCCAATCTGACTGTGGCCTTTCCCTGACTAGCTTTCAGCTGACAGGAAAAAAGGACCCTACAAACTCTGAAAACGTGGGAGCTCTCTGAAGAGCTCAGTGCCCTCTGTCACCATCTCAGTCGTAGAGCGCTTGTGTTTGACTCCTGGGGAATAAATGAAGCTGAATTTGGTAAAACCTTTGGTGTGATCCAACAGAGATCTTCTTATCTTCTTATGGTAAACTACATAGGCAGGGAGTCCTTCTGGGAGTGGGGGGGTATCTTCTGAGTCACAAGGAAATGCTGACCCAAGCAATAAAGACTGCTCAACTGATCACAGTGAAGAGCAGGGATGTAAACCAAGCCATTTCCCCCTTTTCACCTCTTCTCGCTCCATAGAAATAGCTCCAAATGAGAGCCAAGCTGAGAGACAAAGAGCCCATTTTCCATGAGGATTCACCATGTGATTGATACTAGCCATTTGAATTACCACTTAGATGTAAATTTCTCCTTAGGTGTTTGCCTGGGCTTCCTCTCTGAAGTGACCACAGGGACCAAACCCTCTCGCGCACACACTCAGTTGCAGCATGCCCTAGCAGATTAGAGCTATGAAACTGAAGTAGTGTCCAGAGGGCTCTGGTGGGCAGTACCAAAGGAACAGGCAAAAAAAGCTATTCTTCACTGTTCTACTTTCTTTACCCTGCAGCCACCGACTTGACAGTGGGCAAAATCTATGCAGCCATGATGATCATGGAATATTACCGCCAAAGCAAGGCCAAGAAATTGCAAGCTATGCGAGAGGAGCAGGTATGTGTGGACCCTTAAGAAAAACTTGAGAAAGAATCCTCCAAAATGCAGTATAGACATTTTTAGTGAATTATTTTTCCTTTCTTCAGTCCTGGCTTCCACCAACTCCAGAATTAATTGGTTTTAACAACAATTTAAAAGTATTGTTTGTTTGTTTATTGATTTGATTTAATAACCCGCCCTCCCCAGCCCAAGTCAGGCGCAGGGTGGCTAGCATACACGATTGAAAACATACAAAATACATTTAGATCAATTCATAATTAAAACAACTCATAAATAAAACACCAAATTTCAACACTGATCGCTAAACCCCAGACACAATTCAAACAAGATCACATTGTCCATACCAGTTCAAGTTTATCCAGTCTTACAGATCTTATTTGGGTGACAGAAGAAGGGATATGAATATTGGGGACAACAAATTCTATATAAATCTTTTTCAACTTCAGCTGTATGCTCTGCAGAACACCATGGTCTTGCATCTCTGTGAAATTGGTTAATATCTTGCAGAGTTCTGATTTTCACAGGCAATGCATTCCACCAAGGAGAAACTAGGGCCAAAAGGCTCTTACTCTGGTGGAAGTCAACTGTATATCCTTGAGGCCGGGGATCACCAGAAAATTGCCGTTGGAGGACTGGATGGTCCCCCATGGGCAATATGGGGAAATGTGGTCCCACGGGTGTGATGGTCCCAGACTGCTCAGTGCCTTAAAGGTTAGCATCAAACATTGAAAACAATTCAGAATTCAACTGGTAACCTATGCAGACAGTAGAGAACAGGTCTTAAATGTTCTCTCACTGGAGTTCCGGTGAGCACTCTAGCTGCCACATTCTGCACCAATTGTAGTTCCCAGAGCAGTTTAATGGGTAGGTCAGCATAGAGTGAGTTACAGTAAGCTAGCCTGGAGGTGACCATCGCTCAGATCATTGTGGCAAGATTGGTGCAGGACAGGTAAGGGGCCAGCTGCTTAGCCTGGTGGAGATGGTAAAAAGCCAAATTGGCTGTGTATGCAACCTGGGCCTCCTTGGCTAGGGAGGACTCAAGGATCACCCCCAGGCTTCTGGCGGAAGAGGTGGGTGTTAAAGCCTCACCACCCAAAACGGGCAGCTGGAACCCCAGCTCTAGCATGCCTTGCCCCAGCCACAGGTCCTCCGTCTTCACTGGATTTAGTTTCAGTGAACCATTTAAAAGCTGTGTTCCACTTAAAAGCTGAGGTTTTTTCCACAAGTGGTGTAATCCTGTTGAAAATAATGGAGCATGTTATGCCCCAGACTACTTGAAAACTACGAGTACAACACCTTTTGAACCATTTCACAATGGACAGCCCATTCATATATCTTCCTGTGTTAGCTTTTGATGAGAACATATTTTCATATGACATTTTCTACCAATAACCTTTGTAACCACACGTGCCTCTTGCAGTTATGCTTTTGTGCCAAATCCTGTCAAAATCTCAGAGCAGATTTACAGCATTTGCAGCAGTTTTTCCCTATTCTGTCTTAGATGCTTAGCTTCACATTTCTGTGACAGATGACAGTACAAGGGAAATAATATTACTGTAATGATTGTTCCTTTATTGATTCTTTGGCCTGCCTTCCTGGAGAGACATTTGTTTCCACTTTTTTCACTGCTGTAATTCAAAGGAGAAATTAAAATTGCATAAGCAGAATTCTTTAAAAATGCCCCTTTGCAACTGTGTGCCCCTTTTTCCTCTGTTTTTGGAATCTATTTATACTTGAAAAGGGTTGAAGGAAAAGGAACTGTCCCAAGGGTTTCCAATTGCCAGATGGTGACTGGAGATCTCCCACTATTACAAATTATCTCCAGGTGGCAGAGATCAGTTCACTGGGAGAAAATGGCCGCTTTGGAAGATGAATTATATGGCACTATTCCCCAGTGAAGTTTGTCCCTCCTTAAACCCTGCCCTTCTCCAGCTCCACCCCCAAAATCCCCAAGTATTTCCCAGCCTGGGGCTGGCAACCCTACCGATCCCTACGGGCTTCACTGTGAAGAGCAAAAGGCTGAGTTGCCACATTCAACATGTAGTCAATGCTGGACTTTTAAAAAGAAGAAGAAAAGCAAAGCAAATGAGCAGTCTTTTTCACTTTTAGGCCCTCGCTTGCTCTCTACATTCTAGTTCTGGCTTCCATTAAGCCTTTGGCAATACTGGTTTTGAGCCAGTATGGGGTAGAAATTACAGAGTTGAACTAGAACTGACTGGGGGAATGTGTGTTCAAATCCCCACATTTCCACAAAGTTTACTGGTTGACCTTTGGCCAATCATTCTCCTTTCTTGTGAAGTTACGGGGGGAGAGGGGAGAACCATATTCATTAGCCATAGGTCCTTGGAGATAAGGAGTAAACCATGTAGATATTAGATACAGGCCGTATTCAAATTATGCAGAACATCTGCATGAAGGCTCCTTTTTGCATTTTCAAAATTTCAGTTTAGCTCTTGTTAACTAATTTTTTAAAAATAATGCTGTCTATATGCAGTTGAACCCATGCAGATTTGATGCACTGTGCATCAAGGACAGCTGCAGTAGAGAGAGCTTTGTTATTGTTCTGGCAAGTTGTTAAATTTTATTTTTGATTTACTTTCATTTGTGATCCAGCTTTCTCACTGAGACTCAACGTAGATTATATGATAGAAATATTCAGTCAGGCTAGACGGATTACAATATGTGATATCATTTGAATCTAACAGCAAAGATTCCTAGTAAAACAAACCTCTTAAGTTCAATCAGCAAGGGGATTACAAAATATAACAACAGTTGAGTCTAATAGCAAAGATTCTCAGTAAAACAACATAATTCTGTGGGCCTGGGATTGGAGAACTGGAAGGAGAAAGATGCAGTATCCCTAACAGAGGTCACCTCTTGAACTAATCCATAGCTAAAGTTGTGCAGTCAGGAACAAATAACTCTTCCTTTCTCAAAAAGACTATATTAAGAAATTTTCAAGAAGTCTGTGGTGATGCTGTTAAGTAAAACTTTGGCTTAATTTGTATGCAAAGGCAAAAGAGTTCAAGATATAGCACTGCAAGGGACTCAATGGTTCAATATGCATCAATTCAGCTTCAATGCATCAATATTTTACAGGAAGAAGATAGTAATAATGAGGCGAGTAGTAGTACAGCTGCTTGGCCAAATAGAACATTGCAAAACATTTGTTCTGACAAAAGCAAGAGAGAAAGAACTAACCTTCATTTGAAGCTTCCCAGCGACCAGCAGCTTCTCTTTTCTTGAGTTGCCGTACAAAAATTAGTTAGTGTTTATTGAGTTTTTAACAGGTAACAGAAATTAAATGACACATGGTCTAATAGTTTTCTTTTCACAGAAAGACATAGCCCTATCTGTAGGATGAGCAGAGCAAGGCAGTACAGGAAGAAATGAAGAGTAGTTTATGGCACCTTGTGTGCACCTTTCTGTGGAGAAAAAAAATCTCTGCGCAAAGGGGTGTTAAGGATCACGAATCAGAGTAAAGGCCATAAAACTATGAGATAAACTGCCCAATCCAGAGGAGCCAAAGAGGGTTGTGGAGAAGATGAGGCCCTACACTGTTGGATTTACTTTTCCCAGAACACTTACTCCAGCAGAGGGGCGAATCTGCTGGCGGGTGGCTGCTGCAGCCCTCTACAGTGGCCACACAGAGTACAGAGCACCGTAGAGCACAGAGCACCAACTCTGCCTGCATAGCAGAGGCATGGCTGGGGGTGGAGTTGTTGTTACTCAGCTTCCACCCTAGCTTTGTCTCCCAGGATGCTGGTGCCTGGGGCTTGGACTTGTGCAACCAAAAAGGATAGCATAAGCCCACTGAGCCCAATGGAGGACTTTTCAGCAGTGGGGAGGGTTGTTGTTGTTGTTTTGCCTCTCCATTCTGCTGAAAAGCTGTCAGGAGATGGCAGGATGGCATCACAGCTGCACTGTCCCTGGCCATCCCAAGGCACTGGATTGGGCTGCCCAGATTGCTTTACACATCACATCAAAAGAAGGTATCCTCTGTTTATGCCACAAAACCCACCTTTCCCATACGCTCATATGGGTGTCCCTGGCACGATGACCTATTATGCGCTTACAGTAATATCTTTGCAGGCAGAGGGAAATATCTGGATTGAGTGTAACTGACAGCTTCTTAAATGCATTAAATTTTACTTGAAGAAGAGAGGCTGCTTGACAGCTGTATCTTCTTTGTAAAATATATCTTGAGAAGCAGGTAGACACAAGGATTAATAGGGGACCATATTATTTTCCCCAGTATCCCCATTCCCCACAGTTTCATCTTTCCTTTCCCTGGTAGTCCCCAAAGCCTCTATTTTCCTGCTTTCTCTTCTCCGTTCCACCCCACCCCCCACCCACAGCCAACCTACCTTTTTATGTCCCCTTTCCTCAGCTTTCCCACCTTGCCTCCCTCTTCCTGGGGAAAATCTGGTTGAGTTGTGAGGTGATCACTTCTGCTGCCGGACTCTACCGTGTGGCACGGTAGGCCGAGTTCATTTGCAACCAATAGACTGGGCCCAGTGGTGCAGTGGCCACCACCACACAAATGTGTACCTGCTAGAGGGACATGTGATGGCACATGTCCCCAGGCCCACACCATCTAGTCATGGGGGGGGGGCACCGGGCACCAGCCAGATCCTTGCACCTGACCTCTCCTGTGGCGTGGCACCCAGCAACTCTCTCCTTGTCGGCTTCAGGCCCGCCAGGTATCAGGCCCGCAGGAGAGGCCAGGTGCAAGGAGGTAGGGGCATGATTTGGGGGAAGGGAGCAAATTTGGGGGGACCCAGAGGGCACCATTTCAGTTCTTGCCCTGGTTGCCATTTTGTTTAGGTACGCCACTGCCACCACCAAACCCATTTGCACATTGAATGCCACCAGCTCCACTTGCATGGTGACTGCGGCTGTCAGGTAGGGCTGAGTTATGCAGCACTATTGCTGGGTGAGGCCCAATGAGTCTTCTTTCAGTGGAACATTTTCCTGGACTGTTTCAGCCTCCAAGTTACAGAAACCAGGGCTTGTTGATTCAGCAATTTTGTAGTTGCCTATCATGCTGCAACATAGCCACTGAAAGTGAAGGGCATTTTTTTCTTAAAGCTACAGGTGTTATTTCTATTCTTAGGGGATTTTTAATCCCTCAATGTATTTTGTGTAGATTTCAGATTTTTCTGCAAACTTGAAACTTTTTTCAGGTTTGTAGGTAAATCCCCTCATCTGTCTCCAGATCCATTTTGTGACTGTATTGCTCCTCTATGGCATGGGCTGAAATATATACTAGCCTCTGTACCATTCTATGCTTTCCTGTAGAATCGGACACCACTTATGTTCCAACGCATGGAACCACCATCCCCATCCCAGGAAGGTGGTCAAGGACAGAATGCTCTCCCCTCATCACAACTGGATCAAGGTGGAATGTGAGTCTTGTACATGGCTTTCAGAATCCTGTATTCCAATGGACTTTTCCTCAGGAGCATGAAATGCTCTGGATTCGCTTCCTAAAATTGCCCCAAGGTGCAGTAGAACACCTCAGAGATGATATCCCATTGCCATTAAGAAGACTAGAGAATATATGTCCTTGAAAAGTGTATACTTGAAATGTTTCTTGTTGAATGTTTTTGCCTGTCTGATTATTCTTGACTGCATGCAATTAGTGTCCCTAGAGGCAGTACTGTTTTCTATGCACCATTTATTGGGAAAATCACAGCATAATGGGGAGCTTCCTGTACTGTAATCACCCTGCCTTCCTCCAACCCAGTAGTGATCCTTTGAGTCACTTATCTAGGGCTGTGGCTGTGCAGCTTCCAATATTCTGACTTTTCTTCTTGCCTTCAGGAGCATGCAGGAAGGGGGAATGAAAGAAAGTGAGTCATGGGTCACGCAGCGAGCCCAGGAGATGTTCCAGAAGACAGGAACCTGGAGCCCAGAGCGAGGGCACCCAGAGGACATGCCAAATAGCCGGACCAATTCCCAGGTGGTTTATTTGCCAGCAAGGTGTTTTGGACTGGCAGTCACGGATCTCTTTTCCCCCTCCCCTTGTCCTTCTCTTTTCCCTGCCCCAGCTGATCCTCCTATAATTTTTTAAAGATCTGTTGTACAATGTAACTTTTCACTAGGAATGGACATCATGCCAGGGGGAATAACGTTCAACTCACAGGACCAAATATTGAGTTGAGCCAATATTGGTTTGAACCTCTCCTTGACGTAAAGAAATCTTGTGATGGCTTCTTCCCCATAGTCAAACATCCAGTGACCCATATTTACTGAACGTCCATGCAAAGTTTGTGGTGCCACAGTAAATATGTGCTGAATGGCTAATAGAGTTTGTTGTGAAGCTGTTACAAAACTGAACTCACTTTATCCTTCTTCTTCTCACTGTGCCAACTTGGACATGTGAATTTACATCACTTTGTTTAAAAACAAAGCTCCATAGAAAGGGCAAAATATCACCACCATCAAAACTGAAGAAGCTTCATGCAGCCAACATGTGGAGAAAACATGATGGCTCATGTTCTTATAAAGTTTCTCAAAAAATAGGCCTTATATCCTACCTTAACCAGATCTGTCTGCCTCAGTGTGTGATATGTCACTTAAAATCACTAATTGATTTTAAAATCCCAAGCTGTGTGGAGTACAAAAATAGCAGTAGGAAAATGTGCAGTGAGCCATCCCTCATTCTACTTCTGTCTTACCTAAGCCTAGATCAGTGGTGGCGAACCTTTGGCACTCCAGATGTTATGGACTACAATTCCCATCAGCCCCTGCCAGCATGACCAATTGGCCATGCTGGGAGGGGCTGATGGGAATTGTAGTCCATAACATCTGGAGTGCCAAAGGTTCGCCACCACGGGCCTAGACTATCTCTCCAAATACACTCCGTGTCAGTATTGCCTTTGGCCCTTACTCAGCTGCTGTGCCACAGTTCTGTCCCAGCACCACACAGTCTTGATGGAGCATTGGCCACTGGACCTCTCTGTATGTATGGATTGTATTTCCATATCACAAATGTTATGAAAACATCATGGAAGCAAAATAGTTGCTACCACTGTGGCACTGTGCATCTATGTGGAAATTAGCAAACTTGAACTCCTTCCGTTGGTGGCCTTTCTTGGAGCAGATGCTGCTATTCCATTCTCAGCCTGTGGGTTGGGAGAAGGATAGGATTGGTTTCTCCAGGTTTCTCCAGGAAAAGACTCAGCAGTGGTATGGGATGGTACAATTCCTCTTTCTTTCCTTACATGCTTTTACATGTACCAACAGTGGGGAAGGCATTAAGAAGAATCCACACATGGCCAATTGGCTCTTGTTATGCTCCGCTGGATAGGGATTTCCAATAGGAGTTTTGCAGCATCTTTGGACTATTTGTATATCACATTTCTTGCACACGGCAACAATGTCACAGTCTGTAATGATTGGAATCTAGACCATCTGTTCTGTCTATTACATTTCTGACCTTGGCTTTTAGGGGTTTGGGTTCAGGGTGGGAGGTAGATGCTGATAACAGCAGAAGGGCATTTAAATTAACATTTGTTGGCAAAGGTATGAAGCAAGAACGCTAAAGCTTTATTTGTGATAACCATTATTTGTGAGATCCATTTAGTGTCTAGGAAATGTTTCCACTTCTGTCCTACTCACAGAAAGGCAAAGAGTTTTCTTCCATCTGGCTTCTCATGTGCTGACCCCATTGTCTTTCTTGCCTAATACAGTCTGTAGAGATGCGGGAGATGGCAAAGGATGGTTACTCAGACAGTGACCCATACCTGCCCATGGAAGGTCATGGACGTGCTGCTTCCATGCCGCGATTGCCTGCTGAGAACCAGGTGAGGGTTTGTTATCCATTTCATTTGTAAGCTCGAGGGCTGTGGTGATCTCCCATTCTTGCAGTCTCTCTTGCCCCAGAAGGCAGCAGTAGTCTTCACTGCCACACAAACCACGCACGTAGCAATGCTGGGCTTAGTATTTCCTGTGCCGATGCAAAGTGAAAGCATGTTTCAGCTGGCCAGTTCTTCTTCTCTAGGAGATATATATATATCAGGTCAGGATCTCATGTTTCTTTCCAGAATATATTTTGGTCTAATTTCCATGTAATGCTTTCCCATAGGCAATGTACGTGAAAGATGAAAGTGTAAGGAAAAGGCATGTGATCAAGTGACATTATAGATTACCAAAAAAGTTCATGGGAAAGCCCCAATCAGGATCACTCAGCCCCTGAAGATCACATTGATAGACACTCCTGTCCCCCTTTTTGGAAAAGTCATACTTCTTCTGTTGAATTGCTTGAAAGCAGAGAGTTCCTAACCAGAATATAGCTTCCCTTAGATCTTTGAGAACCCCACCTCCTTCAGTAACACAAGGTGTTCCATCACAGTTCCATCACAGATGCTCATGAGAAGATTCTTGTTTCAGTCACCTAGGAGCTGTTCAGCTTTCCCAACAATATATCACCAAAGATGGCCATTTCTAGGCATTGCAGCCTATTAGGCCTCATGCAATATTACTGTCATTAACACACAACCCTTCCATGCCATGAGATCGGGATTCTGTTCCAGGGAGCATTCTTTATAAAGACAACTTTACCACCACTTTTGCCACTCCATCTTCCCCCAGACACTCCCAGATAGGGAGCTCCTTACATATTTCTACAATTCTCTGTTTTATAGAACCCAGTTGCTGTAGATGGACAAGTAGTCCGGTGAGGTCAAGTAGACAGCTAGCTGGTAGCACAGCGTAGGCAGATTTTTATCTCCAGCCCTACTCCAATCAGAATAGCACAATGAAAGGAGAAAGGAGAGTAGATCTGCAGGTCTCTTTGTTCTCCTAGCTGCCCGCAGTTGAGCTGAGGTCGTAGAGCTGCCCCATGGTGCACTGTTGATCCAAAGGTTTCATTTACCTGGTACACAATGCTTTCAACTTGCATCAGCAAGTGGTGTCTAGTTGGAGTGTGGCCTCGTTAGTATCTCCATAAGCAGAAGTGAAAGTGGGGTACAGCCTAACGTGGCCAAAAATGGAGAGGTTCCACGTAGAAGATAACACCTTTTCCTTAAGAAAGGTAAAACTATTGACTGGGATGAGAATTCAGCGACGGATGAAGCCCTAACCATTGAGATTTCCTTCAATAAGGTCAAGTAAGAGACATCCTGCTTTGTGTGGTTGGGTGGGGGAGGGGAGGGGAGTCATTGTCACTTGGCTTTGAAAAGAACATCTTAACCGGGTAGGGAGACTGAAAATGAGGTTTCCTAGGATTTCACCCCTTCCCCACTGCTTTCTCATTGTAGTCCTACTAATGTTTGATGCCTTGGGATTAATCCCCTCATAAGTGGCCTTGCTATGAGGCACAATTTTTGTTTCATGTGTTCCTTTGACTGGGCTGGAGTTTGATTCTACTAGCTTACGGAGTCCTGTTTTGTTATGCTAGTCATATCCTCACTCTTTGCTTCTCTAACTGGGAGTTGGGGGAGGCTGAATAACACCAGACAGCTACCTCTCTACAGCCTATCGCAGCACACCTGTCAGAGAAGCAAAGGTATTGTCTCTCTGCAGATGCTGTCCAGCTAGTAACATGCGCTTCTGAATCTGGCATGAAGCATGCTTTATAGCAGCACCCTCTCCAGGGCTGTGGGATGCTATCCCAGCACCCACTGTTGTACGAGATGGGAGGTGGAGGAGGGATGATGGGGAGGGAGGGCTCTTTGCTAAGCATGTGCCAAGCAGCCATAGCTCTTAGCATGCTCCGCTGTGTAGCAGCATTTACTGCCATACCAATGGGCTAAGCATATCTGTGTCTTTGTGTATCTGTGTGCAAAGGAGAATGTGGGAGCACTGTGACTTGAACAAGGCAGTAAAGAGAGTGTCTTTCATAATTGTGCCTCCCCATTTTGCCTGGGAGGAGCTGGAGACAAAAAGTGATAAATAACAGGGATCTAAGCAGACACAGCTTGTTGAAAACTTCTGCTTTAGCAACCTAGTGCAAAACACTGTCCTTGTCTTTGAGGCAGAAACCTATCAACTGAATGACCTTACATGGTCATCTGACAACACTAAACATTGTGGACAGATAGCTGGGCAAGGTGCACTCCAACCCAGTGGGCATATTGGTTCTGGGTGTTTCTGACAGAGGGTACCTTACTGTCATCCAGATAGTAATTTTAGTAATGTGTTAGTATTTGATCCAGCATTTGGCATTATTGCTTTAAGACCGTGATTTTCAATCTTTGTTTCAGGGAACCCCAGAGGCTCCTTCCATGCAGCAGATTTATGATGAGTTGTAATCGCTATAAATGAATTTGTTTTCCATTTGGAAATTTGTTATAAATTCCATTGCAATTTGTTATAAATATACTGTGCGGAATGAGCCAGAGTTCCTCAAAAGCCTGTCAGTTATCACTGAATGGGAAAGCTAGTATTGGCAAACAAGCTGCCCTGAAAGACCACTTTGCCACTGATATTGATCTTCTCTGACAAGGCAAAACTTCAGGGAAGTTCTGGATGTGTTCTGAGGTACATCACCAGTTCATGTGGGGTCATCATGAGGCCCCAATAGGCTGATGAACCATCTGTGAGAAATTTGAGTGTGTTTTCTAGAACATGTCCCAGAATCCGCTACACCATTCAGGAGTTCCTTGGTAGATAAGTCAGTGTGCAAAGGCACAAGTTTTGAAAACCAATGCTTTTCAAGCAGGGGTGTCAAACTCGTGGCCTTCTAGATGTTCATGAACTACAATTCCCATCAGTCTCTCCCAACATGAGCATTAGCTATAGCGGCAAGGGCTGATGGAAATTGTAGTTCATGAGCATCTGGAGGGCCGCAAGTTTGACACCTGTGCTTAAGGCATAGATTACTAAATTGTGAAAGAACAGCAGAGGTTTGTGGCAATCTGGATAGGAGATGGAAGGCTGACAGGTAAGCCAATTGTAGAGAGGCCGGCCAGCAGTCCTGCTTGGCACTCCTGGGCTGTGTGGCTGCCTGCTCAGTAGAACAGAGTCAAGAACTATGCCAAGGCACCAGAAGTCTTAAATTATGTATGAATTCCAGTACCCTTTTAACTTGATTGGTGGTGTCTAACTTCTAGTGCTCCCTGCCAAATACTTGCCTTCTCTGCTTGTTTGCTATGGCACTCAATGAATAACTTTTGCAAAGTCTTGGAAAAATAGCCTCAAAATCAGCTGCTCGAGAAGACAACATAGGATGCAACAGAGTCGAATGTTGCTTTCAACACAGCTGTGATCATGGGCAGGAGCAGCAGGAGGAAGCCTGGCTGTAAAGTCAGAAACTACTGGTGTTGGTTCTCCTTTACCCTTTTGCATGAGCTTTGCATCTGACGATCAAACTCCAAAGTGACAGAGAGATTTAATGGGGAATGAACTTGCTAAATGCTGCACATCTACAGCCCAAGGTCAGGACAGGGTTAGAGCCTTCCATCTTTGACCATCTTTTTAGCTTTTACTAGTAGAGCAGTGTGTGGCCACCAGGAAAAGGTCAGAATGGAAAGCTGTCTGCCTTCCCTGAGGTGAACCGTTCTGCCCCAGTTCTTCTGTCCCATTGCAACCTCTTTGTCTAAGGAGGAAAGAAACCAGTATTTTCTTTGTAGATCTGCATAACTGTTAGCCTTCTGTAACCCTACAGAGTAGGGGCATGTAATAGCACTTACAAACAAAGTAATTTGAAACTCCCATCGCCACCACACTGCCCATTCTCTTTTCAGTTTTGACACTTTCCTGTCACAACACATGTACACACACACTTACACACACACACACACACCTCTTGTACTATAAGTTTTTTCATCAGCCTTGCTTTGTGACACTGTCTTTCTTCTTGGTTCTTCTTCCCCTTTTTCATTGAAAATGACTCCCATGTTGAGTCCTGGAAGCTGCACCCAGCAACCTAAATTGTGGGGAGTGAAAGTACTGAGACAGTGCCTTCTAGTCCCCCACAGTTCATGGTAAAATTTCCTTATGTTTCATACCAACATACATTTAAAATAGGCTCTGCTTGTAATGCACGTGTCTGTCATAGATGAACCACTCCTGTGCTAATACTTGCTGCACACATCCATCAAAACAGAGTTCAAAATGCATTCACAGCAGCACCAGTCTTTTGACTGGACATTCAGCCTTACTAATGTTGCGCTATAAGAATATAAGAACATAAGTATATTCTGCTGAATCAGACCAGTGGTCCATTTAGTCCAGGGACCTGTTCCACACAGTAGTCAGCCAGTTGCCCTTGAGGGCAATAAGCAGGGTCGGCCTCCTAGCATTCAGATTCAGAGGTTTGCAGGCCCTGTAGATGGAGACTAACTTCAGTTACCATGTACCTCTCCTCCATGAATCTAACCCCCTTTTAAATCAATTTACAACCATGACCATCACTATAACCACTGGCAGTTAATTCCACTATTTAATTGTTCAAGTAAATAAGTGTTCCCTTTTGCCTGTGCTGGACCTATTGCCCATCAACTTTATTAGATGTACCCAATTTTAATATTATGGAAGAGGGAGAAAAAGACAAGTGGTGTCACTGTTATTCACCCTATGATAATGGCTCTCAAACAGGCAGAGGCTTTCTGGGTTGATTCTTTTTGGCAACATACCGCACTTGGCTCATAGAAAGCAGGGTCATTCAAGAGTCTTGGGAGAAGAAAAGGTCTCCTTGGCAAGGCTGCCTCAAGAGATGCTGGGCCCTACAAAAAAATCCTTGGGGTTTTTTTGAGGAAAAGGGTATTTACCAAAAAGCCCTTTCCTGTGAGGCAAATATCAGAATCAAACATTGTCACTTAGGGTTGAGTATAATATATTATTTGGTTCTCTCATGACTATAATTTGAAAGATCAATCCAGAATATAAATGGAAAAGTTATTTGGGAACTGAACTGGATATCATTGGAATTTCAATGGAGGAGGGCAGGGAAGAATGATAATTTGAGCAAAACTTTATATTCCTGTCAATGTCTGCTGATGGATTCATTCCCCCTCATCTTAAACATAACCAGTTCCCATGTCACTTTTCCCTACATACTTTTCCCTACATAACTTTTAAAAAGCCATCCCCCAAATGCCATGGTAGAAGAGACCACAAATACCTCCATTTTCTGCAACAATATCTGCTGGAAGGTAGCCAAGCAGGAAAAGCAGTGGGAGGAGGGCCAAGACTCACTTCTTAAACACTTTGGAAGAGTAATTTCTAGAGTATGTTGTTGCTGTAGGTTTCTATTTAAATTACATTTTGGAACTATCAGATATTGGTGAGGGTCACGCCTGAGCGGTGACTACAGAGACACCTTCAAGAGTCCAGATAGTCTTCCATTGCCCTGGGATATAATTTCTTTCTTGCTCTAGGCGTGAAGGGATTGTCAGCCCTCCAGAGATGCCCATTAAAGCTCTCTATTTATTTACGTCAAGAAGATATAAAATAGAGGGCATAGAGGGCACTGCAAAGATTTTGAAAAAGAGCTCCAAGTCTCCCAAGGAATATAACATGTCTCCAGACACTCCTGCTGCTTCCTCAAGAAACTAGGTTCAAAGGAGATGGCAGCATCATTTAGATTGGTGCTACAAGCAATCAGCGATTGGGTGGTGTGGTCAGACAGAAGCTGGTTTTCCCATTGCTTGAAAGTTCTCCGTAGGGAAGACTGCTCCCATTTTGGAGGGACATGGGTCTAGAATAAGGCACTCTGAAGAATCCACTTGGTGGAATGTGGATGAAGATGCTGATATTTTTCCCTAGTCAGTGGCAGTAGCAGGGAAACAGGCTGTGTTTTGTAAAAGTAGCACTACCTGTTGTATGTTTTGGTCTCAGAACTGCTTGTTCTCCTATGGCAGTCCTGTTAACTAGAAATGGTTCCTCAGTACGTAAGTTTATGGGACTGGCCATCTCCAAAGTGCCTCTAATCTTATAACTATACAAGTCTCTTAAATAGTGTATCTGCCCTACATCAGGCACATCTCTTAGTTCTTCTTACCCAGTTCTGTGATTACCAGAGATGGTCCTTCCCTAATTCTCTCTCCCTGACTTTCTCTGTCACACACATAGACACACACACAGAGGCACACAAGGATACAGGTGTAGTTCCCCTCTACATCCAACGCAAAAAATTGACAAAAATCCTTTGCAACAGTAGGATTCAGTTGAAGAATCAGAGCACTGAATAATCCATCTCTATTATTGCCAACCTCCAGATGCAGGCTGGAGATGCCCCAGAATTACAGTTGATCCCCAGACTAAATAGGGACAAAATAGATGCTTCAGAGGATGTACTGTCTGGCATTATTCCCTGCGGAGGTCCCTCCCCTCTTCTGTGGCACCATCCGCAGGCTCTGCCCCAAAAATTCCAGGAATTTTCCAAACCAGAGTTGACAACCCTACTTCCCGTTCCCATCTATGATCATAATTTTCTTCAAGCAGGAGAAAACACCAGCTCCTACCAACCTCACTTGTCAGCAGAAAAGGCATTAATGATCTGCTTATTAAGTTCCTTTGGCCAAATAAGCAATCAATTTGGACTGATAGGGTTATGCTTCTGTTACTGAGTTCCAGAGTACTTGTGCAGAGAATCCCCCTGCTTCCATCAAATGTTTTGCGCATGGGACTTTCCTACCTTGGCCTACCCAACCCGCTAGATATCTACAGCTTCACTACTGACCAAACCCTGTTCAGGCTTCCCCTTCAGTTCTGTATTGCCTGGCAGGGCCTTGTTCCATGTTCCATTTCTCCCTGTTTCTCACAATCAGACATGTGCCTGGAGTTCTGCGCGGGGAGTTCAGTGCCCAGGTGCTCACAAGCCAATTAGGATTGGGACCACAGTGTGCTGGGAGAGAGGATTTTTGCCTTCGCCCCTGTACTGTTCCCCCAAGCTGAATAGCCCCCAGAGACTTCTATTTGCCTCACTGGGGAAACCTAACAAATAGCAGCCCGCCCACCCATGACCTTTCAGGTTGGGAAAATGGCATGAGGGAAGTTGTATGCTCCTACTCCCCACACACTACAATCACCATCTGAATCAGGCTCATGTACACCTGGGAACTGAGTTCCAAATACACACTAGGAACGCAAGTCTGATCAAGCAAATCCAGAGGGAAGACATATGGAAAACTGTAAAGTGAGTTAGGCTCTGAGACAGAAATTTCTTTGCTTTGGCTGTTGGGCTGAGCAAACAAAATCAGGATTGAAAAGATGTGGGACTCCAGCAAATCAACAAGAGTAGGTTTCCATGTGGGGATGACTGTCCTAGTTTGGGCCATGCACAATGTTGCAGCTTTTAACAGTGGCTGAGGATTCCAGTGGCTGGGGCTTGTTGCCGCATGTGTTGGGTCTGGCCGGGGGATGTTGTGGGGCCGTGCTCTTGTCTCTGCTGCTCTGCTCGCCTCCTCCCTACCAAGAACTGTCTGTCCCTTTGTGGTGTCTATCTTTGTCTATCTTGGTTATCAGGAGCAACCATTTCTCCGAGGAGATGAACCTCCAGCACTGGGTTGGACTAGTCTTGTGCATAAATGACCAACATTAACCTGATTGTTCTCTCCCTACACTCCTCCCCCTCAACCTCTTATCAAATTTTGGTTCTTCCACCCCTCCCCTTGGCCCTATATCTCCCTTTGCCTTTATATTTATTTCCTTCTCTCTCTCTCTTTCCCGTTTCTGTGTGCACCGTCTTGTATGGCTGCGACAGAGGAGGAAGGCGCGACCGCGAGGGAATAATCTCAGTGTATGTACTGCAGCCTGGGCTCCTGGCTCTCTGTGCACTCGCCCACCACCTTCAGTTTAACCCCCCCCCTCCCTTGGTCTCCCTAGTTTAGCAAACTGCCAACTCTATGTTTTTGTCTCTCCTCCATAGACTTTCTCTTTCTCTCTCTTGCAGACCAATATCACACCTTCCCGATTGCTTTTGCTGTATTCAGTGAGAGACAGGCAATGGCTTTCTTCCAATCCATTCAGTCCTTCAATTGACTTCATAATGTTTTCTCCTCCATCCTTTCTCATACTTTACATTCCTTCTCCTGCTTTCTGTCCTTTCAGCTTCTAACTGCTCATTTCCCTTTTCCATTCCTGCCTCTATTTTCTGCCACGTTGGCTTCAGTTCTCTGCTAGTGACACTCTAACCAGAGTTATACTCTTGTAGGTCCATTGAAGTTCATGGGTGTAACGCTGTTTAGAGGGGCACTGTAAGCCGTAGGGTTGCCAACTGCCATGTGGAGCTTGGAGTTATCCCAGCATCACGACTGATCTTCAGACAACAGAGGTCTATTTTCCCCTGGAGGAAATGGCAGCTTTGGAGGATGGATTTTATGACATCATATCCCTGCTGAGCCATGAGCTATCCCACCATTCCCAAACTCTGCCCTTCCCAGGTGCCACCCCAAAATTTCCAGGAATGTTCCAGTGCACAGTTGGCAACCCTAATTAGGCCCCTTGCCCATACGTATACTTGGTTTTCTGACATCACAGTCATGGAAGTTTATGAGCTGGGCAAGAGAACCCTAAGGCCAGATGAAGTTTTTTGTTTGGTTGTATTTGTTATGTCAGCTCCATGTCATCCCCTGCCCTATGTGCATTTGAATCATGGCCTTTCTCCTTCCTGAACTCTGGCTATTCTCTTTGGGCCAAGATAAAAAGAAGCCAGCCACTACCTTCCAAGCCAGTGACTGGCTTCCTTATAACCTGCTGGTGACAATCACAGCCTCCTGTCCATCTGATGCTTAATTGAGTATTTGCATTGGTTTAGCTTTCCTGGACTTCATCAAAACAGATCAGTTCTCATTGTCATGTTCCCTTTTCCCAAGCCTGGATTCTGTAACCAACAATCTCCTTTATTTCTTCTTCAAGATGAACTGCCCATGTGTATTTTCAGAGCTGATTCACACAGTATAAAGTCCTCATGGTTACCAGACAGGTTTCTATCAAATATGTAGGAGGAGTTCCCCACTGGACTCTCAGTTGCCTGGTGAACGCAGGCCCAATTGAGATTGGAACTGGAGAATGCATGAACAAGGATCTTAAACATTCCCCACACATTGTTTTTGCTACCTGAGATGGCCCACTGGAGCCACTGTTTACACTGTTGGGAAAACTTGTACACATTACATTTCCCCCAAAGAGCAAATAGCTCCCCAAAGATGTTTTGTTTTTTGCAAAAATGGCACAGGGCAAGGGAAGCCTTAAGCCTTTCTCCTCATGTTATATAGTCCTGATGCAAACTTGATCCTTGTGCACCTGGGAATTAAGTTCCATCAAGCAAATCCAGGTTTGTATCTGATATGGTGGCCACAACACATGAAGTGACTCCCAATGAAACCTTTCCAAACCATCTGTTCAGCTGTAAATGATCGTGTCGGATTTAGATTCTTTCTTCGTTGCAAAAGCAGTAAGGTACTGAGTTGAGTATGTTAGAGAACATGGAGAACTTTCCTTGTTTCCTGGCACATGCTTTGGTAAATTATAGAAAAGAAACAGGAAACAATTGCAGGAAAAAATGCACAGAAGAGTTTTGTGTCCATGTTTCTGCATCCCTCATGCAATCTAAGCCATCCTTGTGCATAGTCCATATTTCCCTGAATTTATTGAATAGGTAAATAAGACCAGTGCACCAAACAAGAATATCAGCAACCCACAAATTAAAGGGATGCACCTCCTAATACCTCCTTTTGTTTGGGCACAGCAGTGAAATTTGTGAAATGTTCCATTTATTAACCCTAAAATATCATTTATTTGTTTGTTAATATTAGAATAGCCTATGACATATTAATTGAACAATTCATGATTGAACAATAGTAAGGCGTTTATCATTAGTTTGTATATTATCAGCTGTTTCCCATGTGTGGAACTTATATAAAAAGGGAACCTCTGGTTTTTTTCAGAAAGTAATTCCCTGTTCAATACAGTAACAAAACCTGACAGGTCCATAAATTGATCTTGAGTTTACCTGTTGAGCCTGCCATGTTGGAGGAAATATTGGTGCTTATTTATTCTTCTACCATTTGGGCTGGACAGAACTTCTTGAAGAAGAAAAGATTGCTGACTTGTAGCTGATGTTCTTTAAAACACTTTATGTACATTTCTGTCCCTTTTACCATACAATGTGTACCCTGTGTCAAAGTATCAGTCCAAGTATATTCAGATGGAACAGTGAGCTAGCATCCAAAGTAAATGGAGCAGCTTTACCCATTTCAAAGGGTTCTCTGCAGTTGTATGATTTTTTGTTTGGTTATAATCGTGGCTCAAGCAGCTGTTTGATGAAGAGATCACTCCAATAGTTCTATATAGTAGGAGGGAGGTTTCTGGAAGGCCTGGTTGCACATACATCTGCACCTATAGGTGGGAGCAGATAAAGGACATCTGAAAGAACGTCAGTTACAAGTGAGTATGTTTTCCCTTCTTCCGTGGAATGGAAGTAGTCAGATGGCTACACCAAGAGAAGATGGGAGCAAATTTTGTTCCTCGCTTTGGTACAGTGGATTAGAGTTGATCAGCTGTAAACTAGAAGTTATGGGCTGTTTATCCAGGCCTGGAATTATTTGTTTGCATTAACATGACTAAGTGCCACGCTTAATCAATGCTCATTCATGAACAAGCAATTTTTGCGAGTATCTCTCCAGTTTCATCTACAGCATAACGGAACAATGCCTATATATCCTGTGTTGTATAGTAGCAATGGACTGCATCATTTACAAGGTGGAAGTAGGGTAGGTTGCATGTGGAGGACAGGTTCTTTACCTCTATGGAACCACCACTCAACTAAAAAAAGGCAACCTATTAGATGCAGAATACAAATTGATATGTGTAGCTGAAATGTTTCTGATGCTGTAGGACTAATTCACTTAAAGTAATGCACTAAAAAAGGAGAAAATGTCTCTATTTCCCTGTGATGGACTTAGGAGAATGTTTAGCTTATGGGCAGCATTTAATGTCAACATACACTTTGCCTGAGTAACTCTTGCTTGGGATTTACGAAGGCAGTTCATTTTGTAAAATCCATGACAGCTATTGGATATTGTCATTTCTGCACATGTTTCTTTGTTATTCTTGAACACTTCGCTTTTTGGTTTGTACGGCTGTCTTACAATCCTTCCTGGCGGCACCTTGTCTTAAGGAAATATGGCTGATACTACATACAGCCAGTTCTGGGAATGTCCCCTTTAGGGAACACTGCTGACTGTAGTGTAGCATTCCTGGAGGGGATTTAGCATGTCATATGAAGGAATGTCATAGCCATTGCTGTTCTGCCTGGAATGTGGCAGATTATGTCTAAAAGATGTACTTAGAGAGATGTAGTATCTTCTGTGCATTTATAGAACATTCTGCACAAGGTCATCACCACAATTCAGTTAGCATTTTGGAGGGTATGTTGTTTGTAGATACTTGAGTTTTGAGTAGTATTCAAGATTTCTCCAAAAGGATGTTATGATTAAGCCAAGGGAACGTCTGTGGCACAGATGGGAATTTGTCACGTTTGTGCAGACGTTGTTAGTAGTGTTACCATCCAAAGAGTACACTAAAGAAGTGATGGTAAAACCAGTAAAAACACTGCATGCACATGACAAATTCCTATTATTCAGACCTTTTCCATCCCAGAAATCTTAGGTTTATCTTGACCAAATGCTTGAATGATATTCATCAACACCCACCCAAAGTGGGTCAGATCTCAAGAGCTCAAGTGTATTTAGTAGAATCAATTGCATTCGTTCATCATAATTATTTTAAAAAATGTATAAAACAGACTGTAAAATTTCTTCTACATACAGTGTTACATGTACATACCACTGGGTCAAGTTTAGATTTATAAATCACAAATATGGTGGAAGAAGAATAACAAAATACAACAAAATACAATATATAGTTATAGACTGGTCCTTTAATTCATATTAACTTGACAATAGGTTTTTCCATATTCTCATTTTCCTTGCTTGTTCCTGTTGCTTTAAGGTGTTTTCTGTTCTGTGTGTTTCTGCTCTCCCTAGTGGTTTACCTGTACTACATTGTTTTATTTCTGCCATATCTCCCTGCCAGACCTTTTTTTGTGCCATCATGTCACAGCTGACTTATGGTGACTCCATAGGGTTTTCAAGGCAAGAGACATCCAGAGGTAGTTTTCCATTGTCTGCTTTCTTTCCATTCCCAACATGTACTTTTTAATGTACATGTTTGTGATTTGTAAATCCAAATAGAGTTCAGTGGTATCTGCATTTGTGTTAAAAGCAGGTTTATTGTGTATGTGATGGATTTTAGCACTGTGGTAATGAAAGCATTTAGTCTGTAAGACTGTTTGCCAAAAGTAGCCCTGTTGGTCTGCAGTAGAACAGGTGAGTCAAACCAGTACCACCTTAGAGACCAACAAGGTTTTGGTTACCCCAGGGAAGGGAACTTTTGACTCTCAAAAGCTTATACCTCAAAAATCTTGTTAGTCTCTAAGGCGCTGCTTGAGTCAAATGTATCTGTAAGACTGTAGTTCTGAGTATTGGGGATTATTTTTTATTAATGCTTACTTGCTACTTTAAACTGAGCTTCCTAAAGCTGAGTAAATGTCAAGGATAGCCTCTTTAAATTCTGGCAGAACTTTCATATATCATGACCAACCTCGCACCTTTTGTTTTTGTGACATGCAAAAATAGAAAAGGGAGGATTGGGAATAGGTATTTTGCAGAATACATTTTTTTTATGACCAGCTTTCAAGGAAATTATTGCCCCACATGCGTTGCTTGTATGCAGCCCAACCACACCCTGACAGTCACTGACCTGAGTCAATCTGGAGCTGATTATGTGACTTGTGAGAATACTTTAAAATGATCTTGTTCCTAGGGTTGGCCACTGTATTTATTGAGAATGGCTTCAGAAAACTGGGAAAAGAAGAAACGACATGAATCTCAAATCAAGAGCCGAGATCCAGACTCACAGGTTTTCTTTTAGGAGAGCGGTTCAGGCAGTGATTAGAGAAAGCTGGAACTGACAGGTTTATTCCTGGCTCCAGTGCTGATGTGCTTATTGTTGTTTTTTGCTGTTTCTCAGCTTTTGCTTCAAGTTCTGCATATGAGAAGCAACAAATGGCACTCTGTAAGTCTCATTGCCAGGGTAGTAAGCAACATTCCAGAACAAGTTCTTTGTCTCTCCATCTATTGTCTCTCCATCCTGTGCAGATCTGGTTCAAGATATATTGTTGCCCACGTTACTCTCCATCCTGTGCATACCTGGTTCAAGATATCTTTTTATCCCAAGATATATTGTTACCCCATTGTTACCTCACAACAATGTGATGGAATTGTTATCCCCTCACAGGTTAACACCACTGCCTGCAGTGGCTTGGACATGGCCAGTAGTAGGGCAGACATAGGAAGGGATACCACTCACTTCTAATGATGCTCGTGTCTAGGAGAAAGCTCAGATCCCTGCAGGCTTCCTTTGTTGTGTCACCCCAAGCAATCACTTACCGGTGGTGAAAATAAATCTTCAGTGTCACAGCCTCATTTGCCAGTGCCCATTGTTCTAAATGGTAGCACTTTAATCAGTTAGCTAGTTTGATGAATCACTAGAATGGACAATATAATATGTCCCAGATCAAAAATAAGCTTAGACTTTCCTGTCACCCCTTTCAGTTCTTAATGGAAGGAGAAAGAGAATAGGAGGAGTTCAATCTCCACAGTAGGCTGCTCATATTATATATCTGCAGATATGAAAGTGGCATTGCCATTGTTGCAGCAATGTAGGTCTCCTTTCATGAGCAAACAATAGTTTAACCTGTGCGCCAACAGCCAAATGTTAAAACTCTTCAAAGAGAAACCTTCAAAATGAGTTGTTCCATTAATATCTTTAGCAGGAACCTATGAGCTGTAGCCCTTCACAGCTGAGTCAAATCCTTGGCCACTCCAGCCAAATCAGCAAAATAAGAGATAAATGTCCTACCAAGAACTGAGGTTTGCAAAGTTGATAAGAAGAGTGTTGATAGCCTCTGCCTTATTTTTAACAGCTCACAGAGCTCCAACACCTTCACAAGTGGGAAAATTTACTAATTCATAGGAGACCCTCTGTACAACTCTGCTTCTCCATTGTCATCTTGAAACCTTGGGTAGCTTGCCCAGAGAGCTGGCTCTGATCGCATTGCACAGGGACTGAAAAAGAGATATCCTCACGCTAAGCAGATAGCTTTCCTTGATACTTCCCCCTAACAATCTCACCAACCTATTTTTCCCCTAGGAAAATCTCCTGGTTTTACTCCCCATAGAAAGTTTATGGGTACCCATAGGTTTTCCCCACCAGAGGTAAGATCAGCTTGGTGGTGGTAAATTTCAACAGAGAAAATTCCCAAAGGGAAAAGGTTAAAAACCTTCTTGCCACAGACTCAAGAGATATGATGTAGAGATTTATTTAACCTGTGCGCCAACAGCCATCTGATCCCATCGTGGTGGAGCGAGGGGAAACTGCACCCAGGGCATGCGCATGCCCTGTGCCCCTGCCGTGGTGCCGCCCGCCACAGCCTGACCATGCCCCCACGTGGCTCTGCTCAGGGCGTCAGGCCCCCCCGTTGGTGCTACACCACTGGTTCCCATATCCTTTCCCTCTTGAGTCACTCTCGCTATTTAAATCTCATTCCCACAGCTTTATTTCATAGGCACTATAGAAAAGATTCTGCCCTGAGTTCTAGCATTCAAGTTTTATTCAAGATGGAAAATTTTATTGGGGGCCCAGTAAAGCCTACCATTTCTCTCCGTGGATTTCTCCCATTTTTGTGGAGATTGTGTGAAATGTTATACAAAGATATTATGGCCACCACAAGACAACCTAACAACAGAGGGAGATCAAGGCCCATAATATTTTCTGAGAACAAAGCTGTTCAGACCAGTGAGCAAGTTTGACTCAAATGGGAACAGCGGAATCATCTGATCTGTTCTGGCACTTTGTTGTGAAGAACCTTTCCTGCTGGTATAGCTGGTCTCCTTGTGGGTCCGTTTTTTGTCTGCAACTGGTTGGTAGCTAAATCTCCATGTCACATTTCTTGCACTGTTGTTGGCACTACTCCAGAGAGTAAGTGATCACAGCCTTAAAATGATGGCAGACAGACTGTGTGGTGCTCCAGTCGTCAGCATAGCAGTCGTCAGTCTTACCTAGCTACATTTTGCCTCTCTCTTTTCTTCCACCAGTATTCCTGTCCATTGTACAAATCGAACTTGGTAGTCTTCGTGTGCTGTAATATTCAAGAGATGCAACTACTGTTCAAGGCTTAGATAAGTGTCCTGTGCCCCTCTTATCTTGGGATTTAGAATCTGGTCCTTTCTTCTGTGTCTTACAATCTGTTTACCATATTCAGGTATAAGCACTATCCAGAATTATGTGAATTCATTCAAGCCCAAGACCTTTATGATAGTATCGGGTACTTTGAATTAAAAGGCCCTTTATGACTATATTAAGCAGTCTCTTGGGTGCTTCTGAGTTCTGCCATTGGAGGGTAAAGTCTGCATTGTCAATTTTCTCTCCAAATGCATTCCAAATTCACTCCACAGTTAAGATGTTAGGGTAAGTACATACCAGGTTGAGCAGAGAAGGGACCTACTAATATTGCCAGCCTGAAGTTGTGCAGGAATCAGGTCTTAAAGCAAGGGAAATTTCTTTTGCAGTATCCATAATTCCATTTTGGTGATGAACATATGTGAACAAGATTTCCATAACCATTCCTCTCTGGCAGTGAATAGGGGTCCCTGAGTAAAGGAGAAATTATAGTTCATTGTGCAGGAGCAACAGAGAGAGGAATACCAACTTGAACAGGATTGAGGAACTTCAGAAGGCATGATTATGCTTTCAGTAACATCATCAAAAGCTATCAATGTTTCAGAGATGTTACAATTCCTCAGTGAACATTTTTCTCATGTGTTTGAGCTGTGCAGAGCTGCGTGACAGAAAAGGGGGTGGGGAATCCAGCAGTGGGATTACTATCTCAGAACGTTCCTTTATTGGTATGCTGAATATTTCTGGTGTAGCCTCACATTTCTCAGTCAAGACCGTCAAGTGGCATTCAGTTCAAAAGTAGTAGTATCTAATTGCTAACACTGTTCGAAGGCTCTTTTTCAACTCAGAATATTCTTGTAACATTTACCATTTTATCTTCCATTTTTGTCTTATTTGGGGGCAAAGGTGATATGTCAACTGGCTATTTGTTAGCTAAGTCCATACATTTGTTTTTGAATGGATTGAGAAAAAGGAAGGAAGGCTTGATGGTATGCATGCAGAAACAGAGGTTCATAATCCCTTCCCAACCTCCTAGACAATCAATCCTAGTTTCTTTGGTGAAGAGATATCTATAGAAACTCACATACGCACACATATGATTTCCCAGCTATAGGTACAGAAGTATGCATTTCAAATTGGTATTTTGATGGGTAGACAAATAGATGTTCTCTGAACTATATTTGGTTGCCTATATTAGTTGCCTAGATAGCCAACCCTATAATCACATTCTCATATCTCATATCTTCCCAAATCTATGGGGATTTACCTTCTCATAAGCTGCCTCTTATGTTACTGTTCTGGGTTTCTTTCCTTTTCCAGACAATCACAGATGCAAGCCCCATGAAACGCTCTGCCTCCATGTTGGGCCACTCACGCTCCAAAGGCATGCGCTTGGATGATTATTCTTTGGAACGGGTAATCCCAGAGGAGAACCAGCGGCATCACCGGCGGCGGGAAAGGGGCCACCGGACATCAGAGCGCTCACTCAGCCGATATACAGATGTGGACACAGGTCAGATTGCAAGACACATGGGAGTAGGTCCCTAGAGAAAGGCTGCGGTCCTTTCATTGACTACTTTAGAGTAGCTGCAATCTTTGCTTTTGGCACTACTCAGGCACTAACTGATCTCAGTATTGCAGTCATAGAATTATGGTACCCAGTCATAATTAAAAGGACATGTACCTTTAACCATACCTAGGAAGCGATGTACACAGCCTAGCAGAGTATATATGCCTGGTATATCAAGGCTAATAGTTTTCAGAGATGAAGCTCAGCTAATGGAATCTAGGGCATTTGACCTCCAGTAGTCACTAGTTCTCTTAAAGTTTCAGGACTGACAGAGTGACACTTTTTCATCCACGAAATGCTGATTGAAATACAGATATTTGTATGATATTTGCTGAGGAAAAGGGTTACAAGATTGAGGTACTTGTGCTGTATCTTCCAGAGTAACTTGTATAACTAGCCTATGCTGTGTGTGAAAGATTAGTTGAATGATACAAGGTATGCCTCAGGAACCTTCATTCCTTTTTCGAACCCGTCTGTAGATCACAGACCACATGTTGTCTAGAAGTACCTTCAGGTCCTCTTGTCAGCTGAATTGGCTGGGCACTGAGGACTGACTGAAAACTAATCCCAATCATTTGTGAAGGAATTTCTGAGTGGTTCCTTAAGCCTTTTAGGTGAGGAAGGAATATCTGGGTGGCAAGGAAGGAATATCTAAGCAGTTACATGCTTTTCAGTGCCAACATTAGTAGTTATATCCTTCTAAGCCCCCTGAAGTCAGTGCACTTAGAAAGGTGTAACTATGGTTAGGATGGTACTGGTTGACATCAGAAACCAAGTAAAATGTTGCTTGCTGTACTTCCTTGAGGGTTATCATGTTCCCTCTAGTTCCTTATAGTCCAGTGGTGGAAGCAAAATATTATCAGGCCCTGTTGTGGTACAAAAACATTTGTTACATGTCAGCTTGAATTGTCATTTTCTTTCTCACTGGCAGGGCTGGGTACAGACCTCAGTATGACCACGCAGTCAGGTGACCTACCTCCCAAAGAAAGAGACCAGGAACGAGGCAGGCCAAAAGACCGGAAACATCATCATCACCACCACCACCATCATCACCACCACACATCTTCTGACAAGGAGCGGTACTCACAGGAGAGGCACGAATACAGCCGGCCTCGCTCTAGAGATCGACGTTGGTCCCGCTCACCCAGCGAGGGCCGAGACCATATGCCTCACAGGCAGGTGGGTGTGGTTTTCCATTCTATGCTGCGCCCCTAGGGCTACAAGTACTTCATGAGCTGAGATCTCTGTGCCTCAGTCAGACAGGAGCCCAGTCATCAGTTTGTGGATCTCTGTTACAGTGGTTGTGACTCTCTTTGGCCTAAGCAGGACCCATAGGTGCTATAAATGTGGTAGTTGTATATATATACAGAGTAAGCCAAAAGAACAATCCACATTATCGATATGGTATAGTTAGAATGTGGGGTGAGCGTGTTTTGATTGATGTGGGTGTATTTTCTGTCAGTTTTCCACTGAGACTCTGATATCAATTTCCATGGCAGGCACAGCCATTTAAAACCCCATCAGCATACATATGCAGCTAGGATTTTTTTGTCCCAAAGTAAATCACATTAATTGTAAGCTGCATTCTGTTGCCCATTCATCCTCTTCAGAGAGTTCTTCTTTGAGGGCTTCACCACCTACTTGGAATTTCTCCATATAGAATAGTTTGGAGTCATTGGCAAATGTGACTACCTTACTGCTTGACCTTGTCTTTTTCCATCTATTTATTTCAATGACTTATTATTAGCTGCTTCTATATGCATCATATTCAAAACAGTTGACAATAAAATAATGACATCAGTAAAATAATAAAAGGGTTTTTTTAAACATTCATATGAGTTTAATGGTGGGGAAGACCTAAGGAGCTGTCAGAGGCAGAAAAGCCAAAATGTAAAGAGTCAATCTCTCACAGAATCTGATTGTGTGAGTTCAGGCTGAAAATGGGTGGCGTTTCTTTGGTGGCATGGGTTCTAATCCCACCACTGCCACTAATATATATAAAGGGAGAGGATCATGAGAAAAACCTTGCATGTCTCAATACCCAAAGACAATGAATGTTCCCTAATCATGCAATCCTATGCAGAATTATTCCAGTCTAAGCTCATGGAAATGAGTGGGCTTAGACTGGAGTAACTCTTTTTAGGATTGCTTCTTTTCTTTGCTGCTATATCCTTTTTTTTCAGTTGTCCCACCCTGTTCCTTTTTAAAATAAATGTTGAACTGAACCAGCCTAGGGAACTGAGGTGTTCTCCACTCCCTCCACACACTCTCTCTATTTTAGATAATCACGCAAGAAGCTTTTTCAAACTTTAATTACTAAATAGTAGAATTTTATTAAAACACTTCAGGGGATTAGGTTAGGAGGGAATATTGTCAATAAGGAAAGGAGCAGTTTTATTTACAGTTATTAAAATGTTTTCAAAGTTCAGCACATATAGTAATTGGCTTTTTCAAAAGTATCAATTTGTCACAGAGTTCTTATCCTTTAAAATATGATAGACTTTCAAGAGGTTTCACAGATCACATCCAAGTTAGCTCCTAGAGGTTCACGTAATAACTCTGGCATCTATAAACTATATAGAAAGGGCTATTTTGACAATGTGTGTTTTCCTTCAGACTTCTCAAACTTTAGGATTACCTCACAGCATTTGAAGTAAAACCTTCTAAAGAACTGGGGATGGGAGTTATTTCCCCTTCTGACTAGAGAATGTCCCTCTCTGGCATAAACTTTTCCAAATGAGTTCCCTCAGTTCTAGCCACTTTGTCCAGAAGACAAACTAGCTCTGCTAGGCTAGGAATTCTTCTCTCCCTAGAAGTAAATTCCTTTTCCTGGCTACAGTAAGGCCTTTCTTTCCCCAGTACTCTCTTACCTTCAAATCCACAGGTATTTCACAGACACATCTGCTCTCTCTGGACCTCAAAGTTGAACTTCCTCAAATCTTGTCTGTAGCTCCTAAAACTCCATCCACTTCCAGCCTGTCACTCATATTCTCAGGCTCTGTGTGGGATTAATACTTTACATTCAAACTTTTCTGCTCCTTAGGTCCACCACAAACTTTTCTGCTCCTTAGGTCCACCACAAACAGTGAAAGTAAAAGAAAGAAATTAATGCTATAAATGTAAAATAGCATTTTAAAAGCAGCAAAAAGCATATAAAATAGCAGCAGTATAAAATAGCTTCTTCTAAGTAGTTTTTTTCTATAACATACAAATATTAACAAAAAGGCTCAGCAAATAAAAATGTTTTTATAAGGTGCCTAAAGATAGCAAACATTACTGTAGGTGTATTTTTGTGTACAGTATACTTCACAGTTGAGGCATCACAGCAGAAAAGCTCTGGCCCCTTCCGCACATGCAAAATAATGCATTTTTTAAACCACTTTCACAACTGTTTTCTAGTGGATTTTGCCATTCTGCACAGCCTCAAAGAGCACTGAAAGCAGTTTGAAAGTGCATTATTCTGCATGTGCGGAATGAGCCTCTGTTTCTGCTGGTAATGTCAGAACAAAAGAAGAAGAGTTTTAGATTTATATCCCACTTTTCTCTGCCGTTAATGAATCTCAAAGCAGTTTACAAACTCCTTCCCGTCCTCTCCCCACAACAGATGCCTTGTGAGGTAGATGAGGCTAAGGCTCGTTCTACACGGGCCAATAATAACACAGGTGTAGTATGGTAAAAAAAACCCGTGGGGTGGGGGACTTCGCACAGGTCCCACCCCTAAAATGAATCTGCCCCATATTATTTCTCCCAAACCAGGTTTTTTGAGAATTACACTATTAGTGAGTCTTTTCAAAAATCTCGGGTTGCAGCTGCTCACAAGTTAACAGTCGGGCCTGAGACACTTTGTTTACCTCCATTTTCCTTTTTAAAAAATGTTGCGACTTACATCTGCATAGCTACACAGGTGCAGATGGTCATGTCATGAGACAGCAACATGGCTGAGGGGTTCATTTGTGCTTGCCCTCATAGCTACGCATCAGTGGGAAGCATAAATTTAAAAAAAATAGACGCGTCTTCGTGCGAAGGCACAATAACAACCTGGATTGTTTCTGTGGGCTCCAGTCGCTGCCTGCATGGATGCATGCGAACACAAAAACAGGAAAATTGGTTACTTTATCCCAACCAGAGCCCTCCGGGGATGGGGCGGTATAAAAGCCTAATAAATAAATAAACAAACAAACAAACAAACAAACAAACAAATAAATAAATAAAACTGCAACCCATTATACATTTGCTGTGCGTAACGGGCCTCAGAGAGTTCTGAGAGAACTGTGACTAGACCAAGGTCACCCAGCAGGCTTCCTATGGAGGAGTGGGGAAACAAACCTGGTTCTCCACTTGCTCTTAAACATTACTCCATACTGTGCCAGGCTGGAGAGGTTGATCTTAGTTGCTTAGCAGATTGATACAGTTGGTGGCAGTCCTTCAGGTAGCCCAGTCTCAAATTATTTGGGCTTTTTCTATATCAGGACCTAAAGCAGCTAGTAGGGACATTTATTAATCAGTTTACAACATTTATATGACAGCTACCTAGAAACTTGCTCAAAGTGGTTCACAATCCCTATAAAATCATTTTTAACAGCCATAAAATTATCAATATTAAAACAAACTATAAAAACAAAAATGTGTATTATTCATTGTTGTTTCATTAGCAGTTTGCTGCCTTAATTCTCTTTTGGGTTGCCTTACTGTTAATGTACATTGAGATTTTGACGTAGTTTGTCCTGTCCCCACCTGCCTCATTTGGTAGAATTTCTATACTATAATTTGCCTCTTTTTAAGCTGCCCGGTCTCTTATGTTCAACCACTTTTATTAAGCCATTATAAACATGCCAAGAATAAATTGAAGCGATTGTCGTTAGAGGTGCAAGTGATGCCTTTATATTATATCAAGCTATGTGGCAGTTTCTTTCCAGTAAAGACAGTGCTGCCCACCTGTGCTCTATGGAAGTGTCTCTCAGGTAGTCATTAGAGGGAAACGTGCCTTGGGTCTTCTGTTAATGTTTCAGAGGTATACCTTGCACTACCTAACAGGCCAAGGAAGCAAAAGAAACAGTTATAAATGTCCCTTATTGCTAATGGCAGTGCAGCTAAAATTAAGTTTCTCCATTAAAGCTTGTAACAGGAGGGAGTCTGACCTGTTGTGCCTTTCTGAAATAAACTCTGATGGAAGTCTCTTTTGTGAGGAACTGGCTTTCTTTCCCACAACTGTAGGCAGCAAGTGGAGATCAGTTTGTGTTCCCCACCTTGAATTATGGTGCAAATTAAACCTGTTTTTCCTGGGACACAACCCAGAAAATATGCCAGTGTGAACACGTTCAAATTTTTGCTCGTAGCTTCTAGATCAGGGGTGTCCAACTCTGGTGCTTCAGATGTTCATGGACTACAATTCCCATCATCCCCTGCTGGCATAGCCCATTGGAAACTGTAGTCCATGAATATCTGAAGCACCAAAATTGGATACCCTGTTTTAGGGCCTTTCCCCACTTACCTTAAGCCCCACGCTACTTGAGGAGAGTAGCGCAGGGTCCCCCGGCACTCCCCACGAGAAGGGCAGCGACAGCACAGCCGCCCCGACGCTGCCACTGTCGCGCCCCCTCAGCGCAAGGCATCCCTGGCGCTCTTGCAAAGGGCGTCTTTTGATGACCCTGCGCAGAGCGCCAGGGATGCCGCGCGCTGAGAGCAGTGTGCGGCATAGGGGGGAGAGTGGGGAAACGCCCTTAGATTATCTGCCATCCTTTGAGGTAGTGCTAATGTGGGAGATTGCATTTTCTGGGCACAACTTTGCATTTGTAGCTGGGAAAAGGTAGTACTTTGCAAAACAACACATTCAACCCAGCTGGCCGCAGTGCAGAATATAGTTCTGCAAATATCTGTCAGCTGTAATGTGTGACGTATTCAAGGAACAACAACACAACTCCTTCCCTGTGCTGAATAACTTACTGTGGCCTTTTTAATCTTTTTCAGTTCCCTCCTCCCCCAGTTGCTCAGAGGCTGGACTTCAGCCAGTCACGGACAGGAAATGCAGTCCACATACACTGAGATTTTTTTTGTAACAACATTACTCAAGCATGTCATGCCATTTTTGAACTTTTTGCCTTTTTCAGTTATACAATTTGCATACATCCCTGTTGAACACCTACTTCAATTATCTTTAAAGTAGCAAAGAGCACAAATCTTTCATACCTCAAAAAGATATGTGTGGGCTAAATATTGTACTATTGTTGCTAAAATTTACTTGTGGAAATATCTTACAATTCCTTTAATGCATGTTGCACACACACTGAGTTGTCAAATAAAAGGGCTATATGTGATGGTGTTCCATCTGTTTGGCACGAGAGTCAACTGGTCTGAGAAGAGAGGACAGAAAACATAGCAGCATAATTCCTCACAGGAGGTCAAACGGCATATATACACTTGAAATTAATGTCTGCTTAGTTGCTGTGGCGTTCTACGGCTCCCAAAAATACTGGAAATTATTTGGTGAGAGTGCTAAGAATTCTATTAGAGATAGCTTGTACACCTCACAGAACTACATTTCCCAGGAATCTCTGTGGAGAAAAACTGACAAACCAATCTATAGTATGAATATGCCTATACAAACTACTGTGTGTATTGCTGAGATTTAGGAAGGTGTGGATGTTATCCACTACTTATGTGCCATACTGTGACTACATAAAAATATTTTATTTCCAGTAAATGGGACAAAAAATTATCTAGTACATTTTGGTTCAAGTGATTCCTTCCTTTACTCTACCTCAGCAGTTATTTGATCCACAGAGAATCCATTTACCCGTCCTTTTTATCAGACATTTGTGACAGGCATCCCATAAAAACTTGCCAGCTATCAGCTTCCAGTTGGTTGATCTGCTGTTTGTATACAGAGCGGAACCAGTAAGCCCAGGTCTTTCAATCACATGAAAATGACATACTATTAAATGACATACTATTAAAATGACATACTATTTGTCTCTGCTTCAGAGCCATAGCAAAGGGGAACTGCACCCAGGGCACGTGTGCTCCCCACGCCCCTGCACCGGTGCATGCCCGGTGCGTCACACACACACACACCCGTCCCATTGGCAGCTCTGCTTTTTCCAAAGGGAAAATCAGCAGGGGTTATTATGGCAACTGTGTTGAGGAGCTGGGTGGGGAATTCTGTTGTTGGAAATATCATAGGAGGCAGTCTTTCTCAAAATAACCAGACCCATGCAGTCTAGCAAAGGCTGTTTTTTTCCCCATAGCGGTCAGTCTTGAATAATTCAATTGCAATGATTGTAGTGCTCATGTGTTGAGGCATTGCTTTGCAACAATAGGGCCAGAATTGTTGATCAGTGTAATTATTTTTGGATCCATCTTATACTGATGGGATCTACAAAGTGTGTTTGCTGTCACCAGTCCACATATTATATATGCAAGGGAATGAAGAATTAAGCTTGCCTAAATCACAGTGAGACACTTGCGCCAGATTCAGCATACACATTTGCACTGTAGTAGAAAATACAAAAGTGAAGTGTTTGCCAGTCCTTATTGCAAGTATGCTCCTTTAATAATCAGTTAATGCCCTGGTGGGATATAAGGCTAAGCTCCCAAGATGGCTGGCATGTGTGGTGATAATTTGTGAGCTCCACTGCAGTTTTGTTGAGGGATGTTTAGTAATTAATCTGCAGTGACTTGATGACAAATGCTCCTTTTATTCCATTATTTTCAGTTTAGCTCCCACCACCCCATTCCATGCAAAGTCTGTTTTTTTTTCATTTATTTCTGTTGGAAAATTTGGACACTTTACTCAGGGTCTTGTGGCCAATCTGCCTTTATTTACATGTTTATTTCTGTATCCGTTGTGCTTGGCTCTGCTGTCACGGCGAGGGGCGGGCGCAGGTAAGATGGTTGGTGAGCAGAGAACGAAAACCAAACTAATCCAGCAGATGGCCCCTGCCCAGCTCGCTGGTCTTTTTCTCCAGTGTCTGTGGTGTGACCCCTTTGTTGTTACGCTGGTGGCACTGAACTCTCTTGGGGTTTGTGAATCTGGAAAGTTTGGAATTAAGCTGTCCCTAAACAGACAGGCATACTTACAAGCTATATACATATCACATCCAAGCAGTGAAGGAAAAACAGACACAATACACACATCCCCTTCGGGGATGGGGCGGTATAGAAATCGAAAGAATGAATAAATAAATAAATAAAACTACATGCACATATGTGACAAATACACATTGGTCACAGGATATGTGGGGAGGGAGAATTACAATTTCCAGCAAGACATACTTCCTGGGATTCTCTCAAACTTGTACAGTAAGGCTTCTTCTGTTCTGAAACACAGTATCTGTTGCCAGTGCTTTGTACGGATCACAAGACCAATATCTTTGGAAGTACTTCATTATGGTCCTTTTGTTAATATGTAATCTCAACAGCAGTTGACTTGCTTCCTTCAGCTCTGTGATGTGTGGTCCTGGATTCTTCTTGAGTTCCATTCATCACTTGTATGACACTTGTGATTCACTATTGCATAGAGGAGTAAACTGATCTGTGTGGCTACCTGAGCATCTGCGTTTAATTCTTCTGGACTCTGGCTAACATGTTCCTCTTTTTATCATACTGCTGGCTATCGGTAAACTAGAATGCTGCACCACCTGGGTTCTGGCTGTATTACTACAATTTCTCTTAAATAAGATCCCTCCGTTCCAAATTAAATATGATTTAGCCCGGTGATGCTGCAACTATCAGGCAGCTACTCCCAGCCTTCTATCTTCTGTGGGATGGAAGCTGACTAGTTTACAGAGCCATTTCCCAATCCTTGCTCCCTCTGAGAGGCTGGCAATTTGTCCCAATCTACAGAGGACTGTTCTTACAATACTCTGTGGCACTTGTCCCACTGCTGCAATAGGTTGTTCATGGACTTACTGTCCTGATTCAGCATTGTACAAAGCTGAATCAACTTTGCTTTAACACAAACAACTGGATTCTCACTCTCAAGCTTTTCTTCTAACGTTTTCTTTCCCCAGTAAATTGAAACCTCACAGATCTAAACACTCTTATCACAAGAAGAACTAAAAAAACCACCCTCTGGCAGATTTTAAAACAAAACTGAGGCATACTAGTAAGTCCAGTTTTCCCATGGCCTAACTAAATAAATATAATCTCATATGTCATATTATACAGTACTGGTGATTGAGCTGAGTACAAGGCAGAAGAAGGCAGTCATTCCAAAGAAGCAACAGTACTGGGTATCTGATCCCAGGAGAACAAATACGTCAAAAAGGTGATAACCTGCCTATGAACATCTCTGCCATGCTTCTCAAGATGCATGGCTTACCTTTCAACTTAGAACAGCTGCTCACTTACAATGACCAACTTGGTTTTGTCCTTCTGAGTGATTTTCAGGGCTATTATTATGCTAGCACACTTCACTTTTATCACGAACTGAAATATACTACCTGTTACCAGAGTGGTACCATCTGTTCCCAGTACAGCAAAGGAAAGAACTAGCTGTGACTGAGTGAACAGATCTTTTTTTCTACACTTTTTGCTGGCTCAGCCATTACTAAAAATTTTATTAGGCATTTTCCAAAGCAATCCAGAGAAGCTGCACCATTTAGTTGAAAGCAATTTTTTAAAAGTCACACACAAGGTGACTAATGATAATTTCACTAATTACAAAATACAACAGAGATTAGACAGTACCAGGGTCACATAATCAAAGCCATAAAGCCTGTTTCAGATATTGTTGATCAATGCTAGAAAAGTCTTACCACTAGAGTAAAAATTCTGCCTTTTCAATGTACCCATTATTATTTGCCTTGGATAATAAACGAAGTTACTGTTTGCTGCATTTTATAACTGTTGAGGGATCTGAACACCATCCTGGGCCTGTGACTGCAAATTCCCACTGATTCTAGAAGCATAGTTTGGAAGTTAGATATCTAACAAAACAGATGGTGGTTCTAACCTTGTTTTCTTGTATGAAAACCATCACCTGAAAGTGTCAGCCACATTGCTAGTTACTTCCTCTATTCCTGCTTGCCAAAGTCTCCCAATCAAGCCCAATCAGGTTAATGGTCCTGACCATTATCTTGGTCACTCACCATTCTGGACTGTAGTCACAATACTGAAGATGCATTTTTAAAAATCTTAATGGAGCATCTTGTTTTCTGTGGCACAAAGCCAAGAACATTTTCTCAAGGTTTAAATGGATTTAATGCTTAAGTTTATCTGTAGGTGAATGTACAATCTACTGTGCCTAGAAATGTATATTTAATTTCTCTTCTGCATTCTCTTTTGCATGAACAGCATTCTCATGGAACAAGTAACATAATATGTGCTCAATGACAAAAACAGTTCAAGAAGTTGATAAATAAGCGTAGTCACAGGGCAATCAGCAGGCAAATATGATTGTGAAAATGCCAGCAATACATGATGTCCAGATGTCTAAAAATTAATTGAAAGGGTTCTCAATGATCTGGTGGCCCCAGTCTTGTAGACTAACAGTGCAACCCTAGACAGAATCACACCATTTGGAGCAGATACAGAAGGATATAACTGTTCAGGAATGCAATGTTAGTAGCTATTTCTGTGCTTCTTGTTCAGTATTTTAGTTGTTTTTTATCCAAATGTGCTGTGATGGCTGGATGGACCACTGCTTTGATGTATTGTGAGCCCTCTATTAATTGGGCAAGGAGAGCATGTTGGCTGACTTGGAGATCAACAGAGCAACCGAGAGTTTCAGAGGGTGAGATGCACAAACTGAGAGGTTGCCTCAGACACCTCTGGGATGTACTGTCAGTTGGTGCAGAGGTCACCAGGTTAAAAACAGCATATGTTTCCAACCTGTCCAGCACTGCTTGAACTGAAAATGTACTCAGAATTCCTTATACTATTGAGAAGATGTATAAACAGGGCCAGACCAGAATAGTGTCAACAGCACTAGTTTGAAATCATAGAAAGGAAGACTAGGACAGTGCCAACAACACTGGTTCAACATCATAGAAAAGGCAACCTTGACTCTTAGAGAGCCATTTCAGGTGTCTGGGTCTGGTAAATGACTGGCTACCAATGCACTCCTATGCAGAATTACACCAGTTGACATGAATGGGCTTCAGTTGGTGTAACTCTCAATTCTAGAGTTGGCCACCTCTGAGAGGTTTCACTCTCTATTGGAAATATGACAGACTCACTCGGCCAGCTTAGTGTTTATTTTGCAACAATACGCTGTACAGATGTTGAGTTGTGAATACTGTTGCCTGTTAGCATGTTTGTAAGCGATCCCAACAGGGCAGCTGTAGGTAAGCCAGCAGTTCTCACGCAGGACAGCAGCACTCTGCCAGGCGGCCCCCGTCAAGAGTTCGGCTCTGTTCCAAACTTCTCCAGACCCAGTGTTCTCCCTCCTCTGTCCTTGCTAGATTTCCATTCCCACCCTTCCCTGAATCCTACCCCATATCTGTCCCAACTTCCTCCCCTCTTTTCTTTTTTAAGCTCCAAATATATTTTCTAACGCCTCCCCCCTAAAATCACTTTTGGAAACATGCGATATGGACCCATGCTTTGCAAACCCTCTTCCTTGCCCTTTCTCCTTCAGACTTCGTTTCCCCTTTTTAATGCAAATTATTTTTCTGCTCTTTTGTTTTGCATTCTTTTTGGAAGCGTGCAAGTAATTCTTATGAGCTTTTTTGCTACTTTTTAAACCCTGAAACTTACCAAAACAAACCTCCATTTCTCATTTCTCTTTTTTGCTTTCGTTTTGTGTTCTTTTTCTCTCTGGTTTCCTTTATTTGTGCCCTTCTTCGTTGTCTCCCCTTGCCTTCCTCTCCCTTCCATTCCGTCCACCGTGATGTGGCTGTTGCTTGAATTCTTCTCTCCATTCAATCGTGCTGTCGTTCCTTTGCCTTCCTATTTTAACCCCCGTATGTACATATATATATATACATTTGATTTCTTGTCCTCGTCTCTGTGTCCCACCCGCCCTCCAACCTCGTGCCCTTCCCAACCGGCCCGCTTTCCCTCCTGTCTCTTCTCGGTTGATTTTCCTTGTATATTTTTCTTTTTGATTTCCTTTGTTTCAATTTTCGTGTAGGGCAGTAGTTCCGTAAGTGGGAGTCCGGTCCTCTCTACGTCTGGCACCAGCACCCCGAGGCGAGGCCGCCGCCAGCTCCCACAGACCCCTTCTACGCCCCGGCCACACATCTCCTACTCCCCCGTGGTCCGCAAGGCCGTCAACACACAGGCCGCGCACCCCAGCCGCCTCGTCAGCCCGGCGCCCAGACGGTACCCCTCGCTGCCCGCCGAGCACCACGCCTCGGAGCGCCGCAGCAGGTCTCCGGCCCTGGAGCGCCACACAGTCCCGCCGCGCAACGACTCGCCGCGGGCCTACCGCCACGCCAGCAGCCGGTGGTCGGCCCCGCACGTATCCGAGCCGCACCCGGGGCCCCGCCACGGCGGCGGCAGCGGCGGCTACTACCGGAGCCCGGACTACGCCGCCCCGGCCGGTGAGGAAGTCTGCCCCTACGAGACCGTGCAGCACGGAAGCAGCTCAGGACGTTCGCCCAGAACTTCCCGGGTGGGCGGCGGCGGCGGCTCGTGCTCCCTCTCGCCGTCCAGGCACGGGCGGCGGCTCCCCAACGGCTACTATCCCTCGCATGGACCAGCCAAGGCGCGCGGGACGAGCTCGCGCCAAGGACTGCACGAACCTTATAGCGAAACCGACGAGGACGACTGCTGCTAACCTAGAAGGGGAGGGGAGGGGGGTTCACGCGCCACGCTCGCCAGGCACACCAGACCCACACGCCTCAGACGGAGGGGGGGGGGGGCGGCATTCCCGGTTGGGGAGGGGGGCAGCTGCCGGGTGGGGGAGGAGAGAGAAGCGCCCGAGTGTCCAACCTGCCAACTGACCGGGGAAGGCGCCCCGGAGGAGAAGCCTGCACTGGTGGGAGAGGGAAAGAGACTTCTATCTTTTGTTGGGGGGTGGGGGGACACAAGGATTTTGGGGTCGGGTGGGGCGGCTGGGGAAATGAGGGTCTGGGAGATCAGAGCATGTTTATCTTTTACAGATCAAGTTGTGTGTGGTGAATTGAGGGGGGGAGGGGGGGCGTTACTCAGAATCTACAAAAGAAAATGCACTCAGGTGTGGGGGATTTGTGCAGTCCAAGAGCCCCATGCCATTGCTATCTATGCCTCTGAGAAACGAGACCACCAGAAGCCAACTTTATCTAGGGACAGGGACTGGAGCGGGGGAAAGGATTCTGGCAACTTCAGCAAAGACATTTTGGAAAAGTTAAAGAAACAAAAACCTTTAAAAAAAAAGTAAAACGAAGCAAAAAGACAAAAAAATCCTGGGCTTCTATTGATGAGTTTTATCATCTCAATTTACCTGGTTAACTTAAAAAAAAAAGTAAAAAAAAAAGTTTGTGGCCTGCCATTTTAAGAGGGACACACGCACGTGAACACGCACCCAACACGCACATACATACATACATACACACACACACAAAGGAGTGCTTGCTGGTTATACCAAACCCTAATATTACTGCCTGCAGAGATAAAAAAAGAAATAATAAAACTAAACAGAAAAAAACAAAAAAGGACAAAAATAATTGATAAAAATGAAGCATTTTCTTCTGACATTTTGGTCCTGCTTGAAAAAAAGAAAAAGAAATGACATCAAAAATTAATAATTCCTCAGCTTCTTTATTTCTTTTTTCCTACTTTGTTTGAAAAAAAAGTTGAAAAAACCTGTGGGATTGGGACTGTGAAATATTGCATGAAACAAAGTAAAAAGTCAAATGAAAAAAAAATTAAAAATCCTTAAAAAAACAAAAATATTAAAAAAAGAATTTTTGATTGAAATGTTCTTTGTTGTTAATCTCATAATTTGCTCTCTTGTTTTCTCCTTCTCCTTCATCCCTATTTTTTCTCCATTCTTATGATGTGACACTGCATAAAGGGAAATGTACTGCTACGCATGGTTGATGAAGTTTTGCTATTTGATGCTTTCTGAGATGAGCAATATGAACTTATTAAGCAGAAGCTGGTGAACATGACTACTTGGACTGGATGGAAGTCTTTTTTTTACAAATATGTTCATTCCCAAAAACACAAGATATGTTTGTATTCAACCCCAACAAGCTTTTAATCTCCCCAATTATTCTGACAAACGCCCACCCAGGTACCAGTTACATTTTAATATCCATTATAGTGGCCATTATAGTTATCCAGTCATTATAGTTATCACCTGGAACGGTATGGTGAAAGAACCAAACAAGACTTTTGTCTTCCACACTCCCTGTCAGTTGCTGGACATCAAGAAAGGATGAATTAATGAAATTTATGCTTATTTGATTAATTAACTTTCTGACGCATTAGTTATTCTTTGGTATATCAGAAGTGATCGATATTAGAATAATTAGGACAAAAACAGAATTGAGTATTTATTTTAGAGACATCATGAACTTGCCACTGCTTGCATATGGCACTTGCCACTGTACTTGCATATGGTAGACAGTTATGACAAATACAGATTCCCTAGTGTGTATTCATGTGACAGAGGTCTTAAAATCAGGCAAGTATCACCACACCTTTATATAAAGTGTACATCTGTGTTGTTAGGTACATGGATTGCTGTGGACCATCTTGCAGGTTATTCCAGCAGTAACTCTCCTCCTATAAACTGGCATTTAAGGCGTTGTTAAGAACAAATTATGAAGAAGGATGTCATGGGTCTGAAACATCCGTTGATATAAAGCTGCTAAGATGAACTGGAATTAATGTGGCTGTATCACCCAATGATGGCATTTCCACAAAGGGCCAAATTGCAACCAAGAATTTAGCCCTTATTAAATTATTGACTAAAGGCATGTCTTTGTTTTAATGCAGAAAAATCCCATCAAAACAGAATATGAGGACTAAGCTGTAAAAATGACTAATATTTTGGAATACAATAGGGCAAAGTTGTCAGTATTGTGTAAGGATCCTTCTTGAATCCATCTGTACAGCTCAGATTGCCACATTCTCCCTCACTTGTAAAAATGGAAGACTGGATTATCTATGAGACTACTGCAAAGATGGACAACATCTGTGACCTCCAGGGCCATGTTATTCTACTGCCTAATCCAAAGGCTGAAGGTGTTTGCAGTACAACCCACCTTGCTCATGTATCTTCAGATTCTAAAATGCAGTTGCTAATGGGCATGGTCTTATAGACAAAGCACAAGAGTTCAGGAAGCCAGATGAATGTACTTAGTGGACCAAATCTGACATGTCTCCAACTGGTTGTTTCCTTGCAGTGTTGCAAGATACAAACAGGTTGCTGATTTCTCAACACTTTGGTAACCTACAATGATACTGGGACTCCCAAGGAAGCAGCCATTTGTTATATCTCAAATAATGGCAGCTAACAGGCAGAGGTAAGTTTCGCACCAGAAGCATTACAAGGTGCGGTACTGGAGCTGGTATAAACAGTATGGATAAAAACACATTAAAGCTACAATCTGATGTACATTTTTCAGGGGCAAACTTGCATATTGATCTTTTCCATGAATGATTAGAAGAAGTTCCACTGATTTACCTTTGTGAAGGACCAGTGTGTATTTTTCTGTGATTCTGGAAACAACCTTGGATTTTGAAAGCTAGCTTGTCATACAAGGAGGAGGCCAGGAACTGATTACATGGAGCATGAGTATTCATGAGCATGCCAAAGTAAATATGAACTACAGTGGAACCTTGGAAATTGGTACCTTCGGAAATCGCCAATTTCAGTTTTCGCCGGTTGCCGCCGGCCATTAGAATGTCTCAGATTTCGCCAACAGTCTCGGATTTTGCCTACATAAATTGCGTAATTTACGCAATTTGCTATGCTGTTTGCGCATATGCAAAAAGCGCAGTTTCAGAAATCACCAATTTCGGATTTCGCCAATAATCGCCGGACGGATTATCGGCGAAATCCAAGGTTCCTCTGTAGATTTGCCCCCTCCCCCCAATCAGTAATTTGCAATGCAGTATTAGCAAAAAGCACTCTGTATTTGCTGGCCTGATTGGATGAAAATTCATTCTGCTTGCATTAAGAACAATCACGAAGAGATTCTTATTTGTTCCAACTAATTCTCACAGAACACAGTTCAGTTCAGTTTTATTACGGCCATTAGGCCAGCAAAAAAGAGCAGAGAAGAACAAGAAAAAGGAGGAACAACAAACAAAAGAACAATCGAATTTGCACCGAAATCCACGAAACAGAAATCCACACAAAAAATATCATCAGCTTGTAGCATTCTTACGGTCACCCTCATGTGGTCTGGCTCTTGGTCCCAACATGGTTCTTCTCTTACTATATGCCAGCATACAAAATTTAGCTACCTGCTGAGATATAAGAGAAACTCGGTCTTCCAGCAAAATTCTCCAACCAAGAACTGAGTCGGAATTAACTCTAGTTAAATTTCTGTACTGGATAAACAATGGATGGTCGAATTGCCTCCCTTTCCCTTTATGGAGTTCACAATGCAATAAAATATGTAATACAGAGTCCACTTCCCCTGAGTTACAAAACAACATAGTCTCTAATAATAAATCGTAAGGATTTTTTGAAATCTGCCCATTAGATTGGCTGATGGAAAAGCGTCAAAACGGGCCCTTGAAAAGGCCCAGCGGCATTTCGTAGATGTTATATTGGACAGGTAAGGGGCAGCCAAGATACCTGTCCAAGATTTTAATGGTTTATATAACGCCGGTAACAAGGAGAAATCTGTTTGCATTTCAATATCATTGAGCCGTTGATAGACCAAGGCTGTTGCTCTGCAATGATCCAGTTCCAATAATTGTACAGGATCCAAACCACACTGTGTAAGTTTAAGTGTTATTTTTTCTAGCCAGCTTGGATATGGTGTTGCCCACAGAACACATGACGAGAACGTGGAGTACTGTGGATTACTGGCTAGTTAATAAATGATGCTTTAATAGTGTCAAGAAGCATACTCAAACCCACATTCCTTTATTCTGGATTAATCATTCTGGCATAGCCATTGTATCTATATTGCTACTAATGTGAATATGAATGGCTTGTACTTCAAAGGACCTAGAAACCTGTGGCTCTGTTTAGATTTGCCTGTTAAGTGTCACTATAAGTGAGTTACATTAGTGATTCATTACAAAAATCTGGAATGAAGTCAAAAGTTCTACTTAACAGTTTGAACATGTAAACATTTTTAAACATTATTTACATTAAGGTGTTGTGGGTTTTTCGGGTTGTATGGCTGTGTCCCAGTAGCATTTTCTCCTGGTTTTGCCCGCATCTGTGATCCTCTGAAGATGCCAGCTACAGATGCAGGTGAAACATCAGGAGATGCTACCAGAACACGGCCATACAACTCAGAAAACCCACAACACTCTAGTGCAGTGGTGGCAAACCTTTGGCACTCCAGATGTTATGGACTACAATTCCCATCAGCCCCTGCCAGCATGGCCAATTGGTTCGCCACCACAGCCCTAGTGATTCTGGTTTTGAAAGTCTTTGACAATACATTATTTGCATTGTTTATAGTCTGCCTTTCTTACCAGGAATCAAGATAAATTACACAGAGTAGATCAACACTGTCAACCAGATGGAACAGCCACTGAACACTTCATGGATTTGGATTGTAGAAATTTGGAACCAACCAGAGATCTGAAGCAGAGTTGAAGCCAGCATAAGTAGTAACATGACCTGTTAAACATTGGCAAAAATTGCAAAACAGGATCATACTTACTAGCATGGAGCACAGTCCTAGTCATTTGCACAAGCATTTTTCTGAACCATTTTGTTATAGTGCAGAGTTGGTATTATCATCATGGTAACATTTAAAACTCAAAAAACAAAGGCAAATGCACTTAGAAGGATGTGATGGAGGTAGGGAAGCTTATTTGATTAAACAGAGTTGAGCTAGAGATAGATGATATGGTAAAAAAAAAAGGTTAGGAATGTATATTAGTCTGTTCTGACTGTTAGCTGCCAGCAGTCTGATGAACCAAGGAGCCGATACAAAGTTCATTTTAATTTCGAAATATGTTCATGACTGCCTGTGGGTCTGTTATGCTTTAGCACCACGGCCAGCCAATAGGCCCTGAAAACGCATTAGTTCTCACTGCCTCTTTTACATTAGTGTAGTCATTTATCCAACCATGCCTCTGGAATTCTTCGGAAGAAGAAATGGCCCAGCATAATCCATCTTCCGCTGAACAGGAATGGTGCCTGCTTCTCTAGCGAGCATGCTCCTACAGACGAACAGGATGGGGCCGGGCGGGGAGGCTGGACACACGTGGGAAAGGTGCCATAGGAAATTAATTGCCTTAGGAAATCCCCTGTTTTTCTGTCCCCGTTCCAAATGGCTAACGTACAGAAGTCCCTCAACTACTTTGTGGTTCACGTTTTCTGTTCCTCTCGGGGGACGGCCGGTCTCTTGCCCGGAACAAGGTAAAAGGACTGGGGGGAAGCGGATCCTGCAGACGGTTCCAGGATTTATTTCTTATTCCTTATTCTGCTCTGCGCCTGGCACAGACACCCGCCCGCCTGGGATTCAGCAGGTTTGCACCACTTCGGCAGAACCGGTTGTTAAAATGGTGCTTGTAAACAACCAGTTGTTAAATTATTTGACTCCCCGCAGCCCAGTTTACCATAGTAAAGGAACCAATTTGCGTTTTCTTACCGCTGCTAGTACAATTGTTACCGCCCACTTGTCCCGCTCATCCAATTATTTTGCAGTGAACACGGCTATTTGCATGAGTTCCACTGCAGCCCCGCCTACCACGTCCCTTTCGTTTCGCAGTTTGAGCTCCGCCCTCGGGAGGCGTGGCTGGCGGCGAATTCCGCCCTAGTTGTCATGTGAAGGCCTGGTCACATGATAGGCACCGGGTGGTGTCCAGGGCGGTGTGGCTGCAGCGATGGGGCTCCCTGCGGTTTGGGGTCTCCTGTTCGGAGCAGCGTTGCTGTGTGGGGGTGAGGCCGCGTGCGGTTATCAGGTGAGAGGATCGCAGAGAGCCGGGGACGGGTGGAAGGGAAGCTGAAGGAAAGCCTGAGATGTCATGGGGGAAAGTGAAAGCAGCCTGGGCTCCGAAGTCTTGTGGCAGTTTAATGAGTGTCTGAGTGGAGCAGAGAGTGTCGTTCAATCAACAGGAGAGATATACAAAGCCTCAAGAGTGGGGAGGGAATTGCTACTGGCTTAGGATGGTACATAAGATGAAGGCTGCTTCTAAACCAAACCCTGCAGGCTCAAAAGGGCACGTCCGTGCAGTTTGGACTTTTGCTCAGAGACAAAGTATGCAAGAATTACCATGCTGGGTCAAACTAAAGAGCGTCTAAAGCCGGGACTCTGTCCCCTGTAGTGACTACCAGTCTGAAAGGGCACCCACATGCTTTGAGAAGAAATATGATATCAATATTGTACTTAACATGCTGGTCTTTGACCAGAGAGTTTTGGCTTGAACCCCTCATTTAACCATAAAGTTCACTGGACGACCTTGGGCCAGTCATTCTCTCTCAGCCTAGCTTGCTTCGCAGAGATTTATTGTGAAGGTAAAAAGAGGGGAGGGGAGAGGCACATATGTTGCCTTTCATCCAGGGATAGATGAACTACATGAAGGCAGAAGCCACCGAGCTAATTTGTTTTGAACATTGCTATGTGCCATGGCAGTGAATTTTACATGCTGCATGAATAAGTATCCTGTGCCATCTTTTTCTCCACTGTTGCTTCTAGGACTGCCTTAGTGGCATCTGACTATACAAACCCTGTTCTTCCTGATGCTTCACACCTACTAGAAAGAACTGACTTGGACTATGATCCCAATTGTGTACTTGCTGACAACATTTGTGGGGTTGTGCATGTAATATTGATTAGAGAACAATAGGAAGCTGGGTTCAGGTCTTTGTTGTCAGCCAGATGGAGATGCCTTTTCCAACAGCTGTCTCCATCTCTAATCAGCTGCTTTGCTTTCTGAACTGCTTCTCTTACGCCTGGAGCCTAAAAGTCCCACTCCAGGCAAACATTCCTTATTGTCTTTGTGTTGTTGGAATTGATTGTCCCAGAAAGCTTTTTTTAATTGTATCATGGCTGATAGTATGATACGCCTGCATGTGGGGAATTGGATTTCTCATGCAGCTTCTAGTAGGAACATCCTGTGCCTTTGTTTCCTCCCCACAATGATAGCATAGATTCTCAGCTTCATGTGAGATAGGTGCAATCTGTGCGAGATCAAGTGTTACATCAAGGCCAGGTTATACTGAAGGAGCACTGAGCTTGCAGGCTTACATTCTTGGAGCATGTAAACCTGGCAGCTTATGGAAATGATTGCTGTGAATTGTTGTCAGGGCCAGTAGCAACATAATGTAGAATGTTTGAAAACCAGGAGAGAAGTGCAGCCTGGGCCTCTCCACTTTGGAAACCCTTGATATTGTTTCTGTCCTTCCTCAGAAAACTCAGTAATATCCTCCATTAAAAATTGTTGGTCTCCTGGTATTTGTAAACTGAAAACTTCTTCAGCAGACAGAAATTTCCAGTGAGACCAGAGCAGGGGTAGGGAACCTGCTGCTCTCCAGATGTTCAGGAACTACAGTTCCCATCAGCCCCTACCAGCATGGCCAATTGGCCATGCTGACAGACCTGATGGGAATTGTAGTTCCTGAACATCTGGAGAGCCGCAGGTTCCCTACCCCTGGACCAGAGAAATGATCTCCAGAAACATGTGGCTGGCAAGCCTTTTCTGGCCAAGAAGCAAAAAAATAAATGCTGGCACTCTCCAGCACACTACCTGCACACACTCAAAGCATCTTGGCTGATTACTATTCCATTCTTTTGTTCCTCTGTCTTGTACACATTTACTAGTTGTAGTGAAATCAACTCACCCTTTGACGATATAAAAATAAATCCATCCAACACTTATTTATTAAGAAGAAAGTCTCATGATTTAGCTGAAACGATTAAACTAAAACAGGCAGAGGATTTGGGCTTTTGAACTGCAAGAACTCTTCAGGGTATCATTTAAATTAAGCCTTTCAAATTTCAATGTCATGAAATTACAAGTGAGCAATACAGAAAAGCCCTTTTCTTGAAACTTTGACAACAGTGTGTCACTGAGAACCAGCAACAATCCTGGAGAATTTGGGCACCCAGCTTCTGTTGCTTATAATCTATCAAATCACATTTCATCTGAAAAATGGAAAAGGTTAATACCAAGAATGTCTCCCTTTCCTCATTTATTATGTCAGAATTGTTTCCCATGCATTCTATCAGCAGAGCCTCATAAGGTCTTCTTATTGGCTGTTCTGACATCTATGCTTTGTGTTTCCATGCTTGCATGTAAGATGGTCTAAGCCAGGGGTGTCCAACTCTGATGCCCCAGAACTTCATGGACTATGATTCCCATCAGCCCCTGCCAGCACGACCAATTGGTAAGGCGTATGTAGGACAATAAAATATTTAGCCAGTCACCAAAACCCTGCAACATACTCAGTAATATTGAAGCTGGTAGCAACCCTTCTGTAAAACTGTAGTTTTCAGGGACGGCTTTTCAGTTGGCTCATGGCTCTTCGTGGAGTGTGTTGTTGTGCTGTAGAACTTAGCTCAGAGAAGCACCCTGTCTCTCCTTCTCTGCTTTTTTAGTCCTGCCCTGTGACAAAACCCAACATGCTCAATGTTCATCTTATCCCGCACACACATGATGATGTGGGCTGGCTGAAGACAGTGGACCAGTATTACTTTGGAGGTGAGTTGCAGCAACAGGTAGGCTTGTGTGTGGTGTCTCAGCATGGTCCCAGCAGTGTTAGTTAACACTAGAAAAGCTTGATGCTTGATCACGTCAGCGGACAAGTTCCCTTTTGTCTGACTATTGAGCTTTGCTTCCAGTGTCAAGGCTGTCTGTGCTGGCTGCACATAGGTGAAGCAGGTGTGGTCCAGTACTGCTCCGTGCTGAAATAGGAGCTAAGCTGTTCCCTTTAGCCTTTTGGCCAGATTAAACCACATCAGTGATTTTTTTAAGGGAGTAAAGCACTGTATCTCCGTGTCAGTGAATCACACAGCTCCTTACTGGCATGCCTCCTTAGGCCAAAGAAAGGCTCCTTAGGTTTTGTGCTTTACTCAGCAGAGTAGTAGTGGTGGAAGATCTAGGAATACTTGGCACTGTGCTTATAGCAACCCTTACAGTTGCTCTGTAAGACTGGCTAGTACATTCTGCCATATTGTAAATAAAATCTGAGGGAGACATGCTTAAGGCTGTCCCAGGAGTTTATGGCAAAAGAGAATTTTTAGGAAGCAGCCGGCAGCTGGTTGTGTTACACTGCACCAGTTGTACACTGCTACCAGTTGATGGATGTTGAGATCTGGACTCCTCTCCTTCAGTTTCCTGCTGAGCCAGGATGCTGTTCTGCATTGGATTTATGCAGATCAGCGTTGCCGATAAACAGGCCTTGGGTGTTTTCTTCCTCCCCTGCATGCAGATAATACCTTCCTGTTTTGAAGGCCATGCTAGAGTGGATAGATTTTGCAAGCATATTTCCTTCCAAGGGCAGAACAAAGCCACTGAAATATCAGCGTTTTTTCAGCATCTTGCTGTGGAGAAGAGTCTCTGCTGCTTTGTTCATGAAGGAGGGAGGTGGGGTTGAGGTCTGCCTTGGTCTGGAAGACTGACTTCAATGGCCGTTTGGCCGAGAGTGGCAATAGATGAGCCAGTGAGTGCCAGGCCTTACCTTTCCTATGAAGTAGGAGCAGCAGTGGCATAGTGGTTAAGAGCAGGTGCATTCTAATCTGGAGGAACCGGGTTTGATTCCCAGCTCTGCCGCCTGAGCGGTGGAGGCTTATCTGGGGAATTCAGATTAGCCTGTGCACTCCCACACACGCCAGGTGGGTGACCTTGGGCTAGTCACAGCTTTTTGGAGCTCTCTCAGCCCCAGCTACCTCACAGGGTGTTTGTTGTGGGGGGGAAGGGCAAGGAGATTGTAAGCCCCTTTGAGTCTCCTACAGGAGAGAAAGGGGGGATATAAATCCAAACTCTTCTTCTCTGCTTCTTCTTTCAACCAGCTATCAGGTGAAGGTGGTGCTCAAAGTGGCCAGTTCTGTCTTGGGAATTCCTCCTCAGCTGCCTTTCACTTCTTGTCTGTTGCCTTGCAGTCCGCAATGACATCCAGCATGCTGGGGTGCAGTACATCCTCGACTCAGTCATTTCAGAGCTGTTGGCTGACCCCAGCAAACGTTTCATCTACGTTGAAGTGGTCTTCTTTGCTCGCTGGTGGGGGCTGCAGACTGAAGCCATGCGCCAGGCTGTGCAGCAGCTAGTTGCTGAAGGTAAGAAAGGGGAAGGAGAACTGAACTTCGTGTAGCGTCTCTCTCTGCCTCATAACATACACATGATGAAGTAGTGGAGGTATTTGCTGAAGGGCTTGCCTAAGGGTGGGGTCCAGGGCACCTGACCACCAGGACTAGTTCAAAAGACCTTCCTGTCATGGAGATGAAGCTGCGTTGCCAGGTCACAACCTGGAGAACTCTTTCATCTTGTGTTTATTTATTTTTTAATACTCCACACCCATGACCGGAAATACAGATGTAGCTTGTCCTCCCTAGCACTCTTTGGGGTCTTGTAGCACTTCTCTTTTCTAGTTGTAGGGCAAAAGCAAGAATCTGGCTTCCTCCAGGCAAGAATGGAGGGACAGCCTCATGACTGTGTCCTCCTTCGTGGCAGTGGAGAACTGTGACTTAGGAGCTTTGGTGGTTGATATGGTAACAGGCTAAGTGTTTGAGGAAGTATATGGGGAGAGGTGCAGTTGTTCTTGCTCTGCATCTTTTTTATATAACCTTTTTTATATGGCCTGTGTGGTACTCTATCTTGCTACATTATATTAGCAGCGTGGGTCTGGAGCTGCATTTCCCTTTTCTTACCCTGCTGTAGAGGAGAGAGTTCCCCCAGGTTCCTGTTTCAGGCCTAGTGGGCGGCTGCTGTCTTCCAGCTTGTGTGTTATGTGCCTGCCCTCTTCAGCAGAGCAGTAGTAAAGCATCACCTGCATGTTCTCTGATCTGATGCACTTTCCCTCTTGGCAGGGCGTTTGGAGTTTGTGAATGGTGGTTGGTGCATGAATGACGAGGCAGCTGTACACTACTCATCTGTCATTGATCAGATGAGCCTTGGGCTCCAATTCTTGAAAGAGACGTTCGGCGAATGTGGCCGGCCCCGGGCAGCCTGGCACATTGACCCTTTTGGGCACAGTCGGGAGCAAGCATCGCTGTTTGCACAGGTCAGCCCATACTTCCAGGATAATCACATGTACATCTCGCCCACCCAGAACTGTGCAATGTAACCGGCATGCTCGTCTTCAGCCTGTGAACCAGTCCTTGAGCTTTGCCTGCCCTTTTGCACCTGTGACTGGAATGCTCCAATTCAGTTTGCATCCCTCCTTCTGCCTCTCAAACACTTTTTTTGTCTCTTTGCCCAGATGGGCTATGATGGTTTCTTTCTGGGCCGCATCGACTACCAGGACAAGGCCCAGCGCGAAGCCGTGCGTGAGATGGAGCAGCTGTGGCGTGCAAGTGGAAGTCTAGAACCCCCAGTGGCTGATCTCTTCACTGGTGTGTACGGCCATGTTCTTAAATCTCTCTTCTTCTGGTTTGGGGTCCCCATACCTGAACATCAGCCAGGCTGTCTGCTTATGTGGATTTGTTCCCCTGGAAAATGTGGCAATCTCTTGTCTCCAGAGATTAGCAGAGGATCTTTCAGTAACTGGCTCTGGTAATACATGGAAGCAAGAGATAAGTTGGTGGTTAAACTGACCCAGGTTCAGAAGTTAATTCTTGGGTCTCTACATGAATTTCCAGAAAGCTGGGGGAAAGCTTTGAACCTTCTACTTGAAGCAGCATTAAAAGATAGGCAGGGGAAAGATAGGTAGGGGTTGGGAAATCCCTGGAGATTTGGGGGTAGAGCCTGGGAAGGATGGAGGTAGGGGAGCAAACGGAGCAGAGATGTGATGTGCTGGAGGCTACCTTCCAAAGCTGCCATTTCTTCCAGGGGAACTGATCTCCCTGGTTTATAGATCAGTTGTAATTCTGGGAGAATTCCAACCACCACCCAAAGATTGGCAGCCCTACGGTCTGTTCAGTGCTGCTGCAAGACCGGTTGGTGCCTACATGGCTTCCTCGAAGTGAAAAGTTCGTCGTTTTAATCGCTTGATTTTAACCTGGGGCGAAATGCTTGGGATGGAAAAGTCCGCAAGCCCGCATTGCCCCTTTTCTCTTGACTGTCTCTTGGCAGGTGTTCTACCAAATGGCTACAACCCACCAATGTCTCTCTGCTGGGATCAGTCCTGCTCTGATGACCCCATTGTGGATGACGAAAGTGATGAAAACAATGTTCGGAGTCTAGTGACCTATTTTCTAGGAGCTGCAGCTGCACAGGTTAGAGGAAAGAAATAGGGATTGGGAGCCAGGACTGCTTGGCCTTGCGCTTAGTGTTGGCTGGAGTGAAAGTAGGAGGGGCAAATCAGAGTTTGGGACAGTAAAGACTGCAGGAGGAACTGTGGGCTATTTCCAAGAGTGGCCACTTGCTGGAGAACTAGAATTGCCTCTTGGGGAAGAGGGATCTCTGCTGGTGAGTTTATACACTCTCAGTCCTGTTCCCTGCAGGCCAAACACTATCGCACCAATCACATTGTCATGACGATGGGCTCTGATTTCCAGTATGAGAACGCCAACCTCTGGTACAAGAACATGGACAAGCTGATTAAGCACGTCAATGCACAGGTACTCTGACATTATAGCCTTGGCTCTGTTCCTACTGTGCAGGCCATCCCTAGACAGCCTGATTTCTTAGGACCTTTGTTTACACTCTGGGAAAGGAGTCAAATAACTTTTTATACTCTGAAACTGGGAATGGAGTGGATCAAAATGCCGGTTCTCTCCCACAAATACTGTTCTGCAGCAATCCTATGTAAATGTCAAATTGAGACAAGACTTCCATAAGGAAGTGACAGATCTGATTTTAAGTGCTGTTAAAGTCCTCAGTGAATTGTGCCATCAGAACTGTGTTTGCTTATGCTCCCTTTTCACACCAAAAGCCTGACAAATACACCAGCACAGACATGGGTATCCCCTCTGTTTTCTGCAGCCAGAGGCAAAATAGGAGAGAGGCATAAGCCTTGATTCTTCTTCCTGTTTCCCTCCAGACAGACCTGGGCTTGGGGAGGAGTCCCTTTTCTTGTCTTCCACTAGCCACAGCACTGGCACCCCCTCGTTTAGAAAATGGAAAGATGGTTTCTCCAGTTAGAAACCCTGTGATCTGGAAGCTCCACTTTGTTCCATGACAACTATTTCTGGTATTTTCTTGTTTAGGACCTAGATTTCCTGTTACCATCCTTTTCTTCCTCCCTTACCCATTCCCTTCTCTCTTTTTTAAAAAAATGTTTTTATCTGATTAAATCATCTTAGATGGCCTACTGCAGGGAGGTGAGAGTTAAGCTGTGCCAGGGCTCTGTTAGTAAAGGGCACAAGAAATCGGCAAAGAGGAAAGGGATGCTCAGTGTTTCAGGCATCAGGCCTGTTCTTATCCTGCAGACAGAGTTCCTTCAGTATGCCCAAGGGCAGCCCTTTCGGTCCCCAGGTACATTTGCCTGTTGATCTCCACATTTCTCTCTTCCAGCAACAACAAGGGAGCCACATCCACGTTTTCTACTCTACTCCAAGCTGCTACTTGTGGGAACTGAATCAGGCCAACCTGTCCTGGTGAGAAGGCTGAATGTTCTTCAACGCTCTCTGTTTTGCCACAAGAGCATTTTCTGTGGCTGGCCCAAATCTCGTCTTGTTTTCTCACCCTCTTCCCCAAAGCTCGTGTTTAATTTAGTTTTACCCCTGTGAGACCATCCTGATGTAGCCTGGGTTTTACTGTTGCAAGAACAAGCACTGGCTGTTTCAGAGGTTGCAAAAGCTACTGTCAAAATGGAATAGGATTGATAAGGGGTTTTGCAGACCCAAAGCCTTCCACCGCTCCGGTCATTTTAAACTCCTGCCCTAATTCCCTTTTTTTTCCCCCTTGGCTCTCTTCATCCTTCCCTGTGCCAGACTGAGATTGTGAGGCACCACTTCCTACCTGGCAAATGTGCCTACTGTTGGAAATGAGAGGTTGGTTCAGAAGCCCCTAACAAGCTCTTTGGAGCACCTCCCCCCTCCTTGAGAAAGCAGTCTGCTGGGCTGTTCATCTTGCGTTCTGGATTTCTCCCAGTGAGGATGTTCAGGAGAATATAATGGCTGCCTGCTAAGAACGTCCAGGCCCACTGGCTGAAGAGGTTGTCTGCTGCCAGTCTGCGAGAGGGTACAAAAGTTAATTGACAATACAACTATTGTCAGTGTAATAAATACTGACCCATTACCAAGACATCTGGGTAGGTTAAGGGAGCTCATTCTATGTCATTTGTTAGAGTTTCCCATCAAGTGTTTTGTTTTATCTCAGTTGTGGAGTGTTTAATGCCATTCTCATACTGTAGATGGGTGAAACAGAGAGGCACACAGGCAGCTGGTGAACCATGGGTGAAGAGGGAGTTGGCTTTCCAAATTATAGCACCTGATCCCACACTGGCCCCTCTCATTGGCTGCTCACCACCACTAGATATGAATAACTGTCAGAAGATGGTGACATGCCAACTGCTGTGAGTTGGCACTTCAGAGAGTGTCCCACTTGTCTGTGGAGAATCTGACTGATGGAATTCTGCATTGGACAGGTCTGTGAAATATGATGACTTCTTTCCATATGCTGATGGACCCCACCAGTTCTGGACAGGATACTTCACCAGCCGGCCAGCTTTCAAACGCTACGAGCGACTCAGCAACAACTTCCTACAGGTTTGTGTGCACACTCTATGGTTGTTCTCCTTCCCCAGGCTGGGAAAAAGACAGAGGCTCAACATTCCAATCTTGATCACTGACTCCTTGGGTTCAGTCTCTGTTCCTGCTCTGTCCCTGCAATCTTGGCCAATACCTTGGAGGCAAGAATGTCACATTCTGACTTTTCCCTTTTTCAGGTCTGCAACCAGCTGGAGGTTTTGGCTGGCACCCAAGCTACCATAGGACCTTATGGCAATTCCAGCAGTTTTGAGCTTCGTATGTGAGATCCTGAGAGGGTTTTCTTGGGGGTCGGGGAGGGAGGGAGTTGAAGGGATTGGATTTTACCCTTCCTTCATGTTGACATTAGCACAATAGCCTCAGTAGTAGCATAAGCTTTTGTAACTGCCTGCAAATGATTTCAATCAGCATCTGGTCTGATTTGTGCTTGAAATTCGGAAGAGGAAATCTAGTGGGTGAGGAATACAGTCCCTATGAATTTCATCCCAACTGCAGATGGTGGATTGTGTTAAGTAAATGTGTGATCTGTTATAACACTTAACTGGAATGATTTCTTGGTGCGAGAGGGCTTTAATTCTAATAATGAAGAATCCAACTCAAGTGTTAAGAATGACCCATTTCCATAGTATACCTTTTAGCACTCCCTTAACAGACATTAACCACCATACAGAAACTGCAACTCTGGAATTACTTCCTCATAGTGCCCTCTTGTCCCCCTCCCTAAGTTCAAGCACAAATCAGACTGGAGGCTGACTGAAATAATTTGCAGTCTGTCACAAATGTGGATTCCTGTCCCCATTCTTACAGATTTTTTTTTTTGCATGAGACTACGAACACTGAGAAACCACAGATCCTGAGTTATCCGTTCTCTTCCATGGAAAGATGATCTGACCCTCCATCATACCGTGGTGTCTTGTGATGGGATATGTGTGGCTTCTCCCTGTTCTCACCCTCCTTCTCACAGTCCTCTTGGTTAGAGTTGACTGAATATGGATACAGGGCAGGTGGGCTGCTTATTGACAGCTGGGTGAAATCCTTTCCTTTTGGCTCTGCTTTCTCCTCTGCAGCTCTGCCTGCCAGCAAGTACCAGTTGTGAAGGGGGAGGGTGTCAAGACCATCTGTGCCTCTGTGCCTCCACCCATTCTGCTGGCATGAGCAAGCAAAGCCTTTGCCTCTGTTGGGCAAGTGTGCTGTTTGCTGCCGCCTTGTTACGATGAGGGGGAAACATCTGTTTCCTTTGGAGAAGCAAACTGTAATCTCTGCTATATTTTCCCTACAAAGATGTTCCTGTGTAAGCACTGGAGGATCCCATCTTGGTGCCTTGTGACATCCCTGCATGTTTGTTTCTTGTAGGCTAAACCATGGGAAGTAACAGAACAACTCAGCTCTTGCCCAGAGTTGGAAAGCCTTCCCAAGGTCACTGTGAAATACATTAATGGGTGGAAAGTTAGATGCTGAGCACAGAAATGCCAGCTGCATACAGTCCAGTTCCCACATCCCTGTTGCATGCAGAGCTGATCATTTTTTCCCCCCGGCTTCACCTCCCACTGTCTGAGAAACTGATTGTATGGTAATTGTCTGAAATAAAAAGTGTCTGCCTGCTCCTGACCTTCAGAAGCTGTTTTGTTTAGATCCAGAGTATTTCTAATACTTATGAGTGAGTATCTGGTTCCTGAGCAGTGGAATTTCCCCTGTGCATCCCTGCTTTCTCCGTGTGCAAGCTCAAGTGATCCTGTCCTGATGCTGTGTGACAATCGCCCTGTTCATCTTCTTGCAGGCAAAGCCATGGGAGTTGCTCAACATCATGATGCAGTGAGTGGCACGGCAAAGCAGCATGTGACGAATGATTATGCCAAACAACTATCGAGTGGTTGGGACGCCTGCCAGGTATTTCCCTGAACCAGCTCGGGGGCCACCAGAGTTGACTCAGTTGCATGTGTGAAGGGAAAAAGGAGGCTGGTCAACCTGGCTCCTCCTGAATCCACCAATATGACCGTAGCTGTCCTGCCTAGATCTTTCTTGCTTTGAAGCTTATTAGTGTCCCACCCAGTGTTGGGAAAAGATAGCATTGTATGTGACCCATGGGAATAATAAAACCTGCACACTGGGGACCTAACCATAGCATTTGCCTCTGATTGAGGAGACTGATTCTCCATTGTGCATATGGAGCCTACAATCTGATGGTTTTCCTGATCACTTAATGACTGCCTATAAAAGCACACCAGTGACTGCGAGCACCTGAAGATTCAGCCTTCTTAGCAGCGATGGGATTTTTACAGGGGTTTCACACCAAGGGAAGTTCTCCAAAGCTCCTGCCCCATTGATTACAGTGGCCTGATGTTGGTCTTTGAGGGTTTTTAGATGAAAACAGTTAAGTGGAACAAGGGAACACATGATCCAGCAACCTTTCCAAACCTCAGCTGTTCTAGGTTTCATTAGTGCCCAGAATCCCAACTACTTTGCCTTCAGTTCAGTTACAGGTGGGATATCAATGCAGCAAAATAAAGATTGAGAATAGGTGAAAGAATAGGCTTCCCCTCTTTTGTGTAAGATAAGGCTTTGTTCTGATCTCAGGACTTTTTGTCTGTAATATAAGTTCCTGCTGCAGTGCTTCTCTATCACAAGATACTCAGAGGCAGGGATTAGCCGGTCTTATTGGGACCCTTTTCTTTTTGCAGGTTGTGGTCAGCAATGCCCTGGCCAGTATTGGCGGAAGCAAGGAGAACTTCATATTTTGCACATACCTCAACATCAGCGTCTGCCCACTGACTGAAGCTGCCCATGCTGTAAGTGGACTGCATTGCTGCCTGATTTCTCATTCTGGTGCGGACCCTCACATGCATCTGTAAGCCTCCTGATCAGGCTGTAGGAATCAAGGCTTGCATTTTGAAGTTCTCTAATTAGCTCCAGGAGTCCAGTGGACTTCCTGTTTGTGTCACTTTATGTCTGTCCTGGATTGGCATGCTGTTTTTTTGCCCTTGCAGTTTGCAGCAATTGTCTACAACCCGCTCCCACGCCACGTGAAGCAAATTATCCGACTGCCGGTGAATGGAAGCCATTATTCAGTGACAGCTCCTGATGGTCAGGCAGTTCTGAATGAGGTAGGAAGCAGGCAGCCCCAGTGCCTTGTAGAGCTGGAAGTGTGTTAAGGAGCATGCAGAATCGAAGTGAGCATGGTTCATTACAACGCTGGGTGCAAACCAGAAATTTTGTGGTGAAGGGGCTGATGTGATTGCTGGTGTTTGGGGGGGAGGGGGGAGGAGGATAATACATCTCATAAATAACAGCAAAAAACAAACCAATCCCTAAATAGAAGTTCTTTCATTTTGATGCAAATTAAAGAGCCAAATCCTTGCCAGTCATCCCTGTGCCTTTAATTTTATTGGCCAAGATACTGCAACAGTAAGACCCATTTAGTTCTTGAAAGGCAAGTGGGTAAAATATTGCCTCCTACACATTTATCTCTCCATGACTAAGTAATTACTTTTTCAGATTAAAAGCTCATAAGTGCCTGGAATATCTCAAGGGATCCAGACCCTTAAAGGCCCCCTTATGGTTATATGCCTGACGGAGTAGGAGAAAAGTGTTCATGGAACTATGCTAAGTGACTTAGTGGTTGACTTTGAAAGGAAGATATCCTTTTTGGCTGTTTGCTTGAGCAGAATAATGAATGGAACTACTCTCCTGCCTGTTGCCAGGTCATCCCTGTCTCGAGCTTCACCCGTGATGTGCGGCGTAATCGAGGTGATGCCATGTATGAGCTGGTATTCCAGGCATCTGCTCCACCTCTGGGTTATAGTTCTTACACCATTTCTAAAGTGCCTACCGGGAATCCAACTCACTCCAAACTGCTGAAGAGACTGCATAATCAAGCCCTTCCTGGAAAACAGGGTCTCTCTTGGGAAATCCAGAATGAGGTATGGGTGGACTGGAATGCCTCTACTCTAGTCTTTCTGATCAGCTCGCTGGTCCTTTCCTATAAGGTAGAAGGCCAGTCAACTTGCTTGAGTTTTTCTCTGTTGTTGTACTTCAGGAATGCTTGAAAATCTCTATGTTTGTGGCTTTCTGTTAGTAAAATAGCTGATGTGGCTCTGTTTGGGGGGTTCCCCTGAAGTGCTATCCAGATGTTCAGGTGGAGGCTATATTTGTTGTGCCCAGGGATTGAATCCTAGTTTGCTGTCCTCACCTGATTGTTGTGAAAGCACTGTTGACACCCTGGCCTTTATTCCTTTGGCAGCAAGCCTGGTCCCACAAATGTGGTAATAAAGTGATGCAACTGAGAGGTCTGTGGGTGAAAAAAAATTGTGTGTGTGGGTGAAAAAGTGTGTGGGTGAAAAAAAAGTGTGGTGTTTGTCACTAGATATATCACACACACCATTCAATTGGGGGAGGGGGTATAGCAGGCCTTAGGAGATGCCAAATAACATGTGGCCATTCCATGCTGTTCCCTAATATCTTGCCTCACGTCAGAATATCACTACTTCACATCTCTTCCACCCCCTGCCTTTGACCACTAATGATTCAGAAATTCGGTCTTACAATTCTCTGCATGTCCCTGCCTGAGGCAAGGTATGGCAGAAAGAAAATGAGTCGCAGTTGCCATTTACTGTTGCAGCCTCACCTCTGTCATAACAGCCATGAAAGTGTTGTGGTAAAATGTGTGTGATTTTTTCCCCAAGTAACTATTCCAGTAGGCCCGTGGTGGCAAACCTTTGGCACTCCAGATGTTATGGACAACAATTCCCATCAGCTGCTGCCAGCATGGCCAATTGGCCATGCTGGCAGGGGCTGATGGGAATTGTAGTCCATAACATCTGGAGTGCCAAAGGTTCGCCACCACTGCAGTAGGCTGTTTGCTGGCCCACATTCCCTGACTTGGTTGTTTCCTTCCAGCCTTTTGGTTGCTTCTTTGTTCATTTTCTTTTCAGTAGCCAGTAGAAGCTCAATTCTTCCCAATTGCAATTGCTTCACTCACTTGAGGGAACTATATTTGCTTTGCCCGGGATTAAAGTATTATAATTTCAGCAGCAGGGAGATAAGATTTCCATGACAGAAGCACTGTCTTGAGGAATGATTCCTGGAGTTCCCACAACCGTCAAATGAGTAACAGGGTAGATGACATGAGACATTTAAGAATAGTATAGCATTCTGTTTCTGAAAGCAGTGCTCCCTGGCTTAATCTTTTTCTCTTCCCCTGGTCCCCTTTTTTCTTTGCCTCCTCCACCACTGGGCATGCTCCAGTAATGCTTCCTTCCCCCTTATCTTGTCACCCTTCCCCAGCATCTGCGAGTCCTGTTTGATTCCAAAACCGGCCTTCTGAAGGAGATTCAGAACCTAGACAAGAGTATATCACTGCCAGTTTCTCAAACTTTCTTTTGGTGAGTTGGGTTACTAGGTTCTGTTTTCTGCTTTGAGAAGGAAGAAGTGTCTGAAGTCCAGCGGGGAGGGGTCTCTCCACTCGAGACTCTAAATGGCACTTGTGTACTCGTGGTAGGGGGACTCTACGGGTGGTCTCTCTTCCCTTTTCTGTTGGGTTATTGGAAACTCAGCATCATGACCATTTCTACCTGTTAACCCACTTCTGTAGGTACAATGCCAGTGCTGGAAATGTTGACAGTGAGCAGGCGTCTGGGGCATACATCTTCCGTCCCAACAGTTCTGAATCCTTTCCCATTAGCAAGGGAGTCCACTTGTACCAGGTGAAGGTAAGAAAATCAGGGGTTTCTGCAATGGTACTAACCCTGCCTTGAGGGCTTGGCTTGAGCAACAGGGTTATCTTGGAAACAGTGTGCCCTAGAGCAGCTAACTATGACTTGAATTCGTTTTTTCTCCAAATGCCCTCTACAAGAAAATGGCTTCTGACTTTCAGACAGTTAATCACAGAGAAGGTGCAAAGGGGGCCTTCCTGGAAAGAGAATCCCAAATGCTTCATGCTGCCACCGAGAATGCTTACTGCCTGCACCTTTGGCGAGAGAATAATATGGCATTTCTCAGGGACCCAAGTGTGTGGGCAGGCTTATGTGGCCCTTGAACTATCCTGGTCCTAGACCACTTAGGCCTTTAACTTTTAAAGCCAGCACTTTAATTGGACCTGGAAACCAAGTGGTATCAAATACAATTGTCACAGGATTGGATTGTCATACCTGGGGGAGAGGGGCGGGCTGCTTTGTATGAAGAACGACACTTCACTCCCTGACATCTTCACTTCAGTTGAAAGGAACGGATGGTGGGTAATGGGATGTCCAAGACACTGAAGAGGCACAGCTAGTCAGAGTAAATTGTACTTGATAGACAAATGGTCAGACTCGGCATGAAGCAGCTTCATGAGTCTACATAAGTAAGAGGACATCATGGTTTACCACCTGCGACTAGAGGTTTTAGCTGCCACAGTGCTACAGGAAAAAAATACAAATGCTATGAGAAGTTCCAAGATGATGGAGTTGTGGTCACCAGAGGCAAAGACCAGTTTTGTCGCTCAGTATCATTCCTGAGGTGGCTTTTGGAATAAGTGAGGAAGGAGATTGCTCCTTGGGAGTTAAAAAACTGGACAGTTTTGTAACACTCCTAGTGCCAATCTTCTTTTGAACTAAGGTTTCTCTTGCATTGGCTGTGACGGTAGACTGCCCTAGTAGCACTTTGCTCATGCTTCTTGTATCTCTAGGGGCAATTGCTGCAATCTCCTTGTCATGGGCTCACCACTGGTGCGGAAGGTGCTCCTTCTTGATTCCAAGCAAGAATAATTTTTATGTATGGTTTTACTCGGCAGAACAAAGTAGTACAGGAGGTGTACCAGAACTTCTCCAGCTGGTGCTCCCAAGTGGTGCGGCTCTATGCTGGGCAACCATATATTGAGCTCGAGTGGACAGTAGGACCCATCCCAATCAGGTGAGCATTGGAAGTTGGAGAGAGGGCCCACGCGGGAGCACAACTCTGATCACTGTTTCTGCTACAGAGATGGCCTTGGCAAGGAGATAATCAGCCGCTTTGATACCAACCTGCAGACAGACGGGCGTTTCTACACAGACTCCTATGGGCGTGAGATTCTGGAGAGAAGGTATGGGCAATGAGTGTGGTTGAGTGAGATCTTGTGGCTTGGGAGTGACCTATTGTAGATTTCTGAAGATTTCTGTGCCTAGCTCAGTGGAGAGGGGGGAATAATGCAGGAGTTAAAAGGACACGTGATGAACTAGCTAGAAGATCACACTGTGCTCCAAGTTTGAACGGCTTTAAAATCCTTTTCCCCTAGTCTTATTCCCTATCCCACGTAGTTTTGTCAGATACAAAGTAAGAATTAGTAAGAGAACATATGAGCACTTTAAGAGCACTACTTATTTACCTTTACTGCTTTAAGGGTCTATTTTGTTCTCCCCCAGTCTCTTCACATGTATTCCCATCACATTGGATTGGCCAAACTCTGGTTGACTGTTACTGTATTTTTATCCCATCTTCCTCTAAGGAGCCAAGGTGGCTAACATGAACCCCCACACAGACTTTGTCCTAATCTACCTCATGGGATTTTTGTGAGTGGTTGGTTTAAGAACAACCAGTCAAATTTAGGGCCGATGGAGACTATAAACCTGGCTTTCCCCATTCACTACTCTGAGACTCTAACCACTTAAGCAGATCAGACAGGCAAGAATCTAAGACACTCCTCTTCTTCCATTTACTTCCCCTTCGTAGGAGGGATTACAGGGCCACATGGAACCTGAGCCAGACTGAGCCTGTGGCTGGCAACTACTACCCTGTGAACAGCCGCATCTATATCAAGGTAACACTGCCTGTGGGTTACTGATAAGCTTGGATACTCGTTCGAGACTCACCTGCCAATCTGTAAAGTGTTTTTTGGGAAAGGTATGAAACTGGTGCAGCTTTCCCTACAAGGTAGGTTAAGGCAGTGGCTGAAAACCAGCTACAGATGCATTCTGGTAGGGTTGGAATATTTGCAGTGGTATCCTAATCTGTAATTCTGCAGTGCTTCCAAGTACAGGTCATCTTTATAGACATGCATGCAACTTGAAACTTGTTTTTTTCTCTTTGTTCTCTCCAGGACCAGAAAGTCCAGCTAACAGTACTGACAGACCGTTCACAGGGAGGTAGCAGCACAGCTGATGGCTCTTTTGAACTCATGGTGAGCATAACATGGAAGGAAAAGCATTGTGGGAAGGTGAAGCCAGTCACAAAATGGCCACTGTGAGAGGCAGAGCCGCACTCACACATTCAAAGAAAGCTTATGTGACAAGAGGAGTGATTTTGAAAAATATACTGAGATGGGAAAGAGAAGTGAGAGAGACAGTAAATTAGCATTTCAGTGACAGTTGCTGTTGAAGCAGTGTTATTGTCATCTGCACAGCCATCCAGAAACCCTGCTGAACCCCACCTACTACTTAAAAAACATAGTGGGTACCAGGAAAGGCACCTGTGGGAGCCATGATGCCAACAGACACCACATTAGGGACCCATACTCTATTCCATTTCCAAGAGCTGCACTAAAACATGATTAGGAGGAAGAAGAAAAGCCACTCTGAACCAGGCAGAGGTAGCTAGGTAGGGGTGGGCAACCAGTGCTTTGGGTGCCCCTAAACCAGTCAAGATGAAGACCAGAATTCTTAGAGATGGGTACAGAGAGACACAGCATTACTCTGGCCCATAAATTGGCTTGTGTTCCAACACTCTAGAGTGTTATCCATCTCACAGCACCAGCACCGGGCACTGTAAGAGACAATCATCAATTTACTATGATTTCTTTCCCTTCTGTACTTGCCTCCAGGTACATCGACGGCTACTATATGATGACAACCGGGGAGTAGCAGAGCCACTGCTGGAACCTGGTGTTTACCATGATGGGCTTGTGGTCCGGGGCCGCCACCTTATCCTTCTAGACACAGCAGAGTCCTCTGCTGAGAAACACCGGTTGCTGGCCCAGCAGGAATTCATGGCACCTCAGCTAGTGCTGGCACCTGGTGGAGGACCTTCATACCAGCCTGGCCAGCGCAGGCTCAAGCAGGTGAGGGAAGTATAAAAAAGACAGCAGAGTCCTCCAGTAAAAGTAACTTCTGGATCCCATTCACTTAAGAACATAAGAACAAGCCAGCTGGATCAGACCAGAGTCCATCTAGTCCAGCTCTCTGCTACTCGCAGTGGCCCACCAGGTGCATTTGGGAGCTCACATGCAGGATGTGAAAGCAATGGCCTTCTGCGGCTGTTGCTCCCAATCACCTGGTTTGTTAAGGCATTTGCAATCTCAGATCAAAGAGGATCAAGATTGGTAGCCAGAGATCGACTTCTCCTCCATAAATCTGTCCAAGCCCCTTTTAAAGCTATCCAGGTTAGTGGCCATCACCACCCCCTGTGGCAGCATATTCCAAACACCAATCACACGTTGCGTGAAGAAGTGTTTCCTTTGATTAGTCCTAATTCTTCCCCCCAGCATTTTCAATGAATGCCCCCTGGTTCTAGTATTGTGAGAAAGAGAGAAAAATTCCTCTCTGTCAACATTTTCTACCCTACGCATAATTTTACATACTTCAATCATAATATCCCCCCCTCAGACATCTCCTCTCCAAACTAAAGAGTCCCAAACGCTGCAGCCTCTCCTCATAGGGAAGGTTCTCCAGTCCCTCAATCATCCTTGTTGCGCTTCTCTGCACTTTTCTTTTCTTATCTCCCCTCAATATCCTTTTGAGATGCGCTTTACTCAGAACTGGACACAGTACTCCAAGTGCGATCGCACCACGGCTTTATATAAGGGCATGACAATCTTTGCAGTTTTATTATCAATTCCTTTCCTAATGACCCCCAGCATAGAGTTTGCCTTTTTCACAGCTGCCATGCATTGAGTTGACATTCCCATGGAACTATCAACTAAGACGCCCAAATCCCTTTCCTGGTCTGTGACTGATAGCACTGACCCTTGTAGCTTGTATGTGAAGTTTGGATTTTTTGCCCCTATGTGCATTTGCCATTTCTTAGCCCACTCACCTAATTTATCAAGGTCCACTTGGAGCTCTTCACAATCCTTTGTGGTTCTCACCACCCTACATGATTTGGTATCATCTGCAAACTTGGCCACCACACTACCCACCCCTACTTCCAGGTCATTTATGAATAGGTTAAAGAGCACTGGTCCCAAAACGGATCCCTGGGGGACACCATTCCCTACATCTCTCCATTGTGAGAACTTCCCATTTACACCCACCCTTTGCTTCCTGTTTCTCAACCAGTTTTTAATCCATAGGAGGACTTCCCCTCTTATTCCTTGAGTGATGAGTTTGGTCAATAATGCCTTAAATTGAGGAGTGGGGCTATACAGCTTGGTGTCAAAGTGTATGAAGGAGGTCACAGGTTCACCCAGTTAAAAGACTGTCAGTAGCTTTGGTTTGGTAAAGACCTTTCTCTATGACCTTGGTGGAAAGCCATTGTCTAGTCAGCACAGATAAGACTAGATGGGCCAGAGGACTGAATCTGTATGTCCGGGGGCGGGGGTTGACCCCCACCTTGGCCCTGCCGCTGGCCCCCAGACATGCCCACCCCTCACTCACTGGGGCAGGGAAGGAGCCGGCGAGCAAGCCGGGGATCAGGCTGGCAGCGGCAGCAGCAGCAACTTCAGGCAGGCTCAAGGCTGGCGAGCAAGGCCCCAGTGTGGAGTGAGCCGCCGACAGCTGCACCACCAGAGAGGCCAGAGTAAGGTCCTGGCCAGCGCTAGGAAGGCCAAAGAAGGGCGGGCTGGCTGGAAGCAGGGCCAGGACTGTGCAATTGAAGGAGGCGGGGCCAATGCTGGTTGGATGGTGGGCAACAAAGATGAGCTGGGAGGAGGGAGGGGATAAAAGGAAGACGGAAGGGAAGGCAGGGGGTGGTGTGTGTTTGTGTAGGAAGGATAGGAGAGATGGAGACGGAGAATTAGTGGAAGGCAGGAAGGAGGAGGTGTGAAGTGGTGGTGTGAAGAGACAGGTGGAGGCTGAGGGAGGGGGTGTGCACACGGAAGAGTGGCAAGGAGGCATGGAGGCTAGGGAGAGCTGCCCCCACAGCCAAGCTGTGGCTCAAGAGATTCAGCTGCATTGACCGCTCCTTGGAGACCACTTCCTGGGAGTGAGGACAGGAGTGACACCACCAGGGATAGGGAACGAGGGATGGCAATGGGGCTCCCCCCAGGGGGAGCAGGAAACTGTATAAGGCAGCTTCATATGTTCAAATTTGTCCTATGCCTACCCCTACCTTGAGCAGTGTATCCTTCTGTATGATGAGTATATTTCAACTTTGGTTGTAAGTGAGATTCTTTTAGAAATGTGGCACAAAAGTCCTTCTGAAAGGAAGTGATTCTTTTTGAGGAACTGCAATTTTTAAAAGGAGGTGGTGTTATTCTGTTTTTCTTATTCAGTCTTATTCTGTTTTTGTGACATAGATTTTTTTGAAAACATTGTAAAGCCACTGTGAGCTGTTTGTCAGAGCAGTATTAACAGGTGTACTAAAGATAGTGAACTGACCTTTCTTGTTCATCTTGTGATGTCCTGGCCTCTGATTCTCCTTCTCTGGGCACCTGTTTCCAGTTCTCTGCTCTAAACCAGGCCCTCCCTGCAAATATCCATTTGCTCACGTTGGCTCAGTGGGAGCCGGACTCCATCCTGATCCGCCTGGAGCACCAATTTGAGCAAGGGGAGAGCGTCAATGGCTCCCTTCCTGTCACCATTAACTTGATGGTAAGCCCCTCACTTTTTGTCAGTATGGGCCAAAAAGGGGGGGAAGTGACAACTATTTTATTCAGCTTGTAGTTCAGAACAAGGTCAAGGAATCAACACTGAGAAGCTCACTTCAGAAAAAATATTAACAGATATTTAGCAGTTCCATGAAGAGCTTTTTGCCAAGAGTTCTGTTCTGAATTTGCACAATAGTCCTATGAGAAAGGCTGCCATTTTGTAAACTAGGGACCTCTGTACTGTGCAGCTGTGTACAATATAGCTGAGGGACAAGGCTGAGAGCTTGCTGAAAGTTTTTTTAAAGAAACTGTTGCTGTGATAAGGCTTGAACCAGAGAGCTCATTGTTTAGATTGCTTTGTCTTGTGACTAGTTCAGTGACAGCTGCTCTCTTAAGAGTGATATTTAAAGATATATTTAAATACCCCCCCTTTCTATCCTGTAAGGAGACTCAAGGTGGCTTACAAACTTCTTTCCCTTCCTCTCCCCACAAGAGACACCTTGTGAGGTAGGCGGGGCTGAGAGAGTTCTGAACAGGTGACTAGCCCAAGATCACCCAGCAAGAAAATAGGAGTGCTGAAACAAATCTGGTTCACCAGATAAGACTCTGCCACACAGGGGAGGAGTGGGGAATCAAACTCGGTTCTGCAGATTAAAGTCCACCTGCTCTTAATCACTATACCACACCAGCTCTCATACAGTATGAGAAGAGAATATTAGCACTTGATGGAGCTAATTAAGGCCGCAGTTGAAGAAATGCATTCAACATGGGGGAGGCGCTATATCTTGAAAAACACATAAGAGTCAGGAAACTAAAAAGACAGACAGAGGTTACTGGTAGCAAAATCCAGGGTCAAAGGCCATGTCACATTTTCTGTCAGTACCAGCCAAACCAACACAGAACAGCGTGTGCAAAGCTTCTGAAATCTCCAGAATTCCAATCAGCTTGGATGTTGTACATTTTCCTCCCCAGTTCTTCAGAACGGTTTTAATTGGTTCTAATAATTATAGGGCTTTTGTCTCAAAACCCAATTATTGGGTTACAGAAAAGTGGCGTATAAAAATCAGCGCTTCTGCTTCTTAATAAGTTGATCTAATGTTGCAATGCTGAGGTGCTATATGAATTACTGATTAAAAACAACATCCAAAAAGTCCTCTTGTGGTGGCAGGGGAGCGGGGCAGGGAATGGCACCAAAGGGAGCTGGACAAGGAAGGTCCAGATTTAGTCATTAGCAGGCTGTCGCTCCATCCTTCCAAAAGCATCTTGACAAAGTAGATACAAGAGATTGCAGGAAAGAAAGGAAAATCATGGAAGCAGCAAGAAGGAGCACAAAAATTTGCTTTCCAGTAGCATCCTAGCCTGAACAAATAACTCTTTTTTTTCTCCTCCTCCATGACAGAACTTGTTCTCTTCCTTCAACATCATCACCATACAGGAGATGAATTTGGCTGCTAACCAGAAACGAGAGGACATGAAAAGGTTAATCTGGCAGTCAGACGCAGGTATGTTTCCACCCATTCAAGAATGAGGCTTGTATTCTAGAGCCATTAAATCTGTCTAAGATAGCAGTTTCCACTGGTATAAGAGAAAGGTAGTCAATGAGCATGAATTCTCCCACAATCCCAACAGTATGTAGGCCATGATTCATGTGAAATTAAAATATCTTGTTGCTCTAAGATATCTCAGATCATCTCTGAACTTCAGCTGGTTCTACCCCCACAGTTAACTATTCTTATTACAGAACTATGGGTAAAGTGTTTGCAAGAACCTTCCGAGGATTCTGAGATAGGCAAACTTCTCCAAGACCTATTTCTTTGAGAACTTGGTTAAATGTTTGTGCTAACCTGGATAGGCTCAGGCTAGCCTGATTTCGTCAGGTCAGCCCTAGTTGGTATTTGGATGGGCAGCCTCCCAGGAAAACCAGGGCATGACACGGAGGTACGCAGTGGCAAACCATCTCTGAAGATCTATTGCCCTGGAGTCACCGTAAGTCAACTGTAACTTCACTGCATGAAAAAAGTTGAAAATTTAGCTACAGGGTGGATTTGATTGAAAGCAAATCAATTTAAATCATGATTAAAACCACTAGTCAGTAAGTTGGACTTAAATTATAGTTTTCTACTGAAAGACTAATTTTTGCTAGTATAATAACACTTACAAGCAGATGGTTTCATTTTTAGAATAATTTTTCAGGTTAGTTTTAGTTATATAAAAAGTTACTGGTCTGGATATACTATTGAAAATATAGAGCCCCTTGCAATAATTTCATAATTATTTATCTCTAGATTCATTTAGGCCACTAGGCCTTGTATTTCTTTGTTGAAGTTTGCATTTTGCATGCAAGCCTGCCTTATACATAGGTAGAGGAATTTCCTTACAACTAGGTCTCTTTTATGGCCTGCTGCCATTATAGAATTTTGCCTCCAGGGAGAGAATAAATCTCAGGCTATACACACAAGGATCCCAACACTTGTGAAGTAGTCTGCTCAAAAGGTTTCACTTTCATTTTTACTTCTTGTCCTTCTCTTCACACTTAGTTTCTTGTGTAAATCTATTCCACTCCAAACAATCTTCTATTTATTGAACTTCTTGAAACTTAGCACTTGAGGTTGATTCTGCATCCTAAGTTAGTTCTCCGAACGTGTGTGTGGGATCCTTCCTACCCAGTTTCCTGAGAAAACTTACACTCTTACCATTAATTAATGGAAGCCAATTCTAAGGGAAAAGAGATATGAATCCATATGGCAAGTTGAGGTAATTGCTGCTAACCTACCACCACCACAACTGGTTAACTCTTTCTTCTCTAGCAGTCTTATTACAGAGAATCTGACTTCCAGTATCACTAATCCCTAGTCTCCTTTTGTCTACAGGCACAGCAAGTCACCGGTCAGGTCCTAAGTTGGATCCAACACAGGTCACGCTAAAGCCCATGGAGATTCGAACCTTCCTGGCTCAAATACAGCAAAAGTTCTATGTACAAAATTAATACCAACTGATTCCGTCCAGTTGGGTCAGCCATTACCTCAAGTGATTGGAAGGACGTTAGAAGTGTCCTGGGGGACTCTGCCTTCTGGAGCAAATGTCTCCAGTTCTCTAGGCCAAATATTCTCATCTCTTGTAGAGAGAGGATTCTTTGGGGCTGCTTAAAGCCCTTCTTGAAGCTTGTTTCCTGATATTTCCCTCTGTTGGTGAATGGGAAAAGGATCACAGCAAAAATGTTCAGTTTCACCTGTTCCCTAAAAGGCTGCAATGTGAATGTATTCATGGGGTACTGTAAGTGCAATCATTACCTTTCCAGTAAACCACTTCATACAAGCCATTTAGAACCTGACTGGTAAAGAGGAAAGGCCAGTACTAGACTGCAAAACAGCCATTGCTGTCAGTCTACCACTTGTTCCCTTTTCTGTGATTTTCATCCTTTTGGGGTGGGCAGGGGGGATGACCAACCTTTCAAGAGTCAGGCACACTCTGCAGCATCTGGACTTTAAGGGTCCCAAGCAACTGAACTGTAGACTTTGACAAGGAAGAGGCACAGTTCCAATCATGAATAATTGGCAACCTCCCCCTCCAAACGTAATCTAGTTCAGCTACATTATTTATTTATTTATTTATTTATATTTTAGATTTATAGGCCGCCTCTTCCCCGAAGGGCTCGATATCTCTCATAATTATGGGAATATTATTTACACAAATCAAATAGGGACTTGTGCTTTTGGCTAGCAAGTAGGCACAGCAAGTCGGACAGCTAGCAAGTAGGCACAGTCAGTCACTCTTCTGACTGCAATAGAAGTTCACCTGAGGAATGATGGTGAGTTTGGAAAGCAAACACCATCCTCATGCTGTATTTATGTATATAGAACTCTGGGGTCCTGAAGAAATCTATCTCACACACCAAGGACAGGGAACTAAGGGAGTCCTAAGCCAATTACCATACAGTTCGTGAAGTCACACTGAAACAAGCATCAGGTAGGAGCTGATATTGTCAGAAAAAGAAAATGAGGGCTAAAGGATAGACTCCTGGGATACTGTTCAATAATCTCATTGAACTGAGTAAGATTGTGTGGGAATACTGGCAGTGTACCTTTATCAGATTGGCAAACCTGACTTTCTGCTCCTTGGTAGAGAAAGACAAGGCCAGTAGTTTACTGATAGATACATTAGGATAACTTTAAAATATTCACTGTAGGGAAGCTGAGAGTCATCATAGGGAGGGGTTTTTCTCTGTCCCCCGCAGCATTTCAAAATCATAGCTGTCAATCAGTCACCTCGGCTGGATGGTTAAACCCAATGGAACAACGTGTAGGTCTGAGCTTTTGCATAACAAACCACAAATCAAGCACCAAAGAGAAACACCACCATTCATTTAATGGCAGACAGATCATACTTGATGGGCAGGCATTTTGAAATAAAAAATATCAGTTAATGCAATTTTTTTAAAAAAAACCTGACCAGAAGCAAATGTTTAGGGCTGTTTCATCACGCGTCCGTTTTGGAGTTTTGCTCACTCTCGCTTTCTGTCTCATGGGAGTAACGGCAGGAGTCCCCGAGTAAACAGTTGCCCTGGGAGATAAATGGTATCCATTGTCACATCGTTAACAACCAAGGGCTTCGAGTCTGTGCTTTCAAGCAACCTCACAGCTGGCTCCAGGACAGAACAGAAGTTGGCCTGAGCGGTCTGTGGTTGGTTTGAATACTAAACATAGCCTCCTATTTCGAGACTTAATAGAAACATCAGAAGTCTGCAAGGGATCGGGCTCACAGCACCCGTAGTCTGTGACAATTTTAGAAGAAGTGGAACGTTTGAAGCAGAATAGCAGCAGTAGGGCAGGGAGTGGTTAGTGGGAAATTGGCTGGAACTCCTTTGACTTGTACTCAGGAGTCCACAGAATGAAATGATCAAAGGAGAAGGGTAAAACACTCCAGTTCCCTCTGCTGTGCTTTCTAAAGGAGAAGTCCCAATGCCTACTTCAATACAGGAGGCTGCAGGGTACTGTGGGATCTATCTCCAAGACATCTAGTGAACTGATCACAGAGGTAGGCAGCCCATAAATCTCTGCTAGACTGATATCTCCAGAATATCGAAAAATTAGGGGGTTTAGGAGTCCCAGCTAAAGGGCCAAGTGTTCTGTATGTTTAGACGTGGTCACATGAGGAAAAGGCCCAGTTTTGACAGATGCCCAAATGACTTGTCTCTGCCAGACTCTCAGCAGTTACACCCACTGCTTTCTTCCCAGGTCTGGCCAAGAGTAGTCTGGTTTCCACCTACCCATCTCCCCAGGCCAGAGCAGCTCTGACTTCTCACCTCCCGGAACCGTTTGCAGGGAAAGCTCTTCAGGTGGCTCCCATCACTCTCTTCTGCACAGCCCTTCCTCTTGTTCTGGTGCAGCTTCCTCTTTTCCTGCAGAGAGGAAGAGATCCCGCCCCTGCCCGGCAGACCTGTCAGGCCACAGCCAGGAAGGCTGCTGCTCAGTTCTGGTGGCTGTTATCAAAAAATGGTCATCATGCAAAACCTCAAGGACAGGTGTTGGAAGACACCAATCAGCTTTCACCCGGGGGGGGGGGGGACCACCTTGTCTTTTCTCCAGTCTGGAGAGCACAAAATACAACCATCCAAGATACAAACGATCTTGGCAGCAAACTAGGCAGCAAACTGGGTCCAAGACCCAAGCTGGAAGCCAGAGAAGAAGGATCCAGTCTGGGATATTAAAAAAAAACCTCCTGACTCCAGGCAGGGAGAAGTGGAAGGCACAGAAACATCAACCACATAATCTGCTGTATCAGGCTCTCTGCCAAAACAATATTTCCATTTGAAAAGAAGCCTCAGCTCACAGCCTAAAAGTACAATTCTGAAACTGTACAGGAAAAAAAACTTGCAGAGGATGACTTGGCTGATTTGATCAAGACTGCAACAAAGAGGGAGTCAAGCCTTGGCCAGCTGTGTCAAATCTTGGCAGTTAAGCGACTTTGGCTGTGATTAGTAATGGATGGGAAACCACCAAGAAACTCCATAGTCATGATCACAGAAGCAGGCAATGGAAACCACCTCTGAATATCTCTTGTCTTGAAAATCCCATACGGCTGCCATGTTGGCTGCCACCTGATGGCACCCTCTGCCGCCAATAAAGAGGGATGTGATTGAGGAGAGGGAAGAAATGGGTGTCCATACTGGACTCTCCTTTCTCATCCGGCAGAATTGGAGAGATGTCAGGTATTCTTGCTCCTAGCATTGTTTGATTCCCTGCAAGGCTTACCCAGCTTTGGCTCTTGCTTTAGGCCCCCAGTTGGGCTCAGGATTCAGCTGGAACCGTTTCAGGCCTTGCTTCCGTGAGTTGGGATTAGCGTCTGCCCGGACAGTGAAGGATGCCTGCAGCCTGTGGAGTCGAGCAAGAGTCAACATGGAGGGCGAGCTGAAGTTTTACAAGAAATCCAAAGGAATTTCAAACTTCCAAGGGCTTTTTGCCAAGTGGGATAACAAATCACTAACTTCTCTTAGTCAGAATGAAGTGGATTCTGTACAAGGACCGTGCACCCACATCCCATACCCAGAGTTTTATGATCTCAACAGCCCAGCTCTGCTTTTCACCAAGAACTTCCCAAGACATTTTCTGCTTTTCACCAAGAACTTCCCAAGACATTTTCTGTTTTTCTGGTCTCCATTTTCCTGCCTATAAGCCATTTTCCTCCTTTGCCTGAGGTGAATGTCTGCCCCACAACACCTGGTCTTCTGCTATCCCAGTACCTACTTGGGTTCCACAGAGAGGATGCAGGCAGCTGGACAGTTCTCTGAAAGGCGCTCCCTCTTCACGGGGTTGAGTTTTTCCTACAATTAAGGAAGCATAAGTAGGAATGAGAGGCTTAATCTGAACTTATTACCCTGCACATGTAATAGAGGTAGGTAGAACCAATGAGTTTCAACCAAGGGTTGGCTGAGAAAGTATATCTCTGCCCCTCCTCGCCCTCATTCAATACAACAGACCTATCTCTAGGGTCAGACCCAAAAAGCAGGATATGTATTAGCCTGAGAGAGAATGTGATACCTGACAGGAATCTTCTGAAAAACTAGAACCAGCTTCAATGAAATTAGATAGGAGCAGTGATGTAGAATTGTGTGTCCCAAGCTGCTTTTTTCAGTCTCCACAGTCAATGGCATTGTTACAAAACAAAAGCAGAAACCAGACAGTTGTACCAAGGCCACACATTGACCAGAACACGTAGTCTGAAAATTACACCACCTCCACAGTAGTTCTGGAGATGAACGTGGCAAGGATCAATAAAGGAAGGCAGATTAAAAGCTTTGCTTACCCAGCAGCGCATTATATCCCAGACCACAGATGATGGTGCATCTGTCTTGATAGCATTCTTGCAGGCATGAGACAGAGACACTCGATACCCAGCATGAAGGAGAGCTGACCTGGAATGGAAATCAAAAGACGATTTGTACCACCAAGACCCTTTGCTTCTAAGCAGAAGACTTCTGGCACATGGTCAGTAGAAGGGCTGAGCGGTAAGCAGCTGGGCTCCTCCTCCTTCTGAGAGTTGCCATAAAGCCACGAGGACCATAGACTGGCATAAGAGCAAGACACTGCTCCACGCAAAATGGATGCCTCTCAGATACTTTTGGGATCCATCAAGTGTGTCAAGCTTCGGCAGAAAGGCAGTTGGCAGATGTATTTTTCCCCTGGCCCTAAGATGTACCCAGCTGGACAGTGGGATTAATAACTCTCTATTGTGTCGCCACGACTTAATCAGTATTCCGAGAAGACCATTACTTATCCTATCTGCACTCATCCCAGCAATCAATTGGAACTCAAGAGAATTGTCCAAGCATTCTCTTGGGTACTGACGACTCATTACACCTCTCCTATCTTATTGTTGGAACCCTGGAAAAGCAATCAATTCTTTGTCTACAGCTTTCCTGCCAGCTTACCTGATACAGTCTCAGGACTCATTTGGGGTGCAGATATTGGCCCTTCAGCCTTTCACAGCGTGTGTGTTCTGGATTTGTGTGTGCACCCCCATTTGTGTATGGGCTCTTTCCTTAACTCTTGGAAACGCTGGTTGTTTTCCTCTTCAGCGCTGCTTTAAACAGACATCCTTTCAAGACTGGTAACGATCACCCATCCCTGAAAACCTATCCAGCTCCCACCCTTTCCCCTCCTAGTCAGCCGTTGTATGCTCACATGTGTGTGTGCCCATAGCCTAAAATACGTCCCTTGTTTTTAATAATTATTAACAAAACACAATTTGTTAATTATACAACTGCCTGTTCATTTGGGAGTTTTCCCCAAGATAATCCAGGTATACCCAGGTTATTCATCCCAGCTGCCCCCTCTTGTTCTGTCTCCACAGCTAATTCCCTCAATTAGCATAAAGGCTGCCTATGTAGGGTAACACCTGATGTGAGTTTTCATACAACAAAGAACCAGGGCAGGCTCTCGCAGTGCGTGCCTTACTTACCTGAACTGCAGCAGGGAGGGACTGTTGCAGTGGATGGTTTTGCTGAGATGATCGAGGGTGTAATAAAGAGGGATGTCCCTGAGTTCCTACATCACAGAAGAAAGATATTCCAGTTAACCGGAAGTCTGGAGGAGGGGAGTGCTAGAACTACAATTGGCAGGTTTGGTTAGAGAGAATCCTGACATTGTTCTAGACGGTAGTAAAGAACAGTTTGGAAGCTTTCTATCTTTTGGGGGCCTGTCTGTGTCAGCATGTCTGCCCTGTTACAGAAGAGTCTGGGGCATTCTTAGCACACACTCGACATCGGTCACTGGCCAAATCTATTGGATGATGCTCTGAGAGTATGCCCCGGGGCACAAGCAACATTTCTCTGCTGCTCTGCATCACAGAAAAGATTAGCAGTGATGGGCAAGCTAACTGGGGGGTGGGGGTGGATCTTTTCATTGCGGAATACCTGATAGCTTCTGAGGAATTCAAGGGTGCCCCGGAACACAAGTTTGAAAGTCACTGCCACAGAATTTATTAACTGGAGCGGAGTACAAACCAACCCTCTTGTGCAGGCAGCTGCACACTGAAAGAAGAGCCTGTTCATATGCTGTGTCTCACAAGTTGTTATGTCTTTTGTACTGTAGCAGCTACCAGTATGATACCTAAACAGAATGCATCAGGCTGAGCTGATCTGGAACAAGTAGAGAGAAGGGCCCTCGATCCAGACAGCACCAATGAGAAAAGAACTTCTATAAGATGCGAAGTTTTTTTACTCCTCCTGTCCCTGGCAAGAAGTTGCTTCTGTTGGGCTGACATCTAAAAAGTGACGGGTTCTCCTTGGCAACAGCTGATGGTCTTCTGCCTAGTCAAAGGCATCCTCACCTCAATTGCCATGCTCAGGATCCCCTGAATCCGCTGGCTTGTCTGGAAGCGCCCTGGATTGCTCCCAACTGCTGATAGGACTCGCTGGACAAAATCCGCATCATGCAGTGGCTCTGCCCACATGGGGCCACCCAGCTGTAGAAAGAAAGAGGAGCGAGGGTCATTTTGGGATTTGCTAGCTAGGAGAATACCAGGAGGTTTAGAAGCAGATGCGCCTCACCTGGTGCCGCTGGTGGCAGTGTTCACACGATAATCCCACAGGAGGGCCAGAGGCGGCCTTGTAGTTGATACTGTTGGATTAAAGATCATAAAAACAGCTTTCAGAGGAGAACTGGTTTAGACCTTCAAATACAGTGACTGACTTTTACCACTTTGAGAGCTGCTTCTGGTTTGGTTACACATATCCTCAATGTACAATTCCCTAGATGAAAGTTATCACTCAGTACCCCAGAGATTCAACTAATACAGCACAGAACTGGGTGATGTTTACAATAATGATGACAGGCAGAGAACAGCGACAGTAGCTATTTATGGGGACACCCTTTGGTGGAGCTTCCAGCTTTTGGACACACCTTGTTTTTTTTCCCTGACAGACATAACATTCCCCTCCACTTTGTTTTTCTGGATTTCAGGAGCCCCAGACACATGATTGCACCAAAGCCCTCTGCAGCCAGAAGTGTCAGAATCATGAACAGAAGAAGCAAGTAATTTTGAAAATTAAAGCGGGGGGGGGGGGTGCCAAATGTGAAGGGAGGTGGCTATGACACCCCCACCACCAATGACTCATTCAAAAGCGAACCCAGGAAATGAATTTCCTGGCCTAGTCAACATGGGGCCATTTTGTAAAATATCTGTGCCTAAAATTCATCCATCAAGTTGGTTAAAGTGAAGGAAGAAGAAAATTCTGCTGTCCCAAGTCTCTTACTTGTTTCCATTGTGAGCCACTTTGCCAAGTCTTTGGACATGAAACGAGCCACAGCCCACACAATTATAAACCAAGGCCTGTTTACTGCCAAGAGAAAAGAAGAGAAACGTCACCGCACAACAACTCTGGATACAAAAAGCGGGAATGGAGGAAAAATCCAGATGCCAGTCTTGAGATGTACTGATTGTAGAAGATGAGCTCCCTGATATCCCAACCAACTGAAAATACTTCTAGAGGCAGAAATCAGAGCGACCCAAGGTTTCCCCTCAGGGAAACTCAGCCAGAACCATAACAGAGCCATCTCACCTGGCACTAGCTTTGACCTTGGCCTGCCCAGAAAAGATCCTGACAAAGACACGGATATAGAAATCAGCACTGACTGACAGCAGTGGGACAATGTAGCGCTGGTAGCAATTGGCACGCAGGTCGAGGCTGTGCAGGATAATCCGCAGGGCCTGAAAGAGGAAAGAAGTGGGAGAACCAGTGAGAGCCATTTTGTTTTGCTTTTTGCTTTAGGATAAGAACATTATGCATGTTGTTCAAATAGTGTGTTCTTTCTTGCTCAAGAGGAACCACAGGAATTAAGAGAATTGTTCTTTATTCTCTACTAAATGGGTATGCAGCAGGGAACAGCCATGCAGGTAAACTCACGGAGTTTGGAGCCACAGCCTACATTATGAGGGGAACATGGCGAAGAGCTGCTGGTTATTAGTATTTGCTCCTGCAGAACAACAAGTTTGGGAGGATTGGCTCCCTCTTCAAGGACAGGGAAGGACAGGCCTGAGGGTGGCCTTGCACAGCATCAGCTTGCACATCTGGATTCACAGGCGTTCACCCCACTCACCATCTCATGGCAGAACTTGGTCTTGATAGACATGGCCCCATACTTGCTGTAGCAGGTCTCCCCAGAGTTCCCAGCCATTACAGCCATGTCGGTACATGTGACACACAGCAGGCCTGCAACAGGATCCCCAATGTGGAAGTAAGTCATGGACAACACAACCCAGCTTTTCTTTCCCCATCTCTCTAATGTAACATCAACTAAGCCCCTCAGTGGGTATAGCAAAATAAACCACACCACTTGCACCTGGCAAGACACTAAGCAATGCAACAGGGTTATGGAGCCAAGGATCATGGTGCTAAGGCCTGAGGATGTTTGCTGTACCACGGGGCCGCATCAGTGCGTTAGTGACTTCAGCTCTTATCTGTGTAAAGAGAAAGAGAATCTTCCGCTGTCCTGTCAGATAGATTTAACAGCTATCTCCCAAGAGCCTGCCCATCCTCAGAGGGCTGTGGGAACCACATCATTCACTGAAGAAAATCTATGGTACAGCTAAAGACTCCCAAGACTTTCAGCTTCCAGCCTCCTCATCCACCAATCCTTATCCAAGGTCCTGATAGAGCCTGAATGTCAAGAAGGCACAGTAGTGTTCCCTTCATGCATTAAGGCAAGGCTTCAGTCTCAACTTGCATGAATTTTCACTTCCACAATCCCAAGTTCTGCTCTAATATCAACAGAAACCTGCTTCTTCTGATTGGCCAAAACTGCAAACAAGTTATTTGTCACCTAGACGTGTAAAAGGAGCAAAGCTATGGTAAAATGGTTCAGTTTAGAAGATGGCTTTTGTTAGGGAAAAAGTTACTCCTACACTGATTGCCCTGTTGCCTTAAACAGATGTGTTTCCATGCATTGTTTGGGTGCCTAGTTCTACAATCCCAGTCCTAGTTTATTTTTGTCTTATATAGGAAGCTTTGCTGCTAGATTCAAATGATATATTTAGTATTCTGCTTACTGATTGAAGAGTTTTTATTGATCCTAATTGTCCTCCCCCTTAGATCCCAGTGGGAAAGGGAGGCTATAAATGAAAACAGCAGCAGCAGCAGCTGGAAATTCTACATCCAAGATTCCTGCAGAGTCCTAGCACCCCTGTAGCAAAGCCTAGAGCAGCACGCAGCTTCTGCCTCACCTCCTTCACTCACAGCCTGCACCGCAGCATCAAGAAACATAGAAGGGCTTCCATATGGATCCAGGTCAATGACATCAAAGAACTCTTTGGCAGCCTTGTGCTGGTACATCAGCATCCTGCGTGGAGGAGAAACACAGGCTAGAAGCATCACGCTTTGTGCTGGGGGCAGGTGGCGGGGAGAGAACAGACAGTGGCCTAGTTCTCACTGATGGCAAATCTGTATTTGGGTTGTACCACTGAAGACTTTGATGGAAGCTTCAGTCTTCTCCCTGATATCTAAATTTTTTATGCATAGGGATTAATTTTGTATGTATAGACATTTTATTATGTCAGTCTCCCCCGTGCAGTACTAAATGGTACAGCTCTGGCAAAGATTCACCACCTTAGTGTAAGCTAAGCCAGTGAAATACAAAGATCTTTTCTGGGCCAGGAATTCAAGTGTAAGAGATTTTTCCCTATTAAATGCCTCTGAAAAAGAAGAGAGGACAAGGGGGAAACGTGCCTAATTTGGGGATGTACCATCAGCATGGGAATGGAAGGACAACAAGGATCAGGGAAATAATTTTTGGCCCATTTCTCCAGCCCCCTGCCTGTACACCTTAGCAGGTTGGCCACAAAAAAAATGGAAGAATGGGAAGAGAAGGCAGTCCTCTGCTACTCAGTTACTCCACAGATGCTGCTGCACTGCTCAAACTGGGGCAAATTATACACCCGAACATGCAACTGACTTGGGACTCCTGTCCTACGTTATCCATGAAGCCCTGAAGAGAAGACTTCCACTCACCGGGCATCTGACAGGCTTGCAGTCACCAGATGCTCCGTGTCATTCAGCTGAATGTTCTGGGTGATGAGTTCGACAGCCTTGGAGGAGACGTCATTTGCTATGACACTGCGAAGGCCTGGAACCTCCTTGGCAAACCGGACCGAACGCAATCCAGAAGCAGCCAGAGCCTCCAGGACTCGGAGTCCTTCCTGCAAAAAAGATGGAGATACATAAAAAAGGAAACCCCTGAGTGGATTACCTCTGTGGATGTCCTGCTAAAGTAACACAGGTGGGAAGTTGGAAGTATATGTAGGGTGGCCCTTGTCCAGTCGTCCTAAGGCTCAGGTGCAGGATTTAGGCATCTCCAGGATGCTCCAGCATCAAGAAGCAATGGCCAGAGGCTCGACATTCAGATCCTCAGCTGTACAACATGCGCCTTTTTCTGTTCCAAAAACCAATTCACAAGTTGACATCACTGCTGGCTGATTTTTGCCAGAAAGCATGAGATGATGTCTGGGTTTTGTGAATGCTTCAGCACAAGTCCCGCTCAGCAGCTGCTCTTCAGCTCTCACCATCCTTTCTTGAGAAAGTGTCCTAAAGCTTAGTGCCAAGCATTTAGGGAGGTACGGTAAGGGGTAGGCATTCAGTGGACAACTATAAGTAGGAACATGATGAAGCAGTGTGATATTTCACCGGTTTGTTTGTTTCAAATATTGCAAGGATCCCTAAACCTGTGACACATAATGGAAAATATCACTGTTTGTAACATGATCTCTGTACATGGCATTTAAGCAAAGACAGATCCAGTTTCCAAGGAGCTTATAATCTAAACGATGACAAGGTGGGGTGGAGGGGACAAAAGGAGGAAGAGTAGGGAATGCGAGGGCAGCAAGAGAGGAACCCGTTTAATACAATAAAAGCAGCGCAATAGCAAAATGAGCTGTCATCCTGTGGAACCATTGAGAGAATCACCAAACTCGACACAGAGGGGCACGACACCTGGCACACTTCTCCAACAGAAGCAACTTTGTGCTCCTCCTTATCCGCAGGAGGTGGTGGCTGCAACTCATCCTCTTGTTCCCCTGTTGAAAGTTCCACGACCACTTTTGAGACATTCTCCTCCCCAGGAACTGCAACTGGAAAAGAAGGAGTAATGACAGAATCTGAAATGGAGCTTAGACCTGGGACCTTGCATGAACCCAACAAAAACCAATCACCTTCAGTACATCATTCCTAAACCGTTTTTGCAAAGGGACGCTCAACATTCAGCTGAGCCCCGCTACATTAAAAAGTCAGTCTAGCTGCTTTCCTTGTAGAGACAATGGTCCCTGTTGTCTCCATACTTCAGTTCAGCTAATTGTGAAGGGTTGTATGGCAGTCACTTTCCAGAAGTGCTAGAAGCAGGGTTGTCAGGTCCCCCTAGCCACCAGTGATGCATGGCAGGGTAGAATTGTCAGATCCCGACTGGGAAACTCCTGGTGATTTGGGCAGAGAGTTCACAGGGTACAGTGCCACCAAGCCCATGCTGTAGTCTAGAGATAAGCTGTAATTCAGAGAGATCCCCAGGCCCCACCTGCAGGTTGGCATCCCTAGTTAGGAGGGTGTCCCAAGGGCTATACCTCCTGTTCCAAAAACAAAAAGAGGCCTCTTTTCTATTATGATAGTTTCAGGAGGACAGCCACACTTGCCTTCAGGAGAAGAGCCAGCTTCAAGTCCTGTAGCACCTTGGAGACCAACAAGATACTTGGGATATCAGCTTTTGAAAATCAAAGCTACCTTCATCAAATCTAGCTCTTCTTTTCTATTAGCCTTTTACCCAATCTTTCAACTGAGGGTGTAAAACTGGTTGCAGTTGCTCATGGTACTTTATAGCTGGAGCAGGACCTTGGCTAAATAGCAATACAAAAACTAGAGAACAATCCCTACTGCAGATTTTTCCAACTCCCATTTATAAGCCTGAGACTTGAGGCAACTCAAGTGTTCCCCAAGGTTTCTGTATCTGGGCTTGTTCACGTCAAATAGCCACTAAGAGGGCACATGGCTGCTAGGACAGGCGCAGAACACAGAGCAGCTTCTAGCAAGCAGAATATCCTCAACCCAAATTCAACAGATCAATAGTAGGGGAGAAAGGAGCAGCAGTCCCTCCTACTGAGCAGCAGAAATTTTTGCATGTTCTTAAACTATTGACTTTTCCTACATCACCTTCCATAGAATAATGAGAAAAATAGCACCACTCACTGTGAATCCCTTTGGATGAAAGCTGCAGACGAGCAAATTCCGTAATGACTGCACACCTGCAGATAGAGGAGAATGAACGTTCTTTGCATTATAGTACACTACAGGTGCAAGTGTGTTATCCTGAACAGGGGATGGATAAAATCACTGAAGACACTAGTACTTTGAAAAGGGCCATATTTTCCAGAACATCCAGTAGTTTATGCATATACTTTATGCTATTCAAAGTGATTCCCGTTTTGTGGAATGGGCTGCCTGAGGAGGTCAGTAAGGTTCCCACACATCTATCATTCTGCAGACTGTGTTCAGGGAGGCATTTTTTTACAGTACAGGGCTGCAGTAAAATTGGAATAATTTAGGAGGATACTTTTATAAAGGGAGTAGGATTAGAGTTTATGACACTGTTTATTGTATGAATTTCTTGTTTTTACTGCATGGTTTTAATCATCTGAAATCATTTTTTACATTTCTTTGTCATGTCTTATTCTGTTTACTAACAATAAAGCCCACTAAGTGAGAAAATACAGTGGGCTCTAGAAAAGTGTTGTTTGCAAAGCTGGATTGTGGCTTTACAAGGGAGGGGGAGCAGTGCCTGTGAAGATGGGGAGAGTTCTCCCCATCTCCATAAGCAGATCCCCCACCATTTGCAAAGTTGGATCCCAGCTGTGCAAAGAGGAAGGAGCCAACTCTCCCCACTTTTATAGGCACACACACCCTTGTTTGCAAAGCTGGATCCTGGCTTAGCAAAGGGGCCGGGGGGGGGGGGGGGGGGGGCCAGAAGGATGCCCGTGAAGGTTGGGAGAGTTCTCCTCCATCTTCATGGGCATCACCCCCCACCAGTTTGTACAGCTGGATCTCAGCTTTACAAAGGGGGGAGCCAGGAGGAAGTCTTGCCTTCATGCAACTACTTTTGCATTAATACCCCCTTTCCTCCTCCTTAGAAAGCACAGCACCAGCCATGCAAGGACTGCTGGGAAGTGTAGTCCTTGCCCCTCCAAGAGGAGCTGGGATCTGGGTTCCCCCAGGCCTCTTCCACACATGCAGAACAATGCACTTTTAATCCACTTTCAATGCACTTTGCAGATGGATTTTACTGTGCAAAATAGCAAAATCCACTTGCAAACAATTGCGAAAGTAGATTGAAAGTGCATTATTCTGCATGTGCGGAAGCGGCCCCCGACAGCTGAGGACTACACTTCCCATCAGCATTCACATTTTCTGATTCGTCATTGGGAACATGCTGCTCAATAATATAGTAACATAAGGTTTGTTTATCCCACTGTTTGTTCAGGATATTCACCCAGCAGTCTAACTGTCTGACTCCAGAAATGCTGTTCTATTCCCAACTTCTTACCTCCCCAGTAAATTGTTTTCTTCAAGATTTTTATACAATAAGCAGACGAGACACATGCAATAAGCCATTCACATGACAACCTAAGCAGTACTTGCCCTGGATTCAACTGAAAGAAACAGGCCTCAGTAGGACCTCCTGAATCCCATGCCCACTTTGCCAACAAAAGGGAAATGTGGAAACTTAGCATCCATGGAAGGTTTATAAAGCTAATCCAAGGCTTTATTATAATTCAGCAATTGTAAGTCACAAGCCCAACACCTCACTTTCTTTATCACAAAATCAGAGGAATAACCTTCCTCAACATAGGGGTAGACTCCAACAGTCCATCTTCTCTGAAGTCCAATGGAAAACAATCTCTGCATTCTATCCCCAATCCCACTTACGTCAGGTCTCTGTTGAACTCCTGGACAGGGTTGTAGAAAACTTCGTTGGCACTTGGAAAAATGATTTTTGCCTTTCCTTCTGTGATTAGAGTCTCACCATTTTTTACAGGCTCAATGTCACTGCTGGAGTCCACTGGAAGTGGCTGAACAATATTTTGCTCTAGTTTAGAACCATCTGTTTCCATGTGTTGGGCCCGGTCACTATCCATGCCTTTAGTAAAAGAAAGAGTCCTGACTTGAAGATCAACAAAAGGCACGTAGTTCCAGGCTTTCAGAAGCAGTTGTGCTGTTACACTTCGGTGTGGTGATAAGGTGTTCCTCACAAACCAAATCCGTAAGAGAAATTTTCCTGTCATCTCATTAAACTATTTTCTGAAAATATAAAAAAAGGGAATAAGAGAAAAATATAGGACAAGCTACTCCTACTGCATGCATCCTGAATTTTCAGGTACTTCTTTGACAGCACTTCAGTTCTGCGTACAAGTGACAATCAGGAACAGGACATCATATACTAGTTACTGGAACTTGACCACTTGTTCAGATGTGCAGAAAGCCATGGAGGTTATTTTCAAAGCTGTGGAAAACCCCTTCATTAATTTTATCTGTGGAGAACAAGTGTTCCTGAAGTTTTACAAAACAGCATGTCCAACAGTCATTTTCAATAGTAATTAAATAATTTACCCTGACATGGATAGTGGCAAATCACCTCTGAATGTATCATCTTGAAAACCCTATGGGGTTGCCATAAGTTGGCTCTGACTTGATGGCAAAATATAATAATATTAATAATAACCACCGTAGTATCTGCCAATAAACATGCATTTGCCATGAGAACATGGTAAAAGACAGCTTCCTATCTTGGTCTTAGCTTGCCAACTAAAGGATGGCCTTAAAGAGACACTTGATTTTGTCCAGGCAAATGGATATTACCTAGAAGTAAGAGGAAACTCTTAAATTTGAGACAATTAGCCTAAAAGCAACTTCCATTATGCTGAGTAATCCTGGCTGTGGGCTTTGTCTGCCTGATAAAAACTGCGAAAGAATAGCGGGGGGGGGGGGGGGGGCATAGGAACACAGAAATACCGCACTAATGATTGTGTGATCATAATTATATGCTTTATTTATAAACCACAGGCAGAGAACTGGGAGACCGACATTTGAAGCACCACTCCTCAGAAAGCCATGCTAAAAAATAAAGAGGTTGAGTCTTCCAGGCTAGCCATAGCCCACCCCCTTAATCCCAGTTTCCTGATCCCAAACAGTTCCTACCCAGAAGTAGCGCAAACACCCAACAGTGACTTCCACGCTTCTCAGGACAGGGCATAACGACAGCGCCATATTGAAAGTTGCTCGAGGATAATCAGGTGACTCCGTGTCGGCCAATAAGATTAGCCAAAGATGGGACGCCTATAGAGTCAAAAAGAGAACGCTTCCGTGAGCAACTGAAAAATCTGGGCTTCTATAAACTCACCAGTTTAGGAGTCGCTGTCGTCCATTTCAACGGATAGCTATATTTAGAACTCTACAACTATCATTTATCCCATTGAAAACTACAATAAATGGCGATAAGCACTAATAGTAACAAAGATTTGTGCACATTCCTCCTTGATAATGTCTTGTACTGACAGGTGTTGCACCAAATTTATTATTCGGGAGAATAACGTTAGTTATTTTTACATTTTTCCAATAAAAGTTGCAATCTATATGTTAACTTGGGAGTTTAAATTCAAAGAGACATACAGCTAGAGGAAAAATCAGGCTGAAAGTGTTTAGAGTAACTCTCAAACCTGCCTGTTTCTTGACAATGAAGTTTGCACAGCAGGAATGAGTAGTTACCTACATAATTTTCAGGAATTGTGAACATTTTGGAATCTTTTTCAGTTTTCTTCAAATTATTTTCATGAAGGTATATACAATGGCTAAGTAAAAGTTATCTGGACTCTATGCACACGATCTCAGTCCATGTGCAGAATCTCATGAGTCAGTTTCTATTAAATGAAATAAACATATCATGGCAGATAAAGTGTATTCCTTTCTTCCTGTTCTTACCTCCATGCTTGGATCAAGTATTCACTTTGTGTGTGTCTATGTGTGTGCATGTGTATGTTGTTGTACCATCTAATTCTGACTCATGGCAACCCTATGAATCAATGTCCTCTAAAAAATCCTATTGTTAACAGCCTTGCTCAGGTCTTGCAAACTGAAGGCCATGACTTCCTTTATAGAGCCAATCCATTTCATGTTGCATCTTCCTCTTTTCTTGCTGCCTTCAACTTTTCCTAGCTTTATTATCTTTTCCAGTGACTCTTGTCTTCTTATAATGTGACCAAACTATGAAAGCCTCATTTTAGGTGTTAAGGTGGTGGTCCCCGGCCCCTCAATGATGCAACTAGCTTCTACCCAGACCAGGGCTTTTACTGCCTTGGCCCCTGCCTGGTGGAATGCTCTCCCTCCAGCTATCAGGGCCCTACGGGACTTTGAACAGTTCTGTGGGTCCTGTAAAACAGAGCTGTTTCACTGGGCGGGGGGGGGGGGGGGGCTGGCCACTGATTCCCCCCTACTGCTACGCCCCACATATCATCATAACTGGCTGCCATGTGCTATGCTGGGTCCCCTCCCAGGGGGATCGGAGGTTTCTCTGGGTTGCCATCTGTTGTTAGGTTTTTCTCTTTTTGTTAATTAATTTGGTTTTAACTGTTACATTGTTATTTATCCTTTTCATTGGTTTTATCTTCTGTACATCCCCCAGAGCCCTTCACAGGTGGGCGGTATAACAAGTGAAACAAACAAACAAACAAACAAGGGCAGTTCAGGCTTGATTTTATCTAGAACCCACTTCTCATTTTGGCAATCCATGGTGTCCATAAAACTCTTCTTTAACACCACATTTCAAAGGAATCTACTTTCTCCCTGTCAGCTTTCTTTACTGTCCAACTTTCACACCCATACATATTAATAAGAAATACTATGGTGTGAATTCACTTGATTTTGGTTGCCAATGACACATCCTTTCACTTAATCTTTTTTAGTTCCTTCATGGCTGCCCTTCCCAGTCTCAATCTCATTCTGATTTCTTGGTTGCAGTCTCTATTTTGGTTAATGGTGGAGCCAAAGAATAGAAATTCTTGAACAATTTCAATTTCCTCATTGTCAACCTTAAAGTTGAGTAATCCACTTTCTATTCATGCTAAAATAAGTGCTTCACAATAGGATAATTAGTAAAGTGGAAAACAACTTTCAGGGGTACCCAACAGCATGCCTCCACATCCTAATAAGATAGGAAATCTTAAATTCAAAAAATATATCATAAGGCATATTTTAACCTTCCAAAAAGCCCATCAACTTCAGCACCTAAATGAAGAGGACACCTGTCCTTTACACGTTCAGCTTATGTGTATCTATTCAGAGGTAATCTCATATTATTCTGTAGGTCTTATACCAAGTTAAGTGTTTCTAGAATTACATGTTTTGAAGATATTAGCAAATGACTATGGTTGTATCTATGATGTGACAATGTTTTACTAGTTGATTCCTGTAGCTTAACTTGTATAATATTTGATAAAAGCACAAGATTAGGTTGAGCCATTTCTATCTGGTCAGTTGGCAACCTAAGTGGTTGTATTACTCTGCTTCACTAGTGGCCCCTGAAGTCTACCCTTGAGTCCATGTGGAGTTGCCACTTTGAGGTTAGGAAATTCCTGGAGACTTGGGGTTGGAGCTGAAGGAGAGTGAGACTTGAAGGGAGGGACCTCATCAGAATATAATGCCATAGAATCCAATCTCCAAAGCAGGCATTTTCCCCTGGGGCAATTGATCTCTGTAATCTGGAGTTCAATCATAATTACCAGAGATCCTCAGACCCCACCAAACGGATGACAGTCATAAGTCCCTTCCACCACTCCTGTTTCTTGCTACAGGCCAGGAACATAAAACATAAGAAGCTTAGACAGTAGTACACAACCCTATAAGTGTAGCAGAAACAGAAGTCAACTGTACCTCTCAAAGCAGGAACACCTTGTTTGAATCCAGTGATGTTAGTTATCATTATTGTTTTTATATAGTATCCTTTATATTTACAGTGTTTTGGAAGTAATATTAACCAAAGACTAATGCCCTAATAGGTTTTGCAGATCAAAACAAAAATGTGAGGATGTAGGCAGGCTTCATTTCAGCGGAGTATGAGACCAGAGGAACAAGACCATACACAAGCAATTTCTAACAGTGGTGGCCTAATTGTACAGTTTCCCTCATAAAAATGTGTAGTTGTGAGGCTGGAACAAGGGATGGGAAGGAAGGAAGAACATTACACTGCATTTATACTTTGGTAAGCATTTCCATCTGCCTAAAAGGTTAAATTCTTCCAAAATCTGCTATTAAGGAAGAAACAAACTCTGTGAATAAACCCTATTATCATAAGTGGTAAGGAATCAGGAATATGCTTAATTTTCCCATATAAATCAATTAACTCAGCTTTGGTGGGTTTGCATTCCAACAGTCTGTTTCTTGTCTTGTTTTGGCAATCCATGTCCAGCAAATATCCAATTCTTGTTCTTGTTAGTGGAAAGTGCCATCAAATCAAAGCCAATTTATGGCAAACTCATAGGGTTTTCAATGCAAGAGATGTTCTGAGGTGCTTTGCCATGATTGCTTGTCTCTGCGTAGAGACTCTGTAGTTTCTTGGTGGTGCCCCATACAAATACTAACCAGCGCCAACCCTGCTTAATTTCCAAGATCTGATGAGATTGGTTAGCCTGGGTAATCCTGTTTTTACTTGGAGATCAATTGCACTGGCATCAGTAGGTCCATAGATTCAGGACTGGGATGTACACATTTCAGTAACAATTAACATTGTCAACTGACCTTCATCAATGAGTCTCTGGGCCTGGAAGTTTAGGATAAGAAAAAGATCAGAATAGCCAATTTTAAATGCTCAGTATTGAGGATAATAAAATCATGACTATTTATATTCTCTGATAGAATATATTGTCAGGGGACATTCAGTTTTTGTCATTGTTTTATTGACACCCCAGTGTCATTTTGTCATTGTTTTATTGAAACCCCAGTGTAGGACATTGGGTAGAGAGTTTTTAAGTAGCCAGAAAATGTCATTTCCTTTCAAAGGCTTGAACCCAAACTTTATCACTTTCTTACCAGCTCTATTTAATTAAAATACTTGTGAGTTTGACTATTTCAAAAAGTCTGGCTTTATTTTCATCACAATTCTTGCTCTCAGATATGTAGGAAATGTCTATGTGATTCACCCATCAATACCAACTTTTCATTTTGGCAAATGTGATGCAAGGGATCATTCCATTTTATTTCATTAATTGGTAAAGTGGAATGGAGGGATCAAAACTGTGAAAACGTCTGAAATGTGTGTAGCTGTTTAGTTGCATATTATTCTACTCTAGATATGATAGGGATAAAAAAAAATTGCAAGAGAAAGCCAGTGTAGTGATTAAGGCATTGGACTAGGATCTGGAAAACTCAGGTTTGAATCCCCACTCTGCCATGGAAATTTGCTGGGTGAACTTGAGTCAGTCATACATTCTCAGTTTCGACCCTGGTAAGTATTTGGATGGCACATCTCAAAGGAATACCAAGGGCATGGTGTGGAACCAAACAACAGCAAAACACTTCCAAACATATCTTGCCTTGAAAACTTTATGGGGTCACCATAAGTTGGCAGTAACTTGATGGGGAAAATTTTTTTCACTGTGGATCATCATATGAGAACATCTGGACTGAGATCTTAATAGTTCACCTTTCTCACATGGACTCAGGGCAGGTTACACAGAGTGAGTCAATACAACTGACAGATGGGACATTCAATAAACAATGCAATAGGATGAGAGTTGTGGAACCAATCAGAAGTCCACAAATAGAACGGAAGCAACGCGCAGTTTCAGCAAGCTATACACAATAGTGCAGCCCAAAGTCCCTAATAATGTCTCCAAGTAACTTTGTGTATCATTTAGTACACCGCAACTATTCAGACTTACTTCTGAGTAAACATGTTTAGATCGCACTGAACCACCTTTTCCCTGAGACGGAAAATTTGTTTCCGGCTCAAGGAACAAATCAGGGTAGGAAGGTGAGACGCAAACATTTCCCAGCTCTAAGGGAATTGCAGGAGAGATTCAAACCGAGGCAGAGGGAAGGGAGAGCAGGCTGCAGCTGGCTCGGCGCTCAGCTAGCCAGGCCTGCGAGTGCGCGGAGATGGCTTGGCTGGGAATCGCATCGCGTTACATTGGCTCACAGGCTTCTGCTGCTGCTGCATCCAACTACTCGTCTCTCTGCTGAGCCTGCCTAGGCTGACAATGAATGGCTGCTGCTAGAGCTGCTAGGAGGGCTGGGGGAGCAGAGCCCCTCCATTGAGCGAGATCGCCCCTCTTCTCTTTGCACAGGTGAGCGCCACGTCGCTTTTCCCAAGAGATCTCTCCACTTTCGCGCGCCCCCCTTCTCCAGCCACGGTAGACATCGACCACCCTCCCCCCCAATTCATCCACCCCTCCCCCCCATCACCCTGGGTGTTTAAAGTTTCTCCACTCCCCCCACTTAAGCAGCCTCCAAACCTGCCTGACCGTACAAAAGGGGGTGGGGGAGAAATCGCATCCTAAAAATAGCAGCTGTTGCCTCTGCCTGTTTCTTTGGGTGCGCCTACTCACCCCTTCCCCCCTGCCTCAATTGTACCCCCTCCAGAATTCATCCCCAAAGTGCAGCTGCTGTTATGTTTGGGGTCAGGAAGGTATGAGCTGCTACCTTGCACTAGGCCTCCTTGCAGTCTGCGACCTTTCTACCCACCTCTTTAGAGAGAGTGAGGGGGCCATTTGCCTCCCCCCCCCCCGCGCCAAATAGGCGCCCTTCGCTTGGAAACTACGCTGTGCATATCTGCTCCTTCCTCCTCTCCCAGCCACCCTCCCTCCTTCCCCGGCCCGGGGTCTGTGTCTGCACTGGGTGGCCAGGAGGGTGCGGGCTTCCACTGTTCGCAGGGCCGTCCGAAATCCCCCGACTTTCCCTACAGGGGCTTTGTCCTGCTTATCGCCTCGCTTTCCCCACACTCGGGGGAAGGGCCCGGCGGCCAGCAAGCTCAAGTTTACACACACACACACAAAAGTTTGCATTGCACGACTTTGCAGGCGAAGGCAGGCCTGGCCGGGTGGTTGGCTTGGAAACCCGGAATTGGAGAGCTAGGAGATGCTTGGGCAAAGGTGGGGGAGGGGGCGCGGAAATAAACCGGGAGGGGACCTCTCCCAGGCTCCGCTTCCAGCTGAGGGGCGACGGCCGTGTTCCCGGAGAGTGACCTTTCAGTGTTAAAGACGCGCTGGGAACAAAAACAAGACCCAGCAACCTTGAAACCTCCAGGAAACTGAGCTTCCCAAAGTTTCAGTTGTGGGTTTTGATGTGCGGGTAAAAGGCGAAAGTTGAAGCGTTTGAAGAGAGCGAAGGAGGGGGGTTCTTAGTTGCTCGGCGATCTCTTCCCAAACCTTTTGTGTTAATGTGGAAATTGACACTCGCTGGCTTTAATGGGGCTTGCTGTCAAGTAAATTTTGCAACGGCTTGAGGGTCTTCCTTTATTTGGCAAGCGGAGGTTCAAGTTGTCAGCGTTTGTTTTGGAAGGGATATGGTTACCAGTGTTTTGTGCGTGGGATGAGGAAAGGAAACATTAAGGTTTGATTTGGGCATGACTGAGTCCTCTTAAAGGCAACTTTGTAGAGGAGGTGATGGAGGTTCAGGGGACCAGAACAGTGCAAATAATAATGTTCTGTTAATTTTCTGCCATAAATCATTTTCTTGTTGGGAAAAAAATCTTGCTGGATTTTTCTTTTTCTTTTCCTGGTGTCAAGATTACTCTAATGTAGAACTTGTAATGTGATTTCATAGCAGGGAACAATTACAGTATGTTTCATACTCGGCTAATCTCTTCAAAAATTGCAATAAAATTGGCTTCGAGAAAGTGGGAATGCCAGGCCTGTAGATTTGAACAGGTTGACCATCTACCTTCCTGAATGGTCTCCCAAAATTAGTTTCTGCTGGATGTTTCAGCTAATAAGAAGGCCATATTGAGGGGCATCCTTGGAAACTGGAGTCCCTGTTTGTGGGTGACAGCAGAATTCTGCTCCAAAGAATACCTTATTGGTAGGTGGGTCCATGCAGTTGTGAACAGTGTGATTCCAACCAAGGTTATATTGAAAGGCCACAGCAAAAACCAAAGGTCTGTTAGTTATGACTTCTGCACTGATAGAATCTCAAAGAGCACATACATAATTACTCAAAGTATGCCCTACTATGATTAATGAGACTTGAATAAGGTGTGTGTAGGATTGCGATTTTGGTGCAGTGTACTAAAATACTAATGCACCAGTGGTGGGTGGTTTCCTAGGGTATAAAGATCAAGGTAATCATCAGCCATGTCAAGAATAAAATGCAAATGCCTGAATATAAACTGATCAGAATAGGTCAAGCGTGGGTTTTTTCATAATTGCAAAGTCTTATAATTCACAGTACTAGAAAAATGCTGTGAAATGATGACTGTTTGCATGGAGTCAAATCATTTTTTTTCCTCTTAGGGTTGGGTGTGCATTTGCTGTGACTGAAGCTGTTTTGACTTAGGCAAATAGAAATTTGATCACTGGATCAGTTCCAGTTCACGTGGGAGCATTTACTTGTAGTTAACATTATAATACTATATGACATATCTGATACGATGCGTAACACTGATATAGCCTGGTTTTAATAGTATGTGGATAAACACAAAACTTTATAGGAAGTTGGAATGCTGTGTGAAGGCTACGTAGGCCCAACAGTATGTTGATCCTGATTATTTCCGCTTACTGAAAGATGTAATATGATGGGGATACTTAGAAGCTTAACTGTAAAAAGTCCATTCACTTGCTCATTTCCATGCCACTCAGCCATCTCCCCCCCCCCCCCTTTTCTCATGGAGTGACATACTTCAGAACCAGGACTTTGGGAAGCTGCTGGACTCTGTACTGCTTGGGATACTGCAGACCTAACCACCATAGAGACAGCTTGTCTGAGAACTCCACTGTTTAATAAACAACTCTGTTTGTGTGTGTGTGTGTGTGTTGACTACTAAGTAAAAGATAAAAAAGAATGGGTTTTGACAACAATTTTAGACCCCAGAATTGAATGGCAGCATAGAAGAAACATTTATGAATGCTACCATATTTACACAAAAGGAAGCAAAACCACTAAAATGTATTGCACACAGTTTCTTTACTGATATAACTGTAACTCATATGCAAATTTAAGATTATTCCCCCCTTTTTTGGGGGGGGGTGCCATACCTGGAAAAGAACACCTAGTTTTGCATCCAAATAAATGCAGTATTTCTTTCTTCTACTACACTAGTTATCATTGTTCTGCCCTGGGTTTCTGTTTTAAATCTCCTGTTTTTCAGTTGTTGAAAGAAGATAAATGTGTTAAAAAGTTTCCAGATACTGTTTTTAATATCTTCAAGCTTAATTCTGATTTTAGACAGGACTTGTAAAAGTTTCTTTTGTGTTGGTAAACTGAATCTTGGGGGCTTGAGGTTCAGGTTAACCAAAGTATTTAAAAATGGTTTGGTGGTGTGGTTGATTAAATTTCCTGTTTCTGTGGACTTATGGTGCTGTCTGAAATAGCAGACACTCGTTGTGGTCTCTTGGGATGTGATACTCTGTGATGAAGTTGCTATCCTGCCTGAATCTCAGACTTCTGTTCTTGTCACTGGCTGCTGGGCCAAGTACTGGCAGAGAGGACTAGATGCAAACACTATGTAACAATTATGCAGATGTTAACAAAATAAACTGTGGAAACATCTGCACTTTAAATACTGCATGTACAGTTCTGGCCGCCTACATCTCAAAATTACAGAACTTGAAAAAAATACAGAGGAGGACAGGGATGCCTTTCCTCTGAGAAGAAGTTATCAAGATAAACAACACCTAAGTGAGTTTATGAGTCATATGCAAAATCATGAATAAATTAGCAGAACTGTTTACCTCCTCATATATTCTTCTAACCAGTGGGGTCCTTGATTAAATTAATGTATAACAAGCTTAAATAAAATATTTTTGTCACACTATTCTGTTGATCTGTGATATTGTGTGCTACTGGAAGCTGGACTTCCAATACTACTGGTAGGGAGGAACAGAGTGATTTATGAGTGATGGGGACATGAATAGGTGTTGGCTAAGATAATTGGAGCTGTGTGTCTCTGCTTAAAGTACTCCTCATCCTGAAGGTAACAGAGGCTGAGATGAAGCAAAAAGGAAAGCTAGTTTTCTTTTAGTAACTTAAGTGATTATACTTTCCGAATGGATTTGGACCTTGCCAGAGAGTCAAGTACTTCAAGGTAAACCAAGACCTTTAGAAGATTTCCAGTGTGATAGAAAGGTATGCTATAATAATACAGAGCAGCTTAAGGCTCAAGGAAATGGTGAGAAGGGAAAGGAGGGTATATGGAGGTAATTTTATCCCTTGCTGTCAAAACAAGACAAAAAGGGGGGAGGGCAAAAGTGAAGAGAGATCAGATAGTTTATTTTAGGAAATATTTTAGATTTCTCAGTGATTTATGCAGTGAAATAAATACATCCACTATTGTATGCAAGTAAATAAGTATTTAAGGCTGTCCATACCCAGGCCTGCTGCAGGCAGTACATACTCCCTAGATTAGTTTGACTGGCTGGAAGAAGATGTTCAGGTTCGGGACTGGATAATATTAGGCCAAGGCCTTGGAGGGTTAGATGCCTCCTTTACAGTGAATCAGTAGATCAGCAGATGTCAGTTCTTCTGTATAAATTAGTCACCAGGGTCTGTTTGCTGGGTATTTTTCCTGATTCCTTGCTTGCCATACAGGTTTGGTTTCTGTTTTCATCCAGTTGCAAAAGGAAGCAATAAGTCCCACCCCTTACTCTCATTCATGTTGATCTTGCTGGGAAGAAGGGAAGGCAGAAGAATGAAAGGTTTGTGTGTCTGTTAAACAATGGGATAGCAGGTTGACTGTGCACTCAAAAAGCTTATAAAGTCTGCATGAATGGAAGTCCTCATTCTGTTGCTGTGAAAGACTTGGGGTTTATGCATGGAGAGAAACACAGAACAAGAAGCCAGGAGATTTTAACAACAACTGGGTTCTTTGCCCTAGCCTTGTGTATAGCTAGGGTGGGGGGCAGGGTGTAAATCTCCTAACCACCCACCACCCTTTTTATATCCTTGAACAACTTATACTTTTTTCTCTGATTGTTCTCTGTTAATAACAAGGAAACAAACATGGACTTAAAAATAGTTACTTCTGAGCCTTGGAGAGGTTATAGAGATTTTTTTCTTCTTCTGGGCTTGCTAAGACGATTGACACTGAAGTGTCAAGCACAAAATGTTTTCTGGGCAGAACTGGGGATGTTGATTTGCATGAGGAACAGCAAACCCACATTTCAGAAGATCTGTGATCCATACTTCTACAGTGTATGGAAAGAGCCTCAATAACCTGGGACTACTTATAGCAGCACAAAGTCGTTGTTTTTTTAAAAACAAAACAAAGCAAAAAATAAATTCATTTGGAGTCACAAGAACAAGCCAGTTACTACATCCTGTAGTTTTTACATTCATTGGCACCTGTCCTCAGTATTCTTAAAGATCAGCTGTACTTGGTGCAGCTTAATTTAGAGTGAATTAAGTTTAGGATCAGGATGTCAAGAATACTTGTGCTAAAACCACATAATTATGTGTACCAGTGTTTTGTCTTCAGCAGAGGCTAGTGAGATGTCTCTGAAAAGCTCACAAGTAGGGATTGTGAAGAAAAATACCACAAGCTGGCTATCCTTAATGTCTGGTGACTAGAGAGAAACTGTCTCTGAACATAGAGGCTCTATGTTCACAGTTTACAGCTGTTCCACTGGGCCAAATTCCTTTTGGGAAATAACTTGTCAGACTTGCCACTCTAGCCATCTTGTGACTCTGGTGGAGGCTCATCACATTGTGGGCTGTAAAGAGTTAGTATTTATCTGTAAGGCTGAGTTTCTAGTTATAAGCCTAATGAAAGGCCCAACCCTCAAATATCTTTCTCAACACACAACTCCAAAGGAGTAAAGAATTCGGTGTCACTAGTAATTGTTCTGTACTTTATGCTGATTGAGACTGTAGTCATTTGATTCTATGATCCCTAGTGTTGTGTGTGCCTTGTGGGTAATTGCTGTGTGAGGGACAAAGGCTCCTTGCATCCTTTGGGTTGATGGGAGCGATGTCATGGGTTGATGCAATATTCCTTGCTTGTTTTTATGTGTTCTTAAATAATGTTATTGGCTTACAGAGATCTGCTTCCTGACTTTTACTGTGGCCTGCCTCTACTTTCAGGACAGGAATGGCTGCTGCTAGTTGAACTATCAGTAATGTGCCTTTTGTACAAGGCATGCTGAATATAAATAGAATCTCTTCTCTACTTGGGAGATAAACATCTAAGAAACTGCAATGGTTTAGTAGATGTGGCAAAAATTAAATTAATTTTGACATAACTGGGAGTTAAAACGGATGGGAACATCTCCTCCTTGCCATCAGCGTCATTAGAAAATGGGGCATTTTGAGTACACTTAGCCACTGTGAAATACGGGCTGGTAATTGAGGCTAGGTGTTGCCTCACCTTCATTCCAGCCGAATATAAAAGCTGTTCTGGCACTCTCATTATCACAGGATTAAGTTGTTGGATTGTTGGATTTCCAAAGCAAGGATGAGTAACTAGCAAGTTCCAGCGTTCAAAGCTGGTAACTCTTGAAGCAAAGTTGTGTGTTCCCTTGAGAAACAAGTGATTGTTCCTTAAACTGCTTAGTAGCACAGACGAAAGTAACACCTTGGAGAGAAACTAGAACATAAAATCCCTGCAATCTTCTCTTAAATCAATTCTAGTTGGTTTATCACATCTTTTGGTCCCAAGTTGTTTGCTCTGCAGATAGCAAGTGTTTCTGAGTTTTATCTATATTTTCTCTATTTGTAGCCCATGTCACACAAGCAAGGATGGTTTCCAAGTAAGACCAGGACAGTTGCTATGTTTGGATTCATGATTTAGCACTTTTTTTACATGCCCTCCTTAAAATCTCCAGGCAACTTCCTGTTCTTGGACTCTCAGCTACTGTAACTATGCCCTTATCTTCCCTCTCTCCTCCCCGCATCTCTCTGGAATCTCTCATAAGTAGTAAGTAGAGCACATTTCCTCATAACATAGAGTTCCTTGATGTTTAGCTGGCATGGTATTCCTGCAGGCTGTCTTAATAACTGAGAAGTCTAATGCCCTGATCACATGGGGAGAACAGCAAACACAGGCAGTGATCCATGGGGTTTTTCCCTGTCAGGCCTCCGCTTTTGTTCCTAGGTTTATTCTTCCTTCAATGCATAAATCCTCCCTAGTCCGCTGGTTCCATTACACCTTTCCTTCCAAGAAACAGGGTGGTATCATATGTCTGAGCCAGGTGGCTAGCACATAGCACACAAAAGAGCAGAGACTTCCTCTGTGACACTGGAACAATGAGATACAGAGGAGTCTATTCTAGGATGAGTTGTGAGTTAGGCCTGCTTGACAGCTGTTGGGTGAGCCCAGACATTATCACAAGCTAATGAACTTTGACCTTCCTCTCTTGGAGAAGAAATGGTGACACGTTCTGTCTTCCCAGTACCATACTTGTTGCCGTATCTGCAAGGAGAGCAAATAGTACGTGAAGGATGGGAGAACTGATGTTCTGGAATTGATGGGGCTAAGCAAATGTGGACCCAATTATCACCCACATGCCACATTATTGGAAACCACATTTATGCAGAAACTGACAGATTTGAGGTGAATAATTTGTAGACTTTTTTTTAAGGGATGCCAGGTCAAAATCATAGAATCATAGAGTTGGAAGAGACCTCAAGGGCCATCAAGTCCAACCCCCTGCAATGCAGGAACATGTAATGAAAGCACTTCTGACAGAGTAAGGGATACCCTCAAGCTTTAGTGCCTGAAATAATGAGGACCGTATATTATGTGTTATAAGACCCGGAGTTTTAAAAAGTTATTTAAAATCAAATAATCTCCATCAGCTTTACTCTTCCCATCCTATCCTGTCTCCATCTTCTCATAAGATGTGTTTGAGAATGAAGGCAAGGATTCACTTTTGGCAGTACTGCTGGTATAATTACTCCAGGTTAATGTTATGGCTATTTGTATTTGTTTAACTCTTGATTAAATCATAGAATGTTCAGCAACGAGTGATGCTCTTCTTTATTAATGATCATTCAGTCTTTTTCTTAAGTAAGCTGTACTTCCAGTTTTTGTAAGATCAATGAAAGTGATGAGAATGCTATACCTGTGTTCCTTATGGAACTCTGTGATCTGGAGCAGTTCTGCATGGAGGAAAGCTCTTGTTTCTGATGGGGCTTCTTTAGAAACTGTAGGTGTTTCTGTTGTGACTCTGTTGATGAGAAGACATCGCTTGTTACTGCATATCTTTTGGAAAGAAAAGATCTAAACAAATATTTTCTACTCCTGGAGAGATTTCCACTTAAGGCACACCTGTTTGCTCCACTGGAGCAGTGAGACTTTAAAAAACATGCTTATTTGACAGTAATTGCCATGGAACACATCATGGTATATTTCTGAGTAAGTATGTTTAGGTTTGTACAGGACACTGCTTGCCCTGGGTCACTCTAATGGTCAGGGTGGGGTTCTAGGTACTGGGCCTTCCCTACTAGACTTCTCAAGACAGTAATATATGCAATTATCTTATATATTCACAAAAGCCAGCATGGTGAATGGTTAAGAGCATCACACTAGAATCTGACAGACCCAGCTTCATGTCCCCACTCACCCATGGAAACTTGCTGGTTGACCCTGGACTAGTGACACACTCTAAGCCTAGTTTACCTCTCAGGTTTTTTTTGTGAGGATAAAATGGAGGAGAAGAGAACCATGTAGGCTGCTTTGGGTCTTTATTGGAGAGGAAGGCAGGGTACACATAAAGTAAATGAATAATGATTCAATGGGTCTTCGACACAGCCTGGTGAGGTAGGTCAGGGGAGCCAGAAATTAGCAGTGCTTTACCAATATGCACAGGTTTCTATCATTTTCCCTTCCCAAATCACGCACACACTCTTATTCTGAACCTGGTCCTAATTATCTTCTAATAGTTTATCCTGCCTCCCACAAGGTCATTGTCAGAGAAGAGCAACTGAATTGTACTGAGGCACTTGCATCTTCATCACAATTAAATATGCTGTCTAAACGTAATAATACTGCCAAGAATGCAGGAAAGGATTTCTGGTTTGTTTTTTTTTTGAGAGAGTAGCTCTGACTGACTGGAGGCACAGGTAACAGTTAGGATTTCTAGATGCTTGTCTGATTTGGGGTGGAGTCCCCTCTCCTGTTTGCTATTCCTGTCATATTCCTGCCATATAAAGTGATGGCAGTGATTCTGCTGGGAAAATTATGATGGCTAATACTCAAAATGGATAGACTTTAATATAGAAAAGTTAAACACAGAGCTCTGGACGTCAAGAATGGTGTGCATATGCCAGAATGAAAAGCAATGCAGAAACTTATTGTCTGAATGAATGAGAAGATTTTGCAGGTTTACCTGCCTTTTCCACATGCCCCCCTCCCCCTCCTTGGTTACCTCTGCTTCTGTCTTCACAGGGCTAATGCAGACACTGTTTGCTCTTTTGAGTCTTGTGATAATGGTGTGAAAAATGTAATCTCAGATCTCTGCCAAGATAATCAAACTGTGAGCAAGAGCTGTTGGGAAAAGTGCAGTAGAAAAGATCTACATTTTTGCTGAAGCTGGTAATCTAATGCAAAGGTTTGAAATCACTTCTACATAGGGATAGACTGTATCCTCAAATTTAATCTCTTGCCACACCCATGCATAGCCTGTGTAGAGATACTTTATGCTGCAAAAGTTCTTATTTTTTTTCTCTTTTTATCATGACTCTCTTTTGGTGGTTTTTAACCTTTCTGACCATGGTATGATAGCGTTATAAAAATGATATATACAATTTATAGATTCTGCTTTGAAAAACGATTACATTTGTAAATTACGAACAGAGTTGTTAAAATGATGTGGAGTTCTTCTTCAATAAGATGCGTAATTAGAAAGATAGTTTAACAAAACCCACTTCATAAAAATCAGGTGTGCAAGTTAATAACTCACTGTGATATTCATACACTCACTGTTGCTGTCGTGATAGACAAATTTGCAAATGATAATCAACTGCATTTGAAATAAAATTCAGTGTGTTTTTTGTCTCAAAGGGCATCTGTTCTCCCAGTTACTGGTATGTCTTCTTCATATTTTACTGTCCTTTTGAATCAACAATCTTGATCAGCCTTCTTACAGGCAATCATCTCAGCAGTTGTTTAGTGACTGCTAAGGCTTTCATGGCTGGAATCACTAGGGTGTTGTGCATTTTCCGGGTTGTATGGCTGTGTTCCAGTAGCATTTTCTTCTGACGTTTCGTCTGCATCTGTGGCTGGCATCTTCAGAGGAGGAGAATTATGTGAGCCACGGTTCCTCACTGGGGAGAAGGTGGTGTATAGATGCATTTTAGAAATAACCCGTTCCTGTTCAGAACAGTAACAGGTTTACTCCACTTCTGCGTTGTTGGCCATTTCACCGCCATTTCTACTACTATTGCGCCGTCAGCCATTTTCTGTATAGAGGGGAGTGTCTCCGGGTGAAAAGAGGCAAGTTTTTGCCGATTCTTGTTTATGGCGATAAAAATGCTCTTAAAAAGAAATTCCAAGTTTCATAGTGCCAAAGGATATTTTTAAGGAAAACTGCACATAGAAATGACTCTTTAATGCTTATTTAGATTCAGCATTATTTTCTCCACTGGAAGTAGCCTTCTGTCACTTCCTGTGCACAATGCAGGACCACACTCTCATGTTTATCCTGAACAGGGTATAAATTCCTTTACCTGTTCAATTGGTTGTCCATTTGTGAACTACATGTATTGGGGTGGGGTATAGAATTTAGCAAATAGCAGAATTTTTTATTTTTACAAAATTATGACTACTTCTTTTACCCAGTATTCCACAAATGCTTTAACTTAGTTTACATCAACCAAGCAGAGAGCCAGCATGGTGTAGTGATTAAGAGCCGGTGTATTCTAATCTAAACTGGGTTTGTTTCCTCACTCCTCCATATGAATATTGGACCTTTATCTGGTGAACTGGATTTGTTTCCTTGTTCCTACATATGAAGCCTGTTGGGTGACCTTGAGCTAGTCACAGTTCTCTCAGAACTCTCTCAGCCCCACCTACCTCACGTGGTTTCTACCATTGGGAGAGAAAGGAAAGGAATTTGTAAGCTCTAAAGCGCGCATTACTTAAGAGTAAGCTTGGTGAAGCAACTGTACAACACTTTGAATAGGTGAATCACACCCCTAGGAGGGTTTACTCAGAAGCAAACCCCATTGCCAGCAACCGAGCTTACTCCCAGGTAAAGGATTGTGGCCAGGCCAGCCTAGATGTGTGTGTGTGTGGGGGGTGATTTTCCGCCCCCCCACCCCCCCCGACGAACTCTGTGCATGCATGCCCACAGAAAGGGCTCTGAGTGCCACCTCTGGCATCCGTGCCATAGGTTCGCCACCACTGCCCTAGAGCCCTGGTCTCCCTGGACAGATTGTTTCACCAGGTAAGGGCCATGACCAAAAAGCACCCAAGCCCTGGTTGAGGTCAGCAGGACCTCTCTTGGGCCAGGGACCACCAGCAGATTTTCATTTGCTGATTGTAATGATCTTCAAGGGACTTACCGGGAGAGGCAGTCCTATAAGTACCTAGCCCCCAGACTATTAAGGGCTTTAAAGGTTAGACCTTGCCCCTGATCCGTATTTCACCTGGAGCCATTGCAGCTGGCGAAGCACTTGGTTGTATATGTGGATGTCACGGGGTCCCTGTAAGGGTCTGTGCTGTTGCATTTTGTACTAGCTGGAGCTTCTGGAGCAAGCCCAAAGTTAGCCTTGCGTAGAGAAAGTTGCAGTAGTCTAACTTAGAGGTGACTACTGTATGGATCGTTGTGGTTACGTCAGCCTGGGATAGGTAGGGCACCAATTGTCTTGCCTGATTTAGATGGTAGAAAGGCAGACAAGCCAGTGTGTCACTTGAGCCTTTATTGATAATGAGGTATCAAGGAGCATGCCTAGACTCTTTGTGGTTTGTGGCGCATTCAGCAGCACACTAGAGTAGGTAATTGGCAATCCTGTCCCATCCCTCCCTGTCTCAGAACCCTCTCAGTCCGTGTGGAGGCAGATAATATAGCACATCACCTCTGAACATCTTTTGCCTTGAAAACCATACAGGCTGCCATAAGTCAGATGTGACTTGATGGCACTTTCCACCACCACCTGTGGTTTATGACTGACAGTGCAGTCCTAAACAGAGTTATCCTTTTAAGTCTGTTAAGATTTATGGATTTAGAAGGGTGTAGTTTTGCTTGGGATTGCACTGTTAGTCCCACTGAAAGCAGTAAAACATCCGTTAAGTCCTCTAGCTTAATTGGAACTTAGCTCTAAGTTGAGTTGAAGCAGGGCCATTGTTGGAGATTGAGCTGAAAATCTGCAGCAGAGTTAATATTCCAGTAAGAATAATGAACTTTTCTCTTAAAGTTGTGATATCTTTTCAGCTGGGGTAAGGGAACAAATCTAATCTCACATGATGATTTTTAGAAAAGAGGAGGAGGACCGCCCCCTTTCTCTCCTATAGGAGACTCAAAGGGGCTAACAATCTCCTTTCCCTTCCCCCCCAACAAAGGTTTGAGGTGAGTGGGGCTGAGAGAGCTCTGAAGAACTGTGACTAGTCACTAGCCCAAGGTCACCCACTGGCATGTGTTGGGTTGCACAGGCTAATCTGGATCCCCAGATAAACCTCAACAGCTCAAGTGGCAGAGCGGGGAATCCAACCTGGTACCTCTGGACTAGAGTACACCTGCTCTTAACCACTACACCACTGCTGCTCTCTGAAAACTCCGGTGGTTCTGTGAACTCAGGTGACCCATTGGCAGAGGCGTAGATGCCTGGTGTACACTCTGTTTTCTGTCCCCCCCCCCCCCCCGTGGCACCCTGCCCCCTGCCCCCCTTACCTTAGTGCAGGCTGGAGAAGTGGCCTGTTTCCTTCAGGCTGAAAACGGCCTGGTGGAAACTACACTTCCCATGAGACCCTGAGGCTTGCAAGGTCTCCTGGGAAGTGTAGTTCCCACCAGGCTGTTTTCAGCCTGAAGGGAACAGGCTTCTTCTCCAGCCTGCACTGTTTCACAAAGGTAAGTGAAGGGAGGCACTGCGGGGCGGGGGATTTCCCCCGGTGTGCACCTGGCGCAATGTGCCCCCCCCGAATCCCTTAGTAGCTCCGCCTCTGCCCGTTGGTATTTTGTGAATAGTTACTAACTCATGATGGAAAGTTTTTTAATGGAAATTTTATCTCCTTCCCCTAGTGGGATCATGATTTCCCAAATTTGGAGATGTTATTGGTTTTAAAAACCTTTCAGTTTATATTGTGGGGTGGCCATTGTGTTCAGATCATCAGGATGACTTGCAATTTTCCAGGCACTATGCCTTTAAAAATGGCTAGTATAAGGATTTTTATTTCTTACTTGATAGTAACTGAAATGTGGACCAGAGCTTTCGCAAACAGCAATCAGTATAATGACTTGGCATAATCTTGTCAACATAGGAGACAGCTTTGTTCTTCTCCAGCCAGCCCCTTGGCACACCCAAGAATTCTAAAGAAGCAAGGTTCCAGTGCTGCATATTCACAGCTGATCATGTGCTCTTTCCAGCTCTTTGTCAAAATAGCCTCACACAGCAATGCCTCTTCCTCAGTGTGTTTGTGGCCGACATATTTCAAAGCTAACTGTCGGAAACTGTGATTCCTGACCAGGCGCAATAGCATCACCTCCTCAGTGAAAACTGTGTACATTAATTTTTAGAATGTCACATTCAACTCTGTACTAACTTGCCCCTGTAGTTGGCAAGGGTGAAGGCGTAAAAAGCACATGACGGTTTTGTCCGTTTTTAGCAAAAGCTTTCATTGAAATTCGTAGTGTTCTTATCTTTAACACACATGCTGTTTTGTCTTGAACAGACAATAACCATGATTCAGAGCCACATGTGCAATGGGAAGGAAAGATCCTTAGGTTCACAGAGTTCTCTCCCTTCTTAGACCTGAGAATAGGAAAGCCTCATTTGGTTTGCAGTCTATCTCTTTTGGCCTGGGCCTTGTTTGCCATGTTTAAAAAAAAATACTAGGAAAAGGGGCTGCTTTTGGTATATGCGTTCATTATTGAACAAAAGATTGCCCTGAAGCAATAAAATGAATCTTGCTGCTTTTTTTTTTTTGTAATTCCATAGCTGTAGTTTTATCAACATCAGGTCATTATAAAAAAATGGGTAAATGTGCAAAAAGAGTGTCATGCCAGTACTGTTCTTCCTGACTGCTAATAAACACAAATAAATGTATCATGTATAGAAGGGCTCATGTGTTGGTGAGTTGATAAAATTTAGGGAAGAAGCAGTCTTTGCTAGCACATACAACATCTTTTTCCCTTACTCCCTCTTCTCCCCTCTGCCCCCCCCCCCCCACAATACCAGGCTATCAGCAGTTCCTTTAACTCAGAGAAGCTACTACTACTTCCTTGCGCACATACATGTCTTCCTGATTCATTCAGGTTCTTGAGTTGGCCTGTTCATTTAGGTTATTCGGAAGGGAACACATCTTAATAGAGCCAAGTCAAAAGAATGCTGGTTGGCTTTGGATGTAGTATTCTTCAGAATTGTTCCGGGATATGCCTAAATGTGCCATTTGGAGTCACATTTATTAAATATATCACCTCTTTGCAGGCAAATCTGGCAATTCTGGTGTTTGCATAAGGCAGATGATGTGGAATGATTTCATATGGGAATTAGGGTATACAAGGCCATGACTTGAAGTTGGAAGCAGAGCTAAATGACCTTTGGGTTGTTGTTTCAACCCTTGCGTCAAATTATCAGGAGGTATGTGAGCCTTCATGGCTAAAACTCAAACTCAGATTATTTGTCCCTCTAGGACATCCTTAATTGCAGAACTTCTTTTAAAAAATTGTCTTGTTTGGAAGCTTCCATGTGCAAAACCTGCATAGCCCAATCTCATCTGATCTCGAAAGCTGAGCAGGGTTGCCCCTGTTAGTATATGTGTGACAGACCACCATATGTATGAGAAACTACCAAGGAAGTCCATGGTTGTGATACAGAGGCAGGCAATGGCAAACGACCTCTGAACAACTCTTGCCTTGAAAACCCTACAGGGTCACCAACCATCAGTCAGCTGTGACTTAATGGCTGGGGAAAAAATGTGTAAGGCCCATAACTACATTTGTGATCTGTTCATTGGTTGTTTCAGTTTTCTGTTGTGGGCATACAATAATCTATGATATGCACTAATCTGTTGTGAATCTTGAACATGGAGAGCCTGCAGTTCAAGAGGATGAATTAAAGTTGACAGTTGGCTTCCCTTCATTCTTACTATGAGGCTATGATGCAAAATATTTCAAGAGCACTATTCAAAGCTTTACAAATTAACCGGGATTGTCTGCCAATAGTTTCAACTGCACAGTTTTTCTTATACAGTTTTGTTTTTAAATTTGTTTGTTTTTTAATTCTGCTTCCCAAAACTTGAAGCTAAACATTCCTGGGTGAGAAGTCATTTTCAAAGCCAAACATTGAATGCTGCAGAAATTTTCACTGTATGTGAATTGTAACAACAGTGCTGAGAAAAGCTTAGTGATAAAACATGTCTTATCTATAGATTACAATCAGGTATTTATTTAAATGTGGAAGGTGTGGCTGATTAATTTTCTCTGGAGACCTTCATCTCTTTTGAGACTTCCTTCTTTGTTTGTTTCCAGGTAAGGATCACGAACTGTTTCAGAAGGTAGCCATATTGGTCTGTAGTAGAATAGCTAGATTTGAGTCCAGTAGCAACCTTAAGAGAAATAACTTTTTTGGAGTATAAGCTGGTAGGGAGTTTTGACTCCTTAAAGCTCATACCCCAAAATCTTGTTGGCCTCTAAGGTACTACTGAACTCAAATCTAGCTATTGAACCAATACAGGCAATGTGCTTATCACAAGGTGGTTTGGTTATCTTTTGTACTGAAAAGACAGTCTGTAAGCACTTAGAAGGGAATGCTGTGTTCACTAAAAGTCAACATGGGTTTCTTAAAAGCAAGTCATGCCAAACTAATCTTATCTATTTTTTTATAGAATGACAAGTTTAATAGACAAAGGGAATGCTGTGGATGTAGCATACCTTGAATTCAGTAAGGCCTTTGACAAGGTCCCCCGTGACATTCCTGCAAAGCAGGCTAGTGAAATGTGGGCTAGACAAGGCTATTGTTACATGGATTTGAAATTGGTTGACTGACTGAACCCAAAGGGTGCTCACCAATGGCTCATCTTCATCCTGAAGAGAAGCGATTAAATGGGATGCCGCAGGGGTCTGTCCTGGGCCCAGTGCTATTCAATATTTTTTCAGTGACTTGGATGATGGAATAGAGGGCATGCTAATGATATTTGCAGATGACACCAAATTAGGAGAGAAACAAATACCCCACAGGACGGCATCAGAATCCAATGACTTGGACAGATTAGTGATCTGCCCCAAAACTAACAAAATGAATTTCAACAGAGATAAATGTAGGATATGCAGAAGAAATTAAATGCATAGAAATAAGAAGGGTGACACCTGGCTTGACAACAGTACTTGTGAAAGGGTTCTGGGAGTCTTAGTGGACCACAAACTCAACATGAGTCAGCAGTTTGATGCGGCAATCAAGAAAGCCAATGCCAATCTGACCTGCATCAATAGGAGTATAGTGTCTAGATCAAGGGATATAGAAGTACCTCTCTATTCTGCATTGGTCAGATCTCACCTGGAATACTGGGTCCACTTCTGAGCAGCACAGTTAAAGAAGAATATTGACAAGCTGGAATGGGTCCAGAGGAGGGTGACCAAAATGGTACAAGGTCTGGATTCCATGCCCTATGAGGAGTGGCTTAGGGAGCTGGCTTTGTTTTGTCTGGAGAAGAGAAGGTTAAGGGATGACATGATAGCCATGTTTAAATATTTGAAGGGATGTCATGTTGAAGATGGAACAAGCTTGTTTTCTTCTGCTCCAGAGACTAGAGCAAGGAGTAATGGATTCAAGCTGCAGGGGAAAAATCCACCTAAACTTTAAGAAGAACTTCCTGACAGTAAGGGCTGCTTGACAGTGGAATACACTGCCTCAGAGTGTGGTGGAGTTGCCTTCTTTGGAGGTGTTTAAACAGAGGCTGGATGGCCATCTGTCAATAGCTCTTTGATTGTGTATTTCTTCTTGGCAAGGGATTGGACTTGATGGCCTTTGTGGTCTCTTCCAACTCTATGATTCCATGTGGTCACTTTTTTGCCATATGTATTTGTATGCTAAAGTTTGGGGCCTTTACCTAGTGGTGACATGGTTAGATGGTCATCTGGGGCAATAATATGTGACTGTTGCATTGAGTGAAGAAATATTATCATCACCTAAATCATAGTTTGTGTTTTCTTTCAACTAATAGTTTGTGTTCCCTGCTTTTTATTCCTGACTTTTCAAATTTCAGAACACTACATGGTGCTTAGATATATTTAAAGATTAATTAAGTTTTTCAAAAGGCTGAAAAAGATTTCTGCAGGGAGAGAAAAGTAGTGAAGACCCAGCGCACCTTCCACTGACAAAGTTCTCCATCCAATGTACATAGACTATCCAATCATCTGCTCTGCTCATTGGATCCAGTCATTCTGCCCAGCTAACTACTGAGGTTTTCACCGCAGGAGCTGTAGTTAGATGAAGGCTGAATTGTAGGATCCAAATGAACATGGTAGTTTTTTAAATTGATAAAATTGTCAGCATATCATTGTTATTTTCTGGGGTTCAGTAGTCATTTGGGGGAGGGGTTCAACAATGAGTATGAAGCTGTACTAAGGCTGCTTTAATTATTAAGTCTAAGGTCCCAGCCAATGTAAACCTCAGCTATATAGTAATCATTATACAGTACCATTACATTGAGAATGGAACTGTCCTGCACCTTGTTTGTGGACCAGTATTCCCGTAAGTCATAACATAACACTTTTGTACCCACAAGAGCTCCAGTGCGTTCATTCCAAGCTTATGAGAAAGTTACAACAGTAAATAGGCCACACATCAGTGGGAGTCCGTGGGATCACAGAAGGATGCTCATGAAATTGCTTTTGCAAATGCACGTTTGACGGCTTGAAATTCAACCGCTGAAAGGGGGAAAAGGAAAGGGGGAAAAGGAAAAGGGGGAAAGGGGGAAAAAACCCCTAGAACTTTTTAATGTTAAGGCAAGAATGGAGAAGAGGAAGAAAACCGAAGTGCCACAGGTTAGATTCTGGATGGAATAAGACAGTTTAGTTCTTGAGGGAGTGAAGATGGATGACCATGAGAAATGTAGGGAAGTTCACTTAGTTCTTAAAAGTTAAATAAACCTGTTTCAATTGACTAAAGCCTTGTCATCGAAAGCATTTTGCTTCCAAAAGAGAAAATATTTCATTGGATTTTTTCAGTGTTGCCCAGCATTTCTGTTTTGTGTGTGTGTGTTTGTGCTCCCCCATCCCCCACCCCCACCGGAAAGTTTTTGTTAACACTTTGGGGGGGAAACTGGGAAAACCAGAATTTTGTAAATATTTTCCATTTCTCTCCCTAGGCCTTTACATCTGTCCCTACCAAGATAGTAAAAGGAAATGGCTAACCTTCTTCACCCCTCTCCCTTCCCCTTGGTTGTTTTGACTCTTTTGACTCTGTATGTGTCCTTCTGTATTGGTCTCATATACATCCTCCCTGACTCCTTATTTACTTTGCAGAAGACCTTCCCAAGTGTGGAGGAGAGGATGGCTCAGATTCTCCAAATGGAGATCCCCAACTTCGGTAACAGCATCCTGGAGTGCCTGAATGAGCAGCGGTTGCAAGGTCTGTACTGTGATGTCTCAGTGGTGGTGAAAGGCCATGCTTTCAAGGCGCACCGGGCTGTGTTGGCTGCCAGTAGCTGCTACTTCCGGGACCTTTTCAACAACAGCAAGAGTACAGTGGTGGAGCTTCCTGCTGCTGTGCAGCCACAGTCTTTCCAGCAGATCCTCAGCTTCTGCTACACTGGCCGCCTCAGCATGAATGTGGGTGACCAGTTCCTGCTAATGTACACAGCAGGGTTCCTGCAGATCCAGGAGATCATGGAGAAAGGGACTGAGTTCTTCCTGAAGGTCAGCTCACCCAGTTGTGACTCCCAAGGCTTGCACACTGAGGAGGCACCTTCATCTGAGCCACAGAGCCCTGTGGCACAGACGTCCACCTGGCCCTCTGGCAACACGCCCCTTCCCCTGGTCTCTCGCATAAAGACGGAGCAGCAGGAGTCGGACTCTGTCCAGTGCACATTTGTGGTTAAGCGGCTCTGGGAAAACAGCCAGAAAGAAGGGGGAGGTGGCAGTGGCAGCAATGGCAGCCGCAAAATGGCCAAGATCTCCTCCCAGCAGGAGCTGAGTGGGGGTAACCGGCAGGGCCAGCAGCAGGGCCAGCAGCAGCAACAGGCCCAGCAGCCGGGGGCATTATCTGGAGGAGGTGGAGCGGCAAATGCAGTCAGCGGCGCCAGTACATCAGACCAGACGAGCCCTGGCACCTCCAGTGCCTACACCAGTGATAGTCCCAGCTCCTACCACAATGAGGAGGATGAGGAGGAGGATGCTCCTGAGGAAGGTCCCGATGAGCAGTATCGGCAGATTTGCAACATGTACACTATGTACAGCATGATGAATGTAGGACAGACTGGTGAGTACTTGGTAGGAAATGGTGACAGGCAACATTCCTGTTCCCTTCTCCTTGAAAGAGTGAAATTTATTCAAGTTGTCTGCCCAAGTTTTCAGGAAAATTTCTGAGACTGTGAGATTATGGGAGCTTGGGAACAACTGTGATAGCTGCAGTGAGTGGACTCTGGCTTACAAAAGCGTCTGTCACAGTAAATTTGTTAGTCTCCAAGGTGCCTCCAAGAGTGTTGTTTTGGCTGTTACAGACTAATAAAGTGTTTGTCTTAGAACTTGATCTGGTTAGTCTGTGGACTTTTGCAGATGTTTGAGTGGATTTGCTGTGTGTCCACATCTGCCCTGAATGCAAGCTGCATCTCTTGTTCACAAATATATGTGAAACACAGAGTGTAGGTGTTTCTAGACAAATGCTAGAAGCCACCAACCCGAAATGGGGGAGATGGAGTATTTGGTTTTAAGGGAAAAACAACATGTAGTGAGCCTAATGGAAGGGAGGGAACCAGTTGCGTATGGTCATACCAGAATGCAAATTCTACAGGAATGACAGGCAAGGGAGTTTTGCTATGCACATCAAAGAGGGCATAGTGTCTAACAAACTAGAAACCTGGAAAAGGGCCTGCTCCTCCACAGAATCACTGTGGGTGACAATACTGGACCCCAGAAGCAATTTAGCACTGGGGGCATGGTCCCCTGACAAATTCTCAAGGTGATCTTGAGATGGAAAATGAAATCAGGGAGATGTCTGAAGGAGAGGGAGTTGAAATAATGACTGACTAACCACCTTCATAGTGACTGGATAAATGTTTATAGAATTTCTGAAATTTTGAAACCATAGTGGTGGGAAAGTGATTTTTATTATGGTTTGGGGGTTTTTGCGGGGGGAATATAGAAATTTTTGGGAAAATTGAAATGTACAATACGCTTACTGTCCTATCAAATCTAAACTAATATTACTGCTTTAATAACATAAAATGAATCATTTATAACTTGACCCATAATATTGCATATTTATGGACATTAAAAGTTATACATGATATTTTGTACAAGCAAAATTGCAAATGTATCCAATATTTGAGGGAAAACTGCAAGCTTATGTACCTTAAACTATCTTAACATATACCTATACCTTAATTTTGGCTATCTGGACAGAGAGAGCTAAGTTCTTAATGAAACATTCAGTTTTCCTCTGAGATATTGGTGCAGTTTCTGCCTCACCTCCTGATCTTTTTTTCTCCCTTCTGCAAGGTAGGGCAATTAGCTACTTTTTACTCAGTTTTGTAGGTAAATGTGTCACAGGTGGGGTGAAAAGGTCAACCACATCGGGTCAAAAGGACAACAGAAGGCATGCAACAGTTGAAAAGCATGCAATGAAAGCCCTTCACGCTCCCCATATGAAGAGTAGGTATTCTTCTAGGTACAGAAATGGATCTTGGATTTAAGAGCTGTATATGTCTTCAGCATGCCAATCTTGTATTTAAAAACATTTCACTCATTCTAAAAGAGAGAATATTTCATAGAAGTACTCCTGAAAATTTCCAGTTTTTTCCATTGGGAAAATTAAGGGTGGGGGGAAAGACTTCATTTTTTAAAAATTTGTCTGTTTTTTTTTCTGGGCTTTCATATTTGTCTCAGAGGGGAAGTGTCCCTGGACTTAATCCTCAGAGGTGCTTTCCACAATCTGCAGCAAGATATGGATGTGGTAGAACTGATGGGAAACAGTAGTCACAGCAACATCAAATTTAAGTGGCATGTAGAAAAGTGTCAGGAAACTCCAACACACTCATCTTTGATCCCAAGAGAGAAAAACTGTCTAACATGAAAAATCTGGTAAAAAAAAAGTTGAAGGAACAGCCAAGAGGGTAAAATGTCTTGAAAATGCTTGGAAGCTACTCAGAATCACAATACTAGAGGCTCAGTTAGTAGATATACCACAGGTCAGGAAAAGTGGTACTAAGTCTAAGAAGTAACCAGCATGGCTAACAAGCAGTGTGAGGGGAAGCTATTAGAGTGGAAAAGACTTCCTTCAGAAACTGGAAGGTTTACCCAGATAAGGCAAACTAAAACCAACACAAATTTGCACAAAGAAATCGCAAGTGGACAGTTAGGGATTGTGAGGAATGCATTGCTAAAAGCAGAAAGGCTAACAATAAATAATTATTTAAATGCATTAGGAGCAGGAAACCAGCTAGGGATGCACTTGGACAATGGAATAAAAGGAGTACTAAGGAAGGATAAGGTGATTTCTAAGAAACTGAATGAATTCTTCTCAACTGTCTTCACTGCTGAAAATAGAAGGGAAATACCTGTTCCTGAATGGATGTTTTTAGGAGGATGTGGAGCTCAGGCAAATAGTGGTGACAGGGGAGAACATTCTAGAGCAGGGGTCTGCAACCTGCGGCTCTCCAGATGTTCATGGACTACAAATCCCATCAGCCCCTGCCAGCATGGTCAATTGGCCGTGCTGGCAGGGGCTGATAGGAATTGTAGTCTATGAACATCTAGAGAGCCACAGGTTGCAGACCCCTGTTCTAGAGCTTATAAACAAACTGTAAACTAACAAATCACCAAGACCAGATGGTTATCTATCCTATAGTTCTTAAAGAACTCAATTGTGAAATTGCTGATCTTTTTAACTAAGATATGCACATATATCTCTACACTGAAGGACTGGAGAGTGGCCAGTGTGACTCCCCCTTTTAAAAAAAAGAGGTCCAGAGGGTATCCAGGAAATTACAGGATGGTTAGCTTAATGTCTGGCGGATTCCTCATGGGCCAAAACCAGCAGTGTGAAAACGGTGTAAACCCTTTTACACCCTTTTAAATCATTTTACACCGTTTTCACACCACTGTTTTTGGCCCATGTGGAATCTGCCTCTGTTCCAGGTAAATTGATGGAAAGATTTATTATATAAAATTGATCTATAAAAGTAAATTGACCTATAAAATTGACATCGTTCACCAAAAACTCATGAGCAAACTTCAGAGTTATGGGATAATTATCAATCAGAAAGTTGCTGAAAAAACCAAGAAGCAGAGAAGAGGAATAAATTGTCAGTTCTTGCAACAGAGGGATATAAGCAGTGGAGACCCTAAGGAATTTGTATTGGGACAGTGCTTTTCAATGTTCATAAATGGCCTGAATTTAGAGGTAAATGTGAGGTGGCCAAGTTTGCAGATGGCACCAAATTAGTGTGGTTAAGAGAAAATAGATTGTGAAAAACTCCACAATTATCTCTTCAGACTAGGAGAATAAACATTAAAATGGCAAATGAGATGTAATGTGAGTCAGTGTAAAGTGATGCGTATGGGGGCAAATTATTCCAACTTCACATATACATTGATAGGATCTGAACTGGCAGCAACAGACCGAGAAAGGGACCTTGGGGTAGTAGTGGGTGGCTCAGTGAAAATGTTGGTGCAGTGTGTGAGTTGCTGTGACAAATTCCATGCTGACCATGGTTAGAACAGCAATAAAGAATAGAGAATAAAACTGTTGCTGTCATACTGCCCTTATACAAAGCTCTGCTGAGACTGCCCTTGGAATATTGTGTGCAGTTCTGGTTGCTGCACCTGGAAAAGGATATTGTGGAGCTTCAAAAGGTGCTGAAAAGAGTAACCAAAAATGATTGCAGGCTGGAGCAGCTTCCCATTTCGGATTAATTAAAATGCTTAGGGCTGTTAGCTATCTTCCTGTTCAGAGATAGCTAATTGGCCATTGTGTAAATAGAATGCTGGACTTGATGGGCTTTTGGACTGATTCAAGCATGGCTATTGTTTGTGCAGTATATGTGTGATGTAAAAGAGATGTCAAAAGACCCTACTAGGTCATTATAAAAATGATTGAGATAATATGTGTAGAACACTTTGGTCCCTTACAAAAAAGTGTCATATGAATATAAAATACTATGATCAACTCAGATTCTAGAAAGTTAGTCCTGTTAGTCTGCTACAGTTAAAACCACAGTCTGGTCACACCTTCGAAGGGTGACATTATTATGGCATAAACCTTTGTATACCAGAAACTACTGATCCCCCTGATGAAATGGACTCTGGCTCAGGAGAGCTTTTGCAACAATATATTCGTTAGTCTTTAAGGTAACACAAGACTTTTTGTTGCTTTTATGATGAACACCAGGCTTAGGCTTCAGATAAGGCGAATGGCTACATAAAGCATTTCGGTCCATACAGGCTGTCACTCTTTTTGCCACTTGTCAATATTGCATCTCCATGTATGCAATTGCATGTTGGCAAGATGAGATAACACATGTTAGGTCAAGTCCTTTTCTATGACAGGCATTCCTCTTAATAACAGCAATGAGGACCACTCCTCCTCCTCACCTGTTTAATGCTTTTTAAATGGAATGTGAGTTGAAGCATCCTACATTCAAAACATGGAAGTGGGGGGGCTGGAAAACTTCATGACACCTAAACATGCCATTTAAGAACATGAGGTTTTGGTGACAAATTTACAAGCTTTTTGGTGTATATTTACAAGTTTTATAGTATTTTTCTGGCTAGATCCCATAATTTTAACCCCCATTCTGGCCTTGTTTTTTCACTCACTTCCCTGCTGTTTCTCCCATTTCTCTCTTTCTCTCTCCTTCCCCTCTGCTTGCCCAGCAGAAAAAGTGGAAGCTTTGCCAGACCAAGTGGCATCAGAGTCTCGCAACCGGATACGAGTGCGGCAGGACTTGGCTTCGCTGCCTGCTGAACTCATCAACCAGATTGGGAACCGGTGCCATCCCAAGTTGTATGATGAAGGAGATCCTGCTGAGAAATTGGAACTTGTGACAGGTAGGTTCTTGTGCCTTCCCCCATTAAGGTAAAACACATGCATGCAATAAGTTTTTGACTAATTGAACCAAGGTTTGTTGGTACAAATAAACTGTAGTTTGTCCATTATCAATCACACATTCACTCTCTCTAGAAGCTGATCAAGTTGAGTATCAGTCTACAAGGTTTTGGTACTTAGAAAGAATCTACTAATTGTGTGAAGTCTTTCCTTGACTATCCATGAGATTCAGGATTTCTCTTTCTTATATGTTAGCTGATAAACTAGGTCATAGAGTCCCACACTTCCCATGATGGTGAGTGGTAGACATGAAGGCAAAGGTAAATGGCAAGATGAAGTTAGAAGCAATGTGTGCATAGAAGTAAAGTTTGCAGTGTGTGTGTGTGTGTGTGTGTGTGTGTGTGTGCGTGTGTGTGTGCGCGTGTGTGTGTGCGTGTGCGTGTGCGTGTTTAAATGCATGGCTGCAGAGACTGATCAACCCTTGGGATAGAATGCTCAGGGTAAATCGGCCTCCAGGCATTTTCCTTAATATTCACAGCTCCAGATTATTTTTTTTAATGAAATCTTGCTACACCTTGTGGCACAAAACACTACAAGTACACTATACCTGGAATGCTTTGCATTAGCTGAGAACACTTAATTTCCTCTCTTTAAGCATCATCAAGGAAAAAAGGCAGGCCATTGAACTCAGAAGAAATTAGTTTCCTTACCTTGATGCCTTACTGATAACCCACTGATTAAAGTAAGGTGGGGAGGGGGGTGTTGCTTCAGCAGCCACCTTATTTCAGTTTTAATAGGTCAGTTTTTGCTAAACCTCTTGGAAGATTTTGATCTGCTGTGGAATGGGTTGCTTTCAACCTCAGCAGGTCCAACAGACCAAACTTCTCCCTAATGATTTTTCTACAGAAGTAAATTTCTACTTTCCTAGGCATTGGTCTCAATCAATCTTCTGAATGTCCTGTGACCACCAAAGTTGCTAGCCACAAGCAGAAGGCCATTGCTTTCACATCCTGCATGTTAGCTCCCAAAGGCACCTGGTGGGCCACTGCGAGTAGCAGAGAGCTGGACTAGATGGACTCTGGTCTGATCCAGCTAGCTTGTTCTTATGTTCTTATATATCCAAAATGTTTGAGTAATATCCTTGAGATGTTTTGTGCAATGTGGTGATGGCCTCTTGAGTAGCTAGATTGATAAGAAATATTAAATCAGACTACAAAAAATGTAGTTGTTATGCAATCTCATGCTCTGTATCTGTTGAGAGGAAATAGATCATTTAACAACTGCATTTTCCACACCTTCCTTAAAGCATCTGGTACTATCAACATTTGATTCCTTGATCTCTATCCTATTTCAAAGTATTCCTTTTTCAAAACTGACTTTTTTCTCTTTTCTGTTCAGGTACCAATGTGTACATCACCCGGGCACAGCTGATGAATTGTCACGTCAGTGCTGGGACAAGGCACAAAGTGCTTCTCAGACGGCTGCTAGCATCCTTTTTTGACCGGTGTGTGGTTTTCCACTTGTTTGTGGTAATGAGGAAGAGGGAGTTCTGATTCTTTCCCTCCTGATTCTTTCCTTCCTTTCTTTTTCATTCAGTGGGGAAGCCGCCCCACCACGTTCTCTTCCTAGCTGTGGGAAGGATATGAGGTTTTGTTAGAACTGGAGCCAGAACTTCAGCTAGGGAAGGATAGAGACGAGCAACACTGACATTTAGAGGTTCTGGTATATGGAGATGTGGTTCAGAAGGTTTTAATTGTTTTCCTTGTAATCACTTTCTAGGAATACCCTTGCCAATAGCTGTGGCACTGGAATCCGCTCCTCCACCAATGACCCTACCCGAAAACCCCTTGACAGCAGGGTGCTGCATGCTGTGAAGTGTGAGTGTCCATTCAAAAGATGCATTTCTTTTTTCGTTTGTGTGTGTGTGGTAAGAGCATATTAATGCTGCCTTCTGGAAGAGCAGGGAGCAGAGCTGGATATGATCAAAACAGTGGGCTGTACATCCTACTCCATCCCATCTGAGCGCACAGATCTATGATTGCCGCAAAGGAGATAAATTTGGAACTGTATCTAAAAGTTTTGAAGTAGATCACTGTCTCACACTTGGTTGTGGATCGTGTATACTAAGAGTGCCACTGACATATCAGCATAGCTTTACAGAATGCAGGCAGGGGTGAGGGATGGTGATGCTTGGGGTCTAGAGAAGGACAAATCTGTGGGGAACATTCCCAGTCACATTGAATGCTAACATTGATAAAGACTTGCATTGTGTTCTTTTGTCAGTTTATTGCCAGAACTTTGCCCCCAACTTCAAAGAGAGTGAGATGAATGCTATTGCTGCTGACATGTGCACAAACGCACGGCGCGTTGTCCGCAAGAGCTGGATGCCCAAACTGAAACTACTGAAGGCTGAGGGAGACTTCTACACGACCTTCATCAATGACACTGGCAAGATGGAGCCAGACATCATGGGCGTGGAGCACAGCTTTGAGACCGGAAGCCATGACGGTGATGCAGGCACCTCCACTGAGGGCCTCCAGTAAAACATGCCCACCTCTTTTTTTTTTCCAGGCAATGATTTTTATTTCCTAATTTGAATTTTTGTAGGATCGTTTTCCACCTTTTTCATTTCTTTTTTCACCCCCGTTGTTGATTTTTTTTTCTGGCAGAGGGGAAAGAAAGCACCGTGCCGTCTCCTTTTTAAAAATGAATATCCAGTAAGGGTGTTGATTCCTAAGGTGCCACCAGCACTGCGAACTCAGAGGGGAGGACATGCTGCCGCGTGGGCAGTTCTGGCTTGTGTCTTCCCTCCCCTCTGTCCTCGTTCTGCTGTAAATGGTTTTTAGATATATATTTTAATAGAAATTGTTAAAAACCAAATCTGTATGCAAATGGAGGCCATGATCCAGGGAAATATATGCCCAGACCACTACCCTTTCTTCACCATATCTGGTTCTCATAGGTAGGGCTGTACCATAGAGACTGGCCAACAGGTTGTTCCTCAGGGTCACACCAGAGGAGTGGGGGGAGGAACCCTAGTGCCACAATAAACACATAATGGGAAGGAAATCAAAGTCCGAGGCTGCTATCATGTCACCCCCACACCACTTTCAACCCCCTTCCCCTAGCTTTGCTTTCCCCCTTCATTCCCCATCCATGTTCCTTCCGCAGTCAGTAGCAGCTCTTTATTCAGGTTTAAATCACTTTGATCTTCTAAACCTGTGACCTGTAAGACAACTCATTAAGGCAGAGCAAGCCCCGGTCAGTGAAGGGAACAGGGAGAACACCTCCTCAGCATTTAGGTTGGGAAGAGATGCAGCCGTTTCATTTTCTGAGCCCTGCAGTACTTCCACTGAGGACCAATTCAGTTACCCAATATCTGTTGAATAGCTGTAATCCCTTCCTTTTCTTCCGATCAGGCAGTTCTCTAAGGCAGTACATTTCAACACAGGATGTACATTTCAAACAGTTTTCCATCAGCCTGAATTCTTGTGCCCTGATCAGGATGGCTGAGGCTAACTGATCTCATCAGATCTCAGAAGCTAAGCAAGGTCAACCCAGGTTGGTATTTAGATGGGAGACCACTAAGGAAGATCAGGGTTGCCATGTGGAGGCAGGCAATAGCAAACCATCTCCATTAGCCTCTTGCCTTGAAAACCTTATGGGATCTGCATAAGTCGGTTGTCATTTGACAGCACTTTCCATTTCCAGTCTTCTGCACGTGCACAGTGTTTGATAGCCTACAGTACTACGCGGGCAAAGGCAACCATTGAAAGGCAAGTTTGTCTGCCTCACCCTGCAGTCCTAGACCAGAAACGTTCCAAGAGTTTGCTTTTTTTAAAAAGCTACTGCTGTCTAAAAGATCTGTCCCAGTTGGACAGTGGAACAAACAGCATTTTCCAGCTATTTCTGCCTCTTGAGTTAGGCTGTATCCACCAAATGTCATGAGGTGCTAAAGGAAGGGGCAAAGCTGAGGGAGAAAGTGTGGCTTCCTTGTTCCTAACATTGCCACAAATTGTCTGGCAACAGTGTTGGCACTGAAGTGCAGTTTATGGAGCAAGGAAAGGTGTTGTCTGTTGAACTCTTAAGGCCAGTGTGCTTTGTCAGTGGCTGAAGCTTTGACTGAGCTCTGTTCTCCAACAACGAATCACAGGTTTGTATCAAATCGTGTAGCATTTTCGTCTTGGAGAGGAGTGGCAGATTCTGCAAATTGTCTCCACCCACTGTAGCCCCTCACCCCCCCCCCCGCCCCCGCCTGAAGTTATACTGACTGCTGAGGGGGATCGTGGGATAATCTTATGTAGGTCCCTAAAATCTAACAACAATTTATTGTGTGTGTGGATAAGACTATGTTTCTGTCAGATGTGACTGTGATGACTAAATCGGTTGTCCATTTTCAAAGACAGGATATTTCTGAATACTAGTTGCTGGTGGGAGGCAACAGCCAACGGAGGGTGCTTCATCCGTCAGATAAAGGTCGTCATCATCCAGTAAAAGCTCACTCTAAGAACTCTGTTATCTTTTTTAAGGTGCCACAAATGTCTTTATTTTTAATCACAATATGAAACTTCATCACTTGCCTGCCTTCCCCCTTCCTGCCCCCACTCAGCTACCCAGTCAGTTTTGCATTCATGATGCTTCCAAGTGGTGCTAATTCAGAGGGAAAAACTCCCATGCTTGGGTTTGTAGACAGTATCTAAATCTTGGGGTGTGTTGAAGTCAGTGGGCCACAGAGAGGATTTCGGGTTGTTTGTGTTCTAGTTGGAATGGATGACATGCCCTCTAGTGCAAGTGCTTGGTCTCCTTTAGTATTTCTGTTTGTTTAGCTAAGATAATGCCTCTCAGTTGCACTGGGGGAGATCTCTATTGGAAACCTTTGACAAATGAGCTGGCTATTCTTACCGGAAATCAACCCTGCAGACACCAGTTCCCAGAAAGCCTCTTTGCACATTTTCATTGTTAATAGCAAACCAGCTTTTTCTGAACAAATCAAGCTGTTCTTTCAAAATGGGAAAGGAGGCAGTGGGCAGAGATCTTTTATTAAAGAAAATCAACACTTTTTTTTAAAGGTAGCAACCCTTGTCCTTTTATTTCCATGGAAATAAATTCCGGAGCAGTAGCTGTATCGTATCTGTAGTAGCAGAATGACCAGCTTTATGGCACCTTAGAAGACTAACAGTTCTTAGCATCCGTATAAGCTCATTGACTTCCATGGACTTAAAAGGGTGTAATTCTTCTTAAGATTGTGCAGTGACTGGTTTCAGGTCAGCTGCTAGTCAGTCACAGTACTTCAGGTAGATCTTAACTTCTCTGTGAATTCAAACTACTCTGTTTTAGAACAGAGTTCCTGTTCTATAATGAAGGGTTGGCTGTTACCACTTGAGTCTCTGTCACTGTTTATCTGCTAAAAGGAGGTGGTTTTTAGACAGAGAAATAGCCCCAATTACATCTTGTGAAATATTTTTTGTAATCTTTTTTATAGACTATTCCAGTGGATAGTGCCAACTGTACTGGGTGTGTTTAAGTGAGAATTGCAATCTTTGCTCTTGTCTTGATAAGGAACAGGGATGGGAGAGGCTTAAATTGAATTCTTTATTGCAAAATGGGTCTGAAGGTAGCCCAGTGTATAGAGGGTTCTTTGGTAATCTGTGAGTACCCCTCAGTAAGTGCTAGCACCTAGTCCTGGTTTATTGTGAGGAGACAACTTTCATTTTCCACATAACATCCAGATTCATTAATGTTTACCACATAGGAAGAACACAGAAGCACAAAGTAGGTTTATTTCCTAATTAATTTTGCTTGTAGTCTCAAAACCCGGAGGGAAACATCTGCGATGCCAAGAATACATTTGGGGATTCTGCATCTTGGTTTAAGAGCTTTCCCATGTAATTGAACAGTCATTCACTATCAAAATAATTGAACCAGCAGTACCTGTGAAGAATTGGTATAGCTAATATCGGAAAACCAATGTAGAATTTTAGCTCTGTGAAAGCATTTTGCACATCCTGTATGCATTCATTTATTTACTTAATTTATATCCCACGTTACTTTCCAGTAGGGGACCTGAAGGGGCTTACATTGTTCTCCATTTTATCCCCACAACAACCTTGTCAGGTAGGCTAGGCTGACCATATGTAACTGGACAAAGGTCACCCAGCAAGCTTCCATGGCTTGAACCTGAACCTTCCAGTTCCAACATTCTAACCATTACGGCACACAGTTGTCCTAAAAGGGTTTCTAGCTTCTTCAGAACAACTGCTGGTTTTCTTTTGTTAGGACAATTGGCAGCGCTACATCTAGGGTTGAAGGGGTGTTGCTTTGTTTTTAAGAAAATTCTTTGCTACTAAATGCAGGATTCTTTTTTTCCTATTTGTGCCACTGGAGGGAGACAGATCCATATATTCAAAGACGAATGTGTTCTAAATTACACAATTGGCTGAGGGGGTTCAGTTAACTGGGGCTTGTGAATTGAAGCACACGAGGCTGGATATGGAGAATCCTGTTTCTTGGGGGCTCACCCAGGGGCTGGTGATATCAAATGTATTTAATAGGGTCAGTGATCATCTGATCATTAATTTATTTTATAAACCTAGGCTGATTTTATATTGCTTTAAGCAGCATGCCTTCCTGGGGAGCTCTGCTATTGTAAATTTGAAACGTGAAAGGAAATTAATCTTTTTCAAAATTGTAATTCTAGTGGGTCCTTTGGTAAAAACCCATGATAAATGAAGTAATAGCAATGTAGTCACGCCTTGACGATGTCACTGTTTTGCACAATGCTTTGAGAAGTGGATTGCATTTTGCCAACATCTGAGACTTAAGTTTTGGTTATTGACACAATTTCAGATAAAACACTGACTTTTAACTTTCAAGTCCTTTTCCCCTCTCCTTTTTTCTATAGAACTCAGGAAGGGTTCTATTGTCAGCAGCCACTAATATTGCTTGTGTGGTCATCTGTGTAACTAAATCCATTCACCCCTGATGTTATTTTTTCTTAAGAAGTTGAAATATACAACAGAAAATATTTAGTAGAAACCAAATAGGGTGTGTGAAAAGATTTACTTATGTTAAATAATCTTTAGTCATGCTCTAGTTAAGGGGTGGGGGTGGAGCATGGTTTTTAAAAGGTAAGTGATATATATGCACTCATAGTGTGTTTATTTCATGCTAGTTTTCCTGTTCTACTTAACTCGTTCAAGAGGGAAATCTAATGAGCTATTGTTGTGCAATGATTAGCCTTAATCAAGTCATGGAGAATACTAGCATTGAGCAACAAATCCCTAAACCAAATAGGCTATTGTAGGCTTTCCAAGCTGTGTGGCCATGGTCTGACAGTTTTTGTTCTTAACATTTCATCTGCATCTATGGCTGGCAGGCAAAATATTAGGAGCAAAAACTACCAGATTACAGGCACGCAGGCTAAAAAGCCCACAACAGCCAGTTGATTCTGGCCTTGAAAGCTTTGACAGTACCCTAAACCAAGCACGTTTAACATTTGTTGTCCTAATCCAACAAGAGAAGTCTTCATAAATACGGTGTTAGTGTTGATACTTGGAAGCACATCTCTGTTGCAGTTCTCATCTGAGTCCTTTTGAACTGCCTGGCCAAATTCTTTGTTGCATTTTGGGATATACAGAGGAGAGGCTGCCTTTTGTCACAAGTGGCTAGTTGTTCACAGCTGTAGTTTGGATCAGGCACAAGTTCATCCCCTTTCCTGGATACTATGGCCATTTTGGGCAGCCCAATCCATAGCCCTGGGTAGCCAGGGACAGCATCACTGTAGCTTCGCCCCACCTCCTACAGAAAGCTTTCTGATAGCACGGGGAGGGTGAAAAACCCAGAACACCTTGCCCCCAGAAAGCCCTCCACAGGGCTTCATGGACTTATACCACCCAAAAGGATGGCATAAGTCCATGGCCAGTGACCTGGGGTGGAATACAACTAATGTTGGCTCCAGCCCCGGGAATGCCTCTGCCATGCCCATACTGCCAATGGGGCCGCTGGTGGTGCAGGAGTGCTTATGCAGCACTGGATGCCAAATCTGGATGTGTTGGGAGGCTGCAGCAGCTGCCTACCAGCATATTTACCTTTCAGCCATGGTAAGTGCCCGAAGGAGGGCAAAACTGCTGGTGTAGGCTCACACTGCCTCCAGGAGTTGCTTCACCCATCCCCTATGGATTGGGCCATTAGTCACTCTTTCCTTGGTGCTGCACTGGCTGACCACTGCATATGTACACTCTCCCCCCCCCCCTCCTATTGTAGACCTCTCCTGTTGACTTGGGGTGAGCCTGTGGCTCAGTGGAGGGGCACCTATCTGGCATGCAGAAGGCCAGCATCTCAAGTGGAAGGATCAGGTAGTAGATGATATGAAAGACCTCAGCTTCAGATCCTGGACTGCTGCTTCCAGTCTGACTAGACAACGCTGACCTTGATGGCTCAATCGATGGTCTCATTCAGTATAAGGCAGCTTCATGTGTGTTCAGGTCGAAGGGTTCTAAACTGAATGGGTGCAAGAACATTCCATCCCCTCTTTTTGCAAGACTGCTTCTGCTGTGATAATAACGTTGGTATTTGTAGCAGAGAGAACTGTGAAATAAAGATTGGGTGGCTTATATTTAGTTGGAGGTTACTGTGATAAATGTGGAACTAGAAGGGACTCTTCAGCTGACTATCCTCAGGAGAATTACTGGGGTTTGGATATATACCTTGTCTCATATTTCAGGAGTTAGCTGGACCTCCCCCCCCCTCCCCCCGCAACAACAAAACAAATTCAGTCCTAAAAAGTGAGTCTTATTAAATCTAGACCAGGGGTCTTCAACCTGCAGCTCTCCAGATGTTCATGGGCTACAAATCCCATGAGCCCCTGCCAGCATGGACAATTGGCCATGCTGGCAGTGGCTGATGGGAATTGTAGTCCATGAACATCTAGAGAGCCGCAGGTTGCAGACCCCTGATCTAGACAGTCCTCATGTATCCTCACCCAGTTGTGTTTTCTATTTATGTTACGTTATTGTCTGGAGCTACAAAAATTGTTTCAATTCTGGAATGACCAGTAGATGCAGAATGATCATTCTTCCTAACAGTCCTACCCGGTTCTGCCCAACTGCGGTCCTAGCAGAACATTCTGGCTGTGCTGCTGAATGTTGGGAGCTTCATTAGTAGGTTTTCTTTAAAATACTGTACATGCTTGCTAAAAATGCCACCTTGTATATGACAGAGGGTAGTTGTACCTGTGATTGGCCACGGCTTGCTGATGCATGTACATTTCTTGTTGGTAACATCTTTGGTAATCCATCTGTTTTGTCTGTTTCCACCACTCATATTAGGATCTGTCCTTTTAAGCGATTTTCCTTCGTCCTTTTCTCCCCTCCACAGCTGATTTGAAAGTGCAGGTAGTGAATGGCCAGACTAGGTAGTAGAAATGTCTTACTTGGCCAGGCACAAAAAATGTACATTCCACATTCATCTGGCATTTCTTTTGTAGCTCTACCATTTGATAGTCTGTGAGAGGACAAACCTGTTGCTGATCCATCTTGTTTACCTAGTTGCCTAGCTTAGTACTCTTAAGCCTATGCTCAAGCTCTTGTGGAGTGGCATGCCTTTCTTCTCCCACTCCCTTTTAGCCAGCTTTGCACTAGCTCCCTTCCATCATTCATGTCCCCTCATGCAAGGTTAGTGCTTCCAAGAGCATCTCTGACAACCTGCTTGAACTGGGGCAGGGCGGGGGAGGCAGGTTAAGATTGTCTAATAGGCTAGTGATGTTTCACTTAGTATAAACCTTAAAATTTAGCCTTATTTGAGCTTGGTATTTTCTTGACGAAGGGAAAGAGTGGAGATAATAGTGGTATCTGCCAGGGAGGATTGGTTGTTGAAGATTCTGATTCTTGTGGCATCTTACTTGACATCTAAAACTACAAATTCCTAGTTTTAAATGGAAAAGGGAGGAGCATAAATATACCATCCTGTTCATATTTATCGGTTCCAGAGGGCACTATCTATGTGGACCCCTCTGATTGGAACCAAGTGGAGTTTGTCCAGATCAGCTGAATTTTGAAGAAGTCTGTTTACACTGGAACATATATCAGAATAGTCTCTAGAGTTGTGCTGGCAGACATGTTGTACTATGTTGGTTTACTTACCAGAAGATTGGCAGAATGATAAACAAAGCATCTACTAACTTTGGACTTAAAGGTGGGAGGGTCTTAAAGGGGCTTGTTCGGCTAGTGAACTGGGATTTCTTGCAATGTGAGGCTACCAGATCAAAACGGGACACTGGAGAAGGAATCTCTTAGTCTGGTAGAATGATGCTACTCAGAAACAAGGCATCCTTTTTAAAGTCAAAGATAATTTAAGAACCCAAGATGATCCATTCTTCATAAACATAGGGAGATCTTACACAAAAATCACTGGAATGGGTTACAATACATCTGCTGTGTTCCCTCCTCATTAGCTGTGCTCAAAGCTGATGACTAATTCCAAATCCTAGGTTAGATTATCACTGATAGGCACCTGCAGGGCCAGTGCTCCAATCATCTTTCTCCCACCCCAGCAAGTGCTATGAAAACACTGTGAGGGAAGGGGGTTGGGACTTGGTTTGTGCCTAGCCATCAGCAGCTTGGAAGGCGACTGGCATTGCCACAAGAGCCTCCGGAACCACCAGCTGGGTCTGATCCACTGCAGGAGGCAAAGCAACAGAATACCTCTAACCCTCCTAGTCACCTAGATTCAAAACAGCTGGTTCCCTTTTTTTTGTTAGCCAGCTGAAATGCCCTCCAAAACATCACATTTGCATCTTGGACCTGCTTTCTGCTGGAGAGGAGAATAACTCCAGATTGAGGGAAGGGTAGTGTGGCCTTTCTGTATCTTTTTTGGTTCTATCCACTTTGTCATTGTTCATTTTGATTTTTGTTGTTTTTCTAAACTAGGGCAAACAATTTTTTTAAAAAGGACAAAAAATGTACACTGAAAAGCACTAACAAAGCCTGAATATGTAACCTTCTGTGCAGATGCAGCATGGACTTTCTCTTATCCCCCTTCCAGGCGCTTTGGGTTGATGCAAGCAGCTACTCCAATATTGGCCTCCTTTCCCTGCCCTGCCCCTTGTAAAATCCTTCCACAGGAAAACAAATCCTTTAAAATAAATTAACAAAAGCAACCTCCCCTTTTCCCAGCCCCCTGCCCCCAGCACTCCCTGCTTTTACCTCGAAACCCATTCCCTTCGCCCCTGGATAATGCCAGTATTTGTTCTGTGTTATAAAGTGCCAAGAAAAATTTTGTGACTCCCTCATCCCTGTGACCTGAGAGTATCAAGAATTGCACATTAACTACTGTAAAGATTGAAAAAAGGAATTCAGAAATGTTAATAAAAAAAAGTTTGTAACAATCACCTGTTTGGCCATTTCTTGTGGAGCTAATTATTCTCTTTGAGAGCGTCAGGATGGAATAGTTACGAAATTGTCAAGAGACTGCATTAGTTTTAAAGCTACAATTTGGGTCCTGGTCATTCAGGGCATCCATTGAATTAAGTAGCAAACCTTTCCCAGAAATGAAGCCCATGTAGACCTAATCTGAGCTGCTTATAGAGCACTCCTCAACTAGAATTGTAACCAGACTTCTACTTGGCACAGCTTCTTTATATAATTTGGCAACGCCCATGGAATTAATTGCGACTTTGCTGAGTAAGAGGACTAAGGCTGCAATGCTACACACATGTACTTGGGAGTGAGCCCCACTGCACACAGCGGGCATTCACAGGAGTAAGTTTGTATAGAAAAAAAAAATTAGATTTGGTTATTTGGGAAGTAGGAATGAGAAAAATGCTACTTGTTTCATAAAAACATCAAAAGCCCAGCATCATTTCAGTTAAGGTTCAGGGAGGAAAACCCAGAGGTTCCACTTTGTGCACTGCATCATTAACCTACATAACAAATTCCTGTACAAAGGATTACTTGAGTTTATAGAAGATAGATTTATCAGTAAGAACATAAGAACGAGCCTGCTGGATCAGACCAGAGTCCATCTAGTCTGGCACTCTGCTACTCGCAGTGGCCCACTAGGTGCCTTTGGGAGCTCACATGCAGGATGTGAAAGCAATGGCCTTCTGCTGCTGCTGCTCCCGAGCACCTGGTCTGCTAAGGCACTTGCAATCTCAGCAACTATTAACCATGATAGCTAGAGCTGAACCTCCATGTTCAGAGGCATGCCCCTGCTTGGTCAGCTTCCAGCAGCGTCTACAGGTTGCTATTTTGGGAGACAACACTGAGTACACAAGAGTCCCTTGAACTCTTGCCAGACCTCCTTACTTTCAGTAACTACAACCACCCAGAATAAAAGACTCTTATTAAACAGAGATATAAAATGTTTATTTGAAAAAAATTGATTTGGCATTTTAAACAATTGTATCGGTAAAAACACAGAATGGCTTCAGACTGCATGTAACAGCTTAGCAGCCACACACAGACCTATTATCCAGGAAAATCTAGAGGTCACAGGGTCTTACCCAAAATTAGCTGGTGACAGCATCTGGCTTAGCATAAATTTAATCTTAGTTGGAGGATGTTCACCATATTATATCCAATGCCAAGATGGGAAGACAGGACTGAGTGGACTCACTGGTACAATGTTTTCCTTGGAGTACTTAGGAGCACAGAAGCAGTACCAGTCTCTTGAAGCACAGCACTGAGGCCTAGACGTGTGTGGCAGGACTGTTGGATTCTGCTCCCAGTGTCTGGAAGGGGCTATCATCCAATTAGAATAATGACTGTGGCACCCTGAATTCTATTCCCAAATCAACAAGAAAGGTCTTGGTACTTAAATCACAGGACAGCTTTGGATCATGCTCAACCCTGAGTAATTTCATCTCTTTAAAAAGCAAGACACAGCAGCATGCTGTCCAATCTCCCCGATGGTTCCCATCTGGCATTAATCAAGATGAAACACAACTTAGAGCTTAAATCAATCACTGGCAGTCAGCAAATGTAGAGCCAACCTGCTTTAATTCAAAGAGAGGACAAAGATCCATATTCTTCAATGTCAGTAAGATAAATCAGTGTGCTCTCACCTTCTTACATGGCTCAAAATATGATGAGAAGGCCACTCAGAAGACAGAAACTTGAACTGGTACCCATGCTCTCAACATGAACGAGTACCAACTTCTATGTGTTACTTCATCCCAATATCTTAAGTGCACACATCGAAAGGGAACTTTACAGACTTGCCATAGTAAAGGTACCAACCTCCAGCTTTCCAAGCCCTCCCTTTTCACCAAATCTGCAGTAGCAAGAACTTCAACAAAATGACTTGCTTCTTTGCGAGTTGGAAGGCTTTTCCACTTTTGCTCAAGATACACGAGGCAGAGGTGGTTCCAGATGTTCTACTCAACAGGGGCACTCTGCCACCCTTCCCTGCCATTTGATCACAAAGTGAACACGAGAATCAGCACCACCACCACAATGATGAGCAACACGCCTGCGATGCACCACCGACGACGGTCTGATAAGGAGAAAGCACACACACTTGGAAATAGAATGAGCACAAGGAGACCAGCCCCAAGCCCTAGAAAACTTCCATCCTTTCCATCACAGGTAGGTACAGCAATCTCTGCGTGAACTGTTTGTAAGTGCATGATATTAACCCAAGGGGACATAAACAACTGGATTTAAAGGACACAGGCGCCTTATGCTGAATCTTACATTTGGGACCCCAAGTCTAATCCACATACCGTGCCATACCCCACCCTGCCAAACATGCTCAGAGAACCAAGTCCTGTTCTTCTGCAATTTCCACTCTTTAAAACTGGAACAAGACAGTGTGTTCTGGTTTACAATTTTAGCATAAATGTTGTCCAGTTAAGAATGTAGTCCGTGATGGCTTGGTAGGTGATAAAGAAACACCTAGCTTGTTTGGAAAATCCTCCTCAATTATGTGCAGTTTTAAAGGGCCCTGTTAAAGGGAATGGGATAAGACAAAGCCAGTTCCAGACAAAATGCAGTAGCCAAGAGAAGTTTGGTTGGTTAATCAATACTTAGCCTATGTTCATGGAGGCCATGTTATAGCACAGCACATACAAGTGGCAAGTCTTTGAGGCCTTCTTGGGCAGGAGTCAAAGGGATAAAGGGGCTTTGCGCTCGGCTATGATCTCAAGTCTGCATTCCTGCCTGTTTCTTCCCATGCAGTACAGTCCACTTTTCTTTGTGCTAGAGACAGGACCAAACCAAGACTTGGGTTGCACATTTTATGAAGCATCCATTAGATGGCACTGTTAAATACTTGACTTGTGGCAAGCTTGCCACCTCTGACTTACGACTTCTGAGAGTGACAGAGAATAAACAGTGAAAACTTAGATCTAACCAGGATTCCCAAGGTTTTATCCCTTGGCATTATCCCCTGGCATCATTCTGTCTCTTCTGCCCTTTGATAATCATGACCAGTCATAGTGGCACCACCTTTTGAATTAAATGGGGATCAGTGCACACAATACAACCCAATAGAAATTACACTGGAGAAGGCTCTCAGCAATTGCTCTCTACTTTCAGATGAAGTCTTGTAAGTATAATACATGTCCAAAACCACAAACACCACAACAATACCACAAGGTATCTGAAATACATGCCCTAATAACACTGGTAAAAAGCCTGAGTAGTACAAGCAAAGGTCCTATTTAATACAGCCAGGGTTTTCACAGCAGACTACGGTCCCTGATGATTTCAAATCATTGCCGTTCAAACAAACTTTTGTACATTTTGGAAGCACAGACATATGGAATTTATGTTCCACTAGCCTTGAAGCTTGGACAAGGCCGGTTCACATCTGGCTTCTGGATAGCTTAGTGGACTTTTATTGTATTACACAGGACCTTTACTTCGTGTTACACAGGATTTTTATCAGTGTAATTAGGGCATGTATTTCAGATACCTTGTGGTACTGTTGTATTGTTTGTGGTTTTGGACACATACTTCTAACAAGACTTCATCCGAAAGTAGAGAACAATTGCTGAGAACCTATTGTAATTTCTATTGGGTTGCAATGATAGTGGCAGACTGACTGAATCTGTTCCTATCTATCTGATGCTGCAGCTTGTGGCTTTGGGGATGGGGGAACCCATAGTGTAGTCCACTTCACCAATGTTCCTGTTGTTACAGAATTATTACTGAAACAAGATTGTCTTGTGGCTCCTTTAGTGTGGCATGGGCTTTCCTCATTTGGAGCCTACTGCATCAGATATAGGGCCTGTCATCGATGAGTGGGACTAAGGTGCAAGGACTCACACCTGCCTTTGGGGAGGGGGAAAGCTTTCTTCATGTCTGATATGTTAATGGATCTTTCCTGCTCTTAGATTTTTTTTTAATGCTTGCAACTGTAATCAAACTAGATGTTACCCTGGCACAGGGGGAAGTGGCAGGTGGCTGGACATTATCACTGTGCTGTCCTTGAGATGCTTGACTCCCAAACATCCTTCTTTCCGCTGTAACATTCTCACATTCCATGCGAACTAGGCAGGAGGATTTCTGGCGGGAAAACCACAGGGATAAATGTAACCGTTTTACTATAGCCTGCCAGAACTGGCTTTGTCACAGTCAGGTACCAGCTGTGTTCAATAAAGATTTCTGATTAACCATCCAGAGCCTGTTTATTGATTCCAGTCAAAGATGCATCACTGCCCTCTAAGCATGACATCTGATGCACCTGACAAAGTGGGCTCAGATGCATAAAAGCTTATGGCAAACTACATGTGGTGAGCCACAAAATTCTCTGTGGTTTTAACTGCAACGGCTATTGCGACATACTGTCAGGAAATTACTATTAAAGGCATTTCCATCCTACTTTTCTGCCGTGAGGGCATCCAAATTGGCCTAATCAACTGTAAGAGAAAGAATAAGAGACACCAAAAAGGTAAATGAAAATAATCCATGGCAGTAGGAAAGGGGAAAAAACTGTCAAACAAGATTAATAAACCACACTTTGGTATTCCTGCTAGAATCATACGGTGTTGGCCATGAACCAAAATTCTTTGCCTGTCCTCAAGCAAATGAGCCCATCTTGCTGTGACTGAACACAGGAGAGGCTGAGCATGTGCTGGAAGGAGTGGGAAGGGCAGTACTGCAGAGACAGAGAATACGGACGCTGGCTCCTGGAAATGGCTAAAAGTATCCAGATGGCAGCAGTCTGAACTTAGAAAATAAATATTTAATATTTCTACAAAAGCAGGTAGGTAAGCACTCAGACTCAATCTCTTTAATCATTTGACTCCAAACCTTCCCAAAGTTGAGAGCTGAGGATAGGTGTAAAGGAAATCTGGGGATTTTTTTGAGGGGGTGGGGTGGTCAAAACTCCTTGTACCAAAACAATCCCTAATGGGTATAATGGTCCTGTGAATTACAAAGTAGACAGAAACCAGGACTTGTGGTTTCTGACTTAGGTTTGAACAAGAATGAATGATAAAGAGCTTTATCCCTCACCTGAGGTCATGTGTGAAACTCTGGACATCTTTATGAGCACTCCATCCATGTGGCTATGAGTGCCATCCATCTCATGAGCAAAGTCTTCCAGCATCCTGAAAAGTCAGTAAAGGTATTATCACTTCAGGCAGCAACCATATCCTTTCCAACACGTGCATGCCTTGTCTTTCCCAATGACCATCAAAGCACTGGTCCCAAATAGATGGCTGTACAAAGCATGAAGATCTCAGCCTTGTACAAATACACGATGCCCCATGTATGTTTTCTATTTGGGGGTGGGGTGGGAAGATCCTGTCTCTGTTAAGAGGGTTTTTGTTTGTTTTTTTGCTGCCAAAACACAGCAGACTTATAGCAATCCTGTAGGGTCTTCAAATCAAGAGATATTTAGAGGCAGGTGGTTTGCCATTGCTTGCCTCCATGTCACACCCCTAGTATTTCTTTGAGGTCTCCCATCCAAACACTTGCTGGGAGAGTGTGACTGACCCAAGGTCACCCAGCAAGTTTCCATGGCAGAGTGGAGATTCACACCTGAGCTCCCCAGGTCCTAGTCCAATGTCTTAACCACTACACCATGCTGGCTCCTAATTCAAGTCCTAATAATGAGGAATAGGAAATAAAGAGCTGGGGAATGAATCTGACCCTTCATGGGGGAAGAGGGGCAGGCTTCCCATTTCTCCCCTAGCATAGTCCCTGAACCTGAGAATCCCATCTAAAGAAGGTTCAGGTGTTTAACAAGGCACCCCAGCCTCAAAGCCAAGCAGGAGGCCAAAGACTCTTTAGCTCCTTTCTGGCAGCAGTTGAGACTTCAACAGAGTTTCCTCATTGTGAACCTCAGCTACTCTGTCCCAGACCCAAGGCAAGGCGAATGGCAGCAAGGGCTAACGTGGGAGAGCTGTGACACAGCCTCTTTTGTTGCTCCTGCTGGGGGGCTTCAAGTACCTTTTGCCTGGGCCTAAACAGACATGGGGCTGAGTGGGTGGCCCTGCTGAATTAAAAATACATCCTCAGTTAAAAATCAGTTGCTAGGCACACTCCTAAATAGATGAAGGTCATGGATCCTGCTCTTTGATTAAGCCAGCTTTACAAGATCAGCTAATGACAAAAGCAGGACAGCTGGATTTGGACTACTGGGGGAGAGTTTTGTTCCCCTTTCTGAGCACTATGGAAGGCACTTTTCTGCATACCCTGCAAAGGAATGGTTTCCACTGTCCCCTGCTGTCTGCACTTACACAGCCTGCGCGTCCAACTCCTCTTCAACCTGGCCAGACATGTGTTTCAGGGCTCGGATGCTACCTGAGACCAGCTCCATCTGCTCATCTTGGGCATCAATGATAAGCTGCCGAGGAGACAGACATCAGGGAAGTCTGACAACAAAGCAATCAACAAGTCTTGTGGCTACTGAGTTTGACAGTAACAGCTTTCTGAGAGCCATAGTTCACTGCTTCAAATGAGTGAAGTGTAATCCCCAATGGCAGAAATATACGTACACAAAGCAGACAAAATCACGATCAGGGTAGGGAGATAATACTTCAGCAGATTCCACATGGGCCAAAAACAGCAAGGTGAAAACGGTGTAAACACTTTCACACCGTTTTAAACCATTTTACACTGTTTTCACACTGCTGTTTTTGACCCATGTGGAAACCACTTAAGAAACAAAGCCCGAAAATCCCCTTATCAAGCCAGCATCTTTCATTTCACTAAGCAGAGTATAAGGGAAAAGAATGTCTATCCAGAAGAGTAAATAGACAAGGTGTGGACCACTCCCAACTTCTGCTGAACAGGCAAATCAAAAGAAATAATATACAACATACACAACATTTAAAAGGGATGATTACTTTGCATACTGAACTATAGAAACAGTTTGTTCAGGCTCTACAGAAACCAAGTTCGATACAGTGGTAGAACGAGGGGGAACTGCGCCCGGGGTGCATGCCCTGCTGCCGTCAGCCCCCACCCCAGAACGCCACGCCTCCTTTGCAGCCCAGACACCCCCTCCACTGCTCCTCCCAGGGTGTTGAGCCCCACCCAGCCCCGCTGGTGCTACGCCACTGGTTCAATATTATCATGACTTCCAGTTGAGTAGTGTCACTCTGAATGAAGTCTCTCTTTGACACTTTAACGGTGAATTGTGGCAACTGCTACTGAACATCCAAGGAGCCTGGACTTTTCCCCTTAAGAAGCCTGTTGCCAGAAAAGAGACAATAAAGGAGTCCTCAGGGAGGAAAAAGGTTTCAGAAGTCAGACAAAAAACAGAACCATGACTGCCCTTGTCCAAGATCTTACAATGTAACCAAAAATGCAGGAAAAACAGGCCTTCCTAAAGGCAACTGAGCTACAGAGACTGTGAAAAGATGCAGTAATGTTCTCATGTTGACCAGTTTGCCCAACACTTTGCAGATAAAATTTCTCACATCCATGCTAATCTGGGTCTGACAGCACTGGGGGGCTGGCTTCTTCAGTTGTGTGAAATACTTTCCAGTTTATTCAGCCAAAGGATGTGGACATGATTCTTGGAAGTCTGAGACCTACTACTTGCTTGCATATGCCTTGCTTCCCCTGGTTGCTTAACTATACTGTTGTGGAAGGGGCTGGTCTACTGAGTCTGGAAGACAGTAAAATGCCTGCTTGAGAGAGGAGATGGTCACCCCAACCTTGAAACAGATGCTGTCACATTCATTCGTAAAGAAATCTAATTTGGACCAGGAGATTTGAATATTGCTCAGTCTCAAATGTTCCATTACCTTGTTCAAGAATGGCACAAGTAGTAGCTGGACAACTTCAAGGATTTCCGGATAAAGTAGATTGCTTGGATCCTTTCTAATCTGCTTTCAGGCCTGGTTATGGGATTGATTTGGCTGCTGTTGTACTGGCAGATAACCTGTGCTGGGAGTTGGACAAGGGAATGTGACCTTGTTGATTCTCCTGGACTTTTCCATAGCTTTTGATTTCATCAGTCACAGTCTCCTTCTGGACCACCTTTTTGGGTTGGGACTGGGAGGCACAATTTTGGTCCTACCTGGAGAGTAGATATAACAAGGGCCCCCAAGGTAGCATCTTTCCTCCCAGCTTTTTAACATCTAGATGAAATCAATGGGTGAGGTCATCCAGAGATTTGGACTGGGTTGATACTCAGTTCTACCTAATGCTTCCTGTAGATCTCAGAGAAGCTGTGAAAAACGTGAACTGATACCTGAAGAGAGTTTTGAGTTGGATGAGGGCTAATACATGCAGAATAATTCCAATAAGGTATAGGTGCTACTGATGCATGGAAGGACTGACCTAAGATTTGAATGGCTCCTGTTCTGGATTTGGTTGCATCCCTCTAAAGGACTAGGTTCATCAATTGTGGATGTTGATGGACCTGGGCCTCTTGTTGGATAAGCAGGTGGCAGTGATGGCCTAGAAGCAATTTCCACCAGCTTCAGTTGGTGAGCCATCTGCAGCCTTTCCTCAGCATCAATGATCTTGGCACAATGAACTTGCATGCCTGGTGACAACTAGATTAGATTACTGTAATGCACTGTAAATGGGGCTGCCCTTGAACAGGAAACTATAAGTAGAACATAATGCTGATTGGAATGGGATGTAGTGTCCATATTTCTCCAGTCTTGATCCGTCTATACTGGCTCCCAATTTGCTTCTGGGCTCATGTCAAGGTATTGATCTTTAAAGACCTAATATGACTTGGGACCAGTGTACCGTAAGGAACATCTAGTCTGATGTGAAATTATCCAGGCATTGCAGTCCTCTTCAGGGGATCTGCTTTGGTGTCCTCAAAATCTGAGACAATAAGAGTGGCAACCCAAGAAAGATTATGTCACCAAAACTGTTGAATTCCTTCTCCAGGGAGATCTGTCTTTCTATCTCTACCACTGTTTTCTGAACACAGCTGAAGACTTATTTGTTTTGTTTGGCATCCCCTTCCTGACACTCCGTCTTCTTTGTTTAACATACACACATATATATCTATGCATGTACTTAAAATTTTTAGGTTGATTTTAATACCTTTTTAACTGTTTGCTGCCTCAAGCATTCTAAATGAGTAGAAAGGTAAGATTTCAAATGTTTAAAATGAAAATAATGAATTTTGTGATCTCTCCAAAAATGCAAATATCCATATTTTGTTGCATTTATGGAAGAGTTCAAAATTACCTTCAAAGGCAACTTTGAAAAATTGAAATAAGATATTGTCTAACATCCCTTAACAACAGTCTGAAATCAAGACTAACAGATAACCTCTTCAAGGACTCACCACATGAACAAGAGCAACTGCTAGGCATCTTTAAGTGGAATTAGAAGAAGGGTTGGTTTTAAACCTCGCTTTTCTCAGCCTTTCAAAGGTCTCAAAGTGGTTTACAATTGACTTTCCTTTCCCACAACAGACACCTTGTGAGGTACGTGGGACTGAAAGAGTACTATGACTAGCCCAAGGTCATCCAGCAGGCTTCATGTGGAAGAACAGGGAATCAAACCAGTTCACCAGATTAGAGTCCACCATTCATGTAGAGGAGTAGAGAATCAACACCAGTTCTCCGGATTAAAGCCTACTGCTTTTAACCACTACACGATGCTGGCTTTCAAAAGAGGGCCTTGGCATTTGCTAGGTTAAAACCAGGGGACCTGCGACAGGGATTGAATCACATAAGTGATGGGAGCATTGGCTACCCATCTGTTTCTGGGTGGCCCTAAAGAACTTGGGGCTAGGGTACCAGAAGGACCACCTCTTCCTGTACAGTCCACCTCACACCAGTTAAGTTCTACCTCCCTACCCCTATTCTCTGTGCCCCATCATCTGAAGTGAGGCAGGTGGCAACTAAAGGCAGGACATTTTTTCTGGTGGCTCCTCACCTTTAGAACTCCTTTTCCTTTGAGGCGTACCAGGCACCTACTTTCCTTTTTTTTAGGCACAGGCTAAAATGCATCTTGTTTTCTCAGGCTTATAATTAGGGGTTTTATTCTTCCAACATTGTATGGCCTGCTTCTCATATGAAGTTTGTTTTATGTCTCTGGGCTTATTTTAACAGCTTGCTGTTTTTATAGCTTGTTGTTATTTTATAGCTTGTTATTTGAATAGCTTGCTGTTTTTATAGCAATCATTTATTATTTTTGATTTGAGCAGGTCTCTGGAGATGGAGCATAAAAATCTCCTACATAAATAAATAACAGTCATTTGGTAATATGTAGCAGGAGAATTATGCTATAGTTATGAAAAAGAATTTGTTATATAGATTTGTAACCCAAACTATTCCAGAGCATGCAACTACATTTGCTTACCTGTTTTCACATGACCTGCTGCAGGGAAGTCATTATTATTCCACTTCACAAATGACAACCTAATACTGAGTAACCATGCCCGGTGCTTGGGGGTGAATTTTGAACTGCAATAAGACAGCAAGTTTGAAAGCATTTCTCCCCATTGTGCTAGACCCATTACAGGAACTGAGTCCAGCACAACATTTCTATGACTGCAAGGACTTCCACGGCCAGAGTATGTATTTCATGGCTCCTCCTATTTGAAATGCTACTGCTGAGGAGGAGGGCATCCCATAGAAATTATTTTTGGGCTATTGTAAGACAGGGGAACCAGGATTTCCTCATGACCTCCTTTCTGTCAACAGAAATGTAGTGCTGAATCCTACCTAAGAAGTCTAGCCTCCAGCACTTTGATAGGAAGCGGAAAGCTGTTCCTTCCTGCTGCAAAGAACCTTGAGCTTGACAGTGGGGACAGGAAGCGATACCAGAAGAGAACCAGAAAGAAGTTGTCTGCATACCACAAATCCAATTGACAGTGTTTGCACGATTCTTCTCAGTGACCACAGTAAACTGGAGACGTATCCAGCTTGGCCACGATTCTTCTCAGTGACCACACTAAACTGGACCAGTGGCATAGTGGTTAAGAGCAGGTGCATTCTAATCTGGAGGAACCGGGTTTGATTCCCTGCTCTGCCACTTGAGCTGTGGAGGCTTATCTGGGGAATTCAGATTAGCCTGTGCACTCCAACACACGCCAGCTGGGTGACCTTGGGCTAGTCACAGTTCTTCGGAGCTCTCTCAGCCCCACCCACCTCAAAGGGTGTTTGTTGTGAGGGGGAAAGGGAAAGGATAAAGCCCCTTTGAGTCTCCTACAGAAGTGAAAGGGGAGATATAAATCCAAACTCCTCCTCCTCTTCTTCTATCCAGCTTGGCTATGATTCTTCTCAGTGACCACACTAAACTGGAGATGTATCCAACTTGGCCAAGTTGGAAGCCTTCCTCCAACAGAAGTATCACTTAAATTTGAAGGATCCTTAAGTTAAATGGGGGCTTTAAACTTCACTGAGCAGCTGATGATACCTGCTGGTCTCTTTAAGAAGGGCTGGTGGTGAATTAGTGAATGAGATTAGTCCACTGGCATGTAAGTGGAGATGAATGTTCCTATTCCCACCTTTTGGTGCAACTGCTGCTCTTCCAGAGCATGTAAATTGACTGTTGAGAGTCCCTCTGCCTCCAAGAGCCGAGATCGTTCCTTGCTCCCCACTGGCATCTACATGGAAGGAAGAAAAATCTGAGCATACAGGATTCAAGTAGCACACAGTGAACTTGCAGGGAGAAACACAAATCCTAGAAGTGAACCAGGTGGGAAAAGCAACAGATTGCATTTCCCAACAACCTGCCACCTGCTAGAAGGTAGTAACTTTTCTGTTCTCATGAAATGAAATGGGGACTTTTTTCTGTTCAGTGAGAATGAGATTGGCCATAATACACAGGAGGCATATGCTCCCTGGTGAACTGGCAAATATGGTAGTGCTTTCACTTTTAGAAGTTCAGAGGCAAAATCTTTGCCCTGAGGATGGATGTCTAACAGTGAAACACAGGAAGATTCACTAGGAGAGAGGCAAGCCAGGTTAGTCCTGTGTATCTTGGATGAGAAAGGTGCAGTTACCCCTGGTTAGAGCACTAATGCACATCTGGCAAAGAGCGGGGGTGGTGGGGGTGGTACTATGTGGATCTCCTCACCCCTCTGTTTCATCCTCACCACAATCCTGTTTGGCAGATTAGGTTGAAAATGAGCAAAAGGACCAAGGTTTCCTTGTGTGTTTCAAGGCAGAGATGGCAATTCCCAGTTCAGCACACAGGAGAAAAGATGGAATGCACCTACCTCTCTATTTTTCCTTTCAATAATGGCTTGTGCTGTTGGACTGAATATGTGATCCCATATTTCCTAAAATAACAAAAGGAAAGCAGTAAAGCATAAATATCAGTAAAGACAGTGACTCTATAACAACATTAAGAATATATTTTTCCAAAGGATCCTAAGGCATGTACGCTATCACGAGCCTTGCCAGTCACTTTCATAAATGTGTATGTTTTATCCTAAGTTCAAGGATACCCTGGTATACACTAATTCTATTACTATCTATTGCAGGGGTTCCCAACATGCTGCCCACGGGCACACTTTCTCTGCTGTCTGCCAAGTGTTTTTAGGAAGTGGGGGGGAGGCCTAGCAAGACTTCTGATTGGCTATTGGAGATTTGAATGGCTGTGCACTTTTTAAAATATTGTTTTGGCAGCAGCTGCTACCACAGCACAAGGATCTACACTGTGTTATGGAAGTTAGGCAGTGGTAATCATTTTGTGGATGGCTCCATTTCCTGGGGCAGCCATTTTGTGGATCTTCCACCATGCTATGTCAGAATTCCAAATGTGCTGTGAGGTTCAAATTGGTTGTGGACCCCTGAGCCCATTGTCCAAGGAGCTCATATCAACATACATGGTTCTCCACTCCTCCGTTAGATCCTCATAACCCTGGGAGACAGATTCAGCTGAGAGAGTGACTAACATTACATCACTCATGAGCTTCATGACCAAGCAAAGATTTGAACCCAGCCTCTTCACTCCTAGTCCAACAATCTAATGGGGCTCATGGAGAGCTACATTTGTACTTTCTATCAATTTACTACATTTACTTCCATTCCTACCATGAATGCAGAGAAACAATGTTCCACAAACTTAAGTTGCAGCTTACCTGGGAGAACTTGAGAGACTTGTGCCATGGAAACTTCCTGGGTGACCTTATGCCAATCACACTTTCTCTGCCTAACCTACCTCACAGGGGCTGATGTGAGGATAAAATGGAGAAGGGGTTGATGCAACCCACTTGGGTTCCCATTAGGGCAGTGGTGGCGAACCTTTGGCACTCCAGATGTTATGGACTACAATTCCCATCAGCCCCTGCCAGCATGGCCAATTGGCCATGCTGGAAGGGGCTGATGCGAATTGTAGTCCATAACATCTGGAGTGCCAAAGGTTCGCCACCATGGCATTAGGGAGAAAGGCAGGGTATATAAATGTATTAAATAAATAAAATAAGCTTACTAATTCCTCTGACACCCCGTCTCAAGGTAGGAACCCTAACCACCTGTTAACTACAGGCCCCGCCAAGCAAGGGCCTTGCTACTTTCCTGAAACATGGGACAAGTGCCCCATTGGGGAGGAGTATGCAGAAAAGGCACAAGTGACTCCTGAGCCACTGGGCATCACTGCATAGTCTCTCTAAGAATAGGCACTCTTGCACAGTCCCTACATATATAAGAAAAATAATTGAGGAAATTTAACATAACCTTTAGCCTCATCACAACTTCAACCACCTCTATTCACCAAATTTGGGAACAGATTTTCCCATTTGAACATCTTCAATATAATACAAACTCTACTGCTTTCTCTTAGAAAGTATTTCACCTCAGACATGGGGAAACAGTCCCAAATCTTCACATTTACTACAAAAGTATTTAACTACTGAGAACACTTTAACTGTACTTTTTGCTATATCATGATAATGGCCAGGTGTATCTTTGGGGAAGACTCACCTTAATGGATACCTTCATCTCTGTGACAAAAGCACGCCGGGCTGCTATCTCAGAGGACTCAATTTTGAACTTACGGGGGTTTGATTCCACAATGCGTGTGCTTACGTTAAGTGCAAAGAGTTCTGAATAATTTAGCTTTGAGTATAGTTTTTACAAATATTCCAACCAGAGGCCAGCAGAATCACACAGCAGAATATATTTCCTTTCCAGTTCCAGCAAAGAGCTTTGTAAAGAGTCATGCCCTTGCAATACCCTGTAATTCTAACACTGTAGAAAACTGAAGCAACTCCAGTATCTGGAGACCCAACTCCCACAACTCCAGCCCATTTCAATAGGTACTGGCCACAAAAGGATATAAATGGTTTCCTCCAGATCCTCCAAGTCCCAATCAATGCTGCGCAAACTGTTGCGGAGTTCATTTGTTGTCCAGTCAAATTCCTCTTTGTTGACAATGTCAATTTCCTGAAGCAGCTGACACCAGCGCTGGTACAGCACATGTGCTGAATTTACTGCTTTCTGAACCTCACTGTGGAACATAAAACAGGTTGTGGAATGAGGGCGACATATGAGGCAAAGGAACTAGGACGAGGTGTTGCCTCTCTGCTTCAAGTCCATGCATGTGAACAACTAGCAGAATGCAACCCACCAGCTCTGCACTTGACAAGCCCTCCATTTTTCTGGCACAATCTCAGATAAGTAACAAATCTAAAAGGTTTCTTGAATTGCTGTTTGATCTCCATACATGATAGCTGGGCTAAATTTGGCTCAGAAGGTCATGAGTCATACAGCTCTGCAGTATCTAAGCTGAAGTCTGGAATAAGGCAGAGCTCCTTGCTGTATGCTAAGGCATCTGTACCTCAGCCATTTCACTTCAGACATCTGCTTGGAAAATGGAATCTGTAGAAACTGCTGCCCAACAACTCTACAGAGTCTTGTAAAAGCTATTCACCTGGTCACCTGTGGTAGGTAAGAATAATTTCCAGATGACCAGGAAGGACAGTTTTATAAAGCCCCCCCTCCCCATTTTCTCACCCACAAACATATAATACAGACATACATGGGCAGGTGATCTGACAAATATGGTGTGAGCTCGCAACATAATCTAGATTTGAAAGCCACTGTTGTATAGTGGTTAAAGTGCTGGACTACAGTACAGTGACCAAGCTTTAATCCACAATTTGCCATGAAGCTCACTGGGTGACTGTGGGACATTCATCCTCTCTCAGCTTGTGGGGATTACAAGGGGTACGGGGGGAGGAACTATTATATACCATCCTCAGAACCAAGTCAGGAGAAAACAAAGTAAAATAATTTACAAACTGATTTCTACATAGCATACATATACACACTGAAGAAAGAACATTTTGATGTTAAGCAATGTTCCTTCACAAATAGATTTTATGACCTACTCCAGTGAGGAATTGGCTGAGTGTTCAGAAGAAATTGCATAACTATCAGGTAACATGCTTAGTGAAAACTTATTAATTAAACTAAAAGGAATGTCATATCAAGACTACCTTGACCTGGAGGCTCTGCTGCCTAATGCCAAGTGAGTACGGATTGACTAAGAACATAAGAAAGAGCCTATTGGATCAGACCAGAGTCCATCTAGTCCAGCACTCTGCTACTCGCAGTGGCCCACTTTTGGGAGCTCACATGCAGGATGTGAAAGCAATGGCTTGCTGCTGCTGTGCTCCTGAGCACCTGGTCTGCTACGGCATTTGCAATCTCAGATCAAGGAGAATCAAGATTGGTAGCCATAGATCGTCTTCTCCATAAATCTGTCCAAGCCCCTTTTAAAGCTATCTAGATTAGTGGCCATCACCAACTCTGTGGCAGCATATTCCAAACACAAATCACGCATTGCATGAAGAAATGTTTTCTTTTATTAGTCCTAATTCTTCCCCCAGCATTTTCAATGTATATCCCCTGGTTTTAGTATTGAAAGAAAGAAAGAAAGAAAGAAAGAAAGAAAGAAAGAAAGAAAGAAAGAAAGAAAGAAAGAAAGAAAGAAAGAAAGAAAGAAAGAAAGAAAGAAAGAAAGAAAGAAAGAAAGAAAGAAAGAAAGAAAGAGACTGTTGGTTACTTAATACTGTGCAATGAGGAAAATGTACTGTGAACAAGATACTTCCATTTATTGTTACTTAACATGTTCCAGGCATTCAGAACAGTATTGGGAATGAGCTAAGGCTCCAGTTAAGGCTTAAAGGCCTCTCACCATTTAGAAAGCCTAGCAGTAAAATCCTATGCACGCTTACCTCAAAAGTCACACTGTGTTCAGTGGGACTTATTCCTCCGTAAATGTGCAGTGTGCATTACCAATACATCTGGATGTACTGGTCACAGTCCATAAGATCCAATACACACTGACACGGATTCTCTACTGTTTCTGTTCTCAGTTGAGGTATCCGTTGGGACAGAAATCGTAATTACAGAACTAGCTTAGTCCAGTGGTGAAATGCTGAATCTATGAGACCTTAATTCTGACGCAAATTACATTTCACCAGCTTCTGCTGTTTGCTCTCACTTTGTAAAACAGGAGGATTATTGAGGTAGTGAATGAGGTAAGAAGTATAGGCCACACTGCTAAGATGATGTAATCAGATAAAAGGGGTCAAAGAAATGAGGCAACACTGACTTATAATCATTGGCAGTTAGCAAAGTATTGATCCTTCCATTCCTATCTGCTGGAACAGAATTAAATTCCTTTAAGGGTACAGTGCTGCTATTTCATAGGCTGGCACAATATGGACAGCTTATCCAATCACCAAGCTCAGCAGGGCAAAACAAGGAGAATACTAACTTGTCTGAAAGTAAACCCTATTGAGTAGACTGCTTCAGATTACACTACTGTGACACAGTGCAACCAAGCATGAGCTACACTGATCTACTCTCACTACAAAAGACACATCTAGAAAACAAACCACTGCTTCCAAACAGTTATTGCAGCCTCTTATGAATCTACTGTTGAACTGATAAAATGAGTTTGTTTGCACAGCAGCAATGGCAAAAAACTGAAAACACCTAGTTTGTAAAGCAAAGGTTGCGCTAACTGAATTTGTTCCAATAGACAATTATGCTTTCATGGAGAGCATAGCCAAACTGTGTCCATAACTTAAAACTTACAGACACCATTCTCCAAATATTGAGTTTTTTATGGGGTGTTGGACAACCCTGAACCAAGTGCTCTGTAGAGCATGACAAATCCATTCTGTAACCCTGTTTCATCTGGTGTTATGGAAGCCCCCTTTGCCTCATGATAAGGCTTGACAAATTCCAAATGTCAGGTCTCCATAGCACATAGGAATTTTCACTATGGCAGTTTGCATTTTCAGCAATGACTTTATTGATGTTTTTCTCCTGGCACCTCTCAGTGGAAGTACTTATCATTTCTTATCAACCTGTTTTGTCATTTGAGCTAAAAATTGATGTGCATGAAGTTCTTCTCATTGCTTACTTATTTGTAAAACTTAAGTTTACACCACTCAGTAGATGCTTACATTTCTTAACCAGTTGCTTTCTATACTGGCTCCAGTATTCACGCAAATGGAGATTTTTAAAGCAATGCTGGAATTATGAGGAACTGGGGCAAACTGTTTTGTGATGATAACCACCTAGAGTTACACCTATAGTTATACATACTACAACACCTTTGTCATAATTTAAATAAAATTACAAGAAACTGTGAAGAGCTTTTAGTTTTGTGGTAGAAATAATTTAAAAATATGGTCATTAAAATTTTGGTGTCTAGCTCCTAATTGGGGGGGGGGTGTTAACAGCATCTAGACCAGAGGTTCCTAAAGTGGGCAGGACAGGGGTTACTTATGAGGAACACTATGAGGCAGCAGGGGGATGTGGGTGGGCCCCTTCAATTGTGTTGTTCAATAAATCAAGCTAAGTAACCATCCTGGCAAATCTGGTGGAAACAATCAGAAACTTTTTTCTGACTTTGAAAAGCTGAAATCACAGGGTCAAGTCCAATTTCGTTGCATAAATTAAACTAAAACATTTTAATTGAATTGTGAATAGATGTAAATTAATTGTTTCTGGGTTTTTCCCCCATTTAATAGCTATTATCTTCCTAAGTGAGTCATGCAAAGCACTATTTTGAATAATGTTTTTAATTGGGTAGGATTTAGGGCACCGGGGGATGACTTTGCGGAACCAATTGGCGGCGGCCCCAAAAAGGGAACCGCTGATCTAGAATTACAATTTGTCAAGGCTTGCCTTACAAATTTGTTCCCAAGAGTTTCTGAACAATTACGCTGAAGACAACTTCTTCCCAGGCTTCCCAGCGCCTGGAGATTTCCAAATTACTCAAACCTTCCAACGCTTGCAAACCCCACGAGGTGCCAGTCTGCTCTCTACAGCTGCGATCTGCACTAGGCTGAACGGTGGTGGGAGCAGCTGTCACTCACCCTTTCACCACGAAGAAAGGGTCCTCCAAAGACATCGCCGACTGATCCACCTACTCGCCCCGAGTCGTCTCCCGGAAGACCGCGCCAAGTCGGCTAGCCGGGCACCAAGGAGCCACGCCCATGCTTTCCTCGCCTGCCCGTCCTGCAATCACCTGGGCAGCCACTTGCACCGTGGGCGCCTCTTCCCGACTCACCCCGCCCGGCTTCCAAAGTGGACACAGCCTTTCCTAAAAGGAGGAGCCAGAGGAGGGGAGGGATCCACCCTGGGCAGCTGGTTGGAGAGAGTCCCTGGAATCTCCCCCGGGGTTTTTTGGCCCCATTTCGTTCCCTCCTCCCCCTTGCAACTTCCTGGAAATGGATCCTGCGTCACTCCTACAAGAAACCCAGCCCAGAATAGCGGCACGTCCTCCTGGGGTTCTCGTTTATTAATGTATAATGTGTTATCTCGCTTCAACCTTGCCAACCGATGCGTTTGGGTTCTTGCACCCCCCGGGCCATAACGCGCATCAATGACTCGACAGCATGTTTCACCTGTCATTCATGCATTACTGAAATTATTTTTACCTGCATTTTCTAATCCTTCAATGCACATTTAAATAGAGAGAGTGGTGGACATTTTAATTCGTCTTGATACCCAATCCGTACGTGAGGATCTGATTGCAGTCGTAGCGGACACGTGTACAGGAAAAGGGAGCAGTTACGTCTGGGGAACAAATGCTGCACACTTTCGCTTCCCATGTTCTTCACTTCAATGCCATATTCAGAACGAGCCTCGTCTTAGCCTGCTGCACCCTCATGTGCCAACTGAATGCATCTAATAAACTAGCTCGTGGGAATGGGGAAGGAGCACCTGCGTGGACACGACTAAAGCACTTAGTTCACTGTAACGGGTGAGTGTGTAGCTTTAGTGTACCGTCAACTTCCCAGATAGCGTCAATAAGCAAATGTTGTGAGAGATGCATGTTGTTGTGCCGGTGCTTGTGTACAAAGTCTCGCCTTACCTCACCTCGCAGTGCGGGTCACCAGATTAAAGTTTGAGTCCGGTGGCGCCTTTAAACAGATCAAGTGCAAAGCAGCCGTCAGCCCTTGGACCAGGTCCCGGAAACCCCACGAAGCCCGCGGCACCTTTGCCCATGTATGGAAACAGGAAGCGAAGCCGCGGCTTGGCGTCAGCAGTTCTGGAACGCTAGTAGACGTGACTTTGACTCCTCCCCCTGACGTCATTGCCCAACAATACAGGGTGGGAAGCGGGCACCAGAGAGGCTGGCGTGACCGAACAGGGGGAGGAGCCTTTTCAACTGTGGAAGCCCCGGGGCGATGCAAAGGATTTCTTTCTCATTGAGATGCGAGAGCCGCCTCTATTTACCTCCGTTGTTTGGGTGTGTTGGAGAAAAGGGAGCAAATATAGGGATTGTCAAGGGAGACGATTTTAAATACGTTCTCTTGCAGCTGTGTTAAAGGTGTGGAGGTGCAAATGTAAGCTGATGTGTGCAAATCAGGTAACACCCCCCCCCCCCGTAGTGTGTGCAGAGTAAACAACAAAGCTAGGTGATATAAATCCCGATGAAGGTAAGGCCTAGTGAACACAATAGGATTGAATCCTGAGTCGGCCATTATCACTTTTCAGACCCGATCTGAGTCAGGGTTATAAGTAGGTGTCATTACATTTGCTGACTGTTTACACATTAACGTACCCAGGGTTGCAGTTACAAGCTATTTAGTTTAAACTAACAAGGCTTGTACTTTTTATAGTATTAAAAGTAATGATTTCTGCTATAATAACTTTCCCCCCTGGTTTCTGAATGCAGAGCAAGGCTTGAGTTAGGAATGTTAGTTGCAGTTTAACAGGAATTACAAAATGTTGCATCAAGCACGAAACAGAGGAAAGTGCCCTTTAGTACAGAAAACTAGAGACTAGGTTGCCAGTTCTTTGTTTGGAAATCTTATACCAGAGGCTGAAAATTGTTTTGCTCAAACTACAAGGGAAGATAAATTCTAATAATACCTTCCTCACCCATCCCTGAGCTTTCAGGCAGCAGCAGTGGCATACCTGCTGCAAGCCTCATCCCCTTTCCCTTTTCTACCTCCATAGCAGCGTTGCCATAGAAGAGAAGCAGCCCAAATACCTATATTATAGATGGAAGAGAAGGACAGAAACTCTCTCCTCTACATTCTGCTAGTGTAGGAGCTGCTGGGCAAGGGTGATTACCAGAAGTCTTTGGAATATGGATGAGGCAATAGAAGCAATAAAGCATAGCTGAACAGTAGTACATCATTCCCAGCACACACTTACAGGCTATTGTGCAGTCCCAATAAGTGTTGTACTGAGCAATTCTGGATTCTCATTCCTTGCCTTGAACAGGGAAATGTTGTTCTTGTGCATGTATAAAAGTTTGCATAGTGCAGTCATGTTTACAAAGGTACATCAAAGGCAGCAACTTGCAGGAAACTGATCTTTCTTTAAGCTTAGGCCACAGGTAAGAGTTCAGATACAGGAAGAAATTCTACATGCACAGTTTGGTCCCTTTGTAGCGCTCTGCAGAAACCAGGAGTGGAGCTGCCCTCTTCATACACTTTGGAAAATTAGTTATATGCCTGACCTAGAAGTGAGCAACTGGAAATTAAAACACTGCCTCAGCTCTTCGAAGAGAAGTTTCATACCTTTGTTTGCCCCTGTATTGATCCTGTATTGGAATCTTTAGCATAGTTTAGACAGAGGAAGGTGTGGTGGTTTCAGGAAGAGTATAGTTGCTCATGTTGTACTTCTGCCATTAGCATCCATAAAGAAGTTTGTGCATTCCTGCAAGTGATATTTGTATCATTGTGTTTAGAATGCAGTAATTAGCATAATTTCAAATCAAAACATTTTTTGCATTTTGATAGCCAGCAAGATTAATCAGTTTTAAAAGAAATATGGGAATTCCAAGTACCATTTGCAACCACGTAGCAGAAGTATATATTTGTGTTCAGTCTAGTTAGTAGGTAAATCTTAAATTTGATTTTGCAGTATTAAAAATTAAATTTCAAATGACATTCAGTGTCATACACATACAGGATATTCATAATTTGTTTAGTGATCTGACTGCATAAATATAGCAGATTAGTTCTTGGCTATGCATAAATATATCAGATTAGTATTTGACTGTGAGTCTTAAATCTGTAGTGAGTGTCCAACTCTAAGAGAAAAAAACACCAAATACACCTCTCAAAGCTAATAAATTCACTCTTGTCCCAGATATCTCTCTCATTACAGGATTTATGTTTGAAAGTTGAAAGAGCAGGATCCAAAGTAAGCAAAACAAGGGAGCTATTGCATAAGTTCTGTAGCTTTAGTGACTGATACAAAGAGAGGTGGTCTTTGTTTTTTAGGGGTTTTTTTGCAGAGGCCCTTAATTTTCAGTTCCCTTGAAATCAGTGGATTTTAATTCCAAGTAAAATGTTCAGGCCTAATACTTTTTAATTTGGAGTGTATATCTTGTGAAGGTTATTAATACAGAAAAGAAGCATTGAAATCAAATGAGCATTCTAACCAACAGGTTTTAGTCAAGTTAGTAATGTGGGAAGTGCAAACAAGTTTTTGGATTTATGCATACAACGTGAATTATGCCAAAATCAATCTGACTTACTTCTAAATGAGCGTGGACAGAATTGGGTTGTATCATGGGAACTGCTGAAGTGAGAAGGCACTGTGGGATCTGTGTAGTCTTGCTCATTTGTATGTGCATGTGTCACAGCACAAATGTAATCCCACAGACAGATCTTTCACAAATTCACTGTTTTTTAATTGCCAGTTCTGCCAGAAACAAGTACATTAAGCAGTGTGGAGCAATCATTCAGTGCATACACACATGTGACTTAGGCAGTAATGTTTTGGAAATCAGTAGGTCTGCACCCTCAGCTAAGCTAAGTTTGGTCAGCTGATGTTTCTCTTAATCTTTGTTTGCATTAAAGCCTGCCTCCTACTTCGATAACCCTAGATTTAGAAGTGTTGCCTTCACTGGTATAGAACAGGTATTTTTTTGCAATGCTGGAAGTTATCCTAAGCACTGGCAGAAATTACCATAGTTCACACTGAATGTGCATCTGTGCTATGGCACTGAACCAGTCCTCATGTTGTTTGATGTTTTAATGCTTACATTGTTTTATACATTTTATATTGTGCTGATATTATATGAGCCGCCCTGAGCGGGAAAGGTAAAGAGTGGCATAGAAATCTAATAAATAAAAACAAGGCCCCATAGATCTTTATGGACACATTACTGCTCCATTTAGTGATGACTTTTTGTAAGTGTTAATGGGCCAAGCATGGATTAAAAACTGCGTGTTGCTGTGGGCTGTTTTTCAAAGAAGTCAGTTCATATGTCAGTTACCAAGTCAGCCAGTGTATTCTGGAATGTGTTCATCAAGGGATGTAAACAAATGCATGCATTTATTTATTTTATTTACATTATTTATAGTCTGCCTTCCTCACTGGGACTCAAAAGATGGATTACACAGAGTGAGTACAATCAACATTTGATAAAAATGAAATTGAATTTTGTTTGTAGAACCAAACAGAAATCTAAAATTTTTTTGATCAAGGTGTTAACATGATGCATAAAATAATTAAAGATTATAAAGTAGGGTCCAATTTACAGCAAACTATACACAGTAGTGTAGACCGCAATCCCAAATAATTTGTCCAAGTAACTTTGTGAATCAGTTTTTGGGAGCTTTCTTGACCTCTTAATGCAGGCCATTCCACAAGGTGGGGGCCACAGTGAAGAAGGCACACCAGCACTTGTGGCTTTTGCCAGTTTATAAGTTGGTGCCCTCAGAAAGCCCTGTTCTCATAAGAGAAGTTGTGTGGGGAAGCATAAAGGGAGAGACTGTGGCAGATATATGAGGGTCCAAGGTCATGAAGATATGTGATAGCCAGTAACTTACACTGAGCCCGATAACAGCTAGTGGAGTGACTGCAGAGTTGGAGTAATTTGCATGCTCCAACTAGCTCCCCATAGTAGCCAAGCTAGCCCGGAATACAATAAATGTGCTTCCAGGAGAGGCCTTTCACTGAAAAAAAAATCCCGCCCAAATAAACAGTTCGACTCTGAAATAAACGATACGACGAATCCGCAGCCACAAGTCGTGTGCTCCTTTTAATATACGATGCCTTGGCTATGCACTGTCTGTAAACAAATCGGGACTGCAGTAGTAGCGAGCAGAGCCAATTCTTTTCCCTTGTGGGGACGCCGCCGGCCCCCTTCCCTTTCGGCTGTCGGACCTTGCAGTTTTCCTCCTCCCCTCCCCCATCGCCTGACATTTCCGTCTGCCCTTCCCCCCTCGGGGAGGGCGGCCAGAGGCGCGCGACAAAGGGCCGGATGCGGCTCGCGGAGGGGGCGGGGGAGGCCCGGGCGCTGAGATCACCAGCCGTATAAAAACGAGCGCGCTGGGCGCGGCCCCACTCATTGAGGGTGGACGGCGCAAGGGAAGCTCCAGTGCAGTCAACAACACCGCGCGCAGAAAGGAGGGGGGGGGGTGAGACTTTCGCCTTCGCGGAGAAAGGACAAAGGTTTCCTGCCCGCTCTTGAGTAACCCCGAAGACTCTAAAGGCCAGCATGGAAGTGCAGAAGGAAGCGCAGCGCATCATGACCATGTCGGTGTGGAAAATGTACCACTCGCGTATGCAGCGCGGCGGCCTCCGGCTCCATCGCAGCCTGCAGCTCTCCCTCGTCATGCGAAATGCCCGGGACCTCTACCTCTCCGCCAAGCTGGAGGAAGAGGACGAGATGGCCGTGGGCGTCGGCCCGGGAGAGGGGTTTGCAGGGCAGCAACCGCACCTGGACTTACAGGGGTCGAGCCCTCAACATCTGGAGGGGCCCCCGTCACCCCCCAGTCCTCAGGCACTGGAGAGACTTCCCCGGGCACAGCCGGAGGCTTCGCTTCCCAGCCCGCCGTCTTTGGAGACACCGCCGCCGCTTGCTTCGCTTGCAGCCGAGCCGGAGCCCATGGAGACTCAGGAGGAGCCCGGCTGCTCGCCCGCGCCTGCCCAGTCCCGGACTAGCTGGAGCCGGGGCGCCCCCAAGCCGAGTCGCAAGCGCCGCAGCAGCAGCCTGGGCAAGATCGGCGCCGCCGAAGCCGGCCTGGTGCCCAGCAAGAAGGCGAAGCTGGTGGAAGAGGAAGGCGAGCGGCAGCCGCAGCGCCAAGAGGGCCCTTTCCCGAGCTTGGCTCGAGTCTTGCAGGACCGCTTCTCGGGCTTGATCCTCTCGCCGCAGGCGGCGAAAGGCGGCGACGAGCCCAAGGCGAGCTGCAGGCGAGGGGACGGCGGCGTGCTCAGCATCATGGTGAGAGCGGTGATGGCTTTCTAAAGCGCGCCCCTGCCAAGGACTCGCGGGAGCGGAAACTTCTCGGTCCGGAGAAGCGGAGCCTGCCGGAGCCCCTCTTTGGCGGCTGGGGGGGCTGAGCACCGCCTCCCACACCCGGCTTAGCAGCCCCGGCTCCTTGGTGGCGGGGCCTTGGCGCTCAGGAAGGCGCGCAGCGGGAGGCTGGTGACGGATGGGGGGGCGGGCGGGGGTCACAAGCGAGTCCCTCCGCCTTTTCCTCCCGGTGGGGTGAGGCAAGAGACGCTCTGGTGGCCTGGGAAACAGGCGGGACAAAAGCCTGCGGGAGGGGGAGCGATGCTTGCCGGAGAAGGACGCCGCACCTTGGCCTGCGAGCCCGGGACGCAGCTGTTGTGAGCCAAACGAGGGCCCGACCGCGCCAAGGAGAGCGTCGGTGTTGCTTAATGGAGGAACTGCAATAACTTTGAGAGAGGTGGGGGAGAACCTCCAGGAAGAAAGACTTCAAACCAGTCGGATCTTGCAGTCTGCTTTCAGATGCTTGATTCCTGTGGAAAAAGCAACCACTATCTGTACAGTGTCTTTTGAATATTTTTTTTTTTGGGGGGGGGGGGGTTCTAGTCAATGACATGCTTATTCTGCCTTTTTTTTAAATTGTTGCCTCTTCTGGGTGGCTGTTTTGTTTCCCCCGTTTCCCTTTGGAATGGGATTAAAGGGAGGGGAGTTCAAGACCCTTAGGCAGCTGGGGCAGCTCCTCTGAAGGGTTAAAAAGTCCTGCTGGGAGCTGTTGAAGAAAAGCAGCTTTTGTCAGTCCCGCTCCTTCCTGGTGTGGGGGGAGAGAGAGATCTGCCCAGTATTCTTTTCCTCAGGGCCTTCCCTTTTTTTCTTACCTAGTAATTAAGAATGATGAAGTGGCCTGTTTCTTTTCCCAGAGAAGATCTCAAAACCAGATTAGTCTTGCCTGTGTGTGTGTGTGTGTGTATGTGGAGAGCAGGAAGGGGGAGGGGGAACCCAACCGGTCATACTAGTTATGACACATCTCTCATATGACTAGCATTTGCATTACATTGGGTCCAAGAGTGCAGGGGATTTCCTACTTATGCTGCCTTAGCTTTGTGTGTGTTTAAAGGTGTGGGTAGAACCCTGAGTGACTCAACTGTATGTGTGTGGGGTGGGGGGATTAAAGTACATACATTAAAGGCATACTGGCAGCTTTCCTTGATGCCTGAAGCTGTCCAGATATACATTGAACAGTGGTGGGCAATACCATTTTTACCTCCACAAAACTTTTCTCATGACATTTCCAGATTGGACATTTCTCATTCAGAGAGACTGAGACTGCTGTTATTTATACTTTTTTTTTTTCATTTTTAAAAGTGATCATTCTGTGAAATTCCAAGATACTTTTTCTCTCTTTGCTCATGCAGTATTTTTTTGACCTGGTCTATTGTGAAATGCTGCTTATTGTTCCATGTGAGTTTAATATAAATACTTCACAAGTGTGTTTAATGCTGTTTTTGTTTCAAAACTGGCAAGATTGGTGACTGTCAAGGTACTGTGTAATGCGACTTGTATGTTTTCAAAGTTTTGTAACTTATGTTTATCTTCTGTTGCTTGAAATGGGGAAAATACAGGCTTCTTTGGTTCTGGTTTTCACCCTCATGGTGTTAATAGTTTTGGTCACTGAAATAAAGACCATCTGATTTTTTAAAAACTCCTGTGGTGCTTAGTTCTTGATGATATTTTAAATTGTGTGTATTAAGGGTTATCACCCTTGGTGTGTGTGAATGTTCAAACAGTGTGCCCCACCACCTATACCTCACATATTAATAATTGTTGATGTGCAGAAGGAAAAAAAGAACCAAAGCAAGAAACTGCAAGTTGATGACAGAAGATGACAGCATCATTGAAGGGCCAGAATTCTAATATCTAGACAGCAGATTAGATACAAATCAAAATTTAACTCCCATCTCTCCCGTAACCACCCTGAGCCCTCGGGGGGAGTGCGGTATATAAAAATAAAAAAAAAAATAACTCTGTTGTTCTCTTAAAAATAAGCTCATAAGGCCTATATGATTGATTAGTGCACTAGACTCCTTGTGCAGCCAGAACTAAATCATGTTCCTTGTCCTGTGAGTGGATGAAGGCAAGGATGAGCAAGAGTTGCCTTGCTTGGGCCAGGTATCTGTTCCTGTTTGGCTTTCAGGCCCTTAGCCGTCAGCTTGGGTCAGCCTACTGAGTTGCATAACAATGTGGCTTCAGGATGGGTGTGAGAGCATAGGCAGCTTATATTTAGAACTGCAGTAACAGAGCTTGTAAACTTGTTTATGATGAACTAAAATAGCATTTCCATAAACATGGGCCACTAGCCAGCTGGACAGTACTGGCAGGCAGGAGCTTGGATATGAGTGCTTTGCAAAACATTAGCAGCTGTAGTGTCTCAAAGGTAATCTCCTAAGGGAGCATCTTCTGCTTGTCTGCAGTTCTTGGATCATGCTGTGGAATAATACGGGTTTGTTGGCACAATACCGTTTGTCAAAGATTGGATCCCACATGGACTGGGCACTACCACACATCTTCATAGATTATGCAGGTCCCCTCAATAGAATTTTTTACATGAAAGGACGCATACATTCTACTTGTATGAGATCCGGCTTAATTTAATTGCTGGCCAACAGAACAACCCTTTTGATTATAATCTAGCATGATTTTTGTCAATTCAAAATGTTCTCAGGATTGTTATGAAAGATTTATTGTTTAGGGAATTCTGCATATTACTGAAGAGCAGAGGTGGTTATTATTTTTCCAAATCAGTAGTCTTAACAAATGCAAGGGAGTCTCTAATAATTAACTAACTGTAAGATTTAAGTTTTGGGGAGAAGACTAACGTTTAACTTCTTACTAGCTTTAAATAGCTGATGCACCAAGGATTAGTTTTGGTTCGTGCATCTGACAAAAGTAGAAAGGAAAGCATGTGCCACAATAAATTTTGCCTTGTAGCCCCTTAGACTGTTTTGTCATTCTAGTTTTCAGTAGATGTTCTGTGAGACAGCTGGGGGGGGGGGGGGATTGAAATTGATGGTGAATGGGCCCCAAGGACTAAAAGAACTCTTCTGTGATTCAAGGCTCAGGAATTCACTTGTAACTGGAGCTGCAGCCACTTTGAAGGCTGGTAATTTTCCCTTCTCAATCTAGTTACTTCCTCCTTAGCTGATTTTTATGAAATTAGTTCTTCAGCTTGTATGAAGTGCTTGAGGTTTCTATAGAAGGCATAACAGACAACCTAAGGTTTTGTTTTTCCTGCAAAGTTTGTGATTAACATCACAGTTAATAGAGATGGACATCTGGCCTAGTTTCCCCCCCAAAGTGGTAAACTTGTTTCTGAGCACATCACATTGCAGGTAGAGGCTCATAGGAATTATTTTAAATGTTGCAGAGAGGGTTTCAAACCTAGCTTGCTCTATGTCATTCAGTTTTCATGTGAAGGATTTTTTTTAACGTCGTATGGAAATTTGTTCAAACCTAACAGTGCACTCCACTTTGGGGGAGGGGAGGAAGTGCTGCAACTGCCGGAGGTGGTGTGGTGAAGGCAGCACCACAGCACCTCCAAAAGTGCAGAAGGGAGGGAAACTCAAATCACTCCTGAATTGCCCCTGTGGTTGAGCAACCAGTGCCATTTTGAGTGTTTCATAGAGCCCGGGAGCTCTTGTAGCAGATCTTAAGACTGCTGAGAAGCTTATACGGTCCAAGGTGATAAAGGCTATTGAAAGATGATAGAATCGGAAGCTTGTCTGAATTGTTTTGAATTACTTTGGATAAAATTGCTGAACAGCTGGAACAAAATAAACCATGACCATGCTACAAGTGTTCTTTAAGGATTGTAATGACAAAGATAAAGCAAAGAAAGCCTCTTATTTCTACAGTTCTTTCACAAGTCAGCTATCATTTGCCTTTATGACACAGGGCTCCTTCCTGCAGCCTAAGTCCAAAGGTTAGGGGGCTGACATTTCTGTGCTGGAACCACTGGGAACACCCGGGGCTTCATTGCTGTGGGGCTGGGGGATGGCTGGCTGCTGGCACCTCTGCCCCCTCAGCCAGCAGGTGTGCCCCCTCATGTTGGTGAAGGGAGCAAACACATCAGTGTGGCCCTCTGAAACTCTGTATGGCCACCCCCCCCCCCCAAAAAAAAAATCTGGATTGGCTGCCCTTATAGCCAAGATCTAACTTTCCCACTAAGTGAGAACTAGGCAGCAGATTCAGCCCAACCCTATTTCTTCCCACACAAAACCTACTCCACCCCTATCAATGAGTCAGCTGGAAAGTCATTCTTGGTCACAGCTTGGTTGCGCTGATACTATTCACCAAACACCAGAATGGTTATGCTGCAAAGAGCCTGACCTACTTATCTACAAGAGCTGAGCATTCAGTACAAATAGAAGAACATGATGCTGTTGCTCTTTGGGGTCTTCCGCTGCTGCTGGATGTACATTTTTCCTTCTTGTAAGATACAGCAGGAGTGATGAAAAGAACTAGGAATGGCTAGATAGGATCAAAGATTCCACACCCTTATACCTGTAGACCTTTACTGCTGTTTTCAGTCAGAGGAATTCTTGGAAGACCCTACATTCTCTCATGTGCATGACTGCTGTGAATTTACAAAGGGAAGAAAACTCTCCCTTTTGGACAAGTTAGGGCAAGATACTTTTTTAAGCTAGGGCAGGGCTTTGCAGGTGGTCTCTTACATATCTTCCCCACAACCACCTCAAAAAATTAAATTCCAGTTCTGCCTCCCACAAACAACCTTTGTGACTGAATTAAACATGAGATTGTGTAAAAGTTAGGCAGAGACATGAACTGTACCTTTTCCCTGTTAGGGCACTTAGGTCTTGAGCAGAGCTTTTGTAAAATGCTATACTTTGAGATGAGACTGTTATCTGTGCGAATTATTTATAAATCTACGCAATGAGGACTGAATCCACCCATAATTTCTTCACATCTAAAACGGGGTGGGGAGAGAGCTGAGAGTCTTTTGGAAGCTTTTTGTTTTTTAAGCAGGAAAAAACAGTGAAACATTCCTGTTTTTTAAAGCAATGAAACAGCCTGAAACACCTTCTTTCCTGACAAATCTCAGATCAAATTATGAAGATACACTGAACACTCAAGAGTCTTTTTTTAAAAAATGCAGATGAAGGAAGGTATGTCTGGGCAGGTTTCTCTTACCTGCATGTTAAATTGCTACCTAAAAGTGGGGGAAGGGTGGGAGACAGTGAACAAATTTCTAGTTTAGATAACTATATAGTCTGAATTAGCATACAACAAGAGTTTGGTGCAACTTAAACGCCTGAATCCCTGTTTACTAAAGTAAGTAGAACCAAGAAATGATATTGCTTATTTCTGTGCTTATCATACATCCTGGGACAAAATAACTAGAACCCCAAGAGTTATCCTTACAAGCATTAACAAGGGAAGGGTGAGGATAAACTCCTTTGCTCAGGGTCAAGGATCTGACTTGTTCTTGAGCATTCATAAGCCTTGTTCAACAAGCTGTGCGGCATTTCATTCTAGCCGTGGTTTGATGCAGGTTCTTCATACAGTGCTTGCGAGTGTCTCACCGGTGTCCTTTGTTGCTTTGAAAATCCTCTTCTTAACTAGACAAAAGGCATTCTGAGCTTGTGAAATATAAATAAGACTATCATAAATTAGGTTTTGAGGGTGATACTTTAAAAAATGAATGGTTTTATATCTTTATCTCCCCCCACACACACACACGCAGCATTACGTAAGATGAGGACCACAAAGGTCCTATGGCTGAGGATTTGCTCTGCATGTAAGACTTTGGGTAGAAGGGCTAGGAAAGGCTTCTGTCCGATAGCTTGGAGACATGATGCAAGTCAGAGGAAAAAAATTCTGCACTAAATGTGGTGTGCAGCCAGCATGGCGTAGTGGTTAGGAGCAGTGGACTCTTATCTGGTGAAATGGATTGATTTCCCCACTCCTTGTGAAGGCTGCTTGGGCCTTGGGCCAGTCACAGTTCTCTCAGAACTCTCTCAGCCTCACCTACCTCACATGGTGTCTGTTGTGAGGAGAGTACAGGAAGGCAATTTGAGACTCCTTACAAGAGATAAAGGTGGGTTAGAAATCCAAACTGCTTCTTCTAAATGCCTTGACTTTGAGGAGACAATGGATGTTATAAATATTTAAATAAAAATAAAAGGACTAACAATCTGCTTCAGCATGAGTCAGATCCTTATTGGTTCAAGCTGAGTTATGGATAGAACACTTATAGATCTACATCCACAATTCAATACCATTATGTAATATAGTTTCAGAGGGTAGCTGTGTTGGTCTGCAGAAGAACAGCTAGATTTGAGTTCAGTAGCATCTAACAGAACAAAGATATTCCAGGAATCAGCTTTTGACGGTTAAAGCTCCCTTCATCAGATTTCATAATATGGCTACAACAAAGCTTATGATCTTCCATAAGGTGTACTGGTTAAAAAGCACACATTTTTAAAAAGTCCTGTTTGCAACATTACACGACGGCATATCATTTAAGATGTGTTTGAATTTCAGAGTCCTGGCTCTTTTTAGTTTTCCTGCCCTGTTGCTTTGTGGGAAATCCCAACCCAGACTATTCTGCACTGCACCTAGAGGCCCTGTCACGCCATTCACTGCCTCTGCAAGACACTCCCCCTGTGAATAGACAGAAGGGTCTTTGATAATGCCCCAAGCACATCTCCAGCAGAACAAAGACAGCATAGCTAATGGCTCCCACTCACACTGTGTGATTCTTTACCAGGAATCTGAACTCCCTCCACACACACACTCCCCCACAAAGCACAGGCTAAAGGGCAGGGGGAAAAATCTGTCAGGATATGGGGGTTGCAAAGCAAGGAAGGCCTCACACACCAAATGCAGTGAGGTTGGTTTCCTGTGCATCACCTTCCCTTGGAGACAGGATACCAAAGCGGATGGCCAGTTCTGCCTTACTATGAGCCAGGCTGTATCCGGCAACTGCTGAAGTTCCTGTGTTCTCTCAGGTGAGGGAAAGAAGGGGGGAGGGGAAGCACTATAGAACTACGTTTGCATCCTTAATCAGATGGGAGTCTTGGCCTAGCTACCACAGCTCTCCACCCCCACCCCCACCCCCAAACTGCATTTAGTTCTACTGGGTAACAAAATATTTCTAAGTGCCTTGAAACCTTCATTTTCACCCTTTGGGTTTCACTGCATTTCTCTTCAGTTCTGTGTGAAGCAGAAAGAAAAGTAGCTCCCACACTCCGTAGTTCCTTGATGCTTGTGTGACTTATTCCATTATCAAAGCAGCAATCCTAATCATGCTTACTAGGGAGCAAGCCCTATTAGAATGAGTTTTCTGAGTGAACATGTGTTGGATTGGGCTAAAAAACACTGCAACAACAAAAGCAATAGTAACTTGGTTATCTCTGGATAAAATATACCAGAAAGGCATGCAAGGCTGTTACTAGCAGCCACAAGCCTTGCCATTCACATCTAGACACAGACACACTTTTGTCGGTATAACCAAGTAGCAACCAACTTGTTTCTGGACTTCAAGGCTGTATACACAGTTCTGAAAAGGAATTTTCCCAGGTTACAAAAATGGCAAGACAGACAGCAGACAGCCTTACTGGAATTTTAGGTGAAAAGCATAAAATCAGCTGACCAAGTTTACTTTTTTTGTTCTCAGGGTGATTCTGCTCTGCCCAGCTTCCGTTAGCCCAGGTTCTCTTTCGGCGTCAGTCCTTCAGCAGCTACCTCATTCCCTGCCACATTGCTTGGGCAGGCTGGAATCCCACGATTACTACACCCCATAGTGTGTGCAATCACTATTGACTATTATCCTGGGCTGGGAACAGCCAGACAACCTCATTAAAGTGCTCCAACCTGGCCAATTATGGGCCACACCTCAGGATAATTAGCACCCATGGGAAACTGCTTTGCAGACAGGCTGTATCCACTAACAGCTAGAGCAGGTTATTCTAGAAGCCAGAACTCCTAAAGCTCCCCACCACCACCTCCTCCTCACTCATTAGTAAAGAAGGAAACAAAATCCATGGAGACTCAGGATACTTTCAGGAGCACAGACTTCATGTCACATGACTTCTTTCAACCTTGGGTTCTCTGCCTCTAACCATTCAACAAAAAGGAAAACAGGACCTCCCGGTTATTTCAAAGCCAAAAATTCCCTGTAGCAAGTAAACAATCCCTTCTTCAATCCTGCTACACGCACTACAGCATGCATAATAAGAGTTTATGTATATAGTAAAATAATCTCTGAATGAAAAAACCTGCCCCAACCGGGAAAAGTCCATAAACAGTCATTCTCCCTTTCCCATATTCCGTCATTTCTTGGACCACGATTATGCTTGTGCACTGATTGTTGACCACTGCAGCCTTTCCACCACCCTTTAGATATTTCTAACCATTTTAACCATTGCATTTTCACAGGAAACAAAATGAGTGCTGTGATTTCCATTTTTGTCACAAAATGGAAAGGTTGATATTCCATATCCTGTACTCATAAAACCAAAGCTAGCCTTCTTATATAACCTCATGTAGAACTTCTAAGGAAAGCCATCACACTTGACTTGGAACTGACTAAAAACTGACCCTTGGAATTTACAATTTATGTCCTGTGAACTGGAATTACACCCCCAAGTCTGGGTGAGCTCACTGTAAGAAGTGGGAAACTTGGGTGCAAACATGGTTACTCCTCCCTTTTGGTTCTGCTTTTCAGGCTCGTGAGACAACAATTCATCTTTTTGAGCCAGTCTCCTATGTAAAGGAAACTGGGGTTCTCTCCTTAAGCAACTTTCCTTTCCTTCCCTGGAGTCACTATTGGGTAGGGGAAAAAGGGAAAAATGTGGAAGGCAAGGTTCCTCCTCTTCATAATCCATATAAACTTTTCAGCGCACACAGTAAAAGAAACCTGCTTTGCTAGAACATATTGCCTGCTGGGAACTACGGGAGTGACTCGAATCCTTTGAGAGGAAGCCAGATATACAAGGTGAGGTGAAAGGGCTTTATAGTTCCCCTTGCCCAGACACAATTCCTTATTAAGTTCTTTCTAGTTCCCACGGATTGTATTCCTACTGTAAGAAAGTTCATTGATTGGGCTGAGCCTCCCTAGCCCTTGTGGCCTCTAGACTACAGAGACCATCTCTTTTCCTGAAATTCAATTTTTTTCTTCCCACACTAAGTGCGCATGCCACGTTCTCATGGGTGCTGGCTTAAGGGAGGTGCCAAGATACTATGCAGACTGTTCTTGCTCCTAACATCAGTAAGATATTCACAGTCTTGCCTGGCCACACTGCTAGTCAGCCTGGGACAACAGCCCAGTTGAGAGAAGCCTGGATTATTGGTAAGAGTGCTGGAAGGAGAGGTGACGAGGATCATCTTGTGAAGTAACAGGTGGTCCCACCCAAAACCACTGGCACATACTGTGAAGACTGACTACTGCAGCCTGTGTTTAGTTTGCCTACTTCCTAGCTGCCTTCAGGGTATACTCCAAATTCATTTTCTTGCAATGTTTTTCCCCCCATATCCCAAACACCGCTGTGGATTTGGATGCAGGAAGCTAGCAGTCGGAAACCTGGCAGTATTTCCTCCTTTCTCTGTCAAGGATCCCAGATACAGACTCACTTCTTAGCAATTGCATCAGGGAGAGAGAGAGAGAAAGCCAGCCCACACCTGGTTGCCAGCTGTTCCTTCTGTTTGCCTATTTCACTGTAGGCATTTTCCCTTCCATCCCAAATACAAAAGCAGTGAACTATTAGACTGAAGACAAAGAATGGGATCCTTACAGCACTTCCCCTTCAAAACCATGTTGGGCATAAATCATACGGCTTGCTGGACTCACTGGACACAGTGTGTAATAGACTTCCCTCTGTGATACACCTCTGAAAATGCCAGCCACAGATGCAGGCGAAACGTTAAGAACAAGATCTATCAGACCACTGCCATGCAGCCTGGAAAACCCACAACAACCAGTTGAATCCGGCCATGAAAGCCTTCGATAATACATATGGCTTGCATTTATGTCTGAAGCCATCTTGTTCACAGTCTGGATGTCTATCAGAAAGATCAGTATTGCCCTTTATAGCAATTTATGTGTATGTCTCAGAGGTTCTTATGTGTGCTGTCAGGGGTGTTTGAACCAGTGCTTATATGTTCACAAGTTTGTGTAATCTTCGGATTACCAGCTAAAGACTACTTGTTCAAGCCTTGCTCCCATCCTCCACCCCTGGCATTGCCTGAATCCCCTTCCTGAAGTTGGACAGCCATAAGTAAAAATAAAACCAGTGTGGCTGGGAGGTAAAGCTGGAGCAACACCTTAAGGCAGAAGTGCTGAACTCATCCGTGAGCCTGCAGTAGGGTGGGGTGTGGTGGCTGCCTTGAGAGGGTGTATCAGGCCCACAAGCCACCTGAAGAATCCCACTGCCTCACTCCCAGGATGCATGTTTGACACCCCTGCCTTAGGGGATAGAGGGCGGGCCTTAAGGACTCAAGCCTCCTTCCTTCCCAAAAAGGCCTGCAGCAAAACCAACTACTGATCAGATATAATAGTACTCACACATACTGAAACAGTGCACCAGAGGAAATAATGTATACAAATATACTTGGGGATTTCATGTATTTGTACAAGAGGAGGAGTTTGGATTTATATCCTCCCTTTAATATCTTGTAAGGAGCCTCAAAGGAGCTTACAAACTCATTTCCCTTCCTCTCCCCACAACGGACTTCTTGTGAGGTAAGTGGGGCTGAGAGAATTCAGAGAGAATGGTGACTAGCTCAAGGTCACCCAGGAGACATCATGTGTAGGAGCAGGGAATCAAATCCAGTTCACCAAATAAGAGTCTGCCACTCATGTGGAGGAGTGGGGAATCAAACTCTGTTCTCCAGATTAGAGTCCACCTGCTCTTAACCACTACACCACACTGGCTTTCATGACGGATTGAAGTATCTGGATGCCTGTGTACTAAACCATGGGGCCTATATATGTGTGTGTGAACTGTGCAAGGGGTATGTGTGTTTACAGAAATCAGTTAAGGTGGGTACTTGCCCATTCCACCAGCAGCACTTACCGGGTGGAGCTGCCTTCCTTCCTGCTGAAAAAAAATAGTAACTGTTTCCTGCTGGCCTCAAGCAGCTACTTCCCTTTTTCTTCCTTTCCAGCCACAATCATCCATTCTGGTGTTTGGCCTTTGTCCTGTGATAGAAAGTCTTGGGAAATCAAGCAGGGAGGTGGCAGCCTAAACAGAGACTCATCCGACTGCACCCCTCCCACCCAGTAGAAATAGTAGAGAAAGCCTGAAGGGGAGGGATTTATCATCTACTAGCTAGCATGGTGTAGTGGTTAAGAGCAGCATTCAAAATCCCTACTGCTTCAATTGAAATCTATTGGGTGATTTTGGACTAATTACCGTTCTCTCAGAACTCTCAGCAGATGTAGGCAATGACAAAATGTTTTGAAAGCCCTACAGGGTCCCCATAAGTCAACTGTGATGTGATAGCACACAACACATACCCCTTACTACATATAAGTATAGTTGCCAACTTTTGGTTGGGAAATTCCCGGAAATTTGGAACTGGAGCTTGGAGGGTACCTTAGAAGGGTACAATGTCAGACTCCACCCTTCAAAGCAGTCAGAGGAACAGATCCCTACAATCTGTTTTAGATCAGTTGTAATTCCAGGAAATTTTCAGGAGCCACCTGGAGGTTTGCAACTCTACCCAAGTACCCATTCTGCTATGCTGCTCTACTCTTTTCTAGTTCTTAAGGAAAAGAAGCCATTCACAAAGCTGCTGAAGTAGTGTAGGTGAGAACACTGGCTTATTCAACAATGCCTGCAGGGCAAAGGTCTGCCCACTTGCACCACAGCAAGCTAGCTGTGCTGCTCAGCTATCTGCCCTTGAGAGAAAGAAGGGTATTAATCCTGAGTGACTCATTTTAGTGGTGGCAGCCTAAGAGCTTCCTTGTTCCCGTAACCGAGTTCATGAACCCCACTTTGCTCTCTGAAAAGAAGCAGGAGAACTCGTTGGTAGTTAAATAAAGCACTTCTCTCCCTTGAAGAATGCGATCAGGGATTTGAGTGATCCCCAGTTTACCGGAGCAGAACACTATAACCATACAGGCTCAAGACAGCAACTCCCACAATGTCTGGGTACCAGCTTAGAAAGATGTGAACAACAATCAAGAACGGCATCTGAGAATGCACAGAGTGCCACTGAGTGATCTGGACCAGGATATGAAATCCAGGTGTAAGGCTTTCCGGTTAGGCCCCAAGGCTACCAAGCAGTTTTATACCCAGGCGCCTAAGAGGGAAAGAATTTAACCGCGAGGCGTTGCTCGCATCACCCCCTTCGACCGGGGCTGCTAACAGGGCGACCACCTGAGCGCCCTTCTTCGCACAAGACGCCGGCAGCTCCCCAAGCCTCGCGGGCAAGTCCTCGTTGCGTGGCTGGCGCAACAGTTCTGGTGCCGCGCTTCCTTCCACCAGGCCCCGAGATCTTCGAAACCAGGGAATGTAGGTCAGAGCGGCCACACCAGCCGGCCCGGCCCTGCCTCCCGAGGCCTTCTGGGTGGCGGAGCGAGCCAGCCAAAGACATGCTGGAGCCTGCGCGCCGCGCCCAGGCCCCCCTCCGGCCGCATTCCGCGCCAGCCACGCGGCCCCCGCGCCGCCCCGCCCCTTGCTAAGTGCGGAAGCGGGGAATTTCCTGGCACCGCGCGCGGAACAGGAAGGCGGAAATGAAAACAGCGCCGAGCCAAAATAGATCGGGGGCGGGCGAGCAGGGAAGGGGGCTCTTTCTCTCTTAAAGGAACAGGAGTCCCCGCAGGCGGTTGCCCAAGGGAGAGGTTCGCGAGAGCACGTGCGCTTGCTCAACCCCTACCCCCGCCCTAAAGACTCGCTGCCAGCTCACCAGCGCTTTCTGGTGCCTGCGTGGGAAGCGGAATTGCTGAACAATTCGAGAGAAACGATTGTGTGGGGCTGGGCGGAGAGAGAAGAAAGCAAAATCGTGCTCCCTGCGTAGCCATATTTAACTTCTGTATAAACTATCAGTTCCTGTCTGTAAAGGCACAGTTCAGAAGGCATTAGAATTACGGCTTCGATCGGAAACACGCCTTGAAAGGGAGGCACCGCTGCTAATCTTTCCGACTGTGAGGATAGCGACAGTGGTCAAAGGTTAGTTTATCAGGGGTTGCCTCCTTTTATTCCTGCTGCTCATTAAACAGCTTTCTCGATCGCGCCCAGAGAAGCCTAACGGAGGCAATTGAAAGGTGGCATCCAAAACCAATCCATATTAAGTGGTCATCTAGCCCCAAAATGTCCGGGTGTGCTCAGCTTGAGCTGAGTATCCTACCGGAAAACATACATACTACAAAACAAAGAACAACAACAAAGTCTTTATTACTCATACTCCACTGATCCATCTAGTTTACACTTCCTGCTCCCAGTGTCCTATAATCCCACTGCAGGTTTCCACTCTACCTCATCCACAGCCCACCCCTTTCCCCCGTGCTTTATACTCAAGCTCTTCTACTTCCCACTCGCCCCCGCCGTCTCCTCGAAAGAGTACAGCTATGCAGCTGGAAGTAGTTGGAGGATGAGGGGAAGGAAGGTTTGTCTGGATGCCAGAAAATCGCAGTGGGGGAAGGGAGCAGACCTCAACCAACAGCTGAATTTCAGAATCTGGAACTCAGCCAAAGAACAGTGTCTTGAAGCAAGCGACAGGCATCTTCCACCGATATTTGATCCTTTTGGCTTGACTAAAGGACACTCCTAAGACAAAACCTTTAAATTAATTAATGAAGAGCAACTATCACACTCTTTTTTTTGTACTCCTGTTCCAGCACAAGTGTCAAACTTCATCTTGTACATAACGCATGCATGATGTAGAAACAATCATTTTTAATAGTACACTGATAGTAGGAGATGTATAAATTAACAGCAACTGATCTGTATTGTCTTGATAGTGGGCATGATTCCCATATCTTTTTTGACCCACTACATCAGCTGATGGCCTCTCATATCAGATAAATGTTACAATAAATTTTCACACACAAGTATTTTGTAGAATTCCATGCCACGTTAGAAACTCTATGATTACGTTTCTACAGCAGTCATGCTCTGACATCAGGCAATAGCTGGAAGCTGCCAATCAGTATGGAATACATACAACACAAAAAACATTTTCCCAGTCATCATTTCATTCACTTTGGCTTAAATAGTTGGTTCAGAGAGCAGGAGCTTCCGTCATTTGGGAACATTTATTTAGAACATTTCTCTACTGCTGTTACCATACCGCACTGGCATAACAGGGGGGAGTGCTTATTCACAGGTACCCCTGCCCATGTGCCAGCTAAAGGGTGATGCTTGTGTTGCAGAGATGGGGAGTCCATTCTCTGGCAATAGCCAAGTCTGCCTACAAGAAGCTTCCAGGAATTCTTTTTCTGTTCTCACGCTCTCAGCTTGTATGCCATATCAGCATATTTTTAGCTCCACAGCCAAGGAAGAATGTGTTCTCAACATGATACAGTACCCTGCTGAATGAATACTCATTTTCAGCTACAAGAAGACTCCTGATGTCATTGCCTCCCCTGACTATCTTAACGCAGATACTCCCTTCTGTAACTGTCTTCTGACCACTTCACAATACACTTGATTGTTTCTTAAACAGTCCATCCGGACACCTCCCAGAGGTTGTCCTAACATCCCCCAAAGGTTGTCCTGACACCTGACACCCCCAGAGCTGAATCTTCACCCTATAAACATCCTTAACCCCCCCCCCCCCCGGCCATTTGCTCAGTGTCATTGACACCTTTCCGTCTTTGTCATTGTCCAACACATTGCCCACTGGAACCACACATTGGCTGTTTGGCTCTGAACCCTGAATCTTCTTCACATCACAATCAGGTCATATTACCCATATATCCCGTACCTCTTTCTATTCCAAATCTATTTTCCAACCTATCTATATCTTAGGAACTCTGTGTGTGCATGTCTGCTGCATTGAACCAAGTGATTGTAAAAACCTTTATCCCTACAGTAAAAATTATCAGATTTGCATTACATCCTTCTGTGTGGGTTTTCTTCTGAGAGCTGATCTTCGTATACACTGGTATTAAAGATTCCTTACCCAGCCTCTCACAACATTAGTAAGCAGCTTGCTCTGAGCTAATATTCCCCACTATATTGAGAGACTATGTCTCCACCTTGGGTAACACTGCTTTTCCACCAAATTCAGAGTCCCTGAGGTGGCAAACATTTAGAACATTAACAAATACTTAAAATATACATGAACACACACAAGCAGGGAGGAGGGCTAATAGTTGGAGAGTTGCTGGGGGGGATTTTGATCAATAGCTTTCTTTCTTTTTAAACTGGGCAGCCAATTCTAGCAGTCTGGGAAAATGTGGTGAGAGTTCTTCGTGTATTTGCTGGGCTGAAAGCTCAACTGGTATTCAGGCAAAACGTGCTGCTAACACAACTGAGACAATCTGGCATTGTACCCAAAACATCTTTAATAACCATCCAGCTATTGACATCTCAATATGCACTCCCAAATTATGCAACACTTCTCTTGTGCAAACGGATTTGGATTGCCTGAGAAAAACGTCCTCTCCCTTCAACGAGGACTACATTCTGCTCTATAAGAGCAGAGCTCTATGGAGAAAAGTTATCCTTTCACCAAGGAGGAGACATGGGCTGAGGGTTTTGCAGATAGGACATCACCACAGCAGAGATAGACAGCCTGGAGACAAGAAAGGGAAAGAGACAATTAGAGCACAGGCATATATTACTCTGTCAATAGCAACCAAGTGTTGATATCAACAGAATGAATTATAAAATATGACAGAAAAATCCCAAAATGCATTTCTGCTCTAAAAATCTATATAAGATAGCCAAAAACATTTCCCATGCTACATGTTATGATACATTGAACAGCAAGTTCCTTGTCTTCCACTTTGGTCCTTCTCTTAGGAGAGTGGTGTATTCTGCTGCCATTCAGGAGGTATGTACACACACAGGAAAAGCTATTGTGAGTTAAAGAGGAAAGATACAACAGAAGCAGAGAGAGTATGGCTCAAGGTGGTACAACGTTATGAACATGGAAGTAGAAATAATTCTTTGCAGTGAGAACATGATTGCACTAAATATAAGACTACATAGGGGTTTCCATGCACACCTGTATACGAAAGATAGCAATGTGCCTCAGGTTTTATTATTATTATTTATTGGATTTGGTATACTGCTCAATCCCTGAAGGGGATTACAGCTGCTTAAATATTATTCAATGCTGGCTGGCAAATGGGCACTGCATTTTCACATGATTTGAATTTGCTTGGGAATTTATGAAAGATAACACCTTGTCTTTACTCAGCAGGACTGATGAGAAATTTAGCTAGGAATCAATAAGCAGATGAAAAAAAATGAGAAGTAGGCTCACATAAAGCTGCTCATCATCTGTTTGGTATCTTCTGAGCTCCTTGAATTGGCAAAGCTGATAAATGAGCAGTAAACCGCAATCCAGGCGCACCACTTCAACTGCAAAAAACCATGGGATAAACACTGAGAAACCCTCAATGGAATCACAAGGAGTTATCAATACTCCTGCATCTCTAGTACAGGTATATAACACCTTCAGAAACACTCAGCCCTGCTTTTCTTGTGAAGTCAGGAATTGGGTTCAGTTTTAAAGAGGGATAATTCTATTAGACCAAGCTCATTTAAACTCAATAGCCATGCAAGCAATAAAATAGACTCCACTTCTACTTGCTGGTAAATGACCGTAAATAAATCATTGATTGAGTCCACTTCTAAAAAACTGTGTTATATGCTGCTAAGTCACTTTTTACAGTGACAATCTAAGAATGTATTAATAGTACACACTAATATCTCTCAAATGATAAGATGACTGCATGACTCATGGGCATTTCGGACATCATGGTTGTTCAGTGTGTTCATAAACAGCACAAATCAAGCCTACAGTGACTTGAGAATGCCAGAAAAAGAAAAAAAGAGTATGTAGCTGTGTAGTTCTGTAACCTAGTTTATATCAGAAAAACCAATGACTACAGAGAATTCAAACAGAGAGATTAGGAATCCATGTTCATGTAGTTGTTCACACACACATTCAAACAGATATCAATATATTTCGTTTTCAGCATGGCCACATGTGCGGATATTTAAATCTGAAGATGGGAGGCATGAACAGTCAAAACATTATTCTACAATACTGAAAAAAGCCCCAGGTTTATAGAAATTTGAAATCTACCCCCCTCTCATCAGTGCGGGTTAAAAAACCCCAAATAATGGAAGCTTTAAATAATAATAACTTGAAGAAACAAAGGCCGTCTGTGGCCACTGGTAGACAATCACAACAATGTTGTTAGTTCAAACCTTAGTTTGTATCAGTTAAAGGCAGTGAGGTGGGAGGTGCTTTCCAGGGCTGTCTTAGCCTTTAAGGAAGGACTCCTCAGGGCCAGGCCTCGCAGCAACCACCAGGGAACTCGTTATCATGTAATTTGCATGACTCACACAGGCTGGCTGCTTGCTAATGTTTAACAGCAGCCATCCCAGGAATGCCAGTGTGTTAGTGTGTCAGACTAGGATCCAGAGGAATCCAGTTCAAATCCCCACTCAGCCTGCTTGGGTGCCCTTGGGCCAGTCACACACTCTCAGCCTCACAGGGCTGTTGTGAAGATAAAATGGAAGAGGGTGATGTAAGCTGCTTTGGATCCACAGTGTGGAAAAAGAAGGGTTTCAATGCGGCAAATAAATAATAAACACAGCTGAAGATGGGGGAAAGAAATAGAACATAGGCTGGTTGGTGAGTGGGAATGAGAGAAGAAGCAGGACATGGGGTGAAGATATGGGGACTGCCCGGAGAAAGGAAAGAAGAACTACTATGGGAGGAGAATTCAGGGGAATCCTTCCCATCACACCAGTGGGACTGGTCAGCCAGCACAATGCAACTGGGCCAAACTTTTCCCCAGGAAGAGGTTGCCAGAGGTAGGGAAGAAAGAAAAACTGAAGGGGAGGGGCGGAAAAATAGGTTGGCTTGTAGAGGGGAGAAGGGGCAGGAAAAGGGGACCTTTCAGGGAAGGAAATGAAGAAATATTGGTGGCTGGGGATATGAGAATCCCCCAAGTCCTTGTGGGTCCCTTGCTTGTTTTCATTATTTGTGTTAGTTAAAATGCAAAAGTCATTTTCTGGAGTTTTACTTTTGATTAAAGAAGAGCTGAAACTGAATGCATTTTTTAAATATGTACATATGTAGCTTGGCTCATTTTCAAATTAGTCTGAATACAGCAGCATAACTTAATTCCCACCTCTACAGAGACGAGAGGGGTAGTTAATGCAGGCAACCCTTAAGACAGGGTTTATCCAGAGGCCATTATAGTTATGCTTGAACATTTTGTTTTTCACCTTAAGTTTAAAAAAGTGACCCCCCTCTCCCCCAAAACAAGTGATTAAGGCTGCAATCCTAAGAGCCATTCTTGGGAGCAAGGCCCACTAAATAAAAGGGGATTTACTTCTACTTTAAATTGCTGTCTAGGAATGCAATCCTATGGGCAAGATGTGAAATGGTAAGGCTGCAACACATGCCAGCACAAGTTTCCCTAGGGGTAATGGGGTGAACAGGAGTGAGCATGGGTAATGAACCTGCTGAATGGAGCAAAGTAATGTTGACATGAAAAGGAAGCAAGCAAAGGTCTAAAGCCAAGCACCATGAGAAGATTTCTTCAGTGATTGAGTCTGATGGGGCAAAATCTCATCTGTAACTGTAACAGCCTTCCAGAGCTGCTCTGTAACTAGCTCCATGCAAGACTTGAACTTGGGGTGTCATGCTGTTCCACAGCACTGTACTGTTCCACAGTACTATCTTTTCTTCTGCAATCTTTCCTGTTTTGGAATATATGGCTGATTTTGACATGAGAGCCAGTAGAGAATTCCAAATATTATGTGTTTGTTCCCTGTGTGCCTATTTGTGTATACAGATATTTATTTACAGAAATTTTACTCTGCCTTTCTTCAAAAACAGGAAACAATTTAAGTTATCATTAAAAACCAATTAAAATAAAGCGACAACATTTTAGTACAGATAACAAATGAAACCCAAAATCCTAGTCCAAAACCCAGATTAAAGGTCTATTATCTTCTGGAAAATTAACAAATTGGAGTTAATTCCATAACCTAGGGGTCACTACAGGAAAAAATTCCTCTCAAGCAGGCAGTAGCATTTTTAACTTGTCCACGTAATAGTATTCTCAGCAAGCCTTGATTTGCAACATGGAGCTGCTGTAAAGATGCATCCCTGAAAATACAAAAGGCTTCTGTGGATTTGGGTTCACATGTAATAACTGCACTTGATGCAGAAGCCAACAAACAGCCAATGAAGAATTCTCAAAGGTATAATAGGTGAACTGCGGCTAGATCCAAATTACAAACCAGCTGCAGTACTTTATATCAATTCAAATTTTCTAATTGTTTTTGTGGCTAGCTTCATGTTGAGTGTATTGCAATAGTCCAGCCACAAGGTTACTGAATAATGGATCAGCACTGTCAGACTGACCCATTCCGAACAGAGATAAAAGCACTTTCTGGCATCAAATAGACTTGTTTCCTCAGCACTAATGCAGGATCTAAACATCTGCTAGACTTTTAACTGCATTATACATAGAGAAAAGGAGCCCTGAGGTGTGGAGTGGTCAGCTGCAGTACTGCAGTCCAAGTTCTGCTCATGACCTGAGTTTGATCCCAAGGGAAGCTGGTTTCATGTAGCTGGCTCCAAGGTCTTTAAAATGAGTACCCAGCTTGCTAGTGGTAAAGTGTAGATGACTGGGAAGGCAGTGGCAAACCACCCAGTAAACGAAGTCTGCCTAGTAAATGTTGTGATGCAACATCATCCCATGGGTCAGTAAAGACCCAATACTTGCACAGGGGACTACCATTACTACACAGAGAAAACTGTACCCCATCAAATGCTGAGAGTAGAATATTCTCTTGCAAAAACTACTCCCCAAAGTTTTCTTCTCCCCACCCACAGAGATATGGCCTCTTATCTTGGAAACATGAGAATCTTTCTGTAGGGGTTTACCCTCCTAAGTTAGCTGTGGAAGTGCCTTAGTGATTATATGGTTGGAGTAACCATTCCTTCTCTGCATGTCAGCCCATAAAGGGGATATGCCTTTGTGGGAGATTCCAACCCTCATCTGCAGAGCTCCAGGGATGTTATAGGGCTCCTCCTAGGCATGCCATGGTCTGCACTACAGCAATGGTGCAGTATTTCCTTTGTTGCTTCCCTTGCTGTGCTGAGTGTGTGGGTGTGTAGGCCAGGACAGAATGATGTCAGGGAGGTATCCCAGCACTGTGCAACATAAAGAAACACATCTCACCATGACATGCCTCTGAAGATGCTAGCCATAAATGCAGGTGAAATGTTAGAAGCAAAAACAACCAAATTAAAGCTACACAGTACAGAAAACTCAGAACAGCCAATATTCTAGGACTTCTGCACACTGCTTGGCTGCTTCCATACACAGTTCAGTGTGAGATTGTTTTGTATGTTACTTGGTAATTAGTGGGTACCAGCTGTGTAACTGGCGGGGGGGGGGGTTCAAACCCTAGGCACTCCTGGGGGGGTACAGGAAGAGCCCCCCCCAATTGATCCATGATCGGCTGAAGAAGACAGCCACACTTCCTGCTGCCTCCTCCTCCTCCCTCACCATGTGGAGAAAAACAGCTAGGGAGAGAAGATATCTATAGATATGCCTTTGATGGCTACTGCTGTGGACTCCACTATGGTTGTTACGTTCTCCATTCTTTTCTTTTTAAAATATCTTTTTTTTTCTGCTGGAAAAGCACAGCATATCAGTTAGCTATGCTGGTGCCATATGGTTGGTGATATGCCAGCACTCTGGTTTAGGAATGTTCTACCTATCTCTGAATTGATTTACCTCATATGAAAACATGATGATTTGAATTTTGAAGATTTACAATAGACCTTAAAATGTTATACCATTTGGTTTCATATAACTGCACTTACAGGTTCTCTGTCCAGACTGAATATCAAATGAACTAAAAACATACATTCATAAATCAATACACAATCATGGATTGACTGTCCTAACGTTTTTTAAAAAATATATCTTATGGAAGCTTTACTTTGGATTTTATAGGTGAACCATATTTTAACTGTATATTAACTGAAATCATTTTTCAAGGATTTGCTTGCTGATTTTTAGCTCATGCGCTTCTATAGTCACCCTCTCTTATCTAGATGAAAAGATGTACACTCTAGTTCAAACATCTTTATTTCTAATTGCAAGCCAGACTCCCTAGGCAGTACAAAATATGATAATAGTTTTCAATACAACTGTTTTATCTACTGCAGGAGAGATACATAGTGAGAAATCAGTTAAGAGAGTTTCCTTTGATGGTTCCATCTTCTCTGCATTACAATGCCTTGTGTATCATTCTGGTTATCTTCCAAAGCCATTAAAACTTACTAATGAGGGGTTTTTTTTGGTATTCTGCACATTCATTCTACGTGCTGGAAAGTGCCCTATCCTGAACAGAAGCATTAAGTTATCACTATTCAGTTTTCAGCAATCACTTCCAGCTTTTGAAACTCAGTGGAGCTGTAATATCCATGTGCTCTTGTTACTACTATTATATTAAAATCTAGGCTAAAGGCATGGTAGCTTTGGAGAATCTAAAATGGCAGAAAAACAGAAGCCCCTTCCGCACACGCAAAATAATGCGTTTTCAAACCACTTTCACAACTGTTTGCAGGTGGATTTTGCCATTCCGCACAGCTTCAAAGAGCACTGAAAGCAGTTTGAAAGTGCATTATTCTGCATGTGCGGAATGAGCCAGAGATAGCTAAGTTTAAAACAAATAAGTTAATCCAACTCTAAACAGCCCAGGAGGAAAAGCTGTGGATTTTATAAACCCCAGCAATGTAGCTAAAACATAAGTGCAAATTTACCTAACTTGGGAGACTTTGTGACGGATCATCTGAAACTCTGTAGAACCATATTGTGCCATATCAAATTTAACAGTTACATGTTAATGGGAAGCTGAAAGAATATTGAGCATCATTTGTTCAATCAGTATCCTTGAGGTCAAAGGACTGTCTGCCCACTGCTTACCTTCAACATCAAGCCACACATACTGAAAATCATTCCCAGTAAATTCATGTAGTCTGGTGTAGGGTCTTCCAAGGTAGGATTGTTCTCTGTAGATGGAGGCTTGTACCTATAAGTGGGAGAAGTGACCATTGTAAGAAAAAGAAAACACAATAGTATGCTTGGAAATAAAACATTAGCATTATCAAGACTGGAGCAAATTTACATATAGTACGCTTCCCTGCTACATATTTCTTGCCATCGCAGGTTAACATTATTCATAGGGTACTTGCCAGTGGTGGGATTCAAATAATTTAACAACTGGTTATTTACAAGCACCATTTTAACAACCGGTTCTACCGAAGTGGTGCAAACCTGTTGAATCCCACCACTGGTACTTGCCCCAGTGTCCATGGGAGAAGTGGTGCCAACACCTCCACAGTACTCACATGAGTTTCATGTAAGGTAAGGTCTTCACAGCTCTTGAAACACCTAACACATCTTTCTTAAATTTGAATAAAAATTGTACCACTGCCAATTTGTACTCAAGAGGTCATTTGCTTAAGCCAGAAGGAGGCCTTTTTATATAAGGGGGGGAAAGCAGAATTCAGCTCCATTTATGTAGGTGCAGTTAAGTCATTCAAATGGTTATATAGCAAGTCAGTGCCCCAATACTGTGAAATCTGCATGTTATTTATGAGCTTATGAGCCTTCTTGACATTTTGATATTCTTGAACTATTCAATATGAAGCACGTTTACGCTAACCTATCAGAAACCAGCTATCTTTAAGATAAGGGTAGCACAATATAGGTTCAAAGAGTCGATTACAATTGGATTTTCTAAGTAGTAAAGTAATATGAAACAATATGAAGGGCCCCCTCTCCCCTGTATAGCTTGAGTTAATTTACATAGCTGAATTAGAGTAATGCTGATGGAGAAGGAGAACTTGTGGATGTCTACGTAAAGATGTGCACCTTTTTTTTAGTGCACCACACTAGTCAATTCTTCACCCTAGTTGCAAGACAGGCAGTGGTTTTAGGGTTGGACTAGAATCTGGAAAACCCAAGTTCAGATGCCCACTCTTTCACAGAAGCTTGCTGGGTGACCTTGGGCCAGTCATACACGGTCAGGCTAATCATAGGGTCATTGTAATGGTGAAATGGAGAACAATGTAAGATAGTTTGGGTCCCTGTTAGGGAGAAAGGAGGGGTATAAATGAAGTATATAAATTAATAAAAAGGGCAAGGGATGAAATCAATAGTCTTTACCCCAGAGCATACCAATGTCCTCCAAGTGCACAATCTGAAAGATCTCAGTCCATACATACGCTTCTACCACCCTGTTCAGTATCTCTCCAGTCTCTCCTACAGTACTGCAGTCAAAGCTCTGCTCACAACCTGCGTTCAATACCAACGGAGGTCAGGTTCAGATAGCCAGCTCAAGGTTGACTCAGCCTTTCATTCTTTCAAGGTCGGTAAAATTAGTACCCACCTGCTGGGGGTAAAGTGTAGCTGACTGGGAACAGCCTCTTGTCATGTCATCCCATAGGTCAGTAATGACCCAGTGCTTGCACAGGTGATACCTTTACCTCCCCCCCTTTCTAAATGCTCAAATTGAATTATTTTGTCACAAGAAGTCAACATGGACCATGACCTTTGCTCCTGTGTTCAAGGTGATTACGCAAACACGACCACACCTAATAGTTAGCATCTGGGATGTAATGAGTGATGCAACTGCTCCTGAAATTTTGCAAAGGTTCTTACAGTCCTTCAGTTATTCTACACCACTGAAATAATCATGTAGTTTTGTGTTTTTCAAGTGATTCAATTTCAAGTGATTCAATTCTCTTTTCAATACAGCAAAAACGTACCACTTTATTAAGCCATTAAATTAACAAGACGACAAAGGGGAATATACAGATCTCCTGAGCAGTCTTGACCGTCCCAGTTCCCCTGATTAACAGTATCCACCAGCAGGAACGCAAGCCCTCCTCCTTTATACGTGAACTGGGTATCCCTATTGACTTTGAACTGACTACAATTTAGATTTCACTTTGATCGAAAAGATAAACCCTTCAGGCTCACGTCACCTCTTGCCTTAGCCCTTCCCCCTCCCGCGATGCTGCTGCTCTGCCCCCCCCCCCCCTTCCTGATCACCAGGGAAACAGCTTCAGCCCTTTCTAACCTGTTCCCACAGTGTCCTCACTGCCTTCTCTGCTATCTTTAAAGTGACTCCATATACACCTCAGCGCCCCCTTTCGTATCACTACAATCCTTCAGTGCAACACTATCTCCTTCCGCGCCCGACGGTTCGTCGCCTCAGTGACACCTCAGCCCCGATCATCGCTGACCTGAGCACGCGGTTAGGCCGCCGCGGGTCCGCCATGTTGTTGCTGGACATCGCAACCCGTCCCAGGCGGTTCCAGGTAGCCTTTCCAGCCGCTCCAACTTCCGCTTCCTTTAACCGCCAAGGGGGGCAACAAATGTAGTAACACCCCAGCGCTCGAGAGATTTAGTTCCTGTCGATGATGTGCGCTCTAATTCACGAACGCCGATCGAAATAAACGTTAACTTTCAAGGTGCCACTGGGGTGGTGTCTTGTTTCACTTTCCCATCCATATGTTCATATAACTTTGGAGCTGTCTTTTCTTAAGGAAATGTCAAGAGTTCCTCTTCATTTAAAAAAATGGGGGGAGGGGGAAGCTCGCGGATAATAAGCGGAACGAAATGCATTGTGCTCAGCAGCTGCGCGCCAGGAGGAGCCAATTGGGATGGACACTGTGCTTTTCCTATAATGTTTCCCCCTTCTTGTTCAGGTCTGGTTTGTAATCGGCATTAAAGATTTGAGGGAAACTAGGTTGCAGGTAGAGGCGCGTTTTGTTAAAAGGGACTCGGGTCTGTTGGAAAGTCTCTGTAAAAAGGCAGTAGAGTTGACTTCATATAAATATATAGTGAGGGACTTTACGAAAATGTGGGGGTGGGTGGGAAGAAAGTTCTCGGGATTCTAAAAAAATGTAAGAAATCCTAGTTGTGTGTAAGAGAAAGAAATCTTAGTTGTGTATAAGTGATTTATACTACAAAAATGTTAAATACTTTGGAGTGGGATGGTGGAAGCAGGATTTAGACAACTGACAGAATGTAAGGCAACACGAATTAGTCGGGTGTGTATTCCTTTGCCACCATTATAAGGAAAATGCTAGGTTGGATGGTGTTTAGAGCTGAGGATTTATTTTTCTCCATGTTGTATGTATTATTTTGAAAAAAGGTGGTGTTCCAAGGTGAAAAACCTACCAGGAGCAAAGCATTCCCAGTCCTTCAATTCAATCTCAAATATTCCTGGTGCATGAAACTTCACAGTCGATGTTGCTGTGTCACCAACCATATGGGAGCATCATTTACAGTGTACTTGTGAAACAAGTTACTTTTCTTCATAATGGCTTTTCCAGAGCCAAAGCCAAAGAAACCTGAGCTACCTAAAAAACTGCTGGACACATTGCAATGTAAACAGGGAGCTGTCAGGGCTGTAAGGTTCAACGGTGAGTGCAACCTTGATCCTGTACAATAGATATTGCTATATAATTATTAGGGCTATAGAAACTAAGGCAGAGGATCCTCGTTGTGTGGTTTACAAGGAAACTAGGATCTGTTGTGTAACTCCTGTTTTGTAGTGTTTTATTAGCTCAAGAAAGCTATTACAGTGGGTGTGAGGAAGTGCTGAGGAAAAGTTTTTGACCATGGAAATGGTGCAATCAATGAATAATATCCCAGGGTGGAACTTGATTAGGTAATTGTGGTGCTGATCTGATCTGGCTGACAGGCTAGTTCTGATCTCATCAGATCTTAGAAGGTATGGAGGGTCATCTTGGCTAGTAAGTGGATGGGAGACCACTAAGGAATTCCAGGGTCACTATGCAGAGAAAGTCAGAGGCAAACCACCTCTGTAAGTCTCTTGCCTTCATAAACTTTATGGATTCTCATAGGTCAGCTGTGACTTGACAGCAGTTCATACACACATAGTGACTATAAATAACAGCACTGCTTGTGAGGAGGTGTAGTCTGGCAGGACATAAATAAGGAAGGAAATCTGGCATGGACCTAGTTTATTTTAGTAAATGATGCAGCAGTTGTTTTGTTTTGCTTATTTAACTTATACAGTAAAGCTGGTTTTGAATTTAAATTGTACTCCATAGCTTGATACAATAACAGTGCTGCGATTCTTAGCTCTTCTTCTGTCTTTCCCCAAGTGGATGGGAATTACTGTCTCACTTGTGGTAGTGACAAGTCACTCAAGCTCTGGAACCCTCACAAAGGGACTCTTCTCAAGACATACAGTGGCCATGGCTATGAGGTCCTGGATGCAGCAGGGTAAGAGCTGGGGGAGAGGGATTATCTTCTGTTAGAAAAAGAAAGGATGTCTGCTGTGGAACCTCCTTTAAAAACATGAAAGTGTAAACCATCCCCTTATCTAGGTTAAGTCATAACCTAGCCATTCTGCAGCTATTCTGTGAGCCGCCTCGAGCCCTTCGGGGGTGAGGCGGCTTATAAATCTCATAATAAATAAATAAATAAATAAATAACTTCTATGCTTTGTCCATACCTTTGAGAGGACAAGGCTGTGTGTAAAAGTTGCACAATTAAAAAGTTGAATTATCTGGTCTATGTGGATTGTGCAAATTAAGCAAATTTATGTTCATAGCTTGTATGCCATTTCGAAATTATGTAGGTGTACTCCAAGGGGGCAGGATGACTTTCACCAGCCTTCCTTCACATGAGATATTTGATTCACCTGTCTCCCATGAGCAGAATTTTTAGGGTTGCTTTGGTCTGCTACGGTAGGAAGGAACTGGCAGAAGTTGCATCCACTCTTTGTACTTGCAGAAAGTATAGGATCCAAGCTTTATACGGCAATCCAGATTTGTTTTGGGGGGAGGGGTTGTGGAGGTGGCACCACGCTGGCTCCACAGAGGCTTTGGGCGGCATGGAAAGAGAGGTTTTTCGAAAACCCTCCTGCCACCCAAATTGCCTTATAGCCAAACAGGTGGGCCTGGAGGATGGCATTCCTGGTCTAGAACGTCGGCTCCACCACTGGGAACACCCCAACCTGCCTTCTCCTCCACACTGGGATCTGCTTGGAGACCAGCATAGCTCTACAGTGGCTCCCATTTCTGGGTTTGCCTGCCATGGAGCTTGTGGGAGTGGCCAGCGCTGCCACATTCGTTCCCTCTGCCGGTGGGATGCCCCTTTTACCAGCGGAGGCGGCAAATGAGTCAGCATGGCCCTCCGCCACTTCCTAAGGCCATTCAGGCCCCCCCCTCCACAATTTGCATTGGGACACCCATTTTATTTTGAAAAACATGTTCTTGCTTTTTACCAAGGGAGGCAGACAGCTATGAAAGTGGGTGGAGGCATTGTAATAGAGAGCTTCTTATTGTCTACCACCCTCATTCATATAAGAGAGTTTTCCACTTAGGGATCAGCAAGATTGGTAAGCACCTGAGCTTTTCTTAGTCATTGTGTGGATTTAGGCTGTCTGCCAGTATACCTGATGCTGTCCTCCTAATTCTTCCTGGAGATGAGAGAGGGCTGGGGGCTCCATCTTCTGCAGAAGCCTTGGGCGTTTGGCTCCCCTTTCTGTGGCAGGAAGCCATAGCATTTTAGGGTGGCAGTCACCATCCCTTTTCAAAATATCAAACATGCCTGGTGACTTAAAAAGGGTTGGGACTCCTGGCCCACTGTTACCTGCTGGACCCACCCCCCCCCCCCCCCGCCCAAAAAAACCCACACAAAACCCCCAGAACAGTTCTTTGTTGCATAAATTAACAAACTTAATAAGCTTTTGTTAGCTTGACCCTGCATCATCAGATGCAGTGAACAGAACCATTGCTTGCAAGATTCCTAATACCTCAAAAGAGGAGAGAAAATAAATGTGAACAGTGGGTCAGAAGGCCTGGTTGGCTCTCTTCTTTCTGTAGGCCACTCTGTATACACATTCAGATCTATTTTTACAACTTCCACGACTTTTTAAAATATGGAATGTGACAGTCTCTGTCAGAATTCAGTACCTACTACTAAATTCTGTACTCTTACCATTCAACTGAGGGTACCCTGGGACTGTTCTTTGTATTAGAGTGGGAGATGCGGAAGCCAAGAAATTACATTTCTGTTGCTGTTTCTTGTTTCCCATAGGTCGTTTGATAACAGCCAGCTTTGCTCGTGTGGATCAGACAAGACTGTTGTTCTGTGGGATGTGGCTACGGGGCAAGTGATTCGTAAGTTTCGTGGCCATGCAGGGGTAAGATGCGTTCTGTCCTTGTTGGGCTTCAGGTATATGTCTCCTCTCTTATGCTTAAAGAAGTGAATTCCACTGAACTTGGCCTTGGCCGTGAAAGATAATAAATAGCTCTGTATTCTTGGGTGCTGTGTGGTTTCCGGGCTGTATGGCCGTGTTCTAGCAGCAATCTCTCCTGACGTTTCGCCTGCGTCTGTGGCTGGCATCTTCAGAGGATCTGATGTTGGGAAAGCAAGTGGAGTATATATCAGATATATACTCCACTTGCTTTCCCAACATCAGATCCTCTGAAGATGCCAGCCACAGACGCAGGCGAAACGTCAGGAGAGAATGCTGCTAGAACACGGCCATACAGCCCGGAAACCACACAGCACCCAAGTGATTCCGGCCGTGAAAGCCTTCGACAAGCTCTGTATTCTGTTTTGCTAGATTAGACTGTGTTAGTGGCATTGTCTCTTTGAAAATCATAGCTTCAAGAAGCACATGACATTACTGACTCATTGCCCATTATTGTGGTAGAGGTGTGTAAGGTGGGGAGAGTTTTAAGGATAACTTAAACATTTTGTGGCATTGCCAAGATCCTTAAACACACTGGGACACTTGGTCAGTGAGACTGAGCACATAGGTACAGAGAACAGGGGCTTTCTGTGACCACCACCCTCTTCCCTCCAAAGATACCAGTTGCTTTGCCAGTTGAGACTGACATAAAAATGACCGTGTTGCCTCCAAAAGTACTTGGTATGTTAGTGTTGTGGAATGGGAGTAGTACCAGAGGCCAGAGCTCTGTAGGAATTGCGCAAGTATGAAGTGATCAGTGAGAAGGAAACCTTTTTGCAGAAGGTCTACTTGAGTCTGGTCCCAAGGATGAGGAAGTTTATATGTAGCCATTGGAAAAGCAGCTGTCCCTAATCTCTTCCTGTCTGTTATTGGGCAGAAGGTAAACTGTGTCCAGTTCAATGAAGAGGCTACAGTGATCTTGTCAGGTAAGGAATGCTTCTTTTCTTGCCAGTTGTTCCCAGAGACCTAGGCCAATTATGCACAATGGGCTTGCTGTGCGATGGGGGCAAATGTTAGTTGCAGCAAGATTTCTTGCATAGACTTGTTTCCTGGAGCCCTGCATGACTTTTAATTCGCTTCGCTGCCAGAGCAGGCGGGTTTGCCAGTGAGCACAGCTTTGCCCTGGACATCTTCCTTCTGTCCACAGCCAGCCTTCCAACTTCCTTGCCCCCCCCCTTCATGCTGCCAGCTTTTTCCTGCTTCTCTTAAGTGTTCATATTGAGAGCGATATTTGATACAATAACAACAGAGAGGGCTTTTGCAAGGAACAGTACCAGTAGGGCATCTTTTGTCTCCACCTTCACTCTGCTTCCACCCTTCTCAATGATCAATAGGGTTTTAAAAACTTTATTTCAGACAAAACTCTGTTTTAAAATAAGCCTCTCTCATCTCTTACAGCAGCAGCAGCAAGAGAGAGAGAGAGAGAGAGAGTAGAAGGGAAGGGAAGGGAAGGGAGGAGGAGAGAATATCAGCTGTAGTGTTGAGACTTCCCAGTATGATGAGTTCTGTGTCTTTAAGGCTGTTGATGGGCGGAGTTAAGAGAACTGGGAGAACTAGAGACCTAGCGCAGTTTAGCAGAAAAATTGCGCTACAGTCTGTGGACTGTCTCCTCACATGTAAACAAAGAAATGCCAGAAAACCCCACTACAGACCCACTGTGCAGCTGAGAGGCCCGAGGCAAGTGTTCCATGTACAATGGACTGTAGTTTTCCTTGTTTTACCTTGCTGGAGTTTGTTTGTTTGCCACCTTGCAGGATCTATTGACTCCAGTGTCCGCTGCTGGGACTGTCGCTCACGCAGACCAGATGCCATCCAAATACTGGATGAGGCCAAAGATGGCATCTCCAGTCTGAAAGTGTCAAATCATGAAATCCTTACAGGGTAAGGAGGAATAAGATGGTAGAGCTATCTGGTGCCAGAGAGGACAAACACCCTGCTCAGCTAAACCAAAGGCAAACCCTTGTGGAATCTGCCAAGTTACCCAACTCTTTCTGCTCATCTGTAGTGGTCTATGAGAATTTGGGGAAAGGGACCAAGACCGCAATTGGATTTATCATGCAAAACGTTATCTGCTAACATTAAATCCTATAACAGGTACACAATTGAGAATTTGGGCTTCCTACTAAATTCCTAGAAATCAGTGGCTAAAAGTGCTCATCAGTGAACATTTTTCATTTCATGGATTTTCTCCTCTACTTTATTATTGTTGTTGCATTCCATTCCAATAAAAACTTTCTGCTAACTTTTTGTTCACAAAATAAGCTTTTAAAAACTTTGAAACTTACAAGCTCTTTAAACACAAGGCTTCATCCAGTTTCCCATTGGCCCAGCAACTGCATCCCAAACATAGTTTCCTCCTCTGCACACTGTCAAAACAAATTACTTTCACATTTTAATGGGCAGTTCGTGGCATTTATGTACCAAATAGTCTCAATTCTGTGACATTCATCCATCTCTAGGAAGTTTCTCTTAATTTTTATTTCTTTATCCGTACTCCCTGAAAAGCACATATCAATATTTTGTTTCCTTATAATATACATATAATTTGATTTAGTTTTTATTGTAGCCGATAATATTTTTTTTACAGTCCTTCCAGTAATACTTAACAGAGAGCAGGTTTTGCTCTCTGGAATGCTTATTGCTTCTGGTCTTCCCCTCTCAGCTTTATTCATTGTATCCATTCTTCTCCTCTGTGCCATTCTTGACTGAGTACAAAGTTTTCTGTATGTTCAGTCAGCCCTAGTCTCACACCTTTGAGGGTGTTTTTGCCATCAAATCGCAACTGACTTGTGATGACTCCTTAGAGTTTTCAAGGCTAGAGACTAACAGGTGGTTGGCCATTGCCTGCCTCCACATTATGACCTTGGTATTCCTTGGAGGTCTCCAATGCAAATACTTGCTTGGTTTGACCCTGGTTAGCTTCTGCAATCTGACAAGCTCAACCTAGCCTAGGCTATCATACCTGTGCCCTGACCAAACGTGAATGCCTAGCTGATTTTTTTTCTCCCCAGGGCTCAGTGGGAGACGAACCAGGCAAAAGATAAACATTTTCTCTCATAGCTTAGTTAGGAGTTCCCTGTCAGCAGAGGGTCCCCCTTCTGCTTTCTTCCAGGCCAGTTTTGGCAACTAGCATATCTATAATCAGAAGACTCCCTTTACTTCTATGAGGAGTGATCTGAATTGTAGTTTCAAGGCAATCAGGGGAATAGATATCTTCATTCAGCAAGTGATGCTGATCCCTCCTCTTGGTCTCTCAGGGTCTTCCCAAAATGTCTACAAATACCTGTTGTTTTTCTCCAAATGCAATAGCTGAACATGTAGACTTTTTGCAGAATGTATGTGCATTTTTACAGAAGTTGCACAGTAAATGCGTCCAGCTCTTTTCCCATCTGAAAGTGTCGAGTTTGTAATGTTAGAATTAGAGGGCTTACAGGACAGAATTTACTACTGTGGTTGATTAGCAACATCTCTCTCTCCTCCTCAGTTCTGTAGACGGACGTATCAGACGTTATGACTTGCGCGCTGGGGAACTCTGCTCAGACTACATTGGAAGTGAGTGTGCCAAACTCCATCTGCAAATCTGGTGCCTCTTATTATGTGTCTCTAACTCTCCCTGCCGCAGAAGTGACACTGACCGTTTCTATTCAATAGGTTTGGTGCAGACTCAGCATGAAGGATTGTTGCAAAATCACATCTTGCATCTTCTGGCATACATCTTTCACCTGCTCCAGACAGTGGCAGGGCAGAATGCAGTTGATCCCTGCAGGCCGTTATCCCTACTAGCATTGGCCAAAATGCCATCAAAGTCCTAGGAGCACATTACAAAGACTTTGCTGAGCCTCTTGCTCCTTTTTACACTTACACACGAAACAATATCACCCAGCACTGCTCTCTTCTTATTATAGGTCCCATCATGTGTATGTTTCAGTAAAGATAGACAATGTACACGGGCTGCTAGTTTGTAGTTAGAATGCTTTTAAAAAGCAAAGCAAATAAAAAGATCAATTTTTAAAAAAGTAAATTTAGCATAAGGGCTCCTATTTCATCTACATTGGGTGTTAACAGTAAAAAATTAATAATACAATAGAACCCACCATAACTGTCTTATTATTATAGGTCCCATCACCTGTGTATGTTTCAGCAAAGATGGACAGTGTACGCTAGCTGCTACTTTGGACTCCACACTACGCTTGCTGGACAAGGACACAGGCGAGCTGCTGGGAGAGTGAGTAATAAATGCACAGCACCACTGTTGTCAGGGGTGGGATACAGGGACTACGCCAACGCCAACCCAGTGCCGAAAGATCTGCACATCCTTAGACAGGCTCCTGAAGAGAAGAAGAGTTGGATTTGTATCCCCCCTTTCTCTCCTGTAAGGAGACTCAAAGAGGCTTACAAACTCCTTTCCCTTCCACCCTCACAACAAACATCCTGTTAGGTGTGTGGGCCTGAGAGAGCTCCATAGAACTGTGACTAGCCCAAGGTTACCCAGCTGGCATGTGTTGGAGTGCACAAGCTAAACTAGTTCACCAGATAAGCCTCCACAGCTCAAGTGGCAGAGCAGGGAATCAAACCCAGTTCTCCAGATTAGAGTGCACCTGCTCTTAACCACTACACCACGCTGGCTCATAAGAGGTGTCATAAAAACTTTCTAAATACATAAGTAATGTGATTCCAGCATTATGTGATTCTCCATACATCTCTTGAGTCGGAAGGACCACAACTGTACTAGATGGTCTGCTGAGGAGAGTCTGGCTGTCCTGTGTAGGAGAAATGTTCTCTCTGTCATTTGATTCCCTCCTCCAATATCTTTAGATACACAGGCCACAAGAACGTAGCCTACAAGATGGATTGCTGCCTGACTGAGAGAGATACACATATTGGGAGCTGCTCTGAGGATGGCAAAGTGTATTTCTGGGATTTGGTTGAGGTGAGCAGAATTGCCTGGGGACATTGTAGGCATTATTCATTAGCAGCTCTGTGACTTTCCTTTGCCTCATAGACATTGAGGTGTGCTATGGAATATGTAGAAAATTAATTCCCATCAGCTGGACAGGGTAATTAATATTTGTACAGAAAAACCAACCCCCACCCAGGCTAGTTAAGGTCTTTGGGAAATGTTGAGCTTCTATTTCTTAACCTGGTTGATGGAACGTATAATAGGTTATTTTTCTTACCTCAGCTGTCTTGGCTGCTAATAATATATGCAGGCTGGGAGCAGAGGTAGGGCAGAACATTTTTAAGTTCAGGAGTTTCTGGCATTTGAACAAGTGTGACCCACCTTTTGGGATACTGAGCTTTTTATTGTAGGTTTATGGGTAGTTTATTTTATTGTAGGTTTATTGCCAAGCACACTTTGCCAAGGTGGTAGATTTGTGTGTCCTGGCCCACTTTTGCCAAGCTGAGGAGGTGGCGTTAAAGACACTAAAGATTGAATTGGCCTCTGCACAACATTCCTCACTAACTCCCTTTGTTAAAAGGGTTCGGGAGTGTGTCCCTCGCAGGATGGGTTCCACTTTGTTCGAGGCTCTTGCAAAATTAGCAGGTGATGGCGACGGCAATGTCTACAAGACTCTGAACTTGAGTCTCTGTGAGAAAGATAGACTATCTATGAAGTACATATTCTAGATCTGGTGGCTTGGATACTGGCTTGTAGCCTTCGGAGGTCTTCTCTTATGTCTGCAACTGTTCTCTCTTCTCATAGGGATCCCTGGCAATGAGCTTACCTGTGAGCAACAGTGCAGTCCAGTCTCTGTCGTTCCACCCAACTGAGGCTTGCTTGCTCACTGCAGCGGAGGGCCTTGTGCAGTTTTGGAGGGAGGAATCGTACGTGGCGGAGGAGGGGCCATCTGCTTGATCACCAGCCCTATATGGGTGCATCAGAGAACTAACAACAGAAGATGGAGTGCCACGTATCAATGATTATGTAAGACAATGCACAGCACCTGCATCAGAGAACTTCAGATGCAAAGATTTGGGCTGCTGTAACCTATCATGTGAAGCATCACATTGTGCTCACTGTCTCCAGAAAGGGTTGTGGCATCGAACTAGGGCTATTCACATAAACACTGAACTGTGCATCTTCAAGAGGACTAGCCCTTTCATGTCCTTTGGGTGGTTTAAAAAGAGGCCACTTCCTGTGCTAGAATTGCATGTGTCTTATTGCTTTGAGCTGTCATATTGCAGTTTCCTATTTTACAACCATTAAGTCAAGTATAATATTGTATTTTGTAATTCCACAAGTGTAGTCATGTTGGCCTGCTAAAAAGAAAATTAAGCAGGGGCCCAGGAGCTCAATAGTCATTCAGACACCGCAGTGTATATTGCAGCATAAGCTTTCGTGTGGCAGAACTCACTGCACAGGATGTGATGAAGTGAGCCGTGACTCAAGAAAGCGTATGTTGAAATACATATTGTTAGTGTCCACAGTGCTGCCGGGCACCTGCATCGTTCCTGTTTGCAGTGGGTTTTTATTCATGGATCATGCTGTAGCAAAGCAACTTGATTAAAGTCAAAACACAGAAGCCCTGTTAATACAACTAACATAGCGTGCATACGTTCCTCTGTTACATGAATTCTCTCTCATCTCCAAACTGTTCTCTTCCAGGGCACGAGTCCCTAATCTCCAGGAATCCCCCGAGTTAAAGTGGACACCCCTATCATCATTGGCAGGCTCCTATTAAATGAGAAATGGTGGTGTGTTGTTGTTTTTTGGAATCTTCTAGGTGATTGATTCCCTCTAGTTCAAAGACAACCAACCTAGGCGGTCCAATATATATTTTACTTGCCCCGATGCCTGTTGATATTATTTGCTCTTTCTTTTATTTGGGAAAGGACTCTTGAAAATAACGGCAGTCAAAGTAAAGAGTGTTATGTTAAATGGAGGGAAATGGGGCGGGGGGGGGGGGGGGGAAATGTTCACACACCAACAAATCTCCCATATGATTGATCAGCAGTCTGTTCTCCGATCCAAAAACAACACAGTCCCACAGTCAAATGCACACTTTATGTCTCTTTTGCAATAACCCCAGAAAATATTCTTTAATTAAAATTTAAAACCGTAACTGATTAATTTTCTGCGTAAACAGTTTCCATAAACATGGAATGTCAGCAGTTTAAGGGCACACGGGTATAAATTTTGTTTCCATGCCCTTCTGGCTCCAGGATCAACAGTGAAAGGGTGGTGGAGGAGAAAGCAAGTTCCAGAAGGCTTCAAGTTCAGGGGAAAAGTTCATGAGTTTAATATGCTAGACAGAATGCAAGAACAGTGCTTCAGCTTCACCTCCTTAGAACAAGCCCTTTAATGAAAGGGACTACTAAAATGGTCGGAAGGAAACAACGGGGAGAAGCCCAGGTTCTATGCTTTAAATCCTTGGGGTAATTTTCTGTACGGTAATGTATTTTGCTGTGCTGCAGATGATTTCACTATGTCAGTCTCCCTTTTCACTTTTTTATATGTGAAGATCACTAATTAAAAATCAAACTATTTATGCAGCAGAGAGAAGAATGTTTCTGTGGTGGGCTTCAAGGCTCTCCTGTTTCCCACTTGAAGTACTGTGGAGATGGCAGGGGTGACTTCCATTCATGTGTAGTTGCGTATTCCTCTTGCCTCCCAAATAAATCCTGAGGGTGCTTTTCCCTCATCGAGGCTTTCCCTCTGCCAAATGAGCTGTCTGGGTGATATGGGTAGAGCAGCCATACTTCTCTCTCTGTGTGCACGTTGCCTGTCAAAAATGTAGGTATTTATAGGGAAGAATTCCTGCCTTCAGTTGGTTGAGAATCAGCGTGATCCTCCATAGAGTTCTGTGCCTTTTTTCCTCCCCATGTTTTATAGAAGATGGGTCATGACAGGTATGCAAGTGGCTGTATGTTTTGTTGCATCAAAACATCCCACCTTCTCTGCTATAAATTAAGGTGGCTTACACAGCAAAAATTTCACAAAATTAATAACCCCATAGTCCGCGAAAGACTGAGGGATCTGGAACATCATCGTTTCTATCCAACAAAGGCGGCTGTATGCTCTCCTCGCTCCCTCGGAATACAACCAAGTTACAGAGCAAGAGCTAAATATCTCTCATCTCTGTTATCCATTAACCAACACCGTGCATTCATGCTAGCACGCCTCAATATTTTCCCATCAGCGGAAACCTCAGGGAGATACCTCCAGATCCCTAAACATCAGAGACTATGCCGTTGCGGATGTGGATCTATAGAAACCATAACTCATATTCTTCTGGAATGCTGTCTTCACAGAAACCTGCGCATGATTTTAATTCACCCTCTGCTGCTTCCAAGACTTGAGCACTCCAAGTTCCAGGCCACTCGCTTTCTGCTAAGTGACTGTAATCCATCGATCACCTTGGCAGTGGCTAAATTCTTGGAAAGCATTTTAAACACCCGTATTTAAATGTTTTAAAAGTTTTCTCTTTTAAATGGAAATAATTTATATGCCATTAAAGGTTAAAATGAAAATGAAATGAAATGAAATAACCCCATAGAAACCTGCCTGAAAAGGTCATCAGTACATTGACTATGGAAAGGATTCCAGTAGAGACCTCCAATGGTTTCAGAAAGGCAAAGCACTTGCTGCAAAGGAACAAGCCAGCGTACAAATGAATGACAAGGTCAATATCACCATCTTGAATTGGGAAGCAAATGGTTAATCAGTTAAATTTCCCCAGATGGAGTAATATGAGCCTGTCTCTGGGATTTTACCAATAGATAGGCAGTCATATTCATACCAACTGAATGAGCTTTAAGGGTGGTCTCATATACAGTGTGTTGCAGTAGTTAACCCCTGAATGTGGTTACACAATGTGGATCAACAGAATCCAAAAGGAGGCAGTTTCTGCACTGAATGCACTCTTCACTGCCAGCAGACTTCACGGCCAGAAAGCAACTTGAGTTGCATCATTCGGCCACAGCAGCTTAGTCACTGCTCCACACTGGTACTCACATAGCCCAGCGCAGCCTATATACTTGCGCAACACTAGGCTAGAAATTAATTACAGGTGGCATAACTGGACAGCTCAGTGGATTACAAGCTACCCTAGAAGGAGCCTTCTGCTGTGTTACATCACATTTTTGAACCAGTTTTACAGGTTTGGAAAAACAGTATTGCTTATTCAATGTCTGTGTGTTCAGCTGAAGATACTTTATTCCAGAAAAGTCTACATAGTGTATTGGCTTTTCAATAAAATAATAAAAGATTAAAATACAAAGGAACAGAATGTTAATGCTGAATTTAAAAGAAAAATAAATTAAAATAGAATGAAAATCAGTAGGCTTGCTCTTTGATTATTCCAATGTAGAATAGCAATTGTTCAAATTTTAAGAGCAGCTAAAATATATCTGGCAACAGCTAGCGTTGTGTGAATTTTATTTCCAGACAGGAGATTAAGTATGTGGTAACCATCTAAATAGTTGGGGAAAGTTACAAGAAATGGGCTTATCAGAAAAACTCTTAAATTACCATACAATTGGCATAAAAAATAGGTTACGGTTTCTAATTGGTAGTGCCTTAAAATTGGCCAGGGAGAAAAAGTGCTGGTATGAGGGAACAGTAAGGAAGGGTAGATATTTTGTGCAAAAGGTGCTGAGGTCATAAAGTCCAAGAGTAACAAGAGAGCTAATATTTCTGTTACCTTGGTTAAGATGTTCCCAATCAAGGTAGCAGTTTTGAATTGAAGTATACACTCTACTAAGCCCTAACTCAGTCAAGCCTGGAATAGAATAACCTAGTTATTCAATATTGGAGTCCAAGCACTAACGAAAGAATCACAGTGCATTCAGGGGGAGATTCTGAGGAAGCGAAGACTAATCTGAATTTTATGGCAGCAAACTGGACAGATGCAGCAAGTTGTGTTTACCAGCTGAAGAACTGACGATCCATACATTGGAAGTACCAAACCATGCTCACTCAAAGAAAAGGTGACTGGATTATTTCCATTCCAAAAGTTTGGATCCCAATGGGGACTCCATATAGGAGTTGGTGTGTAATGTTGCCTGAAATACCTGTAAAGCTGATGGGATGTGGGGTCCACCAACAGTGAAGGAAAGTTTCTGGACAGCTACCATGCTGGATCTAGTACTTGCTACAATATGGCAGGAGTAAGGAATCCATGAGACAGGCATGAAATAGTAAACCTGGATAATTAAATTGACAAACCAACAGGAGTTAGATGAAGGAGGTTGAGGAAAAATCAGTAGGCATGCAAGTTCTTTCTGCATAAAGCTGGAAGAGCTATTAATGGGGGCGGGGGGTAAGGTGGCCTAGTTTCTATGCTACTGTTTTCATCTCGGGTCTCATGCTAGCATTCTATGTGCAAAAACGACAGTAATCCTGGAATCCTGACTCCTGTCCCTACCTCTGTTAGGAACTGCCTCTTATTTCAGCAATCTCCACTAATTAATATTATGGATTTGGGAGCAAGAAGAGGAAGAGTTTGGACTTAAACCCCACCTTTCTCTTCCTGTAAGGAGACTTGAGAGAATGGATGACATGACACAAATGGTTATTTCCTTAGGGCTCTCCCTCTTTGCCTCCCCAGATTGTGGAGGTATTCTCTGTATTCTTTTGATGTGCTTTCATGGTCATGCCATGACTAAAATCATGCTCAAGCTTTCTTAAAAGGCCTGCAGTTTCAGCCTTGTCTTGTTGTTGACTTGGGATGGATCACTAGAACTTGTTCCACAGCTCGAGGAAAGAGTTCCAACAGGCTGCCAGACAGGATTGCTTCAGAATGGCAGTGATCCACAAAAGAAAGGAGAAAAATAGAGGAACATAGTCTTACTATGTTTCATCTGCTCTGTGAGATTGTAATTTACAGAATGATTACATCAGACTAATTAACCATTTAATTCAATCATCCGTCTTAAATATCAGCACACCTGGGTGCTTCATTGCAAAGTTATAAAGAACCAATTTGTGATATTGTTCTGACCTCTTAATTCCAGTGATTCCAAGGATGTAGGAGAGCCACAACATGAAACCATGTTAGTTAACAGCTAATGACTCCCTGAGCAGGGCTTTATCTAACCTGCTAGACATACCCTTTAGATCAATTGCCAGACTAAGACAATGACTGCAAGCACTTTCATCAATAGGTGGGTGAAAGGAACAGTTTCCCACTCTCATTTGGGACGTAATCATATAGCCTCAAGCCTAAAATATTGCAGGGCACTATACTTGTAGTGTACTTTTCAATATGAATGAAGAAAAGGCACCAGCAAATTTCATAACAATATTGCACTACACATCAAGTATTCCAAAGGTTGTACATATAGTGCAGAGAAGCTATATAAAACTGAAAGCCAGTTGTGCCCCACATCCTTAAAAACCTTCTCCCTTTCTTTAGAGTCCTGCAGATCAACCAAGCAAAGATACACTAGTTCAGGTGCTCAGATTTTCTCACGGAAGCCAGAGAACTGGGCTAGATGTATGTGGAGTAGGATAAGAAACAGAAGCAAACTGTTCGACAGGAGCAAGGTCCCAAATGTAGCATGTTCGTCACAGTCCGTGATCCAGAGTCTGTGAGAGAATCTTTGCCAGAGTCCAAGATTACTCTCAGTGCAACCAATTAGACTCCCTTAAACACTTTGTGATTGCACGACACAAGCATGTAGACAGGTATCTACTGAGTGATCACCCTATTTGGAATTCTTTAACTCATAAGAGGATTAATCTAGGTCACTTTTGTGTGGGGGACGGACGGACAGGGGGGCGGGATGAACTAGGCTATTGGCTATGGAAAAGTAAATGAGTTCAGAATCCCTAAAGGATTTCAGGATCAGCATGTGTTTGAATTTTATTATTATTATATTACATTTAACATCCTGCCCTTCCCAATCAGGTTATTTGTCTGATTTTAGAAGTGGGTTTTTAAAGATAGTAATCAAAGCCCTGGCTAGGGATAGAGCTAGTACTCCAACATAAAGTATTACACACACACACATATATATATTTTAGTACATTATGTACTAAATTATGTATTATGTATATGTATTATTTTAGTACATTACGTGCTTAAAATACACATATATACTTTTGAATTATGTACTCCCATACTTACCAACACTTGGTCCAGGGAAAGCTTAAAAATAAATTGTGGAGAAGGATAAAACTAGTATCACATTTCTCTTGTTTGTTTCTGTCACAATTGCATTACTTGTATGCAGTGTATGTTCCATGGCTTTCAAAGGAACATCCTCCAAATAAGAGGCTTAAAAGTGCCCCTTTCAACTGTGCCCCATTATAGCTGGCATGAAAAATGCACTGTTATGGAAATAACAGCGCTGAAAAGAAAAACTGCACAGCCAAGTTCTTACATACATTAAGTCTTATTTCTAATTAAAGAACCACAAGACAGCAGCATTTAAAAAGGAAGGCTAAGAGCCGTGAGAAACAAACAGTGCACCATCACAATGGATCAGTCACCACAACAGAACATCTTTAATTAAATTGTAAACATGGCCCAGAATTTGGTGGCCACAGGATCATTTTTGCCTGATTGCAAGCTCCAGCCTCTATTCTGCCCCTTCAGCTCCTCCTGTTCAAGCTGATGTTCCTGGGGCTAGTGCTGTACTTGGAATGTTGTAGTTGTTCAGCTGCAGGTCCAGCTAGTTCACCTTACCCGCCATGTTTCTCAACAGACCATTCCCCTCCAGAATGTGCACCAAGCTCAACAAGTGAGCATTCATCCAGGAGATGCAGAGCATAAGTGAGCACCAAGCTAGGGAGACACAGGAGCTGGCAGTAGGGGGCTTGTGCAAACCCCTGGGACAGGCTCAGGCTGAAGCTTCAACCTCCCTTGACTTCACAGATCCACAGAGTGTACAAACAGAACCAAAATCTTAACAGGCACTGGGGCTCTAATCCCCGAGAGGAGGTTGATCGAGGCACAGAACTCAGCACCCCTGTAGTTGGAAGTGTGGATCAGTAGCTGACTCTTCATCACACATGGAGTCTCCAGACCTCCACAGAGAGGCCACCTGAGGCTGCCACTGCTATGTTCCCTTCAACGCTAATCTGCAAAATAAAAGAAGGAAGATGGGCAGAGAATTAGCCCAGTAGATGGCACTAATCTCACAGAAGACACATATACCTGGGTGCCTAGCCTCACTAGAAAAAGACGGCTGCAGATGATTCCGCCTACAACCTCCCCCAATTCTAAATTGTTCCTGGTTCCCAAGTGGGCTCTAACAGCTTTGCCACCCCCCATTCAATTGTCCTTACCCCACTTAGCATGTAGTTGTGTGTCCGTGAACAGATAGCCTTTGGTGGATCTGTGGGAACATGGATCTGGGAAGAGAAATACAAGGGAGTCAGCGCTTGAAGCAGGAAGTCTAACAGGAATAGGTTGCTCTACTGTGGGAAACACAAAGAGAAGAACAGGAGGAAAACAGCTGATGAGTCCTGCATCACAACAGGTTTGAACCAGTGCAACAAGGCAGAGCTCAGATCTTCAAAAGGATATGAGATTGATGAAGACAGGTAGTATACTCTGAAGACATTCACCAATAAACAAAGACAAGGAAACCAGCTTAAGATGGCCCGTGCCTTTCTTCATAATGTCTTTTCTAAGCCATTAGTCCTCACACTCCATTCATAATTCACAGCTGGTGATCAGAGTTCTGGTTCCCTTGAGCCAAAAGACATCTCTCTTGTTTTACAAAGTTGAGAAAGATAGTGGAGAAATTTAGCTTTCCTCCCACAAACCCTGAACTTAAGCATGCCCAGGGGTCATGGGCTCATAACTTAGAGACAACTCTTACACGCAGTGTCTTGTCCGTGGAAGTTGTGTACAGAGTGCCCAGTGAATGTTGAACTCCAGTGATCTGAGAGCGATGGCCCACATCGAAACACTGCAGAGAGAAGAAACAGCAAGACTCTGAATTTGCCAAGGCAGCTAATACAGGCATGCCTGCCTCATCTTACAGATGTAGCAAGGCCCTTTCATTTCAGTTTTGAGGAAACTGTTTTCCAGTTTAGTTCTAGCTTTTATTGTGGCTGTGCATGTGTGTAAGGTATTCTCAAGTCACAGCCAACATATGATGACCCCTTATGGGGTTTTCAAAGAGACTAATAGAGGTGGTTTGTCATTGCCTTCCTCTATCTTGTGTTACTTGGAGGTTTCCCATTCAAATACTAACAGGGTTGACCCTGCTTAGTTTCAAGATCTAATGAGATTGGGATAGCCTGGACCATCCAGGTCAGGGCTTTCTTGTGGCTGGCAGAACAAGAACTGACCCAACAATTTAAAGTTCATGACATTTCTACTGTGTTCTAAAATCCAACCACAATCTGCTTCAAGCACAATCTATGTTTATTCTGAGGGTACCATTAAAAAACATACTACCTTTCCCCACCTCCATGAGATCCCAATTCTCCCAGCATACCCTTATGTGCTGAAAGATGCCCCCTTGGTTCTGAAACACATGCAGCCGCCCATAGTTGTCTCCAGTCCACAGCTGAGAACCCTGGTATGACATGGTGAGGAGATAGGAGTCCAGCTACAAAAGGAAAGAAACAGACATGACTGCCAAAATTAGGAATTAAGAAGGTAGTTTAGTAAAAGCAACTTAATCAAGTCATACATAGTGTGGTGGAAAGTAAAAGATACTAATCAATGCCTGCCAACACTACCTTGGGTAGAAATTCTGATGCTAAGCACGAAGATCAACAAGATTCACAAGTGGAATACCTCCTGTCCACAAGGGACAAAACTCAAAATATGGAACAAATGGGCCAAGGAAATGCCATTGTATGTATTCCTTTTCAGCCAAACCACAGCTGGAGTGCCACTGAACAACACCCACAACAGCTCCTGAGCTGGACACAATAGAAAAAGAGCCTTGGTTTTTGTGCAACCCTTTCACAGATTTAGAAGCAACTCCAACTTTAGAGCGTCCAAAGATTCTCGTTACAAACTGTCTCTTTTCCATGGAATGTTTGGCTATCCTCATCAAGAAAATGAAACCCACTGGTCGATCTCTCTCTCACCTGTAGCCTCTGAAGGACACTGTTGGCCCGCCTGTCAAAAACCACCAGTGTCCGATCTTCACTGCCAGAGATGATGAAGTGCTCGTCAGCTGCAAGGGACAGCACCGCACTGGAATGGAGCTTGCGGCTCTTTACTAGGGGTTGAGATGCTGTGGGAGAGGGTCCAACATATGCATCACAAGAGCACGGTCACTGACAACAGGGCTTCACAAAATTAACAGCTTGAGAGCTGACACCTCGCACATGGTCTCTCCCTTGCAGGTCATAGTACTCCAGTTGACACTGCTTTCTTTTCACTGGGAAACAACTGCAAGCAGAAGAGAGGATAAATCTTCCTCTGGGTATGCTTTAGCAAGCTCCTCCTGACTAATCAGGATAATCCACTGTTATACGACAGTGCTACCTTCTCCTAACCCATGCAAGTGCACTTACCAGTAACTATTTCCCGACATAAATCTTTCTAATTAAGAAAACAGTGTGATAGAGTTGCATACTAAATATGTATACTGTCTCAGTGCAAAGATAACTGGCTGGGAAGGGTACAACTTTGCCTTTTCTGATTCCACTGCCCCTTCTTCTTTTCATTAAAGAAATAAATAGCTTATCTGTATACCCTCAACTCCACATACATCAGCTACTTGCAACTGAGCCTCTACTAAGCTCCTAATTTGAGCTGGGCAGATTTGGTGTTTTTTGTAAATAACAAAAGGGACTTGACTGGGGTGAGTGAAGACAATGAGACGGAACAGAAAGCAAAAGGAAAACGCCAGGAGAAAATGTACCATGGTATTCCTTTTCAAGGAATTGAATGAAAAGCACTGACAGAAGGTTGTGACAGATCAAGGCACCAATATCACTGAAAACAGGTGGCACTAACCTCGGGGGTCATATACTGTCACCTTCTTGTCATAGGTTCCTGTGACAAGGATATCAGGCAGGTAAGAAAGGCACAACACAGCCGCTTTCCCTCTAGGATAAGAAGGAAAAATCAGGTGAAGGGCCAGAACGCCCACTTTAAAGCCAGTACACCTCTGCTCAGCCACAGTTCTCTTTTGCTTGCCATGGTTTCGGAGAGGGTTAAGGCAGGTTCACATTTTGCAGCTTCCTACAACGATGTCACATCATCTGTCCTGTGAGACAACAGGAAAGTGGAACATCATCTTTACAGCTGCTGCAGCACTGGCTAACTGTTATTCCTTCTGGCTACTTGGCTATCTCTTACTGGTAAAATCAAAATTAAGAATTTAGCATATTTAGCACATTTCCCCCCTTTACAAGGACTCTTTCATCTAGAGTCAACAGTGAAGGAATATAAGATGACCAGTCATACTAGGCTGTTTTCATTTCTTATTTGGCTAACAAATCCTCTGGCATCTCCATGGCTGAGAAGATGCAGAGCACTTTAAACCCTTTACTACTGGGGCAAAAAGGTCCTGAGCAAATTTCCTATTATCCTATTGAACAATGTCAAGATTCAGTTCCTTATACCCCCACACCAATTTTTCTAAACAACAACCACATACCACCATGTGGATGTCAGCTCAAACAAAAACTTTAATGTCTCACTAGCTCAATATTGCCTAAGAACCCAGAATACTGGAATGGATCTCCTGATTCAGTGGAAAGTGTTCCAGGTTCTTCAGTTCTTATTTTAGATCCCTAAGAATGACCCTCCAGAAAGGATGGCAGGCAACATTACCTGATTTCTCCAAACTGCTTTCCATCAGCAGCTATGTCCCAAAGCTTCACTGTACTGTCCCAGGAACCTGAGCATGCCTGGTTGTCTCTTGCAGCCAGCGACCACACCCATCCCTAAGAGCAAGAGTTAAGATCTGTTTCAGCCTGCACTCCAACTCTTTAGAGGCAACATAATCTCATTCCAGTAGCACACACAAAGAAGTGGCAATTCCTTTCATCTACCTCTTAACAATAGTAAAGCAGAGAACAGTTCCCCATACTGTGAACAGACCTAGAATTTGCACGCTCTGCTGCAGTAGTTAAACTACAGGACTAAGCCTGTGGAGATCAGAGTTCAAGGCCATGAAGCTCATAGGATGCCCCTGGGCCAGCCTCACCTACTACACAGGGTTGTTGTCAGGACAAAGGAGAGGAAGGAAGAACCACACATGTCACCCTGAGCTCTATATAGGAGGTTGGAATTAAAATGGAATATTGATAGAGAGGACCAAAGAGAATTAATCTTGTTTCCTGACCCCTCATACTGGAGAAAATGGGAAAAGTGACTAGTGTATCCGGGGAAGATGCTGGGCATTTATTCTCTAAGGAATGTCGTTTCCAGTCCAGCACCAGTTTAGACATGAGAAATTGGGATGAGATGGTTTAAGCAACAGCCCCATTTCATCAGTGCAGTGATAGCATGTTTTGTTTTAATATTCTGAGTTGGAGATTAGATGGAAATTAGATTGATTACACGTGATCCCTGTTAGTGGTGTTTGGATATTGAAATATTTTATATAATAGCAACAGCATTAGCGGATAATATATCGGTTTGGATAACATTCACACTTGAACTAGAGATCACAGACTGCAGATTCAGATTACCTTGTGTGTCCCATTGCGCTCTGTTCCCAGTGCCTTCACAAGAACTTTTTCAGGTGCTTGGCCTAACTGCCTCAGGTCCCACAAGTTGACATTTCGGTCCCGAGAACCTGAGAGACACAGCTCCCCACCCTGGATAAGAGAAGAGTAAACATCTAAAAAAAAACAGGCCAATGTCCCTTCTGGAAAGAGGGACAGGTAAGATCAGGCTGCCCAAACCTGCTCTCTTCCTGAAGAAAAATTATACAGTGATACATACCTCTGCACAGTTCATTTGGAATGCAATATCTGGAATAACTAGGCAAAGAAACAGCAAGGAAAACAGCCACGGATATAACAAGGGCAGAAAGAGGTTTGCAGGACAGAATAGAGTCTTCAACAGATAATCTTCAAACTGACTGCAGCAAACTGACTGCAGCAAGTTTTTAAAAAGGCAGTCACTGCACCCAGCTCAATTTTTACACCAACCCACCTTAATGGTGAGAGAACCTGCCTTCTGTTTCAAGGCCTTCAAAAGAAATGGAATGCAGTGTGTCAGAGCAGAAATCTCTGTCAGTTGACTCAGTAATTCTGAGGAAAGGTTGCCTTCCATGCAAATTACCGCAGAGACATTTTGATAACCAAATGCAGAGTTCAGGCTCTTGCTGACAGAACTCCATGACTGGCCATGTACATTTGGAAGAACGCACTATGTCAAACAGTAACAATGTACTAATATAACAACACATAAACGTGGAAGTTTTACCTGGAGGAGCAGCACAGAATCAACTGAAGCAAAGTGCCCATCAGCTAGGGAAAAGTACTCCGTATTCTTGCCATCCTCTACCCACTGCTGGAGATGTTCCTCTAGTTCAGTGCAGGCAGCTGGCCAGTTAAACTCGTCATCTACTGAGACATGACAGGGGCATAAAGGAAAGCAGCTTTTCCTTTAGGTTACAATCTCAAACAATGAAAGCAATTTTATTGACAATAGTTATGCACCATGTTTCTCAAAGCTATTTACCTTGAAAAAAATTATCACAACTGACATATAAATATCAGGATAAGCAATGTACATGACTAAAAACCAGCTGTTTCACAACAGAACTGTATTATGATCAACCGGTTCCAATATATCACTTTTGGAACAGAAAGGACAATATGCCTAATTCCAGATTTAGTGGCAAAGCCAATTCTGAACACTGCTAAACCTCTCCCAAAAATAAAAGGCATGATTTTTTAGTTACAATAGGGAAGAAAAGAAGAAATGCAAAGAATTTCTTCATTTTTAAAAAATCCATCCACACACATAGACATACATACAGCTAAAAACTTCCAAAGTAAGTTCCAAACATTAGCAATAAACCCTACATTGTTTTCTGGGAGAATCAAGCAAGAGCAGAAGTGGTGTAATAGTTAAGAGCAGGTGTAGTCTAATCTGGAGAACCGGGTTTGACTCCCTGCTTTGCCACTTGAGCTGTGGAGGCTTACCTGGGGAACTAGATTAGCCTGTGCACTCCAACACATGCCAGCTGGCTGACCTTGGGAGCAGAGTCACACGGTTCTTTTGCGAGACTCTCTCAGCCCACACCCTACCTCACAGGAGTGTTTGTTACAATAAGAGGCGGGGAAGAGGGAAAGGACATTTATTCATTTTATTGATTGATTGATTAGATTTATAGGCCACCTCATCCCCGAAGGGCTCGAGGCGGCTCACAGTATGCTGTTCACTAACATACATACTACAATATAACCCCATTAAAACAAATTTACAATAGCAGCAATCACTTTAAAATTACATAAAAGAGCTAAGACAAACAAATTGAACAACAGGCGGCCGATCTAAAGGCCAGGAGGGGAAAAGGCAGGGCCCAAGATGGTATCAGGTCCTGTCAAAATGGAGACTGGTAGCTTCAGTGGGGGGTGGAAAATCCGTGGCCAGCCCCCCCAAAAGCCTGGTGGAACAGCTCCATCTTACAGGCCCTGCGGAACTCACCAAGGTCCCGCAGGGCCCAGACAGCTGGAGGAAGAGCGTTCCACCAGGCAGGGGCCAGTGCCGTAAAGGCCCTGGCCCGGGTCAAGGCCAGCCGCATCATCGCAGGGCCAGGAGTTTGAAAGCTCCTTTGAGTCTCCTTATAGGAGGAAAAGGGGAATATAAATCCAAACTCTTCTTCTTCTAACTTCCAATTCTGCTATGGAAGATCACTGGGTAATCTCGGGCTAATCAATTTCTCTCAGTCTAACTCTCTTCACAGATCTCATGTTGTTGAGGATTAAACAGGAGACAACAGTGTTGTAAGCTGGTTTGGATTTCCATTGGGTAGAAAAGCAGGATTTAAATAAAAAATAAATCCATTATACAGTTATTAGTGGGTCAGCAGACGAACCAGCAAACAATAACTTCTACCAATTTAAACCAACTACACATCTCTTTCTCCCTTTCAAGCATTGGAATAGGAACTCCCAACTTCTACATGTCAACCCTCTAGACAAGTTCTTCTCAAACCGTAAAGTGGCCCTGAAATACAGGCTCAATAAATGTTAATCAAGAAAAAATATAATCTACACTGCTCCACTGTTAACCGCTACAGTATTCTTGCACTTTACATTGGGAGAGCTACTTTTCAAGTGGACCTCCAAAAGTAACATTTAGAAGCATGGGTTCCACTTCCCAAAAAATTAGAGAACCACTGTTCTAGGCAGTTGCCACTCCAATCTTCCTAACAGTACACATTTTATCAAATGCAGCAATCTGGTTGGAAAAAAACACACAGTTTAATATCTCATTAATCCTACAAAATTAGCCCAAGAGCTCACCTTCTACAACTGGATAGCAGCTGCCAATCCTCTTCTGCAGGCGAATTCTCCAAGTAACTTCATCCTGCACAATGTCCCTCAGAGTCTGACAGACCAAAGGAAGGACACTCAGGACAAACCTGGCCTGCAAGTAGGAACAGATCTCCAAGATCAGCTCTAGAGGAAGAGACAACAGCCCTGAGACTGTCTCATCACTAACTGGAGACGTTTTTAGCTCTAGGGGAGGTGACCTGTGCTCAGACACTCGGGCCAGCCCACCTACTGAGAGAGACTCCAGGGGCAGACTCGGGGATGCCTGAGACGGCTGGCTTGAAGGACCAAGAACTCGTGCAATATACTCCTGAGCCTGGGCATCTGGATCAGTTTTGCTCTCTGTGTCAGAGTCATTATCAGAGGCTTGATGTGCGGCAGAACAATCTGGATCAGCATCCATGGCTATGCAGGGAACAGAAACAAAGAATTAAAAGCAACAATCTCTAGAACTGGGATGATGTGCAGTTTGACCACTGGTACATTTTTTTCACCAAAGGGACAATCCTTTTTTTTTTTTTTTAAACCCAAACAAACAGGGCAACCGTCTGCTGGAAATTATGCCAAGATATTTTCTCTGGGGTCTTGTGCTAATCTAAAGAAAGTCTCCCCTCCCCACAATAGGGTTATATTAGTCTTATACCTACAGCAATAAGTTAGAAGTTCTTAACTTATCAAATCTTCCTATGACAAAACCTTAAATAATTTTGACAGGAAGAAGTGAACAAGAAGTCAGAATCCTCACATTAAACAACAACGAAGTATAACTAACAATTCATATTACTGAGCTACATCATAATCCTCATTGACTCATATCAGACAAAGGGAGCTTTGAGTCTTGACCGCTTATATCCTCAAACCTTCTGAAACTATCATAATCTTCAGCAGGTGCATTCAGTTCAGAGGCAGATATCCCTTTGTTGTTGTTGCAATGAATGTCTTCAAGGCAACCCACCTTCCAAAGCCCTATGCAAAATCCACAGTCTTCAAGATAAAAAAAAAGAGCTGACCAAGGACTGAATGGAGAAGAGAGAAAACTATTTCTACCCTCCAGCACCTCCCTTTCACTCAACAACTGTAATCCCTTCAAACCCCCCCCCCCCACACACACACACCATTTTACAACAGCGTGATCAATAGAAGAATTCACAGCATTGTATAGGTACAACTAAAAACGTAAAGCCTCTCTTTTCAAGTCAGAAGGGAATGGGGAACCAAAATAGCACAACCTGCCACCAAGCCCTCTTCACCTGACGGGAGACCAAAAACCGGTGTAACAAAGTGGGCTCTACCATGCTCCGCCTGATTGCACTGGGCGGGCTGGACACTTTAGGTTAGGACAAGCTGCACTAGCAGGGCAAACTCAGATGCCACCGCTCTCTTCCCTGCCAATATCACCGCAAGACGAGGGCTCTGGGACAGGCCGGCTAGCAGAGTAAAGCTGGGCAACGCTACGCTCTTCTTTGACAGTGGCCATCTAGCGGGGGGGGGGGGGAGGGGTACATGAAGATCAACCGCCCTCTAGGGAAGCTACTTATTAGCATTCCCACCCATAAAAGACAAATCCACCCCTCCGTCCAAGCAACCCCTTTTGGGGGCAGGCGAGAAAGAAAAGGGCGGCTCTACTCTGTGCCTTAGTGATGCATGAAGGGACAACCCACCAGGTAGCGAGCACAGCCACCCCGAATGACCGACGTTTCTTCCCTCTAACCGCCGAGGACCACCGCCCCTCTCTCACTCCGAGGGGGAGGGGGGTCAAGGTACCACCACCCCGCCCCTTCACAGTAGCAGCTGAAGCCTCAGACTCCAGCCACCCGGGGCGCGTCTCATCTCCAAGGAGAAACTACTTCCGGCGTAGACGGATGACGCAACCAACACGCGCGCCAACATTGGAAAGAGGAACTTCCGGCGTCCCCTGGAAGCGCGAGGAGCTCCGCTTTGAAAAGGCTGATCAAAAACATCACATCCTCTGGAAGAGGCGACGCCCATCTTGGGCTGGCTATGGAAGCAGACTCTTACCCCAGTCTGCAGCGTTAAATCACGGGAGTCGCGCTGTAAATAATCCGCGCGAAATCGCTGTGAGAGCGACTAGAAACTGTAGCTCTGCGGTTTCCATTGCAAGGCAGCCTTGTCTAATGCTTCTTTGCGGGGGTTCCGCGCAAGTCTGCACGCATCCAGGGTCACAGCTAGACCGCACTAAGGCTAACTATAGGTCAAATAGAAGCTATGGAAGCGTAGCACAGATATAACTTACTGCCGTGAGGTAACTATGTAAGCCAAATGGTGATTTAAAGTTGTACGTTCTTTATTTTGATACGGGAGCATTAGACAAGTGATCTTTCACCGCCCACAGCAAATACTTTGATGTAACCATTAAACAGGCTGGGAAGGAACAGTACATTTAACATATGGCTATCCCATGACCCAGGCAAGCCAATTCCTTAAACAATAATCTCCAATGACTCCTCAAACAGAAGGGTATGTCTTTCCAGCTAAATTGAAGAGGGTATGTCTATATTAAACAAATGTATAAACATGGTGATTAGTTTTTGTAAGACCAGGAGATATGTTGAAGACAGTCTACTGATTCATCTAAGCTACTTGTCTGTTCTTACTGGCTGTTATTCTCAAATCTCATACAAAGGCTTTCAGAATAGTTTGTTACACAGTCCTCTACCTGGAGATCAAAGGGTTGAAGGTCAACATTTTGCATTGAAGAAGGGACTTTTTTACCCCCTTTAGCTGAAACAGTTTCCCTTACAAAGATAAGACTCCCATTTCCTAGCATCAAAGGTGCACTAAAAATTTGTTTTTACTAATAATGTTTAAGGTCAAACTGAGGACACACTGCCAAGAAAAATGAAAACTAGATTCACAAGAAATTGTTTTTAGTTGACAAAAAATTATACATAAAATGAGAAAAATCTCATCTGAGCAAGGTGCAAGCAGCTGCTTCAACACTAGGTACACTGCAGTTCCACCATTGGAAACATTACGGCACATTTACAAATATACAAATCCAGGATTAACGAACAGGAGGCAATACTAGAAGCACTTGTACAAAAAAAGACAGATTCCATTTCAAGCGGCAGTCATGTCAAGTAGCTTAAACTTCACTAGATGAATGAAGAGTTCACAGCCTTCTTTCTATATTCCTGGGCATGTAATTTTGAAGGACAAAGCCAGGATATCACCTACTTACTATCTGTGCACATTTCTTGCCCATGCATTTAAAAACTAATTACTGCTGTAAATATAACCCTCTAGAGGTGTGTTCCCCCTTAGGTAGGAGGAACTTGAGAATGAGGCCCAAGAGGGATCACTTATAAAATTATTAAAATGCAAAGAGCTAACTGATTGCTTTCAGAGACCTGCTCAAGTTCCACACTTATTAAAAAGACAAATCGAGGAATGCATTTGCAAGTTTACTATCATTTCTTTGAACCAGCTACTCCAGAGGAATACAGCAGTGACCCCCAATAAGGCAGCTTTAGGATTATGAGAAAGCTCTCAGTTGGGGGCCATCTCTGAGCTAAACTTTCACATCCCAAAGTCCATACAACACACCCCAGCATATTGTCTGACAAAGCTCTAGGAGCTCCAACCACTGGAGTATGTGAAACAGAAGAGGATGGAAGGAAAAAGGGGAGGTGATGTCAGTGAAGTTTAAGTTACTGAGCAACCCTCTCAAAGTACGTTCAGAACTTCACCTCACTGTACCCTGTGCATCACACCCGAGGGGTGTGCCCACCCTCAGCACACACTCTTTAGTATCACCCACACATCACAGCAATGCAGGATATTAGGCACAGTTCAACCCAGTTGCCTGCCTATCAATCCTGAAGTTTGTGAAGTTCCTCTGGTCTCTGCTCTGAAGAATGCTGGGGTTGTGGCCCCGCTCACTGCTTGTCTCCGCAGCATACTTCCTGCTGGCACCTTCTTGCACAAGCACCATCAATGTTGATTTTGTAGAACATTCCAGATGACTGTTTCTCCTCCAACGCATCTCCCTTCCCAGAAGTTGCTTTTGCTAGGTGAAGCAGTTTGCTAGGTGAAGCACTTCTTCCCCTCCTGCCTTTCCATCTAGCTGCCTTTGGGAAAAAACAGGCTTGCTTCTACATCACATGCTCTCCACTTACCATTAAAAAGCTATGGCTTCACTAAGACGAATGTATTCAGCAAATCCTGGATTCTATTTCCAGGGGCTAAGCTGATTTTGATCTAATGAGAATTCCTTAAGACGACAACCCTGTTAGGCATGCAGCAAAAGCTATGAGCTTCCACTGGCCATGCATGGAGGGCTCTGCTTTATTATTTTCTCTGTGCTTTCTTACATTTACTGCCCCTTTTGTAAACCAAAGTGACAAATGTGGCACAGAACTCCCTTAAGACAGAAAGTGTAACTAACACTTATGCCACTCTGGCCACAAGAGTGCAGGACACAACAGATCATGTGCCATACAAAACTCGTCAAGTGCACATTGGTTTCTGCACTGCAGGCCTTTGGCCACAGTTTCCCTGCCGGGTGGAATTCAACTTCCCTCCTTGCTCATTCCTGCCTCCTACAGCTGAAGTAATGCAATAGCAGTGTCACAAAGTTAACAGCTGAGCAACAGGGTAACAGATTCATTGCACTGTGGCATCTTCTTAAAAAATAAAGACATGCTTCTCCAACAGTATTTCTTATAACAAGTACTGCTCCCTAGGTGACTGTCAGAGGCTGCCTCTGCTCCGAGCATCACATCCAGCACACAGTGCCACTGCAGCTATGGCAAAAAGGGCTTGTGGGTTTCCATAAGATTCCTAGATGAAAATGCTTTACACTTAGTCATTACGGGCTACTCACAGGTTTGCTAGTCTACTTCTTGGTCACCATGCAGTCTTAAAAAGGTGAATAGCTGATCTCTTGAACACTGGTGACTGGAAATATACAGTAGTATAATCCCCTTGGATTGAGTTTTAACTCTTCCCTCTTCATCAACTAGGTTTTAAACCATTAGAGCTTTTAATCCCATTTTAGCATCTTAAACCCTATCATTTATTATTATTAGCTAGTCCTTTATGATGGCCCCTAGTTAGATCCCCTTCTCAAGTGTTGCAGTTTAAGATTGCTCCCCTTTCTCAGCCCTGGGCTGAGCCCCACCCACCCCAGTCCACAAACAACAGTCTCCAAACAAGGAGACCTTTCCTTCTGCCAGTCAGAAACTCTGGTTTTTGTTTAAATTGGTCACGGAGGCCCACCCTCCCCCCCCAACTTTGTAAATTTCAGGAGATGAGGAGCTAAGTCATATGTCCCACAATGCTCTTCCCGTCCTCCCTAACCCCCCATTAACAGGGATCTGCAACACTGGGTTGTGGATGTTCCCAGTATCCCTCCCAGCGCACACAGGAACCTAAAAGAAGAAAAAAACAAAGATCAGTATTAGTAGGTAGCAGCGCAATCACAGATCCCGCAACAAACGTTTCCCTCTCACAAGATCTTCTGATTTAAGTGAAATGCGTTAGGGTCTGCTTTATGTCAGGATGGATCCTATTCCTCTTGCCATTTTTGCAGCTAGAGAACAATGGTGCCTAATGTCACAACACGATAGCAGTTTGTCCCATTTTCACATGCTAAATTAAACATTTTGGGCCAAATCCAGACTTAAAAGTTGGAATGAAATGTTTTATGAAAGTCTTGGACTGAAGAGAGATTTTTACAATGGACCAACTGAGAGTATTTTGTTCTGTCATTTTCTCAACTGAGATATGACTCAATTTCTGTTGAATGGCAATATTTACAGTCGCAACATCAATTGATATCGATGGACCAGCATCATCAAGTATCTCAGAGTCCCCTTTGCTCAAGGAAACTCAAATGAAATCAATGCAGAAAACAAAACCTGCAATATTTGTACATAAATATTTGATGTTGATTAATATGATATGCAGAATCTCAAAAATCAATGACATAAGAAGCTAGATTGCTCTAGGTTGCCAAAGCAATGTGATATTGATCTAAAAGTTTATACTTGCTTGCTCTTTGTTTGAATCATAAGTTGCAACTTATTTAGCAAAAAAATATGTTTAGGATACACTAGACGCTGAGGAAGTCTTTAGTAAAGGAAGGAGTAAAGCGTCTGACTATGTAACTCACAAGATGTGTCTATTAAACATATGCTTTGGGTATATCAAGTCATTTGATTTTTCTGGGAGGAAGTTCTTATACCAATTTTATCTTCGAACGTTCGATGATTTGAGGGTGCTTACAGACTTTTAACTTATCTGCTACCTCTTGGAGGATAGTTATTAATGAAAATGGATCCTCCATGCCCTTACTACAACTAAAAGACTCATAGAGTACCACAATGGAGAGACAAATGTTCACGACCTGTAAATAATGAACTTAGAACTTTATCTTTGAACACATGTGTTTGAACACATGGCTCATAGACAACAATTATGTGTGGACTTTTCAAGCATTGGGAAACCTTTAATATTTATTTTATTTATTGGATTTATATCCCATCCCCGTGAGGCTCACAGAAAGTTATACACAGATCTACCCTTTCCCCCTGTAATTTACTTGTTGGATTTTGATTTTTTTCCTCTTTTTTGGCGCCGGGGGGGGGGGGGGGGTAAAAAAGTCTTCCAATTTATTTCATGGGCAGTGGAATGATCCCTACACAGGAAGCTCTCCCACTTGATTTACGCACCCTCAACAGTCTCTGCTCAAATGTCACGGAGGTGGTGTAATCGACTTGTCAGACATCTTCTGTAATCACCGCCCCATAATTTAATCCCTTCACCTCCAATGGCTCTAATTCATTAATACTTTTTTTCCCTTCCTCACTTCCCTCCTCTCACTCTGACCATCCACATTCTCCAGCTGCAGTGCTGGTTTTGTCCCACACGCCCAGGGGCTCACCGAGTGCGGTTTTGCTGCTTCATCTAGACCCCATAGAACGCAGCTAGCCTCTCCTTCAGAAGCGGAGGAAACTGCTCTGAGAACTGCTGCCAGTTGTCCTCCCCAACTTGATCTTTGAACCCATGAAGAATCTGAGAAGAAATAAGGAAGCCACATGATGCCTGCATTCCACACAAAGTAGGCTGTTTACATATTCAAAATGAACCTGGCATCCCTGGCTCTAGGCACTACACAAGGAACAGGTCTTTTGATCATTGCATTGTAACATCCATAGGTGCTAACGGGATGCAGATGCAGTAGTTGCATGTACATGTTGAATGCTAAAATGGATTAACACATTTCTGCTAGCATGAATTAATAACCCATTGCTGTGAAACATCTTGAATTAAAAACTAAATAAATGGATGCAGGACTCCTTTCAAGAGACTAGACCACTTCATAGTTCAAACTCAAAACTTCAGTTTAAGACTGAGGTCTGTAGAACATGAAAAATACCTGTTCTCTGAGCACCAGTGACTCAGAGAGAAAGATACGGAGGATGTGAGGCAGTTCACAGGTGCAGTGTCTCTCTCCAGGCCTAAACATTTCGAGGCAGCCCTGAGTGGGTCTACACATTCTATCTCATTGACACAAGAATGTACTGGAGCTTGCTAGCTGGATATGATGTTACTGTAAAACACCAGATACTAATTGGCAGTCCTACCCTGATTGGTTACCTAATCTCGCTCTTTGACTTGCTCAGAAGAAGCAGCACAGACTGTCCTCTCTGAGACCAGGGAAAAAGACACTGAGAAAAAGGTGAGTTCTGTTTTTTGTGGGGGTTAACCTTGAAGCTCAATCCTTATCTAGCATGTTTTTGAGGGCTTGTGTGTTTGGTTTTTGAGGGTTTGGGGAAGCTTTTGTCGGTGTGGGAGGTTCCTTTGTTGTTGGCTGTGCATTTGCCTCAGGCTGTTGAGGAGTGGGGATTCTGTTTAATCATCCAACCAATTTGAATCAACTGCCACTCACTCTTTGACTTGCTCAGAATTTTAAGTACTAGGCCTTTGGCCCTTTACTTGGATTACCACTTGCCTTGCGACACTTTGACTGCGGTTGGCCACATCAGCCAGACACCTCGATTTTGGACTGTGCCTTGCTGTATAATCATTGCTCACAAGCATCTAAGTTAGCTATCTAGCCTTGTCATTTTTTTCTCACTGTTTTTTGCTTTTAGTTGCATATTCCTACACATCCTTTGAATAAGTTACTTTAACTACATTTTGGAGTGATCTTGAATTCAGGTTTCTTCAGTCTGAATCTAGTACTTCAGCCCAAGTTGGCTACAGCTACCAAAGTAATTTGTTTTTGGGAACTCACATTGTGACTGTGCAACCTTAGAGCATTGTTTCTTTGTTCAGGAAGGGCTAAAGGCTTGGCCCCTTGATCTCTGGCTGTCTGGGTAGTCCAATGGGCTGGTAGCAGTGATATCCTGAGGTGTATGGATTCCTTGTTCAGGAAGAGCTAAGGGCTTGGTCCCTTAATCTCTGGCTGACTGGGTAGTCCAAGGGGGCTGATAGCAGTGGTATCCTGAAGTGTATGGATTCACACAGACTTTTGTTTTCTTTGTCCCTTGCTCAAACCCATCACTCTCATGGAGTGGGTCCACATGGTAACACTGTGGAGGTGGGAGGTTTGTGACACTCCTATTGAGCGATGCTTGGAGCTTCTAGAAACATGCCTTTCGGACTAATAAACTGTATCATACCAGCGTCACGTTTCCAAGCTTATTTGTGCAGTTATTGGAGCTCAAACTTTTAAGCTGAAAGCCAAGGGTAACAAAAACCATTAACTCAAATCTGCAGGCAAGGCCAGTTACACAATTGGTCTAAAAGCTGTATTCCCCATGTCCAAATTAGGGGCTATATTCATTACAGCCAAGGAATTCAACAATAAGTATTTCTACCTAGCAATCTGAATAAAGGAAAAATAAAATTTGCCCAAGAAAAATGCTTGACCAAACAAATTATGTATAAGTAAAAGCCTATCTTTCAGCCTACTTCTGAAAAAGCCTCCACTGCAGCAACATACCTTATAAAACATGTCCCTCAGGTCATCCTTTGGGCTTACCCAGGAAGCAACAGCATCACAGAAGAAAATAAAATCCTACAGAAGGATGAGAGAGCTTCAGAAAAAGCCAAACTGCTAGGTTTAACATCACCAAAATTAAGGGATTTGCCATCATTCTAAACCTGTGGAAGGCCTATGAATTGCATCTAGGAATCTGATCTCTGTCAGTGGCAACTCAAAGACTAACAATTATTTTAATATGAATGTTCATGAAGTGTGCTCACTTTGGATACATGAAAAGAAATATTACTGGGAATTCTTATTGGCAACATTACAAGGGCACAGAGGAGGAGATGAGGCAGAGAGGCTTGGTGTGAATCATGTCATGAATCTTTCAGTGTAAATTCTCAATGTAAAGGGGACAGGGAGGTATTGAGGTAGAAAAGTTAGGTGTGAATTCCTTCAACAGAAGTAGCAGTTATACGAAACTGATGACAAGAGAGGCATGAGGTTCAAACAGATAAGAAAAGTGATGAAATAAGATAAATAGGGTTCATTTATACTCAGGAAGAAGTACACAAGTGTAGGTGAAAATTACTTGATATTACAATGTTACAGCCTGATAAAACATGTCAAGAGCACCAATTAAATTTTCTTAAAAAGACCGTCTTGTAGAGCTATTGCAAGTTGTATTGAATTAGGAAATCCAAGTCCATTTAAGCAAAGAGAGCAGCCGTGGCATAGTGGTCAAGAGCAGGTGAACTCTAATCTGGAGGAATCAGGTTTGATTCCCCACTCTGCTGCTTGAGCTGTGGAGGCTTATCTGGGGAATTCAGATTAGCCTGTGCACTCCAACCTTGGGCTAGTCACAGTTCTTCTGAGCTCTCTCAGCCCCACTTACCTCACAGGGTGTTTGTTGTGTTGGAGGGGGGAGGGAGATTGTCAGCCCCTCTGAGTCTCCTTACAGGAGAAAAAGGGGGATATAAATCCAACGCTGCTTCTTCAAAGATGACACGCAGCATTTAAATTCTTGATGAGCTTTAAGTCAGCCCTTTCATGATGTATATTCCATTTGAATTGGGGGGTATAAATAAAAGCATGTAAAACAGTGACTTTCAGGTATTTTTAGGAATTGGCCGCCAGATAAACAACACCCATAAGAGTTACCTGAACAACTCCACCAGGGTTTACTCCAATCATCATACAGATGCCACGGAAGGCTGAGTCCTTCTCTTCATTATCACGTATGTTCCTCAGAGATGTACACCTGTGAGCCAAAGCAAACACTTTTATAGCAATACTGTGATGGGGGTGAGGTGGAGAAAAAAAAAAGAATGCTGACCCCTTAACTTGTTCCTTCAAACCCATGCAACAATATAAACATGGAACAGAAGAGCTTGCTTAGTGTTTTAACAGACACATTGCAACACATTTGATGAAGAACAAAGGGATGAAATTGGTATTACCTCATTTCTCTAGTATGCACTTTTATACTGAATTTTTACTTGCTAGCATTCCTTTGAGGATATCATTCCTATACTTCAAGGCCTTTAATCAAAATACATATGCTTCAAAGCCCTTTATACTTTGGGCTTGATCTTAAGTGTCGCCAGCCAAGTGAAATCTGCACAGCAGAACTTCACCTTCCCTCCTGCTGCTGCAGTCCTTCATATTCTGCACCTCAGAGACAAGGAATTCCCTGGAACTGTGTGGACCCAAAACAGAGGTTGGCCATGGGAAGCAGGGAAATCTGCAGAAGTGCCCATTCAGCCTATTTAACTGCTGTTATATCAGTGGAACAGCACTTCAGAATCCAGCTTTTTGTTTTCAAAACATCATTAATTCAGTATGGGAATAATGTAGCTACCTGAAGTGTTGCCAGAATGGGAGTGGGGTGAGATAAGAAAGAAGGATGCATTGGAAGAGTTCTGTTCCTTGCCACTACATTACAGGGACTAACTAGTGACCCGTACACAAGCCACAATACACACAGTCATCATAACAGTAGCGAATGTGTTCTGAATTGCATTCTGCCATAGACAGTACCTTGCAATCTCTCCCTTTTACAGAGAAATGTGATACCTCTCTAATAAAGTAATAAATATAAGGGACAGCGTATGGATACTTGTATCCATTAGGCAAAACAATTAAATTGCCTCAAGATCCATATCTAGCTAACTTTGAAGCAATGAGTGCTGGCAGCTAAAAGGGTGGCACCAGTGTGCCATCCAAAAGTGAGGGCCAAGACTGTGGCTTCTATCTCAGTATAACACTAACCAGGGTCTGATAAACTGCTGCAGCATCGGTGCCACCTCCTGAGGGCAGACGTAACCCAAGCGTCCAATCGTGATGGCTAGAAAGGGGAAAGAAACATGCCTGTCACAACTGCATGGAGAGCAGCCTTGTCAACTCTGTAGCATCAAGAGACATGTAGGAAGGAGGGATGATGTGGCCAGATGGCCACTGCGACTAGCCCACATTGTACCAAATGCATAGTGTGGTAGTAACAAGGGTTAGAACAAGCAGTACACAACCCAGTGCAGCACATACCTCCGTAACCATGTTTAGCTACAGTGAGCACAGAAGACCAGGCAAGGCTTCTAGAAAGCAAGCTAGTTCTTTGACGCATCACAACAGAAACAATAAGGCTGAACTTGCTCACATTTACTTCAGGGTCAATGGAGGATTAGCCCCAGAATCCCAAGACAGGAGTTTCTGCATAATGGATCATGTGTTCCAGTAAAAATTAGGCCAGATCACATTTCCAAGCAAGATGCATACAAGAAGATGCCCAAACGGCCTTTATAATGACAACTGCTCAGGAAAATTATAATACCTAAAGATAATGCAATTAGGCAAAAAAGAGGATGCCTCTCACCTGTGTTCTCCAGAAGTGTTTTGGGGGTATTCGGGCGGTTGATGATCTCCACAAGATTATTCAGGACCATCTGGACATATGGTTGCATTTCAGCTCCTGGTGTGAAGATATTAGTCAGTTGAGCCATGTACTTCTCTAGTAGTCCGAGTCCTGAACCTTGCCTCTACACCCCATCAATACCCTGCTCTTTACTCCGCATCTTTAATCCAAAAGAGGAAACAAATGGAGTTGACTTCCTGGTTCACAGACTAATGGAAAGTCCAAGAGAAACTTGTGTCAATCTTGGAAGTAAAGTATGAAACAACAGGTTACACACACAGGAGAAAAGAGGAGGCCACCGTCAGAGGTTGTGAGGGGGAGAAATCATACTGAAATCTTGGCAGACAACTATAGCATGTTGCTACAGACAAATTATGGACATAAAAGGATCTAGTTTCAACAGAAAAAGCTTAGCTGTGCCTTGCAGAACCTTAACAGAAGTAGTCAAACAGGGATTAATAATCTGAACAGACCAACCACTGCCTATTCTAACACGACTAAGACATGCAAGAAGAGGGTACACAAATGCCAAGTGAAAATAGCACAAGGATTACACTTATGTTACTGCAGGTTCTTGATGCACTTACCCATCTGCATGCAGATTTCTCCAATAGCCCAAGTGGCATTATTGCACACAGAAATGAATTCTGGGTTCAAGTTGGTCCCTAAGATGGGCATGAATTCAGCTAAGGAAGGGAGAGAAAGAGGGAGAGAAAATACTAGTCAGTTCCAGCTGGGCAGCCAAGGCAAGGAAAAATGCAGCAAGACATTATTAAATCAGTCCCCAAACAAGACTGAGGTCTACTTAACTGGGCTCTGCGTAAAGGCACAAAAGCAGGAGGCCCTTTCAGCTACAGCATGGGATCTCCCTCGCAATCTTAGTCAAAACAGCGTGTTTTAGGGTATGGCACTCTGCTAAAAGGGACTGCCACTCAATCTAAGTTCAGTGTTTCTCAAAAGCCAAAGCAAAGTAAAATGAAGAAAGAATCTGTTATTTGGAAACAGTTGCAGTGCTCAAGACTTTCCTGGCTCTCTTTCTAAAATACTACCAGTCTTCTACAGTATCTTTAGACTTTTGCCTCATTTTCACTGAAATGACTGCAGCTCCTTTTAGCCAACCTGTTATGCAAAGCCACACTGGCAGGGTGGCATCATAAAATCCCACGAAGCCAGACACATTTGTAACAGCTGTTGTTGATACTGGTAGCTCTGGCCCTTTCCACCATGCAGAGGGTCCCAGAAAGGGTTTGATCCCACAGCAAATTCCTGTTAGCCTTACTGCTTAGCCTTGCTGCTGCAGACATGACTTGCTCCTCTTGCTGCTATGTGGGGTTCCTGGTCTTCCAGGAGCAGCCTTTTAAGAAGCATTTCCTTTCTAATAATGGAAATAGCTTCTATTAGTAGAGATTTATCGCAGGATTCAAACCAATATGAACACAGGGAGGGAACCACTATATCACATCCAGAATCAAGGAACAGTCTTCAGTACCTACCAATACATGGCTTGACGTGCATGAAACAGGCTTTGGTAAGATCCCCCAGGAGTGCAAAAGAGCTCTGCCGAACCTCTGGCATAGTGTCCTGCAAGGAAGGTTAGAAGGACCAGTTCTATCTGGATTCTTTACTGAACCATGTCTCAAAGTTTGGCACTAAAGCTAGTTGCCAGTGGAAGAAGTAAACGTGGATGACTCAAAAACCTCCCTTGGGGAGGGTTTTAAGAAAACGGGTTTATCGGACGCCTTCTACTATGGTATTAACAGCTGTTTTTAATGAAATTTAGTACATTTTAACAAATACCCACACGGATGGAGCCTCTGTGGGTTGCTGCTGTTTAATTGTACAGTTTGCTCCCGAACCTGATTTTGTATTAGTTTTGTTGTACACCACCCGGAGCCCCTCGGGGATAAGGCGGTATAAAAATATAAATGAATGAATGAATGAATGAAAAAGCCACATAGAAAAATCGATTTGCTCTTCTTAAGGAGCTGCAGAGACTTCATACTAAAGATGACCTTTTTGGTTAATATCTTTATGAAGGTGCTTTGTACAGATGCTGTGGAATCTGGCTATTATTGGGCACAGACCTTCTTCCAGATAATAAGAAAAGAAATCACCATTGCAGGGTGTCTCAGCTATGTGATGTAATGGGTTGAGTGTAGTGTTACAATCTCCAAGTTCAAATCCCACCTCTGCAACAGAAGTTGGGATACCTTGGGCCAGGCTCACACAAATACACCTTAACCTACCTCACAGGGTTATAGTGAGGGGACAGAATAATGTAAACTGCTGTGAATCCCCACTGGGGAGAGAGGCAGGACATACGTCAAATAAAACCATAAAATCGTCTAAGGGATGGAATGTTCCAAAGATTAACACCCCACCAATCACCAGACAGGAGTCACTTCCACAGCTTCATCCCCATTCCACCATCCCCCGTTCCAAATGGCAAGCCAGCAAAAAGCAAGGTAGGGAGAGAAGTGGGCCCCCACCTCCCTTCCCAAGACCTGCAGGGGGAGAAGCAGCCCCACTCACTGCTGCCCCCTCCAAAACACTTGTCTGGTGCCTGATGTATTTTTTAGAATGGCCTTTACTGCTAGTGAATAATATTTCCAAAATATGTAATGGGTTTGGAACCATCAGACACTCTTCTCAAGCACAAAAGATACACAGCTACCAGTCTTTGGCTTCACAATATTTTCTAAACTCTGAAATTTCTTGCTTCTTTTGCAATATGAATTCCCAAGTCCACTTTACCCTCTTGTGCTTTCTCACTAAATAGTCCCAAATTAAATTCAGAATTCTCTTTTCTTTTTCACAGATTGCCAAAGTGAACATAGGAAATACCAAATAAATGAACTCTTCTAAGCCCGCACTGGTATGCGTACCGCTCACCGACTCCTTGGAACATCAATGTCATCCTACATCAACTGTTTCTCTCACAATTCTGTGATTTCCTTCTGCCCCTTAGTATATTTTTAGGCTTTGGCTTTTTGAAATATGCATTCTGCTTCAATATGCAAACCAATCATTGTACATTTTAGTTCTTACTTTCCTGGTTTTATCACAACCATCTCATTAGCAATTTTACCAACACCAACCCAGCACCATAGGATCATTACCATTTTTAAAGAACATTTATACAAAAACTTAAGCTTCTCATAGACTGTTTAAAAAGAGTTCTGGAACCTAATCTGGCCCTAAATGTACACTCTGCATTGGAACGTTATCCCACCTGCATGCACTGGAACAGCAGAGTCATAATATTGCTCCGTGCTACGAGCTGCTCCACGTGACATCCCAGGCCTTCAGCCAAGCCACTCAGCAAGTCCAGAGCTACAATCATGAAGTCTTTATCAGGAGCCTCATATTGGTCTGGGTGTTGACTATACATCTGTAAAACGGAGGATGGAAAGCCATTTACTTCAAACAAATCACGCAGTTCCCAATACTATATAAAGATCCACCATGACATTGGATAGAATTGTTGTGCTTCTAAAGCAGCGGATGAATCCACTGGGTCTGAGATAGTAATGTAACCCTTTGTTTTAATTTATTCTAGGTTGTGACTTGCTCCCACAATTAATCCCCAGCGCAAAATCCCCACCACAACTAGCCTGTCAATACCATGGCTTGAGCAAGGGTTTTCTGCACCAGAGTCACGCAACGCTGGTAGACAGGTTCACAGTATGGTAGAAAGCCACTCTGGAGAGCAGTTGCTACAGATGACAAACACTGCAAAAAGAAAACAGATTGACTCATAAGGTATGCATGGAAGACTACCTGGTTCACATTTCATTCCATATGATCGCTGAATTAACTTAATGAGGAACCACTGAGCTCAATTCTGAAAGAAAACTGCTGTTATGCACATTTCCTTTCAATGGCTAATGGTTTACCAATGGCCAGACAGCAAGTTGTACAGGTAAGAATAAGACAACCTACATTTTTCCAAAATGCACAAATGATTTTCACTTCATTCTCAATTACACAGATGGCATGATTCGTTTTCTAATGGATCTGCCTTAGATTCAAACACAGCCTTATCACTACTGACTTAGCGCTTTTCAACTGAAAGGGCCCAGTCAAGCCAATAACAGCTGACAACTCACTTCCAAGAGAGGGAAAAGATCCTTGTCTTCATCCTTCAACTCATTCCACTTCTGGATTAATGGGGGCATCAGTTTCTGGATGTACTCCTGGGGAAGGGAACACCATGGTTACAACTTAATTGAAGTCAACCATCTCCAGAATTACAAACTAAATCCAGAAAACTTCAGAACCACAATCATTCAACACATCGCTTCAGGATTCGAATGTCTTGAATTATGTCATCACAGTTTCTAGGCTTACAGCTAACTAAAGGCCACAACAATACTCTGATTTCATTTACTCTGAGTTGACAGCAAGAAGCAATTCTAAAATTTCACATACATAGGTAATATTTACTGGAGATCTGTGAATGCTTCCAACCCCCCTTACTCATAAAAACTTGAGCCTGATTGATAACCAAAATCTATATTAGAAGAAGTTGGGGGACCTGTGACCTGTCTTTATTTAGCCTGACCCTAAAAGAGGTGTTTTTAAATAATACTATTTAAAAATCTCAGAGGATGAGAAACTGGACAACGTAAACAAACTTGACAAGTAAAACTGCAAAGGTGTGACATACTACTATTTGAGAGCTTCAACACATTTTGGTACTTCCCTTCTTTAGAAATTCCACTCGTAGAGCCTTAGCTTCAAAGAAACTGACTTGTTGGAGACATCTGGTCCATCTACTGATTACACCTTTAAGTGGCGCAGCACCAGGCAAATCAGCAAACTGTGGTACCAAAGGAAGAATGCACATACCGGTTGGTTAAGGTGGTGCCCAACAGAATCAGCCAAAGTACCAATTGCATCATACAGGATCAGCAGGTTCTTGTGCTGGTACTTCCCAAAGGCAAAAACCAAAGTATCCAGGATGAAGCTGAGATACGGGACCAGCTCAGTGCATGCCTCCTCCTCAAGGGTGGCAAACGCACTGAAATTAAAGTTACAAGAAAACAGGAGTTGGTCAGTGATAAGGTTAGAGAAGCCCTAGAAACAGCTGGGAAGGAAAATGAAAACTCACAGCAACCTCGCCAATTTTTATATTTCTAAAAACTTTGGTTAGCAGTCTCAACATAAGAGATTTATCTAAAGCCTTCAAGGTCCTACATTTGATCTCACGTATCAGGGCATTTTTCGGGAGCAGACAGTATGAATACATGACAGTATGAATACATGATTGCAGAGATCAAACTTCATTCATCATGACATCCAGAGAAAACCCTGTGCGACTAATAAAGCTAACCTGTAGCTCTGTGCCACTAACAATGTATTTCACATACATCAATTAAAGTGATGCCTGTGAACAAGTTACCTGCAAGCAGCCTCTTGCACTCTCTTGTTGCTATCAAGAATCCGCTTTAGCAGCTCCGTCATTAGAGGCTTGAGATACATGTCTGGGGGTTGGCTCACAACCCAGTGGGCATATCGGCTCAGGGTCCAGCAGGCAATGGAACGCACTAGGGCCTTCTTGTCAGAGAGACACTGAATTAAGTGAGGAATCAGCTCTGGGAGGTAGGGAACCATGCCCTGCATACAGCCTAGAAAAGCAAAACAGTTCTTTAGAAATCCAAGGTTACCAATTCTCTACTAATGTAAGGTAACTGCCAAAGACCAACCCCTTGCTGAATCAAATAACTGTAGCCTTACCTTCAGCAATGGCTCCTAGAACAAGGATCCCTGACTCCTTGATGACCCACTCAGGGTGGAAGAGCAGCCCCTTGAGCAGCAGGAGCAGGTGTGGGAGAAGCTCATCTCTGAAGACATTGGCTAAGACATCAAGGGCTGCAGCAGAGCATTTTCCTGAAGGAAAGAAGTGGACTGTGTAGTAGGAAGATATCTACTATGGGTTCAGACAACAGACACAGTTGCTCCTTGAAGGTAGAATCTTTGAACCTTGATATTTACTACTTTAGGACCTCCACTCATGCCACAAACATGGCTGATTATACACAAAGTGTTTGCTGTGTGGTGGAGGCAAATGCAAAGTTTCTTGTATTTCCTCTAGCCCCGCTTTCACTTTCCACTCTCTCAGTGGCAAGCAAATCCTCTTATAGCATGATTTTAATTTTGCTTCACTGCCAGGCACAGCTTTGCCCCGGACCTCTTCCCTCCGCCCGCAGTTAGCCTGCCTAGTCTTACTCTCCCTTCCCTCATGTTGCTTTGCACTTTTCCCCCTCACTCTCTTCCCTGTTGCCGACTATTTCCCACTTCCTGTCCTGTTGTATCACTTCTGTTGCCCATTGTCTCCTTGCTCTCCATACCTTCAGATCTTAAGATTTTGGAAAAATAAATAAATAACCATATCAACAGAGCTATACTAACACTAAAAAAAAGTAAAAATAATTAGTCGATCAGCCCAAACACCTAATTTGCCCTGCATCTGATCAACAATCTGGGATGTTTCCAGCTTCATAGTTCTAAACACAAGCAATCAGTGATTTCAGACAAAACTGGGAAAAGCCTGTTGGTCTTGATGCTTGGGTTTACAGTGCATCGGGAGACAGACTATCATGAACCTGGGGAGCTTAGCAAATGGCAGTTCATGTTGTCCTTGAGCAGTTTTGCAGTCTGCAAACCACCATTACTCCCCCCTCACTTCCCACCATAAAAGACAATCAGTGTTTGGGCAAAGTCTACAGATGCCAGCCATATTCAAGACTTTTCTTTAATAGTTCAACTTTTTATGTCGATCTATTGATCCATCGATAGATTGATATATTGATCTATCAATAAGATTAAAGATAAAACTTAAATATATTAAAAATTAAAGCACACATACACGACAGAGAACATGCAAAACATCCCCCCCCACAGACACACACAAGCAAAAAGTCAGCTTTCAGGTAATGCCTGCCCTCTTGCGAACAGGGCAGTGGGTAATGATGCCGAACATGCTTTGAAACAAAGACTCCCCAGCCAATTATCTTTGAAGTCACAGGAACCTCGCCATGTGTAACCAGCCATTAACAACCTTTGGGTTCCATCCCACCCCACACCCCCGACTCGAGTTAGATTTTAAATAGTGCACAAGAGCCCCAGCTGTTAAAAAGCAGGTACCATGGAGAAATAACATTTTCCCATGGTATGTAAAGCAGCTGCCTGAAGAAAACATGGAGCAGTTTCATATATGGAGGCTGCCATTCACTGGCCAGAGAACAGCTATGGAACACTTCCAATTTGCCTCAATCTTCTGCAACATATTACATACCTTCCTGGCCTAATTGACTGGCTCTTAGTACCATTAAAATTAGTACCCCACCAATCCCAAGAACTAACTACGCACTCAGATTCCAGTCAGACAGTGTATCGTCATCATCATCCTCATCCTCTCCATCTTCATCATCCTGCAGCCGCTCTTCTTCATGCTGCAGAGTAACCGTGCGTGACTTGTGGAAACGAGGCTTAATATCCTGTTCGCTATCAGGGATGGCCTCATCTTCTTCTACATCCCCCTGCAAGGAAGGGGAAGGGGAATGTGTAAACCCATTAGACAGGGAGCCTCACCTGCCAAAAAACGACACCTTGGAAACCAGAACACTACTCCATTTGACCCTCCAGCACAGGTGCTGATCTGTGCCCCTAAACCAGGTGTCTTCAAACTATGGCCCTCCAGATGTTCATGGACTACAATTCCCATCAGCCCTGCCACTTGGCCATGCTGTCAGGGGCTGATGTGAATTGTAGTCCATGAACATCTGGAGGGGCATAGTTTGAAGACCCCTGCCCTAAACCTATACAGCAATCTCAAGAGAAGGCCGACAAATGCAAGAACCAAGCAAGACATGTGCTGCCCTTCCCACAATTTCACTCTGACAGCCTTCCTACCAACCAAGCACAAACCCATTTGATACATCTAAGACTTTTCAAAATGCCACTGAATAACATTTTTAACCAATTACCATAGCTGTCATATAATGTCCAGTAGAATGGAAATCTCTGAAGTAATAAATGAGAGTCCCAGCTGTCCCATCTTCTGTTCCCTAAACATGAGCACTGCAAAAGTCTTCCTGTATCCCTCAGACCATGCCTCTATGGATCAGACAGTATGAATACAACAAGACATCATTGTTGTCAGGTTGAAGGTCTGCATCACTTCCACAAAGGCATGAACAATAATTATTTGGCTTGTTCACACATGTCTATTCAATCCTTCTCCCAGTCAGATCAGAGCAGCAGAATGTTGAGCTAAATGAAATAAGCACTGACATATTCAGATCTAGATCAGCAGCTGTCAAAGGAAAATGTGCTAGTCAGCAATTTCTCTGACAAGCTGATTGGATAGTGACTCTATATAACTGTCTCAAAGTGAGTGTGGCGTGGCGTTGTTGAAGTTTAGTTTGAGTGGGAGTGTATGATTGCTGGCAGCTGGAGAGCGGAGAGCAAAGTGAAACTGAACTGCACTGTAAATATTTCTTCTGCACTAAGATAAAGCCTTTCTTTGGAAAAGAGTGACACAGTTCCGACCTCCTCATTTTATCCTGCAAAGCCAACTAGGCTGAGACAAAGGACAGTCCGAGCTTGGCCAGCAAGTGTCATAGTGGAGTTGGGATTTGGAGCAGTCTCTGTGAGACTCACCGGACACTTATAAATATTCCTGTATTTCCCTTTCAGGAACTATACAGAATTTCCAACAAGCAACAGATCCTTAACGATAAACTGTGCGGCAACAGAAGCCACAGGGAGGAACACCAGCTTTCCATGCCCATCAAGCGTTATCCAACTGAAAAAGTTGGCATTAGAACTCAACTGATCTGGCCCATATACCTGAGAAATTTTCTTGTGAAGCAATACAGCTGTATATGAGTGCAATTTATCATGCTGTCTGCAGCGAAGAAGCTCCCCTCCTAGCCCATGGTACTACAGACTCACTGGCAAGTAAGCCACTGAACTCTCACAAGTTCCACCTCTGACCTCAGTAGAGAAGGACCATCCAAAAAACACCAATTGTGCATAGATGGCTAAATGAACTGGAAGGCCTGGGATACGAGCAGTATGCTCACTTTTTATACAAATATGGCTTAATATAATTGTACTGCTGTGGTCAAAAGTAGACAGGCTGAATCTCAAAAGTAAGAGAGGTACAAATGGAAAGTACAATGCCCTAGCAGCACCAATGGAAGACAACTGCTTGACTTCCTCAGAGTGAACCACACTACCACGTATTGTGTCAGCAACAATAATGACATAAGGAAAAATTTAAGGTAAAGATCTTACAAGTACAACCTAATACAGAAATGTAGGAGTGTGGAAGTATGATTCAAGGGAGAAGAGGAAACGAGTCACTCCACTTTTCCCAAGCTGTTTGGATGGCCAAAATACCTTCAGCAATATGATATCAATTTCAGAATATTTCATTCCATTCACCAAAATTGGAATCAACCTGTCAAGAGAAGGAAGAGGAAAAAAGATTCAGTAAATGGGGATCGAAGACAGAACGACACCGATCATAGCTGATGGCGAAACCAGCTATGATCAAACAGGACCAAAAACATGGGGGTGGCATTTTAATGACTGACACTCAAATTCAAAGCAGCAAGCAAATATCTACACAATTAGGGCCTTCACAGCCTGGCAAATCCAACAGCAAGCTATAAATTATATTCAATCACACCAGGTTACTGCCAGAATTAACAGCCAAACATATGGCTGCTTCTTTAGACTGAAAAGCAGGCAAATACAGGCACACAAAAAGGGTGCACAGCAACTGTGTAGCAGACTTGGGAACAGAACCTGCTCCTCAGTCTTTCCCCCACCCTGTTAAACTCCTTTGAACATATTGCATGATTCTGGCAGTTCCTTCTCAAGCGCCAGTAATCCCCCCCCCCAAAGCATAATTGAAGCAAACAGTACTTAAGAACTCTACTTCAATTCCCCCCTGTAAAGGCTAGCCTGCTGAGCTCCCCCTTTGAAAGCAGCAGCACCTTCCTTAACTTTTAAGAAACAGCTTCAACTACAGAGGCATTCATGAGCCTCAGTGGAGTTAGCCTAGGCAGCTAACCAGTTTTCCCCTTTCATTTCTTTTTGCATAGAGCAACTGCTTAAGAATGCAATGGTAACACAAATAAATAGAAGGTGAATGTAGACTGTTTAGCCCATCCGTGAAGCTTCAAATGTAAAAACGGACCAATAATATATAAGGGCCTCCATGATTCATCGTTCCTTCACCACACATACAACCATGCTGCCTTTTAGCTGGAAGCAGAGAAAACACAAACTTCAAAGCTGAAATTCCACAAGGACAAAGCTAATCTTACAGAAGCTAAGCGACTCACTGCACCAGATGTGAAGAGAGCACCTCCTTGCAGATAGGCTGCTCAGCCAGGGTCAGCCAAAATTCACATGCCTCCAATGCCACATTCTCATCACTGTCCTGGGTCCTCTGCAACATGTACTAAGGGAGAGACAAAAGAAGAAACAAAACACTCTGGCTCAGTCCCACTCACTGGCTACAGCACAGAACACCAAAATCAGTAGTATATAATCAAAAGGACACAGAATTTGGGGTTTGGTCTGTCAGGTCAGCTACAGAACTTAACAGGGCAAACACTCCTACAAAATAAAACAAAACAACAACGGCAGCATAAAGCCACCCACTGAAACAGCAGTGACTGGGTACCATGGAATGCTATCAGGAGGTGAAACCATATCAGCTCAGTTCCACTTTTATCACCCATTCCACTTCTAGAGGCTAAAACCAACAACCCTAAAGCAAAACCAAGGAAGCCAACCCTGGCACAAAAGTTTTCAATTACAAGACTGCCAGGAAAGAAGCAGGAAGCAGAAGCCAGGACAATTCACCAGTGACATAAGTTAGCTGGTAAGCATACATCCTCTTTTTGCAGCAGTGAGCTCGTGCCAACCTCCACTGGATTTGTCAAAACTTTTCAAGTCAGGATCTTATGGGGACACGCTTGGCAGAGAAAGGACACTTACCTGAATGATACTATGCATGTGTGGGATTAATCGGTCGATCCGCACCTCAAGCAACATCACCAGCGCTCGGCAAACATTTTTTCGAACCTCAGGATCATCGTCTACTGCCAGGGCAAAGAGATGCTGCCAAAACCAGGAAGAATTAACATTCAAAATTATATATATTAAAAGTACTCGTAAAAAATTCTTCAGACAAGGATTCCCATCCTATCCCTGCCCTCTAGTCAACCGACCCAAACCAAAGACAAGCACGCCACTGCTGATTCCTCTAGAAATTGCTATAGTGAAGCCAGCAAGGTTGCCTGTTATAAGTAGTGAAGAATTGTGTTCATGGATTATTTTGTCAATAAATACATTTAACAAAGTGGTGTAACAATTTCTCCATAGTTTCTTTTTTTACAAGTAGAGGGGTAGTGTCAACGTCATGCACAGTCTGTAAAAGAAAGAACAGGCATACACAAACAAGCTCTATCTTATGAACACCTGACGTTTTTACAGACACAATACCTTTTTATTTTCAAGTGCAAAGGTAGCACAAGATTGTTATCTTGTGCTACCTTTGCACTTGAAAATAAAAAGGTATTGTGTCTGTAAAAACTTCAAGTGATTGATGCATCTATCAATCTAAAAAATATATAGCTAAATGCTGGACTTTTCTGCTTTTCCCTCCTGCTGCTGTCAGTTGAGCCCCTGGAAATTTTGTTTCCTTGGATTAGTGAACCCTCAAGAATATTACCCGGGCCAAAGTGAGATGATCAACAGACAGGGATATTGAGCAGAAATCATCATCCCCGTACATGGAATTGTACTCATACCTCCAGAATTCGGTGGCTGGATACAAACCACTACATTTATCTACATCTGAGACAGAGGAACAAGGCCACCATTAAGAGCAAAATACCTTACTTTCTGCATTGCAACCTGTGTTTTCTAAGGCTGTCTCTGGCCATGGACAGGAAGTTACTGCACTTAAAAGTGACTGAGACAAAGAAAGCCAAAGATTTCCCATTAGAACTGGTTGCACAGTAGAGGAAAGAACCAGGAGTTGAAACCCACTGAACTCACTAAAGGAGATAGCTGTATATATGGCTACTTTTGGAAGGGAAGGTGGGCCTCATTTCACTACGGAGGGATTCTGTTAGCCTAAATGCAACGGATTTTCCAGTGGTATTCTTAGAAACTCTGGGAAACTCACACTAGGCATTCCTTAGTAGCGACGGGGAATTCTCTGCAACACTGATATCCACCCACTACTAACCTTTCCCAGCTGTGTAGCTGAAGAAGCGAAGGGTGCATTTAGGACATGCACAGTTCCCCCATGATAATAATGAAGCTCAACAGGCCAGATCAGTGTCAAGGGTGAACTGGGAATATCCTGGAACATGATCTAGAACCTGCTGTAATACAAAGAATTCCCACAGCAGGGTTTCTCAACAGACAAGTTAATGTGGAAAGCCATGGGCTTAGTTCGCAGTGAGCCATGGGTTGTGAAGCCTTCACTCCCAACAGGAACCAAGGGCACAGGAACATTCACTTCACCTCAATGAAAGTGTCAATGTTATCCATCAGTGCTTGGGCCCTGTCCATGATGAACTGGTTAACACAGGCAATGGCATGGGACCTGATGAAGAAAGAGCAAAACAGGTAAAGCAACTGTTGATTACAGCCACTACTACACTCATACAACCCAACGAACAATTCATGCTCTGGGTTCGAATGCAGTTCCAGCTAGTTCTAGATAACCATTCACACTGAGGGAAAAAGGCTAAGCTTAACAAAACAGACCAATGTTCTGTGTATGCTACTGCATTTCCAAAGGAGAAAACACACCGTAGTTTGTCACCAAATTCTGTATTTCCCATCCATGAAATAAGCCAGTAAATGAAGATTAAAAAGGTATTCTTCATGCAAGTGCCATTCTGGTTCTAATCAAATAAATAGCATCTAGGGGGTTTCTTCAAAATCTTCATGTAATTAAAGACTGCTTGAATGACAGATTTTTAGAAATAATTCCTTTTTCAAGAGTCAAAGATATTTCTCAAAATATGCAAATTATGACATAAGCTAATTTTTCAAAGAGTTAACAAAATTCTATTAACCTCCAGAAGTTTTACATACAAGATGAATATAGTCAAAACGGCTAACTCTGATGGGGGGAAATAGCTAATTGATCTTTCTTGAGTTTTCTGATTTTGAATGAAATAAAAGGCTGGAAAGCTCCTACTCCTTATCCAGAACACAGCATAACCCCCTCTTCAGAGAAATGGGAAGCATCGGATGACTACCCACTTCAACAGAATTCTCAAACAAGAGTTGATCTTAGCTCAACTCATGGAATACATAACAGACATCAGTAGGAAAGAACGCACACACCTAATTTTGGGGCTGCAGTGCTTGAAGAACTGTAGAAACTTTGGGATCATGACATTAAGTGGCCGATTGAGAGCATCACTGTCCAAGAGCTCAGAGGAGTCTTCACAGATCTTCTGTAAGGCACCAAAGGCCCCCTAAAGAGCACGACAAGTCAGCACCAACATCCCGCATTAGACAGGTAAAAGAGCATTCAGGTTTCATTTGAAAACCTATCATTCTGGCCAGGCTAGGGTATTCTAATTGTTCTTGCATGAGCTGCGTTCATTCTGATAAGAGCTGTGGTAAAGGGAAGACTTCGAAGTGACAGGCTGCCAATTTGAAAGAACGTGCTGTCCTCCTACCCTCAGCCAGACATCCCACGCAACAGGCTAAGATGTGCCAACTAACTGCCTAAATAATTAGGAATGTTGGAAGAGAAGAAGCAATAGGTTTAAAGAGAAACCCCCCATTAGGAGCATTCTGATAAATAGGAAGTAAGGAGCAGACTGTAGCTACCCATTCACTAGGAATTATGGAAACAGGAAAATTTCAGATTGATAACATCAGATTAATTCTCTGTTCTCTCACCTACCATATAGTTCAAGCCAATTCCTCTTTCACATACCTCTTCCTAGCAATCTAATTGAACCAGATATTTTACAGTATAGGTGAAAGTGGTGTCACTCCCTGTGAAGCAGAAGTTGTACTTAAATAGTTGTACTTGTATACCCAACAAGTTTTTGCTGCTATGGGAATCAACTACGTTTCCATCAGGCTGGATGAACAACCATTTTGTTTTAAAACTTATCCTTGCTCAGCAGAAGGCAGTGCATATTTACTCAGAATACAATCTCACTTTGTCCAATAGATCTTACAGTCAGATAAGCACAGGATTCACATATAAGTCACGTTAATAAAACTAAACTGTGGCGTGAGTTGCTGGGCTACAACCACTGGAGCTTAAAACCCAGAACATGCCATCAAGTATGCACTCCCCACACGACATTCCCAAAAGATCTTTCAGCTTGTTGCTGGCTGAAAACATGCCTTCAGTTAAGGCTCAGAACTTTCCCCCTCACCTCACAGGTGTTATAGTCCTCAGAGTTGAGCAAATTGCAGAGCTGAGGCAGAAGTTCTGGCCACATCTGCAGCTCTCCCTTCGATGCAATGGTGGTAATAAGAATTCCTGGCAGAAGAAAGCAATAAGCTGCAATGTAATGTTTGTCCACAAGCCCATGTTAGGGCTCATTAGCTTAAGCAGTTTAACACTATTTTAGCTTCCAATGTCAAAAGAAAGAAGTTTAAACCATCTATGCTGGTTGCCCTGAAACAGTGTTGTGTGATCGTGAGTGATGGACTATCTGGGAGAGAGGTTCAGATTCCTACTCGACCACGGAAGTTCACTGTCTGACCTAACATAGGGCGGTTGCCATGGGGATAAAACAGAAGAGAGAAAAATGTTGTAAGTGCTTTGGATCCCCAATAAGAACATCTAGTGCAGGGTATAACTGTTTAAAATATACAAGGGTCTTTCTTACCAATCACCTGTTGTGACACAAGTTGAAAACTTACAAACAACATATGCAGAGAATTCTAAAATATATTCCATCCAGCACACAGATTTTGCATGTGAGACCTCTGAGAGGAATCCCACTTTGTAGCTTAAATAAATCTGCAACAACACAGATACCCTCAATCAATACCATGATCTTTTCATGGTTCTACACTGACCATGACAGATTTACACATTTTATGAACGTTGCCATGAAATATTTGCAAATGGGCCAGCACATAGATTTTAAAAAATCTGACCTGTACCCATAGGCTTACAAATTGCATGGTGTTCTGAACATTTTGTTTTTTGTTAAATCAGCCTTTTATTTCTGAAGAAGCACAAACAGAAGAACCTATTAGAAAAGGCCTCATTGGGAATGTAAATATTCAAAGCATTTATTAATTTACAACTATAATGCAACTCTTCGTGATCACATTCTATAAGCTTTATTGCGTGAAGAGTCATCTAACACTGCTTCCAAAATACAAATCCAGCTTTTTAGATACAAATCCACTTATCCCGTACCATTTCTCTGATACTTACCAATGGTAGCTCTGATCAAAGAAGAAGCATCTCCTATGTTGTTAAGACATTCTTGCTTGATGAATTCTGCAACAGGCTGAGGGAAACTCTGGTAATGAGCTTTCACGTTGTTCTTCAGGATCAGACCGCTCAAAGAACGTGTTGGTTCATCTGTTGACAGAGATCATTTTTGGAGAAGAAATTTATTCCGTCAGACCCATTATGACTTGCCACAGAGGAGATACACAAGCTGGGGTTGGGGGGAGGAGACGAGGCAGTGACCTGACGAGGTCAGCTAAAAAGATGTCATCACCAAGACCGATTATTCAGATGCCATGAACTGAAGCACTTATTTACAACCATATGCAATTTTCTAACATGCTTTACTCATGATCCTCTCTCACAACCCTCTTACACAAGAATGTTAGATACATTTTTGCCTACAGAAACCTGATTGGAATATCATATTTATTACCTGGTTCTGATGCCAGGCACAGAGCAGCATTTTATTTAGCCAAGAAGCTGAACAAAATGTCAAGACTTAGGCTATGCCATTGGTTCTCAACCTGTGGGTCGCAACCCCTTTGGGGGTCGAATGACCCTTTCACAGGGATCACCTAAGACTCTCTGCATTAGTGTCCTCCATCTGTAAAATGGATAAATGTTAGGGTTGGGGGTCACCACAACATGAGGAACTGTATTAAGGGGTTGCGGCATTAGGAAGGTTGAGAACCACTGGGCTATGCAATGACACAGAATACCCAACATTCATATAAGATCAGACTTTGCAAGACATCAGTCAACCAAGCACAGATTGGGGGACATACATTCATGAAATATCTTACATCTTAATGTGTGCTATGTCCATGTACTAGTTTTATTTGAAAGCGCCTTATTATGTTATGCAGTTTTTTTAGGTAGGGCACAAATGCTTCAATTTATCACAATCAGATTTTTTTCAGATAATTCTCATTTGCTCAATTCACCCCATGAAAATCTTCAGACTTGGCATACTTTCCAGTTACACTAGTTTAATATTGTTGGTAGGATACACAAGGTAGCATATTTTTATACGATTTGCTCTCACTAGAACTCACAGCAATGTTGACAACCACTGTTCTTACCTTAGCTTTTCACATTAGTTAGCAACAGTGGAGTGGCCATAACCCGACTATTGAATTAACAGAAAAACAAAATTGGACAAATTAAATGCTGCTACTTCACATTTTTGTGAAGTGGTTATGTGTAATCAATTTCAGAAGTAGTAAATACAGCTACATAGGTCTCAGTGAATGAGCCATTCAGTTTAGTCAGATTTTTACAGGCAAGTCTAATGGAAACAGACTGCAAGATTCACAGCAACAGGGCACTTCTTTGAGCAAACCCAATATTTGCTACATAAACCCCAAAGACCATAAAATAGCTAACCGGATCTCTTATTGAGTCAACTAATTAAGTCTATTATTTTACAGACTTGTTTGTTCAAGAGGAAAAAAAAAGCTCAGTTCTCAGCTAAACAGCAAAAGTAAGTTCTTTATCCCAATAAAGGTATTTGTACTTGTAACAAAGTTCTACCGAGGCCGGGTGCGGGGGCGGGGGGGCACACAACAGATGGACAGAAAAGGTGCATTTTTCCAAGTCACAAAGATAAAGGCTTACACAAAAAGCTGCAATTTTAAGATTATAAATTTAGAAAACTGCTAAAGACCTTTGGTCATCAAGGTCAGACAGCACTTTTATCTTCAGAGTCCCTCCCTTGTCATTTGTTCAGTTACAATGGGGCTGCATTCCTTACCCTTGTACAGACACTATCATAGTCCCCCTTCCAAACACATCAACTGAACATTAACCCTTGAAATGCTCTCTTGAATAAAACAGTATAACATTCATTTTACTAAGCAGTAGTTGTCAAAACCTGTGGAGTGGCTTTCGCGCATCCACTTCCTACATCCTTGTCCATCTACCTTTGACTCTAAAGACAACACACAGAGAAGAATGGCTGCCAACTACTAGTTCAGCACCAGAAGGACTGGAATTTCTTCCAGTTCAATAAACTGACCATTACTTACTGTCACAACTCAAGTACAAGGAGCTGGGCTGGCCTATACACTTGACAGCAGAATGCTGTAATGGCAGTATCACTGGATGCCAACTTTTTCTTTGAACATAGATTTGATTAGTCATTCTCAAAGACCAAACTTGATCTTCATATCAGACAATCAAGAAGATACCCAACACAAGTACACACAGTTCTTACACTTCTTTTGTTACGTACCCTCAGATTTCAGCCGCGTCAAGACAAATATCAAGTAGTTATTGAAATCTGGAAACTGGTTGAGCTGTTTCAATTTCTGCAACATTTGTTAAGAAATTCTACCAGTGTCCTACAAACAAAAGTTTCCAAAACCTCATCTATATCTAACTACACTTAGTTTATAGAAGCTTTCTCCACATTTTTAGAAAATTAAAATGATAGAAGTAGAAACATCCCATCAAAAAAGCATAGTTACAGAAAGTGAACAGGTCTAGATATGATTGCACATACACAAAAAAGGTTTCTTTTGCTTAATATTTTTCATTTGATACATCCTATTCCACTAAGAAATAAATTGATAGTGACGTTCTCTATTCATTTGTATTTCCCTTCATTAAAGATGTTCACACATTATAGCCTTACTCATTCCAAACCCTTTGGATGTTTCAAACCCTATGGATGAAAACATCCCTTGTAAAAAAAAACCATCCAATTCCCAGGAAGGAAAAGAACAGCAGAGGTAAAGAACTGGCTTTGCAGGCCAGATGGCCACAAATGTTACGGCTTGTTGCAGCACAGTCTGTGATTTCATGAATGTGGACTACTGACAAGGGATGGGTTGACCTCACGGCTGTAGGTAGAAACATTTTTGCTAGGGGGTTCACAAACCTGATCAGGAGGGCTTTAAACTGAGTTGTGTGGGGGAGGGAGAACATATTCAAGCAGGCAGGAGTTCATCAAACACTGGAGAGAGAAATGAATGAACAGTTCAATAAACGCAACAATAGGAGGGGATTTTTTTTAATAAGCAGCCTGGGGGATGAACCATGGCCTTAGATGTCTCTACACTAATGCACAGAACATGGGAAATAAACAAGGCACACTTGAACTATCAACATGGCAAAGCAAATATGATATAATAGGCATCACTGAATCCTGGTGAGATGAGTCTCATGATTGGAATGCAATAATTGAGGGGTATAACCGATTTCAGAGAAACAAATCTGCTAGGAATGGAGGAAGAGTAGCATTGTATATCAGGGATGATTACATCTGTGAGTAGGTTCATGACTTAAATTCTGGGAGCCAGGTTGAGAGCATCTGGACAAACATTAAAGGGGTGGGGGGGAGAGCAGTGATCTCATTATGGGGGTCTATTAGACTCCCAAGCCAGACTAAAGAGTTGGATGTTGTCTTCTTGAAATAGATGACCAAACTTTCACAAAAGAGAGAACTAGTAATAATGGAAGATTTCAATTATCCTGATATTTGTTAGGAGTCAAACTATAAGGTCCAATAAATTCCTCACTTGACATGCAGACAATTTCATGGTCCAGAAGGTGGAAAAGGCAACAAGGGGATTAACTATTTTAGATCTGCTCCTAAGTAACAATGATAACCTGGTTACTGGGGTGGAAGTAATAAGATCTGTAGGTGGGAATGACCATGTTCTCCAAGAGTTTGTTATACAGTGGAATGGGGATGCCAAGCATAGTCAGACACGCAATCTACACTTTTAAGAAAGCTGATTTCAGTAAACCTGGGAAACTACTAGGTGTGATCTCATGGTTAAGTATACTAAAAGAGAAGGGAGTGCATGATGGATGGAAGTTTCTTGAAAGTGAGTTCTTGAAGACAATTTTAAACAGTTCCACTGAGGAGGAAAAATGGGAGGTGTCTAAGGAAACCAGGATGGATGTCTAAAGGACTGTCTACTGAGCTGAGATTTAAAAGGGACATGTACAAGAAATGAAAAAAGGGGGAAATCACAAAAGAAGAATTCAGCTAGCTATGATGTGTAGGGAGAAAGTCAGAAAAGCTAAAGCTGTCATGTTGAAGATGGAGCAAGCTTGTTTTCTTATGCTCAAGAAACGAGGACAAGGACTAATGGATTCAAGGTACAGGAAAAGAGATTCCACCTCAACATTAGGAAGAACTTCCTGGCAGTAAACTGTTAGACACTGCCTTGGAGGATGGTGGAGTCACCTTCTTTGGATGTTTTGAAACAGAGGCTGGATGGCCAACTGTCAGGAGTACTTTGATTGTGTATTCTTGTATGGCAGAAGATTGGACTTTATGGCCCTTATGATCTCTTCCAAGTCTGTGATTCTGCGATTGTAAACAGTCCTTATAGCCATCAGTATTTTATTCCACCAAAAATGTTAAAGCTTGTTAAAATGTTAATGGTTTGGATAACTATCTATTCGACACTCAAGGTCCATTAAGTATAGTATCAAAAACTGAGGCACTTCAGATTATATCCCCAGAAACATAACTTGAGAAATGCCTGAAAACAATATTTTGCAGTACTTGCTTATCTCACTAATAATTTAGTCTTGACTGCAGCATCATCTGTAATATGACACATCATGGACAACGCTTCTCTATTTTTGAAGCACAGCCAAGTGATCAGAGATTTTATCCTGTAGCAACCTTGACTATTCCAAGGATACATCTTGCACAATACGTTGGGTTGCTGTGTTCGGAGATTGAGAATCTTTGAGTAACTGAAGTACTTGCTGAAGACCCTGCTCATCAGGCTGCCAGTCCATGATGGGAACCTGATTACCTGTTGAACAAAAACAAACAAAATTACTAGCACGGCAGAACTAATCATCAATTCACTACCTCAGATTGAAACTCAAGACACACTCAAGCAGATCTATATATTAAGCACAAGCCTGACCATCATACTTGCATCAAATACAGGCAATTCAGGCAAGCAGCATAAAGTTTTGACCTCTCCAGGTTAGGTTAAACTCAGGCAAATGGGAAAGAAATATTTCAGGGACATTGTCAACGGATCCTAGACAAATATTATATTACTTGAAGAAACTTTAAGTGGAGTCTAACATCACAATTCTGCAAGGTAGGCTGAGAAAAAAACTTGCTAAAAGGAAGCTAGTGAGCTGAATTTCCTATGTTCAAATAAAACACTCAACCACACTTGGCTTTTGTAGCAGCTTCAACATGAGCTTCATATGCAGAATTTGCTATATTCTCCAATGTATGTACAAAGAATAATAATTAAGGTAATATAAATAAAGCTTATAGGGTCTGAATGACTCTTATAGGGTCTGAATGTCTTGATGAATAAAGTATGCTTATTCATCAAAAGGCATTTAGAAACTACTGGAATGCCTGAAGAACCATTTGTGGCAGTGAAGTCATATGTATGACTCATCACAGAGACATTCAGTGATCGGGGAACTGGCATAAAGCTCCGTATATACAGCAAGATACAATATGGGTACCTTGAAATACCTTGAAAGACACAGAAATTGTTCATCAAAGGAGGATGAAGAGCTATTTTAATGGCACATGGCTCCCTATCTTTCCCAGACTGACCTAGCCACAGTGATCCATGCTACGGTTACTTCCAGGTTAGACTATTGTAATTCGCTCTACGCAGGCCTTCCCTTGCGGCTGATCTGGAGACTAAAACTGGTCCAGCATGCAGCAGCGCGGGGGCCTCCACATCTCCCTGGTGCTGTGCCATCTGTACTGGCTCCCAGTTGAATACCAGATCAATTTCAAGGTGCTGGTACTTACCTTTAAAGCACTCTGAGGCCTGGGGCCCCCATCTCGTCCCCTAAGTTCCCACCCCTAAGTGCACTCTGCAGAGGCCAACTTGCTGGTGGTCCTTTTTATGATGTGGCTGGCCTCCACCCGAACCAGAGCCTTTAGTGCTTTAGCCCCAGCCTGGTGGAACACTCTGCCTCCAACTATCCGGGCCCTGCAAGACTTTGAGCAGTTCCTCAGGGCCTGCGAAACAGAGGTGTTCCATCGGGCCTTTGGGGGAGACAACCGCTGATGGGTGCCATCTCCTACACCAACAGGGATTATTTACTGCTCTCAGGACACGGAATGTTGCCATCTGATGGTTGTTTTTAGGTTTTTGGTTGTGTACTTTTAAAATGTTATGTCTGTATTTTAACTGAAGTATTTTATTGTTCACCACCCAGAGCCCTTCAGAGGTGGGCGGTCTAGTAAATCCAGTCAATCAATAACTGGCAAGCAGAGAAAGATAACCAGCTTCTGAAAATTCACCACTTTTAGCAACTGAATTTAAGCTACAATTTTGAAGTTCACAAAATTAGGAAAAGGAAAATCCTGTACCATGAGGAAAAGGTTTTTCCAGGATTTTGTTTCAGGGAAGTATGTTTCTTACTCAGGCTCCCTTCCTACCACGTACAACTTGTTGCCCTGCTATTTGCTCTAGATATAACCCACAAATGGTTATATGTGTTGGTGTTTACACGGCAGCCACCCGGGATCACTGGGATCCCGGCATCAAGATGCGGCACACTTTGCACAGCAAACACTGTGTTTCCTTGTGAACTGCGCATCCGAGAATCCCCCCCCCCCACACACACACACACAGAGCACAAAATGGCAGTCACCTGGAGAATCCACCATAATGGTGGATGGAAGTGGGGGGAATGGAATGCTTCCTGTAGTTCATGCAGGCAAGCAGGAAGTGTCTGACATACAGGTTAAAGGGAAAAAGCTGCTAATTTAGCTATTCGATTTAACCCGGATCCAGCCAAATATTAACAGGTTAAACGTATTTAAGAAGGAGGGCAAGTTCTGTGGGAACTTCTCCCCATAACACTTTTTTCACACACCCTGGACCCATTATATTTGGTCTGTGCGGAATCACCCAGTTTATCAACTGCTAAGAAATCTTCTCTGAACCATCAGGAACATCAACTCTTAAACTGCTATTTGTTGGTCAAGTATAGCTCAAATACCTTCCATTATAGTTTTGTTGCCTGGTACTGCATCATTCCAGCTCTAGGTGCATTATATTCTGCAACTGGGAAAATAATCTTTCCTCTACTGTCATGTAACAACACAATTATGACAAACATCTATTTAGCACAGTGTTGACAAATTATTCCAAGTGACATAGACCATGACTATGCCATTTTCTGACTGCTGTATTTCTTTCTTTATTATACCATCCAAGCGCTGGCATCAACTTTTTAGGAAGTGACTAACACTTATAATATCTGACCATTCATTCTTTAATGTTTTTGCTCTTAAAGAGTTTTTACTGCCCTTGCCTATGCTAAAGCTCATTCCTACTCCAGCTGTGTTTTTGGGGTAGATGAACAGCACTGAAGCTAACAACAGCAAGGCTATGCTTTTATCCGCTGAATTTGACCTAGACATTTTAACTTGGGATTTGTAAGAATTCAGAAACAGTTGGAGGTAGGCACACTACTTGCCTAAACATTTCACCCCAGGAAACTGAATACTGAAACTGGAGGGGTATTGAAGCATGAACTAAGTTCTTTAGTAAGGAGATACAACTTGCTAAAGAGCAGATCTTACTGTCTGTCTTACTATCTTCTCTCTTAGAAAAATAAGTGCCAACCAAATTCATAGCGAACAGGTCTACCTGGAGCAATCAGGCATACTTGGACCCTCCACATTGCAAGGAGGTATACCTGTGAATGCCAAATAAGGTGATCACAAAACCCGGGGATTGGCCGATGTCTTGCATGTTAGGCTTCCTAAAAGACACCTAGCTACACTCTTTCGAAAGCTTGATGCTAGCCTAGATGGTACAACAGCTTAAACCTCACACACATGTGTCAGGGCAGCTGTGCTACACGCCGACTTCTGCAGCATCACCACCCACACAAAAAGGCATGGAAGCGACAGCTGTTGCGGGGCGGCCCGGTTTACCAGATCGGAAGTTCTCCTGCCCCTCCCCCAAACCACGCACCGACAGGCCCGCCGAGGAGCTCGCCCGGCGTCGGCTACCGCCCCCGTCCAGGCCAGGCCTCTCCTCCAGCATCACATCCCCTCCCCCCGCCCGCACACAATCCACACACCCCGGTCTTTCGTTTCCACGCAACTCCGGCTGGCGAGCCAGATTCTCCCTCGCTACCGGCCTCCGCCACCTCCCAATCACAGCCAGCCAAACCCCGGCCAGGCTCCTCGCTGGTCTCCCTTCGTCCAGTCCCCATTTAGGCCCCAGCTCCCGGAGCCTCCTCTACCATCACCACGCTCGTTCCCAGTCCCTCACAAGGCCACAGACAACCACAGCGCGGTACCTGCCCGGTTCCCGCGTGCCCGGTGTCAGGCCGCGGCGTCAGCTCCGACGGAGGGGGCGGCAGCAGCGGGCGAACGCAACACGCGGCCGATGAACTACGCCGGCCGCCGTCTCCACTGCTCACGTGACGGAGAAAAAAGGGACGGCGCGCTAGCGTACGTCGAGGGAAATAAGCGCGACAGTGAGTCACGTGGCTTGGGAAAGGGCGGTGGCCACGCCTCCTTCCTACCTAGTGTCCGCGCTCACAAGCAGTCGGGCTCAACCCAATATGGCATCCGTGGAATGACAACAAGAGGGAAGGGGAAGAGCTGAATTTCCCTCAGTCTATTTTTGTTTGGTGGGAGTTACTTCTGGCTACCGACCCCTACTGGGACGAAACCTGGGTAAAATAAGAGAAGGGTTTATTTCCTTGTTCTGGCCTTGTAGCCACATAATTAGAAGTAACTTCCATTAACTATAGCGGAATTTACAGTGGAATTTACAGTGCAAAAGGTTAGGTTGTGAATCTTCCAGCAACTCTGTAGGGATTCAGCAGAGGCTAGATGCTGGCACACCTGACAGCCAAGTCTCGTCAGACCTCCAAAGTTAAACAGGGTTAGCCCTGGTTAGGGATTTCAACACAGACTGGCCTTGAAACCCTCTGGCGTGCCATAAGTTAGCTATGACTGGAGAACACTTTACACATACAGATGCTGACACACATTACATGGGGAGAAGAGCAGAGTCTCATGAGAGTATGGTTCAGCTCATCAGGTACAGCAGCCTTCGCATCCATATGTCAAAAACATTTCAGAACTGAGTTTCTTCACAAATGTATTCTAGATGTGTATGTTTCTGGGAGAAAGAAACACATTTTGTTCTTTGGAGCTTTTACATGGAGTTGTGCTAGGGGGAGAGAAATAAACATGATTAGTGCTGCATGTCTTCCTGGAAGTAACAGTCACTGATTGAAGTGGATCTTCTCAATAGATATGTAGACAGTTGCTGACTAAGGGATAAAATATTGGGGGCAGCAAAGTGAACACCAAGTGCAAGGGTTTGTTTTGAACCTTTGGGCACCTTTGGAATTCTGGCTGATTCTGCCGGGCCAAAAACAGCGGTGTGAAAATGGTGTGAAAACAGTATAAACCCTTTTACACCGTTTTAAACCCTTTTGTACCATTTTCACACTGCTGTTTTTGGCCCATGTGGAATCAGCCTCTGACACAGGGTGGTGGACGCAACCACAAAATGGCCATCATATGAGGCAGAGCCCCCCCCCCCGCCCCCTGCACAGTGGAAGCCCAAGTACAAGGCACATGAGTAATTAAAAAAAAAACCTGGGGCAGAGGTGTGCCACTAAAACTACGTTATTTTAATCTGCACAGTTATCAGATCTCCAATGGCCAGGAGCTCCACCCACTCTCTAAAAACCCTTGGTGAGAGCCAGGGAAAGTGTCAGTAGGCACCATGTTGCCTATGGGCACCACACTGGGGACACTTGACCTGGGGCATTTAGCATGACATAATGACTTAGACCCTTCTATGCCATTAAAGGTTTTTGAAATTGTTGTAAATTGACTTAGACCCCCCCTAACTGTCACAGCCAACAACCTCCAGGGGAAATTGGCCTTGTAAAACTATATTTTGCCCCTCCAACTGATCCTTATAATGCTAATGAGGGTGCCTTGTGCTTGACATTAGAATATGGGAGTTCTGCTGTTGGGCTGGGATACACTACAGTTTCCTTCCCAGATCATGAGGTGACCCGCTTTTGCTATCCATATTGATCTTGACAGATCCTACAGTAGGTTCAATGCATGGAAGATGCAGTAAATGATGCCATTCAGGTTGGTAGCAGGTACACTATTTCTATTATAGACCTTTGATTAACTTTTGGGGGGATGATCTGTTCTTGCATTTATTTTAGCTGAACACAAGCAAGAAACACAGTACTTGTGTGGATGCCAGAAACACAAGTGTTTAGTTTCTGTCATTTACTGACAGAATTTGCTGTTCTAACAGTTTCAGTTGTTTGTATTAATTCTTTTTGTGTTCAGTAGGTAAGGTGCTGTTTTCCTACTGGCGCAGAGAGAAGGACACTGCAATCCTAGGAATACTTTCTTGGGAGTAAGCCCCACTGAGTATGAATAGGCTTGATTAGGATGCTGAGTAGACCTGATTAGGCTTGCTGTCCGGTTGTTGTGTTTATCCTTGCCTCCTACTTAAGACATTATTTGGGACCTGGCATAGTTGAACTGTACATATATTATTTTTACACACATGCAAATAGGATATTGTGGTATCTGCTAAAGGGTACAGCTTTGCTGACCAGATGGTATCGTGTCCACGCTTCTGCTCTGGGCCACAACCCCCTAATCAGTTGATCAACACTGGCTTGGGGCTGCAGTACATCTTCTGTACTTTCAGCCTCAAGTCACCTCCAGTCAGTAGGGTGGTGGACTCTGGCAGAGATGACAGTGTGGCCCAAGCCACTGGTAATCACTTGGCACTGAGAAAGTATCATACAGTCACAAAGTACGTGTAGTTAAACTTTGTAATACTGAAAACAGTGAGTTCTTTGATAATGTTTTATTATCCTACACATAGCATATTAGTGTTAAGCAAAACCTGTTACCTTTAAACAACACACCTGACCTTGAAAATATGTTGTATAGGGTTACAGAATATACAGGAATTATCATTGTCTAATACTGTAGAATAGATCCTTACATTAAAATCTTCATACCTCACATCTTGAGTGAATCCAAACTCTTCTTCTTCTTAATTAAGCAGTCACTTTTAGCAGAACTTTAACAAGGGCCAAGGGATGCACACAACTGATGTGTGCAGAAAAAAGTATATCATGATTAAAATAAAAGCTGTGTTATTACTTTTATTATTTATGTATTTATCTTTTTTACCTAAAGAACTACTATAAATGTATAAGGGGGTGGCAGAATCTAGTTCAGACTGAAGTTCAGACTGTGGTATACACTGCAGAATACTCAGCAGAGACCAATAGTCACTTTGTGATTGAATTTAGCTGGTTAAACAGAATCTAATATTAATCTGAACAACAGTTCCATCCTGTGTTGTGATCAAAACACTCCTAAATAGCCCTGTTGATTTCAGTTAGTCTGTCTCAGGATCAGTCGCAGAGGGTGTTTTTTATTCATTCATTCATTCATTCATTCATTCATTCATTCATTCATTCATTTCATTAGACCTGCCCTGAGCCCATTCATCCTGCCCTGAGCCCGCCTTGGTTACATCATATGAGAACTACATCATTTAAAACCACACAATACCATATAAAACTCTCTCTCTCTATGTATGTATACAGACACACTTTCAACCATAAATTTCATTAAAAACATATCACAAGACTAATTCCTCCCAGCAATATTGATTCAGTACTAAAACATTTCTAGATGATCTGGGGATTGAGTAGAACCTGGTCTAGTTTATTAATAACAACTTTGCGGGAGACAAGACAGCAGATGGAAATAGGAAATAGAAATATGGGTGGGTTCAGTTGTCCAGCATTTAAACAAGGTAGCCGTGTTGATCTGCAGTAGAGCTGCTAGATTCAAGTCAAGCGGCAGGAAGATTTTCGTGGTCTATGCTTCCCAGAGTCGTCGGAATCACATTTTGCTATTTTCTGGGATGGGAGGAAGACTGCACCCCGGCCTGAAGTCAGATCACTGTAAAGAACAATGAATCGTTCTCTACAATATATTAGAGGAGCTTAATTTAAAGTAAACAGTAATAGCAAAGAATTTGCCCTTCGACACAGCCTATCATTTAGCTTCCCAAACTTGGAGAGTGAGTAGAATAATTATGAGGCGCCCTCCCTCAGCTTTCCCTACCGCGTCGCTTTGCCGTCAGTTCCTCCACTCCAAACAGTACTCATCGCGCAAGCGCAGAGTGGCTGATCGTCGAACTACAACTCCCGACAAGCCATGCGCACTCTCGGGGCCCCCCCCCCCCCCCGTCCCTGAACTGTCTAAGGGAGCTTGCCCCGGCCAGACCCGGTGGCTGCTGCTGCTGCGGCCCGAACGGGCGGGTATGGGGGGCTGCCTTTCTTCGCAGGCGGCCGATGACCTTTCGTTGCTCAACGACTCCACTGGTGACGGAGCGAGTCTCGGGCCCGGGGATCAAGCCCCACCGCCCACCTCTGCTCCGCCGCCCCCTTACCAGGTACCGAAGGGAGAGGCGAACAGCCGCGTTCGGCACTCTGAGGCTGACATGGTCCAGCTGCGGCCACCGGGAGTCTGTTGGGGGCTTCACTGGGAAAAGGGTAGCAAGCTGATGATGCAGGGGGAAGCCCGGGTGGTGTTTGCGGGGATATCGCGTCCTTCAAGCTTTTGGTCGTGGAGCACTGGCGGGATTGGGTCGGAAACCGGGTTTGGCTTACTGGAGCAAATGGCGAGGAAAGGAACCATAGAGGTGAGCCGTGAGTGATCGACCGAGACCACGACGCAGACCCTGGTTTCTTCCACGTTTGTGAAATGGACCCTCAGGAGTTCAAAGTGGGAGGTCCGTCTAGCTCCAGGATGTTATTGGGGTGAATTTGCTCCAGTTTGATTCAAGGCTAGGTTTTCGTGGTCTATGCTTTCCAGAGTCGAAGCTGCCACTGGGGACAAGTGGGGTTAGAGAATAGTAATCCCCTCTGCTTTTTGGACTTTCTGGGCTGCTAGGACTATGATTACCGGTCTATTTATGCTCTGTTGGCAGAGTGAAGGCTATAAACATCTGGACTGAAGGTCTAGGACTGAGACTATGGAATGTAAATTGGCTGAAGGAATAAGGTTTGTCTGTCAGTTGTGGAAGGTGGCACCCCATATCAGGACCTGGGACACGAAATGATGCTAGCTAGTGTGATTTATTGTACAGAGGTCAATTTGCATTACAGAACTCTAAACTGAATTTCCTGTTTAGCTGCAGAACCCAAGTGCTGCTTTACCTGTGTTTTTTTAATGTACACCTAAGATTTAAACATGTAAATTGTGAATATGGAAAACATATGCATTCAATATTGTCTTCAGAGAGCCAGGATTAGCTTAAGCCCCCTGTTAAAAATAAAAGTAGAAAGCAAATATGAGTCACCATGTGAAATTGCTCTAACTGGGCAGCTTTGGGCAAGCACAGTCAGCCATATTTACCTCACAGGTTGACTGTGTGGTTGAAATACATAAATAACCTCATCTATACCACCTGGATTTTCTTAAGGAAGGAGATAAAAATAATTAAAGGTGTATTTCTGAGAAACATCCATGCCATCCTGGATCAGAAAATGCATCATTACTGATATCTGGCTTGGTGTGAAAAATACTGAATCTTATTTGTCTGTAGAAGAACCACTACTCACATAAGGCTGCTTTTATTTATTCATTTACGCTTCAAATCTCTAGGCATTGTACAACAGCTTAAAATGACATATGTCCTACGTGCAGCACGAAACAAGACACTTTAGGGAAGAGAGAAAGGGAAATCAAAGTACAGGATAGTCAGTTAAAGGAAGGTATATTAATCTTAAGGAGGCAACATTGCATTTAAAACTGGAATGTCAGGTGGAAGAACATTTCAATGATAAGGAGCTGCAAGGAGGGAAGAGATGCAGAGGACAGAGAGGAATCTTTGGTTATGTGAAGAAGCAAGAGCCACCAAGGGCAACTGAAGCTGGACTGCAGGAAATTCACAGAAAGAGGTCTTTTCCCTTGGCTAGAGAGGCTGAAATGTACTGGCTGATTGCAGGGTTTTGATTGAAGGCTCATATTCCAGAATGTTTGTTAATTGTTGTAATTGGCGAATCAGTGGAAAATACTGAGCTGTGATTGTGGTCCTTGTACTGTAGGTTGAGATCCAGGTGGGTCAGAAGTCTTTTACAGATGGGTTATCAGGCCAAGGCACAGAAGAAGCAGGGGGATGAGCTAGGAGGAGGAGGTGGATAGAAAATTTGGGTTTGCTTCTGTATAATGTGCAAAATGGTCTTGAGATACAGCAGTTGCTCAGTAGTGCTATATATTTATGAATACTAAACATGAAAAATAAAATATGGGTACAGCATAAACCGATATGAGAGGAAAATAGCATGGAGTTGCTTTTGCAAGTGGATTCTAAAAGCTACCAAAAGTAAAGTGTGCTAAGTTTATTGTCCCACTTGCAAAAGCTTGAAAACCACACTGCTGTGGTATTGAGAGAGACCAAGGTCTCGTGTACCACTCAATCTTTCCACAGATTAAATAGCTAGAAGAGTTAATTGTTTGGTCTCATCTTTGTAACAATTTCTGTGCGTTTCATCTTTGCTATCTGAAGCCTGATACTATTTTGGAGCAGTTTCATTCTGGTGCTGTACATATTTTTGCACATTGCCATGCTTAAACAGTCTCTATAGCGAACTATTGTCCAAAGTAGGCCGACTGCTCTTTTGTGAAGGAAGAAGAGGTGGGAATTTGGTTTTTTGTTTTATCCTTGTGCTTTACCACAGACCTGTTTAACCAATCTGTATGGATGGGATAGGCGGAACAATGTTTCTGAGTTCTGTCTAAAGCAGGGGCATGGAATAAAATAGTCTTCTGTGGCCAAAAAGTACTGGAAAGGGATTTAGAAGAAAAGAAGATGGATATCCTGCCCTGGCATGTGACGAGAAGCTAAGGACAGGAGAAATTATTCTACTACTAAAACACTTGTTCATGATGGTTCTTGCTTTGGGGCAATGCTCTGTACTGTCCCATGCCATAGAGGCAAGTACATATGCATCACTAAAGAGTAAGTTATGGTTAGCTAAAGCCCATTCATTAGATATAATACTGTGGCTCTGAACTAACAGGACACAAGTGTGTGAAAGGAACTTGGGTGTGATCTTTGCACTCAATCACTGCCCGCATCACATTAGGGCCTGAGTTACTCAGCTTCAGATCTCTATTCTGTCATGAAAACTTGATGTGTAACTATAAGGCAGCCTAACCTACCTCACAGGGTTATTGTGAGTATAAAATGGAAGACAGGACAATTATTTAAGCCATTTTGGGTTCCCATTGGGAAGAAAGGAAGGTTATAAATGAAGTAAATAAATAAATAAATTTATCTCCTGAACACTCAAGTATGATCGTGCTTCATTGCCACATTACTGTAACCAGCGAAGGTGCTTTAGATAATCATACGTTACTACATGGTGATGTATACATACTTGTCTCTATGGCATGTCACATTGCCACAAATCACCACTCATGTAGGAAGGTCATCTAATCTTTCTTCTAAGACCCTCTGCACCGGCAAATTACACCCTTGTTGAGTGATGTGTATATTCTCTCTGAGTGCTCTGAAGAAACTTGAACTGCCAGTTCAAGCAGTCCCTTATCTGTGTATAGCACAGTGGCTGTTATCTGACATTTTCAGCCCTGCATATGTCAGAACGTTAAATTGTGCATATGAGAATGCTTGATTATGTAATTACTTATAGTTTCACGTTTGTAAAATATTGCCTAGGCCACAAATCTTTCGAAAAGACAGAGCAGTACATTAGAAAAGGAATTTGTTGATGATTGGATTGCTGCATGTTTGTGTAGATCTACATGTGATTCCTGGCTGGTTACAAAAGCTGCTTGTTCTTTTGACTTTGCAGGAACATGCACCGATTCCAGTGTATCATCCAACACCCAGCCAGGCACGTCTAGCCACACAACTGACAGAAGAGGAGCAGATCCGTATTGCTCAGAGGATTGGGCTAATCCAACACCTTCCCAAAGGAATCTTTGATCCGGGCTCGGAGCCATCAGAAAAGAAAATTAAAGAGTATGTTGTCTATGTGCAATACCTTGTATTTACCTTGCAAGCTCCAAGCAGTTATTTGCTAATGGTGCATAAAGAGGCAGTATACTTCATTGACTTGGTATGCAGTTTTTTAGATACACTTCCTAAATGGAGCAGTTATCTTCTTGAGAATAATTTATTGGGAGGATGGTGATGTTTTCCAAATACTGAAGAAAGCCAGAAGCCAAACAGGGAGGAGTGTAGGTGTTGATCAAAATACTCTTTTGAAGAAATGTGTAAGGCCATTCTGATGAAGAGAAAGACCTGTGCACTCTTACTTCTGGTACGTCTTTACCTCAAGAACTATGGCTAAGCGCTTGTGATTTGCAAATGCAATGATTGTGGCTCTTTCCTGTGTTCTCCTCTCCCCAGCATTTGACACTGGGAAAGTATATGGATTAATAGACAACCAGTAGGAGATGGCAGTGGAGAGGAAGAATGGGGCAAACTTCTAACCTCTGGGCTATTTGCCCACTCAGGTCCTGCAACCTCAGAAATAAACTTTCCTGGGGTTGGAAAAGACTTCTGGACAGAGGGGAAAGATTTGTGGCCATTTTTGCCTTCTGCTGATGGATTGCAGAATCCAGCCATATACTTTGGAAGTCATCTTGTCTCATTAGGAAAACAAAGGCTAAAGGGGATGGGACCACATATTCTTTTGTGTCAACTAGGCACAGCTGAGACAATCCAAACTTTGTTGGTTACCAGGTGAGATAAGAGGCACTGTACTCAGTCTTTCCTGTCCAGTAGCCACACCTCCATTCCATAGCAAGGCCTGCCTCTTGTTTTCAAGCACTGTTACACTAGACCAGGGGTCCCCAAACTACGGCCCGGGGGCCAGATGTGGCCCCCTGAAGGCATTTATCCAGCCCGCCAGGCATGGCGGCGATGGCTCCATTCATGTGCAGTGGGGGTTCGAGGGAGAGGAGGAACCGGCCCCAACGGCTGTTGATTTGCAAAGTTAAGCATGACATGGCACCCCCCCCCCAAATCCTCCATGAATTTTTTTCTGACCCAGAGTTGGAAACCTTTACATGTGGCAACGCCTCGCTCCGCCTCTTCCCTCTCAGCTACTCCATGTGTTGCTCTCAGGCTTTCTGTTCCGCCTCACTCCCGTTGGCATCAGCCAGGCTGGCGAATCGATCGCTGGCTGCTAGGGAGGAAAGAACCCAGGAAGATACCTGATCCTGGGTTAGATGGAATGTTTCATTGGGAAAGTTCTGCTTTTTTTTTTTTTTACAGGGGAAGGTATTCTACAGCCTCCCCAACAATATTTGGAGCCCACCCTATACTTGACATACTTTGGTCACTGTTCTAAAAATAGACCATGACAGAAAGGCTGAAAGGTGAAATCAAACATTTTACAATCATTTGTGCATAGGAATTTGTTCATAGTTTTTTTTAGTCCGGCCCTCCAACAGTCTGAGGGACAGTGAACTGGCCCCCGGTTTAAAAAGTTTGGGGACCCCTGCACTAGACTGCTGGTTTCCAGCATGAGGGCCAGGCATTCCTGGGGGGCCTTGAAGTTATTGCAAATTGTCTATTAATCCATAAAGGCATTAAGTATTATCATTTTGATCTTTTTGTAGTTATGTATTTTCTGAATGAGCAGAGACTAATAGTATAACTACGATCATATGGAGTGAAGATCTAGACATTTTTTATGTTCTTATTTTCCCCCATACACAAAAAGGTTGGGAACCAGTGCTTGACCAATAAGCTCAGATGGAGTAGATGGAATATGGAAGAACAATTCTGCAGAAAGTAGTTGCTTTGTGAGGGGATCAGGGAGAAGAGTTAAATTATTATCCAGATAAGATTATTCTGTTAGGTTTTCCCCCATGATGCAAGTTCTGCTGTTTAAAAGATTCTGGAAGGAACATTTATAAACATTCCCATTTGCTTTTTGAAATGGAGATTTCGATGGAGATTTATCATACAGAATTTGAATGTGTCTAAACTTCTGTCCCCTACTTATGAATCCATATTCCCCAAGCCACATTTCCCTCCAAAACTAGCATACTGAAAATGAAATAAAAAATTCCTTATCTTTCTTTTCAGCTACATACATTTAACCTCTGGAATTCTTTATTAGCTACACAGACAAGTACTGGTTGTAAAAAAAATCCCCAAAGATACATTAATATAGCATTTGTGCACCAGCAACATTTATGTGAGATAAAGAATGAAGAAGAGTTGGATTTACAGGAGTCTCTCCTGTAAGGAGACTCAAAGGGGCTTACAAACTCCTCTCCCTTTCCCCCTCACAACAAACACCCAGTGAGGTAGGTGGGGCTGAGAGAGCAAAGAACCGTGACTAGCCCAAGGTCACCCAGCTGGCATGTGTTGGAGTGCGCAGGCTAATCTGAATTCCCCAGAGAATTCTACACAGCTCAAGCGGCAGAGCGGGTAATCAAACCTGGTTCCTCCAGAGTAAAGTACACCTGCTCTTAATCACTACACTACTGCTGAAAGTTCATACATTTATACTTTGGAATGCAGGAGGGAACAAGTTGTGATGGAAGACTTTTCTGATTTTTAATAGAGTAATAAGTGCTGGCCCTGGTAAGAAATGGGATTTTGGACAAAATGGATTTTGGCTTGGCAGTGATGGTCTTGCTACAGGGCAAGTGCTTTCACACCATCTTTTGGCCATGCAAATATCTGGGATGTCATGGAGCAGCACTAAGTCATAGCTTTACCACCTCCAGCCTTGAAGTGTTGTATTCTTATCCCATCTTATGAGGATCAAAGGAACTCTGATGCCACAATACCAAAAGTGTAGGTTACAGAAAATCTTCCCTTGAAACCCCCAGTGTGTCAAAATTGTTGGTGTGGGGATTTTTGAATGTGCTGAACCGCTTAATCAGTGGCACTTTTGGAATTTTGGGAACAGGCAATCAGCACTACAACAGTGCCGGCCATGGGGGAGTAGGGCTGATCATGCACTGGTTGCAATGAAGGTTGGACCTAACCACAATGCTGGGAGGTTCCAAAAAAGTGTTAGCAGTCCCAAGCCAAGGATGCTGCCATGATGAAGATAGCTGTATCCAAATGAGTATTCAGCAGTCACCAAGGTGTTGCCTCTTGGGCTCTTCTGAAGTGGCTTCTACTCTGGTGAAGTGGAAGAAAGACAAGATTGGCCCTTTGTTTTAGGGAAACATCAAGTATGTGCCAGAGAACAGATCACATTGGGGATTACTGCGTGCTAGATGTTTGTAGACTAAAAATAATGCTGAACCTTCAGTTTACTACTCTAGAGTTTAAAACAAGAGTACTTTCACATGTTAATGGCTTTTGAGACATTTAAATTGTTCATTTATGCTCTGCCTTTCTCCCCAGTGGGGACCCCAAGCAGCCAACATAATTTTCCTCTCCATTCTATCCTCACAACAACCCTGTGAGGTAGGTTAGGTGAAGTGTGACTGGCCCAAGGTCACCCAGCAAGTTTTAATGGAGCAAGTGGAGATGCCAACCCAGGTCTCACCAGATTCTAGTCCAACACTTTTAACCACTACACACAGTAATTTTGTGAGGTGTAAAAGCACTAAGCATTAGGCAAGATATAAAGAACTATTGTTTCTTTCCAATGTATCTGAATTGTCATGGTGCAGTTTGGGTAGGGAATGTAAGCCTTGAAGCCTACTTATGGTTTCCTTCTACTAATGCCGTCTTTCCCGTTTCTCTCTTCCTGGATCCAGGTGTGTGATCTGCATGCTGGATTTTGTATATGGAGACCCCATCCGGTTCCTGCCATGCTTACACATCTACCACGTACACTGCATTGATGACTGGCTAATGCGATCGTTCACATGTCCTTCGTGCATGGAGCCAGTTGATGCTGCTCTGCTGTCCTCCTATGAGACTAACTGAGGTGGCACCATGCCCAACTCTTGTTAATGCTTCCAGGCTAGGGCTGTGTGGGAGTCTGGGAGGTGGCACACTTTTATTTGCACACTTCTGGGATACACCAAAGAATCCTGTGGCAAAGAGTCATGGTGCCAGACCTCAAAGACAACATAGACCCATTCTGGCTTGGCTGGCTGTGCTAAAGATTGACTTGTGCCATAATTCAGCATTTATACACAAACAATGAAGATCAAGGAAAAATGGCAGAGCTGGAGTTGCCCTTTAACTCCTTTCACAAACAGTATTTTGAGGAGGTCAAGATTGTTGTTTGAAATAATTCTTTACTCTCATGTCCTAATATTCCACTAAGTTTGCAGGTAGGGTTTTGTTCACTGATCTTGAAGGCAAAAACATTGGAATTTCAAAATATTTAGAGGAAGCCGGGGGTTCTGGTTGGTTTGTGGTGGATTCTGGGGCATTCTCAAAGCATTTGTAGCACTCTTTCATTGCATGAAAGGAATGGTGTTTAATATAACTGGTTGTCAACAGCAGCGGTTTTTATGTTGACCACTGAACAGTACTTCATGAGACTCTTTGTGGAGCAGAAACATTGGAAAGGAAGTTGTTGCTTAACTCTGGGCTTAGCTGGAGTAAGAGTGCTTCTGTTTGAAGTTTGATATTTTTGCTAAAGAGAGTGCCCAGAGGGATGCCACAGTCCCTTGCTCTTTTCTGTTTTAAAACTGTTGTTCTCCATCAAGATGGGAGTTTTTATCCATTCGGAAGCTTTTGCAGGTTAAGCACTTGTGCTAACATTCTACAGTTCATAGGAAAAGAATGTTCAGGCTCAGTAGAGAAGGATTTTGTCTTGTCACATGACTAGAACAGATTTGGAGAAGCAAACAGTATTTTCTTTACACTCAAATTCACAAACAAGAGTGGTTAACTGGATTTCTGTTTAAGCAATGATGGCTCATAGTACAAAAGCAGCATTGACACTTTTTAGAACATTTGATGGCAAATTTGTATGGTGAAAGACTTGGCAGTTATTTGTAAATAAGAATTTTTATAGAAGGTTGGTGCTTCAGTACAGTGAAATCCTTTCTCAAGACCAAGTAGGAGTTAAGGCATTCAAGTGCACTATTATAAAAAAGTGAAGACATTTTTGCTTGGCTGTTTGCCCAATGTTTACTGTTTGCCTTACAGAAATTCAAGTGAACACCCTCATCTCATAGGAAACTGCCAGCACAGCTGATTGGTTAGTGCCAAGCAGCAGCCCCCCACCCCCACCCCAAAATTTGGAAAAGCTGCCCTTAGTCATGCTCTACTGTTTATTGCTTTGCAAGTGGAGAGGCGTAGAAGTGCTTTTCTGATTATGTATTATCCTTAACAAGGATTTAGCACTTGAAAGTAAAAACAGTGTATATTGCATTCAAATGAAATAAAAGATTGCCAATAAGCCCTTGAATTTCTGCCCTTATTTCTATTAAAATGATTGTTCCCATCCCTTCCCTTATTTTTTTCAATTAAAGTGAAACTTGGTTAATTTTTTCTAGGGATGAGTTCTTAAGGACTCTGTTCTGTTCCAGCTTTTTTTCCAAGTGGAATGATAAGGGTCACCAGCAGTCCTGCAGTTTGTTGCCATAAGAGGATAAAGTCTGACTTTGGGTCCCTGAACTACTATCCTTCTTTCTCCCCCACACTTCTCAGGCAATTCAGATATCCAAATATAAGTGATAACTACAAGAGAGGCTCTGTCTACAGTAGAACCAGAAATGCCGGAGCATTTCTAGCCACTCTGCTTTACTATGATGGGGAAAAGATGCTGGACAATAAAAAAACAACTGAACTATGGTGTAAAAGAAGGGGTGAGGTGGGCTAAAAAATACATGAGAAGCTAAACATTTTTTTTCAAAAGTTATTTCCTAGATTTAGGAAAGTTTGGAGTCTGTCTTTACTTACTTCTGGGTCTCCATGGACTAAGTTAATTCAGGAGGAACCAGCAGTATTAATGACAGATTAGTAGGATTAAAAGTATTGGTGGGTATATCATGAAGATACATTTGGAAGACAATCACTTTAAGGGAAGGGCCATCACTCTGTGGTAAAGCATCTGCTAAGAGTGCAAAAGTTCCAACCCCCATCATCCCCAGGTAAAAGGATCAGTTAATAGGTCATGTGAAACACCTCTCTTCCTGAGACCCTGGAGAGCCACTGCCAGTCTGAGGAGCCAGTATTGATGGTGATGGACTAATGCTCTGATTCAGCTATATCTAGAACATTTTGGTAACATTTTAATGCAAAATACAATTGCTTAAAAAGTTCTTTTCACAATTAAGGATAAAGAAATCTAGTTTGTTCACACAAGCAGCATTTGTTTTTCCCATTTTACTACATGCATTAACATTAGTACAAACTGGCTGCTTATAGTGAACTGACTGTATTTACTTAAATGATAGTGGTAGTTTGGGAAACACATATTGTCATACAAATGGCATCCCTATAAATAGTAAGTTTATCTAAACTAATTTTCATACAAATGGCATCCCTATAAGTCAGTTTACCCAAGAAGCAAGTTTATCCAGCAGTTTCTCCATACGATCATGTACCTACAATAGAGAAAATAAGCGCCAGTTGCTTGTGTGAAACAGAATTGTACCATTTAGATCACCTAGCACAGCTAGGCAAATGAATATCTGAATGACTGATAATCATTCTTTCGTTCATCAATAAACTGAACTGTCCCTAACCTTTGAGTAACCAATAACATCTGACACCAGCTGGTGATAACAGCAAATGTCAAATTACATCTCAAGACAGTTGCTCTGCAACAAATCTCAGCAAATTACAGGTGGGTTATCAGTATATACAAAACCATTCCTTTCTGCTTGAAACATGTAATTGCGTATTTAAGATCAACCACACAAGTAGGGTGTTTAGAGTGATCTCCTTTCCATACCATTTAATGCATGTTTATAAATCAATAATGATTCTGATCAGAAGTTGCCCTGGACTGGCATTTTTCATCCAAAAATATTAATGCCTCATCTAGTTATGAGACTGTGAGAAGTAACTACTACCAATTCTTGAAAGGCAGATAATTAGTTCCCTAATAAGACATACCCCGTGCTCCCAACTTTGGGGTACAAAAAACTGCAGTTAAAACTGAGAAATATCCACAATAATTTTATTTTTTTAAGTTAGTATTTTGAGTGATTACTGGTGCTGATTGCTGTGCTATGTAAGTCAAAAGCAATAAAGAAGGGAGCCTAACTACATATGTAACAGGGAAGCAAATTGCTACTGCTTATAACCAAATGCTAGTGAGATATTTAAGCCTCTACTGTGGCTTCAGACTTTCATACCAGACAGTGCCTCGAGTTGGCTGAAATTCCACCCAGTGTTCATAATGTTAAAAAAGAGCATTGTTCTCTCCACCTCAAGGGTCTTAATTTCCTACTACAGTTCCAAGCTGTTATGAAGATAGAAAGCAATGACATTTTGTAAAAGAGAACATCTGATGTGTACTGTCTTTCATAAACACTTTGATTTATTATCATCCAGATAGGCTTATTGCAGATAACGGCAGATCAGCTCAAGTGGTCTTTCTTCAGCACAGAAGTTATGCATTTAGCACAGGTTAGGTATTTTTAATGTCCTCCCCTACAAAGGTGCCTGTTCTGTTAAAAGGCCCTAGCACAAAGGTACAATTCAGAAGTGATCCCAATTGAACCTTAGCATAACATTGGAAGGAATGTAATCTGATCTGTCAAAGATCTAATTAAAATTCTAATTTCAATACAACTGGTAGGAATATACCAGAGGGTTTTTTTACAAAGTTGTTATGTCCAGCCACTGACAGCAACAACAGAACTCAACATGTCTGTGCCAGGAATTACATTTCAGCTCTTAGAATACTAACAAGTACAGTATAGAGAATCCAACTGGGAACACTAAAGACAGATAAAAAGACAGGTCTGTGTTCACAGCAGGCTATTACCAACAGCCACAAACCCATAGTTTTAGGCTGTGGTCCCAATCTAAAAACTCCAGGCACAGAGCTCAAGGTAAAGATATAAGGGCTGGTCAAAGGCTAAAATCATGATAATTGGAGTTCCATTTGTCCTAGGCAAGGCTGCAGTATTTTAAACTATTTTTTGCCAATATACCAATGGTACAGTGTTAATTGCAGAACGATTTTCTACCTTCTTAGATAGGAAACAGGCACAGAATAATCCATGGTGCCGGACTAGCGAATGCAAAACAGGAGACTAGAACAAGCTTAAGCAGCAGCAACTGAAATTCAAAATGAAACCAACAACCCACTGCAATACTACAGTGAAACAGGGTTTTTAAAAGGTGGAAATGCAGTCATAGAACCGCTGCATACCAAGCAACCCCACAGCAGTTATTCCTTCAGGTACAGATAAGGAAAACCGAAAGTGCCCTGGGGTTACCACAGCTTGCAGTGCGGACCTGCTAGCTGTGACTGCATTTAAATTCACCTTCAATAGGATGATATCATTTTGGCAGAGATGGAGCCACTTGGTTGACCCCATGATGGAAATTTCAGGTGTAATGTTAAGCCACAGCTGTATGTTTTGGGTTACATTGGGGGAGATATCTTGCCTGGTGATTCACGGAAAGACATGACAGACCAATGCCACTATTTGGGGATTACAAGTAAAAAAAATTCTGCAATTAAGTCAAAGTTCTTAGTTCTCAGAAAAAAAAGAAAAAGAAAACAATAAATGAACCAATGAAGGAGGCTCTACATTCCCAGGTATAAAAGTATGGCAAGTCACCTGCTGCCGTGGCAGCACTCAGTCTGTGGGCAGAGCTAGTTTCCTTCGCTGTTTTAAATAATTATGTACACCAGAGACAGTCCAGGCCGGAGCAGAAAGTTATTTCACCAAAGGGCGGGTTTTATCATCATCACTGCACTGGTGGGCTTTGTACTTTTTCACTTCAGCCATATATTTGGCCCATGCATCTCCTTTACTTGTCAAAACCTGTAAGAGAAAAGAAGGGGAAGAAAAAACAAATTACACAGCTAGAATCCATGTGTTCTCACAGTTAAGAACCCACAGTGGCCCATAAGTAACCTAGAACATCAGTCTAGAAGAACAAGTTGCAGTGCAAATCATGTTGGGACTTTAACTGGAAAGGCCCCTTGCTCAACCACTCAGAATACAGTATTTCATGCAACATGGTTGTTCAACCATTCTCTTTCATAGAAATCTCTATGCATTGAGTTTCCTGATGATCAGCTGATTAGTCATCAAAATTCAACTTCCAAACAGCCATACAAAAAAAATGATGTCCTTCAAGAACTTGAGGAACCAGACCCAACTGAAACACAACCACCAATGTGAATGAATTGAGGACCAATATGCCATATCTGAACCATCCACCCTCATTAAAGCTGACTGAAAAGAAGCAGCAGGCTCTCATTCAAGCTTGTTACCAGCTGATGCTGCACTGTGGTCTGTACTGTTGGCCACTTTTGAAACTTATCACAAGTCTTGTCCCAACTTACCTCATCCTCTGTCTTTCGTTTCTTGGCTACCACTCCTGTCTTCAGGGCTAGCTTGCTGCCCCCTCTCCGCTTGCCCACCTGGGTGAAGGGATAGAAGACTGCAACCGTTATAGGAGCCCTGGGAGCTGCAAGGGGAATGCTGCCCACTTATATAACGGTATAGGGAGTCCTTCAATTAGATCATCTTAACTTGCCATCACACCTGTCAGTCTGTACAGAGCTGCCGAGCGTTACTTACACCGTTGCGCTAGGAGGGTAAAAGGGCACCTTAGCAGTGTTCAGCAATACATCTGTACAGTTATCCCCAAACATAAAAACACATTACAAATAACAACAAAGGGAAGTATCCAAACTGTTTCTATGCTTGCTGCTACTTATAAAATATCATCACTGAACTTCCACTGACTTCCTTTCAGTATCACCGCCTGACTGTAGCATGCACATGAAATTATCTGATAATTGTCAACAGAACTAACTACACCCCATAAACTAGTCAAATTCCAACTAACTAAAGAATAAGCTGTTCATTTATATACCTAGTGCTGTGCATGATAACGTCACCCTGTGTAATCTCCTTGCATCAAGCAACCTCGATTCCTGAAGGCTTCAGATTCAAATTTTCAAATTTCATTTTAAAAAGAGCTTTCCTGCTTCAAATAAGAAAATATATGGGCAATTATCTGCTACACAAAAGAAACATGACTAACAAGAGTCCAATTCAGGGATCACAAACAGGTGCCGCAGTATCCTGTTTGCCTCTTATACCCCGAAGCTTTTCATGCCCCATAATCTGCCTATCCATTCTCCTACTAATGTTCCACCTCTATAATTCAAAACAATTAAAACATACACTTGTTCTGGTAGAATGGCAATTACAGAGTATCAGGAATGTTTGATTATGTTCTACAACTTATTCCATTAGAATGGGGTGCCCCCAAGTTATTAAAACTTGACCAGAGACTGTACAATCACATCTGAATTGGCCAGTATGAAGACTAGCAGTTTATCAACAGACTCTAGAAACAGTACCCCAGTTAGTACAATTAAAGTGATTCATTTCTATTCTAGGAACTTTCTTGGAATGAAACAATTCTTCCACTTGAGAGAGGCTCAGAAGTCTTTCCATGCAGTCACTTGAAACAGCAGAGTGTCCACTTTCACATGACTATAAGCAGATTATTATCTTTCTCTGAGACATCTTTTAAGAGCTACATCATTTTTACAGACATTTCTTCAGAAATTAGTTAAAACAAGGCATTATCCTGTGGCATCTGCACATAAACAGCAGAAAGGTCTTGTACATCCACTGCTTTCACTTTAAAGCTATTTTCTATGTATGTCATGAGTGACATTTTGGCTCCCCCCAAAAAAGGCATTTGACACCAACTGTTTGCTTTATACTTTGGGCTTTCCTTTTTAAAAAGCAAAGCTTTAAGCTTTCCTAATTACGCATGTAAAATTAAAGATACAAGAGTATGAAAATAGGAATTGTAATATTATCCTAGAAACTAAAAAACAACCTGTCTACTTGAATAAAAAAGCAGAGACTGTTGGGCAGAGTTACCTGGAGCCAACAAGGCTAACTAAAACTATGCCCAATTTGGAAACAAGTCACATTGGAATAAATAGGCACTAGTTTTCAAAGATGGTTACAACCAGGGAATTACGCATTTAAAACTTCTTTGGTCATAGAGCTAATTAAACAAATGAGGTATTACAGCACATTACATTTTTTGATTATATACAGTAATTCCCCAACACCTTAACAACACTAATAGCGGAACTCCAGAATTACTGATTCTCAGGTTTATACTCACTTCAAAGCCCATTGTAAGAAACTCAGCAAGGCATTACCTTGAACAGTTACAGATACTGAACAGAGCAGCGTTATTAGCACGTTTGGTTTTTTAAAAAATTTTAGAATGCAAAACATTTATGCCTTAAAGAAAACCAGAAGAAAGCACGCAAACATCATTACAAAAAACCCCCGCTCCCACCATCTAAAATTCTGCTGTGCACAACGAGCCCTTCCAAACAGAGAACCACTGAACAGAGGAACGGGTGGTGGTGGTGAGGGGGGTGGGTGAAAAAGTAAAAGAATTAAGGGTTTGTTTGCTATTACGGACAGGGCCTGTCCATTTGACAGCCCGTAACAGTCATGATTAAAGTTGTTACATCTGTTGAATTTCTGTCTGTTACTATTCTGCCCACTATTAAATACGAAATAAAACTTCAGGCGACAGCCAGAGCACCCGTAACGAGAAAGGAAACTGAGAGAAGCCGCCGGTGCTGGGCGATTTATTAGAAACTGGCGACTCCCGCAATGAAGCAGCTAGCGGACCTGCGAGAAGGGTTACAAGGGAAGGGGAAAGCCAGTGCCCGGATCCCTTACGAAGCTAAGGGCGCTCCCGCTCCGCTTCTTCCCCGGAGGCTCCTGCTCCCCGGGCGGCTCCGTCCGTGGCTCCGTCTCTTTCTGTTTCTCGGCCCCAGTTCCCTCCGCTCCCGCATCGCTTCTTCCGCCGGATGCAGCGGCCTCTTCCATTCGCCGCTTGAAGAGCTCCAGAAAGGAGCCGTCGTTGGCAAACACGTTCACCCCGCCCGGCCCAGCTGCCTCGGAACCGGGCCCTCCACCTCGCGTCGCCATCTTGCCTCGTCCTCCCTACTTGAGGCTACGCGCCGCAAAGCACGACGGGGGAAAAAACGACGATGCCAACCCTCCACCGCAAGGCACCACGGATATTCACGGGATTTGGAGAAGCCAATGTTGCTAGGCTGCCGCAGACGTCAAAAAGAGAGGCGTTACTAGATAATCGCGTCACGCTCTGCCCGAGATGATTGGCAGACCTCCTAGACCAATAAAAACCATGATGGAAAAAACTCGGTAATCATTTATTGGAACTCAAAGGGACTGAAAGGCGGGCTTTGTTGATACTTTTGGCAACGTTAGCCACCAATCAAGAAAGGAGGCGCTCTCGAATATGCTGAAATAGAACCCGTTTGACCACAATAGCCGGTTAGTTAGGGGTGTATTCTGTTGTTGAACTTGTCAGTTTTTATGACGTACCGACTATATTCGTAATTTTGGAGGTAACTGAGAGGCGGCTCCGATCAGGAGGAGGTTGGGGCTCCTCTTCGATCTTATTGCTCGGGGGGGGGAGGGGTTAGGGAAGTGCTTTCCCCCATCCCCTTGACGATGGTGTAGGTGGGCGTCGTGTCACGTGACTTCGTTCCAAGATGGCGGCGGCGGCGTCCGGGCTGCTAGCGGAGGCGGACGAGTTCGAAGATGCGCCTGATGTGGAGCCGCTGGAGCCGACGCTGAGCAACATCATTGAACAGCGAAGCCTGAAATGGATCTTCGTCGGAGGGAAGGGCGGCGTCGGCAAGACCACCTGCAGGTCAGCTGGAGGAGGAACAGGAGGAGGAGGGTGGAGGCCCTAATAGAGCTCCTGTGTTTTTTTACCGTTGTGTGTCAGGTGGTAATTTTTAGGCGTCTCTATCGTTGCCGGGCGTATCTCCAGAAAATGGTGCCTGGAGCATCCTCTCATAGTGCGCGTCTCTTTCGATTTGGATGTTACGCCCTTGTTGATACACCCCCAGATCACATTAGCTTTTGTTGCTGCAGCACACTGACTGCTCATATTTAATGTACCGTCCACCCGTATTGCAAGATATTCATCTGTCACACTAGTACTCAGCATGTATTCTCCATCCAGAGAAAAAGGGGGGAAGGGAGAGGGAAGAAGTGCTTTCCCTAGCCTTGTACTTACCCATAGTCCCCCAGCCCCACTCGCCTGGAGGTACATTAAGCTTAATTTTAAAGCAACCATAGGCTTTTGTGGCAGTGAGGATGGCTGAGGAGTAGGAGAAAAGTGGCCCACGTTGCCCCCCATCACTGCAAAAAAAAAACCCTATGTTTGCTTTTAATTTAAGACTAACTTGCAGGCCAGTGGCAGTTAAAAGGAGACTGGGGTGAGAACAAGACCAAGGAAAGAGTGCGCTGCCTGGCCTATCATCCCTGCCCCCAGTCTCCTCACAGTTGCAGCACCACTCTCCTAGAAGTAAATTAAGCTTAATGTTAAAGCAACCCTTGGCTCTCTCTGTTTTTTTTTTTTTTTGCAATGCTCACCCCCCCCCCTGCAACTGGTGCCTGGGAGAAGAGCCCTCTCTTTCCCCATCCTCATTATGTCCCTGTATGGTTGCATCTTCTATATGGGGAAAGCCCCACCTGTTCAACCGCTGCAATGTGTAACTGTCAGGCACAGAGGGGCAGTGGGGCTGGAGAAGCAAGCTAGGAAGGCATAGCTGGATTTTTCCCATGCAGACAGTGGCACAGCAGAGAAGGGAATCTGTGTTTTCTGGTGTGTAGTTGTACTATAATATTTGCATCCCTTCTTTTCAGGAAAGAAACTAGAAAGTTTATTTCAGCTGATACTTATTAATTTTTCATGGTTTTTTTGAGTTCGAGGTTAACCCATTTGATCTGAAGCTGATCGGAAAGTTTCTATACAGTTTGATGGGGTTTGCTGATAAGCACAAGTTCTTAGCTGCCAGACTGGTTCTAGGCTACTTTTGTTTGATCAACATCCAAAATGATTTTAGTTGACAGACTGGTGTGTAGGCTTAGGTGAATTGTAGAAAATTGGTGATTTGATAATTTTTGTGAACTTGCTTGCAAACAGAAAATGAGATGGCTGAGTCCTCTGATGCATTTGTTTTTTTCCTACTTGACAGTTGTAGATACAAATCCTGTCAGTAGCCTCTGGATGAAAACTTCAAAGTCTCACACTGTTTGCCCTCTCTGACCACTGGACTTCTTAAGCTATTTTCTTTCTCTGTGTATTTTTAATAACTGCATCTTGCTTCACTTTCTGGACCCAGCTGCAGCTTAGCTGTGCAGCTTTCCAAAGTACGTGAGAGCGTTCTCATCATCTCCACTGATCCTGCTCACAACATTTCAGATGCCTTCGATCAGAAATTTTCCAAGGTTCCCACCAAAGTAAAGGGCTATGACAACCTTTTTGCCATGGTGAGTAATGTTAAAATTTGAATCATTTTACTTATTTATTTATTTTATTTATTTCTATCCTACCTTTTTCCCTAATGGGGACTGAAAGCAGCTTCCATAATTCTTATCTCTTCTATTTGTTCATTCTTATGAGAAAATATTAATGAAATGAACATTAAGGTCAGGCTGCCATCAATATTAAACACTTTTAATCCTTAATTTCTCTTTGAAAGTTAAGTATGTATTTGTTTAACTCTCTTAACACCAAATGAGCTAGCCAAAAAAATTACATACACAGAAAATCATTTCCTTAGTTTTCTGTAAAGCTAAAGGTGATGGATTACATACGTAATATTATCGATGTCTGTGCATTCAACCCAACTGTAATGTTCCTGGATGCTTAAGCTTAAGCAATATTACTGGAGCATCTTAATAAACAAATTTAATTTCAAATCACAGAGAAATCAACATTGTTCAGTTTCTTATATACAATGCAATTAATGTGAGCATTCACAAGGATTGTGTTCGTAATGTCTAAAAACTATTAAGTTTTACAAACCAGAAATTTCAATTTGCTATTCTAAGCTTAACTGCTTCTTGTTTAACAATCATACGTATGATTGAGGCTATTTGGTGAATGTTGCTTATATTTCTTCTTGCCTGCTCCCAGGAGATTGATCCAAGCCTGGGTGTGGCTGAGCTTCCAGATGAATTCTTTGAAGAGGATAACATGCTAAGTATGGGCAAGAAGATGATGCAGGAGGCAATGAGCGCCTTTCCTGGCATTGATGAAGCAATGAGCTATGCTGAAGTGATGAGGTGAGTCTTATTGTTTAGGTGTTCAATGCATGTCACCTTTCTACCTATCTAAGTTTTGGATTATGCCAGTGTGGGGTTAGATAGAAAATCTCATCTACATTAATCTCCCAATGCCTTGAGAAAGTGTTTAATTTATAGCCCTTCAGTGAAGAGGTCCAGAGTTGCATTATTGTGTGATTGCAATAAATGCAAATTGAATTTATTTGTGCATGTCTTTTTTGTTGTTGAGCACAGGTTGAATTTCACACACACATACCCTTTTTCTCACAGCAGAGGAAGCAGTAATGTTTATTGAATACTGCGGCACTAAGGGAATATTTATTGAATACTGTGGCACAAGGAGGGATTGTATCTTTGCTAAATATTTCCTGCTGTGCTGTATGTGCCATTTAAAATTTGTGGAAACTCAGAGTTGTAGAATTGCGCTGGAGTTATCAGAGCCCACATGTGATAGCCAAGCTTCTCAGGTTGTCGTACAGCAGTACCTGTGATGGGTTTCTTAGAAGGAACAAATACTGTACAAAGTTTGTATGCAGAGACATACGGGATGCCTCCCTCAGCCTCACCCCCTGGTCTGCATAGAGACCCCCTGCTTTTAGCATTTCAACAATAACTTGAAAAGATAGTCCAAGGCAGGACTGGGCCTCCTAAAAGCAGGGGGATGGGGCCAAGTTTTAGATCTCCAAGGTCAGTGCCTTGGACTGTGCTTTCAAGTTATGGTGATCATTTTAACAACGTACCCATGAGCCTTTGCAAAGTATGCAAATTAGTAATTTGCATATTTAGCAAAGGCTCATGAGTATGTTGTTAAAATGATCACCATAACTTGAAAACACAGTCCCTCAGGGAGTCTGACTGTCTGGTCACGGGTGGGGGCATGAAGTGGGCAGATGTTGCGCTCCCCAGGTGACCACATGGCGTGCACTCGGAGACATGGGTTATCCCATGTCCCCAAGCAGATACACTACTGTTGTATGTGATGCTTTTTTGTCTCTGACAGGGATAGGATGGTGTACTGTTGCAATAGAATTGCAAGTAAGCTTCAACAGAAATAAGACCTATGTAAAGACTGAGAAAAATAGAACTTTTAAGTAACAAAGCAATTTCCAATGTTCTTGCCATCTAGGGCTGATAATGGTTTCTTCTCTGGTCTGTACAGATTGGTGAAAGGGATGAATTTCTCCGTGGTGGTGTTTGACACAGCACCCACAGGGCACACATTACGGCTACTCAATTTTCCCACCATTGTGGAACGGGGACTAGGTCGCCTGATGCAGATAAAAAACCAGATCAGCCCCTTCATATCACAGGTAAAAATAGAGAGAAATCAGAAACACAATGGTCTCCTGTTGAAATGACCATGATATACCTTTATCATAAGCTTGTAAAAATGGTACTTCCTGTCTCCTGCCGGAGGTCTTGCAACTCTTGGAAGCAATATGAAAAGGCTTTGTAGTTGGTGAAGTTGCTCGTTGGGTGTGTCATCAATCACTGCTACCGCTTTCTGTGCATTGCCCACAATTTACAGGGCCTGGGCTTTGTTCTGGATCAAGCTGCTCTACCAGTTTAAAACCTTACTCTTTTCTCCTAGCTTTCTGGCCATACAAGGCTGATGTGTGCCCTCTATTGGTAGAGGCCTCTAATTGCATCTTCCTGAGGTCTGTTTGTCTGTTCTTCACTAGATGTGCAACATGCTTGGCTTGGGAGACATGAATGCTGACCAACTTGCCTCCAAGCTGGAGGAGACTCTCCCTGTTATCCGCTCAGTGAGCGAGCAATTCAAAGATCCGGCAAGTATTCTGCAAAGATGGGGGCGGGCAGCTTGGAGGAACTGTAGGGAATAAGCCAAGTGTTGTATTTAATTCCAGGAGAGAAGAAACTGAGTGAATTTTGGTGTGGGTTCTTGACATACAATACTGATGATTTTGGGTAATGGCTGGAAGTTGCTCTGCATAGGCTAGACTAAATACAAGATTGTCGTTCGAAACCCTTGGTGATTTCTACCCCAAGACATTTGCAGTCTACAATTTGTTGTTGACCTTTCAGTAGATTTTTGTGAGAGACAAACTAATGGATGAATGAACACACAAAAGCAAGGTTTTCTTATAGAAACCTACTTGTAACTTACAGCCCAATCCAGATCTTCAGGCCATGCTGTGAAGGAGGTGCCACACCGCATCCAAAGGGTTTTCTGACTATGCAGGGAGGGGGAAAACAACAGAAAAAACCTTTACCACCGGAAAGCCCTCCACGGGGCCTAATGAACTTATGCCACCCAAAAGGGTAGTGTAAGTCCAAGGGTCAGGGCCATACTGCAACTGCCACAAACTGGGTAGAAGCTGACTACTATTGCTCCATCCCTGCGAACAGGCCAGTTCACCCACCCCCGCAACGGCACCCACTACAGACAGCAGCGCAGTTCTGCTGGGGCCGGGACTTCACCCTCTGTGGAGCTGAGGTTGGCTGGCTGTTGGCTCATTTTCTTCCTGCACTGTCAGAGCTGGCCCTTACACTGTGGAGGGGGGCAAATGCATTGGCAAAAGCCCTCTATCACTCTCTGTGAGTATTCCCCTCACTACTATTAATGCTCTTTCTGGCCCTTCCAGCTTTAACATCAATTGATCTGGAAAACAGAAAGAATTCTTGGATTAGAACACAAGTGCTGTATGCTGGGAAGAAAATGTTTTGAAACAAGGATCTCAGTTTCACACATTCCCCTCCAGAGCAGCAGTGGGGTTCCACATTACTTGAACCTAAATGAATTTTTCATTCACTGTAGAGAAGTGTAATGACTTCCTGAGGGGACCCATGGAGCTACTAGAAAAGTTGAGAGTTGAAATTGCATCTTTAGCATCCTTGTTCAGTCTTCCTTTCATTTTTAATCTCCTTCACTGGTGCTGGCAAGGTCCTGAGAGTCCAGCAATAAAATAAGCACATCAGTCAGTCTCACTCATTTAAATTTTCTAGTGATACATTCCACCTTTTGATTACTAAGAATAGGCTGTAATTTTGGGGGCAAGTTGAATCAGTGTGGTGTAGTGGTTAAGAGCAATAGATTTTAATTTGGAGAACTGGGTTTGACTCCCCGCTCTTCCATATGAAGCCTGCTTGGGCGACTTTAGGTTAGTCCCAGTTCTTTCAGAACTCTCTCAGCCTCACCTACCTCAGAAGGTGTCTGTTGTAGGGAAAGAAAAGGAAGGTTTGTAAGCCAGTGAAACTCCTTGCAGTGAAGAAAAGCAGAGTATAAATCCAACTCTTCATTTTCGCTAGTGGGGGGTATCTACTGCCATCCAGGTTTTTATGCACTCCTTTCAATTCATGTGCAGAGAACCAAGCTTTGTTGAAGATGGGTAGCAGATACTGTGTTCATCTTTGCAATGTAAACTTGTCTGGAGAAATCTGTCAATTTTCAGTGTCTTGAGAAGTAACGGCCTCTTTTTAGGCTACTTTGTAATTGCGGCTGTGGCAGAATGGACATACCTGCCACTGGCCCAGTCTCATTAAGTTCTGGAATTATCTCTGGTAAAAGAAGGAAACTACCTCAGAGTAAAGGAATTTTGACAGTACATGGTTCTGGAAATGTTCTGTTACATACATTCCAAAGCTTGTGGAATTTTATGTATAGCAGTGTGTCTGTCTGGATATCTTTTGTATTTTCATGCTTGATACCTGACCTTTTTTCCTTGCCACTAATTGTGCAAGTGTGCTAGTTTCTTAGATGGAAAACACATTGTGTAAAAGTAGTTGAAAGAGACACTAATGCAAATAGTGAACCAGCTAGTTCAGACTTGCAAATAGCCGGTTGCCTGGCCACTTGGGACAGGAAACAATTATTTCCCCAGGCAGCACTCAGATGAATTGCCCCTTTTAGCCTGAAGAAGCTTCTAGTGACTCCTCAAGGCTAGATGGCTGCACATCAGGCAGTTCCCTTCTTTCTGGAAAGGGAAAAAACAGCTCTGAACCCTCTACCAAATTTCAGCTTTGGGTTAAAAGCTACTTAAGAGCACACACCAGGATTTACTCCTTCTGGCCTTAAGACTAAACTGGAAGTAAAGAGAGTCCACTTTGACTACCTTCTGGTCCCACATTCTTCCTCTGTGTCGCAGTGGCAGAAGGGCCAACATCTAGAAGCCCAACATCTGGGCTAGGTAGCAGGGCTGGACACTGAAGTGTCTGCTTGTGGCTTCTTCTCTATCTTTTGGCTAGAAAGGCACAGAGGGAGATGCAGAAGCTAGTAGCTTCCTGAATACCATTTGTGTGCTTTGCAGCCCTCCTTTGGATGGGTCAGTGAGAAATATGGAGCAGGCAGCATGGCACTCCAGCATCTGTCAGCCTCTGAGTATCCACACCTGCCACCCTGTATAATCAGATAAAGGCTTCTTGCTTGCTTCTTGCGTGCTAACATTAGTTTCAATGTGCAGCAAAAACTGAGCAGGGCTGCTGTGGCTGTTCAGAGGCTAGCAGCATTCGGAACCTCTACTGGTGAATCAAAAGGATGGGCGTGCAGCAGGAGGCGCTGTTGGGAGTTTGGGTGGAGAAATCGGAAGGGAATTGGGTGGACAGAACCAAGGTGAGCGGAACAGGGAGTGAGTGTTGCTTAACTTGTGGTACGTTTTACATCTCCCTTTCAGGAGCAAACTACGTTCATCTGTGTCTGCATCGCTGAGTTCCTCTCCCTGTATGAAACAGAGCGGCTTATCCAGGAGCTGGCCAAGTGCAAGATTGACACCCACAACATCATAGTCAATCAGTTGGTCTTCCCTGACCCAGAGAAGCCCTGCAAAATGTGTGAGGCCCGGCACAAGATCCAGTCCAAATACCTTGACCAGGTACTGTTCTAGGCACACAGGTACTGTTCTAGGCACACGCATTTCACAACCTCTTCATATCTGTTAAAGGCAGGAGCAGGATATAAATCTGGACAGTTTTGCACATTGACTAGCTGAATTGCTGCCTCTGCTACAATGGAGAAGGCCGTAATCTCCTATATGGCTGGAACTTTGGTATTCTCCATTTGCTGTTGGTCTCATGAGCCATGTATCACAACACTCCTCTTGGCCAATGGTTAGTTGTTTTGCTGCGGTGCACCTTGTAGCCTCTGGTGCCTAATGGATTGGAGCTTGGTCACTGGGTTGCTAAAGAGAATAGCAAATGGGGTTCTACTGTGGTATGTGTTCAGTGGGCTCTGGCCTCTTCCTCATATTGTGTTGCTTTTGGATGTATCTTGTTCTTAAGTATTTCTGCCTGTATACAAGGGAAGCTTTTGTGTAATTCTGGAGGATTGTCTCCATCAAGAGAAAACAGGCCAGCCTAAAAGAGCCCTTCAGAATCTTCCCTTTCCGTCAAGTGATTGGGTTCTCTCTCCCCTTTTTTGCCCCCTTTCCATCCTCTGTTTCTTCATCTCTTTAGGCTTCCCTCCTTTTCTTATTTTGTCATCTTCTCCTTCACAATTATACTTCCTTTGGGAGTTTTTTAAATCTTCCTAGACCTTCTAGCCCCATGTCTCCTACCACTTTAGAATCTCACTATTTTCCTTTTGATCCTTTTCCACTTTTCCTGACCTTACTTTATTCACCTTTCTTCATTTGAGGAAGCCCAGCTTCCTGAGATTTAGCTTTAAATGTGAAACTGAACTCTGGAAGGTCCAGAATAGTGAAAGTAGCATGTGCAATGCTCACGAGTGATTTAAGGGTACCTCTAAACCAGTAATCCCCAAGTAATCTAGTAAACCAGTAATACCCCTAGGCACAAGGGCACTTGCCAGTGGGTTTCCTGCTGCCCATTGTTTTTTCCCCAAAGCAAAGAGCTACTGCTGGCTTTCCCTTGCCTCTTTGGAGCAGGAGAACCTAGAAACCAGTGACTTTATAGGAGGAGTAAGAAGACTGACTTGAAACCTCCCAAAATCTTGTGATTGGCCCCACTAGTGCTCCTTGGCATCTATTTTTTTATTAGCCCAGCCCTGCATTTCAGCTGTTTGGTGGAGGTGCCCATTCCCTGCATGTAAAATTCTAAAAGTGCACATGTTTCCATATTCTTCCTGCAAAAGAGTAAGCTTCCTTACTCTGCAGGGCAAGCAACCAGTTCAGTGTTGGGGTAATCAATGTCTGGTCCTTCAAAGAAGAGAATAAGATGCTGCAGGGGTGGGCAGGAAGAGAAAAGGCCAGTTAGGTAAAATAGTGGGGTCAGCACTGTTTTTTCTGGTAAGTCATTCCTTGTCTAATACATAGTGATATTTGTGGACCCATGAAAACTCAGCCGCCAAGTGAATACTGCAGCTAGCATAAGGCTTTGGGATAGATGAATCAAACACCTAAAGTTCTTTGAAGATAACCAAGGAAACTTGGAAAAGGTCAACTCAAGAACTAAACACGCAGATGTGAAACTTCACACAGTGAGGCATGCAAGAAGAAGGGCTTTGTTGAGTTGCAGTTCTGTCCTACAGATGAAATTATTGCCAAAGCGCTCACCAAGCCACTTGCTTGGAACAAAATTGAAAGCCTATGTAAACAGATGAATCTTGTATGCTTTCTACATTAGACCTTGGGAAGGTGTGTTGGAGTAAGCAATATCTGGTGTACAAAAAGAAGAGAGGAACCACCCTGCAGGGGGCAGCAAGAGGATAGGCCAGTTAGATAGGATAGTGGGGCCAGCACCTTCTTTCCTGGTAAATGTCAAGCCTTGTCTGTCTCCAGACTGCTACTCTTATGCACTATATCCTACTTCTTGTTGAAAGTTCCACAATTTACAGCTCTCACTCAGCTAGTGATGCAGCTAGAAGCCTGTCTGTCTCTACCCTCCACTGTCAAGTGTTACAAAGCTTCCTCTAGCTTTAATCAGTTGGTGCAGCTCTGGTGTATAATCACTCAGCTAACATTTAGCTGGCCTGTCCTCCGAGACCTGTGGATTCAGCTGACTTCCAGAATATTCTGGGGATTGCAGGGATCTGAACATACTTTGGTTGCTGGCCTGTTATGTTCCTGTCACAGAGCATTGGCAGAGTTAAACGGAGTTGCTCTCCAGTATCCCCTTCAATCCCTCTCCCTCACCCCAGTTCAGTAGGACTTCATCCTCATGATTTATGAGTAAATTGGACAAAATGGCCCTAGCATGGAGATGTCTTAAGTGTGGGTGGTGGATAACTCAATCTGAAGCAGGCGGAACACTGATTTACATGATTGGGGAGTGGTGGTGGTGATGGTGAAGTTGCTTCTCCTTGCTGCCACTGTGCCAGATGAATCTTGCCCAGGTCAGTAAAGTCTTTTTTGACTTAGTAGCTCCTGTGTTCACTTCCTGAGCCGAAGATGGTGCAGCCCAGTCATGTGACGCCTTTACTAGTTTATTCTTTTATAAAATCTGTCTCTCATCTAGGCCAACTTGGAAGCAGTTTAAATGCTGTTCAAGCTTTCAGTTTCAGAATTATCTATCAGTCAAATAAATGCTTGGGAGCTGTGTAATCTCACTGGCCAATATTTACATGGTCCTTGAGGTGTAAACGCCACTGCCTAATGTATTGTCGAGGGTTTTCATGGCCGGATTCAACTTCCCTCTGTGATACACCTCTGAAGATGCCAGCCACAGATGCAGGCGAAACATTAGGAACAAGATCCACCGGACCTCGGCCACACAGCCCGGAAAACCCACCACAACCGGCCACTGCCTAAGTCTGTGTATTCTCTGGCTAGTAAAATGTTGCAGTATAAATTGAGGAATGAATTCATCTCTGTTGGAAGGTACATTTCCAAGTGTGTTGAAGGAAACTGTTGAAGCCTTTATGACAAAACTTTTCATGACAAGAAAGGATTTAGTCAAGTATAGACCTATATCCATTCTTCCTTTCTTGAGTGAGATTGTATAGCAACTGGCAACAGAGAAGCTTGGAGTTTACTTGGATGACACCTCTACTCCTGAGGAAAAAAGAACAAAGTGTAAGGTAGATTTTAAAGCTTTACCTCGCTCTTTGTTCTGTTTTTCCCCCTACCTACCTGCGTGGCCTTATTTTTTTTCCTGACCACTGGTCTTAACACATTTGGGTTTCAGGCTTGGTTCTACAACCAGAGCAGCTTGGATTGCTGTGATGGATAATATTTACTTGCAGTGCTGTACTATTGATTCTTCTTCATCTGTCAGTGGTTTTTGGTGCTGGAGATAATTGAAGAGGTGGGATTTTCAGGGACCTCTTTCCAAGAGGACATAGACATTTACAGACATTAACCAATGCTTTTCAACTCTTATGGCAAACTACTAAATGAGACCAGTTGCATTGCTGAAGGTGGATGGCATCAATATGCTGGTGACAGCCAGTTCTGTATCCCATGTGTTAAGCCCCAGAAGCAGTTCTCAGTCCTGAACCAATGGCTTGAAACTATAGTCAGGTGGGTGATGGGGCCCAAACTGAATCTAGGTAATGTGGAGGTCATATTGGCTGGGATAGCAGATGTTTTGGAGGAGATTCATTTATTGACTTTGGATTATATGATATGAATTTATTTTACCAGGCCAGGTGAAGAGTTTGGGAGTGCTCTTGGATCCAGCCTGTTTAATGGATAAACAGGCTGAAGCTCCTAGAAATGTGCTTTCACCTTCCTTTTAAACTCTGGACCATAATAGCAGAGACTGAATTATTGCAATACAGTTGGTTGTCTTCAAGACAACCCAGAAGCATCCATGAGTGCAGAAGGTGTCACCTGCCTGTTTGCTTACAATATTTAGCTACTGTACACCTATAAGTCCAGTCTTGCAGCAGTTGCAGTCGGCTTCCTCTTTGTTTCTGGTTCTTAGCTTTTCAAAGTTGTTTATGAACTTGTAACATGTGAAGACCATCCCTTCCTTTCTCTGCCTTTGTGCCACCTGCACTTCTTACAACTGTTTATCTTGTTGTGATTTTACTGTGTGGATTTGTATTCTCTTTAACTGTTATGTGTGCCCCAAAATGTTGTGCTAAACAAATGGAAAATAAATATTTCTGGAGTTCCATAGTTAGATGCTTCTGTGACTACTGTCCTGTTTTTCCCCTCCCCAGATGGAAGACCTCTATGAAGATTTCCACATTGTAAAGTTGCCACTCCTCCCCCATGAAGTTCGAGGTGCTGACAAAGTCAACACTTTCTCAAGTCTGCTGCTGGAGCCCTACAAGCCACCCAGTGCAAAGTGAAACCCTGTGGACTGGCTCCCATTGATTCCCGTGTCAACTATTCCATGCCTGCCCTTCCCCACCCCTTTCCTGTTGGAACTCCACCCCTTCCAGTAGCCTCGTTTACCTCTTGCAATTGTGTGATTGATGGGCTTGTGGTAGGGTTGGAAGAGCAGAAATTTGGAGTTCCCACTTGTTTCTTTCTTGATGCTGTTACTTCATGGGATGTTCTAAAACCAGCCACAACACTGAATCTTTCCCCCACACTGACCAGCTAGCTAATTTAAACATGGGTTATGTTCTCTTTTGTCACTTCTGCTTTTCCTTTCATCATATCTCCTGGGATTTAGGCCTGTTTTATTGAGGCCCGGTCAAGGGCTGTGGTGATAGGCTATCACTCTGGTTACACCAAGGCCATCAATCCTAACCGGTGGTATGTAAATAAACTGCAAGGGAAACTAGTTTACTGCTGTACTTCAATCAGGCCATAGTTTTCACTTCTGGTGGCAGATCTCAGCAGAATGTGGAGGACATATGGGAGTGCTGTCAAGTGTCCTTTGTAATAAGGGAAGATTAAAGCATCTTTGCACATCTTCTGCTTGAAAGATTTCTTAGGGCTAGAAAGGCATTAAGAATGAAGATTCTTGTCCTTGAATTACACTTTAGCTTTTCCCAGAAGTTGACCAGAAGTGTGGATTTTGAATCTTCATGAACCCTTAACTTTGCAGGACCTATACATGGTTTTCAAGTTCCATATAGCTTCAGTAAATATTATATGAGAGACCCATGATCAGATCTTCAGCAATCTATAATTTTAAAACAGCCATGGTGTAACCTGAAGTGGGACAGGAGAAGTCTCCTGTATGGAAACAGCACAGGGAGAAAAATATTTTCTTCCCCCAAAACTAATAGATGTGTTGGAGAGAAAAGATGAGCACCTCAGTATAGTTTTAATTTGGTGACTATGGAGGTTCTCATAAAAATCCTTCCTTCAAACCATCAACTATGTTGTAATTCAGACTGTAAACTAATACTTAATGAACTAACAATTCTGCATGGTAGCTGATGGCAGTATCTCCTGTTAACGGTTAAGTGTGAAGAATGTGTGAGGGAGCTAGAAGCACACTATACAATAAAGTATTATATATACAGCTCCCTTTCTGATTGAAGGAAGAAACAAATAAGATTTACACAGGGTGTATATTTATGTCAGAATGAATATCTATTGAGTATCAAAACAAGTGAGTCTCCGGTAATATTTACAAACTATGTTTTCATGTTTTTCCTAACTTACTGTCTAGGAAAAGATAGTCCTGCTGGCCCAAACTAGGCAGTATGGGACAGCTGTATGTATTAATTCACTTCTGCCCTGCCTGCGTATGAGGCTGGGGTGATTTTTTTTTCTTTTTGCATAAAGCACATTGGGGTGTTCAATATTGCCCCCTCCCCTGACACCTCACTATCTTTTGTTGCTTGGTGCATTTTTGCTTTCAGCCCAGTTCTGATATGGTGCAAGCAGGCTGAGGAGAAAAGTGCCCCATCCACTGCTCCTTTATGGTTGCATATTTCTGGAGTGAAAGGTAGTTCGGAACAGATACGTGGGAAACCTACAACCATTGTTCTGAATGGAAGTGTGAAGGAAGCCACAGCTTGAAACCGGATACGCTAAGTTTGTGACTGACAGGAAGGTTGATAGGCTGTTTGAGCAGGATGCTCAAGCATCAGTTGAATTTTTCACAAATTAGCCGTTGAGTTTGACCTTGAAACCTTCCTTAAGAGTTTTTTTCCTGCTGAAATGTTTCTGCATGTGAATCTGTCACAAGATCAGAAATGGTACATTAGTCAGGCCCCCGACTGAAAGAGCTCAACAGTTATTTAAACATAAGAGAATCAATATTTACAAAAACTGTTTGGAGCTGGGCGCATCCCTGTTCCAGTTACAAAGAAGAGGACACAGGAGAAATGACTTATGAAAAGAACATTGCACCACATTTAAGAAGTATATCATCCAGGCAGCTCTTATTGCTGCCAACAGGATCTCTCTAAGGCCCTCAGCCAAGGGGAAAAGTTGAACAGTAGTGGACTGGAGCCCAAGACTCTTATGTTTCCAGGATTCCTACCATTAAGCAAAAGTGTATATCCAATCAACATGTTCTGCTGCATGGACTCTTGTTCGGTGACCCAGTAGTTGACCTTCAAGAGTCAGGAGTCAGAATGTTTTCCTAGTCTGTCACTTGCTCTTACAAGATATCACTACAGTAGAAATGTGCTATCCAATTGTTGTTCCTGGTGTCTGTGGGACTTAAGGGTCGTGATCCTTGTGGTGTGTTAATTTAGGAATCTGATTTATATCTAATTAAGTAGCCTTAAATGCAAATGAACCTTGTTTTTTCTATTAGTGTGCTACTCCCCAGTTTTCCTATTGAAGTATTTCCTGAGAGATTAAACCAAAGTGACTTCTGAATGTAGCTATTCCATAAGCAACACTGGGGGAAACTGATACAAAAAAGCAGCTTCTATTCACTACCAGGGATAGGATAAAAAAGGATGTTCTGTGAAGAGACTTAAAGCTATTTACAGTTAACACACAGCTTTTGCTGGGCTTGCTAAGCTGTAACATTTCAGATTTCAGCTGGGCTTTCTATTCTTGAGGTAAATATCAGGATATTCAGTGTAAATGTGAGGTTCTCCCAGAAGCCACAAATGCGTAGCCAGTTTCCCTCTGGGAAGTAAGTTCTGTGACGACTGTATTTTGTTCCCAAAGAATTCACTATACTAGCCTGCTGTTTCAAAAAGGCTGACTCAGATAGCCAAAGTACTTTGAGAGAAGATTTTGAACCTACTTCTGTCAGCATAAATGCCTTCTGAACTGAGTTGACGGTAACAGATTTTTGTCTCTCATTATCTCTTCCCAGCTGGCTGCTTCAGCCAACAAATGGGCCTGCTCTGCCCACACTCCAAATAGGCATCCAGGGGATTGGTGACTGACGGAAAGGGACAGAATGTTTGCCCACCCATGCCCCAAACTCCAACATACCTGCATTTATTCTTGCAACAGGAGCTAGGATTAGAGATGATAGCAAGGGACAATAATAACTTAAACTGCTAAAGATGGAGTGATATATATCGTCTGGTCCAAAGATAATATAGCCCTGTGGCACAGATTGGTAAGATGCAATACTGCAGTCAAAAGCTCAGCTCATGACCTGAGTTTAAACCTGACGACTCAGCCTTCCATCCTTCTAAGGTTTGGTAAAATTAGTACCCAGCTTTCTGTGGGTAAAGTGTAGATGACAACCACCCCGGAAACATAGTATGTGTAGTAAATGTTGTGTTGTAATGTCACCCAGTCGGTCAGTAATGACTCACTGATTGCACCGGATACTACCTCTACCTACAGAAATTATGCTTTGGGCAGATCTGTTATGTAACTAACTGTACAATCCTGGGTCTCAGCAGAATCATATTGAAATGCTGCATTAAGAACATTGCCGCTTTTATTCTCAAGCCAATAATGATTTGTAAATGGTACTGTTGGCATGTGAGAAGTAAAAGACAGTCTGCCAAATGGTTGGGCTGGGGGGTTCAGGATTTATTTTTATTATTAGTAATTAAATTTATTATACTGCCCACCCCCGAAGAGCTCTGGGTGGTATACAGAAAATAAAATACCATTAAAACCACACAATTACAATATCATAGTAAAAACCAAAAAAAATTATAACTAACACAGGATTATAGCAAAAATAGACCAAACAAATGGCGACTCAGAAAAAGACCTATTCCCCTAGGAGTGGACTGGGCACAATAACTGGCAATCAGCCATGATGGTATATTTTGCCTCTTTGAGGAAAAAAATGGCGTTTTGTGTTCAGCAATGAACTGAAAACTTGATTTTCTGTCTTTTAAACTAGCAACATGTTTGGGGGAGTGCTACAGAGACAGCCCCTAGTTAGCATTTCCATGTGTCCCTTTTATAGTTCTTAATGTCTTTCTCTGCACTACATGATGATCTTTAAAATTTGCATATTTAGTCCTATAAATGAACATATATGCACACTGTGCCCTCCACAGTCACTCTGTGGTGCAATTTCCAGAATGTACAGAAATATTTTCTAAGACTGCAGTATATGCTCCAGAGTGTCATATCTAGCTGCTGTAACAAATTTCCTTGGAAATATACCAAGTTTTGAAAGTGTAATATATTGCCATGAAACTTTGAGAAATATGCATATTTGCCGTACCTCCACCTGCACATATACGTTTAGGAATGGAAGACCAGTGAAGCTTTGTCTTAACAAGACAGGAAGCCAGCAGGGGGATGGGGGCTTTCCAGTGTTTTGCACTGAGTGTCACATGTATGACTATCTGCCACTAGGACAGAAGTCGTGGGTGTGCCCTCGCTGCAATGAGCTCCTGGCACTCAAGGAACGTGTGCGTTCTCTTGAAGCCAAGGTGGCAGACCTGGAGAAGCTGAAAGAGGTAGAGAGGGTGACAGACGAGGCTTTCAGGGACCTAACAGCCGGATCCCACTCCCAAGGTGACACCCATTCAGATGTCATGGAGAATGAAGGTCTTGGGGATGGAGGGTGCCAGTCTGAGGTGGGGGAAGATGCTCCCTTTGATGGGACCCCTTCCTTAGCTGGTGATCAGATATCCTCTCGCACTGAGGATACCCCTCAGGGAGGTGGGGGGCTCCTCGTAGTGGGTGATTCGATCATTAGAAATATAGAGAGTTGGGTTTGCGAGAGGCATGATGACCGCATGGTGACTTGCCTGCCTGGTGCGAAGGTTGCGGATGTCACACTTTGTCTAGGTAGGCTTTTAGACAGTGCTGGGGTGGAGTCAGCAGTTGTAGTCCAAATTGGCACCAACGACATTGGGAAATGTAGCCGGGAGGTTCTGGAAGCTAAATTTAGGCTGCTAGGTAACAGGTTGAAGTCCAGGACCCCCAAGGTGGCATTCTCAGAAATGCTACCCGTTCCACGCGCAGGCCGCCAGCTAGGGCAAGCCGAGGAATACAGGGTCTCAATGCGTGGATGTTAGAAGGTGGTGTAAAGGCAGAGGGATTTCAGGATTCGGTCAGGAACTGGGGAACCTTTTGGGACAAGGCAGGCCTGTACAAAAGGGACGGGCTTCATCTGAACCAAAGAGGAACCAGGCTGCTGGCGCTCAACATTAAAAAGGTGGCAGAACAGCTTTTAAACTGAGCCCTGGGGGAAAGCCGACAGGAGCTGAGGTGACTTCGGTTCGGAATACAGTATCTATGGGGATGCAGACAGAGAGGGAGGTTTTTCTAAATCAACCACATGCAAGCAAGGAACATAGCAATGTGCATGTTACAAGGAACAGTGTCTACAAAAGACTTGAGGGTAAAGCACATAAATCCCAGGTTAAGGACAAAGACAGGGTATACAGGTGTCTCTATGCTAATAGTAGAAGCCTTCGACCTAAAATGGGGGCGCTAGAGTACAGAATTTTGAAGGAGGACTTTTGATATAGTGGGCATTACAGAGACATGGTGGAATGAGGAGAACCAGTGGGATGCTGTTATACCAGGCTACAGGCTCTATAGGAAGGATAGGACAGGGCGCATTGGGGGTGGAGTTGCCCTTTACATAAAAGAGAGCATAGTGTCACATAAAATAGAAAATGAAAGGGGAGCTGGTTCCCCTACAGAATCACTGTGGATATCAATACCAGGGGTGAAGGACAGTTTAATATTAGGAATATATTATCGTCCCCCTGACCAAAGTGCACAAGAGGATTCTGAGATGGAAAAAGAAATTAGAGAGGCCAACAAAAATGTAGTGGTAATGGGTGATTTTAACTATCCCCATATAAACTGGAAAAATGCATGTTCAGGTCATAGTAAGGAGAGAGCATTCCTGGATATGCTAAATGACTGTGGCTTAGAGCGAAGATGGTTTGTGGAACCAACCAGAGGAGAGAGTGATCCTAGATCTAATAATTCTATGTGGGACCCAGGATCTGGTGCAGGAAGTCAGTGTTGTTGAGCCGATAGGGAACAGCTTACCACAATGCTGTCAGATTCAGTATCTCAGCATGCTTAACAAGTGACAACTACTAATGTAGTTACATTACGCCTTCAGAAAGGGAAATTTCTCAAAGATGAGGGGATAGATTAGTGTGCAGGAAGCTGAAAGAGAGAAAATCAAGAGAGTCAAAACTGTCCAAGGATGCTTGGAGGTTATTTAAAAACACAGTAATAAAAGCTCAGCTGGAATGTGTTCCACTTGCAGGTTAGGAAAGGCAGCACCCAGTCCAAAAAAGAAAGCCACCATGGTTAACAAAGAGAGGGTTGAGGAAATTATCAGAGAAAAAAGAAAAATGTCTTTTACAAAATGAAAAGTCCAAGTTTGACTGATAGAAGAATATGAGAGGAACACAAATGGTGGCAAAAGAGAAGCAAGTTAGCTGTAAAGGGGAGGCAAAAAGATTATGATGAACGCATGGCTGCAAAACATCAAAACCAGCAACAAACAGTTCTTCAAAGTACATCAAAAAGCAGAGGGAAGCCAGCAAGGGGAAGCAGTAGGCCCGTTAGATGAGACAAAGGAACAAAGGGGTGTGCTAAAAGAGATGACAGAGAGATTGCAGAGAAGCTGAAATGAATTCTTTTTTGCATCTGTGCTTCACTCCAAGAGGAGAGGTGGAGGAAAATTCCTGCACCTGGAACCAAGCTTCTTAAGAGGCGATTTTGAGAACATAGCAATGATAGTGGTAGACAAGGAAGAAGTTCTGGCAGCCATTGATAAACTAAATGCTACCAAATCCCCTGGCCCAGATTGCATTCAACCAAGAGTTCTTAAAAGAGCTCAGAAGCTGTATGAAATTATGGATCTTCTCACTTTAATATGCAACTTATCCTTGAAATCAGGCTCCATCCCTGAGAGACTGGAGAGATGGCCAATGTCACACCAATCTTTAAAAAAGGAAAGGATCTAGGGGGGGACTCCAGGAAATTACAGGCCAGTCAGTTTGACATCTGTTCCTGGCAAATTAGTAGAATCTATCATTAAAGATAAAATTATAAAACATGTAGAAAAGCAAGACCTGCTGAGAAAGAGCATGGCTTTTGCAGAGGCAAATCCTGTCTTACAAACTTACTAGAGTTCTTTGAGGGTGTAAACAGGCATGTGGATAAGGGGGAACCAGTGGACATTGTCTACTTGGATTTCCAAAAGGCTTTTGACAAAGTTCCTCACCAGAGACTATTGAGAAAAACTCAGCAATGAAGGGAATAAGAGGGGAAGTCCTCCTATGGATTAAAAAAACTGGTTGAGAAACAGGAAGCAAAGAAGTGGGTGTAAATGGGAAATTCTCTGGCAAATGGGAGAGATGTAAGAGTGGTGTCCCCCCAAGGATCTGTTTGGGACCAGTGCTCTTTAACCTATTCATGAATGAAGCCTGGTAGTAGAGTGCAGGTAGCGTGGTGGCTAAAAGTTTGCAGATGATACCAAATTATGTAGGGTGGTGAGAACCACAAAGGGATTCTGCCGTAAGAGCTCCAAGCGAACCTTGATAGAATTCAGGTGAGTGGGCTGAGAAATGGCAAATGCAGTTCAGCATGTAGCAAAAATGTGTAAAGAGTGAGAGTGCACATAGGGGCAAAAAATCCAAACTTCACATACACGCTACAGGGGTCAGTGCGTGCTATCAGTCACAGACCAGGAAAGAGAAGTGGATTTCATGCGTCTTAGTTGATAGTTCCATGGGAATGTCAACTCAATGCATAGCAGCTGTGAAAAAGGCAAACTCTATGTTGGGGATAATTAGGAAAGGAATTGAGAATAAAACTGCAAAGATTGTCATGCCCTTATATAAAGAGCATCGTGGTGCTTAATTGCAAGCATTGGAAGTACTGTGTTGCCCCAGTTCTGAGTCGCATACACATCTCAAAAAAAGGATATTGAAGAGATAGAAAAAGTGCAGAGAAGGGCAACGAGGATGATTGAGGGACTGGAGCACCTTCCTTATGAGGAGAGGCTGCAGAGTTTGGGACTCTTTAGCTTGGAGAGGAGACGTCTGAGGGGGGATATGATTGAAGTCTATAAAATTATGCATGGGGTAGAAAATGTTGACAGAGAGAAATTTTTCTCTCTTTCTCACAATACTAGAACCAGGGGGAATACATTGAAAATGCTGGGGGGCAGAATTAGGACTAATAAAAGGAAACACTTCTTCACGCAACGTGTGACTGGTGTTTGGAATATGCTACCACAGGAGGTGGTGGTGGCCACTAACCTGGATAGCTTTAAAAGGGGCTTGGACAGATTTATGGAGGAGAAGTCGATTTATGGCTACCAATCTTGATCCTCTTTGATCTGAGATTGCAAATGCCTTAACAGTCCAGGTGCTCGGGAGCAACAGCCGCAGAAGGCCATTGCTTTCACATCCTGCATGTGAGATCCCAAAGGCACCTGGTGGGCCACTGCGAGTAGCAGAGAGCTGGACTAGATGGACTCTGGTCTGATCCAGCTGGCTTGTTCTTATGTTCTTATGTTCTTAACAACTTGATGGGAGTTGGGATCCTTTGGAAGCAGCCTTGTCTCACCATTCACTACTCCCCCACACAAGTCAAAGCAATTGCACCTATTTTTGTCCTGCAAGTGGAGGAGGGTATCCTTGCCTGAGGGATAAGTTTGTTCTACATTTGTGTTTTCAACTTCCAGGCAAGGGGTAAAACTCCCTTCATTCTTGTGTTTGGCAAGATTGACCTCTCTTCCCCAATGGAGTTATGTGCCAGCCAGGCCCTATCTCCCTCTCCAAGAACTGGCTGCAGTTAGTATATGCGCTACATGATTATGAAACATGGGATCTTGTAGGGGGGTGTGTGTGTGTGTGTGTGTTGCTGCTGCTGCTGCTGTGAGTGTGCGTGGCAAGGCTCAGACAGGCACCCAGGGTTGGCTGCAGCATTATGTAAGTTGCTTTCTATTGCTGTCTGGAACTCCAGTCTGCCCCAGCAAGGGGTTGAGAAGCTCATTAGCATTAGCTGCTCAGTCAACCATCCAAAAGCCCAGTATGGCCACAGAAGACAACTGTACTTTCCAGAGGAAAATGTTTTCCCATGAAGAAAAACAGCTTTCAGATGTTTGTTAGTAACAGCTGGCAGTGAGTGCATTTAGCTTGTAAATCCCCTCCCCCAATAAAAACCTGACAACCGGCTATACAAAGTTGCCAGGATTTTTCCTAATAAGAACTAATTAAAATCTTGAAGGGGGGGGGGTGTTAGTTCTAATATCTGAAGCTCAAATTCAAAAGTGTAATATAAGCATAGTGATTCAGCACTTGAAACTGGATTACATCTTGCCGTTTTAAAATAACACAAAAAGGAGAGAACAAGATTTTTTTTTGCCTCCAACGTTACAAAAGATTAAAGCAAGGTCTAAGCAATTATCTTTCCATTCCACTGATTGTCTCTGTAAGCTTTATGGGGTTAACAAAATAGAAGCCCCAGTACCCATGTCACCCTAAACACAGAGAATCCTTGTAGAGTGTGTCCAAGATCTATCACTGTATTTGTACTGATTAATTCTAACATTCAATGTGTATGCTTGCTGATGTGTTATTTAGCCTATACATTTATCTCAGTACCAGCCCTTGGTTTTATTTTTGAAGTAAATGTATGTTGACTCCTCCTTACAAATAGATGTACGCACATTCATTGTAAGGTGTGTACAAAGCTACTCCACGCCCTTATAATCCCATACAGTTTCCCTCACACAGTTCCTCATCCATCATGCTATGATGTAAACTTCTACAAGGCCTGAGGACAAGTCACCAGAAGATTCAAACAACTGATGACAGAACATAAGATTGCGTTGTGGAAAGCACGTTATTGGGATTTAATGAGTGACTGAGTCTGGATAATCTTTTGTTCCAAGAGGGAGCTTTAAAGCTAGAGCAAACAGCCAGGAGCAAAGATTTCTAGGCATAATTGTAGTTGAAAAGATACAGTCGGAGATGGCCTGTCCCTTCCCAAGTCTTGAACAGACTAAGCTATAAGAGTTTTCAGCAATAGATTCTGCCATGCAAACAGAAATCACTTGAGTTTGGGGGGCAAGGGGGGCAGATGCCCCCTCCCCAATTACAGCCTCATTCCTCAGCCACAGCAATTGATAAAGACTCTCCTGATTGGTGCTACTCAAGTACAAGAGCATCTAGTGTGACCACACTGGCCTGAACCTCATAACTGAATTCAATCCCTTTTGGATCCTGCTTGCCAACTACTGCCCCCAAAAGACTTTCTCCTAATAGTTCTGTCTTGCCACGGATGAGACATGTTTGTGTTGAGCCAAGTACATGGCAGACATTTTAGATTAGGCACCTGTGGCTCTTGCATGTAAACTAAAGGATGCTGATGCCGAGCCTCAGAATGAAAGGTTGCCATGCTGGCTCGGTCACTTAAAAAGTACTCAGCAGGAGTTCTCATAGATGCATCCACTCAACTGGCTGGGTTGGGTTCCAGCAGGTACGTCACTCACTTAGAGCTGTGCAAGTCACCACAATAAGCAGGAATCTGGAACTGCTGCACACAGATGCACCTTGAGGAGTTTCTAAAGGTTTGGAATGACCATTGGGCATGTATAGACTAGAAGGGGATGCTGAGCAGCTGGCAGGGTCTGGATTGCTGCTTGCTCTTTTCTGTATGGATGGTGGGAATTTTTCATCAGTCTAGCTGAAACAGCAGGCAGTTCTCAAGTGCAGCTGTACTGTCCACATTGAGAAAGGAATGGTCTACTGTTGATGAGAGCCAGTAGAAAGGGTATTAAGTGTAAGAGTATGGATGCTAGTTCCAAGATGTTTGGGCATACTCTTGAGCAAACCACTCACATCTAGCCTCAGTTCTCTGCTATAAAATGGAGTGACCGCAATTTAACACTTAAGAGCAGTGACAATATTTTATTAGTAGATCATAAGCCTTCAGATAGTCCCTACCTACTTTATAAATATTATTGTTATTGAATGGTAAATTAATTTAAAATGATGGTTTACTAAATTCAGAGAAGGAAATAATATCTAGCACTTGTTCAGCATCCTAGAAGTGGCGCAGTGGCACAGCTGTTCAGACAAGCCTGTACAAATGTAGAACACTTTGAACTGTATTCCCCCTCCTCCCCTCCTCAGACTAACTGAAATGTGGTCTGTCTGGTTTAGGAAGATGGAATCTAGTCCTTCTCTAGATCAAATGGAAAGCTTTGTCTGTATTCTGCTAACTAGTTCTGACCTATCACAGCTGCATGACTCTTCTAACAAAGAGACAAATCTGCTCCCCCAAGTTGGGTACTTGAATCAGTCTTGCTTTTTTTGCTTCATGCCGATTATAAAGGCCTCACCACTGACATTCTCCTACTCAAAGGAGCTGGTTGTGAGCAGCGTGGCTGGGTGCCAGTGTTTTCCAACACCAGTTTGTTCCTGAAGTAGGTGGTTTATTTGCTGTTCAGGCCACTCATGGGAGGGGCACAGGGAACTCAGGATGGCTGAGGAGTATTATAACACAATAGAATTAATTCCAAGCACCCAGGAGTGAATGCATCAGAGCTCAGTCTGGGAGAACCCCGGATTCAGGTTTCCATTTGCTCGGGATTTTAATCACAGGAAACACATCCTCTTTCACCAGGTTGGAAACAGAACACAGGGTTTATGGCTTTCATGTGGAAAGATCCAGGCAACAAGAGGAAGAGAATAGACTTTCCCTACTCCTACCTCATTTTCATATTCTGAACTTGTTCCCTCGGCAGTAGGATTGTTTGCCTGATTATTTGCTTGGCTTGTCACTGACACCAAACCCCGAGGCTGTTGACTTGTCAAAAACTGGAAAAGAAAAAAGCCCCACCACAGGTAGAGTGGTTCCATCAGGTGCGCAGAGGAGATGGGATTAAGAATGTTTATACGGACAGTCAATGGACAGACTCTGGAGATGCTCCTGGGACTTATAGCCAAAGACCAACTCCCCACCCCCCCAACCCAGAGCTGGTAATTGGTATAACATTTCTGGAACAAGTGCAGGATCTAGTGGAATAAAACCTAGTCAGATGGGAGAGACTCAGTACTAGCCTATCAGATATTCATGTACCCAACTCAGTGTTAACACTCCTCATATTAAGCTCAGAACCCAGAAACCATGTTTAGATATTTGTGAGAATCTGTAAAAGGTCATCTAGTATCCTAGGGAAGTGGAAGAACTAGCACTCCAACTAATAAATAAGCAGAGCCCTGAATTTTCTCCCTCTTTTTTTCAGTGGAGCACCAACCCCTCAACTGGAGACCAGCATGGTGTAGTGTTTAAGAGCAGGTGGATTCTAATCTGGAGAACTGGGTTTGATTCCCCACTCTTCCACCTGTAGGGCAGAGGCTTATCTGATGAACCAGATGAGTTTCCACACTCCCACATTCCTTGGGCTAGTCACAGTCCTTCAGAACTCTCTCAGCCCCACCTACCTCACAAGGTGTCTGTTGTGAGGTGAGGAGGGGAAAGGAGTCACCTTGAGTCTCCTTACAGCAGAGAAAGGTGAGGTATAAATCCAGACTCTTCTGCTGCTGCTGCTCCAGCCTCCAGATTCCTTTTCTACAGTAGGTGTGTGATCTGAAGACACCTTGCTATGATAGCAATGCTATCCCACCCGCTTGCCAGAGTCAGGAATGAAATGTTAGCTTCATATCAAGACATTCTTTATGTCTTCCCTCCGAACACATTGAAAATATGCCCAATTCTGCTTGTAAGATTGGGAACAGAATGTGGGAGCGATTCTGGCTCTTAATTCACACAGTAATGCCACAACCTAACCTGGGATATTCCTTCCTCCCTTTATACCATACATTCCTCCTCTATTACACTATTCCCACCACTCTATTTCTGCTATATTGGAAAGCTAGTTTCCTAGGGTTTTTCACCCTTTCCCCCTTCCTGCTGGAACTGGGGAAGAGAACTCTGCATCCTCACCACCCTCTCTGTGAAGCACTTCCAGGCTATTCATATCTGCCTCCCACTCCTCCCATCTCAATCCTCCCTCCAACTTCTGGTGCCAAGTCTTGGGAAGAGGTATAAAAGGTCAATACAGGGAGCGGAAGGTTAGGCTCCTAAATATTTAAACACCAGCAGGGGCTGCTTGAGTTGTTTTTAGACACCCCGCCTTGCCTAAGAGCAGCTTTCCCAGTTGCATTTGGGTTCTAGGGAAAAGGGTGTTGGCACTCTGGATATTCCTGCTTGTGAGATCTTCTCACTGAAGGTGAAGCTGCGCTCCTGTACAGGTTAGTGTCGCAGTGTTAAATTTCTTTCCTTCAGCCCAAGGATATGGACATGTTCACTTTGTCCTAGCCTGGGAAACAGCTGCTTTTCTTACCATTGGCACCTTTGATGTTCTGGTTCCACTGTAATATTTGCAAAACCTACGCTTCTTTCGGTGCTCTTAAATTCCATTCAAATTATTATTGGAAAATGTCACCTACTGAGAAGTAGAGATGTGAATGCTGAGGGGTGGTCCAGATATTTTTTTAACAATGTTTCCTCTCTTTTTGAGGATCTTTTAACAAATTATTTTTGAATGGAAAAATTGGAAAATTTTGGGAGAGCACTGGAAAAAATCCCATTAAATCGTTTTTTCTCCTTTAAAATGAGAGAAACGCTTTTCAAGGCACAATTTTCTTCACTCAAAATGTTTAACTCCTTTCAATTTTTTCATTGGGAATGTTGGTGAGCACTAAAAATCTTATGAAACAGATTTTTTTCTGGTTGTTGTGGGCTTTCTGGGCTGTGTGGCCGTGGTCTGGTAGATCTTGTTCCTAATGTTTTGCCAGCCGCTGTGGCTGGCATCTTCAGAGGTGTATCACAGAGAGAAGTGTGTTACACACTGTGTCCAGTAACACACTTCTCTCTGTGATACACCTCTGAAGATGCCAGCCACAGAGGCAGGCAAAACATTAGGAACAAGATCTACCAGACCATGGCCACGCAGCCCAGAAAGCCCACAACAACCAGTTGAGTCTGGTCATGATAGCCTTTGACAATAGATATTTTTTTCTTTTGCAGTTAGTGAAATGTGTAGGACTTGGTTTATATGCAATGCTATAAGTTGTGTACTTTATGCCATGAAAACCTCAAATATGTTTAGGTTTGATAAGAGAGTAAATATTATGTATTTTTAAAGTTTTTTTAAAACTCTCTTTTCTCCATGGCTTTAAAATTTTTTAAAAAGTTATAATTCTTCTGAGAAGCGCAGTGCCTTATGGTATATTTTATGTGTGTGGGGGTGGGAGATGGTAAGAAGTCTGCACTTCTGAACCAGTGTGGAAGCAGAGGTAATTTGCCCCAATTTACGTCTTAGAGTTGTGACTGTCTTGTCTTGCAATTAAAACTGAAATCTCATCCTGTAGATTTCCTTGGACAAGTCATATGCCATTATCCTCAGTTTCCCATCTGTAAAACAGGGATCTCTTGGCTGTTTTAATGCTTTCAAAATAGAAATGTTGACATCTATCCTGGAAATGGAGTGATGGTTACAAAGTGGTTAAAAAACTCATTTGGGTTTTTTAAAACTTTTGTTTGTTTGTTTGTTTGTTTTAATGGCCAGAAGCAGAAACAAGGAAGAATAGTCAAACTCTCTTGGGCTGATTCTAGTATAAAAGAAGATTTTAGAGCCCAGATCTGTCTTACAAATGTTTAATCAAATGTTTAATCAGAAGTAAGTTCCACATTTAGTATGTTTAGGTTTCTAAGCTTTCTGTCACAGAGGAACATGCATGACTTTGTTCCAAATGGACTGGCTGACGCAAAACATAAATGAAAATGTAACAGTAAAGTAATGCCATTATCAAGAAATGCAATTTAAATAAACTTAAGGATATTTTTTCCTGTGGTACTGTGATCCTTTTGTTGCAGCTCTTGTATATAATTTAAGAGCAAACTGGTTGCTATCATTTGTAAACTATTTTTATTATTTAAATATTGGGAATGCTTGAAACTAAAAACACACACTTTTTTGTTTAAAAGATGGTTACTAAGGCAGAATGAAGACTGATGTTTTCTGCCCCTTGACTCTGGTGAGAATTTATGGACAGAACTGAAACAGGCCCTAGACCCGTGGTGCTCAACCTGGAGGTCGTGACCCTTTGGGGGTTGAATAACCCTTTCACAGGGGTCGCCTAAGACCAATAGGAAAATGGTCTTTTTCTATTTTATATATACCAATTTTATGGTTGGGGGTCACCACAACATAAGGAACTGTATTAAAGGGTCATGGCATTAGGAAGGTTGAGAACCACTGCCATGGAGCTTTAACAAGTTCTCTGAAAGAGTGGCCACCTATGGTTATGTATTTGTTTTAATCTATGGGTATATGACTGTACTCACCAGGGATCTGCTTTCTACGCTGCTCATGGTGCTCGTATCTGCTTACTGTGATGTAGATGACTGGATCTCACTCCTAGAGGGCATCATGTATCCTGGTAAAATTCTACATTGTAAGGACTCCAACATGATTTTCTTCTGGTAAACACTTGCCTCAGGCAGAACAAGCCTGTTGTCCAGAATGGTTTAATAACCCCAATTCAGAGCAGTTAACACTTTATGATCTTTTTGGCCTGCAGACATCTTCCCACACCACATTGGTGCATACTTACTTTAGGGTTACCAATGGCCTGGAGAGAAAGCATCCATTGCTGCCCCTTCAATAAAGCCACAATAGGATTTTCTTATCAGGTGATATTGTTTTCATAGAATCATAGAGTTGGAAGAGACCACAAGGGCCATCAAGTCCAACCTCCTGCAATGCAGGAACACACAATCAAAGCACTCCCGACATATGCTCATCCAGCCTCTGTTTAAAAACCTCCAAAGAAGGAGACTCCACCACTCTCTGAGGCAGTGAATTCCACTGTCAAACAGCCCTGATGGTCAGGAAGTTCTTCCTAATGTTTTCGTTCATATCATATGTGGCCGCTAAAAGAGATTGTCCAGAGTTTGAGGGTTGAGTGTTATCAATATGCATATGGCACCCAGCTCTGCATTTTATTATCCAAGCCTCCAGGTTGTGAACTGGGGCTTTGAGGCTATGGTCAGGTAGCTAAGACAGAAAAAGCTAGATCCAGATCAAGACAAGATAGATTTAATGCTGGTTGGAAAGGCTAATATTCTACACCAGTTTCACTTGTTCAAATTGAAAGATGTTGGCTTTTTCAGGGCAGGTTAAGAGCTTGGGGTGCTCATGGATCTTCTTGCCTTGCTTTTTGAAAAGCAAGTTGACATAGTGGCCAGGAGAACCTTCTATCAGCTGCATCTGATTTGCCCACTTTCTTGTTTCCTGGACTCAGCAAATCTGGCTATGCTGATCCATGCTTCTGTAACCTCATGGTTGGATTGCTGCCATGTACTCTGTGTGGGGCTTCCCTTGAAGAGAACCTGGAAACTACACCTGGTCCAGAATGAGGCAGTCCAACTATTGTCACTGCCTGGGACAGAATATTTTTTCTCCAAGTTACATTATTTTTAAAAATTACCTTCCAAACATGATGTTTGGCTGTTTGTTGAGGGAGAGAGTTCAGCTCACACAATAGCCTTAGCCCTTAGATCTTTGGTGGGAGGAAAATGGACTTTAATGAAAGTGCTCATTTAGGCATCTGGGAGGAGGCCCCCTTCAACGTTCTTGACTGGAATTGTTAAGCCAGGGAGGTTTGATTGCAGTCTGCACAGTGGGGGAAATCTGAATTCTCCATTTAACTTGAAAAAAAACAAGCAGGCAAAAAGGAAATGGAATGTCTCAAAGGCATGCGGGGGGCAGGGGAGAATGCTACCAGGCTGCAGCTGGTGATGATCTCAGGTCAATGGTTACTTCTAGGCAAGATGATGCATCATCATCTGACTTATCAGGATCTATCCAGTTGCATTCTGGGAGTCCCTTAACAAGAGCAAATTGCAATGCAAAGAAAGACTGTTGTGAGAAGACAAGACAGGCTTTCCAATGGAATGGGACCTACACAAACACTTTTTTTCCTGAGGCCTCCTTTACCATTCAGACTAATAGTGAAATCCACAAGGAGGAGCATGAAAAGGCTGTGGAGGCAGTGTGGCCTCAACACCGGTATAAATGGCCAGCACATTGGCTCCAAGGCAATTATACTGGTATCAGGGCATGGCTCAGGAGGGTAAGCAAGGGTGGCATTGAGAGTATAGCACTGGCACAAACCCCCACACTGGCGCAAAAGGGGACGGAACCAGAGGACAAGCCAACGTTAGCCCCAAGATGTCTTTGGGCATAGGAATGCCCATTCTTCAATGAGTAAACCTGCAGCTATGGCTCCAGTCTCGTGGCTGACTATTGAGGACCAGTTCTAGCCCAACATGACGGACATCAAGAAAGTGCACTTGTTTTGTTTGGTGGTTGACAGTGCCAGAGACACTTGGCCTCAGACAGGCAGGTCACCATCACAGCCTGTCGCCACGACTTCTGGCAGATAGCCCCTGAACAAGTGTTGGAACTTGGTTATGCTCAACTGTCAGTGGCAGACTGCAGGAAGTGCTGGAATTATTCCTTCTGCTAGGCAAGGAAGAGTATGGGGTCTGATGGCCATGGGGGCATCCTACGAGTGAGCCCTCAGGATGGCCTGGCCAAACCTGATGTGGTCATGCGAACTGTCATACCAGTTGCTGTAGTCACTGGTTGTAGCATGGAGGTTCTGAATGATGAATAGCTCATCTTGCCTGCCCTTCCTGGGACTCACCTGCTATCCATGCTCTGTGTGACACCCCCTGCCCCTCATGCAGGTGCTGCCGGTGGAGGTGACTCCCTCACAGACCCTTCCTCTCTGGAGAGCATCACCAGCTCTAAGATGTCCCCCTGCTTCCCCAGTAAGCTGCCCTCACCAGGCAGTGGAAATTTGGGTCCCACCCCCAGCCCCCTCCCTCTCCCTCTTCCCTAGATGTTCTGATGAGGGTCCCGCTTGGAACTGCTGCCATCTCTGCCATATTCCCCTGGGGCGAGCTGATGGAGGTGTTGACTGTCAAGGGCCCCACGTGTTCCTTCAGGATGGCATCTAGTACCAAGTGAGTAGGTGCTGGTGGGGAGATTGTGCTGGTGGGGACATCTTCATGGACTGTCTCTCTGTTGTAGATGCAGCTCCTGTATTCCTGTCATTTGACCCTTTGGTCATTGAGTACCTGAAGATGTTTGCCCCTGCTGAGAGGTCTGCCATCTCCAGATCCATGGTTCTGCAGTCTCTCAGCATTGCTGGGTCACCAGGGGCCACTGAGGGAGGCAAGCCATCACTGTGGGTGGCTTCCAAATTGTTGGATGGGGTCCCTACTCCTGGCTAGGCATCTGGCAGGGGCCAGGTGGCCATCGAGCCTCCTTAGAGCCCACAGACATCTCCAGGTGACCCTGCCCCTCTTGCCATGGATGACAGTGCTGGTCCCCCGCCCAGTCGAGGCCATTCCTTGACGTGGTTATTGATGGGGCCACTATTGAGCAGAAGTGTCTAGACAGGGCACTGTGAGTGGCTTGAGCCCACCTCCCTGGTGGATTGCTGGGTGGAGGTTTCTCAGCCACCATCACAAGAGCTGCTGGCAGCCTTGAAAATTTGCTTTTCCTGGTGTTGGGTGTTGCTGAGGGGCAGGCACAGATGAAGAGGGTCTTGGACCCCCTCTCCCACTCTCTGTAGGTGCCTGTGGCAACTGTGCTGACCTTCCTACCAGCACACGAAATGGACTTGTTCAGAGGGGTCACCTTTTCCAGCATAGCTTTCCCTCTAGCTGCCAGGGTCATTGTTGACCCCTATGGCCCTATGTCACCTCTGCAGTTTCCCAATACTTTCCTGACACCCCCTGGGGGTGCTCCTCCCGCACCTCTGCGGTCCCCCTTGGGCACATGTGGGGTGGCTCTTCCCTCAGCCCTCCTTTGCCTGATCCTGCCCCTTCCTCACCTCTGGGCTGGCTTTGGCATCTCCCTGCACCCCAGTTCCTTGCCCCCCCCCCTACTGGCTGTCAGCTGACCTATCAGTCACGGGCCAACCCTACCTCCTCCTTGCTGTCACTCCTGCACTAGCATTCCTTATCCACAGTGTGTGTTTCTCCTGTGCCAACCAGAGGCTGACCACGTGCAGCTACACTCCTTGGGAGATGGCTCATCTGCGCTGTTGCTCCACTTTTTCTTGCTGTGGCATAGCTGCCTCCCCTCAGGAATGCACAGCCTGTGACCAGATGTTTCTACAAACTCAGTTACGAAGCACATCTGAGATAATATGATTCAAAGGGTTATTTTTTCCTAGAGTTCAGTTTGCTTCATTAGGCACAGTACAGAAGTCTGGAATAGCTCACACCACAATAAGCTTGCAGTCAAAATGGTTCCCAGACAGAGGATTTCTTGGGTGTTCTTCACTCTGATCCAGCACCCATAAGTGACACAGATTTTTTGTGCCGATCTTCAAACTGATCTCTAGAAGTCCAAACCAAAGGCCAAGGGATTGACAAGGTGCAAACCCAAAATGGGACTGTTGTGCAAAGCCCCTATAATTTAGCCCTTCTCTCCCCTTTTTTAGGTTTCCTGTTCTTCCAGTTTCAGACTAAATCGTGCAACCAGCAATGTGGGGAGATGCACTCTGAACATACCTTAGGTCTATAAGATGCCACAGTAATCTCTGCTGTCTGTCTTTGTTCTCTTAGCCAAGTAACAACACCCTTATTTCTGAAATTTGTTTTGTATAAAATCTAACTATGAATGGTTTAGGAATGATGTATAATCCTAAGCCTGGCATTTAAATTTACCCAGTTTGCAGCAGACAATGCTATGGTGGGTGGGGAGGACTTCATTGCTCCCAAAAGCTCTTCCGCTTGTAATTTTAAATTGAGACTATTAATTATGCATGCAGTCCTCAAACTAGGCCCTCAAAAATGAAGGTGCTGCATATTCATGTTCCTTGGTTATTGAAACTGATCTGAGAACTTCAAAGGAATGCATGCAATTTCCCTAACTTCTAAGTCTTCTATTCATGATTGAAAAGTTATCACATCTCACCTGCGCCACAAGGGCATGGCATGCAAATGCATCATAAAATGCAAAGTGTGAATTCAACCCTTGGGAATGAAATTTAGTACTACAGTTTTTAAAAGAATTGTCTTCAGGAGTCAGCCAATTTTACCATTACCCATAGGTTTTAAATGTATGCACACTGAGCAGGGCAGCAATAAATCATTCTGTCCTTTGAAACCTTCATTCCATCCAGGTAAGTAGCATAATTTCCAAGTGTGAGGACGTGTTCCTCTGGAAAGATAAGGTGCCATGCAACACCTCCTTCTCCCGGTCAATTCAGACCTCTCATTTTCTGATGGTTCTTGCAATTGGCCATTTTTGAAATAAGGCCAGGGTGGTGCTGATGATGGCGATTGTCCATCACTACTAAGGTATCAATTCTACTCTGCATCATTGACTTTTTACTCAGCTCCAACAATAACTACAAGTGGTAACCACTTCTGTGTTGTCCATATGGTACTTACTTTGTTTTGATTCTTCCCAATTTCCAGTAGCTTCTTCTGGAAATAATAGACCCTCATTGAGGGTGTGTGCGTGTGTGCGTGTGTGTGTGTGTGTGTGTGTGTGTGTGAGAATGTGGGTGAAAAAAGTTGCTTTGGTCAACTATTTCTAATCAGGGAGAAAGATAGGGTTGCCAGTCTCGAGGTGGTATCTGGAGATCTCCTGGGATTACATTTGATCTCCAAGCGATCTCTCCATCTGGAGAAAATGGCCACTTTGGAAGTTGGACTCTGTACCATTATACCCAGTGGTAGGATTCAAATAATTTAACAACCGGTTCCGGTGGTGGGATTTAAATAATTTAACAACTGGTGGTTTACAAGCACCATTTTAACAACCGGTTCTGCCAAAGTGGTGCGAACCTGCTGAATCCCACCACTGATTATACCCCATTGAACTCCCTCCCCTCCCCAAGCTCCACCCTATTCAGACTCTACTCCCAAAATTTCCAAATATTTCCCAACCTGGAGTAGGTGACCCTGTGGACAGAAATTACTCACTCCTAAAACTACCTGAGACCCCAGAGCTACTGTTACAGTGATACTTTTGATCAAGTTTAATGTCATAACTTTAAACTTTTCATAACTGTCCCTAATTTATCTGCCCAGAATCAATTTACCTTTGGACTATGGTAATTCCCTCTATGTTTTTTTTCAAAATCTGTCTGTCCTTTCATGGTAAAGTTTAATATGGTAACCAGTAAAAGGGATCAGAATGGGACATGCCTTAAGGAAGTTCCAGTGCTAAACTGTATTCTCTTTGGCGTCTTTACAGGGTCAAGTATTGCTCTTTAGCTGTTTGTTTACACTATAGATTGCAAGTTAATGGGGGTGGGTTACACCCATGCTCATTTGATTACATTTGGCATTAATTTGTGTTATGCATACCACTGGGACACACCTGCTGTCTCTTACGTTGTTTGACCTTTTGACTTTGATCTAGGGAAAAAATTGTCTTGGATAGTTGTGTGCGTGTATGTGTGTATAGTATGTACATGGATATATTTACTTACCCAAGTGACTTGTTCCATGCATTTATTGAGATGGGCTTTGGCTAATGAAAACGTGTTCCAGGCTAAACACATTAGGCCCAAAAAGACTCTCGTCTACTGCTTGTGAGAAATTTGGGAGCAGGAATCCCATCTCTGTATCTTCTCAGTCATGTTCAATTGACTGCACGGCAAAAGGCACACCAACTTCATGTAGCAGATAAGAGGAAAAAGTACAGACAGACAGAGACTACTCTCCATTGTCAATTACATCCTTGCAGTGGAAAAAATTAGGTCCCTGAAATGATTTCTCACCCCCTCCAGGTCAGTTGCTTGGGTCAGGGAGAGCTATTTGGAAACGATCAGGCTTAACAGTTATACTGGGCTGGATCCAATGATTATCGTGAACAAAGATTATGGATCTTGCCCGTTTCTGCCTCTTTACCAAGCAGTCTCTTATGTCCCCGGGAAAGTTAATTCCCATAGTTTCAGGACCCACATGTAGTAATAGCTGGGCACCCTGAACTGTGGTAAGGAGAGAAAACTTCAGCGATCTAGCGCACCTAACCCTTCCTAAACAAAAACCCACTATTCATGCACCCACCCATTTTTCATAAATAATAACATTCTTTATTACTGAGAAGTCATCAGTATGGTTAATGACATGAACTTTCTAGATAAGATCACTGAGGCTGAAAGACAATTATTTACCAATGGTCAGCTGGTCTCCCACAGTGTTACTTGGGAAGTTGAAATTGCTTACTCCTCTCTGGACATTACATGACCTCCCTGAGGTAACAATAAAAACAGGGAGGGATATTGGAGCAGCTGATTTATAGTGACCCCTCATGGGGTTTACAAGGCAAGAGATGTTCAGAAGTGATTTGTCATTGGCTACCTCTGAATAGTGATCCTGGAATTCTTTGTTGGTTTCCCAACAAAATAATAACCAGAGCTGACTCTGCTTAGCTTCTGAGTTTGGATTTATACCTCACTCGCCTCAACTGTAAGGAGTCTCAAAGCAACTTACAAACTCCTTTCCTTCCTCTCCCCATAACAGACACCTTGTGAGGCAGATGGGGATAAGAGAGTTCTGAAGAACTATGATTAGGCCAAGGTCACCCAGTAGACTTCATGTGTGGGAGCAGGGAATCAAATCCAATTAATCATATAAGAGTCCTCTGCTCATGTGCAGGAGTGGGGAACTAAACTCATCTCTCCAGTTTACAGTTCACCTCCTCTTAAACACTACACCATACTAGCTCCCAAGAGATCAGGCTATCTTGGGCCATCCTGGTCAGGAATTACCTGCCCCTTGGGAATAGAGTTCCCCATGGGGCTTTTGGCTATCCTTCCCTTTCTCAGTGCTCTTGCTGTCTTTTGTATCTCTTCATATTCACTGGAGAAACAGAAGGAAGGTTTTGATGACAATTAGAACAGTAGTTCCGCCCACCCCAGATCCCTAAAGGTTTCCCTCTCTAGAGGGAGCAAAGCAGGAATATGAGGAAAATGTGAGTTTGCAATGAATTAAATGCTAGTATATCGTTGCAGAAGCCTAGAAGGTGCTGCTGGTGGGGTGCTTTCAGTTCTGGAGACCTAACCTTGCTTTTTCCTATGCAGGAGACCCACTTAATCTCTGTATTCAACAATGACGGTGACATACACAGCCCGTGTGGCCAATGCCCGATTTGGCGGCTTCTATAAACTCCTGTTGCTCTGGCGAGGAAGCATCTACAAGTTGCTCTACAAGGAGTTCCTGGTCTTCTTCGTCTTATATGTAGGACTCAGTATCACCTATCGGTAAGTGGATGTATTGGTGAGGCGTACTCCTATTTGTGGCAAATGTTGACATCCCATCACTGCCCAGGGACTGGTGATACATCTTCTGTTTGGTCCAGTTACCCTTGAAACAGCTCCATAAAGCAATTCCGATTTCCTAAGACAGTTTCTTTTTAGTGGTGTGTGTGTGTTTGTTGGGAGGGTGTTTAATGTATAAATATAGCACTCCCCAGAGGGCCATCGCCCTGTTTTATAACATCAATAATTATATTGTTTCGGAGTGATCTGGAAATAATTGGCAGTCAGTCAGAGCCTATAGAAGAGATTCAGCTCCCCCCCTCTGCCCCGCCCAACCCAGGAGAATTTGTTTATGTGGCTGTTCCTGCTCCCATTTCATTATGGTGTTGAATTTTGGAAATATTAGTATTGAGGGGTAGTGTTTGAAAGCATCTTCACGCTTCCTTTGTCACGCTGGTTGCAAAGTGCCATCTGACTGAATTCAGATCCTCACCCTACTTGATTTTCAGCACTAGACTATATAGACATATTTTCCTATCCTGCTACCCAACTGTTTTGGTCTCATGCTGCAGGGGTCTGTTTGTCAGTTTTTAAAGAGTTTCCACATGACATCATGGTTCTTTCATGCACCGTCTGGATTTTCTGCTGCTTTGCCATAATTTTTCCTAAACCTGCTGATATCTTTTTAAAAAACTGTAAGTCAAAGTGGGATAGCTGCCATAGAGATGGAAAGTACAATTTTTCCCACTCTCACCAACATCAGTGCCTTTTCCATGTCCAAGTCCTCCATGGTTGCCATACTCCTCGCCCTGAACCATCAGAGAGCTTTTTTTTTCTTGATTGGTAATTAACATTACCAATTATAGCAACATTACCAATTACAGCAATATGTGGGGGGTGGCCCTAGGGAACCAGAGTCAGAGAAAGTGTGTGGAAACTCACCTCACGCATGCACCATTGCTGCTATGAGTGTATTTGCAGTAAAAGAACCTTCACAAGGTGAACACATGTGAAATATACTGAACCAGACTGTGGTCCATTAAGGTTAGTAGTGGCTACTCAGACTGGCAGTGACTCTCCAGGGCTTCAGGTAGAGGTCTCTCATATCACCTACTACCAGTGGCGTAGCTTCAAGGGGATGGGGCGAGGTGCAACACACCAGGCGCACACCCCTGTGGGGGTGTGGCTTGGGCGTTCCAGGGGCGTGGTGGGGGTGTGGCGTGGTGGGACGGGGGCAGAGAATTCATTGGTACACTGGGCATTTTTCCCTCTTGCTACGCCTCTGCCTAGTACCTGATTCTTGTTTTATCTGGAAATGCCAGGCATTAAACCAGGGACCTTCTGTATGCCAAGTAGATTTGCTAGCAATGAGCCATGGCTCCTCCATCTGGAAACAGCTTTGGTGTCAAATCAGCTCCCAGGTCTAGGACAGCAAGTGATCATGCATATCACTCGCTGTTAGTAGAAGTGTATGTGGAATAGACGCTCATGCCCATTTTTGCATATCTGAGTAATAGAAGTCCTTAGCTCCTGGCTTTTGGGTTTTGAAAAACACTGGTGTAAGAGGTCTCCCCAATATTTATGTGCAGGTCCATCCTAATGTTTACAGACAGTCATTGTTTGCATTTAAATGCCTGTCGTTGCCCTTCAGGCGAGACTCTCCTCTTGCACGAGTGTGAACAGGTGAATCTTGGCAAGCTTGTCCCTGCATGTCCCGGTGGGTGTGAGAAGCCTGCTGCAAGCACACGCCCTCTTAATCCTTGTCTCCTTTTTATTCCCACCTCTAGCTTTGTCTTAAATGAAGATCAGAAACGGTCTTTTGAAAAACTGGTCATTTACTGCGACAACTATGCCAACCTGATTCCCGTCTCCTTTGTTTTGGGTGAGATGCTGGAACGGGATGTTCCACCCTGCCGCATGTGTCCTCATCCAGCTCCATCTGTTGGAGAAGTAATCTGAAACTGGCAGAGTTCAATCTCTTGTTTTCCCTTTGCCTGCTGCATAGGGTTGTTCAGGGGTGTTGAACTCCTCTGAACTCATGACATGGTCCAGTTGGGGCCTGGTGGGGAGAGGTGGCTGCCTCAGCTGGTGACCCTCCCAGCAGACTCACCAGCTTAGATCAGAACCCCTTGAGATGGCTTATATCAGGTCCTCAAGCCAGTGCCAGGCTGCATGTTTGACACTCCTAGGGTTGCTGGATGATAAAGGATAAAATTCTAGGCATAGAAGCAAAGAACAGCTCCTGGTCTGGATATGAGTTTTTGCAGGCTGTCAAAGCGGGGCACAGCAAATGGGCTCTAATAGCTCTACCTGAAAACTGGGTGGAATGTGGCTGGTTAATACATGTGCAAGTCATACATCTAGGACAGTGATGGCATACCTTTTCGAGACCGAGTGCCCAAACTGCAGCTCAAAACCCACTTATTTATCGCAAAGTGCCAATTCGGCAATTTAACCTGAATACTGAGGTTTTACAGGTTCTGGTGGGTTTTCCGGGCTGTGTGGCTGTGGTCTGGTGGATCTTACTCCTAACGTTTCACCTGCATCTGTGGCTGGCATCTTCAGAGGTGTATCACAGAGGGAAGTCTGTTATACGCTGTGTTACACTCTGTGACTTCCCTCTATGATACACCTCTGAAGATGCCAGACACAGATGCAGGCCATGGACCCTGTGATCAATGGGCAGAGAAAGCTTGATGGGGATGGGGGGTGGAGGGGGAGGGGGAGAGGGGGTTGGCTGCTTGGTGCCGCCGGCTCCCGCACCGCGAGAACAGGTGGCCCCAAGCAGGTCGCAGTCGCCATTCCCCCTCTGCCCCAGGGAGAAGGTGGCTGCCTTCTCCCTCGGACAGAGGGGGAATGGCGGTGACCTGCTTGGGGGAGATTCGGGCATGCATGTGCCTGGCGAGAGGCCGCCGCGTGCCAGCTGTGGCACGTGTGCCAAATGTTCGCCATCACGGATCTAGGAAGTGATATTGGAGCTCAGAGCTATTTGAAAGCAATGCCCTGTACCCAGGCAGCCGTTGGCTATTGTGTGAAGCAGGATGCTAGACTCATATGTTCCAGAAGAACTATTCTTAGCCCTGCTCAATATTATCCTATATCTAAAAGTCTGGTTTCTTAATTTTGTGTGTATTTGGGGTCTGGGTTTGGTTAGTCGTTGCAGAGGGAAAGGCACTTTGCAGATGTTCAGATACATTCTTGCTATTTTATGTTTCCAAGACTGAGCTATAGTTTGCAAACAGGTTCTGGAACTGAGTCCAGGCCTTCTATTTAAGCCTTCAAGTTAGCTCAGAGCAGACTGCTTGACTGTTAAGACTTGACTGCCAAGTTTTATTGGAGCCCTCCCCTTCTCTTACATCTGGTCATTGACTGTAAATAAAGTCTTCTTCTTCTCCCCTTCTCTTGGTTTCGTTCAGGCTTCTATGTCACACTGGTGGTGAACAGGTGGTGGAGCCAATACACCTGCATGCCGATGCCTGACCCGTTGATGTGTGTAATCTGTGGGACTGTGCATGGCACTGATGAACGTGGCCGGCTTTATCGGCGGACACTCATGCGGTACAGCAGCCTGTCAGCAGTGTTGATCCTACGCTCAGTCAGCACTGCAGTGTTCAAGCGGTTCCCTACCATTGACCATGTGGTGGAAGCAGGTGAGTTCTTCACAAACAGGACAATCTTTCTTCCTATTAAGGCAATGTGATTACGGGGATGGGAGTGCTGTGGGAAAGATGGTAAGGTGACAGCTTTAGATGTTTTCCTCTAGTGTTGGGGCTGGTCAGATAGCAAGACTTAAAAAAACTGTTTTCTAATAGTGATGCTCAGAACACCATTTAATCTGCTATGTATTGCTTATGAATGCCACTAATACAGTTAAAATACATTTAAATTAATAACTTGGAAGTGGAAAGTATACTTCAACTAGAATTAGTCAAACTACAGGGGCAGAAAATACAAAAATAAAACGTAACTGTCACTTGTGGAAACAGACTTTATTTTATTGATTTATTATTGAATGTATAGGTCTCCTGTCAAGATGGACTTAGAGAAGTTCACAACATTCCTTACACAATGATAAAACCTAAGAGTAGCCAAATGAATAAAAATGACTGAAGGCCTGTAACCATCCTTGAGACAAATCCTGTTCTCTTCCCAATGCCTGCGATGGGCCTCTTGACAAGACATGCATTGACAATAGTGTGGGCCCAATTTGGATAAGGACTGTTGGGAGACAATGTTTAACCTCTTCCTCCCAATGCTGTCTTTGCTAGAAACAGTCCTGGGGATCTACTATTTGCCCACCTGGGGAAACGTATGTGTAGTCTATCAGAGCATGTAGATGTCCCCAATGGGAAAAAATATTGGATCCCTGTGTCCCTTTCAAGTCAGGAAAATGGCATTGGATCCCTGTCTCCCCATGCACCTTGCTTGCTTGTAAATTAAATTCTGAGCACAGAATTGTTGAAGTAAATAAGGCCTGGTGTACAACAAGAGAAGAACCACCCTACAGGGGATAGTAAGAAGAAAGGCCAGTTACATAGGATAGCGAGGTCAACACCTTCTTTCCTTGTGACATTCCTTGATTGTCTCCAGATTGCTACTCTGAGGGAAATATCCTTCTTCTTCTCAGAAGTTCCACAGCTCACAGATCTCTCTCAGCTGGGGATGTAGCCAGAAACAGATCTCTATCTTTATTCCTCACAGTCAAGTATGTTAATTCCTGAGTAAATCTTTCTCTCTACTTTAATCATTTTGTTCAGCTCTGTTGCATAAATGTTCAGCCAAAAGGGTTACGCACAGAGGTGGGATCCAGCAAGTTCTCACCAGTTCCCGAGAGTGGGTTACTAATTATTTGTGTGTGCCAAGAGGGGGTTACTAATTGGGTCCGCTTTTCCGTCTCCACGCCCTCGCCTCCCCCTCTCTTCTTCTTTCTCGTAGCCCGGAGCTTGCCGGCTAGTAAGAGGAGGGGCCCTTTAACTACTGTTGGGTCCAGGGGACTCTTTACTTGCTTGGTAGGCTATTTATTTTGGCACTCCGTTCATTTTATGATACATTGTGATTTACCATGATGCTTGGCCACTTAAAAGCTCTGTATTCCTGTATGTGAGAATGTTATACTAATCTGTGTCTCTAATCCTGGATTAATTAATGTGAAATATTTGCAGAATATACAGTATGGATTGCGAATTCTAGTTCACAATGGATGATGTTCTGGTTTATTTTTTACTTTAAACAGAAGAAGAAGAAGAAGAGTTTGGATTTATATCCCCCCTTTTCCTCCTGCAGGAGACTCAAAGGGGCTTACAATCTCCTTGCCCTTCCCCCCTCACAACAAACACCCTGTGAGGTGGGTGGGGCTGAAAGCTGTGACTAGCCCAAGGTCACCCAGGAATAAAAAGGGAGTGTTAATGACTGATTTTAGATATTTCTGGGGCTAAAGGATTACAAAGCATTTTGTATAAGTGATAGGTTAAAGGTACTAACTATTAATGCTTATTCAATTTTTTCAAAAGTCATGACCTGTGTATCCTGGCAGTAGCCTTGATATCTAGCTCTTGAATATGCCTATGCACTAGGAATGGTCCATTGGATCCATGTTTTAATGAATTTGTGTCTTAATGTAAAATGCAATTATTTTGAGTATTGAATGTATTAGCCCTTCAGAAAATAGTTAACAAACAGTGGTGATGGTGAATCTTCACTAAACTGTAGTGACCACTCATGATTTCACAGTTGGCATAAAGTCCTGTTGTTTCCTATGTGGCTGGTTAGCGAAGGTAGAAAACGGGGTAATTCTCCCTGTTGGGCTGTTTTAAAAACATGTTTTAGAAATATGGTAAAATTCCTTAAGGAAAGTATCCTTCTTTTGATTTCTAGAAACAAAATTAAGTATTTGAAAGTATTAAGTATTTGACAGGCAGTCAATTAGAGAAGTAGTTGTTTCTGTTGGCAGTAGACGATAGGACTTGCTATAATGAGTTTAAATTATGGACAGAAAGATACCAGCTGGAAATTAAGAACTTTTTTTTTACAGTAAGAGTTTTTTACAGTTACAGAGAAATTATTAATGCCCCGCCCACAGAATGCCCTTCCACGCCCCCGTCATGCCCCGCCCAGCCCCATTGGTGCCACGCCACTGTTTGAATCCCACCACCATGGGAACCTGTTAGTAAAATTTTTGGAACCCACCACTGATTACACAGGCCCAGGTTAAGCACGTTTTCTACAAAGGTAGAAAATCACCAGAGACTTTTAAAGTGCCAGCAAGGCAGGAGCAAGTGAGACAAAGGATCAAAGATGGCAACATTCTACAGTCCACAGTATTAAGGAGAAATGGTGCATTTTGTTGCTGGGAAACCTCCTAAGACCAAGGGTTCCCTGTAAAGTACTCTGGTAATCCACCACCATCACTCAGGACCTCCTGAATACTTCTAAACTGACTCGCTCAGAAGGCTCTCTTCTATGGTTAGCTGGTTCCTTAGGGCTTGTGCAGAATTCCTTGTAGTAATGTGAAGTTGAAGGAGTGCTTAACCCCTACCCAACTTCCTGTGGACCCAGTTTCCACTGAAGGCTGAAAACTGAAGACAAATGTGTAGATATTTATGTTAAATGCAGCCAAGCTTCCTTTCTAAGACTGGCCAGTGGATTTCTCCAATCCCTTGCAAATGCCTGTCTCTGATGTAAGACACTACTTTGACAATCGGAGCCATATTTCAGGAGTTAAATCAAGCATTGGTAATGGCTCTGAAATTTCATGATAAATACCTAATCTTTTCTAAACTGGTTCATTCTTTGCACAAAAGGGATGGTCAGCCCAATCGGGGGTGGGGTGGTGGTGGTGGGGTGGTGGCAGACTCATCTCTGGAGCTGGTGCAACCCTGCGCTGGTGTGGGTGCCCACCCTGCTGACACAAGGGGCAAATGCAGCAGTGGGGAGTTACTCTGGTGACCAGGTGCTGTGTGCTTCCATGGTGCCTGATGCAGAGAGGGTGGGGTGGCACTGGAAGAGGGTGCCAGCCCCCTCTGCCTGCCAGCCCCCTCTGGATTGGGCTGTAAGTCTGCTAGGATAGTCCAATGGGGGTGAATTTGAATACCTTCACTGTAGTGTAATCTAGGGTCCTAGATGCTCTAGGTGGTATGCCTGAGCCTTAGCAAGTTTTAGGATTTCTGTCACATGTTGCATAGCCATTGGATAGAAAGAGAACAGTTATCCAATGTGGAGAGAAAGAATGAAGACCTGTTTGATCAAGAGAGGCCTGTGGATGTCACCCAGGCCAGGGGGCCAGCCAAGAGAGCTAAGAGCCAAGCAGCTTGGGACTCCACAAACAATAAGAGGAGATCAGCCATTGTGTCAGGTCTACCAGCTCATCAGTTATTAAAGGTCATTTATACGCAAACAGCCAAAGAGGTGTGGGAGAAATTGCAAAGTTTACATGTCAAATCCTCCCTAAAGTGACCGATGCATCTTCAGAAATGCTTATTCAGTTTAAGAATTAAAAAAAAAGTTGAGAAATCACTTGGATGAGATGCTGAATTCAACTCAACAATTGAGAGCTACAAGAAAAGAAATTCCAGATCAGGATATGCTCTTTTTATGAAAATGTTATCCATGCAACAGAAGCTAAAGATCAGTTGTCAATGAAAGAAGCTAGCTTATGGGTCAGTTAAAGGAGGATACAAGGAAACGTAAAAGATCTGAGACCCGTCAAATGTCTCTGAATACAAATAAAAAAGTTGAGTTAGCTTGCTATTCTTGCAACAAACCTGGACACAGCAAACAAAATTGTCCCTCAAGTACTACTCAGAGAAAAAACTATTCCTGTAAAGAAGAGGGAAGCAGAAAGTCTTGACTTCAAAGTTAATTAACAGCCAACAAACAGAAGCTTTTTATTATCTCAAGAGTGCACAAAAAGCACTACTTGGTACATTGACTCTGGTGCTACTTTGCACATGTTTTTTTTAAAATATGAGATGAATAAAGAAAAGAGAAACTGCCTGTTGCAGATGAAAAAACTGTCAGAGGTGAAGGCATTTAGCTCTGGGATGTTGTATTGCAAGCTTCCAAGATTGTATGTCCTGAAGCTAGAGAATACTCTTATCTCTGTATGAGCAATGACAAAGAAAGGAATAAAAGCCACTTTGGGAGATAAACATTTTATCAGAGACAAAGGTAAATTAACTGCTGCTGGTTATGTGAGTGAGGATTTGTACAGACTTCAGTGGCACACAGAGAGAATAAGCTTTGGAAAACAGTGTAATCACTATTGTTCTAGATAGTGTTATAGGAGATTGGGTTACAGGGACAATTATACAATAAGCCAACTTGAAAGCAAGAATTTAATGAAAGGGATGCTAATGACCAAATGTGCTGATGCAGAGAAGTATATGTGCTGTATCCAAGCAAAGGGGACTAGACCAGGGGTCTGCAACCTGTGGCTCTGGAGCCGCATGCGGCTCTTTCAGCCTTATACTGCGGCTCCGGGTGGCCTGGAGGTTGGAGGGTAGCATGGGCGTGTCCCTCTAGCCCTCCAGAGCAGTGCTGGAAGGAAAGGTGAGTGGAGGGGCTGAACCGGAGGCTCAGTAGATCTTCGGGGCTGTGGAAAACAGGTCCAAATGGCTCTTTGAGTGGTAAAGGTTGTCGACCCCTGGACTAGACCAAGCTTTAACAAGCAGAGCCCAAGCCAAACAGTGACCTCTAGGGCTAATATACAGTGATAGTGGACCCATGAAAACTCAAGTGCCTAATGGAAATAAATATGAGCTAACTTTTATTGATGTCTACACAAAATATACTGCGATCTGGCTGTTGTGAGTTTTCTAGGCTGTGTGGCCATGGTCTGGTGGCTTTAACTCCTAACATTTTGCCCACATCTGTGGCAGGAATCTTCAGAGGCATGTCATGGTATGATGTCTCTGAAGATGCCAGCCACAGATGAGGGCAAGACATTAGGAGCAAAAGCTACCACAGCTTGACTGCACAGCCTGGAAAATCTACAACAGCCAGTTAATTCCAGCCACGAAAGCCTTCAACAATACATTATACTGTATCTTCATCAAAGAGACAAGTCAAGTACTGGAAAAAAATTAAACATATGTGGCAACAGATTCCAAAGTAAACAGATTCCAAAGAAAGCTTATAGTGATTTGGTCTGATAATGGAAAGGTATACAAGGGACATGAGATGACAAACTATGGTACTTGACAGAACAAGAAATAAAGCACCGACTTACAATCTCATACAATGATGTAGCAGAAAAGAGACCACCGCTGTATCACTGAAATGTCAATATGTATGCTCCTTGGGGCAGAACTACCTGACAAATTTTGGGAGAAACCGTCAATGCTATTACCCACCTACAAAAGAGACTACATACTAAGGCTGCATGAAATGCACCATTTGAACTGTGGCATGGGTACAGACTCACCTTGAATCATCCAAGAGTGTTTGGATTAAAAGCCTAAATTTGCATTCCTGAAGAAAAGTAAATGAAGATGGATCTTAGAGCAGGAGAAGGCATATTTGTCGGCTATGCACAGGGATGCAAAGGATACAGAATCCTCAACCCAGAGACAGAAATGGTCAAGATCTGCAGTGTGGTCTACATTTATGAAAGGGAGAAATCAAACAACACTGAGAAAATAGACATTTAAAAAATCTGTATTAACAGAGAAGCATGAAATACAGCAAATAAAAACAATGAATCAAACATGATGGATGGCATACATGACACTGAAGAAACTGGACAAAATGAAGAAGTCAAGTGTCAAGTGTCAAACATACAACCAGGTCAAACAAAGGAATACCACCAAGAACACTTTCCTGTCTAGAAAAAACAGAAGTTGGACCTAAATCTAAAGATATAGCCAGAATGCCTGCCAAAGAAGCCAAGAAATAGAGAAAAGCTGCAGAAGAAGAAACTGGGGTCTATCAACAAACCAGATCTGGACACTTACAGAATTATCACCAGGGAGAAGGCAGTAGGATGCAAATGGATCTGCAACACCAAGCAGAATTCAGAAGGGGAAATACAAAGATTCAAAGCCAGATTAGTTGCTAAAGAATACTCTCAGAAATATGGAGAAGACTGTGGTGAAACCGTCATACCAACATACTTCAAAATGCAAACACCTGAGTGGATTGTCAAAGGCTTTCATGGACAGAATCAACTGGCTGTTGCATGTGGCTGTGGGCTGGTAGTTTTTGTTTCCTAATGTTTCACCGGCAACTTTGGCTGACATCTTCAGAGGCATGTCACAATAAGATGTATTTCTGTCCGTTAGGAGCAAAAACTACCAGACCATAGGCGCACAGTCCGGAAAATCTAGACACAGAGACTACTTTTCTACATGGAGAGATAAAGTAAGATATTTACATGGAAAAATCTCAAGGATCAGAAACCGATTTCTATCTCTATTCTTCAGTCTCAAGTATGTTCATTCCTGAATAAAGCTTTCTCTACTGTGTGGCATAGTGGTTAAGAGCGGCAGTCTCTAACCTGGTGAACCAAGTTTGTTTCCTGGATACACCCCCACACCTTCCACCCCCACACCACTTTCCCGTCCTAAAATGGTTCTACAAAGCTAATATTTACCCACTGGGGAAACACAGAGATCCTTAAGCATTAGCTACTATGAACACAACGCAGACCAAATTAAGTCCTTTTTTTATTTAAACGGAAGAATTAAGAAATCAATCAGAATAAAAAATATTTCGCTTCTGCTGGATCATGAGTTTCTATTTTTACAGTGTATCCTAGACATTTAATTTGAATGTAAATATAACTTTCAATATGTGACAATTTTCTGTACTAGCAAAATGCTTAGATCTGGTATGCAAGTTAGAAGGCTGCTATAGGTAGAGGGGGAGAAGCTGTTACCCTACTGCAGTGTTTCCCAACCTTTTCGAGGTCAGGGTACCCTTGACCTCATTCTTCGTATCTCATGGTACCCCTGCCACCACCCTCCACCTTCCCCTCCCATTGCCCCTGCTTGCCACACACCCCACCTTCCCCTCCCAGGGTGAAGGGAAGCACTGGGGGGGGGGTGGCTGCTGACCTTGTGGCAGGCCCTGCCCCATGGGCCAGCTCCATGTCCTTGCTGGCGCCGGTGGGAGACACCACAAAAATGAGGGGGGCGGTAGTGTTGCCGCGGTTCTCCCAGGGACATGCTCACGGCACCCCAGGGTACCAGGGAACCCTGGTTGAGAATGGCTGCCCTACTGTATTGAGTGTCCCCAGTCCCTATTAAATAAACCACTGGTTCCCAAACTTTTCAATATGGTGGTCCATCCAGGGCTGGCTCAAGTTGTTTTTTGGTTGGTCGGGGTAGGTGGGTGGGTGGGTTGCACTGTAGCTAAACTATGATCTTAGCACCCACCTCAATCAGCATTCCATTTTCTACAGTTGCTAATCAGATGTTTTTGAGAAACCAACAAATATCACACAAAAGGCACAACTGTCCCCACTATGAACTCCAAGAAAGTACCATTGCAACATACACTGCCTTTCATATGGAAATTACATTCCAGCTTTTGACCACCTTCTCCATTATTCCTTCTAATACTCACTAAGATTCTCACTCATTCTAGTGACCATCTAGACATGTTTTACTTGATCAACAGGTATATGCAGTGAAGAAAAAATATCAACTAATGTATGACAAGAAAGATATCATTTTCAGGGTCAGATCTGAATTTCCAAGATGCAAAACAGAGCAGTGGAAAGGACAGGGGTGATCATTAGAGAGGACTGGGTCTCAGTCTACTTGCAGAGGCTTTGCAATCTACCTCTGGGTCCTGACCCACAGGTTGGGAACCACTACAATAACTATACTGAATAAACACTGTGAAAACACAAGAGTGAACCTACTGACTGGATATAGCTGAAGGTTGTGCAGTCTTTGTCATTCTCCCCACCTGCTCTCTGTCTCTGCTTTTCAGGGTTTATGACACGGGAGGAGCGCAAGAAATTTGAGAACCTGAACTCTTCCTACAACAAATACTGGATCCCTTGTGTCTGGTTTATGAATTTAGCTGCACAGGCACGCAAAGAGGGCCGCATACGTGATAATAGTGCACTTAAGCTTCTCATGGAGGTGAGGCTGGGATCACCATCATGAGAGCCTGTGTGTTTCCATAGTTAGACTGTTAACCTAGAAGCTGGGAGAAGCAGGTCCATACCCCTGCAAGGAATCCTGCTTGGTGATGTGGGGTCATTCTCATTCAGACAAACTTACCTCACAATATTGATGTGAGGATAACAAGGAGAAGGGTGGACTATTTACACCATTATGCTGGTCTATGACCATAACGTTGATATATACACTGCACTGAGCAGTTACCCTTGCGTGTTTGGTGTCTTGAAGGAGGTTGTGGATGATCCCTCATTCCCTGTAGCCTATGCTTTACTCTGACAGGGTGCCTCACAGGATGAACTGAATATTGAACAGAGGGAAAGTTTTTAAAATGTCTTTTCTTGTTCTGGAAACATAAAGAGCTCTCGCTGAACAGATGATCCCATGTCTGTTAGTAATGGCTGCTCTCTTTGTTCAGGAGTTGAATATTTTCCGAGGAAAATGCAGCATGCTGTTCCACTACGACTGGATCAGTGTACCACTAGTCTACACACAGGCAAGTTATGGACCTCACCACTGATCTGTGACTGGTCTCACACTTGTGCATGGGGATATGATGTACATCTTGTGAAGCAGCTTCAGTGTGCCAGGTTGGGCTCTGTTAAAGGATACAAAGGGAGAAATGCTTACGTTCATGTGTGTCTTCTCTGCCAGAACTTCCAGGGGCAGAAACTGCATATTAGCTTATCCAATCAATGTTTAAAAAGATCACACAAATATAGGAACAGGGGAGGGGATCAGGGAGACCACTTGTAAGGAAGGATAAGCATGTGGGGAGGGGTGTGTATGCCCTAAAGGTGGGCTTACTTAGGATTTTAGAGCCCAACTGGAGAGAACTTTAACATGATATGGGATTCACTTGTACAAGAGAATTTGTATGTGGCAAAAGGGTTAACTACTTCCCTCTCACATATTGATTCCCCCCTCCCCCCATGTAGTTTAGTTCCTTTCACATAGCTGCACAACACGGATCCACTGCTGGAATTCACCTTAGAGCCAAGAAGCCAGACTCTAGGAATCTTTTCTTCATATGAGAAATGGTCTATTTAATCTCTCTGCTGATGAAGGAACTACCATATGCTGAACTATTGAGAATATTTTCTGCTCCAAAAACTCACCCGTTGATCCAGGCCTGCCTCTGCCAATTTGTTCCACAAAATATGATTCTATGTATGGAATAACAATCCACAAACACTAGTGGGACATATGAGATTTGGGTCCCTTGAAGTGCATACTAGCCGAGAATAATGATTATTCTCTAGTTGTGTGCCTACAATCACTACTTTGTACGTCTGATAATTGCTATAGATCAGCTACCTTTAAGAAACACAAATAACCTTTGGATTAATAATGTGAATCATTCCTATCATTTCCACATCCACTTCGAAGGTGGAAATTCTAGGTCATATTAGTAATTCTACGTGGAATGAGAGGAACTAGCCATTTGAGATTTATTTATCAAGAATGTGTAGGTGGGATCTTCTGCATGAATCCAAAACTTAGAATTCATCCGTATAAACAAGGGCTGGAAGAGTATTAAAATTCATTGCTTCTGCTTAGCAACACTGAACTCGGTGTACAAAAACGTGATTCAAGTGTGTTAAATGCTAGGATGAACTGTGAGATCCTGAGTCTTTCTTGCCTACTAATCCAAACCCACACGGAGCAAAGAAACCTTTAAACCTGCCAGGACACTGCAGTCATTTTACTTGCTCCTTGTCTTGTTCCCACAGGTGGTCACTATTGCAGTGTACAGCTTCTTTGTAGCTTGTCTCATTGGGCGGCAATTCCTTGACCCAACTCAGGGTTATAGAGGACATGATCTGGATCTGCTTGTCCCCGTATTTACCTTGCTGCAGTTTTTCTTCTATGTTGGATGGCTGAAGGTATGACAGGTTTAGAAAAATTAGAGATGTGAAAGGTGATTCTGGAACAGTTACTGTGCTTGTTCTCACACTGTTATGGCAACAAATAAGGCAAGTGAAGGAATGACTTCCCCCTTAACATGAAATGTTGCCTTCCCATAACCCCCCTTTGGTTAGACCAATGTTTTGTGGGCTTGTCAGCTGTGGATGATAACTTTCCTTGAGTTAAATGGGATCCTAGCATTGAAAAAATTGTCATCAAACTATTTAATTTGAGCTTCCTAAAGGAAAAACTGTCAGGATTCTAACCAGTGTAAATGATTCCATGTCCCTAGTTAGTTATGACAACCCAGTAGAAGATATATGGAGGGCCTTGAATAGCATAAATTCTAATCTGAATAGAATACTTTATTTACGGTCAATGACCAAATATATTCTAATCTGAGGAAACGAACAGATTCTCTCAACTCTGGTTTAACATGGAATGCAAGTTCCTTAGAAAGGCACTCAGAGATAAGTGTTCCTACTATAGATGTAATCTAACTGCTGTCATTATGAAGAAAATGAAGAAACTCAAAAATCGATATAAAACAACCTTACAATTCAAAAAGAAACTGGCCCCAATGAAAACTTGGGAACAATTTAGACAAGCTGTGGAATTTTAAAAATTCCTCCCAGTTTTGAAGTGTGGTCTCAGACTGCCCAAAAAGACCTTTCTCATATGCAACACTTCTCCCCGAAATCTGGGAAACTCACTTTAATGCATTGTATTCCTGATTAGAATTGAATTTACCTCAAATAACAGGTTCTGAATCTATTGATAAATTACCCATATGGACAAAAGTTAATACATCTGAGGTAAGGAGATTGAGTGAAACTCTTAGATGTGGGAAAGCTCCAGGCTTTGACTTAGTACCCCTGGATCTATTTAAAAGAAACATGGGGTCCTCCCCATCCTAACTAAACCCTTTAGATTAAAAGAACAGGAGTCTCCCAAAAGGGCGGGAAGTGGTAGCCATAGTACCAATCTACAAGAAGGGGAATAAGAATGACCGATATACATGATTAAGTTTGCTCGTTTATGCAGATGACTTAGTCCTTTTTTTCAAGAACTCCTATTGGCCCGAGGAGAGCTTTATGTGCTTTAGCCAGTGAGTGCCACCCGAACCAGTCAGAAGTCAGTTCTGAGAAGACCAAAATAATGGTTTGTGCAAATAAACCTAAAGTACATTCATGGGGATTAAATGGGTTTCCCCTAGAATGGGTCTGGTTTTATAATTATCTAGGCATTGTCTTTCAGGCCTCGTGTTCTAGGAATTCCCTTATGAAATACGTCTCAACGAATGTGCAGAAAAGCTAGGGTGCTGTACAGATTGTTTTCTGGCATAAAGACGGATGTTGTGTTCCAGCTGCTGTTAAGTTATCTAAAGACAAACCCCTTGTCTGGCTATTATGCAGGGCTTTAATAAGTGTTACTGGTTACCCCCCAAATCTGGAGTGAATACAATCTAAATTTCTGAGAACAATCCTAGTTATCAAACACCTCAAATGCAGCTGTGTGTGTAGAGATGGGAATGGTTATAGTCCAGATAAAATTATGGGTTGCTACCTTAATGCTCTGGCTAAAATTGTATTTTTGCCAGAAAGGATTAACCTTAATTTTCCTAGGTATGTATGTTCCACCTTGGCAAAAAGCACGAACACAGATGTTTGCTTATTATGGTCTCTCTCAACAAGTGTCTTGGATTTTGTTAGGGCTAAAGCATTTGTCAAATTAAGGGTCATGGAGGTCAAAAGGCAGCATGACCGTAACAGGATATTAGATCCCTGCTTTGATTAATCCTTACTCAATAAGTTTACCCTAATGGCCTACCTTTTTAATCCTTCAATTCTGAGTATTGAAGAGTGTTTACTCTTCTACACCATAATGCTCTACCCTCGGCATATTTTGAAGGAAAATACACTAGGCCCCCAATAGAAGATTGGACTTGCATCTCCCAAGATGGGAGCACAGAAACAGCAGAATATGTCCTATTTGAGTGCAAGATTTGTAATCAAGTACAGAAGGGTCCACTGTCACCAATTCTCATAGATTGCCCTCTCACTCAGAGAAAACAGAGGCATCATAATTACTATCAGACACAAACCGGGAGCTAATTTATAAAGTTGCCAAGTATGCCTGGCTAGGAGCTGGAATCAGAAATAACTAGACTAAGATAACCTGACATAATAATCACTGAGCAAAGTTAGATTTCTCCTCACTGTTGTGGTACTGCATCCCCGGATTTAAAATTTTAATGATTTGTAATTGTATTTTAATGTGCATGTTCTGGTCATTGACATACTCTATAAATACTCTATAATGTTTTGCAGAAATGTTTTGTGTTAAGCTTATAGCATATTTATTTATTTGAATGTACTGTGGTCAATGACTGTAATTAATAAATGAAAATGAAATGGAAGAATGACTTAACATGTAGCTCAGAAAGAGAGTATCCTCCTCACCTTGAATATGTATCCCCTTGCAGGTGGCCGAGCAACTCATCAACCCTTTTGGGGAGGATGATGATGATTTTGAAACCAACCTACTGATTGATAGGAACTTGCAGGTCAGTCCACTCTTCTTCTCTTCAAAGCCAATCAACTGATCTTGTAAACAAAGGATCACCTCCGCCATCCATTAATTAGGGCCTAAGGATATGAAGGAATGCTAATTCTCAGCTCCTGACCCTGTCACCTCCTGCTTTTAAGCTCCTCTCTTTGTTCCTCCTCTTGTTACCAGGTCTCCATGATGGTTGTAGATGAGATGTATGGGGACCTGCCCCTCCTGGAAAAGGATCGGTATTGGGATGCCTCAAATCCTCGAGCCCCTTACACAGCAGCTACTGTTTCTATGCTGCATCAGCCATCCTTCCAAGGATCCACCTTTGACATAACGTAAGTGAGGGCAGGATAAGGATCCACCCTAAGAGCAGGCCAGTTGGTCCGTCCAGTCCACTGTCCTTGTCTCACACAGTGGCCAATCGCGGCTGCATGTGGTGAGGGTGGGAGAGAGAAAGGAGGAAAGTTGTACTATCAGAGTAGTTTCCACTCAAAGAAAGGTCAGCTGGCATTGTCTTCACATTGTGTCTGATGTAAGGTCAAGTTTTTGCATGACATGGTTTGAGAACACACCAACTTAGTTCACCACCCACAGTAACACTGTTCTACTATAGCATAACATTTGAGTGCAGCATGAAAAAACCTGTCCCAGAAGTCATACTGCAAACTGGGGTCTCTTTAATATTTTTTTCTCGGTTTACAGCCTGGCCAAAGAGGATATGCAGTTCCAGCCTCTACATAACATTCCAGAGGGCCTTGAGCACGGCCGTCATGTACCTGCTCATCTCCTGAACCGTTTACTTGCCACAGCCCCTGCACCAAGTGGCTTTGGACGCCGACTGTCTCTGTTGAGGCGCAAGAATAGCTGCGTCTCTGAAGCATCTACCACCTACAGCTGCCTATGTCAGGATACGCAGACCACAGACTGCAGCTGTGGGCCTCTTGGGCAATCTGTGCCTATCAACAGTGTTCATTTTGAGATAGACAGGGAGCTTGACCCTGATGCCACTGACATACATGATGATCTCCCAGAGGCCCATGATGACAAGCTGAATAGCCAGAGCTCGCCAAGCCAGAAGGAGGCTCATAACCAAGAGACAGTGTCTCTTCTGGATACAACTGTTCCCACTACAACTGATACCTCATCTCAGCCTCTGCCAGATCCTGATTCAGATGCTGTCTTCTTTCATGCCCAAAAGGAGACGCCCAGTAAGAGCCTTCCCCCAGTCAACTATCCAGCCTGGCTACAGAGCCCCATTGAGGAAGAAAATGTGGCATGAGTTAATACTTCAGTCTTAACAGTTCCGACTGCTGCTATATCAAGGGTTGTCCCATAATTATGGTACCACTCATTTAAAAGAGAGCAAAACTGAGGGGATCAGAGCAATGAGACAGATAAGAGTTTCTTTTGCAGCTGTGGGTGCCAGGAAAATTTAATCTCTGCCCTTCCTCTGAGAGATCTGGCATTGGATGAAGATGCTTATAGAAAGCCACCTGCAGTGGGTACCTCTCTCGACTGGCAAATTGTGGCACAGGCCCAAAGCATGAGATGGAACACAGTCGTCTGATTCTTCCTCTTTCCAGCAATACACACATTTTCATTTGCTCTTGCCTTACATCTGAAGGTCCTAAAGTGGTCAGAGGTGGAAACAAAGGCTGCTCTAGCAGTTTTCTATTCTGTCCCAGACATATGAAGGGCTTGTTATTGCTTCTTAATTCTTTCTTCTTGAACAGTGATCAGAATGGGGGGGGGGGTGAGGAAGGAAGGGGGAAAGAGCAGAGAAAAGAATCCAGAACTTTTTTCTTCAGACCTTTCTCCATGAATGTGTTTAATAACATTTTAAAATAATGATTTTAACATTCTGTTTGCTCTAATGCTTGGGGAGGGGAGGCATGTACCAGTACGACACTACCCTTTAATACGGCACTCCAGTAAGATTCGACTGCAAGATTATGGAGAGCTAGAGTCAAATACAGTCACACCTTAAAAGACCAACAAGTTTTTAAGGGCATGAGCTTTGGAGAGTCAAAATTTCTGCCTGTATACTAGTCACAACATCCCTTGTGCTGCCAGTTCTATCCCACTGGATGGAACATACGTTGTAGGAAAGGGAGGCAGAATCTGTGCTTTGTATCTACAGTTTCCCGCCGCTCCAAAGCACACACCACCTCCATTATACCAGGCAATAAAGGTCAATTTTAAGAAAGTTCTACTATACTTGTTTTAGTTACAGTGGCTTTGAAAGTCAGCAACCTGTATTTTTCAAGTTCCCAATTAGCAACAGAAAGTAGTTACGCATTGCAGCAGCTATGTTACTGAGGATGCCAGAAAATTGAACTAATTATTGCAATGTAGAGATGTATTTTATTATTGGTATAAGAGTAAAAAATAAGTTTTTAGGCTTAGTATCTGTTCAGGTAGCAACTAACATGCTTGGAGACACAAGTGGAGGTACTCACCATACAACTACGATAGAGATGGCCTTTCCTTTCTAATTTAGATCAGTGCTGCCACCTGCTGTGAGAACAAGTTAATTAATTCTATTTTGAAAATTACTGGCAGAAAGGAAGAGAAGTCCTAATGCAAGCTATTCTGGACAAGTCTCCTTTAACCCTTCTATGCCAGTAACTGTCCCTGTGCAACATTGTTTCCTGTGGATTTGACATCCCTTATCTGATTTGGAGTTATTTTCTGAACCCTCTCTGGTCTGTCAATCTGACATGTGATTCTAATGAAACCCAGCACTCCTGCTAAGTTTTGCATAGTAAGAACAATTAATCATAGCCTGTTGTGGGATAGGAAACATCAGGGCAATCTTTGTTGTTTTAGCAATTCACCTGTTCCATCCAGCAGTGATCAGAAGAGTTGCATGTTCTCTTCTTTGTATACTGCAGTTCTTCCTCTCAAGGAAGTTACAGTTTTTAACTTAATTTGTCAAACATTAACAAGAGTGCTAGAATTTTATTCAGATTAGAAAGCATATCTGACATCAGACATTCTCTCCATATTAATTCCCCACGCTCAGTGTTCACTCTTTGCCTGGCACTTTTTGAGGCCGAAGCTGATTAATTTAAGACACCACAGGTTAACTGCAAGTTGTCACGATCAGTGCTGAAAACCAAGTCAAGGAATTCCCAGGGCTTGCCCTCCTAGAACAAGATGACTCCCAAAGCAGCACCTGACCCTGCTACAGAAATCACAAACTACAGGAAAGATGTTAGTATTTTTTATTTGCAGTGTAAAGATTCCAGATATTTTCCCCATATCATTGTAAGCCAGGAGTCTATCCAATAGAAAAATAAAGAGATGCCTGCCTGAATTGGTAGGACAGCTTTATAAAACATATAATTTACATAATTAAAACTATGGTTTTTTCACTAAAAATCAAAATCTTTAAAGAACAGATTTTAAAAGGATACTGCATCTCAATAGTTCCCACAAGAATGGGAACATAATCCAAAAAAGGAAGGTATGCTAACTGGTAAAAAATACACATTAAAAAAAGGAAGAGGGGAAATCCAGACTCAAAATATTGCTGTAGACACAATGTGCACACAACCTATTTACAGGCAGGACTGCAGGTGCTCATAATTTCTTAAATCAGTTAGTATTGGTTGTTTTTCAAAGCCCAGTCCCTCCTTGGAAGGGAGCCAGGAGCCACCTAGGGAACGTTCTGGCAGGGGGGGCTCAGACACTGCAGGTGGTTGCAGGAAAAATAAGGGATAAAGAGGCAGATGCTACCTTTGAAGCAGCATAGGGGACTGAGAATGAAGTAGTCACATCTGTACACACTAACCACCAAACCTGGTGGCACCTTCACAGATGCCATCAGAGTGGTGGAGACTGCAGCAGTCAAGGAAATCCCTGGCTGGCCCACACGAGATGAGATCCTCAGGGAAGAAGTGCTTTAAAATCTTAAGATGCAGAAGACACCTACAAACCAGAACCTGAGGAGAGATGGGCTAGGAGTGGCAGTGAAGGGAGCTGGGAGAGGGAATAGGCAAGGGAAAATTCATCCTCTGCTGCCCATGATTCTTCACATCCCAACATGCACACCTCAAATCACCAAGTCTTAGCCTAGGAGGAATCTTAAGCAGCAGAGAATAAATTCCAACAGTGAAATGGACACTTGACTTTCCCCAAGGAGATGCAGGTTAGGTCCACTTTGAACACTGCGCCCAAAGAAAACATTCACCAGAAGAACCACAGGATGGCTTTGCCAGATCAGGACAACAGAGAAGCCTTGTCAGGACCAGTGTATCGGAGCAGCAAGGGCTGAGCCCTGCTTAGATGGCTTCGTCGAGCATTGGTAGCCAATCTTTGCTGGGCCAAGAAGGACTGGACATTCGTAGGGGTGGATGATCGCTCCTCTGTGGCTCGCTGGTGCAGTGCCAGGCCCTGCAGTGGGAGACAAGGTGTGGGTAGGAAACAATATTTCAGAGCCCTCGGACCAGGATCTTTCACTCTCCCCCTGCAACAGGGGTCTGGCCAGGACTGCATGCAGTCATGCCAAAGAATTCTAAACACTGCCTTAAAAATGGTGAACTACTATAAGAGATGCCAAAGAATGCTCTAACATACCTGCACCACATTTGCTGCATCTAATCAGCATTTAGAACAGGGAACAACAATGTATGTTTGGAATGACCTTTCCATCTGCTTAATAGTTTTGCACAATCTCTGCTGCATGCAGAGGAAGGGCAAGACACACACACTCACCTTCCCAACTATGGGAAGTCCAGCAAACCCACCCTTTGGACTTCAGCAGTTTCACTGGGCAAAGCCTGCGTGGTTCCAACCACTGCATCCCAACAATAATGACTAGAAATGTGTCCTAGAAGACTGAATGTCTGATTCCAAATGTGCACTGTTGAACTGCAGATGTGAACAATTCAGACAACCCACTGCTGCCATCTCTGCAGCAACACTGGCATATCTATGGGGGCCAGAGGTGAATACGACCCAGGCATTTTGGGGCCCCCATCCCCTCTTCCCCCCCAAGCCCAGGCGTAGGCCAAACTTCCCCTCCCGCTGTCTAACTCCCCCGCTAATGCCACATTGCCACCCCTGCACCCCCCCCCCCAAAAAAAAAACAAACGTTTCCCTCCTCTGAGCGGTGCCAGCTGGCAACACACTTGGGGCAAGGACAAGACCAGGGAATAAGCACACCATCCCCAGCCTTGTCACCACCCCCAGTGTGTTGCCAGCTGGTGCTGCTCTGAGGAGGAAAAGGATTGTTGGAGTTTTTTGTGGGGGTGACGGGGGGCGGAGCTTGGCTGGAGCCTCAGGGCAAGTCTCAGGCGCCATTTTGCTGTGCGGCAAAGGAGCATGTTGGACTTCTTCTCACCAAACCCCTTGTGCTATTGGCAAACTTACCATGTTATACCAGGCAGAAATTATGAGCTTTTCTTCTTGTTCCTGTCGAGATTTTGTCTTCTCAAAATCAGTCTAGTGAGGTAAAGAGAAAGGTTTGTGTAGGCCAAACTGCCAAATGGGCCAGACAGGTCAGGGTGATGGGAGCCCCAAGTGCTGATGCATCCCTATTCCAAAATGCATTCATCATCTCAAGACTGGCCAAAATGAAAGAGTGGAATAAAGAAGCAGAATCTGTTTGCCTCTTCCTTTGTGTTGCACACATCTACAGACCCCGAGCCTCACTGTCCAATTGCAAGTGAAAGCAACAGAGTCCACAGAGAGGAGCAGGCAGGTCGAGACAGGCAAGCCACAGTCTGGCTCATTATGGCTCAGGTACCTGCACTGGGTGGGCAGAGGGCCCCAGAACACACAGCCTTGTTGGGTTTAGAAACCTACCATCAGAGTCAGGGTGTTAACTCCATTTTGTGAGTGCTGCTGGGAAATGGGATTCCACGTCACCTAATACAGAGGGTGGACCCCTCACCACCCCTGTACAAGGTCAGTCATTCCCTCCCTTTCCAAGATACAGAAGCTCAGTGGGTGTCTGAACTCTTCACATTCTACTCCATTTCATTTTACTCTAACTTACTTTCTTTGGTAAAGGTTGGGCAGGCTATTTAGAGATCTGAGTCGCAACCTTTACCACCCACCATCACTTTCCACTGCCCGCCCCCTTCCCCCCCATAACCCCTCCCTGACCTGAATGGAATCAAATTCCCAAAGACTCAAGCACTATGTGAGCCACAAATTACAAGCAATCCAATGGAATTCATCAAAACTCCCCACAGCTTTCCTGCCATGTCAGACACTCCAGCCACTTAAAATACAGCTTGGAGTTATGGTGAATCCCAGGAGAGCCTCTCCCACCCTGGGTGTGCAAAAGACAGGCAGAAATCTCTCCCTCATGGCAAAAGAAGAGGCACTTGCCTCCAAATGGTTTATCTTCTTCTCCTTTTCCTGCAGCTGGTTTTTCAGAGCCTGGATCTCCAAGGGAACGACATTTGGCTGTTGCTTGGGATCCAGTTTTTTAATGACCTGTGGAAGAATCCACACGGCCTGCAGGTTAACTGGAAACTGTTTAGTCTCCACACACAATGGTACTAACGGAGTTACACGGACAGCAAGGGTACATGTGTGAGATGCCAAGACATTCCACAAAACTTTATCTCTGAACACAGATATGCGCACACTGTTAGGCACAGCAGGAGGAATGCTTCACTTACTGTGCAGGCCTTGTCCATATAGAGCTTGTATCGCTCCTCCATGGCTCTCATATCCTCGTCCTTCTTCTTCAAAGACTGCTGTAATTCATCAATCTTCTTCGCAGCTGCTAAAAGGCAGGGACATCAGAGTCACCCAGAATGCCAGGGGTGGGGGAGGAAGGAATTTGAATTCCATTCTGAACTCAGGTCAAGTCACTATTTCTAGGTAGTCACAGCTAGAATTCCACCTCACAATACTTGAAGTAAAAGGAGGCAGGCCTTGCCACACAGCTGGGAGTCAAAACTCTGTATTCTTACTTACTAGTGCTATCCACTTTGGGCTCCAGTTGGTCAAGACATTCCTTCTTCTTTTGCAGCTCTGCATGGGCTTCGTGTAATTTTTCTCTGGCCAGGAAAAAAGAGGCAGGAGTTACACATGAGATGGACTTGAACAAAGGGGATAAAGGTCCTGCTTTGCACATACAGCAAACCAAGCCTAGCATATGTAATATACCAGCTTGTGAAACAGGATCTTGGATATATGTCAGATACAACATAAACAAGTCCCTTGATCTTTGCGTGCAGGAAACTCCTTTTCTGGCCTCACCCCAAATACTGTGAATGAGGTCACTTACAGGTGCTCCTCCAGCTTCTTCTGCAGCAGAGAAGACTAAAAAGAGAAGAAGAAAAAGGCTGACTGCTTAGGATCTTTGATCAGTTTAGTCAGCTACCCTGCTCACTAGTCACTTCACTAAAATCATAGAAAGTCAGATGCTATGAGTAGGTTGGCCACTAGAGTGTGTCAGTGCTATATTCAGTGAAGGCAGCATCGGAACGAACACGTCATTTTGTTGGGTCCAATACAGGGACCTATGAATCTCCACACACAGGTTTGGTCAGTCAACTGATGAGATTTTAAACTGGCATCAGAGACATCATAAGTTTTAAAGCTCCCAAGAAAATGGGATGCTGCTAGAGTCAAAAACCATCTTAGCAAAATGGAACAAAGAGATTTCCACTTGGTTGGGCAGGTAGGGCAAATGGCAACAGGAAGAACTAAGAGCCGAATTTGAAGAGCTTTTTGCCATTAAGTCGCAGCTGGTTTATGGCGACCCCTTTTGGTATTTTCAAGGGAAGAGATGGTCAGAGATGACTTGCCATCGCTTATCTTTGCATACCGACCCTGGATTTCTTTGGTCTCCCATTTAAATACTAACCAGGGCCAACCCTGCTTAGCTGACAGTGGGCTGTTCAGGTTAGGGGGGAAAAAAATAAAATTATTAAAAACCCCAAATCCTACTGTCTGTGAATGAACTGCACAGAAAGTCCAGGAAGTGCCTGGAGATGAATTCAACATTGGGGTGCTTTCTTTCTGGGAGACAAGGTACAGCTGAAGCATGTACTTAAAAGCCAAAATGACGGCAAATAGTCTTTGGATGCACTGAAAATGTTCTTTTATCAAAGTAGCAAGCCTAATGGTGCACAGAATAAAGGCTTTGACATAAACAGCACTTTAAATAGCTTTTTAAATGCTATTGGAGAATTGGGACTTTTTAAAATTGTGGGAGGCACGATGTTCACTTCTGCTGCATCACACACGACCACATTTTTTTCTTTCATAGAGAATGGTATAGTCATCAACACAGCCAAAGAGCAAATATCGGGCACTAAGTTCTGACCCATGAAAGTTTTGTTCAGCTTCCCTCTGGCTACTGAGAGTCCACCAAGCGTAGTCAGCACACTGTCAAGTCTCATTTAACAGCATATGGGCTAAAAACATGCATAATTCAACTTCCTGAAGAAATTTTTGCTTTTTTAAAAAGCATGTTAGCTATTCATGCTCTCAGCTTGCTTGCTCTCATGCGTTCAGCTTGCTTGCCATAAGCACATTTTGAGAGCCAGAATGGTGTAGTGGATAAGAGCATGTGGATTCTAATCTGGAGAACTGGGTTTGATTCCTCACTCCTCCATCTGAGTGGCAGAGGCTTATCTGGTGAACCAGATGTGTTTCCGCACTCCTACATTCCTGCTGGGTGACCTTGGGCTAGTCACAGTTCTTCTGAACTCTCTCAACCTGTTGTGTGGAGAGGAAGGCAAAGGAGCTTGTAAGCCACCTTGAATCTCCTTACAGGTGGGGTATAAATCCAAACTCCTCTTCTTCTACTCTTGTGAAGGATTCCCATAGATTTCCCACAGAGTATTTCACTAGGTTTCTGTGGCCTCTGTAATACTTTTTCCCACTTGTCTAACTTATTCCCTCCCCTCTCTCCAGAGGCAATTGGCCTCTAAGCAATCAAGAACACATGGCCTGCTCACTCCCTTTCCGTGATCTGAAAAGGGATAATACCTCACTATTTGGGAGACACTTTTTAGGCATGTTAGTTCCCAAGATGCACTTTTTAGGCATGTTGGTACACAATATGTTTGTGCACCATGTGCTATGCCTCCCACACCAAATCCAGAAACAGTGAAATATAGTGAACAAATTACAGGAGTGAAAGAGATCACCTTTGTCATATCCAAAAAATTTAGGACTGATAAAGTAGTTACCTGGCACCATGTCAAATATTATCAGACTACCATTTTAGAACACCAGACACTGAGAAGCAATAACCACCTCCATGCAACAGCCATGCTTTGTCTCAGGTTCAACACTGATAGACCTGTGCTTGTACCACTCCTCTGAGCCTTCGGAACAGGCCCCTTAAAAGCTTGTGAACCCAGAGAAACTGTTACACCCTGATGCACTAAGACATGACACTGACAGTAGAGAAGCAATAGTGAGTGACAGTAGAGAAGCATAGGAGGTTAGACTGTGCAAGTACTTACAATGGCCTGAACAGGACAGATCAGCCAGCAAGTCAGAGGGGGAGAAAGAGAGCAATATTAACACACTGAGAAGGGAAGCGTCCAGTCAGGAGATCACGGGGAGTTTCAACAGGCCACAGAGGGAGGATATTTGGCTTCTAACTAGGGCAAGAGTCAAACTACACCCCACCCTGGGAGTCCTAACAGTCCTGTTGTTCTAACAGGCAACAGGTCTCCTCCCTCTGAACAGGCAGCACCCTCTTTTCCAGCACAGGTGGGCCAGTCTAGGATTTCACAGCTCCCAAAAGTGTGGGCCTTGAGCCATTTACTATGCACATGCTGTGATCGAAGGTACCTTTACCAACCACCTAAGAACAATTTTGCCAAGTAATACCCATAGCTTCAGCATCAAGATAATTGCAGGGGAAAGAGGGAACAGAGAATACAGAGACAATTTTTCACCTTACACACAAAGAATCCACACAATCTCGCATAAGACAGTGCATCACAAATATTACACATCCCAGTACCCAGGTAATTTAAAGTTCCGCTTTAGGCCTGGCAAGAATGCCTGCTTCCACTAGTGCCAGCTCTAACCTCTGGGATGAAAGCAGCACAATGGCCTCTGCGAAAGCCTTCTCTGACACATTCCCAACCACCTCTGAGAAACCATTCTCCAGCAGACTCACGTCCTCTGCCTTGCTTCCTTGCTCCTGAAGGGCCCTCTGCAGCTCTTCCACTTGAGTTTTGAGCTCCAAGACTTGCTGCTGACTCAATCTAGATGAGGTAAAAACGCACAATTAAGCAGGGAGAAGGAAAGCCAGCTGCAAATAACAGTGAAAAACCATGACCTGTTGTCATTATAAATTATTCTCAGCAGGTGGATACTAAGTCACCAGACATTTTTTTCTGCTTTAGTATGGCCCCACTAAGCTCCCATCCCTATAGACCATCCATAATTTTGCCCTGCTGTCTAGAGATGGAGCACACTTAGTTATCTAGTTGTAAAGTTGCAAGGAATATGAAGTAGTCTGGATGTTAATTTCTGTGAACTAAGTCAAGACTGGAACCATATTACACAAGATCCTTAAAATCGGATAAAATACACAAGCTAGAAAGAAGCATATTGGTAATAACATTCATCTTAAATCAGGCAGAGAATAATTAAATTCAAGTGTCCTCTTCTTGAATGACCAAATACTTTATGGGCAAGCAGTAGATGTTGCCCCCACTGGTTTTCTTTTTTAAAAAGGAGATAAATATTATTACTTCAGCCACTAATATAAAAAGGGATCTAAAATTCTGTGTTTAAAGTGCCACTTTACTGCCACAAGTCAGTCTTGCCAATGTGGCTGTTTAGCATGCTTGCTAGGTATTCTGATGTACCAATTCCTTCCCCCAACATTTTTGCTTGGCCTAAACAGGATATACGAAGAAAGATGGAGTTTTCTCAGACTGGTTCTCCCAACAGCATGAACAGGAGGTAGCAAACTTCTAAGCTAGGGGTGTCCAACTTTGGCCCTCCAGATGTTCATGGACTACGATTCCCATCAGCCCCATGCTGCCAGGGGCTGATGGGAATCATAGTCCATGAACATCTGGAGGGTCAAAATTAGACACCCCTGGTCTAAGCATTTCAGACTGTTGGTTACCTTTGCTGGGCCTCCAGCTGATTCTTAGTCCTGTTTGATTCTTCCAGCGAGGCCTGCAATTCCACTTGCTGTGTTTGGTATGACAACTCCTGTGCGCAGAGCATCTTGTTCTCATGCTGCAGCCTCACAATAGTCTCCCTGAACAGAAACAACATAACATGTTACAGTATAAGTGGCAATGAGGACCAGCATCAGCTGATGGAGTGGACCAGAAAAAAAGCCCTCCATGTATATAGGCCATTCTCTACCACCACCACCACCACCAGGAAGGAATGAATGAATAGTTGCACTTGAAAGGCACAGCAGCTCTTGCAGACTCTGGAATATGATAGTTGTCACAGAGGCCACCATCTTAAAACAGAGCAATGCATGTTGGGATATAAAATCTTCAGATAATACATCTCTGTGTAACGAGGCTACCCACAAGAAACACTCATTGATGCTGGAAAAGTCAGAACATAATACGTAGTAAGCAGGAAAAGATCTGGGATGGACAATCCCACATAACAGTTGAAGACATCCTTGAGACCGATGCTTGTTCTTTCTACAAAGATTGGGAAAAACATATCCAGAAAAATGCCACCCCCCACCAAGAACACCACACATGGTGGGATCACTCCATCTTACAATCCTTCCAAGCTTGCATATTTGGGCCTCACTAATCCCAGCTCTCAGCTAATGCAAGTAGACACACAGAAACATATGAAATGGTAATTCCCTGACGTGGGCAGACACCACAGCCTTTTGCATTCCCCACCCCTAGAACAAGATGCCCAAAGATCATAACTTTACTTGAGTTCTGTTGGCATGATCTCAGCAGCCAAGTTGTCCACAGGAGAAGCAAGTTCTTCTAGCATGGTATCTGCAAAGGTATTATGCCAGAAGAAATACATTAGATAAGACCAGAAAATTGGGCTGCAAAGTAAAATCAAAGGCAGCAGGCCAGTGGGATAAGTCTTCACTATGGCTGTTCAAATATTTACAACACTTAAAATGCAACTGTTGTCTCTCCCAATATAAATACTGGAAGTCATTCCCCTAATGACTTACCAGCTTGGTTTAGGGATTTTTGCTGCACCTGAGCACATCGCAGTTCTTCATTGGCCTCCCGGAGGGCATCCCGTTCTTCAATCAGCCTCTGAGAAGGATCAGGCATCAGTCCAGAGAAGACAGTAGTACTTTGTTCCCAAAAGACATAACCCAGATGCCCTGGACTTTTGCTCCCTCAAGTCTCCCCATTCTTCTACCAGAATTTCACCCTAAGCCTGTACAGTCCACCGAGGACAGCCAAGCCCAGCATTACCTGTTTCTCTTTTACCAGTGCCTCAAACTTTTCCTTCAGGTTCTTGAATTCAAATTGCCACTTCTCTGCTTTCAAGGCTTCTTCTGCATGCTTGCTGTGGAGTTCCTGCACCTGGATGGGAATGGGGGGGGGGGGGGGAACACACAAGAGTCTGCTATTTTATGTCAGTTCTGGCTCCTCTTTTTTACTCTTCTCCTGTTGTTAACCCTCCATATAGATTTCACAGATATCCTAGATCTATTTCTAGTACTACTAAAGCAGATACTTCTCAATGTCCATGCAAGAAAAGATGGTTGAAAGACGAGGTTTTACCTGAACAGTCACACAGCTACCAGTTCACCTCTGATCAAATGGGTGTTTAAATTCTGAAGAATCAGCTGTGGCTGCATAACACTCCAGTGTGGCTTTTGAGCACCTTCTGCTCAGCTAGAATGACACTGCCTTCTGTTAAGCGTTCAAATCCTTCTGAAGGATTGCAAATGCCTTAGCAGACCAGGTGCTCAGGAGCAGCAGCAGGCCATTGCGTTCACATCCTGCATGTGAGCTCCCAAAGGCGTCTGGTGGGCCACTGCGAGTAGCAGAGTGCTGGACTAGATGGACTCTGGTCTGATCCAACAGGCTAGTTCTTAGGTTCTTAAGGTGTCCCACAGCTTGAGAATGGCTCCTCTTGTCACCTCACCTGCCTCTTATGGGACTCCAGTTGTGTGCGCACTGCATTAGCACGCCGCAATTCCTCCTCCAGCTCACAAGTGCGCTGCATATAAACTGTGTTCCGCTCTTCGAGAAGTCGGACCTGTCGTCGAAGGTCACCCAGGTCTTCCAGTTTCTTCTTATAGGAGTCCACCATGGCCTCCAGTCGTGCCACCTTATCTGATGAATGGCTGCAGTAAATGAAGGGGAGAGCAGGCAAATGAAAATGTTCTATCTTTCAGCACTAACACTGAGTGCCCACTGTATCTCTTCCACTGCTTAACCGACACACTAACTCTTCTGGACATGAAAAATATCAAAACATAAAGCACCAGAAGCTGCTGCAGCAAGGCTGAAGTGTACCAAAAACTGAAACAGGCATAAATAACTAATGTCCCCTTCATCTATATCCAAGTTCTGTATATATTCCAACAGAGGATTATTTCATAATTTTCACTATCAAAAGCCAACTTAATCTACACATTCTGGGCCTAGGAAATGATCATAGCATCCCTTGGAGTGTTCAACTGAGAAGATCAACCAAAAAAACGGACAATGGATCTGGAAATCGGCAGAAGGCATACATTTTCCATGAGTTATCCATGTGAGTTGGGAGGCTGCAGTGGTGAGAGGGAATAAAATGTCCTTGCTGCCTCTGTTGTTAGTGGAGTTCCATTGGCAAGAAGCAGAAGGGATTGCTTTCTCCCCCTTTCCAATGCAGCCTTCTCACCCACATGGCTATCAGTCCACACAGCCCCCAAGATCCTAGGAATAAATTTTTCCAGAGTCAGAAAGTACTGCAAGGTGAGAGGGGAACATGGGAAAGGTCTGCAAGTCTGCTAGATCCACCCCAAGGTTACTGTTGATCTAACATCTATACTAGAACTCATCTAGTCTATATTCCCACCAGTTACTCAAAGTTGATGGAGCACATCTACAATTTGACAGTTTCAGAAAATGCAGACTGCGGTCCTGGAAAAGTCCCAGTTGCTTCAAATAAGCAGCCAATATGTTTTCTATAAAAAAAAGGGGGGGGGCTGGAACAATTCTCAGCAAAAGGCCACATTCTCCATGTGGACACAAATTATTCCACTGTCAAAATTATAACCACAGGAATGCAATTCTTTCCCCAAATGTCCAGACTTGAAAAAAGCAACATTTCTTTTCAACTCTGTAATAAATGTACATGAACGATCCTTGAACCCACAGGTTTTTTTTTCTGGATTTCACCTTTCAGAGGCAGCTCCCATAGAATTCCCAAACTGACTTGAAATCAGTAATACAAGTGCATCTCTTCACTGAAGCCCAGTACTGAAGCCCAGGTCTAAGACTCCTTGAAAGCGGCTGCATCCAGTGTGTCCTATGAACACACAAAATTCTATGAACACAGATGATTTCCTCTCTCCTGTGCCTATGTTCAGCCACCACTGGCTGTTTCGGATTCCATAGCATTGCCTTAGGTTGACTCCATACTAAACGTATACAGATTGGAATGGCAATTTATGTATTATACGATTTAAATCTCATCTTTCCCTGGCCTGCATACTTGGAAAAAGACTGTTTTTATCAATGGCAGGGCTGTTGCCACTGGTGTCCACCCCACCCCCAACCACGTCTTATAAATTAGTCTGACAGGAAACAACATTTGTGAAATCTGGCTTCCTGCTGATGCCTTTTTGTCACTGTGAGTCTGCACTTAGGGGGGAACATTGGGTTAAAAGTGTCTGAAATAATTAAATAAGGTAGCTTACAATTCCACATTACAACTGTACACAGTACAATAAAGCCCCTTTTAATTTTCCCCGTCCCCAAAGGAAAAATCACATCTAAGAATGGCTGAATGTGAAAGAGGTTGAGTGGACTCTAAAAGAGGTCTGGCAGCCACCAGCAAAGCCTTTGCCCAGCATTCAGAGGCACTGCATTAGGCGCACTCACCGCAGGACGTCCATTTCGTCTTTCAGCACTTGTGCTTCCTCAGCCAGGCTAGTCAGCTCCTCATTCCGGTGCTGCAGCTCCTGCATCTCCCTCTCCAGATCTTCACAGCGGGTTCGGAAGTCATCTCTGCCACTTTCCAGCCTGGCCAAAGACATCTCTTGTTAGCGAGGCCTAGTGTTGCCCACCGAGCCAGCTGTCACAGGACAGGAGCCCACAGCACTGGCCCTACCTGAAGTTCTCCTCCTGCAGCTGCTCTATCTGAGTCTGAAGCAGAAGCAACTTCTTGCCAGAGAGGCCGGCAACATCTGACTCCAAAGAGTTTTTCTGATCCTGCAGGGTTTTGTTCTCTAGCACCAACGAACTCTTCTCCTCCACCAGGAGTGAGATCTGCACAAAGGGAAAGAATCAGACACTCCAGAAAGCAGGAACCATACAGTTCCAACCCAGTGGCCATTGAGACTTTAGCAGACCCTAGCTCAGGATTCGTGTAGTGCTAGAAGGCCAGAAGCCTCATCCTAGAGAACCACAACAAAGCAGAAGGAGAGAAGAGCCCCTCCTATCTTGGCGGCTGGCTGCTCTCGTTTGCCCTTGCCTGGTAAGCCTTTCCTCCCACCTCCTATCAGGCTTTCTCTCAAATGGTTTCCTGCTACTGTCCTAAGCCAGTCCCCCCATTTCTGGATGCTGAGAATCAAGGAAAACATGCACCTGGCAACAAAGAAGGATCCACAAGTACTTGTGCAAGACAATTTCCATGAATGGCCTCCAACATACACACAAACACACACACGCTACTGAAACTAGTCCCATCCAGCATTACTGACTGCTGTGGGGTGAAATTTTTTTCATCTAAACAGGGATTTGTAAAGCACTGATGTGCTGTTACAGACCATGAGGATCAGGGCTGCCAACAACCTGGAGAAAAAAGATGTCCTGTCCCTTTAACAAAGGCCCAATATGCAGAAATGAGAGGTATGGGGGCAAAAAAACCATCCTGTTAAGCTTCATTTCAAGGGCCAAGAAACCATTTCTCCAGGCTGACGGCATCCCAACAATGGCTTATCTTTTCCTCCATGGATCCAATAGGCTTGGCTCAAGGCCCGAGCTCCCTGAAGGGGATAGGTTGGTCCTGCTTCTACTGTGCTCGCTGCAGGTATCCTGAGCTGCTACAAAGATTAATGCTGGCAAGTGAAGTGCTCCTCATTTCTAAATCTATTGTACTACCTTTATTCCCTGCCTCTCTTCTCAGTGGGGACCCCAAGCAGTTTATGTTGTTCTCCCCTCCATTTTATTCTGCATTAAGAAAGACCCCTTGACCTCAAGCAATTAAAACCTAGATAAGAAAATGTGTGTTCACAGCTGGGAATATAACGGGGAGGATCCCATTAACTTTTTTTTTTATTCGTTTCAGATCATCTGATGGCCCCAATGGCTTTGGACAAACAGGTGCATTTGCAGAGAGTGGGAAGTCTCCCCTCTCTCAGTTTTTACTCCATCAGTTTCCCAAGGAGTTCACAGTGGCCTCCCCCAGTCCTAGTCTAACTGCTGCACCACACAGGCTCTCTCCTGCTTCAGCAAACACAAATCCTCTTCTATACGCTGTGCAACCAGCCCTGCTGGCCCTCTCAAGCAGCTGTTAACTGGTCAGCATAGTGCATGCTCATGCAAGGAGGTTAAGAGGGCCCCGTCAGGCGTAGGGGGCCCACTGCCGGGTGAGTGGCACTGTTATCATAAGCAAGAGCTTGGGGCGGAGGGATGGAGGACACTCACCTTCTCGAAGGGGGAGGCATCTCCAGGGGCACTTTAGCACCTTGGAGGAGTAAAGGGGGTGTTTAAGGGGGAGCGATCAGTCCATCCCTTTGTGGACCCCTTACTGCCCACACAGCTTGTTATGTTTTTCCATTCAGCCCCTCAGTAAAACATTCCCACTAATGGTGAGGGGAAGAAGAGTTTGAATTTATACCCCTTCTTCCTCTCCTGTAAGGAGACTCAAAGGGGCTGACAATTTCCTTTCCCTTCCCCCCCGCCCCCCCACAACAAACACTCTGTGAGGTGGGTGGAGCTGAGAGACCTCCGAAGAGCTGTGACTAGCCCACGGTCACCCAGCTGGCATGTGTTGGAGTGCACAGGCTAATCTAGTTCCCCAGATAAGCCTCCACAGCTCAAGCAGCAGAGCAGGGACTCAAACCCGGTTCTCCAGATTAGAGTGCACCTGCTCTTAATCACTACACCACCGCTGCTCCTGGACAAGTCCAGAATCACACAAAGCAAGAACTAAACCCATGGGCCAGAATCACCAAGCTTGTTTTGCTCTCCATTTAAGCATCAAAAACAATGAGGGGAGAGCAGAAATGTACTGGGAACAGTGGCAAATGCTCGCATACCACCGTACCACAGGCAATCCCAGCTGGCTCCATGCAGCCCAGCAAGCCCACACCACACCATACCATTCAAGGAGTGCTGACCCATCCCCCACCCCCCAAATACGTAGGCCTGCATGGGGAAAAGGGGGAGACATGGCAAAATCTTCAAGCACTCTGAATTTGGCTAGTCTGAGAATCCCCCTCTCATACCAGCAAAAATGAAGTGCAATATGAGAGAGAAATGTTCACTAAAATGACATGTCATTCAGAACCGGAAGTCTATGACAGTTCAACTCCCCAATCAACCACAACATCCCTGGAAAACATCGTCAGGGAGGGACCAATCAGCCAATACTCCAAGCTGCATAGCTCTGCCTTTGAAACTGCAGAGCGAAAAGAGGTTTTTGCTCACCAGCTACTGCCACCATGTGATGCACATTCAGAAACCACTTTCCTTGCAAAGCTGACCATCTACAAGATCCCCTTGCTCTTAGGAGGCACTGACCTGCTGCTCTAGCTCATGACAGCGCTGACGCACGTCGTCTGTCTCTTCAAGGTCATCGCTGAGGAAGTAATATTTTCGGGACTGCAAGACAAAACAGACTAAAAATGAGGGGAAAAAGGTAAAGAGGCAGTCAGTGAGAAAGAGTTATTGCCACAGATATTGGCTATTGCAAGCAATTCAGAACACTACACGTTTCACCCTCCCCCTACTGCCCATGCCCCCTCTTCTCTTACTCCACAAGGAAAGGGGTTTCCAAGCAAACCAAGCTCCTCCAGCCCCCTTCAGCTTAAGTCCATGGCACTGCTTTACTTAACCCTCCCCACAACTTCACTATTCAGCATCACAGATACCTACCTGGCTGTCAAAGTTCCCATAAGTTTCTGAGCTCAGCGTGTCTGATGAATCTTTGGTCAACAGCTGCAGGAGAAGAAAAAATTAGTATCTAGCCACATTCAATTGTCTCAGCTTTCCAGGCAATGTATTCTGAGAAGCGGGCATACATCAGGCAGCAATACTGTAGAATTTCATCTAGGAGAGGGGGTCTCCAACCTTTTGGAGTCTCTGAGAACATTTGGAATTCAAACACAAGATAGCGGGCACAGCTACAGTATGGCCATCATGGAAAGTGGAGCCAACCACAAAATGGCTGCCATGAGAGGCAGAACCATACACAAAGGAAGTCCAAGCGCAGGGTACAAGAGGAGTAATTGTTAAAAATACACTGGGAAAGAACAGTGAGGAAGAGAATGAACCAACACTGCAGTGATGGCTGCCATGGAAATAACGTTGTTTTAATTTGCACAGCCAATCAGAAGCCCTGCTGGACAGGAGCCTCATCTAATACCATCCACTCTCTAAAAACCCTTGGTGGGCGTCATGGCACCCACAGATATCATGTTGGGAACTGCTGATGTAGGAAACAAGAGCTGGCACTGAGGGAGTAATTATGGGGATATAATGTTTGCCTCCTCCTCACCTATCCCCAATACAACTCTGGAGCGAACAGAGAACTGAAGGGTACTTCCTAATCAAGGAGATGTTTACTTTGAAAAAGGCAAGCTAGTTCCACGGTGCAAAAGCTTATGCCAGGCTGCAGACCAAACCAAGTCATACCCACCTCCTGTATTGCTGTCATAACAACATGCTGCACAGACTCCTCCAGGGTCATTATTTGCTGGATATGATCTGCAAACAAATGAGGATGGACACTTGTTAAACTAGACCTCACCCCTTTGCCCAGGGGTCCATTGTTCTTCCTGTGAGAGTCATGTCACTCGCAGGGTTAGAGAACAGCCGACAGAAGCAAATTAGAAGTCATCTGCAGGAGTCTTGTGGGTGTAGCAGAATGCTGGATGCTATAATGCCAAATGTTTCTGCCTAAGATACTTTAAGCATGAGCATCTGCTGTTTCATTGGGTAACAGCAGTGAAGAGGTGGCCTCCTAGCAGCCAGTGTAAATGTATCCAGTTGAATGATGCAGCCCCACTGCTACATACACATTGGTGCATACATACCTTGCTTCCTTTCACAGCTGATGGCACAACCTAGCACGAGCTGTAGTAGCTTGGCCAATTCAGCTGTGTGAGACAGCTCTGCTACAAGGGCCACATCAGGCAATAGATGCTCAGGGACTTGGTGGCCCAAGACCTGAGGGAGAAGCACTGGAGTCAAGTGAAGGACGCAACTTCAGACAGCCCCACAGTCCTCCCATGTTCTTGCCACCACTATCCAGCTCAAGGTAAATATGCCTGTGCAAGGCAAAGCACAGGAGGAGGGTTTGAGTGGTAGATGTAAAGTTGCTTTAAAGTAGCCCAACTTGGGCTTAAACACAGCCCAGGAGACTGTGTCAGTCACATCCATATACCCAGGCAGAAAAACCTTTGAAAACAGCAGGGAAACAAACACTACTTTCTTTGGCAACGAGCCACAAGTGAGGGATGTAGGGATGTGCAGACACATATCTAATCAGAACTTTAGGTGTGTGATTCTGGCAATTTTATTAGCAAGGCTTCCACAGCTTCAAGCTATTAGAATTTAGAGATAGGTCTGGTCTGATGCACACAGATTGGATTTCATAGGAGGCTTATATCATGCTCTGCAATACCAGGATTTGCAACCACCCTGCCCCATGCTAGAAACCCGAGAAAGGAAAGATACTCACATCCTGGGAATATTCAACTACACTCTGAAGAACTTTCTTCAGGTTGCTCATCTGAAAGCAAGATGGAAGGAAAGGACACATATATAGACAGACCTGCACAAGTGTCTTGAGACTTACTTCCCAATAGCCCAACTTCTGCACTGTTTTCTCCAAGTATAATTATGTGCCCATCAAGAATAAGCCATGCAGCTGCTGAGATGGAAAGGGACTGAATTGAACACATTCTGTGCTGGAATGCAAAGAGAACAACTGGTCGAACGCAAAGTTGCTCTGAAACAACCAGATGGACTCTAGTTGTTCTATCAAGAAACAGAGCCTAGGTCTTCCATACTTAATGGCAGGCACACCAAAAGCCTCCCGACTAAATTGCACCCCCACATCAAATCTCACAGGCGGGCCCCCATCCCAACAAATCATTAGAGTCCTGACTGGTGAAAAAAATCTGAACATGTCAAGGCATCCAGTAATCCAAAGAGAACCTTTGCTTTCAAGATCCCAAGAGTCTCCAGAGGTCATGAGACTCTTATCTCACAGGTATATTTGGCTTGCTGTGTACCTTGGCCTCTGGGATGTCACCTCACCCTGCCCCCACCTCATACCTTCAGCCTCCTGTTGTCACCAGCATCATCTTTAATCCTCAGAAGCCACGCTTCATTGAACCAAGAGGGATCTCTGGAAAGGAAAACCACAATGCCAGAGTTGAAGATGCAGACTCCAGCAGCTGGCCACAAGTTCTCAGGCTTTCTGGGACCTCCCATTTAAAGCTTCAGGTGACAGACTGATTATACAAGAACTATCCCATTGTGTCAAGCTCTGCTTGACTTCCACCTCACAAGCCACGAATTCCTTCCCCTGACCCTGCATGATTCACTATGGCAAAGGGAGACAACTGCCAACTTCTCTCCCTCTGCCAAGCTGCAGACTGCACCAAGCCATCCAGTTACAAAACACTTGTTACGATGATGAAGAAGAAGAGTTTGGATTTATACCTCACCTTTTTCTCCTGTAAGGAGACTCAAGGTGGCTTACAAGCTCATTTCCCTTCCTCTCCCCACAAGACACCTTGTGAGGTAGGTGGGGCTGAGAGAGTTCAAAGAACTGTGACTAGCCCAAGATCACCCAGCAGGAATGTAGGAGTGTGGAAACACATCTGGTTCACCAGATAAGCCTCTGCCACTCAGGTGGAGGAGTGGGGAATCAAACCCAGTTCTCCAGATTAGAATCCACCTGCTCTTAACCACTACACCATGCTGGCTCCCTGAAAGGCAGGAAGAAGGTTCCACTCTATTTCTGTCCTCAATCTCTGGTAGAGCATACTCGCTAGTCAATTTGCTGGCTGGGGTACAGGCCGAAAGGCAGAGTGGAAAAACTCAGGCAGCACACAGAGAGAGGTTTCTGTCAGATGGTCTCTCAAGAAATCTCTTTATAATATATCTATTCTAGGCTAAAGCCAGAGATTCCATAACACTCACATCTTGTGCAGCACCTGGGCAATGGTGACCCCGCTGACCAAATCCTGTTCTGTGGCACATGGAGAAGGAACATTGAATATCTGCAGCTAGAAAAGAGATACATCAGATGAGTGACACAATTTGTACCCAAAGAGAAAGAACTCCTTCACCTGGGAAAAAGGAAACATTTTAAAATGAAAACATTGGCCTTTTCGGCAGGCATTCTACACAGTGGCACAACTCCGATCTCTATTGTCGTGTACGGTTCTTTGTATTATCAGCGGCAGTGCTGAGCCCAGTGCATACTTTTCCCATGGACAACCACAACTGATGCAGGAACACAAGTACACAACATTTGGCATAAGGAGGAATGTTCTCAGCCTGTTGAAACCCTTTGCCGAGTTAGATGAACTGAAGACCACTGTTTGGCTACCAAGATCTAATCGTGAGATATCACAGAGAATGTGAAAGTCAATGCTTACAGACAGATTTTCAGCAAAACAGTGCCACGCATCCCACACATTCAATGAGCTCAAACACGAATACTCCCACACGCCTGCTTGGCTGACACACAGGCAGAGTGAATCACTGAGCAGAAGCAGACCAGCTGCCACACGCACAACAAGGGCATATTTGGCTATAAAGGCACAAAGGTAAGTCTCACTGGCCACACTGTATCAGAAAGGAAGGAAGAGATGGCTAGAGAGGAGCTACGGGAGTTATTGGTAGGGAAGGAGAGATTCTGGACTGCGTAAATCATGTGGACTGGACGGCTCTATTGCCTTAGTACTGCACATGTCTGCTGAGCAGCCTTAGCTTGCTCCTGCAATGCACACAAAAGACTCCCCTGCTTGTCTTCCACCCACCAATCTTGTACCTTCAGCTGCTACTGAGAACTTTATGAGGAACTTGAAATGTTTCCTTCAAACAAAAATGAAAAGAATGTAGAAATAAACAAGTACATTTCCCTCCTTTCCACAGTCTAATCCAAATTGGTGGTGGAAAGTGCTGTCAAGTCACAGCAGCCCTGTCAGGTTGTCAAGGCAAGAGAAATTCAAAGGTGGTTTGCCATTGCCTACCTCTGTGTATGCTGAGTGAGTTCTGAGAGAACTGTGACTGGCCCAAGGTCACCAAGCAGGCTTCATGTAGGGGAGAGGGGAATAGCAACCAGTTCTCCAGACTAGCACCTGCAGCTCTTAACCACTGCACCAAGCTGGTTCTCAGTCCAAATTACAGTTTAGGATTCCCTGGTTACAGAACTCAGCAACTACTTGCTCCTGTCTACCTCGGTAAATTGCTTGAGAGGACTATTCTTCAAGATGAACATATCTCTTTTTAATTAACTGTTCATTTTAAGTTTAGCTTATAACAAGAAGAAAAAACTAAAAATTCAACAGCAGTAGGTTAAACATACTAGAACAGTAAAGATATGTTCCAATAGTTGGCCTATTGTATATCAATGCTTTTTACAGAGATCATACCATTTGTCACTTAGCTGTACTTAATAAATCCAAATCATATGATAATTTTGTGGGCATCATTTAAACATGTTTGTTTTTGAGGCCATTTACCAATGTTTTCACCACAGCCAATTCATTCCACAGACTGCCTACAACAATTCATTCCAGAGACTGCCTATAAAGCTGGCAGGGGCTGATGGGAATCATAGTCCATGAACATCTGGAGGGCCAGAGTTGGACACCCCTGATCTACAAGAAGAGAAACATCCTTTCCTTGAATTGTTGAGAACCATCTCTTTGTTAAATGATGTCAGACAATCTCCCAGTTATCATAATTTTCAGTGTAGACCAGGCAAGCCAATGGCAAAATCCTGATCTGGACTGATTTCTGACTGCACAAGTCAATGCTTTCAAGTTATTTATTTACTTCATTTATACCCTGCCTTTCTCCTCCATGGAGACCTCAAGAGGCTTACACCGTTCTCCTCTCCTCCACAGTACTCTCACAATAATATTGTGGGGAAATAAGGCTGAGAGTGTGTGACTAGCCTGCGGTCCCCCAGCAAGCCTCATGCCGAGTGGGACTTTGAACCCAAGTATCCCGGATCTTAATCACTGTACCATGTTAGCTCTCAGACCCTTGTATGCATCATTTGCCTCAATCCCTGAAATCAGCATGCCAGTATTTGAAGGAAGCTTAACACTTTGGGGAACAGCAAGTGCCTGATCACTATACACTTTCCCCAATGATGTATGATCTTAATGGAGTCCCATTGTCAATCTCAATACTGGAAAAACAGCTTGCTGCACCACTGGCCCCACACAAGCACTAACAGGCTAACTACAGCTTCAGGTTTCAACTCTTGACTCCCCATCCCACCGCAACAGTTCTTCCCAGGTGAATGTATCTTAAAACAAGTGATCTGGTGCCTTAACCTGGCCAATAACAGCAAAGAACACCGGCAGCCACCTTCCTTACAGAATAAGCTTGAGCGGACACTAGGTACCATCTATAGCTGTTCCCACATAAGCCTGACATAAGATACCTAGTTCTTGTAGGAATCAGTCGTCTTGCTCTGAAAATGGTGGCATTATCAATCAGTCTGCAGTTCAAAATTATTCCCTGTGTTATCCAAGTCTCTGATAAACGAAAAATCCTGCTCCTCCCCCAAGAGCATTTGTGGTTCTAGTCATATAGATTGAAGAAAAAACTGAGCTATCAACTCCAATTAGAACTGCTTGATTTGGAATGGGAGAGGACTCTGTATCTTTAATATCTGTACAAAGAAATAAGGCACCACTTTTCTTCTCAGTGCTCTGCTGGGAAAAGATGCTTATGGTGACATTCCTTTTTCGACACATCTGTGTCATACCAAATCTAGCCACACTGCTTTAAGCGCTGGGCTGAGCAGCTGGTATCTTTGGCAACCACCACATGATGCAAGGCAGAGAGAAGAATAAGCAACATTTTTCAACTTGCTATCACTGATAAAAAAAGAACAGAGGGGGAAACTCCATATAAGAACAAACTAATGGAAGAATAATCACTCCAATAACAACAGCCAAGCATGTGTAAATTCTGGCCTAGTTAGTTTATTGTCAATTTTTCAGTTTAAAAATGTAAATGTAGAAAGCAGGTATCCAAAACAATATAAACCAGAAAACATAATAGAGAAGCATAGAAAACAATTGAACAAGTTCAGTTTGCTCTGACTTTATAAAAAACATTAAGTAAACAACTAATGATGTTCCAGCATTTATCTATTTTCTGACCTCATGTGCTGAACAGAAGGACAGTACAGAATATTATGTAACTATCACACCTGGGGAAGAGGGCATAAACAATGGTCAACAGATGTGATTAACTCAATGGACAGACCAATTCTATCAGGCTACTCTCAAACTCTGCTTACACTTTGCTAAAGGATTCAAAACCAACCACCAAACAAAAATTTGCTTCTAAGACAAAGAAGTATTCACCAAATGGAAACAAAAGCCACGCCACCTGGAAGAATAATCATTATTTCACTTCATTTTGGAAGTCGAACATGAACTTATTCAATAAGGTTTTTTAATTTAAGAAATGTCTGTCTTTCAGGATGTGTCAGTTAAGGGAAAAGCTTATTTACTGGGTGAAGACAGTACATTTCTTCAGATAAAATGCATTAGTGTTTAAAATTAAATAGAAGCAGTGACTCACAACATATTTTGTCACAGAGATGGGCAGCTTGAAAGCAGTCCCCAAAACAGCCTGACATTGCTGTCCTAATATGAACCAAAATATTAAAACACTCACTACTTTCAGTTTTCACTACTGCGAGAATGTCCACTATTTTCTAAAGCATTAAACAAAAAGCAACAATAAATATAAAATGTATCATTTTTCTTTTCTGGACTCCTATGAAACACTTCAGGGATCATACTGTCCCCAGCCTAATAACTAAGATGACCTCTTGTCCTGCAGTCTTGCCTCCTAGAATGTTTAAACAAATTAGGCCAGATTTAATGGCTGAATACAGATGTCACAAACAACCCAGAGTTTGTTCATCCTGAGTTAACTGTCAGGCTTACATATTCCTCTCTTACGCAGGGCGCCAAGACTGAAGTTTTCAGCTAATATCCAAATGCAGGCATCTTCACTGAGGCTTATTCCTTTCATAGTAACCAAGATTAACCATCAGTGTATAAAGACACCTGCATTCAAATGTCAGAACTAAGATGAATAGCCTTGACAAGCCATGCAAGGGGGCAGGAAGGGGGTCCCAAGATCAGAAATTAACTACATTCATACCCACAGTCTTCTGGTTTGTCTATGATGCCTGGATGCAACCTATAAACTAGCAATAGTTACAGAAATTCCAAAATAAGAAAAGAATTTGTCTCATGACAAATATAACTTTATATCTGTAATTATTGCTTCACTCCTGGGTACTTTTAGAGCAGCCTGAATTAAACTTTCCCCCTATAAATCCCACTGGGAAACCTGACCAGATGAAGATTTAATTCCATTTTCCAAATGAAGAGTAGAAGGCAGCTAAGAAAAAGTAAGACCCTGTTCAAGCAGATGTCCAAAGCAGGTGGGACAAGATTATTTTAAAGGGTTGGCTGGGGCTGAGGAAATAAAATCCTTTAGAATACACTGAAATCCACCACAACAGGTAACAGAAAGCTTCTGACATGTATTTGAAAGACCAAGGAAGGGTAGAAGGAGCTGCTAAAATGAGATCATCCCCATAGCTAGGAAATTACAGAAGATGGTTAACACATAATAGTGGCATGACAAGAGTTACCTACCAAAATAGCCTCAACCTTGAAAGCAGATTTGTAACACTAAGATTTTGAAGGGGCTAAAGAGACTAAAGCACAGAATAAAGGCGGGGAGGGGTGGGCTGCAATGGAGAGGGCTGAGGTCTACTGCGAGGAAAGAGCTCCAGGGACCCAGATCAGCTATGCCTTCAAACACTTTTACCAGATTTTTAGTACTCAGAAACTAGGGCGGCTAAAGCAGAATTTATTTCAAGAAATAAAAGTTGGCAGCTATTCCAGCATGATAATAATTTGTTTAAAGCGCAGTCTTGTGTGCGCATTTCAAGGCGAAAAGGGAGCACCTGGGTTTGGTATCCGGATTAAAGGTGCCTCCATTTGGGAGGCGGACAGGTGCTGGCGACAACATGGGAGCCTCCTACGAGAATGCTACGCAGAGCAAGGGGACAGGAGGCGGGTGCCTGCGGCAGTGCGTCGTGACAACTCCCCCGGGAAAGCCTCTCCAGCCGCCAGCAAGCCTGGCTCCCACTGCCGGTCGGCGCCTTACCCAAGTAATGAGCGCTCCGCATCGCCCCACCGAGCTGGTCTCGCTCATGGCTCCGCCAACACTTCCAACGCCACGCCCCCTAGTGGCCTCGGACGGCTCTTACGCACGCTATATGACGTCACTGCTCGCTCGACGCCATTTGTAACCCGGGCGGAAAAAAGGGCGCCCCGCCTATAACACAACAGACGCTCTAGGAGGAAGTGGAGGAAGGCGGGCTTTCATTCTTGTATCTGACGAGAGACTCATCTGAAGGTTATTTGCGTACCAGTGCTTAACTTTCTAATAAAACAACAACATTCAGAGTGCATATCTTTTGCCTTAGTCCATGGTCCTAAAAAGGCAATGACGAGCTGTGGGTGTTACATTCAAATTCACTTTGCGCATGCTCAGAGGGACTTTAATTTTAAGCATATATTTTCGAGTCAACCCGGACACTGAAAGCAGAGGCAGGATTTAACCGCAGTACTCATTAAACAGACCTGTGATGTCTCAGGCTACCTCAGTCTCATCAGATCTGAGAAGCTAAGCAGATCAGCCAGCATAGTGTAATGGTTAAGGTCAGATTAGGGTCTGCGACATCAAGGTTTGAGTCCCCACTCTGCCATGAAAAACTGCTAGGTGACCTTGGGCCAGTCACACACTCTCAGCATCGACACTGGCAAGTATTTGGATTGGAATCTTCTAGGAATATGCAGAGGCAGGCAATGAAAGTCTCTTGCCTTGAAACCCCTATGAGGTCACCTTTAAGTGAGCTTCGACTTGACAGTACTTTCCACCACCACTAAGTAAAACCAACTTTTGACCTGCCTTGACTAGATGGCTCTGCTTTCACATGTAATCGATATGGTTAAGAGTCTCTTTGCCCTGTTTCAATAATCCTTGCCTGTACCTTGGAGAAGGAATAAAATAATAATAATAATAATAACAACAACAACAACAACAACAACAACAACAACAACAACAACAACAACAACAACAACAACAAAGTACAGGGAATGCAGTATGGGAGCAAAAGTTTACACTCCAGGTGCTGCAGACCTATGAACTCCCACCAGGGGCCAGTCGCGTTCCAGCCCACAGATGCATATGCTTCAACAACAGTCAGTCCAGAACATGGTGGTGGAAAGTGCTATCAGTTGCAACCAATTTATGGCTACCCCATAGTTTTCAAGGTAGATAATGATAAGAGGTGGTTTGCCATTGCGTATCTCTGGGCAGCAGCTCTGGGGGTTTTTGGTGGTCCCCTGCATAGCTTCAGAGATCTGACAAGATTGGGCTAGCTTGGGCCATCCATGTCAGGACTGAACGGGATTAATGCAGCCTAAACCCACTGATGTCAATGGTCATAAACTGGTGTAATTCTCTTAACCTGTTAGTTGTTACAATGCTGCTAGTGCTCTTGTGTCCCCTGGAACAGACTAACACAGGCTGTGCAACTAGAATTTGCTGGTTTAGATTTTTCTAGGAGGAGCTAGGTTAGCTCTTGACACAGAGCTCTGCCAGCTATATATTCAAATGTGTACATATGCATTTAGTCCTGAACAGTAATTTCCACTTGTGTTGTCAACAAGTGTTGTCAATTCTCTGTGGACAATAAGAAGGCAAAGAATATTGCCTGCTTCAAATTCCAATTGCTGTGGAGGATGGAGGCAATTCCACCTAGAAAGAGAAAAAGATCATCAGTAGCTACCTATCACCTTTCTTTCACAGTTCCCCACCTTTGCGTGAAAGAGTCACATATGTTTAATAGGCAGCATTCACTTGGGGTTCCAAAAATTACTCACTTTTTACTGCATAATGTGGTATCCAAATATGATCATTTATTGCCATAGAAAGTTCTTGTGAACACAGTACATCTGCTAGTATTTTAAAGTGACATAAATTTGCTTTTTATTTTTTGCTGTACAAAACTTAAACAGTAACCTCCCCCCACCCCTCCAGCTGAGATTTGGGAAAGGAAAGGAAGTCCCTTGAGTTCCATAGTACGGTCCTAGATGCCTTTGGTGGTTTCTTAGTTCTAAATCTACAAAGATAGCATACTGAGATTACAAGACTGAAGCGTGATACATATTTGCATGTATACATATTGTAAGAAACTCCCTTTAAACTCAATGGCATTCGTTAAAGGCATAGATTATAATTCCACAGACCTTCAAACACTGTAAAGTATCATGGAACATGTAATAAGTGAAAAATAGGTCCAGATACACTTGCAAGTAATTGAGCATTGGTTGTAAGTTTGTGCTGGTTGCTGGGAATCCCACTGTCAAGAGAGTATCCATCTTGGAGAAATTTTCCAGTCTGAACGAGTTTCTGCCTCTTGCAGGTGCAGAGTGCACACATCTCTCTCCCCCCACCCCCAATAAAAATCTCTCTCAAAGACATGTTCCCCAGGCAGGCTTAATGGAAACATATGCTTTAGCTGAGAATTTCACTTGGGAGGGGGGCAGTTCACTCATTCCTTTGAAGCTTCCATGAAGACAGCCGTGATTGGTTGAGTGGGGTCAGCAGGATAAGGCCAGCTTTGGCCATAAGAGTAGCCAGTGAGAAGAACAGCCTTTCATTTCTCCTTCCCTTTCCCTGCTGTCAGAGATACGCTTGTATTAAGCTCTGGAAACTCTATGCCTCAAGAACTAACTATGCTGTGTTAGGACTTCAGTACCGGTAATTAGACAGCAAGTTAACATTGTTATTTTTCTATGCATCCCATCATCATTGAATGGTATGCCTTGTTATAATATCTTTTTCTAATTGTTTCTAATAAAGCCCTTCTTAGTTTTTTTGGTGGGAGTTTACTTGTGCCAAATCTAGGTGAGTTTGATGACATTATTGTACAACAACTGGGCTGCCTCTACCTCCCTCCCACCCCACCCCCATTTTGTTCTTACAGGACAGATGATCTATTTGTTTGTCTGTCATCCTCCCTCCAGCGTGCTCAGTGTAGTGTTTACCCTCAAAACAACCCGATCAGGTGGTGAAGGCTGAGAGGCAGTGGCTTGTCCAGGGCCATTCAGTGCAGTTCACAGCTAGCTGGGGATGAGAGCCAGTGAGCCTCAAATACAAACCCAATCCTTCACAGTGCCACTCTAGCTGTTGAGCTACAAATGTGTGCCTCAACAAAACAGCCTTGTACTTTCTTCTCTCACATCCCCTGCCCCATGCAACCACTGAGATGGAAAACAAACTCCATGTGGGAAAGTTCCCAGGCGGGTTATTTTGGCTGCCTTGGGTGGAAATGTGTTATCGGTCTTTGTGACTCAGGAGCAACTCAGACACCGTCTGCTTCCAGCTTCCCTTCCTGGGATGGTCTAGTATTAACCCTTAGAATGCTAGTAGGAGGTCAGTTCTTCACCATGCATGGTTCCAGAGCTCTAGCAGAGGAATATTGGGTTTTTTGTCCTTCTGTTTTCATTAGCTTGTAATGCGATTGAATTCTCCTACTTTTTTCCTGTCTCTCAGAGCTGGCTAAGAGTCTGTGGTTCTATTCCCATCTCAGCCCTGAATTCACCAGGTCACCAAAGCCAAGCCAGTATTCTCTCTTGGCATTGCATCACAGGGAGGATTGCTGAGAAAGAGCACTGGTGGTGTGATTACCGAGATAACATGTGTGAAGTGCTTTGAACACTCAGGAAAGTGTTCATAAATTCTGAGATTATAATCTCCACAGGACAGCTCCTTAATTCCATTCCTTCTGTTTCCAGCAGTATTACTGACAGACTTCAGTCCCTTCTCTGAGCATTTTCAAATGTCAGTCATATCATCACAGTGGCCCTGCAGTCAACCATCTATGTACTTCATGGAGTGGGACTTTCCTGTTTCCCCCACTTGCTGTAGCTTACTCCATCTCCTGAAATTTTGTTCCTGGGAATCAAAGATCTCAGGAACAACATAAGGAGCAAAGTGAGGATCTGTAGTGGGGTGGGGGGTGGGGGCTGGTTGGCAGAAATTGCTGCCCCTTCTTCCACTGATAGAATAGCATTTCCATTGGAGAAGCTGCATGGTTGGAGACATGCCAGCAGAATTGCCATCTGGCCATTTTTTATACGGTGTATAGTTTTTAGCTGCCACGTTTCATATTGCCATTTTTAAAAGATGGAAGATTTTCCTTTCCCCACCCAGACCATTCTGTAATACACTTTACTGATCAGATCAGCCTTGGTGCCTACGTTTTTGGTGCCTAGGTTTTTATGCCCATGGGGAAATCTACACAGATCTACAGATAAGAGTGTCTGAAACAGGTAATTTCAGATAGGGGTTTCCTATCACAGAATTAGGAAAGAAGGAGGAGTTTGGATTTATAGTCTGGTCTTTTCAACCATCAGAAATCTCAAAGCGGCTTAAAAACTCATGCCCTTTCTCTCAGCACAACAGACACCTGGAGGGGTAGGTGGAGCTGAGAGAGTTCTGAGAAAACTGTGACTAACACTAACCCAAGGTCACCCAGCAGGCTCCAAGTGTAAGAGTAAGGAAATAAACCTGGTTCACCAGATTAGAGTCCACTGCTCTTAACCACTACACCATGCTGCCCTTATTAAGAACACCTTATTGAGCTTTTTAATAAATATAGAAAAGTTGCTAGCTCATGACATTTTAACAGTATTCTGTACCTATTCACAAATACTTTTCAAATAGTTTTTGCATTCTACATCAGTAGCTTGTGATCTGCTCGGCACTCACTTGTACAAACAAAACATACCAACATCCTTTTCAATCAAATGCACACTTCAAACCAAGCATAAGCTACAACATACAATACCATATTCATCACCCACTCCTACTGGCTCTTGTATTTAACTGCAGATTCCAAATATCCTCCGCACACAGACAATTCAGACTATCACAAACCATGCACATATAACCACACTTTCAGTGCACATAACACACACCCTGTCTCTGGCATGCAATCCCTTGGCAGCTGTTCTGCTCTAAACACATTCTAGTTGGAGAAGCCGCCCACAGTTAAAAACAGATGATTTCACAGAAAAGCAAACAGGGGAGGAACAAGAGGGAAAGATGAATCCTTAGGAGTAAGAGTTAGAGGTCATGCAACCAGTTTTTCATTGTCATCATTCAGTTGCTCTAGACTTTCTTTGTCTTGGGGCAACTGTAATCAGTTGTGTGTAGGATTGCGAACACCAGAAATTGGGGGCTGGCTACACCACGTTACATAACACCATCACCTAGCACTGACATGCAGTTGCCTCTAAAGTGAGGTGTGTTACCCAGTACCACAGTAAGCAGCAACACCCAAGTCTAGAGCAGGAAGTGATTAATCCTATGAAGAGCAACTGGGGAATTTTGAGGATCAGGAAGAGCGGAAATTGTCAGGCTGGCAATGAGCCAGAAGTCTGGAGTTCATGCCCCAGCTCTCGCCAGACATGTTTAACTGATATACATATTTAGGGCCTTGGGGTTATGGGACATTTGAAGAGCAGAGTACTGTGCTCTCCGGTGCCACAATTGGATGGTGGAGTGAATGCTGACTTTAACTGGAGATGCCTCCTTAAGAGTCCTCACAATTTGCTCGCTGCTTACTAATGGTGCCTCAGAAGACTGGAACAGCTCTGACTTCCTCTACCTCGCAGGACTCACTGACATGTCCCTCCCTCCCAAGCAGCATCTCTTCCAGCAGGTCTGTGCTTAGTGGTGGTAATCCAGCAGCTGGCAAAGCTGTAAACAGGCTGGCAGAAAAGCCAACACCCCATTGCCAGGGCCAAGTTGTTCTTACCTGGTCATTAACTCCCAGTTAGTTAATGACCTTTAATAGCTACTAATTACAGTCTGGTCCAGGGAGGGACGCAGCTGGGCGCTAGCGTCCAGAAGATCAGAGGATCAGAGTGTTTGTAGTGGCAGAGAATGTTGTAGCGCTTTGAAAGGGAGAGGCATGAAGAAATAGATGCTAAGAGGGTTATGGGAAAGAGGGATACTGAGTCCCTTTGTTAAGTTGCTTAGAAGCAGCTGCCCTAGGAGACAATGAAATGAATTCTTCCTACCAAGGTCTGCCTGTGGTTTGGGGTTTCCCAAATGGCAATGAGAGACAAGAGTCTAGCTGGGCGAGTCCTAAAGGTCACAATAAGAAGCTGTGAGATATAAAGGGTAGGAAAACCACACAGGGTTAGATGTAGAAAAATGTGCAGGGTCCTGTTCTGCGTAGATGTGCATGTGGATGCTTACCTGCATAAAAGCACTAGCAATATTTTTTGCATTTCCAAGCTAATGGTGCCTCTTTGCAGGCTAAGAATGACAGACTGGTCAATGCCTCCCCTTGGGGTATGGCATAGTGGTTAGAGTTCTGCACTTAGATCTAGGAGACTCAGATTCAAAACCTCACTCAGCCACAAAGCTCACTTGGGCCATCCTCGTTCTTATCTGCAACCTATCCTACCTCTCAGGGTTGTTGTGAGGATAAACTGGACCAGTGGAGCACAAGGGAAATTACCCAGAGCTCGCGGGTGAGATAAAAGTGTACTAAATACTTGAGAAATGAATGCTCCTGTAGTCACAGGGGAAGGTGAGAGAGGGAGTGAATATGGGGTGGGGGAGGCTGAAGGACTGGCCACTTTACCTAAAACAAGGGCAGCCCAGTAGGTTGCATTCATTTCAGGAGTGCACACAGGAAGTTTTCCTGCTTGGTGGAGGTAGTCTTTCCTCTTTGCTGCTTCAGATATTGATAGCTAAAGCAGTTACAGGGAAGAGAAGGCACATGATGCACTCAGACTGTCAAAAAGACAGAGAGTATGGACAAGAATCAAGCAGTCTTTCTCCCGCAGCTCTCCCCCCTTACAGGCAAACAGCTGTTCTCACAAGAGACCTCTCTCCCACCCTTGCCAGCGGCCACTTCAGAACAGCCACGGGTCTGACCCCAACTAGCATGCTGAGCCTTTCCCGGCAGGCAAGTGGCTGAGCCCATGGCCCTGCTGGGAAGGGAAGTCTGCTCTCTGTGACTCACTCACTGGGTGAGGCAAACCCCCCTCCCTCTTTGACCACAGCCACCACCAGGCACTATTCCAGATAGCAGTGGGGAGGGAGGCACATTGCGCGTGCGCACACACACACACACACACACAATTACTCAGCCTAAAACTTCCCTCCCTCTCTCTCTATGCACTATGGATGGAGTGCACTTGGGGCTCATGTGAACAGTATTTTGTGATTCAGGCAATGTGTCCAGTATAAGCACCAATATATACCCTCCCTCCCTCCCTCTCCACCAACTGCAATACATCTGAACTAACCTAGGGGTGAAAGGCTTTGAATCTTGTATCCAAATACTCTTGAATGCATATTAAGCGCCACAAGCTGCAACTTATATTAACATTTACCTTTGTATTTAGGGCTAGCTGTGAGTCAAAGCAGTGCATTTCATCCACATGAGGTGTATATACATCTACCTTTTATATATGGTTACCAGCTCTAGGTTGGGAATTACCTGGAGATTTGGGCGGGGGGGGGGGGGGGCTTGAGAAGGGCACAGTTTGAAGAGAGGAGGGGCTTCAATGGGGTATAATGTAATAGAGTCCACCTCCCAAAGGGACCATTTTCTCCAGGTAACATGATCTCTATCACCTGGAGATCAGTTGCAATAGTGGAAGATCTCCAACTACCACCTGGAAGCTGGCAACCCTATTGATACACAGCATGTGAATTAATCCCTTTTCCATAGCATGGCAGGCAGTACACTCATTTTGTCTGAGTGCAGTGCATACCATGTATCTTGGGCTTGTGGTTGGTGATATAGTACTGCAGCCCTGATGTCGCATTGTTATGCCTGCTGTGAACTTGAACTCCTATATGGGTGGTCATTGTCTTTGGATATGTGTTTATACACTTGTAAGGTACCAGCTATTGGTCTTGGAGTTTGTTGCTATGTAGTGCCATGTGGCCCAGTATAAGCATCGGGTCATGATTGACCCATGGGTGATGATGTCACATAACATTTGCCCATAGTTGTTGTTTCACTACTAGCTTTATGGGACCTCTTGTATCCCCAATGTTGTATGATTCTGTGTGTCTTCTGCAAAGGGTTGTTTGTCTGTGGCAGACTTGCTCAGTGCATCTAGAACTGTGCTACAGATGAAGGGAACAAACCCAGTGACCTTGTTTACTTCACCCCTTGCTGAGGAGTGTGAGGGGAAGCAGTCAGGACTTGCCATGGGAGGGGCCTGGAGAAAACAGCCCAGCTCGCGCAAATTCCTGTTCTCATAGCAGCAAAAGAGAAGACTGTGAATTGGGACACATCCCCACACCCATTGTGGTGCAAGGTTTGCTTATGTCACAAGTCATTGCCATGGTAGCAGCTGCTTCCTGTACCGTCTGGCAGATCCCAGGGCCTCAACAATGAACTTCCTGTCATAGGATGGAAAGAGCATCCTTACAGGGAAAAGCAGGAGGGGGCAGGGCAAGGGACTTTAGGGGGGAATTAGTTCAGACAGCTTCATAAATATTGTGCCAGGCAAGATCTTCATGCTTCTGTACCTCCACCCAAAAATGTAGATGTTGTAAATTTACAGTGAGCCCCTCCCCCCAGTAACTTTCCTTCTGTCAATAACCTTTCCCGTGCATTCAGCCAATCTAGCATCTTTGCTGTAGTCGTCTATTGTACTTTTGATGGCCCTGCCGTTAGGCATGTAATCTAGCCCCTTCGAGATTTTCTCACTGCAGGGGGCAGGCCCGATGCCAATCTGGGAATTGATATCTGAGAACACCCCCAGCTTCCCTCCCTTTCCTAGGCTTGCTGTAGCACAGCTGCTGGGAAAAGGAGCGGAGTCGAGCTGACGCAGGGATGGGGTGTGGGGAGTAGCTCCCAGGCCTTGGAGCGCAGCCCAATTTGAATTAACCCTTCCCTGGGCATCAGTACAGGATATGCCATTCTGAACAGGAGGCAGCATATCCTTCCAATTCTGTGGGCAAATGGCAGTGATTCATGGAGGACCCAGCTCAACCATCCACCCACAACGATCCCCAGATGTATGCTGTCACAACGTGCAGCATGGATGAGCTGCGGGGGAGGAGAAGGGACGAAGACAAATTAATAGAAACTATCACACGGAAGCACAGTTTGTTGCTGGTGTTCCTTCAATGGAAAACACCAATATATCTGTCCTCTCTGCCACACCATCCACTAACTGCAATACATCAGAACTAACCTAGGAGTGAAAGTTCTTGTATCCTGTTTCCAAACACCCTGAGTCAGCCCATGGCCCTTAGCTGTGATATAGACCGGAATCCATACCCACAAGGCAAATGATATCCCATTTTCCCCATTTTCCATACCAGGCTTCTGCAAGAGAAATTTCTTAAATCCCCCCCCCCCCCCCCGGTTATTTCTAAGCCAATTGGATTCATCAGCATCATACCACCTGACCTGTAGTGTTCTCTGGAGAGAACGGGCCAGTAACTCAGTCCCTGAGTCAGTTCAGAATTCCCAGTGATGAAAACATCTGAAAGGCTGACAAATATTCACTTGTTGTTCAAGTGTTTGCAGGAGACCTGGATACAAGTGGCAGGATAAAATTATGCCCCTTTCTCACACTTCAGAATTCAGTTTACCTGACAGTTTTCACATCTCATTCAGAATGTTTTGTCCTTTTTTGTCCTGTAAACCCCCCCCACACACACACACACAACCCCCCACTTTTCTAGAACTACTACAAGATCCAGATATCTTTTCTCACCAAGGACTGTCTCATTTCCCCATGGGAAAATATTATTTTACTCAAGCTGACCATTGTGTATATGTGTGATATCTTCATGGATACTTAATGGATACAGCCTGGACTTAAAATAAATATGATTCTTGTTTTATTCTTTTTTTAAAAAAACCTTCCTAGTGGCAGTTCCCTGCTGTGCCACTCAGCAGAAGAGCATTCACAAACATTTTTTAAAAAAAATTAGAAAATGCTAGTTACCTAATTTCCAGAAATGCCTTTTAAAAACATTTTTGTGAATGTCCTTAAACATTTAGTTTCTGGAAGGCTGTGCACTCCCCCTCCAGCAACAGGGCACACATTTTCCCTGATTTTATCTGAAGTAATGTACAGCATGACTGCCTATCAAAAAGCATTATGGTGTTACTGGTGGTAAATGCTCACTACTACAAGTGTAAATCTGCAATCCTTACTTCAGGTACTACTAACTAGACTGTGGAATATAGTAAAAAATATGCTGAGTTTATGACCCCTTTCCCATTACTAAGTTTTGTTTTGTCCTAGAATTAGGACGTGGATTAGGGTGAGTACCAGAACTGAACTATTTAGCTAAGCAGTACAGAGAAAATCCTATGAAACAAAGGCTTTTTAAAAAAAAGCTTAGAGCAGACATTTTCACAATCTGTTCCTGGGTCCTGTAGAGGGGATCCACAAGCTACTCTGCAGCTGTCAGAGAGCTATCGGTAGCTTGTGAGCTGTCTGTTGGAGACCCTGGTATAGATTTTGTGTGTGGTTCATGAAAAAGACTGCGAGATGGTGCCAGTCAAAGGAAAGCTTTCCACTGAGCTGATCAAGCCTTATATGCTCCATCCAAATCCATCTGGCTCAACATGCACCTCCTTGCAGACCCCCTCCCCCACCCTGTGCAGCTGTGTCGCCTCAGGCTTGGAGCCTTATGAATTCTGCAAGCTAAGCAAGGTCAGGCCAGGGAAAAATGTGGAAGCGACAGCCCTCAGGAAAATCTAGGGTGCTGGAGAGGCACTCCCCTTGGCTTCAGAACCTTCTCTGCTGCGTCATTCCAGAGCCAGAAGGTACTCTAATTACTGGGGCCACAAAGTTCTGTCTTTTGTAAAAGCAAAAGGACAATATTCCTCAGGTTCTAAGCAGTACACTCCCAAGCATCTAACATGATGATCTTAGAAGTATGTGTGCACATACGCAAACAGTCCTCTAGCAGGAGGCAATGTTAACCACTCAGTTTGAATAGTTCTAGTATTACGCTTCCTTAAATTTGTCTACCCGAACTGTTGTTGGCAATTTAATAGCAGGCTGTTTTCCACCCCAAAAGCAGCTGCATCTCTGTGTGGGTAATCCAGTATAAAAAGCTCTCCATTCTCAGAGAGCTGTAGATCAGCTGTGGGCATTGCTGTTTAATTGAGTAAAACTCTTTAATATCAAATATGGGTGATATTTGCAGATGTTATAATATGGTTTCTGCTTGCAGGGTGGGAGCAAGCCTGTGTTGGCCTGAATTATTTTCTTTCTCTCTCTTGGGTACAGCATTTCTACCCCTTGCCCATCTCCTTGAGGATCACTGTCAGTCTTCACACCTTTCTATTCCTTTTGCAGTATCTTCAAAGATTTCATCAGATCTGGAGTCCAACTTTTACTATAAGTTATAAGCAAAAAGAAGGGATGGGAACCAGACAGCCATATTATCAGTTTCCCAATGTTAAACCAGAAATATGGGTACAGATTCCTATAACTCAGCTGATGAGTCTCCTAGAGAGTGTTATTCTTAGCCATATTCCAACCAACAATATATAATTTCAGGCCAGCAAGGGCCATATGCAAACAAATCAGATTTTACATTTCTTGTTATCTGTAATTTTTACATTGGCTAGAACTCTGGTCCAGTTTTACATTTTTCCTTTTATATTTTATATCTTGCTTTAACGGGATTCACATGTGCAAACAGTACAAGGGCACAAATTTCCTAATAATGTATAAAGCCCAGGGTGATATTCAGCAACTTGAATGATCTGGGAGAGCACTTCTCTTTCATTTTTTGGAACTGGGATTTGATTCCTAGAATAAGACTACGTTGAGGGAATTCAAACGCCAGTTCAGCATCCATTTCAGAGAGGGATCTGGGCTTTCTTCTGACTCAATGACTCAAGTCCAAAATTGAGTTATTCAAGGTCATTCTAGAGACCTTTAGTAGGACTACTTTGGATAAATGGTTTGAAACTTTAGTGTGTCTTGCCTTGTTCAGATGTTTTCTCTTCTCTTTATGGCCGCGAGCTAGCCTCGGTATCCCACAAGAAAGGATATCTAAACATAAGACTTTATTCAAAACTGAGTATGGCCAAAAGAGACAGGGGGGCATTCCCAGGTAGTGGTGAAATTTGGTAGTCAAAATAGACAGAGTAGCAGAAAAACATGAATTATGTTACAGGAATCATGGCTCTGAGAACTTGTATACTGATTGTCTGACTGACTCATGAATACAGAACTGACTCCTACAAACTGCAGCTAGCTCCCTGTCCACCCATATCTAGTTAAATACCATTTCACTTTCCTTGTGTGCAAATAGCCTACACACTTGTCTGATACTAGAGACTGTACTGATGTGAGAAAAAAGACAAGATGTTAGATTCTGTAAAGAAAACATATATAAGAAAGGCATGCAGGGCATGTGAGATACATTGATGTGTTCCTCTGCACAAGTGGGGCTTGCCACTGAGAAAGAAAACAACAAATAGCATAACGTAACGAATTATGTCTCTGTAGAACTGAAGATTGTGATTATATATTATAGGCTGAAAAGAAAGTTAGTGTCTCAAGCACATGCATGAAGCAACAGCAACTAGATCAGGGGTAGGGAACCTTTAACACTCAAAGAGCCATTTGGACCCGTTTTCCACGGGAAAAGAAAACACTTGGAGCCGCAAATAATTTTTGACATTTAAAATAAAGATAACACTGTTTATATTGGGTTTTTGTTACCTTTTACTCCAGTCATTCTGAGAAGCGCATGGATGCACCCGCCCTGCTGCCTGTGGGGCGGGCAAGGATGGGGCCAGCGGCTTGGCCTTGCCAGCCGCCGGGAAAGCACACCCCTCCCCCCCCGCTCGAACAGGGTGGGCGAGAGGGGAAGCCCGTGGCGCAGCCCAGCCGTCCGCGGGCAGTTGGTGCGCCCGCCCTGCTGCCTGCAGGGCAGGCAAGGATGAAGCCGGCAGCTCGGCTCATGGAGCCACAGTGCAAGGGCAAAAGAGCCGCATGTGGCTCTCGAGCCGCAGGTTCCCTACCCCTGAACTAGATAAAGGACTACCTGGGAACCCTACAAATGGAGGAAAGGCAGATACAGATATAACACACACAGTGCTTGAACATATATTTGAGAGCTGAAAGAAAGTACATGAACTTTTATAGCTGTTGCACATGTATGTAATCATACATATGGCACAGCACACAATAGTATGTGTTAGAAAAAAACCCCAAACAGGCTACAGGTGTATGCTCAAAACCTTCATACCTGGCAATGCATTGTATGTCCAAGCATCAGAAGGGCAGGTTGTGGTGGGTTTTCCGGACTGCGTGGTAATACTATCAACCACCTCTTTGCATAACAAGTTCCACCCAAACACTTACTGATTGGTTCCCCACCCTGGGACATGAACAATATATACCCCAAACATTTCCTTCTCTCTGGTCACAGTATGTAACAGACTTCCCTCTGTGATACACCTCTGAAGATGCCAGCCACAGATGCAGGCAAAACGTTAAAAATGAGATCCACCAGACTATGGCCACACAGCCCAGAAAACCCACCACAACCTGTTGAATCTGGCTGTGAAAGCCTTCAACAATGCATCAGAAGGGCAGTTTAACCAATCCAATTATTGCTGTAATCTGTGGTTCATAGGCTCTCAATCCTGAGGGAGGTCAAAGGGAGAACATGAGATTTTGTGACAGCATTTGCCTCTCTCCTTGAACAAGCATCTTTGTAAAGGGGGTTAGAAATTATTTCAGTTTAGTTTCTGATCATATTTATACTTTTAAAGGGACACTTTTAAAGGGAGCAGCAGTGGCATAGGAGGTTAAAAGCTCATGTATCTAATCTGGAGGAACCGGGTTCGATTCCCAGCTCTGCCACCGGATCTGTGGAGGCTTATCTGGGGAATTCAGATTAGCCTGTACACTCCGACACATGCCAGCTGGGTGACCTTGGGCTAGTCACAGCTTTTCGGAGCTCTCTCAGCCCCACTTACCTCACAGGGTGTTTGTTGTGAGGGGGGAAGGGCAAGGAGCTTGTAAGCCCCTTTGAGTCTCCTGCAGGAGAGAAAGGGGGGATATAAATCCAAACTCCTCCTCCTCCACTTTTGCTGCTAAAAAGTTTTGTGGAATGCAACTGTTTATGTTCCCTATTCCTATTTGCATCAGTCAAGGAGATCTTGGTGTGGCTTATTCTCATACATACACATACCATTATGGATGGGACGAATGGGTGTTGAATGGAAACACGTCTCCACATTTTATTTTATTTTTTGCCTGTAATGCTACATTTCTGTTCTGAAAGTTTTACCCCAATATGTGAAATGTATGTATGCACGGGGTTCAGTCAAAATTGCTTTTGGGTGTGAAAGGTAGTGTACACGTGCTTACAGGCACTGGAAACAGGCTCCAGGGTTTAGTCAAGTCGTCCCGGCCCATTCTGACCCGTTCTGTCACGAGGGAAACTTTTGTATGTAGTAGACCCAGATCGTGCCAAATTATTCGGCCCTTCCCGCGCCAAGAGGGCGACTGGGGGATTGTAAACTCCGTTCCGCCTTCGTCCAGTGACTCAGCCAAAGGCTACAAAGACCGCTGGGGGAAGAAGAGGTGCGGCCAGTTTGGAGTCCTTCAGACTGTATTAACCCTGGAGTCACCACGGGCCCTCAGAGCCGTGTGGAAGCCATTTGGCTGAAAAGAAACCCGGGAAAGGGGATTTGCGCACTCAGGGAGCAGCTCCGGTGCCGTTGCCGTGGCGCCCTCCTGCTACGCGCCCGCTGAATCAGCGCTTTCTTCTGTCTGCTGACTTGGGGCTTTAGGGATCGCGCTGGCGAACCCGGGAAGCGGCTCAGTCGGCGCTGCTTCTGCCCCCGCAAAGGACAACGGGTTCACTCTGGGTGCGGGCGCCTTCCCCGCTTCTTCCCTCCTCCCGCTCCGGATGTGAGCAGCGCTGCAGGAATGAGGTTCAACCCGTTGCGCCGGTCCCTACCCGCGGGCCCCGGAACCTCATTCCCCAGCGCTGAGCAGGCCGGACCCGGGAGCCGCAACCTCTTCCCAGTTGGCAGGCCTGGCGCCAAATGAGGTTGCTGCGTCTCCTTGGGTGGGACCAACTGGGAAGGAGGGACAAGGTAATAATAGAGTCGCCGGCACTCTCTTTTTATCTAAGCCCTGTTCATAAGTTACGCGGAACGCGGATTCCATCTGTGTACAGTGCACGCCCGATTTTTCTGAATACCTGTGTTGGCAACTCTCATATTATGTTCAACGAACTTATAGCACGCAAACTACGCATTTCTCCAAGTACTGGCTCCTGGTTTCCGTTGCAGAGTGAACACACATCGGCTGTTTGTTACCAACAAATGTACAAATATCGATTGTAACGTGTGAACTACAGGACTACAATGCTGAACGCCGCCCTGAGCCCTTTTGGGAATGGGCGGGGTAGAAATATGGAAAATAAATAAAATGCAACACACCCACCCTATGATATAAGCTCTGTTCACCAGTTTCAGTGAACATACATTCCGTCTATATATTGTATATAAAGATTTTTCTTTATACATATATCAAGTACTCTGAATGCTCTGAATACACATTTATCCAGGTAATGGTCCCCAATTTCATTTGTAAAAGTAAATATTTGGCTCTTATATACACTCATACAGGTAGGATGCACTTGCATTCACTGTAACATGTGAATAGATAATATGTTTGCTGGTACCTAGATTGTCAAGGTACACGTGAATTAAAGGGTGGAACCATAACATTCTTAGAGTTCTTTTTTTGTCTCCTGGCTTATGTGCTTTGCATTCATACTTTGTTCTCACTACAGGGGAGTGGGATTTTAAAGTCTTCCCATTTTACAAGCAACCAAGGCTGAGAAATCATAATTGCTGAGGGCTGCGTCATATAATATGCTACAGCAATGCACTTTTTGTTACTGTGGACTGTTTTTCACAAATGCTACCCTGTTTCCCTGAATATAAGACATCCCCTGAAAATAAGACATAGTAGAGGTTTTGCTGAAGTGCGAAATATAAGGCATCCCAGGAAAGTAAGACGTAGCAAAGTCTTTGTTTGGAAGCATACCCGACGAACAGAACACAGAAAAAATAAGACATCCCCTGAAAATAAGACAGCGCATCTTTGGGAGCAAAAATTAATATAAGACGCTGTCTTATTTTCGGGGAAACACGGTAGGCACAGTTTCAGACCGCTCAATGATTTTGGACTATAGTTGCAGGGTTCACATTATGGAATACTTCCTCACAAAGAAACATTCTGAGAAACTCAGTTTTATAGATCACAAAATGTATCCTTTAGGTTTTAGTTCAACTCCTTGAGAGGTGGTTCTGGTGTTAGAATAGTGTTTTAAGAGACCTGGGTTTAAATCTGCATTCTGCCATGAAGCTTGCTGTGTGGTTTGGCCACTCACTCAGCCTTACCTAACTTACAGGGTTGTAGTTGTAAGGATAAAATTTTGGAAGTCCCAGCATACTTTTAGGACTGCCTAGTTCCATATGAACCAACCCAGCCATATAGTTTTCTTTGGGGCTCTCTTTAGGTGTCCCCCTCATCTGACACTTGATAGGTGGTAAACTGAGAAATGGCCTTCTCAATCGCACTACCAAAATGGTGGAATTGTAGTCCATGAACATCTGGGGCACCAGAGTTGGACACTCCTGTCTTTGACTATTTAAACATTAAAATAAAGGGTATTTGGGACTTTGGGGGCTGAATTAAAACATTTTGTGATCTATACACCTGAGTTTCTCAGAATGAAAAAACTTTAAAATAAAAGAAGAGGCATTACCTAAATAAAAAAATTCAAAATTCAAAAAAACCTTTAATGGCATAAATACACAAAATTGAGCAGGTATCCAGGATAAGTTTAGACAAAATACTAAAACTCATAAAAATTACTCGCGGGAACTAAAAGCTTTAAATAAGAACTAAGCTACCATCTCTGTGAGCATTTGACTGCGTTACCTAAATCAATTGTCATCTGGCAACTGCTGTTCCAGCTTTGTGCTTCTGTCCTTAGGGACAGGGACATTAGCAACGTCAGTGAAGGGGAGTCTAAGGATCTTCTGGGGAAACAGCCTCTGTTACTGACATCAGTCACTTCCTCCTCTCACTCTCCACCACTTCCTGAACACCAGCATGTTGTTTTCTGCTGTGGTTGACTCCGGGGTGTGGGGGCGGGCAGGGGGAATATGCATTTGGAGACACATGGCAGGGGAAAGGTGAGGTTGGTATTACTGTATATTCTGTCAAATTTGGTACAGTGAGAAGCTGAATCCAGGATTTGTGGCTCCCAGTCCCCCTGCTCTATTAGATTCCCTCCCTCCTCCTTCCTCTCTGGGACCCAGAGAGAGAGGCTGGGAGTCAGTCCATTCTGTACTGCTGATTTCTGGGAGCTCCTTTGGGAAAGTCCCTGCCACTCCCTGACTCTCTTTCCACGGTAGTGCAATAAAAGTGCTTGCAACTATCCACCCTGCCTCTGACATGTTTAGGGCTTGGCATTGTTAATGATTTTACTATTTGGATCATTAATGAATGTGGCAAGATTGTAGTTCTGAATAAAAGGCCTGGAGATAGTGGGAAGAACTGTTGGCTGACGAGGACGGTATTGATGCCTTTGGGTAGGGTCTGGCTTCTCCAGAAGCATGGGGGAAGGGGTGACTGAGGTAAAATACCATTCTTAGTGGTTAAGAGTGGCCTTGAGTCAACCCTGGGCTCGAACTTTCTCTGCAGAGCTGGTTGAGACCAAACATTAAAATACTCTGTCCTCTACAGTGGATTTTCTAAATCCTAGTTTGTCCTCATGTAACCTGTCTGGTCCTGTTGTTTGTCAAGTTTGAACAAGACTCTCCCATACTTCTGGAGTGTCCCACCCTGACTGAAACATGTTCCACTCGCCGTGTTCCTGATTTCCACCCTGTGTTCATGTTCTTGAGTTTTCTACAGCTGTGTCTAATAGACTGCTGGATACTGTGGTGGTGGCCATTCGTGAGCCACTAGTGAAACTCCTTCAAATGTTATACACTACCCTATCTGGGATATGTGTGGTTGATGGGAAATGTAACTAATTGTACCATAGGTGACTTAGTTCAGCTTCCTGAAGCTGTGGGTGATATGCATTCTCTCAAATGGTTAAGCCTTCCCTGTTTTTCCAAATCAGTGTCCATCTTGCCCAAAGGCTCCTAGTTCTTCTTTCAAGTTCTGCACTTGGCAACCACTTTTGTGTTGGTAAGTTTTCCCCTGACTAGCTATATACTATATACTAGCTATAACACAGGGTGGAAATCAGGACTAGCTACATACTATATACTAGCTATAACACAGGGTGGAAATCAGGACTAGCTATATACTATATACTAGCTATAACACAGGGTGGAAATCAGGAACACGGCAAGTGGAAACATTATAGAGCTCTAGGGTCATCTAATTATCTATGCCATGGGCTTATGCTTATGAAATACAAGATGTTGTAGATTAAGTCTAGGAATGGTAGCTAGTAGGGTAGAAGCAGAACTGTCTTTGTACGTATAGAATTCCCAGATGACTTGGATAAATGTCACACTACCTATGTGTGTTTCTGATGGAGGGAGCTTTGACTGATGACAGTTTATACCTGGAAAATCTGGTTGGTCGTTAAGATGCAACGGGACTCAAATGTAGCCACTCCCTATGTGATATATCTTAGGTGTACTTGTACGGGAAATGGGAGAGATGAATTGGACACATTAATGCTAGCAGGAGCTTCAAACCAGTGGGCCATGGATTTATTTGCACTTGGAGATAAAAACAGTGTGAAACAGTCGAAGTGATCCACTGAATATAGGGCTGGGTCTTTGACCTAGGAAACCTGCAGTTCTGTTGGAAACATTTAGGTTTAAATTTCCCCAACAGTTTCACACTATTCTGATACTTTAATTTTTATTGCCATTTCAAGATATGTGATGGGTAAATTTATTCCCAGATCAGAATTTCATCCCCAAATCCTACCTCACTGGGCACAATACTCTAATACGTTGTCTGTACTAAAAAAAAAGTCCTTTATTTTCATTCCCTTAGACATAACTCATCAGGTTGACTCCAAGCTGCAAGTACAACCCAATAATTCAGCTTGTAAGGATCCAGGAAGCAGAATGCCATGTCATGCAACTCTTTCCCAGCTCTGTCAAGGATTGTTTATAGGAAAGAGAAACCATGTAGGTCTCAAAGCATCTAATATTCATGACCAAGTGTGGTGATTGGGTGAGGATGAAAAGAACAAGCAAAAGAGAAAATTCAGGATCTCCATCTCACAGCCACTTAATTGTTCCTTGGAAATGTGTGCAAAATAATAATCCATTATAGCTACTCTGAATTCACTGCACAGTCGTGGTTGCAGTGCATTGATTGTGAAGCAGTGTGTGGTAAAGTGATCTTGAGCATGAGAGTCTTTGGTCCACTTGTCATCTGTGTTATGATTTGGGACTACAATATTATACAGCTGTCATACAGCTAGGATTTTTTATTTGTATTTTATTCTACTTTTATTAGGTTTTATTAGACTTATTATATCCCACCCTTTCTCATCCAAGGACAGGTGCAGGGTGGCTTACAAAAGTACAATACAAAAATATAACATCTGACCATATATTTAAATACCCCATTTCCTATTATTATAGGATGTTATAACTGATTGAGTGGCTGACCCAGGAGGAGGAGCCAATACAACATCAAGCCCAACCCGCCCAACTAAACTCATAATCAACTTAACTAAAATACAAATATATCAACAAAATTGGGAAGGGTAGGGAAAGATAGGGATGCTGTGCCTCAACCATAATCCTGGTGGAACTTCTCAATCTTACAAGCCCTGCAGAACTGGACAGAATAGGGCCTGGATCTCAGATGACAGATAGTTCCACCAATCTGGGGCCAGAGACTAAAAGACTGTAGCTTTGGATGAGGATAGCCAAACGTTTTTAAAGCCAGGGACCACCTGCAGATTATTTTCTGTAAAGCGTAGTGCCCTCCAGGGGTTATATTGAGAGAGATGGCCCCAGCCCATTTGGCACTTTAAAGGTTAACACCAAGATCTTGAACTTGATTCAGTGTTCAACTGGTAACCAGTGCAGCTGGCAAAGTATAGGCTGAATATATGATCTTAAAGACATTCCTGTAAGAACCATCTCCACCGCATTCTTGACCTGCTGAAATTTCCTGAGCAACCTCAAAAGTAGCCCTGGGTAGAGAGTTACAGTAGTTTAACCTGGAGATGACCATCACATGGATTGCTGTAGCTGGGTTGAGACAAGACATTTAGGGTACCAGCTACTTAGCCTGGCAGAGATGGCAAAACGCCACTCTAGCTGTAATTGTGACCTGAGTCTCCATAGAAAGGGAGGCATCCAGAGACACACCCAGGCTTCTGACAGTAGGTGTGCCTGTTAATTCCACCCTAAATTTGGCAGTTGAGATCCCAGCCCTGAATCTCCCCCATCAGCTATAGGATCTCCTTCTTCAATGGACTGCATTTCAACCAGCTCTGTTTCAACCATTCCACCACAGCCCCAAGACACCTGGCCAGATTTTCTGGGATGGTGTCCAGCTGGCTTTCCATCAACAGATACAGCTGGGTGTCGTATTAATGCCATCCCAAAACTCCAGACCAGCTGGACAAGGGATTGCACATAGATACTAAATAAATTTGGGAAAAGGATCGCCAGGCTTAATGTCTTTATTCTTTAAAAAAGTGTTGGGACTCACACGTCTGGAAGCCATGCCCCTTTCCTTTTAATCCCAGATGTGTAGTATTTGTTGCGGTTGCATAATGACACGGTACTCTATTATTTTACACTTCAAAGCTGGGCCTTGGTACTGAAAACAGGTTTCCAGGCTAAACATGAATGAATCCTGTGTCAAATTTAACTGCCACTCCTGATGTTTAAAGCAAAATGCGCTTGGAAGTAGCTCTGTATAAAATAAAGGTGGGCACGTTTTGTGTTGGAATGTAAAAGGGAAGGTAGACTTGCAGAAGGGAAGGGAAACCCCCTGTTCTTGAAGCAACTATAAGCATCCTTTCTTGAATATATATATTTAACATTCATACCCTGCATTTTTAACATGTTTGTTCCTGAGACAGTTGCAGAGATCCAAAACCTTAAGCAAAACAGATGGGCATGAAGAAGAATCCATGGCTAGCTTTCAAGTGTGGAATCAAGATTTAAGATAATAGGAGTGGGGGAGGGGTTCTTGAGGTGGAAAACAGCTGGGTTGTGGTTTGGTACTCAGGAGCAAGTAGAAACCTGCAAACATTTCAAGCATGTATTTTTGTTTGTTTGTTTTCAGTATCTGGGATATTCTGTACCCACCCACCTTTATTGCATTGTGAAAGTGCTGCCTCTTGCGTTCTCCACATTCTACTTTGTCCCCAGCCCCTTTGGGCTAATAAGTTAGTCTCTTAGAATTTGGATGGTTCATGAATGTTTTGTGACGTCAGCTCACCCAGTGACTAAACTTGGTGGCGAACCTGTGGCACTCCAGATGTTCATCATCGTCATCGTTGTTGTTGTTGTTGTTGTTGTTGTTGTTGTTGTTATTTATTCAATTTGTTAAACCGCCCCACCCCCGAAGGGCTCAGTTGGCCATGCTGGCAGAGGTGATGGGAATTATAGTCCATGAACATCTAGAGTGCCATCGGTTTGCCACCACGGAAGGGACTCAGTTCTCTGTGTTCCATGGCTTTGCAACATTATTGAAGCTCTGCCAAAGGTTAGAAAGGTCTCAAAAGGGTGTGTGGGGGGGATGCTCCTATGTAGCACAGGTTCTGATCTTTATTACTATCACTGTGATGAGGGAGACACCAGGCAAAGTTTCTTACTGGGGGGGGGGGGGGGAATGTTCCCAAAGTGGCAGGTTCTCATACTGTGTGTGTGTGCCAGTCGGGGCATCTTTGTTGTAAGAAACTATCTCAGTTAACCTGATTGTGCTAGTTGATATGGTTTTACCCAACAGACTTGATAGGAGATCAGTGATGGTGTTTCTTAATTATGAATACGACACCGGAATTTTGGGAACTGACAGGTAGATCACTAGAATCAATTTCATTTCAAATTTGATCAAGGACAGACCTGTGATTATTTTTTTTAGCAGGAATTGGTTGTTTATCTTATTTAAAGTTCACCTTTCTCACTTGGAATCGAGGCACATTACAGAGTACAGAAAGAGACAAAAATATAATTATATGGTATAGGACATCCAATGACCGGTGGAATTGGATTAGGAATTTTAAAAATAAATGACAATACAATAAGACTAGGAATACAGGATGAAATGACAAGGTCAACAGCAAGCCCCCCAGGACTAGGAGCTCCAGGGGATGGCTCCAGAGGTTGATATTGCTGCTTTAGAGAATATGAGCATTTCTCGTTTTCCTGCCTTAACCAGTAATCGGTTTGCTTCTGATCTGCTTTGTTTATATGCTTGCTACTAAAGGTTATGTTATAAGGACGCCATAAGTCTGCAGTATTGTTTATTTAAAACATCTCCTGCAGATAGTGGTATATATAGTGGTTAAGAGGAGAGGACTCTAATCTGGAGAACCGGGTTTGATTCCACAAGCCTCCACATGAAGCCTTGTGAGTGACTTTGGGCCAGTCACAGTTCTCTCAAAACTCTCTGAGCCTCACCTATCTCACAAGGTGCCTGTTGTGGGGAGAGGAAGGGAAAGTGACTATAATCTGCTTTGAGACTCCTTATGGTCGAGAAAAGCAGGATATGAAAACCAACTCTGCTTCTTCTGCAGTGTCTTATGTACTAGTTACTATAATCATCAATAGAAAAAAAGCTAGTTAAAATAGAAATCTCTGATCCAAAGAAAACTAAACTCCCGGACTTCTTGGAAGTCTATAACACTTAAGATGGGACTGGGGAAACCTAAGAAGATCACAATAAACTGTGTGTTAGGTCTGAAGGGGAATGGGAGTGTACTGTGGACTTGGGACAGAGTTCAGGCTTGAGGGATACTCTTTGCATTACTCTCACTATAGTAATTACCCAAATGTTTCTATGCATTAAGGAAGCTCCAGGTGTGGCCAGTTAAAGGGTTTTAAATGCTGACTCAGGCTTTGCTCTCCCTCCCCCTTTCTGTCCTGGAGAGTCACTGGTCTGGCCAGTATGGGTGCCGGGCCTTCTATTGTAGCAAAGCTGGGAGGCAACGCCAACCTGGCGCCTTGCTCTGCCCAGCCCTGGCTGGCAGGGAGGTGTCTTTGGCCCAGATGCTCCTGCAGGGGCAGGTTTCTCTGGGTGGAACGTGCCTGTGTGGAGTGAGGGAGGCTGCCTTTGAGACTTGATTCTCCTCCAGGGAAATATTTGACATACCCACTGGCTTCTCTTAGCACCTACCTAGGCAAAGGGAAGAGAAGAAAGCAAGCCATATAAGAGTGCTTTCTTTCTTGCCTTCTTTCCCAGCTCTGTATCTCATGGATTTAGGTTCTGTTTAACTTGGGAGAACTACTGTATTGAAGAGTATACAATTTGCTTGTTGAATACATGTTTTCTTTCCCTGCTGCTGGGCCACAGTTCTGGGAGAAAAAGCACGCACCTACTGATTTTTTACTTGTCATGCATAAAGTCTGGCTAGAAAGAAAAGGTGACGTATCTACACATTTTCAAGTGACTGTTGCACTATTTGACTGCCTCATACCGGGATGGGGTTGATACTGGGGGGGGGGGTGTTCTGTGTGTTTAGCAGTGACATGACAGATTGAAATTCCTGACCTGAATGGTAAAGAACGAAGAGTTCTTGGGAAATTTTAGGAAGTGATGCTCAGCATCAGTTCTCAGAGCCTCTTCCACCCATCTCTGCCCTGAAATGTCACCAAGCCATCAATTTGCAATGGCCCTTATAGGCTCTCTAGTTGGATCCCTGCTCAATTCAAGGTACCCAGATCTAGATCATTCTTGACAGATGGCTGCTTGAAGACTTCCAGGAAGGGAGAGTGCTGCCCCCATGATTGCTTCCATTGTCAGGCAGCTTTTACCATTATGAAATGTCTTCTAATGTTAAACTGAAATCCATTCTCTTATAACTAAAGCCCATTAGATCTTGGATTTCCCTCTGGAACAGCGGAGAAAAAGTATTTTCCTTCTTCCATGTGACAGTTATTCAGTATTTAAAGAGTACAATCAGGTCCCAGTCTTCTCCAGGCAGGAGGTGAAAGTAACTTAATATTTTACTGGCATAGTCTCTCGGGTGTGTGTGTGTGTGCGCGTGTGTGCTTGAAACAAAGAGATTTCTTATTACTATTCTGTACCAGCTTACTTTCATCCCTGTTGGCTAAATATACCCAACTAAACCTTTCCTCATAGAATTTATTTTCTGGACCCACAACTATTTTCAGTGCCCTCTTATCCTGTTCTAGTTAGTCTACCTTACTCTTAAAGTATAGTGTCCATAACTGGACATAGTCCTCCATATGAGGTCTGTTGTGTGCAAACTTTTGACTTGGATACCATGCTTTTATTAATGCAGCCCAAAATTGTGTTATATTTTTCTTTTCTTTTTTGCAACTGTTTCATGCTGCTGATTGGCTTTCAGTTTGTAATCAACTGCAATCTTGAGATCCTTTTCACGTGTACTATTGCCAAGCAAGGTACGCATCCATGTGTGAATATACGTTCTGTTATTTCAGCAGTAGTTGGCTTTGACAGGGTTGACCTGCATTGTTAGGGTGCAGTTGATGTTTGTCATAGGCCCCTTCCGCACATGCAAAATAATGCCTTTTCAAACCACTTTCACAACTGTTTGCAAGTGGATTTTGCCATTCCGCACAGCTTCAAAGAGCACTGAAAGCAGTTTGAAAGTGCATTATTCTGCATGTGCGAAATGAGCCATAGATGACCTTTTGAGTTTTTTCAGACAGGCAGAGGAAGAACAAGCCAGTCTTTTTTCATCTCTGGGAGGAGCATGAACTTGATCCTGGTGCCTCAAGGCCAATTCAGATCTTACAAAGTGCTTGCGGCTGCCACCAGATTCACATATTACAAGGTCCTTGCGGCTGCCACATTGAGCTTCAATCAGATGTGCACCAGGAGTTCCCTGCTGGGAATTTAATTCTTATGGTCATGGGGGCCTGATTCAAACTATGGGGGCTCCCCCACCCCAACTGGTGCTGCTTTCCCAACTGGAAACAGCTGTTGGGAGCTGCTTCTTGCACTGCTGGGAAAACTTGCATGTATTGATGGTTGCATGAAGTTTTCCCAGTGGCACAAACAGGAGGACTCTGAGGCCATTTCAGGTTGGGAAGACAGCTGTGAGAAGGAATGCTGAAGACTCTCTCCCTGCATTCCACAGTCTCAGTCTGGATCTGAATCAAGCTCTTACATGCTTGGAATTAAGTTTCCAGTGGTGACTTCCATGACCCCATTTGATCAGAAGTCCTCCTGGCAGACACAAGGATTTTGTAATGTGTGAATTATCCCTGAGGCTCCAGGATCATGGTCTCACATCACACTCAAGGATGGATGCAGCCATATTGAAATTACTGCACTGAACACTTTGCATTGCCTCTGGGAAAGGGATGCAACTGTCCCTTCTTAAGAGTGACACATGCATTTCAATTTTGGAGGGGTATTTTCATGACATTGAGAGCTAGGAACTTAGATTTTTTAAAAGGGGGTTTTATGAGTAGGATAATGTGCTTTGTATGAAAATGGTGTGTGTGTGTGTGTGTTTACAGGAGTTCAAGATTTATCAGATGTAACTATAGTTTTAACCCGTGAGGCTGCAGCTCTTTTTATGTAACATCCACTTTAAGCCTAATCAGAAAAAAGAAGCATGGAAGGAGTCACGTGCACATTCTCTGTTTTAGGTTGGAAGGAAGGCTTCATATCTGAAGAGGTTCCCCTTTTTCTAGCTTCAGATATCTTCCTTTTTTTTCTTTTAGGGGGAAGGGAAAAGCTTGAACTGCTGCTTGGGGCGAGTAGGAGGCTGCACGGCACAGCCCTGGGATGGGTAGAAACACAAAGTGCCAGGATTGGAAACTCGCTGCCCTTAGCATTAATCCATATCAGAACCCTCAACCTGGCCAGGTACTTCCTCCCTTCAGATTTGTAATACAGTGAGAGTTTTGGGTGCTTCTGTGTGGGACTCAATAAAGCAATTAGGTACAAGAGTTAAATATTAGAGCCCAAAACATTAATGAGAGTTTATTTTAGGGAGAGAGTGTCATCTAGGCCAATTGCTGGGGTGAGGCAAACTCAGTATCTAGTTCTGGAAGGGCAGCTGAGACTAGTGATCAGCGTAGAGGGAGCTAGGAACCAGGTCCCCTGTGAAAACGCACCGAGCTGGTTTCAGGTCTCTGATTTTGTGAGCAAAACCTGAGGGTATTGTATAGGATATAGCTAGGCCTAGATTGAGCAAATCAAGTCTAGGATCTTTCAGACTTTCTTCTGGCCCTGAGGCGTAATAAGAGAATCTTTCAGGGATTCTGTTACCTGTGGCTGTGCCTGGTTCTATTACTGCCCCCCCCCCCCCCCCCCCATAAGGCTTTTTATGACTATCTGGAGTTTAGTTCAGAGCAGGTTTGTTTGTATTCTTTAAGAGACTGTTCCAGTGTCAGATCTCATGTTCATGTCCAATGCTAAGAGCACAGCTCAGGGCTGCCGGAGCTGGAGCCTGTGTATGAGACACAGTTGATCCCTTTGTGGTTCCTTGGTCCGTACACAGGTGCCAGCTGTGCCTCCCACATCAGAGAAACTACTCAAAAGTAGTTGCTTCATTCCTCACGCCCTCTGACAATCTGTGTGCAGACTGAACTTTATTAGGTAAAACTCCAGCACCCTATACATAAGATCACACCCTTCTATTCTATGTTAATCTGATCCACGTGGGATGACGACCACACCCTCAATCTGTACTTACAGTTTTCCAGGCTGGGGTTCCAGAAATGCCTTTGCTACACAGTGAGAGAAATCGCGTCCATTCACTGCTGCAAACTGTACCCTCTCCATGCCATTTTGTAACTGTTTCTCCGTGACCCTGGTCTGCTTCTGAACATATGAGTCTGGTACTCTGTTTTAGAATCCCCATTTCACTCAGTGTTACATTAGAAGAGCAGAGCCCCCGTTCACCACTCTGATTAGGTGTGGTTAAAATGTTGGATTTAGGGTGTCAAGGGAAACTAATCAGCATTAAACTATCTTGGTTATGAACCCACAGAATAAGTATTTCCACCTACCCATGGAAATCTATACAGAATGGAACCCCATGAAGACAATTCTTGTGGACACCTAAATGCATCTTTGGTAACAGAGATCATAAATGATCACATAATAATGGGCACTTGTGGCAGGTAATGGAAAATAGATTTTAAAATGGACACTAAGTAAGTATATTTATGCAGGATAGGTCTGTCAGTAATTGACCCTTGCAAAATGGTTGTATGTGCAAAATGTTGTTCTTTTTGTAATCAATTTCTGAGGATCAAATACACATTTATTAAATAATTTTCATATGGGGAGGTGAAAAATTCAGAATGAAACATCACACTTTAAATTGTTAATTTTGGCCTCAAAAACTAAATGTGATTCAGTCAGAGGCCGTTTCCGCACGGCCTCCCTGTCGCCTCCACGCCGGCGAGAATTCCGCCGGCGTGGAGGCGAGCGTCGCATCGCGATGCAACGATGCGACTGCCTCAGCAGAGGCCGACAAGCGGCAGATGGTTCCGCCGATCGGACGCCTTTCAGCTGCCGTTTCCTTCATCATTAGCCGCTTCGCTGCCCCTCCGACCTCCAGGGTCGGAGGACAGCGCATGGGCAGGCTTCGACGGCCAGCAGGCGCACACGGGACAAGGTGAGTGGACGGGCAGGGAGACAGCGTGTTTCCGGCGGCGCGGTTCGCACCGCGCCGCTGGGAAGACGCTTTCCCCCCAACAACAACCCTTTAAAGGTTTAAAGGGTTGTTGTTTAGGGCGGCCTGACGACGCCCTGGGGGAGGGGGAGGGCAGACAGGTCGGCGCTGCTGCGTTGCAGCAGCGCCGCCTGTGCGAACGGCGGCCTGGGGGCGGCGTTTTTACCGCCCCAAGGCCGTCGTTTTTGGCCCATGCGGAAAGGGCCAGAGTGCTTTAAACGTGGTGGTAAAGCTCTCCATTGTTTGGTTATTGTTGCCTATTCAAGGGAATGTTTTGTGATTGAGACAATAAATCAGCACTTCCAAATGATCCTAAATATCAAATATAAGTTAACATTAACTAACAGAGCTTAACCCTAGAACCTGTTTTGAAATAATTGGTTGGGGATGGGGTGTACAGCTGGCAATGTAAACAGTTGGAGTAACGGTACTATGATAGAATCATAAATAGTGACAAAATAACTTTTTTAAAGCTTTATTGAGTCTCCAGTGTATTGATTTTTTTCTTATTGTAATAGAAAAATCAAATAAAAAATGAAAATAGTAAAAGAAGGTGGTAGGCATAAACATGTTCAGAGTGCATTTCTGTTACACTCAATAGGCAGTGCCAGCTCTCTTACATTTAATATCAGAAGCTAGGAGTTTCTGTTTTCAGAAATTGTTTTTTCCAGGACCCATTTAAGAAATCAAAACAAATTAAGTACTAGTAAACTACTGATGCCAAGCACTGAACATTGTTGTAGGAGATCTGCAGGTTAAAAAGTTGGGCATAAATTGTGGGAATGGATGAATAAACTGCTGAATAGTACAACTGATAGTAGAAAATATCCCATCTGCTGTCAAATGTTAAATGAACACCTGAAAGTCAAATATCAGTAGTGAAATATTAAATCCTATCATCCTAGTCAAGTATCTAATGCAAACCGCACTTTTCCGTGCAATCACTAATATCTTAACGGCAGTAAATTGCAAATATATACAAATGAATATTTGCAAGAACTGTTCTCCAGCAGAAAACAAATAAGTAATGCTGTCTTAGAACCAAGGAGACAAAGAATTCCAAGCAATGACTAAAACTCTTGTGGGATTTGTATAAAAGGAGTTTTAAAGATGTTGTTTTATTGAAACCTGCTATGTCTCCAAAGACAACAGTTATCCCTATCCTAATGATTTCCCATGTCTTTTTTAAAGAATGGGAGGTGGGGGCGGCTTGAAGGTGGATGTTCTGTTTAGTTCTTCCTAACCAGTTATCCCAAAGGGCTCTCCACAGATAGGGAAGCTGAACCTATGGTGGGGGAAGTGAGTCAGCTTCACATGCTGAATCAGCAATAGGCCCAGGAATAGAACCCAAGAGCCCTGACACCAAACTCTCCCCAGACCTCCTGGTCCATCTTCTCTTAACTGAGAAGGGCATTTTAATTTACATGCAATTAATCCTCTCTTTCTGTGTGTGTGTGTGTCTGTGTCTGTGTCTCTCTGTGTGTGTGTTCATTATGGTTTTTTTGGGGGGGAGGGGCAGAAGACTACAAACAAGACTACAGTCTTATGCTGACCTATCTGGGAGCAAACCCAAACTGAATACAGGGAGCAAACATGAATAAGATTGAGCTTCATAGTTGTAATCCTATGCAGATATATACAGAAATTACACACTGCGTACTTAAATCATATGTATTTCAATGGGATTTAGGCTCACTCCATTTTATTCAGATTATAGCTACATTTAGAGTTAGTAGATTATCATTATTTATCTAAAAGTAAGTCTTACTGAACTTAGTAGGGCCTGCTTCTGAGGCAAACCATTCTTCCTTTCCCTCAGTGCAGTGATGTAAGCTGCAATTTGTATTGCCAAATGACATGGTGGGGGGAGGTCTTGAATGCAAAACTTCATCTGTAATATTTAGCAAAGGAGGAGGCTTCATATGGGAGCAAGTGCTACTTATTAACAATTTTGGAAACAATCTAGGCATGCCTACTTAGAAATAAATCCCATTTTATTCAATAGGGCATACTCCCAAAAACATGTTCTTAGGATTGCCATATTAGAGCTTTAAACAATGGTACCATCCCTTTAATTTGTAAATGGGGTCATCAAGGGCTTGGGTAACTAGGGCAGTGTATCATATAGACAAAATTTGAGTTTGATTAGTGAGCTCTTAATGCTCCTTTCTCCCAATGTGGAACTTTTGGAAGGGTTGAATCATAGAATCACAGAGGAAGAGACCACAAGGGCCATCGAGTCCAATCCCCTGCCATGCAGGAACACACAATCAAAGCACTCCTGGGAGATGGCTATGCAGCCTCTGTTTAAAAATCTCCAAAGAAGGAGACTCCACTACATTCTGAGGCAGCTTATTTCTGAATGTTGCCAAATAAATAGTAGTTAAAGTATGATTTTGTGAAAAGCCAGAAATTGCCTGTTCAGCCTGGTGAAACTGATTGATAGTATATGTAATATACATAGATAATTAGAAAGTTAGGCTGTTATTTTCAGCAGAATGATGAAGTTGTTTTGACTGTAATGTATATAAGCTTGAAGAGCTTATATCCTAATGAAGAGCAATTCAACAATGTAATGAATATTGACTAACAGATTAGCAAAGAAATGAAGTTAACTAGGAAGCCTGCATTCAGGCTCTAATGCTGGGAAAGTTACAATAATTAATTTGCCTTGCACATAATGGATGCTACCAAACTGCATTAGATGCAGATAATATTTTGCCACTTGATTCAGCAGGAGAATTGCACTTTTTAGTTGTAATGCTTAGAAAGGTAAATTTGCATGCAATATTGGACTGATATTTGATTCAGTTCAAACAGTAATTGCAGCCTTAATGATGGACAAGGAACACAAATAATAAATAACTTTGAATCACACTAGGAGGAAGCCTGAGGGCAAGCTAGAACATAACTCCATGTTTTCTGTTAAGCTGCACAAAACACGTGTCCTCAGGTATATACTGGTTCCCAACCTCCTTCAATTCAACTCAGTAAGCTCCTTCTTGCTGCTATTGACAGAGCACTTAGGCTGATAGGAGCTGGTTTAGTGTAGTAGTTGAAGTACTGGACTGGGATTGGGTGACCCAGGCTCAAATCCCCATTATGCCATTAATAGAGGTGTCAACAAGCCTTGAGGAAAACATCCTGTCTCATTAACAAAATTGAATGTTTATTTGTATCTATGCTGTGAAAAGGTTCAGCTGCCCATTGCTACACATTAGTAAGGGACAGGGCATTTGTCTCCAGACCTGTTGGAAAGTGTAGCCATGAGGCGTGGAGGGTGACTTTGGGTCAGTCATTCTCTCTCTCAACCTAATCTACCTGAAAGGATTGCTGGGAGAGTAAAATGGAGGACAGGAGATCCATGCATGCTTCCACAAACGCTTTGAAGGAAGGGTGACATAAAAAATGAACTAAACAAATTCTAATATGTATTGTTGAAGGCTTTCACGGCCGGACTCAACTGGTTGTTGTGGGCTTTCCAGGCTGTGTGGCCGTGGTCTGGTAGATCTTGTTCTTAACGTTTTGCATGCCACCCCTCACTCTTTTCCCTCCCTCATTCCCCTTTCCTTGCATGGCACACCCCTCCCTCCCCTCCCCCTCCCTCCACTAGGGTGGGTGGGCCATGTCCAGATGCCGGACTCCCTCCCCTCCCCCCCTCTTGCATGCCACCCTCCATGCCTCCCCTCCCTCCCTCCCCTTCTTTTGCATGGCACCCCTCCCCCTCTCTCACCTCCCTCTGCTAGGGTGGGTGAGCCATGTCCAGATGCCGGGGCCCCTCTCTCCCCTAGACAGATCTGGTAGATCTTGTGTCTAACGTTTCGCCTGCATCTGTGGCTGGCATCTTCAGAGGTTTATCACAGAGAGAAGTGTGTTACACACTGTGTCCAGTGAGAAGCAATTGTTTAATGGGGTAAATATTGTCCATGTATTGTCCCACCCTGGGACATGAACAATATATACCCCACTGAACATTCCCTTCTCACTGGACGCAGTATGTAATGCACTTCTCTCTGTGATACACCTCTGAAGATGCCAGCCACAGATGCAGGCGAAACGTTAGACACAAGATCTACCAGATCTGTCTAGGGGAGAGAGGGGCCCCGGCATCTGGACATGGCTCACCCACCCTAGCAGAGGGAGGTGAGAGGGGGGGAGGGGTGCCATGCAAAAGAAGGGGAGGGAGGGAGGGGAGGCATGGAGGGTGGCATGCAAGAGAGGGGGAGGGGAGGGAGCCCGGCATCTGGACATGGCCCACCCACCCTAGTGGAGGGAGGGGGAGGGGAGGGAGGGGTGTGCCATGCAAGGGAAGGGGAATGAGGGAGGGGAAAGAGTGAGGGGTGGCATGCAAGGGAAGGGAGGGAGCCCGGCATCTGGACATGGCCCACCCACCCTAGTGGAGGGAGGGGGAGGGGAGGGAGGGGTGTGCCATGCAAGGGAAGAGGAATGAGGGAGGGGAAAGAGTGAGGGGTGGCATGCAAGGGAAGGGAGGGAGCCCGGCATCTGGACATGGCCCACCCACCCTAGCAGAGAGAGGGGGGGAGGGGAGGGAGGGGAAGGGATGCCATGCAAGGGAAGGGGAGTGAGGGAGGGGAGGGAGTGAGGGGTGGCATGCAAGGGAGGGGAAGGAGGGGACCTGGCATCTGCACATGGCCCACCCATCCTAGTGGAGGGAGAGGGGAGGGAGGGGAAGGGGTACCATGCAAAGGAAGGAGAGTGAGGGAGGGGAGGGAGTCAGGGGTGCCAGGCAAGGGAGGGAAGGGCACTGCCACACAGCCCGGGAATCCCACAACAACCAAATTCTAATATATTTGTGTGACAAGTTGCAATTTTTTTTAAAGTTTCTGTTTTAATTTTGATACATTCTCCAAAAGCGTGCACATGGTTACATTATGTTGCTATTTTATCACCTCCTCCCAAACATCCCTTATCATTGTCGAGATACTGACTGGCTGCGCATTGTTGGGTTTGCCCAGGATTAAGGCTTACATTTTAGCTATCAACTGCCTGTGCTCTGAGTTTCTTGAATTATTTTCCTCATCTAGGTTCTGATGGGGACTGGCTGCCACGTAAGAAATAATCCAGCCTTCCTTTTACAGAGGTACATCTGATTCCTTCCTCTGCGATTGCTCCCCACAAAACCTATATGCTGTATTCAGATTTTTCTTTTTCATTTAATGGTGTAAAACTATGGAACAATTAACAATTATGCTTTTGTCTTGTATTTTACAAAACAAAAACATTTTTTTAAAATCCCCAATCATGCCATTTTAGTCTTTCAGGAACATTCACACGTGTGTTCTCTTCAGAGGTTATGTAGTTTAAAGAAAGTGATCAAACCCCTCCCTTCAATTCCAAGTCTTCTGATTGCTTCAGATCTGGATACAAAATGCTGAAGGTGCAAATCTTATATTTGCATATCACAGACAACAATATGGGAGCACTGCTAAATGACACAATCGTTTCTTTAAAATGCTGGAGAATTCTAAGACAAACTGCCAAACTGAGCAAAATATTTTAGCACCATGTGGCAAAGGGATAGCAACACATGCTGCCTCATGCTGTGGAACTGGACAGATATTTCTGTACGTTCTTTGCGTGCTGCTTATGCTGCTGGTCTTTCCCCCACCCCCATTATGCAAACTCCCCAGAGGCTGGGTACCTTTTCCACGCTTGCCAAGCAAGGGTGTGTTGCCTGCCGCACCCTAACCTTCACCCTCCCACATGATGCCTGGATTTAAGCAGCCAAACAGAGACAGTGATTAAAGGGCAACACCAGAGGCTGGCACTTCCTGCTATGGTGCCTGGGAGGAGGGCAAGATCCAGGATCCTGTCTTTCCAGGCTGATCGAGGCTGCTGTGTTTGACCATTCTGGCAGAGGTCCCATCTGCATCTCCTCCTTTCATTGCTTTAGATTTCTTCACGGTATCTGCATCATTAGTCTTAATAATACAGCCTCACCTGTAGTATTGTGGTTTCCTTTCCTCTGAAGTCTGTTCCCCCCACCTCTGTTTCCCCATGCTTTAGTTCTACACAGTAGAACCACCCCTATTTAAACAGTCTCTCTGCACATAACTAAGTCTGGATTTACATCAAGATGTGGGATTGTAATGCAGGGACTAGAGGGAGAGTTTGTGGAGCCTGAGCTAGTGCAGTAGCAGTAGAGCTACCAAGAGCTAAGGCAGCTTTCCCTGAGGAGGCACTGGAAAGGCAATGGGTGGGGAAGGTGCATGTATATGAAGTGAGCCAGGAAGAGGTCTGCCAATGTACATTCTCCCAATCTGTCACTTTGGCCTATGTGTAAACCAGGGTCTGCAACCTGCGGCTCTTTCAGCCTTATACTGCGGCTCCATGTGGCCTGGAGGTCGAGGAGCAGCGCTGGAAGGAAAGGTGAGTGAAGGGGCAGAACCGGAGGTGGCTCCGTGCACAAGGCCGCCGCTTTTCAAGTCCCCTCCACTCCCAGCACTGCTCTGAAAGGCTGGAGGGACACACCCACGCTGCCCTCCGACCCCTGGAGGTTGAAGGGTATCGTGGATGAATCCCCCCAGAGCAGCTGCCATCCCCCCTCTGCCATCCCTGCAACCACCATTCCCCTCTGCCCCACGGAGCAGGCAGCTGCCTGCTCCGTCGGGCACAGGGGGTTTCCCTGCCCGGCGGCACTGCCTCCCACATTCCAGCACTGGAAGGAAAGGTGAGTGGAGGAGCTGAACTGGAGGTGGCTCCAAGTGGAGCCTCCTCTCCGGCTCAGTAGATCTTCGGGGCCATGGAAAAAGGGGCCAAATGGCTTTTTGGGTGGTAAAGGTTTCCGACCCCTGGTGTAAATAGTGCAGATGGATAAAGGGAAAATGGCACCACTTGTTTCATAACATATTGCTTCTCTCTGGTTTGTCCATGGACTTATCTAGGCCCTTTTCTTTCATTCCAGAGCCCAGTCTAGGGACATGTAAAATAATGAAGAAATAAGCAGATTCATAGAGAGCCTTTTGTTAATTGCTGAATAAATATAATTGGCTTCCACACATTGTGTGCTACAAGGAAGGACTTCAGCCACAGCACCCTCTTAAAAATTAACCTCTAGTTATAATATGCCAAGGTGGGGCTATCATCATGGGACCCCACCTCTGCCCCTTGTCATGCTACCTAGTCCACACATTGTATGAAAACAAATCATATGACTTTCTGTTGACATAAATAAAATAATCACTGATTATGTGTGGAACATTTCCCCCCTTATTCTGTTCCTCATCATTATCCTGTACTTTTCCCCTGGGATCTCAGGGCCATTTTATCCTCAAAACAACCCTTTGAGGTAAATTAGCTTGAAAGATTATGATTCACCCAGATCACTCTCCTGCCCTCCCTCCCAGCTCAATAAAAGAGCAACTAGTAAATATATTCCCTGCTCCCTGGGCCCCTAGGCATCGTGCCCTTGATTATGGCCCAGATACGAAAATGGAGTTTTGTTTGCTCTCGTTACATCTGAGGAGGCGCAAGATAGGGTATTTTTCTTTTTTTTGAGCGAGAAATACCTCATCACAATGTATGATAATATCTTGTCTAATGGACTATAGTTTTTTGGAGACAGAAGAAAGGCATCACTGGAGCAAGAGAACAAAAGAACATGATCTGTTTATTAGAAACAGCTGCTTATGTGTTTGACAAAACTGTTAACCATCTACCATCTGTATTAATGACTCAAGTGCAATCCACTGCACATTTACCACATGTACTTAAAAGAAAGTTCCACTGAAGCCTATTAATTGTAATGTGTTTAGAAATGGGATATCAAGATCCTACCACTTGTGTTAATGTGTCCAGTATTTAAAAGGTTCACTATATTTGGCTTAGTGTAGATCAGTGTGGTTACATTTGAGGAGACTCAAGACAGTGTTGTGTGGAGCAAAAAGGCCTTATTATCACACTGCATGCAATAATCTTGTGTCTAATGAGCTTTAATTTTTGGCGACTGAAGAGAATCTTACGTTAGGGGAAGGAGGGAAAACTGATATTAGCAGAATGGATCTGTAAGAGCCAATCCATCAATGTATCATGATCTGACTACTGCCTCTGTCGCCAAGCCAAATAAAATAGAACTATAGAGACATTTAAAGGCTTAACAACCTTTATTCCAGCATTAGGCAACAAGATCTTATCAGATCTTGAAAGCAAAGCAGGGCCAGTACTTGGAAGGGAGACCTCTAAGGAAGACTTGGCAGAGGAAAGCAATGGCAAACCACCTCTGCTTAATTGCTTTAAAAGCCCCTTGCTGGGGTTTACCGTAAGTCAGCTGTGACTTGAGGGCACTTTGCACACACAAGCTGTCATGAGTCACAGCTCACTTCATAAGATGGATTGGAGTGTATATCCATTAGGTGTATGCTTTTGTATTCCCAAGGGGGTGAAGGAGAAGCCAGTTTAAAACAAGATCCAATAAAAATAAACATCAGTGCCCCCATTCCCCCTATTCTTGTGTTGTGAATATAAAAGCACCCACCTAATGCATGTACCCTTCAGTGCATGTAATGAAGTGAGCCCTGATGCACAAAAGTTTATTCTGGAATAAACATTGTTAGTCTTTGCCACCAGATTCCTGTTCTATTTTGCTGCTGTGGAATAATGCAGCTACCCATGTGGAATTGTCCTCAAGAGCCAGTGTGAAAATGCCTCTTGTTTCATGATTGACAAATCTAACATTGTTGTTGGGGCAAATCCTGGATATAATTAGTAAGATCATCTCCCATTATGCCATGCGCGCACACAAACACACACCCTTTTCTCTTTACAGTTCAGTCCCTCTGGAAATGTATCTGTGAATTGGTGGTAGTGAATTAGAACTCAGTTTGTTACATGCATTAGACTAAAGGAGAGAGACATTTTTTTGAGGCGGAGATAATGCGTGCACATGCCCATGCGTGTAAAGAAGAGCAGAAAATTGAGAACTGTACATTATGTAACATGTACTTCTGTTTGCAGAAAGAGACCCACCCAAACCTTGTCCACTAGACTCTATTATCACTTTTTCTCCTGGTACTTCTAGCTTTGAGTGTATTGGCATAGTCAAGGGAAGTATATATGTGCTGTGGATATGAGAGTTTTCAGACTCACCTTTCTCATGAACTCTTTAATTTAATCCCTGATTCTCACCTCTCTCAGATGTAACCAGTCCTACTATGTATAACTTAATTTTATTTTCTTCAGGAATAGATTGTAAAGTAACTTAATTTGCTCACATTTATCCCTTTTTACCTGCATCTCTATTCTGTTCTTTCCTTCCCACTGTCAACTGTATACTGGACACTCCTTAACCAGGGAACTGCCATTTTTGTATATGATCCTCTGTAAAATGTCATATGCCCAGGCTAGCCCGATCTCGTATGGATGGCCCAGGCTAGCCTGGTCTCATCGGAAACTAAGCACGGTTGGCCATGGTTAATATTTGGATGGGAGACTACCAAGGAGATCCAGGCTTGCCAAGCAATGACAAGCCATCTCTGAATGCCCTTTGGAGGATAGGTCTGTCAGTGAATAAGCATCAGGAGGAAACATCAGGGGAAGGCATCAGCCTCTACGGCCTCTTGTTGAACTTCCAGAGGAACTCATTGGCTGCTGTGTGAGGGAGGATACTGGACTAGAGGGACCACTAGTCTGATTCAGCAGGGCTCTTTCTTGTGTCTTGAAAACACCAAGGGGTCACCATGTCAGCTGCAACTTGATAGCACGTAGTGCCATATACATTGACTATGTTGTGCAAATAATGTGGGCTTCTGAATTGTGGTTCTATTGACTTTTTGATATGATTTTCTTCAGGAATAGATTGTAGCATGCATGTTTTATTCTGAACAGAACAGGGTGTAGCTCTGTGTTTGGGATAGGTCTTAGTGTGGTATTTAAGTGTTTGTGGTTTGTGTATTTAACCTTTATATTTTACTAAGTGATTATTGCATATATCTTGCTGTGATATGTATCAGCTCATGGACTTGTGGGGGCATACATTTATGTCTCAGGATGGGGTGAATTGTATAAAGAGTGTTTTGTGCCCAGAGGTTAACTGCATATTTGGGAAGAGTCCTTATAAAACTTGCTTCAAACCTTTCTGTTTGTTAAGCATTAATAGACATGTGTGTGATTGTATGCAGGCTACATGCTGATTCTTACAAACAAATGCATTTCATGGATCCTGATAACACTAGAAGATCTTCAGAATCATTTGGGGCTTTGGCATTTATTTATTTCATTTGGATCTTCCTCTAAGCAGGTTACAGCAGCGGAAGTTTTCCTCCATTTTATTCTCACGGCAACCCCGAAAATAGGCTAGGCAGTAGGTGAAAGACTGGAAGGTCATTCAATGAGTTCTACAGTGAGTGGTTTTGAATCTGGGACTCTCCAGAACGTAGTAGTCCAACATTTTTCTGCTGTACCCTCCTTGCGGGATGTGACATTAACATGTATCCAACCCTTTTAGGGAACTGTCTTTAACTAAGCTTCCTACTTTTCCTCCCCCAAATCCCTGGTCAGCTTAGAGAGGCATTATTTCATGTTACCCCCGTTAACCTGTATTCTTCTCTAGGCTGAGCGAGTTTAGGATCTCCTTAAATCTGAATTTTCTATACCCCATCCCCGGCCGAGGGCAAAAACACAATCCCATCCGGGTCTGAAGTCTATTCGCGTCGGTTCTCTGTCGTCTCCGCCGGAGTTTCCCAGCGCCTGAAGGACGCGGGAGTTTCTGTGCGTGTTTGCTGGCAGGTCTCCGCTTCTCTGACGCGGGCGCCTCACAACTCTCCCCCTCCCCGCGGGCTGTTTACTGGGCCACGAGCTGCCGGGCAATGAGCTCAGTTCCCCGTTCGCGTGCGCCGCGATGGGTGGAGCCGCCGAGGCTTCCCAGCCAATAGCGCCGCGCTTCCGCCACCGCCGCGCGGGTGGCTGGAATAAAAGGCCCCGGGAAGCGCGCGATGCAGCTGAGATAACTCAATCGGCGGTGGCGCGCCCGGAGGCTCCGCGTTGGCTGGTACGGTACCTCCTGCTTTTGCTTCTCGGGGTGGGCTGCAAGCCGGCGTACTCGTAGCTCGGGCCCGCCTTCGGTGGAGGGCGAACGTGAATCATCCTCCTCGCTAGCGGATCTGGGGCAGGGCGGGCGGTGGAAGCAGCCACCGGAGAGAGGAGCGCGCCGAGCTTCTTTTTTTCCTCCCTCCTCCCTCCTCCTTCTTTTCTGCCGCTGAAATCTGGAAGTGAAGCTTGGGGAGGGAGGCGGCAGCGCGCTTTCCTCGCTTGGGAGAAGAAGCTCAACCCGCGCCCCTAAGGCAGGCGGACAGGGAGAAGGCCTCCTTTGCCAGCCCCGGACGGTCCTCGCTCGGGTTTCCACCCCCCTCGCCCCTCCCAGCGCGCGGCTGATGTGCACGAAGATGGAGCAGCCTTTCTATCCTGACTCCTTTCTCTCCGGCTACGGGCAGGACTACAAGACGCTGAAGTCAGGCATGGCCCTGAACCTGTCGGCAGAGCCATTCCGCAGCCTGAAAGCGCAGCTCCCGCATCACCTCCGCGGCCAAGAGGACGGCCCCGCCGCCTACTTCTCGGCTTCTCTACAGCAGCAGCAGCAGCAAGCCGAGAGCGGCAGCTCCTCGCTCAAGCTGGCCGCTCCGGAACTGGAGCGCCTCATCATCCAGAACAGCAACGGCGTGATCACCACTCCGACGCCGCCGGGCCAGTACTATTACCCGCGGGGCGCCACCGAGGAGCAGGAGGGCTTCGCCGACGGCTTCGTCAAGGCGCTGGACGACCTGCACAAGATGAACCACATGCCTCCCCCCAACGTCTCGCTCGGGGCGGTGGCGGCGCCCTCGGTCAGCAGCGCCTACGGGGCCTCCTCCTCCTCCCTGGCCCAGGAGCCGCCGCCCGTCTACACCAACCTGACCAGCTACAACCCGCCCGGCTTCCCCAGCGCCAACCTCAGCTACTTGCCGCAGCCTCCCGCCCTGGCCTTGGCGCACCCGGCGCGCAGCTTCAAGGAGGAGCCCCAGACGGTGCCGGAGGTGCAGAGCCCGCCCGTCTCGCCCATCAACATGGAAGACCAGGAGCGCATCAAGGTGGAGAGGAAGCGGCTGCGCAACCGCCTGGCCGCCACCAAGTGCCGCAAGAGGAAGCTGGAGCGCATCGCCCGGCTGGAGGACAAGGTGAAGACCCTCAAGAGCGAGAACGCCGGACTGTCCAGCACGGCCAGCTCCCTCCGAGACCAGGTGGCGCAGCTCAAGCAGAAGGTCATGAACCACGTCAACAACGGCTGCCAGCTCCTCTTGACGGCCAAGATGCAGTCCTTCTGAAAGGGGGCGCCCACCCGACGGCCCGCCACCCCCAGAGACCTCGGGGAGAGGGTGGGCAGGGAGGACGAAAGACAGGGACTCGCCTGACAAAGTTTACACGGAGCTGGGTTGAAAGACCGAGTTTCCAACTCTTCAAGTTCTGAAGTCCTGTTTTTTCTCCCCCTCCCAAACTTATTTCTGTGACTTCAGATCTGGTGGATCCAGATCCCTGATCTGTGCTAAGTGTAAGGTTTTTTTTTTTATATTTGTGCCTGCGGGTGATGTGTGTGTGCGTGTGTATGTATGTTTTTTAAAAAGAAGCCTTTTTCTCTGCTGCGTCGCTGGATGGTGCAGTGGGATTGGAGGTACTCTGGACAGAGCAAAAAAACCTAGTCCTCTGGTCTCTTCATTGTGCCAGTGGGAAAAAAAGGATAACCACCTGCTTAACTTAATGACTGAAAGAAAAGGGACCAAGACACAGATTTCCTGGGAAGAGAAGGAATCTGGGCACCTGTCTTCCTCCAAGGAGGCCAGTATGTGGACACAAGGGTCACTGTGGAGAGGGAGGGGGGTTGTTTACTACTCCTGCTCTTATTTCTTTATTGAGTCCTCAAATTCACTTTCCCCCCAAAGATTGTATTTGTGTTTTTTGACTTTTTATTGAAACTATTTAAGTAAAAATGTTCAGCTTTATCTATGTGCCTCCTTTTTATTGAAAACACGAGTTACTTATCCTTCTTTCCTTCCCCTTTCTTACTGGAGAAGATGGGGCCTCCCCTTTGTTGGGCTATATCAAGTGGGATGCTTGCCAGTCCCCCTAGGAACAGTTTATTTCTCTAATCTTCAGAGGAGGGAAGATGTTTGTTTTGTTGTACCTTTTAATGGATCTACTAGTAGCTTGGGACTTCCTGGGCCCTCTCCCTTCCTGTGTTTTCGTCTAAGCTGCTCATTAAATTACAAGCCTAGAACAATTAAGGTACGTCATGTTTCCTGCTGCCGTCGTAAGTGCCTCCTTTTCCTCTTCCCTCCTCTCTCATGTTCCCCCTAATCAATTTATTGCCGGGTTGCCGCGTTCCTCTCCGCGCCTGGCGTCATTCTTTCGAGGTGTGGGGAGTTTCTCCCTCCCCCCTCCTTCCTTTGATGTCAAGAGCGTGTTTGTTTCGGAGCTTTGAGGCGAAGGGCCCTAACGCTTAGAAAACCCGCTGAACCCTTTCCCGTCCTCTAGCGAAGGGAGGGGGGGGGGCGCAAAATCCCCGTGGGGCGGCGGCCTCCCACATGCCTCCCTTCACTTCCTCGAGCTCACAAGTTCTGACTTCAGCTCAAGCGGGTGGAGCCTCTGGGCCGAAAGGGGGGGGGGAGGCCTTTCTGCTCTGACGCAGAGGAAGAAGACCATATATGGTCAGTTTCTGCTTAGTGACGTTTTCGGGTCGGGTTCCGTTCCGGGAATCCCCGCCCACGTTGCCAGGCACAGGGACATTGGACGATGTCAGTTTCCAGCCAAAGAAGGAAGGGACTTGATGCCTCCGGGGCTGGGAATGTCCCAGGGCGCCGCAAAAACACAAACCCCAGAAAGTTTATGACCCTGCGGTCTGGACAACTGAAATGTCTTGCTGGCACGTTAAAGGGCAGAAAAAATCTAAACTCAAACGTATGTGGAGAGTTAACCAAGCAAAACTTGTAACAATGGTTACTACTGCCTGTAAACGTGATAGCGTGAATTATCACCACGCTGCAGTTAACTGTAGGGAGGACACACTAGTCCAAACCTTAACATCCAAGGTGATTACACTGGTAGAATTACTTCGTTTTTTCAGAGGCTTCCTGTTAGGATTTGGGGTTTATATCTCTTTGAAACCAGATTTCCATAAATGGCAATAATTTTGTTATTAGGTTAGAATATGATGTTGCCTTTACTTCCTTAAGCTCACAGCCATGTCAAGTATGTTAGGTAGCTGAGACATTGTCCCTTGCCTCAGGCAAGTGAGTTTCACCAGAAGGACTCTAAATTCTTCTCCACCCCCCTCAATTCCTAGACTGTCATTTTAACACTTTGACTCTCAAAAATCGATTGAAGACCCCACTATCAAAAGAGCCTATATATGACAATCTGGGTAAGTATCACTGCTTCTTGCCTCAGTTTCCGGTTTGCCTCTGCCCTTCTCCAGTCACTGGCCGCTTGTTCATGGAGCGTGGAGTAAGAGGCGTGTTTAACTGTAATCTGAGGCTCCTGGGAGTATGAGTGATCAAAGAAGCGAGCTTTCTTGCTCTACAGTACAGTTTCTCTCTGATACAGAAAAAGATAGACTAATTTGACCCATGAAGCTTTCAGAAAGCCTGTGTCTTTAAATACTTAATTACCTCTGATAACTTTTTAGAAAGTGACACAGAAACCAAACTGGTGCATACTCCCATCGTAGGAGCCTAAAAAGAATGCTCGGCTGCTGAAGACATGAAAAATTCTAAAAGGGAAGTAGCCGTAGGTTAGTGAGGCCATGCTGACAAATGTAAGCTGACAGCAAGAGTGTGTGCTTGGCAGTAGGTTTAACACTCTCAAGGGACTTTCAAGAGGATCCCCCCCTGCAAATGTATTTGTGGGGGAAACTAGGGAGCAGCAGAACTGGCTGTGCCACATTGAGGCACTAACAATCACCCAAATATAACATGTTGGGTCCTGATCCTGCTCTCATTACCTTCTTGCTCTGTTGTCTGGTCTGAAATCCCAGCCCTTAGCAGTTTCTACTTTGGTCATGACCTTTCCACACATTCTGCATGACTAAACATTCTGATAGTTTGGAATATCCCCTCTAACTAAGCCAACAAATAAACAAATATGTCTGACCGTCGCTATTACTATAGGTCTGAGGAAGGAAATGGTTTTGATCAAGGCCATATGCTTGGCTATCCCTTTGGTGACAAAATGTGTTATAAGAGACACTGGGAGCAGAGGTGGATGGAAGGGCTTATAGAAACTTGGAGCTGGCAGGGACTCCAAGGGTCATTACTCCAACCCCTTTCACAATGTAGAAGACTCATAAGCTATCCCTCTGGCCTTATCCCCGCAAAATGGTAGAAACTATCCAGGATCCCTGGGCCAATGTGGCCTGGAAGAAGGTTTCCTCCTGACCCCCAACTGGTGATTGGCATTACCCTTGGCCTATCAGAAAAGACCACAAGAGCCAAGTGCTGGCTCATCCCCTCCTGCCCTCTCACCACATGCCTAACTTCATAGTGAGTCACAGAATCAGCTTTGTTGTCAGTTGGCCATCTAGCCTCTGCTTAAAAATCTCCAAAGGAGAACCTCCCACCTCCCAAGGAAGCCTATTCAACAGCTCGGTCAGGAAATTGTTCCTATTGTTTACCTGAAAACTCTCTTGATTTAATTTTATCCCACTGGTTCTGGTCCAACTTTCTGGGGCAACAGAGAACAATTTCACTCTATGAGACAGCTTGATACTTGAAGATGGCTATCATATTACCTCTTAATCATCTCCTCTCCAGTCTTAACGTACCCAGTGTCTTCAACTTTTCCTCATACGGCTCGGTCTCCAGATCCTTCACTATCTTTGTCACCCTTCTCTGGATGTGTTCCAGCTTATCAACCTCTTTCTTACACTTCCTTACACAGTACATCAGCTGATGCAGGCTAAAACCACATCATGCTACTGACTCATGCTCAGTGTATGATCTAAGACCCCTAGAGCCTTTTCACATGTGCTACTACCAAGGCAAGACTCCCCCATCCTATAATTATTCACTTGATTTTTCTTATCTAAATGCAGAACTTAACATTGATCTCTGTTGAAACCTATTTTGTTAATTCCCATAAAGCAAGAGGCAGCAGGATGTGTGAACTGGGCTCCTCAGGCCTCAGGATTATGTATTTATAGTTACCATGCCTGTAGTATATCTCTGGCCAACAGAGTCCAACCATTTTGTATTTGGAGCATGACATTTTTAGGCATCTGGTAGATGCCCTGGATTCAACATGCATGAGTGACACTGTAGGCAGGTCAAAACGAGGCCCCACCAGAGGGATTCTAGGCCTCAGATATTCAGCCATTCATTAAAAAGTGTACCAGAAGAAACTAAGTGGGAAGGGAGGGGTGTTGTAATAGTGAAGTTACAATCAACTTCTACTGGTAAGGTGGCAGGCAGGCTGGGACACATTTCTTCTTTATCCTGTTCCTGTTGTGCGACTGTGGTGAAAATTCATTGCAATTCAACTTTCCATGACTGCACTGACCAACGTACTGCTCTGGACCCAGGAGGTTCAGCCATAACATTGTGGGTGGCTCAGATAAAGGTTTTTTTGCATGTCACTAGTGGTGTCCCTAAGAAAAGAACTGGCAGCCAGAGTTTCCACATGTAGTTTTTAAAGGTGTGAATCACATGTCTGAGTGAAAAACACAGCCAAAAAAAGGACTTTTGTATTTTCATTTCCAACTTTTGATAGATGAGAGAGCTGTGTGAAGAAATCTTTGTGGGCTGTGAATTAAACAATTTAGTAGTAGGGAGCCCTAAGTTGAGTTTTCAACTCTAGAACGAGTGTGTGTGTGTGGGGGGGGGGGGGGGGGTTCTCCTACATTCTGTCCCCAGCTATAAGAAAACTGCTGAAGGAATGGGGCCAATATAGGGCATTAGGGTAAGAGCTCATCTGTCTTAAATGCCATACCAGGGAAAAAAGAGGAGGATCTAGTATGGTAGGGGGCAGGAAACGGCAATCAGGCTTCCTGGGTTCTTATTTCTTGTATTGGGAAAGTGGTTTGCCTGATATGTACTTAGTATGGGAAAAGCTGAGGGCTGGCTAGCCAAAGTATAGTAACTGGTTGGAGTGCAGGGCTAAGATCCAGGGCTGTGCCACGGAAGCTGCTAGGTGGCCTTAGGCCAGTCTTTCTTAGCCTAACCTACCTCACAGGGTGGCTGTTGTGACTATAAAACAGGAGGGCCACATTGGACCTGCACTAAGAAAAGTGGGTTATATAGAACAAATACTTATTTTTTAATATTTCCCTCTTTGTTTTTTGTTTGTTTGTTTCCCGGTGCTTTTACCAAGAGGGATGTTATTTGTTGGGAGCTTCAAGGGGTGGGGCCAGGCCAGGCTTCTTGCAGAACCAGCCTAAGGGGAATATCAACAACCCGCTGTCCCCGGAAGCAAGTGGCTGATGTGGAATGGAATGTGGCCCTGGTGCATGCCATGGCTATAGGCCTCATTAGGACACGTGTGACACACAGCAGCACCCTGGCCTCATGTTATGCCTTGGGGCCAAAGATGGGGAAGGGATGATAGAGTGTTGCATCACTGCCTTCCAGTTCATGTCTAGGTTTTTGAAACTGGATGGGACATAAGATGGATGAGTAGTTAAGGCTCTCGGGATCTGTTTAACATTCTGACTTAAGGGAAGCATAAAGGAAGTGGAAGAAGAACAACCACCAAGTCATCAGGCACAAATACAGAGGATAGAACCAAGACCAGAAAGATACAACCCAATTTGTAGCTAGCTGGAAATCAGAAACAATAGAGAGATGGATGGAACAGTATCAGTAGCCAAATTCAGATGAGATTTATTATTTAGGTATTTATACCCTTGCTTTTCTCCCCAAGGGGGACCAGAAGCAGTTGGCATCATTATGCTATTCTCCATCTCAATCACAAAGAAGAAGAAGAAGAGTTTGGATTTGTATCTCACCTTTCTCTCCTATAAGGAGTCTCAAAGGGACTTACAAATTCCTTTCCCTTCCTCTCTCCACAACAGACACCTTGTGAGGTAGGTGGGGCTGAGAGAGTTCTGAAGACCAGTGACTAGCCCAAGGTATCCCAGCAGGTTTAATATACAGGAGTGGGGAAACAAATCCAGTTCACTTGGTAAGAGTTTGCTACTCATGTGGAGGAGTAGGTAATCAAACCTGATTAGAGTCGACCACTCTCCAGATTAGAGTCGACCACTCTCAACCACTACACCATGCTGGTTCTCTCCTGTGATACAGATTAGGTTTTGAGAATACCTTGCCCAAGGCCACCTCAGCATGCTTCCCCAGCACGGTGAGGATATACTGCTCAACAATAAATAAAAAGGCAGAATTATTATGTGTGCGTATATGTCTGTTTTTGTCTTTACAAAGGAACTGTGAGAAAGACAAGGATGGGTAAAGGTAAAAAAAACCCCACATAAATATATTTAAACCACTTGGGCAATCTGAGTGAAGTTGCATCAGTGGATCCTGGTAAGATTCAAGGAAGGATGATTTTATTGGGCAAGTCCCTGAGCACTTTGAGAACGCAGGACAACTGGAATGGTCCTAGGAAAGTATTACTTTCTTTCAATATCCTGGCTCCTTTCTGTGGTCTGAAGGCAGGTAACAACAGTTAAAATAAAAGCAAACAATAAAACTTAAAAGGTGTAGTTAAACACTCATACCTGCTTAAATGGCTCAGTGCTAGGGTATCTGCTTTACATGCAAGAGGTTCTAGTTCAGTCTTTGGTACCTCTAGTTAAAAAAGGATGAGGGGAAAGATAAGGTGAGAGACTTCTGCCTGAGACTCTGGCCTGTGGCTGCTTGTCAGAGTGGACAATACTGATGTCGCTAAACAAATGAACTAGCTTATATAAGGCAACTTCGTATGGTCAGTTCCAACTGTTGAAGGCCAGATGAGACAGAAAGACTGAAGGACTGCGAGGGAAGGAAAGGAAACCCCACAACTGAGGGACTACCAGAAATATCCATTTTCATGCCCCCTTGTTACTACAAATAGGTGCTTGGATGGTTCCCTCAAGAAGGTGTTGAGTGGATCATGACAGCCATGATACAAAGGAATGAAGGCAGTGCCAAAGAAATCTGGCATTCAAGCTTTACAGGCAAAACAAGAACCTTGACAAGAGGTCACAGGGAAGAAATGGAGAACAGTAGTACTGCCTCTGAAAACAGAAGGGAAAAAAAATGAAAGGATTAACCGAACTTTGGACTTCTCTCAGCTTTGTAGTTGACCAGTGCTTGGGAATTCATTTGAAAGTTCATAGACAGTGCTGTGACTCAATGCAACAACCTCTGTTTTGCAGACCCCTCCCCTCCCCTCCCCCTGCCAGCATCTCCAGTTAAAAGGACCAGGCGGTAGGAAATGTGAAAAACCTCCACCTGAGACCCTGGAGAGCAGATGCCCATCTGAGTTTATACTGGCACCTTATACTGACCTTGCTGATGGCCTGATGACAGTATAAGGCAGCTCCATGTATGTTAAAAACTCAGCCATCCTTTTGCCTTTGTGAAAAGCAATTCTGTCACCAATCTTGTTTCCTTATTTGATACAGTACATGGTCTAGTCGGAAGAAAGGAATTTGGCTGATATAGGAGGACTTCAAGGCTTTTGACCTAGTCCTCCCACAAGAGCTTGAGCAATAAGGAGTTCAGGAAAGTCGTGTAAAATAAGTGTGCAACCACTTCCCCCAACAGGTTCCTGTGATTTAACTACATCATCAACCTGACTGCTACTCATTTCGAAGTTCCCAATTCTTTAACTCAGTGTAGTTGGGGGTGTTACAATGACAAACAGAATGCTTGGGGTCTGTCCCTTGTGAAGCAGTTTTAATCTTCCTCCAAAATTAAGCACAGCAGTGCATATAGAGGAAGATAGGGAGAAAAGGCAGATAAATAGCATAAACTTTAAAGTTTATACACAAGAGCCAATTTTCTTGGCCCTAAAAAGTTACGCCATGAAAATGCATATATAATGATGATTTTGTAAGGAGGCTGGAGTTTTATTATCACTCTTACCATGCAGGCAGTACACAGCCCTTCCCCACTTTCTGTCTCAAGCTGCTTTGTAGATTTTCCTTCCAGTAACACTCAAAGAAGCTTTAGTGCACACCAAGGCAGGGTTCAAGACAGTCTGAGAATTCAAGATGCTGGTTTCTGCCTCCTGTTGCAGATGTTTGTTCTGAGCTGTTCCTCCTTTTGGTTAAAAGGCATCTTCTCAGGTCCAGAGCTGCCCAATAGCGCTCTCTACTGGCACATCCATTTACCAACTTTTGCCTCCCCTAAAGCAACATGCATTATTTGTACCAATCTTCACACTGTCAGAACTCAAAAAGTAGATGAATTAAGTCATCTATTGGAATAAATGAATAGTAAGGCAAGGAACATGTTGACTGATTCTGTTCAGAATATACATTTTGAGTTACAACACCAATCAGTACTGAACTGCTTTTTTCTCTCTAAATGGTGATGAATTGCAGCATAAATAGATTAGATACATGAAAGTGAACTAGACGGGACGTCTTGGAAATAACTTGTTCTAAAGATACAGGAGGGAAGAAAACAAGAGAGCATTCATAATGCTGTCAAAAATGGAGATCTTTTTTCTAAATTCTACTGTCATAGTCCATGGAGAAATAATTTTCAGAGGATGATAACTTGCCACCTATTTCACACTCCTTAGGCTTTCCTACAAGAGATCATGTCACAATCATATATGCACAGGTTAGAGCACTTCCAGCCTCAGACTTAAATCACCAGGACTGCATAAGCTATGCATATAATGGCATGACTCAGTGGGGGTAGAAGTGCCTTTTCCCAACCAGAAAGAATACCTAGGCATTTTTGTGGCATAGAAGCCCTGGAATTCCCCTGACCAAGAGGGAAACAGCTGCAATGAGAAGGGTGCGTGTGTGACTAATGCTTTGTGCAACTCTCAGTACAATGAGGAGCACTTTTGTTACAGCAAGCAGACCCATTCTAGTCAAAACCAGAAGAGGTCCTGCAAGAAATAGATGCTAAGGCTTCTGCCAAAGTTCAAACAGATCAAACTGTGCAACAGGCCCTGCAAAAGTGGAATTCCTCTTGTACCCTGATAGTCTGCAAGATTCCAGTGTTGCTGGTTGGCATCTGAAGGAAAAAAACACACACACTGGTTACTGAAACTACATTTGCATTTTGTCTACATATGTCTCTTTGTGTTATTGCAGCAGAAAAATAATCATGGGAGCAAACTGAAAGGGTGCCAGATGTGAGCCAATAGCCATGGAGGGCTTCTTCCTGCATCTTTGGCTTCCAGTCTACATTTCTCAAGAAAGCAAGGCTGTAGATAGAAGGAAAGACTTACGGAGCTAGTCTGTGTGTGGCCACTTTCTAAAAACTTGCCCAGATTCAAGCCCATGAGTGCAAAAGTGCTGGGATAACTGACAAACCACAAATCCTGTAGGCCACAGCATCTTTATTCAACATCACCCAAGGTTTCCTCAGCTGTAATATTTTGGCCGTCAACTCTCCGTATTGGTTTTTGGAGTTCTGAGTTTTAAGCACCAAATGAAGCTCATTCTTTCAAGCAGTAAGCAAGAGCTCATAAGATAGAACAGATGGAACTTACTCCCTTTGCGGGTTTTACATTTACTTATGTACAGATTGACAGTGAATCTGGTTGTTGAGGAGTTTATTCTGTTGGACGTGTGATTGGTGTTTGGAATATGCTGCCACAGGAGGTGGTGATGGCCACTAACCTGGATAGCTGTAAAAGGGGCTTGGATAGATTTATGGAGGAGAAGTCGATCTATGGCTACCAATCTTGATCCTCCTTGATCTGAGATTGCAAATACCTTAGCACATAGATGTCAAACTCGCGGCCCTCCAGATGTTATGGACTACAGTTCCCATCATGATAGGAACTGTAGTCCTTAACATCTGGAGGGCCGTGAGTTTGACACCTGTGCCTTAGCAGACCAGGTGCTCGGGAGCAGCAGCAGCAGCAGGCCATTGCTTTCACATCCTGCATGTGCGCTCCCAAAGCATCTGGTGGGCCACTGCAAGTAGGAGAGTGCTGGACTAGATGCACTTTGGTCTGATCCAGCAGGCTCTTTCTTATGTTCTAAAGTATAGTGTAATGGGATATTCAAGCTTTTAAGATGAAACAGACCCTTATTTTTAAAATTAAAATAGTTATATTGATCTTCACTATGCTGAATTAACGTTAAAATATTATGATTCCCACTATTATGATCTGCAGTTATTCCCACACTTTCATCATTTAAAAAAAAAAATCTGGCTGTGGGTTTGACCCCAAGTGACTCAGTTTAGCACTAACCTGCCACTTTCCACTAGCACAGGATGTATCAAGCATGGTTCCAAAGACGACGCTTTTCAGCAGCGGCCAGCCTCCACTGTAGAGGGGGAGGGGTGCAATATAAATCTAAAATCTACATAAATACAGCTATAGTATCCCCTAGTGGCAAAATATGGGTACTTTTCTAACAAGTGGGAGAAGGGCAGTATAAGGAAGCAGATGCTCCTCCATGAGGTAGCTAGACAATTCTAAACCTAGCAGTGATCAAAAATGTTTCTTTCTTGAAGTATGACCACTAGTGTAAAAACATGGTAAGACTGAACAGCAACTGATTTGTACCTTTTTGCACAAAAGGACTGCTGAGATAGAGCTGGCTAACAAGCATGTTTCCTGGATGGGAGATCAATCAAATGCATGTAGCTTTCTGTGCAGGAAATCCAAAGAGGTAAGTTCAGATCCAAGCATGTTCAATATCTGGCAGGCAGTAGTGTATGTTTGGCTTTGTACAAGGGAGTATGTGACAAACTTAACTATAGTCAAGAAGCTAAGGACATGGTATTAGCTTTGCTTTCACATTAACCAAAACCTCTTTCTCCTTGTTCGTTTTACTTGAGGGAAGCCAAAATTATGTGCAAATAGCACTGAGCATCACCAAAGAAAAGGGACAACCTCTGAATGTTGGGTGAACCAGAACTTCAATGGTGCTATGCAGTGAGCTGACAGACTTCCTGCAGGAAAGCATTCCTGCTTCAGGCACCATTTCCCTTTTCAGTAAGCAGAACCACCACTCGCCCTCTCTTCAAATCTGCCTCAGAAGCAAGTGCTGGAAGATGATTACAAAACATCCCTCCATGTCTCTTATTTCCTCAATGCCAACGGCAAAGTTCAACAAAACTTCATGCACCACTTAATGTCTTATACCAGGTTTCCCTGTGAAATGTACAAGAAATGTTAACTCTGGAGAATCTTACAGTTCTACTAGCATTCATCACACAAACAGCACCAACCACTGGATCATGCAGGCACAAAAGTTAAACCCAGGGCTATCCTGTACCTCAAGGTGAGCCAAACATTTAGTTAGCAGTAGAAGGGTCCAGCAGCAACACCACAAAGCTTATTTTGATCAATGTCTTTATTGGAGGCATGAACATCGAATTCTCTATACAGACTTACATTCAAGCTAGTTCTATGAACTACTCATGGGAAACTTTTGTAGCTCAACACCCCAGCATGAACTCTTCTAGAAGCTGGAGTGGAAGATTCAGTATCCAATACCCTTTCACATTTGAACAGATTCTCTCAGTAGCTCTGTGGACACGCAACACAAGAGGCCTATTGCTGCTTGGCAAAGTATTCCTTGCTGTCCTTCACAGTGGGCTTGATGGTGTCACCACCAGGTTGCCAGCCAGCTGGACACACTGTAAAAAAAGCAAAGGGGAAATGTTAAAGCAAGTGCTGCTTTTTGCACAGGCAAGTAGGGAACACCTGGAAAATGTTTCAGGAAAAAAGAAATGCTAGAATGCAGTTTTGAAATAAAATGTTATAGGAAAAAAATTAAAAATACATTTTTAAAACAGAAGCTGTGCAGAGTTCCAACGTTTACATTTCAGCCTTACAATGTTTCATTTATGTTGTGCAGAATTGACCTATGATGGAGAAGCTGTCATAAAGTCAGTGAATTTATGTTGAGTGAAGTCTGCAAAGTATTTGTTGTCTCAGTCCTATTTTACCTTATGTTGTAAATATTTTGCTTGAAACCTTGAAGTTACCTATCAGTTTTTGTTTGAAGAAACATTGAAATCCCACCCTATTTTGTAGAAGGCTTTCATGGCTGGATTCAACTGGTTGTTGTGGGTTTTCCGGACTGTGTGGCCGTGGTCTGGTAGATCTTGTTCCTAATGTTTTGCCTGCATCTGTGGCCGGCATCTTCAGAGGTGTATCACAGAGAGAAGTGTGTAACACACTGGACCCAGTGTGTAACACACTTCTCTCGGTGATACACCTCCGAAGATGCCGGCCACAGATGCAGGCAAAATGTTAGGAACAAAATCTACCAGACCACGGCCACACAGCCCGGAAAGCCCACAACAACCTCCCTATTTTCCTTAGGACCATATAAGTAACCACTTTGCCTTATAAGCTCATACATACTACTATACGGAGATAAAGTTTTTAAAAAAGTATTCCTGGTGGCAGCTACCATCTGGGGAAGAATTAAGGGAACAAATATTAATTGGCACTTATTATATATTTATTTATTTTTAAAAGAGCAGGCACTGCTTTTGGTGCTGCGTGTGGAAGGGTCATTATGTTTGGTGGCAGCTACAGGATTGAACATTGTGAGGAGAGAAACCTATTTAGGCCATTGGACCTACAGTTTTAGAAAGTAAAGGCAAAGCTACACTGAGATTAACTGGGAGAAACAAATCACCACGAGCAGACGGCCTATCAATAGAGCTATTCCAAGGTGCAGAAACTGAATCAATTAAAATCTTGACAAGAACATGCAAACAAATATGGAAAACAAAACAATGGCCCACAGACTGGAAAGGGCCAATTTACATTCCAATTCCCCGCAAAAGTAGACATCAAAGATTGCAACTGTAAGACCACTGCATTAATTTCTCACATGAGTGAAGTGATACTCACATTCTTACAATGGGAAATGTCTGATGTTCAAGCTGGATTCAGAAAAGGAAGACGCAATAGAGCTCATAATGCAAATTTATGCTGGTTATCAGAGCATATGAGAGAATTTCAGAAGAAAATTGGCTTTTGTGTCATAGATTACAGCATTGCTTTTGACTGTTTGGATCATGGAAAGCTATGGCTGTTTTTAAAGGAAATTGGTGTGCTACTATGCAACCCATACTCTGGACAAAAGGCTACTATTAAGACAGAATATGGAGAAAGAGAATGGAAGCAACTTGATGGCACTTCACACATACGAACACGTACTTAACTGAATAAGAATCGATGCATGTTGTGTATCCACAGATTAGTAGACATTTCATAGGAGCCACTTGGCTTTTTCACTTCCCTACCAGTCTCTGGCAAGCCATACTGTTACGTGCCAAAGGGTTTTCTGGCAGCAATCTCTGCTGAACATTTATATCCCACTCTTCTTCAAAGAGTTCAGGGTGAAATACACAGCTCTCCATTCTTGGTTTTAACCTCATAGCCACCCTGTGAGGTAGACTGTGCTGAGAGAATGAGTGGTTTAAGGTCACATGGTAAAATCTATTGATAAAGAGAAGGATTTGAGCCTCAAGCCTCCCAGATTCTAATCTGATCCTAAAATCTACAGTACAGTAGCCAAGTTGACCAATGCCATTCACTATTCATTACTAGTTTGGCTAACAGACAAGATTAATTGACTGGGGGTGGGGGGAGGCACTGATTGGGCAAAGCAAGGCCAAACTTTATGGAGGTAGGGAAGCTAAGATAAAAAAGGGGGGGACATGAAATGGGGGAAGAGACAGGCTCAAAGAAATGACAGGGAAGTCAGGAGGTAATTGAAGAGAAGACACCTTTAACAAAGCCTCATAGTACCAAAGGGCAGGACAAGCTATATGTTACTGCTGAAGAATGGGGATGAAATGTACAGAGAGCAAGAATACTGGCTAAGAGATTAAGAGATAATACACAGAAATACATGGGTGACCGCAACAACAGCAGGAAGAATCAGATTGGCATAAGAATTCCCCAAGGTCTGTGAGACGCAGATTTTGCACCAGGCTCCATTTCCCCTAGTTACGCCTCTGGGTTGACTAGAAGCTCCTATACCTTGAAGAGCTAATAGAAGGGGCAATCCTGAAGGAAAATACACATCTGAATGAGCCACTAATACAAGACAAGAGATTACAGAGCCCATTTCCCTACCCCAAGTTATCTCAAGTCTGTTGAAAGGTCTTGTCCCTTACCTTCGCCATGCTGGTCTGTAAATTGGAAGGCCTGCACCAGGCGCAATGTCTCATCTACTGAGCGTCCCACAGGAAGATCATTTACTGTGATCTGCCGCACAATGCCTTTGTCATCAATAATGAAGAGACCCCTGGAGTAAAAAGGGAAATACGCATAATTAATTCAAACCTCTTACAAGGGGCCAAGACCACAGCAAACGAGGGGGAACAATTCACAGCACTGAATCTTAGAGTCTATCTCTGGCCTCTTCACTGCCTTGAGTGGATCCTTTAGCTGGCATCATGGGCAAATTTAGACTGTGGAAGTTTTGAACATTGGAAGGTATGAATATTGCAAATTAAAGGGGAAGGACTGGGCAAGGATAAAGGGAGAGGCAAAGTCAAGTAGTTTCTCAGAGAGAAGACCAACTGCTTCTTGAATACCCCAAAACTATATGAATTAAGGACAAGATTCCACACCAACTGAACTCTGAATATATTCTATTGCCCATGATACCACTGTTTGGATTGGCTGAGATCGGCAAGATTGGCCATGCTGGTTAAAAAAAAAACCTAAGTTAGGCATAAAGCAGCTCTGGACAAATAAACCCTTACAAGCTGCAAGCAGACTGTGAGATTTGTAGAACTGCATATAGGTTCTAAGCAAAGATTTTGAATCAGCCAGCATGCTACTTTGCTACTGAAAAGTAAAGAGGTTCACACCCATCAAAGCACTATTGGCCACAACTTAATTAATTCATTAGAACTAGATCTTAAGACCTTCTTACCTGTATGCAATGCCATCATCCTCTTTGAGCACTCCATAGTCCTTGGCGATACTGTGGTTGATGTCAGCCACAAGCGGGATACCTGTGGGACCCAAGCCCCCCTCCTTCCTTGGGGTACTGATCCTATTAAAAAAAATCACCATTTAGCATCTATAAAGGTGTGTTTCTATTTCCATCCGTAGAAACCATCTCATTTAGTTCCCACTAAATATGCAAACCACAGATCTGATTCAGCCACATTTTTTAATTAGAAATAGTTTAATCAATAATTTTGCATCTTCCTCTTTGCTTATATTAAATAGACATCCAGACTGAAGCACAGCTGGCACGGGTGCCAGGCAGTCTTCCCTCACTAGAAAATTTTACCTAAGGCACACAAATGGATGTCTCCTTGATCCATTACAACTTGTTTCTTTACCACAAGGAGGAAAAGGTTTGTCCTCCATGCTTGTTTAGTCACAACGTTAGTTAGGCACCAACTGCTCTGCCTGTGACAAACAAGATAGTTGATCAAGCTCTAACAGGCAGGCTTTGCTAGATAAGACTGGTGGAGGACCTCCACACCCTTCTACCCCCCGATTCCTGTCTTGTTGCCTCCCAGCGTTAAATCTATGGACACCACTAGTGAATGAGGCAGCAACTCCAGTCCTCTATCCAAGCAGAGCCTAAACTTTATTTGCTGTACATGCAGCTTTTAGCCATTGGTTATTCATGCTCACCAAGTCAGGGCTTTCTTACACACATGAAGAAAAACACATGAAGAGAAGGTTGGGGAGGTTGTTACATGGAAAGAAAAAGGAGAGTCTAGTAGCAAGGCTGCTCAGAAAAGATGCTCCTTCCCTATTCTGCGTCACATAAGATATCCCTCCAATGGTCTAAGAGTCTGAAATCCAGCTCTAGAGCATAAGATGCCTTCTTGTTTATGGATATGCATGGCCAGAGGCCATATCAAAACCAGTACTTTAAAGGCAGCTAGAAATCTTCTTGAGACTACTAGACCAAATAACCATCCTCTTCAAGATGTGCCAGTGCTTGCAGTTTGCTCCTAACCCTCATTTTCTTAACCAGCGTTTGTCATCAGCCTCCAGCATGATGGACACAAATACCAATATTTCAATGCTAGGAGTCTTACCAAGCCAGATGGGTGAAGTGGGAGTCGACAGAGGCAGCAACAACTTCACAGTTGATCTTGCGGAACTCTTCAACTCGATCGCTGAAGGTTGTGATCTCCGTGGGACAGACAAAGGTGAAATCCAGGGGGTAGAAGAAGAAAACCAAATATTTGCCTAAGTGAAGAAAGTACATTAATCAAAAAAAGTCCCAAGTTCTTTGATCCAGAAGCCAAATCTGCTTAGCATCTCTGAGGTATTTATGTAGAAAGCTATTCTACATGCAAAATATTCAAAAGTACCCTGACTATACCAAATCCACAGCCTCGCCTGCACCTCATCAGAACAGAACATACACATTAGACACAATGTAAACCATGGAAATTGGAGACAAGAGATTTCTGGTTGACATTGGGAATACTCCTGGTGCTCAAAAGTTAGAAACCCGATATGATAAGGGTCACAGGAAAGCTCTTAGTTGCCTGAGACTACAGATGTAGGATTTTCAGAATATTGAAGCTACAACAGACTGTTCTGGCTTTTCCAGGCTGTATGACCATGCTCTGGTAGTTTTAGCTCTGAACTTTTTGTCAGCATCTGTGTCTGTTACCTTCAATGGCATGTCACAATAAGATGCATTTCTCTCTGTCACAGAGAAATATATCTTACCATGACACGCCTCTGAAGATGCCAGCTACAGATGAAGGCAAAACATTAGAAGGTAAAACTACCAGAGCATGGCCAGACAGCATGGAAACCCCATAACAGCCAGCTGATTAAGGTTATGAAAGTATTCAACAATACAATATGTGAAATACTTCCCTATAAAACCTACATGTGTTTTGCTGTTTTAACATAAAATGGATCATTTATAATTTAATAACCATTTAGAATTGCTATTAATTGGTATATTTATAAAATTTAAGAGAATACCATGGAAGCTGCTACTATAAATTACATGTTGATGTACCGTACTTTGGAACGTTTCACTCATTCCCAAACAAAATTACATTCATAGGTCGTCGTGCCCCCAATCCCTTTCTCCAAATCTTCCAATTTGTCCATCAGAAAAAATGGGGAAAAGTCATGGGGTGGGGGCTTTTTTCTGCAGGGCCTTCATATCCCTACCTCAGATTCTAGTCCTTCTCTGACAGAGACCAGGGCAACCACTAAATTGATATCCTGTCTTTCTACCTTACAATACTGAAGTAACAAAGAACATGCTGTTAGACAATAAAAACAGAGGGGCGTTTTACCTTTGTAGTCTGACAACTTTAGTTCCTTGAAGGCTCCATTCACCACAGCTGTGGCAGTGAAATCTGGAGCTGGCTTCCCAATGTGAGCATTACCAGAAGACATTTTCTGAAATAGCAAACAGTACAATGTCTAGCAGATCTACTACAGCCAAGAAGCAAAGAACTCCATAGAAATAACACCACATATAAATATAGAATTCTTGAAATACAATGGAACAGATTCTGAAACTTATTCCTGACTTTATGGATTTATCACCCCCCAGAATCTATATACATTTCAAAAGCAGAAATAGTAAGAATAGCATACATGTATACATGAATACAGAATACCTCTTTATTTATAAATCATGAATAAAGGACCAAACACTTTTTGACAACTGTTTTTCTCAGTTGTCACACAGCTACTAGAACCAGCATGGTACAATGATCTGAGACTCAAATTCAAGCCCCTTCCCCCCCATGAAGTTCACGAGGTGACCATGGGTGAATCACGCTCTCTGAACTAAATTTACTTACAGATTTGTTATGAGGATAAAATGGAGGAGGGGGAAAATAATGGATGCCAAGTCAAATTCCTTGGAAGAAAGGCAAGATAAAAAATAAACTAAGTATATTAACCACTGAACTAGCGTTATAGATTATGATAAAAAGGCATTTCTTAAAACAGTGCTAGAAAACAACAGGACTCGTTCTAAAATAGTGGCTAGTATGCAATAAAATACTTTTGGAACTCTCATTAAGCAAATGCCAGAGACTGAAATATCAAATTTGGTTTGACGAACAGGCATTAAAATATGCTAATAATAAATTCTATTTTACTTCAATGGCTATCAGGCTAACAATCCCCCAGTCCTTGTCTTTTCCTCTGGTCATCTGCTTTCTATAATCATTTTTTCTTTATTGTCTGTACTGTTTGCAAAATAAATTAGGTACTGTACAGGAACTGTGAGAATAGCAACAGGTTGCTACTTATGATGAAACTGGTCACAAAACAGAGGGAATAAAGGCCTTTGTGTTTTCAAATTAGAACTATAGTGAGCAATTTAGTAAAGGAAAGTGAAACATTCTTGAATTCCAAGTGGTAGTCAGTCATCTAGAACCACTACTAAAATATATTAATTGTTATCAATTTTAGATGGTCTATTAAAATAAACAAGAAAGTAGGAAGATCCAGTGGGTCCAACTGAAACAGAATGGCTTGGAGACTTGAGGTTGTACAGTTCCATAGTTTCCATAGGGTTGTCCCCTCCGCCACAGCGTTTTAGTTTTCGAACAAGCCTTCATATATAGAACTCCTTTGGACTTATCAACATATTTGTTTTATGTTTTCTGGACATATTCTAAAGTTCAGGTTTTTTAAACAAAAAGCTGTTAGATCTAGAAGTAAAATTCAATGTTTCCTAACCTACAGTCTGATAAAATCATTATCTAAAGAGAAGATATTGTAAGTTTGATTATGGAGTTACTGCTAAATTGGCTGCAGCTGCCTATCCAATTTCACAGAATCAAAGAGTTGGAAGAGATCACGAGGGCCATCAAGTCCAATTCCCTGCCATGGAGGAATAAACAATTATGTCTTCCTTTTGTCACATTAAGGATTCTGATTATCTGAGCCTACAGCTTTTCATGAACACCAGCCTAAACTAGAAGCAGAAAAAACTGATAAGTGGTTTCTTCTGGAAAAAAAAAAGCAGCCTCCCCTGACCCTGCATAAATCCTCAGTCACATGAGAGTCAGCTAAATAAGCTATGGAGTATAATCTGTTGACTGAAGGCAATCCGTGAGAAGTGATACACCAAACAGCCCTACACTCTCATTTCTAAGCTGAATCATACAGCTTCTGGGTACAAGCAGTCCTAACATCTTTGTTGCTGTTCAGTTTAAATTAGCACTTAATTAACCTTACACAGAAGAACCAGCCTTGAGCAGAAACACAGGCAACCTAGCAAGTTGTTTTGGTGGTAGCCTGCTTTTTCCCAAACACTATTTCAATTAGCCTGAGATTCATAAGCTTGTTTCTCACAGGGAGCATCTTAACAAAAGGTTTAGCACAGGGGTCTGCAACCTGCGGCTCTCTAGATGTTCATGGACTACAATTCTCATCAGCCCCTGCCAGCATGGCCAATTGACCATGGTGGCAGGGGCTGATGGGATTTATAGTCCATGAACATCTGGAGAGCCGCGGGTTGCAGACCTCTGGTTTAGAACAATGATCCTCCACAATTTAAACTTCACTTTCCCATTTCCTTGGGCAGGATTTGGTGTTTCATTATATACACAACCTTTCTCACAACTGTTGCAAACCAAGGTCTGATGCAACTTCTTTCCCATTATCTGATTTTTTAATGGCAACTATAAACAGTTTTACCTGGGTGCTCATTTATCTCAGCTTGTTAAAATTTCACAGAAATAAAGACACATTCATAATCCACTTGAGCTCCCCCCACCTTTTGGCATAAGACACTGAAACCCAGGATTCTTTGAAGAACATTCCTTCATTTATATCACACTTTTCTCCCCAACTGGGATCTATGGCTTACATCATTCCCACTTGTTCCATTTTATCCTCACAGCAACCCTGTGAATTAGGTAAGGCTGAGAACATGTGACTGGTCTGAAGTCACGCAGGAAACTTCCACGGAAAAGTGGAGATGTGCACCTGAGTGTAAACTGGAAGATTAGTGTTGTGACACAGGCAGAACTGAAACAAACTACAGTAAGTTTTGGCCTGAATTTAACCAGGATGCTGCAAGTTATTGCCATACTTGGATTCAGTACATCAGTGATCAACATTGGTGGATACTAGTAATTTAGTAGGTAGCATCTTTCGGTTTTGGCTGTGGGGATAAATGCACAACTTGTTTTCTATAACAAATGCCATTGCAGAGAGAAAGCATTTCTAAAGCATATGAAACCAAATGCAAGTGAAGCCAAATCAAGAAATATTATTAAAAAACCCTCAAACGTAGAGAGTAAGAAATTAATTCTTGTTGCCTTCTACTTTGTGTCAACTCAACACATTCTTACAATGGGAGCCACAGTCAGCAGCCAACCATAAATTAACATTTTTCACGGAGAGATCTATGACACCTTTTATAATGCTCAATGACAAGAAATTGATTGTAATTGTAGGAAAGTATTTCACTCAGTATTGGTAGAATGGGCCCACTACAACATTCGTTTGCTTATCCAATTCATTAATACCAAGACTTTCTCCAAAATGGGGACCAAAACAGCTTACACCATTCTTCTCTCCTCCATTTTATCCTAACAACAACCCTGTAAGATAGGTTCAGCTGAGTGTGAAACTGGTCCAAAATCACACAGCAAGCTTTCATGTCGTGAGCAGGATTTGAACCTGGGTCCCCCACACACTAGTCAGCCACTCTGGCATTCATCACTGGGATGATGGTATTTCATACATTTGTTGCCATCATTCTAGTGACAGAAAGTAATTGCATCAAAAGCAGATATTCTTATGCATGTGTCAACCAGGCCTTAAGTGTGAGGTGGCAAAGTCAAGTCCAGAGATATTAAGAACGGACAGTGCCACTTGAGACCGCTGGTGGTGGTTCCCAACTTGCAACAGTCTTTCATACTAACAATCGCATGCAAATAGAAATCCATTGCCATTGAGAAAGCAGACCAAGCAAAGAAGGGGGTAAAACCTGTTTTTCTCATCTGTGGGGAGTTTATAAATACAGGGAAGCATTCCAACATGTAATCTTTCATGATTTATTACCTCCAGGCTGAAATGGTGCAATTCATTCTGCCATCTCAGGTCTCATTCTCCAACTTGAGCCTAACAGGACTGTTATGGGAAATTTACAATCAATCTCCCTGCTGCTTTAATATTCACACACAGTCATAATACCATGACCCCCATTTGAATCAGGGTTGTGGAACTGGGGCAGCTTTCTCCCCCCTCCCCCTGCTAGATGAGGAGGCATAGTAGCTTCAACAATAACATTGACACCAAGAGATCCAGTCAGATCTTTACACAGAATAGCTTGGTGTACTGCTTCTCATGAAGAAACAAAAAGTAGGGGTTGGATGGAGTCTAGAAGTAGATCTAGGCAGACCCCTGAGATATGCAGCAAGCCACTCAATCACAAGATGAAGAATTTCAGCTGTTCCAAGGGATGATGCTAAATTCAGTTCAATTTTGCTGTTCCTTTCAGTTAATTCAACCAGATTCCACACCATTTTGGTTCCTCGCAACAAATCCCTGCTCCCACTAAATGCATACAATGTAATTTTTCCCCTCCATCAAATCACAACTGACTTATAGAGATCCCTGCTGGACTGTTGTGGGTTTTCTGGGCTGTGTGGCTGTGGTCTGGTGGATCTTGTTCCTAACGTTTCACCTGCATCTGTGGCTGGCATCTTCAGAGGTGTATCACAGAGAGAAGTCAGTTACACACTGTGTCCCTGGAAGTGGAGGTTTCAAGGTAAGATATATTCAGAAGTGGTTTGCAATTGCCTGTCTCTGCCTCATGTTACACAAAATATGGTTTAAAAAAAGTAACTGCCACAATTAAAAATGGGATCTCAGCATTTTAACAGAATCAAGGGAGATGGGCAGCAGGGTGTGTGTAATAATCACCCTTTTCCAATTCCAACCCAAGACCCAAATATTATTAGTAACTAACTTACAATACACCTCCCATTAAAGCTAAGGCATGGCTGCAATTTTAAAACCACGATCCTCCCCTTATTAGCTCATTTCACCATAATATGCTTCATTAGAGAGTCTCTCAGGAAGAGAGGGTATTTTTTTAAAAAGGAAAGGTGTTTAACAGCATAAACAAACATGAATCCTTCAATGAACCAGGGAGGCTGAGTGCTTTCTGGCCTCGGAATGAATCAGGTCAATTGTGTTGCATGCAGAAGGGATAACTCAACACCCACTACTCGCTTAAGCCAGGTCTTTGTGCACCCCATTAGTATAGAGCAAGTGACTTGGAATTCTATCCACCACCACTCTCCCCCCCCCCCCAAAAAAATTAGGCAAATGAAGCTAGAAAGGCTTTTTACAGGCCTCTTGGAGTCGCCTTCACAGGAGAAGACCTTCCCTTGTTCCTTTGTGCAGAACTACATTAGCTGCTACTCACGCAACCGTAAATTAAGTCAAGTTTTTTTTAGTAGGCCCTCTATCCTATTTTCGGGCAATATTACTTTTTTTTTTTTTTGCATGGTACTGTCACGGGCGGGATCCCTGGGTTTGGAATCCCGATTTACAGACCTTGCTTGTCCAGAAGGAAAGCTCAAAGGAAGAAAATGTATGAGATGGAAACGGGTGTGTGTGGGCGGGGGTGAGAGGTAGAGAGAGAAAGAAAGCTAACGACGACGACCCCTGGAGTTGAAGAGCGAGAAGCCAACCTTTGCTTCCCCGCCCCCTCCCCCGGTTATCCGGAGCACAAAGGAGAAGCCTACTACTAACGAGGAGAGCATAATGGTAGGCATTCACGGCGCCTTCCAGACGAGGCGAAAATGGATCACAAGACATCCGCCGAAACGCGCGTGTTCCACCCCTGCCCTGGTGAAAGGCTCGCCCCCTCATTCCCTTTTCGGAGGATTTTACAGACACTTTTGTTTTTTAAAAAAGGCATCACTTCAAAGACCACCGGGCCGCCATCCCTGCACCTCACGCGCCGCCGCCGCGCACTGCAGAAGAGCCGCATCTTCCAAAAGCACCATTCCCGACCAGCGCTCCGAGGCCCACCCTCCGCAGACCTTCCACCACCTGCAAGCCGTGCGTTTTGGGCACTAAACCCGCACAAAGTGGCGAGCGAAATTGCAGCCAGGTCGCCCACCCTACCTCCGGAGTGGTCCGCGTAGGGCCAAGCAGCGGTCCAGTGTGAGGCGATCCCTCTTCAGACAGGAGGCGTGGCGCAGGCAGAATCCGCCGCCGCCGCGCTTTATATGCAGCCGCCTGAGAGTGGGCAGGGCTCGGATGCGCCGGGGCAGCGCGTAAGGCCGGTCGTACTGCTCTGACCGGCAACACGTGTGCGGGCTGCCTCCTCTCGCCCGTGGGCCCCCGAGGGTGGGGAGCAAAGACTTTCAGTTTCAGCTGCAAAATATCTACCTCGACGTACATGCGTCGCCCTGTCGAAAACCGCAAATCGTCTGGCCGCACACAACTACGAACGGGCCTTCATTCAGCCGGGAAAACTTTCGCCATCTCTTTCCCACGCTCGCGCTGACAAAGGCATCTTTGCTGGAGTCCCATGCGTCAGAAGCAAAGATGGCAACCGCACCCCACATTTGTTTCAACCGCATGCACGTGCTGTACCAGACTCCAGAATGAACAATTGAACTACACCCCCCCCCCCCCCCCATTCTGTCTACCACCAGTTTCATGACAGGCAGGGACGGTGCAGGTTCCATGCTGTATCTGCATGCCATGGAGGGGAAATACTCCTGTTTGATTTTAAAGACAGGGGAACTTTGCTAAGGACAACTTCACTTGAAAACACGATTCTTATGTTCACGGTTGGCACGAATAACCACCATTAAACTACATCCTCCGACGCGCTTTATGCTATAGTTATAAACTCATCCGTAGCATCTCCAGTTAAAATGATCCCCAACCGGTAACTATGCTTCCAATGTTCTCTCCCAGTGCTTTTCATAAGTTCGGAATAGAAACAGGACTATTTTATCCTTGACGGAATCTCCAGCAACATTTTTACTCCGATTGGAATGCAAGTGCTCATCAGGGTTCTAACCCTTATCTTAACGTCAAACTACATTTCCCAGAAGGCTGTGCATTCAAGACTCTGCACTTATTTCCTGTTTTAGGTTTCTCCGGCGCTCTCAGGGCGCGCGCGAAGATGGACCTGGACGCCTTCGAGCGGGACAATTCGGTGAACTGTTTGGTGGACTCCACGGTTCCTCCCGCTTGCCGAACTGAGCCCTGCAGCCTCGGCATTGATGAGGCAGGCCGGGGCCCGGTGTTGGGTAGGGGTTTGATTGTACTGACGAGAGGAGAGACGGGCCCTTTTTGGGGTGATCAGTATTCAGTCTGGGTCCCAGAGCAGCAAAAGGAGAAAGCCTCTTGGCGAATCCTTCTTACTTGCGCTTTCTTGTTACGATACAGGATGCTGTATGGATTTCCTTGCGTGGTCTCGGCACGGGTCCTCTTCCTTAAGCTCAGTTCCTAAATCTTTCAAATGAGCGTGGTAATGAAGGAGCATGAGTTAAAAAGAAGTTGCAAAAAAGATTGTAACTGTAATGAATATAATAATTACTCATCCGGTTTTGCACTTAATCTTGCCATCCCAATTTTGTGCAGATGTGCCTGAATTATCCCATTCTTGTGTCTGTGCTGTCTCTTCCTTTGTAGGCCAGGTCAACAGGTTTGCAGAAAAGTGTTCTGTTCCATTAATAGCAGTTTAACGTGTGACAGTAGGCAACTGAAGTTTTTCAAGGGATGGAAATGAATCACTTGGTATATACCACATCCCATTAAGTCTCCATTAAAGAGACTGGGCCTTTTGTTTCTCCAAACCTTGTTGGGAGAGCTGTGTTCCTGAACCTGTTTCTTACATTTTTAGTTAGTTTTCCAGATTAAAAAACAACCCTGAACACACACACAAATAAATTAAGGCCACTTCTTGCAAAGAAAAGTATACCTGTTAGCCAGTAAGCAGAATTATTTAGAATCACTAAATAAATCGTACAAAATACAACACTATGCATATAACTATAATTTTACTTTAAAACAAGGTGGGGATCAAATTCAAGGCATTTGATGTTTCCAATTCCCTAGCAACAGCATCTGTGAGGGGGAAAAATCACCCTACAGTACATCTAACAATACCAGGACTTTTATTATCATGTTAGAAGAATGTTGACTATATTTAGCAAATGTACTAAGACAGTGAGCAAACTTTCATGCATTCTAAAAGAAAAGTTAACTTAATCAGTGTTTCATACCACGCTATCTTGGCCCAGGAGTAAATACAAAGGCTTGTTGTGTTTTTTCCAACAGATTTTTAATCTTGTATTAAAAATAAGGGAGAATATTTTATACATGTTTGTATTTTATGCTTGAAAACCCCCTAATAATGATGGATGTGGATCCAAGGTAATATTCTGTCTTGTTCACTTATCTCTATATCTTGCTGACTCCCATCTCAGATCTGTCAAAGAGGACTTAGTAGAAAGTTCTGTGATCACTGCTGGAGAAGGAGAGCCTTTGGTGAAAGGTTACCTTTGTTCTATGGCTATAATCATCTATGTCAATTGTTTGTACATTGAGAGTGTTTAAGGCACCTAGTGAGTTTAAAGCAAATCTGTTAAATAGACCTGCATTACATGTATTCTGTAGTAGCACAAATTGAGAGCGGCTGTATGGACTTCTTTTTTCTTCCCAGGTCCCATGGTCTATGGAATATGTTTCTGTCCTGTGGCCCGGCAAGGGGATCTAGAGACCCTGAAAGTAGCAGGTAAAGGAGGGGGTGATTGGTAGGGATTGGAACGTAATGACAGCAAAACGTGATGTGGGATCTGAACAGGAGTTACTTTCACTTCCGCTGAAGAAGAGTTTCCACTGAACACAGCCCCGTTTCACCTCTTCAGAGACTTCACCTGTCTGAGTTCCCTTGCTTCTTTCTTCCTTTCAGATTCCAAGACCCTGACAGAGGCTCAGCGGGAGCAGCTCTTTGAGCAACTGAATGCAGCCAAGGATTTTGTAGGGTGGGCCCTGCGTATCCTGTCCCCCAACTTCATCTCAACTAGCATGCAGCAGCGGTGAGCAGGGTGGGGATATAGCAGTCTGGCCATTAGATGGAATAACAAGTCGCAGCATGTAATTGCTTGAAAGTTTCCCTCCCAAGAAACAGAATGCTGGGCCCATTCTGTATCTGCCTGGAAATGAATCTCATGTAGGTCAGATTCCAAAACAGATGTCTGCAATTAGCATGGGCCATGTCATGTTTGTTAGGGAAACCAGGGGAGAAGATTATTGGACTTCATGCTTCCTCTCCCCTTTGGGTCATTTGATGAAACTCTTTGGCTTTCACAGGAAACCATATTGTGTGGTTACATCCAAATCACAGACTTTGGTTTGTTTTCCTCCTTGCAAATTGGAGCTTGGAATACAGGTTGGTAAGGAAGAAAATAAAATACAAATGGCGGTTTCCCATGAAAGTCTTTTGCATTAAGCATTTCATGAAGAGAGCATGAAAGATTGAAGATCCTGCAGACTCGTTCCCCAAATCAGAAAACATGTCACTGTATTGGAGACCATTTTGCTAGCTTAACAGTGCAATCCTATGCAGAGTCATTCCTTTCTAAAATCTGTTGCTGTTAATGGTCTTCAACAGGGATAATTCTACTTTATGTTAATGGTCTTTGACAGGGATAATTTCATTACAGTTATCTGCCTTTTGGGGCCATTGAGAAATAATGCTGATGCTTTGTTCATTGTGGTCAGTCTGTATTTCAGAACATGACAGAGAAGGAAGTTGGAGAGTTGAGGCCTTCCATCACTTTCCGGTGATTATCAGGAAGGCTAGTTGGCTCTTAAGATTGAATATTATTAAGTGCTGTATGTTTGTTGTATGTTTCCCTTCGACCCTTTCCTATCTTTATTCCCCTTCATCCTTTAGACTGGTGCTTTTCGAAGTGTGCCCTCTAAACATTATGTAATTTCCTAGAGTGTTGAATCTGAATTCCTCTTGCTTCACTGTGCAAACTGTAAAGCAAATGCTGATCGTGGTCTGGGAAAAATGGCTTCCAGTTTCTCCTGCATGGGACAACCAAGTCTTGAAAAAAGTTCCACTTCCTTTGCCAGCATCTCTTTTTGATAGTTTAAATCTGAGTTCTTTCTCCTTACAGAGTGAAGTACAACCTGAACGCACTGTCACATGACACAGCCATTGGCCTGATCCAGCATGCATTGGACTCAGGGGTACAGGTTGCAGAGGTGAGTCAGCCCAGCACCTACATGCCTATGGAAAATAGCAAGAATATTCCATCTTCTTAACTTGATATGCTTCCCTCCTCCTTCAGGTCTTTGTGGATACAGTGGGGCCAGCAGAAAAATACCAAGAAAAGCTAAAACGCCAGTTCCCAGGACTGGAGGTCACTGTGAGGGCCAAAGCAGATTCCCTCTTCCCCATTGTCAGTGCAGCCAGCATCTGTGCCAAGGTGGGTGTGCCAGGCTTGGAATCCCTGCATTCTTTGCTCTCTGAGTGCTTGAAGATCTCTAGGGGTGCTCTATCTGACTATGAAAATTCTATTTCTCAGTTATCTGTAACAGCAAAGGCTCCATTCCCCAAAGGCAGAATACTGCTGGTTTAGCAGACACTAGAGGATGGCTATCACCACCATAATTAGCTTTCCATAGGTATCTAGAGGCTAGCCCTGGCGGAAACAGAATGCTGGAGTGAGAAAATTTGATTCCAGAAGATACTTCTTATGTTCAACTTCGCATGTTCTGTAGGTGGCCAGAGACAGAGCTGTAAAAAACTGGAAATTTGTGGAAGAACTGGAAGATGTTGCACTGGATTATGGCTCTGGCTATCCCAATGGTAACTTTCAGCCTTTTGTTTAGCTTTTTTTTTGGGGGGGGGGTGATGACCACAGTGATTCATTTAAATTAACAAACTAAACAGTTTCTTGGTAGTAGCTCCTATGTTGTTTTGTTCTTTTATTTTTGCATTTAAGAGTTACCCGCATACACCCTGCATAACACGAGCCTTTCCTTTACATCCTATCAGCTTCTAATTTTATTTATTTTATTTTATTGTTTGGTTTTGTATACCGCCCTATCCCCGAAGGGCTCTGGTACTTCACTCTGTAAGGAGAAAGAACTTCACTAAACATTCTCTGCTGTTGTCCCTTGATCCTATTAGTATGCATAGCTCTTCTGCCCACTTCTCTGCTCCCACTAAATGTCATGGATTGGCCTTTGACTCCTCCATCTCAGCACAGAACTTCCTTGCCCCTGAAACTTAGGTGAAGGTCAAGGAGGAGGTAAAGTGATGTGTAAGAAATACAAATGGAGCAAATGCAGAAACTTGGGGACAAACTTTGAGATATTCTGACTTGCCATCTACTATCCCCACAGCACTATTTCCTCCCTAGAGATGGCAAAAGAAAACTGAAATTCTTGACTGAGACCGGTTCTTGGCTGCAAGGGGACCCTTGAATGCTAATGTTCTAGGATTCAAGGCCATCTATTTTTTCTTCTCACCTTTCAGATCCCAAGACTAAAGAGTGGCTTACACAAAGTCTGGACCCTGTCTTTGGTTTCCCACAATTTGTACGATTTAGCTGGAGTACCGCTCAGACCATCCTGGAGAACAAAGCTGTGCCTGTTCACTGGTAGGTGGGGAAGACAGGAAGGATGGGACTTTGGAGTAGTGAATGTTCCATTGAGTTGGAGGCTGATTGGACTTTGGAGCTGAGGAGGAAATAGCTGCTTCAGACAGTGGTGTGCGTCACAGCTTCCTTCTGCCTTTCAGAGAGAGTTTTGCAGATGTTCTGTAAGGTAACCATTTGATCTGGGAGGTACTGGGTGAGAAATGTATGGCGCAGTGGTGTCCTCCGTGTGCTTCGCGGTGAGCAGACAGAAAAGCAGGAAAAAAATGGTGGCCAGAAGAGGATTGATTGGAAGTGTTAGGTTCTGTTTAACTGGAGGAGCTGAGAGGGAGAAGAAGGGAGGAAAGATTTAAGATACACAGCAGACTTGCTCACCTGCGAGGCTCTTTTCCTTCAATCAAACCAACATGTTGTAATGGTTAAAACTTCAGCATAGGATCTGGGAGACCCTAATTCGAATCCCTGCTGTACCATGGAAGCTTGTTGGGTGACCTTGGGCTAGTCACAGACACTCAGTCTAACCTCCCTCAAAAAGTGCTTGTGAAGAAAAAATGATGAGAACCATGTAAGCCACTTTAGGTCTTAATTGGGGAGAAAGGTGGAATGTAAATGAAGAAAATCGATAATATATATTTATTGGCTCTGAGTGGGAAGAGCTGTGGTCTCACCATAGTACCAGTCTAATGGGGTGGTCTGCCTTGCTAGGTCCCTCTGTGCCTTGCTTTCTAATCACTAATGATCTGGCATGGGTCAAATCACTAATGATCTGGCATGGGTCAAAGACTGGTTAGCGTCACAGGATATTCCTGACTCTCCTCCCTGGTTCCCAGTGCCCCTGGGAAGGTCGGTGCCTTCCTCCAGGCAGCTCTCCTGCTTGAAGTAGAGAGCTGCCAGCTGCATCACCCACCCCCTTCTTTTCAGACTGATTTGGCAGCCAGGCAGGTGGCTCTAAAAAGAACTTGAAGGGCAGCCATGCTACTCTTCTTGAGTTAGGAGGGAGCAAAAAAACAAGTGTTATCTCCTTAAGGGGAGAAGGACTGGATGCCAAATCACTTTTTGTCCAACTTGGCTGTCAGTGAAGGTCAGTGGCTGAGAGGCAGATGGGAGAGGCTGGAATCCCAGATAAGTTGGTGCTGCTCTCTGCTGGAGCCAAAGTGGGATGTAGCATGATAACAACAGGCGTGTGAGAGATGTCCCTCAATTCCCACCATTGTTTTGCCCTCCTCTACAGGGATGATAGTGAAGACAACCCATCTCAGAAAAGTGCACAGTCTTTGCTGAGCTTCTTTGCCCGGAAAGATGCTCCAGCCAAGCGCCCTCTCCATCGCTTCTTCCATGAACGCAAGCTAGAGACGGTGACTAGCCTCTAAGGGAGAGCAGGCCCTTCCCTTCTTGCTAAAATCTGCTATGCAGATGCAAAGTACTGTTATTTGTGAAGCGTGATGTGTTTGACTTCACAAGAAACTTTTCTGATTAGCTGCTTTTTCTGTTATAACTGCTTTGAGAGACGATTGAGGGTGGCAACTTGAGAGCACGGGCATCATCAACAAGGGGCAGAACCTTATACTGAACATTTGGATTTCTATATTTTTTTACTCAGTTTTAGTGAATAAATTTTTAAATGCATGTTTGCAGCATTAGCTTATGTAAATTGACTAGTGGTGAATAAGAAAATCAGACCAGAAAGAGACTGAGGTGCTTCAGTGTCTGAGATGCCTGTAAATGAAGGAATGCTTTTTAAAAATCAGCTTTGAAAACTCACAGCAATTGCATCAAATTTTGTAAAGCAAACTCCACCCAAGGCTTCTGCTTGAGGGGAGAAAGTTGTTTTCTACTCCAGAAAAGCAGCCACACTGAACCAGAGGGTAGAAAAGGAGATCCTTATGCTTCTGCAGGGGTAGAGTGGCTTCTGGTCTGTGTGGGTGGGTATCTGAGGCAGAAGTACTAGTATCTGTAATGAACATGTAAGTGAAACCACTATCAATAAAGCCGCCTTACATGAGAATGTTCTGTAGTTTTGGTACTGGTTGACACTGTTCTGTGTTTCACCTCTACTTGTAAGCCATTTCTGATGCTTTCAAGAAAAACAAGGGTGGGGAAATTTCCCTAACCATACATCAAGGTCAGAAACATATGTAGTAATTCAGTATACTGGCTAAGAGGAAAGTCCCTGATTTGAGTCTGTCTTCAGTCACAAAGATTTGCCAGGAGGCCTGGAGAAAAAAATGTCCTGTCTCTTTAATAGGGGATTAATGTGTAAATGGAGGCAAATAACATCATCTGCTAAATGACATCCTATTAAGCATCTGTTAAAGGGGCAGGATATTTTTTTTCCAGGCCTTGTATCAACCCTCACAGTCACTAGGTGCTTTAAGTTCTCCATCTGCAGTCTGGAAATAAGTCTTTATCTCAGTAATTCTTTCACCAACTATGTAACATGTGTGACATAATTTGAATAATTGTAAACATTAGAGTTGCTCAGAACAAAGGTAGATATATAAATATTTTGTATAAATAAATATCTACACATGTTAAGCAGGGATACTGGCTGAAGGACTTTTCTTCTCCTCTGTGAACCTTCTCATCTACTTAGATCATTTCCTGAAATCCTTCCTTGATTCTCCTACTTCTGAGGAGACAGGATGAAGACAGGGCTTCTTCTGTTACCATACTTCCCTGGCATAGCGGGGGGAGTGCTTATTCACACGTATCTCTGCCCACATGCCAGCCTAAAGGGGGATGCTGGCGTTGCCCATTCTCTGGCAATAGCCAGGTCTACCTGCAAGGAACTTCCAGGAATTAAAAAAAAATTATTTCTCATGCTCTCGGCTTGCTTGCCATAGCAGCACATTTTCAGATCCACAGCCAAAGAAGAATGTGCTGAATGGATTCTCATTTCCAGCCACAAGAGGACTCCTGATGACATTGCCTTTCCTGATTATCTTAACTCAGATACTCCCTTTGTGCTTACTTAGCTGAAAGACAGAGTGAGATTACTGGGCAACATGAAGTTAAGGTTTAGCCAGGCTACTGATCTAGCCCTGGCTTCAAGCAACTGCACCATAAGAGGGGGTGGGGGTGGGGGTGGGGTGGTTTCCAATCATGTATCTTTTAACTCTGACTCCTTTCATTATTGTTACAGGGCAGTGAAAGGAAGCTGCCTCTTGCAGGAGGGGGTGGCGGTCTACTTATTTTCACCAAGCTGTTGCCCTTAAAGCTTGACTTGCGAGCTCTCTCCCTCTACCTCAGTTCTATCCCCACCTTTTCCTTTCATTACACCCCTTCTTGTATTCTGAGTTTTGCATAAGCTGCAATACTATCCATTCTCTTTTCTGTGATCTCGTTTATTGGGATTGGTGTCACCAACCCTGTTGGCTGAGTTGCTTTTCACTTCCTTCAAGGCCTTCCTCAAGAGCCGCTTCTTTAATAAAACCTTTCTCCAGCCAGCCCAGCCTGACTTTATCTACTTCCCCAGTTTCATCCTCGACTTATCTGTCAAACACAACTGCTACTCCCATCTCTTTGCCTGTTGGGTGAGTGAGGCGCTGGTCTCTTGCTATATCAGTTTTCATCCTTAAGGGAGAGTTGCTTGATCAGTAGCACACAAGTCTGTTGGATACTCTGGCCATTGAATCTTTCACAAGGGATGGTTAGGTTGGCCAGATGGAAGGTGGAGTCTAACAGAACACTGGGTCTTTTGGTTTGGAGAAAACAAGCCAGTGGTCCTTCATGGTCACAGATGTGCAGAGTGTGATCTGCCATACAACATCCCTAGCACTGTAATGCATACAAGCTACCTTCTGAGATTAATGGGTAACATTCTTGTTTCTCTTCTGGCATCTCTTCGCAGAGGCGGAGCAAGGGGGAACTGTGCCCAGGAATGTGTTCGTCCTGTGCCCCTGGAACGCCACTGCCATGTCATAGCCATGTCCCTGCAAGGCGCACACCCAGGGCGTCACGTCCCACCCAGTCCCCTGGGCACTATGCCACTGCTTCCAAGCCGTTCAAATGGGCATGGAGAAAACGGACTGAGGCCTGAAGGTGGTCTCAGCCTTCCTAATGGGTCTGTTTGCAAGAGGATGCAAATTTAGCCAATAATTTTTCTTCCAAAAAAAGATTTTTTGTAGCTCATACACATACAACACTTGTATACATATAGATTTAATACCCATCCCCAACATGTGCACAAGTACTGATAGGTTTGAGCCAATACAGAACGTACATTTTGCAGCAAACGTGACCAAGGAAGGACATGAAAATGCAGCTCATAATGTGTTTTGGGTAAGCAGGCATATGTGATTCTTACAGGAATTTGCACAGTACTTCTACTGGAGCCTATTCAGGGGTTGAGTTTGTAGGAAATTCATTCATGTCACCCCCTGCTCAAGGTTAGGTGGTCTCTTTGCTTACAACCTTGGTCGTTAGAACAAAAGCTTTGTGATGCTGAGCCCTTCTAATTTTACATTTTATACAGAGCACTTGAAACTTTGCTTTTCCAGCCTCGAACGCTGCATAATAATAACTGCTATCAAACTATACACTCTTCTCTCTGCTCACACTGGAGTTGCATGAAAGCTCCATCTAGTGCTAGGCTCAGTCCTGTATTCTGTGGCAGGAGCTTGTGCTGTTCTGGCATGGGGATGATGGCTTCACTCACCTAGCTACATAGTTCTCCAGCTCCACCTACTGGCCAGAGATTTCTCTAGTGCCTGCTGCCTCCATGTTGAGTTCAATGAAGGCTCTTCCATTTTGACTCAGTCTCACAGTACCTGAAGCAGTTTAAGCAATAGGGCCTAACTCCTTTTGCCCAGTGTCAGTTACCTCACCTATTGTTTTCAGACTATACAGTCTCTGCATTCCTAAATCTGTTCCATGCTGGAGCCTTTGACAGACATACATTGCCGTTGTCCTTTTCTGAGAGGAATCTCATCAAGGACCATTAGGGCCAGCTCTTTGAGGCACCTGGGAACAGCAGTAAGACAGGAAAGTCTTCTTTCTGGGACTGTCACTGTCACTAGCAAATGTCTCTCTAACCTTGTCTTTCAAGCTAGATACAATGAAGAAAGTTGGAGGGACAACATAGGCAGGCTTATGGGAGATGAAGGTGCTCTTTTAGGACAAACTGTACTTAACTAGAGCATAAGACTCAGAGCCCAGCTACAGAGCCAGATCTGCTTCCTACTTCATGACCACACCAAGTTGCACAGAGCTAGACAAGATGGCAAGAAACTGGTAAAGGTGGGACATGACAGATTTGCATAGATCACAAGCGATCCCCCCAAGCCCCAGGCAATCAAAGGGGAGGAGGCTGTTTTTCCCTGGAAGGGTAGCTTCACTGGATCAGAAGCCACTCCCACTACCCTCCACATCTTCCATGAAGACAGAACGCTTCCGCAGGTTCTTTTTCAGACGGTGCAGCAAGGGGCTACCTGGACAAAGCCCTTTGCGGCCAGATCTCCTGCTGTCCTTCTTGGGGGTTTCAGGTTCCTCAATACTGTCACTATCTTCATGGCGGGAACGTGATGCTGAAAAGCCTGTATCAGAAGCACTCAGGGTCAGGCACTCACAGGGATCAGTGCTTACTGCGAAAGAGTCATCCCAGATGGTCTCACAGAGCTCCTTCCCATCCTTGTACATCTGAGAGAGCAAAAAGAATAATGTAAGACAGGGGACAGGTTTGAAACAGCTTTCAATTGGCATCTGATGGTACAGGTTCAGAGAAGCACAGGGGTGAAAAGAAAGGCTGAGGAGCATCTCTGGTAGGGAGAACATGGACTAGAATATGTGTTGGACTAGAATATTTCCATGGACCTGGAAATCTTCATGGTCTTGCTGACCAGATCATTTGTGAGAATGAACATTTTATAGAATATTGCTATTTGCATCAATGAAAGACTGAAAACTATGCAAATTAGATGTGGACAGAGTATGTATGTAGAGAAAGGCTGATGGCTTTTACTGAATCCAGACTATCAGCATTTATCTCTACACCCCCCCATCCCACCCAGCCCCCCAAAGCTGATTCTCACAATTTTCAATATTTCATTGATCCAAATAGCAACATTCTGTAAAATGTTCATTCTCACAAATGATCTGGTTACACTTATAGAATAGCTGCAATTCTAATACAACTAGCTACATTTACAATCTGGATAAATAGGGAAGAGCTGTGGCCAGAAATTAGAGCATCTGCTTTGTAGTATGATGTACAGTATGATGCTCTAAGTTTAAGAACAGTGGACTCTGATCTGGACAACCAGGTTTGATTCTCTACACCTCTACATGAACAGCGGAGTCTAATCTGGTGAACTGGATTTGTTTCCCTGCTCCTACACATTAAGCCAGCTGGGTGACCTTGGGCTAGTCACAGATTTCTCAAAACTATCTCAACCCCGCCTACCCCACAAGGTGTCTGTTATGGGGAGGGGAAGGGATGGTGATTGTAAGCCACTTTAAGACTTCTTAATGGTAGAAAAAAAAAGGATGTAAAAACAAGGTCTTCTTAAGACTCAGTTTCTGGCATCTCCAGGATCATGTAGCAGGTGCTGTTAAAGACCTGAGTTTGAGGCTGCTGATTGAACTGACCTTGATACACCAATGATTGGTCTGTTAGGGATGCCAACACTCCGACTAAAAACTGACAGACGTACAGTAACATTTAAACAGAAGCCAGATTCTTCCATTATAGTGTGACTCCTGCTTCACAATTAGCATGATAAAAAGAAGAGGAATCCAGTGGCACCTTGAAACGTTACCCACTCCCCACCCCCCAGTCATGCTGGAATTAGTGGTGTGATGCATCTGTTGAAATGAGTCCTGGAGTTAAAGGTATTAATTTTGCAACTACAGACTGACATGGCTACCCATTCTGGAGTTTGCATGACCAGCAAATCAAATTTTGGCTCAGCTGTCAGTGTTGATCCTCCTCCACCGCATATTTCATGTGGGCTGCCAACTTTAGTTAACACATGTTTGCTTATTCCTTTACAGCTTCTGCCATTCCCACCCTCCCTTCTGCCCTGTCTGCAGCCAGGATTCCGTCATTCGAAACATAAAAATAAATCTACTGAACAGGCATCACTAACTATGTTAGCATTGCTCCTTTTTGTTCCTGAAGCCTTCATAATTGGTATTAGGGAGGGGATTGTTTTCATTTTTTTCAGGCCCGTGGAAAGACAGCATGATGTAGTGATTAGAATGGCAGACTAAGATCTAAGAGAGCCATGGGGTTGCCATCCTCCAGACGCTGACTGGAGATCTTCCAGTGTTACAATTGATTCCCAGATAACAGATCAGTTCTCCTGGAGAAAATGTCTGCTTTAGAGGGGAGACTTTGTGACATTATATACCAGTGAGGCCCTTGTTTTTCCTAAGCATTGCCTTCCCCCAGCTCCACTCACAAAATCTCCATGTGTTTCCCAACTCAGAGCTGGCAACTCTAGCCAGGCTTCTGAATCGACTGCTCTCTTTTTCAACCTAGCAGGGTTGTTATGAGGATAAAATGGACGAGGGGAGAACAATTACGTAAGCCCTTTAGAGTCCTCAGTTGGGACAGAAGTAAGGGATAGATATCTAAATAAACAAAATAAGGTTGTTGCTCCTCCCAGAGACTTAATTACAAGCAAGTCACCACTTGCGCCACAGGCTCTATTTAGGAGGGGGGAAAGAGTGTTGTGCATATGTATGTGTGTGAAGGCTTGATATAATCTCTCCCTTTTTCTTAAATGTTTAGATTTTGTTAAAATGTATGCCTTTTATGGGAGCTGAAGACATTATTCTGTAAAAGACTGGGATTTTCTAGAAAGCCTCACAATTTGAGATAACAATTAGTTGAGTTGCCAGTAAAGCACTTTCATGTCACCTAATTGACTTAAAGGACATTGGTTCTTTGGACTTGCTGAACTGTAATTGGTGCCGCCTTCCTGAGGGGAGAGAAGTCCTGATCCTTGTTCACCCCCTCATTTTCAAAACAATTGTCTTTCCCTCCTAAGCAGAGCTGCCTACAGAATCATCCCAGAAGCCACTGGCTCTTGGTACTGAGGAGGCAGTGCCTCTGTTGTTAATGATCATCTTTGCTGCCCTCACCTGGCCATATGAAATGCACTCCCGATTGCAGTTATTCCCCTCAGGTCCCCAATGCCAGTCAGTAAGCCAATTGCGAGCGCAGGTCAGGTCTTCCTTGCAAGCATCATACCTGTGAGGTGAGATGAGTAGGGCAAGCGAGGAAGGCAGTTGGAGCTTAATGATAGAATACAAAGTTGTGGCCCCTAAAGCTACACTGTTCACAGTCACATACAATAGCTAAACAATACTCCTGCTCATCTTTCTTTAGAGCTTCTGGGAAAACTGCTGTATCAGCAGCCCACAGGTTGCCTTTGAATAGGAAAAGCAGCTTCCTGTGGGCTTAGTCACGAATGGAGAAGTGATAGAAAGAAAAGGCACAAAACCCATTCCCACGCTCTTAAGAGAGGTGATTCGGAACAGGGATATCACCTCTCTCTATCACTTCTCTATTCCTGATAGTGTCTGTCAGAAGTCACTTTTCTATTTTCTTCCTTCCACAGAAAGACCTAAGTAAAATTGTAACTTTATCTGCCATTTCCACCTGCCCCCCCCCCCATGTGCTCCACTGCACCCCCCTCATCGCAGCCTGGTCTGGACTAAATGACAAGTAAGGGGTGGAGCATGTGGAGGGGGCAGGAGGAAATGGCAGATGAAGTTACAATTTTACCAGGTCTTTCTGTGGAACAGGGTATATCTGTGGATAGTGAGAATCTTTTAGCTGTGGGGTACCATCCCCAAGAATTATATATCAAGTGCCTATATAGCAGTTAATATAGTTACAGCACAACTTTGTGCCAGCACAAACTTTGGTTGGGGATGAGTGAGGTACAAATTAAATGAATGAATAGATAAATAGATCATAGATTTCCTATAGAAAGCAAAAGAACTGAAATCAGAATTCAACCAATTTCTTTGGTAGCGGTCTTAAAGAATCTCAATTCCCCACAAATAAATAAATGCTAATGTTCCACTGTCCTAAATCATTCTTTCCACTATTCCTTTATATTCCACATGATGTCTCCCCTGCAGACTAAACTCACCATTCATCACAGAAGTTCTGGCAAAAAGGCACAGCCAGTACGGCTGTGGGTCGCTTAGGATGAGGCCACTGGGCAGCAATGGGAGAGCAACGGTAAAAACATTCCACTTGCTGAAGATAGTCCTCACATCTGTAGGGGAAAGGTTAACATGGGTATTGAGGAGACAGTAACGTCCTAAAAGATAGGTCAAGAGTCACTTATTAAGTACATCATTCTTGATAGTCTCCGTAAGGTAGTGGACCACAAACAGAAAATAGGAGAAAAAACCGGGCTGAAGAGCAACAAACCCATAAAGGCCCTGCAAACCACCAATGGGAGTTTCATAAGGAAAGCCACCTGCTGCCTCCCAGAAGTGACAACCCTATGACTGGTGGTCTATGGAAAAAGAAATGCAAATGGCTATAGCAGGCAGCTCCTTTTTCCTCTGGAGGGCTGGGACTATGTCTGACCTGCTGCTGAGGTTCCCACAGCGATTCCAGTAGATGTCGTTGGCTTTGGTAAGGTCCTGGATGACATCTGGTGAGCAGCAGGAATCTATGAAAAGAGCCATTCTATTAGTACGCTCAGGACTGAGACAACCCCTTTGCATTCTGATTACCTTATCTGTGATTAATGAGCACACTAAGGTACCTTCTAGAGATTCAGACCATTGTTCTATCAAGGTTAGTACTGAACTATTCTGACTAGCACTGGTTCTCCAGGACTGCAGGAAGAGGTTTTTCCATCACCTGATCCTCTTAAACTAGAGATACTGAACTTGAGACATTCTGCATGCAAAACAGATGCTGTACCACTGAGCCACAGCATCACTTCTGCAACAACTGTTGCTTCTACTTGATGAGCTAAATGTATGAAATTGCCATCAATTATATGAATTACCATATGCATCATTCTCAACAGGCAACTAACATGATGCCCTGGAATTAAATTTGGTATTTCCACTGTCTTCATTCGTGCCCCACCCCCACCCCACGATAGCATCTGTTCCTGAACCCACAATTTTTAAAGCTCACACAGACACAGGGAGCATTGCCCCTAAATTGTAATCCTCCAGACAGTTCTCTCAGTCTCTTGCCCCAGATGAGGCCCTGATAATCCCACAGGCATGCTCATTGTTTGTGCATGTTCAAGGCTGCTGAAAGATGAGAATGGAGGAACAAGATTCTAAGAGCCCATAAAGTTGGGCAAGCAATGTGATTTAGTTTCATATTATTTTTTTAATTTGGAAAAGTCGATATCAGAGAGTCACAGAGGAACCCTTTGTCATGTGTCAAATTTTGGTCAGAGAAGAAGGTAAGATATTCCTCCTCTCAGAAAAGGGAATTGGTAGGTGTTCAAGTGTGTGTGGGAAAATACCAGCTGGGGAGTTTTGAAGGGACAGAAACAGAGAGATGGAGTTATAAGTTCTCCAACGGTGAAGCACCTTGGGATGAGGTCTCCCCCTCTGATGGGGGGTAACCAATTTGCTGTTTGTAGGAATGTCTCTACCAGTTTTCTACTTGTAGAGTTACAAAAATTGTCTGTAGATCTCACTTATCTAAAGGAAACAGACCCAAAAAACATTGTCCATAGAACTTCTCATTATTTGTGTAAGAAAGGAACACATAATAACTTTGCTTTTGTTTTCAGAGACAGCACGTAAGTCTTTCATTTGGAAATACTTAAGGGGTGGAACTCCTGCATGGAATAAAAATTCTCTGAAATCAAGAATATGTTGTTTAAGACATTTTGTTTGTTCAGAAGGACATTTTTGAGACTTGATTTTCCTCTCTGGGTTTCAGGTAAATCTAGACCATTTGCATTTTCCTGAGTTTACAGCCGACATATATAGAGCTAAATTGCACCAATTGTTTCAGGTGCATCTTCCAGCTAACATAATGAATGGACGTTAATCCAGGCTGGTCCTATAGTTAACTAAATCAGGAAGTACTTCTCCCATTCCATACCAGCCTAATACAAAGAAGGCCAGACCAAAAACTATGTGGAATCTAGAACGAATATACAGATGATGATGAAAGGATTCCCTTGCCTTCTTTAATATTGTACAATACCAGATTACTTGTCCAGGTTACTACAGCAGGAAAAAATAAACTAGCCGTACGCACAGAGGCCCTTTCTGCACAGGCCAATAAACACGGGGTGCAGCTGGGGTACATGAGCCTGGTGCAGCCCCAGGCCGTTCACACGCCTCTGTGTGGAAGACCCCGGAGCCAATGCTGCTGGCTTCACACAGAGGTATGTCTGTTTTTTGTTTACCTTCCTCTCTCCACTACGTAGCAATGCAACAGGCCACAGACAACCCCCGCAGCCATACTGACATCTCTGGGCGTCCGTGTTCTCCTGCGTGGCTATGCAGGAAAGAGGCAGGGAGGAGAAAACAATAAGGCATGACTGAGTAATGTGCCGCTCACGTGGGGCCATTTGCTTGGTGGCAGCTCCAACGTGGCCTTTCTAAAAAGAATCACAGATAGTGGGATTCTAGTTTAAGCTGGGTTGGGGTGGATAAAGCAAGGCAGACCCGATGCAGGGGCGGGAACCGTGTGAAGCTCCCCTCCAAACGGATTACATCCCGTGTTAGATGGCCTGTGTGGAAAGGGCCAGAGACATGGTTGGAAAAAAATGACACAATCTTTCTATCTCAATTAATTCCTCTGGCTTCACAATGCATTTATCAGTTCTGCATAGGTGGCCAGGGAAGAGAGGTGGCTATTATCTTTGGCGAGTCCTTCAATCTTCTCATACTCCTGGTACATCCAATAGCTGGCATTGATTATATGCTCCTAATGTAGCATATTGATAGGTTAGGCATTCTGGTTGTTCCCTAACCACTTGGTTCTCCAGGGAGTACCCCCTCTGAGTTGGCAAAGGCAGTCTCAAACATGGTGCTGAAGACACGGACTGGTTTTTCTGGGTGATTTCAACATTCATGCTGAGTACTCCTCACCAGGGCTGATCCAAAATTTTGTAATAGTATTGTCTGCTTTGGGTTTCTCTCAAATCATGATGGGCCCAACATAGAAAGGACGCTCTCCCTAGCACTTAATCTTTTGCATACATTCTTTCATGGAAGGTCTTGTTTTGGGGTTGAAGATTTGGCCTCCAACCATGACAGTGTTCTGCAAAAGGGTGAGTGGGTTGGGGTGGGAGGCATTTAAAATAGTCCACCTCCACAAGCCTATTGGATTCCAGAATACCCTAAGGGATTTTAGGATTCCAAACACATGCTTTGTTGAGGCCGTGGTGGGAACTTGGAATAGAAAGCTTTTTGAAACTATTTACATGATTGTTCCTTGTCAATCTCTCCTTGAAGCAGAAGCTAGCCTTGTGGTTGACTACAGAGCTGGATGACCTGAAGAGGCCAGAAGATGTCTAGTGGGCAGAAAACTTTGACTGAATCCAGCAAAACATGCTGTACAGCCCATTGGAAGTTTTACAAATCAGTGATGATGGGGGCAAATAAATGTTATTTCCAAGCTTGTTTATGACCATCCCAATGGTTTAGCTCAGACCAGGAAATGCTGCCCACCCCCAACCTGGGCTTGACCAATCTGACCATCTGCATCCATGCTACAATAACATCAAGACTAGACTACTGTAATGCACTCCACATAGGTTGCCCCTCAAAGTTAGCTCAGAGACTCCAGTTGTTACAAAATGCCACAGCTCGATTATTACAAGGAGCTAGGAAGAGTATGCATATCAGCCCCATTCTATAAGCACTTCATTGGCTGGCAATCAGTTTCCAAGGTCAGTTCAAAGTACTGGATATCACATAGCAAGACCTTCATGGCCTTGGACCCTCATATCTGCAAGGTCACCTCTCCACCTAAGTCTCATCACAATAGTGTTGCTAATCTGAGCTGGGACTTCTACAGATGCCACCTAGCAGAAGGGCACAATCAACAACTGTCCATACTCTCTAGTGGTCCCTAACCGCTGGAATGTCCTGCCTGATGAGGTTAGGAAGGCTCCCAACTCTCCAGGCATTTTGCAAACTATGTAAAAAAGAATTGTTCAGGAGGACATTTTTAATAAAGGAAACAGGACTATATCACAACGGATTGATCCAAGAAAATGCACTGTGCTTCTCCTTATGCAATATCATGTTCTGCATTGTATAAATACCGGTATATCATATTTAAACTTATGCTTTGCTCAGATGACAGCTCCATTTCTGCAATGCTAGTCCTATCACATTGCTTACTAGATGTCTCATCCTACTGATTGAACTGATCTACATTTGTAATCCACCTTGTCTCTGCGAGAAAGATGGACTACAAATAATGGCAAGTAAAAAATAAAATAAAAGCTCCAGGGCTTTTTCAGCAGCAGTGCCAAGACTCTGGAAGAGACTACCAATAGAATATGGACTACTGCTTCCCTGCCTTCTTTCCATAGGGTGTTAGCCATGGTTCAGTTTAAGCAAGCTGACTGTTGAGCTCAAGGCTGCTGATCAGGATGCCCACTTTTGGAAGTCATATTTTGGTTTGTACTTAATCCCTTGTTGCAGGAAAAAAACAGTCTTAAAACAATCTTTTAATAATTAAGTAATCTATACTTACTTTCTCTATAGAGATGGCAGGTACCCAGATGTCCTTCTGGGCTCGGACTTGCTTTGTGCTTCCCTCCAGGCAAGCAGCGATCCTCCATGCCCATAGCACCTGCCCACAGCATCACCAAGACCCAAGCCATACCCATTATCCAAACAGGGACACCAAAACCACTACCCATGGATACCTGAGAAGAAAAGTCAGGGGTGGGGGTGGGGAATAACCAAGTCAGTTTGGCCAAATATCTCTTTCTTGTTTATTTTACTTGGTACTGCTTGAAGGAAAGACATACTCAGAGACATGCCAGGTCAACTCCCTCAAATTTTCATCTCTATTTCATTCCAACAACTCCCCCAGAAACTCCTTCTGGTCAATTAAAAGCTACTGCAGAGTCCTGTCTGCAGCCTTCTCTTTGTCCATTGTTTAACTTCAGAAGGAAAAATCTCCTGCAGCTGCTGCTAACTCCCTCCAGGCTATTCAAGGCATGCCAGCTGCAGATGAATCTTCAACCACCAGATTAGGACTAGCTGGCCTGGGCAGCACCAGATCCTCCTGCCCTCTCCCATGAAAGTCCTCCTGCCCTCTCCTATGAAAGATCCTTCTGCCCTCTCCCATGAAAGTCATTACTAACAACAGCAACAACAACAATAAAGTTACAATAACAATAATAGTCACAAGCTTATGGCACAAGCCAGCAGTCATGGTCCAAGATTATTGGTACACTGGGTGCCATCCCAAAAAACCTCCAGTGTGGTGTAGTGGTTAAGAGCTGGTGGACTCTAATCTGGAGAACCAGGTTTGTTTTCCCACTCCTACATTCCTGTTGGGTGACCTTGGGCTAGTCATCGTTCTTTATAACTCTCAGCCCCACTTATCTCACAAGGTGATTGTTATGGGGAGAGAAAGGGAAGGAATTTGTAAGCTGCCTCAAGTCTCCTTATGGGAGAGAAAATGGGGCAGTGGTGGGATCCAAAAATTTTATTAACAGGTTCCCATGGTGGTGGGATTCAAACTGTGGCGTAGTGCCAATGGGGCTGGGCAGGGCACGACGGGGCGTGGCCGGGCATTCTGGGGGGCGGGGCATTCCTGGGCGGGGGTGTGGCAAGAATGCAGCCGCTGCGCCGGTCCTTGGGCAGGAAACGAATGCACGCAGGCACAGGCTGCCACGCACGCCGGTGCACCTCCTGCTAGACTGCTTCAAGTTCTGCGCGCTAATGCTGAGAGGAGGGGCGTAACTAAGGCAAAAACCACGTGGCAAAATCACCAATTAGTAACCCCCTCTCGGCACACACAAATAATTAGTAACCTACTCTCGGGAACCTGTGAGAACCTGCTGGATCCCACCTCTGAAATGGGGGTATAAATCCAAACTCTTCTTCTCCAAGCCACATTGATTGGATTCGCTCACATACTACACCAATACATTACGACATCCTAAGTTCTTGGGAAAAACTGGATGCGTATGAAGGCCAACACTAACAATAACAAAAAGTTGAACCACTCAGAAACTGCACAACATTTGTAACGATTCTTTTTTAAATAAGCAAGAATGGTATTGAGTAAAGGTTTGACTAGCAGGTAAGATTTGTGTTATGGGATACCAACATTTCATCTGGTCTCTGGGTCCATGTTTTTAACAGTGGCTCAATCTGTGGCAATGGGCAGGTGATAAATGTTTATTTCCATGCTGTTAAAACCTTCATCTGCTAATTCTTTCATACCATGCCACTGCTAAAGGCACAGCTACAGATGATAGCTGAAAAACTGACAGCTCCAGGATCTTCCCATGATTTATTTGCTGCTACTTCTTTTTCCTTTCCTCTATACTTCTGCTTGATGAAGAACTAAAAATAGCTTGAAAGTATCAATGATCCTAAACCAACAAGATTTGTCCCATAAAGTCATAACATTTTGCCTATGACTTCATCTCTTATTTGAAATCCAAAGGATGTGAATAACACTAAGTAGTGCATAGAGTATAAGTAAATCCTAGACGTCCATTATACCAGACTGTCCTTATCAGCACTGCTGAGCCACTATTTACGACGAATTGTGTTGCTTTGGATAAGTTCCTTCACATGACAGTTATCTTTTGGAATTCCCATCCATGGGAAGAATGTAGTAAGTGGGTTTCAGAATACTTCAAGAATCATATAGACACAGGAAAATTCAAGGTCTAGAAAGGCAGTTAAGACTCTAAACACTGTATACAGAATTTGTTTCTACTAGGGTTGCCAATCTCCAGGTGACAACTGGAGATCTCCTTCTATTACAAGTGATCTCCAGATGACAGAGATCAGTTTCCCTGGAGAAAACGGCTGCTTTGGAGGGTGGATCATATGGCATCATATCACTGCTGAGATCCCCTCCCTCCCCAAACCCTGCCTTCCACAGGCTCCCCCCCCCACCATCTCCAACGCAGAACTGGCAACCCTAATTCCTGCTTCCTGCTAAACTGCTCTAGATCAATTCTCAGATCATCATTTGCCCTTCCTCCTCAAATCTTTCACACACTTTCCACAATCTGAGCTCTCCAGCCACTGAAGTTGAGTAAATCACTCAGCACTATAGAAATACAGAGAGGATTGACCTTACTTTTCTATTTTAGTTACAAACACAAAGATTCCCTGCCCTTGATTTCCTGGCAGTTCAAGAACATATATCAGATTTCGCTTGAAAAAGGAAGCAGTGGAAAGTGAAATACATCTAATTTCACTCACTGCTGCTTTTTTCTGTGTCTTGGGGAAAAGTGTGCCAAGGGGCAAAAATGTCTTTGTAGCAAGAACTTTCCAGGCAAAGACCTCATCTTTCTTTTTTACTATGTCTGCTTCAGTGGAGATAAACAGGAGTCTTGAGGCAACTTAAGGACTAACAAAAAATTCCAGCATAAGCTTTCATGGGCATGGGATACAGCCCACTCCTTCAGACACAATGAGTGGCTCCTTATTAGGCAGAACTTTTATGCAGAAGGTATGAAAAATTAACAAATAGAAGGATCACAAGAAAAGAAAGATAAAATTCAGTGTAAAATTCAAATCTAAAAATTAAAAAATGTTTCCCTGTATGTATTTTAGCTTGGTTTTAATAGTTTTGTTTGGTTTTAATGGGTTTTAAAGATTTTTTTTTATTTTTGCCTCTAATCTATTAGCTGTCTTGGTAGCCCTAATGAAGGCAGAAAGTACATTTTGTAAATAAATAATAAAACATGGTCTTTATCAGATCTGAATTTGCATTTTACCCTAAATTTCCTGTGCTTCTTGACCTTATTGTTTTAATATCCGTACATCAAATTATTATATAGGTTAGATTCATTCATTGCATCTGAAGAGGCTGCATTTCTAGGCTATCGATGACATTTGGTTTGCCTTTACAGCGCCAAACAACTTGTTTATATTTGCTGAAATAGACTGCCATGGCTAATTTCAGCAACTATAGGAAGTGAAACACTAGCTTTAGATCATGAGCTCCATGGGGAAAGTGTCACCTTGGATTCTGGGAAATAGTCTGTCAAGTGAAATGGGAGAGCAAGACTTCTTTCAGAATTATTTTAAGGCCAACAGATAAAGCCCAGTTTCTTAGAGTTTCAAGTTTGGGCCACACAGAAAATGTCTGTCATTACCTCATCCATCTTGAAAGATACTTGAAAGTTATGTGGAGTCTCTATATCCAATTTCAGGTAAAATTTAACTCTTGACAGGATGCAGTTAACATCTATGCCGGGGTAGGGAACCTGCGGCTCGAGAGCCGCATGCGGCTCTTCTGCCCTTGCACTGCGGCTCCACGAGCCAAGCCGCCGGCCCCATCCTTGCCCGCCCTGCAGGCAGCAGGGCAGGCGCACCAACTGCCCACGGCTGGGTGGGCCGCGCCGTGGGCTTCCCCTCTTGCCTGCCCCGTTGGAGCGGGGTGGGCGCTTTCCCGGTGGCCAGCGAGGCCGAGCCGCTGACCCCATCCTTGCCGCATCCATGCGCTTCTCAGAATGAGTGGAGTAAAAGGTAAAAAAACCCCAATATATACAGTGTTATCTTTATTTTAAATGTCAAAAATTATTTGCGGCTCCAAGTGTTTTCTTTTCCCATGGAAAACGGGTCCAAATGGCTCTTTGAGTGTTAAAGGTTCCCTACCCCTGATCTATGCAAACTGTCAGGAGTTTAGGCATGACGCTTGATGCCTCCTTAACTATGGAGGCTCAAGTCACAAAAGTGGCAAAGTGTTTTCATCTTCACTAAGGCAGGTTACGGGCTCCCTAAGTGTCTTGTCCTGACCTAGCTAAGTGATCCATGCAAATGGTCACCTCCAAACTGGACTATGATAACTTGCTCTATGTGAGACTACCCTTGGATCTGGTCCAGAAAATCCAACTGGTTCAAAATGCAGCTGCATGGCTCCTTATGAGGATGCCGTGGTGAGCACGTATCCATCCAACACTCTATCAGCTGCAATGGCTTCCAGTGGAGTACCAAATCAGATTCAAGGTACTGGTTTTAACCTTTAAAGCCCTAAATGGTCCGAGGCCTGCATATCTGTGAGACCACCTCCCCAGATATATACCCCAGAGAGCATTGCACATGAATAACAACTTGCTGGTGGTTCCTGACCCTAAAGATATCCGTCTGTCCTTGACCACAGCTTTCTGAACTCTGGCCCCGGCCTGGTAGAATACTCTGTCAGATGAGACCTGGGCCCTGCAGTATGTAATTAAGTTCCACAGGGTCTGCAAGAGGGAGCTGTTCCACTGGGCCTTTGGCTGAGGACAGCAACAGAATTGAGCAAGCTGGCCTCCCTTTCCCTCTCTCTCTCTATTCCCTTCTTGCCCTGTCCTTTGCTTTCCCGCTCCTTTCCTTTTTCTACTCATATAATGCCCAACCTCCAATAGTTTAGTCAGTGACATGAATGGAAAGAGGTGACCTAGATTGTTTTAATTGTTGATCTATTGTTGGAAGCCCCCCTGAACCTGCATGGGAAGGGCAGTCTAGAAATCAAAGAATAAATAACATAAATAAATCTACAGGAAAAGGGATAGAGAAAGGACTCAGTAATATCATATGACCTTTGATCTCCCAAACCGTTAAACAGGACCTCATATCAAATCTTTTCTCCCAATCTATTTGTCATGCTTCTAGTTGTTCGCCTCACTCTGATATTTTAAGATAACATTTGTTAATGTGTGACCATTCAGAACAATTCTTCGAATCAATTATTGATGGAAATTGTGACATCTTTGCCTCAGAATCTTCCCACATGGATTGGCTCCATCAGTGCAGCCTTATGATGGAAGAAATGCTGATCCTCAGTAGCATAGTGGTTCCACACTTGCAGTCTCTGTCCCTTCCCTCTTGTGAGGGAGATCAATTTTGACCCAAAAAGCTCTCTCTTCCCAGAAATTCTGATACATTAAACTACCGCATTAAAGAACTGCATGAAACTCTACAGCTGGGGCATCAAACATGTGGTCTAGGGGTTGGATCATCTGGCCCTTTAAGTAGGCTTATAAGGCTCATGAGAACCAGCATGGTATAGTCAGTGGATAAGAGTAGTAGTTTCTAATCTGAAGAACCAAGTTTCATTCCCCACTCCTACACATGGGTGGCAGATTCTTATCTGGTGAATGGGATTTGTTTTCCCACTCCTACCTGTTGGGTAACCTCAGGTTTGTCACAGTTCTTCAGAATTCTATCAGCCCCACCTACCTCTCAAGGTGTCTGTTGTGGGGAGAAGGGGGGAAGAAATTTGTAAATCACTTTGAGACTGCTTATGGTTGAGAAAAGCAGAACTTAAATCTAAAACTCTTCATGAGTCAGCTGGCACAACCCTCCTCCCTCCAAATCTGACCTGGAGATCCAAGAGTTTTTGACTCAGCTGGCTGACATGCTATACCCTATTCAGGATAAAGATGACAGGAGATTTGTGAATCCATCTCCTGGACCATCTTTGTTCTAGAATACTTCACTTGGATCCTAGTGTCCACCTAGTTCTGTCCCCAAGGCACTAGGACCCAAGTGGACCACTCTAGAACAAAGATGATCCAGGAAATGGTGGGTGAATTAACAAATCTTCTGTCATCTTTATCCTGAACAGGGCATAGTCCAGGCACACACACTCCTATGCCACTCTGGGGCCAATTGAGGCAGCCACACACCTACCCTCACCCTGGCCTGACCAAGTCACATTTATGTCATGTCTGGCCCTCGCAACAAATGAGTTCAATACCCCTGCTCTACAGCAAGGCTCACCAACCTTTCTGAGCCTAAGACACCCTTTGGGATTCTGATACAAGGTATCAGAAATTTGCTTCCACCACACATTGTCAGAGAGTGAGGTCAGGTATCCTCTGCTCTAATAGTAACTAGAAAGTTTCAGGCAAAAGCTCTGTTTAATAAGATGCCTTTTGAATTAATGTATTGTTTCTTCATGCACCTTCAGTTACACAGTGAAGATCCTTCAGCTGTGCTGAAGCAATATTTATAAAAATCAGGTCTCCAAGGGCCAATCAGAACCCCTTCAGGGAAAACCTGCCCACTTTCTAGAAACTCTTGGAAGGTGCCATGGCATCCAAGGACTACTGCTCTATGGACACTCCTTCAAACCCCAAATTGAACATACAATGTGCCAATCAAACCCAACTTTAATTCTAGTTCACCTATAATCATTCAGATCTAGTTCAAATAACAAAATGTTTTGACTCATTCGTTCTGAGTACTTGAAATTAAACCTCTCAGAATCCTGATAGAATCTGCATGATCCAGATGAACTCTTCACCACAATCCTGCTTTCCAAATTGCCTTACATAAAGCTCATTCTTCTCCTAAGTCACAGCTGTCTGATGATCTTCAGTCTTCAAAATATGGGTTAACCTGTGAGTCAGACTGGATTGTTGATCTGCAACGTGCAGTTATAATATTTGTCTCATTTGCCTTACAACAACCTTGTGTGGTAGATCACCATTTCATCAATCTCTGTTATCTGGAAGACAAAATATTTTATCCTAGGCACCTTCCAACAAATTAAACATTTGAACCCACTTCTTTCAGGTCCAAGTCAACATTTTGTTTAGTGGTCTCAAACTTCACCTTTCTCTGGTTCTCCATTTCTGTTCCAGAAGCAAAACCTGATGCCAGACTCCTGAACTGTTATGGGATTATATACTCCAGTCCTTGAGACGTAAAGGTGACTGACATTGAACTGTGGCCCTTAGGTGGCCTCACTCTGATTCATCTTATTCCCTGGCTAGGTGCCTGGAAAATACTTGCGACCTCAATCCCAGCAAAGATTAGAGGCAGGCCTCCAAGAAGCTGGCTTCTAGCCCTAAGCAAACCCCATCTCTCCCTCCTTCCTCTTTGTTTGACTATAGTCAGGGATAGACAGCTGCAACTGTGGCTGGTCTGTTCCATCCAACAATGCCCCATTGGAAGGTGCTTGCTGACATGGAGCTTCCTCATCTTCTTCCCCTTTCTCCAACACTCCCCTTAAACATTCAAAAAGCTGATGCTGGAGGAGCTGCATGTGTATAGGGTGTGTGTGTGTAGTGAAGAGGGGAGTTGGGCAAAAAAACCCTCCCCCATCTTGTTCTCATGTCAGCAGAAGAAAAAAGGGTTACCAGACTAAAATAGTGTTTAAAAAATCAATCCCTTGATTAAAAGCTTTGGTAAACAGAAACATTTTGGCCTGGCGCCTAAAAGAAAGAAACATTGTTCCTTCCCACTGAAAAGGCCCTGTTTCTGGTTACCACCTGCCTCACCTTTATTTATTTGTATTATTTATAGTCCAAGTCCACCTTTCTCACTTGGACTCAAGAAACAGATTCTGAAAGCGTGGGCATAGAGAGCAAGGCTTGTCAGCCAGATCGTAACTGGCAGACTGAACAATTCCCCTCCCATCCCCTATGTGAGTTCTGTAATCTCCAGCACCAGAGTTCTGGATGTCTCAGGAGTTGGGAGGGGGGGAGGGAAATGATATGAAAGATCCAAAAGTATCCTTGCAGTCCTGATTCACTGAATGGAACTTTATAACCAACCCATATGCACCTAACATTACATAAAAGGTTTTCAGAGCCCCAGCATCTTTGTTTGGGATCTGTCTTTATCCTCTCCCTTCTTTCAAGCACAAAATCCAAACAAAACCAGAATATGATGGCTTTAACAGTTTCCTCCCACTGCTTCACAATCTCATAATGTACTTGTACAAATAAAGCTATAAATTTTGCACGACGCAATTCCTTTTTTTAAACTTTGCATACCATACAGGCACATGCATCCGTTTTATCTGTGGTGACACAACATCATTCACATATGAAGTCATCCCATCTATTCATACTAAAAAAACAGAAAAGAAAGAATAAGAATTCTTTCATGATCTAGCACATATAGATTTTAAATGTACAGGATATGCAAATATGTGGAATGAATAATCTCTATATTACTTGGAAGCTTTTACACTCTTGACACTAACAGAAGTTACTCAGACAAGTATCAGTTTCCTCGTTTTGTTTCTCTTATTCTTTGTAGACCAAATAACATCTTGGGATGGTGCTGTCCAACACATTCATTCACATAATTAGATCTGTACAGAGAATTCCTCCCCCTATTGCTATTTGAATAGTATTGGGGTGGGTATTCTCAGTACATGGGTCATATGCCTCATATGGAACAGGCACCTTAGAAGAGGCATTCCCTGGTGTGTGAGAACTGGAGGGGACACATTATCTAAGATGCTGCTTGCTTGCTGTCTACTATAGCCTCTCTAAATTCTTGTATTAAAACAACTAATGATGAAAAAAGTCTATTGTCTGATTCAACTGAGGCACCTTTTTAGTTGATCTAAGGATGACAAAATGACTAACCTAGTCTATCCCATTACACAATTGACCCCTGCAGCCCTTGACTAATTTATAGTCAAGATCCCACCTTAGTATCTGCTGAACTAAATACCTTCCTGCAACCTTCACACATTATGCTCCTCCACGCTCATGAAAGATGTTCCTATATTGGGCTGTAACTCCCTTGAAGGTAAAGAATTAACTCCGTAGGAATCCCCTTCCTATGATCAAAACTGGCCAGTAAAAAGAACATGACACTTCCAGATACCCCATGAAGGAAAAAAACCCTGAGCGAATCTAATAAGCGCTCAACGATGGTTTCCGGACAGCATTTTTATAACGCGTTGCAATCGTTATGAATGAATTCGTTTTCCATTTATAAAAGGGGGAAATAAGATCATTTATAACGATTACAACTCGTTATAAATGTGCTGTGCGGAATCAGCCAACATCTTTTTAGGCTACAAAAACCCAAATACAGGAATGCACATGCTATACTAAAGAATAATTCAAGCTGAAAACTCCCACCCCATTCCTACAACCCCCAACCCCCAGACTGAAACTCCTCGACGACATAACAGACTTTCACACGACCCGCACTCTGAACGCTCCAAATTGCAAGTGGAGCGCGATGGTTGAAGCGTATTGAAGGTTACCGACTCCACGGGGAGTGACCGTCGCTCTCCTGGATCATCTGCTTCTGCACCGGGCTCGTGCGGGTAGCAAGATGCTGCGCGATCGGGCGGCCAGTCGCCTCAGGTCTCCCCCACGACCACCTCCTTGCTCCCCACTCAGAGCATCCCAGCCCCAAGCTGGCGCCGCAGCGCCGTCTTTGTGCACGAGCAGGGCTTGCCTGCTCCTTCGTACCTGCAACAGCCGGCGAGGGGAGTCTGGCCGGACGACCGTGTCCCTCGTCTCCTTTTCTTTCCTCAGCCAAACAAGCCCGGCGGGGGAGTCTCGAGGCTGCTGATCACCGCGCGCCGCAGAAATAGAGCTGAGCCGCCGCCTGCTGCAAGAGACAAAACACTCCCGCCCACCCCGCCCGCGCTCAGGTCTGCTGAGAAGACGGGCGGTGAAAAGGGCGAGCTAAACACCCAGTCCCCGCTGGCCTGTGTCTGTGAGGTAGCCACAGCTGCTCCTCCTTCCCATCACCCCATGAAGGAGAAACCCCTGAATGAATCTAATAAGCACTCAACATCTGTTTAGGCTACAAAAACCCCAATACAGGAATGGATATGTTATACAGAATAATTAAACCTGAAAACTCCCACCCACTCACCCTTTTACATTAATGGTGTCAGGAGCAATACAAACCAGGGTGGTCAATGGTCCATGGTGTCCTCCTAAGGATCTAGAAGCGATCTTGCCACCTGCCCTCCCAAAGGCATAACCACACACTCCACTTTTATAGTTCTTAAGATAGTCCGGGGGCTCACCTGACACATTCAGCACCCACAAAAGTCTTGTCAGGAAAGTACTGGTACAAGTCAAATGAATAAATGAAATAATAGCAAGAGGAGAAGGATGTCCCTGAACACACAACCTAATCGCTGAAATTGTGTAATCACATAAAAAAAATCCCTACCATCATCAACAAGAAATTTCCATTGTTCATGGCAATGGGGTGTAGCGGTTATGAGTGCCTGACTACAAGACCTGAATTTGAATCCCACTTGTGCCATGGAAGACTTACTGGCTGATTCTGGACCAATTCTCAGTATACTTTGCAGAGGGGTTGTGAGGGTACAGTGGAGGAGAGAGGAATGATGTAACCTGCTTTGGGGAATAAATGAAGGAAATAAATAAAATACATACATACTTTTGTGACAATGAGTTCTACAAAAAAAATTATGACTTTGGTGAAAACGCCCCCCCCCCTGTTTCTGCTGCACAGCTTCATCAAATGATTCTTGGATTTCCCTCTATCCTAATATAAACAGAGTGATTTATTATTGTTACATTTTCAGCTTTCATTTCAAAAGAAAAATCAAAGATAGTGGTAACCTTGTGGTGTAGTGGACAGAATAAACACCTAGGACCCTGAGAAATCCAGGTTTGAATCTCCACTTCTGCTGTGGAAACTCACTGGGTAACCTTGTGCCTTTCACAGACTGCCAGCCAGCCTCCCAAGATGGTTGTTGTGAGAGAATGGAGGAGGGGAGAATGATGTTCTAAGCTGCTTTGAGTCCCATCTGGGAGAAAAGTGGGATGTAAAGCACGGCTATGGAAAAAGCCTCACAGTGGGAGGCTAGCACACTTAAACACGTCCTCTTGGAAGTAAATCCCATATTATTCAATGAGACTTGTACCCAGGGAAGTCCTTAGCCTCTATCAGAGGTCCCCAGTGTGGTGCTCACAGCTGTTAGAGGGCCTGCCAACACCTTTCCTGGTGTCCACCAAGTTTTTTAAATATAGAAAATGGGCAGAATCAAATGGAACTTTGCTGGGAATTACATGCGTATGTCACAAGCAGTCATGAAAGTGTTAACCATTTGTTTATATGTAAACAAAATATTGAGGTCTACATTCTAATGAGCTGACCTATTCATTCCCTGGGTACATTGGCCATTTTAGTGGCTATTAACTACATACTGGTACCTGAGAAAACATTTATCTAAGCTTATAAAATTACCTTAGTTTCTTTGTTCTGCAGTGGGACACTTCAGCCATATCCTTAAATTAGTGCCACAATGTAGTCAGAGTTTATTTTTTCTTTTTCCTTGGTTCCCCTCCTGTATAGCTAGTAAACTTATATTGGTCTGTGTTATGCTCTGCATTAACACAAATCAAACAAAGAAGGTTGCACCAAACAGTGCTTCTGACTGGCTGCACAGATTAAAAAGCTTGTGTCTTAAATGCTGAAGAATTATTATGAGAGTTATCCATAATCTCGCTCCCTGATACTTTATGGTTGGCTCTACCTCCTGCAGCAGCCATTTTATGATTGCGTCCCCCACCCTGTGTCAGAATTCTAAATATATCCATATGTACAAAAATTGGGGACCCCTGGCCTTAATCATACTCCTTCTTCTGTAGATAGCTAATTGTTACTGGAGGAACAGGTTGTAGTTGGCTTTTAGGGGATGGTTAAAAGGGCATCTCTTTCCTCACATTCTGTTAAGCTGCAGAGTTAGGAGAGAGCCTGCAAGAAACTCCTAGCCTGTGTCTAAAAAGTATTCACCTGCAGTGAGAGCCCAAGATATATTTATATTAACTGTGGTAATGAAGAAAATGTGTTCAGAGGCTCCATCTTCTAAATTTTTTAACATTTAAGCCCTGCTTACCCCACCATCCATAGGGGCTCAAACTGTCAACAATCCACATGTTCTCTAGCCTTGACACCAGCTATTAAAAACACATTGCAAATATAAGCTCTAATTCAGATTAAGCCTTGAGGGCCCCAGGAAAACTGATTAGCTTCCCAGAGCCTGTGGATATGACAAACTGGTTATGAGACTTGCTGTGATTTGGGGGTTGGGATCCCACTTCCAGTCAATTTCTATGACAGAAATGTTATAATTTATTCATAGATGCATGTGCCAGTAAGATTAGAGTTTTATGAGAGGAGAAGACAGTTGAGCATTTTGGCTGGAAGGTTAGACAGTGAGGATGGCCATTAGCAGCCTTAGATTATAAGGCTTTTGATATATTTCTTTACACTGAGAAAGAATGGTTATAGAAAGAATGGTTATAGAAAGAATGGTTATTGAAACAGGGTTTTTGTATGTACAGTTACGTTTTAGGTAGAGAATTAGATTCTTTGTGTCGTTTCAGCAATTTATGTATCAGGCCTGCCTGAATGCTAAATATAGCCTTTACCTGTGGAGCATTTGTGCATGGAAACTTAGCACATGCTGAGGCCTGAGTCTTCTTTTGAGGGCAGGCCACAAAATATGAGCATATTCTAGAGTCCAGACCTTTAAAAGTGTGTCAGATATTCCTAAGATGTTTGTGTGTTGTGTCTAATCAGGAAGGTGACCCTGAGGTGGCCTCACTGTAGGATACACGTTTCCTGGGGACCTACCCAATTAGTGCAGATGCCAGCCTCTAGATAAGGCCTGGGGATCTTCCAGAATTACAGGATGCTTTGGAGGGTAAACTTGATGGCATTGAACCCCACTGAAGTCCCTGACCTCACCAGACTCTACCCCCAGATCTCCAGGAATTTCTAGCTTGGAGCTGGCAACTCTTCCCCACCTCACCAGTGGCCAGGGATAACCTGGCAACCTTATCAATTAAATTACAAATAACCACCAGGAAGTATGAGAAAAATTGTCTTTTGACTCTGTCTTCAAAAGAATAGTTTTCCAGCTCAATCAAATTCTGACAACAAAGCTGGAATCTCTAAGGCAGATTCCGCATGGGCCAAAAACAGTGGTGTGAAAACAGTGTAAAATGGTTTAAAACAGTGTAAAAGGGTTTACAACGTTTTCACACTGCTGTTTTTGGCCCATATGGAATCCACCTAAGACAGAACAAGTCAGGGGTGATTAAAATGCAATCAAAAATGAAATACTGTGTAAAGAAAAATGGCTAAAGCCAATGTGGTTCAGATGGCCGTGTGTCTCGGGTTTGTGTCCTTCTTCTATCAGGGCTCCCTGTGTGGTCTTCATCATTACCAATTACCATGTCTCCATTCCCAATCTACAACAGGGTTACAATAGCGGTCTACCTGGATAGCTTTAAAAGGGGCTTGGACAGATTTATGGAGGAGAAGTCGATTTATGGCTACCAATCTTGATCCTCTTTGATCTGAGATAACAAATGCCTTAACAGACCAGGTGCTCGGGAGCAACAGCCGCAGAAGGCCATTGCTTTCACATCCTGCATGTGAGCTCCCAAAGGCACCTGGTGGGCCACTGCGAGTAGCAGAGAGCTGGACTAGATGGACTCTGGTCTGATCCAGCTGGCTTGTTCTTATGTTCTTAGTTCTTACCTCACAGGGTTGCTATGAAGCATAGTAAAACCTGCAAATAATTTTAAAAATAGAGAATAAATAGTAGTGGAGTAGATTTTTTAAAGCATCACTTTCTACTGGTCAGCCACTTTTGCTGGTCCTATGATAGATAACCACAACAGAATGGCTGGCATGAAATCCACTCCTTTTGTTTGCTTGCTATAAATTGAGTACAGGCATCTTTGCTCTTTCCTATTACATCTTCACAGGGTATCCACTGTGCTACGGCTGCTACTATTCTAGCCCAGGGTGACAGCTTCTTACTGCTTTGAAGGCTGCGTCTGGGTTCAAGGAGTCAACAGTGATCAGGAAAAACAAGACCTAAAGATATGGGCGGATCCTTCCATCTTCCATGTCAGATGCAAAGCCTGTCTTAAGCCAAAGAGGCAGACTTCTAAAAATAACAATTGCATAAAGAGTTTTTATTGCACAGTTGAAACTGTGCAGATAAAATGGAAAGGATTCCGTGTGTGTAGAAGGAGCTAGAAAAGAGAAGAAAACAAGGATCCCTGGGTTTTCCTGCTCCTTTTTGGGAGGGAATACAAAGGGAAATAGATTATGATAACTGGTGGCTTAACTGATCTGGGAAGCTGCAACTTTTAAATGTATGTCCAAATTTCATAAAATAGAAGTGAGGGAGTTAGAAGTGAGGGTATGGGGAAAGGGAAAGTAAGAAAAACCTCTGGCCTTTAATTATTTGATTCTTGTTTTGGTTCCTGCTTTTTTGTACAATCCATTAGTAATATTTTAGCATCTACAGACATGACTCACATAATTTGGGCTTTCATCATAGACTCCACCTTTTTAAAAGTCAATTTAGTGCTGTACTTCACAAGTCACATTAAACCTGAGGAGCCAGATTCATGGGACTGGTATATATATCTAAAGAGCTTTTCCTGACAATTTGTTTATAGTGCTGTATTACTCATTTCTTGTGTGGGTTTCTGTAAGTACCACTTACATTGCAAGATGTTGCTTTTCCCCAGCACAGACCACTGCGCTTGGAAGCCACTGATGTTGTCAATATGGCAAGAAGGTGGGAGGAGCTATCAGAGTTAGAGATGCACACAGCACTGGAATTAGCTTGGAACACAGGATTTACTCCATAATCCATCCTATAGCATCATGAAACAGTTGTTTACCTCCTATACAACCAGTGAAGACATTGTCGAAGGCTTTCACGGCCGGAATCACTTGGGTGCTGTGTGGTTTCCGGGCTGTATGGCCGTGTTCTAGCAGCATTCTCTCCTGACGTTTCGCCTGCATCTGTGGCTGGCATCTTCAGAGGATCTGATGTTGGAAAAGCAAGTGGAGTATATATCTGTCCAGGGTGTGTGGGGAGTGTCCAGGGTGGGTGGGGAAACCTTGTCTGTGAGTAACAAAGGCGGCAACCAGGTCAATAGTTGAGGGCATCTGAATAGAAGTATGAGTAACAATGAAGACTATAGCCTGGGAGTAACCCTGTAGATAGCAAGGTCACTGGTGGGAGCATCTGAATAGAAGTATCCTGGCCTTTGTTTCTTTTGTCTATGGTCATCCTGTGTTTGTGTGGAGCTGGTTTGACAAAACCTACCACGCAAACAACTGTCCAGTTATAAATTATTGGCAGAATGTGGAACATCAGTTGTAAGGACATACTTTTTACGTATTGACTGGAGGTTTGACAAACCATTCAAGATAATAGGCATTATTATTCGGTATTCTTTAACCACTTTATATCTAGATAACTTCTGATCTTTTCATAAGACATGTCATAGGGAATGTTCTCTCTCTCTCTCCTTTCTCCAAAGATGAAATATGATTTCTCTTCACTACTATTTGACATGTCCCTTAATAGTTTGAGAAAACATCTTTCCCATATTTGGGGCACAGGAGCAGAAAGTGTCTGACTCGCCTCTGTCACATTGATTATGATGTTTACAATGCTTTAAATAGCCAAAGAGGCAGAGGGAAAAGCAAGCTTGTTAACTGAGCTGTGGTCCATGCTAATCTTCAGGATGTTGGCTATGCTGACTGTTCTTTCACCTACGCTGTTCTGCCTGCCTTTGCAATCAGCAGGAAGCACCTTTTTAAAAAGAGCTCTTGTAATTCCTCTATGGAGGAGCTTGGAACAGAATGGCAAAAAGTGATGAGGATGCAGGCACCTCTTTCTTTGTTATTCTGAACAGATCTTAAATCTAACAGCGGTAGATGAGGCCAGTTTCTGGTTGCACTGGAACTATAAATGACCTTCAATGACAACTAGTGAGTGTGAGCTCCAAAGACTGTGGTTCAACATGACCTCAGCCATAAAACTCACAGCAGTAGTTCTAGGCAAACTATTCTTTCTGAGTCCCTCCTCTCTCTGCAGAATTAGAGTAACAACAATGGTTAACTTCACAGGAATGTTGTGAAGATAACAGGAATAATATGGATGTTGATTCATATTTTTCAATGAAACTCATCACAATAATAATATCAGAAAATAAGAATGTAAGAAAAGCCATGCTGAATGAGACAAAGGCCCATTAAGTCCAGCAGACTGTTTACCCAGTGGTCAACCAGGTGCTTCTAGGAAGTCCACAGGGAAGATGGTTGCAGCAGCATTATCCTGCTGGTGTTCCACAACACCCACTATAACAGGCATGCTCCTCTGATACTGGAGAGAACAGATATGCATCATAACTAGTAGCCATGGATAGTCCTATTCTCCATGAACATGTCCACACCCCTCTTAAAGCCTTTTAAATTCGTGGTTATCACCACGTTCTGGGGTAGGGAGCGGCACAAGGTAACTATGCATTGTGTGAAGAATTTTTTTTCCTGTTTAGAATCTCTTATCCTTTAGCTTCAGAAGATAAGCCTGTACTCTAGTTTCTCCTTGTCTATTCTCTCTATACCACGCATAATTTTATAGGCCTCTGTCATGTCACCCTTTCCTTTTTTCTAAGCTAAACAGCCTTAAATGTTTAACCGCTCCTCATTGGGCAGTTATTCTAGCCCCTGGATATTTTGGTTGCTCTTTTCTGTAGGATGGAGTCTGATTTCAGTACGTGAGTCTTTCTGGTGCTGGTACTCTGCCATGCAAAGCTCTAGAAGGTGATTACTTTTGTATAACTGCATAACCCCATCAAATTCCAAAAGAAAACTCCTCAAGCTGCAAACTATGTCCTCAAATATAATCGGCTAAAATGTACTGGTACATACAACTGTCATGCTTTTTGTTTGGGTATCAATGCCTCTGTATAATACAAAATGCCTTACAGGCAGGGTCCTCATTGCATTGTCTGTGGGGACCGTGTTGCCCACCAACACCTTTCCTGGTGCTGGACAGTGTTTTTAGAAGGTGGTCAGGGATATGTGGGGCTTTTTCTCAGCAAGGTTTCTGATTGGCTGTGCAGATTTTTAAAGAGTTGCTTCAGCAACAGCTGCAACCACAGGACAAGGATCTTCATTGCATGACTGAAGGTAAGCTCTGTGTATACAAGAAAATATTTTAAAATATATTCATTTTAAAATGCATTCTGTTAATGACCCTCTGTTGGAAGTGTTGAACAGTTACTATTAAAGTTATGATGACCTTATTCCCTAATATTTTGTGGTTGGCTCCACCTTCTGTAGTGGTCATTTTTTGTGGTTGCCCTCACCACCGTGTCAGAATTCCAAAAGCACCTGCTAGTTCCCCTGCCTTAAAGGAAGAATATGGCAGACGTAGAAGTTGTAGTAGAAGAGTTTGGATTTATACCCTGCTTTTCTCAACTAAGGAGTCTCAAAGGGGCTCACAATCTCCGTTCCTTTAGCTCCCAACAACAGACAACTGGTGAGATAGGTGGGGCTGAGAGAGTTCTGAGAGAACTGTGACTGGCCCAAGGTCATACAGCAGGCTTCACATTTAGGAGTCAGAAAACAAAACCAGTTCTCCAGGTTAGAGCTCATGTGGAGGAGTGGGGAATCAGGACCGGTTATTGGAATTAGAGTCCACTGCTCTTAACCACTGCACCATGTATTCTTTTCTTATATCTGTGCCCCAAAATAGTATTTTTAACAGATAAGAGCTGGGATTGTTTAAGAATGAAAAATTGCTTTCCCAGCTATCCTGAGATTTACAGGATAGCTGCAATACATTTAATGAATACACAACAAGACCTTGCCTCAAACAATAGCTCTGTTTTAACTTCGCTATGTCTTGGACAGTGTTTGGATGTTCTGCCTTTTAATGTTAGGTATTATATTGAATTTTTATGTATGTACAATGTACTAATTCTGCAGCTCAGATATTTGTATTACCTCCCATCAGTAAATTTTCTTTCTTTTTTCACTGTCTGGTTTCTTGTTTCTTCCAAGCTTAGAGGTGCCTTGCCACTCTGTCAGCGATCCCCTTCAGCAGTTTGTTTGGGTCACTGCCCAGATTGGAGTAGTTCTATTAGACTGTGCAGACCCTAAGTCAAAAGCTTTTAGGTGGTGGGTTTTGGTTCTTGTGCTCAGTATATTTAGTCTGAATTTGGGCTCCACATGAAACATCCACACTTGGATGCATCAAGAGTACCATCTGCTCTTCAGCAATAACAACACAGGTACCATTGTACTTTTGTCCTTTTTTCTCAAAACTGAGAGGCTCATGAATACAATCCTGAAAACAGCCGACTGTGTATTTGAAGAAATGGATTCTACTTAGGGTGACTAGACCTCAACCCAGAGATCACACTACAGTGGTTGCAGCTTGTGGCTGCATTTTCTCTGCTTCATAAATTAGACAACAGTTGAAAAGTTTATCATAGGCAAGTTTACCAGTCATCCATATGAACAAGATGTGTTTGATGTATTGTCGAAGACTTTCATGGCCAGATTCAACTGGTTTTTGTGGGTTTTCCGGGCTGTGTGGCTGTGGTCTGGTAGATCTTGTTCCTAACGTTTCGCCTGCATCTGTGGCTGGCATCTTCAGAGGTGTTATCATAGAGAGAAGTGTGTTACTGGACACAGTGTGTAACACACTTCTCTCTGTGATTCACCTCTGAAGATGCCGGCCACAGATGCCGGCGAAACGTTAGGAACAAGATCTACCAGACCATGGCCACACAGCCCGGAAAACCCACAACAACCACAAGACATGTTTGCTTTTCTACAGGTGACATAAGAGGGAAAACCGATGATGATTAATCCCAGGGTCTTCCCAGGCAATCTCTCCCCTATGAAATAAGCATCGTATTCACAAAAAGGGCTGCTAACAGGTCTCCAGGTTCTGCCTTTTAAAAAACTTCTTAGTGGGATTACATTTACCATCAGCTCACGAAGAAGTTCAGTTCTTAATTTTCACAAGCCTTTATTAATGGGTAGAACAGTTGCACCGACTGCCTTAGGAGATCCCCGCTTCTCAAAATGCAGCCCCCGAGAACCTCCAGCACGGCGCCCGCCCGAGCCGGCAGCCGGTCGCTTCCGAATACTACGTTGTGACGTCACACTGGTTTCGTAGCCTACGCAAACCTCGCTTTGACCCCCTCGTCGCCGAAAGGTTCCACCAGTCGCTACCCTGGCAGAGGAAGTAGGAAGTGACGTTCGGCTCCCTGAGCTAAAGACGCAACATCCGGAAACAGTTCAAGTGACAGGAACGGAGTCTGAGTGTTGGTAGGCCCCAGAGGGGTGTGTAAAGATGCTGCTAAGCTGAGGGGTGCAACAGGGGCGGATTTAGGAAAGCATTCATTCGTATTTAGGACTGTGGAAAGCATAACAGGGTGCTGCGGGAGGAAGGGATTTTTCTGGCCCTGGGAAAATTTGTTTGCTTTTTTATTCAGCAATGATAGTGAAGGGAATTGGAAAAAATCTGACGTGGCTGAAGATTGTTGTGCATGTGCTTTTAACGGCAGTTTTGATGCAGCTCTTTTATACGTCTAGCAGCAAGGGTGGATGCAAAAAGGTTATGGGTTCACGTCCTCAGAGAAAAGTACACCCTCGGAGGAAGGGGTGTGCGTGCGTGCACATCTTTAGTAAAATACGATATGTGGAAGATAGAGTTCATTGGTAGAGCATCAGCTTTTCTCACGGAAGGTCCCAAATTCAGTTCTGGACACGTGTAGTTAAAATTATCATCAGAACTGGAGAAATCTGCCAGCCAGGATAGAATGTGCAAGGAGAGGACGAGTGGGTTGGCTTTGTCCTAAGCATTATAATACTTTGTGTTGGGAACTGAGCTTTGAGAAGGTGAACTGCAAGCATACATTAGTCATTGAGATGGATGGGATTGATTGATAACCAGTATTATGGCTAATATTTAGTTGTTTTGATCCTGGTTATTAATTGTTGCAGTGTGAAAAGCTGCCATAAAATTATATTATGTTAATATGAAGAAAGTTTGCACAAATATTCATCATAGACACAACTGAAGTTAGCTTATTTCACAGAACACTAGCATGGAAACTCAAATACAGTTTAGAACTTCCTGAATGACGTTAAAGATATACAGGCACAAGTATTTATCTTTTAAGTGCCTCTTGTGATTAGGTGTCTGACAATTTATTAGCCTTGTTTAAAGCTTTCATAATATTAAGCATTGCACATAATGATTTTTTTCCCTATTCTCATCCTTTTGATAAAATTTGCAGGTTTGAGATGGAGTCTGAAGATGCCACTCCTGAAAAACTAGTTGAGGGCTTGAAACTCGCAGAGGACCAAAGCTATCCTTCACAAACTAAGTTTGATAATGTGCATACCCCTAGAGTCAGTGAAAGAGATATTCCACCAGTTGACTTGGAAGCCAGAGGCGATAATGACCTCTTTCATGACTGTAATGACTCCTTTAAATCAGAAGTGACAGAGGAGAATCATAACTGTGAGGTAGATTCTTCGGAGAATCAAACAGATATAGATGAAAAATACCTGTTAGAACTGGAAAAGGATATGTCAGAGGAAGAAAAACAGGTATGCTTTAATAAAATTCTGTATTTTTAAAAACATTGCTCTGACTGGGATGCCTAATAATATGTATGTAGACTTCAGTCCAACTGAGGAATGTATTTCAACTGCATCGTTTGTTGAAGTGTTGCTGAATGTTTTTAATTTTAAGGGGTTTTTTGGTGGTTTAGTTGTATTTGTATTAATGCCAGAATAAGTTTAGTTGGTTTCAAAAGTGCTTTTTTCTACTTAATTATGCACAGTGCTGTGACTGTGCAGGTAAGAAGGATGTGGGTAGGATTGCAGCTTGGATGTCAGGGAATATGTTGACATATTATTTGTTGTATAGGAAGTCTGGATTTGTGTATCTTAGACTTTAAAAATGAAATGTCATTGTAGGATGTTGCCAAATTGATCGAACAGTGGAAGGGGCAATTCTTCCCTCCATCTCTTTTCCCCTTCTGTAGCTACTGCTTTCCCCATTGGGGAAAATGCCCTCTGGCATGTATGTGTGTGTGTAGATCAAATTTGCCTACTACCGTTGTGTTTCATGAAAGTAAGCATAGGGCAACTACTAATGGTTCCCAGTGTAGCTCCTGTTGCTGCACTTCTCAGTATTGTAAAATTTCCCACTTGTTTATATTCTGTGGTAGTTGTATGTATGCTTTTGCTTTGTGAGATTGCAACCTGTACTGCTATTTCTTCATTATTCCATTGATGTTCTGTATTTGGCATCCATGGTTTTTCTGTTTGCTGCTTTTTTGTCTGTTCCTAATTTGTTGCCATGCTGCTTTTCCTTTCTGTTTTCCTAAAACAGAAACAGGCAATGCATTCAAGCAACCCCCAGGCAATTGCAGGTAGACTGGTTTTCTTGGATTCCTGAGTTCAGTACCCTCTTTTGGACTGAGTTGATTAGTCCGTAGTTGCAATGCTAATTGAGTTTTTAATGTAAAGTAAGATGTGGGCAGGCTATCCCATTTTTGGCTTTTATAGTTTTTGTAAATTTCCCGCAGTGAGTGTTTTATGGCCATACTCCTAGAGCAGAATTCCAACCTGCGTGGAGATTTATTGGGCGAGGATACAATCTTGTGTTGGGACTGTTGGATTAAATCCTTAATTTTTTTGGTGATGTCATCAAGTTTTAAAACCATCTCATCCGGGGATGGAGCACTTAGCATATCCAACCTCAGTTGCTTCAGCTCTTGAGAGCTGAGAAGCTGTGTAATTTTGTACTCCAATGCCTCAGACCATCTAACTCTAGGAAGTAAGTGATTTGGCAAACTCACTTCAACTGTCGGCTGGGGATGGGGAGGAGTTTTATATTTTAATATAACTGAAAGAGGCAGGTGGTCACTTAAATGGTGGAATAATACCTGGAATTCACCTACATATTCAAAAAGGTTGGGGGATATTAAAATATAATCAACCACACTACTCCCCTTCCTAATGGCAAAGGTGACCTCTCCAGAGCTACTAAATTGAGTAAGTCCATTTAATATGCATAGATTGTTCTGTATGGCAAAAGAAATTAGCTCTTTCCCAGCTATATTTGAGTTATTATCTTTAGAGAGCCTAGGAAGTGAGAAGAACCAGGGAAGGGTATCAAGTTCAAGCCCCAAGGATGTAATCAGGGCAGTCTCGTTACCTCCAATTCGAGCATTAAGGTCACCCGCTTTGGACTGAGTTGATTCTTATACAGTAGTGGTGGCGAACCTATGGCACGGGTGCCAGAGGTGGCACTCAGAGCCTTCTCTGTGGGCACGTGAGCCCAGAGTTCATCGTGGGGGGGAGGGAAATCACCCCCCCCCCCAACACACATCTAGGCTAGCCTGGGCACAATCCTTTACCAGGGAGTAAGCTCGGTTGCTGGCAATGGGGTTATTGTCGTCATTCACCCATTCGAAGCGTTGCATGGTTGCTTCACTGAGCTTTCTCCTGAGTAACATGCACCTCGGAGCCAAACGTTTTTTCTAAACTAAAACCTCAGTATTCTGGTTAAATTGCCGTGTTGGCACTTTGCGATAAATAAGTGGGTTTTGGGTTGCAATTTGGGCACTCGGTCTTACAAAGGTTTACCATCACTGTTATACAGTTTTGGTTTATGGTCCAATTTAGTTTAAAATTAGATTTAAAGAAGACAGTCTAATGGTTAAACCCCAAGCTGCAGTGGTTGATAGGCAAGCATTTCTAGGCAGTTAAGGCTGCTCCCACAAGGAGAGTATGCCCAATGGCAAAAGTGCTTGCATACAAAAGCATTAGCCTACAAGAGCCATAACCTTTCTTGCTCTGTGCTTGATTGTCTCAGGTTCTTGGCCATTATCATCATGAAGAATACCCTTCTGAAACATACATGAATACTGAAGTTGTTGTTAACCTTTTTGTTTGTCAGAAGCAACAGTTTTTGCATTGGATAGCTTTAAAATGTAATGTGAGATGTGAGATGAATTCTACTAAAAGAACTATTTATAAAACAATGTAGTCCAAACTTAGCTGCTTTAGTGACCCTGTCTCTAGGCCAGATCACTCTGCTTGCTGTGTGTAGAGTGCAATTTTTCTTTTCCTTTATATTCATTTGGGAGAAAGGTGAATGCAGCAGTGACTCAGCAAAATCTACTTATATTCATGTTTTCCATTTACTGTATTCGATCAAAATCTAATTTTGTGTCAAGGTAACAGTCTGTGTAGTGAAGTCAAACCTTGTGGCCTTTGTAAATATTAAAAATAAATACATTTATTAATATAGACTTTACATAGTTCTATTACTGTCATTCCTTGGGAAGCTACCCAAAAAATCCAAGCACTCATCACTTGGATTTTTTTTCTTTATGCTGTATCTTATTTGAAATTCCCTGAGAATTTTTTTCCCCTATTCTTAAAGTTCTCCTTTAAAGAGTAGTCATATTAAGTGGAAAAGCAGCAGGTGTGCCATTGGCTGTGCTCTTATGATGTCACAGAGCCAAGAAAGCAGAGGATCAGGAAGCAGGAAGCTAGCTGGCATGGATGAGAGGGTAAAAGCAGATCTATATATATGTTTCCATAAATGGTTTCCAGATAGCTGAAAATAAGTTCACATGCAGTTGTTGCCTAGATGGCATGCATTAAAAATTAATTAGTTCTAAGGCGTTCAATCCCTTAATTTACCAGAGGTGGACTTTTAACTTTCTGTGTTGTAATATGAGTGTTTTTGCTTAGAGGGTCCATTTTTGTTGTTCATTGGTTAATCTCCAAGAGACAGACATCTTAAAAGCACAGCAGTAAATGTGTTGATGAAAATTAAAGTTGTAGTAACCTTTTAGTGTCTTGAATCACAGCTTGGTTCATATCCTTTCAAGTAGATGAAGAGTCTTTGTGGTCTTGGGCGGTGAAGGGAAGACTCATAGAATCTTTTCTCTGTATCAGCCAGTGGACAAGTCACTGAATCTTAATGCCCCATCAGTAATATGGAAAGTGACCTAGGAACAAGCAAGGCAGATGACATTGTAAAAGGCTGGGCAATTAAAAAAAAGATTGAAACATTCTTTTAAAAGTACCTGCAGCTCTTGTGCACCAGGAAAGTAAAAATTGGTGTAGTTACTTTTCTTCCAAAGGTAACAGTATGAAACATTCACTTTACCCCCACTTTTAAAGGAAAGGAAGAGAGAGGCCAATCTCAAACACTGTTCCTTCTATGAAATTAAGTGATAACAAACAATACTTTCAATGCAAGGAAACTGAATTATGTGGTGAATAAATATGGCTCTGCAATTAGATATTTTTAAAAAGCTTTTTGAAAATTATTGCTGTACTCTAGATTACGGTTCAGTCGAATTGTTAATTGATCGTTTTACCAAATTACTGCTATTGTTTTTGCTACTGCAGACAAATGCTATATGACTCTGTCATATTTTGTGTCTTGCAGAAAAGAAGAAATGAGAGCATAACACTAAAAGAAGAAGGAAATGTGCAGTTTAAGAACAAAGGTAGGCAAACTTCTAATTATAAAGACCTGATGCTTAGTCCTTTTCCCATCCCTTTTCTAGGTGTTGTCTTGAGGCTGGGGCTGTTCACTAGAATACTCACTAAAATTCCTGTGGGAGTTTTATTTGGGCTAGGATTTGACTAAGCATTTTTGGAATATATCCTTCTAAATGATTCCACTTGAAACCTTTGGTTATTTATTCCTCTGTTTCATTACTTTAGAAAGTTTATATGTTGCCTCACCAGAGAACCTATTCATGGTGGCTTACAAAATGAAGCATAGAATTTTTTTTTAAAGCATAACAGTTATGGTAACAGCAGACTTTTTCCACTTCTTCCAGAGTTGTTCTTTAAAAAACTCAGGAAAATTGCACACTTTCTCAGTTATTGAGGTATGTGGAAAAAAACTCCTAATGGCCTCCAACCCCCTCCTCCCCCGCACCGACCTGGCTCAGAAGAGCTCGGTCGGTGTGGGGAAGGTGCCTAAAGACAGCTGGCCTGCTACAGTGGTGCTCATCCAAGCCACCTCCTTCCCTCCCCAGGCCCTCAGGAGCAGGGCTCAGGGGCGGCTTGGACAGCTCTGCTGTGGCAGGCCGGGTCCTGGGCCAACCGTTGCGACACCCTGCTCCCCTCCCCTGCCTTGCTACAGGCTGACTTCTGCCCTCCTTAGGGCCTGGGTAGGGCAGGTAACAGCCTGCAGGGAGATGGGGGTGGCGGCGGCTTGGAGCTCTACCCCTGAATGTAAAGGGGCCCAGGGGCAGGTTGGGGGGCCGCCCAGAGTAGGTGGTGTCCCCGGGTGCCATTTCCCCCCGATACGCCTCTGCTCTGAGCTCTAGGGCAGCAATCACACTGGACTGCAAATACTGATAATCTTCATACTTAAAGAAGCAAAGTGCCCTCAAACACCTGAATTTCCTTTTTGTCCTCATTATCAGAGAGGAGCTCACCTTCCTCTCTGTCGTCTTCCTCATAGTCACAGGAATCAGACAGGTCTCTCTCTGGACTAATTCTTGTCTTCTTGCTTGCGGCCTTAGTGAGCCAACTGGAGCAGTCTGACTGCTGTAGATCTGGATCTCTGACTGAGGCTACCTGGCTGTGCTTAGCTGTGACTGCAGCAGTGACACCCTCTTCTCTCTGAGTTCTTACTCTCGAGGTGTGCCTGAAAGTCAGCCATTGCCTCCCTTAGGGTGCCCCTAATGAAACCAAAGACATTGGCTGTAAGCTGATGATTCGTGGCCATATTTACATGACTGGTTCTGTGTCCCGGTTTGTTGGCACTTGAGGAGCCCACTGGAGCTGTTGATGGGTCTCCATAGCTCTCCAAATCACCACCAATGACCGCTTCTGATGAGGAAGCTGGAACAGGTCCCCTTGGAGGGAAATGGGCTGATGAAACTCCAGGTGCCATCTTGTCGATGTGCAGCTTTTTTGTGCTGTTGTTCTCTTTTAGAGATAGCACCTGCTCCAGCCTTCAGTAGATGCTTGGACAAGACAGCCGTAACAGGGAACATGCCTGCCACTGGTCCCCCTTGGCGATTGCTGGCAACCAGTGGAGACTGAAGCTCATCCTCTGACAAAAAATCATCATTTCTTGCTGATTTGATAGGCTGACTGCACAGTGAGAAAGGAATACCACTGTTGTAGGCTCCAAAAAGGCACTGGGAATCACCTCACACTATGGCACAAACGGCTGCAGATTCTCTCTCTCAGCAAAGAAAAAAATGAGAGGAGAAGGCAGAAAGGCAGGTATAATAAATATTAGCAACTCAGCCAGAACATAAAAAGGCACAAACTATTTAGCAACTTAGAATGGTTTTTATAAAACATTCCTCAGCTTAGAAGCAGATTATAAAAATAGCTTGAAAAATATCAACTCCTTAATTAAAAGCCTGGGCAAGAGTAAATGTTCTGACCAGACCCTTGAAAGAGAGTAGGGCAGGTGCCCAGCGATCCTTAAGAAGAAGACCTTTTCAAAGGTGAGGAGCGCTGCTGAAAAAGCTCTGGATCTGATGGGAGCACAATGAGCGGGGTTTATTAGAAGGATCTTAACTGACAGTCTGGCTGTTATGGAACTCAAGGCAACACACACAGGATTTTCCCATCCATGTGCTGACCAGTCTCCAACTATAGGATCAGGCGGCTATATCATGTGCCTTCCCGCTGTACTCAATGTGACGCTGTAAGAAACTCTGAGAATGTAGGGCTGTAATCTTACATTTACTGAGAATAAATCTAAACAACAACAACAACCCCAGAAAGCAAAAGTTTAACTCGTGGCCCTCCAGATGTTAATGAACTACAATTCCCATCAGCCCTTGCCAGTATAGCCAGTTCTCATGTTGGGAAGGACTGATGGGAATTGTAGTTCATGAACATCTGGAGGGCTGCGAGTTTGACACCCTTTTAGTGTATCTTCATCGCAACTGGAATTCTCTCTCTAGTCCATGCTTAGTTTTGGCCAAGTTTCCTTCCTTTGGATGGCATCATGCAGTCTTCTATGATGTTACTTTTGGTAGAAGTATCAAATGCTATCTGTGGCTAGTTACTGTTTTTAAATACTGTGACTAACCTTGAAGCCTTGGATTCTGAACATGAGGTAACTCAATTTTTTTTTTACTATCCTTGCTGTTGGAACTAGAACAATTCCTGTTGGTTGACCACATAATCTATATAATTATTTCTTATCTCATGAAATCGTATTGTTCGCATTTATATCCTACCCCACTGCTAATGCTGGGTAGCAGGGGTGTTAACATTACAGCTGGCTGAAACATTTTGAAAGAGAACTCTGAATAATTTGGAAATGGCCCTGAGGAAGCCAGGGTTTTTCAGTAGTCCTAAGAGTTGTAGGTTTCACTGGAGGAGGAGGAGAGCATAAGCTTCCAGTGACTGTCAGTCCTCTAGCAGACAAGCAAAGCTATTGCAGGGAGACATCTCTGTAGCTATTGGTAACAGATGGATTTGGGCCCTGAACTGTAGCTCTCTATCCATTGCTGACTTGCAAATCTGGGCATCAGATCTTCAGCTAGTAGTGTTTCCAGGTTTGAAAGTGAGCAAGTACAGACTCTTCACACATGCAAGACATCCATATCACTAGCAGGATCTTGTCTCGGGGCGGGGGGACAAGTCTGTCCCTCTTTCTGTTCTGCCTACTGCTTGGCAGCTTTTCCTTGAACCCTACTCTGTTGCTGCCTTGCTTTTGCATTCTTTTGTTAATGTGGGGAAAAACACTGCAGAGCTTTGTCAGCTCACTGTCTTGCACAATGTTAGGTCTCTCAACCTTAAGCCAATAAACGGACTCTGAAGTATTGATCAGTAGCGTTTATTGAATAGGCGTCGAAGCACCATTCTTGGCAAAACCGGTTCTGACGAAGCTGGCATTCACAGTCGCCTTTATTCCCTGTAGATCGCCCCCTTCTTGTTTTCCCAAGAGTTTGGGGCGCTAAGGTGCCCCAAGGTCGGCAGCAGATACAAGGTCGGCAGCAGATAGCAAGAGAAAGCCACCTGGTTTCCTACCCTACGCGATAACGAGTTTAGTACTATTCTCATGGGACGGAGATACCAGGGAAAGCCTAGTTTGTCTACAAAGCGAGTGAAGCCATAAAGTAAAGATCAAGAAAAGAATTCACAGATGGCAGTGGATACATATAGCAGGCTGGTTACATATATCTTTCTAGCAGCTGTAATTTGTTATTTTAAGTAGTTGCACAATTCCGGGAATAGATAGCATCCCCCTGACACACTTATACAGAGGGTGGTGCATAACTCAGTGATGCTCCTGTCATCCTGAACAGCGGTCGTGTACTGCTTTTCCTTGACTCAAAACTAGATAGGCAAGCTTTGCTTCTCATCTCAAGTGCATATGCAGATAATAGATGGAAAATCAGCATCAGAGTTGGGTCCTAATAAAGTGCTTTTTGCCTTGTTCCCTCTGCTGTGGTATGTTTTAAAAAGTGTTTTATATGAAGTGCATCAGCTGCACAGTCAAAAGGTGCTTTTAAATATCAATATCAGGCTGAAGCAGCAAACGAGTCATGGATAATGTGGGCTAATGTCAGTGCGTGACGATTCTGTTACAAAGGCCAATGATAAATATACTTGGAGCCTTAGACGTTCTGTACATATTTAATTCTGATATTTCTTAGAAACTTTTGGTCAGCAAAAGGCTAGCAAACAGGAACTTCCAATGCTTCATATAGTCTTGTCAAATTCAATCAAAAGTGATATGTTGTGGAGAATAGTTGAGTGAATTTGCATGTTTTTTGCAGTGCCTTGCATTCTGAATGGAAATACATCAATTAGCTTTTATGAGCTCACAGGAACAGTCAACAGTCCTAGACAGTAACTAGCATATGTTCTTGGCTAACCTAACTCTTGAGCAAGAGATGTGCTTATCCTGTGTTTAACACATGAATACTTTATACTAAGTCAAGCCTTTGGTCTATCAAGGCATACTCGGTGTATTCTCACAGGCTGTGGCTGTCTGAAGCCTTGGGCAGAGATTTCATATTAACTGCCTTAAGAGCCTTTAATTGGAGATGCCAGGGGCCTGGCATGTTGGACCTTCCGAATTCAGAACAAGTGTTCTGTGACTGAGCCACGGCCCCTTCTGCTTTGAAATCCTCTTTAAATTCAAACTTAGTTCAAAAATTGAGAAGTGTTTTTCTGCACAGCCTTAATCCTATAAGTAGGAACTTCTGAGTTTTGTGGTTTTTCAGGAAATGTTCCTGTTTCTTAACCAGGATAATACTGTTCCTGGAAGCCACAGGATAATCTCCTGTGTCTCCAACTTTGATTTATACAGACAATAAGATCTTTGTGTGTGTGTGAGAGAGAGAGAGATAGAAACCATTACAGTGCTCTGTACACCTTCTCTGACTGGCTAGCATTAATTTTTAAATCTGATTCAGGCTGTCCTTGTCAGGAGGTCACACAGGCCATTAATCTAAAATGAAGTCGAGGAATATAAATTAAAATCCCACATCAAAGATTTTTCTCTTATTAGCTAGCTCTTGACATCATATACATTTTCTTTGCATGATAGCACCTGCTGTCTGACTAGAAATAAAGGTTGCATGTTAAACCTTTAATTTGTCTTGCATCTGATTTGCTTTTTAAAAGATCATATGCTGACTAAAGTTGTAAAGGGCCTGGATAAAAAACCAGAAACTTTTTGAGGTAAAGTACAAGATTGGTGGGCAGTACACCATCTGTGCACATTTTCAACAGATAAATTGGCAATTTGGGGAGCACAACCCCCCCCCCGCCCCCGTGAGATATCTTTTCTTTTGCAATAAGTAACATGTTTTTCAGGCAAGACTTTGTTAGAATGTATAGTGTGAGAACTTCCATGTAAATCCAGAGCATTAGATAATTTCTGTTTATACTGTAGACTTAGTATATTTTCATGGATCTATTGTTTAAATGTTACTAGTTTAATGCATAAGAAATGTGCTATGATGTGCATGATAATTCAGTGTTGACGAGCTCATTGTTCTCATTGTCATAAATTTTAACTAGAGGTTCAGATATGTTTCTGGACCTGCTGTGATTGTTTGAGATGCTGTCAGTTCATATTACACGTTCTTTTGTTTAGTACAAAATTAATCTCTTGTTTTCAGTTTTTAGTTTTCCTTTTTCTCAGATTGCAAAAATGAAAATACATGCGCTAAAATAACGGAGGACAGCAGTTTGCAGATCTCTGTAGTACCGGACTGTAAAAAACTAAAGCATTTATTATACTTTAAAGTTTAATAAATATGTCAAGTAGTACAACTATATATGACAACTAAATGAAAAGAAGATCATGTTAAAGCAGTAAACAGAATTTTAAGATTAATATTCAAATATGTATATTTAAGGCTCCCCAGAAATTGCATGTTTCCAATGCTGTCATACTTTGCTCTATTATTTCAAAAAAAAAAAAAGAAAAGAAAAGGAAAAGGAAAGCAAGCATTTTGAATCAGGCTTAGGGAAACACGTATTTGTAGTGTAGGGCTAAAAATAGTAGTGACATTTTTCTTGTTCCTGATTGCTGCTTCCCCCCTCCCTATCATTACATTCTTTAGAGAACAGTTCTAATTTGGAGAGAGGGAACTGATGCTAAGGTTCTTTATTAGCATGAATTCTTGGATGTCACATGAGTGTTTTTCATCCCAACTCTTCATTTAACCTTCAGAATACGAAGAAGCTGAAGACTCCTACGCAAAAGCCCTGAAGGTCTGCCCAGCCTGCTACAGCACAGATAGATCTGTTTTGTATTCAAACAGAGCTGCGGCCAGAATGAAACAGGTAAAACTCATTCCCAGTATTGTGAAGTGGCAAGAAGTGACTGTTGTGTTTACTCTCTCTAAGCTCCACATGTGAGTGAACTTTACAATTCAGGGCACTGGTTCCATTTTATGGATGGTTTTGCTCAATAGGGTACAAGTTCTTGTGGGAGAACGTCGGACAGATGCTGAATTGAGGAATGGTCGCTGTTTCAGGTAAATAAAAGCAGGCCTGTCACCAGTACAATATTAATATTTATTTATTTATTATATTTATTTATTATTTCGACTTGATATACTGCCCCATCCCCTAAGGGCTCTGGGCGTACAATTTAATACTAAACACAAATCAGATGATCAACAACCCCAGTAAAAACATAATAACATCTTAGTTAAAACTGTTTAAATATCCAATAACTCCACAGCTTCAGAATCCAAATATCAGTATCAGTAGCCCAGCTCAGTGGCGGTCGATCTCAAAGATAATTCCAAGAATGGAATGGGATACAAGGGACGGCACCTCAACAGCTGGCCTCCACAAAGGCCCGGTGGAACAACTCCGTCTTACAGGCCCTGCGGAACTGTTCTAAGTCCCGCAGGGCCCTGATGGTTGGGGGGAGGTTGTTCCACCAGGTAGAGGCCAGCTGGATCATGGAAGGGCCCGGGACCACCAGCAGATTAGCCTCTGCCGAACGCAGAGGCCGAACAGGGACATATGGGGACAGACGGTCCCTAAGATATATTAACAATAACTAAGAGGATAATGAAGTGTTCAGCAAGGTTAGTGTTGATAAAAGGTACGAAGTAATTTTGGTCCTTCGCCTTCCTTATGGCTCTGAGGAAAGACCACCAGAACATATTTCCTTTTCCACAGGCTTTTCTGAAACATATTCCTTAGCCATTCCCTACAAGGTAGCTCCACAGAGTATACCAGTTTCCTTCATATCTGGTAGCTTTTTTATGCTGTAAATCCCGCATTCAGGCTTGATAAGGTTTCAGATCCCTAAATGTATATAAATGCCAGATGTTAAAAATAATCTCTTCTTTTCAAGGATAAGAAAGAAGCTGCCATAGGTGACTGCAGCAAAGGTACTGTTTTCCTGGGGTTTTTTTGTTCATGTTGAGTTGGTTTTGGCAGGAATACATAAGAACGTGCATGTGTGTGTGTGTGATAGAGAGAAGGGGGGTAATTTTTTTACTTTACTATTTTCTCCTCCCCCTTTCTGAAATCCCCTGCAGCCTTTCCCATTTTCCTGCTTGTCTCTCACACACCCCCGCTACCTTCAGCTTTCCATCCCTCCCTTCCCTATCAGGCTGGGCCAAGCCCAGTTTTGTGTAGGTAGTGAGTCTCTGGTGATCGCAACAGGACCTGTCCCCACGAAGGCCTTTTCTATCAGGGATATGATGAGGAGAGGTGGAACAGGATTCTTTGCAGGGCTGTTTTGGTATCTGAGTGCTTCCTTTATGACTTTGCTTTATGGAAACTACATCTTAGAAGGGTCTGCAATGTTACTATGAATGCCTTGCATTTTCTAAAATGGCCACTGTCATCTTAGGGGGCATTCTTTTTTTATTTTGGAGAGTTCTGCGTGTTTTTTTGGTTTTCAGGTTTGTGGAGAAATCTCCCCTATCTGTCCACAGCTCCATTTTCTGGTTTAATCATACCCTCTATGGCATGGTTCTGAATTAGATATATGTCCTTGGTATGCTTGGATTACTGAGCCAGTCCCAAAATATAGCCTTAAATTCCATATAATTTGACTATTCATATCAGTTTAATGTTCCATCCCAGGGCAAATTAATGTTTGGTCTAGATGTTAAACTGGATTTTTTTTATAGCTGACAGCATTGATCAGGTTTTCAGTTGGGGGCTCGGTTATTTTCAAAATACATTACTTAGTGAGTGTTCTCACACAATAAATGGTCTTCATTACCACCATCTAGACCAGGGATCTCCAACCTATGGCACTGTAAAGGTTCATGGACTACGATTCCCATCAACCTCAGCCAGCATGGCCAATGGGCAGAATTGTTGGGAATCATAGTCCATAAACATCTGGGAGGGTCACAGGTTAGAGACCTCTGATCTAGATTTTCAGTTCTGTGTTTGTGACGTGGGAGTGTGTTTACTTAAACTGAGTGAGTTAGTGCCCATAGGATTGTTAGTGAATTAGTGCCCACGGATCTCTATATCGTGTTATATATATATATGTGGATATTCTTAGCTGTATGTGGATTGTATGTTTAGTATAGAGAACCATCCTGCAGAAGCAAGGAGGTTGTTGATTAGGATTCTTGGTAGATGAAGCTCAAGAATCATCAGTTTTATCATCTGCTTTCTAGACAATGCTGGTTTCGTTAGCAGGACAGTAGCAGAATGTTCAGCCTAAAATGTCCCCTTGATTAAAGCCAGTTGAATAGGATCTTACAGCAACAGCCTCTTAGGAGCCTTCTGCTTTTGCTGCCTCAAGATGGATCTTTGGGTTCCAGAGCCTGAGATGCTTGGGGCAATATGCCTGTTTGGCATTGACTATCAGTCTCCTATACACAAGCAAACACTGTTAATCAAAACAAACATTTTAAGCCTAAAGTTCTTGACATTCTCAGAATCTCTTGCAGACAAGGAATGGTGCTGGATTCTTTAGATAGAAAATAGTGCTTTCCTGTGGTGTATAGAATTAGATGTGTTGCAGAGTAATGATGATGATGTTATACATTCAGTCGTTCTCGACCCTTGGCGACCCGATATGCAAGTTCCACATTTTTCGATTAAGTACTGCTTCCTTCAGCTGGTTGATGTTCATGCCTGTATCAGTTTTTATGGTATCTAGCCATCGTATTCTTTGGCATCCAGGTCTTCTCCCGCTACTGGGCATCATAGCAACATAGCAGAGTAATGGTATGAACTTTTTCAGGGAGAGTAACCAGATAATACTGTTAGTGAAAACACTATTGTATATCTTGGAGCTTTTTGTGGAATTCCTCAATAGGAAGTTGCTGCAGATGTTCTTAGTAGACTCAGTTCCAGCTTAGTGTTTCACGGTTTCTTTTCATCTTTTTGTTAGCCCTTGAATTGAATCCAGACTACATCAAGGCACTATTAAGGAGAGCAGAACTGTATGAAAAAACAGAAAAATTAGACGAAGCCTTAGAGGATTACAAAAATCTATTGGAAAAGGATCCCTCAATACATCCAGCAAGAGAAGCTTGTCTGGTGAGCCTTTGTCTAATGAGGTTCTTTTCTTGCACTGTGTAAAAAATAAGAGCTTTACATCATGACACCCTTTGAAAATGTTGCACAGGTGTCTCTTAAAAAGTTCTAACTGTCCATCTTAATGTCTTGTCATGGTTTCCTGCTGGAAGTTGACGTTTCTGTCCTCTTGAACTGGAGGAGGTGGGTGTAATTTGGGCTGCAGAATTATGCGGTGGAAGAAGATCAAAAGAACGGCTCTGCTTTTTCCGATGTTCTGTGGGCTTTCAAGGATCGTTCACTTGAGAGCCTTCAGGCAAACGTTAGGGTTTTTTTAAAAAGTATTTTTCTACATAGCTACATGACTTGTTGTGAAGATGAACATACTGCAACAGATCGTTTTTTCCAGAGCCCCTGTTGGGTTCTTTATAAAATGCTCGTGGCTGGAATTTATGCAGAGATTGATATATGATCTCTAAAGCTCTGCTGTTTTGTTTCCATAGTTTGATATGTTTGAGCCAAAGGACCATATTAAAATTGTTTCCCTTAAATATTCAGAAACAGTCAAAGCATCCCAGAAATTGGGGTACTTTTTATAATTCCAGTAATCTTTTCCACTACTTTGTAAAAAGTTTAATATTTTACCAGTTACTTTACAAGGGACTTGGAAGTTTTAAAATGGAGCCTCTTCTGTCCTAAAGTTGTGCAGCTTGAAAGAAACTCGAAAATCACTTGTGCTAAAATGTTAGAAAGCACCCTCCAAGCAGCGTAGGCCCAATGTGCCCTTTTCCATTGATTGGCCTCCCATTTATTTATTTGTAGGCTGCCCTTCCCCATAGCAGGCTCAAGTATCTTGGAGCTTTTTGTGGCTTACAACAAATACACAGATTAATACATTTGTGGTTTACAACAAATACACAGATTAACCCATTAGTTCTTTGTTTGCCACTCCAGTGGTTCTAAAACCAGCTAATTTGAGGGGGATAGGGAAAATGAAGGGTAGGGAGGGAAAAAGAAGGGAAGGGCCAAGGAAGGAGGCAGGGAAAAGGCTTTTAAGTAGTGGTCAGGAGCATTGAGGGTACTGTGTGCACCCAGCAAAGTACTGGTGATGATCCTGTCCTCTGGAATTATTTTTTTTTGCAACTAGTGGTGTATCAAACTATACACAGTGTATCATGAGTGAATAGTTCTGGCAACATTATCTTGATCCTCTGTTTGCTCTTCTAGCGATTGCCAAGGCAAATAGAAGAACGAAATGAAAAACTTAAGAAAGAGATGTTGGGTAAGTAGCTCTGGAATCCATTGTGCTTGTGCGATGTCAACCGAAAACATAACACTATTCCTATACAACTTCCTTTGCAAACATAAGAATAACCTCCTGTGCCACTGAAGTACTAGAATTCAGTACTAGAATTAGTATTAGAGATTCCTAGTGTCCTTATCTAGAATATTTATTTATATTTAAAATTTGTATCCTGCCCTATCCCCGCAGGGTTCAGGATGGGTCACAACAATTAATAAATACGAATAAATAAATAAATATAATAAATATAACTTGAGTTTTCCTTCACTTGAAGCAACCCAACTCCATGAATCTTATGCTTTGCTTTTAGACGCGTTGATATGCAAATTGTAATATCTTAATTATCTTAAATTCAAATTGCAAATGAAAGATAGTCAGATACATTCATTCTGGTCTCAAGATGTATGGGGTCAAGGCAGAGTGTGTTGATCTCCCTCCTTTCTGCCAGATAAATGCTCAAGGGGAAGGGAATGCCTGCACTGGGTCCTCTTGGCTCTGGCAAGGCAAGGAGTGGGGACTGCTTCATACATTCACCCACAGGGATGCAGCTTGATGAGCCCGGGGAGGGCGGTATATAAATATAATCAATCAATCAATAAATACTGGCAGAAATCTTTGTGTGGAGAGAACTATCTGAGAGGCTGACTACTTATGAGGTTAGTTTGTGTGTGGAGACATGTTTGTGTGGATGGTTTACCTCTTGTTGGAACCAGTGTATATGCACTTTCATGGACAGACAGCTGAGATGTAGTGTTATTTCAATGCGGTGTTACTAATGCGATGAAATTTAGGTTCCCTCTTACAGTGTGAAGATGTATAAAGAGAAAAATGAAACCATGGTAGTTTCATGGGGTTTTGCTAACGTCAGTTTACTTTCATTTCATACTGGTTTTCTGCTAGGTATTTCTAAAGGGGAAATCTGAGGAAAATAGTACATTCCAGTGAGTGCTTTGAAAACTTCTACTGTTTATACGTTTTAAAATACCGTATATACTCATGTATAAGTCGAATTTTTCAGCACATTTTTAATGCTGAAAAAGCTCCCCTCGACTTATATGCGGGTCATTAATTTTTTTGGTGTTTTTAATTTGCCAGCCAGCAGGGGGTGCGGTTTTTATGCTAATGACACCAAAATTTCAGGGTACCCTCAGAAGACACTCCTGATGATACCAGCCAAGTTTGGTAATGTTTGGTTCAGGGGATCCAAAGTTATGGACCCCCAAAGGAGGTGCCCCCATTCCCCATTGTTTTCAATGGGAGCTATTAGTAGATGAGGCTACCCTTTTGAGGGTCCATAACTTTGGACCCTCTGAACCAAACTTCACCGAACCTGGCTGGTCTCATCAGGAGAGTCTCTTTATGATACTAGCCAGGTTTGGTGAAGTTTGGGTCAGGGGATCCAAAGTTATTGATCCCCAAAAGGGTGCCCTATCCCCCATTGTTTACAATGGAAGCTAATAGTAGATTTTCCATTTCTGATAATATCCCTCTTAAAATCTAAGTTGGGTTACATTTGGACATACATATGATGATGAGGAATCCAGTTTTGAAGGATTTTAACTCCTGTGTTTTAGCTTGGTTGCTGACTGAGCTAAGGTTTTTGTACTTTTAAAATTACTGTTGAGACCATATTGTTCTTGTTGACCCTCTTTTCCACTTACAGAGCCAGTTTACTGTTTTTCTTTGAAATAAATATTCAAAAACATTTAACCTACTGATGCCTCAATTGATGTAATTTTATTGGTATCTATTTTTATTTTTGAAATTTACCAGCAGCTACTGCATTTCCCACCCTCGACTTATACGCGAGTCAATAAGTTTTCCCAGTTTTTTTGTGGTAAAATTAAGTGCCTCGACTTATACACGAGTATATTCGGTATGTATTTATGGGAGCTTTGAAAACCTATGTGAAAATCAAACCCTGATAAATTAGCATGTGCAGTCCTCTGGATTGCACTTGGTGATGACTCAAGATGTAAAAAGCAGTTAACCACACTTTTATCAAATACTTACAGCTTAGTAGTAGTTTCAGTTGATACATGTTGTTGCTTCTTGTGGTGTTGAATAGCACATGCAGTGGATCAAGAAGATCCCCATCTTTGACTTCCTGGATGTCACCTGAATTTAACTATGCAGTTCTGTCAAGACACCTTCCATGCGGCCATAATCCTTTCTTTTAGTGAGATGCTGTTTCAGCACTAACATAATGTGTAATGTCAGTCTCAAGCCATACAAGTTTACAAATCCAAAAGATCGAGACACTGCAGGTTAAGGAGTTAATATATGGTATAAGGCTACGGGCAAGCAGAAACATGACGTTTAATTACAGAGGCTTGCTTTTGCTTCAGTCTCTGGAACACGACAATTTGAAAAGCAAGTCTGTGAACATATTGACCCCACAAAACACCAAAACTCCTTCCAGGCTTAGTGAATTGTTCTGAACCAGGGGTAGGGAACCTGCGGCTCTCCAGATGTTCAGGAACTACAATTCCCATCAGCCCCTACCAGCATGGCCAATTGGCCATGCTGACAGAGGCTGATGGGAATTGTAGTTCCTGAACATCTGGAGAGCCGCAGGTTCCCTACCCCTGTTCTGAACTATAGATCATCTTTGTTTCTGACAAGTGGCATGTACCATGAACAAGCCCTACTTTGAACTGGATTGTATAAAGAAGCCCTGGGGGCGTGTCAGCAAGAAGTGAAGAATCTGTTAGTGGTAGGTTTCCTACAACTTCCTAACAATATAATGATTCAGAGTGAAGTCTTGTGGCTCTTTTGTGGAACTGCAGAAATCACATAGCTTGAGCTATGGTCATGACTGTTTCTTCAAGCATCTGGTTGCAGGCCAGGACTGATTTCTGTATACAAGTCTTCTTTACTCTAAGTCAGTGGTGGCGAACCTTTGGCACTCCAGATGTTATGGACTATAATTCCCATCAGCCCCTGCCAGCATGGGCAATTGGCCAATTGGCAGGGGCTGATGAGAATTGTAGTCCATAACATCTGGAGTGCCAAAGGTTCACCACCACGGCTCTAAGTAGAACAGGATACGCTTGTTGTCTTTTCTCATATACTTTGTTCCGATACTTTACTGTCCTCAGGTAGGGTAGATGAGGTGAGCACTGGGTTTTCTTCTGGTTCTCTGGTACTACAGCATTGCCTATTTCATAGTATTTGGCTAAAACAACATTTTAGCGGGCATTGCCGATTATTTTCAGCACGTGGAGTAGATTTTAAGATTACTAATAGCTACTTGTGGGTTTGAGAGTAAATCAGCTACAAATAAAACATTCTGAAAGTTGACTCACGTATTGCAAACAGAATGCAACTGTGTTCGCTGTGGGAAGACATGCCTGTGCTAGTAGTAGGCACAGAATAATAAGCTGTTCAGAACATATAATACTGGCATTTTTGACATGGCAGCAAACGGGATTTTAAAATGTGGCACCTTTTCCTTAGGAACCTATTTCTAATCATTTACTGCTGTTCAGTGCTGACTGAGAAATAAATATGGTAGAGAAAATAAGTCCCTGGGTCTTAGCCCCTTCCTGAACGACAGACCCAATTTAGGAACATTTTCAGCAGAACTCGTTCTGCACTGCATCTGGGCAGCAGGGAACAAATTTGTCCCATCTTGGCGATGTGGAGCAGATCAAGAAACATACTTGTCTCCTTTACTTGCAGGGAAGCTGAAAGACCTCGGGAATTTTGTCCTCCGCCCATTTGGCTTGTCAACAGATAACTTCCAGGTGAAGCAGGATTCGGCGACCGGCTCATACTCTGTCAACTTTGTCCAAAACAACAACCGATAACATAAGCCCAACTTTGAAGCCTGGTGATGGAAGGCATGTTTCCAGTGAATGCAAAACGGATTGAGTAGCCTCTTAATTCACAACATCTTTATCCAGATATAAATATTTGAACTTCTTGCTATGCATTTTTTTCTTCTTCTGTGGGGTACTTTAGCAGGCTTAGGCAACTGTGGGAGGTAGTCTGATCCAAAGGGATCTGACCTTGTGCACTTTATTTCGGGCTCACTGTTGTTCTCAGTGAGGAAATAAGGAAAACTTGGTATTGCTCAATGGAAGAACCCCAGTGGTTCCATACCTGCTAACAAAGTGCTGCTGTTTCATGTTTTGTGAAGTTTTCAGACCTTAGTCATGATTGATGTGAGAGCTGATGTTTTTATCTTCAAGTGGAATAAAACACTGATAAAACTCCAGACTCCCTTTGCCAGTTTTTAAAATTCAAAACCTTATTAAATCCTGTTTCCAGATTTCTATAAATATTGCATAGAATAGTGAGTGAACGTTAACGCACACTCCTATGAAAATGGTTTTTGTTGCTTAGCTGCAGCAAATCACTCTTGACTCAATTTGTGGAACTGACAGTGGCAACTGGCTGTCAGAAAAACTGATCAAAGCATTTGAACATGCGTTGAACATTTGACCCTGCCGTCTTAACATGACTCTTATACCATGCTCAGCGTAACATAAACGATATTATGACCGGAGAAGTCAGAGTTGCAAGCTTTGCCATCCAGCTCAGTGAGTAATTGCCCAAATGCACTCGTGTAGGCAATTGACAGTGCACTGCTGTTGGGAATTACACCAATCTACACATAAGCTCAATTCTTTTAAACTGGACTAATCTCCATATGATTGCATCACAACTCTTTTTACAGAATGACTACTGTGAGAAGTTTTTTTAAAAGTGCAGAGGAAAAAAAACCCAAAGCTTTATTTGCAATAGATGGTACACAACATCCTTAAACATTTAATTTCAAGCAAACCTTAATAGGTAAATCAGTTTTCCTCATTCAAGTCTACCAACTGAAGGAGGCATAGTGAAATATAGTATACAGACAAACGGTAGCATGGAGCAAAGCTTAAATATTAAGCAACTAAAGCAAAAAGGTAAAAAGCAGTACATTACTTCTACCACTAACATTTCCCTGACAATATCATTTCAAAATGAAAAATAAGATGGCTGCAGTTTACCTTGATTCTTCACAGCAAGTATAAACTAGCCATCTTGTCTATTTTTCAAATGTCCCCTCCTTTTACTTCATCTTTCAGTAGAAACCTGCTTCTTTCCCATGTGACACAATGGTGTTAAGTGTAAAATGGGCAATGTCGGTACTCTTGAAGGAGAAGAAGAGCACTGGCTTAAAGTATGTCTATGCAGGCACTACTGGCTCCACCCACTCTCAGTCCAGATATGTACCCTTAGTACAGACCAACACAATTTTCCTGAGTAGAAACTATCACTTTGTGCCATTGTTACCACTCAAGTTTTATGTTCTTTCACAATGGAAGGAACCCCTTCCCCCCTTAAATAAAGAAAATGCTCTAAAACCAGCATGTTGTTTCTACAGGTAAAACATTCTGCACTAATTGACTCTGTGCAGCATCTTTTCTACCTTCCCTCAAATTTTATTTTTAATCCTCGTATAGAAAAACCACAGCATTTGCTTTGTTTTATCTGCAGGGGAGCACTACATAGTATTTGCACTTTTACAAAAATCACCTGCAGTGTCTTATGAAAAGTGGCACAGTTGAGGTGACTATTAAAGATGACCATGTAGGTAATTTTTAAAGAAACTGCTATGGACTCTCCATTTCATAAATAAGGGTTTTTATTTAAATACTAATTTTAATATAGAATTGCATCGTAATATATAATTAATACATCTTTCCTGTGTTTAGAATGCTATTTAAAAATATACATCTTTTACCAAGGGGAAGATTGGTATAATTACTTCAACATGCATGGGAATTATGAAGCAGTAAACATTAATTTGTATCTGCTGGTATGGGTAACTTTGGAAAAGTGATCTTTTCTGTTTAGTCTGCTGTAGTTTGTGCCGTACAAGACCAATAACAAGTTTGTTATGCAAAAGTACTTGACACTGTCTTTTGATTGTGCATATATTTTATTTCAGAGTTTGTTACTCTGCCAGGCTACCTGCTGAACCTTTGTCTGCCTTTAAGAAAATTAAATAGAAACAAAACTGAGCAACAGATTTTTAAAAAGTAAGAAGCTATTTTAACAGTGGGCACAATCTAGTGACAATTAAGAATAAGTTACTTCCATTGAAATAAATGGAATTAAATTGCACCATTAAATACTCAAGGCTCACTGATAAGAGTTAAAACGTCTTTATCTTGGAGGGGGTCAATGTAAACCATGAATCTTTAGAAATGTGGAAAACCTAATCTGGTTGAAATTAGTAATGAGCAAATACCATTGAAATGATAGAACAAACTGGTTGTGATTAAACTTCATCCCGTTATTTTCAGTAGGCACTACTAATAGAATTGAAAAACTAACTGAATTGGAGCCCTCAGGGTTGTACAGTGTCTTGTGTGCAATACGTCCCTATATTAGAAAGAGAAAAGGACTTCATGACTTTGCACACCAACTACCACCCCCATGTTAGCAAGTCCCTGCTCGTTAAAGAGGATTCTGCCAGAGAATCAGAAGCAGACACCCTTTTCCAAGACATTTTTTAAAGTGATTCCCAGTTTTGGCCACAGGCATTTTAAAAAAAAAAGTTTCACAAGGGAGCACCTTTGCCATAACTACTCAAGAACGACAAGGGAGTTGAATATTACCACCATTACTACCATTTCAAATGGGAAACCTTGATCTCAAAACAGGACTGTCAGACCTTGACATCACAGCTGAATTAGGACATGCTTCCAGTAATCGGTTACAGCGCTGCTTACACCTGCACTAAAGATTAAAGTTTGTTAAGATGTAAAATATAAACACAAGTTAAGAAAAGTAAATATCCAGAAGTTTACAGCCAAATTTCCAGGTATCTTGCTTGACTCCATTGCTGGGGCCTATTCAGACTGATCACATTTGAAGAATAAGAGTACACTTAGTGATGCTTCGTACAAGTAATTCAAGTGGTTCCTTCCATGTTCATTTGGAATAGGCTCCTTGGCTCATGCCTTATTTATTGCAAAACAGTTTATAAAATATTATCTAACACTTCAAAATTACAAAGTAAATGTACAGTAAGTACAGGTGTCCTGGAAAAGGGGATGATGTCTTTTCTTTCTAGAAACGAAGTTCTCTCCCAGTGTATTACTCAAACGTAGGTTGCAGAAGAAAATGACATTTCAGATGTAAGGTATTCCTCGTTAGGTGACCCTCTTCATGCAAGTATCCATACAAACAGGTGACTAATGTCTCTGAGCTGGAGAGAAAGGAGAGGGAAGGAGAAATTGTAAGAGTAAGATTTTCACTTCTGCTTTCTCATTCTCACACCACCTTGGAAGTCTTAAGAACATTGTGCAATTTCAGCAGGCAGAAGCTTACTGGTCATGAGAAGTTGGGAGAAGAAATACTATTGAGTCCATACAAATAGATTCCACTGACAGTCAACTAACCCCCACATAAAATTCAAAACATTTCCATTTTTTTCTCAAAATATTTTAAATGCTCAGATTAGATTGGAAGTCAAAATATTTACTACAGTTCTTTTCACGTCTCAGCAAACAATGCTGATGGAAGCCATAACGTTTTGTCAATTACACTACTTCGTGTTAACACTGCAATGCTCACATCTGTTAAAGTACTTATCTTGTAATCCGTGCAACCCTATGGTGGCTTAGAATGATTATTACGTGGATGGAGAGCTGAGAGAGTGACTTTTCTTATACCTCCAGCCTCTGAGTTAATGGAAGAAATAGGGTTTAAATGGGACCACCTAATTCACACCTCTTAGCCACTATATCATCTTATGTTTCTGTATAGCCCGCTGGAACATGCATTAAAAGAATTATTTGGAAAATGTATATATTGCTTTTCCAACAGATCTGCTCAAGGTGGCTCACAGAGTAATACAACATAACAGAGCCAGGTTTTGTGGGGCCCTGGGCGCACAAAGTGCTTGTGCTCCCTCCCCTGCCCACCACTACACACACCCTGCTATACACTTCATCTCACCCAACTGCCCTTGTGATCTTCCTCAGCTGCCTGCCCATATAGCCTTCCCTGCCTGCTCACTCCCTTGCAAGCTCTCTACCACCCTCTCTTCCAGACACATGCATTACACCCATGCACTTTTTGGGGTGGAGGTGGTAGTGAAGATGAAGGCAGTGGTAGTGGGCCCTGCTGGAAGCCCTGGCAACTGCCCCACCTCATAGTATGCTTATGCCAGCCCTGCAGCATAGTATTATTAGGCAAAAGTAGTCCCCTGTACAAGCACTGAGTCATTACTGACCCAAGGTGTGATGTCACATCACACTATTTACTAAGTAGACCATATTTACGGGGTGGTTTGTCATTGCCTTCCCAAGTCATCTACAGTTTACCCCCAACAAGTTGGATACTCATTTTACTGACATCAGAAGGCTGGAAGGCTGAGTCAACCTGGAGCCAGCTACCTAAAACTGACTTTGGTTGGGATCAAACTCAGGTGGCGAGCAAAGCTTGGACTGCAGTACTGCAGCTTACCACTCTGCACCACAGGGCTCCTATAATATTAAGAAAAGCATAAGAGCGCAAGAATAACATAAAACAGTTAGCAGCCTACAGTGATCCACATGAAATAGGCCTGAGGCTGGAAACAGACTATAAAAATAATTTTTTAAAGATCAAAACCTTTTCTTAAAAGGTTGAGTAAAAAGTAATTTGTAGGGCTGTCACCTAGAAGAAGGTGGGCTAAGGTGCCACTGTGGAGAAAAGCCAGCCTTTCTGGTTGCCAGCTAGCCCACGTTTGCCTGCACAGGCACAGAGAGCCAGACTTCTGAGGAGAATCATAATGCTGGCTGCAACACTGTATACAACTGTGCAATTTTAAGCCCAGTTTATTCCAGTAAGATTCAAAAATACATAAGAGTACTGGACTGTGGCCTCTGTCTTTAAGAAACTGTTAAGTTATCCAGCTGTAATGGTAAAAACTAGACGAAAATTCAAGAACGCAGGTCCAGTTCTTGTGCTTATCCTCTTACAGTGTTCCAAGTACAGCAGAGTTAGCAGCACAATAAGGGCAGTATTTTTCAAAGTTTGCTGCCCTGAAGTCATAGAACTAGAAGGACCCAAATGCCATTCAGAGGTAGCTTCTGGCCTTTTGCTATTCAGACTCCAGTATGCAGTGATATAAGTGGGGTGTGGTGATTAGACCAGGATCTGAGAGACTCAGGTTTAACCTGCAGTCCACTTTGGATTCTTGCTGGGTGAGGAAAAAAAATGTAAGTCACTTTGAATTCCCAGAGGGGAGAAAGGTGAAGTGTAAATCAAGTAAATAAATAAATAAATAAATAATAGGATCCTGAGAACTTTGGGAAGAATACTCCTGCTAACAAGTGATAGAAAACATTTAACCAAAAAAAAGCACAAGGGTTTAAAGGTCATATAGGAAGGCGAGAAGAGTCAGCCCTTTAGCTCACTGCACTATCCTGAGCAGAGTTAAAGCTCTCTATGTCAACTGAAATCAATATATTTAGAAGGGTGTAACTGCTTGAGATGGTACTGATAGTTCTGTTATGGGAACCCCCATTTCCACCCACAAAAAAGGAGTCAGAATGGTGGCATTGAGAGATAACTGTCCACGCAAATCAGAACTAGACACCGTATTCCCAGGATCAGAAGTCTCCACTGAAAAACTTACAGAATTATAACTCCACTCCAGCATAAGTGGTTAATCTGGCAGGAAGATGCCACATATAACAGACTTAGTCTGATCTTTGTTATTTGTGCCAGCATTTTTTATTGGAATATTAACATGACATTCCTATAACATCATGCTTTTTAAAGTACTGATGTCTGTGGCTCTTGTGACTCAGCCTAAGGCTAAGCATTGTGCTGAAACAAACAGTAAGATCCCTGCCTTGGAGTCCAATAGCATAAAGTAACAAGGTTCCACAACTTTATGCTCAGTGAGCCACAGCCTGTGAGCTATCGAACTCAAATACAACTGGCAGACAGAAAAGAGCAGACTGAAGACTGAAACCAAAAGTGTGTTGAATGGGAAATGGTGACTGGGGGCAATACCTCCTCCGGGCGCCCCCTCGCTCTCTGCAGTCTTGCTCCTGTCATCCCCAGGACCTGGGGAGGGCAAAAGTCAGCCTGCACGAAGACGCGGGGGTGGGGTTCAGCTGCAGGGGGTGGTGGCCAGGTGCTCCCCCCACATGCAGGAGAGGTGGAGCTCAGTGACATGTGGTTGAGGAGCACGCTGTTTCATCATGTGGGGCGGGGTGCCCGGCGCCTCACCACATGACCAAAAGGCGTGTGGCCGGGGACATGGGTGACCCCTATAGAACAAATGCCTCTGAAACAAATTCACACTGTAAGGCAGAGACTGCCAAGGGTCTTATTTTGGGGGGAACAGCAGGCATCTGCAAACAATGCGGAGGAATTCCAAAATACTATGCCCAAAGAGCAACGTAACCATGCTATTCAGGAATGGCTACAGCTAGAGAATTCTCTGTTTAGTCCCAAGAAAAAGAGGCCATCCAAATTCAATGAATAGGAACAGGGAAAGCTCTGGATTATACATAGCATCACAGATACAAACAGAGGCTCTCTCCACCTTTGGAAGAATCAAAACAAGAGGCCAGAAAACCAAGGCTACAAACAGAGGGCACTAGATCACCAGTCTGTACGATGGAGACACCAACTCCTGAGACAAGCTTAATACCTGTGACTCACCCCATTAGCTGATGGAAAAGGGATGGTGGATCCAGGCCTGAAAAAGAATATATGATAACCCCCCCCCCCCCACACACACACACATTTTAATGCTTTTAATTCCCATCTGCCATCCTCTAGGATTCTAATGTTCTTTCACTGATCTCATCTACCATGATTCATGGAAGCCATCTTTCTAAGAAGGCATTTACTACTTAAAAATAGTTAGCAATTCTCTATGCCTTTGATTTTTATCAGTTTTTGGGGAGGTCCAGTTAAAGATTCCCTGTGTCAAACTGTAATTTATGCACAGTATAATGCACTCTAGACCTCAACATTGTGTTCTGGAATGCTGCATTTCAAAGGCGGTAGCAATTTGCTCATGGCAACTTATGTACAATTTGATCAGACTGGCAAGAAAGACAAGTCAGTGTGAACATGTAATGCACAGTAAATTTGCTTTACAATAAATGAAAATCAAACTAATTGACTTCCTGATTCTCTTGTACGTAACTGTATTTAGTACCATGACTGTCCAGAAAACATGAACACAACTCTCATATATCAGCCTCTAGCAGAAAAGTTAGCACTTATGCTTTCTGAACAATATAAATAAAATGTATTGAAAATGTGAAAAGAAGCATTTTGTGAAGGAAGTTTGCAGTTTTTTCCTCTAAGATGTCCTCAACCCAGTTTTTTTAAAATGTTAAACTAGTGATCTTTTCCCCCAAGACAGGTTGAAGACGTTTCCTGCTTGCTGTGCAGAAAGCAGGAAATGTCTTATTTTTTCCCGCCCGAGTTTAAAGCTCTCACTTTCAGTTTCTCCACAGCTCGTGGCCATTTTCTGCTGCTCCAGGGATTTACCGTGCTGCCTGTCATTAGCTGTGTTTGTTCCCAGGGCTGTTTCCTCTACTTGCATCGCAGGTGGCTGGTATTTCAGCTTGTACAGTACACAAATAAACTCAGTTTTCCCTGCTGACGATGCGCATGTGTCGTTTTTTCCATTTTTAAATTTTTAATGAAGTGCCTTCGAAGCTTAGATCTCATATTGTGTCTTCGTAGCTTCAATGAACCCCCCCGATGGAAAAAATGAGTGTGTCATCAGCAGGGAAAGTTAGGTTTATTTATGTACTGTACAAGTTGAAATAGCAGCGGCCTGCGATGCAAGCTGAGGAAACAGCCCTGGGAACAACTCAGCTAATGTCAGGCGTTACAGTGAATCCCTGAAGAAGCAGAAAATGGCGGGCAAAGGCTGCGGAGAAACTGAAAGTGACAGCTTGCAGATCGGGTGGGAGAAAAACCCCACTTTCTCCTCATGCTTCACTGTCTGTGCTGTCCAGGCAAAAAAAAATGAGCAAACATTTTTTTTAAGACGTCCCCATGGCGTCTTACTTATGTTGTGCAGAAAGGGCCACTGAGTTCTTATTTAACTGAGCTGGTGAAGAGATAAAAGCAGCATCTTAATTACCATATGAATAAACCTAAACCAGAACATATCAATATTACACCACATTTACATGAACAGATTTGCAACTAAACCCCATTCTACTGTTGTTTTTGCAATTTAACTTTTGACAGATGTGTGTCTATTATGACTAAGATACAAAGATCCATATAACTACCCCAAAGGGCTGTTTTCTCTTAAACAGCAACCCAACCTCCCCCCAAGTCAAAATGGTAAATTGCTTTCCAATCTGATGATACATTTCAAAGCAATTTGCAATACAGCATGGAAAATTAATGTTCAAATAAAAAAAAGTCCAAAAGGCAAGTCATGCTGCTGTTCAGGGCTGGGATCTTAGACATACCTCTAACTAAATCACAGGCATCCCACGAAGGCCTTTTGACAGACAGTATTCCAATTTCCAAAGGAGTCAAACAGGGCTGCGTCCTGGCCCCCACTCTTTTCAACCTGTTCTTAAGTGACCTCCCCTCTACTCTCTCAGCAGTGAACAGCCATGCCCCAAAACTGGGTACATCCCATGTATCAATTCTGCTCTATGCAGATGACGCTGTCCTTCTCTCTCGATCCAGAGTTGGCCTCAGATGCTTAATGAAGCGCTGTGTGGATTACTGTGAATCCAACATACTGACAATTAATTATGAAAAAACCAAGGTATTGGTCTTCTCTAGGCGCTTTAAGAAGCTCACATGGGCAATGAAAAGCACCAAAATTGAACAGGTTAAGTACTATAAATACCTTGGCCTCTCATTCTCCTTTAACCTTTCATGGGCAACCCAGAGGAAGGCCGCTCTCCTAGCTACATCTAACAGTATGTTAGCATTACTACGTTTCTTTTACAGCAGTGGCCACTCCTTTATCCCTCCTGCCCTCAAATTTTTCAATGCCAAAGTCACCTCGAGATTGCTTTACGGAGTCCCAATTTGGATTCAAGCTATTAACCACTCCTTGAATTCTCTTCAATCCAATTTTTTTCACAACATAACTGGACTCCCAAATTGCGTGCCCTACGCAGCTCTTTGTCTGGAGTTAGGTCAAAACTCCTTGGAATCAGCCGCTTGGCTGAGGACTGTTAGATTCTGGCTGCAAATTCATTTTCTCTCAGACTATAATTCCCTGGTCCACCATCTGCTCTCTGACACTCATTCCAACCCCTGGTTTTCCATAATTGAAGAAAAAATGGCCTCTATTGGACTGTCAGTGGATTCACTTTGCCCTTTGTCCTATTCAGAAGCTTATAGGAAATTAAAAGGTCAACTATTGGATAGAGAGTTCTCTACCCTAATCACTGCAGCCAAGAAAACGTGCTCCCCCTGTATTTTTCTCTCCCATTTGGATGGGGCCACTTGGCACACTACCTGTATTGCTTAATAAACCCTGTTCAAAGGAGAGCCATAATGCTCGCCAGGTTTAATGTTATGCCTTCTACCTTGTTACATGGCAGATTTAATAAGCAAGAAAAGGCTAAAAGATTGTGCCCATGTAACGATGGCTCAGTTGAATCTCTGGCCCACCAATTACTACACTGTCTCAGATTCAAGGAAATCAGATCCAAGTATGTGAATCTTACTCCTTTACATTTACCCCATCTCCCCAATTTAATTAGATTACACTACTTGCTGGACAACCCTGATCCTTCTCTCTGTATGATAGTGGCAGACTTTCTCCTGGAAATTACTAAATGCCAGTAGATTTCCTTCGACCTGTTTTGTATATGCTTTTTAATCCGTTTTTTATTATTGTTGTACTGTTGTCTATGCCAATAAAGGCTTGCTTCTCGCTTCTCGTAAATCACAGGCATTGTAGAACGATAAGCCTTGTAAGGAGGATTTCTAGAGGATCCTGGCTTTTAGAGGCTCAGGAGAGCACAATTTCCAATACAATTATACGATTGGAGCAGGGGAATTAATATAGGAGTTGACACATTAAAAGCAAGAAATATGGCTTGAACAGCAAGCACAACCTGAATTCTGGGATCAGAAATAGATGAATCAAATAGTTAAAAGGATTCCAGAAATCTTTTTCAAATGTCTTATAACATCATTTTTAGACGTCAATAGAACAAACTGTGTAACTTAAGGGAAGACTTCATACTGACCTATTGCTTCTTCATTTGTTACGTATATATGGGGGCAAAAACATAAATCTTTCCTATGAACACTTGCTTTCTAGGCTGCTAACAAATGGTACGCAAAATTCTGGTTCAAAGGTGTGTGTTTTTAAACTACACCTTGTTTTTCTTTCCTCACAATTACAGCGAGAACAGGATTTAGGACCAATAATTTATTTAGAGTAAAAACTAGGGGCTAGACCCAGGGTTTCTGTTCTGCCATCCGTGAGGCCTTCCTCCAACCCAATGAATGTTCTGCTGATGCAACCGGCTTCACTTATCAGAGTGGAAATGATGTACCTAACACCAAGAAATTAAATAAACAACCATTTATTCCAATTTCCTTTCCATAATGCTATCACTGCTGAATAAAAGACCTACAAATGTACAGTAAACCAGTGCAGTGTAGTGGTTCACAGTTCTATCTCCTTCCCATGCAGAATTTTTGCTTACTTATAGAAGTGGAAAACTTAGCATGCAGAGATTCCGCAAGCACTCAAGACACATTTGATATGAGAGATTCCAGGTCTTATAATTGCAAATGGTAATGTATGGAGTGGGACTAGTATATTTTCTGTACTGCTGCTGTAAATAACACTCCTACACATTGCTGTATTTCAAAGATATGAATAGAGTTTGACTGAAAATAGGAATCCCTCATTTTTTAAAAAAAGATTAATCTCTAATCTGTCATGTATATACAGAAAGTTACACAAGGTTGTACCCAGCAATCTAGAGCACAAGGATTGTAGATCGTTCCTTCCTCCAGCAGTCCTTTATGACCCAAGGAAAGTTGAGTCCAAGGGAAACAGGACCCATGTGGGCCCACGACCACATGGCTCAGGGGTTGCATTAGGGGAGGGTAAGAGGACAAAACTATGTCTACTCTTTTTCATCAGAAAAGAGGGAAGGCAGGGCAATCTTGTCCCTTTCTAGAACCCCCCCCCAACCACCACCTCTGAGTCTCACATTGCTGGGAATCAACTTTCCTAGAGTTGGAAATGGAAGCTCAGGGGGAATGAAAACAGAGGAAAGATCCATGAGCTAACACCAAGGAGAATGGCTATTTTAGGAATTCATCAGACAACTTCCCTGACCTGGATGGCCTAGGCTGGGCTGATTTTGTCAGATTTCAGAAGGTAAGTAGGGTCAGCCCTGGTTAGTATTTGGACAGGAGACCTCCAGGAAAGTAAAGGATCTCTACAAGAGATGGACAATAGCAAACCACCTGTTAAGTCTCTTGAAAACCCACTAGGGGTTGCTGCGACTTGATGGCATTTTACACACATACCGTATATACTCATGTATAAGTCGAATTTTTCAGCACATTTTTAATGCTGAAAAAGCTCCCCTCGACTTATATGCGGGTCATTAAATTTTTTTTGTGTTTTTACTTTGCCGGCCAGCAGGGGGCGCAGTTTTTATGCTAGCGACACCAAAATTTCAGGGTACCTTCAGAAGACACTCCAGATGATACCAGCCAAGTTTGGTAATGTTTGGTTCAGGGGGTCCAAAGTTATGGACCCCCAAAGGAGGTGCCCCCATTCCCCATTGTTTTCAATGGGAGCTATTAGTAGATGGGGCTACCCTTTTGAGGGTCCATAACTTTGGACCCTCTGAACCAAACTTCACCAAACCTGGCTGGTCTCATCAGGAGAGTCTCTTTATGATACCAGCAAGGTTTGGTGAAGTTTGGGTCAGGGGATCCAAAGTTATTGATTCCCAAAGGGGTGCCCCATCCCCCATTGTTTACAATGGAAGCTAATAGTAGATTTTCCATTTCTGATAATATCCCTCTTAAAATCTAAGTTGGGTTACATTTGGACATACAGATGATGATGAGGAATCCAGTTTTGAAGGATTTTAACTCTTATGTTTTAGCTTGGTTGCTGGTTGAGCTAAGGTTTTTGTACTTTTAAAGTTATTGTTGATACCATATTGTTCTTGTTGACCCTCTTTTCCACTTACAGAGCTAGTTTACTGTTTTTCTCCGAAATAAATATTCAAAAACATTTAACCTACTGATGCCTCAATTAATGTAATTTTATTGGTATCTATTTTTATTTTTGAAATTTACCAGTAGCTGCTGCATTTCCCACCCTCGACTTATACGCGAGTCAATAAGTTTTCCCAGCTTTTTGTGGTAAAATTAAGTGCCTCGACTTATATGCGGGTCGACTTATACACGAGTATATACGGTACATCAGACAACTTCAATTAAAGTACCGGTAAATTAGACTGGTGTCAACAAATATTTATTTATTTATTGGATTTATTGGCCGCCCTCCCCCGAAAGAGCAGGGGAATATGTGTGTGAATGTATACATCTTATAAGTTTATATTTTTAACCCTATATTTTTATGTTATCAAAAATAATCTTATACTGTATAGTAACGAAACCAAAGGGCACCTATTTAAATCAGTGTAAACTGATTTACAGGTAAACATTCACATACTGTATCCTCAGTATATAATTCCCTTGGAACTGGCTTGCCATATAACATTGTGCAGATATAAGATGATTCAAGGGACTGTTAAAATTTAAGTGGGTGAGGCACATGTAGAGAGGACTACTAGAGTATGCAGAACATTTCTGCACAAAGGCATTTCCTCCCCGCCCCCCACCATCGTGTGGGTCAGGCCACCCCATTGCCAAGCATGGGCAGCATGCTTTGCCTACTGAGGCTTTTATGATTTATCTACCAAAAATTCAGACTTGCATTGGATCTCCTCTTCCTCTTAGCCATTTTTAAATAGCCACATTAATTCAGCCACCAGCATGACTAATAACTCCGACTGTTGCCCTTCCTGCATGAAGACAAATTCAGCATGTGTTCCAATTTTATTTCGAATCCACCATGGCCCACACATACATTACACAGTGCTGTACCATGGAACAAGATACCGTATATGGTCGTGTATAAGTCAACCCACATATAAGTCGAGGTACCTAATTTTACCACAAAAAACTGGGAAAACGTATTGACTCGCATATAAGTCAAGGGTGGGGAATACAGCAGCTACTGGTAAATTTCAAAAATAAAAATAGATACCAATAAAATTATATTAATTGAGGCATCAATAGGTTAAATGTTTTTGAATATTTATTTCAAAGAAAAACAGTAAACTAGCTCTGTAAGTGGAAAAGAGGGTCAACAAGAACAATATGGTCTCAGCAATAACTGTTTATGTTAGCACTACCAACATTTCAGAGTATCTTTAGTAGACCTTCATGATGATACCACCCAGGTTTGGTGAAGTTTGGTTCAGGGGATCCAGAGTTATGGACCCTCAAAAGGGTAGCCCCATTAGCTTCCATTGGAAACAATGGGGGATGGGAGCACCCACTTTGGGGATCCATAACTTTGGCCCCCCTGAACCAAACATCACCAAACCTGGCTGGTATCAGCAAGAGATTATCCTGGTAATACTACCCAGGTTTAGTGAAGTTTGGTTCAAGTGATCCAAAGTTATGGACCCTCAAAATGTAGCCCCATCTACTATTAGCTCCCATTGGAAACAATGGGGGATGGGACACCCCCTTTGGGGGTCCATAACTTTGGACCCCCTGAACCAAACTTTACCAAACTTGGCTGGTATCATCAGGAGTGTCACTAAATGATACCCTAAATTTTGGTGCCACTAGCCTAAAAACTGCACCCCCTGGCGGCCAACAAAGTAAAAACCCTAAAATATTTCTTAAAACACACCTCACTAGTGTATAAGTCGAGGGGGGCTTTTTCAGCACAAAAAAATGTGCTGAAAAACTCGACTTATACATGAGTATATACGGTATATGTATTCAGCTCAGCCTTTGTCCTTTACCAGATGCAGCAGCCTCAAGACTATGCCATGTCTTACTGAACTGTTTTTCCTGCTTTTAAGCTGCTCAGGAATCTTATCAACTTACTTGTACACAAACAATTTACTACAACCTTTGCAAGATACGATTTCCAAGAGGACAAGGTACTGAAAAGGAAGGAGAAATGCCTCATTTCCTTCAGAAGCTAAGCCAGGTATGCGTCATGCCGCCAGTCATGCTTAACGATACACATCTGACCTTTCCCAAGCAGGCCTTTGGCCCATTACCAAACTGAAGGGACAACTGTCTATAAAATAAGCTCTCTTGCTTGCTTTAAAAGTGCAATTTGTTGGTCAATTCTTATTGTGTCACCAATGCTTGTGTGGATAAATTGCCATTGTTGCAATGAGGAGGAACATATACATACATTCTATGACAGTGATGGCGAACCTTTTCGAGACCGAGTGCCCAAATTGCAACCCCAAACCCACTTATTTATCATAAAGTGCCAGCATGGCAATTTAACCTGAATACTGAGAATTTAGTTTAGAAAAAAGTTGGCTCCAAGGCGCACTTTACTAGGGAGTAAGCTTGGTGAAGCAACTGTGCAACGCTTCGAATGGGTGAATCACGACCCTAGGAGGGTTTACTCAGAAGCAAGCCCCACTGCCAGCAACCGAGCTTACTCCCAGGTAAAGGATCGTGCCCAGGCTAGCATAGAGATGTGTGTGTGGGGGTGATTTTCTGCCCCCCCCACATGATGAACTCTGTGCACATGTGCCCACAGAAAGGGCTCTGAGTGCCAACTCTGGCACCCGTGCCATAGGTTCGCCACTGCTGTTCTATGGGCACATGTTATTTTTAACCTCAGTTTATAATGAACAATTAATCAGGACCGTGCTATTGTGCCTGCTTTTCTAGAAGCTCTTATACCAGATTTTTAAACTGCAGTTTATATCATCTGCACTGGCACTAGTTATGCAGGTAACACTGTTGAGCTATACCAGTGGTGGTGAACCTATGGCACGGGTGTCAGAGGTGGCACTCAGAGCCCTCTGTGGGCACGCGTGCACAGAGTTCATCATGTGGGGGGGGGGGGGCAATAGGTAACCCTGTTAAGTGCTGTTAAACCCCACTGATTTTCATGGGAAGAACTAAAGCACAATCCTTTACCTGGGAATAAGCTCAGTTGCTGGCAACAGGCCTTGCTTCTAAACCCTCCTAGGGGCGTGATTCACCCGTTGGAAGCATTGCACGGTTGCTTCAAAGCAAAGCCACCAACTACCACCAAGCTTACTCTCGAGTAATGCGTGCCTTGGAGCCAACAGTTTTAAACCAAAACCTCAGTATTCGGGTTAAATTGCCATGTTGGCTCTTTGCGATAAATAAGTGGGTTTTGGGTTGCAGTTTGGGCACTCTGTCTTGAAAAGGTTTACCATCACTGAGCTATACATTACGCATCTGCAATTAAGGTAGATCAGAACAATGCCAAGATTTGCGCATCATGTGAGACACAGCGGTTAACTGTTCAAGCAACACAGGTCTGTGCACTGGAGTTCCACTGAGCACATAACTTGAGGACTGTGATAGCTACGTTTCTTGCAATTACATGACAGGGGAGTTGATGGCAAACAAAGTGTAAAAGCCCCATAGCCAGCTGACTGCATGCGGTTGTGTTGCTTATGGTAACAAGCCATCTGTCCAATCAGTAATTTCATTCCATTTCAGAACACCCTGTATCACCGTAGCTCCACAGTACAAAACAGTGAATGCTAAAATTGAATAATTTTTTTAAAAAACATCTTTCATGCAGTTTGAAGCCACAAGGGCTTAAGTTCCTTTCAGGTTTACAAGGGCACATCCAATGATGCCCGCATTTTAAAGCAACCAGTGGAAGCAGATAATAAGCCAGATTACCTGCAATTTAAGACAAATATACAAAGCAAAAGGTTGCACCTAAAATAACAAGGTTTTGTTTTCAAAATAGGACTAGAATGTTTTTCAACCAATTGTGTATTTTATTCCAAGTAAGTCAGTGGTTTGGATTCAAAAATTCTGCTTGCAGGGGAGTCAAGAACTGAGTGAATGGAGTGTAGACAAGCAGAAAATCAGTTTCCCTACTCCACCACAGGGTCTTTGGAGGCAAGCTCATATTTGTTTTGAAGCTGCTTTGGTGCCCTCTTTCAAACAGTTGTTTTTGAGGCTGTGCAGCGAATCCAATATATGCAGTAAATAAACTGACATTACCTAACGTCTGAGGAAAAAAACCAAACCACGCGAGTTAATAAAATGACATTAAGTCATCATGGATGACATTATCACTAAAGAATGCCACGATTCAAACTACTAATGAAAAAAAAGCACAAATACTTTGAAAAGAGCACCAAACCAATGTAAAAAACTGTTGGGGAAAAATGAAAACAAAATTTTGAGCTCAACACATGTAAGTTCAGCAGTAGTACATCAGGCACAACCTGCCAGACTGCAGCCTACAGGCTGAGTGGCAAATTTTGAAGAATTAAAGAACTGTGTAGTAGAAGATAACTTTAAAGGCAGAGTTCCATTTATTCCCAATTTCTCTGAGCCAAGCCTTTGCAAACTAATTATACCCCTGATAGTACGTCTAATGTGTTAAGTGATGTACATTCAAAAGGGGAAATACTAGCACTATTGGGTATTAACATAATATTTGATTACGTGCAGTTACAGAGAAAGGGCTGGCTCATGTCTTACAAAACCAGCATGTAACCTGTATAAACCTGTGATCTCGTAACACATGGCCTTCAGTCTAGGCTGCATTTTCAAGCCTGCATCAGGCAGTAACAGCTGTCAGCTACATTGTGCATTTTTAAAAATTAAGCACAGCCTCCCTTAAAAAATAAAATCACACACTACATTTGTTTCTGTTTGCAGGAAAGAGAATACGCTATACAGGAAAGAAACAGATTGCATACTATTAAGGCATTGATTTTGTGTGTTTTCTAAGTTCAAAAAGCATTGACTAGATGACTTTGGAAGTAAATTTCTCTTAAGATTAGGAAATGTATCACCTAACATCAGCATGATGATTTCTTCACTACAGCAGATTTCAGAACTATGTACACGGCATGTGAGTAACAAGGTTAATATCTTGGAATGAAATTATGACTAAAGCTTCAATACTTAGTAAAAACACATACCTTACCATCAAAGTGTCACAAAAGAGCCTTACATTCTTTATATTGTGTATTTGAATTATACAATTTGAATTTAGTTTTGCTTTAAACCTTTCCCATTTTTAAGAGCCTACTCGTGTAAAATAGCTGTGTGAATTTCTTAGGGATAAAATTAGGCACTTTTTCCCAGCATGTAAAGGAGAATATACCAAACCGAACCCATTACAGAGTGCAGTGTTTAAGTTAATCAACTGCATAAAAATGCCCAACACTGAGCAAGAGACATGCAGAAGACATAAATATATGTGTGGACACTAACATTTAGTAACATGAAATTGTGGAAAAAGTTACTCCTGCAAAGATACTATTTTTGTAGAACATTTGACAAGTGTTTACTCAGGGCAAAGAATTATATTTATGCACATCCATATTTTATATGCAGAAAGTAAACCTAATTTAGATAGTACTGAACGAGAATTATTCCCATTTTAAATGTCTCCTAAACATTGCATGAAAACAATCATCTTTGTTTCCTGATTTGTTCAAAGCTTTTTGAGAAACACACACAAATAATTAGATTTAGTCAATTTTATTTACAATTTTTGTACATTTCAGAGCATTACACAATTACATTTTCCATATTTTCTGACCTGCAAACAGATACCTTAAATGGAAATATTTTAAAAAATGCAGTTCGGTACATCCAAATGCAACAATTACACATCTGACAGTTCACAAAGTGTAATTTACTAGGACGTATCCTAAGAATTTAAGAACAAGAAGTCAGCAAAAAAATCTGACCGAATTATTTACACAACACAAAAACTCTCAAGCTAACCCCTCAGGACAATTGTCCTAAGAAACCCCCACCCCACCCTAGGAAGTTATGATTCACACCTATGCAGCATTAACAGCCCTTGATCCCAAACACTGAGGGACTTTTCAGACCTGTCTATGAGTAACAGGCTTCCTCTTGACTTGCCAAACCCTGAAGTTCATACTTGCATCCCTGGATGCATAGCACAGATTGAGTGTCTAGAAAGAAGTGACCACCAAGACCCATCTACCAATGAATAGACTTTTTTAAACAGACTTCAGATGAAACTGATTTCTAAAAGAATTAAAAATGGACTGTATAAAATAAAGTGTTTTGGGCATAGTTCTGAAGGCTTTGGGGCCCATTCACACTGGCAGACTCAGCCTATTAGAATCAATTTTAAGTAAAAATATTTAAACAAAAGCTCAACGGCTTAAATAGTACCAAGGGTTCTGCATTCAAGGTGGAGTATTCAGGTCATGTATTTAACTTCCATTTTTTGTATTTACCTCCCACCCCCCACCCCCTTCCACACACTGACATGGTATATATAGTGGGTAGAAACTAGTAAAAATTCCCTGCAAATAAACTGCTCTTCGGCTGAGGTTATGGCTCCTGTGCATGGGTGGTCAGAGGAATTTTCAACTTTTACAAAAAAAATTTTTTTTAAGAGTCCTCTTGAAAAATACTGAGATCTCATTTTAGGTTAATTTGATTGCATGTACAATTTGTTAAGTATCACTTTCAGTCAAGACATTGCTACAAATGGAAATTTCAGTATAAAAAAGCAGCCAACTGAGTGCAATTTTTTTCTTAAATTGGCCAAGTCCTTCATGGTATTAAGCTAGGCTATACATTTCATGGAGCCTCCATGTTTTTTTGCCTACCTTACTTTTCATGTTCATGTTTCAAACTGTGTCAGCAGGGCCCGGACTTCAGGAGTCAGCTGCTTAGCAGCTTTGGCTGCTTCTGTAATGGCCTTGCGGTAAAGGCCTTTTCTCTTCTTATTAAATCGCGACTGAAAGTTTTCTAAAAAAGGGGAGAGCTGTGAAAGAGCAAGGAAAGATGTTGTTGGGGACCCAAACCATGAAATACGCGCTTCCTGTCGTACTAAAAGGCCATTATCTTTCCGGCTCACAGTAATGGTAAGAATACGGGCTGGCCACCATGGGAAGCCATATATCTTGGCCCAAACAATGTCTCCTACACATATGGTCCTGCCATCTGGTGTGACACATTTAGAGACATTTTTTGAAAAGACTTTCATTTTCAAGGAATTACTCAGCTTTTTCTCTTCCTTTGAAGAGGACGAGGAGGAGGAGGAAGAAGGTGCATGCATGCTGCCTGGAGGAAAATCAAAGCTTTCAGTAGAACTACACTCAGAGTTGGTGGACTTCAAGTCATCTGTGCTATCACTACTACACACTGATGCACTGGAAGAGTCAGATTTCTTTTTATTAAGGGTCATGTAAACTGTTATATTGCTTTTGCTGCCTCTCTTGCCCAGTGTCTGCTGTTCATCCTGATCCTGATCAACAGGTACATGCATTTCATTTGTGTCCTGAACCTCAATGTTAGCCTCTTCTGTGCCTTCTGAGGGGCTCTGATTTTCTGAAGGGGCCTCACCTGCTGAACGGGTTGAGGAGCAGCCAGACTGGGGCTTGCCACTCCGCAATTTCTCAAGCCCTGTCTTGAGAGAAGAGTCGTTTTCTTCATTTCGGTACCTTTGTGGCTTTAGGCGCAACCGTGGGGGCAGGGGACCTGAGCTGGTGTTCTGAAGACGCCTTGTGAAATGGACCTTTGAATGTGCATTTTTGGAAGTGGAGGTTGCACTTTGTTTCTTTTGTGCCTTCTCTTTGGCTATTTTCAAAACTTCTCGAGCTTTTGCATGATCCATGTTTTTGCTCTGGAGAACTTTCTTAGTATTTAATTGCGTTTTTGACGTATTTGTGTGAGTTGAAACTTTAACCACTTTGCTCCTGCTGTGGGCAATATTTGCAACTTTGACCACAGAATTCCTTTTCTGGCTTTCATTTTGGCTTTTCCCATCAACTTTATGATCAGTTTTGATTTTTTTATTCACAGTAGTTACGCTCTCATTTCTTCGCTTTCTACTATCCTCATATTTTGAGGAGTCGCCCGCATTGCTGCTCTTTTTGATTTCTTTTTTTTCTGTAACAATACTGTTCTTACACTTGTCACACAAGACCTGTCTAGGTCGCAGTTTGATAGCATTCATAATTGAGGTGGGTTCCTCCCTGTACATTTTCCGCTTGGGCCGTTTAATTTTCCGAGGCGGAGGCTGAGGTATTGACTGGTTATATGTGTCCCTGATAAACAAAGGAGGAGGATAGGGTGCTCCCTCATGGAAAAGGGGAGGTGGTTTGGAAGTCCATAGGTTTTTAGCCAGGTTAGGTTCTGATGGCTGGATGGGAGAAGAGTCTGTGACTACACCATTGGCTTCACACTTCACCTGTGCCTCATCATGGAATGATTTAGTTTGGAGCTGCATTGCCTCAGGTTTATCCTTATACTCCCTTTTAGGAAAGATGGTCACAGGAATTCCATGGGGTCCAAACCTTAAAGAGAAATACAAACAGAGTTAATTGCTTAGCTCTAGTCCTTATATTCATCTTTTATCAGCCTGTAAAAAATGGTATTGGATGTATTCTTTATTGCTTTACAATCCATCCATTATTACAAAAAGACACCATTATCATACCAAATTAGAAATCATTCCTTTTAACCACAATGCCTCACCTATCTTCAGTTCTCCACAAAGAAAACTAGAAGAGTCACAATTCATGCCATGCAGGAGAAACTAACCCCACTCTCCCAGAGTTCTTAGAAGTGAAGGCAAATAACTTGGATGCCAAGGCAGAAACCACTAGCTGGTAGAAAGTATGTCAAATTTCTGTGGTAGCATGGCTAAAGTGTGCTGTGAAACAGCATACAATGCTAAAAGCCTTTTGATGCCTTCAGCAGGAAGTCTTGCTCTATGCTAGTATTACACTGATAGGAATAGATGGGATTTGGAGAAAGAGTGTGCTATACAAGCTGCTATGACAAAGCCTTAGCCAAAATTTTCTTTTTCTTGTAATCTTCAAACTGCACTCATGGTACTTACAGACATCTTTCTGTTTCTTGAATACATATTCTTAATATCCATACTAGCTATTTCTTTGTATTTTATACGAGACACAACAAATTGTTCCGGGGGTGGGTGGGTTGCGTGTAGACGATTTGCAACAGCAGAACTCAACTATGGTTAAATACCTGAGCAATTCTGTGGCAACTTGGAAAAGTAAAGTTAAATCAAATAAGGGCACACATACCAATCTCTGTCACGCTCCAGCACTTTTCATACAAGTAACAGCTTTCTACCAGCCTTCAATACATTCACAGACAAAACTTTCAGAAAACTTTTGACACTGTACTAGTGATAGGTGCTTGGTAATAACCTGTTCCTGTTTTTCTCCCAATTTCTTCTTCACATCTACCAAAGCATACTTGACATAAATGGTAAACTTGTGCACTCGAATTTAAGGTAACGGAAGTCTAACAATTTTCTCCTGGATTTCAAGTATACACCTCTAACTAGTATTTATTCAGAAATCACAATGACCATTCTGTATGCCATCCAACCAAATCGTGAAGCATTTTAATGTTCCATTAATTGCAACCTCAGAGATGTTAAGCATGTGCTTCACTGCTCTGCTGCAATAAAAGGGATAAAATAAGCTAATTTCTGGTTATATAACATTCATTCTCAGCATAGGTATTCAGCAAATTTCTGGTTGACGCATCTCAATTTAGGTCTAATTTTTTTTCAACTAACCACAACAAACTCCCATACTGTTCAATGTACAAACTTGACTGAAATCCCACTGTGCAACTGCACTATGTCCTTATTCACTGCAACATGGGAAAAATTGGACCAAGTGCCGTTGGACCAGTCACAGAACTCTCTTAGCTGGAGGAAAGCAACAGCAAAGCACCTTCTAACATCCCTTGCCTTAAAAACTCTACACGGATCACCATAAGTCAAATGTGACTTGATGGAACTTTTCACCATCTTCTTGTACTACAATCATACTAATGATTAGGAGCAACGAGTGTGTTACTCTGTAGTGTGGTTTTGTTACAGTAAAAACAAGAAAAAAACCACCAACTATTGTAAGCCACAAGCAGCTGCATATGGCCCTGATTGTGGTTTAATCTGCTACCAGAAAGACTATATTTACCAAGTGAAGATCTTAAACTATCCCAACTCATATTTTAGTAACAATCACAATAGCAATATTAATACCTCCTTAACCCTGGTGTTAAAAACACAGAAATGAACAAGTTATTTAACTTTTATGTTCGTTTGACACAATTTTAATCAGCATCAGAGATATGTGAATACTCACAATCATATTACCTGTGGAGAATGTTATGCAGCACATACTTAGTATTTTTCAAAATGAAAAATATGTTTGTGATACAACCTATTTATGGATTCTGCAAATGCAAATGCTGGAGAATTCTGAACAGACAATATCTTGAAAACCACTAAAGTTGCTTTATGCATCATCTTATGCAAGAAGAGTAAGTTTTAGTTCTGCCACAAGAATTCTAGTGTGCGTTAGCATCTATTATTCACAATAACTTTTAAGTGACATTCTTAGAATCATATAGTTGGAAGAGACCAGAGGGGCCATCAAGTCCAACCCCTTGCCATGCAGGAATACACAATCAAAGCACTCCCTACATATGTTCATTCAGCCTCTCTTTCAGAATCTTCAAAGAAAAAAAAACTCCACCACTCTCAGAGGCAGTGAATTCCACTGTCGAACAGCCCTGATAGTCAGAAAGTTCTTCCTAATGTTTAGGTTGAATCACCTTGAATCTATTACTCCATGTCCTAGTCGGTGATGCAGCAGAAAACAAGCTTGCTCCCTCTTTGACATGACATCTCTTCAAATATTTAAACGAGAGCCCTCCTTAACCTTCGCTTCTCCAGACTACACATCCGCAGCTTTGTAAGTCTCTCTTCGTAGGGAATGGATTCCAGATCTTTTACCATTTTGGTTGCCCCCCTCTGGACACATTCCAGAATATCCCTCTGAAATTGCGGTGCCCAGAACTGAACACAGTAGGTGAGGTCTGACCAATGCAGACTAGAGTGGTACAATTACTTCCCTCGATCTAGACACCATACTCTTATAGATGCATCCCAGAATTGTATTGGCTACTTGGCTGTCATATCACTGTTCAGTTTGTGGTCTACTAAGACTACCAGATCCCTATCACATGTACTGTCATCAAGCCAGGTGTCACCCATCCTATATCTGTGCATTTTTTCTGCCTAAGTGTAGAAGCTTACATTTATCTCTGTTGAAATTCACTTTGTTAGTTTTGGCCCAGCTCTTTAATCTGTCCAGATAATGTTGAATCCTGCCAATGTCCTCCAGGGTATTAGATATCCCTCCTAACTTTGTGCAAATTTGATTAACATGCCCTTTATTTCATTATCCAAGTCACTGATAAAAATATTGAATAGCACTGGGCCCAGGACAGAACCCTGTGGCACTACACTACTCACTTCTTTCCAGGATGAAAATGAGCCATTGATAAGCACTCTGTTCGGCCAGTCCGGCCAGTCAACCAATTACAAATCCATCTAACAGTTGCACTGTCTAGTCCACATCTTTCCAGCTTACTTGCAAGAATATCATGGGGCACCTAGTCAAAGGCCTTACTAAAATCAAGGTATGCTACGTCCACAGCATTCCTTTCATCTACCAAGCTTGTCATTCTATTAAAAAAAGAGATAAGATTAGTCTGGCATGATTTGTTTTTGAGAAACCCATGTTGATTTTCAGTGGTCACATTATTCCCTTCCAAGTTACTACAGACTGTCTCCTTAATGATCTGCTCTAGAATCTTTCCTGGTATTGATGTCAGGCTGACTAGGTGGCAGTTGTTTGGGTCCTCTTTTTCTCCCTTTTTGAAGATGGGGGACGTTAGCTCTCCTCCACTCTGCTGGGACTTCTCCTGTTCTCTTGGAGTTCTCAAAGATTATAGCAAGCAGTTCTGAGATTAGTTCTGCCAGTTCTTTTAATACCCTGGGATGTAGTTCATCAGGCCCTGGATATTTGAATTCATTTAAAGTATTCAGGTATTCCTGTACTAGCTCTTTCTTTATTCTGTGCTGAATTTCCCCCACTATATCTTCTGATTCATTTCCCCCCAGTTGAGCACTGTTTTTCTTTTTGTTGAATAGATCTGCCTTTTCTGTGTCACTTGTTAGAATTTCACCATCTTCTCCATCCAGTGACCCTATCATATCCTTTTTCTTCCTTTATGGACATAACCAAAAAAGAGAGCCCTTCTTATTGTTTTTAACATCTCTCGCAAGTCTGAGCTCGTTGTGAGTTTTAGCTTTTCTGACTTTCTCCCTACATGTCCTGGCTATTTGTTTGAATTCCTCTTTAGTAATTTCTCTTCTTTTCCATATCTTGTACTTTTATATTTTTTAAAGTACTTTTATTTTTTTAATATCTTTTTTGGTACTTTTATTCCCGTTTATATCTAGGTCACATCCATCCTGGTTTCTTTAGACACCTCCCATTTTTTCTCCTCATTGGAACTGTTTGAAATTGTGCTTTCGAGATCTCACTTTTTAGAAACTCCCATTTATCTTTTACTCCCTTCTCTTTTAGTATTCTTAACATGGGATCACACCCAGCAGTTTAAGTTTACTGAAATCTAGTTTACTGAAGTCTAGAACGTGTGTCCGACTAGACTTGGGATCCCCTTTCCATTGTATAACGAACTCCAGAACATGGTTACTCCCACCTAAGGACTTCCACCCCATTAATCAGGTAATCATTGTTGGTGAATGTACTAAAGAATAGTCCTAAAGAATTATACCTTTCTAAGCTCCTTAACTTCAATGGACTTGAAAGAGGGCAAAGCTGTTTAGGACAGTACTGCAAACCTATTTGAAGGGCATACCCTCATTAATGGATAAATCTTGTGTCACAGACTTCTAAACAGTGAGTCAGGAGCATCAGTGGAAGCACATAGAAAATAAAACAAAATTCTAACACATGCTTAATTCTGTTGAGAGGGATGACTAAAGTAGCACTATCCCAAAGAAGTTACCCATTAGTGCACACAGGATATAGTCAATCTGTTGTCACAAAGTTCTACCAAAAGATAATCAGCTATATTCAGTAACCAGCTATTTTTTTGCCATATTTCTCTTTGTGCAGTGCTATTTCCCTCAGCATTAGAAACTTCCAGTCATATGTGACCAATACCTTTCAAAGAGCTGGACAGTGCCTCCTAACATCAGACAAATGCAGACGGCAGTGGGGGTAGGGATATTACCGCAATAGACAAAGGTGCACAAGAGAAAGCAAAGCGTAGGATCCAAGCTGATATATTTAATTTGCATGCCACCCTGAAAAACTCGATGATCGTTTAGTTTCACAACTACCATGTGAGACGCAAAGTTCCCTATTAACATATATTCTTACAAGGAACAAACTTCTGACTTAGAGAAATGACTAGGTGAGGTATTACTAAGCCCAATCAATAAACACGGATACAGAGCAAGGATCTAAACCTACACTTCAGGAGCTATAGGGATGTGCCCTACATTTAGAAGTTCTGCTGTTAAGTTCTGCTGCTGCTCCTACGTGACCCTTCAAACACACACAGATATGGTTTGTTATAAGATTTACTTTCAGAAAGAATAAACAGTTGTGTTAAAAAAGTCACTACATGAAGACGCTTTAATCATAAAGTTGAAGAATGGCAAGCAACGAAAGCAGTTTTCGCACATGACAAATTTTGGTTGCGAATGTGTCCGTTAACAAACTGATCACAGTGAAGAAATGATACAAAGCAGAATGCTACTCCAAAAATTGAATGCACCTTCAATTATTTATTTATCTTGCTCTGCAGAGTCAAGCTCCAGGCAGTTATCAAAAATCATCGTAGTCCCATAGATGTCTATCAATGGAAACATTAAAAATCAATGTAGCATTGCTTGGGGAAAAAAGGCTCTGACCAGAAAAAACAAGGCAGAGGTAATAACTCAATGCTGAATCATGTAATTATGTCTAACTTTGTACTATACTCCCAAAAATTTCAATTGCACATAAGCTTCCTCAACAGAAGATTCCTACTCCTATCCATTTGATGCCTTGACTGATTAAGCCCCATATGTGGAAGTATCAAAAACTTTTTAAGTATTAAGTGACTATACATTTCTCTCCTTAGTTTCTATTTTTCTAGAGCAATGATACCCAACCTGAGCTATGTGTATCCCTCAGGGGTACGTGCCAGAGCGGGTAGTAGAAGTACGCAAAAAAATTCATAATGGGTTTGCTAATATGGGGAATGGGTTGCCAAGGAGTATACGAGTGAAAAAAGGTTGGGAACCACTGTTCTAGAGAAACAAAACTGAATTAAAACTGAAACTCTTGAGGCAGATAGCTTAGAAATGTAGAAAAACCAGCAAAATGTAATCATGACAGTGGGCTTAGAAGATGGGTATATTTCAGGAGCTATAGGGATGTGCCCTACATTTAGAAGTATTCCCTCACCTCAGTTTTCTGTTAGTAGAGGTTGGGCTGCCCAATATGGAAGAAGAGGTACAATGGATTTTATCACCACCAAAATAGAGTCCCCAAGTTCAGCACTTAACATTTTCTTAAGAGAAAACACTAGAACCATTTGTTCATATGGGGGAAAAGAGAAAAAACTGTTGGGCACACCGTTGTAAGATGATATCCCACCTCCTATATTCTATAGTTACTTTCCCCATAGAACTCAGTATACCAACATAATGGACAGCCAACAAAATCTAGCTTCCACCCATAATAGTGGTGACTCCAATGTCGGCTGCTCTCAAGACAATGGTTTACCCCCCCCCCCCTTAAGACATCAGTAAATGAAAGTAATTTGAGTTTTGCCCATGCAGCTCTAAAGGATTCCTTGACATGCAAAAATGATGTTTGAGAATGTCTTCCTACCACATTTCTGTAACTACCTTTTGTTATTTGTGTATTGTTCAAAGCAAGGTCTGTGGTGGTACTGAGGCAGAGAATAAGCCCAATTTGACACAGTGAGATTTATTGAGTAACAATGCAGCATCACTCATTTAAGATCTGCTACATGCAAATCTGCTTGGTAGCTGATATGCCACCACTTGTTGGTTGGCACTACTGCACAGGGAAGTGAACATTACTATTCATGGCCCCATTTGACCATCCATGGCAAGTTATTGGATTTGGCACATGGTTATAAGGCAGCTCATTATTATCTACAATAGTGGTCAGCCTGTAAACAGGAGTCATGGATATGACCTTCTAAGAAAAACACTGCCAACTACAAGATACTTGCCCCTCCATTTCTGGTCTACTGACTACACATTTGATCAAGAAACAAATAAGAATAGGTGTGCAAAAGGGCAACGGAAATATTTGAGGGGATGGAACTCCTCCCTTGTAGGGAAAGACTGCAGTATTTTTTGGTCTGGAAAAAATGATCAAGGGAACTGTAAATTTCTGTGTCAGTTGTCAGCACCAGCCAGGGAGGAATGTTCCTTGATTGTCATGCCTCGCAAGAGCAAAGCAGGGGTGTCTGGCTGGCTGAGCAGAATGTCCTGTGTGCTCCTCCACCCTGGCACTGGCTGGGGGCTCTCAAGAGAATGACCCAGTCAGGGCTGAGGCCCTCTGGGTGCAGCGGCTCCCTGCTGTCTCGCAAGTTGAAGACATGAGAATGAAAATAAGGAAAAAATGGGAAGCCACATTCAAGGCTTATACTGGCCCCAAAAGTCAGAACTCCAGAATGACTTGCTGATAAACACTGCTCTTGTGTGGAAACTGCACAGACATGGGGGCCATACGTGTTCAAGGCCATCCTCCACTGAGCAAAACAAATTCGTCAACCAATAACATTAATTTATGAAATTCACACCACAATAAAGATGAAATTTAGTGTCAAGAGCTTTAAAGAAAAGCTAGGCAATGTCTTGGAGGTTAGAACCCTCAAAATAGCCAAAAGGCTCTTCACATCCAGGGGCAGAATTTCTTTGCATACCAGTTTTGGGAGAGGGGACAAACAATGGATGACTGTTGCTTACATGTGTTGCTTGTGGGATCAGAAACGCATCAGAGTTGGAAGGGGCCATACAGGCCATCTGATCCAACCTCCTACTCCACGCAGGATCAGAGAATCCTGACCAGTTCATCCAACTGCTATTGAAAACTGCTAGAGATATATTCTCCTCTTCCCAATTTATCCCTACTGGAATTCATGCGGCGCCTCAGAGCTGAGCTGCTCTTCCACTAGCTTCAATTTATTCAGCTAACCTTTGGATTTGTTTCTTGCTTCAGCTTTTCACACACTCACCATTCAGGAAAACTAATGCCTGGATCGTAGAACCTCATTCCACCGACACTTTCATATGACGGCTACAGTGGCTTTCCTCCACTGCAGCACCTGCTTCCTCTGCTGCTACTCCTTCTGCCTTCATAGAAAAACATGAATCTTGCACGCACACACACACACGGGCTAATGGTAGAGGAAGTGAGCACCAGTGCAGAGGAAAGCCTCCACAGTGGCCTGAGAGCAATGGGAGGAGAGCAAGGTCAAAAGGAGTCTAGACCGCTAAATTTTGGAAAGCTCTGAAAGACATTTTGGAATGAGTGAATTATTGGGGTTTCAAATCAAAAGATTTCACATGAAATTTTTTTATGTAAGGCACGCTACAGCATGAGATGCTTGTGCATACTGCACACAAACATCACATTTTCAATTATACATTTACTATTTCAATGCAAGTTACCTTACCTTCTCCTGTTTCCCTCTATCTACTTTACCAAGCAGTCAACCTATCTTCTATCTGCCTCATCTTCAACTTCCCCTCCTTGGCTCCTTCTACCCAGGAAAACTATGGTAAAGTTTCACAGTATGGACTACCTGAGCACTAGAGAACCCAAAAGCACTTCTGGATGAGGACATCTGACCTTCCCCTGCATCCCCTCCCCCCACTATTTCCTCGTTTTTTTCTCCTGGCAACTCCCATACCCATCCCTTTCCCTGCTTGCTTCTTTTCTTCCCACTCAACAACTTCTATCTAATCATAAATAATAAATATAGCTGACGAGGGGGGGAAATCAATCAAGCCTTACTAAAATAAACAAACATTACTAAAATAAACAATCAAGCCTCACTAAAATAAAGGCTTGTGTTATGTGACTTTCTGCCGAGATAATATACAATTTTCTCTACTGAAATGTTATTTTCTAATTGAAAGTTTTAGTTTTTCCTACCTACCAGGCAGCAATATTAAGATACTTTTATCAAGCTGGCACAGACTGCAGTGGTGTGCAGCGCTCTCTCTCTCTCTCTCTCAATTATGGGTATATTTGCTGTTTTGCTCTTGGAAAATTAAAATGTTTCTACTGTAAATTCCATAGATGTGCCAAACAGTATACTCCTATATGCTAACAAAGTTATAAATGATGCAATTTATGTTGACATTGGAATAAAATGTTTATTCTTGATAGGAAAATATTGTGTATATTCAATTTCCCTGATAGCTTTAAGTTTTCTGGGAACTGTCACAAAAGTGATTTATGGGTTTAGTCGAATACTGCCTTGTAATTAGAAGTACATAATCCTTACTACACCCCCCTCAAACCATTCAGCGCAATTTACATCATGCTGGAGGGACTTGCTGTCACTGGTTAAGAATGGATGGGGGATGTACTTATACAACCAGTAATTTACATCCCAACAGTCATGAGGTGTTCATCTATATTTTTAACTCTTCATCCTTTTTGTGCCTTTCCTAACCAAAGACATTCTACTGATCATGATAGATTCTGGAACAATAAATGTGATTTAGAATACAAGATGTAGATTACATACATGCTAAAAGAAACATGTTCAGTCTACAAAAATGAAACAGATGGGAAGCAGGGCAGCCAAGTATCTTTAAGAAACTGCCCCATGAATAAAACTTTACCAGGGTCACTGAAAGATACTGAGAAATAATTCCTCATGCAGCAGAGGACATGTAAATTGGATATAACAGACCTAGGCTGTTTCCGCATAGCCAGATTTGCGGGGCTGTATCGGCAAGATTCATGCCGATGCAAGCCCTGGGGCCGTTCACCCGGATGGCCCCACGGGCTGCACAGCTGGCGGAGAAGGCTCTGCACAGCCGCACAGCCCCCCAAACGGCTTCTTACCTTCTCCTGGCTTCTGTTGCTCTGAGGAGGTTCGGGTACACGCCCCCATAGCCAGAGCGATGGCTGCAGCCACAGAAGCCAGGAGGCATGTCCCCTGGCCTTCTCAGAGCAACGGAAGCCAGGAGAAGGTAAGAAGTCATTTGGGAGCAGTGCAGGGAATACGCCGGCTTCCACCAGCTGCTGTTCGCTCGTCAACAGGTGGAAGTCGGCGAATTCCAAAAGCCTTGCTCCCCATTAAGGTTTGAAAGCAGCATCTTTACACCGCTTTGGGGTGTGTGTGTGTGAGGACGGCACTGCTGCGATGTAGCAGTGCCTCCTGGGCAAACAGCACCCCATGGACGGTGTTTTTTCTGTCCCTAGCGTGCTGTTTTTTGGGCATGCGGAAAAGGCCCTAGAGATGTGATGCCTAGAAAAAACAGAATTTTGGAAAATCCCCCCCCCCCCCCGCACATTTTTTAATTTTTTTCCCAGTGGAAAAAAATTGGGAGAACATTGGAAAACCTGCTCATACTGCAGACATATAAATGTTTTCAAGAACTGTTTTGATTACATTGACGCCATTTTGGCAACAATAAGCTATGTGCTGAATGATAAATTAAGGACTTTAAGCTTAATATCCAAACATGCTCACAGTCTTACTAACTGTGACTCTTTGTCCAAATAGTTTTTACTACAGAATTTGGTTTCTACTATTTATTTTATTCCTGCTTCTCAAATGACAAAAATTAAAGGTACATGTGCTCCATGTGGCACAACAGCAGGAAGCTTAAGTATGTTTTCTTATAGAAAACAAAGGTATTAAGACTTTTAAATTTCATAAGGATGCCTAATAGTATATAAAATTGTGTTAAGTTGTAAATTATGCATTTGATATTGTTCATCTAATAAAAGTTTAGGTTTGACAGAAAAGTACTGAATTATTTCAATTTTTTCCATTTTCCTCCATTAATTTTTTTCACATAGCTTAAAAATTACTGCAAAGTTTATATCTCTACACAGGCTAATCTAAATTCCTGAGCAAGAGCCAGCTGTTAAGTTATAATTAACTTCAAACATTTTTAAGATGGGAAAAAATAAGAATTATTACTATGAGTTTGGTTATACTGCTTCTTAGCCTTTTAGCTAATATGAAATGTGTTGCAGACATGACCTATCAATATTCGTAGTTAGGATAAGCGTCCTTTGAAATATCTTTGAGCTACTGCAGATTTTTATAATGTGAGAGCCATTAATTCCATGCCAAATGCTGTCAGGGTTATATTTTTTTTTGAGGGGGAAGTTAAGTGTCAAATCTTTCTTCCATCTTATTGCATCAAACACATCTAGATATATTCCAAAAATGCTAGCATCTGGCTGCTGTATTATAAAACAGTGCAGGCAAGTTACAGCACTTTATCTCATTAATTGTACTGCAAGCTCATACAGCGTTTACTACTCTACAGGTTGCACCCTAGCAATTCTAGAACTTTCTTTTCTCAAATGTTCCTCACCCTAAGTCCTATAATGTCGGATGACTGCTACAGACAAGCACATAACAGAAAAGCTCACAAAGGGAAGTAGGCTAATGGCTGATGTCTGACTTATAGGTTAAACAGGAACCAAATAAGGATAATGTGACAGCCTTTTCATACTAATGATCAGATCAGGAATATCAGGAAGAGAGCCATATCCAGAGCCTTCTATATAGCTATCACATGCTGCTTCCATGTGCTCACCACAGTCAAAAGGGGCACACTTCAGCATGATGGCCACTTAGATATATGGAGGGGTATATCTGTGTCACAGATTTTTTGTGCTGTTACTAACCTTAAACGATATAACAAAAGTTGCCACTGATTGAATAAACTGCCTGTTCAGTGCAAGATTATTTCAACATTAACTCAACATTCTCAATGCTATATAATGACTTCTCTGCACCAAACAACAAGCCACCAATGGTCAAGAAGAGAGGAGAAATCCTAACCCATTAATTTCCAATTGATCACTGACAGTGTACTCTTGTGAAGCTACTCAAATCAAAATCCACTGATTACAATGGGCATGCTGAAGTAACTCTGCACTGGACTGCTCTGAAAATCTAGCATTTTTATCTGTTGTTACCTATAGCTCTAAGCCAGGAGGTCGTTTTACAGAACAAATTTAAGCAAGCAATGGGTATTTTAACAATAGTTTCTTTTTACTGGGTTTTCAGACCTCAAATCTAGAAAAGCAATGAAATGATAGTTAAAGCTATAAAGTGCTATTTATTGGAGTTATCAAAGTGTTCCAGACTGAGCTTCCCTTCAGCACGCATCCTCAGATTGCTGTCTGTTATAATGCTTTTTAATCAGATGGGGTTTAGAAGAGGCTCAGAATAACCTCTTTCTGCACTTTCCTTCCCACCCTTCACAACTGCAGAAGGTTTATGCCCTCATGATGAAACCAATGCAGTTGTCAGTTAAGAGATCTCAGAGTGTTAAAATGTAGTTGCAGAAATATTCCAGAGCAGATAAACCAGCAATACAACACAGTGTGAACATAAGATTACATTATACACATCCAAGAACTAGTGTACAATGTCTGAGTAAAGTAACTTGCTTGCTCAACTGATGTTTCTTGCTTTTATGGATTTGAGTTTTGCCATTCAAGCTAACAATGTTTTCCAACCCTACTTGACTCCTCCTGCATATCTGGCCTTCATACCTGCAAAAGAAAATGCACGTTAAGACATATGATCACATCCCTGAAGGTCATGAACAGGTTTTAGGAGATGGACCCTTCTAACTATTCATTATGTACATTTGTATTGGGAAAGACTGGACAAAGATAACTGTTTACAAGCAGGCGCTATGCGGCAAGCTTGATGTGGAGCCCATATAGCAATTCCTGGTGTTGCCACTGATAGCAAGACAAGGCAAATTCAACAGGCAGAAAGTTTTTTTACTATTACCTGATAGAAATAGAGGTCAAAGAACCAAGATTTATCATGCCTCATAGTGAAGAACCACAGGCAAAATCCACAGGGATAGTTTATGAACAGCCTCCATGCAGCAAACCTTTATACCCACTGAAGAAGCGATAAGAAATAGTTAACATCTAATTTGTTTATCATATTACAGCAAAAAAATCTATTTCTATCATATGGCTGTTTTTATGCAAGGGCCAACACGTTGCAAGAGGCAGAGATAGATCTGGATAGAGAACAGGACCAGGCTCAAATCTCTGGACACGATGATGCAAATAAGATAAATGAGAAAGTCATACATCAAAATTTACCTTATCTCACAGAATTACTAAAAATTATACAGCCCTTCCACCCTACACTGAAAAACTGTTACAAAGTAATGACTCTCAAAACAAGACATGGAATTTCCACTGGTAGCATACCTTTGCTTGAGAAGTACAAGCTTCTTGTTATCCCTGCCCTCTTCCCCACCCCCCACATATGCATCCTAGTCACTGATGGAACAGATTGTGTGGCAATTAAGGTGTTCCTTAGGCCTGCTCATTCACTAAACCCCAAACATCCTTAAAGTATACTGTGGGCGACTGATACTCTTTTGACTTCCACAAGAGATAATGGCTTAAACCTTTAAACACTTTAAGGCTTACACCTTAAATGAAGGCCCATTGAGAAGGTACCTGGAAGTGTTTGTCCTACACAAAATAAGACATGTGCAAAATTATTTTTGTATTTGCACTGGAGACATAGGCTCACTCACTGTGACGGAATTCTTTGGAACACTGACTTATTCACACTCTTTGCATACATACACCAAACCTCTGGTATTATAGCACAGATTCATATATGCTTTCCAATAGGATGTCTGTTTCAAACAGAACTGGAGATGCATCAATGCTTGGCCAGACTGGAAATTTGCCTCATATAGACAGACTGATTGCACGCATAATTGTACTCAAAAACATAACATTTAAATACAATTTCGCTGTTTGGGATTCCTCCGTACAACTTTTTTTCCTAAAAGGGAGATTTACATGTACATAAGTGGGTGGTTTGTAATGTATGAAAGACAGAAGAAATAGGTTTCACCTTCAATGTGAACACAGGAAAAGCCACATGGAAGGTGACTTCCCAACATGTGTACCTGTGGCAAAAAAGCAAAACCATTCACACGTTATGAGGACAGTACTTTTTTGCAGCATTAGTTCCCCTTTTCTCTGGCATAAAATCAGAAAACAGAGCAGTCGACTGCCACCACGAACTAAACGATTAAGAACAATCCCAAGGAAGGTCATGCCTATACCATTTTGTTTTTCCATTCTGTGGATATAAAAAGTTGTATTTCTGTGCAGCTATTCCACAGAATACTGTTTCCTTTTTCAGGACGGCTACGAAGACGCAGCAGTGGCATAAATTTCAGGGCTTTTAGAGCGCAGACTATGGGATGCGACTCAGGTGGCCTCCATGTCCTGGCTTAGGCTCAGTCCACTCCCGCCTGGTACGTCTTTCTTTCCAGTCCACCCTTTTAACTTGGGTGGAAAACGAGAAGGAAAGACGGCGAAAGGGCGAATGCACCAGGACCCTTCAGGCGAGAGGAGCTCGACGACAGATAATCCTCCTCCTTTTCTGCTTCTTCGAGGGGGCAGGGCTGACCACGAGGCCGCTTGCGAAAGGGCCCCGTCCTCTTCCCCCTCCCGCCCCCTTGGCGGAGCCACCAGACCCGCCGGCACCGAAGGCCTCGCCCAGGACTGCATCTCCAACACCCCAGTTTGGGAAAAAGAAAACCCCAAACCCTGCGGCTGAGCAGGAAGGGTAAGGGAAGGACGCAGGGGCGGGGAACTGCGAAGGTCCCGCTGAGGGCGGGAAAGGGGGCAGAGGCAGGGAGGGCGCGGCTCACCTTTTGGAGAGGTCCATGAGGACCCCGGAGAAGAGCTTCTCCCCAAAGCGGAAGGAGACCACCAGCGCGTCCTCGATGATGTGGTCCAGGGTGACCAGCACCTCCGAGCCCGGCAGCAGCAGCGGCCCTTCGTCCTCCGCCTCCCTCTCTGCCACGGGCCCCGCTGCCGGGTCCACAGTCCCCGAGAGCTCCGGCTGCTTCGCCCCGGCTGCGGCATCCGGCTCCTCCTCCTCCGGCCGGGGCGGCTCCTCCCCGGGCTCCGGCCCCGCGGGGCCCCCGGCTGCAGGCGGCGGCGGCGAGAGCGGCAAGCAGGGCTGCGGCTTCTCCTCTGGGCCGTGCAGCTCGGAGAAGGCCGCCGTGAGCGGGCAGGGCTGCGGCGTCTCCGCGACGGGCTCCGGGCTGGGCTGGGCCTGCGGCAGGTCTTGAGTCCCCGCCGGGCTGCGGGGTGGCGGCGGCGGCGGCTCCTCGGCCTCTCCACCCGGCGCTGGCTCGGGCTCCTCCCTGGCTTCGAGCACCGCCGACTCTACCGCAGCCTGAGTGCCGACGGGGAGAGCGTCTGCGCCGGCCTCCGTGCCCGGGATGGGCTCGGCCTCGCCGGCTCCCCCATCACCCGGCACCGCCGCAGTCGCCGCCACGGCCGCCATTTTCTGTGGTGTCGCTTCCTCTACCAGCAGCGGGATCGATAGCCGCGGCCTCCTTCGCCCGCCTGGGAAGGGAGGGGGCACCGCCCACCGGGGTGGGGAAAAGGCAAGTACCTCGGCCGCTTCTAAGCTTCTATTGGAAGGCAAGCCAGTCCATCAAACAAGGGACGAACTTCCTATTGGACAGAGGAGGAGACGTTACTCCAGAGGGCAGGAAGAGAAAAAACAGGGGCGGGGTTAGTGGTATCTGTGTCGACAAAGATCAAAAGGGGCAGGTTAATAAGCACCCCTCGTTTCATTCGCGGAACAGAAATAGGACCGCCTCCCTTTCTGTTGCTGCTCATTGGCTCCGTGGGACGTCTGTTGAATAGGAAAGCTGTTGTCGCTTATCAATCTTTCTTTCTCTGCTCCAGGTTCCTTGAAGCTTGTCCCCAAAATGCGTTTCCCGAAGGGATTGGAGGAGGGCGTCGTTTTACAGTTATCATTAACTTAGTTGTGATGGAAATTCCTGTTTTTAAAATAAGTTAAGGGAACTAGTGTGAACTCACAATATGAAGTATGATTAAGAAGGTGGGGCCCAGGGAAGCTCTAAAGCCATGAAACTACCATTGGTATCAATAATTCACAGCCCAACAAACGAACGGTGACTTTAAAGACTCAATCACACGTTGGTAAGGAAAGCGGAAGAAGGCTGAAGTATCAGTATAAGTTAGCCTACTTGCATGACTTGTCAGTTAAGAAGCCTAATACAAAAGCATTTGAAACAATCGTAATTCTCACACGTGGACCAACATCCAGAAAAGGGCTAAAAATTGTTTTAAGTAGCACGTGTGAATTTAGATGACAAAGATAAAATGCTGCATTTTCTATAGACAGATGATAATTGATAACTGTGGCCAGGTGTAAAAGGTGTAAAAAATAATACAATTGTAATTATACTGTGTAACTCATAGTTAGTTTAGTTGATTAACTGACTTATTCCTGAGAAAGACAGACTGCACAAGTAAAGCATCAAAGAATCCAGATTTAGAATACCTGCAAGGTATAAATGAGAAAAATGCACTTGCTTTTCCTTTGATTATTCCTCATTTTGTTGAACTTTTAACTGAAACTTTCTAAAATGGACTACAAAAATCTGTCCTATTTTTCCAAAAAATGGATTATGATAAATATTGTATATTCTTTAGAACTGCTTTCTTTAAAAATAATAAAAAGTTGGGCCACACTTTCAGACTTTTCTCAGATACTACAATGAGCAGTCAAAGGAAACATGGCCACAAGAATTGATGGGCTTGATTCAGTTAAGAGCTTACTTGGATGCCTCACTGTTTCCACATCAGCTCCAGGTCAAGATTGTGCAGTAACAGTTTCCCAAACTATGCCTATTGCTCCCTCCTGCATAAAGGATTGCAGTATGGAATTGTACTACTCTGTAGTTATGATGCAAATACTGGTCTGTATAATACAATGAAACACAAGGCAATAAAACTTCTGGCATTTAGAACAGAACTAACATTTATTATGAGATTTGTGCCATCTGTGTATAAAAACTGGCATGAGACAAACGTAAATGAACCTCTTCTGTGAGCTGTTGCCAAAAATCATAGACCAAACACTTAAAATATCCCCCTGTATACCTAAATAAGGCTCAAGGCTAGAAGGTCTGAGCAGGAAAAGTGTACATTAATTTCTGAAAATTGTGCCTGGTTCTACATGTCTAGAAAGATCCAGATGTGATGTTACTCAGAAACCAAACTCTATTGCAGCTATACTTTTGTTTTTTATTTTTCACACATTCTGGGAAAGAACTTGTGGGAGCCAGTCTTAAACAACTGGGGTCAAAATCCAGATAGAGTGTGATCTGTACAGGTATGTAAGAGAAACATTCAGAGCCCCCAAAGTATAGTAATGGCAGTGACCTCATGCTGATCCAGGTTGCTTAGCCAGAGGTAAAATGGTAAATCCAGTTGTCTAGAAACAGATTAAAACACCATCAGTGTTGCCATTTGAGATTTCAGTTCTTATATCACTCAAAAACAAAGTACACAAGTACAAGAAGGTATATAAAATAGGGATTTATTGTAAACTACAAATAGAAAGCAATATGTGAAACCACACTATTTTTCTGTAAATTTACACACATTATTGGTACATGGAATATTGTTTACTAGTGTAAATTGGTAACATTTGTTCAGGTAGTTTTTAAATTTGTAGTTTACAGTACAACCCTATTTTTTATATACCTTCTTGTGTACTTTGTGCATTTCTTGAAGTTTGTGCATTTCTCAATTTTTATATCATGGTGTTCAGAGAACAGCATTACTGTGATGACATTAGACATGATGATCTTGAAGAACAAACATAGATGTTGGGTATTCTATACAGTGGTGTTCTATAACAATTCTGTGTCTAATGGATCTTTCTACTTGCATTTATTCCTTGATCAGATTTTTCGATTGGATACTACTGTCACCTTGGAGGCATTTCACTGACATTATAATTGATATTTGTATAAGAAATCCTGTTATATGAATTGGGTTCAATACAACTACAAAAAAACTGGTTTAGGTCCCACAGAAATGCAAGTTAGGATCAGAAATAGTGCTTGAAAAATTGCTCCCACGCCTAGAAGGAAGGTCATGTTTGAGTAGGCTTTGAACCTGTCTGTTAGAAAGACTCACTTCATGTCTACTGGGTTAATGGGTATTGTGCTTTTAAAGCTTATCTTAGCATGCTCCCTTTTGTTTTCATCTTTACTTCTTTGTAATCAGTGAACTCTAAAATTTAACCATTCGCCTTCTAAAAGTCTACAAGTTTTAGACTTTCTTATCACTATTAAATCTTGTTAAATATATGTTCACATTTTGCTTCTGCCCTCCCCAAAAGTATTGCAGATTTTTCAAATTATACTATGAATTCAGTTCTTTTAATCACAATTGAGCCCTGGCTAATTCTTTTCAGTAGCTGGTTTTGCCACAAAAGGTTCTAATGGACTACTAATGACCCATAGATTCAGATATACCACTGGCATTTAGCATAACAACTGGCAAGATTTTGTATTAATCTTTATAGCTAAATGCTATGCTGGCGATTAACAAAGCCTCTTCATTTTTTTTAAAGGGACAGACATTTGCAAGGTTGATGTATTATTGAAAGCTTTCAGTCAGAGTCAACTGGCTGTTGTGGGTTTTCAAAGTTATTTACCTTCCTCTCTTTCAGCAGTGCCTTGCCATTTCAGAACGTTTTTTCTCTGTTTCCCTTGGTTGTTTAAATTCTGTCAGGACTGTTTCTTTTCTCTAACCATACCTTAAGGACATTCTCTTATATAAAAAACAAGAACATGAAACTGTGATTATCTCCTGTATCACTATTTATCTCATGTTTATCAGGCATTCTCCAAATATACCTCAGCCTGGCTTAAATGAACTAATCACATGTTGAGGGTGTTTGTAAGGTTGAATTAGGATGTGTGAGACAGTCACTTGCTGAAGGCCATCCAGTGAGAATGTAAGATCCTGCTGGATTACATCAGTGGTTCATCTAGTCCAGCATCCTGTGGCCAAACCCACTATGCAAAGGAACAGGGCAGGGTGGCTAAAGCTTTCCTCTGCTGCTGCTGCCCTGCACTGTAATTACTACATTTGCTGTGTCTATCACTATTAGAATCTGTCTTTTGAAACTATCTATTTTTATGGCCATCACTGCCTCCACTGGTAGTAAATTCCAGTTTAATTACTCTTTGAGTAAAGAAGTATTTAGTTTTGTCTGTCCTGAATCTATTTCCCAACAATTCCATTGGGTGACACTGAGTTCTAATTACCTCTATCTTACCCATGCATAACTTTATAAACCTCTAGTATCTCTCCTCCTAGCTGTCTTTTTCCTAGACACAAAGGTCCCAACCCATTTATCCTTTCACAAGATCTGGTTAATTTCAGTTCATGCCCTATCACCATATATTTAAAACTAGATTTTTTTGTTCTAATAAGTATCATCTTATACATTGACATATTGAACTTCATTTGACATGGTGTTGCTGATTCATCCAAGAGAGAAAGTGCCTTCGTTTTCTCCATCCTGGATAATTTAATATTATCTGAAAACATAGCTACTGTGCTGCTGACCACCAGTTCCAAATTATATTTGGACAAATTAAATAGCACCGATCCCAATACCAATCCTTGTGGGACTCCACTACCCTCTACTTTCTACTGCAAAGGACTGTGAGGTTTGTGGAAGAGGAGGGACCAGAGTTGGCAACCCTATCCCCAAATGTTGCTGATTACGGGGAAGGAGAGATTACGTGGCCACTTCTTTTATGCAGATGGCCCTACATAGAGCTAAGTAATTCCATGAAGTCAAGGGGTGGGACCATCATTCTTATACTTACTCTTTCACCACACATTCAAAGAACATATGGGGCACATGTACCAGACTAGTGAGGAAGAAGGGAAGGGTAATGAGGTAAGAGCAGGAGCCTGAATATTGGGAATTTTTTTAAGTGGCTCAGGGAAATGTCAATTCTTGTTCTGATCTTGCAGTAGTGGCCTGGTGGATATACAAGTGTTTTTCACATGGTGCGTTATACTTTGAAACGTCTTCCTGTGCAAGAGCTCAAGTGACTCAGAAACAATAAGGTAGATCTAACTCCACCCAACAGGCTAAACCATGTTCAAAACCTCATTTTGTTTGATATGAACAGAGTTATAATGCAATTGAGGAGGCATGCTGTATGGGAGAGTGTTTCCCACAACAAAATGAAGTACATTTGGATAGTAATTTTTACTGTACATCACTTTCTCCCACACTGACTAGCTGCAGCTCAAGGCAGTAATAAATGACAGTACCACAGAACACAAGCCCATTTTGCCGAAGGCATTACTGACTATTTATGCTTTCATTTTTAATGCAGAGGACAGCACAGTTCAGGCTGAATAAAAAGAGATAGAAAATAAAGACAGAGTATCAGGGAGGAATTCTGACAGAGAATAGGAATGGATATCAAGGACACAATGTACCCTCATAAGCAAAGGGTTATGGGGAGCCCTTCAGAACAACAAAGATGTAAGTATGTATGGTTACCATGGTAATAGTAACCACTCCCTGACCTACCCTATTATTTTGCAAATAACTGCCTCTCACTGGTAGTTCTGAAATGTTTACTGTTTCCTCTTCTAATTGCTGAGTAATGTAGTCCAGGGAAGAGGTGTCAGACTGACAGGGGGAACTGAGCTTCTCTATTTATTCTCACAAAGCAGCCAGGCAGGGAGGGAGAGAGAAGAGAGCGAGCTTTTCTCCTTGACAGAAAACTGGCACCATCAAGCATCATTTGAGGGTGGAATGTTGTCATTCTACCTTCTGGGTCAAGCAGCTCTTGGTTATTTGAATTGTGGAATGTGTAATAAAAAAGCATTACGTATGTGGGCTTTCAGCTGACTGTCAACTCTAGGCAAGTGTCAAGAGTGCAGAAGAAGGTATATATAACTGGGATCAAAACCCTTTTTAATTTCCAGTTGGAGTGACCATTAAATAGTGCTAGATAAAGACAGCATAATTGCTACAGTAGGAGATAGAAAATCCCATCACAGTGATGTTCCATCACTGGCCAACTCAAGTGTAGTCAGAAATTAAAGAAAGGAAGGATCCCCTGATGAGATGCCCAGAAACGAGAGGTGCCATTTTTTTTCTTGAATGGCTCGGTGTAAGGAGAAATTTGGCTGATTTATCAATTTTCTTCATTTATAGTCTGATTTCTTGCTCAGACTCAAGGTGGATTGCAACTGATAGCAATGCAATAAAAACAGAATACACATCACCAAACAAAGGTTACAGTGAATGCACATACAAACTGCATTTATTTGCAAGAAAGAGCCAATGTGCATTCACTTTACAAATGAAACTGCAGACCAGTACCTGACTAACATGAAAATTACTCCATGCATGTAAAAAGAATAATTACATATACAGTGGAACCTCAGTTTTCGTTGGTAATCCGTCTGAAAAGAATAGATGAAAACCGAAATCGATGAAAACCAAGGCAAACTTTTCCATAGGAATCAATGTAAATCCAATTAATCCATTCTAGGCACTCCAAAAAACATACCAAAAACACATTTTTTGGTGAATAAACATAGTGTTTAATGCTGAAAACATTAACAAATAATAACACTAGGACTAGCTTCAGAGGCAGTGGACCAATGTCGCACCAGAAAGCTGTCCAAAGAGATCTGTTTCTGATGCCTCTTTAAGATTTGTCTGAAATGGGGCAAGACATTGTCATTAAACAAGTTGCAGTTACGGCCTGCAATGGCTTTGTCCGGGTGATTTTTCTCCACAAACCCCTGCACTTTACCGCAAATCGATGAAAACTGAGGCAAACCGATGAAAACCGAGACAAATTTTTCACTGAAAAAATCGATAAAAACCGAAACCAATGAAAACCGAAGGCAATGAAAACCGAGGTTCCACTGTACACTATTCATGGGTTGCATGTGCATTCACTGTCACTTGTGACCAGGGCTACAGAACTGGAGAAAGCACTAAAATACAGTAGACAGACAATAAAGGAAGATTACAAGATTGGATAATAACAGTGAACCATTCTATCACATAAAATAAGCAGAATAATAAAGCTGGATGACAAAATTAAAGGACAATGCAAACAACAGCAGCACCATAATATGCACAGGGAACATTGATTTAAGGCCTACAAACTTTAACTTCAGCCATATTGACTTAATACAAATTTCCTCATGAACAAATCTGGTTTATATGTTTTATGAAATGACAGGACCATGGGAACCTTCACTTCAACATACAGAATCTATGGTAAATATTTATTTCATTTATACCCTGCCTGTCTCCCCAGTAGGACCCAAAGTGGCTCAAAATGGCTCTCTTCTATGTTATAACAACCAGTGAAATACATTAGACTGAGAGTATGTGAGACTGGCCCAAGATCACCCAGCAAGTAGTAGAGAATCCAGATGTAGATCTCTGAGATTCTAATGGTTATATTTAGGTTCATAATTTTTAGCATATTTTTATTTTTAGTCCTTTAACAGTTATAGCAAGTGGATAGAGGAAGGATTCCGAGACCATTTGACACACACAATATTTCTTCAAGAGAACTTCCTTCCTCTCCCTTGTTGCAAATGCTCTATTATAATCCTTTGCATATTTTTATTTGCGGAGTTATTTTCTGCACTCTGGTCTGATTTGCATGATTAGGAAATGCAAATTTTAGTTGGCCGATTTTGATCCCTTGACAGTTAAAAGCTGGGCTTTTAAGTTGGCAGAATAATTAGCACAGCAAGGGTGCACAATGTGATTCAAGTGTTGATAAAGGTTTATTCAGGAACCAATATAGTTGATAGTGAAGAGGAGAGAAAGAGATAGTGCCCTAACTACATCACTAACTGAGAGAGACAACAACAGTGGAACTTCCAAGAAGGAGGAGGATATTGTCCTAAAATTAGTAATCTGGAGACAGACAAAGAATGTCACTTAACAGGAGATAAGGTGCTGACCTCACCATCCTATCTAATTGTCCTCTTGCTGTCCCCTGCAAGGTTTTCTTTTCTTCTTCTTTGTACACCAGACATTACCTATTCCAACTTTAACAGCAGCTTGGCAAGCAGAAGTTCAACATCTATCTTACAAAAAGGCACAGCGCAAGGTTGTTTTCAATCCAATATTGCCTGATATCACTGGAGCCCTTCCACTGTATCATTATGTAGGATCCCAAGACTGTGGCCATAAATGTGCACAACAAAGATTTTTAAATTCAGCCATATGCAGAATATGTTCTTCTTATATCATCAAATCCATCCCAATATTGTTCATTGTAATAAGTCCTTTTGGTGTGCTGTCTAGACATAAAATTCACTGGTCATAATCAGAGTATCTGAAGCTGGCAAAAATAATCTCCTGGCCTTTGAGTTAAATATCTACCGACTCAAATGATTGGAATTACTAAATATCTAGGAATCAAGATTATAAGGAGAACATAAACCAAATGGGATGTGATTGTATAACAAATTAAGACTGATCTAGGGAAAGGGATGGTTTTAGTCTGTTTATTTTGGGGCAAAATCAATATAATCCAAACATCTATATAATCTAAGGTGTATGAAATGCTGTCAACTCTCAGCTGACTTGTGGCAACCCCCGCCAAAGGGCTTTCAAGGACAGTGCAAAGCTGAGGTTTGCCATTCCCTTCCTCTGCAGTGGCTTCCTTGGTGGTCTCCCATTCAAGTACTGATTCTGCTTAACAGCCAAGATCTGATGAGAATATGCTATACATGCTACCTTCTCTCTCTCTTTCCTTCTTATTATTTTTGGGTAATAGATTTAATGTTCCAGACCATCCTATTGGAATTACTAAGTAAGCCCCAAATTTCATATGGCAAATTAAGATGGCTGATTTTGAACTTTAGTTTTCATTTCTCAAACCAGCAATTGTATCTGCATAACTACCGACTCAAATGATGTAATGACTTCACAATATAGATAATATAATCCCTGCGGTGTAGTTATGTGTCAGTGTAGCTCAGCTGTTGGTGGTGTATAAAGTTTGTAAATTTAATTAAAGAATAGCTGTTATCAACAAAATTTCCATGTTGTCTTTTTCTGATTCTTCTAGCACAGGCTATTTATTTTGATTTGCACAGAATGTTTGTTGAGCAAGACCTAAAATGTTAGGGGCCTATGAAATATTTTCAGCAAAGCTAAAAGTGCCACTGAGATGTACAAGGAGGCTATTTCTCCTCACTCTTGAGTAGCTTCTGGCCAGGGCTTCCTCTCCTAGGGCAGCATGCCTCTCCAGGGCTGTGGGCTAACTCACAGCCTCAAGACAGAAAAGAAATTCCCCAGTTGGCTTTAATAACAAGGTATCTCACTTCCTGCCTCTATCAAACAATCATAAAAAGAGGGGAGGTGGTAAGACAGCACTGAAGGAAGAAGGGAAAATGCAAAAGAGGATTCTCTCTTTTAAAAAAACTGTCCCTTGCGCATTGAGTTTCAGCTTGTATATTTTGATGCTGATGCATTTAGTAATTTGTGTTTTAGAGCCTTATTTTGTTTGTTTTGTTTTTGTAATGTATTTTTTAAAAATGTTCCAATTTCTGTACTTTTAATAGCAGCCTGCGTACAGAAATATACCTGTTAAATATTGTTTAGTAGTTCTTGTTTTCATGACAGAAACATTTGAGCTGTTGTTAAAAGCACAAGACCACACCACTTCCCCCCCACAAAAAAGATTGTGAAATAAAGGGAAAGGCTAAAATCTCCCTCCAGGCTTATACTTCAACTTTTTGTGGGATGGTACTCTCTAATTATCGCCTTGAAGCATTCACATGTTACTGGTGTCAGACCCCCCCCCCCCCCCCGGTTATTATAGAAGAAGAAGAGTTTGGATTTATATCCCCCCTTTCTCTCCTGTAGGAGACTCAGGGGGCCCCTCTGCACGGCAGAGGCAACTAGGGTTCAACTCGTGTCTTTGGAAATTGTTACCTGAGCTCGACTCCTCTGTTACTCCGCACAGCAGCTGACTCGTGTCTCCGGAGCTGAGGTCAGAGGGCAGGATTACCTCCTCGCATCTTCTGCTTTTCATTCCCAATTGGCTGCCGTTCTATGGCGGGAAACATGAGTGCACGTCCCTTTTTTTCGTTTACCGACATAGGAGCTACGTAGGAGGATTTTTTTTAAGGCGCACTTCTTGCTGCCACCACAAGTCTCCCGTTCTGTGCATGGCTGAAATACTGCACTGTGATTGGCTGGCTGGCTGGCAGAGTCGAGACGAGGGAGATTCCGCACTCTGCCGGCTTTGGCTTGAGTGCAACCCGAGTTCGCCAGGAAGTTGTACCTCCCAGTCAAGCTCAAAAATTTAACGGGGGGGGGGGGGGGACAGACACGAGTTGAATGCTACAGCTGTGTGGAGTACCCAGGTCGGACTTATGTCTAACTAAGGTAGAATCCTACAGTGTGTAGGGGCCCAAAGGGGCTGACAATCTCCTTACCCTTCCCCCTCACAACAAGCACCCCATGAGGTGGGTGGGGCTCAGAGAGCTCCGAAAAGCTATGACTAGCCCAAGGTCACCCAGCTGGCCTGTGTGGGAGTGCACAGGCTAATCTGAATTCCCCAGATAAGCCTCCACAACTCAAGCAGCAGAGCTGGGAATGAAACCCGGTTCCTCCAGATCAGAGTGCAGCTGCTCTTAGCCACTGCTCTTAGCCACTATAACCACAAACTAGCACAGCGGAGTTAACTTGAATGTGTTTCGAGATGGACACTCGCTTCCACTGCTGATCCTCACATCAAGATTTCCCTCCTGGGGCCCGACACTTCTGTCTTCCGTGTCGCCCCAACTCAGCTCTTTAGGTCTCTCCAGTTGCCGGGAAAAACTCCAAACTCCTCCGCCTGCTAATTCGGAATGTTTCGAAAAGTGCCTGGACTACCCCTTTGTTCCTTTGCCAGTTGGGTTTATGTGTATGGTTCCCATGATTTATTGGTGTGTTTTTGATGATCAGTTTTGTATATGTATGAGGTGTTCTTAAAGGTCCCAATACTCCCCGCTGTCTGCGAAGAGCCTCTTATGCTCCTCGCACCCATGGACGACTTGGTGCGTCCAGGGACCCCTCCCCCGTATTCCCAGGTTGTGCATTTGTTTGGGCATCCATGCCATGATTCCATGGCATGAAAGCCCAGAAAGGGGGGAAATGATAGTGGAGCCAGAAGTAAACCTGTTCCACTTCTGGACCTTTTGTCTAAGGATTAAACTATGTTTTATTTTTGTGTTAGTTAGGTAGAAGCCAAATGTATTAGATAGGTAATAGGATTTATAAGTTTCTCTGTATCTGTGACTGCATGGAACCTCCTTGGCTCAAGGCAGGAGCCCACCTCGGCCCCACCTAAGCCTGTCCTTTCACGTGTAAAGGTCCCTGATGGGCGCACACAAAAGAAGATCTCGGGGAAAGCGCCTCGCCCTGCCAAATCCCGTCAGCAGCCAGATAAGGGGCCATTGTCATCAAGCTCCATTTCCTGACCCCGAACACCTGAAGGACCCTTTGTGATTCTCCCGCCAGGGCATACGTCATCGCCGCGCCCTACTCTGGCGCGAAACCCAAGAAGGAGATGCCTATCGAACTCTGATTGGTTCCTGCATGTCGTGAATGCATGATTGGTTGTTTTGAATTTTGTTAATGAATGGTGGTGGGCTGTCTTGAGTTCTCCCGGACTCCCGACGGGAGAAAATGTATTTAAGATGTTGTAAGGCTGCTAGGCAGCGCAGTGGTCTTGTGGAACGGAGGTGCTGACACTTAGGTCAGCATCTCAATAAACCTTCCTTTTTATTATACTCGTCGTGTCGGGTCTTGCTTGGGTTCCTGGGCGCTGCCGAGAGCTGGGTACCTCGGAGTTTGTAAAAGTTACCAAGAGCAGCGCGGTAACACTTGCACCCAGGACAACCGCTCCCCCTAGATTGGGTCCTCCAGAGGTTAGTTTTAATTTAAACTGACTTTTTAGAAGAAATAAGTCACTGTTGTGAGTGTTGAGCCCTGGGAAAAAACAAGTGTTTAAAAACAAATACACAATAATGTATTTTCCTTTTTAGAGTAGTTCTGGTTTTAAAAATTCTTGCCACTGTTTTTTCTTTCTTTGTTGTGACTGTTAAAAGTTGCTCCCTTGTTAAAAGTTTCATACACACACCCCGCCAAATCTTCAGGTATTTCCCAACCAAGAGCTGGCAACCCCATTCCCCATGTGTTCGATGTACACAAGAGGTGGTCATGTGTACCAAGCTAGGATGTATTGAGATTGCCCAGCCATCATAATGTGATTTGTATTGGTCTCCCAAAATCCAAGATAAGCAGTATTTTAAATAAATAAACAGACTGTTGTGGCTTCAGATCTGATTGCGCACAATAGAGAGTGTCTCTAGTTGTCAACAGGATTTCTTATATAATTGTAATGACTCGCTTGCTCCATTACCTCCCATGTCAGAACCTGATTATCACCAGGAGAAGAGACCCTCAATGTTATATTTAATGGACAAAGGAGCACATCAACTCAAATCCTTACCGGTGGAAAGATACAATACAATCTGGGAGCCGTGGGTAAAATATATTGCAGATGAGAATGAAGTAAAAATCTTCCCAGCCATATATTGAGGGTGTATTGGTAATGAAACAATGACAATAACCCAGGTGGACGATGTAAAGATGAGAAAACGGTGAGGAAATGAGAACTGAAACCCCCCAATCTTGAAGGATAGTATATAGATAAACGGAAGAAACATAGATAGACAAGCGGTGGGAGATAAAAAGAAGGTTGGGATGGGAAAAGGAAAAATAGAGGATTCAAACCACTGGTTCTCCTTCTGTTTATTACATCTGAGTTTGAAGAAAGGTTAGCCAAATAAGGTCAATTCTTGACGGTAATATGAAGTTACTAGACCCGAATGGGAAGTCAAACTGAGAGAGAAAATGATCTGAACTAGATACTTAAAATTTTTAGAAATATACTGGACAAATTAAGGTATTTATGTATCAATAATGGAATTTTGTAAATGTAATGTTTTAACGATTCTGAAATTAATAAACTTTATTATAAAAAAATGTTATTTCTTATTGGAAGTCCTTTTTCTGTCCCATAAGTCAAAGGAGCAAATACATTCTATTGACTTGTATGATACAGTCTTCGTGGCTGTTTGAATAAGTACTTGGTGGCTGCAGTTATGGGATCATGCTTTCAGTAAGCTCCTTTTCCATATAACAACTCCTTTTTGCTTGCAGGACAAGTATGATCCTTGGTTGCCTCTCTAGCTGTCTGACATTTCTGTGTTCTAATGTGCTCCCTCATCAGCTGGATGTTTTAAATTGTTCTGAAGTCATTCTTCAGGTAAATATCCCATACTTTTACCACTGAAATCCCAGTAGGAAAAACTAAAATGGAGGCCAGTGAAGCTCTGAAAATTAAAACATACTATACAAAAAAAAGCAAAAAGAGAGTTTAGCTTGGATTATCCCTGTATGTAGGTCACCGCCACTTAAAGTAGAACAGCATAGGAATGCTTAAGCAAACGTAAACCTTTCCAAACATGTTGGATTCAAAATCCAGGTGTTAATTTGAACACAAAATAGTTTGTTTCTCTTAGAGTCCCCATCATGAGGAACAGAACAGACAAGAGAGAAGGGAATCTCTGCAAACATTTGCACATCTGATTGTTACAGTCACAGTTAAAAAAACCAGAACCCATTATTTGGCACTAGTGGTACCCAAAACTAAACAGCCCCCTCCCCTATGCAACAGGGGAACTTGTTTGGCTAGCAACCGAAAACTGTTAAGATTGATGATGAAATCATGACTGTTGGAAATCTTTTGTTTGTGGATTTCTGGAAGACTAGTTAGACCTCAGGTCTTTGCTCTTCCTGGCTCAGCCCCGCCTCCACTCCTCCATCACAAAATACCCTCATTCATCAAATGCAGGGAGAGCTTGACACTGTATACAAAAGGCTCCTCTTCCTGGCTTCCTAGACTTGGCTATCCTCCACATTACTAAAATCCAGCTCTGTGTGGGTAGAAAGAAAATCCCTCGGAGCCAGCTTCAGTTGCTGATTTCACCAGGCACTCATTTTATTTATGTATCATCATCGATTCTTTGGGGTTATTTCATTACCCCTCATCCATATTCTCTCTGTGTACCACTCTGAAGCCATCTTCTCTGGCTGACTGTGCTAAGACAGAAAGAGCTAGCGCTTCTAAATCTCATGGTTTTTATCAGAAACCCTTTGATCATAATACATTCAGGCTGTTGCACCCAGTTCTGGGATCTCATGAAAGCCTCTGCTTTCATATACTTGGGGGAAAGGGTGAGATCTGTCCAGGATCCAAACTGAAACGGTTCAAAGTGAAAAACTGGCTACTTGATGTCAAGGGGAGTCAGGACACAAAGCAAGCATTACATTAGGCTCTTTTAGACAGTAATGGAAGAAGGAAATGGGACATAGGCAGTAGTCTTATACTGAGTGAGGCCGGAAGTTCCTCTAGCTCACCAATGTTCTCCAAGGTATCAGATTGAGAAGGGTCTTTCCTTCTTCGTAGTTGAGATACCAGATATTGAAGCTGAAAAATTTGGCATGCAAAGCTCCAACCACTGAGGCATACTCTTCTGCCAAAGGGATTAATCAGAGCTAGAATGGGAATCTGGACAAGAGTGTTAAACAAATTAATTTATTCCAGTTCAATTTGAGCCACAACTAAAGCTACAGTCTGAAGGGCATGGGCTTACCAATGTGAGCAGAACTCCTGCATTCCATCTCGAAAAGGAAGGATTTTGAGGAAACATGGGAATTGCGTGTACAGCTACAAACCCATGCCACATCATATGAGTGCCACTAGATGCATATGCAATGCAGCCAGACACTTCCACATGCCAAGTAGTCTTAACTGATGCATCTGCAATCCTGTACCTAAGCACCACGGCATGCCTCACTTATTTGTGTATGTGTGTGTGGAGGGGGGGAATATCTATGTACAAGCAGCCACTGAAGTCCATAAATTATCAAACCATGTGGTAGTGTTTAAAAGCCATTTTTGGCTCATGTGTCTGTCTTTCCTTGGCAAAATAACTAGCACAATCATAGGGCTGCTAATCTCCAGGTGAGGGATGGGGGTCTTCCATAATTTCAATGGATCTCCAAGTGGCAGAGATCAGTTCTCCAGGAGAAAATGGCTGCTTTGGATGGTGGACTCTATGGCATCATGGTCCACTGAGGTCCCTCTCCAGGCTCCATCTGCAAATCTCCAGATATTTCCCAATTAGTAGGTGGCAATCAGCTCCCTGCTTACATCTGATGAATAAAACCTGTTTATAAAACCTTACAGTCCAGTTTTCGATTTTTTCCACCGGGTGGCAGTATTTCATGCAGCCTACAGTTGTGTTTACTGCTCGAAACGCGTCCAGCTCTATCTGTTAAGGAAATAGAAATCAATGTCCTTGGTGCTGTATGGTATTGTATGGCTCATCTATCAGCACATGGGTAACAAGTCTTCCTCTTATGTAGACTGCCTGTTTGGTGGATGGACTGAACCATTCCTGAAAGGTGCCTGGTTAGTCTTCTTGGGGAATCGCCAAGGGTTCTGATGTTTAGAAACACAACCTTTTGTAGCAAATCCTAAACCAGATCTTGCCCAGAGGCTCCGTTTCTGCTTAGAAGCCCGGTCCTGTACTCTGAGGCTTATGGCTGTTAATCAAGTCAAGCCTGAACTCTCCCTAGAAACTAACATGAGTAAACTGAGGCTATCATCTTTTGGTCACATCATAAGATAGGAGTCACAGGAAAAGACAATAATGCTAGGAAAGGTTGAAGGCAGCAGGATGAGGAAGACTCAACATGGAATGGATTGACTCAGTCAAGGAAATCACAGCCGTCAGTTTACAAGACGTGAGCGAGGCTGTTAATGAGAGGTCATTTTGGAGGACATTTTATACACAAGGTCACTGAGTTGGAAGTGCCCTGCTTAACACATATACACACACCTGGCAGCAGGCTTGCCTCCTCTCCCCCCAGTAGCAAGCTTGCTTCCTCTCCCATCCAACTGGCTTGCCTCTCCCTCCCTGGCTGTGCAAGCTGATCATGGCAGCTACTCATTTTCAGATAGATGAGAGAAGAATAAGGGAGGTGGCAGGACTTGGCACGGCACTGGTTCAAATCACCAGGGTCTAGCTGGGGGCCACAAGAAAGCCTGCATTGCCAGCCTCGTCCACTCATCAGGTTGTTAGTCATGCAGGCTGAGGGAGGGCATCACCCCATCTCACATACTCAGGTAGGGTGGCCTGTGCAGCAGCTGGGAGGGCAGCCCTGTCTCTGGGCAGGCAGTTACCGTGTCCTCTCTCTGCTAGTGCCCCTGCTCTTCCCATGTTAAGGACAACTGCCCCTCTCACCCCCCTGCCACTTGATCTAACCCTGGGAGGAACTGTAGGACATGCATGGCATGCTGTGCTGGTTTAATAGAGCAGGGGCAATGAAGAAGGAAGGAGGGTTACCTCTTCCAACTCCAGGGTGGGGATGACAGTGGCAACAACAGGAAAGTGCAAGAGGCTGGCACCAAGGTTACCAATTCTAATTGGGGAAATACCTGGAGATTTGGGGGGGAGAAACTTGGGAGGGGCTGGCAGCATACAATGCCATAGAGTCCACCCTCCAGAGCAGCCATTTTCTCCAGGGGAACTGATCTTTGCAGCATGGAGATCAGTTCTAATTTCAGGAGATCTCCAGGTTCCACCTGTTGACTGGCAGCCCTATGGCAGGTAGGTAAACTCCTTGAGACACCATTGACAGTGCATTATGCTACATTCATTTCTTGTGAATTCACTTTTAGAAAGCCTGGATGGGGCAGTCTGCAAAGACCAAATTAAATTAAAAGAATCACAAAAGGGACACCTATCTGAGACCTATTGTGTGCTTGAATGTCCCTGGGGAACACTGCATCTCTGCAACTTCACAATGAATATTGTCAGCGCACCACTGTTTGGCCCAGGATGCTGGGTTGGTAAAGCACTAATGCTGGTGCTGCTCTGAGAACTACCAGTGGCCCGAGACATGACCCAGTGGAAACTTTCCTTAACCTTGTGCCAAAGCAACCATGGTGACTGCTGTGCTTCAATATTCCATAGCCTTTGAGTTTCAGGAGACGGGTAGAGCCTGTACTAGAGATCAATCAGCATCTCTTCCCTGCTAGTCAGAACACATGCTCACCATGTCATGAGTCTAAAGATAATTCTTATCTTGTCCTTCACCCACAAAAGGTGCGTATGTAAGCTCCATCAGGGTATCGAGAAGCTGGGAGGAATGATGTAAGGGATATAGTCCCAAGCAATGTTGCTGCGCTATACATGATGTTGACTGCAAATGGTTTTCCTCACTCCATATTCTTCCAGAAAAGACAATTATATCAGGATCATCATTAAGGGGGAAGGCAACAGTGCTACAGGGTTTAGGTACCATATACAGCCATGATTGTTCTGTACAGCAGTATTGCACAAACCCTTTTGCACCACTGAAATATGCGGGAATAAGGAACATGGGAGAAGAGCAAGTTTGGAGATGACTTCTCAAGGATCCTGATCACAGTAGAGCCAGTTATGCCAGCAAAAATCTAATGCAATGGGCTTTTATAATGGGGGAGAATGAGTTCATGTTGAACTCATATCAGTTGTAGTGTGCACATCAGTTTCAGCCTAATACCATTCGTCAATGCTAATGCCTATTTATATTGAGTCAGGATGTCCCACTGGACAAGCAAGAGATCTATATCCTTAATATTTAATAACATAGACAAAATAACATTAACTGACTTCACAGCATGGGGATTCAACAACATGCATGCATCTCTGTAATATTTGTACATACATTTTTAACATCCACATGTACACAGAAGGAGGCTTTGTTGTATTATTGGCAGAAAATGAGAAATGTGTCTAGCAAAATGTGTGTTTACTTGCTGATGAGTAACAATTCACTCAAGTGTTTTACCACCTGGCACATAATCTTTAGATTTGTGAGCAGCTTTGTTCTGCGTTGGGCATAGCTGTTATTTTGATGCAATACTCTTTTTAGCCTTGCTTTTCAGGACAGCTGAAGACTAGTTAGCTTCAAGTAAACAGCTATCTGCCATCATTGCCCCCCTCAAGTGAACTGTGGGGAGTGAGGGTAGTGGATTATCCAGAAGAGAGGGTAGGAAACAGCAATCCAAACTACAGGGGAGCAAAAGAGGCTCATGTCAACATAATGAGAGACTCCCGAACAGCTACCAATTGCAAGGCATCACTCTCTATCTCAGTGGTTCTCAACCTGTGGGTCGTGACCCCTTTGGGGGTCGAATGACCCTTTCACAGGGGTCGCCTAAAACTCTCTGCATCAGTGTTCTCCATCTGTAAAATGGATAAATGTTAGGGTTGGGGGGTCACCACAACATGAGGAACTGTATTAAAGGGTTTCGGCATTAGGAAGGTTGAGAACCACTGCTCTATCTAATGCCAATTGTCCTTTCTTGATGCAAGAAAGAGTTGGGAAAAAATTATTTTCATTCATTGTATGCTTGTTGAAAACCACAGTTTCTGTGTGATACTGAGAGATGAAATGCTGTGAAGCATTATAAAGGCCATAGTACTGTTTCTAGAGAAATTAAAGTACCCAGAACAGCACACGTCTGTGAGTCAGCACTTATGAGATGGTTTCTTGTGTCTGTTGATTACTCACAGGATGGCACAGGTTGGTACTGCTCTTATTAAGCATGGTCTATGATGGAATAGGTTGTGTAGGAGCTTTGTACTGTAGCAGGTTTTAAGCCTTGTAACTACTGGTATTTCTTTCTCTAACTGTCATTAAACCCCTGTGATGCATCTATGCCTCATTGGAAAGGTGCCACTTATTGAATGCATTGTGGAAATATTTTAATTCTTGTACCCTTTGCTATTCTGAGATTAAAAAACCCCATGAACAATTGTTTTTTTAAGATGTCTTTTACCAGTTGCTCAGGGACTATCTGTCTTGCTGAGTTAATACATTCTGGAAGGGACAGATGGAATTCTTTATGAGGGTAGGGGTGGAGGGAGAATATGGAGCAAATCCACACTGCTGTCCTCAGACTTTCTGCCGCAAACAAGTTGAACATTTCTAACACTTCTCCTGGGAAACACCCACTGTTGGCCACAAGTTTGATAGTATCAATGCTATGAAAGGAAGCAAGGGGGAAATGAAAGAAAGAAAGAAAATCCAGGAACAAAGTACTGTTCGGTTTTTCTTTTTCTGAAGGGCATTTTTTTCCTAAGGCTTGTTACAAAACCTTTGCCATAAATTGGTTAAAATCCAAACTGGAAGTTGATAGCACCAGATAAACCTCAAGAGATAAAATGGAGAAAAGGAAAAACTAGTAAGCCACTTTGGGTTTCTGTTGGGGGAAAAAGCGGGTTATAAATGAATACATAAAATACGAAGTGCCCACTCAACCAACAACCCTTGCTAGGAAGAAGAAAATGGAAACAATTTGGTAAGTGACCAAGGTCTGTGATAATGAGGCATCTGGAAAGCTGCAGCCAGTGGGCAAAATCAAGCTAGTATTCTGCTGTTTATCCAGATAATTGAGGAACATTTTGGGAGATCAATTTCATGCGTAGAAGATTCTGAACCAGAATCTTGACATGTATGGTGATGCCATCCTGAACAATAAGCCCTGATGACTTCTGCATAGTGTCACTCGTTATCAGCTAGGAAGTCAGTTGCATGGAGTGTTATCCCAACAGAGTCCCCTTTGCCCTGGTCAGCTAACCCTGTGCTGAGCTGGTAGGGTGATTCAGTCCAGTAAATTACAACAGTGTCTCATCCAGTCAGATCCAATGATACATTCAAAATTAGCTACCTTATCCTGAACTGATCATTCACAAAACACCTTACCTTTCATTATAGGACAACTGAGAGAGATCTGTACTGCTCCCTCAGCCCTTAAATATCATGCTATAGAAGGGAAGGCGAACTTCAGGACTGATATTACTGCACTTCAGACACAAACCCCAAATCCATTTCTCTTACAACTTTATCCTGTCTGTCTTGCTTATAAATCTCCCTGTCTCATATACACGTCTCATTAACTCATAATTCTACACAAAAACTAATTGCTTACAATTCATCCTTTATAAGGAGAATTTCCCAGGAGTATCCATGTTTCTCTGCTGGAGCAAAAACTACTGTTCCCAGCTAAAACTACTGCTCCCAGCTAAAAGCCCTCCAGTGTTAAAGGTGAGCACCCAATTTGGAAAATAAAGTTTCATTCTCACAGGCCTTGAATGGCAGACCTTGTTTACAGGTGATTCCTGTAGTTTGAAGTAGTTTCTCATGAATAATGCCAGACAGGCAAAGATCCTGGAACTCTGTGTGATACAGGACAAAGAAACAGGACTGCACAGGACATTTTTTTTGCTGTCAAGTCACATATGACACGGCAACCCCTGGCAGGGTTTTTAAGGCAAGATACATTCAGAGTTGCCATTGGGTGCCTCCACATCATGGCCCTGGTATTCCTTGGAGGTCTCCCACTCAAATACTTGCCAGGATCAACCATGATTAGTTTCTGAGATATGACAAGATCAGGCTAACCTGGGCTATACAGGTCAGGGCACATAGGACAATACATGGTCAAATTTCAGGCATCAAAGTGCAGCCAAGAATATTGTTATCTTGATAAACTGTTGTAACAATAGTTGTGGCACCTTCTCTGAATTGTCATTAAAAAAAAAGTCTTCACCCTTTCCTTTCCAGAGATATAAGAAAAAAAAACATATCTATAGGGCTAGAGACTTTTTAAAAAATGAAAGCTGATAATTCAGAGAGCCTGATATATCAGTAGCTACAATGGTATTGTGATCTAATAATAGCTACAATGGTATTGTGATCTAATAATAACATTGTGCTGATTTTCTTTTTAAATGGCTGAATCCCTTGTGGCCCCTGAGAGGAGAGGCTGCCACTTCTGGGGGAGTGCAGTAGGGAAACTATGGAGAAACCTGCCCTGTAGAGACCCTATTGCTGCTATGCTTTATCTGTAGCTGCACCAGCAAAGAGGAAAGAACAAAATCCCATCCCTGTGTGGGAGCCACCACAGTGAAATCAGCTTAATTGTAGCCCAATATCATGTATATATATACATGTGGGGTTTTTTTCTAAGAGCAACAGGGTTTTGCATATTTAATCAATTCTCTGGAACCACAGAGAATAAACGAGCAACTTTATTTTCTCAGAGTAGAAAATCACAGAAAAGAGGCTTAGTTACGTAACCATGGAAGTGGAAAACAAATGAATTAGGCCTGCTCTAATCACACAACAGAATGAGGTAGTAATGAGATGGCAATATGCAGAGGTGTTTCAGATTGTGGGCGAGAGATTACATTTTTCAAAGTTCCAGATCAACAATAACACCCTGTAAGAGAGAAATTGGCACAGTATCCCAAAGTCTAGGATAGCGTCCATTATCCTCATCTGCTACTTTAATTTGCAGGGATTTGTTCATATATGGGGAGGAGCATTGTGATCTCCTTCCATCGCCTCCATAGTAAGTGGTTCAGGCCCTTCTACTGCCTCAGATGTCTACCACCCCATTATACTGCAGATGTAGAATGGAATATCTCACAATTATTTTATCAATGTAGCTTTAGAAATGTTTACCCTCTGCATTGGGTTTCCCGTTAGGTTGCCCCACTCCATCTGGCAGTAGTTTACAAACTGCACTGTGTAAGAAGCTGTAGCCCTGTCCTGGAAATAAGCAAAGATGAACTCCAGTTTGGCATAAACTAGCAAAAACTCCCCAAGAATCCCAAAGCTTTATCTTAAAAATAGCTGAATATATTTAAAATGTTTATGGAGATTAAACTTCTATTCAAATGCATGGGAAAATAAAATAGCAACAAGATGACCAGGTCATAAAGTAATCAACACGATAATAAAAAGTGGAAAAGATGGCTATCATTTCTTATTTATGGCAGGAGGAGAATTTACAGTCCTTTCTTGTAAAGAACCATAGCCAATTAACTAAGGTTAATTTTTAACACCCATGAAGGATTCTGATTCTAGTCAAGGATGGTTTTATTAACCATTCTAAGAAATTTACCTGCCTTTGATGTAGATTGTTTTTTAAAAGTCCTTTTGCTTACAGACTCCTGTTGGGTATTTTAATTCAACAGCAATACAAGCTTTCCCATATCTTGATTTATTTAGAAATAGGCAAATTATTTGGCAGTAGTTTACAAACCACACTCTGGAGACCTCTTGGGTTCCTGTAAATAGAAGACAAACTTCCCTGAAAGACTGCTTGCCCCACACTAGCTCTCTTCCTCTGCAGTGTCACCATAGCAGAAAACTGGTTGCTGACTTCTACTAAGGTATACTCTAAGTTCATACTGAGTAATGATGAGGTCTGGCCGGTTGGCTAATGTCCTGCATGAACTAAATGTGCAGCCTCAAATGCTGTCCTCAAATCCTGTACAACTGTCCCTATTGATCAGGGACAGCTCCTATTTTCTTGTCCCTCTCCCTCATCAGTCATACTCCTTATTTTGTCCCTAATTTTTGCCTTTTGAGAATGCCTCATTAAAAACATTTGTGTGAGGGTCCAATCAATTGTGTCAGGAGTTGCCAGTGTTTTTTTAAAAAAATCACTTGCCAGATGTTTCAAGCCTGTTTTTGACTGGGAACAAGATGCTTTGTCAAACTGAAATGGTTCAGAGAGCTATTGTTTACCCTGTGGTAAAAACAGATGTAAACTGGATATCCATGTGAGTTTTCTTTGTGGGGTGTCAACCCAGTTGTGATAGGGGCCTCAGACTGGGATCCTTGGCCCCCTTAGATGTCTGACAAGTTTCCCCTTGGCTGCACTCCATTTTTGCCTTTTCCTTTAGAGATTCAGTCCTTCCTACAATACTTCTGGCTCATCCATGTTTACTTCCAGCAGGGCCAGTGTACAACTCCACTGCTGCAAGGGCCTTGTGGGGCCACTGTGCTGCTCACAGGGGGCAAACAGCAGTTGACTGGAGCATTTTCAGGTCAGAGGAATCTGTGTATGTATGAGAAATATAGATACTGTACTTAACCCACATCTCTTCATGCCAGATGGTCCCATCCCAATCAAGCCCCCGGATGAGTCTCTCTCTCTCTCTCTCTCTCTCTCTCTCTCACACACACACACACACACACACACACACACACACACACACACACAAAAGCTGCTCTGGGTGCCAATAATTAGTTAACTCTCTCCCTAGGGTCTCTAGAAATGAATTATTTGAGTGGGTACTAGGGATGGATGCATCATTGTCTCCAATGCTCCAATACATGTCTGTTCATAGACATGAACGTTAAGATGCATTTCACATGCAGGTGAGGCTAATTTTTAACCTCTTGATAACAAGTTGTAGGATAATTATATTTTATAGCATACCTTTAATTTATGACACCTTGGCTCATAAGACAGTGCAGGATAAGCCGTTATATAAACATCGCATATAGAAGACAGCCATAGGTAAAGTGCAGGCCATTGCCCTTTGGCAATAATCCTTCAAATGAGATTGGGATGATGCACATATGTCTCTGTTTCCATCTGTGAAATATTCAAGGTTATGAATTTCTTAACAATATGCCGCAAATGTTTCCTGAAGCTAGAAAGATTGAAAATCACTGCTATAGTCTGTTTCATCATACACTGGTGGATTCCGCACAGAGCAAATATAATGGATGTAGGATGCAATACAAACCTTGGGCGGGAGGGGGCGGGGCGGACTTCGGTTCCCAAAATGAGTCTGCCCTGTTTTATTTCCTTCAACCCAAGATTTTCAAAATCGTTAAACCAGTGACCCTCTTGCAAAATCACAGGTTGGAGCGGCTCCTGCGCAAACAGACAGGAGGTATTTTATTTCTTTCCCTTCCACCATACCATTCACTGTCAGGAAGAATCTGCCTGCCATTGCCTTGCTGTTGCAGAGAGGCCCCTTTTTCTTTTATTTTGCAGGTTGCCCATGTGCAGCTATGCAGGTGCAGCCAATCGTATTGTGGGACAAACGCCATGGCTGCAGGGGTTCATTTCTGTATGCCTTTGCAGCTACACATGTGTTGCAAGAAATTAAAAAAAGAGAGAAGCATCTCTGTGACTTCGCAAAAACAACCTGGATTGTTTGCATGGGCTCCAATCTCTGCCTGCACGGCACGCATGTGAATGTGAAAAAGGAATAAGGGGTCCTTTATAATGACTGCAACCTGTTATTCATTTGCTGTACAGAATCGACCACTGAGAGTCAAGCTACAAAAATATTTTAATGAGCCAGTTTTGGTTCAGAATGCTAACCCTACAGCTCCAAAATGAGGCAAATATTTCTTTATCCAGACTGTTTTAGCTTGGGGAAATGCCACAGGAGAGAGGTTAGAAGCTCTTCTCCCTCATGTCATGGTCCAGAAATAAATTGGGCCCCTGAGTGCCTTTCAAAAGCTGCTCCCTGCTGCTGCCATAGGCCAATAATCCAGATCTTTAAAGAAACATAACATGTAGTTTGGTTCTATTAGGTTCTTTATACAGCATGGTAGCAGAATGGGACCAACAGCCAGAGCTGTAGTGAGGGGGAACTGTGTCTGGGGCATGCATGTGCCCTGCACCCCTGCCATGCCTCTGCACCGGCACCCGCCTGGAGCGTCATCCCCCCCCAGTCCCCAGCCCCCTTGACACTGCGCAACTGCCAGCAGCAGACAAGTACAAATTACCCTCAAGAAGCCAGGGAACACAGAGCACAATTAAGTATCAATTAAAGTGAGGGGGAAGCAACCAGAAGAAGGATCAGGTGTGTTCAAGGCCCCAATAGCTGAAAACATCTTCAATAGTTGATGGGGGGAGGGGGAAATAGGTCTCAGTGTATGCATCTCCTGGCCTGCATCCCCTGACCCTAATTATTTCTGCAAAGTCTTCCGTATATGATCAAAAGAGGGTTAAAATGTCCCATTCTCACACTGTCCCACTCTACTTTGAGGCTAGATAAGCAGCTTCTTGCTCACGTAGCCCCAAGTAGTCAGTGCTATCAACCTCTATTGCACTATAGAACTAGATTGCTGCAGTTCAGGACCGAGTAAGAGAGAAATTGTCTCATTTGAGCTGGAACCCAAATTCTTACCCAATTCTGTTGGCTGAGGAAGAGATTTCCCAGGTCCCCATGGTTCCTTAAAAAACATCAACATTTTCTAAACCATTATGAGCACAAAGTTTGGCATGCTCCATTGCCCAGTAAATTAAGTAGAATGCATCTTGAACATAAGATTCAAATCCAAGAACTCTATTGTATATATTAATATGCTGATGGTTCGAGCAAATGAACAATGTAATTTGACTGCTGCGGAGTGAGACACGCATGAAACGAGGCGCTAAATGCATCATCTGGTTCTCAGTAGGCTTGTAGGAACTTTTATCCCCTGCCAGGTGCAGCAGTGACTTTCAAGGTTGTTTGCATTATTACTAAAAGAACACTGCAAGTTTAGCACAAATTAGACAAGATCAGGGCTCAAGTTCATTCACCTCCTTTGTTAATTCCTGGAGATGGGATTTCGATCTGCTTTGGATTTCTGGTGGCAAGATAGTAGGCTAAACATACATCTGTTTTTCCCAAGAATATTATGTTAACAAATGTGAACATATGATCTGTCTGGAAACACATCTAAGTTTTAAGGTTTGAGGCTAAGTATGTTTATTAGTCATTATCTCCTTTCCCCAGTCACATGTTAAACATGCTGATGGAACAGTGTCGTTGGTGGATGATCCAGATTAGCTATCTGCGTTTCCACAGTAAGATTATAGTAAGTTTGCATATTAATCTGCCATTTTGTGGACTTTGTTTGTAGTAGAATGCTATGTGGGGGTTCTAGTGCCATAGGTGCAGGGCTGGGCAGGAGGGCAGCTTGCCGCTGCTACCCCACTGGCCCCTGCTTCTTTGTTGGGGAACTTGGTGAGCTGGTACCGGGTCAGGTGGGAGGGCAGCTTGCCACCACTGACTTGTGGGGCCCTGCTTCTTTTCTGTAACATGTGGCGATTAGCTAGAAGTGAATTGTCTCCACACATTCTAAAGCTAAGTGAGTTAGGATGTGGCTATGCCTTAGACCTTGAATCCTCCTTTGTTCACCCTACTGCTTTAGAGGGAACTGGTAGCAGAGGTGTACCAGGGTAAATGGCACCCCCCTCAGCACCTGGGGATGGGGTGGGTCTCCGCCACCCCCCCTGCAGCTGACTGCCATCCCCGGCCTCAGAGAGCTGCTTTTATAAGCACTGATGTGGGGAACTCAGGGGTGGGGCCATGCTCCACCCCTGGGAGTGTGGCCATGCCTCCCCAAGTCCCACCCCCAGCCTCAGTGCTTATAAAAGCAGCTCTCTGAGGCCGGGGATGGCAGTCTCTTCTGGCCTCCCTAGAGGGGAAGGCAGAAGGATTGCCGGCTGCTGACTGGGAGCCTGCCCAGCGGGGAGGGAGTGGAGCTGAGCGCTTGAAGATGATGAGGCAGCAGGAAGTCCTGCTGCCTTGTCGTCTTTGAGTACCCTCGACCCCACCCATGTTGTCATCGACATGGGCAGGGTCAAAGGCACCCAGCTCCTCCCCCCTTGCTACCATCTTTCTGGTCATGTGGTGGGCCGATCTTGCGCCCCCCCCACATGACCAGAAGAGTGGCACCTAGGGACAAGGGGTGCCCCTTGTTCTTAGGTTAATACGCCACTGACTAGTAGTAGGTCAGGTTCTGCTCATGTTTGCAGTCCTCACACCTAGTCTTTAAAAGCCAGATCAGAGAAGCCTTGATAGAAGCTTATTGGTTTGTGTGTGAACTATGAGGTCACTCCAACACATGCCAACTGGGCAGTGGTGGAATCCAAAAATTTTAATAACAGGTTCCGATGGTGGTGGGATTCAAACAGTGGCGCCGCCGCACACATGCATTCCAGTCCCTATTGGGCAGGGAGGTTGCTTTAGTAACTCCTTCTCGGCACGCAGAAAAAATTAGTAACCACTTCTAGAGAAGTGGTGAGAACTGGTGGGATCCCACTTCTGCAGCTGGGTGACCTTGGGCAAGCAAGTCACACCTCTTCAGAGCTCTCTCAGACCCACCCACCTCACAGGGTGTTTGTTGGGGGGGGGGGGAAGGGAAAGGAGATTTGAGTCTCTTTGAACCTCTTTGAGTCTCCTTACAGGAGAGAAAGGGGGGTATGAATCCAAACTCTTCTTCTTTATTTCATTTTTAACACACTTCTCCACTAAGGCTGTCAGTGAAACATTTGTCTCTTTCAGGTGAACCTTCTCCTTTGGCCTTGGCAAACTACTGAAAGTGGGACACTGTGTTTAAAAATCACTGACAATGCAGCATCATGGGATGAGTGCTATTTGGGAACAACAATAAAGTAATATTTAATGTCCTTTTTTATTTCACTGGTTGGGGACTGCAGATTAATGTGAAGCCGGTTCCATAAATGTTGAGATCATAAGACAACACAATTTTTTCCCAGCTGAAGTGGTTTGTTCTACTCATTTTTATACCTAAATAAATAATACAATTTAGTTGGAAAAAAACCCTTCAAAATATCTTTATGGGAAAAATCCCAGGTGTTTCCTAAAAATGAAGATATGCCAGAATGGTAGAAGTCTCTTTGCAAGGGTCAATAACATCAGTGTCAATGATCCAAGGAAAACTGTACTCATGTTGTAAAAAAATAAACCTTCATTAGAAGGCATGATGAAGTACAATGTGTTTTGGGTGGATGACCTGAGCAAAAAAAAGTTTATATAGGTCCTGAGCCCAGCCCAACTTGTTCACAAGCACAGCTGCTCTCTTGTGCAGGTTGTCTCTTGCTATCAGTTAGCATGGCCTTTTCTGGCAAATATGAAGTGGAAAGTGAGGAAAACTATGATGATTTTATGAAGCGCATTGGTATGTGTACATAATACTTTTTCTGTTTCATTGCTTAGATAACATTGCTTGGTTGGAGAATAATATTTTGGATGTAAGAAGTTTTTGTTGTTCATTTCCAGAAAAAAAAAATCCTGAAAATGGGAAAGGGGTACTTTTAATTGAAATTTACACTCTGGCAAAAGAGTTTGAAAACTTTCTCAGTATTTGTATACCTGGCATAAAGGAATCTATTGAGAGCCAGCAGGGTGGAGGGGTTAAGAGCAGCAGACTCTCATCTGGAGAAGTGGGTTTGACTTCCCACCCCTCCACATGAGCGGCGAGAAGCAGTGGACTCTAAGTGGAGAACCAGGTTTAATTCCCCACTTTTCCTCATGAAGCTCCTGGATGACCTTGGGTAGTCACAGTTTTATCAGAACTCTCTCATCCTCACCAACCTCACAAGGTGTCTGTTGTGAGGAGGGGAAGGGAAGGTGAGTGATTGTAAGTCGCCTTAAGATTCCTTATGGTGGAGAAAGCAGGGTATAAAAACTAACTCTCATATTCAGAATTCAATAAAATAGAATGCTGCCTGATACTTTTTTTTACTCAAACACTTTCATTCTTATTCAATCTCTTTTTCTTCCATCTCTGATAATTTCTCAAGATGCAGTAAGGAGAAAGCTTCCAACTTCAGATATATGAGACTGGAATGGATCCTGTAAATCCAGTCTGCAAGCAGGGATGAAGACCTGCTGCAAAGAGCCTTCCTCTGATACATGACTCTATATATCAATGACTATAATTAACAACCCCCAAATTATAAAGATAAATAACTATCAATAATAATATCAAACTTGCCCTCACCCCTGTTATTTTTTCCCATAAACTTTGTCCTACATTTGAAAAGTGTCTTCTTCATTCATATTTGCATCTAGCTCTTATTTTGAACTTGAAACCAAGGTTAGTCCTGCCACCTCCCTGAAGTTCTGTTTCCATTCATAATTTTCTACAAAGGAAATAATACCATCCAGCACAAACACTTTTCTGACATCTGAGAATCGGTAACAGGCAGAACATTGATGAAAAATTGATTTGTATTTCCTTTGTATTAGGTCTTCCTGCTGATGTAATTGAAAAAGGAAGGAATTACAAGATTGTTACAGAAGTGATACAAAATGGAGATGAATTCACCTGGTCCCAAATTTATCCAGGAGGAAAGAGTATGTCTAATTGCTTTGTTATTGGCAAGGAATCAGAAATGGAGACAATGGGAGGCAAAAAATTCAAGGTAAGTGAACATAGCTATTGGTTTTATTTAGGCTGGGGGAGAGGTATATCCAGTAGAACTTTAAATGCTTTTTTCTTTGCCCAATAACCCCCTTGCTGTATCATGAAGTTGACATTTCCCTGCCCCTCTCCTGGTTCACAGAGCACCTTGCTGTGTGGTAGTGGGAGAGAAGTTTCCGGTCAAGAAATAACATGACTGCTTGGGAATGTGGACCTAGTGGAATACTTCTTTGGATCTTACTCTTGGTTTTTGCTTGTGCATACCTCTGCCACATGTGTCTTCAAATTAGCTGTATCAAATTTTACTTCTAGAGTAATTTTGTCTGTGATAACTATTGTATTCTAGTAGAAGTGGTGTTCGCAGCTTAGTGATAGCATGTTTCTTCAGTCTCTGAATTACTCTCCAAGTGATTTCATATGGATGTTAAATGCCTGGAAGAGGGGATGAAACTTGCAACACCCATAGGCCGTGAAGTGACTAGAGGCCAAGATCAACCCTTCTATTAATTATTAAAAATCTCCTGGGCATTGTCAGTTAGCCACTCACCATTTGGGTAATGAAGTCAGGGAAGACAAGGGTGGTTTATCTCTCTCAATTATCTGCTGTGCTATAACACCTGAAATTCATCCAAAAACAACATATAGGTTCCAAGGCAATGTCTGGTATTCGAACAGTATCCAATATGGAGCACAAGTGGGCATAATGTAACTTTTCCATGTTTTCTGACTTTTTCAGTTGTAAGTGAAATAGATGTTCACCCATGCAAGGTTGCTGAAGCACAATCACACAGTTTTGTCTAGTTGTTAACCTTTATTTTCAACTGCCAATATGAAAACTAATGCATGTCTATCTGTTACAGGCAACAGTTAAAATGGAAGGTGGGAAAATGGTTGCAACCTTCCCCAACTATCATCATACTGCAGAGATCATTGGGAACAAACTAGTAGAGGTAAATCCTTGCAAATCTTCCTTGAGAGATTAACAGTGTCATGCCAAGACAACTAGTAAAAAGGAGGTAATTTGAAGTAGTGGTGGAGCTACAAGGGGAAGGAGGGTGCATGTTGCACCAGGCGCACGGCTAGTCACCCACGCCCCCACTTTCCCTGTCGCCCCGCCTTGCCAGGCTTGGTTCTGCCCACCAGCCTGGCCTGTTTTCAGCCAGCAGAAAGGTGTTTTCTGCCGACTGGAAAAGGTAAGTGGGTGGGGCTGCAGGGAGAGGGGCTGCGGGGGGTGGGGAGAAAACACAGAGTGCACCACAGGCGCACTCCTGCCCAGCTACGCTTCCGATTTGAAGGGTTAAGTTGGTTCACCATCCAGTAGTATCTTCAGCATCTTCAATTTAGCATGAAGAAAAAAAGGAAATGAACTCTTGACCATTGGAAAACAACAAACAAAAATAAGCTATTAATAAGAATGGTAAAACTTGAGAGCATAATTGGTAATGCTCTGTATTTGCAACACAATACTTGTGGGTACAATGAATTTACAAGAACGGTTATCTCAGGGTTGATATAATTTTGAAGTTTACATTTAAATATGTTGTGCTGGAACAAGTTGTTTCTTGGGCCCAATATCAATATGTAAGCTCCCCGCCACCATTTACACAATCCCACCCAAAGATTCCTATCTCATGCATCATGAAAAAAAAATGTCTATTTTATTTCTAAAATTACATAAGTAGAATATGTTAGTCAGTAGGCTTGCAGCTTAGGCCCCTTCTGCACAGGCCAACAATATATTTGGGCTGGGGATGGGGAAAAAAACTGTTTCAGGGGAGAACTTCACACGGCTCCCGCCCCTAAACCGAGGCTGCCCCGTGTTTCCCCTCCCCCTGAAATGGGATTTTCAAGAATCATACTGTCAGCGATTCTCTTGTTTCAATGCTTGCTTGCTTCCCAGTTTTTGAAGGCCCTCCCTGCGCAGCTACACAACATGGGAGGTGAGTTTTTTTTAAAGACACACCTTTGTGCAAAGGCACAACGGCAGCCCACATTGCTTCTATGACCTCTGCTGCCTGCATGGAGGCATGCGAACAAGACAGCAGGAGAGTAGGCTAATTTATCCCGCCTGCAACCCACTCTCCCGGCGCTGTGTGGAAGGAGCCTTCGGCTGGGGTTTCATTGACCTAGGGTTGATGACTGAGTTGGGATATTTAGGGGGGGGGGGTTGGGAAGGGGAGGGACTTTAATGAGTTATAGTGGTCTAGAGTTCATTCTCCAAAGCAGCCATTTTGTCCAGGAAAATTGATCTCTGTCACCTGGAGATCTCCAGCCCCCATGTAGAGGTTGGCAACCCTATCTTGATCCCAGGCCCTGATGAAACTGCCCATTTGTCCCAATGCTTAGGCCCTGTTTCCATGAATATCCATGAACATTCAGGATGTATGTACTGCAACTGCTTTCCCTTGACTAACTCATAGGCCCTTCTGCTTTCATGTAAATGCCAACAGCATATGAAAGAACACAAGTAGGACTTACAGATTTTACTGGAATGTATTTACATTTTTATTCATCCTTAAATGCAAGCAGTGGGACTCACTCCACAACTCATGGAAAGCCAGATTCACAGCTAAAATCAACCCAAGGAGCCATATGGCTACTGTATGCCCTGTGTATCATTTCACAAAACACACATACACAATATAAAATATAATTATTAATATTAAATTTAGTTTCAGAGGGTAGATATGCTGATGCAGTAGAACAGCTAGATTTGAGCCCAGTAGCACTTTAGAGACCAACAAGATTCCTGGGGTATAAGTTTTCAAGTGTCAAATCTCCCATCATCTGATACACTTCATATTAATATGGAAAGCTTTGCCCTGAAAATTTTGATGGTCTCTAAGGTGCTACTGGACCTAGCTAATATTAAATATGCAACTATAATCTCTTTAGTTACTTTAGCCAGTTTTTGTATTTCTGAGGAGAAGGTCTTCCCTCTTAGCCTTCTTGCTGTCTTTTCAGCACGAGGCACAGGAGTTAAGGTGAGAGTGTAAAATTGGTGAGTTGTTCAAAGGAGAACATGAGCAAAAGCAAAGGCCCCTCCAATTGTGGGATTCAAATAATTTAACAACTGGTTGTTTACAAGAACCATTTAAACAACCAGTTCTGCCGAAGTGGTGCAAACCTGCTGAATCTGACCACTGGGCCCCTCCCTTGGCAAGATTACCTGGGTGGGGAGGGGGCTGCCACATGGTGGTGGTGATTTCACTGTTTCTTCTATGGGGTCACTTTGCTATTCTCCCAGCAGTTGCCCAGGTGCTGGGATGAAAGCACAGAGGATGCACAGAAGGGTGGAGAAGAAAAACTCTTTCACCCCCGCCCCCCACAAGTGAGGCAGGCTTGCATCTTACTCATCCTCTGATCCCTCTAACAGTAATTATTAAGGTGGGCACCATCTGCCATCCACAAGCCTCACCACACCACACAATGGGGCAAATCAGTGCCATGTTGGGAAACAGCGCTCAGAAGAGCCACAGGTAGCCCCTGAGCCACTGAATATCACTGGTACATAGAAATTAGAGGAAAATAAATTCAAGGCCTGGGATCCCAGGATTCCTGTGTCAGTAGCAATTGCAGAGAAGGGAGGAGAATTAGCAGCACATCCCAGCTGAAAGGCTATGTGGTTGCAGCTTCTTGGTTCAAAACAATTCATTTTACTTTGCTGCAGATTTCTACAGTTGCTGGTGTAACCTTCAAGAGAATCAGCAAGAGAATGGCATAGAAAAGAAGCTGGTGAACGAATAATACCACAGCCCTTTTCCACAATGGAAAATGAAGAATAAAGTCTGATATACGTAACATGCTCCTTGTCTATTTTTGTAACTTTCTTCTATGCAAATACAAGGCGAGGGGCAATCAACTAATTTCCCATCTTCAGCTACACCATCTGTGTATCTCCTAGTTGGAAGCCTTCAAATAGTGATCAGGCAAACTTAGGATAGTATTATGGTAAAGACCCAGTAGGAAGGAGCTGTGGTGGTTGTGGAAAGTACTATCAAGTCACAGCTGACTCGGCAGCAGAGGTATGGGTGGAGTTTGGCGGAGGGCACGGTGGGTGCGGCAAGGGGGAGTTGATCTCAGCATGGGGGGGTTTCAGTTTACACCACTGCTTATAGTGATCCCTAGCGGGGTTTTCAAGGCAAGAGTCATTCAGAGGTGGTTTGCCATTGCCTGCTTCCACAGCACAACCATGCCACAGCACAACCATGGTATACCTTGGAATGGAAGTCTCCCATCCCAATTCTAGCCAGGGGTTAGTGACCCTGCTTCTGAGATCTGATGAGAATGTGCTAACCTGGGCTGCCAGGGCGGAGTGTAAAGATGCTGTACAACTTCATAAACTGAAACTAGCAGGTACACAATCCAGTATGAGACTGTGCTATACTCCTCTGTGTCCCCCACACCCGCATAAACCATGTGACTATTGTAGTCTAATCACAGCTGTTGAACTGGGTACGCATGATAAAAACAAGGAACACAAGACTCACATGTACAAGGTACAATATAATCAGTAATCCAGTGGCACCATTATGACAAACTACATTTATTGTTGTAAGTTTTCATGAGTCAGAACTCACTTCCCATCAAATCACTGAAATATGCCTTCTTCTGAAGTCAGTTGTAACAAAAGCTTATAATGGAATAATTGCTGTTCGCCTATAAGGTGCTTCTGACTCCTGTTTTATTTTGCTGCAACAGACTAGTGCTTGTCTGCACATCTAAAATTAAAGTATACCATACAGATGCATTCTAGTCTGTTTGATAACACCTGATACTGAACTGCTAAAGTGGTGGCATGTTATATCCAAGAATAATACCTGTTGCTATTGGTCTCCATTTCCTTTTTTTGCTCTGTCTGACACATGGTTTAGAATAGATAATTGGATCCTGTGCTTATGGAACAACTGTTTCCATGTATGCTAGTCACTCTCTTTCAGCCCAGCCTATCTCACAGGGCTGCTGTAAAAAAAAAATGTAGAGGAAAATGATGCAAACCACCTTGAGACCCCACTGAGGAGAAAGGTGAGATATAAATGAATTAAATAATGGAATCTGCTGTGGATGTCATGTGACATCAACTGCTGACTTGTCAACTGAGTCAGCAAAAGCATGAGGAAAGAGGGATATCTTTTTCAACAGAAACATAATCCGCACAACAGCTTTTGAATATTATTGTACTGTATCATCGGCTCCACTTCCCAGTTTTCACTGCACAGTACTGCAAAAAGGGAACACTGTTAGATGCGATATTTGCAACATATTGTATGAGCATCCAGATCTCTGGAAAAGTAACATCTAAACATCCTGTGACTGAGCCTTTTCAAAAAGTCAATCACTGTGTGGGGAACCAGAACTGTGCTCACAAACCTGCCTATGTCTTGCATGACTTGAGTTACTCAGATTGTATATTGTTTCTTCCCAAACTGCAAAAGAAACTCCACAGAACAAGTGAGCACAAGAGAGGCTTATTTCTAAGAAGGATCAGGTTACAATACTCTCCTATTTATCAAGTTTTTCAGACGAAAAACCAGAGTATTTTCAAATGCCGCCCTGGCCCTGTCTGTTTCAAGACAGCCATGTGGTGGGGCTGTCTTGCACTGTTGCTTAGCAACCAATCTTGAGCATGTGTTCCAGTGAATAGCTCACAGTGCACAAATCTTTTATGGCTCTTTCTCATTGACTGATGTTGCAGTCTCATTTTCATTCAATATTCTGGCTTTAACTTCCATCCTACAAAACTTGAGCTCAGAAGCTTTCCCTTTTTGCTCTCCACTGGAGATCCAGTCTGAATTTCAGACACCCACTGTTTAGACACAGCTTATTAACAGGGAGTTCCCAAAGGAACACGGTACAAAAACAGCCTGCAGAAGACAAATGTACTCCAAAGACCAAATGATGTATTCTTCCTCCCTTCTAATTTTGTGCTGTTTCTATTCTATGGACTATTTTTCTTTCTTTTTTGTATTGCACATCACAGTTCAAAACTTCAGATTCTATTCCTTGGCATTCTGAAAACACAATTATTTTAACTTCTACTACCAATAGGGAGAAAGTAGACTCTGACATTCCTGTTGCTTCTCTTTCAGAATTCATTTGATTATTTGAAAACCAAGGCATTGGTTGGAATGTTTAAGAGGCCTGTCCTCTAACCAGCAGCACTGCCATTTCTTCTACAGCACAGCAGTGATAGGGCATCTATAATTTCAGGATAAGCATTAGGAAGTAGAGGAAAGAAATTCCAACTTGCTGGAAAATATTTCATTTACTCAGCTTGTTGGTATCCAAAACAGACTGTTAACTAGCATAGCTTGGATCCAGACCAGCACTTTTGGGGTGCCTGGCCAATACCTTATCTCCCCTCTCCCTTCTGTAGCCTCCAAAATTTCTAGCAGCAACATTTGGTGGGCAATGGTGAGAAGATCATACTCCATAGGAAGGCATTCTTCTGCTCATGGAAACCCTGTGCTGGATCCAAGCTGGGAGCCAGAGTCAATGGAATAAAATCAGGCTTATCACTGAACTTTTACATTGATATTGCAAAAAATTATTTAACTCTTACTAGCAGTGGTGAGAAAGTGGAATTAGAAATATTTCATGCCATCAATGTTTTAGGTGTACTCAGACAGGCTATTTCAGCATTAGAAAAGTTCACATTGGGTTTTGTATACCTGCAAAAACTTTTCACTTTTGCAGATACATGATATGAATGTCCCTAAGGAAACTACAAGTACCTGACAAAAACATTTATATTTTGTGCGTGTGAACAGATGTGAGTAGATCCTCTTTCCCTTGGGAGAAGACAAAGAAACTCAACAAGACCATTAGCATTTTGAGCTTTTTATTGAATAACCATCTGTAAGATGGAAAGATGACTAGAACTGCAACACAAAAAGGCTCCTCAGTAGGATTTAATAAGAACATACCGGCCTTCTCAGCCAGAGCTTCCCAGGTGATATTTTATACAGTACATGGTTGTAAAATCTACTTAAACCACACAGGATTTTGTAGAAATATAGTTACGTATAAATACAAAAAAACCACAACCCCCCAACACAAACCTACTACACTATTTTTTAATTTAAAAAATCATTAAAAGATAAAAGTCCAACTCTATTGTGTTACATGTTTTGTTAGAGTGTATCATGTCTGGACTGAAACACATTTTAGGGACATGGTTGATTCTGAACACCAAGCTTCATCCAAAAAGGGAATAGTTATCCCTTGCCCTAAAAACCAACTCATCACTCCCTCTTAAAATGATTTTCTCTTTAAAAAACATATAACGTAAAGCAAAATAACCTATCACTACACTCAGGAACACTAGACAGAATAAAAATATATTGCACATAGTCTGGTCTGCAGTTCTGAGAACCTTATTCACAAACAATACTGGCTTTCAGCAACTGCAGAACAATAGCTGCATATCAAGTGAGCATTTCACATTCAGGCGTTCTAATGTTTTGTGACACAGGTTGAAGCTTAATCGCACAAAAATGGTCAAGGCCATGATCCAGTGAGGAACTATGCTCAGCGGAGGCCACAGGACGTAGGGCAGAAGTACATGTTCAGGTGGAGGGGGCGATTTGTAGGCAAATGTGACCCTTCCTATATTCATTGATTTTTCTCTGCAAATGCTGCTCTCTCCCTCAGCCGTACTCACTTCCAGTTTGGAAGTCCAGCTTGTTTCAGAAAGGGGACGAAATTAAGAACAGCCCTGAGAACAACTGGAAGGTTAGCAAATGTTAAGCAGCCCTTTCCTCACCTGAGGATTGACCTCTTTATGCCCCCCCCCCTTCCACAGCTGCCTTACAAGGAAGAGACAATGGGAGAACCTTCTGCTAATCTTGTAACTGGCAGTTCCATCCTCATGTCCATCTAATGCTTTTAGAATAGAAAGCATGGGAAAAACCAGCCTCTGGACAGACAATAGCAAAAGGTGGTCTCTCTCTGAGTTGACCAGTTAATTCAAGCTTATATCAGCAGATTTGTTATGAATGGTGGTACTTAAACTAAGCCGTGGTCAGCATTTCATTATAGCCTACAAAGGCAATGTGACACCGTCAGGTTTTGTGGATGTCTATAGAGTTAATCCAGAGTTAGTGGTTTAAGGACTGCAGTTATTACCTTAGATATTTTCACCCATGAAGCTTAAAAGGTTTTCTTCAACATACATTTCTGTCCATCTTTACTCTTACTAACTCATACTAACCATACTATGCTAAAAGGCAGCAGTTTCCTCAATACATATTATTTCCCCCTAAGATTCTTTTCAAGTAAACATTAATCCCTGACATAAATTGTAAACCACGTTCTTCAAACAAATGATACTTTGTTATGTAAGGCAAGCAGCATCCTAAATATTTAGAGGTAATTTAAGATTGCATTTTAAAGAAAAAAAATACTATAAACATGTGACCCAGTTGGGTTTCTGTCTACTAATGCCACATCTCAAGAGAAAAGGTAAGGCCAAAATGGTTGACAATTCACCATATTTTTGTTATACCATAACATCTGTGAAACATATGGTCAGAGAAAGGAAAGGAACATTCTTCATGAAAATTTCACAGATTGAAGACAATTTGAGAGGTATCTACAAAATGTTCCAGTGTTAAGAACTGCAGCCATCTTATAATAAGAAAGTTGGATGATAACCAGAAATTTCCCCATGTTTCCTTATTCAAAAGAACCATTTTAAAATTCACATCACTTCCGAATTCATAGAAGTCTCTTGAATGGAAGAACCATAAAAGGAAAATTATATTATCCATCCACCCACCACCATTTAATTAAGCCATATTGAAAAAGTTGTGAGGTATAGTGTTGCATTTTTTTCATAAGTTCTGCTATGCTAATTCCTGCAGGATAGGCACCCACATTTTGAACTTTAAAAGCAAAAACCAGCTTCACTGATAGATTGATTTAGTTCCAGTGAAGCAACTTCAGGATGGAACTCTTTTGTCATGTGGTAGGTGCAACCTGGTACACACCGCAAGCAAAACCTTGGTGGTATGTATTACTAATTCCTCTTGCTACTGTTCAGCTGTCAAAACAACCTGCTGTGTATGAATGATGCCTGCTGAAATAACTGCTGCCGTATGTCAGAGAAAGACAGTGTCTCGGCTCTGATGAAATGGCGACCTGCATAGTAATGGGCCCTTGAATGGACATGGTTTGCAGAACAGGTTGGAAGTTGGCTGGCAGGGTGGAGTAGGAAGGCAGTGAATCATCACTATTCCCTGAAGCAAGGCCACTAGGTCGCGGAGCCTGTAAAGAGTCCCGGTAAGCAGAGCACAGATCCTGTATTGGAGAGTGGAACTGTGAGAGGAGCGCTGAGTGCTGTGTCATGGGGTGATATCTTGACTGCTGAAAGAGGACTTGTGTGGGGGTCTGCAGGGCTAGGTTTTCCACAATTTGCTGCTGCTGTTGCAGGAGTGTCATTTGATCCTTACTGGCTTCTTTGATGTCCTTGTTGTGAGCTCTGTTAAGACAAAAAGCAGCAAACCCCGCACAAAAGTTAGTAACAAGAAAGTACAACCTCTTGCTAGCCACCAATGCAGTGGTTCCCAACCTTCCCCCCCACTTTTGAGTTAAAGAAACTATTTTTTAACATAAAATATGTTGTGGACAATAATGTATGAGAGCAGCTGTACTTCTAGTTTCTGTACTTCCAGCATTTGTTGACTGAGAAAATGACAAAAAGATCATAATAACAATGCTCAGTGTGTATATGGATTTGTGGACTCCTTGCTACAACTCTGTGGCACCCTGGCAGCCATAGCCCCCAGTTTGGAAACCACTGTTCTGAGGAGTTCAAGGTGGTTTACATGGTTCTCCCTTCCATTTGATTCTTATAAACAAGGCTGCCAGGGTGGCTGGATCCTACTGAGCTCCAGGGCTGAACTTGGAACTTTGGTCTTTCCAATCCTTGCCAGAACAAGTAAATCTCACAGGCTATGAAATAAAAGAAAACCGAGGTTACCTCAGTGTTAATTGACTCTGCATACCTATTTCTGGAGTGGGGCTTTCTTGCCAGCACTCCTGTTCTTGCTAGTTCTACCACATTTTAGTGCACTGTTTCTCAAAGTCACACTGAGCTCGACAGAATTTACACCAAAAGTTTCTGAAAAGGATTACTACAACTAAAAGTCAATGCCAGTCTCTTCCCCAAGGACATCAATGAGGGTCTGGTACCAGAGCTGGGGTCAGGACCACCTGATCTTTTCACATGGACCACCAATTCAACCAAGAAAAACAACAGTGGGCATGAATGCAGGAAGGGTAAATATTGCACGGCTCTTCCTACCATGGCTGCAACTTTTTCAACATTTGTGAAAATAAATTACTTCTAATTTAAACATTTGTATATTTTCCCATCATTTTATCGTAAAATAATGGTTATGAGCCAAGTAATACATGTTATATTTAAGGTGCAGAACCATTCTCCATATATCCCACCCAAAGCAGCTATTTACTAGAGATGCAAATCCCATTCTGACTCACATCATCCTTTAGTGTGAAAGTACAAGTACAAGTCACTCCCATTATGAACTTGAAAGCAAAATAAATACACAGGGGCCGTTTCATGGTTCCACTGAAGCTATGATTTAGACCCAGTCAGGCTAATAAAGAATATTCAACATACATGAAACAACCAATGCAGGTAATATTTGTAATGTACTGTTGGGAGCAGTCCTGGATTAACGATTAAGCATAATAAGCATGTGTTTAGGAAACCAAGGGGAAAGGGGGCACCACCACCACAAGAAAAGTTAATTCAACTTCAGGTGCACTAGGATCCCACAATAAAGGCTTCTGTCACATACATGTATATCTTACTTACAGACAGAAATGCAGCCAATACCCCTAACTAAAATGCATAAAGATCAACATGTCTCTATCCTATCTTAGTGTCACAACCTAGGGAATGTGAATTCTGGCAGCTAAAGTTACTGACTATAAGCATGTGCACTGATATCATAGCATATCAAAATCCCAACAGAATATCAATGCAACAAGACAGACTCGATGCCTTGTCTGCTTGGCATAGAGGTAGATTTGTTATGCCTGATCAATTTTGACATAAGAGACTTTGCAAAAAAGTAGAAAAAAACTTTAAAGTATAAATAAGTAGACAAGAATTATCTTATCATCCATAAATGTTAAAATGTGATGTATCTTTAAGGTTTTAGAAAACAATTAAATAAGAGGTGGTTTGTTTATGTACACAATAATGGTGGATATCTGTATATTTGTGGCCTGCCTACCTGTGCCCTGTCAGCTAAATCAGCACATTGTAGGCTACATTTTTTATTTTGCAAGGTTCGGAAAAATGTTCCAACTTAAAACATTTGAAATGATAAGTTTTAACATTTTTTTGCATTGGTCCTTTATGGCAATTTAAAATACAGATGATTGAAAAATTGCATTTTTCTACAGCCAGCCCTAGTTATAAGAAAATAAATTGCTTTTTGCTATAAAATGTTAAATACATGAAATAAAAAACAGACTGTATTGTGAATATAATGTGTGAAATCTGGTCAGACTGGACTACAAGTAAAGTGAATTGCAAAGTGGATGGGTCGGGGCACCAAGGTTGGACTGTGCTTATGGCATCAGTAAGACTTAATCCAGCCCTGGTTGGGAGGAACCAAACAATCATGACTTTTTCCCTTAATACTATACGACTAAACCAGGACAAACAGATGGCCTCAAAAGGAACTCAGGGAGAAAATAGGCTGTACTTCCAGTGCTACTTGTGTGACGGATGGGCAAAGATCCTGCCACTTTTTGTCAGTCACCAATCTCCTGAATGTCTGTTTGTTGTGTTGGCAGAGCAGATAACAGCCAACCTGGGTCTATGGATGGCCAAAAAAGCCGGGTGGGGTGGGGTGGGGTGGGGTGGGGAGGGAGGGAGGGAGGGAGGGAGAGAGAGAGAGAGAGAGAGAGAGAGAGAGAGAAACCTGTTTGTTATAACTTAATGAGCCCAGTAAAAAGATGTGTGTTACCTGTAGACAGTTTTAATATCTTTTTACTGAACAATCGTATTTTCCCTAACCCTAGCAATGAATAAAAGTTAGGTTTTTAAAAATCCTAGTTCCCTGATGTCTCATATGAAATAACTTCATGTGGAGGGCCACTTGGGTTCAGTTTGGCAGGAGAAAGTAAAGGTAGAGAACACTACACAGCTTGCTACCAATGTGTGAATGGCATTTAAAATCCTGACTTGTATAACTTGATACTGAAAAGGCTAATATTACATTGATTCTCTTGTTCACACCCACCATCTAGGTCCACACTGCCAGCTTTTTTTTCCACATTATCTTGCAACTACTTTTTGGAGAAACTCAGCGCTGGAAAACTCCTCTAATTCCACTTTCTTGAAAATCTATGCCTAACTGATACAATACAACCACATGGGGTAGGCATGGTACTTCGTCACTTGTACCAGGCTACGTATCTTTACAAACTGCTTTTCTGCAGGCTTCAAGGAACAGCTTCCATCTTGCTGCTGCTTCCCAGCCTTTGAAATGGACAGAGAAGCTTGAATAAAACCCAACTTCTGTATCCATATTTGCATTTTATAACCTAACCATACTGTATTTTAGTAGCTGATCATATTGTATCTGTATTTATTCGATGTTTGTAGTTTACTTCTTCCTCAGTTGTCCAAGTTACCTTTCTCTCTTTTGAATTAGCATAATAAATTACTTACATTAATAACAGATATCCTTAATCGACCTTTTATGCCTGAGGTACATTTTACCAACTCAACTAAACTTTGGCTTAGATCCACATGTGCTGTTCTATCAGTGCAGGAACAGTTCCTTTGATAGAACGGCTTTTCCATCTGCAGAGGAAGAAGGCAGGGAGATTTTTTTGGCTGATTTTTCTCTCTTTTTCTAGACTCCCAATTTGCTTTCTACATTGCTCTTTCTGATGCACTGATACACAGGAACACATTTTTGTGGTGGAACAGAAGACTGCAGAGAGAAAGAAGGTGGGGGAATTGCTCTCCTGTAACAGTACTTTCCTTATGATTAATCCCCTTCCCCATGGGTTGGATCCTATGAACCATAAGCAGAGCAGATATTTTCTTCTCTTCTTCTGGCAGCTGTCTAACTGCTGAAAAGCCAACACTGGAGGACAAAGCACCCTTCTGGCAAAAAGCTATGAAACATGGCACGCTGCAGTGAAGAGGAGGAAATTAAAAAAAAACTGATTCTCTTCTTTCTTGGCCAAATGGACACCTTGCTCTGTCAAGGCACCACCTCCAACAAAAGGAGAGAGGTGATGCCATTCCACCAGGTTCCTCATCCTTATTACACCTCTCAAGAGCCTTGTGACATTTGGGGCACAAGTTTTCCCTCAGTGCCTGAACTGGCTGTTAGAGGAATGCTGAGGAAAGGGGAAGGCAGAGAAAAGATCCCCTTTCATGTGCTTTATACTCGAGGTTTTTAGGGATCACCTTAATGCATGCAATACATTTTCTGTGTATTGATTTGATATATTTATTATGGTTTACAGTACACATACTGGCTCCACAACTCATTAAAAAAACGTTTGGGATAGTGGTATTTCATAGCCTATTCCAGTTTGGGCAGGGTGGAAAGAAGAGGGGGAAGAATTGTTGGCAGGTAAACACCATTTTCATTATAATGCAAGGTATAACCATTATAAGGCAAAATATAAGCAGGGTGTTCTATCTTTGTTCAAAACTTACATGAGCATCATTTCTATGCATGTAGAAAGATGCTCCCAGGAATAACATGTCAGCATCTCGAGCTGTGTGGTCCAAGAGGGAGATATCTCAAGGCAGGCACGAGAGGCACCCACACAAGCAGCAGCGACCACAGAAGGCCGGAAGGAAAGGAAAATGTGATCTGGAAGGCACAAAAGGCAAAATTAGCACCTAAAACAAGCAACCTTGATCAACTTAGCCCTGTAGACTTGAGTGCTGATGATGAGAATATTTTGTGCTGAATAGTGGAAACAAACTACATAAAACGTGCAACTATTCTAACAATAAACAAAGATATCAGAATGAATTTATGGAAAACTAGCTCAAGGCCAATATTGCTGCTTATAGACAATATTGTTGAGTCTACTGCACTACTGTAAAAAGCAGACTTCATGGAAATCCATTGAGGTTTGGAGGGGTGTTCTTAATTAGGCATTTAATACACACTGCCATCAAATCCCAGTTAATAAACTGTGTGTTAATGTAATTCTAAGCACATTTACTAAGGATGTAAATCCCATTGAAATCAGTGTAATTTATTTCCAAATAATTACGCCCCAAGTCATGATGTGTTATCCAGTATTAAGAATCTTTCTGATGGAAAAACTAACGTCTTGGTTTTTTGGCTCCTGCTCAATTCTGACAGCAGGTGAACTTTAGCAATTTTCAATGTTTTTCCTTTCTAAAGACACAGCAGGAGCCTCAGGCCATGGAATCTAGGGCCATTGCTGCATGGACCAAAAACAGCGCCCTAGGGGCGATAAAATCACCGTCCCTGGGGCACTGTTAGAACAGCACAGCAGCGTCGTGCTCTCCCTCAAAAAATGGTGGGAAAATGCTCCTTTCCTAACTTGCTCAATAAGCGAGTTATTTGGAAAGTGGCATCTTCCTGCAGGTGCAGTGCGAAAGGCACCGGCCTGAGGGTGCCGCTTTTAGGTGCTGCCTGTTTGTGTTGTCTGCTTACCTTTTTTCCCACCAAGGCTCACGAGGGAGAAGGGACACGCCTACGCTGCCCTCTGACTCCCAGGGGTCAGAGGGTAGCGTGGGAGTGTCCCCCACTCCCTCCCGAGCCTGGGAGGGAAGAAAAGGTAAGCAAACAACACAGACCAGAGGTGGCTCCATGAGGAACCGTCTCTGTGGCCGGCAGCAGCTTCAGTGGCGCCTGCACAGTCCCGTGCGAACAGTCCCATGGCTCCACCAGCATGAATTATGCTGGTGGCCAGCCACTTCTGCCGCCAGTGCAGAAACTGTCTAGAAACGCTGACGGCTTAATATTGCATGCCCTTGCTTTTTTCAGCTTGCAGAGAGAGAAAAATCTTGAACTCAACCACAAGCAATTGCAATCAGTCCACATTATGGCTTCTTGCACTAGGTGTTGCTCGAACCCTTTCAAATCTGTCATCACAACCTAAAATGCCACAGGAGAAAATGACAACATGACAGATTTTCAGGTTGTGGCACTCAGCCCTGATTTCTGTGTTCAGCCCTATCTATCGAAGACCTAAATGAGATTACATTCTGGAGCATGACAGACAATCTGACCTATTAGATGCAAACCATCAAAAAGCATGATTTCACCAATCATGTCTTAAATCGACATTTATCAGAGGTGTTCATTTTTGCTTGAAGCCAGTAGCAAAATCACACACTTTGAACCAGGGAAAGGTGGGTCCTTGATGCAAAACATTCCTAGCTTCAAATTATGACCATTGGGAACAGAAGCTTCCACCTCTTTTTTCCATCAACACCACAGCAAATCAGACTTGGAATGATACAGCCTCTCCACAGCACTGAGCTGAGAAATTACCTTGCAGTGAGACTTTCAGGAAATAGTGAGCGTATTTCTCCATGAAAGCTCTGATTTTGGTTATGGATGTGATAGGCCAGCCATTGTGTAGGTCAGTCTCGCTAACAGAGGCCAAGAGGTAGTAGTCAATGTAGTGTGCTGGTGTTGGCAGACAAAGGTTCCAGTTGAAGCTTTCTAAGAGCAGCAGTTCCATCTTCAGCAGGTCTTTTTTCGTCAGCGCCAAGTTGAGGTGGCACATGTAAGCAAAGCTGTTCAGCTGCTCTAGCTTTGGCACTTTATCCTCCTTCTCTTCAAATTTGCCTGTTGAGAGGAAACAATTTTTTGGGAATGGAATGATCATCTCTCTGCTTTTCTGTATACTTTACACATATAAAATTATCAGTCATGTCTCTCACAGGAAGGGAAACAGAGAAAGCGTTTAAGCCAGAATTTGCCAAGACAAGCAAATCTTCGCTGATCACTGCGGGCTGGATCCCTAGCTTCAGGAAGTAACCACAGTTAACTTAAGCCACAGTTTTGCATTAAATTTGAACCAACTCAGTGTCTTTTTACAGTTGTTTGTTCCTGGCTTAAGTCCGAACAGAAACAGACTACACTCAAGCTACAAGGGCTGGCAGGAGTCACTGTTCAATTTCCATAGTATTTCAGCTGAGATTTAACTTCTGAAGTAAGAATTGGAAAGCCACGTTGTACCTTTTAAAGTTGAAGAAAAAGCAATCCTATTTATTTGGTTACAGTTGAAATTCAGCTCTTTCTCTTTGGGTTACCTTGCAAAGTGTGCAACTTTGCATATCAAGTTTGATTTTTTTCCCCCTCTGTATAGTTGATTAGATTTTATTCATGTCTACTTTTTGGGTGAATTACATATGCAAATATACTTTGTGATATTTAAATGCATTGGTTATTTATACAGTCCTCTTTTATAATTTGTTTTGGAAACACCTCCCCATCCACATTCCTTCTGGATTCGACTATAAACTGATACCTGCCATTTTTGACTCCGCCTCAACAAGCTTTTTTCTATTTACTATCAACACTTTTCAGACTTGCCAGATTTAAATTATTATGTGCAACATCTTTTTGTGAGGCAGAAAACAAAGGACCAATAACGAACTAAGGAAAGCTACAAGACACCACAAGCTGAACAGCTTCTTTTGCTTTTGTTGTTTTATGAGGGGTGCTCCTTTCTCCCCTTTCTAGATTGCTCCTTGGAATTCAGCTGTGCCAGAAACCATTATGGCTGCCCTCATCAAGGACTTGCCTAACAAGTCCCCCCAAAGCATCTATTTACTACCATGACAGCTCCCCAGGGGGAAATAATACTGAGCCTTAACAACCAGACAGCTTCTATGTCCTTGAAGGTTTGAGGTAGGAAAACATCAATTGCCTAGGATAATCAGTACAAAGATTAGATACCATACAGGATATACAAGATGTGTTGAGGGCCACCAGCTGAGATGGCTTAAACAAGCACTCGTCAAGTTCATGGAGGAGACTTGATCTGTCAACAGCTATTTCCTGTGATGGCTATATGGGACTTCCAAGCTCAGAGACCATCTCTCTCAGATTGCCAGTTGCTTGGAGGGAGGGAGGGAGGGAGGGAGGGGAACACAACAGTAATGGTGGAAGGTTTCTTCATGCCCTGCTTGTGAATCTGATTAGCGACTGTGAGAAACAGGATGCCATACAGCAGAACTCTGACACAGTAGGTCCTATTTGAGTAGACTGGCCAAGTGAATTCAACTTGGACTGTTTTCTGAATTATGGTTAAAATTTTAACCTGACCTTGAAAAGCTCTGTTGGGTTTTATTCAATATTACCTATAAGAATTTCCTCCTTCATGAGAAGCTGTTTGTGTTGGGATATAAGTGCTTTACAGGCACCCAGTTTTTTCACTACGTGTATTATCGTGTGAATCTGGCAAGGCAATCCTGTGGGCACAGCCATTGGTGACTTACTTAGACAAGTACACAGAAAAGGCCACAACCCAGGAATTCATGCAGCTTTGGGATTCAAAGACACATATCATCATATTATGTGTGAAGTCCTGCCAACCTGCAGTCAACCCCAGCAAGGGGGCTTCAAGGCAAGTGAGAAATCCACTGCCTTCCTCTGCAGTCTTTCCTGTGACCTCCCTTCCAAGTACCCACCCTGCTTAGCTTCAGAGCTTGGGCTATAGCAGTGATGGCGAACCTTTTCGAGACCGAGTGCCCAAACTGCAACCCAAAACCCACTTATTTATTGCAAAGTGCCAACATAGCAATTTAACCTGAATATTGAGGTTTTAGTTTAGAAAAAAACGGTTGGCTCTGCACATGTTACTCGGGAGTAAACTTGGTGAAGCAACCATACAATGCTTCGAACGGGTGAATCATGACCCTAGGAGGGTTTACTTAGAAGCAAGCCCCATTGCCAGCAATCGAGTTTACTCTCAGGTAAAGGATCATGCCCAGGCCAGCCTAGATGTGTGTGTGTGGTGGGTGATTTTCCAACCCCCCCGCCCCCCCCGCACGATGAACTTTGTGCGTGCCCACAGAGAGGGCTCTGAGTGCCACCTCTGGCACCCGTGCCATAGGTTCGCCACCACTGGGCTATACCATGCTACCTTCCATCAGAACAAAACATCACATAACAGGAGCCTTTAGGTGCCCTTTATGTGTTTCAGGGCAATGAAGGATGTACTTTTCAGACTGTTGACAATCTTACGAGTTCATTTCTCCTAACACTGAACAGTACATTAACTGGTCCTACCAACATGCCTGTAGACTTTTAACCATTACAATGACACTGTGAGGTGAATTAATGGAACAGCACCTCCCATGGTGCTGGCTAGTATAACACTGATAGGGCACCTCTTATAAAACTGAAATGCTCTCTAGGTGCATTTCTGGGCATGTCATTTCTCTAAAACACAGTGTGATAAGGAATTCTTGTGGATAGGCTCTCCGCATTTTTACCAAAAGGAACTTTTTAAAAAAGCACATCATATGCAAAGCTTGTTTTCTCAGCACACTCCATAGGCAAGAGCTATATTATTTGCCACGAAAAGTTCAATCACACTGCAGCATCAACAGATACGTACTTGCAAGAAGAAGACAAGCGACTGAGATGACGCATAGTTGTTTGACGGCAACATCATAGCGGTCCATAAAGAGGTCCAGCAAGTAGACTGCGAGGTGCCGGGCTGTGGGGCAGAGTTGGCAGCGGCTGCTGAGGATAGTCAAGAGGTCAGCCAAATAGCGCCGCATCCCCATTTGTGAAGAATGAGCCTTGTACACAGGGAGTTTCAGCTCCTACAGCAACACAAAGAAGGTGGGAAGGGGGAGGAGGGGTATTAAAATGAATATTTATTTATAAGTCAGAACACCAGTTCAGCATCTGCCACCTGTTTCGATGCAACTAAAGCAATAGCAACTAAAGCAATAAAAACTTAGAAGCTCTCTTTATGAATAAACATCCAGCATCTTTTGAAAGACAATTCACTTTGCTTCGCTCGTTCATAGCCGTTTGAGGGTCACCCACTTAGTGATGGGGCCACAAATGCCAAAGAGATTCAGTCCACCAAAAACTAGTGGATTCTACATTAAGACAATATTATCATGGCATAGATTAATACCCAACATCAGTTATGGGAATAATTTTAGAAGAGATGTTGACAGGATTATGTACCAATTGTCCATCATATGCTTTGGAGAATCTCTCTCACAAGATATACACACTTTTAATTATTTTATACCACTAGCTATCTTGAGTTTTGAGATTAAGAGAAAAGCAGAATTAAAAATAAAATATGCCAAAACAGTCTTTGCAAAAACAGCTCATTCACGTAAAGTAACTACAAGCATAAAACTATTTTAAAAACTAGACAGGCAGGAAAAATGAACCCCCTTTTACAGGCTTGCTTGTGGTGTGGTGTGGAGTGGAGGGAGAGAATTCAACTTTTTCTGTTAACCTGATACCTACCTTTAAGGTTAAGAGTTAAGAACCTATCTTCCATTTTGTTTTTTAATAATCAAATTACACAAGGTCTTTATGAGGCTTGGTGATTATATCAGAATTAAAATTAAAACAGCCTCATTTCAACACTTAATCCATAGACTATAATTTTCAGATTCACATGCAATTATTTTTAATACACACGTTTGTGAAAAGATACTAAATTTTCATCTAATCTCTGATTTGTATTGAAACAAACAAGGAGATTCCAGAACAAAGATCAAGGGACACTATTTGGATGGTCAAGAATTTTGGTAAAGTCAATGTAAAACAATTGCAATACGTTTTGATGAGTTAAGGCTTTGAAAGTTATTAGAGTGCTTAAAATGACATTGTTGTGTAGTCATTAAACCTAAGGAGAGCATCTTTGTAGGTTCAAACCCCTGCAAGATAAGAACCTTAAAATAAGGGATTCAATGTAAGTGCTTATGTAATGGTCAAGATTACCCATTTCCTCAGGTAAACACAGTTACCGATCTATCTAGGCACCAGAGTCAAATAAACAGGTCAATTACATGGCACCACCCAGTCTTCTGTTTGACCTCTGCAGAAACTATATGGAAGTGTTTAAAAGTCCAGCAATCCAGTCAGGAACAGGAACTTCACAACATTTGCACAGTTGTAATAGAAAAACTGGATTTGAAAAAAAATATTGTTTTATGGAAATCCAAGCCCAAGGGAAACCCCCATGCATTACTTTCTGTTAGGACTAACCAAATTGGCAAAACACAGTGTACAAATACCCGAGTCCACCAAAAGTCTTCATCAGTCTGGATGCTACAAAGATCTACTTGAGGTCTGAAATAGTGTGCATTGGGGAATGCTTGTAATTTTCGTTGTGCGTGCACAATGACAATAAATGCTTATTATTATTATTGATATAGTGCGCTGTGACGAATGAAAACTTATGCTAGAATATGTGCCCATGGAACCCCCATGCATTACTTTCCGTTAATTCCACAGATAAAGTCTATCTGAAGAACATTTTGGTTTTTGGCCAGGAATACAGGAACATTCAAAATTTTAAATCAGAAAATAGATACACTACAGGAACTCAATCCCTCTCCAAAGTTTTATTCCAATGCAAAGCATTGCAAAAGTCACAAAGTAGGTAATGTCTCATCACATTCTAACTACAGTATATACCTAACGCCAAGTAAGAATAAAGTTGAAAATGCCTCCTGTAAAAAAAAGGCTCTGTCCACAAATCCATTTCAAAGCTGTGAAATGTGTATGCCTGATAGAAGAAAACGTGGAAAGTAACAGATATGGCAAGATTCATGAAAGAGGCCCCCACATCTGATCTTATGTGAATCTGAAATTGGTTTATTGGATACACAAAAGGTGGAAGGTACAAGAGTAGATTTAAAATCTAATGCAAATGAGCACAACATTCTACCAACTGCACAGGAAGTAGAAATTCTATTTGTCTAAAGAGCTTGCACCAGTCCCCACTCACAGGCCTGCTACAGTTTAATGGGCACATTTGTTTTGCCTGCTTGCAGATGTCTCCCCTCACCAATCCACCTGGCTGGAAAGACCACCAGACTACGGGGGGGGGGGGGAGAGGGAGAGAGAGAGAGAGAGAGAGAGAGGAGGATTAAGTTACAATGTTAATGTTAACAATCCCTACCTAATTCAAGTGTTCTGAAACTCAACCCAGCTGCTACTTGCCATATCAGACATGAACAAAGGACAAAACACAAGCAGATCATACGGGATAAGAAACAAAGTACCACCCTCAAAGAAGCCAGACATAGTCAGAAACAATGAAGGGGCAATGAAGAAAGAATGTCTAGCTAGACAAAATATAGCCTGCATTTCCAATGCTGTTAAAGTTCCTTGCCCAGGATGAAACTTTTACAATGAGACAACAGAATGTTAAGCATCTGTTTCCCCCAAGCTTTAGACTCAATTTAGGATCACGTGTGTTATTTTCCAGTATATTTATGTACTATTCACGCGAAAAACAAATTCAGACTATCAACACAACACCAAAGCATATTTTTGACTGAGTGATCATGATCTGAAGTATTTACCTAATATTGAAAAATAGTGACATTGGGAACCCACATTCATGGGGCTGAAGAAACTAAATGGAAAGGGCACAAGGGAAAGACTTGCATCCACCGCCACATTTCACTGCTAATTAGGACAATGGGTACATCAGATCATAATAAGATTTACTTGGGAGCAAAAATAGCCATCATCTTGATGCTCAGGATCTAACTACATGCAACATTGAAGCTCTGTGCCTGGATCACCAAAGCTTAATTTATGGCGTCAAAAAAAAAATTCCAGACTGGAGCAGGGATGGTGAGAGATGGATTAAGACTGCTGTGCTCAGGAGGGAGGGGGGGGGGGAGAAACGCTTCCTTCTGCACAGTTTCCTCAACTGAAAATGTCCCTCTTGCTTTAAGTCACAGAAAGGTGAGGGTGTGGTTAGACAATGTTGGTGAAATCTGATCTGTCATAAATTCACTCTTTTCTAGCACTATAACCCAGATCAACTTTTTCCTTTTCTAGCACTATAACCCAGATCAACTTTTTCCTTTTAGGTATCTGCATCTTAATCACATACCTCTCTATAATTACAGAACCACTATAACATTATGGCACCCCCTTTCAAACGATGCACAGCAACCTGAGCTTACTCTGCAGAGGCTAAACATATTCTCATTGTCATTGTTAACACAATGAACAATGGAAAAACAAAACTCAAAGGAAGATATAAAAGGGGCGGATAATATATGGCTTGTGGCCATATGCTATTCCCATGCACATCTGTGGAGAAGGATTTTTTAAAAAAAGAGATACATAAACCAACTTTTATTTTAAACCGAAGTAGATACTTTTAAAACATGACAAAAATATAACTTGCTGAAGAAAGAAAATGCAACACGCTGCCAAAATATGACCTCTCCAAACACATGTTATGACTTTGAAGGGGCCAGCTGGAGTTAGCCAGACAAGCTCTCTACTCAGCTATGAGAGCAGAACTTGCCATGCTTTCCAAAGTTCCTACATCACACACAGCATGCAGATTCCTGGCTCACACAGAACAACCTGCAGCTGGAATGTAAGGTTGAGACAGGACTGCCGGCAGCTCCATTTTACTCAGAACTCTGCTTCACAACACAAACTGCAGCGATGGACAGCTATGAACTTCACCCAGGCTGCTTCATGCATTATGTGGAAGGCAAGTCCCCAGCAAATGCAGGAACATGCAACAGGCAAGCACATGCTTTAAAAACCTATGCCCTTAATCAGGTCTAGTGTATGATTATGTGCTTTTAGACAACATTTGTGAGCACATTCCTTCCCCACATTGCAGAGGTTTAAAACTTAGTTACAACAATGGGAACCAGCCTTTTCTTTAGCATATGAATCAGTCCAGACATAAGTCGTGAGGCTGATCAGCATCCTTCCCACAGGTGGGGCTGGGAACTCATCTGTGCAAGGCTGGTTTTCAAAAACATAAGTGTTAAAACACACAGCTAACAGAAGCACACAGAAGGTCTTGAGTCCAAGACAAAATCAAGGTGCCCTCCACCTTCATTCTTCAATTCTCCATAAGCTAGAAGACAAGGCACCCCAAACAGGATGCAGTAGCAAGCATCTCCCACTGAGCAACAAACAGATGCTAGTCTTGTCTCAGCACAGAGTGCTCACAGAACAAAAGGAAAACAGAATGGCAGCTTGGCACACTGAAGGCAAGGTACCAAACAGCTCAGGCAGGTCAGAACACAGTGGCAACCCTCTAAGATCAAACAGAGGATTGGACTGCTAATGATGTCCCTGAGCAGTCAATCCACAACTATTCCTAATTGTGGTTTCCATCCTCAGTCCCATCCCAAGTTCACACATTATGGCAACAGCAGGTGTGATGCAACAACTGCTATTTCAGTGCTCAGTGTGAACTTTAATGATATCCCACCCCCCCACTTGACTACATTTCTAAGCAGATGCACTTTATTTGGCAGAAAAACCCACACATGACCATGAAGGAAAGGTGGAAGGGGAGGAGACATGATGAAGAACTATATAAATATTTCCCCTATTAATTCCCCATTCTGTAAAGCCTTTACCACTTGAGTTCTAGCTTCTATAGAACCCAAGCATGATTTCCTATCAAGACTTTGACCAGATCATCTAGATTCTAGCCTTACTGGAGCTAAGCAAGCATGGAGCATCAAGCAGATGCAGGCCACACCTGGGGATCTTTCCAGCATGGTCAATGTGAAGGAACTGCTTACAGGACTTTTCAAAGGAATACAGCCAAAAAATTACAGCCCAATGCTGAGCATACATTTACTTGCCAAGTAAATGCCCATTGACTGGGGCATTCATTCTGTGCCTGCTAATTTCCCTAGGGAACCACAAGCAACTGTATTAACACACTATTATTTATTTTTGATATTTCTATTTTTTAATCCAGTGTATATCAAAGAAAATAACATTTGAATGATGGACTATTTAATTTCATGCCCAGTGTCAATTACATATGGCTTTCTTGTACAGAAGGAGTAGTCATTCTTCTTTAAGCAGCTCATCACCATTACAAGAAACACTGATCAAAGCAGGCACCAGTGAGGGGAGAAAAGACAGCTAACTTAATCAAACCTTCAGTCTCAGAGTTCGATGAATCTCTGTTGCAAGGTCTCCTTTCCACCATGGCTCCTCCATTTTGATACTTCCCATCCAAATACTAGTTCCTGAGGGAAAGGCAACACCTGGAGCAGGAAACAAATGAAGAAAATGAACTTAATCTATTTTTTCAAACGACTCACAACTTCACAAAACCTAACTTGCCCCGCGATAGGTATCTTTCAGACTTGGTGTTCCCTCAAAAGTTTGGTTTTTTTTGGAGATACAGAGAAACAGACATAATATCAGTTGCATAAATCTTCTTGGAAGGACCAAAAGCAGAGGAGTGAACTCCCGCAAAGTTCTTCCAGTAGTACAAAGGGTTACTACAACGCCATTACCACAATCTGTAAAAGAATTGCTACAAAATTTAATGTTTTATTATGTTATCTGCAGTATTACAGCCCGCACCCACATCCCGCAATAGCCATTCAAGCCAGAGCTATTCCTGGCGTCTCTCCGATTTTTACTAATCCCCCCCCCCTTTTTTTTTTTCTTCAAGAGAATACTTTTGTGGGTCTCAGCAATGCCGGCACTGGACTACCTCCTCGGCCACGAATCTGAATCCTAAAACAAGCGATGCAGAACGCAGCAAATTTAAAACTGCCTTTCCCACTGTCAATTCGCGCCCGTATCCTTCGGAAGGAGGCGCTTCCAAGTTGCCCTAAACTTTAAAAGACTTCAGCAAGTACAAATTTTTATACACCACGCGAACATCTCGCGCGACGGTCACCTTTGCCGGTGACTCCTGGACGGTGACCTTCAGCCTTTGTCTTATCAGGAATTCTTCGGTTCCTGCTGGAAAAACCCTCCCGCCCGAAAGACAAAATAAAATCAACCCCCCAGCCTCTGGTCGAAGAGGCTGGAGGGAAGGGCGGAAGCCGGACACATGCCCCTAGGGTGTGCCGTGCCGGGCGAAAAGCGGGTCAGCCCACCGCCTCCCCCCCGCCCCCCACCAAAATCTCTGTTGCAAATGTAATGGTGTGCGCGCTCATTCACTCAGGAGATTACACGTTGACGAGTATCATGGGCACGCGCAGAACTCCAACCCCTGTGAAGCTGCCCGGGTGTTGTAGTTCTTTTCCCCTCGCGCAGTTTCTACCTGGCAGCCTCATTCATTCGCCCATCTCTGGTGTGGTTGATGCATTGATCAAGCCTGATGCACAGTTTGCCTTCTTGCCGCTTTAACAGCCCTGCAGTCCTAGCGCCAGGGTGTCACTCACTGTCTAGGACACCCAGATTCTTCATTGTGCACCCCTTAAGAGGCAGCAGGCCCAGAGGAGGGGACAATTATGAGAGGAGCACAGTCACCAGCAATGATAGTGAACCTGAATTGTTCCTTAGAAAAGTTGTATGCTGCTTCCAGGCAACTCACAACAACAAGCACGAATACTAAGCTGGTACATTACAACTTCCTAGGCCTCTGGGTGAGGCTCGAATTGTAATGAAAGGCCAACAACGAGCTAAAGAACTGGCAGCTCTGAAATCAACCATAATAACAACAACAACAAACACTAGGGCAGCCCTTGAAACATCTTCAAATTGACAAAATTAGCATCTGTCAGGTTCAGGTGGCAGCCCTGCTGGGATCTGCACAAATTCTACGCTCATACATTACAACTTCCGAGGAGCAGCAGTGAGGTAGGAGGTTAAGAGCTCGTTTATCTAATCTGGAGGAACTGGGTTTGATTCCCAGCTCTGCTGCCTGAGGCTTATCTGAGGAATTCAGATTAGCCTGTACACTCTCACGCACGTCAGCTGGGTGATCTTGGGCTAATCACAGCTTCTGGGAGCTCTCTCAGCCCCACCTACCTCACAGGGTGTTTGTTGTGAGGGGGGAAGGGCAAGGAGATTGTAAGACCCTTTGAGTCTTCTGCAGGAGAGAAAGGGGGGATATAAGTCCAAACTCTTCTTCTTCTCTGGGTGAGGCGCTAATTGTAATGAAAGGCCAACAACCAGCTAAAGAACTGGCAGCTGTGAAATCAACCAAAATAGCAGCAATAAACAACAAATAACAATAAACACTAACAATACCACCATTCATAATGTAAACTTGGCAGAATGACAGTGTCATCTGTGTCCCTTATTTTTCTCCCCACTTACAAGGGTATGGCTGTATGGGAATTTTCGAGGCTTTTCAACCTCCAAATGTGGCCTGGAGATCTCCCGGATTTATAACTGCTCCAGACAACAGAGATCAGGTCCTCTGGAGAAAATAATCATTTTAAAGGGCTCTCCTCCCCTCTCCAAACCCTGCCCTCTCTAAGCTTCACTCTCAAATCTCCTGCAATTTCTCACCCTGCAGTTGACAGCCCTCGAATTTTCCTACACTGCTACTATTGCAACCAGGTTTTTTGTGGCTGCTGTCAAGTCATAACTGACTAAAGGAAACTTCATAGGGTTTTCAAGGGAAGAGATGTTCAGAAGCAAATAGATCACACTTCCTGCATTTGTTTTATACCAAACTGGAAGTAAAAAAAGTCAGTACTAATAAACCCCCACAAGGTTCTATGAGGCCAAACAAACAATTCTGTTTGTAGTGTACTGTGAATTATTCCTTACAGCAGGGCCTTACCATTGATTTTTTTAATTCATCCAAATTTCCCACAATATACAGCCTTTATTATATTTACTAAATCCATAAACAAATACAACAAATGTTGTCATTGTTTACAATCAGATATAAATAGGAAACTAACAATGCAGAACTATTTTGGATAAATGTGGCTTGTCCTTGGGACTGGATCGCAGAATGATCCGATCTGATCCCAATGAAGCCCAAATATATGTGCCCTAAAACACAATCCCAATAAAGCACACACATAACATGTTCCACATCCAATCAGATATTTTACCATGAAAAAATACAAAGCAAAACACAAGCTTAATTACTGTTAGCTATATTTTGTGAAATTATGTATCTCACTTTCTTTTGCACCTTGTAGAGACTTTTTATGACAACTTGTCAGTTCTGTTCCACCTTTGCTACTTCACTGGTTTTAGTTGTAACCAGAGCAAACTTGTGTTGTAACAGCTTAACTGTCATGGTTTTCTAAAAAGAATCCTGAGATTTGGAGATTGATAAGAATGGTGGTTTAACACAGCTGTTCTCAAACGTTTGCAGTTCAAGGGCATTCGTTCTGATTTAAACTCATTCAGCTGGCAGGCACCAAACACCTGCCAAGCTCCCTTTAAAGTACATGGGAAACCATACATTCCCCAAAGGGGCCTCCTTCTCTGGTGCCCTGAGAAACACAGTAGTTTAGAAAAAGTTTAAACTAAATGTTTGTATTGTCTGTACCTGGTCCACACAGTTGGCTCTTACAGGATAGATCATTCCAGTGGGACACAACTCAAAAGGCCAAGACTCAGGATGTATTTTTAGAGAAGGGGTTTTAAAGCACCTATTGCAATGTGTCTTGTTTTAATTCAAGGTTGTAAGTTGCCCTGAGCCTTCTAGGGAAAGACAATGAAGAGATTTAATGAATGAATGAATGAATGAATGAATGAATGAATGAATGAATGAATGAATGAATAAGAGATCAGTTCATCTGCAGAAAATATCTGCTTTGAAAGGTGGACTCTAAGGCATTATAAACCACTGAAGTCTTTTCCCTCCCCAAACCCTTCAGACCCCATCACCAAAATCTCTAGATTTCCTGCTGGGCATTATCACCTACGTACACAAAGTAGTGTCTCTCTGTTTTTATAATTCAATTCTCAGCATTTAGAAAATAGATTGAAAACCACTTCACTTTTAAGTCTGAAGTTGCCATGATGGATGACTGTGTTAGGTAGAGCTGTTAACTTCCAGTTGGGTCTGGAGATCTCCTGGAATTATAACTGATCTCTAGACTACAGAAATAATTTCCCCTAGATCTCGGGTGCAGTTTCTTGCAGCGAGGGACTGAAGAGAGGAGAAATAATAATAATAACAAAGAGTTTGTTAACAGACCTTCAGCCCGATCGCCATCTTGGATCTAATTTCCCCTAGATAAAATGGCTGCTTTGCAGGTTGGTGTCGATGGCATTATTCCCTGCTGGGGTTCATCTCCTCCCGAAAACCTCCCCTCATGTCCAGGAATTTTCCAACCTGGAGTTGGCAACCCTTTTTAGGACTGCACTTCAGCCTTACTCAGTCATTTAGATTTCCTCGGACTTCAGGGTGCTGGTCAAAGCATGAGATTAGGCTCTGGAAGACTCAGGTTTGAATTCACAATGCCATGGACATTTGCTAGATGACCCTGGGCCACTCTTTCTCAGCTTAACATAACTTCAGGATTGTTGTGAGGATGAAATGGCAAAATGAATAATGTTCTGAGTCACTTTAACCTCCACTAGGGGAAACAGTGGGATAGAAATTATTAAATAAATACAAGCCTGGAAACCAATCCAGTGCCCACAAAGGGTTCCCATCTCACCACATCCTGTCCATCCATACTCTGCCTACATCTGTCCAGCCTGGTCTATGTTATCCAGATGGCTTTTGGAAGGGCTCACCTACCATTTTACACCCTTGCCTCCCCGCTGGGGTGTTGTCACAGATACCCTAAGTTTTTCTCAGCATTGAGAAATGCTGTTTCTGATGCTTCTTCGCAAACCTCAGAAGTATACAAGAGAAACATAGTGACCATTCACACCAGCTGTAATTGGTGAGCTCACCATCTCCCTAGTTCTGCTCAGCTAATCAGTACCTGCTGTGACTAAGAAAGGTGCAAGATTTGATTCAATCTTGGTTAATATAATTAAATTGACCAATTCTAATTCAGAAGTTTCTTCAAAGGAAACACTGATATATACACTTGTTAGGCAAGCTGAAATGTCAGGGTTTTTATGTAAATGCTCATAAAATGCTGATTATGACCACAGCAAACCTCTATTAACAACAGTGGCCATGGAATTACTCTGATCTGCTGCTTCAGGCAGTAAATTCAGCCTAGGCTGGCGAATTTAAGGACCAGATACCAAATGAAAAGGTGTAGTGGAGCTACAACAAGGACATGTTGAATTACTAATGATTGTTATGGAATGATTGCATGTTAGACTAATTCACCAGTTTATGCACTTGGGGGGGGGGGCATACAGTTTTTTGCTTTGTTTTTCACATCAGATGTAATATAATTTGTATTCTTGTATTTTTGCCTTTGCCTTGGTATCATAGGTTTTCCTTTGTTCCTTATTATATGTAAGGATCAGACAGCATTTGTTGACTTTTTTTGACTGATCAGAATGTTTAGCCTGATCTCATCAGATTTCAGAACCTAAGCAGGGTGGATCCTGACTAGTACTTAGATGAGAGACCACCAAGGAATACCAGGTTGCTATGCAAAAAAAAGGCAATGGTAAACCACCTTTGTTGGTCTCATGTCTTGAAAATCCTACTGGTTTGTCATAAGGCAGATGTGATTTGATGGTACTTTACACACACAAGAATGCTACAAGGCAGAGGCACAATGACACATATTTCAAGCTATTCCTACTGTGATTAACATTCATTTGACAAAGTCTTATTTGCATTTCAACTGTGGAAAGACTATGAGGGTTGAAAAATATGAACAGGTGGATTTTTTGCAGAATGAGTAAAGCACAGTGGGAGAGATTTAAAAAAAATAAAAACAAATGTGTAATATCCCTCACAGTAAGGAAATCTGGGAAGATTTGAGAAGAGGTAATTATTCCTGTCCCTAGAAAGTGACTGTACGGTAAATTTAGGAATGATTGGAGAGGCAAACACAAAGGGATCAAATATCTTGATCATAACAAACTTAAAAACAAGGCATTCACTGCAGTAAGGACAGATGTGAAACTAGTTTGTTGCCTTGTATACCAGCCTATAGAGAAGCTGGGACAGATAGACAAATAAACCTGGGACAAATTTGTCTTTAGATTGAAATAAAATAGGATTAGTCAACATGCTGGGAACAGCATTTGTTTCTAATTTTGTTTGCCAAAGTTTCTTAATTTTTCCAGATGTTGTAGTTGAGAAGAAAGTAATTTCAACAATTAGATAAACCAGTTGGTACCAATTATAGTACCAGAATGCGAATAAAACATTTAGCTCTCTAAGGCTTTCTGCCAAGTAAGCTTGATGCCACATGGCATTGAATCACACTTCTACTTTCTGCAACAGTGTTAAGGATTATTTTCATTAAAATTGGAGTCATCCATCTAATCTTTTTAAAACATATTTATTTAGTATATTGGTAGACTGCCTTTTGATCATATCTGATCTTTAAAGTAGTCCACTATAGAATTTGACAACTTTCTCCTCATCAGTGGCAACATGTATCAACCCCTCAGTCTGAATGGAAGACCCTTTGTAACAGATGTTTTTAAACCAGTCCAGATGGTTTCAAGGGATATTGTCTCTCTCAGCTCCTGAAGAATGACATTTTGTAGGCAGGGAGCAGCAGAAAAAGTCCTCCCATGGTTTCAACGAACCAAATGTTATTTAAAGCTGGGTCCTTAAGAAATACCCTATGTGTAGATCTCAAGTCCTGGGTCAGACAGTACAGGTGAAGTAGAAACCAAACCATTTATTGCTTTAAAGGTTAAAATTAACATCTTGTACTGGGCCTGGAAATAAATTGGAAGCTATGTAGATGACTTAACAACTAAGCATTCAAATCAGAGTGGTACATCCCAGTAAGGGTCCCAGCAGCTGCAGTGTGCATCTGTTGTTGTTTCTGAACCATCAACAGTTCCCTATAGAACATGCTACAGTAGTTAAGTTGGGATGCTATTATGGCATGTATAAGTCTGTCAAGGTTAGTTGTCTCTAGGCTGTCCAATTTGGTGAACAAGCCTCAGTTGGTAAAAGGTACGTGGGCAACTTCTGACGTTTGTTTTTTCAGGATCAATGTAGGAATTGGAGAAACCACAGCCATGACAGGTGCAATCTGAGCCTTCAGTGTTGCTGGGCAGGAGAAGAAGGTGGTGCCTCTGGGGGTTGGAGAGGAGTTGCAGGGGTGGGTATGTGGGTGGACCTGGCTTAGAATTAGGCAACTGAGCAGACATCCAAGCAAAGGGAGTGAGCAATGGCAGCACATACATACATACAGCCATCCAAGCAGAGGATTGAAGTATTTGGTGAGCCTTTTTTCATGTTGCATTTTCCCTAGCCGAATTATGCTCATAAGACTGCCATTTGCATTGTTGGACAAAACAGAGATCCTGAAAGAGATTCTGTATGTTTTCCCCAATGAAATAAATACCAGCCCTGAGGGGCCATTTTTATTGGACAAAACAGGGATAAACCCTTTTGCTGTGGCTGATACATGCCCTGCCCACCCTCCTGCTGTGTCACACCACTTTTGACTCAGTCATATTCATCTACAGCTGAGCCAGCCAAAGTACTTCACCTATGGCTGGGATTCATTTGGCTATCTGCCATCCTACACCCTGATTTTCTTCCTTCATTGGCAGCCAGAGAGGCTTACAACATTGTTATTCCCTCTTCCATTTTATCTTACTAACAGTAATATTATGAAATAAGATAGGCTGAGTGAGAGAGACTGGCCCAAGGTCACCCAGTGGGGCTTCCAAGGCAGAATGGGGTTCACACATGGGTCCCCCAGGTCTTCATCCAACACTCCTGACCACAACAGAACATTGTCTCTTCTTCCCCTGCATGCTTGACCCAGAAAATCTCAAAGCGGAGAGCTTAGAACCTTAACAGACTTACTGAGCATTAACAGTTTTAGATTAAAATTTTATAAGAGAAACATAATTAAGTATTGGAGAAAATATGAACTTAAATAGTTACCAAATATATGAGATCTGTAGAAGGGACTAAACTCCTTCCAGCTCTGTCTCAGAACTCCTAACAACTGCCTAACTGTCAAAACAACAGAATCTTGGAATACCCAGCAGAAACCTCTGCCATTGCTTAAAGGTATGCTGTCAACATGCCATGGAGCCCAAGCCAGGATATTCTATGATCGCCCAGGCTTCTTTTCTTAGTATGGAGCATGTCCAACATGCTTGAATGACTGAAGGAACAAAATTAAGCCAACAACAGGGAAGGAAACGAACACCATTTCTCATTTTCTCAGGCACACAATTACAGCTCATGAATATCATCTGGAACATTTGAGTTCCTTACTGTCCAATCCAGAGGGTGCTGTGACCAGGGATGGCGCTGCTCCTACACCACCATACCATCTCCAAAAGACTTACAAGCAGTGAGGGAAGGTATACAAAACTCGAAAAAACCTGGCTGCCTGAAAAGTGCCTATAGGGCAAAATGGATTTATGCCACGCTTTCATGTGGTGTAAGTCTGTGGCCAGGGAGGGGGGCATTCCCAGGCCCAAAGCCTTGTGGAAGCTGACTAAACTTGGCTGTACCCCAGGAATGCTCCTAGGCTTCCTCCAGTTACACCAGCATCTTCCATTGGACCAGTGCGGCTCTGGGGAAGGCAGCCTCTTCCAGGTTTGGTGCTGTGGAGCTGTGCAGCACCTGTTTGTCCTTCCTGCTGACATAGCTGCCACTTACGCTGGCAGAGTGGGCAAATACTTCCAAGATGTGGTTCGCCAGATTGGGCTGTCACTTTGTAATTTAAGCCCAGCGTTGAGACTTGCATATCTGATATCTCAAAATAGCAGTTGGGGTATGTGAAGAAGACAGAAGAGTATTGATTATTAATCTGTAAAAGATAAAAGCATTTTCTGAAGTGGCATAAAAATCACTTCAATCATTACCCCTAAATGTACAATGAAATGTATAATGAAATCAGCTAATTCCCATCTCTCTTTTTCTGGGTAAGAAAGATGGGAGTCAACTGCCATACTCTATTCATCTGGAATTGTACAGTTATATAATAATGGTAGATGGGATGCCAGCTATGACATCAGGGGATGGATACCAAAGTAACATTTTTTTTCAATTGGTTGTAGAAAATACAAAACATTCATAAAAAGCAAAAAAACCATCTTACTGCACATCCAACGTCAAATTATTGAAAACTGCATTGCAATTATTCCTGGGTGCACATAGTTAGCATGCTGAAATGTACTTCTATTATAACACATGGAAACACCGAGGGACATTGTTGCAAAATCCTTTTATTGGAGCAATGGCAGATATCCTTACTTAAGTAGTTTTTTTTTTAGAGGAAGACTTCAAACTTTAATTGGTGGAGTAGCAGATTATGACAGTACTTTTTGCAGTTAAAATAGCATTCTGGCATTGTATTTATGGCACTATGAATCCTCAATGGTTTGCTATAGCTGTTGATAAAATTCCAGTGAGTAAACTATTATGGCAAAAAAAAAGGTAACAGATCAAAAATCTTGTGGTACCTTAAAGATTCAGGTTTATTGAGTCCACTTCATTAGATGGATGAGGTGAATTCTTAAAGATTTATATACACAAAGGGAAGGCAAAATTAGAACAGACTTAAGCTGATTCCACACACGAGTGTAAAAAGTTCGACCCGGTTCCCTGAGAAGGGTACTGACCTAGGTCAAAGGCTTTGTTGTTTCCCACTGCAACCGAAGTCATCTAGCTGGATCCCAGCTCGGAGGGTGGGATCATCTCAGTGCCTCTTCACTGCTCCGTCCCAAATTGGCTACTGTTTCACATGGCCCTGTGTCCTGCTTTTTTAAAAAATAAGATACGTAGGAGCTATGTGGAGGCGACACCACAAAGCGCCGTATAGATGAGAGCAAGATTTGTGCGCCCAGCAGTCGCTTCAAACACCAGAAGAAGAAAAAATGTGCACTTTTCGCTGCGGCGAGTCTTCAGCTCTGTGCATGCCCAAAGTACTCAGCTGAACAGGAGACTCCTGGCGCCGAGATTCCCCACTCACATGGATTCAACCTGATTTCGACCATGGTTCCCGAAAAAAGTGGAGTCGGAAATTTGACGGTGAAACGGGGTGACGCTGGAACGAACCCACATCGAACCCAGTGGTTGTGCGGAGTACCTAGGCCAAACTTAGGTCGAATCTAGGTCGATAATGTAAGTGCGGAATCAACCTCAATTTCTGATATGTCCATACAAAACTCAGAAGCGTACTGACAGCACACTACATATTCATAAATCGCTGCAGTTCTAATAGATAACACAGACTACTTATGTTAAAGAATTTAACATCGAACCTGGTGTTCATGCATCCAATTTTGCAGTTTCTTATTCATTGGCAGGTTTTCTACTAATGTATAGTTACATCTATGTGTAAAGGAAGCCACAGCCCTCCCTTTTCAACACCTGAGCAAGGCTGTTAATGATAGGAGGTTTTGACGGGCACTTGATTCATAGAGTCACCTTGAGTTGGAAACGACAGCACTTAACACACACACAGTTTGCATCACAAATTCCTGACAACTCGTCATGGGGACAAGGTAGCATCAAGAGGGATGACAGGGAAATGAAGAACAGCTTGGGAGGATCCTCTTATCCCTTTCCTTCCATTATATTAATTCACACAAGTTGACATCTCTGCTACTGTCCCGCTCACACAGAAGTCTGTATACTTCACATACAAGCTACAAGCGTCAAGGGTCAGTGCTATCAGTCACAGACCAGGAAAGGGATCTGGGCGTCTTAGTTGATAGTTCCATGGGAATGTCAACTCAATGCATGGCAGCTGTGAAAAAGGCAAACTCTATGCTGGGGATCATTAGGAAAGGAATTGATAATAAAACTGCAAAGATTGTCATGCCCTTATATAAAGCAGTGGTGAGACCGCACTTGGAGTACTGTGTCCAGTTCTGGTCGCTGCATCTCAAAAAGGATATTGAGGAGATAGAAAAAGTGCAGAGAAGGGCAACAAGGATGATTGAGGGACTGGAGCACCTTCCCTATGAGGAGAGGCTGCAGCGTTTGGGACTCTTTAGTTTGGTGAGGAGACAGCTGAGGGGGGATATGATTGAAGTCTATAAAATTATGCATGGGGTAGAAAATGTTGACAGAGAGACATTTTTCTCTCTTTCTCACAATACTAGAACCAGGGGGCATTCATTGAAAATGCTGGGGGGAAGAATTAGGACTAATAAAAGGAAACACTTCTTCACGCAACGTGTGATTGGTGTTTGGAATATGCTGCCACAGGAGGTGGTGATGGCCACTAACCTGGATAGCTTTAAAAGGAGCTTGGACAGATTTATGGAGGAGAAGTCGATCTATGGCTACCAATCTTGATCCTCTTTGATCTGAGATTGCAAATGCCTTAACAGACCAGGTGCTTGGGAGCAACAGCCGCAGAACCATTGCCTTCACATCCTGCACGTGAGCTCCCAAAGGCACCTGGTGGGCCACTGCGAGTAGCAGAGAGCTGGACTAGATGGACTCTGGTCTGATCCAGCTGGCTTGTTCTTATGTTCTTATCACAGTATCTAGAGGTGGGTGATGCAATCCTGGCAGAGGTGCTGTGGATGAGGAAAGAACTCCCCAGCTTCTCATCTGTAGTTTTGACAGTATGAGTTGGAGATTAACAGGTCTGGATGCGGTTTTTATGGGCCAGAGGGATAGCTAGGGTTGCCAGGTCAGAATGGGGTAATATCTGGAGATTTTGGGGAGGGTGGGGTTTGGGAACCCTAGAGATGGCCATGTTTGTCTGTTGTAGCAAATATAAACAAATGTCTTGTGATTACTCTAGAATAAACCAACATCTCTGTGTCTTGTCCATAATCAGTATATTTATTTCCAGCCTGAAGCATACAGAATATAATCAATACAGCTGCAAAATGGAGCTATGGACAGAATGGGGGTGAACATTTTTCTACAAACCTGAAGGAAGTCACAGGATTGTAGATAGATTTGAAACCTGGGCAGGGGGAATCTGGTGATTACAACTCCCCAATAGAAAGAAAATATGTTAGTTTAAGAAAACCTATGGAATTCTCAAAGGTTGTTGGGGGTTGCTAGGCAACCACGACCATATTGCCAAACCTTTCCAGCCTTGATTTCTATAAAGCAAAGGGGTGGGGAGAGAGGCAGGGAGTGGACTGGGAGGCTTTAGACAGAGTTGCCAACTTCCAGGTGGTGGCCGGAGATCTCCTGCTATTACAATTTATCTCCAGGGAACAGAGATAAGTTCACCAGGAGAAAATGGCCACTCTGAAAGGTGGACTCTATGGCATTATACACCACTGAAGTCCCTTCCCTTCCCAAACCCCTCCCTCCTGAAGCTTTACTTCCCAAATCTTCACATATTCCCCAGCCCAGAGCTGGCAACCCTAGGTTTAGAAAAGGTCCTCCATTGTCATGCCTCCTGATGGAGGCTAGGGTTGCCAACTCCAGGTTGGGAAATTCCTGGAGGTTCGGGGGGGTGGAGCCTGGGGAGGGAGCTCAGCAAAGAAGCGATGCCAGAGGCTGCTAGGGTGGTCAGCCTCCAGGTGGGGTGTGGAGTTCTCCAAAAATTACAACTGATCTCCAGAATGCAAAGATCAGAGATCAATTGCAATACTAGCCCGTGGTGGCGAACCTTTGGCACTCCAGATGTTGTGGACTACAATTCCCATCAGCCCCTGCCAGTATGGCCAATTGGCCATGCTGGCAGGGGCTGATGGGAATTGTAGTCCATAACATCTGGAGTGCCAAAGGTTCGCCACCACTGTACTAGACTGTCAGGATTAGAGCTCGGTGTGCTGGTGTGATTCCTAAGTTTATTTGTCTTTCAGTATTGCACTGTCAGAAAAGTGAAATCTCCCAGTTTTTCATCTCCCCACTTCCTTGCAGACCCCCAGCTTGTTAAATACAGATGATAAAATCTTTAGATGGAGACCTTTTCTGTGTCCTGTATGGTTTCAGCGTGTTATTGACATTATACAGATGTGACCTAGCACAAGTGATCAATAGTGATTACCTTATATAGAGGTCCTGGTACACAGAGCTCAGCACAAAAAGAGACCCAAAGATAACTGTCCTGTATCCTGATCAACAAAGTCTAAAACCTTTCTCTGAACTATAGACCCCTTAGGAAGGCTTTAAACTGCTGAATGATATAGCAGGATACAGGGCGCAAGGAGTACCCTTCATGATTTTAAATCACATGAGACAACACAAACATTCCCTTGGGAAAATAGAACTGTGTTGATTGGTAAACTCTTCTCTTTTTCTTTCCCATCTCCACTGTAGATTATTTGAATAATCAGAGTTTATCGACAAGAATTATTCTTCCAAGGGCTGAACACACTAAGATAAAGAAACATGTAAATGTATGTTGAATCCAGATGTCATGTAAAACCAGGGTTTAATCAACTATCACGTATCCTCTGAGAGAACACCATTTCCATTTGCAGAAGAAGTTGCGGCGATTTCTGCTGACTCCTTTCTCCCAGTGCAGACTCCCTCTTTGCCCCCTAAACTTTTCCCAAGGGTCCAGTGACTCCCAAGAACAAAATGGGTGGGAACTCAGTGGGCTACAGCAAGAAGGGAAAGCCATCCATAGATGAATGGATGCATGTCACTGGTTAATGCAGCCATTTGAACACAGGCCACTCCACTAACTATGCTCACTTAGCAAACTGGGATCTGAAACCATGGTCAAAGTTGTTTTCTTAACTACACTTTGTCTTAACAATGATTTTGTGAGATATCAGAAAGATGGCTATGCTGTAGGGATGTCAGTTCTGGGTCAGGAAATCACTGGAGATTTTGAGGGGGGAGCCTGGGGTGGGGTACAATGACATAACAGTTCACCCTGCAAAGCAGCCGTTTTCTCCAGGGGAACTGATCTCTATCATCTGAGGATCAGTTGTAATAGCGGGAGATCATCAAATTCCACCTGAAGGTTGGCAGCCAGCGTGGCGTACCGCCCATTGGGAAAAGAGGGCAGTTGCCTTAGGCGCCAAAATTTTTCGTCACATCGGAGCACCTGATTTCTAAGCCCTGCCCACTCTGTACAGTGGCCCACAAGCCACCAGAGGCAGAGCAGGAGAACAGGGAGCTCTGCCTCCAGTGAACTTGGGCTGCTGGGGCTGTCCAGGAAGGGTGAGTGCTGCGGCTGGGCTGCTCCGCCCATGGGGGGCATCAAACTCAGGTTTTGCCCAGGGTGCCAGTTTGCCTAGGTACGCCACTGCTGGGGTGACACAGGAGGAAAGGAAAAGAACAAAGGCAATAAAGCCAACATCTGAGTGGTGTTCTGGAAGCCAAATCCTGGTTCCAACAAGTTAACTGTAAATTAAACCAGGGATTTGTGTTACGTCTGGGCCATTTATCTGGCTATCAATATTGTAGCCCTGATGTTTGGCCACAGTCCATATTAATTAGGCCGGCCATGGCAGAAAGAAGGCTGTTTCACAGCTATATGTACATTGTAGCTATACCTTTTTCACACTCCGTTTCCTGTTAGAATTTATTGGCAATGGAGTCTTTCCTTATATTTCATTGAGGTAATCCTGGTCAGCATATATCAGAAACCCAGTGAAAAGGCTGTCTGTCCAGTATGGGTCATAAAAGAGTCCATTCTGTTCTGCGTAGAAGATCTGTAGCCAGACCTCATCATCTTGTTTTAGAGAAAGAATAGTTGATCCAGAAGCTACATCATGGTTACCAGTATTGGCATCAAATGTTTTTATCCGGTACTGTCCATTCTGCACTAGCCCAATAGCCAAATGTTTATTGGCCAAAGTGATGTCATAGGTAAAATAGTAGATGCCAGGGATACTGCATACAAATTTCCCACTGGAAGCATTATAATGTTCACCTTCATTCATCAGGATCTTGTCAAACTTTATGGGCAGTCTCTCCCTTGGGTAGCTTTTGGTCACTGCAACGGAGAAGGCTGACTTGGCTTTATTGGCCCCGCAGCTGCAGGGTCCTGGCATCCCAATGTCCCCCCGTGCTCCTTTAGGGCCTTTCTTTCCTGATGCCCCATTTTTTCCAGGGTTTCCTTTGAGACCCTTTGGACCACGAGGACCAGCTTTGCCAATGGCTCCGGCTTTTCCTTTTGGCCCTGGTTTGCCTGAGTTTCCTCCTTTGCCTTCTGGACCTAAGAGACAAATCAGCTTCAGTGAGTTTTCATATGACTGATTTGAATGCAATATGCAATCATCTTTATACTTTAGGGTGTCCTTTAGGATACAACTATGATGAAACATCACTGGACATTTTTAGTAATGGTAGACAGGAAGTATCCCAAAAGACAGATGCTTCCTATTATATTTTGAGTAATTGTCAGCACTGGTTGTTCTGCCTGTGCTCACCCTCTCTTGCCAACTCCAGGCTAGACAATTCCTGGAGATTTGGGGGTGATGCATAAGGAAGACAAGAACTCCGGGTCCAGCCTGGAGGTTGGTATCCCTCGCTCATATTGCTAGAAAATCAGAATATATCAGCATCCTGTACACAGAGAATGTAACCTTTTAAAGAAGACAAATAATGTTCATATTAGGATAAAAAGTGCCACTACTAGCAGAATGGATCTGTAGAATCCAACCGAATAAAACCACAACTAAAAATAAACAAGTCAAATTACAAAGAAGCAAATAACCTTCTGAAACCATTTCCCCTCCTTACCCAAAGGAATGCTTAAACAGAACCGTTTTACCTGCTGTGGGAAAGAAAGGAGAGGAGAACAGAAGGACTTATCTGGGGGAGATATTCTAAGGCAGTGATGGCGAACCTATGGCACGGGTGCCAGAGGTGGCACTCGGAGCCCTCTCTGTGGGCACGCGCACACAGAGTTCATCATGTGGGGGGTGGAAAATCACCCACCCACCTACCCACCCACACATACACATACATATACATCTAGGCTGGCCTGAGCCACTGAGCACGATGTGCATGCACCGCGGTGAGCAGGAGGACTCGGCTGGTAGCCCTGGGACTTGCTGGAGGCTGGAGCAGGCTGGCCCCTGCTCGAGTGGGTGGGGCGGAGGAAGAGGGAGCCAACCATTTTTTCTAAACCAAAACCTCAGCATTCAGGTTAATTGCTGTGTTGGCACTTTGTGATAAATACGTGGGGTTTGGGTTGCAATTTGGGCACTTGGTCTCGAAAAGGTTCACCATCACTGTTCTAAGGTGTAAAGAGCAGCAACTGTAAACAAATCCCTATCCCTGCTTCCCACCTGCCTCAGTTTGGATGGTTAAGGTACTTGGAACAGAACTCCCAATGGTTATTTTGCAGGTGGGGGTGGGGGGTGTTCTTTAGAATTTGGTGGTGCTGGTGCTTATTTTAAAAAGCCCCTTTATGTCATTTCTTCATTTGGCTGGTGTGGGTTTCCCTGCAGTTTGTAAATTTTTGCTGTGATCAAGATAGAGATGTGAAAGGAATCAGCTGCTCACCTTCTTCTCCCACCGCTCCTTTCTCCCCATCCTTTCCATCCTGTCCATCTCTTCCTGGGAAGCCCATCCTTCCCATAGTCCCAGGTGGACCTGGAGGTCCTGGTGGTCCTGGAAGGCCTTTTGGTCCTGGCATGCTGCAGACAAGTTGCCGGGAGCCTTTCTGGCTTTCTGCTTTGACAAAACTACTGAGAAGATGATTAGCGATACAAGGCACAGTCCAGACAAACAGAACCAAGAAAATCATGATGAAGTCTGTGAAAAGAGAGGGGGGGGGGGCTGTTAGCAGACGTATTTTGTATTCTTCAGCTCACAAAACGTGAAAATAATAGGATTGACACCTTTGTCTAGTTCACTTTTATCCCATGTTTCCTCTGAGCTGCTCAGGGTAGCACATGTGAGTCACCTTTCCCCAGTCTGGGCTTGTTTAACAAAGGACTGAGCTGAGGCTTGATTGAGTTATGTTGAGGAGTGGAGGAGGTTTGCACCTGGGCCTTTTCTTATATAGTCCAAAGGGTCTGGGGCAGCTTCAGAGTCTGACAGAGCTTTGTTTAGCATTTCCATGGAGATTTCAGGCAGGTGAACTACTCCCTCCTGGGGTGCCCTGACTAGTTCCAGGTCTTTGGCAGTCATGTTAAGAGAGGTTTCCAGAGAGGGCATATCTAGGGGTCCCTGTGGTATCAATGGCAGAAATCCAAATGAAAGGGAAAATGGAATGAGGCACAGAACCAGATTTCAGTTGGGATACCAAAGAACTGAAAATATGCAATGGGAGCTAATGGCAGACCTGCCACTTTTGGAGAGAGAGACACTCCAAGAGAGAGAGAGCCTTTAACACCTGTCAACTGAGCAGAAATCAACAGGTGCAGCTTTTCTCACATTGCATCTCCATCATGGGAAATAAGGTTATTTTGTTCATTTCTGCCTGTTATGCCACTTCATAGTTCACAGTTCACAGAACACACTTTTTCTGCTCTTCATTTTTGGGTTCTTTCTTTGGGAGTTTCATCATCTTGAAATGTCAGAACTTCATGGATAGGAAGTTCATATCTGGAAATAGATATCAGGGTTTGGAGAGTTTATGCACTATAATTCATATTGCATGCTTTTAAATTTTTTTTTTAATGCATGCGTCGAGCTGTGGGAAAAGAAGGTGTATAAGTTCAAGTAATATAACATTATAAAATAAATTGTCATCACTTCCCAAGCCTGCCCTCAGATCTGGGGAAATAGGGGATCAAAGGAATGAAGTGTGCATGGTGTATGGGATGAGGATAAAGCAAAAACAGTTAGCACATCATTTGCTTTGGGACTTCACATCACTGGAGAAATGTGTTATAAATTATTGCTGTTCAAAGAGCTTAACCATTTGGGAATGTATGTGATTAAGAACATAGTAAAGGAAAAGAGAGTTAAGAAAATAAATTTCAGAGAAGCTCAGATGATAACCTTTGGGTGGGTGGGGAATCTCTTTGTGTTCATATCAGATGACTGCTGTCCAAAGTAGGACACTGGCTACCAAACCTCCAAACCAGAGATGGTTCAATATTCATCTCTGTCACAATCTAAATGAGGGAATCTGTGTTCTGATAAATCCCAGCAAGTTCACATCTGCCTCTTTTCAGACACAAGGCTTTGTTTTGGCCAAGGCTCCAATTGGGCTTCAACTCCAAAACCTGTTTCAAATATGAGAGCTGAAAGCTGCAAATAAGAACAAAACTCCTCTGGGCAGGTGCAAAGTACCTCCCTCCCCGCTCACTGCTGAGAAACTGAAGTCAGGCCTCACGGATTCATGACCAGGATGTCTGGGTCAGAGGATATGAATTCCAGACTAGCTCCTTTTTAAAAGTGTTGTAACCAGAACAAATGAGCTCCAGATCTATTCCTGCCTCAGTACCTTCCATATTTACAACTTTCACATTTACAACATACAGTGCAATGCAATGATTCTCTGGCTAAGGTACCATCTGCTCTTCCCCAAAGGAATTTTCTTGCCTAAGCCAGACAAACAAAGGATCCTGTTTCACCCAGGAGCTAGGCTGCTTAGAGCCATCTAGGGGCCCCAGACAAAGACCCCCTCCCAGATCTAATTCAGTCATCATAGGAATAATTTGCCAGTATCCATGAACCCCAAGGTGACTGCAGACTCCATACATTTATCCACATATGTTTATCCCTTTCTCTCAGCAACCCTCTCCAGGATTGCTGATGAGTGCTAGTATGACCCCTCTCTTTGGTCTCAGAACACCAAAACAATTATAGGATGATTACACTGCAGACTGCTGATTCCAAGACTCACAATGAAAATCTAATCCCTGCAGGCTGCCTTCCCGCTCCAGGATTACCCACCTCAAGTGGAGCTGGAGTTCTCCTGGAATTGCAACTACCTTCAGACTTTAGAAGTCAGTTACCCAAGAAGAAAAGACAGCTTTGAAGGTGAGTGGCAGGGCATCTAATCTCTGCGGAGCTCTCTCCTCTTTCCAAATGCCAACCTTACCAGGCACTATTCCCAAATCTCCAGCACTTTTCCAAGGTGGAACTGTCAACCCTGCACTTCCACACCTCAAAATGTAGCATAGGCATTTCATGGGGACACTTGTGCACACACAGAGAGTTGAACTGTCTTCCAGAATCTTTTATATGTTTCCTCAAAGCAAAATGCTTTTAATGTACATATACTGCATGTTTACTGGCTCTGTTTAAACAAGCAAAAGTCTACTCAAACCACCATCAGGATAGGGTAAGACGAAGCACCTGCAAAGGGCAGAGCACAGCAGTGGTGGAGGAAGTCAAGTTGTGCTTTTGATAGCTGTGAAGAGCCATATTGAACAGTTGTGTGTTTTCCTTTGTGTGAACTTCATTTCTGTGACTCCTCTGGTCAATATAACTTGCAGACCTTAAGGAATTAGCACAAAGCTAACATGCATCTAGTTTAATGATATAGAATGAAATTCACTGAGTTACCATGTCTCAGACACCCCTCAACTAATTCCACAAAGAAGCATGCAGTGACACAAAGGCTTCCTGAACTGTTATGGGGGATATTGATGACTATTATCATTTCCTACTAAAAGGGACCAACTTATATGGACTGTATCAAATACAAGGGGGTTGTCAGTTCTCTTCCTCTGTATGCATCAGTTCTTAATCAGAACGTTTCACATGAACAAGAATTGATTCCTTCTACATAGGTTGGCTGCACAGAATGCCCCCACATATTACTAAATAAACACAGCTATGTTGCAAAAGGTGCTCCCATAGTGACCCATATGCCAGCCATGACTGCAAGTCTACTTGGGAGAAAAACTGCTAATGCAAAGGTCATCAAACCCATGTGGGAGAATCCTTCAATTTCTTAAAGAGAATCATGGAAAGTAGCTGAAAAAACTCCAGATTCTTTTTGCTTTTGTGCTGGTGCATCATGATTGTTTCAGCTGAAAAAATAATTGAAAAAAAGAACCCAGCAAGATTTGAAGATGGACCAAGACAGACAGATGCAACATATGAAAGATGTGAATCAGATCAAGGGTGGTGATACTGGAGGAAAAACAAGAAGATGTGCATTTATTGAAATAATGGTGTGCAAAATCCCTCTCATTGTTAATAGCAGTGAGCAGCCTTTAAGACTGGAAAGGAAGTCATTGTCTGGGGGAATTCAGCAGGAGACAAGTACAGAGTGATACCAGGAAGGACTTGGCCTCTTGTCCCTTGATCCAGTCCAAAAACTTGGAACTCAGCCCCAGAGCTTCTGTTGCCATTGAGCCTGCTGCAATTGTCTGGGGTTGGCCTAAGTAAAACTCTCCCTGTTGCATCAGTAGCAAGAGAAAAGACTTTGCACAGTTTGTACAACCAGCTCTCTTAAACAACTCAGCATTGCCTCCCTGCAAGTCAGCTATGATCCCATTGAAAGTTTCTATACAAGTTTCAAGTGCTTTACCAGCCTGACTTTGCGCATTTTGCTTGGGAATAAAACCTTCTGAACTTTATGGAAGTTATTTCCAAGTAAATATGCTTAGAATAATGGTTGCAAACCTCACTTGGATACATTTTTATGAAAGAAAGCACTACTCACAAGCACAAATTCCTTCAACAGGATCCTGACAGCCAGTAGGAAAACTGCTAAATCTCAAACCGATAATTCCCCGCAGAGCATCCTCTTTGTCCAGTTGAGTGTGATTCCTAGCTGCAAAGCACTCCCTTTCAATAGGCTGGAAGCATTCTGGACGGTTTCAGTCAAGTTTGTGAAAGTGGGTTTCTTTCATTTGCGTTCTCCGTTCCTTGCAACAGCTTCAGATTTTGGCTCAGCTTTGCCAGAGGCATATTTTGATTATTGTGTAATGTGTTTGAGCTTCTGCCTCATGTCACGTGAGGTGGGGAAGAAAACTTCACACACATGTGGCTGAATGCTTGGAAAGCTCCAGATGCTTGGAAACATTCCTTCTCCTCCTTTGCTGAACTTGAATGCTTGAAAAGACCAGGCTTTATTCAGCATCTGCCACAGAGCACACAGAACTGATGTTAGCTTGATGGCTGACTGGTGTCCTGAGGGCTGAATTTCACCCCTGGCAACTCTGCCAAATGTTAATCAGGGTGTGGTAAAGAATTTGTTTATAGTTCTACTCCCAAGGAAAGGGTAAATATTTTCAGATTGAGCTATTCTGTGCTTCTAACTTTCTTGCAGTTTTTACATACAGTGTCCCAGCTATACTCCAGTATGTGTACTCCATCATTGTAAACTGATCCTGAATACAAATGAGCAAGATGGGGGACTATACCCAAAGGATGTTGTCTTTACCACTGCAAATCAATCAGAGCATGCTCTCTCTGTGGTACAAGACTTGCCAGGAAGCCAAAAGACATAGCCTTTAGTTCCTCCTTCTGTAGCACCCTGCCAGATACAGAGTCAGTCAGCATGACTAATGACTGTCACTTAGAGGAGGGTAAGGCACTGTTCCAGTTGACTCGCAATAATGGGTTTAAATTATGGGCAGAAAGATACTGGCTGGATATTTCTGGATGACTCATCAACCTTGGATCCTTTTCAGTCCAGCTTCCATCCTGGCCACGGGACGGAGACCATGCTGGTCGCCATCACAGATGAACTTCAACTACAGCTGGACCGAGGTGGGTCAGCACTGCTGGTGTTATTAGATATGAATGTAGTTTTTGATGTGGTCAATCATGATCATTTGGCCCACCGCCTCGCTGATGCTGGGATTCGAAGGGCAGCCTTGAAATGGCTTACCTTGTTTCAGCAGAACCAGGGACAGAAGTTGACGGCTGGTTGTGGGGTTGATGTCCCAGCAACAGCCACTAATTTGTGGAGTGCTGCAGGGGGCGATCCTTTCCCCGATGTTATTTAGCATCTACCTGCAGCCCCCTGCACATCTAGTTTGGAGCTTTGGGCTGGGCTGTCCCCAATATGCAGATGACACCGATCTATTTCTGTTGATGGAGGGCTGGGCAGCTGCTGCCCCTATGGCTCTAGCTCAGTGTCTGGAGGTGTAGCTGGATGGATGAAACAGAGCAGACTGAAACTAAACCCATCAAAGACAGAGGTCCTGTGGCTGGGCCGAGGAGGGACATTGAAGGGCTTCCAACTGCCTTGCTTAGATGGAGTAGCTTTAACACCTGCCACTTCTATCAAGAACCTGGGTGTGACCTTGGAGTCTTCCTTATCTATGGAGGTCCAGGTCTCACAGATGGTGAAAGTCACCTTTTCCCATCTGCACCAGGCCAGACAGTTGGCCCCCTCCCTATCCCGTTCAGATCTGGCCACAGCAGTCCTTGTAATGGTCACCTCCAGGCTGGATTACTGTAACTCGCTTATGCAGGCCTGCCTTTGAGACTGATCTGGAATTGAGACTGGTTCAGAATGCAGTAGTGAGACATATTACAACAGTCTTATGCCAGCTGCACTGGCTGCCAATTGAGTTTGGGATCATATTCAAAGCGTTGGTTTTAAACTTGAGTAGTCTGGGACCCTCATATCTTCGAGACTATATCTCCCTGTATCACCTATGGAGGATGCTTTGATCGTCTGAAAGTAATCTGCTGGGGGCCCCCAGCCCGAAGGATTTCTGGTTTGCCTCAACCAGAGCCAGAGCCTTTTCAACCCTGGCTCCTGCCTGGTGGAACTCTGGCCCTTTCCCCTCTTTAAAAATAATGCGCAGGCCTACCGGTTTCGTAAAACACTGGCGTTTTTGAGCGCGCAGTCACAGTCCCCACTGCAGCGGCTCCTTCGGAAGACCTTTTGAAAACCGCGAACCTAGCGTGGCATCAGAATTCTTGCATTCCCCCACGGCCGCGCGCTACTCGTTGGTGGTCAGGGCGGGTCTCCAATCTGATTGGTCCGTGTGCCGTTGATGGGCAGGGCAGGTCTGCACTCCGATTGGTCTGTCCGCTGGCTCGGAGGTCGAACAATTATTTTTAAAAACGAGCGGGGAAGACACACCCACAACTCGCGACACACAGTCGTCCTTTGCAATTCCATAAATTTTGCAAAAACCTTGCGGGGACTCATGTGCATTACTCAACATTCACTTTTAAAAATCCACAATGGTCCGCAAGTGCTACGACAAACCATGCCGACGAACCCCTGTTCACTCGTCCAGGCGAGTAGACGAACAGTATGGGATCATGCGGCTTTTCTTTTCGGCTTTTGAAGAGGGTGCGCTGGATAGATCGCAGAGAAACGAAAGCGTCTCTCCCCTTTTGGTGAATGTCACCCCCCTTCAATCGCGTTTCGAATGCTTGAATAAACGAATAAACGAATATCTCTGCAATAAGCAGATAAACGAATAAACGAATAATCGATAGAACAAGCAGATGAAAATGGCCGCGTGCACTCAAGGCTGTGAGCAAACGCCTGGCTACTGGTAAAGAAAATGGGGGAAGATGACGATGCGCACGCAGTGCGCACGCCCCGCCTTCGCCTGATTGGACGGGATGGGCCACGTCACTCAGAGCGGCGGGAAGTCTGAAACCCCGGGGTGACCACACACCCTTCCCCACAACCCCGCGCTCTCCGCGAGGTTATTCAAAAAGCTCAGTTTTGAAGAGGAGCGGAAAACCGCGCGCTGAGGAGGCGCGAGAGCGGCTGCATCGGGGCGGCTGCGTTGTCGCCGCCCCAGTAGTGGGGAGTGCCGCGGGACCCCGCGGTACTTCCGTAGAGAAGCGCGCGGCATAAGGTAAGTGGGGAAAGGGCCTCTATCAGCTGACATCAGGGCCCTGAGAGAGCTTAATCAGTTTCTCAGGGCCTGTAACAGAGATGCTCTACCATGCCTTTGGTTGAGGCTATCTCGTGAGTGGGGTGTGTCATCTGGAATAGCCGGCCTCCCTCATCCATATTTACATCTGACATTAAATTATTACTACCTGCACCATATTATTAGAGTCTTCCTCCCCTCCATTGTTTTTTTTTTTATTAGGCTTGAGGATATAAATCGGCAGCCATCTGTATTGGTTTTGCATGGCAATATCTAAGTGTTAGATTGTATTTATTGTAGGATTTGTAACTTGTATTATTTTAATATCTACTTGTAAGCCTCCCTGGGCACAGTCTTTGTTGGGAATTCACCGGGGTGTAAATATAATAAAGAAATCTAACAAAGTACCAACTGAGGGTAGAATTTGCAGTTGCCAAACAGGAGGTGTTGAAAACTTGGAACATATATTATTTGAATGCTCATACTATGATGAGATACGTTGGATGCTTCTGTCCTTTGACCAGACAAACTCTCCTTTGGCTAAGAAAGAAAAGGTTAAAATACTGTTATCAGATACCAATAAAAATCTAACGTACCAAGTTTGCCTGGATATCAAGTAAAATCAGGAAGGCCCGACAGAGTACTACTAGCTCTGCCAGCTAATCCTTATTATTAATTATTATTAGACTGACCTTCCACTCATTATCTTGAGCTGATGTTCTGAGTTCCTGAGGCCTATTATCTGCATTTTATTAACTGTTTTAATCTGTATATTTGTAATATCTGTAAATTTTATGATTTTAATTCTTTTGGATCTTGCTGGTCAATGACCGTAAATAAACTATGATGATGATAATAAAGAAATATAAGGATTTTTTTTTTACAGTCAGAGTAGTTCAGCAGTGGCTATCTAGGGAGGTGGTGAGCAGTCTTCACACAGTGACTGGATGAACACTTGTCAGGGATGTCTTAGGGTGGTCTTACATTAAGCAGGGGGGTTGGACTAGATGGCCAGTATGGCCCCTCCCAACTATGAGGCAAAGAAGCGGCCGTGACTTACCACGGCCGCCATTGCTGATGGGGAAGGGACAGCCTCCTTGGTGGCTGCCACCTTCCCTGGTGGCCTTGCGAGCTTCCGAGTGCTCGCGAGGTTTTTTCCGGGCCCTAGGGCGCCAAGCAGTAACGCTGGGCTCCCTGATGTTGGTGGGGAGGTGGGCCTAGGCAGCCTTTATAAGGCTGGGCCTGGCCTACTCTTGGTGTCAGCGGGTAAAATACCTGCTTTATTGGAACCTCCTTATGAGATTTGGGGTAGAGCAAGCCAAGGGGTAACCTGCCCAGATGTGGGCTTCTATGGCTTGCGCCCCTGGCAGCTAAGAGTCTTCAGGAAGTGGCAACCGCCCATCTGGAATCTCACAGCTGCTCCAGCGTGTGATAATTTTTCATCGGCAGGCGTGCTGAGAAAAATTTAGGTGTCTGGGGGACAGCACTCGTGCTGCCCAGCACACAGATCAGACCCTCATGCTGCGCCTTACGCTTTGTTTACCTTGAACCAATTTTTGTTAATAAAATGGCTATGGCCAACTTTTTCCCACACAAAAAAGAGTGTGTACTTTCATTTATTCCAGGAATGGCAAGGAGGCCTTTAGTTACTTCCCTCAAGCAGCAAATGCCTCACAGACTTAATTTTGTTGTTGGATGCATGCCTAAGTAGCATATGTGCTTACCCACACTTCTGTAAAAGTCAAGAATCTATTCCCAATTAGAAAGGTACCTTGATATCTAGCAAACAATTTCATTTATATCCTGCTGCATTGACTTTGTCGTAACGTTTTTATAGTGGGAAGGTGGAAAACATGTGAAAATGTTATATGGTAAGCAGTTCTAGAGCAGTCTTCTGGGGGTGGTTTTGTTTGGGAGAGTGAACAAGCATTAGAGATCCACAGGATTTATTTACAAACTTACAGGTTAAGTGTAGCTGAGGGCAAAGTTACTACTACAGGGCACATCAGATCCTGCACAGTGCCGTGGCGTTCCTGGCTTGAAAGCCTGGGTAGAAGCTGACTAAAGCCAGCTCCACCTGTGAACACCCCAGACTGTTCCCCTGTGCTGGCATCCATTTGAATGCCAGCATAGCTCCATGGTGGCACTCACCTCTAGGTTTGGACGCCATGTTGTGAGGTGCCTGGACTTTGGTGTTTTCCCTTTCTGCTGGTGGAGGTTGCAAACATATTGACACGAGCCCGAGCTGCACCCAAAGCCCATTTTGGTCCCTCTTGGATTAGGCCGTGAAAGGCCGTGATCAAAGTATAGATAAGAGGCACTTAGCATTCAAACAAACAGAAGGAAGCAGAAGGAAAGCATGTATTAAAAGTTCTTTGTAATACAGCTCTAGAACCTTTTCCAGAAATTAACCAGAACCCAGTATTGCTAGATATAAAATCACACAAATAGTGATCGTATTGTAAGATTAACATTTTTTAAAAATGAAAAGGACTTAAGATAGCAGAGAATTTTACAGAGAACAATAAATAATTGTAATATTATACAGAAGGGGAGCTGGCCCACAGTTCAGATTTAGGACAACGGAACCTGTGAATCTGTGTAGGTTAAAGGTTATTTGGGGGTGCAACTTCACACATTTTTGCATGTGCATTTGCCCTGGGGGCACCTCACTTTGGAGAATGTGGCACTAGAACTGGACTTTGGACCAGGAAACCCTCAGTCCTTGAAAGTGGGGGCATACAATTTATGGTGGTCCAAACCTTATTTTGGAGTGCAGAGCTTTTAAATTATCTTAAATATTTGTAACAGGATTCACAAATAAGCAACTGGGAACTAGCTACAGCCTTCTGCCTGCTTCTCTCTTTCTCACCCTCACCATTTCCTTCCCTTCTGGTCACCTGGGAGGGGCCACCTTCTTCAGAGCAGCCATCTCCCAACAATTGTGTCTCCATTCAGAAAATATCCATAGTCGTTAAGGAACATTAACATTCTTTTGTCAAAGGCTCCAGCCCCCTTAGGCCGAACACATTTCCACTGACCAGACAGCAATAGATTTCTGGAGGAGGGAGGGGTGATGCTTAAGACACAGGAAAGTTGAGGCAAGTTTTGTTTGGAAGAATGTAAGTGATCCTGCATGTTTCTCTACTGGCCCACTTTCATGTTGGCTTCTTCCCTCTTTTTTTCTGCATCTGTTTTTAGACTATATTGTTGGGTTTTGGTGAACCTGCCCAACAATGCCTGCAACTTAGCAGTAGTGTTCACTTTCTCCCGATGCGGGTTACTGTTCTTTGTAGAAAGAGAAGGAAATGCCAGTTGAATAGCTGTTTGTTTATTCTGTGTGCTCTTGGACATGAATGAGCAAAGCCTTGTTTGGACTTAAGATGCCATAAACCACAGAATGTTGTAAAGCTCCTTTTATCTACTGGCTGCACTAGACAAGCCCTGGTCAGTTTTCTTCTTGCCTCCTCCTTTGCCTCATAGCAGCCTCTCCAGATGCTATCTGGCATGTCCTTGCATTGCTGAGATGCTTTCAAAGTGTTATATATAAGTAGACCGTTTAGTTGAAGGACCAAATACAAATGCATACCTAGACTCAGTCAGAGGTACATTGGGGAAACTCACCTTAAATAGTGCTCTTTCATTTGGTGCTGCAAGGAGAGGAGGAGGAACTTCTGGTTTCTCTCTGGCCCACAGTTGCCAGCAGAAATGGGGGTGGGGGCAAGCTGTTACTATGTCTGCTGCTAAAAGAGAAACCCAGAAGTTCCTTCTTCCTCTTCAGTGCTGAGACATGAGTGTTAAAGTGAGGTCTCCTAATATATGACTGACTGACTGGTCACAGTAAGGGGTGGGGGCAGAGGTGGGATCCAACCAGTTCTCACCGCTTCTCTAGAAGTGGTTACTAATTTTTTCTGAGTGCCGAGAAAGGGTTACTAAAGCAACCTCCCTGCCCAATAGGGACTGGAGGTGCGTGTGTGCGGCGGCGCCACTGTTTGAATCCCACCACCATCGGAACCTGTTATTAAAATTTTTGGATCCCACCACTGGGTGGGGGGTGGGGAAGAGGGCCAAAACAAAGTGGTTTTACATAGGTTTCGGGCTTTTCATCAACCTGCCCTCGTCTCAAACTTTAACTTCTTTGGTCTCAGAACTCACAAATCTCTTATGCAATACCAGCTATATTTTTACTTGAAAACTGTACATTCTATGCTGGTTCTTGTTTGCTTCTGCAGCCTCCCTAGAGAGAATGGGCTGGGAGCAATTTTTATTGGTAAAACAGTATTGTACATTTAGACTACATTTGGTTGGGTAGCCAGATTTTGGCTGCTTTGTATGTCAAGCAGACAAGAACAGAGTTATATGGAGGAAAGGCAAATAGAAGTATGCCCATATAATGCCAAACAATCCTTGAGGAAAGAGCCTAGATGCAGTTAGGGACTAATTTTTAACAGCCATTTGCTGATAATGTTATATGCCAATCTGCTGTACAGCAATAGACATGTTATGGTCTATTTACAGCATGTTAAGAAGAGGACACTTTTGGGGATGTGTGCCTTCCATTGACATTTGTTTGACAGAAAAAAGATACCTTTTGTGCTAGTGATGAACTCATTCTAACATGCAATTATAGCAAAATGTGATATAGCACCACTGGAAATGCACTTTTAGTAGTTAGCTTTTTATAATATAGAGAGTGTTTCCAAGAGGCAATTTTGAATGTTAAATGAGACTACACTACACTGCTCAACTCCTGATGCCATTTTCAAAAGGGTGTGTGAGGTAACAAAAACCAGTGTTGATCTCCACACTGGCCAAGAGGATGAACAGGACAATCCTTAACATCCTTCTAAACCCGCTGAAGTCAAGAAAACAATTAAGACAAAAAATGCTCCCAAAAAAATGAACCACCAATCCTGGAAAGCTCAAACCAGCCTTTCTTTTACCAGTCAATACCAGTACCATTGGACTGCACTTGGCGTACAAGAATACACATAATCCTCAGCTAAGTGGTTGCATGTTGATTTCTAAAGAAAGGAAGAAAAGAAATAACAGTATGGACACATAACCTTTTGAAACGCACGCTCTTTCTTCCCCCGCACCCTTCACAAGATTTGTGAAGGGAGCTTAAGTAATTGAAAACTTGTGCCATAACAAATCTGCAAGTTTAAGGTACCACAAGACTCTATATTTGTTCCCCCCACCCCCCAAAGGATTTGTAGCTCTCAAATATTTTTTTTAATTCTTAGGATTCTTAAAAAAAACATGTCACAATGCTATAGAAAGATATTACTTTAGGATATATAGTAACTTTGATAACATGCAAGTCCCTGGCAGCCCAAAAAAACCAGGAAGTTTCCCAAGGAAAGAGTGTACTTGGCAAAAATGTGCTGATAGCTGAGCCTCAGAATCCCAAGAGAAAGAAAGGTCAGAATATAATGTCTTGGGAATCTAGATCAGCTACAACATAAAAATAACTGACAGTACATCTCACAGCTGGAACTAAAGACAGCGGGTGAATTTGCTCCCCCAGTGGTGTACATGCACAGCCTGCACACGGACAGTTGTTTGTGTGGGAAAATTGAATGTTTGGGAATAACCTCTCATGCACTGCTTTGTGCATAATGGTGGATGGATGCAGGGAAATTTGATGCAGCATGTTCTAGGAGAGGACAACAATGTGACAGAATTATCATTTTTAGAAAATGAACAACTCTTTGAACCCTCACGTGGTTTAGATACTAAATACAATTCTGTGGAGTTTTATTTTATAGTGAGCACAGAAGGTGGTGTCAAGCTGCAAGCTACCATTGTTTCTTAGAATCAGACAGAAAAAATATTGAATTCTAGTTAGCTCTTCGGAACATTCAATAACTTTAAGGGTTTTTTATTAACTCTGTAAAATCTACAAATTAAAGGACAGATTACTACAGTTATATACTAGCCACATCAAAGCAACAGATCTCTTGCTGTCTTCAAGAGTCCGAATTGGTTAAATCGGAACCCTCCATTTTTCAACAAGTGATACCTACTGACCCTATGGAATTGTGCTGGCAATTGATCTTTGGTCTTTCGTGCCACCAATTTCTAGTCTCTTCTGACCACCGGAAAGATTATTCTGGGAGTGGCAGGAGCTCTGTTGGCAAGCAGTAGCAATCATCCTCTATTTCTTCCTCTCCTCACTGCAGCTACCTAATCTGTTCATACTGTCAGTTAAGGTGGGACTTCAGGAATGATTTTTCGAGAAAAGAAGTGCTTGGAGGAACAACGCACAGAAAGTCCACAACTTTTGCTGGTGGCTGGTTGGATCTGAATCTGGGTATCTTCAGGTGAAAAATCTGCAGAAAACTCCCATTCTTTTGGCAGAACATTGCTTATATATACACAGTGCAGAAAACTGATATGAGGTGTGTCCACGGATCACCAAGTATAAACACACTGCCTGTAGGCGTATGAGTTCTTTTCACGGCTGCTACTGCCCCAAGAAAGAGGCCATAGGATCATCTGGCCGCTGACGCTTCATTTGATAGGCCTCCATTTCCTCTTCTGTTGGCTCCCGGCTTTCATACATGCTGTTATATGGCCTCTTTCTCTCATCTAACTGCATGATCTCTTTCACATGGAGGAGACGGGCTTCTTCTGCATTTAGTGCCTGAAATGAAACCAACAGCCATAAAAACCTTACGACTGAGCCCAAAGCTACAACAGAGAAGCCAGTGAGCAGGTGGAAAAAACCAATACAGACTTCCTCAGTTCTCAGTAAAAAAAGCAGAAGTGTTTGGTCAGCAGGAAAGTAATGGCTTTTTCTAAGGAGGATTTCTCCCAAGGAATGTACATTGCTAACCTCTCCTCTCCACACCAAGCCTCATCAGTGAAACAAAGAAGAAAATCACTGACATAAAAGTTGAGTTGATAGCTCCATGGGAATGTCAACTCAATGCATGGCAGCTGTGAAAAAGGCAAACTCTATGCTGGGGATCATTAGGAAAGGAATTGATAATAAAACTGTAAAGATTGTCTTGCCCTTGTATAAAGCAGTGGTGTGACCATACTTGGAGTATTGTGTTCAGCTCTGGTCACCACATCTCAAAAAGGATATCGAAGAGATAGAAAAAGTGCAGAGAAGGGCAACGAGGATGATTGAGTGATTGGAGCACATTCCTTATGAGGAGAGGCTGCAGTGTTTGGGACTCTTTAGTTTGGAGAGGAGACGGCTGAGGGGGATATGATTGAAGTCTATAAAATTACGCATGGGGTAGAAAATGTTGACAGAGAGAAATTTTTCTCTCTTTCTCACAATACTAAAATCAGGGGGCATACATTGAAAATGCTGGGGGGAAGAATTAGGACTAATAAAAGGAAACATTTCTTCACGCAATGCGTGATTGTTGTTTGGAATATGCTGCCACAGGAGGTGGTGATGGCCACTAACCTGGATAGCTTTAAAAGGGGCTTGGACAGATTTATGGAGGAGAAGTCGATTTATGGCTACCAATCTTGATCCTCCTTGATCTGAGATCACAAATGCCTCAGCAGATCTGGTGCTCGGGAGCAGCAGCAGCAGAAGGCCATTGCCTTCACATCCTGCATGCGAGCTCCCAAAGGCATCTGCTGGGCCAGTGCGAGTAGCAGAGTGCTGGATTAGATGGACTCTGGTCTGATCCAGCAGGCTCTTTCTTATGTTCTTATGTATTATCTTGTTGTCCCTGCCTGCTACGCAAGAGAAGTTGTGTTTATGGGAGTGTATCTCAAAAGTTTCTGAAATCTGGGACTCTCTGCTGAGCCTATGTTATCTTCTGGGCCCACCAAAACCCAGCACCAATAATCTGCGCCATCTTTGTACTTACACAGGTGCGTAGAGCCTGCTATTATGTGCAAGGATCTGTACAGAAGAGGATCAGAGCAAGATACCCCAGCCCACTTCTAAAACCACACAAAAGGAAACTGAGAACAAACTAGCAGTTCTCTCATTCTACCGTTTCCCAAACAGATTGGGAAGATGAGACAGTAAAGCAGGGGTGTCCAACTCTGGCACCCCAGATGTTGATGGACTACAATTCCCATCAGCCCCTGCCAGCATGGCCAGTTCAGAGCTGGACACCCCTGCAGTAAAGGAATTGTCAGCTCCCAAATCTCGTGTGGATCATTAAGGGTCTGTTGAAGGGGCATTCAGTCTATACAGGCCTTGGCTGGTTGGACAGGAAGACACCATTTGCCTTTGAACCTTATTTTCCCCCTAGAATTCTGAATCCTTCCTGTCCACTGTCCACCCCCTCCTGGTGAAATATTTCTGCTCCACAGTTTGTGAATCACTTGTATGGGAAACAAAAACACTGCTTCATTCAAGTATACCTTTTTCAGTTTTTCCTGTTTCTTTCTGTCTTCTCCATCACTATCAGAACTAGTACTCTTCTTATGCTTTTTCTTCTTTTTCTTTTTCTCTTCTCTCTGTTTTTCTTGATGCATCTGTAAAAGTCAGGAAAGGGTAACTGTATTAAAATGAGTCCTGCAAAAGACAATATCCCTAATCAACCAATTCTCTACGTACATGGGAGCCATCAGGCAGACTCTACCTACCTGAGGATTTTTGTTTGCTGCCGTGATGGGGAAACAGCTTCACATTCACACCTCTATCATGGGTATGCAGTGGTGCTCCTACAATTTCACTGAACGGGAATCCCTCACTAGCTAAAAAATCTAGAGAGCCCAGGATGCTCAGTACTTGCGTTGGGTTTGGAAGAGGAGATTATGGAACAAACGCAATGAGAAGGCATTATGAAGAATGCAAAGGGCTGTGTCACGAGAGTACTTGGTTGCCTTTCCCTCCCACTGCAGCTCAAAATGCTTCTGAAAACGCAGCTCCTGGGGCAGTGATGGTGAACCTTTTTGAGACCGAGTGCCCAAATTGCAACCCAAACCCCACTTATTTATCGCAAAGTGCCAACCCGGCAATTTAACCTGTATGCTGAGGTTTTGGTTTAGAAAAAACCGGTTGGCTCCCTCTTCCTCCGCCCCACCCGCTCGAGCAGGGGCCAGCCTGCTCTAGCCTCCAGCAAGTCCCTTGCGCACCGCTCTGTGCCTCTCTAGTATCTCTGCCTCCTCTGCACTCCTTCCCCCCAGGCAGCAGCCACCCACAGCACAGGCACCAGGCTCACAAGCTGAGTCCTCCCTGCTCACCGCGGTGCGTGCACGTCATGCTCAGTGGCCCAGGCCAGCCTAGATGTGTGTGTGGTGATTTTCCACCCCCACATGATGAACTCTGTGTGCGCATGCCCACAGAGAGGGCTCCGAGTGCCACCTCTGGCACCCGTGCCATAGGTTCGCCATCACTGTCCTAGGGAGACATGGGCTACCCAGGAACAACACAAGAGGCGAGTCAGAGGTCTATAGCAGGACAAAGCAAAAATTCTCCCCTTCAGTTGCCCGAACTCTACCACTGGATCCAACCCATACCTTGCATTAGATTTAAGAGTACCAGGCACTGGTGAATGTACAGATGTTATAAAAATCTAAGCAACACTTGATCTGTTTTCTTGTCTTCAATTATTAAATTGATCCTAAAGTTAAGTGGGTGCATGCTCTGGAACGGTTAACCTCCTGTTGTTCCATTTCCCCACGACACAGACAGCAGAAAGGGCAACCTACCTCTACAAGAGTTTTGGGAGCAGTCATATACTCTTCCTTATTTGGGTCTCCAGCAGGCAATCCTTCATCATCATTCTACATATGGAAGGAAAAGGCGGGAAAAAAATCAGATTTCTAAAAGAGATGCATTAGGCTAGGTTTAAAAATGAAATAGTAAAGAACATGGCAATTCTTACAGCAATTTCTTTTCCAGCTTCTCCTGTGCAATAGGAATACTTGACAAATGAGTAGCAGCATTTATATCCCCATCTGCCGTCCTTCCAATAGGAACCCCAAATGCACTGCAGGGAAAAGATACAGTAGTTTGCTTACCAAAAAGACTTGTGATACTATTGTACAGAACTTATTCAAGAAACAACAGCAGCCAAGGAAGAGTGTGGAAGCCTTACTTTCCCAGAAAACACAGAATTCCCATCTATCTATGGTGTAGCTGCATTTGCAATACTGTGTACAGTACTTGTTGATGTATCTTAAAAAGGGAATCATACAGCTGGAAAGGAGAAATCAGAATGATGCAGATGCACCATCCCTACGAAGGAAGGTTAAAGGGTCTGGGACTTTTCAGTATATAGAAAAGACAATCCAGTGATTCACTGCCACCGGATGCTGAACCAGACGGACCTATGGTTTGATCCAGCAAAGCCGATCCTACGCATGTTTCTTGATCTAGTTGCTTACTGTGTGATTGTTGGTCATAATGTCTTCCTCATATTTAGAGCGAGCAACAGCTTTTTCTTGGCCTTTAATGACTGTTCCATGTCTAGAATATTCCACATAATCTTCTGTTTGAGCAAGCAGTAATTCAGATGGTGGGGCATCCAGATGTTCTTCTCCTCCATACTACAAAGAAAAAAAAATAACTTTAATGCTACAGTTGCACTCAGCCAGAACACTTCCTATAGAGCTACCATGATATTCATATTTACAATTTCTTCTGTTAGTGCTCCTTTCTAAGAGAACACACTTCACATTCCCAAGAACACTGGTGAGAATCTCACACTATTATTGACTGGAGAGAAAGCAGACATCCATTGTGAGTATTCAATACATTTCTCCATGTTTTCCCAACAGTTTGCATAAAAAGGCAAAACAATTAAAATATTAAAATTAACAATACATTAGAGAACTCCTTATGAGTTGAGTCCAGGCAGGACAAAGTGGTGCCTTACTACTGCCTTGTCTCCCTCTACTAATCTTTAACAATTGAAGCCTTCCTCATCCACTCCTGAAATCAGCCTGGCTGGTTAGCTTAAGCACATGCTTTTTCCCTGTGGGTTTGTGGCACTGCCTCCATGTCTTATGGTCAGTTTTTCCCATGCTGCAGCCATCTGATCTGTTAGGATTTTTGTGAATGATGCTCATTTCCCCAAGAGCCAGACCCAATTCAATTTCAAACATACAACTGAAGTAACATTATTTTGACAGCAATCTCTAGCGTATTTGTTTAAAAATCACAATGTTAAAGAAAGACTTTAAAAGGTTAAAGTAATAAACTCCAAAGTGTCTGAATGGTCGCTCCCGACTGCCACCTCATAGGGCAGCAAGATTCACTTCTGGCTCACTTGTGTGTTTTTCTTGTGCAGTAGCCTTTTTTCTGGAACAACCTTCCAGAAGAGGTCATAAAATCTCTTGAAGATATTGTAAGCAACTGTTGTTTAGGAGGGCTTCTAACAAAGGAAGTGACTGGTTGGAATATGGCACTTTTCAGTTTTATGATTTTTGATGTTTACAGCTCATTCTTGAATTGTACCGTTTTATTGTCGTTTATGTGCCTGTAGCGGAGCATGCTGCCCCTCTGAGCCCCCTCTGAGGAAGACAGTGCAGGATAGAAGAGATCCAATAAACATTATTTACCTTCTCCAGGATGCTCTCTTTCTGCTGTTCCTTGAAGTCTTCTTTCTTCACTTTGAAGGATTTGTACAAGAGTTCAAGTTTTGTGGGATCAGCCTGGAGATGAACTTCGGAGCCTTTTTCATAAGCCTCCCAAGCAAACACTTGATAGAGATTTTTTAGAAAAGAGGAAGAATGTTTTCAATTTATTCTGATCAAAACTAATTTCAAAATATTAATTATCTCTCTACATACGTTTCACAGAGGGGGAAAAAGACAGCCGGTATTTTAGCCATTCCTCTGCTCCATTTCAGATATACCTGGCTGGAGACTAGGAAATGCCACAATTATCCCCAAGCTCAGGTCCATGGAGACAGTTGCCACAGCTGCTCCTTTGTTTGTACTAGGAAATGGCAGCCTTAAACACATGAACTGGCTCTGGTCTCCGATGGGAATAGGGCTCTGTGGGGGCATATTCTCTGAGGGCAATGCATACCAGCTGTCCTTTGGAATGGAGGGGGGAACTGACTCCTCTCAGTTTGAAGAATCCTTGAGTGGGTAAAGATTGGGGGCTCAGAAGTATGCCTCATACCAATCAGGATATAGGCATCAGACTGGAGGTTGGAGTCTCCTCTGATTGCTGGTGGGTTCTCCTTTTGTACTCTTCCTTGGCCTGTGGTCCCCCATTTATTCCCCTTTTTCATTATAGGTGCAGTATCTCCACTGCTTCCTTACCCACACACATATGCATCTCATGGTATGTGTCAAGGGAAGACCTGGAGTGTTCTCCATTGCTATGCTCTCCCAATCTCCCCATGGATCCTGAGTGCTCCATTCCCCTCCAAAGGTCCTCCATACATCTCCTTGGTGCTTCTGGCCTCTCCTTTTTGCATTCCTCACTCCTTTAACTGATGGGCCACAGGCCTGGGGTTTGCCCTTCCGCCAGTGTTGGGCCTGCCCAAGCATCTCCATTTCCAGCCAGGTTGAGTAGAAGACCTGCCAATGTGTGCCTCACAATAGGTTCAGAGAAATATGACCTGAGCCCCATTCTTTCCCTTGCTCCATAGGCAGGGGAAGCAAGTGAGGCTTCCACCCCGTTGAAGGTTTACACCTGTAGATGTAAGACAGAATTGGGAGTCCCTGCCCTCTTCCCTTAAGGGACTACTCATACTTGCCACCTTCACTTGGTTTAGGCACTCAATCAGTTAGGTATGACATATCTTTCCATTGGGGGAGGTAATTTCCCCAGCCAACAATGATGTTCTATTAAGAACAGATGAGTGCAATTATCACAGCAAAGATCAGATTACCAAATATAATACTTACACTGCGTTTGTGCCATTGAAATGGTATCCCCGGTGTAACGAACGAAGTTATCCCCTGCATAACTGACCCTGTAAGAAAAAATAGGATATGACCATGTGATTGTTGCAATGACTACCTCTCCCTCCACTCCTGTAAGAGATTCACTTCTTGATTACTGATCCTACGTGCCTCCGCAGTGCTTCTCAAGAGCTGTCCCCATGCACACAAAGATGCTTCTCATTAATGCAAGCCATTTGCACAATGTGCTGCATTTGATGTCTGTGCAAAACCAACTGTGCACACCATCTGTTCAGGCAGAGGAATGACTGTCACACTGTTGCCTGTCTTTGAAATCAGACATGAAGCACCCGCAGGTTGCTACTCTCCTGCCTTAAAGCTGATCTCCCTAAACTACCAGTAAGGAACAGGAGAGATTTCTCATACAGGCCAGGGTTGTTCCCTGTGAATTAAATGCTTTAATACTCTGAAAACTTCCCCTGCTGGGTTCATTGGTAGCAAAAGATCCAAGTCTGCAAGAATACATAAGCTAACTGTTTCCCAGAAAGAACCCTTTTCCTGGTGATAAGCCATCCAGGAGGCCCTCACCCTAGGAAACTTGCACCTCTGATGCATTCGACAAGGGAAAACAGTCACTAGAGTCCTTCCCCCATTTCAGAAATCAAATTGACTGTCATTAAAGATAGATTTAAAACGAGCCAGAAAATAAAATGCCAAGGAAGTACAGGAAAGCCCCAATGCTCCTATTGTTAAGGTCTTGGATCCCTGGTAATTACTCCACCCAGCCAATATTTGTGAATGATGTACTCCCACCATCCCCACTCCGGAGTCATAAACAAATCAACTGCACCCAGGATGAAAGCAGATATCCTGCCTTGCCTACAGAAGCAGGACACAGGCTTAAAGGTTCCAAAGAAACACAGAAAGTTTTAGGTGCACTTAAAAGTTTCTGCACATGTATAGGGACAGTTTGTGTAACCTAACATACTTCAGTGATGGAAGCAAGTTAGTTTCAGACTTACTCATCTGGATTCTTTCCTGCATTGGCATATGGATTTTCCCTCATTGCTCTCGTCTTGGGGTCATAGTATGCTGAATTGGGATCTAGATTCCGCAAGTACTGAAAAGAGACAAGAACACTGGCTCTGAAATTTGAATCTCCTGGGATGACCATTTGCTAACAAGTTACTAAAGTAACAAAGCTAAACAGTAGAGTTAAAGCAAGGCTCTCTCCCAAAATGCTGGCAAACCTGTGATAGTTTAAACAACTTGGGATGCCCTCCAGTCCTCTGACAGTTCTTTCTGTACCATTACCAGTCCCACATCCACAGCGCTTTGACAGGCTTGTGGTGTTACAGAAAGAGAGAAATGCTGCCATTCTGTGTTCCAATTTCCTCAAGAAGACAACGTGGCTTATGACTAACACATGTGTATTTGGAAAGACGAGGAGAATCACACATGCAGAACATCCCTCTGTGAATACAAGGCAGCAATATGGTGTCCACATGTGCATCTGTATCTCCACCCACCTGGAGATATTTTAACTCTTTGTTTTCAAGAAGACAAAAAAATGAACCTCTCTCGTCTGGTCTAAAATAAGATTTTCTTCAATCAACACTGTTTTTACATCGATGACCTTACAAGAGGTGTTTGTACCTCACTAACTATTATTCTGATTCTATGTTTTAAGAGGTGCATGTTAGTCATACAAGGTGATCACCAGAATCTGGAATGAAAACCAAGAGAAGATGGAGTCCTCCCTCTTTCTTTGGCAACACACAGAACAAGAGCAGCAGCAGCTATACAATGCTTTGCCCATCTCTGCTTACTTTGGCAATATCTTCTCGAATACGCAAGTTCCGGACCGTAATGCGGCGCTTGGAATCAAAGTTCTGCCCAGGCATGTCAATGTCATCTGCATATTTGTCTTCATCCTCATCTTCACTGTTATGATCTCTTTCCTGAAAAAAAGAGGGGAAAAATAAAGCAACCGCAACCAAAGGCAAGAACTCGCTGTCACAATTAGCCAAATAAGTTTGCTTGGTCAAACCTTTGAAGAGAATACAAACACAATATCAACACAATCTTACTAGTGGCAGAATTTAGCTTCTCACTATTTTATTACCAAAATACAATTTTATAAACACGCATTCATCAGGGCATTTGTCAGTGAGTGTAGTGTAGTTGTCAGAGTGTTGGACTAAAGTCTCAAATCCCCAGTTCTGCTATAAATGAAATTTTAATTAATTCCTTTTGATGCAATTAGAGAATGCTTTAAAAATATCCTTACAAGCGAAGAAATCCGTCATGTATCTTCCACACCACAAGAAGAGCTTATTAAACTGACTCCTCTTGCTGCTGCTACCTGTTAAGCTCCCTGAAATTCTGTTCCTGAAGAATCTCATGCACAGCAAGAAAGGTAAAGCAAGGGGTCTGCAGTGGGAGGGGACAATTGGTGGGAGTCCCCCTCTGCCACCAAATAAAAGCTCATATCCATGACAACCCTTGCTGAATCAAATCCATACATTTCCTCCTTCATTCTATATGACATGTATCCTGGTGGGAGAAAGTGCCTGCCAATCACAGCTAACTTATAGCAACCCCAAGACAGGAGACATTCAGAGGTGGTTCGCTGGTGTCTGACTCTGCGTGGCGACTCTAGACTTCTTTGGTGATCTCCTATCCAAATGGTACCCAGGGTTGACCCCACAGCTTCTGGGATCTGACAAGATCAGGCTAGCCAGGGCTATTCAGGTCAGAGTAACATGCATCTTACCGTTTGTGAATTTAGTTCCTCTTCACCCCATTGATGTCTTGGAGAGCTCTAGAGCAAACAGAATAGCGTATCAACATAGTGTACAAAACTGCAAAGGAAAGATGTGACATGGGACAACAAGAAAACATGTGGCTTGAGAAGAATAAAAAAGGCACCTTAATAAAAGGCACCTGCTGGAAACCAAACCACTGGAAGCGACAGAACAAACAGGTTACAAATTTGCATGTCATTTTAATGATAAGGTACTCCAAAGAACAAGAAATAGGTTTGCATCAAGCTGATGAGTTTTTCAAGGAACAGCAAACCAATGAATGAAACCTTTTTCAAAAAAAGAAAAATCTTATGCATGCTGTATTCTGATATATATCTCCACAGATAAACCTATTTATTTTTAAAAAAATCATCTCTGCCCTGCTTTTCTCTCTGATGGGGACTCAAAGTGGCTCACATAAGAACATAAGAACTAGCCTGCTGGATCAGACCAGAGTCCATCTAGTCCAGCTCTCTGCTACTCGCAGTGGCCCACCAGGTGCCTTCGGGAGCTCACATGCAGGATGTGAAAGCAATGGCCTTCTGCTGCTGCTGCTCCTGAGCACCTGGTCTGCTAAGGCATTTGCAATCTGAGATCAAGGAGGATCAAGATTGGTAGCCATAGATCGACTTCTCCTCCATAAATCTGTCCAAGCCCTTTTTAAAGCTATCCAGGTTAGTGGCCATCACCCCCTCCTGTGGCAGCATATTCCAAACACCAATCACACGTTGCGTGAAGAAGTGTTTCCTTTTATTAGTCCTAATTCTTCCCCCCAGCATTTTCAATGAATGCCCCCTGGTTCTAGTATTGTGAGAAAGGGAGAAAAATTTCTCTCTGTCAACATTTTCTACCCCATGCATAATTTTATAGACTTCAATCATATCCCCCCTCAGACGTCTCCTCTCCAAACTAAAGAGTCCCAAACGCTACAGCCTCTCCTCATAAGGAAGGTGCTCCAATCCTTCAATCATCCTCGTTGCCCTTCTCTGCACTTTTTCTGTCTCTTTGATATCCTTTTTGAGATGTGGTGACCAGAACTGGACACAGTACTCCAAGTGCTGTCGCACCACTGCTTTATATAAGGGCATGACAATCCTTGCAGTTTTATTATCAACTCCTTTCCTAATTATCCCCAGCATAGAGTTTGCCTTTTTCACAGCTGCCATGCATTGAGTTGACATTCCCATGGAACTATCAACTAAGACGCCCAAATCCCTTTCCTGGTCTGTGACTGATAGCACTGACCCCTGTAGCGTGTATGTGAAGTTTGGATTTTTTGCCCCTATGTGCATCACTTTACATCATTCTGCTCTCCTCCATTTTATCCTCACAACAACCCTGTGAGGCAGGTTAATCTGAGAGAGTGTGACTGGCCCAGCTTGGAAGCAGAAGGACCACTGGCTGTCATTGCTGCAGCCCACAACGCCCCTAGCAACACTGCCAAGCAGCTGGTCAGTGGCTACAACCCTTGGGTTGTTCCCCCTGCCTGGCCCCATGGCCTCCCCATGCAATCGGCCACTGCCCTCCAGGTCATGCCACCTCTCCTGCACTGTTCTGCCGGGCTGCCTGTAGGCTTTGGTTGAGAGCCACTGAAGAGCACCAAAAGAGCTGCATGCTGTTCCGGAGCTGCAGATTGCAGAACCGCCATACCAGTCTGATAGTCTTAACCATTATATCACGCTGGCTCTTAACATAAAAATCTATGTCAAATCTAAAGTTGTGCATAATTTTAGGGGATGTTCATGCCCTTGAGATTGCTCCAGAAACTTTAGCTGGTCCAGAATGTGGGGTCAATAGTACTCACCAGGACTCCAGGGAGGGAGCGTACGTCACTTGTACCCTGCCAGCTACAACTGGTGCTGGTTGAATTCTGGATTGTTTTCAAGGTTTTGGTGTTAACCTTCAAGGCCTTGTGATCTGGGGCCCTCGTATCGTTGGGACTGCATCTCCTCATATTGCCCACGGAGGACCCTCCATTCCTCCGGTGGCAACCTCCTGGTTGTCTCCAGCCACAAGGACATCTGGCTAGCCTCAACTAGAGCCAGAGCTTTTTCAGCCCTGGCTCCCACCTGGTGGAACTCATTTACCATCAGACATTAGGGTCCTGCGAGACCTTAACCAATTCCGCAGGGCCTGTAAAGCTGAAATGTTCTGCTGGGCCTATGCCTGAGGCTGCCATGGAACTCCTACATCCTGCTGGCTTCCTGAGTCTGGAATCCCCCTTCTTCCCAGCTATGACAGTAAGGATTATATAATGGGGCGGGGTTGATAATTATGCTACGGGCTATCAGAGAGTCCTCTGACTTCAGTCACCGTTTTCAAAAGCTTTAAAGTCTTAATGCTCAAATTATTTATTGTTAAATTGGAATTTGTTTTACAGAATGTAATTGGAATATTGTGTTAGCTGCCCTGAATCCAGTTCCGGTCGGGATATCAAGTCTAATAAATAAATATAAATAAATGCACCAATGGGGGTAAATGTATAATTCCATGGGATCAGTTAAAGCTACAATTCACTCTAAATGCTAACTTTTAAAAAGTTATGCAGAGCTCTATATGAACTGCTCTTAAAGATTGTCCAGAACAAACCGTTGGTAAAGAACGCTGCAGCCAAAACTCTGATTGGAGTGGGTCGTGGGGAATCATATCATTCCCATCTTGTTCCATCTTCACTGGCTCCCAATTCATGGTGCTGATATTGAATAAAGCCTTTTTGGGCTTGAGATCAGCATAGTTGAAGGACCATCTACCACTGGGTGCCCCTAAGATCTGAGGCTAGATGGAAAGCAGCCTGAGAAAGGGACTTCCTGATTGCAGCACTAAAACTTTGAAAGTTCCTCCCTAGGGAAATTTGGCCTTCTGCTTTTACCACTGTCCCGCCAGTGAGTGAAGACTTGTCTATTTTGTTTGGTATTCTATCTCTCTTATTAGCCCTCCTCCCGGTGACTGTGTAAATATATTTTAAGTACTTTACATTATTTTCATATATTAGTATTTTAAATGCTCTTTTAATGTTCATAATGCTTTAATGTTTGCCGTCTTGAAGACTGAATTGGCTGGCAAGACAACATAATATTTTAAATAAATAATTTGTAGAGAATACACAAGTGTAATAAAGCAACTTGCAGTGGCATTAATCTCACAGCGTATTTCCTTAGGCAGCCTAACACCTGTTCTTCAGTAAATGGCCTTGATGCCATCCCTCCTAACTAGCCAAGGGTGAGGTGATCACATCAGTGGGAAGACAGTAGCATCATGGAAGAATCATAGGGAAGCCTCTGACCAATGTGAACCAGTCCCTGTTTTGACAAAAATCCCAAGGAGTATCTTCTCAGATGCCCTTGATATCTCAATCAACCCAGAGGACATGGAATCCAAAGCTTTCTTCTGTTTCTGAAGAACTTCCCTTGGTTGCAGAAGTGACGCCCCTTGCAGAATGAATTCCTCTGGTGCTAGATACTTTTTGCTTATGCAACTCTGGTATTCTGCAATGAGCAGAAAGCACCCGCTGGAGGACAGTACTGTGGAAGTGTTAGGATCCAATTCTTAGCTTATAGATCACAAGGTTATTCAGATGGGTAAATGAAATCAAATCCTGAAAGGCTCTCTAATATCCAAACTGAGGATGGCTCCAGAAAGAGGAAGAAAGATTACTAGTTACTTAGAAGGAAAATTACATGTTGCCATGGTAGCCACTGAGTTCCATTACATACTTTCCCGCTGTGGTGATGTTTTACAAAAGTTGATAAAAGTATACTTTAGTGATAAGCCTATTTTTATTACCAGTCAATATTTAATTCTGAAATTGGGAAAAACTACAGGTGGTTAAAGAAAGCCACCTTAACATTGCAACATGTGATCAGCAATAGGACATTCTGCTTTATATTGATTGAATTCACTCACTTGCTTGAAAATAAAAATTCTAATCAGGAGAAGGGATTTAAAAAAATTAATGCTGTGGAAGAAAATGATAAAAATAGATGACTTGAATGAGTAACGACCATTTTAAACAGCGACTTCTGTGCACTGTTATTTTTATTCTCAAATTTATCATGCTGGCCCATGCTGATGGCCTCTGTGTTGGTGCTTCCACTAACATTTTGGCTTCAGTATTATTCTATTAGCTACATGCAGCAGTTGTTTTGAGCTTTTGTTGTACGGTTTGTAGTCTGATGATGATGAAGAAGAGTTTGGATTTATATCCCCCTTTCTTTCCTGTAAGGAGTCGCAAGGTGGCTTACAAGCTCCTTTCCATTCCTCTCCCCACAACAGACACCTTGCGAGGTAGGTGGGGCTGAGAGTTCCGAAGAACTGTGACTGGCCCAAGGTCACCCACCAGGAATGTAGGAGTGTGGAAACACATCTAGTTCACCAGATAAGCCTCTGCCACTCAGGTGGAGGAGTGGGGAATCAAACCTGGTTCACCAGATCAGAATCCACCTGCTCTTAACCACTACCCCACGCTGGCTCTCTGATGAGAACCAATATTGTGTAGCTAAGAGCAGCAGACTCTACTGGGTTTGATTTCTCACTCTTTCACATGAAGCCTGTTGGGTGACATTGGGCCAGTCAAAGTTCTCTCCTCCCCACCTACCTCACAAGGTGAACATTGTGGGGAGAGGACCGGATTATGATGCTAAAATACTCTGAGACTCCTTAAGATAAATAAAAGTGGGATATAAAGAACAACCCCCCTTTTTTGCAAAAGAATAATGAAAAAGGACATGATCGAAAGTCCCTGGGTGCTGGAAGCTAAACCCAAATGAAATCATCACCGCATCTTGAAAGGGTTCTGGTTCCAGAGGAAGCTTCAGAGTAACAGGCAGAGTTTACACTGCCACCTAGTAAAGAAATTCAAAATGTTGGACTCTATGGAAAGAAAGGCAAGTCTCACCTCCTTGCCTTGCTCTCCTAACTGGTTGTTTAACAGCACTACATGTTAAGTAAGCCCAGTCTAGCATTTGTAATATTATTATAGAAGAAGAAGAAGAGTTTGGATTTATATCCCCCCTTTCTCTCCTGCAGGAGACTCAAAGGGGCTTACAATCTACTTGCCCTTCCCCCCTCACAAGCAGCACCCTGTGAGGTGGGTGGGGCTGAGAGAGCTCCGAGAAGCTGTGACTAGCCCAAGGTCACCCAGCTGGCGTGTGTGGAAGTGCACAGGCTAATCTGAATTCCCCAGATAAGCCTCCACAGCTCAGGTGGAAGATCTGGGAATCAAACCTGGTTCCTCCAGATTAGATACACAAGCTCTTAACCTCCTACGCCACTGAGGAAGACACATAACTTGTGAGTAAGTTTCATGGTAGCATGCTTGTTTCAGCGCACCTATCTGAAATGTTTTTCGGGCAGGGCTTATGAACTGCCAAACCTGAATAATGTAAAAGCCACTTACCACCTGCTCTGTCAGTTTTCCTGAAGCCAACTCTTCCTGCAGTTTCTGTGCTTTCAGTGTGCGCTTCGCCTACATGTCAGAGGAAATCAGGATTACTGTTTACAAAATACTAAATATTTCCATAACCACAACTACATTAGTTATCTGACTAGTTTTTACAGCAAGTTGAATGATAGCTAGTACCAAAACCCCTCAATTGTTGTGAACTGTTAGGAAATAGAGGCTATTTTAGTACAAAATTACTCTTTTCTTGTCTTGTAGACTTTGCCAAATCTGGATGACTTTCACAAGAGAGGAATAAACATGTCATGTGGGGCATGGGAGCGATTCGTCCCTTGCTTTCCAGATTTCAAAATGCTCAAAAATACAAAAATGATTTTATTGTTTAAAAATCCTAGTTCCCATTTGAATACAATTAGATACGAAGGCAATGTATATACAGTGTACAATGTATATACAGTATACAGACATTTATTTAAAAGAATAAAGCATATAAAACTTTCAAATAGGTTAAACCGCTATAACAAATATGTAGTGCACTAGACAACATATATAAAAATGCATCTTGCTGCCACAAAAGAAAATACAGCAATTACAGTAGTACATAAACATTTCATTACAACATATAATTCATTACACTAGAATGGTCATTTGTACACTGGAAGTCAGTCTCTGCACTCTCTTCTAGTGTTTCTGCCCCACTCTCATTTCACTGTTAGCCATGGCCTAATGCCATGGTTATTGTTAACCAGGTTCTACTGAAAACCAAGGTTTGCAAACCCACATACAGAGACTTTGTACAGTTGTAAATATTGGATTGGGGCTGTCTAGCAACTCCCTAAAAAAGATCTGGGTGGCATATTTTCTCACTAAAAAGCAGGTGTTGCTTTTATTATTTCAGTGTTCTTCTTTCTTTTTACATTTTTTAAATTTTTCTGCACGCTTGTCGAAAACCACCAGAGTGGATCCAATTTCCCACCTATGTGGGCAAGAGGATTTTTGCCTGCTGAGCATGACTTTTTCACTTTCCCACTCCTTTTGCAACCTGAAATGTCCTCTGCAATCCCACTTCTGTGGGTGGAAATTCTTGCATCTATCAAAACCTGGCATGGATCCACCTCATAGCCCTGTCATGCAATTTTTTAAAAATACGCTCTCTCAGGCAATTGTTCAGAATTAGATATAATAAAGGTAAGCAAGCTATCTAGGTATGTTTTTTGTAGAAATGTATGTTGCAACTCCCCAAAGAATCTATTAGTTTCTAATGAGGAAAAAACAAACCATACTTACCAAATCAACTTTGGAATATTCCTCTACAATCTTCATGTGCTCTTCTGGATTATAGCCATTCCAACGGTCTCTTTTTCCATCATAGTCAAACTTCAGCTGAGGCTGCGAGTGCTCATCAGGTGCAATGTTTGTTCCTGTGAATTTTGCTCCGACTTTTCGAGGTCTCTGATGGGAAGAAAGCACAGTTCTTCAACATTATCCCTATCCTTTGGGAAGACAGATGGCCATATTATGTATTCATGCTTCCTTAAATTCACCGCTACAAATCAGTATGCACCACAATCAAATTAACTCACAGGATGGGAAGTTATTGCTGCCTCATTGCTCTTGCCCACTTTTCCCTGCTTGTAAAATGGAAGATGGAACACACAGAGCTGCCCTATACTGAATCAGACCATTGGCCTATCAAGGTGAGCACTGACTAATCTGGCTGGAAGCAGCTCTCCAGAGTCTATTCAAGTAGAGGGTCTTTCACATCATCTGCCACTTTCAACTGGAGATGTTGGGACTTTATGCATGCTAAGCAGATGCTTGGCCACTGAGTCATGTCCCTTCCCAATGATGAATTTTTCATCAGCTGAGCAACTGCCACTTTGCAGGCCTCCTGGCGCACTGCTCAAATGTGCTGGCAGACAGAAGTCTTCCATACTCCCACTCAGCAGCCTCTTTTTAAACCCAGGAAAGCTCATGGTGGAGACTGGAGGGGGCCATGTGCATGGAAAAGGGAGGGGAGGGGGCAATGTTTGCCCCATTCTCCTGCCTCGCTGCAACCCTCCTAACCTGCATTGCTTTTTATTCATGCATGTCCCATGACCTCTTGCAGAAGGTTTTGAGGATGTCAAGAGGGGCTGCTTGGAGAGAAGAGCCCACAGAAAATCTGCATTTGCCAGTGTGTAGCACTGGGGCAATCTGACAAACCAAGCCAGACATTTCTTTGAAGACTTCATTTCAGTTTAATTCTCAATCATGATGTTTTTTGAGACTGGCTATTTATTCAGCCAAAACTAAATCCGGACAACAACAACATAGGTAATGATTACCTCCAAGCAATCTTTCTTCTTATGTGTTAACGAACCACAGTTTTCACAGGCTCCTTTGCGGTATTTTGTTAAAACAGAATTCTAAACAGAAAAAAGAAGATGTTAGGTTGCCTTCTGCCAAATCACACTATTGATTCACCTAGCCCAATACTTCCTATTCTGACTGGTAGTGGCTCTCCACCCCAGGATCTCAGGCATTGTTCCCATCATCCACTGTCAAATATTCTAATACTTTGAGATGCCAAGAATTGAACCTTCTACAAGAAAAACATGTTCTACCACTGAGACATGGCTTGTCCCCTAAAAGAAAACAGAACGGTCACTTGGCGAGGGAAGATACTGCAGCAGCGTTTGAACCAGGATTAGATACATGAAGGAACGTCCCAAATGCCACCACACCTACTACAATATTTGTTATCAACAGCACATGAATTTCCTCCCTTCCATGAGGCAAATTGCAGCAAATTCAGTTTGAATTCACAATATATTTTTCTGCAAAATACATTTTTCTGCACAATAGATTTTTCTGCAAAAATCAGCTCTTTAACATTTGGTGCTAAAAAAGCAGGCTAAACTGTCATGGAATTCTGGTTTTTGAGTGCCAGTAATAAGAAAAAAGGAGAACAAAGCAAACTTGTAAAAACTTGCTTCATGATTCCCAGTTGAATCATTTGAGGCAGTTAAATAATTTGCAAGGTACTTTAATGATTCTACCTACCTCTTTGACCCCTCGCTTATACCATTCTCCTTGTGTAAATTCTTTCTGCTTCTCTGGCTGGGGCCTCTGATGCTTTAGTGTAGGTCTTTTTGAAGGGTCTATATACCATGGAACAGAGGAAATATACTGAGGAATATGAGGATTGATATCTCTGTAAGAAAGAAAAAAAAGCCATTTAAACACAGAACTACTGCAGAGGTGAGTTGTGAAGTATATATGGGAGGCTACATAGATATTTTAAAACATACTATTTTATAATTTGTGTTACAAATGGGTTGGCAGACTTCAGAAAGGAGAGTCAAATATTAGCTACCAAATTAAATCAACTATACTGGGTATGTGCACATGGCAAAGAGAAACCTATGTAAAGAAATATCTCTTTAGAAAGGAACATACACACCACTTAAGCTGGTTTTGAACAAAAAAAATCAAAAGAACAGGATGACAAAAACATTATAAGGTGTCCCATTCTTTGGATGAATAACAATTAAGTAAATTAATAAATGAATAAAAATTAATAAATGAATAAAAAAAGAATATAAATAAATAAATGAATAAAAATTAAGTAAATTACAGTGCAGAGTAACTTCAGTCTAACCTCTTTGATTTAAATGGGCTCAGACTAGAGTAACTCTGAACAGGAGTGCAATGATAACAAATGAAAAACTCTCTTTTAAATGTAACAGCAGACAATGTCTAAAAGCTGCAATCCCATGATTATTAACCAGGGAGTATATCTCTTAATTAATACATTGGATTAGATTGCAAGTAATCACACATAAAGTGAAAAACACAACCAATGTACTAACACCCTTAACCCAAGGGGTTTTTTTGCTGTCATTACTATTTTTTAATAAAACCCACATTCACATTTCCATTTGTCTCAAGTATTTTGATGGCAGAGACTGAGAAACTGCATCTATTCTATTCTATTCTATTCTATTCTATTCTATTCTATTCTATTCTATTCTAAAAAGGGATGAAATTCAATTCAGCTACTGATGGATGTCGTTGGTCATATCAATACCAAATCTTTAGGAGATACAAGTTCTTTCCAAATAAACTACATATTAAAAAACATTAGATCGCATCCAGTGAAAAAAAAGAAGCAATAAGTAACTTGAAAGAAACACAGGGGGAGCAGCTAGGACACACATTAAAAAATATGCCACATAACACAGTTGTATGCAAGGCTTACTTTCCCTCTTCATCCACTTCAGCTGGTGCATTGCCCAATTTTCTCTGCTCTTCCAATTCTTTCTTCTTCCTCCAGTCCTCCCTGGTCATTTTTTTCGGCTCTTCTAAACCATTTGACCCTCCAACAGGGTTAGAAGCTATTGCTTCCATGTTTCCAAGATGCTAGTCTTCTCCTTGCTGACGAGGGGGGAAGGGGTATTGATTAAGTTCTTATATAAAATCTTAAACTCACTAGGAGTAATATCTAAAACAATGTTAATGAACTATGTTCAATATTCCTGTCTTCACCCAGCTTTGAATTCATACCAGTGTTGTTAGAATGGACATCTTATGAACTAACAGGCATCTTAAAATATCTTGCTGAACCTGTATGATTATCTGTGCTTCTGCAATATCTGGGATTATTGTGATGAGCTGTGTGTGGGACTGCTGCTAGATGCCTCAAGCAGTACAGAGGGAACTTCTCACCTCCTGTCAGGAGAAGGCAAGAGAACATTCAGCCTGTTCTGCACCAGTTACACTGAATACCCATTTAATTCTGGGACCACTTCAAGGTGCTGGTGTTAATTTTTAAAGAACTACATGGCCTAAATTTCTCATATGTTCAAGATTACCCAAGGTCAGCACAGCCAGGCACATGCTATACCTTTGAGGCAGCCCACCACAGAATCCTAACTGCTGAGCTGGGAGGCTCCAGTCTTGATCGCTGACCAATGAGAGGGCTGACAGAGTGCTCAGCCTATTGCTTCTCCATGGATGCTTCTCTCATCTGGGAATGGAGATGGCCCTATAGACCTTTTATTCTACTGCTTCTCCCAGGCAGCGTTCATAATCCTCCTTTGGGTGTTCCTAGTCTGTATCACTGGGGCTTGATGGAGTCATTCTCAACTTCTTCCCTTTGGATGCCCTGCGGGGAGCTAACTCCCATTTCCATTCAGGAGGGGTGGCTCAGGAAAGAGCAGTGTGTGGCTCAGCTATCTTGCTGTCCCTCAAGATCCAGTAGCACAACCTTTTGCCCATCCTCCCTGGAACATAGAACACTGCCTCATCAGCTGAGATCCAGCCAGCAGGCTCTGACTGCCACTTTGTCTGTATATTAAGAACAGTGAGGACTAGAAATGACTTTTCAGTCACAGGTCCCAAAATCTGATCCTAAAAGTAGTTACAAAATTAAACTATCTTGCTTCATATGGCATGTCATGTGAAGACATTTTAAAAAGACAATGATTAGAAAACTTAGTTCTCTCTTTGGCTGCTCATGTCTTGGTCAGGAGTTGAGGCCTGGTTTTTCCCTTGCCAAGTGCAATCTCCCAGTAGTATCTGGACCACTGGCCAGTAGAAGAGGCCAGAGTGTCCTTCTCCTCATACTTGCAGTTTCAAAGCAACAGCATATTTCCCCCCAAAACTCCAAAGAGCAGGTAACTGTCCATTTACTTGCACCGATGGCTTTCTAAAGCAGCCTAAGATGGGCTTATTTTAAAAATATACGAAAAGACATCTCACCTTTGTCCTCTCACCTCTGAACTTGGAATTTAAAGTAATCTGTTCAGATTCTATTAGGCTTCTTAACAAAAGCAAAGTGAGTCTGTACTATAGGCATGCATGCATGCATTCATTCAATTTGGTAAACCGCCCTACCCCCGAAGGGCTCATCCAGGCAAAATAAGTAAATGAATATTTGGTGCTAGGAATCTCTAAACCAGAGGTCCCCAAACTACGGCCCGGGGGCCAAATGTGGCCCCCTGAAGGCATTTATCCGGCCCGCCAGGCATGGCGGTGATGGCTCCATTCATGTGCAATGGGGGCTCGAGGGAGAGGAGGAACCGGCCTCAACGGCTGTTGATTGCAGTTACATGATGGCACCCCCAAATCTCCATGAATTTTCTGACCCAGAGTTGGAAACCTTACATGTGGCAATGCCTGCTCCACCCTTCCCTCTCAGCTACTCCGTGTGTTGCTCTCAGGCTTTCTGTTCCGCCCCACTCCCATTGGCATCAGCCAGGCTGGCGAATCGCTCGCTGGCTGCTAGGGAGGAAAGAACCCAGGAAGATACCTGATCCTGGGTTAGATGGAATGCTTCATTGGGAAAGTTCTGCTTTTTTTTTTTACAGGGGAAGGTATTCCACAGCCTCCCCAACAATATTTGGAGCCCACCCTGTACTTGACATACTTTGGTCACTGTTCTAAAAATAGACCATGACAGAAAGGCTGAAAGGTGAAATCAAACATTTTACAATCATTTGTGCATAGGAATTTGTTCACAGTTTTTTTTAGTCCGGCCCTCCAACAGTCTGAGGGACAGTGAACTGGCCCCCTGTTTAAAAATTTTGGGGACCCCTGCTCTAAACTGAAAATGCTTACATTGTACAGCTAAGGAGTTACACCCTTCTAAATTCACTGAGGTAGTGGAATCTTTTTAAAAAGATTGACAAGGGCTAAACCCCACCCCTCAAGATAGAAGTAGCATTATTCTGTAGCATTAAACAACAAACACCCTGTCAGTGCCTGTTATGGCAGTTGCCAGGAAACCACAACAGTATTAACAGTCTTGATTTCTATCAGTAGAGGCAGGCTCTTATCAAGGCTATTCTGGCTTTTGAGGGAGGACCTAGTAGTGGTGCTCACTCGGAACTGACTCCTTGCCACTGTGATGTAGGGGCTAGGTTCAGGTTAGGATGTGGGAGATCCAGGTTTGAATCTGTGGGAAGCTCACTGTGTGACCTTCGACTAGTCACACAGTCTCAGCCTAACTTACTTCACAGGGATTTTGTGAGGATAAAATGGAGGAGAGGAGGAGGATGTAAGCCACTTTAGGTTCCTGTCATGGACAAATATGAAACATAAATGAAGTAAATAAATAAAAGTAGAAAATTTGGGGGGGGGGGCAGGTAAGATGCTGATTGAAGAATAGAAGCTGGGAAAGATGAGAAAATACAAGTTGCCAGAAGAGGAGGAAATAACTTGACCAGAGACATACAGGGGAAAATGAGGTCCTCCCTCAAGTTCATGCAGGTTCTTTTTTGTGTGTGTAATTGTGTCCTGCTGATGGGACTGTGCAAATATGGAAGACTTTTCCTAGGGAGAAGTTGCCAGTGGGAGGAAAGAAAGCTGAAGATAGAAAGACAGACAATGGAAGATTGATTGGTGGGAAACAAAAGTAAAGGGGAGAGACTACAGGGGCTTTCAGGGAACATAGAGCGGAAACACTGGGAGAGAGGAAAATGCAATGACCCCCAGAAGTCCTTGTGGGTCCCCCACTTGTCTATTTTCAACATGGCCTCATCTTAACCTGTGAACAGACAAAACGCACCCTTCTACAAATCTGAGAAAAGCCCCAGGTTTGCAGAAAAATCTGATATCTTAAAAATATACATGTGTTTAAAACTCCTCAAAATAACAGATGCAGCACCTATAACTTTAAGAAATAAATACTCTCTGTATCCAGTGTGAGGGGCTTCCAGTTTTGATTTCTATTAGTAAAATACAGGAGGACAGGGCAGGGCACTTTCCAAGCCTGTTTTAGCTTTTGCGGGATAATTCCTTGCAGCCAAGCCTGGCAACAGTCAGCAGGCAAATTTATTACTGCGCCATTTCCATGACTCACCCAAGTCCGGCTGCTTGCTACTGTTCAACACCTAGACAGTATGGTGTAGTGGGTTAGAGGTTCAGGCTATAATTTGGAAGCCAGCTTCAAATCCCCAATCAACTATACAGCCTTGCTGGATGACCCTCAGCCAGCAACACGCTCTCACCCTAACTTTGAGATCACAACTTGTTCATCCAAATTTACACCACTGGTCCGAAAGCCCAGGAAAAACACAAAGAAATCCAAAACAAGTCGATAACGAAATCGTATACACAGTATTACTCTAGCCCATATTAACAAAACTTTATAAACAAATATTCTGTTAACAAGAATTCCAGGAATAAACCACAACGACCCAACCTCCGGCATGAAAAGACCCCCAAACTGACCTAAATATGAGGTCTTAGTAATGCGCCATCAGATCAGCTTCACTTCCGCTTCCTATAATGCACACCCACAGCGGAACGGCAAACTGATTATGAACTTCCGGTGAGACGTAGAATGCGGCTGTTGTCTATGATTTGCCGTCGCTTAAGTAGTCATATGTTGTATGTCTGAATTGTAAACTGGGGATACTTTGCATTGGAGCTGGGAAAAGTAGTCCAGCCTAAAACAGGAAGTGTTCCTAACCATGACGACAGTTTGTGCCTCTGACACTTTTAGTCTCTATGTCATCTCTCCTTAAAGGGCTACTGTTCGCTTTTCAATGAAGTTCTGTCATTTCATCAATAAGCATCCACTTTGTCTTGGGCGATCCTGGACTACAATTCTCGCAGATTCCACGCTATGCCCCTTTCCTAAATTTATGATTCCGTGAACTTGATTGCAAGGTGGACTCTATGGCTTTATATTCAATTGAAACCCCTCCCCTCTTCATGCCATGCCCTCCTCTGGCTCTCTCTCCCCCCACTCCCATATCTCCTGGTATTTCCCAACCCAGAGCTGGCAACGTTAGTCCTGGGACATCTAAATCCCAAACAAAGGCAACAGTTCTGAAGCCCTGCCACATAGCAGCGTCCCCCAATACTTCTGAACCCGCAACGTGCAACTGCGTTTGACGGCTTTGGGTATCCAGACTAATCTTTCGCAACAGGGTTTCTTTTCCCGAGAAACTCATCCCTCCATTGTTGTCTCCACCCCTCCTTTCTGTATTGGTTTGGAAGCGTCCAACCGGCAGGCAGGCAACGTCAGCCAATGAGGGGCGAGCTATGGAATTTAAAATCACGTAGCAAACGGTGTAGCCTTTGAAATGTGAGCCTTCTTTTTATTCTCCAAGTACAGGTGGCTAACAGGATTTTATTGGTTTGTTTTGACCTGTCGTTGCTGCGGTGTTGTGACGAACTAGCAGTTTCCTTGTGCCGGTTTTCCTACTTTAGCGATAGACTAGTGGTGGGTAAGTATGACTAATAGCTATTTTCGTATTTGTTTATAGCGGTGTGGAATGTGAAGGATTTCAGTAGGTTAGCGCTTCTTTCTTAAGGTTTCTGTCAGTCAGTCAGTTTATTTACGGTCATTGACCAGCAATAAGGTTTCTGTCTTTTATCACACACTGGAAGGTTTCTTTTTGCTATCAGTTTTCACTGTTATTACTACAGTTGGAGTCCTACTAAAGACCTTATTTGGGGTAAGCACTGGAGGGAAAAGGGACTGGATAAGTAAAGAACGGGTTGCAGAACGGTTTCTTTGCTTATACTTTGCTACACTGAACTTGAATTTCTTTTGAATGTAAATACATAACATTAGGTTGTATGTTGGGGAAGTATACTATTGCAGGCTGGGAAAAGTCCTTTTAACCTATAGCCTGAACCCACTAAACAGAGGACTATCCCTTTTGCTTTGCGGGAGAAGGAGTATGGTGTGTGTATTGTGTTTTTGGGTAGGGGTTCAGTGCTTTGAAAGGGATGCCCTACCATAATCTCATCAATGCCAATTTAGCAGTTAGGTTGTTGATATAAAAGTGTGCGATTGCAGTAGGTTTGCCTAGGGACCAGCTGGGTTTAAGGTGTGAACTCCATAAAGTGAATTGTTTACACCCAGTGGTCTGCAGTTTAACATCTTTTGGTTAGTAAAGTCAAGGACAGACACTTGGATGCTGAGAATCTGCGCAAACCAGCATGTTTAAAATAAGCTAACCACACACTACTCACATCTGGGCTTCAGACACAGGTGGCTATAATGGCATGCTTATTAAAGTGAGAGCAGTCGAGTATGCTGTTACAGAATTGCTGAGCATTTAATTCTTATGTTCAAAATAAATTATTATAAACAGCTTCTGAAGGATTCTAATGGCTTCAAACAAGCATAGATTCAGCTATTGGAAGGAGTTCCTTAAAAGACACAAATCTAGTCTGTTGTTACCCAGGGTGGAGATGCAGTTTCTCAATAATACGGGGAAAATTAGCTAAGTGCAGACTGCTTATTAATTGTGCGAGAGGCTGGATATGGAATCTTTGATACGAGTTTGTAAACAAAGGTCAGCTCTGGAAAGAAAATCCACAGAGAGGAATATAATACAGATTTGACAGACTTTATTGTAGGGATAAGAGGTTCTCAGAAGCACTTGATTCAATGCAATAAACACACACACAGAGTTCCTAAGATATAACCTCTGGGAGGTGTCCGAATGCATTGTTTGAGAAACAATAGACTGCATTTTAAGGTGGTCAGGAGAAGTTAGTTACAGAAGGGAGTATCTGGGTTAAGATAATCGGGGAGGCAATGTCATCAGTGGTCCTCTTCTGGCTGGAAATTAGTATCCATTCAGCAGGGCTATTGTATCATGTTGAGGACACATTGTTCTTGGCTGTGAAGCTGAAAATAATGCTATGGCAAGCGAGAGCTTGAGAACAGAAATTTAAAAAATTCCTGGAAATTTCTTGCAGGTAGACCTGGATATTGCCAGAGAATGGGCATGCCATCTCTGCAACACCAGTATCACCCTTTAGGCTGGCATGCGGGCAGGGACACCTGTGAATAAGCACTCCACCCCCCACCCCCCCCTGCTAGGGCAGTAAGGTGACACTAGCTTTAGGCCAAATTATTAACTAGGGGATCAATGTTCTAGGTCTATATGCTTGCATCCAGGTAGTAAGCCTTATAAGGGGCATTTAAATATTAATTAAAGCAGGAATATTTTTCCGAGAGATATTGGTTAGCATCCTTTTTCTGTCTCCCTGGAAAAGAGATTGTGATACTTCTTGTGGCTTTGTTGCAGATGTTTGTGGTTACAAGTTACTCTTTATGAAGTTTTTTTTTTGGTAGTGGTAGGCAACAAAGAAGTTCTGTCTTTAAGAATATATGTTAGATAGCTGGCTAAATAAGAACTAAATAAATAAGACCATTACATACCGTGTTTCCCCGAAAATAAGACAGTGTCTTATATTAATTTTTGCTCCCAAAGATGCGCTATGTCTTATTTTCAGGGGATGTTTTATTTTTCTGTGTTCTGTTCGTCGGGCATGCTTCCAAACAAAAACTTTGCTACGTCTTTCGGGGGATCCCTTATATTTCGCACTTCAGCAAAACCTCTACTACGTCTTATTTTCAGGGGATGTCTTATATTCGGGGAAACAGGGTATCATTCCAAGGCAAGTTAGTAAGGAAATAGTTCATTTCTCAGTACAGGTTGGTTGAGAAAAAGCCCTGTACTTGAGTGATGGAGTCATAAAAAGAAGGATAAAAACTCATTTAGAAATCATATTCTTATGTAAGCTCTTGTTATGTTGTAAGAGCAAAATGCTGAACAACTTCCATTATCACAACTACAAGGATAGGCCAACCCTTTCCCCTCCATATGCATCCCTCTGAAGATACTTACTTTGTACTGTTCATGACTAATATAAGGACAGTAGCAGTCAGAGACAAACCAAGTCACACAGTGAACATGCTGATACTGTCTGGCAACCCAAGGTTGTACATGACATTCCCTCCGTGGGAAATATTGTGCTTAAACAGTCAAAAAAAGCTTCATACATCCTCCATGTGAGTTAAATTTAAAAACAGTCATCTTTTGACAGGGCTCTCTGAGTTTCTAAAAATAGCTGTTCAGCTTACTCCTTTTTAGATCAAAAAAAGAACAAACTAGAAACCTGAGAGTAATAATCATCTGTTTTAGTAGGCCTTTGATAAGGATGGCAACCCCTATCTTCATGGACAAAGAAAATGGTAACATTGGCGCTGCTGCTGCTTCAAAGACTCGACTAAGACTGCTGTCAGGATCTTGTGAGTCTATGCTAATATGAACTTTCATTGGCACCAGTGAACTGAAATGCCTGTTGAACATATTGTTCTCTTAGGATATTGATGAACTTTAAGTACTGATCATTCTGGTTATAAAGCTACTAAGCAACTTTGGACTGTGTATCTATAGCCTTGTTCCTTGTTGGTAGCAGCATACAAAACAAAGATTTATGGTTGGTAGTAGCGTACAAAACAAGGATTTATGAATTGAGGTGTGGAGAATTCTAAAAGGCAGAAAACAGAATAAATAGGGTGCTAATGAGGCTATTGGACAGAATCTTGCAGTGAGTGGAAAGTGAATTTAAGTGGTACTAGATGAGGAAGCCGGTGCGATCAGAGGATGCTTTGAGGAAAAACTACTGATATGAGGGACTGATGAATTCTGTTGTAAATCATTCAGGTACACCAGCTCTCTATCAGCTGCAGCTCCACCTCCTTGTAAACTGGGTGTCTGAATAATGCTGACTAAATAATGGTTATAAATTCCATGCATGTGAAGATACAGGTCTGATTTTAGGCTATAATCTTTAGCTTTTCGGGAACACTTTACTTTTACAGTAAAATATAAAATATAACACAGGGTCTTATATTAATTTTTGCCCCAAAAGATGCGTTAGGGCTTATTTTCAGGAGATGTCTTATATTTTCCCATGATTTTGCACCCCCCACGTGACCAGATCAGCTGCGCTGGGGAATGTGCAACTAGGGCTTATTTTTGGAGTAAGGCTTATATTTCAAGCATTCTCCAAAAAATCATGCTAGGGTTTATTTTTGCAGTAGGTCTTCTTTTTGGGGAAACAGGGTATTTAAATAACCTTTGAGTTTGAATCTATACACAGAAATTATCATCTAATGTTTTAACTTGCCTTATATCAAAACCTACCTGCTAAACAGTTCTTGAAAAGCATTTTAAATGAATAAAACTTTAAAAGACTTTGCTTGCTCCAAGAGAGAATATATAATAACATGTTCCTTAATGTCTAATTATCTGGTGTATCCTTTTTTTAACATTAGTGCCATTTTGTTTCTTGGATGGGATGGGCTCCAATCATGTCCTGAAGATGCTATTTTTATAGTTCAAACTTATGCATGTCTCTCCATACTAAGCTCATACTAAGCTCTCCCCAGGTTTGCACTGTAAAGGTTTTGGTGTGCTGGGTTTTTGCGTGCTGGGTCTTAAGTATTTCAGCTTACTTAATTTCCTCTCACAGCAAAGACTTTTGTTGAAAAATCTAACCCGAAGACTCCACTTGCTGGAAGGACAGCTAATGTAAATTTAGCAACTACCTGTTCCATCAAGAAGGCCCTTGGAAATGTGAACAGGACTGTAACATCCAAAAAGCATCAAATCCCGAGAGGAAAGAAGTTCCTATCTGTAAAAAAGGTAAGTAGAATTAATGTTTGGGAGCATATTCCATTCTCAGACAAAAGGAGTAACAAAGTGGTATTGTCTTAGGAATGTACATCTTCGGTAAACCTGGATGAACTTCTGCAATTTTGAGTGACAGTAGTAGGTGTCATCACAAAATTGCTGCCATGGTGGAAGGGCATGTCAGTAATTTCATTTCTCTAGAGGGCTGTGTTCCCTGACCTGGATAGCCTCAAACTAGCCTCTAGCTTGACCTGGTCTGATCTCTGAAACTAAGCCGGGTTGCCCTGGCTAGTATTTGGAAGGGAGAGTTTCAAGGAACTCCAGGGTTATGATGCAAGGCAGGCAATGGCAAGCTACTTCTGTTAGTCTCTTCCCTTGAAAACTCTACTGGGTTGTCGTAAGTCAGCTGTGACTTAATGGCAGAAAAATGGCAGTGAATTTGGGGGAGGGGGAGTTTCCCTACAATTAAATGAGGAAAGCAAGATGTTGTAACTCTTCTTTCTTACTGGGGTGGGAAAAGCCATCCTTGCTGAGAAAGTGATGGCATTAGGTTGCCCCATCAGCACGCTGTGTGCTGCTGGTGCTGCCCCTCCCTCTTATTTCATGCCACTTTGATGCAATAGGGCCGATGCAATGAGAATCTTGCAGTCTCACTCCCTGTAACTTAGCAACCCCATCTTCCCTAACAGGTGAGGTTTTTTAAAAGTTCTGATAGGACACAAAAAAGAATGGAGGAAATGACAGAGTTGAGTGTTTCTACTTTGAAGACACTGCTAAGCATCTCCCTCCCCCGTCTCTGGATTTGGTGCTATGCACACTGGGCCTGCAGCTGTCTGCCCATTTCTCCTTTAAGTCAGAGCAAAGGAGGTTCTTCTTTGCTCTGGCTTAAAAGGGAAAGCCCCAGGAGCCCAACAAATCATACTTGGAAAGAACACAACATTGTAGGGAACCTCCCTAATAAAGCAGGGGCTTATCTTAAGGGAGATTGGATAGCAAATCTCAGATCCCGGCTATAGTGAAAATCCCAGCTAACATTAACCTGTAGTTGGTGCATAACAACCACAGTTAAGGCTGGCCAGGGAGGAAGAATGTTCACTGGTAGAGTTGTTTATAGGTTGGGTAGGTTGGTGGGACCCATCTTCCTTAATGTTCCAGAGGCTAGAAGCATCCAGTCTGCACTGTCTCTATCTGATGCTGCAATGTGAAGTTCTTTGCTTGGTCATTTGATGATGATGATATAGAACTGTTTTGCCTCCAAGCAAAAATCCATGTAAAAATCTTATAAGAGGTTTTGTTTTTTCTTAAAGGTTGCTGAGAGTACAAGTAGAGTTGAAGGGTGCAGTGTGACCACTGAAGACTGTCCAGAAAAGGAGAATTTCTTTCCCTATGATCCTTTAGGTAATTTCCAACATGGGCTACTTTGAAATTCTTAGCAAAACTTTTCATCACAAAATGGTGGTGGAGGTGGGGTGGTGGTGGTACGTATATGATGCTTCTAGCTGGCATAATTACAGCAGAAATGTAAACACTGTTATCCAAACAATATAGTATCTCCTATCTGTGGTTTATGGAATGTCTCTAAACAGACTTTGAGAATTTTGAGGTTCCTGAGGAGCACAGACTGAGCCATAAATCACTGACTGGTGTTCCTCTTATGACATTTGAAAATGCATCTGAGAGGTTTCAAAGCGTGATCTTCTTGACTGGACAACCATCTTCAATTTCTTGGGACTTTGGTAAGTACCATTTTGCTCAGTATTCAGCTCTCTTAAAAGGATCTGTGGCTTGTTTTTCTGGTAGCTTAAACCTGTTTGTGGTACTTCAAAGCAGTTGAAAACAGGGGTTTCCAACCTCTTTTGAGCCAGTGCCCATCTCTGGAATTCTGATGCAAGGTAGTGGGTGCAAGCACAAAATGGCTGCTGTAGGAGGTGAAGCCACACACACACCAAGCTCAAGTGCAAGGGATAAGAGGAGTAATTAAAAAAAATACATTGAGAAACAGGAGTGAGAGAGGGATAATCCAACAACTGTAGTGGCAACTGCCACCAAAAGAATGTTATTTTAATCTGCAAAGCTGATCAGAAGTCCTTCTGGGTAGGAATCCCACCTGCTTCCTAAAAACACTTTTCAGGTGCTCTGGAACCCATAGGGACCAGGTTGGGAGACCCATAATCTAAAATCTTGGTGACTAGAAAATGTACAGTTTGTCACTTATTTTCAACAGTTAATCAGTACTATAGTTGTGATTTTAATGTTCGATTATTTTGTACACCACCCATAGCCCTTTGAGGGCGGGTGGCATAATACATTTAATAAATACATACATAAAATAAGTGATTGTTTTTGTTTTTAATTTTTTTCAGACACTCTTCAGTCAACTACAGATTTCCTACCTACTTTGGATGAAATAGTAATTGACTTGCCCCCTCCTCTGTAACATATGCAGACTGTAATTTAAGCTGTATTCTGAGTATATTTTATTTGTGGCAATAATAAAGAATTTGTGTTCTGTATACCACAACTACTTTGAGGTTAAAATTTACCAGATTTTAGAGGTTGGGGGAAGGGGGAACAACCAAGGTTCAGGAACTTCTAATCATGTACTTGGCTGAGAAAAAAAATAATGTTTAGTCAGCTGCTGGCTGAGTAGTTGCTGTCTATGTACAAACATCAGAATGGGAGTGCCTGCAAATTCTCATGAGAAGCCTAAAGACTGATTCCACATGGGCAAACAAACGTGGGTGAAAGATGCTATAAAACACATGGGGGGAGGGACTTCACACATGTCCCACCCCCAAAATGTGCCTGCCCCATTATATTTCCCCTGCCCCAGGTTTTTTGAAAATCACTAAACTAGCAATTTGTTTGAAAAATCCCATGTTGGAGATGCATTATTTGCCTTCCTTCCACTGAGCCTCCATGGTGAGAGAGAAGCTGCCTGCCATTGCCTGGCTGTTCCAGGGAGTCCCCTTTTTCTTTTAAAAATTTTTTGCAGGTTACATTTGCGTAGCTATACAGGTGCAGCCAGTCATATTGTGGGACAATCAGCATGGGTGTGTGGGGATTCATCTGCAGGCCTGCATAGCTACACATATTTTGCCAGAATGTTTTTTAAAAAAGAGAAGTCTCTTTGTGCGAAGCACAAAAGCAACCATGGATTGTTTCCATGGTCTCTAGTCGCTGCCTGCACGGGACAAATGTGAATGAGTAAATAGGAAAACGGGTTCCTTTATTACGACTGCAGCCTGTTATATCTTTGCTGTTAATGCACCGGGATCATTAAAGCTCCAGTTTGTGGCTGAAAGCAAAGAGTTAAAAGGAATAAAAGACAGTAAGCTATCAAGCATATGTTACGTACAGATTTGCACAGTGTAACAGTGCTGATGCAATTATACATATTTGCTGCAAAAAAACAACCTTGCTATCATGGAGCTGTAGTGTCATGATTTTGAGAGATAGTCTTAAGACTGCTTAAAGTTGGCAGGCTTTAGCCAGGTAATCTATGTAATTGGGGGCTGTGTAATTTAGGCAGGATGTTGTGTCATGGCTATGGGTTTGGGAGGGGGTGGTAGGAAGAAACCTTAACATTAAAATCCTTTCTAAAACCAGACGGCTGCCTTTATGATGAGTTGGTGATATCTCACAATCAGCATTTCCTCAGAAGGGTATTTCCGAGTAACTAACCTTGTCTTTATTGCAGGAAAATCACTTGCTGAAGTGTGAGTCAGTTATAATCTTTCCTTAATGGCCCATCTGACCTTTACAAGTACAATGCCATAGCCCAGATTCACAGTTTTATGAGGCAGTGCAGCTGGAATGTCTCATTAGCATATTAAATCAATTAAAGAACCTGATTAGAACCCTCTGAACGTTGTCTTGAGAGTAAAGTTAGCATCCTATCTGCTTTGGTCTCTTGAAGCTGATTGGGCTAACACCATGTCCATTGTCCAGTCTAGAATATTCATCCATTTTCTTGAGAAGATGCGGCCCATCATGGGACCCACAGAAATATATATATAGTGTCTCCTAGCTTAGTAACATCCATAAAGAGCCAAACATATTATCTCTGCATAGTCCATTCATGCTGATACTTTCTCTCTGATACCTACTGTCAGATGTCAAAGATTTGTTGTCTAATCTGAATTTGCATGTTTCTAAAACTCCTGCTACTATGTTTTCTGAAACATTCTAAGCAGAGATGAGTAGGCATAAGAAAAGTCTGGCAAGACTTTGGCCCAGAGATAGTGGTAGGTCAGCTGAGTTGCTCTGCAAGAAGTTTCTCAGTGTTCTGCTCCTGTATGGAAATGATTGGTTGGAGTATGAAGGAGCGGGGTTGGCTGGAATAATTTCCCCTGAGGCATGGTTTGAGGTGGGTAAGTTTTCAGAAAGTATCCTGGGTAAAAAGGAGTTCTAAATCCATCTCATGAACTATCTTCCTGAATTTCATGACTCTCAGGCACATTGTGATTCCTCTGCAATTTTGTTTGAGTTTGTTTGAGTTCAATGCTTAAAGTTTGGAGTGGAGTGCTAGCAGCAGGCTTCGGCCAGGGTTCCCATTACTGGGGTCCCTGAGTCAATGCATTATGTCATTTGGCCAGCAGCAATCGCCATTTAGCAAGTCTTTTTGGATGGCTACACAGAGCCATCATGTGGTCAACTTGATGCATTACATCTTTCAGGTGTTTCAGAAGAAAAATCTGCCTTGCATTTGAAGAACTGCAACTGTGTCAAGAAGGTAGTTCAGTATTGTTTGAAATTGCAGAAATGGGTAAAAATTGGTTTTAGTTAAGCCTGTTGGCCCAAAATGCACATGTGAAAGCAGGCCAAATGGAAATAAGGACTGCTGTGCCACAAGTAGGCAAGATGCCTGTTCAGTGTAGACTAGCAGACTGAATTGCTCTCAGTCATTATCAGTACAGTTATAATTACTCTCTTTTTTGCTATCAGACCCTGCAAGGTTTTCTTGGCAAGAGACATTTGGAGGTGGTTCCATTGCCCGCCTTAAAGTTGGCAGGCTTTAGCCAGGTAATTGATACTGGTATTCCTTGGTATTCCTTTAGCCAGGTGTATTGATACTGGTATTCCTTGGTGGTCTTCCATCCAAATACTGACCAGATCTGATCCTGCTTAACTTCTGAGAGTTGACAAGATCAGGCTACCCTGGGCTAACACCACCCCAAATTCTGAGTTGCCAGTATATAATGCTCACGTTTCTTTATTTCATTCAGTTAGGCTCCCCTCCCCTTATGGGCTCAGGGCCTCTTTGAACAATAAAACATTAGATAAATAACATGTTTTCATTCAACATGTCACTGATAGTCTCTGGTGGGTTTGTAATAATTAAAGATCCGTCTAGGCCGTTGGGGTGGTAGCAATGCCAAGCCCTGGGTTCTGAACCAGTATTCAAACACAAAGCAAAATTGTACTAGTTTTATTTTTTTAAAAAGGTTGTAAAATAATAGCTGTAAGAAATAGGCAGTGAATATAAAATCCTAAGGTGCATATTCAGATACTCAATAAAACAATGAAGTATACTTACTCACTAAAAGAAATAGTGGCTAGAAAATATAACATAAATCCTTAATAGACAGAGTTCTTCAGGCAAAGTAGATGTGAAAAAAAAGAAAGGAAATATCAAATTAGTGAGAACTCCCTTGAAAATGAACAAGTCACCCCACCCTTTTGAAACTTTCAGTTAAGCTCTAGCTGCCCCGTTAAATTCAGCTGAAAACAACTGGCCAGCACTGAGGAATCTGCATGCCTGTAATGAGGAATCTGACCTTTGTGGTGGTACAGCCTGTCTCTATCTACAGACACCTGCAATTAAGCTATGGAAAAGCATGGGAGACCGAAAACAAGATTTTTAATAAGCTCTTCCAAAAAACAAAATGGATTCTCTTTGGACATAGTAACATACAAGCAAAATGGTGATTCTCTTCACAGCCCCAAAAAACTATCATTCACACTATGCATCCAGGGAAAAGGAGAATGAAATACAAAAAAAAAAAAAAGGGTGGGGGGAGAACAGGATCAGAGGGAGACCTGCTAGATGTATATTATTGCTGCCTCAGTCATAAAACTGGTGGAATAGCTGTGTCTTCCAGGCCTTGTGAAACTAATAACCCAATTCAGAGCCTGGAGCAGCCAGAGATGATGCTCTACTGCCTTTAGAGGGTTTTTCAGCGGCATGGGGAGGTAAAATACTAAAACCTCCCCACTACCAAAAGGCCCTCCATTGGGCTTCGTGAGCTTATGCCACCCCTGGTTGTGATGTATCCAGGACAAAGCTGGGGTGAAAGCTAAGGTTGGCTCCACCCTGGACACACCTCCAGAACACCACGGCTATGCTGGCAGAGCTGATGTCTGTATTCAGGCATGTTGGTGGGTTGCTGTGGCCGCCCACCAATGGATTTCCCCTCCACTGGAGTAAGTGCCCTAGGGAGGGCATTTCTGCCGATGTAGGGCCACGCTGCCTCCCCATGGCAATTTGCTCCCTCCCCTGGATTGGGTTGTTAGTTCTGGATTGGGTTGCTAGAGTCTCACTAGACAAAGCATTCCACCAGGACGAGGGCAGAGCTGAGAAGGACAGTGAGGACAGCAGGACAGCTTTTGGGCCAAGGGTCACCAGCAGATTATTGTTAGCTGAGCATAAAGCTGTTTGGGGAACATATTGGGAAAGGTGATCTCACAGGTATGATGGCCTCAGACCATTTAGGGCTTTGAAAGTAAATACCAGAATCAAGACCTTGATTAGATGCTCCACTCAGAACCAATGTTGCTAGCAGAGCACTGACTGGATACGTGATTGTCATAGTGTTCCCATGAGGATCTGGAGTGCTCCATTTTGGATCAACTGGAGTTTTCTGGAACAGGCCCAAGAGAAGCCCTGCATAGAGTGAATTGTAGTAGTCCAGCCTAGAGGTGACTGTTGCATGGATCACTGTAGCTCGGTTGGGTTGGGACAAGCAGGGCATCAGTGGTTTGTGATATATGTCTACCTGTTCATAGAGGCACACATCACAACTGTAGCCTTCCCTCTATTTTACCACCTTCCTTCCATTTTACTACCATCCAGGTTCACTCCTAGACTCCTGGCAGTATATACAGTCTGCATAATTTAACTCAAGAACCTTTGTAGTAAGCATTTCCAAGAACATCAAAACATTAGGCAGCTACTAAAAATCTTTCTGTCTAGTTAGCTCATGCCTGTAGTTGGCAAATAGAAATATGAATCTGCCTTAGATAATTGGTCTGTTTATACAATGCTAGGCTACTCTGCTAGTAATGCTGCAGAGCTCCAAACAGCTGAAGTCATGCACTGAACATGAGATTTTTCCATGCAGAACCTGCGTTTTCCCCGAGCTATGCATTTCTGGATTGGGGTGGGGAAGGGTATGGAAGGATTATCAATAGAAAAGGGCTTGGCTATGTAGGGAATAGTTTACATAGATTGGTACAGAGATGAAGCCAGTGTGTTTGGGATGGGGTGGGGGGTGGGGTGTTGGTAAAATGCGTATGGGGAAAAGAGATACAGGTTGCTAAGTACCTGAAAGGTTGTGAGAATTGGCAGAGTTGTAGCTAAGCATTATCTCGCATAAATGAGAATGGAAGGGTTGTTTTAAAAGGAGGTATGGTTTAAGGGCCACTTAATTAGGGTAATTGACTTTAATGGATACCTGGGCTTTGCTGCATAATACTCTGGCAGCAAAGAGCATTGCATCTGGCTGAAAGGGCAATGTGCATATGCACACATTAATGGGCTGGAGACATTGTTGCAGGGAGCAAAATCTTAATGGATACCTACAATAATGTACTGAAAGCTTCTGCAAAGCTTGTTACTTCCCAAATGGCTGGGGTCACACTCTTATTCATTTCTGCTGTTCAGAAATGCACGGCATAATTGAATGTACTTCAAGTTTATTACCTAGATCATGTTTTGCTGTGAAGCCAGTTGGAAATAATGTGCTAGTGATAGAAGTCGCCTATTCTTGCAAAAGGGCAAAAAACCTTGACTTTTCTTACAATGTGAACATTGGCAAGCATATTGGAAACTTATCCAAAGCATCCTTTAAATCTGTTTTTTGTTCTATAGACTTGCATCCTAGGGTTTAGAACAGAAGTAGGCAACTAATTATAGTTCACAACTGGACTTTGAATTCATATTCATGGAAAAATGGTTATGGACAATAAGCTGGAAGAAGAGACCGCTGAGAATCCTTAAGATTACTAGGCATGGTTTTAAAGCCTCAGTTTATGGTATGGATTAAAGGTATTGCTCAGGTAAATACTACAAAACTGGAAAATAAGCTGTGTCTTAAAGAAGTGTGATTATGCTGTAACAGTACACTTTAAAGTACTGTATTCTGCAAGGGATTTTTTAGCATGGGCTCAGAATAAAAGGTTCTTTGCTACTATTGTGAACTGTTGGTTATGAGGTAAAACAGTTTTTCAGTGCTCCATATGAAAACAACAAAATTGTACTGAGAATGTCAGTTAAAAACTTAATAGCAAGCATATTAAATAAGCAGGAAAGGCTGGAGAGAGAAGGACAATCCTTGTGACAGCAGCAAGAGGAGACGTAGGCATGATTGTGTCTACATTCCCAGTCACTTCCCTGTTCCAAGCATGGGTTATATTTGGGCAGATTAGCCAAGCATACTTGCTGAATCCTTTGGGAACTAAAACCACTTTGTAGGCTGGTAGGCGCTGTAGATCTATTGCATAATGTTCCTGCCAGGACAAGGGCAGAGGCCATTTATTGTCATCTTGTACCTGCTTAGAGTAAAAATGACAACACCAAAGTCTATCATGCATTGGGATAGGCCACAGTTATGCTGGCCCACAGGTCAGACATTTATGTCCCAGCAGCCTCAGTCTAGACACCAGGCCCTCGGAATAGTATGTTTGTCTGTGCGTGTGTGTGTAACCTCAGCACAACATGTGGTACACCACAGTGGATGGTATGTTAATACGACCCTTATCTTTTCTGTCTCCCGCAAACCAAGTATTTGGAACCATATCGCAAACAGGATATGCAACAAGTTGCTTTTATGATGTAGTGTTTGAGGTCTGGGAAGAAGGGCAGGAAAACATTGGAGAACAATTTAATATGGCAAGCATTCTACAGTGTCAAGATAAATGTGCACTCAAATTGCTTTACAGTATCTCTGTGTTGCATCAACTATTTGGCCTAGATTTTTCTGTTACTGATTTGGTGGCCCTGATTGCATAGAAAGGGGGCACATAACTTTTTTTTTTCAAATAAATAGTAATAATAATAGGTGACACCTCAAATAACTAATGTGGTTCGTGAACACATTATTGTGGATTATAGTACTGGATTCTATATTGTTTCTACAGCTATATCTTTTTATTAATGAATGTTTTGGATTTCATTTAATTAGAGAGCTTTTCTATTACCTTTTTAGAATGGGGAATTGGCAAGGTCAGACCTTGCTTAGCGAAGGGGGAGCTGACTATTACAAGATCTTTTCCACCTGCATATACATAAGATTTTTCTCCTCAGAAATCTTCAGGAGTCAGGAATAAACCTAGAAACATCTCAGAACGATTAGATTGTAGGGTGGAACTGATACAATTACAGCTCCAAGATAATGCCAGTGCAAATAGAAGTGATCTTTTCTAGAGATTAGTCAGGAAACTCAGAGATTGGATTAGTTGTTTGAAGAATGACTGAAAGGAAGTTTGATGAGATTAGTTAACATAACCTTTGTTTCTTGGAGGCAGGTGTGTTGTGGTCCAGGTGAGAACTGGCTCTTCCCAGGCTGAGGGCTTTGTCTTGTCCTAATTGCCTTAGGAAAGGCGAGGCTGACTATTGCAAGTTAATGTTGGCAGGAAACTTGTCCAGGCTGATTCTTGTCCTTATTGGTATCACTGAGCCAGTCCAGGGATGGCATCCATCTTGGCACTGCACTGCTAGTTACCTCTAAGGTTGGCAGGATAGGTAGAGACACTGTTGTAAAAATAGGCCTCCCTTACCCACCACAGATATATCTGGTAACATTTCAGTGTACATGTGGTTCTATCTACACTTCAAGGTTCTTCATCCCTCCCGTGGGTGTCCCCAAGTCCTGCTGTGATGGAGGTAGTGTTCCCAATAAAACCCCTCCAGTATTTACCATTTACCTTCTTGCTCCTATTTATTTTGGAGGTACTTGGTACTTTCCAAGTATTGTGACAGTTGAACATGTTAGGGTGTGGAATACTTACCAAGCAACTAGGTCCATGTACTTCATGGCTTCAAAGTCAAGCCTCCACAAATAGAATTTGTTTATCAGGACAAAAAAACTAAAATTCATCAGAATCTTGCTATTGGTTTATAGGAATGGATGATCCATATGATCATTGATGTAGTGTTGATGTGTTGAGAGAAATGCTTTACAATCTATAATTGTATTCAGTTGTACAGGAGCTACTTATGTTTGGCCTTTGTGATTCAAACTTGCCTGTGGTCTATCCTTGCATGATTTTATGGCAATTCTAATTTCTAGCTAATTCCAAAAAAATTCTGACCAAGGAACTTGTTGAATAGTGTCTGGATTTTACAATATATATGCTGATTAGTTATAAGTAATTTCAATTAACACATCCAATATGCTGTGTAACTAGCAGGAAAAAAGACACATTCACAAGAAATCAAAAGAATAATGATAGCAGTCAAATATAAGGATATGTGACGACAAAGCACTAAAAATTTAATGTATTAACTTAATTTTGAGACCATTAAGTAAATTTACTATTAAACATGTAATCAAAGTTGACTTTATTTGCCCTTTAATGTACAAATATGTAAAGTTATTACATTTTATACAAGGTGCCTATTAAACTGTGTCTCCTGCTCTGTAAGGGTACTTATCTTCCAGTGTAATAAGACCTTTATACACTGTAAGTCCTACTGTCATAGGAGGTTATTCTGCATCTCAAGATGGGGAAGGGGGAGATTTCACCTGACTGTTCCAGTTTCCTAATTTTGCCATTCTAGTGGCTTGTGGTCTACCAGAAGCGTGATGATATAGCTTAGTTAGCTTTCCACATGCTTGAGAGGTATTGCTCCTTTGATGCAGAGTATAGGGTACATGATAAAAGGATTACTGTTCTAAGAGTTGGAACATTCATAAATCAGGATTAGCCTGTGCAAGGAAAGGCGTGAGCTGGCTGTACAATGTTTATGCATTTGCCTCTTGTTCTTATTTATTTATAGCTCTCTAAAGTTTTGTTGCCATCCATGTTGCCTCTTGTGTGAAGCTTGAATATAACACTCTACTAATAGAGTCACAATTGTGGTTCTAAGGGGCTTCTCCAATTCTGCTGGCTTCTACATGTCATGGAAGGTGACTCAAGCAGAACACAAAGAAAATGCACAGATATGTCATGGCACAAATTATGTATGCAAATTACAATTGCATACCACTATGCAGTTCTGCATTTCCCTTTTTAAAAGTCCTGCTTTCACAGACTAATCTCCCAGTTCATCATGCCAGGTACCTTTGGCAGATTATTTGGAGTGCTGTACTCATATGTGATGGATCTTGCCAGACTCTGAAAAATATTTGAAACAAAGTAATGTCAATCAGGGCAGGGGCTGGATAAATGACCTTGTCTTACAGATCTGTTCAATCCATGATGGCAGGAGCTGTCAGGGGCTCTGTTTGGCTGGTATATGATAAGAATTCAGCACAACAGAGCACTATGGCACAATTCATGTGACATCCAATGAAATAGGACTTTGCCAACAGAAGCGCTTAAATCACAATATGTCCATGAATCTTTAAAGGAGCAGAAAGCTATTTTGTTCTTGAACAAGAGACTAAGCTGCTTGCTCTTTGGGGTAATGGCTATCAGTTAATTGTTCTCAGAATTGCCCTGAGTTCACTTGCCTTCTGTTTGGGGTGGAAGCTACTCCAGCTAGCAACAACGTGCAACAGGTAAATTGCCTACATTTACTCTCTGAGATTTCCAGCTATAGAGCAGCTAAGAGGGATTTGCTGAGCTGTGATTAAGAACTGGAAAGTGCCAATTACTTGAAAGCAGTGGCTTTGGAGGCAAAAACTGCTATGTATGAAGGCCCTGCCCCCAGTGGAGAGGGCTTGGGAGAAAGAGCAAGTGTTCTCTTGGAGCTTGGGCTGATAACAGTGGCTTGCAGTGGTTTCTTAATAGCCAACCAGTCCTTGGTGCCAAGTATCTGGAAGCAGGAGAAAAAAGAAGATAGAAAATGTGCTTAAACTGGCCAGGGTATCCATAAAAACGTCTTGCCTGAAGTTGGGGGATAATTTATGTGAAGTAGTTAGAACAGAAATTGCTGATTGAAGTGGCATGCCAATTGGCCATGCTGGCAGGGGCTGATGGGATTTGTAGTCCATGAACATCTGGAGAGCTGCAGGTTGCAGACCCCTGGTCTGGAGGAAGATGGCACTAGGGCTCAGTCTGGGAGAACACATATGGAAAAGACGGTTGCAACTGAACTACTGACCTCTCAAATGAAAGCAATAGAAACATTTTCCTTTAAATGTGGTCTATCTAGCCAAGGGAAGCTCAAAGCAGTCCAGGGAGACTGGAGCACAAAGAAAAAGATACTACAAAAATAGCAAGCTTTTCTATGCTCTGTAACCACAGTAAGAGTGGAGCGTGACCCCAGATGCCAGCTTCCTCCTTGACATCCCCTGGTGAAGCACCAAGGATGTGCTAACTAGGTAAGCACAAGGAGACCCCAAAGCTGAAAGCCGAAACCTGCTCAGCTTTAGTTGGTACCCTTAATTCCTGTGGGTAACAGAATATGATGGGGTTTGTGTGCTTTGCTGCTGTCAGTGTATTGTGCTTAATAAACCAGTTAGTGCGGTAAAAATCTAACCTGTGTGTGGTCACTGTTGCCATCTTTTTTTTTTGCATGATGTCAAATCACAGGGTTTTTAAGGCAAAGGACGTTCAGAGGTGGCTTGCCATTGTCTGCTTCTACATTATGACCCTGATGTTCCTTGGAAGTTGCCCATCCAAATACCAACCCTGCTTAGCTTTTGAGATCTGACAAGACCTGTAGTTTGGATCTTAAAAAATCAAATGGTATGGGAATGCACTTGTACCTAATCTTCATGTGCATTTATTTGGAGTACAAAACTGCAGTGTTCTGTCTTCATAGTCATATGGTCAAACCACTGAAGAATAAAAATGTTAATGTGTAACAGAAATATTAGATAAGCTTAGAATGCACATCTGGCAGGGTTTCTGAACCCCATTTCCAGATTCAGCTGTCTGTGCCACCTTACAAAGAAAATGGGGGGAAGCTTGGTAGAGGCCATTGATGCAGGACAAAAAGGGGCTGTCATAAGAACAGTCAAGAAAGCCATGTGGAACCCTTGCCCATTCTCAGTCTGTAGATCCTAGCCAAGGGGTCTAAATCTGCAGTTCTAAGAATACTTTCCTGGGGGCAGTCCCCACCTAATGAAATGGAATGTGCTTCTGGGTAGACCTGTTACAGAGAGCTCCTTAAGAGTTCTCCTATATGGTCTGTGTACAGTAATATGGATGCATTCTGATCCTTGCATGTAAGACCCCACATTCTGTATCTAGATAGAATCACTAGGAATTTAGTGAAGTCTCTCTTGTTTTTGAGACATTGATGTCAAGAGTCAGTGCTAAACTGGTGGAAAAACTACTAGAATCTATAGTGGGAGAAGGATAGGGTTGCCAATTGCAGGTTGAGATTTCCTGGAGATTTGGGTGGTAAAGCTTGGGGAAGGAGTGGGGTATAGTACTACTGTGTTTCCCCAAAAATAAGACAGGGTCATATATTAATTTTTGCTCTAAAAGATGCAGTAGGGCTTATTTTAAGGGGATATCTTATTTTTCACAACCTAGGAGGTGGGAACAGTCCACAGCATGGCAGGCATAAATGCCTCAGATACCCAGGCCTGCTGGTTCTATAGGGCACATGGGGGAGATGCAATTTGGCCTCACTACAAGGCCACACCCTCTTCCCAGAACAGGCACAAGTACCTCAGATGCCTAAGCTACACATAGGCCTGCTGGCTCTGTGCATTTAAAAAGGCTGTCTTTTAGCAGGCTTGGTCCTGCCTTTGGGCTATCTTTTAAGTTATAGCGAGCATTTTTAAAATTATGATTTCTAACTGTAACATAGGTTTAACATGTTATTGCCACCCTGAGCCCTTCTGGGATGGGCAGGATATGAAACTAAAAGTAAAAATGAATTTTAATTTTTTTAACAGCATACCCATGAGCCTTTGCTAAATAAGGCAGGACCAAGCCTGCTAAAAGAGAACCTTTTTAAATGCACAGAGCCAGCAGGCCAGTGTGTAGCCTAGGCACCTGAGGCACTTGTGCCTGGCTTAGCAAGGGGGTGTGGCCTTGTAATGAGGTCATATTGTACCTCCCCCATGTGACTTACAATGTGAATGCCTGAGACTGTCTAACTAGGGCTTATTTTTGGAGTAGGGATTATATTTCAAGCATCCCTTAACAATGCCAAAAAATCATGCTAGGACTTATTTTTGGGGAAACATGGTATACAGTCTGTCCTCCAAAGCAGCCATTTCCCCTAGGGGGAGCTGATCTCTATAGTTTGGAGATCAGTTGCAATTATGGGAGATTTCCAGGTCCCACGTGGAGGTTAGCAGCCCTAGGATGGAATTGTGGGGCCAGATCCGCGTCTCTGGTCCTACACAGCAAGATTAGTTTTAAGAAAAACTAAGTTAGAAATAAAAGCAAGACATCTGACATTAGAAAAACAAACTGACAGTTTACTTAACAGAATTTAGATCAGTTACAGAATACAGATAAGTTGAAGAGGTCGCCCCAATACAATGTTTAGAATGTTACAGGAGATTGCCCTCTCCTGGGTGGCTCTCTAAAGAGGCACGCCCAGTATAGGAAAACCTTAGTATTTGTAGATGCAAAGACGTCACACAGTCCTCCCCTTTTGTTCCACGTATTATGATTCATATACCTTAAAAATCTAATTGGTCAGAACTGGTCACATGAAGACAGCCCCTTATTCTACGTCAAACGCTACATGCTGTTTGTGCGTGCTTTCTCTCTGTGCATATACAAAGAACTGCCATAAAAGCTAGCTTGTTGTCTTCAAGAATAACTTGTTATTCTTGGTTGGCTCCGAGAAAGAGAGAGCTATGCCTAAAGGGCATGCAGGCTTAACATACTTGTAGATCATAAACCTTTCTTTACCAGCATGAAATGTTAAAACATGATTCTAACAATTATACAATGATTCTAAGACAATAGAATTATGATCAAATACTAATACAAGTAAATGTGAATCACTTATTTATCATTTGTGTTCATTTAACTATATAGAAGAACACTTTGTAATTTAACTAATCACATTGATTTAACTATCCCCTATGCTGGTCCTACCCACAAAAACAAGGTAATAAAATTTATATGGCTTCTGTCATATAGTAACCTGTAGTTACAGGATTCCAAAGATGTTATCTGTAGTTGCCTGCATCTCTGCTAGCAAGCTGGTAAGATGTAGGCCTCTGGTCACTATACACAGAGCCATTTTGATTCTTTGCAAATCCTTGGTTCATTTGGATTTTCCATAATTCTTGATTAAACAAATTTATACACATTCTGGCCTGTTCCCACAGAATTGACATTAACTCTCTCTCCCCTGCCCCCACCCCCCCCATCTGCAGACATTGACTGAAGCCAATAGCTTTTAAGATACTAAGAAATGGTATGGTAGGAACATCATTGCTTATGCCACACTCACTTTTCCCCCCCTCTCACCGTAATCTCTGGTCAAATCAATTTTGCAGGTTTTCTTCACACTGTCAGCTGTACCCTGGAACCGGGCGAACTAAGATTATCACCCAGAAATGTGGTAGATTAACTTTTTACTCTTCCCAGAGTTGTGAGTACATATCTTTGGCTACTCTTCTGCCCTCCCCCCTCACCATGATTATACTCATTGCTGGACTTACTGTATCTGCTTGTTCCAAGAAAATGGTAGACTTAGAAAGCAGAGCGCCCCCCCCCCCCGCCCCGGTAACAAAAGGGACTGTCTGGTAACAGAAGGGCTAGGGGGAAGTTTCCTCCCAGTGATGGCAGGGACTCCATTAAAGGAGTTTTAAACCAATGCAATGATTGGCTGACTCTGTTCCTCCCCCCACCCCAATTTCACATATACCAGAAAATTTCCTTTTCTCTCTCCTCTTTCCCACATTTTTTTGGAAGTAGTGTTTTATTTAGTACATGTCTGCAGAGGTTGCTGTGTACCAACTTAAAACTATGAAAACAAAAGGAAAAAAGCACCACAGGAAACATGATTGTGGGCAGTGGGGATAAGGACAGAGATTGCTCACCAATTGCTAAGAACTCTCTGTACGCTCTCAAAACCTTGGCCATGCAAGTGCATCTGGAGAAAATGGGGAAAAATGAAACTAAGTAGAGCATTGCAAAGAAAATTGGTTGGCTCAGTCACCTGCAATTTCAGCTTAAGTAAAATGGGGTGGGGTGGAGGGTGGAGGGATTTTGTTGAATCTGTCTCCAAAGAGGGTGATACAGCATTGTTCAGTTCAACACAAGAAACCCATTTGGATAAGAAGCCTAAGAGAACCAAGGACAAAGAATGCCCTTGAACAGTGGAAATGTATTTCAGAGAGTATGAAGTTTTCATAAGCTGCTGCTGAAAGATATTTTGCCTTCTGCCCTATGAATACCAAATGCTTCCTTTTTGCTTGGTGGTTGTGGAAAAAGAGCATATTCCAGGTCATTCCCCAGCAGTGAAAACTATTATTTTCTTGAAAATGTGTTTGTAGTTTGTCTGAAATTATTTCCTGATCACTTGATTGAAAAATTCCAAACTCTCAGAATAATACAGATGCTCCTTTACATGAGTGTTACTAGCAGCTGCGATTATTGGACTACACTGGATTTCCAGAAGGAACATAAAGTGATTTACACTGCAATCCTCAGCAGTGTTATATCTGAAGCCCATTGTCTTCAACAATGTAAAAAGGTGTTCCTCTGAAAATCAACAATGTAAAAAGGTGTTACTCTGAAAAGGATGATACTTTTAAAAAATAGGTTGGTCTTCATATGTTCAATGGCTGTCAGAAAAGTCAGAATTAGCATAGTGTTAGATTTGGGCTGGGTTTATGCTGTTTGATACAGAGGTGGGATGCACTCCACTAGGAATAAGGGGGTAATCTCTGTCCCTGGGTACAACAAATCTCGTCAAGTGGGGGATGCAAAATCGCCCCCAAGGGCCCCCTGTGGCCCCCCTGCCCCCCATGGCACCCCCCACATGTGTTTGAACTGTATGAAATAATACAATATATAGTAATTCCATTTGTTTTGTTCATTGGTATAAAGGTTGGGAAAGTATTATAGGTAAAGATTTTTCATTTTCTTTTTTCCCCTTGAAATTTATATTGGAAAGAAAGGAGTTTAAACTACTCTTTTAGATTAAGGATTTTGGATCTCTCCCTCTGTTAGTTTTCTTTCAAGTAGAATAGATAAAGTAATTATAGGAATCTGAAGGGGAAATAGAAAGTAGGGAGGGAGGGAAATATAGGGAGGAGGAGGGGAGGCAATATAGGATGTTTTAGTTGGGGGGTTTGAGAGAGATAGACAATTAGATATGTTTGTAATATGTTAACAATTGTAAACAGTTTTTGGTTTCTCTCCTTACTTACGTTATTATTTAAAATCAATCAATATAATTATATAAAAAAGAAATAATACACTGCCTTTCGGTATATTGCTTTTTTAATACTTTAAACTGTCATTATTTGAATCCAGAGGCAGGGCGAAGGGGAACTGCACCTGGGGCGTGCGCGCCCTGCATCCTTGCCACAGCCCCGCCCAGGAATGCCACACCCCCGGAATGCCTGGCCACACCCCCGTCGTGCCCTGCCCCGCCCCATTGGCACAACGCTACTGTTTGAATCCCACCACCATTGGAACCTGTTACTAAAATTTTTGAATCCCATCACTCTCTGTGTGTGTGTGTGTGTGTGTGTGTGTGTGTATAGAGAGAGAGAGTACAATTGTGCTATAAGAGGATTTGCTCACCTTGGAGAGAGGGGAAAGTGAAAGTGCATAATCAGCGAAAGGGTACCAGTCCGTTAGAACTCAAAGTCATTGTGAATCTATTAGCCAGCAACATCTAACTATATCATCTTAAAGTGAAGAACCTCTCATAACATGTAAGCAACTGAAGAAACTTATAAAGCTTGATTAAAAACTGTGGAACTGTGCCTGTGCCAAAACTGATGTCTGTATACAGTTATTTCCTGCCTGATTTCCATCTACTGAAATATCTCCTGATCCCATCCAGTTTGTTCAATACATTTTCCTTTTGTTTGCTGAACCTGCCTCAGTTCTTGTTGGTGCCTTGAAAAGGCAGATTTGCCATAGGGAAAAAGGCTCCCTTCACCTTTCTGGAATTTCGAAGCATTAAACACCTCATACAAGCATTAAACACCTCATATGCTGCCATCAAAACAGCTCAGTCATAGAAACAGCAGGAAAACTGGCCCAGTATAGTTAGGACGCTGCCTGAGCCTGCCACAAATAGTTAGGAGGGTGAAGGGTCTGTGACAATCATATTTGGTTGTCAGATTCAATCCCTAGTCATGTCACTGCTTGCAAATGGAATCATGTGGGACACTGTTTGTACTTAACGTTCTCCCTGATTCTTTTTATTTTTACAGATTCTTCTTGCTGGGAAGGCATGCCCTAAATCAGGTATCCTTCAACCTCGTTGCATCTGTGGACACTTTTGGAATTTTGAGAGCATTGTCTGAGCACTAGATGTCTGCCACTAGATGTCTGCCACAGAGGCTAGGGCAGATCACCAACTATTGTGAGGTTCCCAGTTATATCTTCCTGTGATGAATACTGCTGTTTTTGAATAGGTGCTGTTTTTGAATAGGGTTTCCTGAAACAGCTCCTAGTCAATTAAGAGGAAAGTCAGAACTGACTCTTTGCAGAAGCAAGCACCAGGCAATGTATTGGTGGGTGCCACAGTACCTTTGGACACCATATTGAGGATCACTCCTAAACAACCCTCAGAGCTTTCTGGTTTGGCTTGGCTGCTTTAAACTAGCTGAAGAACTGACCTTAAATTTTATTCTGTCCCCTTCATCCGCAGACTCTCTCTTTCTCTTTTCTAAATCTCTGGTGATCAGCTTGTTGGAGGTCTTAGGGAACAGCCACCTAAATGCCTCCCAAAATAGCACCTTCCTTAAAGTTCCAGGAACATTGTACAACAATATTTGTCTTAATGTTTTCAGAAGGGCTGTTTTGTAATACTGAGATTCAAAAAATGCTTGCCATCTGAGGAGGACAGCAGGCCTTACTGGCAATCTGTCATACTACTTTTAATGTGCTGTGACCCTTCCTTAATAATATTCCTGGAAGATTGATCTTGACATTCTACCAAAGAAACAATAATCAAAATTCTTCCATCTCTGCATTAATAAAGGAACAGGATCCCAGTCCGGTAATTTTTTGCCATCTCCCTTTTAGACTCTGCCAAAGAAAAGTGAATGGCAGTGTTTTTTAAATCCTCTAGAGGGCAGAAGCGTAACAGAAAACAGTCTGCAAATGGTGATTGAGAATCACTTCAGAGAATCTGAGACAAGTGATGATGGATGGGCAGAAAGCATGACAACAGCCTTTTCAGAATAGATCGCATGAACCAGTGCCTCAAAATCATAAACTGTGCAGCCTGGATGCAAACTTATTTTGCAGGCAACTCTTTTAAAAATAAGATTCTCATTGAGGTTTGTGGCATGAAAAACAAACAGAATTAGGGGGAAAGGCATGAAACTGGAGTAGCTTGGCAAAATCTCACTCTAGATAGAAAGAGAAGCATTGCAGAGCAGTATTACTGGTGACAGTTTTGGTGCTAAGATCTTGGTATATTTCTGTTTGGGAATATTAGCTTCTGTAACAGGATTACTGGATGTTTAGAGACAACTGGATGCAACCTGACTTTGATAAACACACACTAGAGGCTTGTTACACTCCCTTCTGTGGCCTTACTAACAATATCAATGTCCTGCATTGTAGGAACAGGAGTCTGGAACGTATGGATTTTTGAGCAACTAGCTGAAAACAAGGGAAGGTATGGGTTTTATTTTTACAGTCTAGCTATTCTGCACTAAAAGAATAGCATGTCAGGGGGCTTAGTGTGTCCACAGTATAATCATGGGAATCTAGTTTTAATGATTAAATATGGCATTTGAAAATAGATCATGAAACTATTTTCCATGGAAAACATGTTGATTTACTCAGCATGCTGAAGATAACCTGGGATTCATCATTCATATGAAATTGACTGGCTCCCATTCTTGCTTATGAGAAATAACTAGTGATAACTATATATACATACTTCGTGTATGTACTAACTTTGTCTATAGCAATTTTTTTTTGCTGATGAACACAGATCCTAAAATAACAATAACTTATGCTGAAGACATCACTGACACATATACATTGGGGAGAAGTGTTTAGTATGTACCTGAGAGCTTTTCCATTCCTGCAGTTTTTGTTCATGTCCACTAACTGGTTGCAGTTGGGCTGAGGATGCCCAAATAAGTGATGTTTGGATTTCCACTTGGCCATTTTAAAACTGGATAAGAGGTAGAGCATCTGCTTGGCATACAAAAGGTCCCAGCATGCCCAGTTAAAGGATCTGGCAGTAGCTGATCAGAAAGACTTCTCCCAGAAATTTTGGAGAGCCACTGGCAGTCTGAGCATACAATATATTGACTGATGAACCAAGGGTCTGAGTCAGTATAGTGGCCCCATCCAACATGGCGGGGGGGATGAATCTGCCCTTGGAAGTGGGACACAGCTGCACTGGCAGATTTACCCCCCTTGCCCTGTGGCTGATGGGTTAAATCACTGGCATGTGGCCACTGTGGCTCTCTCTGGCGCTGGGACATGGCACTGGATGCAGCACCAGTGCCTCTGCCACCACTGGCCTAGCAGGTTTGTGTCGGGGGCATGGCCTGGGGAGCAGCTGATATTAGTTGGCTTTCTCCCACTTATTCACCATGTTATGCTGACAGCTGGGAATTGAGACTTACCCCACCCTTTTGGGTGGGATAAGTCTATTGGGCCCAATGGGGGACTCTTAGTGCCAGAGAGGCTTTTACACTTTTGAAGCCTCCCCACACTGCTGGGGAGCCTCTTTGAGAATGCTGGATGGCATGGTCAAGGCACCACAGCACTGTGGTCGGCTACCTGGCCTCTTGTAAGGCAGCTTTATGTGTTCAGTTGCTCACTTTAAATATCAAAAAGATTTTCAGGGTATGTGCTTTTGAAAGTCAAAGCTCCCTTTGTCAGATACAAGTAGGAATGGAAATCCCTGAGTTTTCAAAGTAACGGTATTCACATTTTTGAATGCCTTGCTTTGGGAATATTTGCTGCTGAACGTGAAGCTGTTGGGAGGCCAAGCATAATATCCAGGGATAATTAAAATGTATAACCTGCCTTTCTTTTTTCACAGCTGATATTCAGAGATAACAAGGTAAACACTCAAGCAGAAAAAAATGAGAAGCAGGAGCGGATTGTTCTTTCCCCCTCCCCTGTTCTCTTTTGCACCCTCTCTCTCACACCCTTTTGCAGTAGCTGAGGTTCATTTTAACAAGAAGGACTCAAATGATGTACTGGCTAGATTAAAACAACACTGACATCCCAGCAGCAATATTCTACAGACCTTGGGGACTTTTTAGCCCTGTAATAAGATGCAGAACCACTTGCCTCTAGGGCACTGATGCCAGCTCAGCTCTCAGGAGATGGATTAGCAGGAATTCATTATCATTTGGTGGCCTGAGTGCCTGCAGCAGAGGCTGTAGGGATTAGACTTCACGGAAACAAAGAAAAAACACGCAGCAGATTTCTTTTTGAGACTACAGAATCATCGAGTTAGAAGAGACCGCAAGGGCCATCAAGTCCAACCCCCTGCCATGCAGAAATGCACAATCAAAGCACTCCTGACAGATGGCCATCCAGACTCTGTTAAAAAGCCCCCAAAGAAGGAGACTCCACCCCCTCCCCCAGGCAGTGTATTCCACCGCTGAACAGCCCTTACCATCAGGAAGTTCTTCCTAATGTTTAAGTGGAATCTATTTTCCTTTACCTTGAATCCATTACTCCTTGTCCTAGTCTCTGAAGCAGTAGGAAACAAGCTTGCTCCATTTTCAACATGGTTGAATTCCCACTGAAAAATTTAATCTAGATACAACCAAGTTTCAAAAGAATCGGCACCTTTTCATCCAGGTTCCAACATCCTCATTGCAGCATGTTTCTAGTGAAGACATCTAGGCCTGCCCTTGGGGAGGGTGTGTGTGCCTGCTGTCAAGGGTGCAATTGTTAAGCTAGCAGCACCAAAATTGCCAAGTATCTTTAGGAGACCCAGGTTTGGCGAAGTTTGGTTCATGGGGACCAAAGTTATGGACTCTCAAATGTTTAGCCCCCATCTCCTATTAGCTCCCATTGGAAACAATGGAGGATGGGGCACCCCCTCTGGGAGTCCATAGCTTTGGACCCCCTGGACCAAACTTCACAAAACCTGGGTGGTATCAGTAGGAGACTCTCCTGATGATATCACCCAGGTTTGGCGAAGTTTGGTTCATGGGGGCCAAAGTTATGGACCCTCAAATATGTAGCTCCATTTCCTATTAGTTCCCATTGGAGTGTTTTTTCAAAAAAAGTGCATATACAAGCAGGTCTAGGAAAATCCTGTGATGGGGGGAGAGGGGGGGGAGGAGCGCCAGAAATGGGATTGATCTGTGTTCCGTGGTTTGGCTGTGAGATCTCGAGGGAACCTGGATATTTCGGGTGACTATCCCAGGATTAATTGCCAGTGAGGATATCACCCATGACATCCCTTCAAATACTGGAACTTCTCCAGACTAAACATATTGAAGCTGCTCCTCACAGGGCATGGAATCCAGATCTTTTACCATTTTGGTTGCCCTTCTCTGAACTCATTCCAGCTTGTCAATATCCCTCTTGAATTGTGATGCCCAGAATTTGTTTATTGCATGATTTTTATGATATATTTGCATGCTGTTCTGTAGATCTGAATTGATTCATGATATTTGGAAGCAAATAATGCCTTTTTTCAAAGCTTATGTAAATTTTGTTTAACATATTAAGAATGGAAATGTACAAGTATTAAGAAACTGAACCATGTACTAGCATTGGGTGGACCAGTGTGTGTAAAACGACAACCTAAAAATGCTGCTGAATGTCACAGGTTGGGATCTGTTCAGCCTGGTGCTAAGGTAGTTCCCTGGGACCCCTGCTCCAAATATGGAGCTTTACAAAGCTTACAGGATTTTTTAGTTTATACCAGTGCACATTTGTGTTGAAAAAGCATGAAGTATCTCTAAAATTCACAAAGTAGTATACACAAGACTGCCTTTTCTTTCGAGAGAAAGCTACCCTCTAGTCAGTAAAGTGTCTAAACTTCCTGTTTAGATCTGGGGAAGTTCTATGGTGTAGGTTTCTCACATGCAAAAAACAATCTAAAGGAAAAGAGTAGCAAGATAGCAAAAGGGCAGAGTTTTAAATGGGAAGCACAACAATTTCTTCAAGGACAATTTTTGCTCTAAAATGTTACAGCTTTGGAAATTGAAGTGCAATGCTGAGGTCATAAAAACAGGAGAAGTGCAGCACTGGACTTAGCAGAAGATGAAAGGGCAGCTCAGACGTACTCAGAAACAGAAACTGCTGCATGCCGGGTGTGCATTCTGTTGCCAGGCATACAATCTCCTCACCAGGTTCAAGCTTGGAGGAAACAAGATTTCTCAGTTTGCAGCAATAGCGAGCTGTCCACTGAGATGACTGATGGTGGGGGAGAGAGATGTGTGGTCCAGGGAATTGCTTTGCCTCTTTCATTTAGAAGGATTATTTTTGAAATGGGCTATAATATCAACATAAGTGTAATTACAGCAATATCAACATAACAGCAATTTGAAGGGCTTTAACAGAGTCAGGGACTGTGTGCCTTTAAGAGTGAGCTCATAGGCAAAGTTAAGAGAACAAGGAAATGCTGCAAAGGCTGGGAGATTTCAGCAAGTAGTAGCTCTGCGCAGTAGCTCTGGAGTGCCCCCTTGTGTATACTCAGAGAAATTCAAGGACACACCACTGCAACCCCACTGCGCAGGTAAACATTCAATGTATTATGGGCCTCAGTTTCCATTTAGATTGTGTCACGTTACAAAACAGTTTGGTTTTTTTTAAAGGGCCAAGTGCTCCAATAAAAGCACATATGTAATGTAAAATGAAGAGCACGCGTTACAAAAGCAGCTATTAAACAACCTATTAAAAACTCAAGACATTTCATGCATTCCACTGTACTTCATCAAATACTTCAGAGCCATGAATTTTTCAAAGACTCCTTTCACTTCGCTCTTTACACTGACACAGCTCACTTGCTGCATTTGCTATGTGCAGTTTAGTTTTTTATAGGTTGTTTTTTGACTAATAAAAACACAGCTTGTCAGAAACGAGGAAGGGAATGAAGGCGGGAGGGACACAACTGAACAGGAAGTCAATGTGCAATGTGAATTATATTCCTGGAGTCCTCCTTATCAATGGAGATCTACATCACACATACAGCCAAGTTGGCTTTTTTCCATCTCCACCAGGCCAGACAGTTGGCCCCATCTGTCCTGGGCAGGCCTTGTCACAATGATCCACATGATGGTCACCACCAGGTTAAACTACTATAACTCACTCTATTCTGGCCTGCCCTTGAGGCTGCTGCTCCAGAAACTACAGCTGGTCCAGAATGTAGCTGCAAGAATACTCATTGGGACTCCAGTGAGAGAGCATATAAAACTTGTGCTCTATCAGCTGCACTGGTTACCAGTTGAATTCAAGATCATCTTCAAGGTTTTCGTACTAACCTTCAAGGCCTTGAGTGGTCAGGGACTGGTATACCTTTGGGACCACATCTCCCCATACTGCCCACCAAGGACTCTTTGGTCCTATGACAGTAATTTGTTGGTGGTCCCTGGCCCCAAGGACATTTGGCTGCCTTCCACCAGAGCCAGGACTTTTTCAACCCTGGCAGGGGCGTAACGAGGCAGCCCTGGGCAAACTGTAGCCCTGGGCAAAACCTGAGTTGGATGCCCCCCCCCCCCCATGGGCGGCCACTCCACCACGACCAAATTTCTTTTTGCACCAGGACATTGGTGCCTGCAGGGGGTGCATTTTTAGACATATCAGCACCAAAATTTCAGCATATTCACCAGGAGACTGTCCTTATGCTACCCCCCAAGTTTGGTGAGGTTTGGTTCAAGGAGTCCAAAGTTATGGACTCCCAAAGGGGGTGCCCCATCCCCCATTGTTTCCAATGGGAGCTAATAGGAGATGGGGCTACAGTTTTGAGGGTCCATAACTTTGGACCCCCTGAACCAAACTGCACCAAACTTGGGAGGTGCCATCATCTCCAGATGATACCCTGAAATTTTGGTGCCGATACATCCAAAAATGCACCCACTGCAGGAACGTGGGTTCATAAAAGGGGGAATAGAATAGCTGAAGCCATCTCTAGTTTAATATTTTATGTATTTTATGTATTTTAATTAACTTATATATATGATGTTTTAAATTTTTATTTTGTTGGAAACCGCCCTGAGCCTTCGGGGAGGGCGGTATACAAATACAATAAATAAATAAATAAATAAATAAACATCCTAGAAATTTGCCCAAGAATCTTTGTTCTGCATTGAGTTTTCTGCATTGCTGTCAATGGGGGTTGCAGGCGGTGGGGGGCACATTTCTGAAGGCACAGTCTCAAAACTTTCAGGGTGTCATCAGGAGACTGCCCTAATGATACCCCCCAAATTTGATACAATTTGGTTCAGGGGGGCCAAAGTTATGGACCCTCAAAACTGTAGCCCCCAATCTCCTATTAGCTCCCATTGGAAACAATGGGGGATGGGGCGCCCCCTTTGGGAGTCCATAACTTTAGACTCCCTGAACCAAACCTCACCAAACTGGGGGGGTAGCATAAAAGGACAGTCTCCTGATGATACGCTGAAATTTTGGTGCTGCTAGCCTAAAAACTGCGCCCCCTGCAGGCCAAAAATGGAAATCTACTAAAATACCCAAAACCGAACCCAGCATTTTGATGCCCCCCACAAGGTGATGCCCTGGGCAGCTGCCCACTTTGCCCAATGGGCATTACGCCAGTGAACCCTGGCTCTTACCTCGTGGAATTCACTCCCAGCAGACAAATCCAACTATGCAGGATTTAAATCAATTCCACAGTGCCTGTAAAATTGAGATGTTTTGTTGGGCTTTCAGCTAAAGCCATTAGGTCCAAATTATATCATACTGATCCCCCTTCTTTCTCATTCATGGACTTTAAAATTAGGGCAAAAGTTGGGTTGAAATGTGGGAGATGTGTTATTAACTGCCATCTGGGTAATTATAACATTCTAGGATGTTTTTAGAAGGTTTTAATTATTAATTATTATAATTATTAATTTATTGCGTTTGGGGTTTGAATTTTGTATGTGTGTTCATTTAAACACACTGTCATTTGCTTTTATTACATTCATTATTAGCTGTGTCTATTTTTATTACATCTGTTTCAGTGGGAAATGTATCTGGGCCTAATATCTTTGTTTTCAGTCTGAATTGACTGAAATTTTCAAGGACTGTATCCTGCACTGAAGGGTTATCTCCACCACATTTCAAGAGAGTGAGAGAAATGGTTGCAGTTTTGTGGGTAATTAAATAAAAAACGTGTAACCCCAGCTCCACTGGATCCAGAGCATTACCAATTATCATAAACTATGGGGATACATTTGTACTCATAAAGCAATTTTCACTTGGTACAGCAGGTATCGGGGGACTTTTCAGCATCCTCAGAAGGTAGGAACTTTACAGAGTGGGCACAGGGAGACATTTAGCTTCCCCAAAAGTAGGCAGCCATTAGGCTTGTCAACCTCCAGAAAGTCACTGGACATCTCCTGGAATTACAACTGGTCCCCAGACAGATGAGATCAGTGTTTCCCTGGAGAAAATGGCTGCTTTGGAAAGTGGACTGTATGGCATTATACCTGCTGAGGTACCTTCTTTTCCCCAAACCTAGCCCTCCCCAGGCTGCTCCCCCCCACCCCAAATCTCCAAGTATTTCTCAACCAAGAGCTGGCAATCTTAGCAGTGATATTCAGCAGGCCTAGGTTTCTATTTGCACCCTCAAGGAGCCAAGTAGAACACAGAGGTAGATGTTTTACTTGCAGCGACAGGCAACACTAATGAGGGGGCACAGACACAGATTTTATGGTTGTAACCTCAGCAACCAGGAAGCAATAAGAATTAGCAGGAGTAGGTTCAGGCCCTGTCATGGAACTAAAACCACCTAGCTGGCCCTGAATGGTGATTTTTCTGGAAGAGAGTTGGGGGCAATGTGGCACAGTTTGTCCTCCTTGATTTCCTGGCAGCTTTTGATAACTATTGACCACAATATCCTTGTGGAAAGGATACATAGCTTGGGAGTTGGGGACGCTGCTTTGCAATGGTTCTGCTCCTACCTCCAAGGCCAGTACCAGAGAGTAGTCATGGGAAACTCTTGTTCGACATCATGGTTACTCTCTTGTGGGGTCCTCGGGGTTGATTTTGTTTCCCATGCTTTTTAATATCTATATGAAGCTGCTGGGGGAGGTTGTCAGGAGATGTGGAGTAATGCTGATGACAATCAGTTCTATCACTCTGTGCATCTGAATCTGGAAAGGTGGTCGACATTCTTGATGGGTGCTTGGAGGCAGCTGTGGGCTCAATGAGGGCCAATAAATTGACGCTAAATCCAGACAAGACAGAGGTGTTGTGTGTCACTGGGTCTTGGGTCTGTGAAGTGGGGAGACATCCTTTACTTGATAGGGTTGTCCTGGGTCTATCTGGGGGAGGGGTGAGGGGGTCTTGCAACCAGGCACCACTTGCCTTGGTCATGTGGGGGGTGCATTTGGCCCTCCCCCTCCCTCCTGCAGACCAGGAAGGGTACAGAGTATTTGTGACCAGAATTTTGCTTGAGAATAAATATTTCATCTGCTGTGGCAAAGTTTTGTTCTTTGTATGTAAAAAGCGTGTTAAATAAGTGTGCAAGTTCCTCACTTTGAAAGGAGGAAATACCTATCTGCATTTATTTTCCTTTTATTGCTGCTGTCCTTGTAATTCTTTTGTTTTTACTGTTGACTATTTGGCCTTTTTAACATCCTTTTTATGCATCGTTTTCATATTACTGGTCTATGACAGTAATTAAAGTTAAAGTTAAAAGTAAGCTGCCTTGGGCATTGCGAACAGGCAGGGTATAAATACGTCAAATAAATTGGGCGAGCAGTACAATATGTAACATATGGAGATCCAAGCTCTTGAATGTGTTTCCTCTGTGTGGATTGAGAACGGCTACTTACCCAGGTGAAGCCAGATCCATAGCAGGAAACAAATGTACAGTCTCTGCATGGTGTCTCATTCAGCCACAATGTTCATCGATGAGCAGTTTAAAATGTACTCAGGTCTGTTTAACGTTTGCAAATAAGCAATGGCTGGCAATTTTCTTCTTCAGGAATTAATTTGCAGACTTTCTTTTCAAAAGGTTTCCTCTGTCTCATATTTAAGATTTTTGTTGTATAGCAATCAATTGTTACAAAGCTACTGTCAAACATTTTATGGTTCAAATGTGTGGATTTTAATATCCTTCCTAACAAGGTAGCACTTCTGTTGCATATCTTAGAAATTGCTGGTGAATCAGATGCAGTTACATTTGGTGGCATAAAAATAAATCACATGTAATTCAAAATCTGTGCTCATGCATCTGAAAGATGCAGGGTTGCTGAGCAGAAATAGCTTGGCTGTAAATGACTGTAAGCTTTCAGATGACAGCTGTTTTATATCTGGGGGTGCTCACGAATCCCAATACTTTCTTGAATAATTGCTGTTACAATTTAGCATTTCTAAAGCATTTTAACAGTACCACAACTTTCTTTTCACATCAGATCTGTGAGGCGAGTCACAGTTATTCTCATTTGTCGAGATAGCCACAATTGTGAGTCTGGTGAACTAATGGTGCTTTCTCATAACGTTTAACAAGGGCTGCTAGCATTATCAAGCTATATTTTTAAGCTACTGCTTGGTGTCCCAGCAATAGGTTCCAGAGGACAGGCTTTAAGTGGAGGTGGCTTCTGGAAGTAAACCACCAAATTTAACAAACACATTTCGTTAAGTTTTTATATTCTTCAGCCAATGTTTGTGTTCTAATGGTGCATGTCCTTTTGATGGTCAGGGCTAGCAGAGTTGGTAGAACAAGAATAGCAATTAGGAGCAGGGGTGGGGAAAACCATCTTGTGATATTGTGTCATGTGTGGGATACTCCTAGATATTATGGCAGGGAAGGGAAGAATTCCCTCGAGGGATTCCATCTGGAACTGCATCTCCGTAGAGGGCATGATACCAAGATGCAGGGTGAAACCCATAATAATTTTGAAGAAAACAATTAGTAGATGTACCAATATTCTATATACTTATTACAGAGCTAGATGTTCCCACCTTAATGGTAAGGACAGCCAGTTGCCAGATCTGATGTATCAGTTTGATTAAAAGATTGTCCCAATTTGGTATTCACTCATTCCAGATTCATAGTTTCTTTAATATTTTCATTCCAGGACATTCACTTATTTAGTTGCTTGTTCCCTGCCAAGTTCAAACAGAAAAATCCTTTTTATGTCGGAGCTGAATTAAAGCAATGTGTAACCATAAAATGATTCTTAAATTTAGACTTGCAGTATGGAAACTTTTTCTTCTTTAATTTACATTGAATTAATAAAGAATCATGCATAGTTTTCTAACTATGATGTTCCAGTGCAATATCCAATAAGTACAGAGGGGCAACTTGGGGGTGATGTATTTTGCATGATGTTTTAAACACATGAGAGTGAGGAGTGATTAAAGTATAAGGATCAAATAGTGAATCTGGAGCCAACCAGTATTGACAAACTGAGCCCCCTCTCCAAATTGTGATTTCAGAGTTGATGAAGTTGTCTTCCATCAAGTTTTGAACTGATCAAAGACAAGATTTTTTACAATTGGGATCAGAGACGTATCTAGGCAAAATGGAGCCCATGGCAAAATCAGAATTTTCCATCCCCCTGTGTGCCCAGGTCTACTGCCTGGAGCTAGCAACAGTGCCCAGGTTACTTTCCCCTGGCAAGTGCGGCCTGGGCCCGGTGGCCCCCCATGTGATTAGATGGCGTGCGCTCGGGGACATGTGATACCCCATTTCCCTCTGGCAGATACGCCCCTGATTGGAATGAAAATTAAGGTATGTATTATATTCTTGTGAATCTAAAAGCAATGAAGATACCATGCTAACTGAAACATGAAGTGATAATTTGCATGAAAATCACATTCACAGGTTCACATTCACAGGCAGGGGATGGTGGGATCTTACCAGTCACAGATTGCGGCCTAATGTTAACCCAAAGTGCTGGGGTCTGCCCCTTTTAAAGAGTGGAATTAGTGAAGGATAGACCTTGCTTAATGAGAGGCTGGGTAAGCACAAGATCTTTGTTACCAACCTTTATGGAGACTGATTTCTGCAAGAAATCTGCAGGAGAACTTTGTAAACGTTTAATAGGTTTTATTAAGAAAAGTAAAATAATAAAAATATAAGCACATGATCAAAGCAGAGGGAAATCACACAGTTTGTGTTGAGTGGACAGGTCTGAAATAGATTGTGATTTTGTGCAGGAAGGCTATAATTACCTTACCCTGAAGAGGGGGTCTAGAAAAGTAGAGTCCAGTGCCTGCACTGGAATCCAAGGAAATGGTTAGAAAGCAGATGGCTTGAAACACAACTGTGCCCAAGGCAGGCTCAGAGGTACTTGGCACTAAACATTGGGTGGGCAGCTATTTTATAGTGAATATCAGCCTCTAGCCATGCTAAGAGAGCTTAATTTTCCTGGACAAAGGAGAGTCCTTGTCTTCCTGGGGAAGAAAAAGAGGAACTTAAGTATTTGGATTGTTAAACTAATGGCTGTGGCACTTGGCTTAATGGGCTAAGATGGGGAGTGCCCAAAGGAGGAAATTGATTCTTAGCTTCTTAGACAATGGCAATACAAATAAGGTGGTCTTGGAGAGAAATTTGTAAAAATTAGAAAAATGATTAGTATCATTGGAAGTTGGCTGACAGGAAACTCCTTGATGGGATCACGTTAGCATATCTATGTTTCACTAGGACTGGAGATGGAAACTGGCTCTCCCAGTTGAAGGCATTGTTTTACTTTTAATCCATTTTGAAATAGATGTGGCAGGTATTTTGCAAGGGTGATGTAGGTGATTGCATATTCATTTCATTTCAAAAGCAGAGCCCCCTCCATGGTTCAGTCTAGTAACATTAGGCCTTGCTGATGTTGGTGTGTTGGCATCACTTCTGGAAGTTACATCATTATATCACTGACAATATGAGAGCTATTCTGTTGTTTGGGCAAAAACTCTATGGTCAAAGCTGTTTTTTCCATAGAGTTTTGCCCATATACCAGAGTTTATCCCATGTTGTCAGTGTGAAGATGTAACTTCTGGAACGATGTCTATGTGCCAATGGTGTCAAGGCCTAGGCCTCAATTTGCACCTAATAAGACCCCTGCCAGTTTGCACCTAATAAGATCCCCTGCCAGTAACTGGGGGGAGGGGGGTAAAGCGGGAAAACCTCAGCCCCTGGTGGGGGTCTGGCAACCCAGTCTCAGATTCATATCACATCATTTCAATGTTGGCAGAGTTTGAGAAGTAATCCAGTCCACACTTTGGAGTTTGCTTTCAATGACTTTTGCTGCAACAAGATTTGCAAAAAGCAATAACTAACTGCATGAATATAACAGATAGGCCTTCAGAGTATGAGAACTAACACACATAGCAGAGAAAGATAAACAAGAGGCGGGCTGAACACCAAGAGAAAACATTCAATTAACCCTGAACACTAGTGAATGCACCACAGCTCCCCCTTGGGTACAAGTGTACTAAACTACAATTTAAGCTTATACATTAACTAGATTGTAAGAAGGTTGTCACATTTCCAACACTCAGATCCAATATTTCCAATGGAAGCACTTCACACAGTGAGCTGCAAGTCATCCAGTTATGAGTCACTGACAGTATTGAATTATATGTTTGTGCCAAAGGATGCCTTTGATCTGGTCCTCGATCTTGCACCTTCCCTTGCATCGAGCCACAGTAGCCATCAAAACTGCCATATCTATCTACATGGCATAGCGCTTCTTTGTAAAGGCATGAACGGCGGCAGGAAAGACTCACAACTGACCTTTAATGCGACATCCCATATGAGAATGACTCTGCTAGAGCCAGTGGTATAGCGCCCAGGGAGCAAGGGGGGCATCTTGCACCAGGCATGCGCCAGTGCAGGGACATGGTGGGGGTGCAGAGCACACACATGCCCTGGCTGCAGTTCCCCCTCACTATGGTTCTGGCTAGAACCAAAGCAAGATGGTTGACCAGACCTCTGCATTAATGATGCTTTGCTTCCATTGTACATCATTCTAGTCCCTTATTATGGATATGCAAGGAAGATGAAAAGTACTATCCTACAAACTAGGATGCATGAATAGAAATATCTATCTTCTGTCTCTTAGTCACACTGGAGAGGGACTTAGAAATGGAGATGCATGTTTCCTCACCTGCATAGTACACAGATGCATGTTCTCTTTGAGATTCATGATACAAAACTGCCTCAATGCTCTGCAGCCAGTCAGCCATGGGGCGAATAAATTGGGGGTTGGCCCTGGAATACTAGGCCTGCATGTCTCTTACCAGGTGGTGGGTTGGGAGTCCTCCATGTCCATATATACTATGGATAAGTCATGATTTAATGTAATTGATTTTAACTTTTGTACTTTGTCTTTCACCCATAAAATGGCTTTCCATCATCTTAAAATTCAATGTAATGGAACTCCCCTCACCCCGAAACAAAAACTAGCAGAATCAGAAAAATCAGCAAAAATATTCAACCTTAAAACAGGGGGGGAAACGAGTTTCTAATCATTGCTGGTGCATTTGATCACTCTCCTGAGGAGGATTAACTGCAGCACCAGAGTGCCCAGAGGAATATAACAACTGCAAAAAAGAACAGTAATTAATGTATTTTATCAAAAGGAGAAGGGGATGGCAAGAGAAAGTTGCAATCAACAGACAGATCAATTAAAAATACAGCTCAACAATAAATTGAAATAAAACATAAAATTAATGAGATCACTGACATTTGAAACACTCCATTCTTTCTTAAATATAATTTAATTATTCAGTATGTTTTAGTTCTTGGTGCCATTAGCATGGCAAACTACAGAGCTTTTCATCACGTACTTAAATGTTAGACTGTGTTTATTTTCAAATAGATTGCCTGCCACTAATTTTGTATACTCAGCCTCTTTTTTAAAAGGCTTTTCCCAAGTCCCCTTTTACATTCCACTCACACCTTAAATCCTTGCCGCCTTCTCTAACCCCAATTTTCTTGCTCTGTTTCCTATATCCTCATTTTAATTGAGAGCTGGGAGAAATTTGGTGTTCATCCTTCCTTGACCCCCCAAGTTCCCTTTGCAAATATTTGCATTCTTTAGCACCACAGTGAGTGGCATAGTGGGGGAAGAATTGTTGTGGAAGTAACACAGTTCAGACTTGTGTAATTTGGCAATGGAATGGAAATAATTCACTGGGGGGGGGGGGAGGAAAGGAACATATTGATTTGCATAGGATTAAATTATTTGGCCTGTGTTTTGCAGGAGGTCAGATAATAAAATGTGTCCCTTTTGGCTTCAAAATACATGACTCAATTTAGTTACAAGATGTTCGCTTTTTAAAATGACGCTAACCACTGGCCTTCCTTTTTCATGGTGGGTTGTATACTACATGTTAGTATGGTACATGCAAAATCTTCAAGCTACAAGGCCAGCACTTCATTGCAGCTTGTACCTTAGCTATGCAATTTGAGATTATCAGTAAGATGCAGGAGACCATTACCGGTTTTTGAATGTGGCAACTGTGTGTTTGAATCAGATTGTCATAAAACCCTGTAAAAACTGCTCTGAGAACAGGGCCTCTGAGAATGGGCTAGGATTGCCAGACCTGTTGGAAAGGTGGGAGACCTCCCTGTGACACCCCTCACTACTCTTCATCTTACACCGCGCGTGCAGAGAGATGCAGACAGCATCCCTCACCATCCAGCTAGATAGATTAGAATGGAGAACCTATCTCTCCACTTTTCTATCCAGAATGGAGTTCACTAAAAAAGACTCCTCTTATTAGTTAGAAACTATGTACTGGTTCTGAGTTTGTTTTGTCATCAGCACTTATGTATGCCTAGGTAAGGCCCTTTCTGCACAGCAAATGTATAGTGGGTTGCAGTTGGGATAAAGTAACCCGCTTTCCTGTTTTCGTGTTCGCATGCATCCGTGCAGGCTGCGATTGGAGCCTGTTATGGAATATTTTCTGCCCAAAAATACTCATGAACAAGGCGGTCAGCAGTAAGCAGTTTAGTGTAATCATGACTGCAGACGTGGAGAGAGGGCACCTTGGTGGGTGCGGCTCTCTAAAGTCTGTGGTGCAGCACAGCTCATTTTTAAGGCCCCTGCTCTGCCCTCTTGCCCACCCCTCAAGTGGACACGAGGTTCACAATCTGACCAATCAGCTTTTAACACATATCCCCTTGATACATCAGGGGCTTTCCATATGCAGGCATTAGCTAAGCGAGCACAGAATACTTTTATTAGGAAATCAGCTAATTCTATACGTGGCACAAACATGCGTCAATATCCTGTGTTTCTGGCTACCACAGGCCTAGTTCCTTGTTCTTTCCTCCCTTTAGTTCCTCTTTTCTCTCTGTCTCATTTTCCGTAGTGTGACCTTCACACTCGAGAAATACATTTTTCCATATAAAGCCCACAGAAACAATGTGGGTTGCTGTCGCGCCTTCACACAGAGGCACGTCTGGTTTTTCTAATTCACCTCCCACTGATGCATAGTTATGCAGGCATTCACAAACAAACCCCTCAGCCCTTCTGATGTCTCATGATACCACGATACAACCATTTGTGCCTGCGTAGCTACACAGGTGCAAGCCTGGGAATTTTTAAAAAGGAAAACAGCCAAATAAAGCACCTCCTGCCCGGCTGTTAACTTGCAATTGGCTGCAACCAAAGATTTTAAAAAAGACTAGCTGATAGTGTGATTCTTGAAAAACTCGGTTTGGGGGAAATAACATGGGGCAGACACGCTTCATGGGAAGGATCCATGTGAAGTTCCTCCCAAAATGGTTTTTTTTTACTGTCCTTAACCCGTGTTTATTGACTTATGTGGAAGGGCCTCTGTTCTGCTGTGCTTTGCCTCTGTGCACTCTGCTGTAATGAGAAAAGTTATCTCTTACCAGAGAGAATTACCAACGCCCCAGAATCTCCAGGCGTTTCCCAAGGTTGATTCCGCATGGGCCAAAAACAGCAGTGTGAAAACAGTGTGAAATTGGTGTAAAAGGGTTTTAAATGGTGTAAAAGGATTTTTACTGTTTTCACACCGTTTTCACCCCACTGTTTTTGGCCCATGCGGAATCAGCCCAAGATAGAGTTGGCAATACTGGGTTGGGGTGGAGGGGTGGGAAGGAATGGGATGCAATTGACACCATCCTGGTGTGATGATGTATCTTCTTGCATGACCAGAAGTGATGCCACTGCACCACCAATGATACTCTGGCATTCAGCCAAAGCTAGAGCACCACTGGTAACATCATTGTGCCCTAGATGAGCTCCCTCAAAAGTTAATTTCCAGTCGCCAACCTTGTGCTGGCAACCCTAAGTCTGAGTGTGGTTAAGGTGGGAGGCCCAGAGGAAAATTTTGTCTGGGGACTCTTGCCAGCTCTATCTGTGAAAACAGGCTGCTAACTTTCATCCTAAACCCATTCCTGATGCCTAATGTTTTCACCAAACAGCGAAGCAGTCATGTGATTGGTGTGGCAGGGTAACAGGAAGAACCTGGGAAATTGAGCATTGCAGACACCGATGTCCAGAATTGATGGCAGACCCCCACTCTAGGAATTTTCTCCATTTCTATGATGATGGTAGAGTTTGGATAAGCGGGCAGGAAATGTCATGACAGTATCTGAAATATTATTCACCCTCACCCCCTTTTCTCCTGCTGCTTCATCATTGAGTGTACGAGGTGGAGTGCAGAGGCAGAAGCCTGCCCACTGTGGGAGGACAAATGGTATCCCACTATTTTCTAATGGCTAGAATTTAATGGTTAGATCTGGACTGCCTGTTCAAATTATTTAACTGTTTATCAACCATTTATAGCTGCCACCTATTCATTGACTAGGCTAGGTCAAGGACCACAGTGAGATGGTGACAAGAGTCAGTAAGTTAAATAGACTGTTCCATTTCAGACTGCAGATTAGGGAGGTTTCATTTTTTTCTTCTCCTTATTAAAGAAAAAAATCCCTGAAAATATAAGAGGAAAGAAATTTTTTGGCTTAGCCTTTGACTCTTGTGGTGGTGACTTTAGGTGCACTCAATGAAGTTGCTGAGCAATATATTTAGGATAGAGAAAAGAAACTAGAATCATAGAATCATAAAGTTGGAAGAGACCCCAAGGGCTATCAAGTCCAACTACTTCTCAACTCCATTAGTAAGTTGTGGGATTCACTATTGGGATATATTGATGGCCACTAGCATACCTGGCTTTAAAAGGGAATCAGTGAGATTCAGGGGGTATAGGTTCATCAGTGCCAACTAGCTATGATGACCTCCACATCCAGAGCAATGAACTTCTGAATGGTAGGAAGGCCTTGGCCTCTATGGCCTGTTTGTTGAACCTCCAGGGCAACTAGTCCATCACTGTGTGAAACAGGATGCTGGACTAGTAATTAGATCTAGCAGGATTCTGCACTACTTCTTATGTACTTTTTAATGTAGGGAAGCCTTGAAAAGTGCACTCCCCCCATCTGAAATTGTGCAACCCATTCTACCATCTCATTTTGCTCTGAATGTTGCTTTCCTTAAGTATTTCTTACCTGACCTTCATGATATTCTGTGATTGTGCAGAGTCTGCAAAGGTGTATTGGGAATTCTATAAGGGCTGCAGAGCTAAGCCTGTACAAGAAGAATCTTGCAAAGTTAAATAATATAGTTGATTCTTTTATAGCCATTGTAGTGAACAGAATGCTTCATATTTTATTTTACTCCCATCCCCTCCTGTCATAATCCTTTGGTTGCAGCTGCAGAAGTTTCTGGATAGCACAGAAAATAGGAGAGGGCTTTGCTTAGTTTTCAACATTTTCCACAGTTGGTTAATTTGTGCAACTTTCTTTTTCACAATGCATGTTCAAAGGCAATATAGATGCCTATTATAAAATGCAGGACTGGCTCCAATGCAAAATGATGTGCCAATGCAAAATGATGTGCCAGTGGATAACTGGATGCTACTTTGAGGGACCAATTTGCTTATTCCTGAGTTAATTGACATGCATAGCACTGAAGCGTGCGGAGAGCTTTTCTGGATGAGTATTGTCAGAGAAGTGGGCAGGTAGTCCCTAAAGAGATTGACCAGTCATCCAGAGCCAAACTTTTTGAAGGCCCTTTACTTTACCCTTGCGGAGCAATCCCTGTTGTTACTAAGGGATTTGGCCTGCGTCAGCACTTCTATTAGAAGCCATTATTTGACAAATTTCTAACTCATCTGTAAGATGTTTCAGGACTGAAGTTGTCCTTAGAAGTTCTTTCCCTGGAAGATGAAGTGGGGTTCACATAATTTAAGAAGGAAATAAGAGGGTTAGGGAAGAGGGAATTAATTTTGTTTTACAGAAGCGTCGCAAAGACCAAAAGTTTGGTCTCAGGGATTCCTTCTACACACAGAGCATTTCATTTACACAGTGATATTTTGCAGAATGTAAACTCATATTTGATAGAAAGTAATGTAAATCAAAACAATCCAAGGATGACTGCCTCACGTTTCCTCCCCTAATACATCTTTTCCTGAATTAGTATAATATTAGCTGAGGCAAAATCACCAGGGGCAATCTAATTTAATTAATTTTAAAACCAAGCTGAGTGTATTTTATGAGGGATAACATATAATGAGTTTTACTTTCATTCCTCAGCAATGATCTGCTACATTCAGGAAGATTTTCCTATTTCCTCTCACCTTGGGGATTTGTATCAGTCTCTAAAGCTTCACCAGAAGCAACACTTAGAGAATGGGTTGCTAGGTGAAAATGTGCCAGCGGGTTCAAGTGTTTTTCTTTGGTGATGTATTTAAAATGAGTTTTGCCTATATGATAACGTCCAGGACCAGACAGGGGATAGGAGATGTGTACAGTAAACATATGAACACATGAAGCTGCCTTACACTGAATCAGACCCTTGGTCCATCAAAATCAGTAATCAGTCTGACAGTGACTCCCTGGTCTGAGGTAGAGATTTTTCACATCACCTGCTTGCCTGGTCCATTTAACTGAAGATGCCAGGGATTGAACCTGGCTTCTGCTCTCCCAGCAGATGCTCTACCACTGAGTCACAGCATCTTGCAGTTGCAGTGGCTGGAGATGCACACCCCCATTTCTACAGCAAAGCAGTTGGAATTACATAACTCTACTCAGATATAGTCCAGATTATGGTTGCATTAGATATCTTGTATATATTGTATCATTGCAATGTGATTCATATTCAAATGTGTCTGCATGTGCTTTCTGATAGTCAAAGAGAATCTTACGGTGGATTCTCTTCCACGATTGGAGTATAAGGGATTAAATGGCAGGCTAGGTCAGAAAGAGGTTTTCTTGGCTGCTAACCTATGTAGTCGTATGCATCTTTCCGTAATGTGTGGGGTAGCATTACTGCTTTTTAAATTTGCTTCAAAATCCTCGGTAGCTGCATAGGTTCTCCGGGAATACCCCCCCCCCCATTTAAAAAAATGGAATACTTTCATATGGTATTAACTAAAATATGACAAATCAGTATGTCAGTTCTCCAGAAATCTCCCTCAGGCTGGATATTAAAGCATGGAAAAATGGAGGTGAGGAAGGAAAATGTTGCTATGATGGTTAGACTGCTGGTTTGCATCTTATTTCAGATGTGTTATAGACTCAATTAGAACAGAGAAGAGGGACCCATAATACTCATAGGAGAATTCCTCCCCACCATCACTGCTGCTGCTGAGGCTGGCTCCCTGCTTCCATTTCCAGGCCTGCTATAGTTTCCCCACCTTTCCTGCTGCCATAACTGGCTCTTTTGTTACAAGCTTAATGGGAAGCGAGTGGTGGCAGTGAGGACTGTCATGCCTCCCTACCCAGCTCTTGGGTTTCTGGCTTGATGTGGGTTTGTGTGTGGAGGGGAGGACTCCTGCTTCCTCCTGCCTGACTGCTTTGTTGCTGGCTCAGAGGGTGACAAAAACTCCTCTACCTCCCTGCCTCCTAGTTGCTGCTTCAGTGGGCTGGGTTGCTGGTTTCGGAGGGGGGGACCCAAAGATGCCTTTGCTACCACCCAGTACCTTCCTTGTCAGCTTGGGGAGGGGCAGCAGTAAGGGTATCTTTCTGCATCGCTACCAGTTGCTGACATAAATGGTGAGCCCTATACAGCTCTCAACCCCTGGCACCAGGCCTGCCAAGACTCCCGCCACATAACACTGGCGAGCCCCATGCTTTTTATGGCCTTTGCTGAGGCTTCCTGCTACCCCCTGACACAAGAGGAGGAGGGGGTACTTGTGTTGTGCAGACATTCTTTTATTTCAGGGGTATTTAAACCCCACAATGCTTTTAAAAAATATTTCAAGTTTTTCTGCAAATCTGAAAAGTCCCCCAAGTTTGTAAAAAAAGCTTTGTAGTGTCAGTGGGGCCCTGATCTGTGGATTTAGGTATCTGCAGATGGGAACCATACTTCATTATTAGAGATATAAAATAGGCTAAGAATTGAGAGAATATATACTAATCCCCATATTAACAAAACTGGAACCTGCCATTTTCCTTTCTTGTATTTCGGATATAATACCTGAAATAGTAAGGACGTAATTTCTCTTTGAAGAAATATTCAAATTAAAAATGGTCATTTAGCTCTACATATTTTTGGTATGAAGAAGATGCAAGCCAGCTGCACAGCTTGAGCCACTCGTTTGGTTGAACAATGGGAAAAGGATGTATTCCCGTAGTCTTCTTTTCTATACTACCCGTAGTTAGCAAAGAAATACAACTTATTTCAGTAGGATTTCAATATGCTTAGATTAGTCTGATGTAATTAAGTCATCCAGAAACCCCAAATTCTTTGCCATCTTGAATACCTTAATATATTTAATTACCATTACCCTTTCTTAGTCAGTCTCAATGTATAGATTAAAAGGAAAAATATATACACTTTTTCCTAGCCTGTTACAATAGAGTACTAGGATGTTTTGTTGTATTCACAGATAATTTAATGAATATAAAAAGCTGAAATACATTTCATTATCCATATTTTAAAGTTATTTTTCTTACACTGAGCCTGGTTAGCTCATTTGTGGCACAAAGGGAACATCACTGGACCATTAATCCTTGTAATATATGACAATAAGCATCAGGAGGAGAAATAAGCATATGTTTCACTTAATGAAGAATAATGAGAATAGATTCTATCTGCCATTTGTAGTTTTTAGCAGCTATTTGGTAACAAAAGTATTTTCAAGCTCAAGTGGAGCCATTGATGCCCCAACAGAATCTTACAGAGTAGAAATTTAAGATAAATATATTATGAGCTATATGTCTTACATTTCCTTGTCCTGCTACCTTTGCAAAGGGGGCAAAAACATGGTATTTCGAATTTGAAAATATGAATTAATTCAAAATTTTGCATTCACATGCCTGCAAGTTCATGTTTATAACTTAAACTTAAAGAGAAAAATAACCCACGGGTGGTAAGAAACCCCCCCCCCCGTCAAACCATTCTAATTCCAAGAAAATTACCAACACAGTAGTTTAGCTCAGGATGTGGTTTCTGAGTATGCTTATTTGGTAATGTGTCCAGTCTTTCCCCTCCCTTTTCCTCTTTTCTTTCTCTTCCTCCTCCTCTCATAAAACAACTGTAGCAGTTGAAAAAGAGTTTGCCTGGCCTATGAGTTAGAGCTTTTCCACACCATCACATTTGACTTACTCCTAATTTTCTTGGCTTTCTATCCGTTAGCATTGGAATCAGCTTGGGCAAAGTTCTACATTTTTGTCCTCCCTCTGCAATTTCATAGTTGTGGAGTCAGCTTATTTTCTTCCATACACGCCTTCAATAATGAAAAATTTCAAGGAAGGATGCTGTCATTATCCATAGTGTCATCAATGCATCATAGCAGCTACCATTTTAAAGAAAAGATACTAACATATCAATATATTCCTAGAGTATAATAGACTTAGCTAATTCTCTGCTTTTATTTTAAGAAAAGGAAGTCTCTATCTCCTTCCCGCAAGAAGATATAAGGAAAAAGGCATATCTTAGTGAGAAAAGAGACTAGAGACTTACTTTTTAAAAATTTAGAAAATCTACTAAGCTTTTTAAAAACCACACTGTAGCAATATATTGCAATTTAATATCTCTTGAAAAAGGAAAAAGTATCTTCACAATGGAGGGTGGAGAGGGAGTAGTTTAACTATCAATTATCAAAAAGTGGATCCAGAAGTGAATTGGAGAGGGGAGGGAGTGGGCAGGACAAAGAAAATTAACAAAAATATTATGCACAAGGAAAATGGTGACCAGGTTCTAGAAAAAGATTGGAGTAAAAGTGATCTCAAAAGAATTGGAAATCCCTTGGGGGTGTGTGTGTGTGTGTGTGTGTGTGTGTGTGTGTGTGTGTGTGTGTGTGTGTGTGTGTGTGCCTGAAGTGAAAACTAAAGGCACATAAAGGCTTGTGGAAATCAGAGGATAAACTGAAATAGAAGGAGGCCAGAACTGAAGATAAACTTTGATGTAGAAAAGCCCTTAGGGATATAAGCACATGCAAATGAAATTCTTCACTCCCTTAAATGTGCTCTTCTTTAGAACCAAGCCCCCCCCCCCCCCGGTTTTGAGAAACTTGAGCTGATGAAACAGACTACAAGTTTTGCAGAAAATACCATCCTCTTTTGCTCATCTTCCAAGCAGTGGGATGCATGTAGGTAAAGTGAAATGTTTTTCAGAAACTATATAATGTTTTCCAAGCACTTTGTATGTGATTGCATAGGTCCACTGTAGGCTCCTGGACAAAGATTCCATCTCCCTCTCTTGTGACCCTGATACAAACCAAATATCAAAACAAAATAAATCACCCGGTTTCCTGATACCATGAATAGAATAACAATTGTTCATAAGGTAAGAAACAGAATTGTTAAAGAACCAAATTTACTTATGCTTTAAAGATTTTCTGAATTCTCAGTTTTCATGTTTTAAAAAGTAACTTTCTAACCCCTTACATTGCAAGATGTATGAGGAAAGGCATATGGGGTGTGCATTCGGATACACCTGAGTAAAAAAAAACAACCCTGAAAAATACCAGACTGGGTATATGTGGGGTCTCAGAAATATATTCAGGATTTTTGAGGAACATCGGGGGCCAGTATTTGTAGGATCCAGGGGACTGTTCTTTTCCCCTTTCCCCCCTTTCTTCCCTTTGGTTTTGCATCTTGGGAGAGTTCTGTGGGTTTGCCAATCTGCTTCTATCAGTTCCAGGTCACTTTGTCAGTTTCAAGAGGGTTTTTTTCTTTGCAAGTTTTTACAGTGTTGTTCAGTGCTTGGATTTGTTTTTATCTGGATTAACATTAGTTCTGTTGAGCTTGTGCTGCTACAGTGGCGCTGGGTTCTGCTGGGCATTGTGGACACTGCTATTGGTTCCACTGGGCTTGCAAAATATCCCCCCCCCTCCAAAATGAATTGTTCTTCAGTGTGTGATTCTCTGGTTTGACATTAGTCCTGTTGACCTTGCACTGCCAGGCTGACATTGGGTTCTGCTGGGCATTCTGGTCATTGCCATCTGTTCTGCTGGGCTTGCAAAAGTGCCCACCCATTAAGTTTCCACTATAGGGATTTACCCTCAGCAGCCTTGCCCACTCTAACTGCTTATCACTACAAATCTACTTTGGGTGCACAGGTAGCGACTTTTTAAGTGACACCATCCAATTCTGATCCAAATCTGGATGAACTTCTCTGCCTTGATGGAGTGAGCATTTCTGAAAAGGTATCAGGCTCTTGACTTCTGAAATGGTGTGCTGCATATATGTGTGCTGGGGAGCCTGTGGCTTCTCTCACTGAATGTTCTCTGACATGCCTGCATTGTGGTTATTGCTGTGCTCCTGCTGAACTGACAGCAATTGAGGCCTGTGTGCCAGCAGCAGGATTGCTTGATCTAATGTACTGCAGTAATAGAGTTCTAGGAAACAAGACTTGGGCAAAGTCACATGGGAGATAATTAAAACATCCTATCACTATCATCTCAGGTTCCTGAAAGCCATACTGCTGACAGCTTTTGAAGACCTGAATACGTGATTTTTTTCAAAGGGTTACAGGTTTAGTATATCTACAGCTCTAAATTTTTAGAATTGTTAAAAATGTTTGTCTTGCTGCAGTAACAATGAATATATTTTGCTTAATTAATAAAAATAAACAAAATTTCCTTGTGCAGATGACCTAATTATAGGCCATCCATGTGGGCCAAGGGAAGATTTTTTTCAGGCAAAGGCACACGGGAGATAATTAAAAAAAGATCACTGTCAGTTGAGAGTTTTGAAAGTCACAGTGCTGAGAGCTTGCAAATGCCTGACTTTAGTAGAAAATGTGTAGTGTCTGTGACAGGAAAACATGAGGGATCTTTTGTGTGCATGAGCTATTGCTAACAGGGCCCAAGCATGGGGGTCAAGGATTTGGTGGGAATGGGTACACTTTACTGGGAAAAGTGGGACTCCAAATGCCTGGTTCAAACCACAAATTCATTATTCTGATCACATTTACTTATGATAGGGTGGCCAACTCTAGACAGGGAAATTCGTGATGATTTGGGGGTAAAATCTGGGGAGGGCAGGGTGTGGGAAGTGGAAGGATCTTGGTAGGTATAATGTCGCGGAGTCCACCCTCCAAAGCAGCTGTTTTCTCCAGTGAAACTGATCATTGAAGTCTGGAAAAATTCTCAGAGATCTCCAGGAAGAGCTGCCAGTCTTCCTGCTAAGGCAGGAGGTGCTCCTGCTGGCAACCCTATTTGCCCACTGCTGCTTCAAGCAGTAGGGAAAGGAAAGGAAAAGAAAAAGGTCCTGCCCACTATACATCATTACCAGGGAAACCACAGAATTTCTAGTGACTCCTAGAGGAAGCAATAAGATTGCTTGATCTTAGGTGCTGCACTACATAAAACCCTTTGTCGCTTCTGGGGAAAAGCGGTAGCAGTGTAGCTGATGTTGTGCTTAAGAACATAAGAACATAAGAACTAGCCTGCTGGATCAGACCAGAGTCCATCTAGTCCAGCACTCTGCTACTCGTAGTGGCCCACCAGATGCTGGCCCATGTCCTTGCCCCCAACCCTCATCCTGGTTGCCAGACAGGGCCTAGAAACTCTGCCTCCAAATCTCATCCAGAGGTTGGCCACCCTAATTTATGTCATTTTAAAAGAAGATTTTAAATCTATTTTTTATCTTTTTATCTATCTGTATCTATTTTTTATTTTGTATCTTATGTGATTTCTGGAATCAGAGGGCTCATGATTCAAGCTTGTTCAGGGGTCGAGCAATTATGGTTCAACCATAATTGAACCATGTATTTTAGCATGCAAACTTCATATATAAAAAAGAGCATGACCCTAGAGCTACTTGATTCCAGATATCCTCAATTTTTCAAACATTTGAGCTTGGATGAAATATTGTGATCCTTTGGTCTGCATGTGCAGCAATGTCTTTATTTACTCTGGCAGCAGCTTCTGGCTGGTCCCATATCAAAGTCCGTTTCAGAACACTTCTTATGTTTCAGGGACATCCCATCAGGCAGCAAGGAAAATAAGGCAATCTGGTACTCACACAAGGCCGGACACATTTTCTTTTTGTTGGGGTCTTTAACTTAATGCTTCAATTTAGGTGTAACATTTTTATACTTGATATTCTACGCCATGGGAAACATGTTTAACAGGTGACAGAAACGATAAAAAAATATTCCCAATATTTGCCAGTAAACTGGAATGGTTTTGTGTTGCCTCTGGCATGTTTGGCAAAATTCCAGAAAAGCAGTTCTGGGGCAGCCTTGACAGTTATGAACAACTCTGTATGTCTTTGCCATTAAAATAGCTTTCCCTTATTCAGCAAAGGAAACCCATGCACAGATGTAGTTTCTACAAACAAGTTTCTTGGAACTGTGCCTGCAGAAATGTTTGTTGTGATGCACATTGTGATACGAGACCTTTAATGTAGTTCTCATTTGCACTACAAGGTGTCGAAGAGGGCGTGTTGCACTGGAATATGGATGGGCATTTTTATTCTAACTCATTGCCTATATATGTGCAGATGTTATGAGTGATGCTACTACTAGTATTCCTCTGCATTTCTAAAACATTTTTTAAAATGTACGAAGTGCATCATCTGCATCATCTCAGCAAACCTCACAATAATAACCTGGTAAGATTATGATCCCTGTCAAAAGCAAGGAAGCAAGACAGAGATTGTGACTTCACCAAGGCCACCTGAGAAGACTGTATTTGGAATGGTATGGCTTGGGGGGTGCTTGTAGACATTTTTAACTGGGATGTTTGCAGACCAGGAAAGGAAGGTATACTTAAAAGCCTGATGGCTCAAACCAGCTTGGGTTTTATAATGCAAAATGATATATGGGTTTTAAAGTCAGATTTAGGGCTGTTGCCAAAGCAGAGCTTTTCAGGCACAGGATAATATTGCTCTAGTGATCCTGGTTACAAGCCACATGGCCTTCCAGGGGATAATCTACAAGTCTTAAGGTGGGGGGGGGGCATTCAAAACTTCTGAGAGCAACTGTTGGGCATTTGGGATTTTGGAAGCCTTTTGTTTCCACTTGGGATGGCCTCTGACAGAAAGAAAAGGAGAGTAACTTTATGATGCTCTTGCCTTGCTGATGAAACCCTGTATTTCCCCACTGTCCAAGGTCCTTTAAAAAGCAACACAAGAAGTGGTGGTAGTAGTAGTATAGTATATTTAATTTATATAATGCCCTCCCCGGAAAGGCTCAGGGCAGCGCACAGCAACATAACAACAACATCAATAAACATAACATCGTACAAAAACCATCAATAAATGCATCAATAAACATAGGGTCAATAAACATAACATCATAAATCATAACATAGCATCGTAGACCTAACATCATAAATCATAATATAACATTATAAATCATACAACAACCATCAATAAACACATCAATAAACATAGGATCAATAAACATAGCATCAGAACATAATAAATATCATATAAATATAGCAACATAGACATAGCATTATAATACCACATATTAGCTAGTAGAAAAAACTTCCAAAAAGCCAGTTACCACAAAAGAAAACAGATAGAAAAGAGAAAGAAAGAGATAAAAAGAAGAAAAAGATAGAAAGGAGGGGTAACGGACCCATCTGTCACCCGGTGACCAGACACCCCCTTCAACAACTAAGGAGAAAAAACACAGAATACCACCACCCACCTGGCTGACTGCCACCCAGCCAGGTATAGGTGGCCATCTGCCACTCAGTCACCTATTCTGAAACAATTTTGGAACAAAGAATAAAATACTAAAAACACTAACCTGGATGCACCTAACTACCTTAGTAAATATCTAACTGTGTCCCACTAGCTGCTAAAATTAACTAACTACTAACTACTAACCGATACATTCTAGTTACCTACACTATCCAATACCAAGTTCTATGGTCTAACTACCCCCAGTTAAGTTCCTAAGTAACTTCTATGTAGACAATCACTTGAACCACTCCACCAGTATAGATATAAGATTAGATAGCAAAATCACAATAGTTCCCCCGTATGATCAAATCTGGTAACAACCAGGGGATAGCCTCGAGAATGGAGGCAGCCTTGCTGGTAGTCCAGGCCCTTGAGTTGACAAAGGTGGGGGAGAGCTGGGCAGTTGCTTCTGCAGCCTTGCCATTATCCTGGGCCCCCAAGTTAACTGTGTGGGGAGGGGAGTTGAGGATATGCTCCTACAGCTAGCCAGCAGTCTAAGCCCCCAGAATGGTAGTGGGGGTGGGGAGGAGAAGCCAAGGAGGGATGCTTGTGTTATAGCGGCTCTCGGGCAGCCTAGTTCAGTAGCTCCCAGGCAGCTCACTTCAGTTCTTCCACTTCATCCTTCTAACAACACAAGCAGGATAAGGAGGGCAGGGATAGATTCTTAGCGTCTTTCAGGCATCCCTCATAGCCTTGTGAGGGACCAACAGCCCCTGAGTTGGAGTGGAGAGAAACAGAGAAGAAATTGTGGAGTTCTCAAGTTATTAGGTCGTCAGTTCTTAAATTAGCTTGCTTTCCCTTTTCTTCTCAAATCAGACGGGACTTGGAAGTAGGAATTAAAGATAAGGAATTGGTTGATGGTCACTTATTATATGGCTGTATTATAAATCCACCTCTAAAAACTGCCTTGTCTGGAGTGCTGTTTTTCTGTCCTAATTTTTTAATATTGTGGTCTTGAAGTATTTGATGATAATGTGATGTGCTTGGAGACTGGTTGTGGATCAAAGGTTAAAAGCCACTGTATTGCACTAAACCTTTTGGAAAAAACCATAGCATCTCATTACTGTAAACACCTGTAGGGCATACAGAGAAGGAGTTACTGCATGTAAAAGCAATATTTGAGCATTGTTCTGCTCTACATCTGCAGGATTCAGATAATCGATCATTGCCAGAAAAATAGCTAGTAAGGATAATAGCTAGGGTTGCCAGTTCTGAGTTGGTAAATTACTGGAGATAATCCCATAGACTCAACCCTTCAAAGCAGACATTTTCTCCAAGGGAACAAATCTCTGTAGATGGGGATTAGCTGTAATTCCAGAAGATCTTCAGGCTCCACCTGGAGGTTGGCAACACTAATAACAACTGTTGTAATTGGTACTCTGGTTTGTTGACCTGCTGGACCAGGCCTTTTCATTTCTGCTGTTTAATAACAAATTGATACTGCTATATGGTTTGTGTAGTGTGGTACATATGCTGTCTTTATGGGCCCTGAATTTCAGTACAGACATTTTCCCCAATTTATACTTCTGTATTCTGAAAATGATAGCAAATGAAGATGCTGGTAAGAAAAAAAACCCTAATGAGCAGAAGGAAGTAGATGAGGCCATGTTTCTGTTAAGAATCTGTAAAGTTAGTATAAAAAGTAATGGTGAGAGAAGTACCCTTGTCTAGTTTCTTTTGTTATCTCACATTTTTCCAACATTTTGCCTGTTACAATTATTTTAACACACTGTTTGGTATAGAGTGCCTCTATACCTTTCATGAAATTATTTCCAAAACTCATTTTTTAAAAAATACTAAGCATAAACCACCAGATACATTATCAAATGCCTTCTCTGAATCCAGCAAAAGAAGGGCTGCTTGTGCTTCTCGTAGTACTTCATCACATTCAATATTTGTTCTAACATTATCTCTCAGTTTTTTGGCAAGAAGCCACTTTGATCTTCATGTATGAAAGTTCTTAAAAAAACCTTTAGTCTTCTTGCCAAGATTGCTGCAAACTATTTGTAATCATTGTTTAAAAGTGAAATTTGTCTATAATTCTTAACATCTGTTAAATCGGTTAAATCTTGGTCCTCTTTGGGAATCAAAGTTATATTAATGTATTGTCGAAGGCTTTCACGGCCGGAATCACTTGGGTGCTGTGTGGTTTCCGGGCTGTATGGCCGTGTTCTAGCAGCATTCTCTCCTGACGTTTCGCCTGCATCTGTGGCTGGCATCTTCAGAGGATCTGATGTTGGGAAAGCAAGTGGAGTATATATCTGTTGGAGTGTCCAGGGTGGGTGGGGAAACCTTGACTGTGAGTAACAAAGGCGGCAACCAGGTCAATAGTTGAGGGCATCTGAATAGAAGTATGAGTAACAATGAAGACTATAGCCTGGGAGTAACCCTGTAGATAGCAAGGTCACTGGTGGGAGCATCTTCTTCTTCACCATTTGGAGCCACGGAGAAGAAGAACTAAACAAGTTCCTGGACCATATCAACAAGATCCACCCAAACATCCAATTTACTATGGAGAAAGAAAATGAAGGAAAACTGCCATTTTTAGATGTTTTAGTCATCCGCAAACCAAACCAGCAATTGGGACACACAGTATACAGAAAACCTACTCACACAGACAGATATCTACACAAAAACTCCAATCACCATCCAGGGCAAAAAGGAGCACCATAAAAACTTTGGTACATCGCGCAAACAGAATCTGTGAACCTCACCTCCTACAAGATGAATTGAATCACCTAAACAGGGCTCTACAGGCTAATGGTTACTCTAATACAGAAATCAGAAGGGCTGCAAGACCAAGAACAAGCCACATGAACAAAGATAAGAGCCATCTAGAGGGAAGGTGTTCTTACCATACATCAAGGGAACCACTGATCGCATAGGAAAACTGATGAAGAAGCACAACCTACAAACCATCTACAGACCCACTAAGAAAATTCAACAGATGCTACGTTCAGCAAAGGATAAGAGGGATCCATTAGCTACTGCAGGAGTCTATCGCATACCATGCAGCTGTGGACAAGTCTACATAGGAACCACAAAGCGCAGTGCACAGACACGTATCAAAGAACACGAAAGGCACTGCAGACTATTTCAGCCAGAAAAATCAGCAATAGCAGAACACATGATAAACCAACCTGGACATAGAATATTATTTGAAAAAACAGAAATTCTGGACCACTCTGAAAGACACTCGTCCAGACTACACAGAGAAGCAATCGAAATCCATAAGCACATGGACAATTTTAACAGGAAGGAAGAAACTATGAAAATGAACAGAACTTGGCTGCCAGTGTTGAAAAAAATACTAGGGTCAAGACTGTGTCAAACCAACTCCACACAAACACAGGCTGACCATAGACAAGACGAACAAAGGCCAAGATACTTCTATTCAGATGCTCCCACCAGTGACCTTGCTATCTACAGGGGTACTCCCAGGCTATAGTCTTCATTGTTACTCATACTTCTATTCAGATGCCCTCAACTATTGACCTGGTTGCCGCCTTTGTTACTCACAGTCAAGGTTTCCCCACCCACCCTGGACACTCCAACAGATATATATACTCCACTTGCTTTCCCAACATCAGATCCTCTGAAGATGCCAGCCACAGATGCAGGCGAAACGTCAGGAGAGAATGCTGCTAGAACACGGCCATACAGCCCGGAAACCACACAGCACCAAAGTTATATTAGATTCTCTCCAAGAATCTGGAATTTGCCCTTTTTGTAAAATCTCATTCATCACTGCCAGAAGAGGCTCCATTAGTACATCTGCAAAAAAATTATAGTATGATGCTGGTGATCCATCAGGCCCCGGTGTTTTATTCAGTTTTACCTGATTCAAGGTCTCTACTAGCTGCATAGTTGAAATTGGGACATTCATTACCTCTCTTTGTTCTTGGGAAAGTTGTGGTATATTTTGCTTAGCTAAGTACTCTTCAATATCCTTTTCCCTTGACACATTACTTTCAATTAATTTTGAATAATATTTTAAAAAATAATTCTTAATTATTTTCTCATCAGAGACTAAATTACCTTTCCAGAGTATCTTTGTAATACATTTGTTCTGTTTGAGTTTTCTTAGTTTTGCTGTTAACAATCTCCCTGGTGTATTGGCCTATTCAAATGCCTTTTGTTTAGCAAAATTCAGACTTAATTTCATTTCTGCTGCTGTCAGTATTGATAATTGTTGTTGTAAGATCTTAATATTATGCACAATCTCGTCCTTATTTGAATATTTTTAAAATTCCAGTTCTTTTACCTTTATCAAGTCCAATACACTTTGCATTTTCTGTTGTGCCAATTTTTTGTTAATGTTGAATCAAGAATCCCCTCAAATACGCTTTGTTGGGATCTCATACATTAAAGTCTGTTCCATATTCAAATTTAACTCAAAGAATTCCCATATTTTCTATTTTCCTTTTTCAACAGGTTCTGATTTTTCAATAATGCCTCGTTTAATTTCCATCTAAATGCAGAGCTTTTCCTTTCCCATGTAAATATCAATGCATTATGGTCTGAAAAAGTTTTAGGCGATACATCCACCTTTAATATATTTAGCCTCATGGGGTTAGTAGTCCAGACCATATCTATTCTTGAGTGATTTATGTCTTCCAGAATAAAAGGTAAATCCTTTAGCATTACCATATTTAAGCCTCCATAAATCTTGCAACTTCAAGTTCTCCACCAAATCAAAAAAGCTTTTAGGGAGCTTACCTTCCATAACTCTAGTAGTACTTTTTGATTTACTAACAGGATCAAAGTTACTACATTAAAATGTAGAATAAATATTATATTTTCACAAGAGGGTATGAAAAGTCTTTGTGCTACTTTTAAAAAATAAAATTGTAATTTATTTTCATTTGGAGCATACAGACCAACTAAAATCATTTTAATTGTAACCTCCACCACCACCAACCTTCCTGTTTCATCCTTAAAAATAAATTTTGGCACAAATTTTGATTTTATATAGAATACCACTCCTCTCTTTTTCTTAACATCAGCAGAAAAAAAAATTCTTGGCTTCCAAATTATTTATCAAATATTTTCTGTCTTGCTTTCTAATATGAGTTTCTTGTAAACATAATATATCCAATTTTTGTGTTTTTTAAATTAAAAAACCTTTCTTCTTTTGGCCAACCCATTAAGTTCATTAACATTCGAAGATAAATTTTATAATCCATCATGATTATTTTTCTTGTGGTAAGTCAAAGCCCTTTTTGAATTTGTGAAGAAATTCCTCTGCTTTCGAAATTTCCAAAATCCTGATTTTTTTTAACCTTTAAAGATAAAAGACACTCCTTCAGGAATTTCCCATCTAAATGATATACCATTTTCCCTTAAACATTCAGTCAGGACTCTGTAATCCCTCTTCCTCTTCAGAAGTCTGGACAGGATCTCTTTTAATATTATGATCTGTTTTCCTTTCATTGTCAGGCTCTTTGCATAGGGGGCCTGCAAAACTCAATCACTAATAGATCTGGATTTAAACTGGACAAGACAGTCTTTGGAAAGTTCTTCAATATTCCTCCAATATTCCTCCAATATTTCCTCTTTTACTTCTATTAGTTGAGCTATCTCTGTAATGAAAATTGCTTGATATTTTGACCCTTACACACTCAGGTATTGAGCTAAAGCATAGGGAATATTCTCTCTGTCTATATTCTAGCACAGCAAACTGATCTTGATATTTCTCATTGTCTTCCTCATTGTCTTCCTGTTATACCTTTTGGTTTGCATAGTCAAGCTTATTTTTCATCTCTTTAAAGTCCTCAGTTAGCTTTTTCATTGCAGTATTGATGGTATCCATCTTATGAGTGTTCTTGTCTACTTCTTTTAAAGTTGCTGAGTTTCCCTCTGTTCTTTTACTCACCTCCTCTAAAGTAGATTGAAGTTTTCTTAGCATTTGCACCAGGTCTGCAATGGTAGGTTTTTCCAAAATCTATGTCACCTTCTTTTGAGCATTTGATGCATTAGATGAGGAGGGTTGTGTCACTGAGTCTCTCTGTACTGACAGATTTGATTCCATTACCTCTTGTTTATTAGCCATAATTTAAAACTGCCTCCAAACCTCCTTTAATCCACATTTACAAAAAACCGCAGATTTCTCCCCTCTCCATAGATGTCTTACCCTCTGATCTGTGTTTCTTCAGCTGACAGCCTTTCTTGAGGCTTTAATATAAATCAACTCCCTAATCTTTTTCTTTCTCCACTTTGTATTTCCTTGTTGTTTCAGAGGATTTGCATCATGGGGTCAAAGCTTTTCTTCCTTCCACTCCCTGTGATTCCCTCCCTTCTTGGAGTGGCTTGGATTTCACAACATAACCACCCACAGTTCTAAAGTTCTTCCTCTTTCTCACATCCTCTGTCTACTCAGCTTATCTTCCCCAGCTTTGCTTTTTGTAAATATTTTGCCATGCCAATCAGTTCTTCTGAATCTTGTAAGTTCGAACACCAATTTATTTCTTTTCTATCTTCTCACAGAATAAATTCAGGAATAGTTCTATAATAGAATTTATATTTTTAAGTCCAATATTTCTTACTGGTAATCTTTTACTTTATTTTTTGAGTTCTAAAATTATTCATTCATTGCTAAAGCACGGATCTTCACACCACTCTGATTTTACCAAACAGTGAACTGCTTGTACCTTTTGGCTACATCAAGTTTTGAGATGGCTCCTTTTAGATCTTAAAGTCTAATAGTCCAAGTACATGAAATCTCAATTGGAATATCAGTAATCTTTTTAAAGATTCCTCAGCAGGATTAAGCAAAGATGGTAGTCCATTTCCTGGGGCTTCAACTCTAGGGCAGGGGAAAGCACCCTTCAGCTCTTCTTCCTCCTAAAGAAAGCCCTCCCAGAGAAATGAGTGTGATCTTGAGTCCTCTCCTTAATCGGGAGGTGACAAGTCAGGTCTGAGGTAGCCCCCAGACCTGAAAACCCCAGCTGGATTCCTCTGTTCTCATAGAAGAGATCCAGCTAGTCCAAAACCTAGACCGAAAGTCCTCCTAACAGTGCTTCTGATTGACCATTGAAAATCTTATTGGCTGTGAGATTTTTAAAGAACATTGCTTTGGCTGCAGCTGCTGTCACAGCACAAAGATATCCACTGTGTGACTGGAGGTAAACTATGTGTATGCAAGAAAACATAAACTATAAATTATAAAAAGAGCTTCTGCTTGAAATGCTGAAGAGTTCCTATTAGAGGTATGCATTATATCACTCCCTGATATTGCGGTTGACTCCACTTCCAATTTGTGCTTGTGTCCACTTCCCTCTTCCAAATTTCAAAGGTGCCTGCAGGCTCAAAAAGGTTGGAGTATCCTGTTCTACAGAGCTGCACTGAGTGAGACAATACTAGGTTAGGTGAAGTATAAGTCAGACTAAGGCCCTTTCTGCACAGCAAATTACAAGCAGGTTGCAGGCGGGATACATGAACCTGTCCTTGTCCAGGGCCATTCGCATGGCTGGCTATCCCATGGACAGCCAGCACATCTGCCGGGGCGTGCGCCTTCACACAAAGGCGTGGTTTTTAAAAAAATTACCTTCCACCGATGTGTGACTTCGCAGGCAGGCACGAATGAACCCCCACAGCCATAATATGCCCCTTTGTGCCTGTGTAGCTCTGCAGATGTGAGCCGGGATATTTTTAAAAAGGGAAAGCGTGCTTGACTAAAGTGCTTCCTGCCTGGGTGTTCATTTGGCCGTGGCTGCAAGGCACATTACAATGAAAGAATCGCACTGGTGATTCTTGAAAAACCCAAGGTTTTTTTTGGGGGGGGGGGGGAAATGTGGAGGGGACTCGCATTAGGAGCGGGATCCGTGAGAAGTTCCTCCCCAACCTGGGTTTTATCCCATCCTTAACCTGTGTTTATTGGCCCGTGCGGAAGGGCCTAAGAAGTATTAGGCAACTGTATATTGAGTTGAGCTGGTATAATGGAAGCATTGCTATCATACCCCTTTTCTGCCTCTGAACTGAACAAGTCAGTGAGAAATCACCTGGCCTGAATGTTTTGCAGCCAGTAGCTGAATAACTTTTGGTTAAACTGTTAACTGCAAGCACAATGGGAAGAAAATACTGACTTCAGTGCCAGAAATTTAATGTCTCTCTTGGGTGGGGCTCAGGGAATGTCTGTTCAAAACAGCAGTTTCCTATATTGGTTTTACATCAGCATTGTCTTAATGCTTCATTAATCTTATTCTTTGATCTTAACACATGCAGAACAAACATTAACAGACTTTAAATTTTTTATTAGGCTGTTAATGTGTACTGAATGGGAAATTTATAATAATAAATGTTAAATGTTAAGACAACCTTAGTGCCTCTTAGCTGCCACGAGAATTAACAATGCAGCCTTCTGTGTCCTTGGCCATAATATTAAGCACACCATCCTGGATGTAAATGTGACTTATATTGGTAGCGATTTATTCCACAGTATGGCCATTTGCATTCTTGTAGGGAGGGACAGACATTTCCCTCTGCTGAATATGAAATAGGCAAATATTGTATGAGTTTATACTTCTCTATCGTAGCTAGCTGTGGGATTCCATTTTGTGACTGATATATGACCATTAAAAGTGCTTAGTTTCTTTAGTTCAGTGGTTTTCAAAGAATGTACAGTGGAGCCCAGAGTCTCATTGGGAGCATATTAGGCACTCTCTAAAAAAAGAAGATCAATAATTGCTGTCTACTTTTTCTAAAAGATGCCCATTACATCCCTGGCAATGTGCAGCCAAGTGGGGGAATGTTGGATGCATTCTAAAGCGCATTCTCAGTTGACCCGAAGAAGTGGTGAGGCCTGTGTGGGTTGGCCGAAGCACTGCAGTATGCGGAACATACTGCAAAATAAATTGCAGTGTGCTGGGTTTCAGTGGCAGAATTTTACTGCAGGTCAGGAATTGTTTGGCAGGTGAATCAGTGTGGGAAATGTCTACCAAAGGCCAAAAAAGTTTAAAATCTGTTGTTCTGTTCTATGCTGCTCTATGCTTCTGTCTTCACATTTTTTTCCTTATTGAAAGCATTGGTTGACTATGAAAGTCCTACTCTACCCCCAGCTCACCCTTCCTATCTATTTTGCATAGCTTAGACTGCAGGGGTAGGGAACCTGCGGCTCTCCAGATGTTCAGGAACTACAATTCCCATCAGCCTCTGTCAGCATGGCCAATTGGCCATGCTGACAGAGGCTGATGGGAATTGTAGTTCCTGAACATCTGGAGAGCCGCAGGTTCCCTACCCCTGGCTTAGAGGAATTGCCACCTAGTGCCACTAATTTCCAGCAAAGCCTAGTATTTAGGATTGACAACCTTTCTTCCCTACTTCCAGGTAGGGTTACCAGGTCTCCCTGGGCCACCAGTGGGGGATTAAGGGGTACAGTTACCAGATACAAGTTGGGAAACTCCTGGAAATTTGGGAATAGAGCCTAGAGAAGAGGGACTCAGTGGGATACAATGCCACAGAATCCACCCTTCAAAGCATCCACTTTATCCCAGGGGACAGATCTCTATAGTCTAGAGCAGGGGTAGGGAACCTGCGGCTCTCCAGATGTTCAGGAACTACAATTCCCATCAGCCTCTACCAGCATGGCCAATTGGCCATTCTGACAGAGGCTGATGGGAATTGTAGTTCCTGAACATCTGGAGAGCCGCAGGTTCCCTACCCCTGGTCTAGAGAGAAGCTGTAATTCCAAGGGATCCCCAGGTTCCACGAAGAGACTGGTAGCCATACTTCCAGGTGCTCTGTGTAGCTGCATGATGGGCAAAAAATCTTCAGAAGACATATTTCCAAGTGTGGAAATGCAGCAATGCAGTGAGACTCCTATTTTCATTTCTTTTTGAGAAATGGAGAAATGTCTCCTTAATGTGTGAATATAATTAGATGATACATTCTGTACATTTTGCATAATGGATTAAACAATTGCAGCACTAGTATTGGTTTGGATGACAAGGAAACAACTGAAGATTGTGAGATTGGTGAGCATAGAAGATTCAGAGGTTACTTTAGCTTTTGGGAAGTGGATTCCACTGGTTGAATGCAGCCTTTTTTCTCAAGTGGTTTTTTGTTGAGCAGAATTTTGGTTGGAGAAGAACAAAAGTGATGCTTGTCTCCTGAGGTAGAATCCACAGAGAGGGGACAGTATCAGGAATGCTGGCAAATTGTGAGGTCCGTACATTAATGAAAGCAGGCCATCTGCAGCTGTACTCTCAGAAGCTGCTTATCAGTCAGTCCCAGAAAATTTTAACAGGTCAGGTCTAAGGCTGCAGTTGACTATTCAGCATTTCCTACTGAGCAGTAGAATAGTGGAGAAACAAGGGTAGGAGTTATTTACAAGTGATCCCTACCTGAATCTTACCCTAAAAGACCACAACTCTCTCACTGTATTTGATTATTTTAAAAAGGCCTACTGGTACTTTTGTGATTCTCTTGCTATAGCCTTGACAGACCAATAGGTGGACCACTTGGACTGTGCATTCCCATCAACAGATGCGGAATTCTTCCCATTTTCTTAAGCTTGTTATTTCCCCTAATAATAGACTCGGGGTATATAGGGAGAAAATTAGCCAAGGGGAGGAAAAAAGGCTCCTCTTTGTTGAATTGTCAGTTTAATTTATTCCTTACCACAATGTACCTCAGGAATGATAAGAAACAACTTTGATATCATTCTAAATAAATAAAAAGGTTATGTAACCTGATCTTTCCAGTTCCTGGGGAAGGTTTCTATTTACCTCTTCTCTATTTAGACACTGCAGCAAAGAGGCAGCAGTTATGTTAACACATCTATATATCATCATGGCTGAAGACAGGCATACTATCACAAGCAGACCCACAGCAGGTCCCTAAGTTTTCATACGAGCCTGGCTTTCTTCCCACAGTGCAACTGAAGTGACAGATGATCCTTGCCAGGAATTAAATGGTTTTTCAGCTAATGGTTCTGTGCCCCCCCCCCCCGCCCCTTCATGTTTCAGGTGGGCCCATGCAAACAAGCATCTGCAACTCAGCTGAGCAGGGTTGGGAGGGGCTTGCACTGGAAAAGCTGCAGTTGGGGGAAGGTGTGAACCATTCTCCCCTCATAATATTTTAAATCTAAAACATTTCTTCCAGAAGCCATTTTTTCCTCTGAAAGCAAAAGCTGTTACATGTGTTTGCATATAACATGCTATTTGAGTTTGAATAGTCTTTGGTAAAGCTCTTCCTCTCAGCGTGTCCTATGGCACAGAGTAGCTGTGTAGCAAAAATGTTGTTCTGATCAGGGAAGTGGGGGGTAAGAATGATGGGAATACAGTTAGAGAAAATAACTCTGAAAAATAACCACCTTTTCAATATCTGTTCGTCCTCCTTAAAGACCAGAAGTAACTCGACGTATGTATGATAATGTACCTTTCCCTGTTCAACAGCATTTATGGTATATGTATATATAATTCTATGATAAGTTGTAGATCTGTCCTGAAGTAAAGCAGTAGCAAAAGCCCATGATTATTTTTTGCCAAGTCAGTCAGTAACTGACCTTATCTGGAAAGACTCATCTACCCTCCAACCACATTTGGATTTTATTTGCCATCTTGTTACCTTTTCATTCTGCCAGAAAAATAAACCAGTCACAATGTGATTTTTAAATTTGTACTGGCACTGACATGGTAGACCTCTGCCTTATCAGTTGCATATAAGATAACAAAGAAGGTTTGGGTGGATGCCATCCTGAAAATGACCCTGAAGACCATTTTGAAGGTCACATTGTGGTGCCCAATATTTTGTTACAAATATCAAGCCAACAGAAGAGAGTTCTAGGTAGCTTTATTTGCAAACAAAGGGGAGCTGTCCTCACATGGGCAGACATCACTGGCTCATTACATGCACAGCATATTTATTCCCTTTCCTCGATTCCATCACATCCTCTCTGTTCTTGCATTGGCTAAGGATACATGGAGTTGCAACTTTCCGGTCCACCTATTTACATGTTACTGCTTGATATGTGCCCCGCACCCTCACCCCTCTTGTATGTGAATTAAAATTAAGGTTGTTGTCAGAACAGGAGGAGCAGTTAATATGCATTAGCTAATTAAGCATGCTCAGTTAATGCTGCTTGTATAACTTTTGCCCTTTAGCCTATATACTTGACTCTAACTAGTTTCAGCCAGTTCTTATCTTGTCTAACCACAAACACCCTCCCTAATGACTCATTCTCTCATTCCTAGTAGAAAATACATTTTTCATTTACTACAACATCACAGCATAGCATGGGTCACGATACTTTGGAGGAAACTGTGGCAGTAGTTATGGGATTTGGACATGCTGTATACCAAAGTGAAGATATGGATCTGTGCTGCTACATATGATAGCAATGGAAGATGCCAGCCACAGATGCAGGTGAAACGTCAGGAGAAAATGCTGCTAGAACACAGCCATACTGCCTGGAAACCACACAGCATCCCAATGGAACTGTATCTTTGCTGTTGTAACTTGCTATAAAGGCTTGAGTAACAGAAATACACCAAATTGTGACAAAAATAAGGAGCCGGATTTCAGTAGTATCTTGATTATTCCATAGCTATTCCAAACTTACTAGACATTTGGTAGCCAACTTATTTTCTATAATTTAATGCATGGAATATTCAAACTGGGTGTATGCTTTCAAAGTTAGGACAGTAAATAGAAGAAACAGACAAATGGAGGGGCAAGATGAGAAATGCATTCCATCAATGTAAAGGTGAAAATGTATAGCTAAAAATAGACAAACAAGTACAGGTGGTATAAAAACAATTTTGTTCAGTTATGAGTTAGACTTCCAGTATAAGACAGAATGTTTGTTTTTGTGTCAGAGAAGTCAAGCAAACAAGCCAATTTCTTTGTCAAACATTTTAAGTTAAAATATTTTTTGCCAAATCCAGAACTTTATGCAGTCATTTGAGCATTGTTGGTATTTTAGCTAGATTTCCAGTGATGTGCCAGGAAAATTTTAGTGCTCTATAATGTATGCTTCCCCCCCCCCCCCCACACACACACCCCTGGCTGCAGCCCAGCCACCTGCAGGGCTATTCTTCCTTTCCCAGGGTCAGAAATGACTGCTGGGCGAGGGTGGGGGGGATGGGAAGGGGAAAGTGGGGCAGATCACAACCATCAGCAATTTCCACTGAGGGAATCACTGGATTTATCCCATGGGAAATCAGGACTGCTTATGAAAAGCTTTACTTTAGGACTTTATAAACCAGGCAGACCTGCATGAGTGCCGCTGATCTGAAAACCACAAACTTTACCAGACATTGATCAGATAAAGTACAATGGTTTTCATCTGCTTAGAAGAGGAAGTCAGTTTTAAAATTCAGATGTGGTGCAATAACTCTGCATAATGATTTAATATAACTTCAGATTTAAAGAGTCTCCCTTTAGAGTCCAATTTTTAAATGTAATAAGGTAGATGAAAAAAAGAGATTACTCTATAACTCTTGGGGGAAATCTTCATGTATCCTTTTTGTTCCCTGATTTTAGCAATTAGTTAAATATGTTCATGTAATTTCCCCCTCCTTTCAATCCCTTTGTTATATTTGATTTTCTAAGCAACTCAGAATACCAAAATCAAATTTAGAACTGTGTGAAAAAACAAAAAAAGGTTTGTGTGTATTTTTCCTCTCTCAGAACATCTTAAGACAAATAAAAAAGGGAAAGAGATGAATAGAATTGTATGCTGAGGATGTGTATACTTGTCAGGAAAGACATGAAGCTGAGCATGGAAGGCCAGTTAAGAGTCCGGGGGGGGGATAAATAAGAAATAGTGCTAAAATGGTGGGACACTGCTATAGACCCCTGAGCCAGGCAGAAGACTTGGATGAGACACTCCTAAACCAGATTACAGAGTTCTCAAAGAGATGGGACATAGTGGTCTTGGGAGATTTCAATTACCCAGATACCCAGATATCTGTTGGAAGTCAAACTCTGGTAAAAATGAAGGTCAAATAAATTTCTAATGTCTTGCTGACAACTTCCCTTTCCAGAAACTGGAGGGAAAAACATGGGGGTCTGCTACCTTGGATTTGATTTTCACCAACATGGAAGAAGTGGTTGAAGAGGTGAAAGTAGTGGGTAGACTTGATAGTGGTGGCCATGTAATTCTGGAATTTAAGAACTTGGGGAAGGGAAAAGCTGTATGTAGTCCAGGGGCATATCTACAGAAAATGGCACCTGGGGCAAGAACCCTAAACTGTATCAAAGCAATTCTGCTCCCCTGTTCCCTGAAATACCGCCATACTTGTCTCCATTCAGTATAGTCCTAAAGAAAGACCATCTCTACAGCAGACATCTCTACTCCAGGGAATCCTTTCAATTATTGACCATCTCCCTATTATAATTCTTCTCCTCCCCAAAAAGAAACCAGTTCTTATCATTCTTTCCTATTATTGGAAAAGAAAGGCCTATGAAGGCTCAGTGTGTGAGGGAAGAACTTCCTTTTGTTCTCTTGAGATCTAATAATATTGGTTATGATGTTCTGGTTATGATGTTATGATATTCTGGGAAAGATACAATTTACAATTACGGAAAGGGAAGGAAAGGGGAAAGAAAAAGGATGGAGAAAGATGGAGACAGATGAAAAGAAATAAAGGAGAGATAGATGAAAAGAAAGACGGAGAGATACCTGGAAAGAAAGAAGAGATGGAAAGAAAAAGGAAGGAGAGATAGATGAAAGAAAGGAAAGAGATTAAAAGAAGGAAGGAAAGAAAGGAGAGATAGATGAAAACAAAGAAAGATGGAGAGATAGAGAAAAAGAAGGATAGGTTAAAAGAAAGACAGAGAAACAGATGAAAATAAATAAGATGGAGAGATAGGTAAAAAAAAAGAACCCAGCCTGGAAAGCAGCCAGATGACTATGGGGATGGGTTGCAGCCCAGGGATACACCAAAGGGATTAGGCTGGAGAACCCAGGAGAGGCACACCAAGTCCTTCGTGCACCCCCCACTTCCTGCTACTGCTGCTGCCATGGGAAAAGAGAGGGGCTTGTTATTTCAATATTCCTTGTTATTTTGCTAATCCTGCATTAGCTGTGCTCACTGGCAAATCTGCCCCATTTTAGTGGTGAAGCAAATTAAAGTTACACTAGAAGTGGTGTTGCTTGCCATGGAGAGGATGGAAAATGAAAGCAGGGCTCGAGGAAATATGTTCATACAAGAAATTTTGCTGCAATGGACATTTGCCCCTGCAGTGCTGCAGACACCTTGTGCATAATTGGCCTGGGAGATCAGATGAGGTGCCAGAAGACTGGAGGCAGGAAAATGCTCTCCCCATCTTCAAGAAGGGGAAAATGTTGGCCCCGGTAACTACCTATTTGTCAATTTGATATCTATACTTGGAAAGGTTTTAGAACAAATCATCAAGCAGCCAGGCCTTGAGTAGTTATAAAAGATGATTACTAAGAGCCCGCACGGGTTTCTCAACAGCAAGGCATGTTAGATGAACCTTATTTCCTTTTTTGAGAGAGTTACTACCTTGTTGGATCAGGGGAATGCTATGGACATAGTTCATCTTGACTTGAGTAAGGCTTTTGATTCCTTCCTAATCCCAAAGTGGCAATTGGCATTACCCTGGGCATGAAGGAAAGGACCATGAGAAATTCCACATTATATTATTGTTCCACTTGATATTCTTGTTGATAAGTTGGTAAATAGTGGTTTGGATCCTATTACTTTTAGGTGGATATGTAACTGGTAGGCAGGTCACACCCAAAGGGTGCTTTTTAATAGTTCCTTCTCCTCTTGAAGAGAAGAGACAAGTGGAATGCCTCAGGGATCTGTTCTGGGCCCTGTGTTATTCCACGTCTTTATAAATAAAGGAATAAAGGGGACACTCATTAAATTGAGAGGGGTAGCAAATATAGTAGAAGACAAAGGCAAGATACAAGATGATCTTGACAGGCTGGAAAACTGGGCAAAAACTAGCAAAGTGAATTTCAGTGGAGATAAATGTAAAGTTCTGCATTTAGGCAGGAAAATCAAATGCATAATTATAGGATGAGGGAGAAGTGTCTTGGCAGTAGTCCATGATCTAACAATCTTAGCAGACCATTCATTGAACATGAGTCAATATTATGATATGCTAGCTAAAAAGGTAAACACAACTTTGAGTTGCATCAACAAGAGTATAGTATCCAGATTGTGCAAAGTGATAGTATCACATTACTCTACTCCAGTTAGACCTCACTTGGACTACTGCCTTCAGTTTTGGACACTATATTTTAAGGAGGATGTTGATAAGCTGGAATGTATCTAGAGGAGGGCAATAAAGATGGTGAGAGATCTGGAGATTAAGTCAGGTTGAAGGATCTGGATATGTTTAGCCTGGAGAGGAGACAGCTGAGAGGTAATATAACCATCTTCAAGTTCTTGAAGGGCTGTTATATATAGCTGAGTTGTTGCCTCAGAAGGTTGAACCAGAACCAATGGATTGAACTTAAATCAAAAGAGTTTTTGGCTAAATGTTAGAAAGAACGTCCTGAAAGTTAGAGTGGTTCCTCAGTGGAACGGCCTTCCTTGGAATGAGGTGGGCTCTCTCCTTTAGATATTTTAAAGCAGAGGCTAGATAGCCATCTGACAGCAATGAGTTCATGAGAGGAAGGGCAGGAATGGATGAGTCATCTCAGTTCTCGTGGCCCTTTTCTTCATGCCTGGGGTAATGCCAGTTGCCACTTTCAGATCAGGAAGGAATTTTCCTCTTGACCAAATTGGCCAGGGATCCATTTTTTTTGCCTTCTTTTGAGAATAGAGCAGGGATCGCTGGGAAAAGTTGGGGGAAAGTGTCTGTGAATTTCTTGTGTTGTACAGGGGGTTCCTGTTTCTATATTTAGTAGAGAAAATGGAAATAAATGGATTTTTCTCTTTTTCCATAAAAATTGAAACATCTTTAATCGTCAGTCCAGATCTGCATAAAGTCATAATATTTGCAAATGCTAAAGTAAAAATAAAAGAGGGTGGTAAATCAGGGTTTATTGTGAAAGAAAGGGAATGCAGGAAGTGGGGAAAATTAAGCCATTTCAGAATGGCATTACCATAAGAAGGTAGACATTATATTTTCTGGATTTCCAGGCTAAATAGGAAGAGATCCAAAGTGTAAAGCAATACCTTTTATAGGCCAATTTTCTAGGTAAAATAGACTGCAAGCTTTTTGAATAACAGCAAATTCTGTGATAGAAAGACAGCTAAATCCACTGGGCTATGTGAAGCAGCTATTTACTAATGCAAACATTTAAGCCATTTCAAGTACATGGGAAGCTTAATGGCCAAACCCTTCAGTGCCTCACATGTTTACAAAACAATACATTAGGAGAAAATAGAGGTTACTGGTACTCAGTTGTGGGATATATTTAATTGTGAAGAAGGAGTGAGAGATTCATAGGTAAGGCAAGTGCAGCTTTTTGGTTCATATGAAGTCACATGAAGAAATGGGAAGCAAGAGACAATCAAATATTGAAAATTCCTGGAGCATGTGTAGTGGATCATTTTCAAAAGGCTGATAATGAACAGTTTTGATGGGCTTTATCTTCTAGTTAGTGTCAGAGGGAATACTGTTCCAGAGAAAACTGGAACCAGTGGTCTTTGCAGCCAGAACTTGCTTGAACATATTGTGGGTATATATGCGAAAAGACTTCCTATGGTGAATTGGTTCTGAGGCAAGCTTGCTGTTTAATAGAACCAACAATGTGTGAGTCCTATAAAATCATATGTACAGCTGGTGCTCACTTGCTGAGCTGGAATAGTACAACTCCCTGGAAATAGCATTTCAGTTTCAAAACATTGCATTTTCCTAGTACCCCAGCATCCACCTATAGCTGAAAAGGGAACTGCTGTTATTTTCTCTACTAGTGTTGCCATTTTGATTCAGTGTACTATCCAGAATGTGGCTCTGTAAGTGCCAAAGGCACTTATTGGATAGCACAAATAACATCAGGAGTGACACAATTGTTACCTTCCATGGCATGTTGTGCAGGCTTCAAAGAAACTGAAAATCATGGAACAATTAGATCATTCCCTTATCCAAATGTAACCAATCCTATAAATGATTTATTCATCCAGTCTTCTTTTGAATATTACTAGACGAGGTGGCTTAGGCTTCACTCCTTAACACACTAATCAGGGGTAAATTGAACTCAAGGGAATTAACTTTTGAGTATACATGCTTAGAATTGTGTTATTGTTCTAGTACTTTTTAAAAACATGTATATAAGTTCCATTGAGTGACAACTGACTTACAGTGACCCTAGTAAGGGGCTTTTAAGGCAAGTGAGAAACTGAGGTGGTTTGTCATTGCCTTTCTCTGCAGAATATTCTTTGGTGATCTCTTGTCCAAGTACTTACTCTGATTAGTTTCCAAGATCCGATAAAATTGGATTAGACTGATTCATGCTGCCTTTACTTCATATGTGTGTGTGATCAACAGAGGCGTATCTAGGGAAAATGGAGCCCGGGGCAAACCTGAGGTATCTGCCCCCCCCCATGGTGCCCCCCATGGGTGGCTCTGGAGCTGCCCTCTCCGGCTTGCTCAGGCAGGTGGGCTCAGAAGGGCTGCTCGTCTGCATATGCCTCCCTTTCCCCATGCCTGCTTGTTTGGCTGCCTTTCCCCTTGCTTGCCTTTTGCCTCTCATCCTTCTCTTTCCCCCAACCTTCCTCCACACTCCTCTCTCTCTCGTCCTCCTCTTCCTTCCAACCTTCCTCCACGCTTCTCTCTCTTTCCTCCTCCTTCGTACAACTCCTGAACCTCCAATCCTCCTCCCCTTTTATCCCTGCCTTGCCCTTTTTTCCCTAGCCCTTCCCACCAATCCAGGAGCCATGCCCTGCCAGTCTCCCGGGCCTGACCCAGGGCTGGCTTGCTTGCAGGCTGTTTGCTGGCCCTACCCTGTGTGCCGGCCTCAAGCCCAGCTCCCTGCTGGGGCTTTGCGGCTCACACTGGCATTGCACGCTGTCCTGCAACTCCATGACCTGCTTGGCTTTTGCTCCCCTTCCTCAGGGCTCGGAGCCCTCTGGCCAAGACTGTGGCGGCGGATGGCCTCCCCAGGATGGCAGTAAGTGTTGGGGCTCAGAGTCTGGGGAGGGGGTTGCCTCCCACCCCTAGACACCAGGCAAGGGTGGCCCAGCAACAGCCCCACAGCTGCTGCAGCTACTCCCTGGGTGAATCGCTTCTCGGCCTTTTGGCTAAGATCAAGTGTGTACTCCCTGGGTGCAGAAGGGTGTGGCCATGTGGGGGGCAATTTTCCACCCCCCACGACTAAATGGCCTTCGCCCGGGGTCATGTGACCCCACATGTCCCCAGGGGTGGTATGCCACTGGTGATCAAGTCATAACTGACTTATGGCATTCTTGTAAGGTTTTCAAGGCAAGAGATGCTCAGAAGTTGTTTGCCATTGTGTACCTCTGTATGGACTGAGAGAGTTCTCAGAGAACTGTGACTGGTTCAAGGTCACCCAGCAAGGTCATGTGGAGAAGTGGGGATGGATAGGCACAATACCCCTTATGTTTTAGTTGCATTTGATGCAATAAGCTATTGCCAGTGAAGATTTTGCCATGCTAAATTGCCAAAGGAATTCTGTTTTGTGAAATGTAAGTCTGCTCCATTGCTTCTTTATGAAAGAGAAGTTTCCCCAAAGGCCCTGAAAGCAGAGTTGGTTGTGGAAGCCTCCTGTTAGTCTCATTGGCAGTAGCAAGAATTCAAACTTAACCTTGAGATTTTAGCTGGACAGGCTGTGGAAGTAGAATCAAGATGAGCCTTCTCTAGACTTTTCTTCGACTTCATTCTTCATGCATAATAAAACTGGCTGGTTGTACCTTGAGTGCAGATTACATAAACCTCAAAACAGAGGAGGAGCCATCCAATTATAACCAAGGCTATTCCCAGCCAATCTCATGTGGGTTAAATATAATGCTAAAATTTTTGCTTGACAACCTTATAAAAGGCTACAGCAGCAAAGGCATACTTTGAACACACATTTTCGTAAGCCCCAGCAGTGATGAGTATTGATGTATTGTCAAAGACTTTCATGGCCGGAATCATTGGGGTGCTGTGTGGTTTCCGGGTTGTATGGCCATGTTCTAGCAGCATTCTCTCCTGACGTTTCACCTTCATCTGTGGCTGGCATCTTCAGAGGATCTGAATCAGAAGCTTTATGAGAAAGTATGGGGTATTTCTTGTGGTTCTAGAAACCACTGCAAAACCTGTATAGCATAAACTGGCTCTCTTTCTTTCATTGTTCCATAACCAGATTTGTAAATCAATAGGTTAGGAAGTATTTACAGTGGAATTCAGAACTATTGATGTTACTATTTATCTAAAATTTCAAAGAAAAAAGTATTAAGCATAAATATTTACAATGTTTCAATTACTGTCAGCATAGCAGCTGGCAGCCATGACACTTAGATCTACAAATCAATATTTATGAGCTTCTGAATGCTTAAATTACACCTGGCCATTAGTTTGAATTGACTGGTTCATTGTCTTAACACTCTTTAGAACAATGATAAACATCTTTAAACAACTCTTTGGAGAAGATATCTTGATTATAGCTTTGGACTGGGTGCATGCAAAGAGGCTGACAGCTGTCGATTCTGGTGGAGAAACAACCGCATTATGCTGATGCTCAGCAGAAGAGCCTGTGAGATGGCTGACGATGGCTATGTAAAATGCAAACAGAATGGGGAGACCAGCATACAGATTTTAGCTGTAGAGGTTACTACCTTGAATTTACTTGAAAAGCAATACATTCGCGTTAATTGGATTCAAAGTGGCAATAGTTTCAAATTGTTTTTCTGGCTGGAGACTACACACGCAGAACGCAGGCACAGCACAAGGCACATTGGAGATTCTAGACATGCTTTGGTACTAGCGGTTGTTTTTTCATGGGCAGCAGATTCTCTGCAGCTGCTTTAAAGTGTTTTTTGTTTTGCTGCGTGAAACTTTAGCACATAGCCTGCCTGACATTGCCCAAATAACCAGCCTGTTCACCTGTATACTTTGAAGTCCTCCAGCCTTTCCATATCTTGATAAGTCTGCTTACCAGTAGGAGAGTGTTGCAGTATGAGGTAGGCCATGCCAAACAGCATTCAGCTGATGTAGGTTTTATATTTGTGTTACAAACCAGTGTGGGAAAAAGCTTTAAGACTCACATGTAGAACACCAACAGTGCACTCCTGTGCAGAATTACTCCAGTCTTAAGCGTATTGAAATTCATGAACCTAGACTGGAATAGCTCAGCATAGAATTCACTGCCACCTTTCAGGAACTTTCTCCTTTTCCATTTTCTAGTTCTAAAAGTTTCTGCATTGAAAAAAAAGACACATAGACACATATTTTTTCTTCTTTCAAACATCCCACCTGAGAAAAAAATATTGTGTAACTAAGAAAATATTATGGAAATTGAATATTATGTAAATTTAATAAAAGGCAGATTCTTTTTGTGTTATGGTTCTTGTGGTAGTGTACCAGTACAGTGGCTGGAATTTTAATCAAGAGTATTTTGGGAGACTCTATTGTGATGGGATACCATTAGGTGGCACTATTATACACAATCTCCTACTTTTCCCTCCCTGTATGCAAATAAACTAGTTGGACTTCTTAAGAGGTGCTAGATTCTGAATTTGCTATGTTTCTGCCTTGTAAATTATAGGCAGCTCTTAAGGGAGTGCAATTCTCTGTTGGGAATTTAACATTTGGCTCCAAAATGACTGTTTTGCCTTGGGAAAACAGCATGGGAGGGGAAGCAAGAGCATTTCCTCTCCCCCTTCAGCTGTAGTCCTGAACTGAATTTGATTCCTGAAGACTTTGAAGGCTGTTTTTCACAGCTGCTATGTGGCTGAAGAGTAAGTGTCTTATTAAAAATACATATCTTATAGTTTGGCCCTCTAAGGAGATTTGAAATTCCCCAGTCATTACTGCATAAGGAGAGCCTTGCTGGATCAGAACAGTGATTCGTCCAGTCTATCACAGTGACCAACCAGTTGCCATGGAGGACCATCAAACAGGGAATAGATGCTGAGGCCTTTCCAAGATGATGCCCCCTGCATCAAAGCTAGCCCAAGGATTTGGGGTTCTGGACTTTGGAGGGGAAGCAGGACTCTCCTTTGCTTCCTATGCTATGCAGCGGTGGAAAGACACTGATTGTCCTCCTCCACCCCCACTTCATGTTGAGGGAAGGGAATGAGGAAGAGAGCCCACCAGAGTGCCTCCCAGGCTGCTGAATGCTGTGACAAATGCTGATGCCATGAGCAGGCCAGTGTGGTGACAGGCTGGTTGGTGTCCCTTCACTTCTCATGTTCCAAGGCCATCACCTTGATGCAGGGCCGAAGCGAGGGGGAACTGCGCCCGGGACACGCGTACGCCCCATGCCCCACCATGCCCCCACCACGCCCTGGAACTCCCGGAAGCTCCCGCACTGGTGCGCGCCCAGTGCGTTGTGCCCCCTGTCCCCTTGGCGCTACGCCACTGCCTTGATACACCTGGTGTATGGGCTGGTACTGCATAGTACTGTATTCTAAATATGTAAGTTCTCTTTGGTCACTATGTCCAGAAACCATTGGTGGATCTCTCCTCATGTGCCAATCTAATTCCCTCTGAAAGTGATCTATGCTTGTCATGGTCCTAGAGGTGATTTTTAAGAATAAAAAAACTGATGCTCAGCATTCGCCTTTTGTACTCACAAATTTAGCAAAGGAGGGACTTTTCCCTTCAACTAATTAATTGGCTCAATTTGTAAATGGACCTGACAAGTTACGTTTTTTTTTGTTTCTGATAAAAGCTGATGCAAGCTGATGTAATGGAGGTGTAGATAGGAAATGGAGGGATAGTTACTTGATACTCTAAAACACCTCATTCCATTCTGACAGCACTGCACATTTTTCTTTGAACTCATTGAACATGACTGGGAATATGAAAGAAGCAGCCCTTTTCCCTTTTCCACTTTGGAAAACGCTGACCTCCTATAATGATGAACTCTTTTAAGTTTAACACACACAGGTACACACAAAGCAAAGTTGAAACTGAGAACATTTCAAAAGTTTGCTAGTAAATAATTGTACACTTCGAAACCTCCCACAACTCACTCTTTACCAATGTTGGATTTTTACTGTCATTCATATAAAATTACCACAACTTGGAAAACTAACAGTTAATGTTGGGTTTAAACTAATTTTATTACTGCACTTAGTTACATAATTCAGTTCTTTCCTTTTAAAACTCCATTAACCAAACTGTATTCCAAACCAAAACTGTATCAAACAATTAAGCTGTCTTGTATAGAGCTGAAAATATCCAAATTATTTTTGCTTCCTTGTATTTTCTTTTCTATATTGTACATGTTTAGTGGGGAAAGAAAGGGCGAACCTCGTCTTAGTTAAGACAAACATCAACTGTGGGTATTTCCCAATGCTGTAGATTTCAAACAATGTGATTTGTTAAGTATGTGTCACATTGATATAACATTCATATGGAATGCAGGGTGTTATATGAATGTTTAGTTCTATCTGTCTTTGAAAGTCATTGGCTGTGTAACCCCTATGTTAGAGGTTACAGCTGCACTGAACCTTAAGGACAAAGTGCATTTAGTTTATGAGAAGAATAACCCTGAAATACTTCCTGTCCCCTTGAAATCTTCAGAGTGTGTACTTCCTCTCTCCTTCCCTTGTATACTGTGGCAAGATCAAAGAATTCCTTTTTTGAAAAGTCTTCAGTCTAACCACAATTGGTTGGGATTGTTAAATTGGACGGTTTAAGAGATTTGTGTGTATTTGAGGGCGTTGTCCACAAACTAGGCTGCTGTATCAGGATTAAACTGCAATTTAGAATATTAGTTTGTGAGTGGTCCAGACCTGGAAGGCCCAGACTAGTCAGGTCTCAGAAGCTAAGGAGGGTTCAGCCCTGACTAGGATGGGAGACCATCAAGCAATTCCAGATTTGTTACACAGGGGCAGGCAATGTCAAACCACCTATGTTCATCTCTGCGGGGTTGCCATAAACTGGCTGCAACTTTCCATCTCCGCCAGTTTGTGAGCAAGAAGCAACAACTTGTCAAAGTGTTGGAATTTGGATTTCACAACAAATTGGGGAAACACTTTGAAAACCCATTGACCAGGAAGTTGCTAGCCTTGATGCTGTATATGGAAGAGGATGTTATCTGAGTAATTAAGATGCGTTCCCAACTCTATGTAACTGCTTAGAATGACAAACTAACGCTGCTCAAAAGGTATATATAATCAGCCTGCTATATGTAACCACTGCCATCTGTGCTTTATGGCGTTACTTTATGGCTTTACATGCTTTGTAGGAAACTAGGCTTCCCCTGGCACTTCTGTCCCATGGGAAAAGAATTACATCTGTTATCTTGTGGGGCAGGAAAGCCTTTGACAATACATTGAAGACAGGTGGCTCTCTCACTGTCTGCCACCAACCTTGGGGCACCTTGGCTCCAAAGACTGTTTTTCATGAATTCTTGGGAAACTGGTGGGGGGGGGGGGGGCTTTCAGCAGAGAATAAAGAGGACTGTGAATGCCAGTTTCATCAGAACTAGCTTTGCCAAGTATGGTGCTTCGATACCTCATCAATAAATGCTGCTGATCAATACTTCAGTGTCCGTTTATTGGCTTAAGGTTCTGAGACCTAACATTAGCCATGCAAGCCCAATGATTTCAGGTTTATTTAGATCACAAATACATCATGGTTTGTTTGTGGCATCTGATACAGCTGTAAGGTTGATTTCCCAGAGACCTACATAGTTTAGCCAACATTTGAATCTAGGTTCCTGTAGGTCAAATCCAACATTTGGTCAACAACATCCACAGGCTCTCTTAGCCTTTTCCAGCTCAATTCACAGGGCTTAGGTGGCTGGAGATGACACTGCTGCCACAGTGGCATACCACCTCCAGAGGACTGCCAGGTGGCATGGGGAAGCAGCAAATGCCAGAAACTCCCCAGGTGCCTGAAAGCCCTCCATAGCCCAATATGGACTTACACCACCCTTTTAGGTGGCATAAGTCTGAGGGCTATGCCATGGGCATTCCAGTTCCAAAACCTGGTAGAGGTTGACTAAAGTTGGCTTAACCCCTGGAAATGCTTCTGGAATGTCTCCAGCCGCACTGCCCGGCTCTCAAGTCTTTCACTAGTGCACATTACTGGTGAAATTATCCTTTCATAGGATTTTACATTGTTATGCATGACACATACCTCGTAAAGATGCTGAATGTGACCCAGGGAAAAGAATCTGGGATGACTTTGCTTCTTTGTCCTTTGCATGCCAGATTGGCATAACAGAGAGCAACAAGCAGGGAGAGCCCTGAAAACATACTGAATCTTTTCTTCCAGTGAACAGGATTGTTACCATGTGAAGGATGATAATTACTAGAGGAGCCCTAGGAATGTTTGCTTCATATCAGGACAAAAGTAACAAACGCCAGTCTTTAGTATTATCTAAAGCACTTTCAATCATCATCATTTTTGCAAGCTGAACTCTCTTGATTTTGCATTTCAGTGTTTAATTATTATCATTTCTTACAAGTATCTAATTGCCTGCACTCTGTATGTGATCCTAATGGCCTTGCAGAGTTGAAACTGTGCTGCTTCTAACGATCAAATTAAATAGTAGCTTTGTAGAAGATTGACACCTACAAATACTCAGCATTATACTCGTATGCACAAGATTTATGTGTTTGAAATAATGTGAGCCCATCGGGACTTCTCTATTTCACATCCCTCATCAGACCATGGTGGATGGTTCTTGTCTCCTTCCCTGGCTTAGAACAGCTCTTGCTACTTCTGCCACTGATCAGAGAATGAATGAAGTGTTGATTACATCTCTTCTCTAGAAGAGGTTGCTTTGGTCTTTCCTAGTCTGGCAAGTTCTCTGATTCTCACTCTATGTGAACCCAGAGCATGGGTAATTTGGGGGCTATCTTGGTGTGAAGAAATGGCGCTAAGCAAAAGAAAATGAGTGGTTTCACTGGGATTCCTGTTAACTGAATATCTTGTAGCTGAACTAAATGGATTATACCAGCAACAATGTAGGCACTTAAACATTGAAATCTATTAATTTGAATGACTGAATTTTCAGGGAATAGAAGGAACACAGGCTGCTGGATTCTGATTTTGCCTTTATTCATATGTTATACCTGTAGGGTGGAAAATGCTTTACAAAGCATTATCTTAACAGTTTTCACAATAAATCTCTCTCTGTGTCACTGATATATAGAGGCCTGATGCTGAGCCAGCAGTTTGCCCAAGGACACGGATTAAGGCAGACTGGCTCCTTCCACCTCTAAGGTAGGTTTTAAAACAGGCCCACTTGTTTGCTTTGGTTTGTGAGGAAATGCTGTGAGGAAAACATGATGGGGATCAAAATGGATATCTGGTTCTTCCTCTGCCTGTTGTTTGAGGAAAGGCTGAAGATGCTGGTTATGTTTAGTCTAGAGTGGAAATGGCTGAAAGATGATATCATAAACATCTTCAAGTACTTCAAAAGCTGTTATATAGAGGATGGAGCTGAGTTATTTGCTGTTGCCCCAAAAGGCTGGACCAGAACCAATGGGTTGAAATTAAATCAAAAGAGTTTTCAGCTAAACGTTAGGAAGAACTTCCTGACAGCGCAGTTCCTCAGTGGAACAGGCTTCCTCAGGAGTGGGTGGGCTCTCTTTCATTGGAGGTTTTTAAGCAGAGGCTAGATGGCCAGCAATTCTGATTCTGTGAACTGAGGCAGATCACGAGAGGGAGGGTAGGAAGGATTGTGTCAGTGTTTGGCTCTTGTGGTCCTTTCTTACATGCCCAGGATAATGCCAATTGCCACCTTGGGGTCAGGAAGGAATTTTCCTCCAGGCCAGATTGGCCCGAGATCCTAAAGGTTTTTTGTCTTGCTCTGGGCATAGGACAGGAGTCCTTGAGGGAATCAGTGGAAGGTAGTTAGGAATTTCCTGCATTGTGAAAGTTGGACTAGATGACCCTGGAAGACCCTTCCAGTTCTATGCCATGCACTTCTATGTCATTTAGCCCCTGCCGGAATTAATTTATACAACAAAGCAGGGGAGTAGGCATCCAAACCACAAGGTAAAAGCAGCAGGTGGTGATTCATCCTGAATTCATGAATGGTACTGGATGGAAACTCGCACTCTGATAGTAATTTTCGTCTTCATTCCTCTGACTCAGGCCAAGTCTTATCTAGGTAAGTAATTATCTATAAAACCTGTTAAAGTAGAACCGGTGGGTTTAAGCTTCTTCTGCCCCATTGACTTCAATGGAGCTAAACTGGGTTAAATTCAAGTATAGCCACTTAACTGCTCTGGCTTAAATCAAAAATTTTCCTGGTCTCAATCACATCTTTTCTTGGAAGGCATTTCCTTTGAAATTAACAGTGTCTACATTCCAGCAGAAGCATTTACGATTTGGTTGTTGGTAACACAAACCACTCAAATAGGGAACAGCAACAAAGCAGAAACTGTTGTGTATTATAATAATTTACTGTAAAAGAAAGTTCTTTAAAAAATCTTCAAACATGGATGATGCCTTGCAAAATGTCCAGGCTAATGAGTTCAGTCCAGTGGGTTCATTCTTAAATCTGATGATCTTTGTGTAAGTATTGCATTGTGAAATAACTGGATTGTAGATATACATCTATTAATCTGCTAGCCATGATAAAGGTGATAAGTGGCAAGTTAAGGGCATGATACAGAAGACAGGAAATGACCTGGAAAAACCCCCTGATCATCTCCAGGTGACATTTGGTTTCCAAGCAGAGTCTCTTTCACATTTTGGGAATGCTAATGTAATATTTCTTCAAATAATGTGGAACTTTTATTTCTCCAAATAAGTAAACAATTGTTTACTTGAGGCATGTCATATTGTGAAAAGAAGCATTACTCCAATATGCTGGTGAAATTATATTGCACGTCACTTTCTAGTAGCCTTTGTTATTTAATATAAATAGAAGTTTTATTTCCCCCTGTTTCCTTCTCCTGCTATGTGGAAGGCAAGAATGTTCAAAGGCACGGCAACTTTTAAAAGCAGGAGTTCAAGCTGCTTCATAGAGTCACTGCACTCACAGATCTCCGATGGCTCCTTCTAACAGAACTTTCAGCATTGCTGGGAAGGAAGCCAGAAAAGGGTTTTGAAGCAAGAGACTGCCCAAGAGAAGCTTCTGTGGAAAAGAAACTGGCACCTCCAGCCTCCTCCTCTGTCCATCTTTTGGCCTGGTCACTGCTTTCTGCATCTGGCATCCACTTTCCTATTACATCCTGCTCTGGGGGGCAGAGATTCTGATGACCACCATTCCCAGAAAGTGCCATTCCTCCTCCTTCGTGATCAAATATTGACAGGCTCACATTTGCAGTGGGTTGGCTAAGTTCATCACTGGGGACTGTTGCCCCTGGAGATGTCGCTTGTCTCCTTGATTTCCATTTCCGTATTTCCTGGTCCTGTTGTTCCTTAGGGAGTTTATCCAGGTACTGGGCTTTGAGAATGGGAGAAACCTGGAGGGTTCCTTGAACAGCCAGGATAAAGTACCTTAGGAAAGGAAAAAAAATTATTAATAATCTGAAAGAAGTCCACTTTTTACGTTTTCTGCAATTGTTTGATGGGGAGGTTTGATGCTTGCTGTTAAGGAAGAGTCATCCAACTTCTTTCAACTTGCAGGAACTTTAGAAATTTTTAGAAAGGATTGTCTGAGCCTGTGGTGAACTGGTAGTAGCAACCAGTTCACAGCAGGGGAAGGTGACTTCCCCTTGCAATGGACTGGTTTTCCTCAAGAACTGCCAAACTTCCCTAGTTCACCTTTGATTCCTTCAATACCAACTGTTGCCACCAGCCAGAATATGGGTAGAGCTTTCCAAGTACACCGGTGGCGGCTGGAAAATTGTGAGAGCCATAGTAAACCCCACACAATTCATGTATGCTCCACTCCATTCTGAACAACTGTTTGCCAGCAGAGGAAATAATTTCTCCTTCTGCAGAGAAAGAAACTATAAGGAGCACAGTGCTATAGAAACAAAGTGTAATGTTCTCATGAAGCTGCCCTCTATTCATAGGAATAATCTACTTGGATGGAATAGAGATTTTACCATTGACCCTACAAACAATTGGGGAACAGGGTGGGGTGAGGGAGAGAGAGATGTTGTGCTTTTGCATGGCTTCAAAGGCATGTTTGACAGCTGGGAAATGTTTCAAGGCCTAGCAGTGGAGAGGAAAGAACAAAAAACACATTTCTTAGAAATGCTCAAGGGCTGCCTCTCAAAGAACTGTATTACACAGCACAGTAACAAAGTGCTTATATTCCAGTGATGTTATGGACTTTATTTCCCTGAACTACAGAAAAACTTGTGGCCGCATGAAAGAATGTGGGTTGTCAGGGAATTTAGGCTTTTCTTCTAGAGACAGTCAGAAATCCCACAAGAGTGACAGATTGTGGGAAAGAAGAAACAGCATATTAAAGCCAAGTTTACACAGAGCTTTGTCTGGGAAGCAAGGGCACATGTTGCATATCTAGTGTTCATTGTACATGCACTTCTGCATCTTCACCAGCACAAGTCCCTGTTGCCATGGCAGATGGGGACAACCACAAAAACAGAAGATGTGCCCTCAGCACCATCCCAGGAGAAATATTTCCCCTCTGCGTATTGCAATTTCTTTTGGAGAGAATCCTTCTGAACCTCTAGGCCTTAAAGATTGGGCTCTCCAACATTATTTTTTGCTATTTTCCCAGAACCATAGTTACCTCAGGAAATTCTCTAGGTCAGAAGTGAACCTCTTCAGCCACTAATCTGGGAGGAATAGCTACTCCTGTTGGCCAACTAACTGTGGAGATCGTGAGGCTTCTTTGAAGCAGCCAGACCAAGTGCAAAAATAGGTTGTGAATGGTCCTTGCCACAGATGGGGAATAGGTCACTGTGAGAAGTAGGAGTTGAGGACTTGGATCAATAATCTCTGATACCCAATTTACATATGATGCTAGATGTGTAAGAACACTTGGCTAGGAAACAAATGTACTGTTTAAACTCTGTCATTTGGATTATGCTTGCATCATTAGCCTGCCAGGAATCTGTGGCCTGGGCAGGCATCACACTGCATGCTCGTGCCGGGTATATATATCCTACACTCCTAGTGTAACCCCCATGCTCAGAATGGGTTGACCCAGTGAGGGGTGGAGACTGAGAGCAGCACGAGGCAGCAGACCTCATGTAGTTGGAGGAGACAAGGCTACCAGACTCGGACCTTGATTTCTATAAGCCCTTAACACCTTGTTAAGGTAAACTGCAATATTGTTGGGAACTACTGGGAAGGTAGTTGTTTATTTTTGCTATGTTGTAAATGTTGGAGTTTATTGTTTCAGGGTTTCTTTTTGTGGTTGTAATGGGTGAGAGTTCTCCTGGAAACCTTCATCATATTGAAGCCTGTTCATCAAGCCCTTGGAGTCTTCAGGAGCCAACCCACTCGCAAAGAAGAAATGGACTTGGCAGTATCAGTAGACTGTAAATATAAGGACTTGAAATTGCAACCTGAACAGGACCTTGAAATGTGATGTTAAATGTTGATGTTATATGTTATGTGTTAAGAAAGTAAACCATTTTGTTTTTAAAAATTGTTGTTGCAAACTCATTCCAGGTTCTGCCCCATAGAACCCACAAGCTGAGGTTACACTAGCATCATGCTTCAATGGGTCTGGACTTCATTCTCAAAGAGATTGTCCCAGGAATCTAACTACAGACCAGAGACACATATCATGATACAAAGGAATGAAGGCAACGGTCCAAACCTTGGTAGAAGTGCTACAGTTGGGGTGATGAGGCAAATAAGATAAAAATTGGGGTTTGAGAATTGCATCTCCATAATCCAGTAAGGATTGGTGGGATGGTTGCAAATGATACAAGCAGCATTGTAGATGGTTGAAAAAATGAAGTAAAGCAGAATACTCCCAATTATTGTTATCCAATGGAACAGCGTCTGTGAACAGAAGTGAAAAAATAGCAATTATAACAGCAATCCAAATTAAATTTCATAGCAGCTATTCTGGTGAATGATGGTTAAGAACATGCAGCTGTTAATGTTGGTTCAAAAGCAAGACTGAACAAATAGTCACAGCAACAATATTCCATGGAAAAACACAAACTTTATTTATATTGTTGAAGGAATTTCCTCAACAAAACTTAAGCAAAAAACAACAACAACAACAAAACTTTAATAAGGAAATCCAAGTTATGGGAATTCACCCATAGTCGATGTTGTGCAAATTGTACAAAATATGGCTCCACTTCTGATGGTCTTTTGGCACAAATCTTTAAGTCATTCCTAGGACATGATATCCCCTGAGAGCAGTGAGAGTGTGTAGGCAGACAGTGACCTCTTTTTGGTAGAATTTTAGGGATAAACCTCAGGGGTTAGTAGCAGGGGTAGAGTGGTCTTTTAAGTTAGTCTGGACTGAACCCAAGTGCCTCTACATGCACCATTTGGTTGGGTCCAGGATAAGATGGACCTGGAGTTCTCTGGGAATTACAATGGATTTGAAGACTACAGATCAGTTTTCCCACAGAAAGTTTATTTTTAGAAGAATTCTATGCTGTATATTGATCCATATTTTCTGTGGTATTCTGCTACTGGAGAAATAAGAGTAATAGACATTTTGAACAGAAGGTAAAGATACCATAACCAGTCAAGAACTTCATATACATACCCAAGTTTTAAATTCTAAGGCTTGGTGAAAAAGAATGGTGAAGAGGGAGACGGTGTTGATGATTGTCCCAAATGTGAAAACACCAATATCAGAATCATAGTACACCTAGAAAGCAGAAGCAACCATAGACATATTGACTACACAGGATTTTGCCTTCATAAAGTATTGTTAGCATATTGAAAGTGACCTAGTGACACTTTCGCACCTCCCTCATGGCCAGTGTGAAGTGGAGGGGTTCCAGTGGGAGGGGGTAATTGGCAACATTTCTCTCCACCAACAGAAGTGCCATTCTACTAGCATAAATGCTGTTACACTAGCTGAAGAGTACCTTTGGATCTAATCCAATTTAGGAAATGCCTTAAATACTTACGAGATAAGGGACAAAGAAGCAGATGAGACTCTGGTAGAAAGCCTCCAAAATGGCAACACAAAATGTCAGTGGCCTGTATATCTGCAAGAAAATTATGACGTAACAGAACAGTGATTTTCAAAGGATCTGTATCGTTTCACATGATTGGTATTTCTATTTCACAACTCATCATTATATGAGGGTATCCTAATCTTCTTGCTCCTATTTCAGCAAGCTTCTCCAAAGGTCTTAAGGAGTAGGTGCAATGCCCTTTTATGTGGCCACATTTATTTTTTAATTTATATATTATTTACAGGCTGCCTTTCTCACAGGGACTGAAAGTGAAATACTCTTTGGAAGTCAGAACGATCAACAAAATGGGACATTCAATGACCAATGCATTAGGATATCAGAAATCTGAAACCAACAGAAAGAAACAGAATCATAGCATAAATATTAATATGATCCATTAAGCAACACAGAGATTACATAACAGCATATTACTTGTAATATGCTATATACAGTAGTAAAGATCCCTTATCCAAGTAAGTTTATGAAACTGTTTTGTACTGTGCAGCCTTATTACCTGTGTAGAATAGCGCCTCTTGAATAGTTCAGTTCTGCATAAATTTGCGGAAGGCATCTGGATATTGTTACCAGACTGACCCATGGTGGGTAGGTGGGAGCTCTCTTTTAGGAACAGTGTCTCTACGCATCCTGCCAACCCTTGTGGTGCCTAACAGTACCATGACAAAATGGGAGCCCATTCTCTTCACTGGCTGGTGCACCCACAAGGACACAGTAAAAACTTGCCCTTGCCCTTATCTGCCTTGCAAAATACCTGTCACACACCCTTCCTAAAGAGATTAAGACACAATGCCTCCATCTTGGAAGCTGTTGCTTCCCATCTACAGCTCTGGACTATCCACCCTGCAAAGATAAAGGACTTGTTAATGTATTTGCCCTAAGTGTGCCAGTGTTGTATTAACCCAATACTCCTTCCTCTGACTAATCTCTCTCTAACAACCACCTTGTTTACATTGTCATTAAGAAAGAGGAAAAGAAAGATGGCGTCCACATCGGTGCTCGGCAACGGAGCTCCACAACAATTGGTTTTTTAAATTCAAACTCCCTTCGTTTCAGTCTGTAATGTCTGTAATGAGACTTCTACCCATTCTCATCGCACCCTACAGTTTTGGGGTGAGAGACCTAGAGTTTAGAGACTTATATGGCCATTGGGGGAGTGCAATAATTTAAGCTAAGCCGATACAGACAAGGACGACGGAATGTGGTATTTAACCCTGCGTTTTTTCTACCTGCTCTGTTTGCTTCGTTTATGCCTGTGCCTGTGTCCGTGCCTCTGCGGGACCGTACATCTCCTTCGCTGGGCCCCCTCCGGCACCCATTCTCTCGGGGCCGACGGGCTAGTGCTCAAGACCGGAGCCGGTGAGCAGCCGGTTGACGGGGGATCCCCCTCGCTCCGTCGACATAGGCCCGGCCGAGCCGAGAGCCTCACAGCCGGAGAGAAATTGGGAGCGGCGTCCAGGGCCACAGCCGGAGGATTTTGGCGGCAGTGACGTGGGGGGGCCGGTGGCAGAGGCTTCCCCCCGTCTCCCAGCACAGACGCCGTCAGTTGGGGACCTCCGTGGCATCCGGAGTGCGGCGTGGCACCCGAAGTGCGGCGTGGCGTGGCGTGGCTCCCGGAGTGCGGTGTGGCGCGGCATTTGAGAGTCAAGGCCGGCGCCGGGGGTCAGGGGCAGAGATACCCCCACTTTCCCAGCGTGGACGTCATCAGCCACAGCCGGGACCCTCCGCGAGGCCTTTTGCAGCATAACAACATCGGGCACAGCAGGAGTAGTTCCATCCTTCGCCACAGGTGGCAGCAGAGCACCTGGCCTGGTGGCCAGTTCCAGCACTGCAGGAATGGTACCTTTAATATAATTTTGAGTTTTAGAGACACAGCCCCAGATACCATCTTGCAGCAACAGGGGCTGATCCAGTTCCTATGGTCTTGTGAGTACCAGCAACGGACCTTAGCAACGGACTGGGAAACCAGATGCTCTCAGTGGAGTGGATGGTGGAACCTACCTGGAGGACTAGTGGCACAGTGGGGAATTGCTGAAATATGGGTATCTGATAACACCATCATCCCCTTTAGGACGTGCAAACCAGCTGTGAGAGAGCTGGGCGGGTCACGCTCTGGGAGACTTTTTCCATATACAGAACCTGCTATTTCAGGGCTAACCGGAGCAGTCAGTGGCAGAGGCTTCTCGGTCGCCATCTGGATTACAATCTCAAACCTCCCCCCCTGTAGCATTTTCCTAGCCTTCTACCCATGCGGCTGGCTCGGGTGGTGTGAGCCCCGGACCCCTCGCTTGTACAACAGAAATTCCATCATAGTGAAACCTCTAACATCTGTTCCACCGATCCCACCGGGAGCCCAGGCGACAACGACACTCCCTAAGGATTGGTTCCCTTACCATCATCTAGTGTTCTCGACCTGCATCCCCCCCTCTCTAACCCCCCGATTTGGTTGCTGGTAACCTAGGTGCTACCAGACTATGTTGACTGACATTATTATCACTGACAGATATTGATCGATTGTAGATTGTATTTAAACTGTGGGTAGCTTATTGGAATTGTATTGACAATATATCTGTGTGTAGCCCATTAGGATTACATTAATATCAGTATTATAGCGAATTTAGCTTAAGGTTAGGTAGATTAGGACTGATTAGGACTGGTAGGTAGTTAGTTGAATTGGGAATATTAGTCAGGCTTTTTAGATAGAAGGGAGGTTGGTAGAGTTATGGGGGCACAAATTCCGGGGCTGGGGATCCCTGTATTGTTGGGACGGGGTAGATATTGCGGTAGGCGGTGGCCGTATGATAGAAGACACACGAGAAATAATTACGCTCGTCTGCCTTCTGACCTCCGGCCTATCCCGAGAAACGATGGTGGTTGGGTTCAGGGGCACTCTGCTTCGTCTTTGGTGCTAATTAACGCCAGGTCTATCAATAATAAGACCATGGTGCTCCGAGACTTTATTGGAGCCCAGCAGGTGGACCTGGCGTGCGTCACCGAAACCTGGGTGCGCGAAGGTGAGACCGTCGCCTTGGGCGAGGTCGCGCCCCCGGGTTTCGCGTGTCTTCACCGATCACGAACTCAGGGCCGGGGGGGCGGAGTGGCATTGTTCATCCGTGAGTCCATCCCCTTTAGGGCAGCCCCCGTCCCGGAGGTCACCGGTATGGAGTGTGTCGCCCTGGAGTGGTTGGCCTCGGAGAGGTTGGCTGTTCTCCTAGTGTACCGGTCGCCTAGCGCACCGGGAGACAGCCTGCCACGGCTGCTGGAGGTGGTAGCGGACTGGGCGTTGCGGTTCCCCAGACTTATTGTTCTGGGGGACTTCAATGTCCATGCCGACGCCGCCTCATGCACGGCGGCCGCGGACCTGGTGTCATCCATGGCGACGCTAGGCCTCTCCTTGATAAATTCTGGCCCCACCCATGAGGCCGGGCACACGCTGGATTTGATCTTCGGGTCGGGGATAAACCTGGTCGTATCCTCTACTGATAGAGTGCCATGGTCCGACCATTATGCCCTGAAGGTCCGGGTGGACTTGCCACACCACCCCCGTCTAGGCGACGGGCTAATTTATGCCCGCCCGCGGAGACTCATGGATCCACTTGGTTTCCTGAATGCTCTACGGGACCCTGAACCTGCCGGCACACTCGATGAGCAGGTGGAGGATTGGAACTCCCGACTCTCCGATGCCATCGAAGTGGTTGCTCCCCGGCGCCCTCTACGCCCCCGCTCCCGGCGCGCTCCATGGTATACAGAGGAGCTGCGCCATATGAAGTGGAGGCTTAGACGTCTTGAGCGAGTGTGGAGGAAATCTCATGACGAGGCTGCACGAACATCCTATAGGATGCTTATGAAAGCCTATGAGATGGCGACAAAGGAGGTGAAGAGGGCCTTCTTCTCCTCCTCCCTCGCGTCCGCTAGCTCTCGCCCAGCACAATTGTTTCGCATAATTCGGTCGCTGATCTCCCTATCGGAGAGATCTTTAAATTCTCAATTGAGCATCAGCTGTGAGGCATTTATGAGCTTTTTTGCGGATAAGATCGCGTCGCTCCGCCACGACCTTCCGTCCACGTTTGCTACAATCAGTGAACTGGAGACTCCCTTGCCGTCTTCGGGTCCTTCTTTGACCCAGTTTTCCCTGCTCTCTGAAGCCGCTGTTGACAGAGCCTTAGCTGCTGTTAGACCTACTACCTGTCCTCTGGATCCATGCCCGTCCTGGCTTGTAAAAACCTGCCGGGCGGAGCTACGACCCCATCTGTTGAGTATAATGAATGGTTCCCTTGAGCAAGGAATCTTTCCAGATGGGTTGAAGGAGGCAGTGGTCCACCCACTCTTAAAAAGTCCATCGTTAGATCCAGGAGATCTGGCCAATTACCGCCCTGTTTCGAATCTTTCGTTTCTGGGGAAGGTAATTGAGAGAGTGGTGTTGGAGCAGCTTCAAGGCTTTCTGGATGACACATCGGCTTTTGACCCCTTCCAGTCCGGCTTCCATGCTGGGCATGGGACGGAGACTGTTCTCGTCGCCGTCACAGACACACTCCGTATTCAGCTTGACCGAGGCGGATCGGCGCTGCTGGTGTTGTTAGATCTCACCGCAGCGTTTGATGTCGTCGATCACGACCTTTTGGCCCACCGCCTGGCCGCCTCCGGAGTGCGGGGCACTGTCCTTCAATGGATAACCTCGTTTCTCCGGGGCCGGAATCAGCAAGTGAGGTGCGGGGACCAGGCCTCCCGGAAGTGCCCGCTTCAGTGCGGGGTACCCCAGGGGGCGTTACTGTCCCCGCTGTTATTTAATATCTATATGCGACCCCTTGCTCAGCTGGTACGAAGTTATGGACTGATTTGCCATCAGTACGCTGATGACACACAGCTCATTCTGTTGATGGAGGGGGGAGCAGCCGCTGCCCCTGCGGCTCTCCAGCACTGTTTGGAGGCGGTTGCTGGTTGGTTGCGACAGAGCAGGTTAAAACTGAATCCATCGAAGACGGAGATCCTCTGGCTTGGCCGTGAGGGGGGGGGCGGGACTTTCCAGCCGCCGGTGTGGGAGGGGGTCACATTGGCGCTGACCCCCTCCGTCCGCAGCCTGGGGGTCCACCTGGATTTGTCTCTCTCAATGGAGACCCAGGTGGCCCATACAACCCGGGCTGCCTTTTTCCATCTCCGTCAAGCCCGGCGGCTGGCTCCCTTCCTCTCCCGAACGGACTTGGCCTCAGTGATCCATGCAACGGTCATCTCCAGATTAGACTATTGTAACTCGCTCTACGCGGGCCTTCCCTTGCGTTTGATCCGGAGATTGAAACTGGTCCAGCATGCAGCGGCACGTCTGCTGACAGGTGGCGCCACCTGGGAACACATCCAGCCCATACTACGTCAGCTGCACTGGCTTCCAGTAGAGTTCCGGATCATCTTCAAGGTGCTGGTGTTGACCTTTAAGGCCATACGCGGCCTGGGACCATCGTATCTTCAAGACCGCATCACCCCATATGTCCCTGTACGGCCTCTCCGATCGGCGGAGGCCAATCTACTGGTGGTCCCTGGCCCCACGGTGATGCGGCTGGCCTCCACTCGGGCCAGGGCCTTTACGGCTCTGGCCCCAGCCTGGTGGAACGCTCTTCCTCCAGCTGTCCGGGCCCTGTGGGACCTTGGGGAATTCCGCAGGGCCTGTAAGACGGAGCTGTTCCACCGGGCCTTTGGAGGATCCAGCCGCTAATGGTGCCCCCTTCCTTGGCCCCTGACATCTGGGCCGCTTGTTACCAACTGAGACTCACCATGCCTCCCTTTCTGAGGGGGGAGGGATTTTTATTATTGGAATGTTGGACGCCATTTTAATCCATTGAGCTTTTATATAATTAGAATTACAGTTCTGTAAATTTTTATCGCTGCTCTTAATTGTTTACTTGCTTTTATATTGTACTCTTATATGTTGTACACCGCCCAGAGCCCTCCGGGGATGGGCGGTATAGAAGTCTAATATGATAAATAAATAATAATAATAATAAATAAATAATAAATTATTATAGAAACTGTAATTTCCTCAGTTTCCTCCCACTTCTAGGCCCATCAAGCGAATGTCTCAACCATTCGATTAGAGACTCAACCAATAAGGTCTGTCTCTTATCTGTCTTTGGAAAGGCAGGATTTTCCTTTGTCCCGGGAGAATAAGGTCCACTCTGCATAACTCCGAGGGTCTATTTTTCCCTATAAGAAGCACCCTCTCCCAGTAGCCTGTGTTCAATATTTCTGGATGCCTCTCTGCTTGCTGATTTTGTCCCACAATGCATTATTCCCTCTTCTATCAGAACTAAGTGTGGGTCATTCAACATTGTTCACTGTAATTTGAAAGAAGGGCAGCTGACCAGTCAGCAGCCATCCATGCCCCAGTGCCACCAATGCTTCCACTCACTCTTCTTCACTAATAAACATCCCTGTAATGCAGGCTCCCCGTAATACTCAAATTTTACACATAGGAACAGGAAGGAGGCAGAAACTGTGAACTGTGAATAAGATAGGGACTGGGCTGAGCAACAGAATCTATGCTTGAATTCTGAATGGGCTTTGCAGATGCTGGGGGAGAACTTTCTCTTCCTGAGACCTTGGAGACCCACTGCCTGTCACATAAAGTGGACAAATGTAAGGCAAATTCACTAGAGCCATAGGTCCTGACTTCCATTTTAGGGATGAAACAAACTGGGCATTGATCGTTACTGCATGTTTCTCATCCTTAAGATGATAGCTCAGCATGCTGCATACTCTGTGAAGGAAGACAGTTTTATTTCCCTCATGAAGCCCACATTGAGTAGAAAAAGGCAAACGGTTTCCTTTTACCAGCAACAGCAGGAGTATTGCACCAACTGATATTCATCTGTGAATCAGATGTGGGTCAAAGCCTGCCAGATATTCACTATTAGAGCAGTGTTGGATACAGATTTGGGACACAGTACTCCATCTAGACATCAGCTTGATGAGTTGGTCTTGAACAGGTTTTCAAGAAACTTGAGTTCCACCTACGGGAAACACTTACTGTTTCTTGTTCTCACAAATAGTAGTTCAGGCTTAAGTCCTACTATAAAAAAATAAAGTGAAATCCAACTATGCTGTGTGCTTGCAGCATAGCAGAGCCCTGACCTTCAGGAACTGATAAGGAGCCAGATGCTGGGAGTAAAATATGGTTTCTAGTTTGACACCCTAGGTTGTCAAGGCACCAGGTTGTCTTGGCACACATATTCCAAGTAATTAAGCTGATGAAATTATTTCAGTATCATCATGACAAGTTGGGTTTATGGCTGCAGAATAAACCCTACCTTGTTATCTCATCTTGAACCTTATGGTCACGTGGTCAGCAACAGGGTTGTGGGATTGTCTTAGATCACCAAGCATGGATTTGATTGGTCAATAGGCTTCTGCCCATAAAGTTTGGCTATTCAGTCTAGCAAAGTGAGCTTCTTGGTCCCTTGCTATGGTACCCTGATTCACCATTCTGGACCTTGACAAGTGTGTCTTGTTGCTGGACACTATGGCTTCCTGACTCCTTGGGACTTTGTTTTGGATAGAGTGGTCTTTGTGAAGCTGAAGGATACAGCTGGTATTAGTACAATCTTTGAATCTTGCCTTTGAACTAATGTTATACTGTGTTTCCCCGAAAATAAGACAGGGTCTTATATAAATTTTTGTACCAAAAGATGCATTAGGACTTATTTTCGGGGTAGGGCTTATTTTAGGGAAATATGGTACCTTCACAATTCATTAAGGCAGGCTCTCGCCAGCCCTGTTGCTTCCCTGTCACGTGTGATGCAAGCTGCATCCTCATTGGCAGGGAGCACCCTGCTGGATCACACCATCCTGATCCTGATCTGTAACTACTGGTAGGGCTTATTTTTGGAGTAGAGCTTATATTTTAAGCCTCCTCAAAAAATCCTGAAAAATCATGATAGGGCTTATTTTTGGAGTAGGTCTTATTTTTAGGGAAACACGGTATTACTGTATAGTTAGTTGTTTCTGGTTTATGTTTTATTATTTTATTCCTCACTACTAAAGTTCTCTTATTTGTATTCACACAGTTTTAATACATTTCCTTTAATCATATTTTGAGGTATTTTTGTCTTTAGGCGGCTTCAATCTTGATGTTCTAGACCCTGTGGCTACACACTACCAGGTTGACTATTTGGTGAAACTCATTCTGCCTTGCAGAGGTGACCTTTCTTATTTGTAATCCCAGGAAGGTTGGTCCCTTGCCCCTTTGCATCTGGCTGTTGGGATAGACAAAAGGGCACGTTAGGTGGCAGGAACTGTGCTGGAGTTTGTGGATTCAGATCCCAGGGTTTAAGTGTTTCGGGGTTTTTTGCTCCCCCTTACCAGAGTTGATTCCACACAGTACAAATATAACAGGTTAATGATGGGAAATATCCAGTGGTGGGATTTAAATAATTTAACAACCGGTTCCGGTGGTGGGATTCAAATAATTTAACAACTGGTTGTTTACAAGCACCATTTTAACAACTGGTTCTGCCAAAGTGGTACGAACCTGCTGAATCCCACTACTGGAAATATCCCAGTTTGGGGAAGAATTTCACATGGGTCCAGTGGTGGGATTCAAATAATTTAACAACTGGTTCTGGTGGTGGGATTCAAATAATTTAACAGCTGGTTGTTTACAAGCACCATTATAACAACCGGTTGTGCCGAAGTAGTGCGAACCTGCTGAATCCCACCACTGCATGGGTCCCTTCCCCAAAGTGGGATTGACCCACAGTATTTCCCTCAACCCGGATTTTTCAAAAATTGCCCAAACCTGAGTCTTTTTGAAAAATCTTAGATTGAGCCTGCTTCTGTGGGAATGGCACAGGCGCCAAACCACTTTATTTTTCCTGCCCTGCTGCCTATTCTTCGGCCTTATGCCATGCTAGCTTAGTTTCTGCTGAGCTGCCAATTGGTGTGATAGCCCGCCATTTCAGAAATGTCTCCCAAGCAGGTTTTCTCACCTTGGCAGCAACTATGAGCACCATTTCACCCAAATTACAGCAGTTGATTCACAACAAACAGGGCCGTTGCTTGCAGTGGCCCCATTTCCTTTTCTTTTTTGGGTGCTCAGAATACGTAGCTCATCAGATGCACACTTTGGGGTGTGGATGGGACATATTGCTTTGCTTTGCTCCCTTTTTGGACAGGTTTTATTATTTTGTATGTGACAATGTTAAGGGGGGTTTGCATGCTTCATTTTTGCATGTGTCGTGGTTTCAAAGCTTTGCATACTAGAAGCATGGTAGGTATAAAATGATAAGAATAACAGAAACAAAAGTTATAACTGAAATGTAGGGTAACAGTATATATAATGATTTGTTTGTAAATAACAGTGTACATAATTCTAAACTGCCACCAATTATTTTGTTGTTTTGTTAATATCTTTTGATGTTATTGAGTTCCTTCTCCCAGTACCAGGCAAGTCATCCAAATGGTATACTTTTATATGTAGATGAGATTTAGCTATACACTGAAGATTATTTCTTCTGTGATTTTTTTAAAACTCAGATTAACCTTGTCAAAGTATTTGGGATGGAGGAAGGGCCCATGAAGGATAGTGGAAATGCATCCTGGAAAAAGCTACTTAAACCCCTCCCCCCAGTAATTTCTGTGCACAAAATATCCTTTTTTCACTATTGGTCAAAAGATATGGCTTCCTAGAGCGGCCACAGTCAAGGAGTCCCCAGCTTTTTTTCTTACCCAAAGCTGCTTTGGGTTAAAAAAACAACAAAGCAAAAACAGAGGAAAGAAATTCTAAATAAAGTGTACTTTGAGCCTTAGGCTAACCCAGTGAGATCCCTTTATAAAGCCACTGACAAAACCACAAATATCCATGATGTCTAGTTTATGAAGTGCATTTCACATAGGGATAATTACAAAAGTAGTGATTTCAGGCTTGCAGGAGGCGATAAAACACACTTGAACAAGAAAGGTATACCTCTGAGTTTTGTCCACTCTTGTATAGCTCAGGCAAACTTAATAGAATTTCTGCAGAAATATCTTTATCCAGGACTCCAGAAAGGATGGGTGGCACAGAAGTGAAAAACAAATTGAAAAAGATCATTTGCCAGTAGTCTATCATGGAGGCCCCCGAGAAAGCACAGAAAAATTGGTACCAGAAGAGCAGATTGACGTAGGCCTGGTGGAAATATGTTAAAAAGCAATGTTTGTAATGTTCAGGATACTATTTGCATGTTCATGCATAATTCATGTGTGCTCCTCGAACAATTTGGTCCTAACAACTTCAAATGAGCTAAACCTCAAACATTTGGCCTTGACTGAACTTCTGATCAGACCACAGGGGTAATCATCCATAACTGCAAATGTGTATAACTGACAATATTTTTAAAAGTGAAAAGCAGCTTTGGAACAGGGGAATTTAAGGCGGAGTAGCAGTGGGAGAGTGACTGACCCATTCATTGTCTGCAGCTCAAATTGGTTTCCCACATGGTTGCCCCAACCCCCTCCAGTTCTACAAATGTATTTGACCATTCCTGGGGATGGAGCTGACTTCAGCCGGCTTCCACCTGGGGTTTAGGGCCATGAATGCTGTGGCCTGAGGCTCAGAGTTACATCTACCTTTTGGGTGGTGTAACTCCATTAAACCCTATGGAGGGCTTCAAGGCAGTGGGTCTTTTTTTCCTTCTAGCTGCCTCCCTGTGCCCCCTAAAAGCCTTCTGGAGGTGGTGTGGCAACAGCACCATTCCCAGCTGTTCCTGAAAACAGGTTTGGGCTATTAACCACTACACTATGCTGGTTCCTGATGGAAAGTTAACATTTTATGCTTTTTAAATATCACTTTCATTAGCAAAAGTGTACAGATATTACAGAAGTCTATTTTATGAATATGAAACAGGTGATAACAATACTGAAGATACAGCAACCCATTTCTTTAAAATGTTCGATAGACTAGACTCCCTAATGGACAGCCTGTTTGGCAAAAATGTTAGGAACTTCTTTAGTAAAATAGCAGACTGCAGCCAGCAATGGGTATACTGAAGATCCTACTCAAAATCCATGTTTAAGGATGTATCTATTTAATATTACTAGATTATTTGAATTAGGTGTCTGAGTACTAGAGATGAAATGTTTAGAGGGATAACCTCATGTTCCTGCATTTTACCCAGCACTGTGCGTCTACATGATACACACTAGAAAGAAAAAAACATTTTAACATTAATTTTGAAAGTAGCCACAGAGTAAAGTGTGACTGGGATTTCCAAAATTGATTGATAGGGAATAAAAAGCATGAATTAACTTTATAAGTGTTAGACACATATCCCTTTGAAACCTACTATTTCCTCACTCCTTACCATACCTTGGTTTGGATTTCTAATGGAAGCATGTTGAAAATGTATTACTTAAGAATGGAGGTGTGTATAATTTAGCTTTTGATTATATTGTTAAAACTGATTACTGTTGTTGCTAATTGCTAGCATGAGGCTCTCATCAAATTAAACCTGTTGGCAGGCTTTTCAGCCTAATCCTAAGCCAACTCCCATTTTGAATTGTTATAATTTATCATTCTATATGCAGAAGCATAGCCAGGCTTAAACAAACAACTGTCAGGGTACCCTTAAAAAAGAGAATCTTCAAATTGAGGTAATTCTTTTGTGTTTTTCAAAAATGCAAATGAGCCAGTTGAGCCAGTCCAGAGTCAGTCTGTTTTATCTAGCCTAACCTTTTTTTAATTGAATGGTGGGTGGTTCATGATTCAAAGTTTTTATTTGGATTTTCTAAAATGTTGAAACCTGTGAGCCACCTGGAGTGGGTTCCTAATCAAGTAGAACATAAATCTACAGGTGTCCACTGGCAAAAATATCTTTTAAATTCCATATCAGAAAGGCAGAAAGGCCATAGAAACATATAAGACATTGAACTTACCACATTTTTATAGAAAAAGTAAATTACCATCTTTGCCAAGCGAGAATAACACCAGTGCCCATGGACGAGACCCAACTTCTTGAGGTGCTTAAACCGAGATATGGCAAAGTCACTGGCCATGACAGCCTAAGAAAGAGAAAATTCATTAAAATAAATAATTTATTTTCTCCATTTTATTTATTTTCATCCGACTCAACCAAACTGATGATTATGACAAATTAAAACAGTGGAGTCTGAAGGTGTCCCAACTCTGGTGCAACTTGCAAACCCATTGGTGTCCCATTCTGGCATAAGTGGCATTTATGCTGGTGTAAAGGCACTTATGGAATCAATACAGTTGGAAGAAGCTAGAAGGGCCATCAAGGGCAGCAGTGTGATGACTGGGCACCAGTGCTCCCATGGCACTGGCACACCTCTGGTGCAGGACCCCATGCTGGTGCTGAAGGGAGCATTCCTGGGTGTGCGGCCAGCTTTAGTCACCTTCCTGAGCCTTTTGGGAATACCTCCATTTGCTGGCACAGACTTATGTTGGCAGGCAGCCCCATCCGGGGGGGGCGGGACTGCCATTGGGAACGGTGTGTGGCCGCTCAGGTGGATTTACCCTTCCGAGGACACTTGCCCCAATGGAATGGTGAATCTGCTGGTGGTGAGATGTGGGGGTGGTCTGGGGTGTGGTTGGGGGAGAAGTCGACTTTAGTCAATTCCACCTTGGCCATTTGCCCCATTGCACTGGTGGCTGGGACTAGTGACTTACCCCTCCCCCCCAAATGGTGGTGTAAGTCTAATCAGCCCGATAGAGGCTTTCTGGCAGCAGGTAGTCTTTTCTGCATTTCAAGCTTGACCATGCCACCCGGAAGCCTCTTTGATGGTAGTGGCCTGTTGTGGCTGCAATGGTGTGGCTTTGATGGTAGTGGCCTGGTGTGGCTGCAATGGTGTGGCTGCAAAAAATGTTCACTTGGATGGGGCTGAAAATCAGTGGTACAGCCCACTGAGCTGCTCTGGCCATTTTTATGGGGAAAGGGGCAGTGTCACTTTTGGCTTGTTGTCTGCGGTGCTCCAAGAGACTTTGGTGGCAGTGTGGCTGTGCTGTGGCTGTGGTGACCCCAGCTGCATAGCAACTACCTTCCTCAGGATTGCACTGTTGCAGTGCAACCCCAACCAGACTTCTAAGTGAATGTTTTTAGAGACTGTAACTTTGCTGATTGCATAGCTAATCAGTATGCCTAGGAAGATGATACTAACAACACTGCATAAAACAGCTTGCAGTCCCAGACATAGGGAAAATACTTTATGTGGCCAATCTATGATTTATTCTGTTTATTCTGTCAACATCCTTTCTAATTTTCAGTGTGGCCAAACCTGTGGATATTTAAATCTGGAGATTGCAGCCATGAATAGAACTTTCTGCAGATCCTTCCACAAACCTGAGAAGAGCCTCAGATTTGCAAAATAAACACACTGAAATATACTGGAGATGGGGTTAAAACCATCCAAAATGACACAAACAGTGCCTTTAGAAACAAATGCCCTCAGTGGCCATTTCTAGGCAACCACAACAGTATTGATAGTTATCAAGCCTTGGTTTTTGTTAGTAAAAGGCAGGAGGGAGGGGCTTTTTAGGGCTGATTTGAGGGAGGACTCATTGGAGCCAGCCCCATCAGCAACCACCAGGTGATTTGCCACTCCCTGCCATGCATGACTTACCCAGGTCTTATGACTTTTTACTGCTCATCAACAGCTACCCCACAGCCCCACAACAGTCAGTGTGCTGTAGTGGTTATCATTCCAGATTAGGATCTGGGAGACCTAGGTTCGAAACTCCACTCTGCCATGGAAACTTATTGGATGACTGTGGGTCAGTTATAAATTCTCAGTCTAATTTACCTCACAGGGTTGCTGTGAGGAAAAAAAGGAGGGCAGAAGAATGATGAGAGCTGCTCTGTGCCCCATTGTGGAGAAAAGCAGAGTATAAGCTGGAAAGCAGATAAAAGGTAGCTTGGTGGGTGGATAGGAAGCAGGAATGTAAGGTCTCCCATTGTAGTGTGAAACCTCCTACCAGCAGCCCACTCTTTCCGTCATTGCTCCTTCAAGTATGGAAGAAAAACAGAAAAAAATGGCTGGTGTTGAATGTGATGTGAAGTCACATCACTTGAGGATTTCCTAGAGAAATGTGGTACCACTTCCAGATTTCCTTGACATGACATCATGCCACATGAAATGTCAGTGCCCCACATGTCTCTGCTTCCCCATCATGGGAAGGAGAAAAGGCATCAGGGAAAGATGAGGATATGGGGGTTGCCAGGAGGAAGGAAAGAAGAAAGAGTGTGGGAAGGGGGATACAGGGTAATGTGAGGTACCCCTAACAAATCCTTGAGTGTTTCCCACCATGCAGCTGAACCACTATTTTCCTGGGTGGAGGCTGCTGGATGAGGGAAGGACGGAAAGCTGGAGGCAGGAAGCAGATAAAAGTAGGTTGACTGGTGAGTGTGAAGAAAAGGAAGTAGGGAAGGGGAGGAAACAGTGAGAGAGAAAAGAATGAGATGCCCCCAACAAATCCTTGTGGATCCCTGCTTGAAGCCTTTCAAAGCCGCTGTGATCCTATGTAGAGATTGATGGACCTGAGAAGCACCTGAGTTAACCTAGCTATGGGCTCTGTGAGTAGCTTAGCTGTTTAGTAGTTGCAACTTAGAATCAGAGCAGTTATTGTGTAAAGAACAGAGTCAATGTCATCAGTTGTACATATTTGTTTTGAAGGTATGCTATATGTTTAAATAACAGGGGACGGATGTAGGTATTTTGATTAATTGCAAATACAGGACATTTTACCTTGGTTTCACAATGGTTAATGGAGTATCATGTCAAGACAGCAATATTGGTTCATGTTATATATATAACAGACTCTTATAAATTCTGAACACTGACAATAAATGCTTGAACAGTGGGTGAAAGAATAAATGCTTGAACAGTGTTATATATACAACTTGAACATGTTATATATATAACATGTTATATATATAACATGCTTGAACATGTTATATATATAACAGACTCTTATAAATTCTGAACACTGACAATAAATGCTTGAACAGTGGGTGAAAGAATAAATGCTTGAACAGTGGGTGAAAGAATACACTCAAATTATCATGCGTACCTGCATGCCTTCTTGTCCAGAAATGCCAATTCCAACATCAGCAGCCTGAATCATACTTACATCATTTGCACCATCACCTGAAACAAAATAAAACCATTGTAATTGTAACATCGTTGAGTTCAACATATTTTTCAGTCTTGAGATGTAATTCTGCTCAGTTTCAAAGACCAGGATCCAAAAAGCAGTTTTGATTTCCACAAGAGGCTTATTTTGCTCATTGAAATTCCGCCCTTCCCTTCCTTTTGATTTAAAAAACAATTTTCTATAACACATGGTGTGTGTGTGTGTTTGTGTTGTGCCTATTTTTTTGATTAAAAACAACAACTTTTAAGTCTTTTTCAGCTCACGGATTTAGTTTTATACTTCTTTGGAACCTGACTAAAATTCCTTATTAGATCATGGAGCTACAATCATACAGAAGGGACAGAAGGATTTCCATCAGGATTTCCATCAGTGGAATGCAAAGTTCTTGTCTCCTTCCTCCTGCTGCAGCCCAAAATGCCTCCACAAATGCTCTTCCTGGGGGACAGCGAACAGGGGATGCAAGAAAGTTAGGTTCCACTGATGGAAATTCTTGTCACTGGAAGTACTCTGCGAGCCCCAATCTATTGTCAAAATAGAACAAATATGGGAAAGAAATGGACAACAAATTACACATGCCACTTATCTCCCATAAATGAACATTAAGCATAAATAAGCATTAAATCAATGGTGGGCAGAGCAGGACAGTCTAGGAAACTGAATGAGTCTAGGAAACTGAATGAGCTTTCATAATCCATTTTAAGTCTGTTCAGTGCCATCAAGTGAGCCTAAAAATCAATGACCTTCAAAATATCCTATTGTTAACAGTCTTGCTCAGGTCCCACAGACTCTTGATGAGTCTTCCTCTTTTTCTGCAGCCTTCAAATTTTTCTAAAATTATTGTCTTTTCCAGTGAATTTTATCTTTTCATAATCTAACCAAAATATGATAGCCTTGGTTTAGTCCTTTTACCTTCTAGGAAGAGGTCAGGCTTGTAGCAGTAATAATAGTACTAGTGTGATAAATGAGGAATGTGTTTTCTACCAGAACAAAGAAATGAGATAAGAGGATGTAGTGGTTGGCCAGGGTAGAACAGGATAAGACCGGCTGAGACCAGTTGAACTGAGGAACTAGGCTAAAGAGCAAGGCTTGCATCAGATTGTACGTATTGAACATGCTTAATGAGCTAATGCATATTAACTTTTATGCCCCAGCTTGAATAAGGAACATCGATAATGAACATACAGGAAGAATATGGGAGGGGGAAACATATCAAGGAGTGACATGTAAATAGGCAAACTGGAAAGTTATGACTCTGAGTACCCTTAGTCAATGGGGTAACATAGAGGGCGTGGCAAATTCAAAAGAAGGGAATAAACATGCTGTGGATATACTGTTTTGGCGGAGTCTACCCAAGCAGGGTGTCTCTTCTTTTTTCGCAAATAAAGCTACTTGAGGTTGGTTTTGCATGCCAAAATTGCCCCTAAAACTCTCTTCTGTTTGCTTGATATTTGGTAAAGATATATTGGGCACCACACTAGTGGTAACAGTAGTAGCAAAAGTCAATTTATAGTATCAGACCACTCAAAGGACACTTACCAATTGCTAAGGTCATGACTTTCAGTTGACTCCGTACAAGTTTGACTACCATGCTCTTTTGTAGTGGAGTACACCGGCAACACAAAACTGAACGGCTGTACTTAGCTAATTCAAGAAACTTATTTTCAAGTTGTCCCTGGAAAATGGTATTCAGAGTGCTCCCATCAACCACCAGACCAACAGCAGGATTTGGAGTCACAGCGCTTGACCAAGAAAATGGCAGTTCAATGCCAAAAATATTCCACATCGTTCTTGCAATTACTTGAGCCTTCTTCACTTCTTCCAGTGTGATATCCAGCAGGGATTCACAGGTTTCCTACAAGCAGATAACTGTTATTATTAATATTATTTTTATTTGATATCCCACTCTTCCCAGCTGGAGGGGCATGTTATTTTGCATGACAAGCAGTGCAACACAAGTTGTTCCATTACTTCGTATTTTTGCTAACATTTTCAGCAGCCCAGTGTGTACCATTTTGTTTGGGCAACACAAAAATCTTTGAATGTAACTAAATTGTCCCTTTATGGAAACTTTCTAATATGGAAATTGATCAAGTTTTCAGCACTGATGGACAATGGGTTGGATCTAATGAGTCCCTTCCACTAGGACTTTTTTGACAGAGAATCTCTTTCTTGTTGGAGGAACACTTAGAGGAAAGGAGTAATTAGTAATCCAACCCACTGTTCTTATCAAACTGGTACATGCTATAAATGTTTAAATAATTTGTAGCTTGTTTGTATCCACTCTTACTTGGCTTTCCATTATTTTAAATTTGCAGATTGCCTTGTTTATATTATTTATAACATATGATACAGTCTTAGTAAACGTATAAACTTAATCCCAATATGCAGGGGTACTCAAATTTATATTTCACTTAATAATTGTACCATTGTATAAAACGGGGTATGAAAACCAACTCTTCATTGTATTAAGTGAAACTACAATAGCATAGGTGACTTGTGCACTGATCGTCAAACTACCATGTTGGCACAATAGCTCAGAAGAATGGGTGGTGTTAGTACGAGGACACAGTGCTAGCTTTGTGGTCAGTCTCAGTACCAGTGGTCCGTGCTTGTGTCATCAGTGTCCTCAGCTGCTAAATCAGACTTGCATAACTTGTGATCCATCAGGCTAAATGCCTGACAGCCCTATCTCTGAAATCTAAGCCAGATAGCTAAAAGGGTAAGACATTTCTCAAGAGCGAATGGGCTCTATTAGGCTACCTGAGCTACAAGTTTAGTAGGCCTGCCATGGCTACTATAGCTGCACCACTCAAGAGATTTCCAGGGCAAAATCTTAGTTTCCAGTTAAATGATTATGGGAAGTGAAATTTTGCTTCACAAGTACCAAAGAGAAACCTCAATACAAGAAAAGGCTCTTTGCAGACTGCCAAATACATATCACAGTATCAGAGCTAGTTTCCTTGGAACTGTTTTCAGTCTCCAAATGTTCTGTCTGCAGTCGTGATTCTGTGCTATTTCAATTATTTCAAACTAATAATTTGGCATGAAGTTTTCAACTTCTTGTGCAGTATTAAAATGAAGGATCTGTATGAACCACATCATTCTACCTAAAGATTTGACACTAATTTCCTGTGAATGGAGCCCCCCTGCAACCACTCAAAACTATGGCTGGAGATTAAGATGTCCTCCAGAACAGTAGGGAATGTAGTGCAGAGGGCTGCAGAAAAAAGGGGAACTTGGACAAAATTTCCTCCTTGATCTTGTGTGAGGTGAGCAAGCTTTGTGAACAGAGTAAGAGCTTGTGTAAGGCCCCTTCCGCACATGCAGAATAATCCACTTTCAATCCACTTTCACAATTGTTTGCAAGTGGATTATTCTGCATGTGCAGAAGGGGCCTTACACAAGCCTTTGTTCACAAAGCTTGCTCACCTCACTTTCACCTCACTTTCAATCCACTTTCACAATTGTTTGCAAGTGGATTTTGCTATTCCACACAGCTTCAAAGTGCATTGAAAGTGGATTATTCCGCATGTGTGGAAGGGGTCTAAGAGAGATTTCCTCTTCTTGCTGCAACCTTCCCTGCTGCATGGTCCCCTAACCTCAAGAGTGGCTTGGGGGGGGGGGGGGTTATCTATGTATGTTTTTGGTGGAAGAGAAGGAAGGAAATATTCACTTTCATGCATCCATTTGTGGGTGCTTGGACCCAACCTATTGTCACAAGTCCCTACCTTACTTTCAGTATTAATAGTAAAGACAGTATCTCTTTGGTCTAGAAGTTTGCATGAATAGGCAATGTTGACTGCTGTTTCCTGCTTATCCCCAGTCAGCACCCATATTTGAATCCCAGCCTCTCTGAATGCAGCAATTGCATCAGGGACGCCATCCTGTAAACGATCCTCAATCCCAGTTGCTCCTAGTGAAAAGGAGAAAATGAGCATATTAACACTGAATGCACCACAGCTAGATTCTACTCTTTTGCTGTAGTCCTACCAGATTTGCCAACAAGCACCCTCCCCCCAGCAATAAAACAAAATAATAAAAGACATGGGAAAGGAAAACCATTTGTTTCCCCATCTTTGCCATATAGGCAACATTTGGATGATTACTAACAAATTGCTATGTGATGAAGCACCCCCTAGGCCTGAATTTAGTTTGAAATATCAAATGTCACCTTTCCACTCCAGTCTAACAAAAGGATATTAATTTTACTTCATGTTGGCAGCTGAATTATCACAATTTACAACAGTGTGGTGAACAAGTCATAGCACATCTGGGATCTGATCCAGAGATCCTTCTCTCTAGACAGAATAGGCTTCAGAACCACTGGAACTATTTTGCACTTTCAGGTCCCTCTTCAGAAACCTTCATATGGGAAACCTAAACTGAAAGTCACAAACCTATTCTCTATGCAGAACTCAGTCCGGAGCCAACTCATTATAAACACAGCTTGCACCAGTGACTGCACAGGATTGCGTAAGTAGTGATTTTGCACCTTCCTCCAATAATCGTCTGAATCACGACCTTTAGAAAGGTCATATCATCACAAGAAAGGCACAGAACATAACTGCAAGTTAAATGGTTTAATTGAAAGACCTTTACTAAACAGGTCAGTTTCTTGTCTCTTTAAAGGAAGGTGGAAGGTTATAATACATTTCCTAGCCTGATATGTTCCAAGGTGATCAGAAGGCTAACTGAACACTAAACATAATTAATGATTGAAAGAGTAGTAACATTTCTTCTACCAGAGGTCAACAGTAGGATATTAGCAGCGATAACTATATATGAAATTCAGGTTCTCCCTTTAAATCATGGATGCACCAGGGATGTTACAAGTAGAACAGACAGCAGAGATTTAGGGTGCTCTTCAAGGAACAAGGGAACCCACATCATTTGCTATGGGCACTGTCAGGCTTGTGCTCTTACCAGTCTCTTTGGCCACTCACTGCTGCCTGATCCATGTCTCAGCATATTAGAGACAAAACCGCAGTACAGCTTGGTGTACAGCACAGCTGTAGGACACTGTACGTAGGAGTGTTGTGATTTTATATTATGAGCTTGGTTTGTGGCACAATTACCAGAAAGGTAGTCAACTACTCTTAAGTTCTAAATACATTATTTTAAAAGATACCTAGTAAAGTAAGTTTAGTCTCCAGATGATATGCTGTTTCCATTAATAGCTCCTCTCTGTTGTCAATTGCAGTTTCTGCCTCGTGACGGAAGTTGGCCCATTTCCGAAAGTCATCTTCACTTAGAACCTACAACAGATACTCAAGATTTCAGGAAGTGAAAGGCACTGTGCATTTCAGCAGGATGCTGGATTGCTAGACATTCCTGTTGGATTTAGATGGGTTCATATGTTCATCTTAAGACCTGTGGTTAGGTTAATTCATGTATGGGATGGATTTTACCAACCAGTATGTTACTGTATCACCAGAAATCATTAGGTGACTTGGGATTACATGAATCAGCTTAAGGTTGTCACATTCACTCCTCTCTTCATGTACTGGAGTCTAGTCTCCAGATGTTGCACTGTCCCATTAATGCTTCCCCCCTGTTGTCAATTGCTGGGAACACTCCCTATGAATGTATACTCTATCTGTCTAATTGGGAACATTACATAGAATAGGAAGTCCCACTCTACATTGCAAATATAGGGGGGCACCATGGGAAGTCAGTTTAGCTATGGAGTCCCAGAACCTGAGACTGGCTCTGAGTGCCGAATGGAACACCAAACACTTCATCTGACTGATAGCTCATTTACATACTTTGCCACAGACTCTACAAATTACTTTTTCAGGAGCTGCCATGGCTAAAGTGTGAAAGTACAGTTAAAATAAACAATTAAAATGTTTCTGCAGGCCCAAATCGGACTTCAACAGTGTTACTCCACCAAAGATCTGTAGAAAGTAGTCACTGGTTTCAGACCATTTAAGTAAATGTTAACTACCCTAAATGGAGTACAGGATGATCAGTGTGGTGTTCAGACTCCTATATAGCCATGAGGTTTGTTGTGTGATCTTGGGAAAGTCATTCTGTTTCAGCCCTACCTAACTCATAGGGTTGTGGTGAGGCTAAAGTAGGGGAGGAAGGAAATGTATATACCACTCTGAGCTCCTTGAAAGAAAGATGGGATAAAAATGAGTAGATGGATACAATGCAACAGTGAAAATGAGATAATGGGGAATAAAAAAATTAGGATAGTTACAAACTAAAATGGAAAGACTGGATAAGAATATTTGTCGATTTAGCTTAATTTTCAGATTTCAGTGGAAGGAGATAAAAAGGAATAGGAAACAAGCCTGTGAATGCAGATATGCAACCAGCTTTCCACGGGGGAACTGGCTTGAAACATCAGTCTAAGCCTTCTTTTTTCCTAAGCAAAAATTATTTAACATTTTCAGGCTGAAGTCAGCAGATAACTGCTTCTTACCTTCTTAGCTATGCACAAAGTTCTTAGGCCATCTCGTGCATACCAATCTAGATGTTTCTGTGTTTGAACCCTTACTTTTCTTATCCTTTTTTCCATGGTCATGGTAGCTGCAAAACACAAGAAGAATGATGCTTATTCCAGCTACTGAGAGTTCCATGCCTAACAACCCAAACTGGCATTTCACTGGCATGCTTTCTGATACTGCAATAATCTCTTTCCAAATCTATAAGTGTATCATGTGCCCACTATGATGCATAATGTAACTAGGTGCAAAATCAGAGACATAACATTTTTGGAATAGTGAGGGTGCTTTGGATACCAGCTCACAATGTTTTTTCCCCCAAATGTACCTTTTCACTGCAGAGCCAGGCTCTTTGGGAGATCAAAACAAAACTGCAATTTTGTAATAGCTGGCTATACATGATGTCAAAAAGAGCCTCTCCATTCCAATTCTCAAAGCAGCGTTGTTGTTGTTTATCTTTTTTAGTAATAAAGCAGTGAATAAATAAACAAACACATAACAGTACCAGTAGCCATTTTAAACTTAAAAAGGCTTGCTTGAGTTTGGGTGGGCAGGGAGGGGGTTAGGCAGAGATCTGAGCCAGCATCTGATTTGCAAATATGAACATATGTCATTTTAGTTGCAAAGTGAGGACAAAGCGGCTGTGAACTTTGTTTTTAGACTGCATCTGTCTTGACCACATGTTATGCATTGGAATCAACATGATGTCAACACTTAACAGTGCAAAGGGACTTAACTGTGCTTAAATTTCCCTGAATTGAGACCATGATAGTTAATAGTCCTCTGCTAGATAGCAGTGTCTATCTTCCTTCCTGTTACGGCATTACAACATACCATTCTTGTGCAATTACCATACAGCACATAGGACTATCCGTGCAAGCTACTTCTGAATCTTAATTAGGCTGTTCTATATTCTGAGCACTCTCCAATTAAACAAACTATCATCTCCTGCTCTGAGCTGCAGTATTTGGAGAGCGAACGCTTGTGCTTTCATTATAATCTTGCAGATTGGATACATAATTCATGCAAACCAAGCCATATTTTGTCAACAGTTCATTGGTTAATGCACAAATTACCTCTGGCAGGGTCTTCCAATAAGTCCATTATGACAGAGTCAGCCCCTTTGGTATAGACAATTATCTCCTTGGTCAGAGGATGCCTCACCACCACAGACATTCTTTTCCTATTGGAGTCAAATCCCAAAGTATACAAGAGGTCGAAAGTCAGGAGAGTGCCCTCTGGCAATCTCACAGTCACCTGTTCAGCAGTTCTGGACACTAATGTAAACTGGTACGCACAGGCCGCATGGACAAGGGCTGCTTCATCTGGGCTTTCAGCCTCGTAACAGAATTCTGGCTGCAAAGACCCTTTGGTATCTGTCTCACAGATCTCATGCAAGTAGCCATCATGGGCCCCAGAGGCTGCTTCTGGAATCATCGAGTCTTCTTGAAAACTGTCATAATCTGTTAAGGTTGAGCAGCTTTGTGGAGAAAAATAATTTCTTTCACCAGAATTGGCACAGACTCTGGTGCTTTCTGTGCTAAAACTGTCTCCTGTGTCCGAACAAGATTGAGTTGATGTGAAAGAATAGTTGAGGCTTGCCAGCTTTAGCCGCTGAAACAGCTGGTGGATTCTCTCCAGGGAAATTCCTGCTGGTTTCATTAGGGGCAGAGTAGTAACCTTCAGAGAAAAGAGGGAACCAGGATTAATTAGAGCTGAAATTATAGAATGAGAAGCGTAGAGCTGTCTTTAAACCACCCGAGCACTGCAGTGATTCACACACTACACTTGTGAAAGAAATAAGCACCAGGAGATGCAGTTGATTACAAATACAGGGTTGCACTTACCTCATCAGGTGGGGTTCTGCGCAGATATACATTCGAACTGTGCTTGCGCAGCCTGCCATGGAAAGATTTGCAAGCTTTCTGGCTGCTCTGCAGCTCTGAAGAACACTCACTCCCCCTCACCCACCCCTGGGAAAAAAGATTCCCACCCAAATGGCCACGTGATGAGAGTGGGAGGAGTGCTATTCCCTCAGTTCTCTACTGCCACCAAGGCTAGATAAAGGAAGACGTGGAAAGCCATTTGCAGTGTGGTGAAAAATAGTAGTCCATGCAGGGTAGGAGGGAGGGATGTGTGTCTGCACAGAAACCCACTTGATGAACGACAGTTACAGGTAAGTGTAATGCTGTCAATCATCTTCTTGGGTACTCTGTGCAGCCCCACACTGGGAGTCTAGCAAGCTCATGTATCTTGGCAGTGGGTGTGAGCTTGTCTATTTGATTAACACCTGCAGAATTGCTTTGCCCACTGCAGCCTCCCTTTAGGAGTCAACATCTACCAAATAGTGTCAAAAGAAAGGACATCAGGGAGGATCACCCTGTAACGTCTTGAACATATGCATTTGATACCCAGGCAGCTGATGCTGCTTACACTCCGGTGGAGTGAGCATGAATGTCCAATGGCCAAGTCAACTTTGATTAGCCACAGGCCAATTTCATGGGTTGGACGCTCACCTGGAAAGGGTCTGCATAGCTACTGCTTGCCCTCTATGTGGTCCCCTACAACAAATGAAAAGATTATCATCCATCATGTCCACAGCGCAGTGGAGACTGAAAAAAAATGCTCTATGTATGTCTCGCGTATGGAGGGACTGCTCCCCTGGGGGCTACGGTTTGGGGAAGAACACCGGCAAAGTCATGTCCTCACCCATATAGAATGCTGAAACCACCTTAGGCAAATGCCCCAGGCCAGGGCACAACAGCACCTTACCCTGATGGAATTCATTGAAAAGTGGATCGCACTGGAGAACCCACAGGTCTCCTATCCTCCTAGCAGAAGTGATGGCCATGAGAAGGGCAGTTTTATAGGACAGGAGCAAGGAGACACTGGAGTTCATAGGTTCAAAGGGGAATTCGATTAACCCAGTGAGAATCAAAGTAAATTCCACAGGTCTTTTAACAGACAGGCACACACTCTGTAAACCTTTCAGGCAGTGCTTGCAGGGTGGATGAACAAAGAGGGGAAGGAATCCAAACCAAGATGAAATGTTGAAATAGCAGAAAATTGCACTTTAATTGAGGAGGTAGAAAACCTGTTGGATCCTTTCAGGTAAAGGAGGTAATCAAACACAAGGAAAGTTTCATGATTCAGGTAGAATGTTTTTTCCCCTTGAGCTCACAGAACTAAAACAGTCCCAACTGTAGTCATAGAACTTCATATAGGACTCTTCCCTGGATGCTAAGCCTATACCCTAACAGGCTACTTTTCTAAGGTGGAAGCAGTCAAGTTGTCAGGTGGAGTGCTTGCACATCATGGCAGAACAGAGGACCTGTAGTCCTCTGAGTAGTCTGGAGCTGGAGAAAAGCTGGAGGTCACACCCCAGGCCAAGGATTTTAGGATGGAAACCAATATGCCTGTTCCAATGATGGGCGATGAGAATGCCCCAGGTTTTGTTTGCTTGGGTTTTGACTTCCACAGTGAGTAGAGTGAATGGTGGAAAGAGAAACTCCTTGCCCAAATGAAACTCTTTAGAGCTGCAGATCAGATAGAAAGCTTGCAAATCTTTGTGTGGTAGGCCTGTGTAAGCATAGTCCCAATATGGGGCTACACAGAATGCTCACGAAGATGAACAAGGAGTTTGTTAAATGGACATCTAGATTATGAGTGGGGCTTTAGAGATGAAGACACAGACTGGAAGTCCTTTTACTCAGCAACCTTGCTGGGACAATTGACCAAATAGTTAGATAATCTTGTCTCATACAAAACCATACACAAAGAATAACACTCTAAATCAAAGATTTCTGACTGGCTGAATTGAACACTTGAATATATGAAGCTGCTTTGGACTACTGACCATCAAGGATAGCACTATCTACTCAGACTGGCAGTGGCTCTCCAGGATCTGGATTTCAACTTGCTAGTTGGATAAATTAATTCAGTAAACAATTGGGTTTGCATGTATTGAACAAGTGATATCCTGGGAGGAGGTGAACTAGACATTAGCAGAATGTCAATAGGATACAATTCCAGAACGTTATTCTGTGTTTACAACAGTGACAGTCAATTGGTAGCATTGAAGTCCACAACTTCGCCATAACATTCTTTGATCTTCCCCTATGTCAGGCTGATTTTCAAAGTGTCATTTTCTATTCTATCCATCTCCACATTTTAAGAAAGAAAAGCTATTGTTAGGGCCACACCACTGAAGGGGATGAAGTGTAGTTTACCCTCCAGACAAACATGCAGGTAATTTATACATTTACATTTACATGGCTAGGAAAATGGCTCTGAGGAGAAGGCTTAACTCTCCCTACCCCAGTCCTGTGGCACCGGGCCAAACTTGGATCCCACTTCAAAAAAAAAAAAAAGAATGTGGAAACATCATGCGTGGAACTCCCAGTATCTCATATAGTTTGGTCCTTGTACAGTTCTTGCCAAGTCTGTAACTTAAGTAGTACCCTGAAAGCCTTTAGGGTTGTGAGCTTAACTGGTGACTTTTACATCTGGTTTGACAGGCTCTGTTGTCCCCATGAGTCTGTATTCTTCAGGCATGGTTTAGAAAAACAGAGTCTTGGTAGAATGAAGGAGGTCTCCTAGCTTATTCCTCATATTCTGAACAAGGTGCTGAGGTGACTAATAGTACAAACCTAAAGGGAGTTGTGCCAGTCTAAACTTGTTCATTTTAATGGGCTTAGACTAGAGTAATTCTACACAGGATTGCATTATAAGGCTTATTAAAATAGTTTTTTCCTCCAACTTCCATTTCACAAGTAAGGGCACTCCTTATAGCTCAAACAGAGATTGTTATGGAAAGAACAAGACTGGCCTGATGAACTGGAATGCTTTTTAATTCACAATTAAGGCTTTAATTATCTAATCACATCAATTGATTAATGCAGCCATCAGCAAGATATATAGGAGAATATTGTTTCAGTTTCAAATTAGCCTATTCCTTTGGGCCACCAGGGCAAGCAGATAGGCAGGGACATGTAAAGACAGACAGATTCTGAGAGAATATTCAGGCCAAAGGGGAAATAAACCCCCACAATGCAATACCAAAACAGGTTTCTCTTTTTTTAACCTCTTAAGATAGGTGTCAGCATAAAGCTTTCAACCCTTTTACTGAATTCAACGCATTGTCTGCCTCTCTTTTCAAATCTCCTTTCCAAATAGTAAAGATAAAGTGAGATTACCCTTTGTCTTGGATCAGTTGCTGTGGAGACAACCACAGTGTTGCAGAGGGTCAAGGCAAGAAAAAAGTCAGTGATGGAAGAGGTGGTCTTTACAGACGTAAACGGTGTCAAAGATTCCAGCTGGCATGATGCATTTCTTACTTTCATCAACAACCTGTTGTCTGGGGTAACAACCTTTTCCTGGAATACATGTTATTCAGTTAAAAAAATGGCCTGCATATTCAGGAAACTGTGCAAAAGAACGGCGCTCGCTAATTTTTTAAATGTTATGTGTATAGGGAAAGTTCATCAATTATTTTAATTCAGCTTTTTAACCAGTTACCTGGTTGGTTCTATACATGTACATCTTACCTAAACCTTCCAAGGTGTCAAGTATCACAATGCTTAATTTGATAACTACGAGATCAGAAACATTATTGAGGGCAGCAGTCAAAGCCACTTGTGGGGAGCCCTCAGGCAAGATGCCCTCCATGGGATTTCTTAAAATGTGAAGAGTTTCATGGCCTCTTATTTCAAGGAAAAACCCTTGACGTTTCATTGTGGTTGCATGTTGTTATTTTAGGAATTGGGAAATATTCTCTATTAAAACTCAGCACAGGGTCCTTTGCTCTGCTGCTGATCAGATTTCTTGGCAATGGGATCAAGAAGCAGGTGTTTGAAGATGTTGTGCTAACTTTGAACGAGAAATCACGGTGTTCTCTCTGCAGTGCCAATTTCTCCCATTTTCATTTTACCTGAGGCTGTCACTTTTCATGCCTGGCACGTAAGCATGAAGAATCTTGGCATTTACTAAGCAAAAGCCAACAAACTGTATTGACCCGGCATTTGAAGCACACCTGTTATCTTTTAGCCAGAATAGAGCATAATTCATAGGTGCAGATTTAAACAACTGCTGCTACTACTAGCAACTTCTATGCTCTTTTTCATGAGTTCTAATCAGAGCTAAATTTGTGTCACTCTTTATCCGATCTTAGCCTAGGAACACATTTCAGTTCTATGTCTTAAACATTTTCAGTCAATAAGAGTGCTTTCAATCATCTGTTTTATATTTTATATCCATCTTTTCCCCATAAACAAAGCAGCTTATCACATTGTTCTCCCTTCTCCTTCTCTAACTTCATAATGACAACCCCACAAGGTAGTACAGGTTGAGACATAGGGAGAGGCCGAAGGCCACCTGGCAAGCTTCTGTAGCAGAGGGGGAATCTGAACTTGATTTTCTGAAGTCTTAGTCTTATACTCTAACTACTGTGTCATGCTGGCTCCCAGAGAACACAGTGCACCTCAAGCAGAATGTTGTAACCTTTGCTGGAAGTCTTGGAATAACCCACTGACTGTCGGATACATATTACATGATAACTAGATGTTATTTTAACATTCTACAACTACTTTTTTTTTTGGCCAGAATAATAGAATTCTGTGCTCCCAAAAGAGATCCAGTTCTACAGGGTGAGTTTCTTGGAAGCAGAAGTACCACAAACTTAAACGATGTAATATCTGCCCAGGAAAAACTATAAAAGGTGATCTGGAGTAAGTAAGCACACCGGTAGGTGATCTGGAGCAAGTAAGCACACCGGTAGATACTGCTGATCCCAAAGTAGATTTAGTATTCCATGCCATTTCTGCAGCCACCCAATACTGCTTTTTAAATTGACTACAAAATTTAGAATAGCTTTCTTTTTCCCTGGCCAAATTCAAACTGCACAGACTAGGCACCTTGTATTTTGTACTACTGCAGGTGTCAATTACAGAATGTCACTATTACTTGTCTTCACTCTCTTGAACTTTATGCAGCAGAGAGACCTCAAAGCAATGAAAAATGTTACTCACTATAATGCTACTGAATGCCACCTGAGACCGAGAGCTTCCGCAGCGCCCCAGAGATCTGTTTCTTGTGTGCCCCTGAAAATGAGCCCGAGCACTCTGACTCCTCCTTAATGGTTTAATGGGCATCTTTGTTAAAGTGGTTGTTTCTCCACCCTTGTTTGAAGGGAGACTGAAATGTTTTGTCCATTCTTCACTATCTGAATCCAGCTCCTTGAAGGTCTCCAATCGTTTGGCTTTAAGAGATAAGAAACATTTGTGACCTCTTCAGTCAGAACAGAACAATTTTCTAGACAATCTCTCTTAGCAATTTCATGTAGACATTTAATGAAAGGGAGAGAGATCTCTGATCACAGCAAACAGCACTGGTCTACAGAGGTCAGTGAAGGTAGGAAAGCCTGTGATGAGTGATAATTTCAAAGCTGTTGTCCTATCATTTCAAACACCACAATTCTGTTCTCACTATTGGCATGTGAAGGACAGAAGCGCTGCAAGTTTGTAAACACTGACCTCGGAAGCATCACTTCTGCAGAGCCCCCTTCCCTGTAACTGATTAGACCAGACACAATAATCTAAGTCTCTTTGCCCATCACCACTGGGAATCAAGGAAATGAAGACAACCGTCTATACCTTCCCATCAATCTTCTCCATGCACACTACCAAAGCTGGAAGTGGAACTGTGCTCTATACAATCACAACAGGTCACCACTTCCAACAGCCAATCCCAGTTATGTGTGGTGGTGGCAAGTGATGGCTGGACAACAGTACCAGGGGAATGGTTAGAGTCTGTGTACATCTCAGAGGTTGCCCTGAACAGTAATGGAAGGATGCATGTGAAGGAGATGGATGTCTACACTAGGTGGCCAGTCTCCCTGGTTAGTTTGTGTTCTGAAACCTGGCTAAGACGGTAGTGGGGATTCAACCCTTCTCAACTGCTACTTCTGTGATATACCCAAACATTCTCTCTTTGCTTACTTCTCAGGGATAGCAACCTGGTGGCCTTCTATTGTCTGTAATTGGTGCAGGGCACAGGGGCAGTTCTACAGAATTGTCTGTACATCTAAATCATAGGTGTCAAACTCGCGGCCCTCCAGATGTTATGGACTACAGTTCCCATCATCCCCTGCCAGCATGCTGGCAGGGGATGATGGGAACTGTAGTCCATAACATCTGGAGGGCCGCGAGCTTGACACCTGTGATCTAAATTATAAAGAAGGCATTTTGGAAAGTGAAAATACAAATGTTCTGGCATCTGTGACCCTATCAGGATTATAGGTCAAATAACATACTTGGTCCAAAGTGAATTACCATTTTCCTGATGTGAAAATTCCTTCCCATTGATTGTACATCGTCGAAACACCATCTTGTTTTCAGTCAGGGTCCCCGTTTTGTCTGAGAATATATACTGGATTTGTCCCAGGTTTTCAGTGATATTTAGGGCTCTGCACTGTATCGGCAGATCTTGCTCCTCACAATACAGGTCGATATCATTATGAATAAAGAAAACTTGACCCAACTTGACCAGTTCAATCGACACATAGAGGGAGATAGGGATTAAAATCTGGAAAAGAACATTGCCAAAAAAAGTTTAAAATGTATTGGCTGGGTTCCTTTTCAACTTTTCTGCATTAGCTGTGTCTTATATTGATTGCTGTAACGAGACTTCCTGGACAGGGAAGGAAAATAACCTGTTTCCCCCTATTAAAAACCCAGTAGATAAAAGTTAAGAGCAAAATTGTTGGCACATCTCTTGTAATTCACAGCAGGTACACAGCAGGTTATGCTGCCGTAGCCTTTGGGCCTACAGACTGCAGATAAGGAGAACCAAAGAAAAAAGTAGTTTTGCAATTGATGTGAATTGCTGCTGAGAATCAGGGACATTTCCTCCCATATAGTGGGAGTAAGATATTGCTAGAAAATTCTTATTATGGAATGAGGACACAAATGTGCAGATGTCAGCTGCAACCAGAGAAACCTGTGCAAAAGTGTAGCGAATAATATTCTTGCAAGTACTCACAGGGCAACAATATATATGACTAGAATCTCCCAGAGGTTCTTTCTGAGAGTTGTAATTCATTTTACAAGGGTCTGTGAGGAGAAGCTTGCATAGCTTGTAACTATTACAAAAAACAAAGATTGCATTTGGCTCCGTCACTTCCTTTCCTCCTTCAATTATTTTGGATAGACACAGTTGCATTTCTCATGTAAATTATAGTGTCCCTTTGGAATCCCACAAACAACTCCGAAAACTATCTTTCACTCATATTAACAAAATTTGGTTTGCTTATATGCTGACAGCCACCACAATGAAATGGGGAAAAGAAGTATTTTTCTTATCTCAGACACTGGTTCCTAATAGCTCTAACTGGATACTTCCCTGCCCTCATTTATCTTCTTTCCCCCCACTTACTTCTGTGAAAAAGAGAAATAATTGTTGTTGACCTTGGTTGAGGAACTACTTCAACAGTAGCACCCCAAAAAGGGTGGGGTTCCTGTGCTTTCAATTACTATGTAAAAGAGGGAATTTGGGCAACTGCAGCTCATTATACAGAGGCAAGAAAAGCAGCATTTATTTTACAGGTCAATGCTTCAGGAGACCACTGCATCCAGTCATTCCAAGAAACACTAAATAGAACTTCAGGACTACAGGACAGGACATGTTCCTGTGAGGAGAATCTATAATGGTATAATTAAGAAGAGCTCTACACATGGAACAAAGGGCTTACACATATGCACACCTGGATTGTTAAATTTTCCCTCTAGTTACAGGCCTTCAGGGTCACCTAGGATGGTCCTTCCAGCTATTAACAGCATGTTTAGAAAGGGTGAGAAGAGTTTTGTTGGGAAAAACTCTGGTGTGTGCACATAACCCTTTCGATTACTGGCCTCAGATTGGAAAAGTGTAGCCAATAATGAGTAAGCCCTTTCATTTCTTTTGAAACACTTTTTAAAATAATCTGGTTCCTTGGGTTTCTGTTAATGAGTAATCATAACGAATATTTTACGTAGCTTTTTCATATAACTTTTAACATTCCAGCTTAAGCTTTTGCGCTTAGGGGCGTAGCTACAAAAAAAGACATCTAGGCCAAGCACTGAAATTGTGCCCCCCTGGCCAGACTCCACTACAGTGGGGTAGCAAATTTGGAGGGGCACTAAGCCCAAGTTATGATAACTAAAAGGAAAGGAAAGACAGACACATACACTGTCATTGTGGGAAGGAAGAAAGAAGAAGAGATTGGATTTATACCCCACCTTTCTCTCCTATAAGGAGAATAAAGTGGCTTACAAGCTCCTTTCCCTTCCTCTCCCCACAACAGACACCTTGTGGAGTGAGAGAGTTCTGAAGAACTGTGACTAGCCCAAGGTCATCCAGCAGGAATGTAGGAGTGAGGAAATGCATCTGGTTCACCACATAGCCTCTGCCACTCAGGTGGAGGAATGGGGAATCAAACCCAGTTCTCCAGATTAGAATCCACCTGCTCTTAACCACTACACCATGCAGGAGGGAAGGAAGGAAGGAAGAGAGAGAAAGGGAGAAAAGGGAGGCAAAGGGGGAAAGAGAGCAGCAGCAGCAGCAGCAAGGGGTTGTCACATTTTTACCTCTATCTCCTTGCCTTAAAATTAAAATTGGATTTAAAGTTCAGCTTACTTTCCTTCCAGGCAAGTGCACTGTGGTTGGGGGAGATTGAGGATGGGGACAGGCCAGAGAGGGCACTGTTTCCCTGACTTTGTCCCACCCCCAGTCTCCCTCTGGCCACCACTCACCAGGAAGTAAAGAAAGCTTAATTTTAAAGCAACACAGACTTTATTTGGGTGGCGGTGGCAGCAGGGTGGGAATATGGCTGAGTGCTGCCAAGTAGCCAGATGGCAGGTGGAGTGAGGCAAGATGCACAGACATTGCAGCTGCTGCAGGTGGACAGGCAGGGAGGCAGGCAAGCAGGGATAGTTCCCACTTTCAAGTGGCACCCAGGGCAAGTACCATTACTGCCATATCTTAGATACACCCCTGTATGGATTGGACCTAAACTGCAGGAACTCTGCAGGATCACACTGTTAGCCTTCCACCAACTCAGGTGGGTCAATATTTTTCTCCCCATATTGTAAAGGAAAGGGAAAAGCTGAGATTGAGAGAAAGTGGCTTGCCTAAGGCTGCCTTGTGAGCTCATGGCCAAGGTGAGGTTTAGCTACCTGATTTGCAGCTCACACCTTTAGCCACCTCACAGCTCCGCTGTTCAATGTACAGCTTGAGCCATCCCATGTACACTCAAAAAACAACCCCCCTCAACATTTCAGTGGGACTGACTCCCAAGTAGACTTAGATTCATCACCTCATCAACAATACATATTTCTCACCTGTAAAAGGATAATCATTGTCAGGAACATGTAGAAACCTGCCACAGCTGGAGCAAGATAGTTGCCATTTATGTCTGGGATGATGTACAAAGGGGGTTCTAAGAAAAGCCCATTCCAAATCCCATGGCCTGAAAAAAAGAAGCAAATAAACTACTTCAGAATAAGAATACTTGGGGGGGTGGGGGTGGAGAGACCTTAGCAATTTTTTCCTGTTTGTGAAGTGTTCAAATTCAAAAAGCTGAAGTAAGGCAATATTTTTTAGCAGGATCAGACTAAACAGCACAAATACATGCTTTTGAGTTCTCTAGAACTCTCCAGCAGGCTGGATGTTAAATACAAATTCTCCTCATTGTGGCTTTGGATTTTTTTTTTAAAACATGGTTCTATGTAGCTACTTAAAATGTTTAGGGTAGAAAGTGTATTTTCCTCTATACTCAGCAACAGATGATTTACCCTTTCAATCATAACCAAACAGTTGGATAAGGGGCTCTGTAAAGATAATCCAATAGATGCTGGGTTTGAACTGAATTAATAAATAAAAAGTATTAATCAGATTTTATATGAAAGTAATCTAGTACATCTATTGTTCAATGATAACTCCGGTATATATCATGCTTTTTGGCTGAAGTCCCCAAAGCAAATCACAACTAAAAAAAAATAAAGCCATTAAAATGGACCATATCTGAAGAAGTAAAACATCTATAATAAGGGGCAATATTTATCCATAACCTTCCACCACATGGTCCTACCTTCTTCAAGCTGCGGTGTCCCCAAATCACCCACTGAGCTTGGGGGTGGGGTTCGTAGTGTTGGTCTTCCTGAATTTAATGCAATAACCTTACCACTACATTATACTATTTGTCTCAGCTGTTCAAAAATTAGCATCCTTTCAGCCTAAAAACATACTTGAAGAGAAACTTGTTTAAGGCTCCTCAGATTTCTGATGGGAGGGGAAGATACCATGGCGAGCTTAGAGTGCTTGCAGAGACATGTGTAAAATCTGTTTTAAAAACTAACTAGCTTGCATGTCTATCTCAGGTCTGAACCTTTTTTAAAGCACTCCTTGAAAATGCATCCCTCTTGCCCTCCTTAAACAAAATGATTGAAATTCCCTTTCAAACCAAGAAACTGATTTTTGATCTGAAGTACCTACATTCAAAAATAATGAAACCGGAGCTGCTGCTCTTCACTTTTGAGTCTTTTATCCACTGGTGGGATTCAAATAATTTAACAACCGGTTCTGGTGGTAGGATTCAAATAATTTAACAACTGGTTGTTTACAAGCACCATTTTAACAACCAGTTCTGCCAAAGTGGTGCGAACCTGCTGAATCCCACCACTGGTTTTGTCCTCCTAGTCTGATTAATTTACTGGCTTGCTGCTATGTCGTGCCACATTTGGAATCTCTCTAAAATTCCTCAAGGCTAACTTCTAGAAATAAAGAAACTTGATGTAATCATTTCTGCTCTGTGTTTTGCAATGTGTTTATTTTGTACAACTTAGAAATCAAGATACAATTATAGGAACTGCTACATTCTCTTCCAGATATTTATTTGTGAAAGCTCAGTGGACCTTTTTGCATTAGAGTCTGACATCCTTGCAACTGATGGTCACATTCAGACAGGATCACTGCAGACACTAGAAAGCAAGTCTTTTCCTTGGTTGGTGTTGGTAGCAGCAATCTACAGAATCTCTCTTGATCCAAATTTCTGTCCATGTCGAATTGTTTCCAAAATATGTTCCAGGGAATCCTGAGATTCTTCAGATAATTGTTTTAGGAGGGTATCCACGTTGGGCTGCAGTAGAAGAGCTAGATTCAAGTCCACTAGCACCCCATCAAAAGTCAACGCGGTGCCACCCTACCATTTCCAAGAGGGCTTTCAGGAGGCACAGGGAGCAAAAAAAAAAACAACCTCCAATCCCCCCACCACCGGGGTGCCATGCTCCTGGCCCGAAACCCTGGAAGGGAGCCAACTAATGTTGGCTTCACCTCTGGGAATGTCCTACCCCCCTCCCCACACTGGTGTCTGGGACACCTGTGTAGCCCCACAACAGTCTGGCCTTCCAGGTTTTGTCACCATGGAGCTGAGGGGCAGGTGCATCTGCCTCCTCTGCCAGGGTAAATATGCTGCCACAAGGCAATGCCACTTCTTCAAGTCCTTTCTCCCCTCCCACTGTTGGATGGGGCTCTTAGTGACCAGCACAAGTTTGGGGGTATAAGCTTTCACAGTCAATTTGTTGAAGGGAACTTTCTTATACTCCCCAAATCTTGGTCCCTATGGTGCTATTGGATTTGAATCTAGCTCCTAGATAGTTGGTTTTTCAGTGAAAAGAACAATAATGGTAGGTAAGGTTCCCTGGGAGACATGTTGCCTAACTCTTCTCCCGTAGTGTGCAACCACACATTGGTCTGTACTCTGGGTGTGTTCTATGGTGGATCCTTCCTAGTGCCCTTTGTGAGCTGAATGTGTGCCTTTGAGCATGCCCAGAATCCTGGGCATTGTGATTTTTGTGGCAGACATTCAGGAATACTTTAGCAAGCAACTCTATGTGGAAAAGGCTCCATAGCAATTGAATATTTGAAAGGACTGTTTTATGCTCTAACAACAAAGTTATCTTCTGAAGTCTCTCCTGTATTAAAAGATCTGCAGGCTATTCAGTAGGTGATATACAGATAAAATGTATGTGACTAGGATCCAAAGAGCTATTTGAAGCATAGCCATGGTCTTTGGCAGGCCAAGGATTTTTTCTGGGTTTTTTTCAGAAGCAAACTGTTGTGCCACAACACAATTTGCTTTTGAAAGTAGTCTTAATTTCAAGGACTGTCCCCCAAGGGATACAGGGTGGACACGGACATGGACACGGACACTCACTCACTCACTCACTCACTCACTCACTCACTCACTCACACACACACACACACACACACACACACACACACACACACACACACTGTGTGTGTGTGTGTGTGTGTGTGTGTGTGTGTGTGTGTGTGTGAAACTTGTTCCAGAACCTTAGGGAGGATTTGCAGTGCAATCCTAAACATAATCACACAGTTCTAAGCCAATTGACTTCAGTGGATTTAGAAGGGTGTAACTTTTCTTAGTATTGCACTGATAATCTTATTTTTCTCTTCCTAAAACTCAATTTCATGCTGCACAGTACATTGCCATTGAAAATGAGAGGAACTTCAACCCCCCCCCCCTTGTTACATGATATTTGGGCCAGCTGTTCAAAGAAAAAGAGCCAAAAATTTCATGGTCTTCTGTGAATCTAAGGAGTAGTTTGGATCCTGGATAGAAAGCCTGTTAAAAATTTGCCCTATGGCACCAGCTATTGCTTTTGAAGCTCCTCCCATGTTAAATAGTCAATGAGCTGTTCAAATGAGACTCATAAGAGAAATAAGAACCAATTAAGTGCATCAAAACAACAAATGATTTTCATAACTGAAATCAAGGTTTTCACCGTTATTCCATACCTACTGCTCCAACAAGACACATGATGATCAACAGTCCCACACAAAAGAATATATCAATATTCATTCGTTGTTCTATTTTGCTGCGTTTATAACGAGGACCGCTGTTATTTAACATGGCTTTGGTTTCATGGCCTTTAAGAGAAAAATGAAAGTGATAAGTACAGGAATTTAATTTCATAGGAATTGCTGGGAACTAGATACATTTAGATACATTGATGGATACCTGCAGGTTGGTTTTCAATATCCATGATATCAAATTCCCAACTTCTTAGTTTTAGGATTTTTTAAAAAAAGAACAGACATATACAAAAACCTGATTTTAATATGGACAGCATGTCACAGCATTAGAACTAAAACATATCTCCCAACTAGACCTGGGAAGGTTTGTATTGAAGGAGTCTGTACAAGGCAAGGCAGCATCTAATATGCCTTACTCAATTGAAGAACATGAAAAGTAGCACAAACTGTGGCCATCCATACGAAAATTTACAATCAAGCAAGCCAAGAAGGAATTCAAGAAGAAAATGGCTGAAGTTCTGCAAACTAATGATAACAAAATAAATTTAACCTCATTAAAAGAAAGAAACCAAGCAGGCAGGAATAAACCTTTATTATGACAAGTTGGCAAAGGAGGTCTAAGTGAAGACAAGGGCATTGTAGAGAAGGTGAATGAAGTATTTGCATCTGTCCTCACTGCAGGGAATGTTGGAGAGATACATCTACCTAAATCATTTTGGCAGGGAGGCTACGGATCTGAAGAATTATGTCAACATAATTTACTGGTTTATTCCTGTCCACCAGGCTTACGGTTGAGGCAGCAACAGTATCCATCTAGCGGGCCTCCCCTTCCCCTTTTTATATTTCCCTGTTCTCTTTTTTCCTTGGATGTGTGGTGCAAATTATCGTTTTATGGGGCAGAAACCAATTTTATGAACCCAGTGGCATAGAGGTGTTTTATTGGTTTTCACTGTGTTTTTATTGGTGGAAGTCATCCAGAACCCATAAGCAGAAGGGTGGCCTGTAAACTGAATGAAATAAACGATAAAAAAGGAACTGCTTTATATACTCGCGTATAAGTCTACTTTTTCAGCACATTTTTTGTGCTGAAAAAAGGCCCCACCCGACTTATACGTGAGTGAACGGGTGGCGAGTGGGTGGGGGGAAACGGATGGCGAGCAAAAAAAGGCTGGGAGCTGAGGATGTTTTTCTGCACCTGCTCCCTGCTATGTGGACACAAAGGCAGCTCCCAGGTAAGCCTTGGGCTGTTGCTTCGCTGCACTACAGGTGGCCAGTAGCTTCATTCACAGTGAATATTCAGTGAATAGGTGTGAATATTAAATGTATATGTTACGGAATTTTTGTTCAGGCCAGGAAGCTCCATGAATGCTTGGGAGCCATACTCATTGGGAAATCCGCACCATTGTAGCCCATGGTGGCAGGAATCCCCCCCCCACACACACAGGGTGCCCTGGGGTGCAGCCACTGCCAGCACCTTTCTTGGCCACCATCCAGGTGGGACTTTTGTCCAGCTGAGCTTGCAGACCTGTAAAAAAAATTTGCTTTGGGTCAGCAGCTGCCATCACCACGCTAGTATCTTCACTGTGTAATGATAAGCTATCTGTGTTGAAGGAGAACCTGTAGGGACTTTTTAAAAGGGGGATCTTGTTGAGCATCTTCCCTATGAAAATCTGAAGAGATACTGTCTGTGAGAGTTATATATTCCACTTCAGAATTTTTAAAGTTATTGTTGATACCATAATGTTTTTCTTTGAAATAAATATTCAAAAACATTTTTATTGGTATCTATTTTTCTTTTTGAAATTTACCAGTAGCTGCTGCATTTCCCACCCTAGTTTTTTGTGGCAAAATCAGGTGCCTTGACTTATATTTGGGTCGACTTATAGGCGAATATATATGGTAATTGACCAATAATTCAATATGTCATTGGTACTGGATAGCATGCCACCAAGATCACTTCAAATATGCTTACCTTGCCAGTAAAATCCCCCCCCCCCAGTATAGCACTAGAAGTTGACAAAACGAATCATAATATTTTAAAAAAAAGGGGGGGGGGGAAGGAGCTGTGGCCCAGTAGGTTATAAGTAAGGTTCAATCTGTGCCATCTCCAGTTGAAAGCATCATGTAGTATGCGATGTGAAAGACCTCCCTCAGCCTGAGACCTGGAGAGTCATGGCCAGTCAGATTAGACAGCTTGACAGACCAATGGTGCAAACCTTTACTCAGTGTAAACCTTCTTGTCATCCAAGGAAAATCCATGAAATGGTAGGCAAGCTGAAGGAAGGCAGCATGAATGTGCACACAGGAAGGCAAGCTGAAGGAAGGCATACACATAATATCAATAGTGAGGCCTCTTTGGTATGCTCAGCACATTGTTTAGACTTATGCTCTTTTATGTATCAGCCTCAGGGAAACTGGTCCTGTGAGTTTACAATAGGACACAGCCATGCATTGTTGACTGGTGTTAATATCGTCCCTCCCTCTTCATCTCTTAGACACTTTTTGAACAATAAAAAGGATCTGCTTTTATTTCTTAAAAAGGAAGTATGTATATGCATTGAACTGAATAAGTATACACATGGTTGTTTAGAAATAAAAAAGCAGGCAACATGGTTGAAAGTGTGGAAGGGAGGCAGGCAGTATTTTATTTACCACCTGGTACATCTCTCAGATGTATTATTAAAATAGATGGGAAACAAACTTGAACTACAAGAGGGAAAAGACTTTTATCAAGTTCAGAGTCAGATTTGCTTCCTGACACTAGAGTGCTCTCTGACTTCACATTCCTCTTCCATGTGTGGTACTTATTGAAATACACCAACCAGATCACAAGAGTATGGGGGGCGAGTGGTGGCATTATAAAGCTTTTATTCCTTTATTGCAGGATATTTCTGAGAAAGCCTCATCATTTTGAACCACTCTTACATGAGGCATCTCACCCCTGTATAGTCAACAAAGTCAGTGATTTTGTTTTAATATCTGAAAATGGTGGAAACACACACCTTTCATACAATGAACATTGACTTGAAAAGACCCAAATAGTTCAATGTGTTGGAATCTAATTAGATGGCTGACCGATTCTTAAGTACACTTTACTATTTCACAGCAGCCAAATTGACTTAATGAGAAGCTAGCTACCAGTGCACTTTCTGTGTGAACATAAAGCAAGCCAACATGTCAGATCCAGCAGTGAGTAATTTTAATGTTATTTAGCGTTTCCCAAAGTGAATCTGAAGTACCAACAAAACAGCAGGACAAAAAGAAAATGTGTACAAAATTGGAATCAAATTGCTACAGTTTCAGTGGATGAGTGTTTGAAGTTCTAACCATGAGACATGAAAGGGAAACCAGACTTTATTCTGTACCCCTCACTGTGCTCTTTGAGCTCTTTGCGTTTCCCTTGCTATGAGCATGGCCACTGTGGTGCTGTGAACTTGTAACAAATGACAGTCCCAGCACCAAAGATCTAAGATGCAAATAGACAGTTTTGTGTAGAGATTTATGAAAAAAGAATACTCTCAATGCATTCCTCTAGATCCTCTCTAGTATTCCTAAAGGTATAGCCCTGAAACCCAAAGTTGTCATTTAAACAGATGCAGCAGAGGATGGCAAAGGCTTTCTTTTCTTCGTTTCTGCATGGGTCATTTAGACTGGTGTGGGGCAGATAAAACGCCATTTTGTGTGTGTGTGTGTATGTGTGTGTGTGAGATCACAGCAGCGGCGGCGTTTCCCCCCACAACAGTGTTTTTCGGACTTGTTCAATGAGCGAGTCTTTTAAAAAATGCTGGCTTCCATTCGGTGCCAAGTGAACAGCACCAGGTGGAAGCCGGCGTTTTCCCCACATTTTCCCCGCCATCGCTCTGGAGAGGCCAGGGGACACACCTCCTGGCCTCCGGCCCTGGACGCGTTGCCATGGCCATGGGAGCATGTCCCCTAGCCTCTCCAGTGTGATGACGGTCAGGAGAAAAGGTAAGAGGGATCTGCGGCTGAAGCGTTGCCTGTGCTCAACAAGCGTGGCCACTGGGGGCCACCGGAGATTACATGTCTCCAGGGCACTGGCCAATGCTTGAACTTAATACATGGGGGGGGGGGGGGCACCGGCGTCAATTATGCTGGTGCACCTCTGCTCATGAGGCCATGCAGAAACAGCCTTAGTGATAATCTTGCTCATGAATGCAACATTCTTTCTCATGGAAGTATAATTTGCAGTTTGATGGCATGCTGACATCTTGGTCCTAAGAGCTTATTCAGCACATCCCATTAATTTCAATAACGTTTATTTCTGAGCAAAGTGGTTTAGGATGATAGCCATGTGCTCAGAAATTCAATGGAATGCTCAGGATATGCTACAACTATCCAGCTGCGAAACTCCTTCAATACATAAGTAGCTTCTGCTTGTGATGCCATCTGTCACCCATGAAGGATAACCATTGGGAGCAGACCGTATTCTCCTTCCTTTGGTGAGTTTCTGATTGTCCTTGGTTGCATCCACACATTGCTGGATACGGTGCAATTGTTCTGCTACAGTCAACCCAGCTGTAGCTGAATGAATGTGTAATATCCAGTGGTGTGTCGATGTAGGCCTTGCTGCCAGGATATCCAATTTATTGAGCACATTGATGGGTATGCCAGATTTGGGCCTGTACTTTGTCGAACAATTTCCTAACCATACCATAATGGTTCACTGATATGCTTCAGCTTTAGATTGAAAGTAACCACATGAGAAAGAAAAACAATTATTACCTGCATAGATAACAATTCCTGTGGCAACTTCTGTGTTCCTCAGTGTGCATCCACGAAGAAGAAGGCTTTCTCTATTAAAACCAATGCGTGTGAGATCAGGCTGCTCCCTATAAAGAAGAAGGGGATTTTTCCTTTCAATTTTCATTCCCTTGACAAGTTCATACTCATGATAAGACCAATTTATGTGCTACCAAGCTGCTCTCTACAAGGGCGATTTTCTTATTTTGTGTTCTCTTAAAATATGCACTAAGCTTCCGAGGCGATATCCATACCTCTGCTTTCTCTTGGGTGGAATGTGCTTTGGTTTTTAAGCATGCAGCAGTTTTGTGCCAGTGAGAAACCATAGCACAATCTCACCGTTATGAGAAATAAAATCTCTAGGTCACTGTGGCCTTGACAAGATCATGACGTCCATGCTTAATGCTCAGAAGCTGTTCTTGCTCCATTCATTTGCCGTTTGTTTGTCAATAACTTTCAAGCAGTGTTGCTTTTTTCTATAACCCTGCTATCAAACTGGCTTTGCAAAGATTCCAGGTTGTAAGAATATTTATCATAGAGTTATCTCACTATGTGCTTAAATCTAATAGGGAAGGGGGAGCTGGGAATAAACCTAACCCAGCCTGAGAATCGATGTGGAAAAATGTTGAACTTGGTAGACACAGAATTAAATTTCTAGTCAGCCATGGCTCTCACTGGGCAACCTTGGGCTGCTTACTTTTTAAAATCCTAACCTACCTCAGAATCAATAGGGTATATTTGTGAGTATAAAATGGAGGGGAGGTGAAATATATATGTCACCCTGAGCAGAAGGGTGAGATAAAATAACAGGTAGCTTCCATGCAACATTCTGGTATAGAACATGGGAAATGGGTCACAGCTGCTATTCATTCAAAGCATTTTCTTACTGTATTCTATCACATTTACAAATGCTGGCTTTCCCCAGAGATCTAAATAGGTTTTTGAATGACCATCATGCTGTCAAGCTAGACACCTGCAGAAGCCAACTGTTCAAATTTTTATGCTGTAAGTTACCAGTGCATGTGTACTGGGCCAGCATGGGTGAAATCTCAGCAAAAACAGCAACAGGTTCCAAATGATAAGTCTACTTAAATGGCAGATCCTTGTTTTGTGGTGCTGCTGAGATCTGGAAACAATGACTGACACCCAAGTGCAGAAATACTAGATTGTGGTCCTATCATGGATTATGGTGTGTGTGATGTGTGCTTCCCTAGTGGTCAGAAAAATCAGCTACCAACATCTAGCTACCAACAATAGTGTTGCTTCTGCCTCAGGCATTGAATACCAGGTGAAACAGGGTCAGCAGTATAGTTATCATCTGTCAGCCCTTATTTAATGGCTCCCACCAGCAATTATGTTGTGGTGTGAACTGGTTAGATAAAGATTGGTGTAGTGATGTTTAGGAAAGTTTTCTGAGCTGATTCTGGAATAATTTGTACATCTGATATAATGCTTGAAATGAAGTTTCCATATTTCACCTGACAAGAAATCTTTGAGACTGTATTTTGGGCATCGTATCAGAAACTGTATTTGGCTTGCCATCTAGCAGTCAAGAATCCATGGCAGAGTTTGTGTGTTTATTCAGTTTCCTTGTAGAAATGTGAAATCCCTTCAATCCATTTAGACAAAGGTTATTTTATATGCTTTTTATAGGGTTTATTCAATGGCATAGCTGCCAAGGGGGAATCTGGGAACAAACGCCCTGGGCGCCACCATGGGAGTTGTGTGTGTGTGTGTGTGTGTGTGTGTGTGTGTGTGTGTGTGTGGAGGGCGCAGGCGCGAGACCCAGGAGCCATTTTGGCTTGGGCACCATTCCCCCGCCCCCCTACGCCACTGGGTTTTTGAGAGACATTTTTTCCCCACAGTGATGCATTAGCCCTTCCAGGCAACCTGAATATGAACAAAAAAGACCTTTATTATATTTTTGCCAAGAACTGTAATTCCTTGACTCGGGGCACATGTATGGTGACAGCATGTCAGAAGTGACAAACTTGTTGTATACTTTACTATATGATGAATATGTTTTTATATGTTATTGTGTGACTTATTATAATGATTTAAATAAAGATTTAAAAAAAGAAGTGACAAACTTGCTGCACTGAATTTACAAAAGAATCTGATAATGATGTTGATACATGATACAAATAAAGGCTGAGATTACTCACATATAACCTTTAAATTCATTAAGATCATTGTTGGGTTTTTCACAAACAATGATGTTTTGGAATAAGTCTGGATCAAATTCAGCATTCTGCAAAATAAAACAAAGGAAAAAAGATAAGTTCTTGTTATGAAAACACCTGAAATGACTGTAGTATAAAGTGAAATATCTTGTATGATGCTTCTGATTAGGTGGTCCATTGAAGAGGAAATTATCAATCCATTGATTTGTAGAACGGAAATGGATCTATACCGATGCTGCAATGATAATATGAAGTAAATCAGTTATGCATTCCATGAAAGACTGTAGTATACTCTGGGACACCAATTGCTTATACTTGCATTTTAGAACAGGGGCAGGAGTCATTGTAAAACACTGCAGTGATCAGATGAGTTACACAGCCATACGAAGCAGGTATATCCTTCTAAGTCCACTGGTTTCAATGGTCTTATAAGAGGGTTAGGTATAAACCTAAAAGTGATAGCTTTGCCTGACGTAGAGTAGGATGCTTCAGCACATTTTAAGGAAATACAGTATTTCTTCTCATCCTGATGTTGCAGCGTTAACCTGGTCCTGTTTTATCTTTATCGGGCCCTTGTCAGTAATATATTTGAGAAATCACTCAGGAGTGTGACAAATGCAAGTGAAGTTACTGTCTTGTAACCTCAAGATTTATCCCCTGAATTTGGCTCAAAAGGAATAATTCAATGCACTGTTTCTTGAAAAGGCAACAATAATTACGGTAGTTTAAAAAAGGAGTGCAAGCATTTAAATTTCTATCACAACTGCCAATCAAATCCAAATTCACAGTCAGCCCAACATTTGTTCTTAACCTTTCAAATTTAAATGTGTCCTAATTTTACACCCAATTATGATGCAGATGCTCTTTAAAATCTACTGCTTGAATCCAAGTATGTCCCTGCACATCAGGAAGGCATCTCTGCCAGTGCTGATGCAGCCCCCTCCCCAAACCTGATTTTGTAGATCCCTCTTCCCCCACTGCAACTCATTATGCCACAACGCCCACCATTCAACTGTAGTAAACTCTAGAAAGGATCAATATCCCCAGAAGTAGCTTGGAGAGGGGGCTTCAATAGAATAGTACTTAAATCTAATAGGCAAGGGGGAGGGTTATGGGAACAAAAGTTTTCTTGGGGTCTTTTCATCCAAACCACTCTACTTACTTTGTGTTGTGGCATTTGCAAAACTACGGTTTATGCAGAGAAGTGCAAAATGTTGCAAAACATGACCAGAAATACATATGGGTGCCATAATTATTTCACTTAAAAAGCGAACAGAAAAAAAAAGGAACACGCAAGAACACATGATGGTATTTCAATTCTCTCCCAACTCTCCTGTAACTAGGTTTGACCCAAACAGCTCCCAGAAGCTCTCCTCCAGACCTCATCCTGCAGATGTTAATAAATGATTCAGGATGGTGAAAATCAAGGCAGATTGTGAAGTGCTCCAGGGGATCTCTCAAGCAGCCCCATCCTAAGAGGGGGGCTCTGAAGGGAAATGGTGAACAGCCGCACTGGTACATTTGCACTCCCCTGAGCACTTACCCTGGTGGAGGCGACAGATGCACTAGTGGACATGAGCCTTCCCGCCACAAAGCCTATAAGTTTGGGCTGTGGCAGGACTGTGCTGGTATCCTCCTTGGATACCAGCTTGAGGGGGCAGGCCAGGGCATTCCTGGGGGCAGAGTTGAGGTTTGTTGGCTCCCTCCTGGGGTTGAGGGCTGGTTGCACAGCACACTGACCCTCAGACATCTGCTGCCCATATGGTGGTGTATGTCCTTTCAGCCTAATGGTGCTTTCTGGTGGCTGCCAGCATCAGGGTTTTCCCCTGCTCCCCGTGCTGTTGGAAAGCCCTTTTGGATGCAGTGGAGTGCCACTGCATTGGCACCACAGCCCACCACTGGGGAGTTTGGATGTGGGCGTAAATGGGATAGTGCTGCCAGGTACCCCCTGGCAACTTGTGGTGGATGGGGAAATTCACTGCCAGCAAATGGAGGCCTGGGTCTCTGACTCAGGTGACGTGATGAGGCCAGGACCTCCTTTACTGCTGGTAAGTCTCCTCACTGGCTGGCTGAATGGCATTGGGGAGAAATGCCCCAAAGGGGAATTTCACACCCTCATCAGGGGTCTGTCAACCTTAAAATTGGGTGAGTGAGCATGGCAAATGAAGTGTAAGCAAATGAAATATGATGCACACTGGGACAAAAAAGGCTATCTTTAAGTACAGGCATATGGTGTTGGAATTGTCTGAGAAGAAAAGAGAACCCAGGATTAAATGAAAATGTCAACTCAGAGTGTGGCAGCAGCAGTGGTGTAGCACCAATGGGGCTGGGTGGGACACAATGCCCTAAGTGGAGCAGCGGAGGGGGCGTGGTGGAGTGTTTCAGGGCAGGGCGGGGGCGGACGGTGCCACAGCAGAGGCTCAGGGTGCGCACGCACCCCGGGCGCAGTTTCCCTCACTTAGCCTCCGGGCAGCAGTGAAACATCCCCTTGCTGGGCACTATTAGGAAAGGAATTCAAAATAAAATAACTTTCTGTAACACATCTATGATGAGGCCTTACTTGGAGGATTGTGTGCAGTCTGGTCACTGCATCCCCCCCTCCCCCCCAGGTATTGCAGACCTCAAAAATCTGCAGAGGAAGGCAAGCAAGATGATTAAGGGGTTGGAGCACCTTTCATGTGAGGAAAGGTGAAAGAATGTGGGACTTTTTGGTTTAGAAAAGACATCTGCCTCCCCATGATCCTGGTCCAAACCAAACATAACAAAATACATTCCATTGCTTGCTGTTACCATTAATTTATAGTAATAAAAGAATTGGCCTGTCTGTCCACCTGTTTTAGCAGAGAATAAAGCTAGGAGAGTCAAAATTGGCTACCAGTTTCAGGATGATTGTGGGAATTCAAAACTTGAAAATGATGGAATTGAAAAGAATTGGAATCACTTGGTCTAGGTAACGACTCCCCACCCCTGTGCTACTTGCAATGGAAGCTAAGGGTCTCTATGGCAAGCATAACTCATCAGAAAATACTGTTTCCTGATTGAAGTCACTAACTCCATAATGCAGTGCCATTGGAGTCACTAACTCCATAATGCAGTGCCAAAGATGAATAGAATTGGGACACCCTGAACCTGGCTGTCTTCACAGTAGGAAACATGTAGTAAGAGAGCTTTCAAGCAACCTGTCATATGCCTGTAATACTCAGATCCCCAAGCTGCTATGGAACGGTGCTGGATGACACGCTTTCTAAGCCAGACCTACCTCACAGGGTTGTTGTGAGGTTAAAATGGAGGTCAGGCGAATAATACAGTTTTGGTTACCCACTGGAGAGAAAGACTGGGTATGACATTTGCGGTAAATCTAATGTTTAATGACAGTAAAAAGATTACGTCATTTGTCCTATAGCAAAGTATCCTTTACAAAGGGCCATAAGATCTTCCATGAACACAGTAAGAAAGGAAACAACCCAGTGCCTGAACTGAACTCATAACTTCTATTCCATATGCAAAACTATTAAAACAGATTAATATTCCATTGCCACACACGAAAAGAATGGGGGAGGGATGGGGGAGGAAGAATCTTTTTACTACTTTCTTTGATCATGGAGAAATATTAACTCCTCCCTCTTATTAATAATATTAACAATAACTGTAGCATGCCAGCTTGTCTTGCTCCAGTTCTGGCTGGCTTTTGATGCACACAGCATGATTTGTAGGCAAATTTGGTTCAGCCTTGCAGAATGGCAAGTTTGTTGAGAGTCACAGTCTTATACTGTACTCAAACTTCTCTGCACCCCTAGTGGATGCAGCCGGAACTGCATTAAAAGGAAAACAGCTGGAAAGATGTTTGGTGGGACGCTGCATGAGGCTGGCTTCAGGTGACCTCCAGCTGACTTGGGTCCCCCAAATTTTGTCCCCTCAGTCCTTCACTCTCAGTGACTGTGAGATGAGAGATGATAGAGGTTTATAAAATTATGCATGGAGTTGAGAAAGTAGGTAGAGAGGTCTTTATTTCCTTCTCCCGTAAGACCAGCACTTGGGTGCACCAATGAAGCTGTTGAGCAAAAGATTAAGGGAATCAAAGGGAAATATATATGTCTTTATCTAACAAGTAATTAAATTTTGTGCCGTTTGCTCACAGCCTGGACAGCTTTAAAAGGGGTGTAAACAGATTCATGTAGGATAGGTCAATCAATTGCTTAGTGAATAAAGGGAACCTTCATATTCAGAAGCAGCAAGGCAACACAATCAGGTGATCTGGAGGCTCTTGGAAGTCATTTATATCCCTGTTTTACTCATGATGATGTCATTTCCAGATTTCAGAAATTGGCTTGCATTAAAAAGAAACTAGCTTGGATTGCTGAGCTCCAAATCTTTATCAAGCTGAGGGGCAGGGGTAGAGTTTTTCCATTGCCACATTTCCTATCGTTTGATATGACTTGGGTGCAGTGGTCTTTTCTTTACATCAAGTTATGACATTGGTACACACACAAGAGGGACCCTCAAGAAACCTGCAGGAGCAACTATTCCATGCCACCTTTGTTTTCTCTTGTCTCCCCTTACTTCTCTCAGTCTCTCACTCTTCCTCCCTCTATACCTGTCACTTTCTCTGTCTTGCCGCCCCATCACACTTTCTCTTTCTTTCTATTTCCCCACCTTACCGCTCTCTCTCTTTTTTCAAGCATCCCCATTCCAGCCTCCAACCTGCTTCTCCTCCCCCTTCCACAGCACTCTCAGTCGCACCCCCTCCTCTTCCCCACCACACAGCTGCAGTATCTCCTGGCATCACAATGGCTCTCCCAACGACAGGGATCAGTCCCTTAGGGTCACCAGCTCCAGGCTGGAAAATTCCTGCAGATCTGGGAGGGTGAGATTTGGGGAGGAAAGCAACCTCAGCAGGGTACAATACCATAGACTTCTCCGTCCAAGGCAGTCATTTTATCCAGGACAACTGATCTCTGCCATCTGGAGATGAGTTGTAATTCCAGATGATCTCCAGCCTTCAGGTGGATGCTAACACCTCTAGTTCCCCCGAAAGAAAAGGCTGCTTTGGAGGGTAGACTTAATGGCATTATACGAGGTCTCTCCTCTGATCAAACACCACCTTCCCCAGGTTCTACACCTCAAGTCTCCAGGATCTTCGCAACCTAGACTTGGCAGTCCTATCTCCATTCCACTCAACAGCTAACCTACCTTCATCTATCCCTCTGTCTTAAGTTTTGCATCTTCCCCCATCCTCTGACTGGTAGCTTTTACCATGGAAAACTACACACTACCGTCCTGCCTTTCATAGGGCAGTTTCACAGCAAGTAGCCAGGCCTTGCTACATTAAGCAAATTGCAGGGTATTAAATCACCCAGAGGCTGCTGCCAGGCCTTGGGTTGTCATTCTCCAGATAGGATCTGGAGATCCCCCTCAGAATTATGATTAAACTTTAGATGACAGAAGTCTGTCCCACTGGAGAAAATGGCTGCTTTGGAGGGTGAACACTGTAGCATTACACCTTGATGAGGCCTCTTTCCTTCCCAAATCCTGGCTTTCTCAGACTTCACCACAAAATCTCCAGGAATGTACCCACCTGGAGTTGGCAATCCAAGCCAGTGAATCCTCCCTCAAAGGACAAAATAGGCCCAGAAAGGACCCCAGAACCAAGTCTGAAATCTGTGGTTGCCTAGCAATGAACACTGAGGGAATTTACTGCTTAAACCTACAGGTACTTATTTAATCATTTTCAGCTTTTTGAACTCTCCAATGACTTTTTTGTTAAAGATATCTTTTTTCCCTGCAAACCCAGGACCCTTTTCAGGCTTGCAGAAATATGCGCCTTTCCTGTTCACAGCTCTAGTCGCTGGATTTAAGTATCCAAAGATTTGGCTGACTTTGTTATTAGAGTATAAGATATATTATAAACAAGCTTGCCTGCTTTGTCAAAGCTAGAGTGGCTTGTAGGCTCAAGTTTATTATGAAATGCTACTCAAGAGAACGTGGACTGCATGACATCCTTCGTAACAAATCCTTGAAAGCTTGGCTCCATTTTCTTTTGGATTGGATTTTCCTTGTTTAAGCAGTCTATTGGGAAAGGATTTTAACATTATGTGGCTATCATAATTTGTCTTTGAACTCACTTCAAATGGAACTCACCACAAGGCTTTCATTAACAGTGGGAGTTACCACGCAGACTTAATTATCAATTTTCATTTGTATTTTTGTATTTTGTGTATTGCCTTGTTATGCATCCTAAACATTGATCTTCTGTGCTTTCAATGAAGCTGATTTTTACTTGACTGTAATTCCACTTTGTCTGGTTTATATTTGTGACCCAGCAAGCTATGCACCCATCTACTGTGGATGTCAGTTCATCAGGAGCCCATTTTTTTTTGTCACGGGAAAGCAAAGACAGGAAGGGTATGTTTTCAAGCATCTGGCAAGCCCAATAAATGGCTGCCAGGTTGCATTTGGCTTAGTGGTTGACAACTTGGACAGGCCTGGATTCAGGCATGTTTGCTCATAAAGTTGTATACCACATAGTATACGACTAATGTCTGTTCAAATTCAGTGTGTGTCAATATTTTCTACTGAACTGTAATAATCTCCCACCACATTTCTGTATCTCAGCAACAAAGGCTTGAAGCTGGTTCTGAGCATCATTTTAGAATGCTTTTATAAGCAGAACCCCAGTCACCTTGGATCCTGTACTTGGAGCTAACATTAGGGCCTTTAGGTTAATGGTCTCATGCAAGCCAACCAAGTAACATGTTGTAGACAGGAACATCTGTTGAAGAAGTGATTGTATTAAAGACCCTCCTCTAGCTGGGAAAGTTCATGGTTTTTTTGTTTACATGTGTTTGCATCAAAAAGAAAAGCAGAAAGGTAAGCTGGATAAGGCCTACCTGATTAGAGAATCCTTTCACTACTTGTCGTTGTTTAAGATTGGTTTCCCCATCGAGGCTTGCTGTTTCCAAATGACAGATCCCATTCTGATCAGAGGAATAGAGCAGCAGGATGTCAGCGGGGATTATCTCATTACACTGCAGTTGCACAAAGTCTCCCACGCGCACATCTTTCCAGCACTTTTCAATGTAGGTCTTTTTGCTTCTGTTAAGAGAAAAGAGAAGACAATTGGATACTCCCACTGAGACCCAAAACTTCTTTGTTTAGGGCACAGGACACCGGCTTAAGCTGAATGCTTTTTAAAATTTATCATATCTAACTGCTACTGTTCACCCAAATCTTTCAAGGCAGTTGCTCAAGACTGTGTCTCAAGACTGTGTCTGGCCCAAAGTCACCCAATGAACCTTCAGGGCCGGCAAGAGATTTGAACCTAAGACTTTCTGGTCCAACAGACAAGATTAATTGCACCACCTCTATCTGGATACACACACTAAGGGTGGATTTAAGTGAGAATAGCTTGTATGAACCTTCTCCCACTTCTGTCACCCAAGCTATTCCTGCTGTAGTGACCACAAGCATAGCAGCTGATATGGGTGCAGAAGTTGTGCAGAATGATAATTTGTTACATGAACAGCCTGTCAAAGCTAAATAATAGCTTCTTCTGCAATAGTTGCCACATTGGCTGGAGGGCACTAAGGAGTAATCTATACATATCTAAAAAGAAATCTCATGGGACAGGGCAGGAATGGCTTAGGGCTGAGGCAGGTCAGTACTAAGCCACCAAATGATCTGTGGAGTAATTATATTTGAGACTGCAAGGGGGAGATCAAACATTTGAGTGTCCCTGGCACCCTCGACACATACAAGGTGAGCATATCTGGAAGGTTGTTTTAGCCTAGTCTTTCCAGTAACAGGCCAGTGTCACATGAGTAAGGAGTGGGTTTTTCTTTAAAATGCAGGTGACCTATCAGCTGACATAAAACTGAGTCAGACCTTTGATCCACCTAGCCCAGTACTTTGACTGACAGCTATTCTCCACAGTCTAAGGCTGAAACCTTTCCCATGCCCAGAGCAAATGTACCCACATTTGCCCTGGGCATGGGAAAGGTTTCAGCCTTAGATTGTCTAGATGTCATAATAGGGGTGGGTGGTGGGTGGGGAACCAAAGGATTTAGAAAGCTACAGGCAGCCCCAGGAGTTATGGGTGCAGAGCAAAGAGGAAGTCAAACCAGTACACCTCCTATGCATGTCTACCATGTCTTCTCAGAAGTAAGTCCCACCATCTTCAATTGAAATTACTGTCAGGAAAGTTTGCTTAGGATTGCAGCCCTTCATAATGAGCTGGTTGATGTTGCACTATATTTGTGTATATATTTTGAAAGGGATACACCAACATATTAAATCACCCACGGCACCAAAAACCCTTGTGTGGGCCCTGTCCATGCTTGTTACTTTTAATGTGTGTTGCCAGAGACTGAATTTGACTGTGGTCTGCCACCAATATAGGACAATGGCTGTAAAATTACAAATTTGTGCAGACTTGTAAGAAGTGCCACTAGGTTTGCTGGGAGTAATTGTTGAACAGGAAGATGGTGACAGGTTTGCAAGCCTTGCATTGGTAGATGGTGTCACTTCCAGTGCAAAACTGGAAGTCACGTCATGATGTTGGGACTATGCTCTAGAATTTACCCAAAACTCTATGAGCTAACTTCCGATTTTGCTCTGGAAGCAATTCTTTGCCTCCACCCCTTTCGTACTTGGTGGCCTATGAAGCAGTGGCAAGAAATGGGTGTAACTGCCTGGAGATCTCCTGCTGGACTCTATGTTTGCCAATCAAACCACTCATTTGCTTATCCTTGCAACAAATGGGTTTACCCTTCAGAGGCATATCTAGGGTGGGGCAAACCAGGGCACATGCCCTGGATACCACCCCTTGAAGAGGGCAGCAGCTCGTGCCCTGTAGCCTCTGAGTATTCACTGCTGAACTGAGTCCCATCCAATATTCCATCTGGGGTTTGGAGGCAGGGCACACAGTGGAACACTCAATCCCACCAGAATGAGCTCAACATTCAACTGGTTGTGCCCAAATATCATGTGAAGTTTGGGGCCAGGCATACCTGTTCAACCCTGAGTTTAGCCTTCCTGGATCAAGCTTTAAATTGCAAGCTTCAAGCCTGCAGTTTAAAGTTCAGCCCAGCCAGGCTGAGCTCAGTGTCAAGCGGAGCAGTCACTCTGCCCGGCTCCAGCTTTATACTGTTGGCTCTACCCTCCCAAGTTCTACCTGGATCCAGCAGCATAAAACTGGAGCCAGCTAGAGCCAGTGCACAGTTTGATACTGAGCTCAGCCTGGCTGGTTGAGCTTTAAACTGCAGGCATCGAGCTAGGCTGAGCTCAGCATTGAACTAAGCATCAGACTAAGCAGTTGCTCTACCCAGCTCCAGGTTTATACTGCTGGCTTCACCCCCAAGCTTCACCTGACCTTTGAAGGCAGAGTTTGGAGGAAGAGTCAGCACTATAAAGATGGAGTCGGGCAGAGCAGCTGCTTAGTCTGATGCTGAGCTCGAAGCCTGCAGTTTAAAGCTGGACCGAGCCCAATGTTGAACAGTCCATGGCCCTCACACAGGTGGAATTGGGGGTGGAGTTGGGTATGCCAGTAGTGCTTGCCCTGGAAGGCATTTTCTACAGATACACCCCTGTGACCTGGCAATCATTTTGAAACAAAGAAAGATGATATTTTTCACCACCAAGATCTGTTCAATTCCTAGAAGGTTTCTTGGCTTATGGAAATACATTGAACATTTTTTTAGCATTTTTTTAAAAAGGGACATCTACATTTATGCAAACTTTCTTTAAGCTTCCACCCTGCTTTCCCACAATTAACCATAATCTCTGACCCAAAACTAGAAATTTGTTACAGGAAGTAATTGAAAGGGTGTGATGGTAGATGCAGTGACCGTTGTTCTCACATCTGCTGAGAAGCAGTAGATTGCATAGATCAATATCCTCATCAGCAACATCATGGGTAGAAAACAAAGTATGTATTTGTTAGGGAAACAAACCTTTGAGGAGGGATTGTAAACACTTTAAATGACAGGATTTAAAAGTCTCAGATGACTGTGATAAATTGGAGTGTTATGCTACAATCGATACAGGGGAGACAGATGTAATGCTTCACACCAAGGGAAGAAAAATGGTTCTACTTTGCTCAGCATTTTAAAGTCTGGGACAGAAAAAAAATGAAGAGCGTTACATGGGTAAAGTTAGCACATCCTGGTTTAGAGGAAGTTTGCATACTGCTTTGAATGCTGCATTTTAATAAGAATGTTATCTCCTATTTTATGAAGTTTGATTCCTGTGCAGCAATAGGTGTGTATCATGGTGTGCATCAAAAACTTCTTAGTTTTCTTCACAGGTAAGTCTTTTCCCAAGTGTAACTAAGGGCAACTTTAATTATGTGTTTGAAAGCATATATTTCACTATAAGGTGCTCTCTGCCTGACAAATGCACCTTAGCTCTTGGCAGAGAGAGATGAAACTATTAGTCTCGGTAATGCCTTGAGGCTAATGAATTTGAGGGCTCCTTTCTCTGGTGGCCTAATATAGGAAAATCAACTGGGGCTATAGAAGGTAATTGAAATGTCAATAAATACTACACAAATTTGGTCCTGGGGGTTTCCAGCCTCCAGGTTGGGCATGGAGATCCCCTGGAATTAACAACTGATCTCCAGGCAATAAAGATAAATTTCCCAGGAGAAAATGGCTGTTTTGGAGTGTAGTCTCCTATGGCATGGTACCCAACTGAGGTCCTTTTCCTCAAAATGCACACTCTCCAGGCTTCACCTCTAAATCTTCAGGAAATTCTCAGCCCAGAGTTTCCCAATTGGATTCCAGATGGTCATGACCCTTTCCGCACATGCAGAATAATGCACTTTCAACCCATTTTCAATGCAATTTGAAGCTGTGCAGAATAGCAAAATCCACTTGCAAACAGTTGTGGAAGTGGATTGAAAACGCATTATTCTGTGTGTGTGGAAGGGGCCTATGTTTCTAGTGTAACAAAACAGCAGGCCTTTGCCTAATCACAGACAGTGCAGGACTTTGCATTTAGAAAGGAAAGAGCCTGATCTCCACTATTTCCCAGGGGCCAAATCAGAACTAGAGGTCCAATAATTCAAAGCACAAATACAGGGGCGTAACGAGGCAAATTGTAGCCCTGGGCAAAACCTGAGTTGGATGCCCTCCCCCCCATGGGCGGCCACTCTGCCACAACCAATTTATTTTTGCACCAGGACATTGGTGCATGCAGGGGTGCATTTTTAGATATATCAGCACCAAAATTTTAGTGTATCATCAGGAGACTGTCCTTATGCTACCCCCCAAGTTTGGTGAGGTTTGGTTCAAGGAGTCCAAAGTTATGGACTCCCAAAGGGGGTGCCCCATCCCCCATTGTTTCCAATGGGAGCTAATCCCCAAATTGTGTGCCCTATGCAGCCCTTTGTCTGGAGTTAGGTCAAAACTCCTTGCACTCAGCCGCTTGGCTGAGGGCTTTTAGATTCTGGCTGCAAATTCATTTTCTCTCGGACTGTAATTCCCTAGTCCACCATCTGCTCTCTGACACCCATTCCAATCCCTGGTTTTCCATAACTGAAGAAAAAATGGCCTCTATTGGACTGTCAGTGGATTCACTTTGCCTTTTGTCCTATTCAGAAGCTTATAGAAAATTAAAAGATCAACTATTGGATAGAGAGTTCTCTACCCTAATCACCGCAGCCAAGAAAACGTGCTCCCCCCTGTATTTCTCTCTCTCATTTGAACGGGGCCACTTGGCACACTACCTGTATTGCTTAATAAACCCTGCTCAAAGGAGAGCCATAATGCTCACCAGGTTTAATGTTATGCCTTCTGCCTTGTTACATGGCAGATTTAATAAGCAAGAAAAGACTGAAAGATTGTGCCCATGTAATGATGGCTCAGTTGAATCTCTGGCCCACCAATTACTACACTGTCTCAGATTCAAGGAAATCAGATCCAAGTATGTGAATCTTACTCCTTTACATTTACCAGATCTCCCCGATTTATTTAGATTACACTACTTGTTGGATAATTCTGATCCTTCTCTCTGTATGATAGTGGCAGACTTTCTCCTGGAAATTACTAAACACCAGTAGATTTCCTTCAACCTAACATTTATTTCCTGTATTGTATATGCTTTTTAATCTGTTTTTATTATTGTTGTACTGTTGTCTATGCCAATAAAGGCTTGCAATGGGAGCTAATAGGAGATGGGGGCTACAGTTTTGAGGGTCCATAACTTTGGCCCCCTGAACCAAACTGCACCAAACCTGGGGGGTATCATTAGGGCAGTATCCTGATGAGACCCTAAAAGTTTTGAGACTGTGCCTTCAGAAATGTGCCCCCCCAGCCTGCAACCCCCATTGACAGCAATACAGAAAACTCAATGCAGAACAAAGATTCTTGGGCAAATTTCTGGGATGTTCCTGAAGGGGGCGCATTTTTGGATGTATCAGCACCAAAATGTCAGGGTATCATCTGGAAACTGTCCTGATGGGACTCCCCCCAAGTTCGGTGCAGTTTGGTTTAGGGGGTCCAAAGTTATGGACCCTCAAAGGGGGTGCCTCATATTCCCTTCTTTGCTAAGGAGATGGGGGCTACGGGTTGCAGTCGTTATAAAGGAACCTATTTACCTTTTTCCTGTTCACATGCGTGCTGTGCAGGCAGTGATTGGAGCCCATGGAAACCATCTGGGTTGCTTTCGTGCCTTTTTCTTGAGGACACTTCTTTTTTATTTCCTGCAACGCATACGTAGCTGTGCAGGCATTCAGAAATGAACCCCCGCAGCCATGCCGATTGTCCCATAATACCATTGGTTGCACATGTGCAACATACAAAATAAAAAAAGAAAAAGAGGCCTCCATGCAGCGGCAGGGCAATGGCAGACAGATTCTCCTTAACTGCGGCCAGCACAGTGGAAATAAGGGAAATAAAGTGCCTCCTGTCTGGCTGTTCACGTGGGAGTGGCTTCAACTCAGAATTTTGTAAAAAGATCACTTGTTTAACAATTTTTGAAAATCCTGAGTAGAAGGAAATAAAATGGGGCAGACTCGTTTTGGGGATAAGACCTGTGCAAAGCCCCCCCCCCCTTCAAAATGGTTTGTATTGTGTCCTACACCTGTGATATTTGCCCTGTGTGGAATCCACCACTGTGAACTTCTTCCAACCTACTATCACCTGTATATCCAGAGGCATTTGAACCCCTGAATTCCTCTGCTAGGAAGCAACATCCAGGGGTGGCCTTGGTCTCTATGTATTCTTATTGGCCTTCCAGGAGAAAGAGCAGCTGAGATTTACCTTGGCTGGCATTGCTGCCTGAGAGTGGGGCAGAGAATGGAGCAGGCTCAGCACTGGCATCCAGCCCAGCATGGGGCTGGACTACCCAGCTGCCGGTACGAGCGAGTTATGTGCCTGGAGGAGGCGAGGTTGCGGCCTTATATGGGCAGGTCAGGCCATCCCGTGCCTCTTCTTGCCCAAGCACCGACGGCCTCTCCCACCCTCCCTCTCCCGTGGGTCTGAGTTTTTGTTGTTGTTGGCATTCTGATTATGGTGATTGTTGTTGTTATTTGCATTTCATCTGGCACAGCCTGGCAGGTTGCACATGGACACTGATCTGTTCAGGGTGGAGAAGCCTGTGTGCTGGCCCTCCCCATTTGGTGGGTGCCTCCATAAGAGGACTAGTTGTGGAGCGAGCCTGTGAACCACATGCCCAGGTGGGGGCTGCTGGTGGCTTGTGCCCCCTGGCAGAAAGGGGAGTTCATCCCGAGGCCAGTGTCCAGATGGATCCCACTATCTTGCTGCTCTGGGTGGTGTTTTCCCACATGCATCGGGCTGGAGGAAGATTATTACTTGGGGACAGCAGACGTGTTGCCCACGTTATTACTGGGGGACAGCAAATGTGCTGCACAGTGCCAGATCTGTCCCCTATGCTGCGCATCTGCTACCTTTTGCCGGCACACCAATAAAATAGCTGTGGCCAAATTTTACCCACACAATGAGTTTTTTGTGTCTCCTTCTGCACCCTTGGATCGCTTCCTCCCCTCCTTGGGCAGCAACTAGGTGGACACTCTGTAAACCAGGATTCTGGACTAGATGGACTACTGGTCTCATCCAACAAAGAATGTCTTATGTTTTTATGACTGAGAAGATTTATGGGTTTCCTGAAAGGGTGTCTGTAACACTGAATCTAAACAAGGTGTCAACAGATAAAATTCTACAACAGCTAGGCCAACTGAAAACTAAGCTGAAAACTCCAGGTCCACCTGAAGCTTTTTACAGAATTCAAATGTGACATTGTTGATCTACTAACTAATACATGCAACTTGATGCTAAAATAGGTCTGAGTGCTAGATTGCTGGAAAATAGGAAATGTCACACTGATTTTTTTTTAATGGTCTACTGGGGATCCAGGCAATTACAGGCCAGTTAGTCTAACATCTGTTCCAAGTAAATTAATAGAAACTGTTAATAAAGAGAGAATTATTAAGCACATTGAGCGACAAAGTCTACAGAAGAAAAATCAGCATGCTTTCTACAAAGGGAAGCCCTACCTTGCTAACCCTTTTGAGCTCTGAGCAGGTTAACTAGCAAGTGGCATGTAATTTGGTAGACTTTATATACTTGAACTTCCAAAAGGCTTTTGACAAGGCTCTTTACCAAAGACTCCTGAGTAAGATTAATAGCTGTGGGATAAGACAACAGGGGTTTTTTATATATAGATCAGAAGTTAGTTAAACAACAGGAAATAGGGAATAGGAATAAATAGACAGTTGTTGCAATAGAGGGAAGTCAACAATCCCACAAGGATGGATAGTTAGAACAGTGCTATTTATCTATGGTGCAGCCACATTTGGAATACTGTATATAGTTCTGGTCATTGTTTCTTAAAAAGGATACTGCCAAGCTGGAAAAAAATGCAGAAGAGGCCAGTCCCTTATTGGAGCACCTTTCCTAAGAGGAAACATTAAAAAGTTTGGGATTTTTCAGTTTAGAAAAAAAGACAGTCATGGCAACCCTATGAATCCAAAAGTCATGAACAGCCTTGCTTAGGTCCTGCAGACTGAAGGCCGTGGCTTCCTTTATAGAGACAACCCATCCCAGGTCTTCTGCTTTTCCTGCTGCCTTCAACTTTTCCTAATATGATTCTTGACTTCTCATAATGTGACCAAAGTATTTCTATCTGTTCAGACATTTCAGTTTATAGGGACAGTTCAGACTTTACTTGATATAGAACCCACTTATTTGTCTTTTTGACAATCAATGGTATCTGTGAAAGTCCCCTCCAACACCACACTTCAAATGAATTTACTTTCTTCCTTTCAACTTTCTTCATTGTCCAGCTTTCAGACCCACAAATAGTAATAGGGATACTATGGCATGAATTAATTTGATCTTGACTGCCAGTGACTCAGCCTTTCACTTAAGAACCTTTTCTAGCTCCTTCATGGCTGTCCTTCCTACTCTCAATCTCCTGCTGATTTCTTGGTTGCAGGTCTCCTTCAGGTTGATGATGGAGCCAAGGAAGTGAAAGTCTTCAACACTTTCAATTTCCTCACTGTCCACCCTAAAGCTGAGTAATTCTCCAGTAGTCATTACTTTTGTCTTCTTGATGTTCAGCTATAATCCTGCTTCAGCAGTTTCTGCGTTCACCTTCAGCAGTAGTCATTTCAAGTCTACGCTTGAAGGGAGGCATGATAGAGGTTTTAAAATTATGCATGGGGTGGAGAAAACTGATTGAGAACTTTTTCTCCCTCTCCCATAATACTAACACTCAAGGGCATCTAATGAAGGGAGCTAGACAGAGTCTGGAGGAGAGTTCTATCAATGGCTACCAGCCATGGTGACTAAAGACCACCTCCAAACTCAGGGGGCAGTATCAGAAGTCAACATGCCTGTTGGTCTTCCAAGATAATTGGTTGGCTGCTGTGTGAAACAGGTTGTGGACTAGATGTAACACTGATTTTTTTACATTCTTAACACAGCTGCTCATGGTAAGGCAGATTCCTCTATGCTGACGGTGGTGAACCTTTGTACATGAATGTTATGGACTACAATTCCCATCAACCCCTAGAGCCAGTGGTGTGAGCCAGTGTTAATGGACTACCTTTGTACGCCATGCTGGCATGGACAGTATGGCAACCCATCCCATCAGCCCCTGCCAGCATATGTGCTGGCCTTATGCTGGCGTGATACTCCAATGGCATTCGCCACCTCTGCTCTAGGCCAAGGATTAATGGGTCAGAATCATGCTGATGCTCTATTGTCTTGTTATAGTCATAAACAAAATATATTGAATGGTGATAAAATGCATATGCTGTATTGTGGAAGTAGTTTAATCAAGCTTTGGAATGAAAAAAAGTACAGGCACATGAAACCGTTCTTTGCCTGCAAAGAATTCACCAAGGTGAAAAGAGATTTTTGGCCCACTTTATACAAAGCACTGAATGTAGCAAGTGTGGCATTGTCAGTGATTAAAGAACTGCTTGGGTTCTCTGCCTGCACATTTTTTCTTCCAGCAGTTTTGCTTGGGAAATACTTTCTCACTGATAAATGGAAACCTGCTGCATTAATTCACTGCTGGGAGTGATTTGAATGTCACAGCAAGTCTGTTACTATCATTCTGTGAAATATCTATTCCCTTTAGGGCTGAACTCTGGTTAGCTCCAGGTATGGAAGCTGCTGAGACAAACTGAACAAGAAGACGCCACCGGCCCCTCAGACAGAAATTCCACCTGATCCTAAGCAAATGACCATACAAATCACTTGGGTTTCTGTTGCTGTGAATTGAATAATAGTTGTTTATTAGCCAAGAAACATTAAAGGAAAGGAACAGGATTATTAATACTAAATAACATTTTACTTGACTTAGGAGTCATACAATGCACACTGCAATGGGATACAATATAAAAAGATAGGGGTGGGGAAACCAAGCAGAATCAGGAAAACTCCCCAGCCAAGGAAACTATTCAGAACACTGATCTTGTCCCATTTCCTCTCCTTCTGCTGCTGCCCTCTGGGGGAAAAAAAGGAAACAGGAGAAAAGGGGCAGATTGGACAGTTGAAATGACCCTGGAGATTAATTCCAGACTGGCCCCACCCAAGATTGAAAGTAGAGATCAAAGGGCACAGAACTGCCTAGATCTTTTGGGAGCAATCTTCAGCAGGCTGTTTCATGAGGCAAGTCTCATTTTATGCAATGAGGCTTATTCCCAGTTTTCTTTCCCCATGTCATACATGTTTTTTGAAAATTTGAGCATATAACATGAATTAATTCCAATATCTCATAGCCCCATAGCATACATTTTAATGGGAATCACAACTACTTTCTTTCTTTACAAACATTTTTTCCAAGTGTATAGCTATGTCTGCAGACTGCGAATTCATGCATTGGATTAAGTAGATTCTAGCTATAAAAGCTAAAATTACAATTCATGTAATTTCATGGTGGCATACCACTGCTTTTTAGTTTTGGCAAAACAAACATGACTGCCCCTCTAGAATCTACCTCTTCTAATCACTCAGTTTGAGGCAAGATTTCAACGTAGGCTGAGTTTCTGATGAAAAACATTTCTGGGCATGACCAAATTGGTGGACTCCACACACATAAATATAACGTCTTTAGGACATTATAAAAAGATCTGTTTTGGCATTTGGTGTTCCCACAGCATGGGAGAGCACAAGTGTTATCACTTGTTACCAGCCAAAACAGATCTTTTTCCCCCACCTGCTGCTCAGAGCTCTTGCCAGTTTCACAGTGATGTGCATCATTTTGTGTGCTGCAGTAGATTCTCTGTGGAGATTCCCCATGGAGGTTTCCTCTGCTTGCAGCTCATCTCTTTGCTATTTCACTGTAAAAAGTAGATGAATAAAGTCTGCTTAGCCTAGCTATTCCTTGCATGTGTCATTTCCCTTTTTTTTGTTTTGAGGGAGATGTCTACGAAGCTACGCCAACATGATTAGAGAAGCTGCAATATGTGCATATTTGTGTCCCTGTAGCTTTGCAGACATCCCCCTCAACAAAGGGGGGAAAAAGAGGAAAAAACGACACGTGCATGGGATTGCTAGGCTAATCAAACTGTATTCATCTACTTTTTACAGTGAAATAGCAAATGGATGAGCTGCAAGTAGAGGGAACCTCCGTAGGGAATCTCCATGGAGAATCTGCTGCAGCACACAAAATGGAGGGTATGAGCAGCAGAAACGAAAGTAAGAGGTTTGGATGGGAAAAATAAAGCATTTCCAGCTTGCTGGCATTCGCTCAGGCAAGAATCGTCTTCAACCCAGATTGGGGTGGGTGGTGGGTGGGGAAGATCACTAGTTTAGTGATTTTGGAAAAACCCGGGTTGAGAGGAATATAACAGGTTGAACTAGTTTTGGGGGAAAGAGCTGTGTGAAATTCTTCACCAAAATGCTATTTATAACATCCTAAAGATGTTATATTTGTCTTTCCCTAAGCACTGAAAAAATGCACTCTCCTTTCTTCTGCCACACATTAATAATTCGGCAGCATACTTAAAGATGCAGAGGAAGCAGTGGTATCACTGAATTATATATTTAAACTCCTCTGTAAAAATGAGTATAGGTTAGCTACATGTGGAGTTGCCAATTTCCAGGTGGTGGCTGGAGATCTCCTGCTATTACAAGTAATCTCCAGGCGACAGAAATCAATTCTCCTAGAGAAAATGGCCACTATTATTACCATACCACTCCTGTGCGCTAATGTAACAGGGGGGGGGGGGTTGCTTCTCTCAGGAGTCTTAGGTTAGCTTGCGTTGCTTCAGACTAGTAAGGTGATATTGGTTCTGCAGAGAGGCCTTCTCTAGCAACGCCATGTTACCTAAGGTATGGTTTTTCAGTGCTCATGCTCTCAGTCTGTCTGTCATGTCAGCACATTTTCACAGCTCCCCAACTTCACGGAAGAAAGTGTTCCCAAAAAGACACAGTATCCTAGCTGAATAAAATACCCATTTCAGCCACAAGACAATTGCTGATGCCATTCCCTTCCTGATTGTCTTAACCCAAAAATTCTCCCTCTGGTAACTAATGTCTTGTGACCACCTTACAGAACTCCATTGTTTTCTCAACAACATCCACCCAGAATTCTCCCAAAGGCTGACCCACCAGCCCCTAAAGGTAGTCCTGCCACTCCCCAAGGTGAAGTTTTACCATAAAAGTCTACCCCCAGAAACCTTTGTTCCAGCCCCATTGACATCTTTCCGTCTCTGTTGCTGTGCCTAATACATTGCATCCCCCCTGGAACCAGATGCTGGTCATTTGGCTCTGGACCCTGGATCTTCTTCACTTCACTGTCAGGTTGTATCACCCATCTGCCCCATATCCTATTTCTATTCCAAAATTTATTTTTCCAACCTATCTATAACTTAGGAACTCTCTCTGTGTGTTTGCTGAATTGAATCAGATGCTTGTGTAACCCCTTCTCTGAACCATAAAAATGGTCGAATTTGTATCGCATTCCTCTCTGTGGATTTTCTTCTGAGAGTTTCTCCCCATATACACAGGTATTAAAGATCTCCTACCCAAGCCTCTTGCAACATTTTAAAAGCAGTCTGCTCTGAGCTAATTTCCCCACTATTCTGAGAGTCTGTCTCCACCTTGGGTAACACTTTGGAAAGTGGACGGTATCACATTATACTCCACTGAAGTCCCTCCTCTCCCCAACACCACCCACCCTAGGCTCCGTGACCAAAATTTCCAGGAATTTCATAATTCAAAGCTAGCAGTTCTAACTACACGCCATGCACCTTCCACAAGAATAAAACAAGAGGCTTGCTGGATCACACTAAATGTCTCTGTAGTCCAGTGGTGCATTACTCATTCTGGCCAGCCAGGTGCTTCTGAGAATCCCACCAGCAGGGGGCTAGTAATAAAACTTATGCGGGGCATATGTTTGTCATTCTTTTTAGCAGTAACTGCACCTACATGGAGGTTGGTCTCCATTTCCCCTTTCAAGCTGGAATTCTGTTTCTTGGAGCATCCACATGATGTTGTGCTCTAAGACACCATTTTTCCATCTATGCCACTGGAAGGCTTTCTCAGAGCTTTTAAAGAAATTAGCCGCTGTTATAGTGGTGCACCTGTGACTGATTTTAAAAAGCCTTTAGAGGTATGGCAGGGAAAATGACAGCTGATAGAAGGAAGGGCACAGAAAACTCCTATGTAGAAATCAGTGGCAATGAATGCAAAATGAAAAATCTTCAATATGTGGATGTAGACAGTATGGGATTTAGTAACAGGAAACCATGTGCATCTCTGTGTGTGCACAAACACATACACATGTCTGTAATGTGAATATGAAAAGTTGATATGAAAAGTTAAACGTTTTAAAAGTTAAACTTTCAAAAAAATGATTGATTTGCATTCAGTCCTGTTTCTTTTTGTATGACATTTAAGAAATGGAACACATCATCTCTAGCAACATTTTTGAGAACAGCTCCTGAACCCAACCTCAGGAGATATAGAGTGCCTTTCAGTTCTCAACCATTGTAAAGAGCTGACTGGTTTCATAAAAGGATTATTCTTAATGACATGATATTTAACTACACTACTCCGATATAAACCAAGCTATCTGCTGCTGTTCTAGATTTACACCAGGGTTTTGTTGCCATTAGAAGAGACTATCTTTGGAACCAACTGATCATAGGTGCATAGATTCTAACTTGTTCTCTTTATTAGAGCTTTATTAAAATAATCTCCACTTTAGGTTACATTAGGGATGTAACAGTGATGTATTGATCCTTTTCTGCCTGCTCGAAAAGTCTGACTTCTTTTTTCTTCATTCCTGCTCAAATTTGCTTTATACATTATTGAGAGAGTTGATATTTTGAATAAAGATTCCTATAAGACTACATAAATGTTGGATTAGCTAACTGAAGTATTTATCGGCAGCATGTGCCACAGAGAATAGTTAGCAGCTGCTTATTGATTGCCAATGCAAAAATATTATGTATTATTAATAATATATTAATACCACCCCAATCAACAGAACAATTCCCTTAAAACAAACAATGAGAAAATGGAAGTGGAATGATCTCACCCCAATGTTAATATCATTAAGGGTTCCAGTTTCACTTTCAGATAGTCCTGCATCTTCCCAATGAATCCTTGGGAGTAGTTCAAGAGCACCACATAAGCATTACATCCAGATATGGCTCTGACTTTCACCCTGCTCACCTCTCATCTGTCTAGTGCAGTTTACAGGCTTCAGGTTAACTGTTTTTCTCAGCCTAGCCTACCTTGGCAAATTTCTAAGCAGAACATTCGGTTTGCAGTTGAATTCTGCAAAATAGCGCTTATATCTACCTATGACCTGCCACAACCCCCCAAAGCACTGAAATATTTACAAAAAGAGTCCAAGCTACTTGGGTTGTTCACTCCAGCTTATGCTGCAAATCTATGCAATGCATAGCACTACTTTGTCCTTTCACAAATATGTCCCATAAGATACATGCAGTATACCTCTGTAAAACAGCCTCAGTATTTATAGATACCATTCAATTCCCAATTTACACTCCATTATTTGGAAAAGCAGCATAAGGGCAATGCTTTGAAGTAAGTGCATTTCAGTTCAATCAGGAAATCCATGTTACATGAAATGACTATTTCTTAAGCTTTAAGCCTTGGGACACAATCATGTTACACAGCCCAGTCAAGACAAACAGCTTTGCTGGGTACAAATTCTCAGCTGTGTGGTTAGGGAAATTTGTAGTCTTGCCAGGTGACAAGGCCTTTCCACACAACTTTACTCCTGTCACAGCTGCTGAGGCAAAGAAAGCCCCCAAATTCAATAAGGACGAAACCAGCAGTGTTCTTCTTCCCTTCAATTTACTTCCTTCTTGAGGATCTGTAGTGTCACTTAGTTGCTCTCTGATCAAAGTTCATAGTAACTGCCTTTGTCCTCATTGCTATCTAAACAGAAATCCTTCATAAATCTAAGCAATCCCAACAAGAGCAAACAGAAATTAAACTAATTTACACAATAAAGGAAGTGAACATGTTATAATTTCTTGGGTTAAAGAACCATAATGTTATCTTTGCCTTAGTAGGAACTGACTCAAGAGGACAAGAAGTAGAACCCAGAAATGAGAGTTTAGAAAAAAAAAGAAAATATTGTAGCCGAAAGATACTTTTGCCAGAGGAAATGGTTTTAACTAGAATGAAACTAAGAAACTGGGAATAAAAAGAAGGAGATAGAGAGGAGTTTATGGGAAAGAGATTTGGTAAAGAGTGACAAAAGAAACTAATTATTTCACCCCCAACATCTCCAGGAATTTCCCAACTGAAAGTCGGCAACCTAGTTATTGTGAGGACGGAAGAGCAGTTATAAGTAAAATAAAATAGTTTATTGAAAATTATGGTCTTTTCACAAGACTCATTTATAGTGTCTCTTGCTACCAAATGCTGTGCTTTTTCTGTGAATTCTGCATTTTTTCCCCCTTTTTTGGTTCCAAAAATGTTTTCCCTTCATTTTTCCTCCATTGTTTTCCCAAGTACTTTAACCATGATTTTTTTTCTGATCCATTTACAAGCTAGCTTCCTTTGAGTACATGATCATGTTGAAATGGTCTTTATTTCTCTGTCCCACCAAATACCTGTCTCTTATCTGTGCTCCCTTGCAGTCCTGACGTCTCATTCAGCCATTTTCTCCTCTCCCTCCTCCTCCATTTTCAAAAGGATTTATTTTTTTTCTCCTTGTCATATTGAACTAGTGATGTAACATTGAGGCAGAGAGACAAAGAAGCAAAGTTGATGAAATCAGTTTAGTTAATTTCAAATGCAGCTTGTGATGTTAAGGTTCAGGCAGGGTTGATTAGATAAGCTTCATCAATATCACCTTGAACTAGCTACGTAACACTAGGGTAGGCTGACCAGACGTCCCACTTTTGGTGGGACAGTCCCGCCTTAAAACAATTTGTCCTGCGTCTCGTGGGTTTTTTCAAGTGTCCCAATTTTTGAAGGCTGCCGCACTGCCTTCTGGGGCGCAAGGCAGTGTGGCAGCCTCTTGTGCGCGCGGCCGCAGAAGCGCACTGCCTTCTGGGGTGCTCCCGTTTCCCGCCCTATGACAGGGCAGGAAATGGGAGGGCCCCAGAAAACAGTGCGCTCCTGTGGCTGCCGCCCGCCTACCCACTCATCCCGGTTTACAAAGGTGACCATCTTGTAATTGTTGCATATAATTGAAGACTGCTGCAGTGACAATTATATGTTACTACAGATCAAATGTGGCTGAAAAATGTGGTTCTTTATGGACATGGGGGTGGTAGGCTATGTGTTTCTGTTCCTTCAGGTGCTTGCTCCAGGAATTGTTTCAGCTTCCATTGTGGGTTGGTAGTTCTCTATAGTAGAAATGAAGCCTGAAACATTTTTGAATTGTTGCTTCAAAATGTAACTGCACAGTAACTCTACAGCACCTGCGCAAAAGAAAAAAAGGGGGAGTCTTGTTCTTCTGTGTCACAGATTACATCTGACAACTATCAAGAATAATACATTTCCAGCAGTAGCATCAACTGAAAAGACAAGAGCGGGAATCCAAAATGGGGAGAAGGTGTGTGGAATAATCTCACAAAAAACATTTCCATGACACAAAGTTTGACCACTGGGGAAATCTTTGGTTAAAAAAGCCTATGTATTACAGCATATCATTTACCCAATGAATTTTCCCTTATCTCTTCAGTTGCATTTATTCCAGACATGACTGGAATAACCAATGGTGGTGGGAGGTAATCTGGTGAGGCAGAAAAACAATTCTCTTTTTTTCTTTAATGAATTTGCTTTTGTGTTACTGTGCAAGTGTGTTACATTGAAGCAACAATTCAAAAAAAATGTCTCAGTCTCCATTTCTACCATTGAGAACTATCCATACAAAATGGAAGCAGAAAAAACCTACTGAAGCAGGCACCATTACCTGAAAGAATAAAAACACGTAGCCCCCTCACCCCCCCAAATTAGAGCTTTAGTAATCACATTCTTTACTGTGGTAGTCCCTTGTCATTTTCACTCATTCCTAATTGCAAATACAGTGTATCTTTGCCTTAATGTTACATCGCAAGTGCTATGTGAAATTGACAAAGCTGATCCAATCACTCCTGCTTGTTACTATCTGTGCCTGAATATTAACATTGCAAGCTGAATGTGAAATTGGCTAAAATAATCTAATCTCCCCTCCTTCTCATCTCTGCCTCAGTGTTACATCACTGACATTTAAAAAAATTCCTTTTAAAATGGAGGGCAAAGGGGGAGGAGAAAAAGACTGAAGGGAGATTGGGGAACTACATGGGGCCAGGTGTTTGGTAGGCCAGGTGTTAGGTGGGGTGGAAAAATAAAGAAAATTTCAACATGATCAGATGCCCAAAGGAAGGTGGTTTAGAAATGGACAGAAAAAAAATCACAGTAAAAGTTCTGGAGAAAACAATGGAGAAAAAAAATTAAAGGAAAACATTTCCAAAACCAAATGGAGGAAAAACATGCAGAAGTCGAAAATGTTGTGGCAAGACTAGTTATAAACAACTCATGTTGAAAAGACCATAAACAAAAACCTTTTGGAACAAAACTGTTTTACAAGATTTCCTAAAGGTCAATAGTGAGGATAGTCTGCTAACATACTCTGGCAATTTATTCTAGAGGATCAGGCCAATAACTGAAAAGGCCTATGGCTAGCCCACAAAAAATCAAACACATCTCAAAGGTGGTACAAGAATTAAAAAAAAAACTGCTGGAAGGAGTTTATTTGGCACTCAGGTTCAAAACTGAAGAGATGATTCTTCAGATAAAGCTGAGATGGAGCACATTGTCGATCAGGGACACTGAATCTTTCTTTGTGTGTGAGATGCTTAATCATGTTCTGAACACAGGGAATTTGAACTTAAAGTGTCTGTGCACAGAAACTTGGAACAGCTTTACATAAATTGTAAAGCCATACCTAATAGAAGGCTGATTCCGCATGGGCCAAAAACAGCAGTGTGAAAATGGTGTAAAAACAGTATAAACCCTTTTACACCATTTTAAACCCTTTTACACCATTTTCACACCATTTTCACACTGCTGTTTTTGGCCCATGCGGAATCAGCCGAAGATTGAACCAGCTTGGTGTAGTGGTCAAGAGAGGCAAACTTTGATCTGCTGAACCAGGTTCAATTCCCCACCCCTCCACATGAACCCTGCTGGGTGACCTTGGGCCAGTCACAGTTCTCTCAGAACTCTCTCAGCCTATGCAGAGGCAGGCAGTGGCAAACCACCTCTGAAAATCCTATTGGGTCACCATAAGTCAGCTATGACGTGATGGCACAAAGATGCACACACACAGAGTAGAAAATTTAGAATGATTTTGGATCTAAAATGAACCGTTTCTTCCCAGTTATTTTTTATGCTACATTGTACATCAATTGATAGTCCAACGCTCTCATTAAACAAATTTTCTGGTATGCACACATTTAGGCATGTATTCAAACAAATTATAAGGATGCTTTTCTTATTTAATATTTCAGGGTTTAACTAAAATGCTTCTGGAACATCCCTGAATTGTATCCAACACATTTGTTATGTATTAAAAATAAACATTCCATTTTCCCAACATGTTCAAAACAGTTTACATCAGTAAGAGGTTAGAAAAAAAGGCAACAGCAATAAAAAGAGAAATCAAACATATTAAACAATTTTGAAACCACCGCAGAGCAAAAACTAAAATTAGCAGTTGATTAAACCATCCATAGGAGCAATTGTAAAGCAGCAAATCCCTGGAACACAGTTGGGTAGCAAAGCCAAACAACCAGCTTGATATAACAGAATAAAACTAGATAACAAATTCAAGTCAAAGAAATATTGCCTAAGCAAGTTTTTTTCCTGATGCCTAAACACAAAGAAGGCACCAGGCAAACATCAAGAGGGAGAACGTTTCACATGCACAGAGCACCCAATCATTTACCTGCTGTATACCAGACAGTCCATTCCATTGATTTCCTTGTCCAGCTTGAATCTTCGAAAGTCCTCCCAGGCATCTTTGATGGCTGTGACAGCCATTATAACACAAACTGGGATCACGGATATACCTGGCTCGAAGGCATTGACCACAGGCACAAAATTGAGTGCTGCAATGGCCACAAAATATATATTGGCAAAGCGATGGAATTGCTCAAAGACGTTTTTGGGAATAAAAGACAGGAGTGAATATCTTGTTGTTTTGATTTTGTTGCCGCCATAATGTCTGTTTGGGTTGTCTTTCCACCTGTTGCCTTCAAAAGGCAAGTTAGAAACAACCACTCTTTTGGTTTCTTCTTTCCTCTTTTTCCTCTTCCACCTCCTCATGGGCTCCTCATTACAAGTTGAAGAATCTGAAGTTGCACTCTGGCAGCATGGGCTTCGGAACCAAAGTCTGTCCCTTATGAATTGTATAGAGCACATTTCTTTATCATCTTCCTGCCTCAAAGTCACACTTTAACAGAGCAAGTTTTAGAAAATTCAGGGTTAAGCATTTCAGCTGATTTGCTACATGGTAAAGTGCCGGACGGAGTTTAGCTAAACCTTTCGCTTGCGTGTAATCAACACCTGCCAGAACACAGACGTCACACACTCAGTAGTATCATCCTCCTGTAAACCGGTTCTTCTGTATTTAGTGTGCATGACTCTGGGTCCTAGTGCTTGCTCTTTGTGTTGTTAAGTGAGGAAATTGCTCTGGAGATTTACATCTATGCAGTAACTTTCTGTACAATATTCTGTACATACTGAAAAGCAGAAAACTTTCAGGATCTTCTTAACTCCACTAAAAATAAATGCCAAATTTTCATGCAACACAATTTCATACAAACACAATTTTAAACATGTCTTCATTATAAAAATAAAGCACATTTTCATATTTTTGTTTGTCACTATTCTGTGGGTTTTAATCATAGTGTTACCATGTGAGGTCAGAATACCTGCATAACTTGAGCCATCTTCATACAAACTTGTGCTTGCTTTCCAACAGATTTTCAAAAGGATTTTAACTCTGGCCAAAGCAATTAAATCTAAGTCCTAACAAAATGACCCACATGCGAGTAATAAAGGATCCCTTTGAAGTGGAAAACTGACACTATCAGTTTAGAAGGAATGTTGAGTCTTAACTGTATAAAATCAGAAATATGGTTTATTGAGAGGAATAATATAGTCTCCAGTGAATGATCATATCCCATCTATAAAAGTACTGGAAGCCCATGGAGCAGAGTGGTAAGCTGCAATATTGCAGTCAAAACTCTGCTCAGTTTGATCACACTGGAAGTTGGTTTCAGTAGTCAACTCAAGGTTGACTTAGCGTTTCATCTTTTCAAAGTTAGTAAAACAAGTATGCAGTTTGCTGGGGGTAAAGTTTAGATGTCTGAGGAAGGCAATGGCCAGAGGCCTGTTTTAATTTGCCGTAGTGCAAACCTTGGAGGCAAGCAGGTCTCAACAGCAAGATAAGGATGATAGGGCTGGTGGAAGTAGACAGAAAGGTACACGGGAAACTGAAGATCCCTGGTGAATGTAAACTTTAGTGTTCTACATCTCTGCCTTCTTTTCGCTCTTAAAGGAAAATTCCATAACCTCCAATAGTTTGGTATTAAGAAAGCAGGGGCCCAAGCACAATAACACTCTGCCTGGGTAGAATCTCAATAGGCCCATTTATCTTCTGGGGATAATTTCAGAGAAAAAACCTGTATCAGACAGAGGATAGTTTAGGCTGACACTTCCTACCTATAGGGTGAACTGAACTGGATGCTGAAAGCCTCTTAAGCATCCCCTGCTAAAGATCTGCAAAGTGCTAATATACCCCACCCCCTAGTACCGTGGTGGCGAACCTTTGGCAATCCACATGTTATGGACTACAATTCCCATCAGCCCCTACTAGCATGGTCAATTGGCCATGCTGGCAGAGAACTTGATGGAAATGCCTAACGAATCCATAACATCTGGAGATGCCATAAGGTTTCTCCACTACCTAGTATGTTACTGCTCTCTCTCATGGCAAATATAAATATATGCACATATGAAACTGCCTTATACTGAGTTAGAACACTGGTCCATTTACCTCAGTAATTAGAGTTGCCAGTCTCTAGATGGGCCCTCGAGATTTCCTGGGAGTACAACTGATCTCCAGTCTACAGGTACCAGTCCCCCTGGACAAAATGGCTACTTTGGAAGATAGAGTTTATAGAATTATGTTCTGTTGAGGTCACAAGAACACAAGAAGAACACAAGAACAAGCCAGCTGGATCAGACTGGAGTCCATCTAGTCCAGCACTCTGCTACTTGCAGTGGCCCACCAGGTGCCTTTGGGAGCTCACATGTAGGATGTGAAAGCAATGGACTTCTGCGGCTGTTGCTCCTGAGCACCTGGACTGTTAAGGCATTTGCAATCTCAGATCAAAGAGGATCAAGATTGGTAGCCATAAATCGACTTCTCCTCCATCAATCTGTCCAAGCCCCTTTTAAAGCTATCCAGGTTAGTGGCCATCACCACCTCCTGTGGCAGCATATTCCAAACACCAATCACACATTGCGTGAAGAAGTGTTTCCTTTTATTAGTCCTAATTCTTCCCCCCAGCATTTTCAATGTATGCCCCCTGGTTCTAGTATTGTGAGAAAGAGAGAAAAATTTATCTCTGTCAACATTTTCTATCCCATGCATAATTTTATAGACTTCAATCATATCCCCCCTCAGACGTCTCCTCTCCAAACTAAAGAGTCCCAAACGCTGCAGCCTCTCCTCATAAGGAAGGTGCTCCAGTTCCTCAATCATCCTCGTTGCCCTTCTCTGCACTTTTTCTATCTCTTCAATATCCTTTTGAAGGTCCCTCCTCTCTCCCAAACTTCACCCCCAAATCTCCACAAATGTTTCAGCCTGGAGTTGGCAAGCAACCCTATACAGTATTGTCTACTCTGATTGGTACTGGCTGTCTTGGACCTAATGAGGAGAAACATCTGCCAACCAAATGATAGCTACAACACCATTTCCAAATCTAAAAACAAGAACAGGAAGCCTACAAAACAGAACAGAAAACAGCCTATCTAGTCCTTAGAAGTGTATAACTTTGCTCAGGATTGTACTGTAAATGTTAAAGTAAGTAGTCAAGAGTAGTTGTGAAGGCATGTAAAGAATCTGTGTGAACCAGGAGCAGACCTCTTCTGTTCTGTGAATCTGCCTTGAATTCTGGTTATGAGATGTAAACAAGGCCACATTACAGGAGATGTGTTGTGGCTTTAGACTTTTGTTTGTTACACTGGCTGTGGCTGTAATTTTCCTAAAATAAATTAACAACAACAAAAAAAGATATAGCCACAAAATTGTTCTGTAATAGAATAGGTCAATAGACCAAATAACCCTTCTTTAACACTGCAATGGCTGTCTAAAAAGTTTACCATAAAAATTCATTATGCAGTTCTTGAACTAGCCAAAAGTACATGCATAAAGGTCAGAAGAAAGATATAATATCAATTTTAAATCAACAACATTCTACAGGAAGTTATTCCCAAATTTTTTAATTGTCAAAGTTGTAGTGGAATACAGAGTTAGAGCACAACATAATGAAGAAAAAAATTATTCATTTATGTTGTTCAGAGCAACTTTGTTACTTACTTAATATACACTTTGGTTTTAGAAGAGTTGATCTGCTGATCAAATCTGTGTCTCTTACAATCTTCAATGCCATCTTTAATTGCAATAATCAGAAGCACAGCAGCCAAAGGTAGCACTGTTAGCTCTTTATGGAAGACTTCCAACTGTGGAAACCAGTTGATGATAACCAAAAACAGGAAATACAAATTGGCCAGCCTAAAAAAAGTCACATAATATTAACCAAGCTGTAAATTTAATATGCACATTTTAATTTGCTTCATGTTCTGCATATGAGAGGTAGAGTTGCCAGCCCCAGGGGCAGGCTCAAGAGAGCAGCTGTCCCAGTCATTTACCAAAATCTGGGGAATTACACAACAAACTTGGTAAGCCAGTTTTCCTGAGAACATTGCTTCAGTGCCACCTAATCAATCACTTCTAAATCAAACAGTATGTGGTAACAGCATAATGGGTGTGTGTTCCAGGGAGAAATATCAGAAATATTGAGATTGTTCATTAAGATGGATATTAAGCAGAAATATTTCTGTGAACTTTGGAAGAAAATTTCTTAGCTTTATATTAAGACTGCCAGATTATGAATGTTAGGAATAGCTGAATGAATAGTAGCTGAATGAAGGAGTAGCTGAATGAATAGGTCCCAAAACAGGGCAATTAAAAGCAATAAAACAATTATATAAAACGCTTTAAAGAATGCAAATCGTATTCAGCAGCATGACTAAACTCTATTTAAAACCAGTAATTAAAAAGGAATAGTTATGAGCAGACTCCTACTAGAGGAGTGGAAGCTATCGCAAATTGGTTTTGGCCATCCTTTTGAGCAGCCTAAATTGGGAATCCAATATGGAGGGAACTATCATGAAGGTCCTTGGAACCTTCAAGATAGTCATGGTGTCGTGGTTAGATTGTCAGACTAGCATCAGGTAGACCAGGTAAAAATACCCACTTGTCCATGCAAGGTTGCAGGGTCACCATCCTAACCTACCCACAGGGTTCTTGTGAGGATAAAAAGGACATGAGGAGAACGCTGTAGACAGTTTTGGGTCCCCATTGGAGAGAAAATCAGGGTATAAATCAGAGCCTGTGTGATACAGTGATTAAGAGTGGTGGATTCTAATCTGGAGAACCAGGTTCAGCTTCCCACTCCTCCTCATGAAACTGGGTGACCTTGGGCCAGTCACAGTTCTCTCATAACTCTATCAGTCCACATGGTGGCAGGCAAAGGCAAACCACTTTGAATATCTCTTGCCTTGAAAACCCTATGAGGTTGCTGTAAGTCAGCTTTAACTTGAAAACACCTCCCCCAAGAATAAATTAACCAATCAATTAACAAACTAACATCTCAGCTAGGGAATCCAACAAGTAACGAGAAGGAAGAATTCTTGGTTTTCCCCTTTGATTCCATTTTGAAGTGCCCCTTCTCCACTGATGGATAGGCCTGGTGGCAAAATCTATATATCCAACTCTACTGTGCCCTTACATATACATTCTCTGCTGGTGCTGGGACAGGAAAACTGTTTGGATAGTTTCTAACAGGGCACAACCCCTCCACCAGACTAATTTACATTTCTGTGTTTTCATCAAGATTTGACTTCATATACACAGTGGGTTCAATATGTGAAAACTCATGATACATATATTCACGTCATTAAGGTTACTTAAATAATCCCAGATTAAACTACTAATGCCATTTAAACATAATAAAACCCACAAAACTAATGGTAACAACCATAAAGAGACTAAGCAGAAAAACCAGCAGAAAAACAAAAAGGTGTGCAAAAAAATAAAACTCATTAAAAGCCCTGGGAGAAAATATTTTTTTTGCCTGGTACCTGAAACTCAGTAAGCTTGGTACCAGGTGACATGGAGGGAATTCCAAATTAAAGGTGCCATAGATGAAAACCTGTGTCCCTAGGACGCCTCATAATTTCATCCATGTACTGATTCAAATCTAGCCACTGTGGGTTAGATTTTTGTTAGGATTTCTTTTAAAGCATATGATACAGTTTAGCTTTATTATTCTATCCCTTCATTTTAAATTGTTCTAAAATTCCTATTGCTAAAACTCAAATACATTAAAAATACTGATTTTTGTTGTTTGTTTTGCTGTGCTGTGCTGTGCATACATACCTGTGAAACTGGTGAAAGATGTTCTGGGGTAAAAAGGTCAGCAAAGTGTATTTTGTGGTCTGTATCCCATTTCCAGAATAAAACCGAGAGACTTTGCTGGACTCCTTTTGAAATCTCTCATTACTGGGAAATACAACTCTCCACTTGCTGAAATTGTATTTCTGCCTCTCATAGTCAGAGAACAACAGAGGCACTGACTCCAGCTGGGTCTGAGAGAATCTTTTTACACGCCACAGATGCTGCCAGCGATACAAAGCAGAGTCTACTGACAAAGCCATTCTCACCTAGACAGGATGTCTGGAAAACAAATGCATAACAAGACCTCAGAGTGAGTTCTAGTATGGAAGCAAATACCTTTCTTGCTAGCGAAGGTTTAAAGTAGCAAATTAAACTTCAGTGTACTCCAAAGTGTTTCAGATTTAGTGCTTCCGGGACCAATTACACAGGTGAACAAATGCAATAAAACACTTCAAAACACACACACATTGCTAACTCCTTGAAGGAATAGCTTTACTCTAAAATGTACACAGAGGTTTCTCTAGGTTCACAAACAGTGTTGCAAAGCAACGAACTGAGTCATAATGGCAGATGCAGAAACAACCAAATAAAGGGTATCTACTATGCTGTCAAAATATAGTTTTGTTTGTCACTACAGAATTTCTCATTTTGTTTCCTCAGAGGCGTAGATATCAGGGGAAAGGGGGGTGCGCATTGCACTGGGGGTGCGCCTGGGTGGGGTCGCAAAAAATCAGGTTTGTTTGTGGGTTTTTTGTATTTTTAGTGTTTTTCAGTTTTTGGCCTGCAGGGGCTGCAGTTTTCAGGCTAGCAGCACCAAAATGTCAGGTATTTTTTGGGAGACTCTCCTGGTGATACCACCCAAGTTAGGTGAAGTTTGGTTCAGGGGGTCCAAAGTTATGGACTTCCAAAGGAGGTGCCCCATCCCCCATTGTTTCCAACAGGAGCTAATAGGAAATGGGGGCTACACCTTTGAGAGTCCATAACTTTGGACCCCCTGAACCAAACTTCACTAAACCTGGGCGGTATCATTAGGAGAGTCTCCTAAAGATACCCTGAAAGTTTGGTGCTGCTAGCTTAACAAGTGCACCCCTGACAGCAGGCACCCTCCAAATTTCCCCAGATTCTCCTTTTAAATCCACCCCCTTTGGCATGGATTTAAAGGGAGAATCTGAGGTCCCCAGTTTAAACATTGAAAGTGATGCTGTTTCAGGGTGGGGGAGAATCCACCCCAAAACAGCATCATTTTCAATGTTGTTTTAACTGGGGACCCCAGATTCTCCCTTTAAGGTAGATTTGAAAGGAGAGTCGGGGCTCTCTAGTTTAAACACCATTGAAAGTGATTCTGTTTGGTGGGGGATTCCAGCATCACAGCGGCTACCCATGGGAGGGGGGCAAAACTCAGATTTTGCACTGCGCTCCATTTTCCCTAGCTTCGTCTCTGGTTTTCTCAATGGATGAAGAAATTAGTCAGAACTTCCAAAATTAGTCAGAACTGGAAAATTTCTGGAGATTTGAGGTTAGAGCCTGGAAAAAGTGGGGACCTCAAGCAAGATATAATGTCATTATAGAGTCCACCCTTCAAAGCAGCCATTTTCTCCAGGAAATCTGATCTTTATAGTCTAGAGATCAGTCAAAATTCTGGGAGATCTCTAGGCCCCACCTGGAGGCTGACAACCCTAAACTGAAATGATCAAAACTGAATACACAGTAAAACACAAATCTGCGGGCAATTCCAGCAGCAGAAATCCAGCAGCAATAGTTTCATTCACTAGTTTTCAAAACAGTTTTAACTACAAACAGAATGCAGATACTGGCTGCATTCATGGCCCTTCTATTGATATTCTCTCAGTTGCAGACTTTTCCCCAGATACCTCTCTTGTGGAATTGTCTGGAGAAAGGTAATTCCCAATGGGTAACTGTTGTTAGTCTGTATTGACAGATGAAAACAGGTGATCAGTTTAGAAACCAACCAAATTTATTCTAGTATATTCATTTGTGAGCTAAAGCAGAGCAAAGGTCTGCAGTCATAAAACTCGCCAGTCATGGGTGCTCACGTATTTCCCAGTATTCATATTACTATCACCAACAGTTACTAGCTATAATGACTACATGAAATATCCATGTTCTGAGGGTGTATAGCATTGAGCACTAGGTGCTGGAGATGGACAACAGGGGATGGACCTTCAGGCCCTGTTTGTGAATGACTGCATCTCTGTATTAAAGGCATGCCAAGCGTTGATATGAACTATATTGAAAAAAAACCCACAATAAAAATAATGGCAATTAATGCACAGGTGCAACTGACATAAAACCAGGAGTGTAACGAGGCAGCCCTGGGCAAACTGTAGCCCTGGGCAAAACCTGAGTTGGATGCCCCCCCCCAATGGGCGGCCACTCCACCATGACCAAATTTGTTTTGCACCAGGACATTGGTGCCTACAGGGGGTGATGTTTTTAGACATATCAGCACCAAAATTTCAGCATATCATCAGGAGACTGTCATTATGCTACTCCCCAAGTTTGGTGAGGTTTGGTTTAAGGAGTCCAAAGTTATGAACTCCCAAAGGGGGTGCCCCATCCCCCATTGTTTCCAATGGGAGCTAATAGGAGATGGGGGCTACAGTTTTGAGGGTCCATAACTTTGGCCCCCCTGAACCAAACTGCACCAAACCTGGGGGGTATCATCAGGGCAGTCTCCTGATGAGACCCTGAAAGTTTTGAGACTGTGCCTTCAGAAATGTCCCCCCCCAGCCTGCAACCCCCATGGACAGCAATGCAGAAAACTCAATACAGAACAAAGATTCTTGGGCAAATGTCTGGGATGTTCCTGAAGGGGGTGCATTTTTGGATGTATCGGCACCAAAATTTCAGGGTATCATCTGAAAACTGTCCTTATGGTACCCTCAAAGTTTGGTGCAGTTTGGTTTAGGGGGTCCAAAGTTATGGACCCTCAAAGGGGGTACCCTATCCCACATTCTTTGCTATGGAGATGGGGGCTGCCCTTTTGAGGGTCCATAACTTTGGACCCCCTGAACCAAACTGCACCAAACCTTGGGGGTGCCATCATGACAGTCTCCAGATGATACCCTGAAATGTTGGTGCTGATACGTCTAAGAATGCCCTCCCTGCAAGAACATACCGAAATTTGCCCAAGAATCTTTGTTCTGCATTGAGTTTTCTGCATTGCTGTCAATGGGGGTTGCAGGCTGTGGGGGGCACATTTTTGAAGGCACAGTCTCAAAACTTTCAGGGTCTCATCAGGGGACTGCCCTAATGGTACCCCCCAGGTTTGGTGCAGTTTGATTCAGGGGGGCCAAAGTTATGGACCCTCAAAACTATAGCCCCCATCTCCTATTAGCTTCCATTGTAAACAATGGGGGATAGGGGCACCCCCTTTGGGAGTCCATAACTTTGGACTCCCTGAACCAAACCTCTTGGGGGGTAGCATAAGGACAGTCTCCTGATGATACGCTGAAATTTTGGTGCCGCTAGCCTGAAAACTGCACCCCCTGCAGGCCAAAAATGGAAAACCACTAAAAATACCCAAAAACGAACCCAGCATTTTGATGCCCCCCCCCCAAGGTGATGCCCTGGGCAGCTGCCCACCTTGCCCAATGGGCATTACGCCAGTGCATAAAATGATCTTATGTAATCTTCCCTCATGTGAAGTACAATTTTTTTTAAATTTTTTTTAAGTTGTACATTGGAAACAATGTTTCCAAGTAACTGTGCCTAAAGAGATGGCTCCTTACCCGCCCTTACAAATTCTTGCTGAATGCCATATAGCTCTGTTTGTTATTACAGTGGAGGAGGCAGATTCATCTTGATGCTTCTGAGTGACTGCTGAGTTGACAATGTTTGTGAGCTTCTAACTGGTTTGGCCTAGATGGACCCTAGGGTTGCCAACCTCTGTGGGGTGGGGGGTGGGGCACCCAGAATGCTCCTGGAATTACAACTGATCTTCAGACTACAGAGATCAATTCACTTGGAGCAAATGGCTGCTTTCTTTCCCCAAACCACGTCCTTTCTAGCATCCTTGAATATCCAGGAATTTCCCACTCTTGAGTTGGCACCTCCATATCTTGACCTGATTCTGCATGGCAATTGTTATGTTCTGCTTGTTATGTTCTGCCTGTTCCAGTTCTTTTCTTTCCATCTTTTCTAACTTCCACCTACAGGCCTGGGTGGCTTAAATAAAAAAAACTTGGATTAATTATGAAAGTTGTTACTGCAAAGGAGGCAGTTGCTTGAAGGCTTTTCTGTCATTGGGAACGCCACAGCAACAAGTTCAAACAACATGATCTTGTTAAGAAACCCCAAGCTATATTAGGAAGATCTGATTCTCAAAAGTAGTATGCAGTTTCATATGTGTCAAAGAGAAACACACAGCGGTCTTTATTTAAAAAGAAAGATACAAAGGAATCTGTCTTCTAATATGAGTGTAAGAAGTTTAGTCTGGCAGAGGTTGAGTTCCTCAGAAGAAAATAACTCCCTGTTTAACCTCAGTACTATTTGGTCCTTTGTGTACACATCATCTCTCTTTGCATTGGCGTATTTATAGATTCTGTTTGGTGACTAATGCTACAGTTGTAAAGAATGGAAATGCTCGTTCCACTCAGCTCCTATGGATGAAATGTCATGAATCTTGTAGACGTGTCTGTGTGTTCTTCTACCATGACACTGTTTACTCAGGGGTGGCTATAACTGTGAAAACTTTAGCTTCTGACAAATCCTGACAAATCTCATCTAGAAAAAGGAAACAGGTGAATATGAACAGATATGGATTCTCATTCAAGAGCTTGAAGAGGTAGTTTCATTCTACAGGGATTTCATTAACTTGCTTCTGTTACAGAAAAAACCGGTCCTACTGCACCTGTGCCCAAAGGCAATGGTAACACTTTTTATTAGATTAGGGTGTTCACCTTGACGTTGCAAGCAATTCCAAAGGGTGAATTAACCAGCCTACGTGTATATGCCATCAGGATGGCAGCAAAAAAAGTGAGAACATTTACAGAAGCAAACAGCTGATAGCTCTTATATACCCTGTTTCTCCGAAAATAAGACATTCCCTGAGAATAAGACATAGTAGAGGTTTTGCTGAAGTTCTAAATATAAAACATTTCCCGAAAGTAAGACGTAGCAAAGTTTTTGTTTGGAAGCGTGCCTGTTGAACAGAACACCAGAGCATGAGCTGTGGAGCGGAAAAATAAGACATCCCCTGAAAATAAGACACAGCGCATCTTTGGGAGCAAAAATTAATATAAAACACTGTCTTATTTTCGGAGAAACACAGTATGTTGACAAGGAGAAGCCACAGGAAAAAGCAAAAGGGTAAAACACTGTTTATTACACCCACTTCTTTCAGTATTTAAAATGTAAATTATTTTATAATTTTTCAAAATATTAATACATAGTTCCCCTTGAAAGCTTTGTGAAGCTGCCTGCCTAAAATGCATAAACTTCCAAGGTTGTCGTCCTTTAACAAAAAGAAAATAATTAATCTCGATTTTCATATCCTACTTTCCCTTTCATTAGGTGACTCAGTTCCCAGGTTGAAGCTCTCCTATTAGCTGATTTGGACCACATTGGACTAGGCTCTGTATATTCCTTATCTAGAGGGCATATACATTAGTTAGGATATAAGACTGTCTCCCAGACCTACAATGTAATTAGAGTATCAGCTTTTCTTAAATTGTTTGCCACAAATTTTATGGCTCATTCTGACAAAATTATTTACATCCTGAAGCTCCCATTTGAAAGTGCATGTGCGCATGCACACATGCACACACATACATTTTCCAGGTACCTATCCTCATCACAAGTAAATAATCTACGTTACAGATGCCCTGATCTGTATCAGATCTCAGAGTTGGCCCTGATTAGTATTTGAATGGGAGACCACTAAGAAATATCAGGGTTGTTATGCAGAAGAAATCAATGGCAAATCACCTCTGTAAGTCTCTTGACTTGAAAATCCTACTGGGTTGCCATAAGTCAGCTGTGACTTGATGGTACTTTATACTCTCAACTAATAGATAGAAAAGTAACTGAAATTAGAAAGCGTTGCACTAAAACTTTCCAGAAGAATATTAATAGTACAAACCTCGATCAGGAAAGTCAAGCTAGTATAGTGGTCAAAGTGTTGGACTGTGATCTGAAGAACTGGGAAGCCAGCTGGGTGACCCTGGTCCAGACACAGTTCTCTCAGAACTATCTCAGTCCATGCTGGGGGAGGCAATGACAAACCACCTCCAAATGTATCTTTCCTTGGAAATCCTATGTGGTTGCCATAGGTCTGCTGGGACCTGATTGGCAAGTTCCACCACCACTCAAGCCTCTTTCAAGGGATTAATGCATTAATAGTATTAGCATTAATTTAATCCCTTTATAATAAGAAAGATGGGTCCACATAGCTGTTTCCACGTAGCAGTGCGACGCAAACCAGATATGTATGTGTATATGTATATATATATATATGTATACATTAACATTTATAGCTTGCAAAACTTCTTATTTATTGTCTCTTCCTTCACAGGGCTCATGGGTATGTACATGGGAGAATGTCCAGATTTATCTCCACAAGAACTCAGAGAGGTTTTAGGTTGATAAAGAGTGTCTGGCCCAAGGTGGCCAAGAATGTATTTGAACATAGGATTCCAGTCATAGTCCAAGACCAGCACTCTCTCTACTGTGTTACACTGGGACTCTCTTTTGTGAATCTCTTAACACACATGCCAACCAAGTCATCAGAAACCTCCACACTAGACATGTTATGTTAGTAGAGAAACTTTCCACTTGGAAAGCAGGTGGTTATGACAACACCCTTATGAACATTACACTTCCTACTTGAATGGCTGTGAAGCCAAAGTGATTTTCAGAAGCTCCCATATAGAGTCTGTAATTTATGAAGTGATCCTGGCTTAGAGGAAAAGCAGATCTGTAGCTTGTGCTTCCCCATTCTCAGGCTGATTCTGCATGGGCCAAAAACAGCAGTGTGAAAACGGTGTGAAAACAGTATAAACCCTTTTACACCGTTTTAAACCCTTTTACACCATTTTCACACCGTTTTCACACTGCTGTTTTTGGCCCATGCGGAATCAGTCCTATATTACAATGTAGCCACTACCATTTACTTTGGTAGGCTGATAGATATCAAAAATATTTCTCTAAGCATTCCTTGCAGACGAATCATAAGAGTTTTGAGATAATGTTTTTGGCAGTAACTGCATCCCACAGCACTAAAAGCAATCCCAGGCAGGATTATTCAGAATCCTACTAGGTCTTTTCAATGAGACTTTCACAGAAATGTTCTTCAGACTGCACTATAAAACCTGTTAAACATTTATCCATTGGCTTGGATCCACTGGAAGTTTCTGCTGCTGGAAGGGATTTCCATCAGGGGATGTGACTTTCTTTCTTCTTCACTCCTGCATGTAAAACAATTTAAGTGTACAACAGGAAAAATATAATGTGTACTGCTATCATTTGCCAGCCTCTGCCTTAGAATAAGTTTAGCAAGCAAGCAGCAAATGGTCCTTAAAAGACATCTGGTATGGTCTACTCCAACTAAGAGTGTAAATCCCATTGCTCATATACGAAGTCCTAAAATGTTACATCTTTTCTTGAGAAGCCTTTTACAATGATGATTAATTCATTATTTGACTGTGTCTGAAGTCAGGTCACTAAGACTCACATGTATACTTACTTATTTATTGTAAACTGCCTATTTGCATAATGCCTGATTTGGATTTTCCATAGGTGGTTATTAATGGTTCATTTTAGGTAAGCGGGTCCCATAAGGAATTGTGCTTGCAAACTATGCTATAAAGTTAGGGTGGCCAACTGCCTGGAGAAAAAATATTCTGTCTGTTTAATAGAGGCTTAATGGGATATTATTTACCAGCTGTTATATACCTCTGTGCCATGAAAAGCTTCAGCTGCCAACTTCCACATATTACACTTTTGTTGAAGGGACAGGACAATTTTCATGGCACAGAGCTAAAAAAAAAGATTTGATAAATAACATCCCATTAAGCATCTCTTATAAAGAGTAGACATTATTTTAACAGGCAGCTAGCAACCCAACACTGGGTTAGCTGGACCCGTGCTTTGACAGTATACAGCTGGATTCAGGACTACCAACATAATACTGGCAATGGAATGAGACAAGGCATCTGCATTTTGCAGCAAGGAAAAAATTAAGACTACAAACCTCATGAAAAAAATAAACATATAGCTTCTGACTTTAATAAGGTGGTAAGCTGTTCTAAGCTGTAGACAATCTCTGAGTAGCTATGAATTTATTTTACCACGTAAATACCCTGCTTACCAGTTCACTCTATTAGCCACTGTGCTTTCCTGTCTTGTACAAATAGCTCTCTTGAAAGCAGTTACATTTATGAACAGTTTGTGTGCTGATCACAGTGCCAGCTGTCAGCAGACAAATAATCATTCACTCTGAGGGAAGAAAACTGATGCTGAAGAAAAATGGCTCTTAGGGAACATTCTCATAAATTCAAACAGAGAAATAACTGCAAGGCCCTTCTTGTGACTTTGAGTTTTATTAATAACTCTTCAGTTTTGTTTCTAAATACACAACTGTCCTGGCTTTGATGACAGAAATACCCAGCAGGGGAGGCCTTAAAAATTGCAGTTTGGATGTGTATGGTCCAATTAGATCTCAATATAGCTGGGATTTTATTTATTATAAATATTTATGAACAGCTTTTCCAAGGCACAAAAGGCAGGGAATTTGCAATCGTTTGCACTGTTTCCAAGGCCAGAGATGAAATACACATACCTTTTTTTCCTAATTCTGCACATCACAGCACCTTTCCACTGTGAACTAGGTTTGCATATTTTCTACAGCACTGACCATGAACTATTATTGTAAAAGTTAAAGATATAAAAAAGAAGCAAAAGGCAGAATCCCATTACTCTCATAGTTAAACTGGCCACAATACAACATGGTAGGAAAAGCAGACAAGTAACATAACCAGGTTGGCATTGGAAAACCTACTGGACACAACATGGGCACAGAGGTAAAAATGAGCTTCAGAAGATCATATATACTTGGGCAGCAGTCCTGGGCACCCATAGTAGGTAGAAGTCTCTGACCTTGCTGAACCTGTGAGCACTTTTGGAATTTTGATAACAGGTTATGGACAAAACAAAATGGCTGCCATGGGAGTGTGGCTGGGAAACCAATCCCAAAATGTTGATTGATTAAAAAATCAATACGTTCCAAGCCCAACATGCTCCTGTGATGGAAGCAGCTGTTTCCAAATTGGTGCTCTGTATGGAAACAAAGATGAAACAGGATTGGCTTTTTGCTTTGAGGAGGAAGCAACTGATCACCAAGAAATATACTGGTAGGTGACACAGAACACAGGGGCACCACAATGGGGATCACTGTACTAGAGAGTGCCACCGAACACATGACTGATTTACTTTTAAAAGCATATGTGCTTAGAATTTCACTATTTACTTTTATGATACTTCTATTTAGGCACATATTTAAGGCAGTTGATGATAACGGTTTCTTCAGAAGTTTAGTGAGGGCAGCACATTAGGTAGAATAGAAATACTTGTTATCTCTGTTTCGGCAGCCTAATTCAGAAAAGCACAGTTAGGCTGGGCTGCCAAGAGCCAGTGTGGATTCCTGGATAAAGATTCCAATTGCCCACCCCATCCATGCCCCGATTCAAGCTAAATATCATAACAAAATGAATCAGTTTCCTATTACCATGAACAGCTTACTAATTGTTTATTAGATGAGAAGAAGTACAGGAAAAGGGACAGGATTGTTAAAGAATAGATTTTACTTAACTTGTGATTTACAGTAGTGCAGAATACGATGTGAATAAACAGATAAATGAACAAAGTAGGCCTAATCCCAGCACTTGACTTCTTAATGGCATTGGGCTAGAACAAGTTAAGATATTTAAATACCTGAGGATTCACTTCCATTTTTAGAGCAGATTGGGCAAACCATAGAGAGGCAGCAATCAGGGGATGTCAGAATTCTGTTGATGCAGTTGTGCAGTTCTTTTTCTCTAAAGGACATGGATTCATACCTGCAGCCTTAAAAGTCTTCAATGAAAAGGTGACACATCAACTCCTTTAGAGAGTTCCCCTTTGGATTGGTTTATGCTGGATCACCATTTTGGAATTGCTAAGTCTTTGAAAGAAAGCTTTTTTTAAAAAAGCTGCTTTAAAGTGTGGAAGGAGAAAGTACAAAGGCAGGTGATCTAGAAGGCAGCTAAAGAACTAAAACTTAAACCATAAAGAAAGTTTAAAGTGTTCATTGGCAATGGTGTAATCTTTGGAGGAAGAAAGGAAGAGTGGAAGGAGTTTTGTTGAGAAACTGATTGAGATACGAAGGACGGTAAGGATATCTATTGATGAAACTGCATTATGGCCCAAAAGAGAGGAAGAGCTATGTTGGAAGTCAAACATCCAGATCACTGGAGAAAATGTTAATATCCACACAGAAAGAAGTAATGGATATGAAACAGAAAATTGAGCACATTGATGCAGTTATGCAGTTATGCAGAAATTAAAGGAATAAGGAAATAAATTAAAGAACTTACTATGTCCACTATACCCAAATACAAAAAGTACAATTTTTTGGCACACCCCTACCATTTCAGTGTTTGTAAACAAATGAACTTTAAAGTTTGCTGTAAGGAATATTAAAGAGTGTTTCTTATTCTTGAGCAAAACCAATCAACACAAAGCAAAATGTTGACTCACTAAATCATCATCATCATCATCATCATCATCATCATCATCATCATCATCATCATCATCATCATCATCATCATCATCATCATCATCATCATCATTTATTTGATTTGATATACCGCCCCATCCCCGAACGATACAAACCATACCGAAATGGGACCTTCTCATGCACAAATTAAATCTCCATTTAGTCATGCTTGTTTGGTGTTAGGTCTCGGAACCTTAAGCCAATAAATGGACTCTGAAGTATTAATCAGCAGTGTTTATCGATGAGGTATTGAAGCACCATACTTGGCAAAGCCAGTTTTAGCAAAGCTGGCATATACAGTCCCATATAGCCCCCAATGAATCCCCCCTCCCAACTTCCCAGAGACAGCCTCTGAAGCCAAGACTGCCCCAAGGTTAGCAACAGATAGCAGAGGAGCCACCTGGTCTCCTGCCCACAACAATATAACAGTTGTAACTCTTTTCTCAGGGGACAGGAGATACAGGGGAAGCATAGTTTACTACAAAGCATGCAAAGCCATAAAGCACAGGTCAAGGAAAGAATGCACAGATGGCAGTGGTAACATATAGAAGGTTGGTTACATATATCAAAGTGGCATTGATTGGTTATATCTGGTGAGTACACAGTTTCAAGAATGCATCTCGTTTACTCAAATATGTATCCCCCTGACATTTGGTTTACATGCAATAAAGGCCAATAAGGATACAGGATCACAAATGTTTGGATTTAAATGTATTGTGTAACTGACATTTTGATATAATTTGATCACATGAGCCCATTTCACATAATACAATTGACTACATACATGGGGAAAATGCCCTACATGCACTTCTCCCGGTATGCCACTTCTCATTTTATTTAAGAGCACGACACATGGATTTCCAGCAATCCATAATTTGTGCCATGCACATAAAATGGCTTTTACACATACCTGGAGAATCATGTGTAGCACTTTCTCCCCATATGTGCCATACCACCTGAAAAGGACTCTGGTCTCACCAGTTTACATGCTATTTCTAACCAACACTGGATCAATAGCATTTGTGTTTACATATACTGTGCACAAATAGCAGCCATCGAGTCACCGGTGGCAGCCATTGCAGCAGAGGTGAGCAGCACGAGGCAAAAGGGATGGGGCAGCCAGCTCTGAGGGCGCAGTTGCAGGGAGCTGCAACGATTGGCCCGAGCTGCAAAGGCGGGAATAGCAGAGAGCTTATAAGCGCCACGCCCCGAGCCTTGGCCTTCTTGGCTAGCTGAGGCTCAAGAGCGACGTGACCCACCCACCCTCCCTAGTTACAATTGTTAATGGTTGACATGTTATATATGGTTTTATTGTTATACTTGTACTTTTGTTGCAGCCTGGCGGGTTGGCAATAGAATTGCAACTTCTGTGGGGAGAAGCCGAGCTGGGCGGCCGGTCTTCTCCATGGTTGGTGCCCTTAAGGAAGGGTCTGGGGGTGGGGCGGGCTGGTAAGCAAGCCGGTAGGCTTAGCTGGTGGCCACTACCCCAGCAGGAAGGGTTGACACCAAGGGTATCTACCCCGGTGGCTCCCGGCTTCCTGCCAATGCCCAAATAGGGATTGGGGACAGCATGGTTGGGTCAGCAACGGTGCCGACATGGTGATGTTGCGATCCGTTTGTCTCCCAGCTTCTTGAGTATTGTTTGTTAATTAATAAATTGGGCTGCGGCCCAATCTATTTCCAAGTCCTTGTTGTGTTTTATTTGCTGGGGAAGGGTCTACACCAAGAGTCTTCAAACTATGGCCTTCCAGATGTTCATGGACTACAATTCCCATCAGCCCCTGCCAGCATGGCCAAGTGGTAGGGCTCATGGGAATTGTAGTCTATGAACATCTGGAGGGCCATAGTTTGAGGGCCCCTGGTCTACACCATCTGCACGCAATGAAATTACCTGAGGTAGGCAGATGCTATGATATACAATGTACCAGTTTACAGTGGGCACAAATTTTGTAACTTCAGTTTACCATATTTCCATTTACTGGAAATCCCATCTGTGGGATCCTATGATGGTCCTTGATGTCTTATCTCCCAGAAAAAAAGGTGTATTTTTATGTCTGGGCCCCACAGGTTTCCTATACAAGCATTGGTAGTCCTAATGCTGTGAACTAACATTGAAGATAAAACAAAGATATCAACTGAAAAGTGTTAAATATCTGTGATGAATCTTGAAGAACAGATCCCTCATTTCAGAAAAAACAATGCCTTTCATATGTTTCTGAGGGCAATGTCCATTTTAAAGAGGTCTGGGGAGAGAAAGCAGGAAAGATTATGTGGTCCACCTCTGAGATGACAGTGACAGAAGTTGAGGCTGGCAGGATGGGAGGGTGCCAGCTAGGGATACCAGCCTTCGAGTGGGACCTGGGGATCCCCTGGAATTACAGCTCATTTCCAGACTACAGAGATCAGGTCCTCTGGAGAAAATGGATGCTTTGCAGGCTATGGCACTGTACCCCACGGAGGTCCCTGTCCTCACCAGTCTCCATCCCCCAACCTGTAGAAATTCCCCAATCTGGATCTCACAAGCCTACCTCGCCATCTCTGTCCAGGTCCCTGGCAATCCTTGTGCCAGCCCTCTGGAGTCTTTTGCCTGAGGCAACTGCCTCAGTTAGCCTCATAACTGAACTGGACCCAACTCTTGAAAACCTTTTGGGTAGATCTTCAGAATGAGAAATAACTGTATATTTATAAAAAGGTCCAGATGCCTTTTCATTTATTTTAAAAGTGTATAAGCTTTACTACTAGCAATGTATGAGTATTAACTTCCATTCAAGCAACCACACCGGTAGGTTTATCTTCAACATCTCCCACGTGCTCATGGTTTTCATTAAGATAATCCCTGAGGGTAGCTTATGCAGCTGTGCTGGCTCCAGCAGGCTGACAGAGTACTTTCCCCTCTCATTTCTCATCAGTGTTCACATCAGTGCTTTTGGCTAATAAATGGGTTTCTGCTTCCAGATATATGGCTGAAGATGTACATTTGTGCCAGCTGAATTAGACCTTTTCAATGAGGGACACTTGAAATCTGTACTCTTCACACATCACAGGCCATTTGAAACTAGTTGCTCCTGCTGTTTTCCTGCAGCTGCCATATTTTACACTCATGGAGAACAAGAACATTGCTATTAACAAGTAATGGAAAGAGGCCAGCAATAGCAACCTTCTCAGTTCCCTTTGTCAAGGCAGCATTTAATACAATATGTTCGTCCCAAAGCCTGTTTTGGCATATAACAATAGTTTCATTACAGACTTTGATGGATCATTTGGTATTTGGTTTATTGTCCACTTGAATAATAACAGTAAAACACTGAAGGTGCAGGCCAGCTGGAAAATGGCTAACCTTGCTACTTTCAAGAGGGCTGCTACTTTCAAGAGGACAGCTGCAGCTAAAGGCATTACTGTCTGCTGCTGTAAACTGGGCCAGGACAGGATGCCATGATACAGTGCAAAGCTTCTGCTCCCATCCACTGCAGCCATTTTCCCTGTTGCCTTTGAAGAAAGCTTTTGCCCATATGCCTCATTATTACTATTATCATTTTTATCTGGCCCTTCTTACCAGAAGGTGCATTACAAGCAAGATACAAGCTTTCCAGTCTACCAGTAAGCGGATTACAATAATACTATAACAACATTTGACTCCAACAGCAAAGATTCCTAGTGAAGCAAAAAGACAATTGTGCTGGGACTGTAGAACAGGATCGTGGGGGAGGGGGAGGAGAAAGGAACAGCTCAACCAAACATATATTTTTAAAGCAGCAAGACAATCAGTGCTGATAGAACTTTATCTGTAATAAAAGTGACGTCTTGCACTGATCTATTACCCCACATTTTTTGCTCTCTCTTTAAGAATGCCCTTCTGAACAAGTGGAGCTGAACAAATCTGTTTTGTACACTTTGCAAAATGATAAAAGCATGGGAACCTTCATGGCCTGCAGAAGACCGTTCCCTAATGTAGACACCACTACAGAGAATACATGGGAAACTGTTGATTTTACTGGTTTGTGGGGTGACGCATTCTAATGGCTTTGCTCAGATAAGCAGAGCTGGCCCTGCAGAACTCAGCAGGAGTAACAGAATAAAATAGGTGGTCAGGGGGCCTCATCAACAGGGCCATGTTGCTCTCTTGCTCCATACCAAGTCAAGGTGAAACCATTACAGCTTTCTTTGTCCTCAGAAACATAACTAGCTGATCTGTCCTGATTGGCTACCTGGTACTACGATATCATCTCTTCTATGATGTGTTCCCTAACTGATTGCAATTATTCAAAGTAGACTGCAATAAAAGGCAAAATAGTGCTGAAGGGACAGCAAAGACAGAAACCAATGGATGGAAACAACTACGACCAGTTTTTAAAAGAGGGAATTCACTTTCATCTCAAAAACGTTTGAGGTCAAAAATACAGTGCAGACTCAGTTTCCATAACTGTTGATTATTATTATCACTGATTCCTTTTAAAATTCATAACTTCCAGGCAGAATTATTTTCAGCCAGCAATATGTATATCAAGATACTTTCAGAACAGAGTGAAAATGCAGGCAGTTATATTCTGCACAATTGTACGTACTGCTGAGTCTTTTGCTCTTAAATGGTGCATACAAAAGCTTTATGAATAGCATTATATTTTGGACCTGTGAACATGACTCTGACCAGCTCTCTGCTATGCTGGGACTGCTACAAGGCAATTGTGCCAGATATCAGAATTCTGAAAAGCAACATTTTGTGGCAATTGGTATATTTAGTGAAGATTGGATGGTAGGCCTTTATTCTGATCCAAAGCCCAGGCGTACTACATTGCACAAAGAAATCTTTTACATGTGTAGATTAACCTTTTACTCCAAAGAAGTTAACAAATCCATATCTGTAAAAGGATGTGCCAGCAGATCTGCTGAAATGAATAAGGATGGCACTGAAGGCAGGACAGTTTTGGTGTTTTTTTGAAAAGCACTGCATACAAGGGCATCATTCATTTACTGGCCATCTATGGTTAATTATGCTGTCATTACATATGGGGCACAATGAAGTATTCACTGTCACTAAAACAAAAAAGGTAATCGATATGACATTTGATGTAAGAATACTTCGGAACTGCCAACAGGTCAGGAGAAAAACATCCTGTTCCTTTAACAGAGGCTTAATGTATGGAAGTAAATAACAGCACCTGGTAAATAACATCCTGTTATGCCTCTATTAAAGGGGCAGGATATTTGTTTTCTCCAGACAGTTGTCAGTCCTAGTATACTTACAAGATAGAGGGCTAAAAAAATAATAATCAGGGAGGTCAATTTGAAAATTCCTATAAAATCCAAATTTTCCCATTGCTAATGCATTAATCAGGGTCTTGAGCAGCCTAATTGATCCATCTATCTCTGCCCACCATCACCAATGATCAAGAAGAGCCAGCACAATAGTGGTTAATGTGCCGGAGCCTGGGAAGATCCAGTTCGAATTCCCACATAGTGATGACTGCTTGGTAGGAGATCTTGGGCATGTCACACATTCTCAGCCTAACTTATTTCACTGCGTTGTTATGAGTATAAAATGGAGGTGAGGAGAATGATATAAGCCGCTTGGGGTTCCCACTGGAGATAAAGGCAGGGTATAAATGGAATCACTATTTAAATAAACTTCTTTCAACATTCTGAAGGCCCAAAGAATGCTAACTCTTCTTCTGATCTTTTTTCAATTTTTTTTGGTTAATATCAGTGGCATTCTACAGGTATGCAGTAACTCCTATCTTGAATGTCGTGTCCTGATTTTGCTGCTCAAGCCATCCAGTTCCCTATTAGTTACAGTGATCATACTTTTGAAGTTTCTATGGAAAGTTCTCTCTACTCTCCCAAACTCATTCCATCCTAAAGTTATTTCTCCCCCAGGAAACCTCTGTCACACTATGCCCCTTGAGGGTAGTTTCACTTATTATGTGGTTGCAGCAATGGGAAGAAGTGTTGTACAACCTGTTCTCACACAGCAGGCTTAACATCAACAAGTTGTTTCTACAGCTAGAGCTTGCCTGTTTCCCCCACATGTTCCTTTTCAAAGCTTCTACCAGCTATGGAAAAACAGGAAACATCCCATACTTGAAGATTCCCTCATCTACATTTTCTATATCTAGAGAATATACAGTGCCACCCTTTCCCTTTTCTAAACATTGTTACTTCAGCCCACCTCTGTATGGACTTTATATTCACTGGAAATGGCATGGTGATTTTTTTTTAAGTGGATGGGATAGCAATTGAGATTGGGAGCTCCATATAAGAAAATTCCTGGAGATTTGGAAATGGAATCTGGGGACATGGAACTCCAGAGTAGACTAGCCTCCAGAACGGTCATTTTCTGCAGGGGAACTGATTTGTGTATTCTGGAGATCGTTTTTCATATTGGGAAGTCTCGAGGCCCCACTGTAATATGAATTGTTATCAAATTATTATGATTTCTGCTAATTTTGATGTCTTTTTGGTATCCAAATGCAACAAAAACAGTTGTGTTAGCAGTTTGAAAGCAGTTGTGTTAGCAGAACAGCTTCCCACATTAGCCTACCTGGCAGAAATTCCTGTTTTTTTTAAACTCTTGTTACGATTTAAAAGCTACTCTGTATAGAGGTTTGCTGCAGTTTTGACATCTGCAACTAATTCTGGAGTATGTATTTCAAAAACTGAGATATTTATGCCATGTTAGGGGGATTTTTGAAGAACAGCATGTGAAATTAACATTTAATTGTCTTCTTTCTATTATCTAACATATCTAGCAGCAGTAGCCACGTGGCAGTTCATACTGAAACAGGCTGTCACTCACTGAGGAAGGAGGTAGGGCTCATACACACTTTAGCAACTAAAATCAAGTAGTAGTCAGGATGAACTGATCTGCATAGGGCCTATAGTGAGTAGCACATAATATAAGCCTATGCAGAGTTGTCAATTCCATCTTGGGAAGCAATGCTGGGGAAGACAGAGTTTTGAAAAGGACCTCAGCAGGGATGTGGTGTCACTCTAGGACAGTGATGGCAAAACTTTTTGAGACCGAGTGCCCAAATTGCAACCCAAAACCCACTTATTTATCGCAAAGTGCCAACACAGCAATTTAACCTGAATACTGAGTTTTCAGTTTAGAAAAAATGGTTGGCTCCGAGGCATGCGTTACTCGGGAGTAAGCTTGGTGGTAGTCAGTGGCTTTGCTTTGAAGCAACTGTGCAATTCTTCCAATGGGTGAATCACAACCCTAGGAGGGTTTACTCAGAAGCAAGCCCCATTGCCAGCAACCGAGCTTACTCCCAGGTAAAGAATTGTGCTTTAGTACTTTGCATGAAAATCAATGGGGTTTAACAGCACTTAACAGGGTTACCTACACTGCTTCCCCAAAATTAGGTCTTAGGTTTAATGCTAATAATCAAGGCCAGCGGCCCAGGCCAGCCTAGATGTGTGTGGGTGGGAGGCAAGGATGTAGGTAAGGGTTTTTTTCCCCTCGGGTTCAGACCCCCCCCCCATTCATGTCCAAAGCGCCACCCCTCCATTTGTGTGTTTTAAAAACATTTTTAGTGTTTTTTGTTTTTGGCCTGCAGGGGGCGCATTGTTTGGGCTAGCAGCACCAAACTTTCAGGTATTGTTTGGGGGACTCTCCTGATGATACTACCTGGGTTTGGTGAGGTTTGGTTCAGGGGGTCCAAAGTTATGGACTCCCAAAAGGGATGACCCATCCTCCATTGTTTCCAAAGGGAGCTAATAGAAGATGGGGGCTACACTTTGAGAGTCCATAACTTTGTACCCCCTGAACCAAACCACCAAACCTGGGAGGTATCATCAGGAGAGTCAATTATTGATACCGCCCAGTTTTTGTGAAGTTTGGTCCAGGGGGTCCAAAGCTATGGACTCCCAAAGGGGGTTCCCCCATCCCCCATTGTTTCCAATGGGAGCTAATAGGAGATGGGGGCTACACCTTTGAGGGTCCATAACTTTGGATCCCCTGAACCAAACTTTACCAAACATGTGTGGTATCATTAGAAGAGTCTCCTAAAGATACCCTAAAAGTTTGGTGTTTCTATCTTAACGATTGCACCCCTGACAGCCGGCAACCCCCAAATTTCCCCAGATTCGCCTTTTAAATCCACCCCCTTTGGCATGGATTTTAAGGGAGAATCTGAGGTCCTCAGTTTAAAAGAAGAAGAGTTTGGATTTATATCCCCCCTTTCTCTCCTGTAGGGAGCTTACAATCTCCTTGCCCTTCCTCCCTCACAACAAACACCCTGTGAGGTGGGTGGGGCTGAGAGAGCTCCGAAAAGCTGTGACTAGCCCAAGGTCACCCAGCTGGTGTGTGTGGGAGTGCACAGAGCAGGGAATCAAACCCGGTTCCTGCAGATTAGAATGCACCTGCTCTTAACCACTATGCCACATTGAATGTGATGCTGTTTCAGGGCGGGGGATAATCCACCCCAAAACAGCATCACTTTCAATGTTGTTTAACTAGGGACCCCAGATTCTGCCTTTAAGGTGGATTTGGTCTCTCTAGTTTAAACACCATTGAAAGTGATGCTGTTTGGGGGTGGATTCCAGCATCACAGTGGCTGCCCGGGGGGGGGGGCGCAAAACTCCATTTTCCCTCTATGCCTCTGCCCAGAGGGGAGGGCAGAAGGAACTGCTGGCTGCCAGCTGGGAGCCCAGCTGGTGGGGGGCAGGGCAGGGCAGGGGAGTCTGCTATCCCCGGCCTCTGAGAGCTGCTTTTATAAGCGCTAGGCCAGGGGCGGGACTTGGGGAGGCGTGGCCATGCCCTAGGGGTGGGTGGGGGTGTGGCCCCACCCCTGAACCCCCCATTAAAAATCTATACCTATGTCCCTGGTGGGAGGGCACTCTGTTTGCGTGTGCCCACACAGAGGGCTCTGAGTGACACCTCTGGCACCCATGCCATAGGTTCGCCACCACTGCTCTAGGACCTCTGATTTTCCTAGACTCCATGATATCTTACAGACTACAGCCTCTGAAGCTGCCATTTCCTCCATCGGATCTGATCTTTGTAGTCTGGCTATCAGTTGTCATTCTGGGAAAACTCAAGACCCAATATTGAGGTTGATATCCCTAAGCCCAACTCAAGCCTGTAAGCCTCACTAATAGGGCTGCCAACTTCCAGGTGGTGGCTGGAGATCTCCTGCTATCACAGCTAATCTCCAGGTAGTAGCAGGGGTGTACTGCCCATGGGGACAGGGACAGGGAGGTCAAATGACCCCAGGCGCGATGGTGCCCCTCCCCCACAAAATTGGTCCCCACCCCACTCTTCCCCCGTTCAAACCACAGCTTAGGGCAACTGATTATGCGGGGTGTCAACATGAAAAAAATATTAAAAATGACTAAATTATCTTTTTCTTGTCAATACTATGTCAAAATTGTCATTGCTTAAGACCTCAGGACCTAGGTCTTAGGCTTAATCTTCCTCTGAGCTTCAATAGTTAAACTTTTGTGATAGAAAAATCTGTCAATTTCTTATAGCATTTGACTAACGAAAACATTTGCAGTAAAAAGAAAAAGAATCCAGTTTTTCAGGAACTGTATTTGGATGAGAACAAGGACTTAGCATAATCTTTGCTTTAAAGCAATTTTAAACAAACCTAATGATAAAAATTCTTGATGAGCATAGCTTTATTTTTAGGAACCAGGATTCTGTTGCTCAGAACAATTTCAGCTGAGAATATACTGGTCAATGCGAGTGTAAAAAGAATTGACCAAAAGGGGGCAGAGATGCATTGCACAAAGTGAAGGATATGCAAACAGCTAATCAGTCTAGTTATTTCAGGTTTTATTGGACTACCTGGAGCGGAATTTTTCTCCCAAGATTGCACCAGTGAATACGACTTAAATAGTTGGCTCATTGAGTCTGTTTTCTCAGTTATTATGGTATAATGAATTACATCCAGTATTACGGGTGATAGAAAAATCTGTCAATTTCTTCTAGTATTTGACTAACGAAAACATTTGCAGTAAAAAGAAAAAGAATCAATTGTAGTAGAGTTATGAAATCGTCACTGTGGTAAGTGATAAAATGACTTTCTTGAAATCTTGTATGTTATGTTTGTGATGATCGATTAATGTAGGAGGGTGCCAGATGAATAACACACACACATGCACACAATTTTGTACTTGTCAACCTTGACAACAAATTTGTAATAACCTGGGACTCAATTTTCATTCAGGGGGCCATTTAGATGATAGTGGTAGTGGTCATGGGGAACTTTCTTTGTGAACATTGCTGGCTTTCAAGGAATTCATGAAGTTTCCAAGAGAACCTGGATCAGTAACCCCTTTGCCTTGGGGTACATACACTTCTGAGAAAACTGTAGGAAATAGCAAAACATGACTTGGAGTTCATATAAGACATATCATCATGGGAATAAGGGGGCTTGGCTCACTAGGAAAGGTTGGTCTTGAGCAAATAGGAACAAAGTTTATGCAAACCATACAATTTTTAGTTGTTGATCAGCTGTTGTACAGAGCAATCTTATGCAGGTCTACTCAGAATCCTACTCAGGCCTATTCAATGGGACTTACTTCCAAAACATTATTCTTAGGACTGCACAATAAAATATTTATTCTGCCTTTCACCTAGAAGTCCTTTAAAAAATTAAAAATCACACAATTAAAATGAGAAAAAAACTATATGAAAACTGGAAGCCACTGCTTGCAGATCACTCCAGTCATGAGCTTGGCAGTGCTTTAGCGATCATCAGTTTCTTAGCAAAGCAAGGCCACATAGCGTGTTTGCAGTAATCTGTACATTATTAGAGTATAGCAGCCAGGTTCTTTTCCATTAGGAAAGAGCACATGTGGCAAACCAGATTTAATTGGTAAAGGGGACTTTTACTCACAGCATTAAGACCTCCAGTAGTAATGCCATGCCCAAGAGCCCAAATCTGTGAACCTGTGCCTTAAGGAGATGAAAAACCACATCCAATGGATTCCTAAATAGCAGCCTTTCTGTTTTGTCAATTCTGTTTTGAACTGTTAGCCTTCATTCAGATCTTCAGTGAGTTCAAACAGTGATTCAGGCTCCTACCAGCATGCAAATTATTCCATTCAAGAGGGGAGACAGGAGGCCAGAGAAGCAGCAAGAGAAAAAACAGATACAGCCACCAGTCTGTGTCCACGAGGAATTCTGAATCCCATAGCAAGGTCTAAGCATTTGTTGAGCAAATATGAAAAGACTCTATTGCTACATCATGATTTTTGTTAAGCTGTGAACTATTCCAGTTTTCTTCCTGGACTGGGAAGAGGGTGGGGTGGGGAAAGAGGAGGAGTTGTTCCATTTACTGCTGCCCTTTTTCAAAGTGTGACACTGCTGCTGGCACAAAGTCCCTCAATCACTTGAATTGTCTTGAACTATATAAGCACCAGAGCCATGTCAGTGTTATTCTCCTGTGACCCAAGATTACCTGTTTCAGATGCTTGCTGTAAGTGGACTATCACAGAAAGCAGATCACAGAAGCAAGCAAGATCAAGAACTGTTAGACGATGCAGACCCATAAAAACACAACCACTGGCCAGATGTTGCCACTGACAGAGGTCCACAGGTTGAGTTGACCCTATCTGTCAACAAAACAACCTTAGCCACAGCAGAGGTCAGTGAAGTTAGACCATATGTTGTTGAACAGTTGTTGTGGAGGCTGACACAGTTCTAATTACAACACATCCCAATGGACAGACTGGTTCTGTTAATGATTAATAACTCTTGGTCCCTTAGACTGTTTGTACAAGAATACTAATTATTCGGTACAGAATGCAGAATTCTGCTATCAAAGCTGCTGCAGTGATATCCTGACCCCCATCCATGTGTGATAATGCAGTTTTCTTTCAGTAATTCTGGGAAGGGTGAAGGAAATTGACAGAAAATGTGTTTGAAAACAGAAATCCAGTGCAAATACAGCAGCACGATATCTTGACAGCTACCGCTTGAGCAAGGGGACCAGCACTGTTCTGCAGAACTGTCTGAATGAATTATTCAAGTCACACCACTTGTCATTTTCCTGGTAGAAACCTTTTCCCTCTGGTGCTTGGTAAATCCCATCTAGCAGATTACCTGCCAAAGAACACCATTTCCAAATCTTCAACACTCCACTCGCTAATTTCCAAGGCATCTCTGCTTGAAATGCATTATTTACAAGAGAGCCTTGTGTGGAAAGGTATTAAGGAAAATTGCATAAGTCTTGCAAACATGGCTTGAATTCGGAGCAGACAGCAGGAATCTGTAATGTGGCTTTTGCAGCAGGGCTACAAAAGGGATCCTGCCACTGCAGATGAGCTTGTAAGCGTTGCTGCAGTGTTTTCAATTCTCTCTGCTCCTGCTTATGGCCATGTTTCATGGAGAAAACAGAACTTCTTTTGTTTTCATTTGTACCCCCCCCCCCCCCCCCATATAACACTTCCTGGGTTGCCAAGGATGTCACATCAAATAAGATACCATAGTCCTTCTTAATGTCCAATATATGTCCACAATTAAGGGAATATCAGCCAACAAACAATGAATTTTGTATAAACAGAAGTTGATTGCAAAAATACTAAAATCAGTGAGTCTGGATTAAAAAAAATCAAGGCATGAATCAATTTAAACTACTTTTACAGTTTCCAATCAGTACAGCAGAGTGTAATTAGAAGAGTTGCATGCATGCATGTTCTTATATTGTTCTAATTTCCCCTGTCTTCCATTGTTACGTCTCACTGCATGCTACTCTTGGCCACAAGTTTTATAAATAAATACTGAGCAAATGTATAAGTCAGCTTAGAAATATCTTAAACTTAAAGTTACATGCTCAGAAGTGACATTGTGGAGTCACAGCAACACTCCAGGAGTTCCCCAAATCTTTATGGTAAAAAGTTCCTACAGTGATGGTACAATGGAACTTCAGGCTGCTTAACCAGAAATGATTTGCCACAATGCCCCATTTTCCCCTCATTTTGCTCCCATTGCTCCATCGATCAGCAGTGGGAACCAAAAGCTCTGCTGCCTTATGCTAGAGCTAGACCAAGTGGTGGCTATTCACCTCCAAGCTTATCTGGAATCATTTCAGTCCAGCTTCAGGTGTGCTTTTAGTATAAAAACTGCCTTGGTCACCAAAGCAGGATGACTGTGACCCCCTTGATTCCCCAAGACATTTCAGTGACCTTCAGCAGCACCAATCATGGTATTCTCCTGGTTCCTCAGGCCAAAACAGAAATTAGGGTCATGGATAGAGTTGCCTGCTTCCCCCTGGACACTGGTGGGGGATGTTAAGGTTGCCACCAAGGTTGGGGAACTCTAAAGAGTTGGAATGAAGCCTGGGGAGGACAGGGAACTCAGTGAAGTACCATGCAGTAATTCTGGAGAATCCTTAGTCATGGAACTTTGGGGTTCTGCTCCTGTATCTCTGATTGGTACCAGATGGTGGTGCTGGAGGATGTAAGATGCTGCAATCATCTATGAAAGGGAGAGAAACTGAGAAAAGTGAAGGGAGAGGAGAGAAATCAAAGGCGGAAGAAATGGGAGGCCCATTCCTGCATGTTTCTTGAGAGTCCCAACTTGTGTGATTATATTTGGTACGAGCCATGAATTGTGAATCACAGAACAAGTGTCTGTTTCTCTAGCTAATGGCCTCTACCATCTGCAGGTATTGTTATTGCTCAGTAACTCCTGCTTAGTGTCTTCCTTTCATCTACATTCCTAACTCTGAACACTGAGAACAGGCCCTAAAATAACTTCATTATAATCCCAAAAGACCCTCCATGACATGGACTGACTCAGTAAAGGAAGCCATGGACCTCAGTTTTCAGGATTTGAGCAAGGTTGTTTGGTGGGGCCTTGACTCATAGGATCCCCATGAATTAGAGGCAGATTAATGGCACTTATAGACACATACATAATTCAAAATTACACTCAACTTCAAGTTTGTTTGTTTGTTTATTTTATTAAATGTATAGACCGTCCTTCCCCAAAGGGCTCAAATACCTTGCAGATACCTTTGTTGCTAGTTATCTACGGTATGCAACACACAAACACTGATATGTCGTGAGAAATTACAAATGAATCCAAGAACCACAAGTAGTATAAGACTGTGAGAAAAGAGAAGTAAACACAGAAATCTGTGAACTTTGTGAATGTCATGAGGTGTTAATGAGTTAACGAGAAGTCTGCAATCAGGAATAAGTTATTTTGAAATCCATGAGACTTACTTCTAAACACATAGGAATAAACATGTTGGGGCTTTGAGACTTCATCAGGCTTGTGCTAACAGCTACCCCTCGATGATGTTACGTCGAAAACATTTCTCTAGAGACTGGGAAGCATTTCTGTCCCAATCAATTTGAACTTCATTTGCATAGTAAATAGAAACTAGCACTTTGAATTCCACATATTCGTGAATGCTTATTAGAAGTTATGTTTAAATCTTTACCTTGTGGAGCCCTTGATTACAGAAGAGAAAAATGTTTGGTCTTTACCAAGTGCTTGTGGCCTTTACTGTCATAAAAATACATTAACACTGGATTCAAATATTGCAGAAATTATTTGTGTTTCACCACTGGTAATGAAATGAAGCAGGTAAGGCATGAGTCTTGTTACCATGGAAACTGCAAATGGAACCGGTTTTTCACCTAGCGTATACATATACAAATAGTGCTGTCTCCCTTGTATGGAAGTCTCTTTCCATGTTTGGAATTTTTAAAAAGAAAAGTAAACAAGATGTTTTGGAAAGAGAACATTAAAAGAACATATGAATTGTTTTTATTGCATCAGCAATATTCTATCTCCTAGAGTGGCCAGTTATTTTTTGTAAGGACTGTATGATAGCAGACTTAACAGTTCTCCCCTTTAGGTCCACAGAACTTGGTAATCAAACAGAATTGTGGCTCAGCCCCATTTTACTATCACTGCTAATTGCTATGCACGGATTTATCTTGTGTGAATGATATACCACTTTAAAAAGCCTTTTAAACTAGTAGTGGTAAGGTATTTCATTAATCAATGTGCTATATGAACGGTTTCTTTATAAATTATGGCTATAGATAAATGAGCCCAACTTTAGTCAAGCAGGGTGGGATATAAATGTAATAAATAAATAAAGAAGTCTTCCCAGATTTTAAAAAATGTAGACAATTCCCACGTGTGAAAAGTATGCAGATCAAAATCCTGTTCTTGCCTTCACATGCCAGTAGAACAACATCTCACAATGTAATAAGTACAGAGACATTTCTTGTCCCTCCATGGGCAAGATGGTGATTGGACAATCTTTTCAGATCAAATTACACAGGATGCTAAATCTAAGTGGATTGAGGTTGGAAATAGTGAAATCAGCCAAACTTTTGGATACTTAGATCTGGTGACTTGAGCTGAGAAAGGGAAGACATATTTCTCTATAAATCCAAAAGGTTTGTAGAAAAAAACCCTTAAATCTATTAAAAACAATAACAAAAAATTGAAAGTTTTAAACTGAAAATGATAAAAGGAGTGCCTGTAGCTTTAAGCAACGGGTCCCAGCAGTAGCTGTTACTAGGCAGTCCCAGATTCCAGGGTTCAGTTTCTCTCTTCTGCTACAGCAAACAGAGTATAGTCTCTGTTTCCCAATACTCTTTTCCTGCCAAAACCACAGGTCTTTCACATACACTAAACACGTCTGCTCTCTCCTTCAAATCTTGTTTAAATTACCTCTCCTAAAACTCCACCCACTCCTAACCTGTCACTTACACTCAGGCTCTGTGAGGGATGAACTCTTTGCAGTCTGGCTTTCCTGCCTTTGCCAGCTCCTTAGGTCCATCACAGTTGCCAGCTCCTGGCTGGGAAGTTCCTGGAGATTTGTGGAGCTTGGGAAGGATGAAGTTTGAGGAGGGGAAGGAACTCATAAGGATATAATGCCATAGACTCCACTCTGCAAAGCAGCCATTTGCTCCAGGGGAATTAATGTTGCCAACCTCCAGGTGGGCACTTGAGATCAGCTGAAATTACAACTGATCTCCAGATGACAGAGATTAGTTCCCTGGAAAAATCACTACTTTTGAAGGTGGACTCTATGGCATTATACTTTGCTGAGGCTGCTTTCCTCCCCAAACCTCATCATCTCAAGGCTGCACCTCCAAATATCCAGGAATTTCCCAAACTGGAGCTGGCAACCGTAAGGAGATCTGATTTCTGAAGCTGGAAGATTGGCTGTGATTCTAGGAGGGCTGTTGCCACCACTGCTGGGGTGGGGGAGAGTAGCTAGTGGGCAGCCGGAAGGGTGATGGCTGACAGAAAGTGAGAGTGATGGAGTGGGGGCAAAAAGACAGAGAAAATGGCAGTCATGGAGGAGAGTAAGAAAAGGAATGGCAGGAAGGAGAAAGAGGGAGAGACAGAGAAGTAGAGGGAGAGGGGAGGAGGCAAAAATGAGAGGAATGAAATAGCTGCTCTTATAGGTTCCCGCTTGTTTGAATACAATATTGAAGCTTCTTAAAATAAAGTTCTAAGTGGAGGAAACTGGCAAGATCATTTAAAATAATTTATTTTAAGCTAGCTCCTTTCTACACCTCAATAACTGATGCAATTGACAGTTATGAAGGGAAGATGAAGCAGTTGTGTAACTATTTTGAAAGCATCAAATGAGAATAATATATCTGCTATTTGGGAACAATACATATGAATAAACAGTTGACTCCTGCTTTATAGGAAAAAGAGGAGATGAGATCAGGAGCACTATTTGGAAGATTACAGAGGTAAGAGACAAGTTTTGTAGTAGGTCGTAGAATCAACTCCTAAGGTTATAGGAGAAGACAACATTGCCAACAATTAAAAAGACAATTCTCAACATGTCGTCCCACTTGCTTGCTTGTGCAGAGAGTCCCTGTGACCCTACCTGCAAAGCCAACTACTGAAACCGATCAGTTCACATACCTCAGAACAACATTTCTGGAAGATTACCTTGTTATGTACCCCTTCCACCCCACATCTTAAAACACACATCCAAGCCGGGATATTTATGGATAGAATATATATATGTGAGATATATTTCTGATTTATATTAATGCTAACAGATATATATATATATATGGTGTGGCGCAGGACAAAATAGGCTAAAAGCAAGCCTAAGAAATGGCAAACAGTCAGTAGAGAGTTAATCTACCCATTTGCTCCTTGATGTCCACACCCAAGCCAGAGCTACAACTGATAGAGTTGTAAATGTGAACTATCCCTTGAATTGAGATGCTGCAGCTTTCCTTCCCTTCAGCTGTTCCTAAAAACCCCCAAGTGCTCCCATCCCTGATGTAATCTTGCTGCCTCAGCTAAATTACAATAGCCAGAGGCTCACTTTGCCGGCCACCTATTCAAGGTGTTGCTAATGTAATCAAGGAAACAATTGACTACCAATCCCCTGGGTTTAGAACAATAGATAGAGATGCTCAGTCCGCAACCCAGCACAGCTGCAAATAATGAAACCTAATGCAAAGGTTTTTCCCGCCAAACTAGCGATCCACCCTATAAAAGCCCTGCTCACCTTAAGCTCATTGCTTAAAAACAAAACAAAAAAAACACACAAAAACTTAAACTCATTGCTCATTTCTAATCTGAACCTCCTTTGGTCAAGTTGGTGTGAGACACGAAATAGTCCTTCTACGGGATCTCTGGGTTGGCATAGAGTCCTTGCCTTCTACTTCGTCTGCTGCATTGGAACCATTAGGTAACGTATCACCCTGCTGCCTTCCCAATTCCCTTTCTATCATCCAAACCTATTTTTCTCACCTTTTTATATCTCTAGGAACTTGTATGTATGTGCCTCCATATCTTCCTGTATGTTTGCTTGAAACCAAATTTACATAAACATTTTAAACTTAATTTCGACTCCTTGTGTTACTCTGCGGAATGCTGCTTGCCAATTTTCCCGTATACATAGTCTCAAAGATCTCCACCTAGCCTCCTCTTGCATTGCCAAGCTAAGTTGTTTCTTCCCCAAAAAGCTCTGCCAAGCTGAGTTATTTCCCCATTGCTACTTTGAGAAAGATATTCATACTGTTACACAGATAACAACCTCAAGAGGTGCTAAATGGGTATGTATGGATGAAGTGGGTGGCACATGAGAAAGACAAATGTGCCCACGTGTACTCTCATTTGCTTACTTACTGTCTAGCTCATCATTTGTGAAGATAAGTCCTTTATCTCTTTCTAGAATTCCACCTAGCAAACAGAATTAGTGTCTAATAAGGTTTTTTTTTAAATGTATACCTGATACTACCAGGTAGCACTGAGAATGCTGATGCATAGGGAAAACTAACTCAGGCAAGTAATTGGTATGAATGATGTGCATCTGTTTTCATGCAGACTCACCTGGCTAATTCTCAGGAACCCATTCATCTGTATTAAGCATTTACTTGAATTGTATGTTACTGGTGTTCAACTGCAAGAAGGAACTTTTTTATAGACAATTTTTAAATAAAATCTTAACTTAAAAATGAATATTTTTTCTCAGTTTGCATGGAAATAGAATGGGGCAAAACTAGCAAAGTGTTAATAATTATATTACAATCCAAACATTTAGCAGCAGATAATTTGCAGGGAAAATGATAGTCAGTCTCAATTAGTAATTAACACATTCCTCGTGTTGTTTTCTGTTTAGTGAGATAAATATGCAGCTATCAACATTTTCCACCAACTTTCAATTCAATAAAATTTGGGTGGTCAAAAATAAGAAAAATAACACACACACACACGAATGAGAACAGTGCCTCAATATTTCTGTCAAGCAATGTCAGAGATGATAGGGCTTTCTGAATTCTTTAGTATTCTAAATATTTCTTCCAGAAATCTAATATTTGGCACCTGAAAACTCAGCTAAGCATTAATGCATTTAGAACTTCATGTGCAAAATTATGGTTTCTTCTTAAATGTGTTATCATTTGACAAGGATTTTTGCAGCAACGTCAATGAACAATGACATAACAACAAAGCTTTTATATAGCGTTCAAATGTTTTCTCCATTATTAGAAGATATCATGAGCCTGAGGGAACAGATGGAACAGGGTGTAAATTAAAAATATACGAACACACACACACACACACACACACACACACACACACACACACACACAGAGGACATTCACTTGTATTATGAAACAAAATCTGCCAGTTCCTACGATGTGCTCTTTTTCTGAAACTGAAAGTTCTGTTTTCCCCCCAAACAAAAGATGAAAATCCAAAGGCAGGGGTTTCATTAAGCTTCTATCTGAACTATATCATTTCTGACTGCATTTCATATTGTTTGTAGGAATCTTTTTTTCATAAAAGAGAAGGGCGCTTTCCACGGAAATCTAAAATGTTTGAGAAACATTTTCAATTTTGTTCACATTCACCCCCTTGAAACAATTCCTGGCCTTGATCACGTGACACTCCCCTCCACTGTTGAGTTCCGTGTTGAATCGATACTTCAATGCTTCACAGCCTTGTGCTGCATTCTATACTCCTCCTGTACGTGATGTTTTGAAGATTGTGCCCCACCAGCAAAAGAACAAACAGAAAAACACTGCAAATAAACACGTGAGGGGGAACACTGAGGTCAGAAGATGGCGCAAAGGAGGAAGTTCAGGGAACCAGAGAAGTGTGGAAAATGTAGTCAATAGATTGCACAGCAACTGTTTGTTTTAAAAATGTTTCAGCCAAAGAATTGTTTTAAAAGAGGATTCATTTAAAATGTTTTGAAGCTGGAAAGAAAACGTTTTTGAGTAAAAACAATGTGGAACTCCCTGGAGGAAACATTTTATTTCCTGCCTCAAAATGTTTTAAATAAATTGTGCAGAAAAGCCCATTGTCTAGTGGAAAGTGGTGATGATCTGGCATTTTACCCATCCTCCCTGACCCTGCAATTCCCAATCCTAAGAAAGTTTAGTTGAGGGACTCACTTGTGTGTGATAACAACTGTGCTGGTTGGGCAGCTGTAGTGGGGATAGGGAAAGGAATGAAATGGCACCTTTTCCCTCTTGTTTGAGTGGAGCTCTGCTCATGGAAAAGAAAGATAGGAATTATTCATCCCCTTCCCTCTTCCTACTATAACAACCTAACCTGCGCAGTTACCAGCACTTGTAAGCACCTCGATCCTAGGAATTGGTGTTCCCAGGATCAGAAGTGGCTCCAAGAGATAGAGGTAGGGGAGTATGGAGACTTTCCTGCAACTTTTATGCCCAAGATTGCAAGATCCAATTTTATTATTCCATCTGAACCCTCTCTTGTAGGCAGAAGTATTCTCCAGATCTATCACAAGGCATGCTTTTTCTATCATGACATTTCCAAGGAAATGATTAATATTTCTGATACCCAGTGCTGCAGCCCCAATCTAAATTGGACATTCAATGGATCCAAAGTGAGAAGGTGTGGGTTCTCATTTGGACTTTTCCATTTGTTTTGCTGCTGACAGATCTGTTGGTAGTTTAAAGGTGAATTCTGACTTCTTGCCATCATCCTTGGCATTGGACTCTGAACCTATGGCTCCAGTTTGTCATAGGGGTACCTTTCCTCAGTGAAACCCAAGAATGCCTTCTGTGAGTGTGCATTTATGTGCTCTCAGCTGGCTCTGCAGGATCTGCAACCCTCTTAGCCTGTCAAAAGGCTGATGCTCAGAAGCTCCCTCATCACCACAAGACCTGTGAGAGAGCTCTTGTGTGCTATGTCAGGCTTGCTGCTGGCAAGTGATCTTCACAGGCATATAGTGTTGTGGCTAGGGTGGCCGTGGTTCCTTTTCCATGGTAGCATCTGCCAAAAGGATATATTGCTTGAGAAACGGACTGAAATCTGTATCTGCAGAACTCTCTGCCATGAGTTTGCTAGGGGCCAACTGGTCTTACCACAGTTTTCCTTATAGTGGTGTGTGTGTGCTGTGTGTATGCTTTATTTCCTCTCTTGTTGTGTTGTATGTGTGGGCACTGTTGGGCTGGCCTTCAGGGTGTGTGTCTACGCCAGCCAGCTGGGGTGCTTCTCTTTTTGAGAAGAGAAGTTACAAATCTGGTAATGCCACATAATCTATACATGATAGCTTTCAATTTGAAATTCAATTACCATTCTTTCTCTACATAACATGGGTTGCCTGAACAAATCCCTATAGTTTATGTCTTTAGGTTGCTCTAAAGCTGTCAACTTTATCATTCTCATAAGAATCCAGATTGGTGAGAGGGGTTTTGATGCAGCAAGGCATATATTAGGGGATATAAGCTGCACCACAACTTTAAGTTGTGATGTACAATTTCTGTCCACATATTGAATTGCAGCAGGGAAATTAATGCCTATTCAGATCATCAGAGAGCTGAAGACAGACAGGGCTTAGCAGATGTATGTCACCTGTGCATTAAACAGCAAAAATAGTACTAGACAAACGAGATCTATATGTCATACTTCCTAAACCTTTAATCATCTTTGTTGCCATCCTGTATATTCACATCCATTTATCTCTGTTCTTCTTTAGGGATTTCAGCAAACTAAATCTTTGCAGTTTGATTTTCACTTGACATTTTATACTCAGATGCACACAACTGTGCCATGTCAACAATGAAGGTCATGTGCATTTGTTTATTTTTTTCTGGCTGTCTTCCACCTTAATAAACCCACAGATATGGGCTGGATCATACATCCTTTATTCTGAACTTGACCTATGTGCAGTTTGCATTTAGAAATGTCTGTCAGAGTACCAAAGTCAAGGCATATTGAACCCTGAAAACCTCAAGAAATCTTTTTGTCTACTTATCTGTTGCCAATTCATGTAGCCAGGATGGAATATCATACTTTGTGATTCCGCTATGCATTGCATATTGAGGGGAAATGCTATGCTGAACCCCACATTTCTATATCACATCAACCTGTTGCAAGCATCTCACAATAATTCTTCTGCATAGGACAATTAGCTTTTCTCTAATCTTTTGCAAAAATTGATAGGGGAAAATATTTTTTAATGATAACTAATAGCTAGAATACCTTATACAATTTGGGCTAGATGCTCATTGTTAGTTACTGGACATGCCTGACATATTTGAGCATAGCCTTGCAACTGGTGGGAGTCTGAGAAGGTGGGACATGGAGGCACACTGGATAATGACATCACTTCTGGGGAAAACCTGGAAGCCATGTCATGCCTCTCTAGGAATCACTGAAAACTCTAGAGTAAAACCATGCAGTTTCTAATGATTCCTAGAGTGGACTGGTGACATTTCTGCATTCTCCCTGGAAGTGAGGTCACACTGCAGCTGACAACTATTATTTTTACATTATTTTTTCCTAGCCAGCCACAGGAGTAGTGGTGGGAAATAGGAGTCAGGGCCAGGAGATCCTTTATCTGGGAACCCTAATCCTTATTCCTAATCAAAATCCAGTGGTGTTCCTAAAGAAACTTTACCCAGCTTCCTATTCAAAGAATTATACAGTATTGCCAAGCTCCTCTCTGTGTCTCTCTCAAGTCAATTAACAGCAATCTGAAAAATGGGTGAAATGTAATTTATATAACGAACAGCTTGAAAAACCTGGAGGTGCACATGGTGCTCAGATTTATTTTTGCAGCAATTTTATACTTGACAAATTCAGCACAACCGGAATTTAAAATTAAATGATTTCAGACTCCATCTGCAATTGTATTCCCTAGGTACCTTGGGTGTCTTTTATATCAAGTAGACCACAGATGAGGAAATACACCTTGTTGGCCTGTGCCAGATGTCAATGCTAGATTAAAAATTCATTAAAAAATTACTCTCTGAACAGCTTCTTTTTTTATAGAGCACACAGAAGCTGAAGTTATTTTCCAGCATTTTTCATCTTTTACATAAAAGATGTGTGCAGAATAATAAAAACCAGTTCTTTAACATTAAATGGGCTAAACTAAGCTGTAGAATCTTCACTATTGTAACTTTCTTATCTTTTTACCACATATATATATGGCTAAGGGTTCGAACATCTGATGACGAACCTTTGTCAATTGCTGTGCAGGACGCATAGCAGCCCAAGCCCTGTGTGTCCTATGCACCCATTGGCCTGCATCCTGCTCAACCCCTCCCAAATCTCCCTGCCTTCCCACCACCCTCAAGGTTCCTTCACTTCTGCCCTCCCACCACCTCCAACCCCACAAGCCACCCTAGTCCAACTGGTGGCACCAGCACCAATTGGTGGAAAAGTGGCAACAGACCCATCTGTCCCTTGCCTGCCTTCTCCCGACCCACCTGAAAGCCTAGCCTGGCACCCATGCTGGAGTTCGCCTGGCTACTGGGCCAGCCACCATGTTCCCCATCCACAACAACCCTCCTGCCTCCCCTCTCCCAACACCCACACAAACCACCCCTGCTCAGCTGGTGCTAGCAGAGCCAAGTAGAGCCAAAGTGGAAGTGGACTTGTCTGTCCCTCACCTGCCTTCCCCTGGCTTCACAAGACCCATTCCCTCTGGCATCCCAACACCCCAAACAATCCCACCCCAACCCTCCACACTTACCCAAGTCCTCACAGGATCATCCACAGCGAGGTAAGAGCCTGCCCGGTGGGGGGGGGGGGGATGGACACTCAAGTGACGCTTTGTGTGGGAGAATGCTTGATCACCCTCTTCCCATTTGCTCGGGCCCCTGGCATTTTCTCTCACAATGGGCTTTGCTTTCAGTACATATATAATGTGCCAAATCAGTAATATAAGGGTCTAACGAAAATGTATTCTATAAGTGGGTCTTATATTGTTTTAACCAAATTGATAGAGAAATGTAACTTTTTTATTTGAATCTGAGATAGTTTTATTTAAATTGATTGTATTATATTAGTATAAAATGATGGATTTTATAGCTATTTTAATCACATATTTTATTACATAATATTATTATTTGAGAATTGTTACTGGTTTTACTCAAATTGGTTTTAAAGTGATATTTTATTGTCATATTTATTTCTCAGTTCTTAAGTCACTTATTAAACATGAATAAGATCTTAGAAGTACTATTTTTTGTTATATACTGGAATTTGTGTTGTATTGGCTTGTTCTATGTTTTATGGATGGTCTATGACTTCAATAAATAAACTTCTTCTCCATATATTATGTGCCTACCTTATAGATAGAGGAGAAGGAGTCTCTTAGAGCATTTACATCACAAGAGAAGAATGTTGAAATGTGGATGGAAGTGGATTCCTGGTGTGAAGTTTTAGGAAGACTTTATCCTTAACCACATTCCTTCACCTTTTCCCATTATGTTGAAGGGATTGGAAATTACATGTGTAAGCAAAAGTTATTTTTACCTTCAACATAACAAAGGGTTTATCTCTTCTTGCCTTCATCTAGCACTGCTCCAATATACTACAGGCCTGCAAAAATTGTGACCCAGCAAACTTAACACCCCACCCAATTCTCCAAGAATTTCCCAAGCTGGAGTTGGCAACCCAACTCCAGCTACTGCCTACTAATTGGCTTTCTTACTAGTTTTCTGACAATCCTATATTTTTTTTGTAATTCCAGCAGAGTAGGAACACTAGCAGGTCTATCATGCTCCAGTGGGGACTATGTAAAGTCCACTGTCTGTGTCTAACTTCACTGAACCCAAGTTGCACATGATCACAAGTTGTACAAGCCCAGTGTATAAATTGCTCTTCAGTTAACCAGTTTTTCAAAATCATTTTAACAGTGACAATAATGTATCTGATGAGTCAATCCCATGCAAAATCTAAAACAGCATAACCAACCGTGCAGTCTTTACTTGCTCTGATCTTATGCACATCAAAGTTCCAGTTATGGGGAACCGGATTGGCTAGGGATTCCTCAGCCACAGGCTGATTTGGGCAAATCAAAGAGAAACTGTATACAAAACTTCTATCTGCATTGGATTTATTTTTCATGTAAAAAGCATGTCGCAGTAAAGTGGAATTCAATGGAGTACAACAAAAGATGAAGGAACTTTTTGTTGGGGCTGTTCATTGTACATGAGCTAGTGTTACCAATAATTCACAGGAACCAAATGACTGGAGTGTAGCAATTGCTTTTAAATGGAACACAGAAAGTAAAATACACTATAATGATAAGTGTATAGATCAAAGAAGCCTCTGTTTATCTTAAGGTTGCCTGTCAAGGGCTGTCAGCCTCCAGGAGCTTTTGGGGTAGGGGTATACAAAACAAAATTAGGGGACTTCAGATTTGGATTCAAACATTTTTGGGATTCCCAAATACACCCAAATCTTCATAAAAATATGGGTTCCCCCAAGTTTTTTTTTTGGGGGGGGGGGATCTGAAAAAAATTGGCTCCCATATACCTTATAGACAGGGAATCTTTCTGGGGCTCTGGTGGGAACTGATTTTTAAGATAGAGACACCAGATTTTCAGCATAGAGTCTGGTGACTTTTCTTAGAAACCCCCAGCCCCAGTTTGGTAAAGATTGGGTCAGGAGATTCTATTTCACTGGCCCTCATTTTTCCTTCATTTAGGGGTCAATAAAATTGGACTTCTGACCCAACTTTTTTGTGGCTGTGCCCACCACATTGTGTCAGAATTCTAAAGCCACATTTTGAGCCACAGGTTCAAAAAGGTTGGAAACCTTTGGAATAGGGTATGGGGCCTTCTAAATAATCTTCATATTATTTCAGTTGGTAAGCAAATTTGTAGCTATTTAATCTTCTCAGGCAGCTGTAGTGTCCAAGCTGGTCTCCTTGTATTCTCTGTAGAACGTTTCAAAAGCCAATTCTGGTATAGTTGTCTAAAAGGGGCCAAGCTGAGTTATTCCCCATTGCTACTTTTAAAAGGTTGTCATACTGTTAAGCTAGGTAACAAAGCATTGGGGTAAGAGAGCACAATGGATATGTTTTAGTGAGGTCCAAAGATCCAGCCCATATTGCAGGCCCATTATGGTAATTAGCTGTAGAAATTACTTCATGACTCATAAGAATGTACATATTTAGGGTTTTCTTGGGAAATTTGTGGAGATTGAGACATTGCAGAAGGAAAGTGATGTATGGGGTCAAAGATCAGCTCCTTGAACTCCACCCTTTCCTGTGACATCCCTTCTTCCCAGCAATGTTCAAATTTGAAGTTTACATCCTATTTTATATCATTTGTAGGCTTCTGTATGCATGTTTTCTGCATGACATATTTACCATTTGATTCTAAATATTTGTGCTGGGAGTTTTCCAGTCATGTTCCACTCATCATTGAAAAAAATCTTCTCAAAATCATCTTTAGGTTTTTCTTAGTGGAGAAAAATTCACTCTGAAGACCCATAGAAGAATGTCAGCTAACAATTGTCCCATTCTCTCAATCCTCAACTGGTCTTTGGTGTATCTACAGATGACAATCTTTTCTCAACCATAAGGAGTTCCAAAGTGGCTTACAAACTCCTTCCCTTTCTCTCCCCACAACAGAAACCTTGTGAGGTAGGTGAGGTTGAGACAGTTCTGTGACTATCCCAAGGTCACATAACAGGCTTCACATGTAGGAATGGGGAAACAAATCTGGTTCACTAGATTAGGGTCCGCTGCTCATGTGGAGGAGTGAAGAATCAAACCTTGTACCAGATTAGAGTCCACCGCTCTTAACCACTATACCATGCTGGCTCTCAGCAACTACAGTATACCTACAACATCCATCCTCTCTATCTACTCCAAGACTTCCATTTCTATCAAATATCATGAATCTTGCTCTCCAAAGCTGTCATTTCCTCCAGAGGAACAGATCTCTGTCGTCTGGAGATTAGTTGTAATTCCAGAACTCCAGCCTCCCCCTGAAGTGGTAAACTGTAGTATTGGATGTAATCATGAACAGTATTGTAATCATGGGAGGGGGGGCAGTGGGGGGGGGGGCTGGAGCTCAGGTTGCCACTTGGCCAAATCATGTGTTTGTGGGGGTGCGTTCCTTGCAGTTTAAAGCTGGACCAAACTGAGTCCAGTGTTGAATGGACCCTCCTGCTTTGAACTCCATGTTGAGTGCAGGATGGAATGAGCTTGCACTTACTGAGGGTAGGGTGTGTGTGTGGTTTGGTAATGTGGCCCCACATGACCTGGTCAAATGGTGGGCAGGGTGATCTATTGTGCTTGTTCTGGGAACCATTTTAGACAGTTACACCCCTGATCATGTATGTTTAAAGGGCTTGTGTTCCAGACTTGTACCAGGTGTGCAGAAATGCTTCTTTGCTTTGGGTAGCTACAATGGAATGGGGCTTTATGTTTACTTGAGGAGAGCAGAAAAGGCAACTATGGCTAATGGTATAAGATGGAATTTGGCAACAGTCAGCCAGTCTGTTCTTATGTTAACGATCTGTTTACTCCTAATTCAAAAGCACTGTTATTTATAGGGATTTTTGGTACATATATGTACAGAATATGTCTTGTGGCTGTGTATAGTTCTCCTTGCCACATATTATTTTGTCAGTGTTGACTTTCCTTTAACATTTGTAAAGGGAGGTGCTTCTGGAACAACCCAGGAATATGTTTTCTGAACAGTTGAAAGAAAGATTGTGCATTGGGTCCCATTGCAGACCATTATCTGCTGATAGACTGAAACTTCAGATATTCTGGAATCTGGCCTGATGTTCTGCTCTTCCAGTCACTGTGGTGTAGTGGTTAAGAGCAAGTGGACTATAATCTGGAGAACTGGGTTTGATTTCCCATTCCTCCACATGAGTAGCAGACTCTTATCTGGTGAATTGGATTTGTTTCCCCACTCCTACATTTGTACTAGGCGACCTTGAATTAGTCACAATTCATTCAGAACTCTCTTAGCCCCACCTACCTCACAAAGGCCCCTTCTGCACAGGCAAAATATTGCATTTTCAAACCACTTTCACAATTGTTTGCAAGTGGATTTTGCCATTCCGCACAGCTCCAAAGAGCACTGAAAGCAGTTTGAAAGTGCATTATTCTGCATGTGCAGAATGAGCCAAAGTGTCTATTGTTGGAAGATAAAGGGAAAGGTGTCTGTAAGCTGCCTTGAGTCTCCTTATACTCCTTATACTCTTCTTCATCTTCTCTTGGAAGCCAGTGCATCGTGTTGAGGACCCAAAACCTCCCAGCCTTCAAGGAACCTTACACGTTTGTTGTCTTTTTCTACCCCTGCTCACTGAGATTGCCTATTTCTGTGTAAACTTCTCTACCTCCTGCTATTCAGTAGGCCAAATGATGCATGATGGTGGAGTTCTGCAACTCAAACTGCAAATGGTATATGGGAAGAGTCTCCATCCCAAGCATTAAAGCCCTGATCTAGCTCATCCTTTCCCAGAACTGCTCTTTTAAGGTCAAATTCCAATCAGGAAATTGCACAATCCTAGGTACTTTGGCTCAATGGGTTAGATGTAAACAACTTTTTCATTCAATCCTGCCCAGTTCTCCTTACCACAATCCCAACCCACATGATTCCTATCCATGTAGGTCCAGTGTTCCCCAACATAGCGTTTTGTGGTGGTCAAAGAGGTCCATCATTCCTTTTACACCAGCTGAAAAGCTGTCTGAATCCAACTGTATATCTTTGCCACAAAGATTTAGGTCAAGCAGTTTTGCTTGATCTCTTCACCAGATGCTGTGATCTGAACCTGCAAAGTTTTTCCCTGGAGACACTCTAGCCTTGTTTCAAGGCATCTTTTGCAAGGCAGTGATAGTGGAAGGAGGGACCTTTCTTTGAAAAATGGGGACAATGCTGCACATCATCCTTAGTTCTCATATGCTTTAAAACTGATGTTGTATCAGATTAACTCAGTCAACACATTACCTTTTCCTCTCAGGTAATGTGTTGTTCTGTACTCCCATAAAGCTCTATAGCCATCTGTTGTATAACACTTCCAAATCAGTATTCCACCCAGGTACCCAGGAACACTGAAATATAATTTTCTGAATTCTGACCAGCTAGGAATTTTCATGTGCAGAAGTACTATTATAAGCATATAGATTACAGGCCTGTCTACTCCTTTTATCCTGCATCAAATGATACTGAGAAAATGGTATGGGGCTCTCAAAAAGCATATAGCAAAGGGAAAACCATGTCAAAAGGTTGCAATAGAAAGAGCTTGCCATTTTAATTCATTTTAAATGGAATACTGAATGGATTTTGCTTTCATATAGCCCATATATCTATCCCCAAAGACATTCCTTACTCAAAGGCATTGAGTATAATGCTTTTATGCAGCACTGTGATTTTTTTTTTTTTGCAAAGTGTGCTCGCCTGTCCTGGCATTCCTCCCCTACATCTCTCTTCTCTTTCTCCTGATTTCTCTCCTTGCTCTCAAATCCCATGTTTAGGGAAAGTCTGGGCTTGGCTTGATATTTACAGAACTGCAAAGGTATTTTTTCTTTAACCCTTCACAGGATAAGGCAGAATTGTAATTTGCCTGTTTTTTAAAAAAGCAATTGCTGGTAGGTGAGCAGACATGTAGCAACACCTGCACTCCTCTCCTGTCTAGCATCTCTTGGTTCCTGAGAGCTAGTAGAGGCAGCTGGGAGAACCCACAGGTGTTGCTTGCAGCCTTGGTAGCCTCCATTTTCTTTATAATACAGTGTTTTTCATTCTGTTGCTCTTGCATGACCTTTTTGGGTTGGTACAGGCAACAGGAAAATTAGAAAGCCAAATGAGTAGCGCATATTAATTTTGCTTCCTGCATTACTGAAGTTTAAGCCATATTTACTGTTTCAACAGGAGTGTAAAATTATGCAGATTGCTGATCAGTGGGCACAATATACATTATGTTCAGGTTCACTGGCTGGAAGTAGAGATTCCATTCTTTAAAGCTGCATGCAAACTGAGGGATTCACCATGCAATCCAGAGCTGAAGCTGATGAGGATGATGCCACTTGACCGCAACTTTGCCTGCTCCACAGGGCTTTCCTGCAGTCCAGGAAGACTGATTTTTTTTAAAAAAAATACCTCCAACTCCCCCATATGAGACAATAGAGATAAGCAGTGAAAATCATGGTGCATCTTTGCCAGCAATTGTGCTGGCGTATATACAGGGACCAAGAAGAGTCCGGAGGCCAACCAAGATTAGCCTTGCACCCCAGAACACCCCTGGAAAGCCAGTGTAGCTGGGCACAGCAGAGGGGTGTAAATGCCTTAGAAAGAGCATTTATGCTGGTGGAAGGCTTCACAGCATCCAGAGGGGGATTCAACTTCCCCCAGATTGTGCTGCCCATTTGTTCTGGTTATGTTTGGTTAGCAAGATAAACCTGTAACTCCAGCAGAAGAGGCTGGCTTTCAGGATCAAACTAAAGGTCAGGTTAGATAAAATGTTAAGTATGGATGAGAGAGATCTGGCCACTTCCCCCTTTTGCTGTCCCCACCTACTCTTTCTACATGACTATTGCAGCTCTAGATTAGCACTGATCTGTAACCATTCTGGAGACCTTCAGAATGCAAGGGAAATGTCAGATGAATTTCTGCCCAGGAAGGCTATGAGTAGCCAGAAGCAACTGAGTTCCAGTGAGATTGGCATTTGCACAGGGGCCACTTAGTCTATATCTGGGTAGAGGTAATGACAGGAATGATTCATCCCCTTCCCTCTCCCTACTATAACAACCTAACCTGTGCAGTTACCAGCAACAGATCATAGGAATTGGTGTTCCCAGGATCAGCAGTGGCTCCAAGAGGGAGGGGAGTATGGAGATCTTCCTGCAACCTTTATGCCCAAGATTGCAAGATCCAATCTTATTATTCCATCTGAACCCCCTCTGTAGGCAAAAGTGGTCTCTATATCTATCACAAGGTATGCTTTTTCTATCATGACATTTCCAAGGAAATGATTAATATTTCTGAAAGGGTATAGGGGAACCCCTTCCATACCCAGTGCTGCAGCCCCAGTCTAAACTGTACACTCAGTGGATCCAAAGTGAGAAGGTGTTAGTTCTCATTTGGACTCTTCCACTTGTTTTGCTGCTGACAGATCTGTTGGTCGTTTAAAAGTGAGCTCTGACTTCTTGCCATCATCCTTGGCATTGGACTCTGAACCTATGGCTCCTGTTTGTCACAGGGGTACCTTTCCTCAGTGAAACCCAAGAATGCCTTCTGTGAGTGTGCATTTATATGCTCTCAGCTGGCTCTGCAGGATCTGCAACCCTCTTAGCCTGTCAAAAGGCTGATGCTCAGAAGCTCCCTCATCACCACAAGACCTGTGGGAGAGCCTAAGGATACCCAGCAGGCTTCAAGTGTAGGAGCAGGTAAACGTTCACCGGATAAGAGTCTGCCACTCATGTGGAAGAGTGGAGAATCAAACCCAGTTCTCCAGATTGGAGACCAGCGCTCTTAACCACTATACCATGCTGACCAATGGTGATGTGGGAGGTGGTGATAGGCAAGCCCACACCTGTTGTTATTATTGTCATTGGCCAGGGATGAACTTGGGTCTGTGTTTCTTGGCTTCCTCCTGGACTGTTTTAACTTTCTAGCTGGTCATGTCTGGTTTGTCTTTCACTGCTGACATGCTATGCCAGGCAAGAAACTGGCATTATTTATGTGCACCAACTTATCTACCTGGAAGAAGGGATATTTCATGCCATTAGTTTAGAATAGGTAGGAGTTCTGCCATTGCTATAGTAAGGCAATTTTTCAGAGATAGAAAAAAAACTTCAGATATTATCAAGATTTTGGCAAGCAATGTTACATAAAAGCAAACACTTTTCTTTTAAAATTAAAATCTAGCTTTAAAAATAACTATTGGTAGTTATTATTATCTAAGCATCACACACATTCCTGGCTATTTCAGTCCAAGCACTTTTGTGCTTAATCTTCAATCTAAATTTCTAGATATTGAGGGAAGTATACAGGAAGAACTATGGATAGCCCAATCAATCAATCAAATTCTTTATTGCAGTCAAAGACCAGCACATAATAATACAAACTGAGAAGTGCACTTATACACAGTCAGTGACCGTTTAAAAAGGTCAACTTGCGAAAAAGCAAGTAGTAGATAAAATACATTTGATTATGTCAAAAGATTAAAAAGTTAATATAACTACACTTGTAAAGTGCCTGTGCAGTCTTGCTAAAACCTATAGTGACATTGCTAGAAAACTCCAGCCTCCGACCATATCTTCTAAGGATCACAGTTTCTTCAGTCTTTCCCTCCCTAAACTATTCAACCGGCAGATGTCTCTTATTGTGTTTGTAGATTAAGGAACAAAAACGGGCCGTTGCCCGTGTAATTTTCTGGTCCCTACCTGTCAATATGTAGGGGATAGCCCAATCAAATGTTAACAGATAGGTTTTACAAAATGTATCTCTTCAAAAACCTAGTTTGGTGACCCCACACTGAAGTGGGTGCCATTGGGAGGCCTGGTCCCCACACCATTTTGAATGGTGCTATTGAATCAAATTCACTAGCACTGCTGTTCTCTAAGGATGTTATAGGCCCTTTCCCCACTTTCCTTAAGCCCCGCACTACTCTCCTCAAGTAGCGCGGGGTCCAGCTGCCCTCCCCACTTCAGGGGCGGCGAGAACGCTGCCGCCCCGACGCTGCCTCTCTCCCGCCCCCTCGATGCGCGGAATTCCTGCCGCCTTTTGAAATGGCGCCTTTTGACGACCCTGTGCAGAACGCGGGGTCGTGGGGAAGCCAGGGCGCACGTCAGGAATTGCCCGCAGCAACCCTCGGGCAAAGGTGAGTGGGGAAAGGGCCATAGTTGCCTGCTGCCACATACAACTTTTTTCTCATTTTTGGCACTGGAGCATGGGAGCAGTTGCCAGAACTACAAATCCCTGTTGAAATATACTGGGACTCAAAAAGAAATGCTGGGACAAATTTTACAGGACTGGCAGAAAAACCAGGAAATACACAAGAAAACTGAGAAATATAGGTGTGCAAATCCTAAGCCTCAAAAATGGAGGTCAATACACACTGGTTTGGTTTGCTTTGGGACGTTTTGAGCACAGCTTCATGGTCCCCACCATAGCTTCTGCCCCCTTGGTCCAATAAATGCGGCAGCCATGCAGGACTCCCTACTGATCCGCTCAGGGGCTGTCCTGATTGGCTGCTGCATTGTGTTGGGGTGGGTTTTTTTATTTTCAAAAGGACGAATCAACGACTCCATGAGCATGCGCAGATTCGCCATTATAATATATAGCTTTGCCGATGAATCCACGTCTACTTGAGCAGATGTCGATTTGTGGTGTTAAAAATGAAAAAAAAACCAGACTGTGTGCGCATCGCACACACCTCATCGTGGCCTGATTGGACAGAAGGTTCCACATCACTTTCAGTGGCAGGAAACCAAACCCGGAGTTACCTCCCGGACTTCCCCACTGCCCCGCGCTCGGTGTGTGGTTTTGAAAAAGGTGCACTTCTGACCAGGATCCAAAATGATGTGCGCTGAGGGGTGGGAGGGGTAGCAGAATCGGGGTGGTTGTGTTGTTGCTGCTGGTGTAGTGGGGAGAGTTGCAGGGCCCCGGGATATTTTCTGCAAGGAGCGCGCATCTAATGGTGAGTGGGGAATCGACCCTAGATAGGAGGAACTAGTAAGCTAGAGTGATAATGATGCCATTATAGGGGTGTTGTGTGGTTTCTGGGCTGTATGGCAGTGTTCTAGTAGCATTTTCTCTTTACAACACCCCAGTGATTCCGGCTGTGAAAACCTTTGACAATATGATGCCATTATATTTTTACATATCAGGTTCCCTGTTGATCTAATCCTGGTTGTTTCATGACTTTAGATGGTGTATGGAATATAAAAACGGAGGTTGCAGAGAATTCTTATCACTGAAATGCCAGTTTTGTAACAGAAATGCCAGATGTGAGTATCAACTAACTGAATGCTGGCTCAGGTTTCAGTCTTGACTCTCACCACATGCTTTAGGTGGGATAACTACTTCTCAAATTTTCCAGAAAGTTAACATGTTTTAGAAACAGTTGTAAGGACTAAGGAAGGGAAATTTTCTTAGTAATGGCATAGGAGCTATCCAGCTAGCACAGGGGTAGGGAACCTGCGGCTCTCCAGATGTTCAGGAACTACAATTCCCATCAGCCCCTACCAGCATGGCCAATTGGCCATGCTGACGAAACTGATGGAAGTGCTGTAGCTATTTATCTGAAGCCGTCGAGGATTCTGAGCTAGCACCAAGCAAGCCCTTCGAGCCCTTCAGGGATGAGGCGGCCTATACATTTAATAAATAAATAAATAAAAATAAGCTGGCAGTATCATTTCCTCATCCTGTAAGAAACCTTGGAGACAACTAGGATCCTTTCAACATCATGATTCCATAGCATCCTCAGTGTGCAAATACCAAAACTGTATCCCAAAAGAAGCAGTTATAAGCAAGTTTTCTCCAAAGTAAGCCCCATTCGATTCAGTGGCACTCTCAGGCATACAACCTTGGGACTGCAGCCCAAATGGCTTATGATGCTAAAATTACCAGAGGATATTTATTAAAAACACAACAACACAGCAATTCAAATGAAAATCTAAATCTTCAACAACCACGGCAGCAAAATGTGGACCATAATAGGAGAAACTGTTCTAGTACTATTAAACAATTGTAAAACCATTAGATGACAAATTTCCATTCTCTTCTGAAATTATTCCCCATACCTTGAGACGTTCTGGCAAAAAACCTGTTCTTAATGCATAGCTGATGTTCCCTGTCTCACAAGCCCTCTCTCCAGATTGCCTGATTTGTCAGGTAGTACTCTGTAGCCATGGTGTTCCCCCTCCCCTCAAGCCCCCTCCTACCTCTCAGAAACTGGGCCTTGAGATCTGGCAAATGTAGTACCTCTGGAGGGTACTATGATGTTATAACCTATTTCAGCAAGATTTTTATAGATATGTGCAGGATTATAAAGCATTTCCACAACCTGCTGAGCTGTTATCACACCAGTGGTATCAACTTGTTCAGCTTCAACACAGTTATTTCCACTGCTAGAAGCAAATAAATAACTCCTTTGAGAGTGTCCCACAGGAGTTGCATGGATTTTTGCCGTGAGACAGAGAAAATATTGCTGTGGGCATGAAGAAAACAGAGTCACTTCTACTAGAAGTGAAAAAGTCTAATAAAGTTTTGCAGACTGTGTTACAAGGCAAAAGAGTAATAAACTTTAAATTAAACCATGAGCTGCAGAGGTTACACCCAGAAGCAATTGTAGCTGAGGGGAAGGATGTTGTCCTACAAATAAAAGCTTTGCACACAATTCTCTTCCTGGGTCTCATTTACTTTAATAAAAGTACTTAAATGAGAAAACAGGAAGCACTATTGTACAGTGTGATTTGGCAAGTGTAGGACCTATTTTTTTGCCACAGAAATCTAACTTTAAGAATCCACAATCATTGTAACTGAGTGACAGAGAGTGCCATTTATTTCAGTTCCAGATTCATGAGGCAGTTTAGTTCTGCACACATTCCATTATTATGTTTTGATTACTTGATAAATTTCAAATGAATTTGCTGTTCAGATGTTGCTGTCTGAGTGAAGTAACTAACTTACCCCTTCCACCCCCCCCTTTACAAACAACAGATTTGTTATGGTAAAAAAGATTGGCATTGTAAAGGATGCCATGGCCCTCAGTATGTAAAACCTGAACAAGGCTGTTGTAGCCCAAGGGGTGGAGAAGGAGGCTGAGGGCCCACAGCCACTTTGTGTGGAAAGAATTTGGCCACAGCCTGTTTATTGGACAGATGGCTAAGGAAGCAGAGGTGCAGCATAGGGGATGATTCTGACCACTGGTCAGTACCCTTGCTGCCCACCCCAGTGGCAGCAGTGCCTTCCCTCAGGCTCAAAAGCTGGGAGAAAAACAAGGAGCTGCAAGACCGTGGGAGCCATGTGGGCTCTGGCCTTTAGATAAAACTCCCCTTGCAGCCTGGGGGTTGTGCTCCTGAAGCTCAACCTACCCCCAAGACCCCTTTTGAAGCTCTACCCGCAGGTGTCAAACTCGCGGCCCTCCAGATGTTATGGACTACACTTCCCATCATCCCCTGCCAGCATCATCTGGAGGGCCACGAGTTTGACACCTGGGCTCTACACAAAAGGGGAGGGTTGGCATGCAGGCTCCTTCCCAGAACAGATCAGAACAGATCAGTCCCTATGTGCAACCTGCCGAAGAGCGAGGGCACCCCCTCACTCTCGCCAGAGCTTAATAAGGCAATGACTAATCAGACCAAGCAGACCTGATGCCGTGAAGCCAGATGTCCATGCCCCATTCCTATATATGGATGATATCCTTCAGATACAGGGCCAACACGTGGAATAAGATGTCAGGATGTGGCACACACCTGCTGTTCAGTGATTCCACAAAATGTGCTACAGCCTTACTAGTCTGCTGTCTTACTAGTCCTCCATCTGGCCAGGTCCACTCAGTCAGGGGCCATGGCCCCATCCCATCCCTGCATGACCTCAGCATGATCGTCCCTGTTATTGAATGAGCCAAGATATCCAGGTTCACTGACATGCAGCAAGCCAACACCATACGTTTTTCTGTGGGCAAATTGTTCTCTCCAAGCTGAATAACCAAGGCATGTGGTGGTCCATTCTTGGAGACTCCCTTCTCCAGCATAGGCAGCAAGGCACCTCGGAACATTCCCCATTGTCCAAACTGAAATCATGATAAGCATGTCCCATCAGCATGCAAAAGAGGGGGCCTTGGGCTTGTGGCCACACTGCAAGATATGCGTCTGTGTCCTTGACCAAGCAGGGCCATCCAAGAGGGGATGTGCTGAGTACAACCATCATTCCCCAGGCCCACTGATCTGTCTTGGAGAAATGGAGCTGGATGTGCATCATGGCATCAGACAGTGCAAGCATTCTTCTGCTGCGGTCATCCCATGAACCTGATACCAATTTGGCACCAGTTCACTGCAACGGAAGGCTCCAAAGAAGGCCAAAGAGAAAACAGCCCAGAACAACGTAACCTCAGATTGAGAGGAGTAAACACTGGAAAGCCGTTAGATACAATATGACAGGGTGATGGGCCTGCGGCCATCCAGGTGGCATGGTTTCAAGAAACTCCACTGCCCTGCAAGCCAGAAAGGAGTGGGATGGGTCATCCTTGCAGTAAAAGGCGATGGTGGCCAGCTGCAAGCACAGGGACCTAGTTGCTCTGTCTCAGGACTTGAGGTGAGCCAGGAAACATCGCACCTCCCCTCCCCACTAAAAGCCAAGGCTCCATGAAGTCCCAAGGATGCAGAAAAGCCAAGAAGTAAATAATTGCCTGCTAGTATGAATGCCATGTCAAAGGAGCCAAGGGCCCAAGCACTCCTTGCGTGATCAGTCACTGCCAAGGCTCCACAGATCCAGTGGAAATGCTTTGGTGTGTTGGTCAGCAGCAGAGAGGCTGGGACTGCCCTGGCCATGTTTATATATGGCCAATCAGATGCCGCTCTGGCTAGCCCTGGCATGTAGCAAGCCAGCACTGTTCAGAACACAAGGCCCTGCCATCAGAGCACCATGCAGTTGGTACAGAGGGCAGTCTCTTTGCCTCCCCCAGGTCCTGGGCTGCAACAGCTGCCTCCGTTAAGTTGGGGACTGCATGTTTAATGATAGGACTTTTTGGAGGGCATCGATTCATAGGGTTGCCATGAGTTTGAAGTGACTTGAGTGCTCTTAACATTCATGATTTTAAACACAGATTTTTTTATTTATCTGGGCATAATGATGTACTCTTTTGAATGGCTGAGAATTACTTGAGCACTCTGGAGTGGGAAGGCTGTGTGGAGCCATGGGGTAAACAGCTACTGAAAGTTGGTGCTTGTTTCATAGTAGCACAATGTAATGTCACCAGATCACTTTGGAGTCAAATAGAGAAACTGCCAGATGGACCCCATTCTCTTGGGGAGTCTCCTCAGGTAGAAATTTTGAAGACATTGTGTTAAGGCTCTACACATGGCCTATAGCAAAAAGCCATTATTTTGAATGGCTTTTTAGTATACCAACTCACTCACCAGTCAAGATTATCTTTAATTATATTTTACTTTTTCATATACCCTCCCAATTTGTCATGTCCTTGCTGGAAAGATTCTGAGGATAATAAGACTTTGGGGGACCAGTATCATTACTACAAAATCCTCAAATCATTGAAGCCTGTTTCCTTCCAGACTGTCTGCATAGCAGACTTTTAATCTCAAAACATTCTGTATAGCTGTGGCAGTAAAAATGCAGCTTGAACAGAGAATGTCTTGGTCATGTCAGAAGATGGCAGAGTGATAACTTTGGTAGCTTAAGACATACCAAAGCTCCTTATTATTTTATCACTCTGAATAATATTAAGACCCAATTCAAGGTTACATCAGCTCTGGAAGTAGGACAGTAGTATTAATGAAAATCCTATAGCTCTCTGTCCTTTCTAATTAAAGGTCTAGTGCTCTGTAACCTCAATGAACTAACCAAATCCTATCTTATGGGAAACAGAGCAGCTACCTTTTCAAAGCTACAGGGATGCAAACATCAGCTTGTTAATCTAATTATCTTGTGGAACTACTTTAGGCAGTGTGGTTAAAAAGAGAGAAACCAGCAGGAGAGGCAGTAAGACTGCATTATTAAAACTAAATACAGAAAGGCGGCCTTTGCTAGATTCAAACAGCAACCTCCCCCCCAACAGCTCAATTATGAGGCAAATTTAGTGTTATTTTCCTGACTGCAGCATCAAAGAAGGAAGATTCTGAAAGCACAAAGCATTTTCAAATTATTACAGAATGATTTTTCAACCGCCACTAACATGTGGTAATTGAATGACCCGAGTCCTGAAAAATGAACAACATATAATTATTTCATTGGTATATAAACCATCACTTACTCCTGCCCAATTATAACTGACTCTCTCCCAAACACCCCTCCCCCCAATCCATCCATTTTCCTTTTCAGGGTCTCAGGGCTATCCAAAGGAATCATCCCTTAACTATAGTTTAACTATATTTTTAACACTGAAATTAAATTGCACTTCCAATTTTTTTCTTGTTAATGTTCTGTATATTTTTGCATTACATTGAAGTACCCCCTCTTTTTTTTACTGTTTATTGTTTAACGACTGATAGAGAGATCCCCCGTGAATTGTGGGGATGTACAAAGTGACCTGAGATTAGAGAGCTATAAAATTGACTGCAATGCATGACAGGACATTATCGGTGGACTATTTATCCCACTGCCATGATGTAGGAAGCTTAGGCTAACCCATTCTCATCACGTCTTGGAAGTTATGCCGGGCTAGGTCCTGCTTAGTATTTGCATGGAAGACTACCAAGGAAGTCCAGAGTAACTACCCAGAGGCAGGGTCGGAGCTAGGGGGAACTGCGCCCGGGGCATGTGCGTGCCCTGTGCCTCCGCCATACCCTGCCCCCGCATGCACCTGTTGCATCGTCCCCCCACTCCTTGGCGCTACGCCACTGCAAAGAGGCTATCAGTGGCAACCTACCTCTGTCTCCTACCCTGAAAACCCCATGAGGGATTGTCAGCTATGATTTGACAGCTAAAAAAAATTATACTACTATGTCCTAAAATATAGCCTCTACTAATAAGTTAAAAATGTGCAGGTCCTTCCTAGGTCTTGAAGATACAGTTCTCAGATTTTTATATACGCAAGTGAGCGTACATACACACTCACCCACATCTTCTTAATGCAGAGATATAAATCTTACGTGGCAGCTTTTTTTCCTCAACTTGTACAAAGTCAAGGGTTAAAAATATTGCTAAAATAGCTGAAGGCAGAGAATCAGGATAATGCCATTTCCTATTAGTGTTTGGATGTTTTTGGACAATCCCTTATATTAATTTTTAATACTGATTGCTAATCAGACTTGTGTGTAACTTTTGCTGATCATTATACTCTCTATAGTGCCATCCCGAGCAGGGTCATATCCTTCAAAGTCCACAGCCATCAATGAACTTAGATGGGTATAATTGTGTTTAGGATTACATTTCGGTGAAATGTATTTTCTTCCCTTGCATATGAAACAGGAGAAGGGACTTTGAGTGGTTCCACATCTTTTAAAAAGTGTTTTCCTTTGAGGTTCAAGACTTGTAGGGAAGGGAAAGAAGGAAAGGCGTGCACATATGTTGAGATCTGTGAAATGCTATTTCTGCTGTTGAAGTGTTGGAATGCTGGATTTAGTTACAAAGCCTCCTTCAGGATAGAAAGCTGTAAAATTCATCACAGTACACTCAAATACACATAGACATAGATACTGATAGACACTCACATTTCTGTTAACGTGTTACAGAACTGTGTTTCTGTTTTCTCGCTGCACATTTTTACACGCTTCAGAATTCTCTGCAATGTGCAGCCCCAGATTATCAAGTGTTCAGTAGGGGGCAGTTTGGTTTCATGTTTGCAGGTAAGCCACATCCCTAAGTTAAAAAAATATTCTGGATTTTTCTTTTTCTAGCAGTGACATGCTAAAAGGCCACATTTAGTTTCTCTTCAAACCAGATCAATAGTATTACCAAATCACTGATTTAAAAAAAAGAGTTCAAAGGAGAAATATCTGCAGGGCCCATTCCGTTAAAAAGTTCTATCCACTTCAGAAAGCAAGCACATAGCTGCTTTATTTCTTCTGCTTCTTTAAAAAGACATGGGCTAGAGTATTTTTGAAAAAAAATCCGTCTTCTTTTTCACTGGCAAAATCTTGGCATAATACATGGATAGTTATGCAATTCTGGTTAATGGTGACAACCTCTCAGTTCTCCAACAAAAGGCCCCTCTGCCTAGGATGTTTCCCCCCTTATAGTGTAGACCCATCTTTACTGTCTTGCTTGACAGCTGCAGATGACCATCTATTCAGCGCCCCCCCCACCCCCTGGGCAGCTGTTGCAAAAAGTCTCTAAGCATGCATAAATGTGGCAAAATAGACAATTGCGTGATTTTTGCACAAAACAGCACACATGAATATGTACTTTAGTTCTCCTTGGAAAGGATCAAGGATGCAGCAGTCAGGGCAGCCTGGAAATAACTGAAACCAGGGTATATTCATCTGAGTAGCAAATCTACACAGTCAAAACACAGTCTAAAAATCTAAGGCCAGCCAAGCTTGGAAAACATGGACTGTATATACAGACACAAGGCAAATGAACTTATTGGTATATGCAAATGTACCAAATTGTAAAGACAATTGATAAGACATGAACCATTCGTAGAGGTATATTGTATATATATGGTAACTAATGTGCAACTGGATAAAGGTTCAACAACATATAAAACATATAAAACAATGCAGGTACTTAAGCACCTTATGAAACGTAGTGGGGTAGTAATTATTAACAAAACTCTTAATCACTGTACATAAGGTATTAGACCTGTAGCATCAATTTGTCCAGTTGCACATACCAATAAGTTCATTTGCCTTGTGTCTGTATATACAGTCCATGTTTTCCAGGCTTGGCTGGCCTTAGATTTTTAGACCAGGGTATATTCACCATTTATGGGTGCTGGTATGGGTGCAAGAAAGCAGTGCCCTGACGGATGTGAGCTTTATACTAAGTACTGGATTCCTTGACTTTCAAGCCTGTGTCTTGCATTCTCTGTTTCTCCCCCTATATTGCAGCCCCATTTTTTTGGATTACTTATGGACACATTGATTCCTTATGGATCACTGATGGACACATGACCCGTAAGATCGTTTGTTTGTGTCACAGCTGGATTCCATAATAGGGTTGCCATACCTCCTCCTATAGCAGAAGACCTCCCGGCACCCTGCTGCTTGGCTCACCACAACTCAGGTGCTGGCAGAAAGAAATGTGTTGAGGCTTACAGACTGCAGGTTTGATAATATTATTGCAAGTATATTCCCTGCCCTGGGTAGCCTGATTTCATTAGATTTCAGAAGCAGGGTTGACCCTGGCAAGTATTTGGATTAGAGACCTCATCCAGAATTTTGAATTTTGAATCCAGCTTCCATATTTGTAAATAAAAAATATTATGAAGCAACTAGTGGATTCAATTGTCTCTCATCCAAAGGAGAACAACCTAAGTGACTCTGCTCCTGCATATGCTCACCACTGGGAAAATTGGGGCAGCATATGATGGCAGTATATGATTTGTAATAAAAGTGACTGCTTTATGAAAGCAGAGGTCAAAGAGATAGCTGTGAAAACAGCAGGAAAGCCACAACAGTCTTTTAGCACAATGTTTTGAGATGCAGGACCAAGACAAAAAGGCAGAACACAGTAGAATGGGAAAGAAATGAATGAAGTACAGCAACCAAAATTTGGAAAGTGGACATTGTATAGAACATTGGTCCGACCCTTCCCCTTCAATTTTTTATTTGAAATTTTGCAACAGATTTTTGCTACATATATGGCCGTTTCTGCACGACGCAATTATACCAGGTTACAATTGGTATCTTATAATCCGCATCTATTTTAATATCAGTTTCTCCCTTTGTATGGCTGCTTGTTACTGTGAAGGAACTGAGTGAAGACCGGGAAATACTCCAGTTTGTTTTGCACGAACCCGGGTCATTTGTATTTATACCGCAAGCATATTGTCCAGGGCTGGGACAGGCTGCCATGGCCACCGCCCCATCCCTGGATGTGAAATGGAAGCAGGGGGCTCTACTTGCTGGGAGAGCAACACCCCCACCGGCAATGCCTTGAGGGCTGAGGATAACCACCATACAGCTCGCCTCCCCATGCCCCAATGTGGAGTGAGGGGCAGAGCTCCCAAATAAGGAGAAATGGTGTGGGGGAGAGCAAGGGAAGTGATCTATGGCAGCTGCAGACACTGGGGGTAGGGTTGAAGAAGGCGGAAGGTGAGGATAAAAGGAGGAGGGGGAATTGCCCAGGTGGGTAGTGAGGAGGAGGACGGAGAGGTGGAGGACGGAGGAAGGACGTCGAAGCATCAAAAAGAGAGCAAAGCGGGCAATAGGAAGGTGTTGGAGTGGTGGAAAGCTGGAGTAGTGCCAGGTGAGGTTCTGCCAGAAGAGTGGTGAGGAGGTTCTGCCGGGAGAGTGGTGAGGAGGTCTTCCCTCAGCTCTAGGCAGAGCCAGCCCTACACTCCACCCTGTGGCTACAGAAATTGATGGAGCTCAGACACTCTCTGGCTATTGGGAGCGAGGATGGTCAGGCTATCACCCAGGAAGGGACAGGTGGGTTGGTACATGGGCTCAAAGTCACCCTAGGGAAGGGCCACACATATCAGTGCATGCCCAAACAGCTTTAGTGTCCCGCATTCTGATTGGTTGTTGTTTTTGGGCAGCAGGGGGAAAACGAACCCCCCCTTTTCCAGTTTTGGATAGGGGTTGGTGCAGGCCTCGACACAGCAAGCGCCAGCAAAAAACAACAACAATATGCCACAGCATCACATCACATTCCCACTCACATTCTCATATTTTTGTAGAAAAAGAGAGACACCCCCCCGTGATATGTCCACTAATGTTCAGCCCAAAGTGCACATCTCCCTAGCTATATGCTCTGAATAACCAGTACATGTACAGAAAAGAAAATGGGGGCATTTTGGGACTCCACACCTGATTAACCCAGGCAAAATGGCACCTGGTTGATACCATGAGCCAAAAATGCGCTTGGGGGAATGTTTCAGGAAGGGCAAGCTGAAATGGTCAGCGGCTCAGCAGAGTTGAAAACTGACATGATGTCAGGAGGGGAGATGGGCGGGAAAAATAAACTGGTTTTGCTCCCGTGGTGTTTGCACAGTAGCAGGTTCATCGTGGGATTATTGAAAAGAATTGCCAAATTGGTGATTTTTGAAAATCCCTGGATGAGGGAAATATTGCGGGGCAAACTCTCTTTAGGACTGGGAACTGTGCAAACTTCTTGGCCAAACCAGAATATTTATCTTGCTCAACCTGGGATATTTGGACTGTGCAGAAATGACCAATGTCTTTCTGTCAAGCCTTTTGGTATTGTGAGAATAAAGGTGCCACATGATGACTAAACTCCTTAGTATTGTGGGAATAAAGTTACTACATGACCAGATGCCAGCAAACTGCTGGATTCAGCAAATATCCCCTGAAACAAGGCCATTGACTTTGTACCATAATTGTTTAGCTTGTCAGTCTTTACAAAAAAACCTCTGAGGTCAGACACTATTAATTTGCAGATAGCGAACTGAAACTGAGGGAGGCAGACTTGCTAAAGACCATACAGTAAATCCAGGGCCAAAGCAGCAGTTGAAACATGTATCCAAGATCAGGAAACCACACTTGTTCAGGATCGGGTCATAGGAATGGAACAAAATAAATTCTATACTGAAGATGTTGCTTGTTACCAACTATTGCTTCCTCGTTTAAAAAGCCCGAATTGTTAGTGTTTATATTTTCTCTAGTTGAGAGAAAATGCATTTTCTAAACATTCACCAGTCCCAATCAATTCAGTTCAGCCTGAGCAGGAAATCTGTTCTGCAAGAGTTTGGTCTCAACAGGGCAATAAAGCATAATTGTACTAACAGTAGAAACAAAATACTTGCTTTTAACACAAGATGATTTCCTCAGAGTCCTCACCTGGCTGTGCTCTGTGTTACTATTATGAGCAAGATAACAAGGCCCCTGTGTAATAATGGGCTCTGTGCATGAACCTCCCATGCACTGTCACTTTCTAAATGAAATATTGTCAGCAACTGAGGCTTAGGTTTCACCTGAGGGAGTAAACCTGTACCACTTACTGAACATTCTTCCATACAATAATGAACAAAAAAGACCAAAAAAAGTAATACAATTCATTTAATCAATTAGGTATCAGAAAGACAGCTAGATTAGAACCTTCTCCCCAAAAGGTTAATTTTTGAAGTTCAGGGACATTCCGTTATATAAGATCTCTATCTGCAGACTGACATGCTACACAAGGTTATCATCACAATGATATTTCAGCTCAAATCAAATTACACAGACTATCATCTGGAAGGCATAAACATATATGTACTATCAGTGCATATATAAAAGGGGTGAACTAAGAGCAGAGATTCCTGGGTGTAAAAAAGCATGCTTGGTTGTATCACTTAGCTGTGTGTAACAGGAACTGATGCTCCCATTATGCTGCATCCACTCTGTCTTGTTGACCCCATCAAGAACAAGGTTGTTGTTGTTGTTGCTGTGTGCAACAAGTGGGACCTTATGATAAACTGTGATTCTGTGTATGTATGTGTGTTTAATTACGGATTAATTTGGAACTAGCATGCAGTAACATTTGAGAGAAATATGATGTTGGCAGAAGTAGCCTAAATGTGAAGAAGAGATAACCCATATGGCACAAATGGATGCCAGCCATCGTTCATACTTGTTGCTCTTGCTCTTTCCGCTTCCCCTTGACTTTGTGACCAGTGCATCCCTGCACTCATATGGGATCTAGAAAATTCAATTTGGAGCACAGTTTGGAGCACAAGAACAAGGAGTAGCAGAGAAATAATCGGATTGGCACTACATCCACCAGGATCCCATCATGGCTTGCTGGTTAAACAAGGACAGTCCCAGAGAGATCTGGACCCACCAGCCACAGGAACCTTTAGATCAGGGGTAGGGAACCTGCGGCTCTCCAGATGTTCAGGAACTACAATTCCCATCAGCCTCTGTCAGCATGGCCAATTGGCCATGCTGGTAGGGGCTGATGGGAATTGTAGTTCCTGAACATCTGGAGAGCCGCAGGTTCCCTACCCCTGCTTTAGATCATTATTCACAATAGCCCAACAGTTAAACAAGGTAATTTTTTTACACAAACCCTCTTAATATTTTAACATTCCTTCTCACAAAGAATTGCAGCCATATATTAAAATTTTCAGCTGAAATTGTTCTTCCGTCATGTGACTTAACCCTGGACATACAAAGTAGTTCAGTCTTCTACCTGTCCCTTTCTTTATTTGGACCATTCACAGGGCTTGATGGGGCAGGACTGAACTCTGCCATACCTTCTGCCAATTAGAAGTTCCCCAGTGAGTTCACCTGGAGTCTCCTCCACTTTCCCAAGCAAGGGAAAAACATATCCTTTGTGTCGTATTCAATGTCGAGTACTATAACTGATGCCAAATCTTCCACCAAATGGTACTCAATGCTCTGTTCCACCTACCTGTCATGTTGTATACCATGAGTCCTAACTTAAATGGCAAAGTGCACTGATATTTATACTTCTCCTTTAATCTGTACCTGAATTTTGCTTAGGTTTTGACTCCCACAACCACTTGCTGGGTGGCTCTAACCACCTCTCCCCCAATATAGACTGTGAGATTCCCTTTGGATTATTGGTTTTCTTGCATGGGACTCAGATCTTTGGTTGAAAATTCTATACTTATAATAAGTCCTCTCAGTAAAAGCTCTCTCTGTTTTCACTATGGCCTTTTCCAGATACGTTGTTTACAATGAATCTTGCTACTAAATACTTTGTTTTTTATTTTGAATTCATAATGTCTTTTCCTCTGTTTGGTTTCAGAAACATTTCCCCTCCATTTTTCCTCAGTTGTTTTTCCAAGCTCTTTTACTGTGATGTTTTTCCTTGATCTGTATCTGATCGTGCTTCCCTTTAATGAGCAATCATGTTGAAACAGTCTTTATTTCTCCACCCCATCAAATATTGGCCCTTATCCGTACCCCTGTATAGTCACCCATCCTTCCTTTCAACATTATCTCCTCCTCCTTGTCCCCCATTTTTAAAAGTAATTTAGAAAAACTTTTTCTCTTTGTCTTAGTGAACTAGTGATGTAAAGTTGAGGAAGAGACAGAAGCAGAGGTGATTAGATCAGCTTTATCAATTTCAAATAGAGCTTCTGATGTTAACATTCACACACAGATACAAAGAAGTAGGGGCAATGGGATCATGTTTGTCAATTTCACCTAGAGCTTGTGTAACCTCAGCTTGTGGGTTCTGTGGGGCAGTACTTAGAAGGAGTTGCAAAGAACCAAATTTAAACAAAACAGTTTACTTCTCTTTACAAATAACATTAAACATCAACATTTAACATTACAATTCAAGGTCCTGTTCAGGTTGCATTTCAAGTCCTTCTAGTTACAGTCTACTGATACTGCCAAGTCCAATTCTTCTTTGCAAGTGGGTTGGCTCCTGAAGACTCCAAGGGCTTGATGAACAGGCTTCAACATGATGAAGGTTCCCAGGAGAACTCTCACCCATTACAACCACAAAAAGAAACCCTGAAACAATAAACTCCAACATTTACAACATAGCAAAAACAAACAACTACCTTCCCAGTAGTTCCCAATAATATTTATTTATTTATTTATTTATTAGATTTTTATACCGCCCTATCCCCGAGGGGCTCCGGGCGGTGTACAACAATAAACATAATATAACATAAAATGGCTAAATCTTTAAAAGCAGCGATAAAACAGTAAAAGCTAAATCTTATAAATACAATACAATAAAATACAATAAAAATACAATAATAAATATAAATGGCATCCAGCAGCTCCGTATTCAAAATCCTCTCCCCAAGAGGGAGGAATGGCAGGTCCCAGATGTAGAGGGCCATGAGGCAGAGCGCCATGAAAGGGGGGGCATCATCAGCGGCCGGTTCCTCCACAGGCCCGGCGGAACAGCTCCGTCTTACAGGCCCTGCGGAACTCACCAAGGTCCCGCAGGGCCCGGACAGTTGGAGGAAGAGTGTTCCACCAGGCCAGGGCCAGAGCCGTGCAGGCCCTGGCCCGTGTGGAGGCCAGCCGCATCACCGAGGGGCCAGGGACCACTAGTAGGTTGGCCTCAACTGATCGAAGAGGCCGTACAGGGACATATGGGGTGATGCGATCTTGAAGATACGATGGTCCCAGGCCGCGTAAGGCCTTAAAGGTCAACACCAACACCTTGAAGATGATCCGGAACTCTACTGGGAGCCAGTGCAGCTAACGCAGCACAGGCTGGATGTGTTCCCAGATGGCGCTGCCTGTGAGCAAACGCGCCGCTGCATGCTGAACCAGTTTTAATCTCCGGATCAAACGCAAGGAAAGGCCCACGTAGAGCGAGTTACAATAGTCTAATCTGGAGATGACCGTTGCATGGATCACTGTGGCTAGATCCGCTTGGGAGAGGAAGGGGGCCAGCCGCCGGGCCTGGCGAAGATGGAAAAAGGCAACCCGGGTTATATGGGCCACCTGGGTCTCCATTGAGAGAGACGAATCCAGGTGGACCCCCAGGCTGCGCACGGAGGGGGTCGGCACCAATATGGCCTCCTCCCACACCGGCGGCTGAAAAGTCCCGCCTCCCCCTTTGCGGCCAAGCCAGAGGATCTCCGTCTTCGATGGATTCAGTTTTAACCTGCTCTGTCGCAACCAACCAGCAACCGCCTCCATACAATGCTGTAGAGCCGCAGGGGCGGCAGCTGCTCCCCCCTCCATCAACAGAATGAGCTGAGTGTCATCTGCATATTGATGACAGATCAGCCCAAAACTCCGTACCAGTTGAGCAAGGGGTCGCATGTAGATGTTAAATAACAGCTGGGATAATAATGCCCCCTGGGGTACACCGCACTGAAACGGGCACTTCCGGGAGGCCTGATCCCCGCACCTCACTTGCTGATTCCGACCCCGGAGAAATGAGACAATCCACTGAAGGACAGTGCCCCGTACTCTGGAGGCGGCCAGGTGGTGGGTCAAAAGGTCATGGTCGACCACATCAAACGCTGCGGTAAGGTCTAGCAATACCAGCACCGCTGATCCGCCTTGGTCAAGCTGAATACGGAGTGTGTCTGTGACGGCGACGAGAACAGTCTCCGTCCCATGCCCAGCACGGAAGCTGGACTGGAAGGGGTCGAAAGCAGTTTACCTTAACAAGGTGTTATTGCAGTTTACCTTAACAAGGTGTTAAGGGGTTATAGAAATCAAGGTCCGAGTCTGGTAGCCTTGTCTTCTCCAAAGAGCTCTGCAGCCTTTCTGCTGCTCTGAGTCTCCGCCCCCTTACTGGTTCAACCCATTCTGGGCATGGGGGTTACACTTGCAATGTTAATGTTCAGGTACAAATGTACAGAAGTCGAAGCGATTGGATCAGCCTTGTTAATTTCACCTTGAGCTTGTGATGATAACAGTTCAGGCACAGATAGAAAGAAGCAGCGACAGCTGCATCAGTGTTGTCAGTTTCATATTGCAATAGCAATGTAATGTTAAGGCAAAGGTACACTGTGTTGGCAGTTAGGTGCAAGTGAAATTGTCAGGTGACTGTTACAGTAACTATTATGCATTACTGCTGCACTAATTTGGCCTAAAATGAGTTGGAAGGGGGGAGTGGGTTCCATGTTTCTGTTCTTCCAGAAAATGGCAACTGTTCCAGTAGGTTTTCTGGGTTTCCATTTTGAATGGGAAGTTCTCAAAGGTAGAAATGGAGGTTGAGACATTTTGAATTACCACTTCCAAGTAACTGCACAATAATGCTGGAGTGCCTGTGCAAAATAATAAAATGGGGGAAGGGTTGTTTTTCTGCGTCACAGATGACATCTCACCACCATTAGGAACAATATGGTTTCAGAAGTAGCATGTGGAATAAATATAGCAAGATGGGAAATGATGGTGTCTCTCTGTGTGAAGATGTGTGAAATGATTTTACAGGACATGTTTCAGAGACACAAGGTCTGACCACCTGGAAAATCTGTGGTAAGCTATGTCACTTCCCAAAGGTGTACCCCCCCCCCTTCTGCCTTGTCCCTGCTTGGGCTGCTAAACCTTTCCTCTGGCGTCAGTTTTTTAAAAAATTCCTTTACATCTGAATAGAGCTGAGTACACTATGTAGAGGTGCTGCTACCTGGCCTGAAGCTACTCTGGTGAATTTTTTAAAGGATGGTCTGGATGCAGAGGTGCTACAATGGTCCCTGGTGCAGGGCAACCCCAGGACAATCATGGGACAGCCGCTGCCGACTTGGCCTGCATTTGCAATGTGGGAGTGAGGGGCATATGATTGCCTCCTGCCCCTAGGCTGGACCCTGACCCTCCATGGGGATGGAGGAAGGGGTGAAGAAAAAGAAGGCCATGACTAAATCAGCCAGGAAGAGCTTGGAACCTCCTTCCACTATACAGCAAAGACTTTGTCTGTAATTGGTCTATCTCACATTTCCCAAATATAGGCTCATTCCGCACATGCAGAATAATGCACTTTCAAACTGCTTTCAGTGCTCTTTGAAGCTTTGCGGAATAGCAAAATCCACTTGCAAACAGTTGTTAAAGTGGTTTGAAAACGCATTATTTTGCGTGTGCGGAAGGGGCCATAATTTCTTCAGCAGCTAATCAATTTGCCTTCCCTGCCAAACGGGCACATAATTGATGGTCAAGGACTTGTCTTTTGGAACACCCTATAAGACTTTCCTCATTTTAGGTAGGGTTTTGTTTTGTTTTGTTTTTCAACTCTTACATAATCTTACTATCTACTTTTAGGACATTTCAAAGCTCATACTATTCAGTTTTCTCTGGAATTAGTGAAATGAAATGTAAGCAAAAATTTCTCAAAACTGCAGTTTTAAGCAATGTACTGTTTTATGTAGTCTGCCAAATAAATGCAAAAAAAGAAAAGAATGTTAAGATAACAAAACACGATAAATGTTTCAATTATTCCAAGATAACAAGAATCCTGGATTAAACAGGTTTTGTTTTTAATTCTGAGTTTTGTGAATTTTGAACAACACCTTCCTTGGTAGCCTTAATGTTGGACATTTATTAATTAAGACTTGGAACTATACCAACCACGTGCAATTTGAGCTTAAGTAGAAAATAAAAAGCTTTGTTTGCACTGCCCTTTCAAAAATGGTTGTAATAAATTTGGGTCTTAACAAGGTATTTGTTTGAACTGAAGGACTGACGCTTGAAATGCTAAGTACTGTGTTAAAACTAATATAGTTAATGCTCTAATAACTGTGCTGGATTTTTTAAAAAAACTATTGTAACTGAGTGGGAGAAGTCTCAGCAAGAACCGGTTTGAACTGCTTGTTTGACAACTGCCAGAGCATACTTGTTGTCAGGATTCCTGTCATTTCCCATTTCCATCTTCACCTCCCATTGCTTTTTAACCCCCTATGAATGCAGTGAGAGGAATTTCATCGCATTGTTTAATATTTTGCTTTACTCGGTGAGTCATTACCAGAGATGGCTGACAAGAGTTATTCATGTTCTTAATCATGGCATGTTGTTTGTGCAAAAACTAGAGGAGGGGGGAAGAACATGATTCTATCATGTCCCTGGGGATCCCCACACATGTGGGTACTGCATTTGCAGTTGTCTGAACTGAGCCTGATTTATTCATTTATTTGCAGCTGGGCTATCAGCATTCTGTCCAAGGCAGCTGCCAGTAACAAGCAAAATTAAATTAAAGCCAGCAGTTACAGAATCAATTAAATAAAGAAACATGAGAACAGCACAAAAGGGAATAATATCGACAATCTAAGAAATCAAACATTTAGAACATTTAAAAAATGATTTCTAAAAAAATCTTAAAAAACAGCAGCATTCTATTAAAATAAATCAGATTTATAACAATCGTCAAGAGATCTTTAACAATTGCTTCATGAATATAGAAGTGATGACCTGGTTTCCTAGCCCGCTTCAAACTCAAAACTGTTAGTTTGTTCCAGACAGCATGAAATGGTGGCCCTGATGAGAGAGATTTAGCTGACAGTGTCACATACTCCATCTCAAGGGCACCACGTGTAAAAAACATTTTATTTGGATAACAGGTAAGAATTTTTTAAAACATCTTTATGGGGAAAGCATTATTGATTTTTGCCATAAATATTAAGGTCACCTATGTCCTTTTGAGCCACTTAACCAGTGGTGGGATTCAAATAATTTAACAACTGTTTGTTTACAAGAACCATTTTAACAACCAGTTCTGCCAAAGTGGTGCTGAATCCCATCACTGCACTTAACCCAAAAATGCAGACCTTTTCTGCGCTTAACTGATATATGATGTCAGCACTTGTATTGCCAACTGTTAACCTTGGGGTCATTCTGTTCTTCCATTCCAGCACAGAAAGCAGGCTGCAACTAATATTACAAAGGAAGGCAATAAATAAGGAAACAACAACAAAAAGTGTGTGTGTGTGTGTGTGTGTGTGTGTGTGTGTGCACATGCACACACACGTATATATACATCACCCCAAAGCCAAGTAGGTTTTTAGGAAAAGTTATTTCCAGCTGTATAGTGTATCAGGAAAACAAATAATAAATGTCTACTAGTAATTGACACTTGTATATATTTTGCTACTCTGTTAGGCAAACTTTGAAGTCTTCCAGTCTAAGCTGGCTTCATTCAACTTAAATGGCTCTTCCTCCAATGGAGCAGGTAGATAAGTTGGAGGAAGCCTCCCTAGCCTAAGGAATGTCGGGAGTGGATATGGGTGAATGGGCAGATGCCACTGTGAGTTTGAATGCACAAAATATAGGTTTTGTTGCTGGATGATAAAACTGCCTGGGCTACTATCATTTAATCAAGCAGCTGGAAAGTGTCCATATAGTCTGCCCAAAAATGGTGTAGCTCCTTCTGTTTCCCCAGACAAACTGCAGTCTTGAACACTGTTATGCAAAAAAAAGGAATGAAGGTGCAGAAAAACCCTTCCTTTAAGATATATTGCAATGATAAAAATGCCCATTTATACATTGCTCACCCCTTAAACAACAGGATAGAAGTGGGAACAAAAGTTCCAGTCCTGTCAAGCATAAAGAAGGCAGTAATTGATAGCTATTATGACTTACAGCAAATAATTCCATTATATACTGGCGTGTATAAAAGCTTCGAATTCCCATATATATGTCGAGAGGCACCCAATTTTACCACAAAAAACTGGGAAAACTTATTGACTCGCGTATAAGTCGAGGGTGGGAAGTGCAGAAGCTACTGGTAAATTTCAAAAATAAAAATAGATACCAATAAAATTACATTAATTGAGGCATCAGTAGGTAAAATGTTTTTTTTGAGTATTTATTTTCTAAGAAGAAAAATAGTAAAACTAGCTCCATAAGAGTAGAAAAGAGGGGTCAACAAGAACAATATGATATCAACAATAACTTTAAAAGTACAAAAACCTTAGCTTTTTTGTAAGGAAGGGTTTTAAACAATGGATCTTACAATAAAAACTGGAATGAACATGCCTGTTCACTGTGACTCAAAACTACCCTGCTTTTTAAAAGAATAGTTCATTATTTTTAGTGTACATATTTTTAATATTGCACATGGCAGGTGTCATTTTTGAAGGGACATTCACACAACCTGTCAGAGGAGGAATGTTTATGTTAGCAGTACCAACATTTCAGAGTATCTTTAGGAGACCCTCCTGATGATACCACCCAGGTTTGGTGAAGTTTGGTTTAGGGGGTCCAAAGTAATGGACCCTCAAAAGGGTAGCCCCATCTACTATTAGCTTCCATTGGAAACAATGGGGGATGGGAGCATCCACTTTGGGGATTCATAACTTTGGACACCCTGAACCAAACATCACCAAACCTGGCTGGTATCAGCAAGAAATTATTATGATGATACCACCCAGGTTTGGTGAAGTTTGGTTCAAGGGGTCCAAAGTTATGGACCCTCAAAATGTAGCCCCATCTACTATTAGCTCCCATTGGAAACAATGGGGGATGGGGCACCCCCTTTGGGGGTCCATAACTTTGGACCCCCTGAACCGAACTTTGCCAAACTTGGGTGGTATCATCAGGAGCGTCACCTGATGATACTCTGAAATTTTGGTGTTGCTAGCCTAAAAACTGTGCCCCCTGGTGGCCGACAAATTAAAAACCCTAAAATATTTTTTTTAATACAGCTGACTCGTGTATAAGTCGAGGGGGGCTTTTTCAGCACAAAAAATGTGCTGAAAAACTCGACTTATACACGAGTATAAATGGTAACTTATCATTAATTCACTAAGAACTATATATTGTATGATTAGTTCCAGAATTTTTTTGGGGGGTTAAAAACAATAACAACACAGTTCAGCCACTGAGGTGCACTTCAAAGCCACAGATTGATTTAGAGACAGAGCTTCTAACCATTTCCCATGGCACTGTATTTATATTATAATCCATTACTAGCCATTTATGCACCTGTGGTTGGCTCTGTAGTGAATGTACATTCCCTTCGGGTCAGATTCTCAGTTATGGAAAGGGTTTCCCTCTCTTCAGAACTCACCACATTCTCAATTTTGACTCTCTGCACCATTTTCAAAATCTGCAGAAGTGCATCTTTTTTTTTTGTCTTGGTTTGAAGGAAAAGCAAAGAAGACTAGTTCGTGTTTGGCTTCCTTTCTACTCCTTCCCACCTTCCCCGACCCATGCAGGAGCAGTTTCACCCACTCTTTGGCTGGCATTTCAGGGGAATTAGTGGGATCTTTAAAAAAAATCTAACACATAGGGTCCATTGCAGGAGTGACAGAGCATTCAAATGCTCCCCTTCCCAAATGGAGGTTGCCAAAACAACCTGGAAGCAGGGGCTGGGCAAAATGGCAGCTCGCTTCTGCAGTAATCAGTGGAACACTTTCTTGTATGTAAATATAGAAACCCCACTGCGGATCAAACAGCAGGGGTCAGTACTGCATGCATAAATGGCCACTTTTGGAAGATGCCCTGAGCCCAGCCTGGCCAGGAAAGAGTGGGGTATAAATTGAATAAAATAAGTTTTAAAAACCATTTTTATATTGAAAAATTCCTCTTCAGCCAAACTGTTTTATCCCTTCTGTGGAAAATATAAAGCTAAGGTGAGTAGCTCTGAGCTTAAGAGGGATGATTAGAAAATGTATCTAGGCAGTGAAATCAGTGCACTCCTAAGCAGAGTTATACCTTTCTAAGTCCATTGAAGACAATGAGAGTGGCTTAGGACTTAACTAGATGTGATGTTTTAGTTGAGTTCCCAATGTAGAATGGCTAAAGTTGCCAACTCCAGGTTGAGAAATTTCTCTTTCAATGGAGACCCAGGTGGCCCATGTAACCCGGGTTGCGTTTTTCCATCTTCGTCAGGCCCGGCAGCTGGCCCCTTTCCTCTCTCAAACGGACCTGGCCACTGTGATCCATGCAATGGTCACCTCCAGGCTAGATTATTGCAACTCGCTCTACGCAGGCCTCCCCTTGCGTCTGATTCGGAAATTAAAATTGGTCCAGAATGCGGCGGCACGTTTGCTCACAGGAGGTGCCGCCAGAGACCATATCTCACCTGTGCTGTGCCGCCTGCACTGGTTACCGATTGAATTCCGAATCATTTTCAAGGTGTTGGTTTTGACCTTTAAGGCCTTGCGCCTTTAAGGCCCCTACGGGATCGTCTTGCCCCACGTGTCCCGAATCGGCCTCTGCGCTCAGCAGAGGCAAATTTGCTGGTGATCCCTAGCCCCTCAATGATGCGGCTGACCTCCACTCAGGCCAGAGCTTTTACAGCTCTGGCCCCTGCCTGGTGGAACGCTCTACCTCCAGCTACGTGGGCCCTGCGGGATCTTAAAGAATTTCGCAGGGCCTGCAAAATGGAGCTGTTCCACCAGGCCTTCGGGGGGTCCGGCTGCTGATGCCCCCCCTCTCTAATAACATCTGTGGACCCTGCCGTTCCCCCCTCCCTTCTCCTCCCCTTTTTCTTTTTAGGGGATTGCTAGTAGGTCACCATCGTTAATTTTGATATTAGGATGGTGCATTTTAATGGGATTAATTTTAGCATATAGAGCTATATTTAAATTTGATTTTATTTGTGCTCTATTTGTTTGTTCTGTTCGTTGCCCTGAGCCCTTCAGGGGAGGGCGGTTTATAAATACAATCAATCAAATCAATCAAATCAAATTCCTGGAAATTTGGGGGGTAGATATTGGGGAAGCTGGGGTTTGGAAATGAGAGGAATCTCAGTGGGACAACATGCCACAGAGTCTACCCTCCAGAGCAGCTTCCCCCGCCCGAAGAACTGATCTCTGTAGTCTGGAGATCAGTTGTGATTCTGGGAGATTTCCAGGACCAACCAAGAGGTTGGAAATCCTAGGTCTGTCAGTTATATTGCAGCTGTGGTTCTCAGTAGCAGCTCTGTGTTAAAGTACTGCAGAGGCATGATTTGGATTCATTGTGATTTGATGGCACATTCTGTCGCCACCTCTCTGACATGTGCAGCCTCATTGGTAACCAGTTACTTTGCATGTCAGAGCACTAAAGGAAAATGAGATTCAAATTTCCAGAACTAAATATAATCTGATAAGAGGGGTCATATCAGTACATTTTAAAAATGTCATAATTAAAAAGTATGAAGGACAAGTGAGCAATTCAGGATAAAAATCTCCAACAAAATCACTGTAATAATCATGCTGAGAATCTGCTTAAAAACTCCAATTCTTTTTGGAAGATGGATAGAAAAATCGCAGGTATATCAGTTTAGATATCCTCCAAGGAGGAAGCCATATTGTATTGAATTTTTCACAGTTCTGTATTATTATATCAAGTTTCCCTGACAGTAGAGGACAAACTGTCTTTCACATGATATAAAGTAATATGCCAGCAGTTCAAGAAAGGAGTAAGATTAAACAAGACTGTCTGGTGGATTTATCTGTACCAAATATAAGTCCTCAAGAAACTTTCAAGCGGCACACTATTTAATAGAACCAGCACAGCCTCAGCTTTGAAAGATTATACTAAAGTACAATGAATTTACCTCCAAGCTAAATGTAATAACATGAAAAAGCCCCCCAAAGCATGCCATGCATCAGCTTCCAAATTTGTATTGACCTTTTCAGTGCAGCACATCTAGACTCCATGTTGCCTTTTCAACTAGTTTTACGTTGAAGGGAGGCAAATGGCAACACCTGGGTCACCACCATTCCAGGCTGGCTCGACAATACAGGAGATGTGCAGCAGAAAGATATATGGCTCAATTTCTTCGACAGAACATCCTTGACAATAAGCCATTAGAATGTTAGTATTTCAACGACGACAAAGCCGTACCATGGAGGAAAACTGTCTTTGGTGCTTCCTAAGGCTAGGATCACAGAACAGTAGTTAAGGGAACTCATAAATGGTAGAGGTCAAGAAGTAAATAGCCTCACTTGTTCTGCACCATTAATCCTATTAATGTTTGCAAGCATCTCTTAAACCCCTTTTGGCCACCCACCACATACACATACACATACCCTACAAGTGGTCTTTCAACCAGCTTCACAAACAGAATGAATGACCTTAAATCTACTATATGGTTTTTAAATCTTAAGGATATAGAAAAGGCAAGATTTATGGCAGAGAGTCAATCTCTGGGGCATGGGGCTTAAGATGATCAGCAATTCCATCCACAGCAATTCCATCCAAGCCATTTTGGTGGCTTAAATATGAACCAGATGCCTCCAGCATATGATCAGGAGGAAGAGAACCAAAGTCAGCCCCTCCCCAGCCATGCCTCTGAGCTACTCTTGCTGTATGGACGGAGGCAGCATGGGCCCAGGAACACTGGTTCCATGGTTGGCTCCACATCCCAGTGCCAGGGGAGGATGGTGGCAGCTGCACATTGGTGAAATTGCCCTTCTGCCAGGGTAAGTACCCCGGGGAGGCAAATCCACCAGCACTCCCACAGTGTGTTCCCTCCCTTTGAATGGGACTCTATGTCTTTCTCAACTTTCTGGAGATACTTTAATATCTCTTTTAAAATTCTGCATTGCAAACTCACTTATTTGGAGTGCTCATCTTGACATGAAGCAGTTCTGTACCCTGAGGCCAACTTCTGAAGTTAAAAGATCCCTGTAAAGGTAGAGATTTATTGACTTTATGCACATATAGTTGAATGAAACTGGAATCAAACCTAATCAGGCAAGAGGACCAAGAGGACTTTTATCTAAACAGTCCTAAACACATTTCTCTCCTTCTGTGCTCACTGACTTCAATGAACTTTGAAGGGTGTAACTCTGTTTAGGACTGCACTATATGTTTATTGTTCCCTTCATGTCATGTATTAGCCACTACTTGCTCACCTATCCTTGGTATTCAGCCTGTCACTAGTAGGTCCTCAATGGAATCTGCCTGTAAATAGCTGGAACTACTCTTTACAGTCTCCTAGAATACCATTGCAAAAATTGCCCTTAATCAGATTTGTCTGTGAAGGTGTCCAAACCCTGGTAATTCAACACAGCACACCCATTCCCTAGGCTCAGTCAGGAATGACCTGTTAGGTTCCTTGAGGTATGCTTGTGATATATGATATAGACTGAAGTGGTAATAAAACTAAAACTAAAAGGAATGAGGGAAAAATTGTAATGAATTACATCTTCTTAAAGACTCATTCCTTGGCATGTAGTGATCACTCTATTTAGGCCAGATTATTGCATCTTAATTTAGTGACAGCTGGCATAAGCACAGCACAAACACTAAGGCAAATCTTTCACAAAGCATCATGTTTGCAGGTTGTTTATTACTCATTATGGGCAAGTGTGTTGACAGATGCTAATGACGAGTATGTGTGTGTGCTCTGTGTGTGAGAGATTTACTGTGAGAGCCTTCCCTTCCCTTCTGTGCTCTGACTTTCAACCCCAAGGTGGCCAGGCAAGAAGCATCGTTTGTTCACAGCACCTGGCAACACTTCCCATTGTTACAATGATGGATTCAATACTACAGATGACAGAAGTGGTCATAACAAAGGCATTTTCAGAAGAATGAAAGTGAAACAAAGCAAGCATAAGAGTGAACTCCTGGATAGCAAAGCCCACGAGAGTGACACATCAGCAATTCTACTTCTGATAATTTTACTGATTCACTTTATTTATTTATTTGATTTTTACCGCGCCTATCCCCAAGGGGCTCAGTGCGGCACTTACCACTTTTGAGCTTGGGGCTCCCTTTAGGGCCTAGTACTTTTCAATATTTTTATAAATTATCTGGATGAGGGGGTGGAGGAACTACTCATTAAATTTATGCATGATTCCAAATTGGGAAAAGTAATGAACACTTTGACATCCTGTTATTCACAGGTCAAATTTAGTATTTTCATCTTGTGCATCCAGCCAAACATTAAATTCTAACATACTTTTGTGGTCACTTTTCCATTTAAAAAAAGACATTATTAAGATATTGCCACTGTGACAAGCTTTTTTGGATGTTCACAGCTTTCCAATGTGGTATGTCACACACCATTTAATGATACAACTATGGAAAAGATTACTAGAAAAATGAATAAACGTATGTTCAAAATTGCCCATATATAAAGTGGCAACTTCTGGGGCCACTGAGGATCCCATTGCAATGCCTTTAATTTGCAGGTATAATTGATCAGTAAATGAAAAGTTGCTTAAGAGCATTGATTCAGCTAGAGATAACAAAAATGAGTTGATGGATTCCTATTATTTATCTTGTTTAAGGTTTGTTCTATAATAGACAATGCTTCTCTCTGAGAAATGTTAGTGTAGAGTGACACAACATCTACAGTTACCGAAAATATTTCCCTGTTTAAATTCGCTGTGCTCTTCAGTTGTTAATAAAATCATGGTTTTTTTAATGTATGATGGCTTTAGGGACACAGTCTAAGGAAAAAGACAATATATTTAGAAAGAGGGTCCAAGATAGAGTTGCAACCAGATATAATATCTGGAGAAAGAAAAGTATTTTTGTGTATTTTGGTAGAATGTAAAATATTGAGATTCTAGGGCCAGCATTATCAGGGAAATCTGTTTCCTTAGATATAATGTATACCATAGAGTTCTCCAATAGAGTACTAAAGTTACACTGAATAGATGGACCTGGATTGTTTTTACATGAGGTATATACAATACAGTGGATTATTAAGTTGTCTCATAACTTCCAATTCATAATCTGACCTATTTTGAAAAACAGAGTCATCTTTATCTGCTTCTTTGGTTATAATATTAGGGTTACTAAGTAGTTTATTTAATACCAACTTCTCTTGATTATTCAAATTTATCTATCTAGATTTTAATCTACATGCCACTTTCTTTAAATCACTTATTACTCTTCCCTCAAACACTTGCATGGCTGGTGGAATGGACCCAGGAAGTATAAAGTGCAATAAAGTAAACAAGGAGTTATTAAAAGGAGTTATGTGGCAAATATAATAGTGGTATGTCTAGTGGAGATAATTCTGTACCTTTGGATGGGGAGGTATGAATCCACACAACACAGTGGGAGTCCCAACCAGTTGCAGATCATGAGTTCAATTGGTGGTCCCATGTGTTTACAAAGTATATGTCATTATCAGACATTAGCATAATTGCTATGGAACAGGTGACTGAAGCATTAGAAATCTATTGTTTTCTAGTACAGAGTGATTTTCAAACTAAAATGTAAGTGTTCCAAACTAAGCACCCAGACAGCTCAACAAAGCTCAGATGAGCACCACAGTGCATCCAGATGGAGGATTTTGCACAAGGTTTTGTCTTGATAGACTGTAATGACTGTCAGTTATAACTTTAAACTTAAACAGATGTTTACAATAGGCTAAACGCTTGTGAATGAGCCTAAACATTTGTGGGGAGAAAGAAAAAGTCTATTTAAATTAATGAAAATTTAGTAGGCATCATTAGGAGCAATTATATTAACATCTACATAGAAAACAAAATCTCTGGTGTGCTTGATTAGAAACTTAATAGAACAGTTGATTTGTTAATGATCAAGGACCCCATAGTAAATCTGAATGTATTAACTCAGTACTGGAAATGGCTTAAGGTTAAGAGCCAATCTATTCACAAAGCCTTTCATCTGTAGAAATCTTTAATTTCATACATCAAAAAGTCTACATACTCTTTTTCCCCCAGTAGTGAAGCACATACTTTTAGAAGTGAATATAATCTTTTATGACCAGTAATTATTCTGTTTCATTTTCAGCTGGTATCAAACACCAATGAATAGTAATAAAGCATCCTACATAATAGCTATTGGCCCAGAACTGGCTGCAATGCTTTGAATGGCGAGAAAACCTTAAAAGGCAGAGCCATAGGGTATGCTTCTAGAGATTATTTTGTGGCTGAAATCCTAACACATATCCACGATTACAGGAATGAAATGCAGGTGCAAAGGGGCTTACACACAAAGTTAGATCCTGTAAATTATCTATGCCAGCAGCCAGGAGTCTCTGGAACTAGGCAAGCTGAACCTATTTGTGAGACAGGGAGCATGATCACACAAATAAAAATAGGCTCAAGGAACATGGAACAACCCAGCTATTGACTGAGTCTGGAATCCCTTGAATTACCTTGGCTGCTATTTGTTGTGGCATTCTGGATAGCAGCATATTGCTTGTTAGCTCATAGTACTCGCTGCCATTTGGCTTAACTAAGCAAGTGGGATGGAATGCCAGGTGGAGGATGTTCTGGTCCTGACTGCTATTGGTAAGGATGTTTCAGCTTTTGCTACATTGGCTCCATTTGTTTATTCACAGGATATTTCTGTGAGAAGAGTAGATAAGGAGCAAGCCTGAGTTCCCATCTCTTACATTTTGAGATTGCATTTTTAAAAATTTGTTGATAGAGTTTGGCTAGGGGAGGGACATCAATGGGGCATAGTATCATAGATTCCACTTTCCAAAGTGTCCATTTTCTCCAAATGAACTGAACTCTGTTGCCTGGAAGTCATAATAGTGGGAGATCTCTAGCCATCACTTGAATCTCCTCAGATTTCTCAAGTTGGAGTTGGCAACCCCATGGATCAGATTCAGTCTTGACTGCCTATTTGAATCAGAATTATTACAATTGCATTTATTTCTCTTATGAGTCTTAAAATTTGACGTTACTTTTATGTTTCAAAGACCCTTGAGTATATGACCAAAGATTCTTCACATTGGTGGATTCTGCATAGGGCAAATATAACTGGCGTAGTAGGGTGCAATACAAACTGTTGGGGGGTGGGGGGGGTGGATCCCTTCCCTAAAATGAGTTTGCCCTGCTTTATTTCCCTCAACCCGGGATTTTCAAAAATCACTAAAACAGTTATTCGTTTGCAGAATCCCAGGTTGGAGTCACTCCAGCATGAACAGCCAGGCAAGAGATGCTTTAATTCTCTCCCTTCCACCCATTCACTGTAAGTTCCATGCTGTCCATCGTCAAGGAGAACCCACCTGCCTGCCATTCTGTGCAGGTTGTCCAGCAGGTTGTGGGCAGATCCTCTGAGCTCCCCACAGGATACACAGTCCCCCAAGCATGTTTTATCTCCATGGCAGCCTGACCGATCTACAGCAACACGTTCTTTATTGTCCTGCCATTGCAGGGAGGTCGCTTTTTCTTTTATTTTGCATGTTGAACATACGCAGCTACCCAGGTGCAGTCAATCATATTGTGGGATGATTGGCATGGCTTCAGGGGTTCATTTCTATATACCTGCACAGTTATGCATATGTTGCAGATTTTTTTAAAGATAGAAGCAACTCTGTGCAAAGGAGTGAAAGCAACTCAGATTGTTTCCATGAACTTTAATTCTGCCTGAACAGCATTCATGTGAACAAGACAAGGAACGTGGGTTCCTTTATAATGACTGCAACCCATTTTAGTGTGTATAATCCACCAATGATCTGTGCTCATTTCAGACTGCTCATACCATACACCAGACCCATAAATCACCTGCTAGAGAGAAAGACAGAAGATCATGGCTGTTATTGATTCTAATTTGTTGGGATATAAAACAAATATATATAACTGGCACACTTACTGATTGCTACTGTATACTGTTAACCTTAGGGTCTCATTTAATTGAAAGAAAATCTCCCAATCTGTCCTGTCATTTGATTTGTCATCCACATGACATCAAATATGTTGACAATCTAGTATATTTAGAATCTTTTTGTCTTTGTTAAAAGGAGGTGTATAATGCTACCTATTGGTATGCATTGGTCTCCACTGACAGGGTTCTCATGGTAAGTGAGATTAATTTCTATGTATATAGATTTTATTGTGAGTTCCTTATTAGATTTCCAAGATCCACATATCTGATCTCTTCCTGTTGCAAATGATGGGAATTTTGCTAGTAATTAATAAAGGACTTTCAGAAAAGTAGGTTAATTAAGCACCATGTTTAAGAGGCCTTGTTTTTCCTGGTCTTCTGAGTGTAAGGGGTGAGATCAGGTTAAACATGAAATGCAGAACTGGAAACGCAGAACTGTGCTTTGAATATGCCCACTAACTTTTGTTCTGATGTCTCAATTTCCAAGTAATGTTTGCATGATATTTATTTATTTTAAATATTTCTGTGTTGCATTTTCACCCAAATAAAGTCCCCGAGGCAGCAGACATCAAAACATTAAAGCAGCATTTAAAATAAGGTTTACATAATGTACGTATAGATACACAACACCATTTAACAACCAGGGAGGAGGGCCAGTAAGGTTTACTAGGGGTAAGCCAAACAAAACAAAAAATGTCCTCATGCACTGACAAAATACAATGATAGAGAAAGAAAGATTAATGTCCCTGGGGAGGGCATTTGCGTCTTGACTGAGAAGGCCATTTTTAAGGTTGTCACTTGTCTAGCCTCAGGTAGTATGAGCATTGAGATGGAACATCTCAGCCCCTTGACATAACTGCAGCCATTTTAAGTTTGTAGTCAACACAAGCAGCTAAAAAAATATTTCTAGTGCAGTCTTGTCTCAGCTTTTTGCAAGCAGATAACACCAGAATGAGGAAGTTGTTTATAAAACAAGCAAGTAGATATTTTAAAGATATCTTGTTATTTTTCTGACAGTCCATGTTCTCTCACAGTGGACATCTGTATCCAGTTGGACTAGACTTGTAACAAAAATAGTTAAAACAAACAATATATTCTCAGGCACTGATCTATGATATTTTTGACAACTGAGACTGAAATATAAAAACAGGTGAATATTTGTGTTCTGGGCAGCTCTCAGGTTTGGGTTACCAGAAATGTCTTTATTTTCAAATAAACTTGATTATTGTTATACCCTTATCTAACTTAAGGTGTGACTCTCAGGCCATTTACACACGGTTAAAATATCCTGGATTGAGCAAGAGAAATACCCTGTTCCGTACAAGAATTTTGCATGCTTCCCTGCAATTTGCCCTGCAATATTTCCTCCTGGTCTTCACTGGATTCCTTCACAAACAGGCAGCCATGTGAATGGAGAAATCAGGATAAAACAGACCCAGATTGTAAGAAACCGGTTGTAACCAGGTATGATTCTTCCATGCAGAAACGGCCTCAGCTAGGCATGAACCATCCTGTGTTCCACAATGGCACCCAAAACAGGACCTCTGAGGATGAATGGACAGGTAGTTCATTCTTCAGGTTTTCTTGCCCCAAACCATACAGGGTTTAAAAGGTTACTATCAGCACTTTGGATTGGTAGTCGAGAAGATTGAAGAAGGCTTGAGTGATATAGTTCCTTAGATCAACATTACGGCCTCAGCATTCTGCACTGACTGTAGCTTCTGGACAATTTTCAAGGGCAGCCTCATGTAGAGTGCATTGTTGTAATCTAATCTAGTTAGTAGGGCATGCACAGCAGTGGCAAATCTTTCTAAGTGCTGTAGCTGTCTCACAAGCCAAAGTGGGTGAAAGGCATCCTGTTACTACTGCCACCTGTTATACAACAGGAAGTCTGGGTCCAACAGCACACCCAAGCTACAAACCTGCTATTTTTAAAAAACTTATATCTCCTTATATGGAGATCTCAGGGTGGCTTATAAAATTAAAATAAAACCACATCAAATAACCTCATCATACAAAACAATAATAAAAACACCATAAAGCCAACTTACAGAATATTACCCAGCCACATATTTTTCCCCCAGACCAGCAGCTTCCAGAGGGGGCATTGAGGGGATCATTGAGGGGATCCATTGAAAATGCTGGGGGGAAGAATTAGGACTAATAAAAGGAAACATTTCTTCATGCAACGCGTGATTGGTGTTTGGAATATGCTGCCACAGGAGATGGTGATGGCCAGTAACCTGGATAGCTTTAAAAGGGGCTTGGGCAGATTTTTGGAGGAAAAGTCAATCTATGGCTACCAATCTTGATCCTCCTTGATCTGAGATTGCAAATGCCTAAGCAGACCAGGTGCTCGGGAGCAGCAGCAGCAGAAGGCCATTGCTTTCACAACGTGCATGTAAGCTCCCAAAGGCATCTGGTAGGCCACAGCGAGTAGCAGAGTGCTGGACTAGATGGACTCTGGTCTGATCAAGCAGGCTCTTTCTTATGTTGTTAAATTGTTATGATCAGAGACCAAAGGTGTAAGTGATGAGGAAAGTCTTCGCCAGTTGCCAGAACCCATAAAGGGTTGGTGTCTGGCAAATTTCCATGGGAAGGCTGTTTCATAGACTGGGGCCAGCCTTGGAGAAAGCCCTCCTGGTACTCCCTCTCCCTGTATCTTGACAGGGGAAGGGACCACTAGGGGAGCACCCTCCACTCAACCTCAGTGCTTGGGCAAGTTCATTTGGGTGCAGATGCTCCTTCAGATAGGTTGGACCCAAGCCATTTAGGACTTTAAAAGTCAACATCAAGGCCTTGAATTGGGCCCGGTAGTGATAAGAGAGCCTTTTTTTAAAAAAAGGAGAGAGCAACCCCATCTAGAATAGTATGTTTAGCATTTTTCTTCTCCCACTTTTGAGATGGGAGATGGCTACAGGGATCAAGCACATGTTCAAGCTTCCAACAGAACATTCTGTTTCACTGAAATTTCTTAATCTTCAAGACCTATATCACATTGCATTCTGTGTTACATGAATCCTGATCTCTTTGAAAATGAATGCAGGACTTGTGTTGGGGTTCACCTTAGAATGCTGTTCAGAAAATGAAAATTCTTGTGTGGAATTTGTGCTGGGGCAAGTGCTTAAAAAACAAGAAGCTGCCTGAATATGCCCTCCTATTTTAATTCTGATTTCTCTCTTTCATCTCATATTGGATGGAATCTTCCTTTGAAAATAAATGTAGGAATTGACCAGGCACTCACACTTGAAACACAATATTGTGTCCTGAATGTGTATATGTTTTCATGCCATGAAAACACAAAAAACAAGAGTGGGAGTATTTTTAGGGTTTCCAGCCTCCAGGTAGTGACAGAGTTCTGAAATTATAGCTCATCTCCAAACTACAGAGATCAGTTCCCGTGGAGAAAATGGCAGCTTTGGAGGGTGGACTCTATCACATTCTTGCTGAGCTTCCTCCTCTCCCCAAACTCTGCCCCCCCCATCCATCCCCAATATCTGCCTCAAAATTTCCAGGAACCTGGTATTAGCAACCCAAATTTTGACTTGCAATTAGCCAAAATTAAAACGTTGGTCTTTTGGTCCTATACAACAAGACTCTTCTTGTGTATTAATGTAAATAATACCAGATACACCTATAGAACAAGCAGTATGGTTTCCTACTACAGACATCACTAATTGAAATGGTAATACTCTTCTTATAATACTTCTGGCAGATATGTTACAAGGCCCATCTTCATCCTATGCATGTCATTCTGAAGGCCACTATATGGGAGAAATTCCGTTTTGCTTATTTTCTCCCCACAGACAAGTATATGTATTCAACCATTTTTAAAAGAAGTATATTTCTAAGCTATTCCCAGCAGTAAAACTTTTCCTTGGCAGCAATACTAGCAACCGCCTATGACCTATTGCTTAATAGGGGAGTGGGCAGGGTGAGCTTGTCCTAGAAAAAAGGATAATAGTATTACAGTCACTATCTGCAGCATTATTGCTACCTAAGTTCCAACCCCCTCTGTCTGGACATGTTCAAGGATACAGTGATGTTTAATGAGTTTCTGTGTCTAACTGGATGTGTCTCAGCACTGAATTCAAACATATATCCCCTCTTTATACTGTAAGAATATAAAGGCATGTCCTCATATGTTCCCAGTTGGGCACTGCATGGCAAGTATAACCAGAAGAACAGGAAGCAAGCCTGCTTCTAAAAGCCAGGTTTCCCTTGGGTATCCTCATACTAATGGCTGAAAGCTGACCCTGCAGGCTGCATAATCTGAACTGAGCCTGAAGTTGCTTTAGGATAAAGAGAAAGATAGAACCTTAGCTGACTATGAAGCTACTGGAAAAAGTGAATCTCATGGAGATGTGATCAAAAGAGGTTAAGAAACAGTCAATCCAGATACTAAGCATGGCTATGTAGGATCTTGGACAGAGTTTTTTAAAATAATAATTAATTAAACATGTTTATAGTCTGTCCTGCTTTCTCCCCAATAAAATGCTCAAGGTTGCATAGAAGGTTCTTAAAACAATACAAATACACCCAAAATACAACATGAGCAGCATAAACACATGAATCAAAGTCATCTCCACAAGACAAACCCACCTACAGCTAGGGTTGGTAAATGGAAAATGGTAAATGGAAATTCGGCCCTGGTTCGGATTTGGGTCCAGTTTGAGTGTATAGGGTCGGATCCCCCCATATCCGAGCCTGCCAGGCTCGGATACACCCAAATTTGCAGTGACATCCAAGATTCTCGGATGCGTTTTTATTTTTTTGCTGTTTTTTATGTTTTGGCCTGCAGGGGGCGCATTTGTAAAGGTATTGGCATGAAAGTTTCAGGGTATCTTCAGATTCCTGTCCTGATGATGTCCCCCAAGTTTGGTGCAGTTTGGTTCAGGGGCCCCCAAGTTATGGACCCCCAAACAGGTGGCCCTATCACCCATTGTTTCCAATGGGAGCCAATGGAAGATAGGGGCTATCTTTGAGGGTCCATAACTTGGGCCCCCCTGAACCAAACTGCACCAAACCTGGGGTGCATGATCAGGACAGTATTCTGAAGATACCCTGAAATTTTCATGCTGATACCTTTAAAAACGCATTTTTAAAGGTATCGGCACCAAACTTTAAGGTTGTCTTTAAGACACTGTTCTGAACATGCACCCCAAGTTTGGTGCAGTTTGGTTCAGGGGGCCCCAAGTTATTGACCCCCAAACAGGTGGCCCATTATCATCCATTGTTTCCAATGGGAGCCAAAAGAGGTTATCTTTGAGGGTCCATAACTTTGGCCCCCCTGAACCAAACTGCATCAAACTTGGTGGGCATCATCAGGACAGTCACCTGATGATGCCCTGAAATTTGGTGCCACTAGCTTTAAAAATTCCGGTTTATATGTTTCACTGCTCCTGCACAGGAAGCCTGCTGGAGTGAGCGAGCGGTGAAACACACAGACACTTTTTAAAGCTAGTGACACCAAAATTTCAGGGAATCATCAGGAGATTGTCCTGATGATACCCCCCAAGTTTGGTGCAGTTTGGTTCAGGGGAGCCAAAGTTATGGACTCTCAAAGGTGTAGCCCCCATCCCCTATTAGCTCTCATTGGAAACAATGGGAATAGAGGCACCCCCTTTGAGGGTTCATACCATTGGCCCCCCTGAACCAAACTGCACCATACTTGGGGGGTATCATCAGGACAGTCACCTGATGATATCCTCATAATTTGGTGCCGATACATCTAAAAATGCATCCCCTGCAGGCACCCCAGAAATTTGCCCAAGATTCTTTGTTCTACAGTGACTTAGCTGTATTGCTGTCAATGGGGAATTTCTGGTAGAGGGTTGTGAGGTGCACATTTCTGAAGGTACGGTCACAAAACTTTCAGGGTATCTTCAGGAGAGTCTCTGGATGACACCATCCAGGTTTGGGGAACTTTGATTCAGGGGGTTCAATTCTAAGGGACCCCAAAAGAGTAGGGCCCATCTCCCACTGCCCCCTGAAGCAAAGTTCCCCAAACCTGAATGGTGTCATCCAGAGACTCTCCTGAAGATACCCTGAAAGTTTTGTGGGTTTACCATGAGAAATGTGCACTCCACAGCCCTCTATCAGAAATTTCCCATTGACAGCAATGCAGCTAAGTCACTGCAGAACAAAGAATCTTGGGCAAATTTCTGGGGGTGCCTGCAGGGGGCGCATTTTTAAACATATCAGTACCAAAATTTCAGGGTATCATCAGGAGACTGTCCAGGTTTGGTGCAGTTTGGTTCAAGGGGGCCAAAGATATGGACTCTCAAAAGGGTAGCCCCAGCTCCCATTGAAAATAATGGGGATGGGGCACCTCTTTGGGGGTCCATAACTTTGGCCCCCCCTGAACCAAACTGTACCAAACTTGGGGGGTATCATCAGGACAGTTTCCTGATGATACCCTGAAATTTTGGTACCGATATGTTTAAAAATGCGCCCCCTGCAAGCCAAAATGTGAAAAAACACCAACAAAATAAAAACGCAATTTGGCTGGTGATCCGAATCCCATGGATTCGGATCAGATGGGATTCGGACAGCTCAGATTCGGACCCTGCTCGTCCGAATTCATCCGAATCAATGCAGATTCAGCCAAAATTCAGATTTGGACCGTCCAAATCTCCAACCCTACCTACAGCAAAAGCCACAAAAACAGCCCTCTTTAGAGCTAGTTAACAATCAATAGAAATAGAAAAAAGGCAGGGTAATCAAAAAATTGTTCTGACCCTATCCCTGCTACCTGAAAGTAGAAGCGAGTCAAATTTCCCCTTCCTGGATTTTCCAGGATATTTTTTGAGCCTCCTGAAAAGTGATTTTGTGGGGAGGGGCTTTAGAGGATATGAAAATATTCATGGAGGTGGCCCTGTTTCCAAGGCAACTGGGCAGCAGAACCTTATGTCGCCTGGCTAAATCCTTTGGAGAAAGGGGGGGCGGCTAAATATGCTGTAAACCAACTAAATAAACACCTTCTTCTTCTTCTGCCTTCCCTTCTGTGATCCACTCAAAGTGTGCAAGCACCGGGTCATTACTGACCCATGAGGTGACATGAGGGCAAGATAATTCATTTCATTTGCCCTTACTGACTACAAGGTCTACAAGGTGGTATGACATTGCCACATATATGATGTGATAGCTGCTTGTCTGGGAAGAATAAGCCTCGCTAAATGCCAAGACTTTCACAGTTCAGGGAAATGACTGTGAAAAGGTACCAAAAATAAATAAAAAACACAAATAATTCTTGGGCATTCTTTTTGTGAAAAGGAAGGAATGGACAAAAAGCCCATTCTGTCATCCTAAAGATATTTATGTGTGAAAATCCAGTTAAGCACTGCTTAAAACCATGGACTCCCACAGGAAAACAAGTAGTTTGCCAGTGAATTACAATCCAGAGGTCATAACCTATCACAACACTGTCAAGATAATTTTTTAAAAAACCCCTCTGTTATAGAGATGATTTTAAAAGTATTAACCATTTTGTATTTTTGAGCCACATAAAATAACATTTGAATTGTACTACTTTTGAATAATGGAAAACGTCACTCTGATACCATAATTGAAGCTGAAAAACAGCTCACAGTTAACATTCATATCGAGTACTGGAAAGCATCAGTGCAAGTCATTAGAAGGTCGTAGGGAAGAGCTTGTGACTCCTTGAATAGCAATTAATCCAAATCAATATAGAAATTAGAGAGAAAGATTAGAAAGTGGTGAAATTTACACAGTGAGAGCTAATTTGTATTTTAACAAATTGCATCCTGCTGTATAATCAGGAAGGTCAGAATTAAGATTCAAGTCCAAGTTCCTCATTGTCTTTTCTTATTAAGTGCCAGGGCATGGGCAGCTTCAAGCAAGAGGTGCAAGCCAAAGGGAAAATGTAAACAAAAACTAGATGCTGAGGCTGGTGGAGTCTTTGTGTATGCCGCCCGCAGTTAATTGAGAGCCATTTGTGAGAAGCACAATCTTCACATGATTACAAACTTCCCCAAGATCTAGACTTGTTGATTGCTAGGACTGTTGTACAAATGTCTTTCAAAATTCAGTGGAGCTGTTCATGTGCTTTGAAAAATATTTTGATCCACAGGGAATTCGCAAAAGTTCATGGCAGCTATCTCTTAGAATGTTTTTGAGCATTTCAATACAGTTGATGCCAAAACATGTAAAAATATGAACAAGGCCACTATTAGAATGTGGGGGAATGGAACCAGCAGAGTCTCTGGAACCAGCAGAGAGGAGTAGCAGCAGAAGAGACTTGGCCAGGAAGAGCAGAGTGACCTGCTGGTGTTCATTTTGGAGGGCTTTTCTCAAAGCCACAGCTTTTAAAACAGTGTTATATTAACAGGGGTTATCTCTTTTTCTCCTTGTAAGGCTGCTGAATCTGGAAGGTGGGGCTTAACAGGGGTTAACAGAGTTCATCTCTTGTTCCTCTTTGTCCTAAGAGGTGGGGCTTTTGTCCTGAGAAGTGGGGCTTTAATTCAGTCTCTGGAACCAGCAGAGAGGAGTAGCAGCAGAAGAGACTTGGCCAGGAAGAGCAGAGTGACCTGCTGGTGTTCATTTTGGAGGGCTTTTCTCAAAGCCACAGCTTTTAAAACAGTGTTATATTAACAGGGGTTATCTCTTTTTCTCCTTGTAAGGCTGCTGAATCTGGAAGGTGGGGCTTAACAGGGGTTAACAGAGTTCATCTCTTGTTCCTCTTTGTCCTAAGAGGTGGGGCTTTGTCCTGAGAGGTGGGGCTTTAATTCAGTCTCTGGAACCAGCAGAGAGGAGTAGCAGCAGAAGAGACTTGGCCAGGAAGAGCAGAGTGACCTCCTGGTGTTCATTTTGGAGGGCTTTTCTCAAAGCCACAGCTTTTAAAACAGTGTTATTTTAACAGGGGTTATCTCTTTTTCTCCTTGTAAGGCTGCTGAATCTGGAAGGTGGGGCTTAACAGAGTTCATCTCTTGTTCCTCTTTGTCCTAAGAGGTGGGGCTTTTGTCCTGAGAGGTGGGGCTTTAATTCAGTCTCTGGAACCAGCAGAGAGGAGTAGCAGCAGAAGAGACTTGGCCAGGAAGAGCAGAGTGACCTGCTGGTGTTAATTTTGGAGGGCTTTTCTCAAAGCCACAGCTTTTAAAACAGTGTTATTTTAACAGGGGTTATCTCTTTTTCTCCTTGTAAGGCTGCTGAATCTGGAAGGTGGGGCTTAACAGGGGTTAACAGAGTTCATCTCTTGTTCCTCTTTGTCCTAAGAGGTGGGGCTTTAATTCAGTCTCTGGAACCAGCAGAGAGGAGTAGCAGCAGAAGAGACTTGGCCAGGAAGAGCAGAGTGACCTGCTGGTGTTCATTTTGGAGGGCTTTTCTCAAAGCCACAGCTTTTAAAACAGTGTTATTTTAACAGGGGTTATCTCTTTTTCTCCCTTGTAAGGCTGCTGAATCTGGAAGGTGGGGCTTAACAGGGGTTAACAGAGTTCATCTCTTGTTCCTCTTTGTCCTAAGAGGTGGGGCTTTTGTCCTGAGAGGTGGGGCTTTAATTCAGTCTCTGGAACCAGCAGAGAGGAGTAGCAGCAGAAGAGACTTGGCCAGGAAGAGCAGAGTGACCTGCTGGTGTTCATTTTGGAGGGCAATTTTAATTTAATTTTTTTTGTTTTTTAAATTAATAAGGACATATTTGACAGATAGTACGTACAGATAGCTCCAGGGGGGCAGTGATTAAAAGCTTAATATCTAAATATCTAAACAAATCAGATATGAAGGCAGAAAGCCAGCAGGGGGATGGGGGCTTTCCAATGTTTTTGCTCTGAGTGTCACATGTATGATTATCTGCCACTAGGACAGAAATCGTGGGTGTGCCCTCGCTGCAATGAGCTCCTGGCACTCAAGGAACGTGTGCGTTCTCTTGAAGCCAAGGTGGCAAACCTGGAGAAGCTGAAAGAGGGAGAGAGGGTGACAGATGAGGCTTTCAGGGACCTAACAGCCGGGTCCCACTCCCAAGGTGAAATCTCTTCAGATGTCATGGAGAATGAAGGCCTTGGGGATGGAGGGTGCCAGTCTGAGGTGGGGGAAGATGCTCCCTTAGATGGGATCCCTTCCTTAACTGGTGATCAGCTATCCTCTCGCACTGAGGATACCCCTCAGGGAGGTGGGGGGCTCCTTGTAGTGGGTGATTCGATCATTAGAAATGTAGAGAGTTGGGTTTGTGAGAGGCGTGATGACCGCATGGTGACTTGTCTGCCTGGTGCGAAGGTTGCGGATGTCACGCTTCGTCTAGATAGGCTTTTAGACAGTGCTGGGGTGGAGTCAGCAGTTGTGGTCCACATTGGCACCAACGACATTGGGAAATGTAGCCGGGAGGTTCTGGAAGCTAAATTTAGGCTGCTAGGAAACAGGTTGAAGTCCAGGACCTCCAAGGTGGCATTCTCAGAAATGCTACCCGTTCCACGCCAAGCAGGGCGAGGCTAGGCAAGCGGAGATACAGGGTCTCAATGCGTGGATGAGAAGGTGGTGTAAGGCAGAGGGTTTCAGATTTGTCAGGAACTGGGGAACCTTTTGGGACAAGGTAGGCCTGTACAAACAGGACGGGCTTCATCTTAACCAAAGAGGAACCAGGTTGCTGGCGCTCAACATTAAAAAGGTGGCAGAACAGCTTTTAAACTGATCACTGGGGGAAAGCCGACAGGAGCTGAGGTGACTTCGGTTCGGAATACAGTATCTATGGGGATGCAGACGGAGAGGGAGGTTTTTCTAAATCAACCACATACAAGCGAGGAACATAGCAATGTGCATGTGACAAGGGATAGTGTCTACAAAAGACTTGAGGGTAAAGCACATAAATCCCAGGTTAAGGACAGAGACAGGGTATACAGGTGTCTCTATGCTAATAGTAGAAGCATTCGACCGAAAATGGGGGCGCTAGAGTACAGAGCTTTGAAGGAGGACTTTGATACAGTGGGCATTACAGAGACATGGTGGAATGAGGGAGAACCAGTGGATGCGGTTATACCATGCTACAGGCTCTATAGAAGGGATAGGACAGGGCGCATTGGGGGTGGAGTTGCCCTTTACATCAAAGAGAGCATAGTATCACATAAAATAGACAATGCAAGGGGAGCTGGTTCCCCTACAGAATCACTGTGGATATCAATACCAGGTGTGAAGGACAGTTTAATATTAGGAATATATTATCGTCCCCCAGACCAAAGTGCACAAGAGGATTCTGAGATGGAAAAAGAAATTAGAGAGGCCAACAAAAACAAAAAATGTAGTGGTAATGGGTGATTTTAACTATCCCCATATAAACTGGAAAAATGCATGTTCAGGTCATAGTAAGGAGAGAGCATTCCTGGATATGCTAAATGACTGTGGCTTTCAGAGCAGATGGTTGTGGAACCAACCAGGGGAGAGGTGATCCCTAAGATCTAATTTCTAATGTGGGACCCAGGACCTTGGTGCAGGAAGTCAGTACAAGTTGTTGAGCCGATAGGGAACAGCGACCACAATGCTGTCAGATTCAGTATCTCAGCATGCGAACAAGTGGCAACTACTAATGTAGTTACATTCGCCTTCAGAAAGGGTAGAAATTTCTCCAAAAGAGATGAGGGGGGATAGTCGCCTTGCAGGGAAGCTGAAAAGGGAAAATCAAGAGAGTCAAAACTTGTCCAGGATGCTTGGAGGTTATTTAAAAACACAGTAATAAAAGCTCAGCTGGAATGTGTGTTCCACAGGTTAGAAAAAGGCAGCACCCAGTCCAAAAGAAAGCCACCCATGGTTAACAAGAGAGGTTGAGGGAAATTATCAGGAAAAAAAGAAAATGTCTTTTAGAAAAATGGGGAAGTCCAGTTTGGCTGATGAAGAATAACGAAAGAGGGGAACACAAATGGTGGCAAAAGAGAAGCCAAGTTAGCTGTAAGGGGAGGCCAAAAGGATTAATGAGGGAACGCGATGGCTATAGAACATCAAGACCAGCAACAAACAGTTCTTCAAGTACATCAAAAGCAGGGAAGCCAGCAAGGGAAGCCCGGTAGGCCCAAGTTAGATGACAAAGGAACAAAGGGGTGTGCTAAAAGATGGCAGGGAGATTGCAGAGAAGCTGAATGAATTCTTTGCATCTGTCTTCACCCAAGAGGAGGTGAGGAACATTCCTGCACCTGAACCAAGAAGAAACTTCTTTAGGAGGCTGAATCTGAGGAACTAGCGAAGATAGTGGTAGACAAGGAAGAAGTTCTGGCAGCCATTGGATAAAACTAAATGTTACCAAATCCCTCTGGCCCAGATTTCATTGTATCTACCCAAGAGTGCTCTGTAAAGAGCTCAAGCATGAAATTGCTGATCTTCTCACTTTAATATGCTAAACTTATCCCTGAAATCAGGCTCCATCCCTGAAGACTGGAAGATGGCCAATGCAGTCACACCAATCTTTAAGAAAGGATCTAGGGGGGACCCGAGAAATTACAAGGCCAGTCGGGGTTTGACATCTGTTCCTGGTAAATTAGTAGAATCTATCATTAAAGATAAAATTATAAAACATGTAGAAAAGCAAGACCTGCTGAGAAAGAGTCAGCATGGCTTTTGCAGAGGCAAATCCTGTCTTACAAACTTACTAGAGTTCTTTGAAGGTGTAAACAGGCATGTGGACAGGGGTGAACGGGTGGACATTGTCTACTTGGATTTCCAAAAGGCTTTTGACAAAGTTCCTCACCAGAGACTGTTGAGAAAACTCAGCAATGAAGGAATAAGAGGGGAAGTCCTCCTATGGATTAAAAAACTGGTTGAGAAACAGGAAACAAAGAGTGGGTGTAAATGGGAAGTTCTCACAATGGAGAGATGTCGGGAGTGGTGTCCCCCAAGGATCCGTTTTGGGACCAGTGCTCTTTAACCTATTCATAAATGACCTGGAAGTAGGGGTGGGTAGCGTGGTGGCCAAGTTTGCAGATGATACCAAATTATGTAGGGTGGTGAGAACCACAAAGGATTGCGAAGAGCTCCAAGCGGACCTTGATAAATTAGATGAGTGGGCTCAGAAATGGCAAATGCAGTTCAATGTAGCAAAATGTAAAGTGATGCACATAGGGGCAAAATCCAAACTTCACATACATCGCCTACAGGGGTCAGTACTATCAGTCACAGACCAGGAAAGGGATTTAGGCGCTCTTAGTTGATAGTTCCATGGGAATGTCAACTCAATGCATGGCAGCTGTGAAAAAAGGCAAACTCTATGCTGGGGATCATTAGAAAAGGAATTGATAATAAAACTGCAAAGATTGTCATGCCCTTATATAAAGCAGTGGTGCGACCGCACTTGGAGTACTGTGTCCAGTTCTGGTCGCCGCATCTCAAAAAGGATATTGAGGAGATAGAAAAAAGTGCAGAGAAGGGCAACAAGGATGATTGAGGGACTGGAGCACCTTCCCTATGAGGAGAGGCTGCAGCATTTGGGACTCTTTAGTTTGGAGAGGAGGCGGCTGAGGGGGGATATGATTGAAGTCTACAAAATTATGCATGGGGTAGAAAATGTTGACAGAGAGACATTTTTCTCTCTTTCTCACAATACTAGAACCAGGGGACATTCATTGAAAATGCTGGGGGGAAGAATTAGGACTAATAAAAGGAAACACTTCTTCACGCAACGTGTGATTGGTGTTTGGAATATGCTGCCACAGGAGGTGGTGATGGCCACTAACCTGGATAGCTTTAAAAGGGGCTTGGACAGATTTATGGAGGAGAAGTCGATTTATGGCTACCAATCTTGATCCTCTTTGATCTGAGATTGCAAATGCCTTAACAGACCAGGTGATCGGGAGCAACAGCCGCAGAAGGCCATTGCGTTCACATCCTACATGTGAGCTCCCAAAGGCACCTGGTGGGCCACTGCGAGTAGCAGAGTGCTGGACTAGATGGACTTTGGTCTGATCCAGCTGGCTTGTTCTTATGTTCTTATGTTCTAATGAGCAGAGGACTCGTATGGAGCCACCTTTATAAGGGCTCACTCCCAGCATTAGCCTCCTGCTTCCTGCAAGAGTTTCCTTGGTCACAGAAACTATAAAGACATCTCTGTGTGTAAGGGGGTATCATAACCTATTGGGGGCTACGTGACCAAAAAAATAGTTTTCCTCAAATCCTTGCAATAAAACCACCAGAAAGAAGAAAAGCCCTTTGGGGCTGAGTGGTTGGATTCAAGTGTATTAAACAATCAACTAAATGTGCCCCCTCCAAATTCTATAGAGAGCATTCCCAGAATATGAAGAGGATGACAAGCAGCAGGTCATCAAGGAGCAAAATGACCTGTGCTTGCATTTTATGTTCTTCTTTGCTAAGCATTAAAGAATTACTTTGCAGAAATGTGAGCTGGCAATCCCTGGAACCACCTCTTCACAGGTCCCATCTGCAGTCACCAAGGCCAAAGGTAGCAGCCAAACATCCTTCCATTGTCTCTGGAATCATCTAGAGATGCTACTGCCACCAGCATTCAGAGGAAAAAGAGACATACTTTTCTGAAAACCCCTTTGCCAGACACCTTTAAAATTTATATTATTGTAATTTTTATAATTGTTTTGGGAGCCATTTGGGGGTTAAAATGGTTTAAATAAATGTCGAGCAATATTTGCATGCCTTGTTTCATCAGTGTTTCCAGGAAAATGTTAGAAAAAAATTAGGGATCAAATGGTGAAAAAGCCACTAGAGAAAGAGCACTTTGACTCTACATGTGTGTTAGTCTGTAAGCATGAAAAGCCACTAGAGAAAGAGCACTAGTGACTCTACATGTGTGTTAGTCTGTAGCATGAAATGGTAGTATCTTGAAGGTTCAGCTCAGTTGTTTAAGATGTAGCCACTTATTAGAGGCTAATTATTGCTTGGCCTTTAATCTACCTCTCTGGGCAAGATAATAGAACAGTTGCAGAACAACTCCTGGTCTTCCTGGATCACTCATCTGCTCTTCAGCCCTTTCTACTGGCCATCATTTCAGGACAATCAGGTTTCCCTGCTGGGTTCTTTTAAAATTATTTTTATGTTCAAAGTCTATTGCTTGGTGGTGAACCCAGTGAAACTGATAAGACTGAGTTCACTGTTGTCTTCCTCATCTCTCACCCCACCCCCCAGCAACTGCCACCTTCTTTCCGCCCTCCCCTCCTGTAAGACTGTTGCTGTTATTGCTCAGCATGGCACACCTTGATAGTGACTTGAGCCATCTCAACAAACTATCAATACACAAAAGATGGCTCAAAATGTTGGTTGCATGGTAACAACAAAGGGGTGGATGAGAAAAATGGTGGGTAGGTTTGGATAGGAAAACAAAAAAAAATGGGGGAGGGAGAATGGTGTAAACAAAAATTAACCCATTGCAATGCCATGTTAGAGAATCAACTCCTTCTCAGCTGTGGGGTAAGAAGTGCATGCATAAATGGTCTGCTTCTTAGTCCAGGTTGCTATAGCTAATAGGTAAGGATCTTGAAGGATATTGTGCTTCCCACGTTTGATAAAATCTAGCTGACACTCAATGATTCAGTTGTTGAATCTGATTCAATTATTCAATTGTCAGAACAAGCAGGTTTTAAAAGCGATTGATCCACAATAGACCATTGTCTACTACTCTGCCATTTGGCAGAGAAGTAAGCTGCTAAGCAACATGGGGCACTTTTTGTAGTCTTAATAGACTTTAAGATGCTGTTTGATAGTATTTCATGGAATATATTATAACAAAAACTAAAATCTTGCCCTCATACATGCAGTATTGAATAACAACTTCTTGTCTTGTGAGATGCACCCCACAAGGCCATCTGTCCAAAACTATTAAGAGAGGAGTAAAGAGAGGAGTAAAGCAAGGCTGTATTCTTGTATTCTTATTATTCAACTTTTATATAAATTCTATGGTGCAGCATCTTTCCAGCCCCAACTTTCAGCTCTGAACATTGCAAAAAGAACAGTTCCTACATTTCTAAATGTTGATGACACTGTTATGCCCCCCACCCAGTTTGAGAGCTTCTCAGATGAAGTACTCCAGCTTCAGAAGAGGGAGCCAGCTGTGTCAACAGAGGGGGAAGATTTACAACCACAGGCACCTGGCTGAGGGCTTGTCAGAAGTACTGGGCAAGATTCTGACAGCTCCTTTGACTCTCCAGATACAGCACAGCATTGTAGGAAGAAATTTAGAGCAGCTCTGCAGGAGAGAAGAAGGTCAGTGTATTTGTAAAACCAACATTGCATGGGAGAGCATGCCAGGTCTTTTCAGGAGCCATATATTTCTGGCTGTCCTTCTGGCTTAACTCTGTTAATTTTTGCAGATAATTTCCATTCTAGATGGTTGTGAAGGAAAATTTCTCCATCTTGGTATGTGCAGCACAGCTTTACTGCATCTCAGGCACTAAGCCAGAGTATTAATCCAGAATTAAATTAATCCAGAACTGTAATAAAACCTTTGTACCACCATGTTATTTGTATACTCTGGAATATCCTAAACATCGCAGAGCATTTACCACAGCTTGGTTTAATGCCCTTCCATTGGCTTCCTTGGATGGAAGGTACACCCAAATCCCTTATGTTCTTTGTCACTATTCATGCCAGTCGGGAATGATAGAAACCACTGAACATGTGTTTTTAAATTTTAGTTTCTATCAAGATATTCAAATTCAGAACATCTCTACAATTTTGTTTAAATAAGCACGCAAAACCACTTGTGAGGCATTTTGTCATGGCAATCTCGTCTTCTGCCCCTTGTGTTGCCTGAGCAGGCATCTCTAGGTTCTGGTCCTCAGTGACTTTAGAAATTGTGTCAGTGACCTTAGAGGCAGAGGTGGGATGAGACCAAACCCTCATTCTCATGGAATGGCAGGTTCCTCAGTGCATCAGGGTACCTGACCAGTGCATCAGGGTACCTTTCCTCCCCAGCTGTGCTTGCTGTGCTTCTCTTAAAGGGGGTGCTCCCCCTGTCTCCTCCTTGTCCAATCTGGCTCCCTCTCCCCTCCTGGCCCAACCTGGCTCCCTAGCCTTTGTCTGGGTCCTGGATTGGCTGGCACATCCACTCATCAGGCCTTGGCCCTGCCTACTTCATCACTTCCCTCTGATGCCGCCCCTATCTTGGTGTTCCTGGTCAAGATTTTTGCCACTGTCTGGCTTTGACCTTTTGTTATGTGATGGCCTACCCGCAGGAAAGCCTCTCCCTTTGAGGCAGGCCTCAGAGGTGCTGAAAGGCTGCTTTGGGTGTCCCCACTCCCTGCCTGCAATGGGAAATTTCCGTTGCTGTGACTCTCTCTGACTATCCCTTTTCCTAGTGCCTTTTGTGCTATGCCCATGCCTCACCTTCTCCCAGCTTTGAATATGAGCTTCAGCTGAACACAACAAAAGGGGTGGGGGTGGGCACCTGCTGTCTCAAGATACCACTTTTATATTTCTTTGCTTCTCGCTAACAGCTCCAATGAAACTATCTTTAAGGTAGCAAGAAACTTGTGATTTAGTTTTAACAACTCAGTATTTTTTAAAAAACGTTGTGTATTACCTGTACTGCTTTACACAATCATTGTAGTTTATGTATCATCACTGTGTTTGTTCCCTGATCTTGGATCACAACAAAGACCAACAAAACTAATACAGTCAAGAGTCTAGGGCTGCGGTCCCTGATCTTTTTAAAGTTCTGGAAGCTTCTGGAGTTCCGACACAGATTGATGGGCACAGTCACAAAGTTGCTGCCACAATATAGCTGCTACAAGAGGTGAAGCCAGTGATAAAATGGCTGCCATAGTATACCTGGAACCTGATATAACCCTCAGCTTAACAATGGATAATATAATTTTTTAAATGATAATCTTTTTTATATTTGATTACTTTGGCGAGACTAGAGATAGCGGAACTTTGGAAGTCTGAGAAAACACCTTCAATGAAAGATTGGGAGAAGAAGATCTGTAATATAATGGAAGCTGATGAATTGACTTAGAAATTAAGAGAAGATGAAGAGACCTTCAAAAGAAATTGGAATATTTATGAAAGTTATTTGAGCTCAATTAGATAATGCTATTTGAAGATTATTTAACAAATGTAAAGTAAAGGGAAAAGTAAAAATATTGGATTGAGGTTATTGTATTAGAATATTTGTAAGTAAAAATATGTTATATAAGAATTGACCAGATAGTTTCTCATAGCTGAAGTTTTCTTCTCTCTCTTTTTCTTTTTCTTCTCACTAGAGGTAGTAATAATGTTGTATTTGTGAATGGAAATAATATGGAATATTGTTGATTTAATGCCTAAATAATTTTATTTAAATAATTAAAAAATACCTTCAGACACATAGAGAAGACCCCTGTGCTGTGGTGGAAGCTGGTGCTGAAGCAACATTAAAAAAAATCTGCATAGCCAATCAGAGCTCTAATGACCCATCAGAAGCTTTGCTGAACAAAGGCTCCTTGGCTTCACCCACTTTCTAAAAACACTTTTTGGGCACCAGGAAAAGTATCACAGGCACCATGTTGGGATAATTGGTCTAGGGGTTATATTTGACCCAGTTTCATTACTGGTGAAGCAAGTTAATGCAGCTGCAAGAATGCTTTTTTTCATCTTTATTTAGCCTGGGAGATGACTCTCCACCTTGACTCAGCCAATCTGGCTGTATGCATCCACATTGTAATGCACTCTACATAAGTCTGCCCTTGCAATCAACTTGAAAAAACAGCAGCTTGGTTTCCATGGGAAACTTAGTAGAGGATGCATATCACACCTGTTCTGCAGTCACTCGGTTGGTAATTAGTTCTGTTCAAGGTTCTGGTTATCACCTATAGCGTCCTTAATAGCCTTGGACTTGTAAAAACAGCATTTCTGAGGTGTTGTTCCACAGCAGCTTCACTCAAAGCCTTCTGATAATGGTCGTTTCCCCACTTCAGAATTAAAGTGGAGGCAGTCCGGGCTCGTAAGAACTGGGTGTTCTTGAGCGCGGATTAATGTTTCCCACTGCAGTTTGTCCATTAGGGGAACTCACATTTCTGCTGCGGTTTTTTAGAAACAGCACTCCTCATGGCTCTGCTGTCTGCAGCGATCGGCAGGGCGGGTCTCTGCTATGATTGGTTGGAGTCCCGTTTTTGAGGCTGAACTTTTCTTTTTTTAATTTTTCCTTCCTGGAATCAATGTTGAAACGTTCCCATATGCACACGTCATCACAAAGCTGCCCAATGTGATTTCCCTGCTTTTGGTGCTGGCTTTTGATTGATTCGCGTTGCAGCGCGAAAATTTGCTGAACTTCCTGGTTGTTCATTTGTGGCTTCATGAGGTGGGGACAGAAACTGTGGGGATTCATTGTGCTGTGTTTTGAGTAAACCTAAATAACAGTGGGACCAGTGCATCAGAATCCCACTGCTTTCAGCCCAAACAGAAAAACCTTGTCCTGGTAAAAAAAATCAGCCCTAATTCCTTCTTAAAAAATAGTCACCCCTAGCAGGACTAGAACTCACAAGCTTTCACATTGTGGCACAAGCAGACATAACACTACATTAGCTAGGTAAGCCACAGTGACTCTAATGGAGGATATGGGTAAATACTAGGCTTTCTGTGAGTGCTCCCTTTCACTGCTATGTAAATGACCCTACGTTGCAACATAGGGTCAAACACACGACGATCTCTTCTCCTCGAAATAAAAGAAAAGCTTCCTTATGGGGCAAAAGGCTGTTTTGGGGGTGGAATGTTCTCTCCTTTTAAACAATGGTTTCTGATTTGCTCTTGTGTTGTGGCGTGAAAATCTGCAGAACACGGAAGTGCCCGCTTTCCTTTGTACTTCATTGCATTGAGACTCTGAGCAGAAGAATCCACGGCTTCCTGATTGGCTGCTGCTGCTGAGGGACGGGACGTGTACAGCCTACTGCTTCCTTATTGGGCAAAAGGCTCCACATCACTGCCAGGGGTGGGAAACTCAAACCCACAGTCACCCCCCTGCTTCCCCACCGCCCCGCGCTCCCCGCAGGTTTTTCCAAAAGGCTCTGTTTCAAACAGCGCCCAAAATGACGCGTGCTGAGGGGGCACGAGAGCGGCAGAATCGGGGCAGCTGCGTTGTTGCACCCCTGTAGTGGGGAGAGCCGCTGGACCCTGCATTAATTGATGAGAGTAGGGCGCAACAAAAGCTGAGTGGGGAAACGGCCAATGTCACTCTGCAAATGGGTAAAATTGGCAACTGCTTATACATGTGAATTCTGTTGTGGCTTCTACCGAGTGGATTAACCTGCCTGAGGAAGTTAGGAAGGCTCTTCCACTTCTGTCATTCTGCGAAGTGTGCAAAATAGAAATGTTCACAAGGGCATTTTAATAAAGGGATTAGAAATGAGTATAGATCAGCTCAAGAGGTTGTTTTTATAAGGGAATAGGATTGTGGTCTGTTGCTGTGTTCATTGTAAGTATAATCCTGCATTTAGTGCACTGTCTTCTGTCTTTATGACCCACTTTCTGCATTGTTTATGGTATGTCATGTCTTAATTTTTTTTAGCTGCACTGTTTTCTGATTTTGTAAGGCTAGTCCTGTTGCCCTGTTTATTGGATGTTTTATGCTGTCTGACTGCATGGTTTTATATTTTGTAAGCCATCTTGAGTCTCAGTGAGAAAGAAGGGCTATAAACAAAGTCAGTACATAGACAAACAATATTTTGCCCAGCATAAACTTTTGTGAGTCAATGCTTAATTCATCAATTGTGCTGCAGTGTGCATCCATCAGACTGGTGCATTTATATTCATAGCAACAAGGCTGAATGCCACAAAATGTTACAAAGTGCGACCAATTTAAAACAATGGGTTGCATCCAGACTAAATTGGTAATTTCCATCAATTTCCCCTGTCATTTCTCACTGTCCCCTATTCCCCAGGAGCAGCATTTTGAGGAGACCAGTGGGAGGTGGGAGGCCAGGAAGTTTCATTCTGCCATTGGATAATTTGTCTGGATCCAGCCCAATATCTTAAAACAATACACACGCATGCAAACATGCAAGCGAGCAAACAAACAAGCAAGTAATTCATTTATTCAAAGTAGGTGAAGGTTAAATAGGCAAATAAGATCCGTAAAGTATTCTTTATATGCTCCAAGGGACCATGTGCTTTCTATATGGGACCATCGCAGAAACAGGTGTTCTCTGTCAAATGCTTTTTTATTTCTCTTGGCAAGGGTGCTTCTCAGAGATACAAGAACATAGGAAAATAAGGAGCCTTGCTGGATCAGACCAGTGTTCCACCCACTCTGGCATCCTCATAGAGTGGCCTTTCCTCCAATGTAACCTCTTGGCACTGGCATACAGAGATTGTCTGCCTCTGAACAAAGAGGTTCCCTTTAGTCACCATGGCTAATAGATGCTGGCAGGTCTATCCTCCATGCATTTGTCCAAGCCACTTTTAAACCCATCTATTCTTGTGCCCATCACTATGTCCTCTGGCAGTTAATTCCATTTTTAATACCTTATTGAATAAAGAAGTACTTCCCTTCCTGTTTATCGGGAATCTAGAAGCCTGCATTTTTATCAGGAGTAAAACAATCACTAAAGGGGAAATGCATGAGGAAACACTGCCATTTTCTAAACATTTTAAAACCGAGTCAATAGCTGTAGGTCAGAACTGTATCAGCTGCTGGCAGACAGCCTTTTAGTGGCATACATTTTCTAAGACAGAGGGGGATATACACAGCTCACATTGTAGAGGGAGGCAGAGGCCTCAAATTCAAAGTCCCACTGAAGTCATCATCATCAACCTTTTTATTGGCATAAGTTTAAAATACAACAGGGAGGTTGAGGAGAATCAAGTTAAAATAAGTAGGTTCGGACATTTCCAGCAGTTAAAACAATAAATAAATAAATAAACTAAAATCTGTGGTCCCACTGAAGTATGAATTGCTTCAAGGCCCTACTTGGAGTCTCACAGCAGCCCTAGTTGCGCCTAGTCATCTGTTCACAGATCTGTTGACTACTTTTTGAAATGCTTGACCTCCATGAGCTTAGCAAATCAAGGAACTATAAGGCTTTGGGACCAAAGCGTCAATGTTATGGATCTGAGATGGTCCTTCATAACAAAAATAATCATCTACCAAATCTACCAACAGAGCTATAGTTACACAATAGTACATTGTTATATTGAACTTTATAAATTGAACTACATCATACATAGACTGGAGAATTAAGAATGGCAACCGAAAGTTGCAAAGCAAACATGTTTCTTCATTATCTTTTTTTTTTTGGTCCCAGAATAGTATTACTTACTGAACTGAAGGGTTTCCTTTCTGTTCACCTCATATGACAACAGTCCTTGAGTCCCAAGTCTTTCTGTCAGTCAGGTAATAGATTCTCCAACAGGCTTAATATGAGATATTCCAATAAACCAAGAACAACATCTGAGCAATGCTGTTTGTTGTACCAAAAAAATCACAGGACCTGCGAAGTCAGAAGGAGACATAATGGAACTTACTACACGAGCAGCTGGAGAAACTTGAATTTCTTGAGAGTTACCTGACCATTTGCTCCACCCTGTCCTTTGGCACATTTCTTAAGAGTTCAGAAAACTTGATACTAAATAAGAATGCAAGGAGATACGTAAGATTTACAGGCTAAATATTTGACTGTAACACTGAGTAGTATGGCATTGATAAAGACTGTTTGCCTCCACAAATATTTGAATATGATAAGATGTATGTGGAACATTTCCACATGAATTAAAATCCACAAAAATCCAAGGGAAATTTTTAGTATGCAATTTAAAAATACAGACCAGGTGATCGGGAGCAACAGCCGCAGAAGGCCATTGCATTCACATCCTACATGTGAGCTCCCAAAGGCACCTGGTGGGCCACTGCGAGTAGCAGAGAGCTGGACTAGATGGACTTTGGTCTGATCCAGCTGGCTTGTTCTTATGTTCTTATGTTCAGTAAGAGTGAAAACTATTTTTTAAAATTGGATGGTTATTTGCAAATAAAACTCATTCATGCACTCCAGTTGTCTTTGTATTTGGGGACAAAGCCTATTTTCTATTACCTGATACTGATAATCCCAATTTTTCCTTGAACTTTTCACTGATCACTAGACTTCTTCAGGGTTCAGTCCCTCTCCTTAGACCACCCCCTACCAAACCCTTGACAAGTAGGAGATAGCAACTGTCAATTGGAGGGTTTCCCTGAGAGTGACTTTGTATTAGAATTGAGGTTCCCTTGCATTTTCAGAAGCATCTTCTACTATTGTGGAACATATCTGTTAGTTTCTTTGGTCTCTGTCCAGGAAATGAGTCTCTTGAGCATGCAGAGAAAAATCATTTCCAGGTATGAATGAAGCTTCTCCAGTCCGTAATGAGTCCTCTCTACTATTGGTCACCATCTCATAGATTCACAAGAGCACAAAATGCTAGTTTGCTGCAGTCCGTGTTCCCTACAAATGCCATAGTTATCCATCCACAATTCGCCTTTCCTCTCTAAAATGAAATGGTTAGTCTGCTTCTGATGCTGACAGGAAGGCTCAATAAAGAGGCAGATCCAGGAAAGAGAGACGGAGATGTCCCAAAGTCAGACAATTGCATTGTCCACAAAAAGGAGGGGCAATTTTTAAAAATGCTTTTCTTCGCACCGCCAGATTAGTTTATGAACCATTTGAGCAGGTGCTGGAAAGACTGTTTCGTAAAGTGACTGTGTATCAGGTTTTCAAATAATTTTTGACTCAATTCCCATCCTGTTATTTATCCTGTCCTCTGCAGTTTAGTTCAGTTTTATTTAGTAATATGCTACTCTGACCTAACTGTACTGGCAGGTGTGAAAATAGACTTATTTATTTAATTTATTTATTTCTTAAATTTCTATACCGCCCCATCCCTGAAAGGCTGTAGAAAACACTAGTACAAGGCATTTTAGATTGCTGGGGAATGGATCCAAGTAGGTGATATGTTTGTGATTTTACTTCCTGTCTGCCTTTGTTCCAGTTCATGTTCCTGAATGAGTAGAAAGGAGTTTTGGACATATTTTGATCTTGAACATCTCATGGCTGATGACTGTGTAAGACCTTTCTTCCTATCTGGTTTCAGGCTCCTAATAGTCATATGTGAAATATCTGAGGGTATGAACTATGGCTTGTTGGGCCTTTTTGTGCATATCCACATATCTACACCCACTTTAACTTGGAAGTCATCTTCTGTTACATTCACCTTTCTTTTTTCTACTTTATCATTTATACAAAAGGCTGTGTACTTCCACAGGTCAACGTGAACGGAGCACTTGGCTAAAGCCAGGTAATGATGTGTTTTTGATGGTGAAGTTGGTAATGTGCAAATAATGTAGCTACAATGAACAACTACAATAAAATACCTTATTCAATGGGACGTCTTAATAGTCTGAATGCTTACCTAGCTCTTACAGTTAAGCCAATACCTTTAAGTGAACAAGAGAGCTAGAAATTACTTTGCAGGCAATTATGGTTGCTTGTAGAATAAAGTCACCTCAGATAAACTCCAGTCAGAAGCTTATTGATTCCAATTTATAACCTGTTAAAATACAATTCCTGCCTGCCTTGGTAACAGAGTTATGGAAAATGCTATTAGGGGGACTAAAAGATGACTTGAATTAATGAAAGGTAAACAGAAACAGCTCAGGGACAGCAAATATTCTGACCTAACTTGGCAATTTTATTTTGATTCATTTGGGAGAAAGTCTTTAACTGAAAGCACTTCTAGGGCAGTTATATCAATAACCAAGTTTTCTTTCCACTTCAGAATTACAGATTATTTGGCTATAAGGGGGAAACAAAGTTACTTCAAGAAAAAGTGTAAAGGCGCATTATGTAAGAGCATAAGTGAGAACAAATTATGTAAAATAGATAGCTGAACGAACACAGTTGCAAAACTCAAACTAACTTTAATCAATAGGGAACATGTTGGATTATTTTCTGAATTGCCAGCAAGTCATCTTCCAACCCTTTATGGCCAAAACCAAGTGTTTCTGTGTACCTGAGTCAAACTAAGTCAAACTAATAGTAATCTTCATAGTCTCCCAGAAAATGCACTGCACTGGAATGTGTATACTTTCTCCTTGGATATTTTTCTGTTAAGACAGAACAGTGGTGAAGCTGCAATGGGATGGGGGTGGGGCGCCGCTCCCCGGGCGCACACCATTGATATCAGGTGGGGGCAGAAAATTGCCCCAGACCCCCTCCCAGGGGCAGGGGCAGGCAGGGGTGGGGGGAGCTTACAGGCAGGTTGTGCCCTGGGCGCAGTTTCCTCTCCCTCAGTCCCTGCGACAAAAGCATTGGCAAATATAAATCAGTGACAAAGATGTTGATTAATCAATAATCTTCTGGGATGTTAGCATTCTTTTGTGACTGTCAACTGAATCCCAATTTTTGGGCATTTATTATAACATAATAGAAGGCAGAGTGAGTGGCTGGTGACTTGCAGTGTGCTGGCTTAACCTGAGCAGCTGGGGACAGGGTGTTGCAACGTTTGTTTTCCCAGAGCAGCTATTGCTTCAGGTTTACAGTAAAAGCTGTCATAATGATGGGATCTCCACTAGTCTTTTTAAAATTCACTCACGACTGAAGTTGTTGCTGTTTAACTGTGGTCAAAATTCCACTCAGAATATTAAAGCTCAGACTTCCACAAACCTGTAAAAATGTTACTGAACCCAGGCTTCAAACAAAGCATAGTGTGCAGCAACCGATCCAAAATCAATGTTTAACAGTGAGTTATGATTTGCAGCTTGGCATGCAACCTCCTTTGGAAAACAAATGGATTTTAGATTCACAAAGAGGTTTTGGCCTATGTCTTAATTTTATATATGAAAACCTGTTGCTTCCTTTACCCACTCTATTAAGAAAATATGAAAGACAGTCATGTGCATCAGCAGAAGCTAAAGGAAAGCCAGAACACCAAATGGAACTGATTGCAGGAGTGGACATATTTCTGAATTCAGAAAGAAAAAAGCCAGAACAGATGACAGCATCATAAATATGCCTGAAGCAGAGTAGTGGCTAATTAGAAGATAAGGAAAGTGCATTAGTACAGCAAAATTAATGAGCTCATAAAATCAGTGCCTCCAACAAAGGAAGAAGAGTTAGAGAAGAAATAATAAAGGTGGCAGCAGAGGGCAATTGCAATTTCCATTTTTCCAGATATCTAAATTTAACATTCAAATAGGATTTCAAAACTCCCTTTATTTAAAAACAAAAAGCATTCAGAGTGTTTATAATGCACCACGTGCATATTGCCATTTTCCAAATAGGTATTAGGGTTATTATTTTCACCTGAATCTGACAGGGTAGTTGAAACCTCTGCAATCCCTGTGCAAATGCATGCACCACACTGGAAAGCATACATTCTCCTTGGAGATATTTCTAATAAGACAGAAGCTTTGGCAAATACAAGCAGGCAACAAAAATACTGAGTAGCCTTTGCTATCTGGAAAGTGCACCAGAAGCCACCTCTTTTTAAGATATCCCCTGGATATCTTATTTTGACTGTTTGGAGTGAGAAGAGCCAATTGCCTCTTTTTAAGACATTCCACAGATGTCTTTTTTGTGCTGTGAGGAACAGACCACTGGGGGCAGTTTGGGTTGCCAAATCTCAAAAAGGACATTACAGATTTGGGAAAAACTTGAAAGAAAGCAACAAAATGATCAAGAGGTTAGAGCCCAGCACCACCTGAATAGTCTGGGTTTTTTCAGTTTGGAAAAGAGATGACTACAGGGGAGCAGGATAGAGGTTTACAGAATTATGCATGGATCAGAGAGGGCGAATAGAGAAAATTTTTCCCTTCCTCTCCCCAAAACACTAGAAATTTAGGGCGCCCAGTACTGTTGTTGGGTATTAGATTAAAGGGCTGTGAATCCAAGGAAGGCTGCTGGACCGGATGGTATTCCCAGTCAGGTGTTAAAGGAATGTGCTAACGAACTGGCTGGTGTTTTTACTGGGATCTTTAATCGATCTTTATCCCAGTCCACCATTCCATCTTGTTTGAAGGCTTCCATCATTGTTCCACTACCAAAGAGATTTCCTGCTGACAATCTTCAGGATTATAGACCAGTGGCACTCACCCCATCATCATGAAGTGTTTTGAAAAACTGGTCCATAGGCATATTAGTTCTTGCCTTCCAGATACATTTGATAAACATCAGTTCGCATATCGGACAAACAGATCTACGGAGGACGCCATTGCAATTAGTCTCCACACTGCTTTGACGATCTGGAAACAACAAGGGGAATTATAAGTGCGGCATCGCTCTTTGCGGACTTTAGTATCAAGATTTAATACAATCTTGCCACAAAGACTGGTGGCAAAACTTGTGGATCTTGGACTCTCACATTCTAAATTCTGTTTTGTGGATTAGGGACTTCTTGTCTGGATGTTCCCAGAGTGGTTAGACTGGGAAATCGGGTTTTCTCAGTTCTTACTCTAAATATGGGAACGCCATTGCAGGGCTGTGTGTTGAGTCCTTTATTGTTCACCCTTTATACATAATGATTGTACTCCTGTCTACTCAGTAGTAAATACCATTATCAAATTTGCTGATGACAACAACGGTGGTGGGGCTCATCTCTGGAGGGGATGAGTCTTCCTATTGGAGTGAGGTGGACCGGAATCGCTCTCGTACGGTGCAGGGAAAATACATCTGGTTCTTAATACTAACAAGACAAAGGAGCTTATATATAGTGGACTATAGTAGAAGGAATTAGCCCTAGAAATCTTGCAGCCCTTTAATGACTATAAATGGAGATCACGTGAGAGCTGGTGGCTAGTTTTAAATTTCTCAAGGCATTATGATTAAAGAGGATTCTTGACCTGGGCATACAGACTGCTGGGCGGTGGTTAAGAAGGCCCAGCAAAGACTGTACTATCTGAGACTTTTAAGGAAAACAAACAACTGGATGGAAAAAACTCCTGGTGTCCTTTTACCGCAAAAGTGTGCTATAGAGAGAGTCTTTTAACCTACTGCATCTGTGTATGGTTCTCCAGTTGCACAGTGGTAGATAGGAAGGCGCTCCAAAGGGTGATCACTACTGCACAAAGGATTATCGGCTGCCCTCTCTCCTCCTTGGAAGAACTCTATAATTCCCAAAGCCTAAAAAAAGCCCAAAATATTCTGAGGGACCCGTCTCATCCAGCACACTCTCTTTTTGAACTGCTACCATTTGGCAGACGATACAGGTCTATCAAAACTAGGACAAAGAGGCTTAGAGACAGCTTCTACTCTAGAGCTGTGGCTATGCTAAACTCCATGGCTTCGTGTTGATGTGTTTGGGGCTGTGTAGGGATGGGTGGAGGAAGGAGAAAGTGAGGATGATGTATGAGTCTGAAATTGTGTGCATCGAGGAATGCTGCTGTAAATTTCGTTGTGCGTGCACAATGACAATAAAAATGCTTATGCTTATGCTTATGCTTATTAAGGACAGACAAAAGGAAATACTTTCATCAATTAATGATTAAAATGTGGCATTCAATGCCAGGAGATGCATTTATGGTCATAAGCATATATGATTTTAAAATGGGATTAGACACATTCATGGAAGATAAATCCATTGATGGCTAATAGCCATGTTGACTAAATGGAACCCCCATTTTCAAAACCACTAAACCTCTGGTTACATGGGGGGGGGGAACATGGCTTTGGCCTCTATGTTCTGTTGCTGGCCCTTCATAGTTGGCCACAATGTGATGCAAAATGCTGCACTAGACAGACTACTGGTCTGATCCAGCAGGTCTCTTCCTACATTCTCATGTCAAGCCTATGGGATTGTATTACAGTAGCCATTATTGCTAGAGTTTTGTGAAGAATGGAGAAGATAGGTGGGAAAGATTATTTCTTTGCAAAGCCATGAAAATCAGCCTGTGATTTGCTATCTGAACTATTTCATCTTTCAGTATGGGTTAAATGTACAAAGCAAACTGGAGCATGTTGAAAGAAACAGAGCAAAAAGATTCTTACACTGATACTTTAAATGTGTTTTTCTCCTATAAATACAAATGTAATGACAAGGAATGCCTTTTGATACTTATAGAAAATTATCTCTATGCATTAACCAATGCAGCAATAATTGTCATGGTTTATAGTTTATTATTCAAACTGCCAAAGGTGGTTGTTTAAAGATCCTGGCTGCAATTTCACAGGTCAGAAATTCAACAAAAGCAAAAAGAACCAGAAAAATGGAATGAGGGTGGAATAATAAAAAAGGCTAACTCCTCTGACATAATCACATTCAAATTTAAAATCTATTCAAATCATATTATGCTGCACCATCATCAGAGAGCTGAAGGAGCCAGCAAAGACCAATTGCAGAGATTGCCTGAAGGTAACTATTTTTTTTTAAAAACGCAAAGATAACTGCAAATAGCCTTCCCTGCTCTCTCAGCTTCTCCCAGTTAGAGCCAGGGCATACAAAGGCAACTTATAAGTTACAGCCCCGGCATGCTCTGCAACTGCATTCCAGCACTAGATGTCTCTATTCTCCTCCCCAGCTGTGTCTTCAGCAGTTGACTTTTAATGTTAAGATTTAGAACTGTTGGATGGCATAATGGCTCGAGGCACTTCACTATATGCAAAAATTTGATTGTGTTATGGAATTCAGCCCAGCATGGACTTGAGGCAAAATCCACTTGTACAAAAACAAAGCAAAACAAAACAATCCATGCAAAGAATGTTATTACTGTAGGCAATGGGCAGCTCATTAACAAAGCTGAGCACAGTATCAGCACATGGAAGCAAACAGCACAAAATCTCTAGCAGGCTTCTAATCACTGAGGCTTCACATATTTCTATGTTGGAAGCCAATTTAAATTACACATTGGGCCAGGTTAGCAAGCCAAGCACATGAACATTTCATTCTCAAGAGTGTCACTGGAATGTTAATGAATACGTCAGTCCTGAAAGATGAGAGATCCAGAGGGGCAGCCTTGATGCTGTTTGATGCTGCTCAAGAGTGGGCTCTCTCTGACTCGCTCTGTTGACTTTTGGAGCCCTGATTAATATTCTGTAGCCAGGCTCATCTCCCAATATATTTGTCAGATGTGGTTCTCTGTAAAAATGACCATCTTCCAATATTTTAGGAGGAACTAAAAGCACTTCTGGTGATAGCAACTAGTGATTTCTTGTGATTATTTTGCTCTCCTGTTAAGTAGATTAAACTGAAATAGAAAAAAAAGTCTGTCAAAATCTCTTGGAGTTCAGTGTGTTGCATATCCTGAAAAATACATTCTTCAAAACAGTAGTAAATTTATTTAAGATATTTGTATTCACATTTTTTTTGCTAAGGCAATTAAATCAGCTTCGGAAAGGACTGCCAGCTCTGGATAGGTAAACATCAGATTTTTTTTGGGGGGGGGGGGGGGAACCTGAGGAGGGTAGGATTTGGGGATGGGATTTTGCCTCAAATCCATTCTGGGCTGAATTCCATAACATAATTCAGTGGGGTATAATGGCACTGAGTCCACCTTATAAAGCTGCCATTTTCTCCTGATGAATTGATCTCTGTCACCTGGAGATCAGTTGTAATTCCAGGGGATTTCCAAATTCCACCTGTAAGCCCGCAAACCAAGCGTCAGAAAATAAAAAAGTGCAATATGAAGTGAAATGTGTAATCCTATGTAAACTATAAAACAGAGACACAGCCTCTTCCTCTTCCTGACTTCCTCAAAGCTCACTTAAATAAAACCATCATGTTCCACCTTCAGTTATCAGCAACCTGTTAAACTATGACAGATAATTTTATTTTCAGTTTGGAGGATTAGTGTAGTTTCTTTATTATTTATTTACTTCTCTTATACCCTGCCTTTCTGTCTAACGGGGACCCAGCATAAGTTAAAGAATTCTTCTTCATCTTGTCCTCACAGCAACTCAGGGTATGGTAGATCAGCACAAAGTCACCCAATAAGTTTCTATGGCAGTGGGGACTTCCCCCTATCTTCCAGATCCTAGTCCAACACTATAACCACTGCACCACACTGGCTCTCATCTTATGTGTTGCTTTTGTGCAGAAGAGGAAATACCCATGAGGTCATGCCAATTGTTTTTACAGTTGAAAAATAGGAAACAAATAACCCCAGATTCTATTGCTTCGCCTCCTCATTGTGGCTTACTTTAACAGTCTTTAACACATAGACCAAAGGGAACTACTAGTCACCAACTACCTTTCAAATGACTGAAAAATCATAGCTAGAAGGTAGTTACTAATGATTTGCTGTCACTTTGGAACAAGGGGGGCTCCATTGAGAACTGCTCTAGGCTTAGCGTGTTTCAATATTTCTTTCCATCAGTGTTTACTTTTTTAAAATTAAGACAGTCAGACACCAGGGAGAACTTTACTGAACAGCGTGAATAACATGAAGAAAACAAGACAAAACAATATCACAAATTGAATGACCAACAATAAGGAATGATGTTCAGGTACATATAAGATAAAGATTAAGTATGGGCTCTTGATCCATGGGTTCTTAGCTCATGACTCATAGAAGATAGTAATCATAGTTTCTTTCAACAGCTGAAAGGAGGCATACCAGGAAGGCATGAGCACATTTGAGGACAAAAGCCTGGCCCCCAATGATCACCAGCTTCACATGCACTCCTTTGATAACCTATGCATGGCTGGAGATGGTCTTTAATGCCAGATTGTTGGCTGTGTCAAGGCTCCTGTCAGACACAAAGGCATGTATTTGCATGAAAGTTCATGTGGAATCTACTAAAGTCTGAAGTGCCATGCTGTAGAAGTAATCAGAATCACAATGGAATCCCATTATCTGTTTGTTCTGATGACCCACTTTAATAATTGACTGCAAGATTAATCAGCTGCAATACAACACAACAAACAATGAAAATATAAGAAAGAAATGTGGTAGATACAAAGGTACAAAATCCAATAACTACCACACACAAGCTACATACTCAAGTGCAAAGTGCAAAAAAGTGCCAATTTAATCAAAGAAAGAGCAAATCTATCCAACTAAAGTGCATAAGAACAATATACCACTGCATATGTTCAGTGAAATAGGCCCTCAATTAAGGTAAATAAAGTGCCTGGCAAGACATCACAAGTATATCACTCTCCAATGTTAATGAGTTCAATGACAGGTTCCCAGCTGTACTCCCATTTCATGGTCACACTTCATCAGCAATTGTAAGCTCACTTGCCAGTCAAGGGTACATGAAATTCCAGAGTTTGAATGCTTCTTAAAAGGTATTATCTGGTTTGATATGTCCCTGTAGTTTGTCTTAATGGTAGGCTGTCCACAGGCTGCTCAGTTCCATGAGCAAACATTGAAGTCCAGCTTGTATAGGGTAATGCTGAGAAGTTTTTAGGATCAGCACTGTGTCCTGGTGAAGAAAGATGTGCCTTATCTCCCTGGCTATTTATTTGAAGCTACTTTCAAACAATGCTTTCCTATCCTGGTTTGACAAACCTAATGACCATATTTAGTGGGGTGCACTATATCCAGATCATCATCTATTCTAAACAAAGTTTAACTAAGGCTGTTAACTTTATTTAACTAAGCTGTGGTTTCATGTAATATCTGGATCAAGAGAATCTGGCTGAACTGAGCCACTTAATCTCACTGCTGCAAAAGTACTATAAAGCTGCTTGAATTCAACAAAGGGACAAATTCTGCCACAAATTTTGATGTCAAAACATGTAAGACAGAAGATATACAATGGAAATAGCGCTGTCAAAAAGCATATATATTCCAAACAAAAAGGCTGGGTATTAGAAATCTGACCTTTTACCCTGAATCTTATACTTAATAATTTAGCCATAGGTAGCCAATGATCAACATACGATATATCAGAGCCTTAAGGCGCATAACATTGCCTTCAGTGGGAACTAAGAAGCTTAATTAGAAGGCTCATTAGTTTGTTCTAGAACACCAACTTTTAAGTAGTTTCTTGTAAGCAGTGCTCTTTTCCAGATGTCAAATGGTCCCCCTTTTAATTAACACAATTAGTTACACTAAATTTTGCTTAATCCCACTTAGTAACAAGGCAGTGAAAGATGTCCTGCAGAGTTTCTTCATGGGGCCCCAAGAACAGGAAAAGGAAAGTATGCAACTGAATGTTCATACTCCAACAAAAGTATGTTAATATCCCTTTCTGAAATCTCTGTCTGTCTGTCTGTCTGTCTGTCTGTCTGTCTGTCTGTCTGTCTGTCTGTCTGTCTGTCTGTCTGTCTGTCTGTCTGTCTGTCTGTCTTTTAGAACAAATTACTGGATGGAGCTCCTAGTTTGCTTGCAAATATAGTTACTGGAGATCACCAAGCTAGATAAAGGCAAGTATGAAAACCCACAACACACTATAATGTTTTCAGTGTGGGACTGTCTTTAATTACCATTTGGAAACTTTCCCGCTCCCTCTTCAGCTTCAAGCCGAAGACTGCTCCATTTTATGTGTTTTTTATGGCCAGGCTTGTGTTTTGCTGTTTGAGGGAAGTAACTAATAACCCTCCTAGCCCTTCATGAAATAAATGTGCAATACAACATCACTTTGTGTGTGGTAAAAGTTATTTTATTAACAAATTGGTTCTAGGTAAAAACAGAGCGTAAGGCGCAGCATGGGGGTCTGATCTTATGTCCTGTGTGCTGGGCAGCACGAGTGCTGTCCCCCAGACACCTAAATTTTTCTCGGCACGCCTGCCGATGAAAAATTAACACACGCTGGAGCAGCTGTGAGATTCCAGATGGGCGGTTGCCACTTCCTGAAGACTCTTTGCTGCCAGGGGTGCAAGCCATATAAGCCCACGTCTGGGCAGGTTACCCCTTGGCTTGCCCGACCCCTAACCTCATAAGGAGGTTCCCAAATAGCGGGCATTTTTTGCCTGCTGTCCCCCAAGCTAAAGATCAGTCCCCCATGCGCAATCCGCCGTGTTTGCTCCGGCAAAATGGGGAGGGGTTAGGCCAGGACCAGCCTAAAATAGGCTGCCTGGCCCCACCTCCTCCAGTGACGTCAGGGCGCCAGGCGTCACTGCCAAGCGCCCTGGAGGCTTCTGTCCCTGCGTGGCACAGAAGCCAGAAACCTCGCGAGCTGTTGGGAGCTCGTGAGGCGACGGGGAGGGCGGCAGCCACCTAGGAGGCTGTCCCTTCCCCACCAGCAATGGCGGCCTTGGTAATTCACGGCCGCTCTTTATTGGCATTTTAAAAATTAACCTACAGCCCCATCCAAAGAGGGGGGCCAAAAGGGCTTCAGAAAGTGGCATGGCTTTGCACTGGCATGTTTGCCATCCCCAGGGCACTTACCCCAGTGGAGGGGGCAGTTGTGTTCGCCGGCTGGGACATTCCTGGAGGTTGGGCCAGATCCAATACCTTCCCACTGGCCATTACAAAGGTTCGTTACTTATCCATCCCTCTCCAGGATGGAGTTTGTTCACACTGTAAAAATCAAGTGGAGACTCTTGCTCACATTATTCTTGTCTGTCCGAGATATGTGGGCATTAGGAATTTCTCTCCCAGGCTGGCCCTAGACAAATCTGAAAGTGACTCTGACTGTTCTGTTGTGGAGCTGCTGTTAACAACACAGATGTTTTGCTACTTGGAAAAAGTAGCAAAATTTCTTTTACAAGTGACAGAACTTTCTAAGTAATGTATACTGCTATATACAGTCTTCATGTCTGCGTTTTGAGTGTACTCTTGATTTGTATTTCAAAAATGTCTGGCAACCCTCTAGAACAGTGATGGCGAACCTATGGCACGGGTGCCAGAGGTGGCACTCAGAGCTCTCTCTGTGGGCACATGCAAACCGAGTGCCCCCTCCGCACATCTAGGCTGGGTTTGATTATTAGCATTAAACCTAAGACCTAGTTTTGGGGAAGTAGTGTAGGCAACCCTGTTAAGCACTGCTAAACTAAAGCACAATCCTTTACCTGGGAGTAAGCTCGATTGCTGGCAATGGGGCTTGCTTCTGAGTAAACCCTCCTAGGGTTGTGATTCACCCGTTGGAAGAATTGCACAGTTGCTTCAAAGCAAAGCCAACAACTACCACCAAGCTTACTCCTCAATATTCAGGTTAAATTACCATGTTGGCACTTTGCGATTAATAAGTGGGTTTTGGGCTGCAATTTGGGCACTCGGTCTTGAAAAGGTTCGCCATCGCTGCTCTAGAACCTATTTTTAAATGCCAAATAAAGATTGTTGTTGTTGTTGAGGTTGGAACCAGGATCCCAGCCCTTGGACTTATGCCATATGAGGCTTTTTGGTGGTGGGGAAAGGGGTTCAAGGCTTTCCCCTGCTCCCCATGCCACTGAAAATCCCTCTTGGAGGTAGCAGGATGGTGCTGCATTGGCTCCACGGCCTGCCACCTCTGGGTTTGTATAGGGTTGCCTATCTGTTTTTAATGTTATTGATTTGGATTGTTTTAAGTTTTTTAATTATTAACTGCCCTGAGTCTGACCTTGATTGGGAAAGGGCAGAATACAAATCTAATAAATAAAATAAAATAAATAGTGGACACACATCTATTCTTACAATGTAATCCTGGGGGGAAGGTAAAACTGCTCAGGAGGCAGCATGACTTTAGTGCTGGTGTAAATGCCATGTACACCAGCATAAGGGGCATTTATGCTAGTGTAGAGGCACTTATGCTGGTGTGGGGGAGCCCCGTGACAATACAACACCCAGGCACCAGTGCAGTTGTGTTGCTAGCACTCATCCAGTGTAAGAGCTCGCATTGGTGCTGGTGCTGAAAGGTGTGTTCCTGGGGATGAGGTCAGCTTTAGCTGAGCCCTTTCTGAGCCCTTTCAACTCAGGAATGCCCTCATTTGCCAGCATGGACTTACAGTGGACTTACAGTGGCAAAATCAGTGGTGTTGTCCATTGTGCTACATAGGCCACTTTCATGGGGGAAGGGGCAGTGTCACTTTTGGTTTGCTGACCATGATGCAACAAGGCTTTTAGGAGACAACGGAGATGCACTACAGCTGTGCTGTCCCCAGTTGTGACACATCTACACTCACTCAGTATTGCATTGTCCCTTATTTGTTCTGCTAACTAGGCTATATTCCCATACAAACTGCAAATAATTTTTACAGTAAAATCTACAAAAGGATTAACAATATAAAATCCCTTTGGATACAGGTTTAAGTATTTATAGCTACATTGAAGGATGTTGTGTAATGTAATTAAAATATTTGTTTTTTAAACATTAACTTTACTTAGGTTATTTGTTACACTGGCTAATTAGTTGGGTGCCCAAATCATTTAATTGCAAGATTGCTTATTGTTCAAAACAGATTAGGATGAATTAATTACAAGAATACTCATTAAAATATGTCTGCTGTATCAGCATATTAAAACTACACAGCAGGAAGAACAAGACTCCGTCTTTGTAAAAAGGCAGGCATGCAGTAAAGTCAAGGTCACCCATATATAGTATGATGGAAATATAAACAACCCCCATGAGATTCTGAATCTGGATTAAATTTCAGACACTCTGTTCTCACATTTAGCTGTACAAAACATTTCCTAGGAGCCTAATCTAAGATATAATTACATTCATCAATTTCAAATAAGGTAGACTTGATCAGGTAGTAGGAACAGTGGATTCATTAGCCCATGCTGTTGACTCACAGGGCAGTCTTGACTACAATGGCAGGATGATGGTGGAACGCTGGTGCTGATAGTCAGTACCCTAAGAGGTAGTCAGTATCCTATGAATATCACAGGTTTATGAACTGCTGCCAGTGGGTAGGGAGCACAGAGACACCACCAAAATCCCCAGCACCAGCACCAGCACTGCTGATTGATATGAACACGTTGTAATGCCCAGACCATGCCCAGACCATGCCCAGGACACAGCAATTACTGGTCAGCTTTATTATTTATAACCTTCTGGGGGATTTTATTCAATTGTACTCAATAAAGTAAATGTATAACTGAACCAGCGTAAGGAATTGAGGTGATTCCCCTTTTCTTCTCCATTGTTTGATCTCAGAGCTTATCACACTAGAGACTTTTCGAAGTTCAACCATGAAACATTAGAATTTTATTTTACCCCTCAGGGAATAGGATATGGTTGGGGAGAAATTTGGTGAGAAGGAAAGGAGTAGTGTATACAAATAGTAGGATATTCTTAATAGTACAGCTCAGGTAGCATTTGGCGGTTTGATAAGATTTCAGTTTGTTACAGTTTTTTAAATTCTTTGATATAAGATAGACTTCTTGTTATACAGCTTTGACTCAGACTTGCATGCAGAGGTTCATGTGTATAAAATCCAGAAGGAATTCACCCAACTTTCCCCCACTTGCTTTTTCAGAACCTGGGCTAGAAATTCTTTTCCTAGAAGTTTATTCCTCTCTTTGGCTAGTGTAGAGTCCTTTTACCAAATAATGTTTCCCTGCCAAAACCACAGGTCTATACACAGACAGTAAACACATCTGAATCCTCCAGTTCCAAGGTCAAGTTGCAGCATCCCGACAAGCAAATCCACACCCCACTTTGGAGGGAAAGGTCAGGTGCACATGCACTGGTTTCATGATATTGACTGGCTTTCCCAACACCATCATCAGTGTCATTTACTACACACACATTGCCCTCACTGACCCACAGGAAGACCCACAGGTCTACTGCAGTCACCACTGCTTCTACAGCCTCAGTGCACAGACTACCTGTGACTACTGGGACATCTTCAAAAATATCTTAGCAGCATCCATGTTGACTCAGAACTTCACTGCCTCTGACCTCAACCACCAGTGAACATGACAGTGACATCAACCTTTCCCACCAGGGAAAACAATATGACAGTCTTGGTAAAGACATGTATGATAGGTACACAAAAGTGGTGGGTGATTATTTGGAAAATGTAATCTTCATATATCCTTATAGTGCATGTGCACTCACTTTCTGTTTAAAGCCTGTGTATTTAAATCATTAGGAAAAAAATGCAGAGTAGCTTCTACGCTGTGTGGAAGAAAATGGGTTACTGGATGCATCTCTACATGTGGAAGACCCATTGCCAATGTACTTCATCGGAAGCCGCAGCACTTTGCTGTTACCCTGTATCCATGGTGGCGAACCTTTGGCACTCCAGATGTTATGGACTACAATTCCCATCAGCCCCTTCCAGCATGGCCAATTGGCCATCCTGGCAGGGGCTGATGGGAATTGTAGTCCATAACATCTGGAGTGCCAAAGGTTCGCCACCACTGCATGATGTCTTACATTTTAAAGAAATCTTTCCCATTTATGCATCCATATGTTTTACAGACTACTTATTGCCTGTGCATATATGAGGCAAAGAACCCTTTTCTAAAAACTTTTGGCAAGTATTTATGGCTGCAAAAATGTCAAGCTAATTCAATTATTCTTGCCACTTAAGGTATTTATTTCCTCCATTTAACTGTTCAGTGACTTAGCTGACTCAGATCTATTTGTCTTCCTCATTGATTTTCTTGGGTGATTTACATTATCATCTATTTAACTAATTAGAACACCTTATTTACCTTTACAGAGCTTGAAGTGGCCTTCTTCTGACAAATATAGATTCACATTTCAGTCTCTGGTGGAGGCCCAGATGTACTCAACTTCACCTTCCAACTGCTTACTATTCTGTTTTTTAAGCAACATTATTTCTGCCATCATTAAAAGAACTGGACACAGTGTATAATAGACCTCTCTGTGCTACACCTCTGAAGATGTCAGCCACAGATGCAGTCAAAATGTTAGGAACAACCCAACAAGATGGCGCCCAGAGCAGAGCGGTGTTTGCACAGCTCCAGTATTCAGGAAATTTTATGGGGTTTTTAGGACTTGAGAAGGGTTAATGGGACATTTTTACACTACTTTACTGTTCCTTGATAATTTAGTGTCCTGCTAGGACAGGCTGACCAGACGTCCCGCTTTTGGTGGGACAGTCCCGCCTTCAAACAATTTGTCCCGCGTCCTGCGGGTTAATTCAATTGTCCCAATTTTTGGGAGGCTGCTGCACTGCCTTATGGGTCGCAAGGCAGTGTGGCAGCCTCCTGCGCGCACGGCCGCAGGAGCAAGGCCTTCTGGGGCTTGCCGTTTCCCGCCCTGTGACAGGGCAGGAAACGGCAAGCCCCAGAAGGCAGTGCGCTCCTGCGGCTGCGCGCGCGGCCGCCTACCCCCTGTCCTGGTTCACAAAGGTGACCATCTGGTCACCTTATGCTAGGACTATAAGAATTTGAAATTAGAACTGCAGTTGGTTTGGGTCGCTTTCCAACCCACACCCACACTCATACCTTCCAACTCTCCCGCCACTCCTAGCCTCACCTTGCAACCCTCCTCCCATCCCAAGCCTAACCTTTCTACCCTCCTCTACCCAAGCCTCATTTTGCCACCCTGCCCCACCAGAACCCTCACCTTTCCGCCCTCCTTCACCTCTAGCCTCTCTGTTCCATCCTCTCCCAATCTGCCAACCCAAGCCTCCCATTTCAATTCTCCCACCACCCCAAGCCACTCGATTCCATCCTCTGCCACCCAACTCTCACCTTGCTGCCCTCCCTCACCCCAAGTCACTCCTCTCCACCTCCTAGTCTCACCCTCCGACCTACCCCAAACCACACCTCTCCCACCCATGAGCCACAGACCCAAAACCCAGTAAGTGTTGCACCGTGAGAAAGGGTGGGGTGGGAGCTGCTGCAGGCCCACTAAAGCCCATTGTGGCTAGAGGTTCTTCCTCTTCGACCCTTTGCTGGGACCCATTGCATCCCCCCCACAATGGGCTTTGCTGCTAGTAGAATAATAACACAATAGCATAAAAACCAACCATATGCAATAAACTATCTGTTCTTATTTAAAATATAATGCTAAGATTTGTGTGCATTGGAGGTAAATTCATGTATTTTTCATATGTTATGTCCTTAATTCCCAATAACAGAGGAACCCTTCTCTTTGTTTTTTCTAAGATTGAAAAAGCAAGTTTCTCAGCTCTAACCAAAGGTTTCTCTAGATTTATACTAACCTGTTCTCTCCTTCTGTGTGATAATGAAGGCACAGAATTTCTCTGGAAAAGTGATCTGAGAAGAATGTCATGCTTACCTCTTCAAACCATGTTGGACTGGGCAGATGTGTTCTAGCGCAGAACTGAAACCCTGACCAAGTTACACAGGGCCTCCTGAATGTCTCTTTAGCTCAGCAACTCAGTCCTCTTGTTGGCTAGCTAATAAGTGAAGGTTTTATTAAAAATGATACTGCTGAAGCAGAGGACAGGAATTGATGTGGGTGTCTTCTGTTTCTCTTATCATGATGAAAAGGTGCTCAGCTAGCAATCTTTTCCAGTCGTATGTTGGGGTGACAAAGAAAGAATTGGGTTTCATGTCCTCTTTTCCTCCCTTTTCCAGATATTAAGTAGCTAACCCCCTCCCTCCCTGTACTTACTAAAATGAAATCCTTGTTTCTGTTTTAAAAACAGCCACTTACATTCTGCTGCCAGGCATCATCTGTCAGCTTCTGAGGGATGAAGCCACGCTATAAGGTGTCCTTTATTCCTAAGCCAATTTTAGGCTTCTTCTGAGGTCAAAGCTGTTTTGATAAGGAAATCACAAATGGGCGGCTCTACCAGACAGCACATTTAACAAAGCAAGAAGGGGATCTCATCTATGTTTCTCCTGAAATAGTACCAGTTACCATGCCGGCATACCGAAGAATCTTGCAGTGACTGGCAGCTTGGCTCCAGTTGGTAGGTTTTTCAGGCATATGTGTGGGTGAAAGTATTTGAAACATGCTCTGTTGAGTAATGTCTCTATAGACTGTAAAAAAAATCTAACCAATATTAGCTAATATAACTAATATTATGTTCTGTAATCTTCATTGTGAAACAAATGGTCACCACAAAAGCATTTGTCAACTTCATTTAATTGATTCATTATAGCAAACAATATTTTTTAAATTTTTTTGCAAGTTTATAGTATTAAAAATACCCAACTTTTTGTGCTTTAAGAATGATGGTAGGAGATCTTTTGCTTTTCTGGGAAAGCTAAACTTCATATGCAAATGCCAATTTATTTTAATGTATGCAAATTATGATTAGGCAGTGCCTAGTATGGAGTCTGAATATCCAAATAAATCCGGTTGTTCTGACAAAAATAAAAAGAGTTTGAATGCCTTAGTGGCTATAAACTTAGAGCCAAGCTACATGTCACAGCGGCCACAAATTGTACCCCTGACTGCTGACTCCATTTTAGAGGAGAACTTAGCCATTTAAAAATGAGGGTGAAGGCCTGATCCTGAGCTGTAGTAGTACCAGATAATCTTGTCATCTTCCTTAGGGAAGTTGGTTTCAGCACTTGAAAAGATGTGGGGGTGGGTGGGGAGGCAAAAATGTCTGGAGCCACTCCAGCCTTCATGGCAGTTTTTAAATGGCTAATTTTTTCTCTACAGTGGTGTCAGTGGCCAGAAGTTTGACCTGTGGCCACCATAATGTGTAGTTTGGCAGTTTGAAAATAAAACAAATTCTTGCCCCAGCACAACGCAGCAGCCAATCAGGATAGCCCCTGAGCGGATCACGCATTTGTAGTTTGGCCCATAAGTATGCTCATGAGTAAATGCAGAATTGGTGATTGGAGGATGTAGTAATTCTTGGAAATATTTGCCAGGCTAGTGATCCCCTCTCATCATGCAAGTAAAAGCACTGCATCTTTCCATGCTGGTTTGCCCCAACAACCACTGCAACTGCTGAGGTGGGAAGTGATGAGACATGGCTCCTGCTCATTACGATCATCCTCAGCTATGGCTTGCGGAGTGTGGCAATTTCTGCCAGTTTTTGGAGGGGTTTCATTTCCAGATTTGGTGGATGTAACAGTACTAGGCAAAGTACTGAATATTTTGATACCTCTCTTGTTTCTCTCTCTCCACTATCACTGAATTCAGTCCCCAGGATGATATTTGCAAATACCATCTTACTGTACCATTCTGCTCCAGCTTTCTTCTTTTTCTCCTTCTATCTTGCCAGCAAGACATACAACTCCCCGCTCTCCAGCCATTTCTGCTACCTTGCAACTTTCTCTCACCCTTATTCTCTGCAACAGCCTTATGTGCGTAGCCCTTTGTATTCAGTCCCAGGTGTTTTCACAACCTCCTGCCATTGTGCCTGCTGTCTATTTCTGTTTATTTATTAGCAGTTCCTTTCTCATAGATCCTGCCAGGACCAAGCACACACACCACCCTTCTTGGTTGGGTTACCCTAAAAAGGAAAGAGTGTGGAACATTACTGTAAAATAAGAGAATAATCACATAAGATTGAGAATGTCACTACTGCATCTATGAATTGGCATTAATTGATGCCTTCACTTTCCTTATTTGATCAATCCACTTCTAAGACAACATAATTTACTATGGCTCATTAGCAGTGTCTTTCTTTCCAACTCCTTTGGGGGAGAGACATGCCAGTGCAAGCCAGTGCATACACAGGCCTAAGAGAACCCTAGACTGTTACTGTGTGCATTTGTGAGTACACCTATAAATGTGAGTACATTTTATCCTCTCAACAACAGCAATGGGAGGTATCTTAGAAAGAGACAGTACTGGGTCAAAGTCACACAGTGAGCCAGTGTCCATGGCAGAATGGTAATTAGAATCTGAGTATCCTACATCCTAGTCCAACACTCTACCCACCAGACCTTGCTGGTTCTCTTACTTGCAATTAAACGGGTGATTGTTGCAAGGCAAGGGACTCAAGGCAGTTTACAATTCCAAGACTAAACACATTTCAAAATAATAATTAAACTCCATTAACCTTCTCCCTAAGAAAATGCCTGCAGTTTAAAATCTATTTTTTAAAAAACCCTTGCAGATAAACCAATCTTACGATATGTCTAAAAACTTATAAAGATGATGTCTCCCTTCACAATACAGTTGCTGGGCATCATCTTTTCAGTGAAAGAGAAATCTTTTTTTAAATCACGGATATCAGAATTACTAAAGCATCATGATGCCACTTTGGAGTAGTAACTGAAAGGGATATCGTGATGTTTTAGAATTTCCCAGATCTCTGTGGTAAAAGCAGAGATTTTTATTTCATTGAAGCAAACATAAAGACTTAGGGAATTCCTAGAATAATGAGATATTGTCTTTCTCCTCCCATTTTTTGTTTCTGCTGGAGTAAAGAACCCTGAAAGAACGTGAAGCCTGAGGGTAGGAGATTGCCTGTCATCTCCAGGCAAATGGCATCCCTACTTCACTTCCTTAACCAGCTCATTCTTCAGGGGTCCTCCCTAGGTTCCTGCAAGTTCTAATTGATGTAGGCTTTAATCTACTTTCTTTTTTGGATAATATTTTTATTTTTTATACATATAAATAAACAGAACAGAAAAAGGAAACAGTAGGTACAATTAGTTCTAAAGTCCAAGAAAGATTTTTTCCGTACAATTATGTCTAAAAATCAATAGACAATTACTAACAATGACTATTACTAATAAAATGATATAATTATCATAAATGATGCTTATAATAATCTGATAAAATTGCAAAATCACATGCAATACCTGATAAACCTAGCAATAAATTTGAACAATGATATAAATTCTATATATCTAAAACAGGTGAAAAACACCAGTAGATTGTTACTATTATACATTTCTAGATTTTTTTCACATATATTAACAATTGAGTTGACATATCCTTTTTCATAATGTTTTTGACTTCCTTTTAACTCCCTTTTCAATCTAATATATAATGTGGTATAAAATGATTGTTTTCTTTCACATTCTTGTCATAATATGCCTCTATGAAAGTCATTAGTGAAGATATTAAAGGGCTGATTCTTTTCTATGTCTCTCCCCAAATTTTATACAATCCATTTCTGATTAGGCGGCTTCCATTTTGCAAGTGTTTTTGCATCTGCAAATTGAAAACTGCAGAAACAGAACCCCATGTTATGTATTATTTCAACTCTTACCCTCTAAACGTCGCTACAGAGCACTGCACACCAAGACAACTAGACATAAGAACAGTTTTTTCCCGAATGCCATCACTCTGCTAAACAAATAATTCCCTCGATAATGTCAAACTATTTATTATATATTTATTATATAATTACTGCACTACTTTTTTCATCATTCCTATTACCCATCTCCTCCCAATTATGACTGTATGACTATAGCCTGTGCTGACATTTCATTTTATTTTATGATTTTACATTTTATGTTTTTATTACTATTGATTGTTTCCTGATTGCTTACTAGACCTATATGACAATCATTAAGTGCTGTACCTTATGATTCTTGACAAATGTATTTTCTTTTATGTACACTGAGAGCATATGCACCGGAGACAAATTCCTTGTGTGTCCAATCACACTTGGCCAATAAAGATTCTATTCTATTCTATTCTATTCTATTCTATTGCCCCCTTCATAATCGGGCAAGAACAAAGTTCCTCTCAATCATATTGATGGGCTTAGAGTGCTGGACAGACCAGCAGAAGACTGCCATCTGTTAAACAATGAATCCGGGGATGCTCTAGAGTAAACGGGCAGGTTTTTATGCACGATCATAAATAAACTATCTTAATTTTGCTTTGTATTTTGTATTTTAATTTTTTGTCTTTTATTTTAAATCTTTGAACTATGCCATTAAAGGTTATCTGAACTATCTTTGTATATCCTCTTGTATCTTCCTCCATGAAATTTTGTTGTTATCTTTACATAATGTTTCTTTTTGTCCCATCAAATTTATTCCCAAATATTTAATTGTATTTAAGATTACATTGTAACTTGCAATCTTATTAATGTCTTCTTGCTTTGTTAAAAATTTCAAAACTATTCTAGTCTTCTTCCTGTTAATTTTGTAGCCCGATAGAGATCCAAATTTTTCAGTTTGTTCTATTATATATTGCATCAACAATTGTGCATTTGAGATTGTCAGTACCACATCATTAGCATAGCTTTTCAGTACCACATCATTAGCATTGCTATTCTCTGTCCACTTTCAATTTTTAAATTCTAGGATCTTATCTGATTTTAGTGGTCAGCACTTCTAGCACAAGAATTAATAAAAGTGAAGACAATGGACATATTTTACGTATTCCTTTTTCAAATTTGAAATCCATCAGGTAGAACTCCATTTATTAAGATTGTTGTATGTTCTATATAAATATTTTGTGTCGAGTTCATCAGTTTTGAAGGTATCCTTTGATTTTGGTTGTTTGTTCTCTGTTGTCAGACCAGCTTTTGACATGACAAAAATGTGAAGGGAAAGGAAAGAAGTATTTCTTGTTCTCTCCACTTCTTCACATCTGTGTGCCAATAGCTGAAGTCAGCAGTGGATGTTCCAAGGCAAAATACAAAAGAGCAGATGCCTTTAAAATGCTTGGTGTTGGCTGTGGGCTATACAGGTCATTACAATTTTGCTGGTAAATATCATTGCTATTAGGGTGGCTTCTTCAGGGCTGGGAAATTACTGGAGATTTGGGGGCAGATCTGGGGTGGGTGGAGTTTGGAGAAGGGAGGGAGCTCAGCATGGATGAGATGTTATAGGATCCATCCTCCAAACAGCCATTTTCTCTAGGAAAACAGATCACAATAGTCTGGAGATCAGTTGTAAATCTGTGAGAATTCCAGGCAGCATGAGAAGATTGGTAATGCTAATTATCTAGTTGGTTGCCATATCTGAAATGATGTGGGCTCATGGGCTTCTGACAACCCCATAGCGCAAACAGTGAGAGAGAGGAAGTGTGACACCTGCCTTTTGCATTCCTTGGAGAATGGGTGAGATTAAAATTGAAGGAGAATGGAAGAATTTAGCTAGTGATGCAAGTTGCTGCTACCATTCCTCTCTTTCCCATATGATAAATGAAGTCCCGCAAGCTTTATTTGGGTAAGGAATGCTGGGTTTTTATCTAGATCATTTTTATTTTGCATATATGCTGCCAAAGTGAGGTCATATTTGGATGGCCAGACTATGTAAGAACTCATGTGTCTTTATGAGATAGGCATGGGAGAACAATATTCTATTACATCTGTGGTTTTTTTAAAAGATCTCTATGGCAATGCTAAAAGCAGCTGCAGTGAAAGCCTAACTGCGAGATACGGCTGTTTGCAGATGCATCAGACAAATGAATTTTAATGTTGATGGCCAGTGTTCCCACAGTAGAGAAATCTAGCCAGAGCTTTAGCACAAAGGTGACATTATGTTCTTGCTATAATATTTTCTCCTGTGGAGAAAAGGATGGCAGGGTTGTTCATGCTGTTAACATAAGGGCTGGCAGACTAAGGGCTGACAATTAGCAAGGCTATTTATTTTGAAACTGTGCAGCACAATATCTTTCTCTCAGAGCTAGGGCACATCCCAAAGGTTTCAAACTAAACTGCGCATTAGTAGGCACATTTGCTAAAGTCATTCAGGGGAATGGCCACTGCTCTCAAATGCAGTCCCTGAATTTTGCCACATAAGGATTTAGAGCTTAGCAAAATTTTTATATGCAAAGAAAACACTGGATTTTCCTGTTTGCTAGTGTCTTGCACCTGAGAAGCTCACTGCCACGTAAGTTTGAATTAATGAGGCTCTAGACCTCCATGAAGTATGGTTTACAAGTGGGAACCTACAAAGAATTGTGGGAAGCATCTTATTTCACCCTGCCCTCAGTATTTCATCTTTCTATTGCCTGCAATACCTCATAGCTCTCCCCTTTTCCTGCTTCCTTCTCTCCTTCCCACCCAACTGCCAATCCTACATTTATCTCCATCTCTGCCTTCAACATTTTCTCCCACTCCAGTAGCCTCTATACCTAGTAAAACTATGGCCAGGTTAACAATAAACAAAGAACCTTTATTGGCATAACAACATTATATACACAGATCCACTTAACCAAGTAGAGGGAAGCTAAAATAAATGTACAGGTAGAGAAGGCTGATGTTCAGGATTTGCTCCTAAAACGCTGTTTTATATACACATCCAAAAATTTGGTGACTGCATCGTTTGCATCACTACTGGGGCTGTCCAACAGAAAGGTAATCTTTTGCAAGTCAGATGCATACTCTTTTTTGAGTAGCAGAGGTGACAGGTATTTGACTCTGGGTCCTGTGGAAAGTGGACAATAAAGTAAAATATGATCTATAGACTGTACACAGTTCCCGTTGCATATGCATAGCCTTAGGTGGTAAGGGGTTTTAGTGAATCTCCCTGTCGATACGGCTGATGGAAGGGCATTGCAACGGGCCAATATCATTGCTCTATGGAGCCTGGGCACGGTTATCTGGTGCAGGTATTGAGCCCCCTTATTACCAGTGTAGGTGATACCTGGAGCTAAAGGAGAGCAAGTCCTGGAAGCCTTTTCGAGTAGGATCTGATGTTCCTGGTCAAACAGCCTTCTCCTCAGAAGCTGGAAAGTCTCTTTAGATGGTAGCATGGCCAGATAATCCAAAGAATAGCCTAATTTGTTAATTTTTGTTTCTATTATGCCCCACCATTCCGAGTGACAAGAAGTCTTGAGGGCTTTATATGACAAGGAGGCTGCATCGTGGTTGAAACAGATGCGCAGCCAATATTTGAGCGTGGCAAGCCATGCTCTTGTCTCTAAGAGATGTTGCCCAGTTTCGAGGCACAGGGTGGCGTAAGGCACGCAGTGAGGCATGCCCAAAAGTTTAAATAGAAAGCGAGATTGTACTCGCTCAGCTGTGTTGGACCAGGAGCCTATCCAAAGTGGGACTCCATATAATAATTGCTGGGCCATCTTGGTGTTAAAGACTTTTAATGCTGCAGGCACAAATTGATGGCCCTTGTTATAGAAAAAGCGTAAGATTGCTGATACACTGACCATGGAGTTTGTAACAGCATAGTCTCTGTGGCCGGCCCAACCCCCTCTATAGTGGAGGTGCACTCCTAAATATTTAAAGCATTTGACCTGTTCCAATTCATGTCTTCCTAGCATCCAACAGGATGGCTTCCAAGATTTTGAAAACACTATGGCCAGGTTGTATGATGATAGTCACTAGGCCAGGCCCTCTTGCAGGACAGGGAACCCTCAAAGACTTATGGAGTGGGACCCCACTTCGCCCTGTATCCCCTTCTCCACACCATTTCCTCTTTCACTCCTCCTGACAACCACCACATACTCTCCCCATTCCCTGCCTCATTCTCTCTTTCTCAGCCATTTGCCAATCTATCTTTTACCTGTCTCCCATCTTTAATGATATTATCATTTATTTACTTCATTCATATCCCACATTTCTCCATAGTGTGGACCAAAGCAGCTTAAATTATTCTCCTCTCCTCCTTTTTATCCTCACAACAACACCATGAGATAGGTTAGCATGAAAGAATTTGACTAACCTAAGCGATCACCCAGAAGACAGATATTGCAAGAAGATAAAGATCTGGCCCCTGGAGAAAATGGCTGATTTGGAGGGTAGACCCCATGACATTAGATCCAGCTAAGGTTCCTCTCTTCCCCAAACCCCACCTTCCTCACCTCAAATTTTCCAAGAATTTTCCAACCTGGAGCTGGCAACCATTAAGCAGGCTTGGCCCTGTAGTCCCCCGCCCATGCCCAAAACAGCCCTGGAAAGGGCCCTATTCTCTTCCCCTGCCGTTTATTAGCAGAACCAGTAATGTAGGTATAGATTTTTTTATGGGGGGATTCGAGGGTTGGACCACGCCCCCCCACCCTGGGGGTGTGGCCACATCTCCCCAAGCCCCACCCCAGGCCTCAGTGCTTATAAAAGCAGCTCTCTGAGGCCAGGGATGGCAGATTCCCCTGCCCCACCCACTCACCCACCCACCCCGGCTGGGTTTCCCAGCTGGCAGCCACCAGTCCCTTTTGCCCTCCCCTCTGGATAGAGGCATAGCTAGGGAAAATGGAGCCCAGTGCAAAATCTGAGTTTTACATGCCCCCCCCTCCATGGGTGGCCGCTGTGATGCTGGAATCCACCCCCAAACAGGATCACTTTCAATGGGGTTTAAGCTAGGGAGCCCAGATTCTCCTTTTAAATTCATCTTAAAGGGAGAATCTGGGAACCCCAGTTAAAACAACATTGAAAGTGATGCTGTTTTGGGGTGGATTATCCCCCACCCTGAAACAGCATCACTTGCAATGTTTAAACTGGGAACCTCAGATTCTCCCTTTAAATCCATGCCGAAGGGGGTGGATTTAAAAGGAGAATCAGGGGAAATTTGAGGGTGCCTGCTGTCAGGGGTGCAATTGTTAAGCTAGAAGCACCAAATTTTCAGGGTATCTTTAGGAGACCCTCCTGGTGAAACTACCCAGGTTTGGTGAAGTTTGGTTCAGGGGGTCCAAAGTTATGGACCTTCAAAGGTGTAGCCCCATCTCCTATTAGCTCCCATTGGAAACAAAGGGGATGGGGGCACCCCCTCTGGGAGTTCATACCTTTGGACCCTCTCAACCAAACCTCACCAAACCTGGTTGGTGTCATCAGGAGAGACTTGCAACAAATCCATGAAATTTTGGTGCTGCTAGTCAAAAAATGCGCCCCCTGCAGGCCAAAAACCAAAAAACCCACTTAAAATATTTAAAAAACCAAAAACGGGGGCAGAGCTTCAGACATGTAATGGGAGGGTTGAACCCAAGAGCCCCCCCTTACCTGCGTCCTTGAACAGAACCCATTCGTTTGGGTAACTGAATCCCCTATCTCCACATTAAGTATCCACAGATAGGGGAAACACTTGAATTTCACCTCCAAGCAGCCTATGAAACAGGCAAAAATGTGTTGTGCCACTGAACAACTGAGAAGGAAAACTGAATCCAAATGGAATTGTAGAGGAAATTCGATGATGGGAAACATTTCAGAAAGTAACAGAAATGTATATATGCAGATGATCTTAGTAAATGCCAAAATAAATACAAATTCATATATACCGCTTTGAATTGGCCACACTATATATATATATTTCCAAATAAATATATAAAGTTGGCTTTGAAGTTGTGAGGAGTCTAAGAGAATGGTGCCAAGGGATAATTAGGTTTATCAATGGTCATGTTGTCTATCGTAGGATCTTATGATAAGAAAGCAACAAGCCTGAGAAAGTAGGAAACAAGGGATCAGTTATTTAACTTACCTTCTCTTTCTATTCATGTGTTTACTACAGTAGCTAAAACTGAAGTTCTGTATTCAGATACAGCATACCTCTTATTGTATTTTGGAGGCAAGAAATGGAGGATGGCCATCGCTTATCATGGTCTTTTGCAGGTTTCTCAGATGTATCTAGTTGACCAAGATGCTTTTTGTTTTCTTTCTGGCTGAATATTGAAAAAGCTACTTGATTTAAATGAACACATTCTATGCTTTACAGATAACCGTGGAACAGTGGTTTAGTTTCTTCAGTTGTGCAACAAATTGATGAAAGTACTGCATGGACTAATAAATGTGTTGCAAGGGAAGATGTGGACTGAATTGTCCTCAAATCCCTTTCTGAAATCAGAGGTGCAGTCCACAGTTCCTACATTTTGCTTCTCTGGGTTGGGGAGAAAATAATTCTTGTACCAAATCCCCTGCCCCAGTGCCAGCTTTGCTGAGTCATAAACAACTGACCAATGATCAGAAGGAGGTTGCTACAGTTTAGAGCTATAGTAAACCAGGATTCATACATGAGATGAGGTATCAGTTCCTCCTCCTGCTTTCTTCTTTACCATTCTTTCCTACTTAGTGTAAATGAATTTTAATGATATTTTTCAGCCACTTTATGTTAGGAGCTCCGGATGGTATATTTGACATTAGGGTTTCCTTTATTGGTGTCACTACCATTTATATGAATGATACCTTATCATAGTCTGATTAATGTCATATGGATTTATGTCCCTTTTTTGCATCTTTCGGCCAGATTTTCACAGCTTGTTAACAGGCGAAATTTAACATCCCATAAAAAAATGTTGGTCTGTATTTTCCATGATTAAACTGTGGTGAACCTAAACAGGTGTTCTCTTGACTAATTCATAAATTAAAGCAATTCCCAGCAGAACCTTTGCACTCTAGAGGAAAGCAGATTTAATATTATGGAAATTCTTCATTGTTGCAAATAAATGCAATCTGTTTTAATTCAACTGCAGAAGAAAGACAAAAAAGAGAAAAAAATAAACAATTGGGTCAGATCATTGCACACTGACAGATGCCCTGCGGACCATCTTGATCTCTGGGGGAACAGCATGAAAATTATGTTGCCTATGTTATTTAAAAATATTCAGTAATGCATGGTAATGCAACTTTGCTTCTGCAGTACAGTAAACGCAGTGGGAATACAACCTGAGCACTTTTCCAAGAATTTACAGATACACGATGGGGCAGGGTTTGCTTCTGTACTCCTCACTCCAACTTTTTAAACCCACAAATTGGTGGTTGCCTCAATGTTTTTCTTTTACCAGACATAAGACCTGGTCAAATGACTAAGCTGAGGCTGTTTTACTTTGGGCAAATTATGAGAAGACAATAGTCACTGGAAAAGACAATGATGCTAGGAAAAGGTGAAGGTCACAAGAAAAGAAGAAGACCTAGCATGAGATGGATTGACTCTAGAAAGGAAGTCACAGCCCTCAGTTTACAAAACCTGATGAAGACTATCAATGATAGGACATTTTGGAGGACATTGATTCATAGGGTGCCATGAGTCGGTAGTGACCCGATGGCACTTAAAACAAACAAACAAGAACAGGTTGTTGGTGTGTGTTTATTGAGGAGGGATTTGTATGGGGATATGGTAAGGTCACCTGCTTTTGCATGAAGTTAATAAGATCTCAGAAATGATGCTCTATTAGTGATGTTTCATTAAAAAAAGAAACCATTTTCAGCTCTCTTTTCATTGCAGATCTGTGGCTTGGTGCTGCCTTGCATTGTGAGTAAGAAACTATTGGGTTCTATCATCCCTCAGTAGTGTGTGTAGCTTGCCTGTCACAGGAACAACTGCAAACAGCACATCTGCCATTCTTTCTGACAGGAATGCTGCCACATCTAGGATTGTGGGGATCTGTGCCTCTATTCTTCCTAGTCTGGAAAGCAGGCAGCTTCCGATCAGGGAAATTGAAAGCCAGAGCAATTAAGACCCAACTAGTACAATGTCTCCCAGAAGCTGAGCTATGGTAAACTTAAAGTAGTACAAGCTGCCAGTGCAGTTTTTTTTAATCTGCAAGGGCTCCTAACAACATCAAAATCTTCCACTGTATACAACTCCTTGTTGGAGTTATCCTATGTTACAAATGAATGTTCATCTCTAATTTTTAAAAACAATATTAGTAACAAGAGGGCCTGGAGGGAGAACTTATTCTTATTTGGCTCTAGTTTTATTTATTTATTTATTTATCTATCTATCTATCTATCTATCTATCTATCTATTTATTTATTTATTTATAAACCGCCCTCCCCCGAAGGGCTCAGGGCGGCGAACGGAACAAACAAATAGAGCACAAATAAAATCAAAGTTAAATATAGCTCTATATGCTAAAATTAACCCCATTAAAATACAGCATCCTAATATCAAAATTAACGATGGCGACCTACTAGCAATCCCTTAAAAAGAAAAAGGGTTCACATAGTTCACATAGTTCCCCCCCCCCCCCCCGTCCCTACCCCTGGCTCATTATTGCTGACAGTATTCATGCTATCAACTTCTGGGGATATTTTAGCTCCAAATTAGGATTAACAGAAAAAAGATTTTTTTTACCCTGGCAAACATAGGTTTGCCTGTCTACATTTACATTGGAGTCAACCTTCCATTGTTAAACAGTGATTAGATCATAACACTGTAATTTCTTAAAGGTAATATTTGAAAGAGAAAAGGTTATTTGATTCAAGTGTAGAAATGTTGGAACATGGGTTTTGACAGTTATCTGTATGTTAATGGAAACACATCCTAAATGTCCAGAATCGTATCTGAAGAACCCTGTCTGAAGACTTCTAATCTGATAGAGGGCTCCAAATACTATCCCACAATGAATTCGGAAGAATAGTATGGCTGGTGGTATCAAAAGCTGCTGAGAAGTTCAAGGCATTGGTAATTTAGGGTACCAGCTCTGAATTGTCACATCTTATATGTGCGTTCATTCTGCCACAGCAATCAAGATTTTTGTCACTTTAGACCCAACCTTCTTGCTGTAATGAATCTTTCCTTCCAGTCTGCTTCCTCAGATCATCTTTAGAACCTGACTTCCTCTTTCATATGATGCCCTGTGACTCCTTTAATCCATTGCATATGCTGGGACTTCAAAGCGCACAGAGTTTCACTGCCCACATCTTCCTCTTTATCCATTTCCATGAGTTCAAAGGGACATGAAGTTCCTTGGCAGTGGTGAACAATAATAGTCAAGAGATTGAGCTTTGAATCAGAAAGTTCTCTGTATCTTTTCTCAGTCACGCACTAACATAAAGGGCCTTATGCAAGCTACTGTCTCTTACTCCCTCTACACCGCAGTATGGAGATAATAATATTAACATATTTTATAGGGTTGTCATAATAATAAGATAATATAAGTGAAGTTCTTTGAGTACTTGAAAGCACCGTGCAAATTCTAAGCATTAAGTATAATTATACAAAATGAGCTGGACAGGCCATATGTGCAGGAACACCACATGGCCTGTGAAGGTATGTGACCAGCAATAATAACTGGCACTTCAAAATAGTAGGTTGTAAATGCAAGCCAATGGGAAAATCATTGTTCATCAGTACTGGGGCCAGTTCCAATGATGAATGGTTGCATGTAAAAACATGTTTCCTCTTTGTTCACACCACCCCAACATATAAAACCCTGCCTCTCGTGTAACTAGCATTTTGGGGCCTCACCTTGGTGAGGCTGCCTCTGAGCAATTACAAAGGACAGAACTTCCAATTACTTTGCTTTCCCTGTGCATGTCCTTAGCATGTGGCATGTCTACAGCATGTGGTCAGGTTCTGAGTCCCAGTCTGTTTTCTTAAACAGGAAATATGTTTTATTACTGAAGACTAAACTAGAGCATATACATGGAAAATAGCTATCATAGCTAGCAGAAACAGATCTAAGTTACAGTACAAAACCATTACCTTAGGTGGAGCAAACACATCTCCAAACTTTCCTGCTGCCCCCGACAGATGAAGATGAGTCCCACATGTCATAGCATTGGGGTGAAGTGTTTGAGCCCAGAACAAAGGAAGATTCCACCTTTTAAAACTGCCTGCTTTGGTGAAAACCTTTTCCTCGATCCAGTGTTAGGAATCCTGCCCCTCATGGGAGATAATCAAAGAACTGCCAATCATTTCCTTTGGCATGTAGCCCATCTCTCTCTCCCCCATCAGGGTTTTTATAATGTCCATTCATCTCCTCCTTTGGCAGACCAAATGGGCTTTTACAAACGAAAACCCAGTTCTTGTTTTTCTCTTGTGGAAAATAAACAGTTGTTGTGGTTTCAGGGTTTCCAGTCCTAACAATGACAGTCATACAAACAGTGCAGGATAATGAAGGGAGGAAAAAAATCTGGCCTGCCAGCCAAATGTTCTGGAAGGAGGCAACAAATTGCTCTGGTGCACAGGTCAAGGCAACATACTTTGTAATTTCAGCAGTTGTGTGTAAAGGAATAGTTTGCCATGGCAATTTCTTCTGTCACCATTTGTGATACCAGAAAGTGCTGCACCTTGTGCCCTTCACCATGCTGTCAATCAAATGCCTCCTTTAGACCAGAGTAAGTAGTTTTCTGGAATAAAGCTAGAAAACCAAGAGAGACAAAGATTAAGATCAACAATTATTAGAAGTGAGCATTTCCAGCTATAAACTGGAATATATTTCACTTTGGAGTTCTGATCATTTGGATTACTGAATCAAAATATGTAATAGCAAGTAACCTGTTTGCCTTAGTGCACCCCCAGATATATTGTTAGAAAGAATTCACATAGTGATGTCTTAGAATATATTTCCTCTGCTCAAATCTGTACACAGGCCAGCTTTGAAACTAGCCATTGTGTGTGTGTGTTTGTGTGTTTGTGGGAATCGTCATGCACCACTGAATTTCTGAGCTGGGAGAGGGGACGGATCACTGAGAAAAGCTGCTCTGGGGGGTTGGTTGTCAGCAAAGCATTGGCAGCAACCAGTGTATTTTCTAATTTCAATATCCTAAATAACAGAGTTTTTTTTAAGAGATAGGGGGAAAGGAGGAATAGGCTTAAACAAAATCATATCACTTCAAAGGCAAATACTTTTCTAAAATCACAGCACTTCCACATATGTTTGTGGAAAGGGAATGTCAGCAAAAAGTGTTAGTTGTTTATATTATTCTCAGGGGTGAAAATTTTTTACTCTGTAAAAGTCAGTTGTCAGAATAAAAAAGCTTCCAGATGGTGGTGTAATATTCACAAATTTCTATTTATTCCAACTATTCCCTACACAGGGGACAGCTAGCTGCATTCTCAGCTGATTACATGAACTGATGCATAAGAACTGTTGTTCCAATGTTTGCTAAGGACTAAGAGCACACAATCCTATAGCTTGGTTCAAAAGCCAAATAGTCTTCCCTGCTACTGACCAAAAACCAAGGGCAACTCTGCCAAGTTTCAGATAGGCAAAATAGAGGCAAGAACACCATGTTGGTCAAAGTACACAAAGTCTAGGAATAGAAGAAGCTGCTGTCATTTGCCAGAGAACTAATAGCTGTGCTGGTGGCTGCTGGGAGGCCAACTGTCTACCTAGGCTTCCAGATGGAGATGAGAAGGTAAACAGTAGAAAAGATACATGGACTAAATTAAACAAGCACAGGTTAAGAGTCATATGCAAAGCACCTTGGCCTAATTAGACCAGTCTGCTACCGGGAAAGGTATTTTAACACAGCAAAAACTTTCAGAAACATAGAGAGTCTCTATTCTATCTGAAGAGTTATAAAGGAGCAAGGAGGATATGGGATAAGAACTGAAGTATACCTTCTTGTAATATTTGCTGTTATCGAGGATGCTCTGCAGTGACATGCGTGCTTTTTTCACAGGTTGTGTGGGGGAGAGTGAGAAATCTTTAGCTGAACTAAATCAATCTTTATTGAATACAGTGATAGAAAAGCAAGAAATACTGTGCAAAAAGCACAGCAATGCACAGAGATGTCAAAGGCAAGTTGATAGTTCCTCAATTTGGAGGATGCAGTGGAAAGCAATTAAATCATTTCTAGTGGAACTGGTAACCTTTAGCTAGTCCAAGGCTCTTTTTGCACACAAGGTTTACTCTGGAATTACTGCAATGCGCATCGACATTCCGACCTTTTTGTTGCCGGTTCGTTGCTCGACATCATTTGCACTTCAGCCGGTTGTTCTGGAACCACATCTGAATCCAGAAACCCTGATAGTTTGCATTGCCGCGGAATGCGATGCAAACGAGAGTTCTGATTGGCTGCTTGGCCGTTCCTGGGCGTGTCGTTTGTGACGTTTGGCCCCATCATCACGTTGTCATGCTGTGACATGGCCACGAGATGACGACATGCCAATCTTCCCATTGTCTGACGTTACCTCGAGATGTCCCTTGACACAGCGCTGGCAGAAGCACCCACTACACATTTTGTCGCTCTGAGCTGCTGCGGCGGGTTAACACTTCTGTCTCCCAATATCTGCTCCAGCTCTTCAAAGTAAGGCATGGTCCGAGGACCATTACCGGAAGTCATGTTGGGCTGATTAACTCTGATTAACTCTTTTGAAGTCACGTTTTAAAGGTTTTGCTTTTGTCCTACACTCAAGGGCAGTTCTCTTGTGCCCCCTGAGGCGCATCTCCGCCGCCACCTTCTCAAAAACATCTAAGTTTCTGTAGCTGGACTTTAGGGAGCGCTGTACTTCCTCCTCCCCCCATACTGCAATCAAATCCCTCTTCTCGTCATTCTGCCATGACACACCCCTCCCAAGAGCTTTGTCTGAGTTGGCAGCTGAGCTGTTCGGCCCATCCATTTGATCTTCCCGGGCATGGACGTAACGCAGCTACCGATTAAGTGTTAT